>NC_084923.1:20002500-24802500 GCF_958298935.1 Phragmites australis
CAGCACGGACACCGTGTGAACTACACATTGTTGCTAGGAATATTACCATCAAGGTGGCTTCTAGCATGGCTTATCCCCGCGGCTGCTACGAACATTTGCATGGATGTTCGATACTAGAGGGCTATGCCGTGGTCGAAGTAGACGAGTCAGTTGACCAGTACTGTCGATGAATCAGGAACCGGGGGTCCCCGAATCCCAAGGCCAGGCCAGCAATCTGCCACGTGGTGCCATCCCGCGGAGTCTCCTCTACGAGGTAAAAAATATTGAGTCCCGGGAGAGGGCGCTCGGGCCACAGTCAGTGGTCCCTCAGTACCCAAGTTCCCCGATGATCTGCGAAGTCTAAGTACCGGAAAGAAAGTGCTCGGGTAGGTATACGGTGGCCCCCGAGCACTCGAGTCCCCAGACGATCAGAAAGCTAAGTACCGGGAGAAATGTGCCCAGGGTCGCGAGCGGTGGCCCCTTGGGCACCCAAGTATCCCGAGGACCCACTGAAGGAAGTTCCGGGAGAGAGTGCTCGGGGCTGCATGCAGCAGCCCCTGAGCACTCGGTCCCCCGAGGATCCGTACACGAGTGCCCGGGAGAGAGTGCTCGGGGAGGTGAACAGTACCCCCGAGCACTCGGTTCCCCAAGGATCAAGAAAGGGCATTCTCAGGAGAGAGTGCTCGGGGAGGTGAACAGTGACCCCCTAGCACTCGGTTCCCCGACGACTCAGAGAGCCCCCTAACAGTGGCCCCCGAGGGGCCCACTGATGAGGTGTCAGCCAGTCAAAGGACCAAGGCCGCATTTAAAGAGCGCGTGTGGCCTGTCACCCCCAACTGCTCCCGCCACGCTCGGTGTCAGTTCCTGCCACATTCTGGCAGAAGGGCGTGGGATCATTGAATGCACGATCCCATCCCGTGCCATCCGGCCCATCTCGGGATAACGTCGTAAGGGCCGAGGCGTTCCGTCTGCTGCACTGCTGTGGCAGGAGAACAAGACAGGGTGGGCACACCGGGCCGCTCTGCGGCTGCCCGGTGGGCCCTCTCCACGGCACCCGTTGCCAGTGCATTTATGGCGATGGATGACCGGGCGTGGGACGCATTTTCCACCCCCGGTCACTTCGCACAGAGGCTATGATGACGCCCTTTCCATTTATGGTATCTTGGAACTCATGCCCCCCTCCTGTTCGAGGCACGCTACTGCCGACGGGTATTTAAAGCCATCGGCAGCACGGACAAAAAGAGAGAATTTTTTAGAGGCTCTGAAGTGAATCAATCACCCACAAGCAAAAGAAGTTCTTGAAGCTTTGAAATCTCTGAGCAAGCTAAGCAGCGAAGAGAAGAGAAGATCGAGAGCACCCAGAGCTAGCAGACACACGCAGACCGAAGAACAAGGAGCCTCAGGCTCTAAGATAGACAAACATTCTTCTAACCAGCAACATCCTTGAGGGGCATTCTCAAGGCATTTATAGTATCCATACAAGAGTAGGGTGTTACGCCTCCGTGCGGCCCGAATCTGTCTAAACACCAGCGCATTTACTCTGTTTCGCACTAGATCATTCTACCCCACCGGCCATCGCATTCATACCCATTTATTTCTCTGGGGAACATATTCAGGATCATCCCCCCCCCCCCGACCGAATCTCTAAAAAGGGATCGCTCAGGATCCCTACGATAGGAGTTAACCCTCCGATAAGTACCATCATGTTGAAGTGGACTACCCTGTAGAGGAGGGGGCGAACGCTATAAGAAAGAATGAGCATACATTTATTACGTGGGAGAAGGCCTACATAGGGTTTCCACAAGGGACAGTTCCTGAGAACCTCTTCTCTCCACGACACCCTGGGCCGCCGTCACCTCGAATATCTCCCTCTCCTCAGCTATCTCCTAGAAGAAGTCCACTTCCCTAGTCATCGCCTCAAAGAAGTCCACCGCTCAAGAAGCCAACGTCATCAAGAAGCCAACCATCAGCTCAGAAAACACGATCAGGTTCCGCATCATCCAAGCAGATGACATCATCTAAGAAGTCAGTGCCATCTAAGAGGGTTTTGGAACCCAAAGAGGTCTATTCACTCACTGCTGAGGAAACAAAAAAGATTGTAGACGCTAGTGTAATTAGTCATTTTAATCCTCCACCACCTCCACCAAAACTTACTGTGCCTGAAGATACTATGAAATTTTTCATGAATGTATCCAAAACTAAACATACTGGGGCCGCTTCAAGTAAGCTACTGACTGACTACGAACGTATCAGTAAGAAGCAGACCAAGAGCAAATCAGGTCCAATTGTTTAGGATGCTACAATCATTGGAGACTTCCTGGCTTCTTCTAAATAATAGTAGAAGAACTAGCACGGCTTACTATGGGAGCGGATATTGTAAAGTTGGATGTTACATGGCCATTTGAGTTGGACAAACCTTTGGTCAAACTAGATATACAAAGAAACCTTACAAATAAAATACGTCGATTATATTAGTGGTACTTGGAGCAGTCCAGGCAGGGTTTTTAGGCATTCCTTGTAAGATACACAGATGAATATTTCCTCAACAGGAAGACTCCTTCTGGGTGTAATTCTTGTACCTGTATGAACTATACAAGGAAGATGCTCTCGATGTGGCTATAGTCAGAGCATAAACTTTGTAAGTGACTTATGCATATAATTCATGTTATATGATCTTGTACATTGAAATTGCATGACTAATTTCTCTCTTTCGTAGAATGGAGATCCGCACATGAAGACAAGAATTAGATAATAAAGTAGAACGAGGAACTTGTAAGGGAGCATCTTGACTTCACCAAAGACTAGTTATTGAAGTGTCTGCTTCACCACTAATACAAGAAATTTGTACTCTTACTCTATAACTTTGAGTACTTGTTTGCGTGCTAGGGGCATTATGCTTTTATGGGCAACTTGATTCTAGTACTAAGTTGTTATGATGACATAATATTGCTGCAGTTTTTATTGGATCCTCCTTGTCATCCACCGAACTTGAGAAAGATCATTGTCTTGGACTCACAAAAGAGAGATAAGACAACTTGCCAAGACCTCATCGACATGCTAAACATGTAAACTTGATTATTTAATCTTCTCGACAATTGCATCTAAGTTTAATTGGTATTCATATTCATTTACATGGCATATATAAGATACCACAAAAAGAGTGTTATCCACTTTCCATTTAGGAAGCGGTATGATATAAAAACCGACTTTTCGGTACACAGGGAATATTCATGACTTGAATTTCCTATTGAATAAAAAGATTCAATTTATTCCACTGATGAATCCTTTCCTCTTGAAGTGTATGAGGCAACCACCTGGCAACAATCTCTGCGGGTTTTATGTTCTTACTTTCATGCACGCATTCAGTGTAGACTTAAACACTGTCAGATACAATGATCTTGAGGTATGAAATTACATATCGATGCCTCCTTTTCAATTTCTATATGTATTGAAAGACTAATTCTTTCTATTCTTCAAACGCAACGCTCCAAACTATGCACATGTGCGTTACTACCTACAAAAATACATGCCCTCAGGAATAGATTGCCATGTTCGTCCTGGAATATGTTATCAACTCAAATGACAAGTTTCATGAACAGATCGTACCGTTGACGCAGGACAAACCTTCAAATGATATCGTACCTTCTAGTAGAGAGTATGCAATAAGGAGGAAGTCTATTAGGTGTTAGACTGCTTACATATCGCTAAATAACACCATATAAATGAATGACATTAATTACTATGTATTAATAAAGGACATGAATTACTATGTATTAATAATGCGTCTTTATTATTGATTTACATTAAATGTGTCTTATTGTATGCATGTATTGAGAGTGAGAGAGAGATAGAGAGATCGAGGAGAGAGAGAGGGAGGGTAGAGAGGAGAGAGATAAAGATATTAAGAGGGAGAGAGATGGAAGGAGGAGAGAAATAGGGAGGATAGAGAGGAGAGGGTGGATAGACAAAATACTGCCGGCTAAAAGCTTCAATCAGCAGTGATGCTCTGGACATCACTGTCGACTGAAACCACCAGCCAGTAGTGGTACCACAGGTATCATCGTCACTGAAAAACCAGCTAGTGGTTTGAGCCGGTAGTGATAACACCTTTCACTGCCGGTCCGCCCGATTAGCAGTGATAGTTGGGGACTATCACTGCTCATTACCCACCGCCGGCTTCAAAACCGACAGTGAAGGGGATTTTGTCGCCGGCAATGATGTAATGTTCTGTAGTAGTGCATGTGAGTATATTATTTGAAAACCACTAGCATTTGAAAACTTAAAAACTCGTTGTAGCATAGCCGTGTTTCATTTTGTTTCAAGCAGCATGCAACAAAACTATTGTGCCATTTTTGCAAGAACAGTCATGTTTTTGTGACGTTTTTGGTTTTTCCTTGAAACAAAATAAAAAAAAATTGCTTGCAACTGCTTTCAAGATTTCAAGGTTAGGTTTTACCTGATATGCCCTCTTGTAACGTCTGGCCTTGCAGTTGCCAACGATTAATAATTTGGGGATTCACTACTATAAAAATGGTCATGAGTTTCAGCTCAAAAATGCTATCAGCGCCGGTTTTTGAACCGGCACTGATAAGAAGTATCAGTACCGGTATATAGTTACCAACCGGCACTGAAAAGCCTATTATCAGTGTCGGTCCATAATTACCAACCGGCATTGAATAGGTTCCAGGGAGCCAAAAAATAAACGAGCTGGCTCGGCCACCGCTGCTGCCACTGTTCTAATCTGATGAGTCACCGATTGAATCGCAGAACAGAAGATCACACAAAAGCAAGCACATGATGCAAGAACACAACAAGATGGACACAAACACGGTAGCATCACTACTGTAAACCAAAAGTTTTGTCATATTAGATTAGACAAAAAAAATCTTAGGCATACATTTAAAGAGTTTATAAACAAACTAGCACCTCAAACAGCTAGAGACATCCCAACCATCATTACAAGTGCAAAAGATCAACCAGTAAAATTTCCAAATGTGATGACTAGTGCTAATGGCTGCATCATCATCACTCTTCTATTCCTCTTCCTCTCCTTCTGAAACTCGTCCTGGTCATCCCTTGCACATGAACAATATCATATAGTTGTTACTTTACTAGCCCAAACAAAATCTTAACTGACACTGGTAGAAAAATACAACAACTTCAATTTCAATTCAATAGAAAAGCATCATAACAAACATAATGAACAATTCAAATAAAAAATAAACAAAACTACCCCCGATCGCAGAAAAACTACAACGCACACATCACCCGATCGGAGAATAAGCAGAACAATATTCTGACCTTCCTCAGTCTCATCGTCATCGCGATCGTCCCTGCCCCTCTGTGTCAGACGTGGATTTGCCTCGTTGATGCTGGAGTGCGTGGGGAAGAGCTCGGCGGGGAGCACATCGAGTGCGAGGCGACGCGGGAACGGGTTGGCGGCGTCGCAGAAGGGGCTGAGTGCGTCGCCGCAGGGTAGGGTCGCACAACAAAGCGGCTCGTAGGGGAGGAGCGAGAGGGGGTCGGGCGTTGTGGGGTGTTGCAGTCGCGAGCAGAGGACGATGATGGGGACTGTAAGAGATAAGGGAGAGAGAGGAACAGTGCGGAAGAGATAAGGGAGAGAGAGGAAGGTGCGAAAGAGATAAGGGAGTGAGAGACCGATCGAATCTCAACACATGTGCAAACCAGAGTGAATTTAAATTTTAGGTCCGATCGAATTTTCAGTACCGGTCATGATTACTAGCCAGCACTGAAGTACCAGTGCTGGTTTTTTTCCAATAGCCAGCACTTATATTGAGTATCAGTGCCAGTTTAATCCGGCTCAATCGTTGATCGAGCACAGAAAGTTATGAACCGGCATAGATACTTCATCAATACCGGTTCTATCCTAACCGTACTGATGGGGTGGCACGGATGACTGTTTATGTTGTAGTGATTATCTTCCAAGTTGAATTTATTGGTCCTAATGCTGGCTTTAGGCCTCCAGTTCACATTTCGTTGAGCAGCTTCCGTCCAGGGTTAGTGAACTACTGCTGTCTAAATAAATACCTTTCTGTTGCTTACTTGCTTTACTCACCAATGTGAAAGGTAATCAATCTGTATCATAGCATAGAAAATTGCACACACCAAATATTATGTATGCATATTGTATATATGCATGCAATGTTGTGAATACATATATAATGCGCAACGACATGGTCCAAATGCATTCTTCCACACCTATAAATAGCTTCCAACTTAGGAGCTACTCTCCATCACTTCTTCCTCGCATTCTGAGTTAGCCTTTGTGCTCAAACCTTAATTAAGTGCTAGAGGTATCAATTAATATGGCGACTACTGTTGCTGGTACATCTAAGATGGCCATTTTAGCCGCACTTACCTTGCTGCTCCTAGCCACGGAGTGCCGAGCCAGCCCTTACTACCCTCTGGAGCTGGGGTACTACAACGACAAGTGCCCCCATGCCGAGGCCATCGTCAAGGGCGTCGTCGAGAAGGCCATCTACCAGAACCCAGGCCTCGGCGCTGCCGCCATCCGATTCCTCTTCCACGACTGCTTCGTCGAGGTACCTGCGCATCAACTGTCACACATTGATCATAGTTACATGAGATATATAAGCACATGTAGGGATAACGGTACACCAGGGCAGTGTGTTCGTTCGGCTAGCAGCTTCCTTCTAAGTACATATTATTATGGTTATAACCTTATTGTCCCATCTTTACCAGCATTGTTATGCCTTTATTCTTCCAGATTATAACGCTGTACGTGAATTGCAAATTTGAGCCTGCAATTTGCGAAAGTTCTTTTGAGATATGGATAAATACTTTTGTTTTGTGTTTCACATATAATGTGGGTTACTTTTGCACGCATGAAAATGGGTTTGATTTGCACGTTATATTTATATTTATTTCACAGATTAGCTGGCTTGATGGGCTTAATTACTATCTTGTTTCACTTGGTTACTAGGGTTGTGATGCTTCGATCCTTCTGGACCCGACCCCGTTTAGCCCGACTCCGGAGAAGCTCAGCGCACCCAACAACCCGAGCCTGCGCGGCTTCGAGCTGTTCGACGCCATCAAGGACGCCGTCGAGGCTGCCTGCCCCGGTGTCGTCTCTTGCGCTGACATCATCGCCTTTACGGCCCGCGACGCGTCTTACTTCCACAGTAAGGGCAAGGTCTACTTCGACATGCCGGCGGGCCGCCGCGACGGCACCTTCTCCAACGCCTCCGAGCCACTCAAATTCCTGGCCCCGTCGACGTCCAACCTCAGCGATCTCATCTCCAGCTTCGCAGACAAGGGGCTGTCAGTGGAGGATCTGGTCGTCCTCTCCGGCGCACACACTATCGGGCAGTCGCACTGCTCGGCCTTCGTACCCGACCGCCTCCAGTCCCCCTCCGACATCAACGGCGGGTTCGCCGGGTTCTTGAGAGGCCGATGCCCGGCCAACCCGACGGACAACGACGACGACCCGACGGCCATGCAGGACGTGGTGACGCCTAACGAGCTGGACAACCAGTATTACAAGAACGTGCTGTCGCACACAGTGCTGTTCACCTCGGACGCCGCTCTCCTGACGTCGCCGGAGACGGCGAAGATGGTGGAGGACAACGCTAACATCCCCGGGTGGTGGGAGGACAGGTTCAAGAAGGCCATGGTGAAGATGGCTAGCATCGAGGTGAAGACCGGGTACCAGGGTCAGATCAGGAAGAACTGCCGGGCGATCAACTACTACTAGCTGTCCGCTGCATCCATGCAGGGTGAAGAATTAATAATCTTCAAGAAAACTGCAAGGTGCGCGATTGTTGAAGAACTGAAGGATCACTCGGTTGTTTGTTTGATGATTTCATCCGTAATTCGCAAGCGTTCTGTTGTTGTAATTTGCTACATTTTAGTTTCATTTGTCTTTATTATGTCATTTGCTTTGGTTTATCTCAACAAGGAGGTTTCGATAAGTAATTGTGAGGTCATGTATGTTTAAAAATTGGATTAAGTATTGAAATTGGCAAAAGCAAAATAATTTAGTATTATGGCAGTAGTGATGTGCGTGTGTTGATAATATACTATTTGGATATTTTTATAGTACTATAGTAATATTTTTAGTTTTCATATATACAATACACAAATTAATTGTGTGGATTAACATTAAGTCAAATTAGAAAGAACTTATACTAGACAAATTAGGTATTCATTTATAAATATGCATATATATTTAGGATAAACATGATCGATAACAGAGATGGAGAAGAACCTGAAATCAACAAAACTAGAAGGTTATGTGAGACGTTTAGACTGGGAACTATAATATGTATATAAAAGATGCACAAACTATAGTACTACGTACGGTGGAAATAGATCATGTTACGGTGCGACAATCCAGGACGGCAGTGGGGTAGGTGCTTGCGTCGCATGCGCGCAGTCGTGGTCTCAGAGACGCGTGATGTGGGCATGACCACAGGCTGGTCTGGCGGTTTGCTTTGCAGTGTTGATGGGAACTGCTGTCCGGTCAGGCTTGGTGGGCCAGGAGAATGAGCAGAACTGCCAGCAGGACACGGTCGCTTGGAAGAGTCAGGCCTAGTCTCTGGTGCTGGTGGCCGCACGCACCTGGTCTTAGAGTGACGCGGACAAACAAGCAACATCAGATAGATTTTGGTGGCCGAGGCAAAAATAAAAATAGATCTTTATTAAATTGAAATATCAAAAAAGTAATTAATATATAAATTGTAATGATAATATTTAATATATTAAAAGTATTTCTGATAAATATTTAAAATATATAAAAATAACACTAAGCTCAAACACTTTATAGGGATCATTTTAATAATTACTAATTAGTTATTGACGATGGTATCAACATCAATCTTATCTAGTAATTTCTTTTCAATATATAAAGTTACTAAACTATTTAATCTTTTTTTTAGATATTGTGAATCTTAAATAGTTCTTTAATAATTTTAACTTTGAAAAAGATTCTTTCACTGACGCCACAATCAATGACATCGTAAATAAGAGATAACAACCAACATGCCATTGAATCTTAGCAAAATTCTCCATCTGCCATTGAAAATTTCTTGTTCCCTCATGTGCCATCCATTTAGTTTTTATCTCCCCTTCGTGCAACTTTCGGCTATAACCTGTTAACTGAAATGCAACAAGACCGTTTTACCCTCACATCATCTTCTTCCTCACTTGTTCTTTTTTTCTTCTTCCTCGACCTAAAACAAAATGAAATGTAGGAGGAAGCAAGAGAGGGGCGCTGCAGGGAGAGCACCTCAGATCTAGACTAAGAGCCCAAGACCATGAGGCTACCCCTGGAGCTGGGCTCTAACCTGCTCCTCTTATCTACATTACCATCCTATCCACCTCTCATCTCTTCGCCTTCCGTATCGAGGACGATAATCTGCCTCTCTCCCTCTGTGTTAGGTTTCCTTGATCTGTCTGCGCACTGCATCGAAGGTGGCAGGCTAGGAGCACCAACATGTGCCTGCAACTCATCACTCGATGAGTAAGCAGGCGGCAAGCATGAGGGTGGTGACTGACTGAAGCAAATTTATCCCACATTCACCTTCTCAATTCCCCACCTCTTGCTCATCGTTAAAACTCAATTTTATTTGGTTTTGTGTGGTCTGAAGGTCTGATTCCAATGAGCAGGGACGAGAGAAGGATCTTTTATTCATTTGGTTTGGTTTTGTTTGGTTTAATTAGTTTCTTTTGGGTTTGGTTGGATCTTCCCTCCATCTGAATCGTTAATGCTTGGATTGGTTTCATCGTGAGAGAGACCAAAGAGCGGAAAAAGAGTGAGCAAGTTGACAGGTAGGCCATTGGTTCTATGAGGGTAAAAATGGTATTTGACAAAAATATGACAATTGTTGTGGACTTAAACGGTGGTTGGGCCTAACTGAACTAACGGTAATGGGATGTAAGGGCAACAAAAATTTATCCGATGTCAATAAAGGGAACACGAATTTTTGAGTTCCTGATAAGGAAAAACAGTAACATTCAATGTCAGATAAGGAATTCTTTCAAATAAGATTCGATAAGCATTAGAAATATAATGATAACAATATCCTTCTCTAACATACTAACAAATCTCCAAAGAAGACATTATCCTATCTAGCAAAGTCAATTACATAACCCTTGACTCATACATTGGATCATTCAACTCAACATCATATGAATCATGTAGAGAGGAAGTATTTGTAAATTTAGCACAGTAATATTTTAGTTCAATATCATCTAATGACTTTAAGATTATCGAGCTCAGTAAAAATATAACCCGTTAATTGATGGCTCACTGCAAATCTGTATTGGGTGGGCAACCTTAAAGCTTGGGTTGAGAACAGCCGGATGATGATTATCAAGACAAATCTTGGCGTGGATCATACGCGAGAGAAGACCTCAATGAGGAGAGGATGCAAGGCTATGGTTCATGTAATGGTATTAAAGGAAGGGGTCCAGTGTTCTACAACTGCATTCTCCTTTAGCATAACCACAAATTGACTCATTCACCCCCGCATGACAAAGCATATGTGGATACACAAACAACGTGACCCATGCCTCCTAAATCTTATGACACAGTGCATATAAGCAAAATCAAGCACAATTCTATTATGAGCATGCTTAAAAACTCTGTTGGAGGGTCAAAGAACCTGAATTTAATTGAGAAGGACATCAAGAACAGGTAATGCATTGTTTTGTGAAAATACATTACTGAACAACTACTGAATCAGATACTGTTCTTGCCATTATGTAATAGACTAACCCCAAAAAATGGCATGTTGTCTCTCAGATAAGCTGCCCTTGTGCCTGAGGAGCGCGAGGATAATATATCGAAGCTCCAAGCTTTCTTTAGAGAATGCAAAGCAAATAATCGAAAAATTCTACTCTGAGTTCCAAATGTCGTGAGAAACGTATTCTGGAGCCACGCAAGCTAGCAAGGAGACTATGCAGGTACAAAAATAAAAAAAATGCCAAAACTGGTGAAAAATACTGAAAAGTACTAGAGCTGACAGACCTAAGCTACTGAAGTGTTATACAGATTACAGAAATGTTGTGACATTTGACACAACATACAAGACGAATCAATATAGCATGCCCCTCGCCATGTTCGTCGGGAGCAACAATCAACTCCAAAACATTGTCTTTGGGCAGGCACTACCAAGATATGAGCGCACTGATACATTTGAATGGCTCTTTCAACAATTTCATATTTGCATGGGTGACAAGGATGCTATAGTAATATTCACTAGTTTGATATTGCTTACAAAGGATTAAAAAATAAGTTCAATAATGAAAAACAAAAAAAGCTATATATATGCTAAACTACTGAGCAGTTACCAAAAGTGTTGACCACCTGTATTTACTGAATGTTTCATGCAGATCAAGACAATGCAATGGAAAAGGCAATATCATAGGTGTTTAAGAAAACACTCCACCGGAATTGCAGGTATCATGTGGTGAGAAAGTATTAGGATCCACTGAACAAGCTATATGCCCAACACAAAGGTTTGTGTAATAAGCTCACGTCCGTCATCAATCATCCACTAACTCCTGCTTAGTTTGAGAATGCATGGGCTGAAATGGTTGAGGCGTACAACCTACAAGAGAGTAAGATGATACAAGACCTATATGATGAAAGGAGGATGTGGATAGCCACTTACTTAAAGGAGATATTCTCTAGTACCATGACATCAATGCATAGAAGTGAAAGTGTTAATTCAACTGTGACGAGTGGGTATGTGGACAACTCAATTGCAATCCTTGAATTGCCAAAAAAATCCTTGAAGTATTAGAGCACACAAAGGAGAATGAGGCATGGGAGGCTTACAACTTTTAGGTAAAAAAGGAAAAAATACTGGAGTGTTGCTAAAATGTGCAGCATTTTGATTTTTGTGAGATATGTTACTGAAGTATTATTAAATGTATACTTGTGTTGTAGGCTCCAAATGTTCTCAACACACATTATGGGTATGATGAGTAGATGAGCCGAGTGTACACAAGAATGTGTACAAGGAATTCAGGGAGAAGATGCTTTCAAGCACCTCTTTCCGCATTCAGCCCGATCCAGATCGGGAGAACTACTAGTTTGTGGAGCACAGAAAGAAACCAATTGATTCCCGTGGTTGCAATATGAGTATTGGTTGAAAGCTATTATCAATAAAGAAAACCCCAAAGAATCTATTTCAGCTGCAAGTGCAAGACTTAGGAACACACAGGTATGACTACTGACTGTGTTGGATACTGGTTGTTTCTACTAAACAAAAAACAGAAGCATCTAAAAAGAAACTATTGATTGATGTTCTGTGAAATGAGACACAAGAAGGTTCTGCCCACATTTGATATGCACCTTCACTCATCTATTTGTTGATCATATCCCATCCAAGTATGTTCCCAAGCAGGTGGAGCCAACAGTGGAGACAGGCTTTGATAGGCTTGATAAGATGTTTGTTAGGCCAAACGGCACCACAAAAGCATACTGCACATCGCTCATACTTACGGACCTGTTTGGACTAGCAAGGTCAGCTGTCATGTCTCAAGAGGTAAAAAAACACATGCGAAAAATTGTTGTTTTTCAATGTATCTTACAATTATTGAGTTATTCTCTAGTAGAAATCATATCTACTGACATTCTACCTGACATGCCTTTGATAAAGCACGAGCTTTGATCAAGGATGTGTGTGCCATAATCGATGTGATACCACACAACATAGGGCCATCGGCTACTCCAAATTTTGCATCAGGAGAAGTAGAAGCAACAAATATTTCTACATCGGTGCCACCTGTATCAATTATTAAAGGCAGTTGTAAGAGACCTGCTAAAGATGAAGATTTGCTGAACCTCATACATGACGTGAGAAGAAGAAGATGCACTATAGAAGGTGCAGTACATGTGGAAAGAGGGAGCGGCACAATTCATGGACCTATGGCAAGGAGCATGTTGAGGTTCCAATAAGGCCAAGAGGAAAGCCAAGAGGAACTGGCCGGGGCAAAGGTTCAGCAAGAGGCAATGGATATGGGAGAGGAAGATGTGGTGCTTCAATTGATCATGAGGAAGATGGCTTTGATGACAACATGACAGAGAATACTGACTTTAAGTTTTTAAACTAATGAGAGACAATCAACACAGATTGAATGGCGAACAAGTTACTAGTTTTTTTTTTGTTGGACTAACTATTGCATGGTTTCCGTCTCAGTAGGCCAAGAAGAAGCAGCCGGGTCAGGGGTACCACATGGCGTGGCAGTCATGGAGGAGGAATAGTTGGTGCTGTAATTGCTCATGAAGATAGGTATGATGAAAACTTGTTAGAGGGTGCTAAAGAAGATCAACTTGAGGACTGGTGGATAGATGACGGTTAAGATGAGAGTTCCCGTCAATGTCAAACGAATGATAGAAAAAAAATCACATGTCCATAATTCATTACAAAATTTTGAGCTGTACAAAAATATTGCTTCTACTGAGATACTATGTATATGATCATTGGATACCGAGCATCTATTGGACAATATTGACCGTTAACTGAGTATTACTGAATAAGTATTGTCTGTTAACCGAGTATTACTGAACGACTACCAATGACTAGGATAGGGACTTCTAGAATGCTACATAGGTATTGAATACCAATGAGCTACCGAGTGGCTACTAGTGAGCAACTGACCATCTACCGAGAAGGTACTGAATGGTTTGGTATTGTGCACACAACAAGGATATGGCAAAACTACTGAACACAAATATATACATGTTGCTTAATAAAAAAAGTGAGTTTGATAGTACAAAGTAGTTCAACATAAATGTTGCTATGGCAAACAGATGAGAGCACATAGTGGTTAACTATATATGTCATCAAAATAAAGGTACATAGTGGTTCACTAGCAAACACAAAACATATCAGGTCCACTTCTCACACAAAATTGTGGCATCCATCAAGGTCCACTCCTCCTACAAACTACACACATCATCACGCCCTACACAGGTGCTCCAGTACTGGAATCAGCAGGTGTGGTGACTTTTGTAGAAACTTCTTCAGTAGTAGCACCATCAGCACCAAATAGCCTATCTCCTTTTGTTGCTTCTGCATCTTTAGGCTCATGTGGTGGCACTAATTTGGCCCGAGTTCCTCAATGTCTCCAGGGAAGGGCCTTTTCGCCTGATTGAGCTTGGGAAACAACATGTAGTATAAAAGCTTAGACCTGTACTCACTCCCCCTTTGCTGAAAATTCGGTGAGAAAAATAAATACAATTGACTACTGAAACATTAAAACATGTAAATATACTCTAAAAAAACAAAAAGCTACATATTAACAAAACCGAACTACTAACTGACATAACCGGAACACCCAGCTTATGAAGCTGACCATCATAATGTTCCAAGAACAACATGACAAATAATGCGCAATCGTTCTCGAGCACCTGCAAGGATACTATAACAAATGACATCCCCCAGTTGTTGATGTCTGGAAACGCGCCATCGGTGAACACTTTGAACAAGTCACTCAGCCTCTGCTGTATATGTGCACCGATTGGTCCGTGGTGATTGTTTCTTGCCTTTTCCGATGACCATGGGTAGGAGTCTACGATATCAATTTGGCCATGATGCGGGCTGACGCAACATACCGTCCAATGTCAATTGTTGTGAACAGGCATCAAAACCAAGCGATGTCCAAACATATTACGACTGAGCATACAAAAGCTACCAAAAAACATATAACTGAATCACTGAACAAATAACAAAACTACTAAACCATAATAGAAAGTATTGAAACTACTGAATAATACTAAACTACTTATAAGGGACACTTCCAAATAGTTCTTTCAACTTTATTCGGCCTCGAATCAACATGAGTACAATATCAATATCATATTGTGATCTCATGTAGTAATTCTCATAAGAATAAGTTGTTGCGATCATGGTATATGGAAGCAGAAAATTAAAAAATGACATGAAGAGAAAAAATTCACTGCTAATACAAAAATATAAAATACTGAACAACTACTAATCTACTTGATTATTACTAAACTGCATGTAATATGTGAACAATGGCAACGTATTGAAATTGATGTTGACAATATTATCCTGTACCCTACACACTAGCGCCTAAAATCTTTTACATCTTGCATAATGCACCAAGAAAAGAAATCGATGAAGATGCCTTCACACTCCTTTCCATCAGGATATGACTTGACAATCTCGTTTCTAGGAGACAAAGCCATAAAACTTGTGAAGCTACCAAGGAGATTTTCATGAAATTCCGCAAATGTCACCCTCCATATTTGTTCACCGATAAAAAACTGCTTAGCTTGTAGTCATTATGCACAATTATTTAAATGTTACTAAACATCTACTGAGACAGAGGTAAAAATGTATCTTCCTTTTTGTAAATCTTCGTTGTTCATTATGATGTCCCTGACCTTGATTGCCTTGTCAGTATCTAGAGCTTGCCGAGGTTTCTGTGGGGGATTGAAAGGAGATCGATACCTATGCACCTTCGATTTCGCCCTCTCCCCAAGGCCTGGAATGAGCTCCTTGAAAAAATCTAATTCCACATCAAGCTCCCGAGGAGCCACAAACAAGTGGTGTGTGATGAGGTTCTTCCTTGGATCTAACTTGGCTTTCTTCTTCAAAACCATCTTCCTTTTGTAAGTTATATGTTCCTCTTTCTCAGCCTTATCATCCTTTGGGCCTCCTTTGGGTCCTCCTTTTGGGGGTTTAATCTTGTGGATGCATGTGTGTTGGTTGGTCTAGTGGCTTGTGGTTTCTACCAATCACGCATGGTTTTCATTTACTCGACTTCAGTGAAGTGGAACAAAAAAAGAAAAAATGGACATCATATTACATCGTCATCACACGTAGTATCAATGAAGAAGCACAAAACCTTTCAATTACTTAGCACCTATTTATTCGACATGACAAAAAACTTGACACAACCTAGAACTACTTAACACCTACTGGATAGGCAAAAAGCTTGTACGGCTGAACAACTCAACAGCAACAAAAGCTTCAACTACTGAACACCTACTGGACAGACCAAAAATACTTGATAGTGATAAACAACCTTTCAACCATTGAGAAAAATAAAATGCAACAAAGAAACAAAGACAAAGGTGGAAAAAAAGTACTAAAAAAGGAATAAAAAAGTACTAAAAATACCATGACTATTGCTTCTGCTTCCTCCCTTTGTTGTTGTTGTTGTTGGAGGGCAATCTGATCAGGATCTTGGGATATATCAAGAGCAGGTTACTAATGTCATTCCAATCCTCCCTATCGAAAGCATCCTCATGGACCCCAGATAATGACGACTGAGAAGCACCAGTCAGTTTCACAACATCCTGATAAAAAAATAAGCAAATATGACAAAAACAAAAATGGATGTATTACTATTGAACTAAACAGAAATACTGACACATTACTAAAGTATTGAGTTACTCAAGAGGACTGGGGGTACAACAAAAAACTGCTAGTCACCTTAGGTAATCAATTGACAGCGGGGCACAAACAAAAAATAGAGTATGTGCAGTGTCGAATGCTACCTCCATTGTGTATAATGGTGTCTCACTCTCAACACGATCACCACTAGTCTCCCCCTTCTCCTTATCTGCCTCAACACTGACCTAATCCTGTCAAATTTCAAAGAAAAATGATAAAGTCACAGAGAACTACTAAATTACTATTGAACTACTTAGCTGAAGAATTGATGTACTGAATTAAACAGAACTACCAACATATTACTAAAGAGTTAATTATTTAAATTACTACTAAATCACTACTGAATCACTACTGAATGACCACTAGTGTACCAACTTCTTATGTACACTAATTGAAATAATGAACTACTGAATCACTACCGAATGCACCTGAATAAAAATGTGTAATAATAAATAAAATGATAGCTCAGATGGATGCTTTGGTGCCTCTCTATCGATAAAGTCACCAGATGCCTTCCCGGTCTCCTTGTCCGCCTCAACGTTGTTCGAATCCTGCAAAAAAAGGTTTGTAAAAAAACAAAGAGTGTCATTAGCAAATACAAAATAAATTAGAATAGAAAGGAACTAACATAATAACTAACAATTATAAATTCACCATATTGTGCCCTGAGTTCATTAACAATTTTACCATTGACCGCTTCGATGATGTTACCCAGAGCTTCTACAAACGCAAGACTCCTTGATGCAACCATTGAGTGGTGAAGATTCAACAACTCCGGTAGCTTGTCAGTGTTCTTCAGATAAAATTGTTGCATCAAAGATTGATTTGTACGCACCACAACATTGCCACTAACACCCGTGATTCTAGGGGTGTGTGCAGAATTGGAAGCTTTAGCTCAAGCGTCAACATAAAGAGATGCAAACTCCTTTGTCATCCTAGCTGTATCATCACTAGCCACTTGATGTGGTGATTTTGCTGGAGAAAGTGCTCTTCCTGAAGACGGTGAACTGGATGGAGATGGTTGTCCTAATGGGGATGGTGTTCTTGCTGGAGATGTGGACTTGATGAAGATGGTGGTCATGATGCAGATGGTACTCTTGGTGGAGATGGTGCTGGTGGTGGCATGCCACAGGTACGTCCGCCCCCAATCTCATCATGAACACCATAGCCAGCCACATTAGGTACCTGAAAAAAATAGTAAATGTAACATAATTAGGAAAAGAAAGCAAAATGTAACATAACTAAAACAAATGTAACATAACATAAGCAGCCACATAACTGACCCTAAAACTTTCATCGCCCCTTGTGCATCGTCATTTGGCACTTGGTGGGATGGGGGTAGCTGATATCTGTAAAAGGAAACAATAGCATCGTTGTTTAAACTACTGAATCACACAACAAACTACCGAATAATGAAACACATGAAAAATACCGACATAATAACTAATAATCAAGTTGTTAAATGACATAAATTTGCTTCAATGAATATTGCAGGAGTGTATGCATAGAAAAAAAGGAAAAATCATATGCAATAACTACCGACATAAACATAATACAATGCAGAAGTCTGTAACTACCAACAATCTACTGAACATGGGCATGTAACAAAACAAAGACATAATTTCTTACATCCGCAAGGCATTTTGCATGAACATCATGTGGTGAATGCACAGGGACATCACGGGAAGAAGCAGTGGCTACGATAGCCCTAATGTCGGATATAACCCTGTCATGCGCTTCCTTTACCTCCATTTGTCCTTCCAAAAACATTTTCACGCCTTCCTCTACAAATTTCATGCCTCTGTCCACTCTTTTGTCATTCTTCAATAGAGCCAAGGAATATGCTTCCTTGTGGTCTTTCTCCGCAAAAGAAGCTACACAATCACCGAGCAATGGCCATAAATGAAGCAGCAACAGCTTTCAGGGGTTGCCTCATGGGAGAAGCTCTTTTTTGGAGATTCCCTAGCAGGTGGAGCTTTTTTCGGATGTTCCCTCACAGGGTCACCTCGTTTCACAACACTCTTTATAGGGGCAATAGGTACCGCCACGGCAGCAGGTCTCCTCACATGGGCACCTCCCTTCCCATACGCAGAAGCAAAATAAGAATTCCCACCCTCATTCCTGTGGTCAAGCTTCTCATCGCCACGCACTGTTTCATAGCACATGCCAGTTTTATTTCTTAGCTGCATGATCAAAAACCAAATATGAAAAAAATGAAAATAAAGAAGGATGACAAATTCGATATAAATACTGAACCAAATGGGAGTAAAAATGGAAGAAGATAACATCAATCAAAAGCTAAAAACAAAAAAGAAAACATAGGAGCACATGAAAACTTGCCATACAATATCCAGCCATCACATATTGTCCTATCAGCCTTGAAAATCTTGTCAACTAGGCCACCGTGGTGTTGATGAGACGTCATCAAGCATGGAGGTGTAGTATAGATTGTCCAAATAATAGATATGTAAAAAATAATAAAGGTACATGAATCAAAACAACAATTGAACATCTACTGGATATGTCAGAAACTATTGAACACCTACTGGACATTGCCAGAAAATACTAAGAACACACTGGACAGGACAGAAATTACTGAGCACACCTATTGAACAAAAAAAAAGGCACCATAACTACTGATCAACTATTAAGCATCTACAAGACACAACATTGAGCGGGCCAGAAATTATTAAACATAGTCTAGAACTACTAAGCACCTACTGGATATGTCAGAAACTTGATACTACTATAAGCACCAATTAAACATGGCAGCTAAACTACTGATCAACTGAACAAAAAATCAAGAAAATATTAAATTAGTAACTCAAAAAAGTGTTGAACAGAACGGCTAAACTATTGAGCCAAATAGCTAAACTACTGAACAAAAGGAAATAATTCTTACTTGATGAAATCAATGCAACCTTGAACTAAAGGAGTTGAGCTCTTCCCAATATTACTCTTCCACCTACTGACCATGTCTCTAATGTCATCAACAACACTACACCAGTCAAAATACTTAACTTTTCTAGATCCCTGCAGTAGATGTAATCAGTGGTAGATATTTCAAGCTCGCTGGTCAGGAATAGAAACACATTAAACAATAGCATGAAGAAACACTGCACAGTCCAATCATTTGATTCCTTCGTTGAAATAAACTGCCCACGTCTTCTGCCAAGGAAAAGACTAGTGCTAGTATTGAGCTCAGAGATCTTTGTGACAAGAAAGGTATGGAGGACATCTTTAAGCAAAGGGAGAATGAAATGAAGACTGCTTATAAGAAGGGAGTTGACAAATTGAAGAAATATGAAGATTTAAAGAAAACTGAAGTCCCTAGATGGGTTAATTACTCGACTTCAACGGTAATTGGCAATACTTTGTCCTCAACTTCAATTCACAGTGGGTCAATCTTTATATGATTCATTAAGAACATTGCAAGTGCCCCGTAGTCAATTGCGTCCAAGGAAAACATGAAGAATTCCCCAAAACCCAAGTTTGTTATCCTATCCCTCAAAGAATCAGACATGTCTACCAAGATATCCATAATTGATCCTGGGGCACATCGCATTGTTGCGTAGTTTGATTTTATTTCCTGTTCATGGTGACAAGATTTCTTTATTGAATGAAAGAACTACCGGACAACTACTTAACGTATAATGAGATGGCGAACCACTATCAAACATATGAACTACATGGCAGCTACATAACAACTACTAAGATACTGAACTAAAGAACGGCTACTTAACAACTACTTAAGAACTACTAAAAATATTGATCATATAAACAAATACATATCATGTAAAACTACTAATCATATATGCAAATACTAAATGAATGAACTACTGGATAGCTACTTAAGATCTACTGAATGAATGAAATACAAGATAGCTACTTAACAAAAGCTAACTTCCGGATAACTATTTAAACTAATACTAAACTAATGATACAATGTAAACCTATTGAGCATAGAAAGACATAACTACCAACAAGAATGAATGAACAAACTGAAAATGAACTACTGAACAAATATACCTATATATCATCGTCGTCGTCATCTGTAGTGTCAATGGTCTTGGATTTCCTAACAGCTGCCTTGCCCCTCTTGCCCACTTTGGCTGCTTTAGCCTTCTTGCCCACTTTGGTCGCTTTAGTAACAGGATGTGGAGATGATGACTTCCTCTTCTTCGGGTCCTTTACAAAGTCATCATCATCATCACCATCAGAATTATCTTACGTCAAAGGAACAGCCTTCCATCTTGATTCATGAATAGCAGCTAGTCGTTTGATTCTTCTGTGGCAGCCTCCTTATTCATAGTGCTAACATGCACCTTCCTTGAACAATGACGTGTTTTGAATTACCACCATGGGGAGGTAGTTGAATTTGGCGATACGTTGCCATCCTCCTCTGAATCAAGCACCTCCTCCTCTGCAGTTGGTTGTTCCTCCTCTGCAGCTGGTGGCTCCTCCTTTGGAGGAGACACATTCTCTGCACCTTTTGGTGCATCAGATGCAGCCGCTAAATTTACACCGTGGGTTTGAGTTTGTTGTGAGGGTTCCAACAAAAGCTCGCTGCAATGGTGTCTGTCGGAGGATTAACTCTTGTCGCAGGGATCCCGAGAGACCCCTTTTTAGAGATTCGGCCGGGGGGATGATCCTGAATCAGTTCGTCAGAGAAATAAATGGGAATGAATGCAACGGCCGGTGGTGGGGGATGTTGGCCTAGTGCAAGAAGAAATAAATGCACCAGAATTTAGACAGGTTCGGGCCGCACGGGGCGTAATACCCTACTCCTGTATGGATGCAATAACTGTCCTGAGGAAGTCCCTCAAGGATGTTGCTGGTTACAAGAATTGTGGTCTAACTAAGAGCTTGAGGCTCCTTGTTCTTCGGCTGGAACTATGCTCAACCTTGCTCACCGTGTCTACTCTCGCCTGGGTTCTTCATTCTTGGTGTTGTGTTTTGTCTTGTTCGGGAGTGAGTCCCGTGAGGTTGTGCTTGCTTCTGTTTCTCTTCTCTTCTCGTCCTTTGTTGTTTGTCCGTCCTCCTCTTTGCTTCTGTGTTGCCGGCTATTTTAAGTACCTACCGGCCGAGACATGCCCCGAACGGGAAGGAGGGGGCACAAGTTCCAAGACGCCATGACTGGGAAGGGCGTCATCATTCCTTCTGGTTGAAGTGACCGGGGGTGGAAAAAACGCTGCACGCCCGGTCACCTGTCACCATAAAACGCCCTGGCAACGGGCGCCGTGGAGAGGGCCCACCGGGCAGCCGCAGAGCAACCCGGCGTGCCCGCCCTGTCTTGTTCCTCTGCCATAGCAGGGCGGTAGACGGAACGCCTTGATCCTCGCAATGTTATCCCAAGGCAAGCCGGATGACGCGGGACGGGACCCGTGCAATTAATGACCCCACGCCTCTTTGCCAAAACATGGCAGGAACTGACGCTGCAGCGGGAGCAGTTGGAGGTGTCAGGCCACGCAGGCTCATTAAACGCGGCCTCGGACCTCTGACTGGTGGACACCTCATCGGTGGGCCCCTCGGGGGCCTTTCTGGGTCGTCGGGGAACCGAGTGCTCGGGGGTACTGTTCACCTCCCCGAGCATTCTCTCCTGAGAATGCCTATCCTTGTCTTCGGGGTACCGGGTGCTCGGGGGTACTGTTCACCTCCCCGAGCACTCTCTCCCGAGCACTCTTGCATGGACTCTCGGGGAACCGAGTGCTCGGGGGCTGCCACGTGCAGCCCCGAGCACTCTCTCTCGAGCACTCTTATACGGACCCTCGGGGAACCGAGTGCTCGGGGGCCGTCGCTCGCAGCCCCGAGCACTCTCTCCCGGAACTCAGCTCTTCTGATCATCGGGGGACTAGGGTGCTCAGGGGTGACCGGGCACCTCCCCGAGCACTTTCTTCCCGGTACTTGGACTCTGTGGATCATCGGGGAACTGGGGTGCCCGAGGACCACTGACTATGACCCCGAGCACCTTCTCCCGGGACTTAAGCTTTTCTCATCCTTCAGGAGAGACCTCGCGGGATGGCGCCATGTGGAGGATGGTTGGCCTGGCATCGGGATTCAGGGACCCCCGGTTCCAGATACACCGACAGTGTTCCTTCGTCATTTTCTACATAAAGACTAAAAAACATAAACAATGGCGTGCTCAGATAGTGTCGATGTGAAGAGAAAAATATTAACAACTACTATTAAATTACCATAAAAAAGAATGAACTGCTATTGAAAATAATGAACTACAACTGAACAAATAAACTACCAAATAAATACTTATCTTCTGAAATACCTTACAACTACATCAGAACTAATGAGCTACTGAACAACTATTGAACGAATACAACTACCAAACACTGCTTAGATGCTGAGAAACCGCACAACTACTTAGCAATATTGAGCGAATGACCTACCAAACAACTACTTAACAAAAAATGTGAACTACTAAACAACTATTACTACTATAGCTAAAACTACCAAACAACTACTACTTAACTGCTACTGAACAAACACATTGTACATAGATGGTTTTGAATTGAAGAGTCACTCCTGCTAAAAAAGCCATTGGGTAGTATGATTCAACTACTGACATGTGTCAGTAGTTCACCTCAGGCGTGCTGCTGATCGTAGAGAAGAATGAACCGCGCATGGATGTTGAGAAGAATGTTGGTCGAGCTTGTCGTGGAACAGCCAAAACTCAGTAGCTAAACCCTAGAGAATCCCAAAATCCATTAATCCCATTTACAAACCAGTGATAAAACCAAATGGATTCGAAAATGAGTGAGTATAGGATGCTCACCAGAGTTGAGGAACTGTGGTTTCTCCAAAACTGTTGGCGGGGATCGTTGATTCACTGCCAAATCCCATGGAAAACCCTCACCCCAAGCACTCCACCACCAAACCGCGCCACGCCGCGCTCCATCACCAAACCGTGCTGCACCATGCTCCTCCACAACCGCAATGCACTCCTCCGCAATTGCATCATGCCATGCTCCTCCGCCTCCCGCTCTGTAATAGTCATCCACGCTTCACCACCGAACCCCCGCCGAGATCACCACATGGGAGAATTTTTGGGGAATCTTACTGTTTATGTTGGGGAAAGGAACCGATGAATAGGGTTTGTCATTACTCTAGCAATTGGATCGAGGACACATGGTGGACCCGGATGCTACAATATCCAGTGGGGGAGGAGGCTGGGTTGGGTCGACTGTGACCATTGTTGGTTGGGTCAGACCAATTGACTAGTTGGTTGGCTATTTGGGTCCTAGGTGTAGAATAATAAAGCAAGCATATATACATATATATATTTGAATATATTTGCAGGCATCACTGGATCCTGCTTGTCATCCAGCCCGACATGAGTAAGATCGTTGTATTTGACTCATAAAGGAGACCACACACATAGTTTCAACCTATAATAGACTTGTTAAATAGGTTAAGTTAATCATTTTGTTATTTGTTGAAGTAATCTTCCATTCGATTGAATCTAAGTCTAGTAATACTATTCATAATCTTGCACAGGGCATTCACAAGATACTATCAGGATATTGTTCGATTCCATCCATACCAGAAGATATTATTGTCCAAACCAACTCTCCAGTATGTACTTAATATTCATGTCTCAAATTCCTACTAAATGACTAATTACATGCCGCTAATGTTTCATATCTTTTTTTAATGTAACAGGCAGGAACATGGCAACAATTTATGTGGCTTCTATGTATGTGAGTGCATGCACACATTCACCGGTGATAGGGCTCCAAGATGATACAGAGGTATGTAAATACATATTGATGTGAGTTTCTCAGTTTCTACACATGTTCTGTATGGTTGATTTCTTCAGTTCTTCTAATAACAGATAATAAAGGTGAACACAAGTAAACTTCTGCAACATCAACTCAACGCCGTTCAAGAACAAATTATCAAGTTCATCAATGGTGAAGTGATAAGTCCAAAAGGTAAGTTTTATGAGTCAGCATATAAAGCGCTTCCTTCGTTGAGCACTCGAGACTTGTCATGTTTAACAACTTTGGGTAGCAAGAAAGGTTGATCTGTTTATTTGTTTCCCTTGCTTGAATGTTTCAAGTGAACCGTGGGATTTTTGAAACAAATTGTGAGTTGGAGAGTTATTCGTGAATGAAATGTGATTTGACATGTTAATTGTGTATGTGATTTATAAATGAAATGTCAAACCAAGAACATTTCTGAATGACATGTTAATCGTGTATGTATATATATGATTTGTGAATGAAATATGTTGAGGTATATGTGACGAATTGTATATGTATATGGGTTGTTTTCTGAATATGTTGTTGCTGACAACAGCTATACTATGTGGAGGTTATCACCGTCGGTTTATGTAATGGACCGACAATGATAATCTAAGTATTACTGTCAGTTAATTACGTGAATCGGAAGTGATATGTACCATCACTGCCGGTTCTATAACCGACAGTAATAACTATAGATTATCACTACCGCTTACTCACTGGCAGTTAAAAACCTGACAGTAATAACATTAGTGAACCCACAGTGATTAATTTTTTTAAGTAGTGTAAAGAAATGAATCCTACTGATGTATTTGTTAAGAAAATAAGGAAAATAAAATCAACATATGATGAACCCCTATATGACGCCACAACTCTGCATTTCAGTAGTAGCTGGATGACTCTTCTTCTGAAGGAACGGCCAAGTAGGAACGACGCAGCAATTGAAGCACAAAAACGATTGGATCAAATCCTATCTAGGTCAGAAGTCAGAACACACGCATGGCCAGTGAAATGTCGCTGCCGCGTGTGTTCCCATGTACGTGGGGTGAGTTGCGGCTGCCCGCCCCATGTCCGCATCAGCCGCGAGTGCGACGCAGGTACAAACGGCAACCTGTCTCATAGGTATACGGCGGCCTCTCTCATAGAGGTATACGGGGCTCCTCTCGTCTCCTATGCGACGTCTGATTTGTGGCTATGTGGGCTCATGGCGCTGTTGGGCACTGCTGGCCTGCATGCGTAAATCCGCTTCATCGAAGCAGGCTGATGCTGCGCTATGTGGGCTCACGGTGCAGGCCAGCTCAGCGGGCTGGCAACGCGGCCCGCTCTACCTGCAAGCCTAGTTCCGTGGCCAGCTAGAAAACTGAAAATTAAAACGTAATGGAGCAAAACCTGATGAACCGATTTTATTAGTTCTTTCTAATTACTTTGGCCGTTCGGCATACGGAGCTACTGCAGAGTGAACCACAAGCAAATTGCAAACTGTTATCCATCGGTTCCTGACGTGGATGGTAGCCGCTGACGTGGTGGAGTCCTATCGGTTGGGGTGGGATGGGTTTTTTGATATTTTTTAAATTAACTTCAAACGTGTTTATATCTCAAACTGTGTTCGTTTTGAAAACCGTTTGAATTGTACTGTTCGCAATTAATTAATGCAACAAAAATAAGATCTATATTAAATATATCTAACTTTTTAAAGAAAATTCAATAATTGGAATGTATTGTTTCAACAACAAAAACATATTGTTTTATGAATTCACATATAAAATGTTGAACATGTTCTTGCAAATTCTTAAAACAACAAAAATATATTGCTTTATAATTCACATATAAAATGTTGAACATGTTCTTGCAAATTTTAAATGAGGTCTTACAAATTGCTAAACATGGCTTTACAAAAAGTTGAATTAGGTTTTGAAAATTGCTAGTCAAAAGAATGCCTTTACGATTGTTGAATTTGTTTGTTGCATATTATTGAATCAAGTTTTTTAAGTTATTAAATGCATAAGAAAGGAAAATATTTACAAAAATAACTCACAATAAATTAAGGTTATGGTTTAGAAAAAAGAAGGAAAAAAATTGTAACTAGTTTTGTTGGGCCACCCACTCTGTGACCTGAACCTGAGCTAACCCATTTCAATTGATTGACCAAGGCCCACTACTATAGAAACATCCTTCGTTGATCCCCTATGACTAACGGTTCGACTTGAACCTACATAGATAGAGTACCACTTACGGTTAAAAGCTCGAACTGCCAGATCAACCATTGATCCCTTGTGAACAAGCAGTGATACTCCTAATCATTGTCGGCTCTCTTTAACAATCAACAATGATTCATCACTATTGGTTTGGCACCAGCCGACAGTGATAGGGTTGTATCATGAAGCGCCCCGGGTCATCCTCGATACTTAAAACTTAATTATACCAATCTCTAAATAAGTCGCTGGTAAACAAATCTTACAACAGGTGATACCAGAGTCATACAACAAAGCGAGAAGTGAAATAAATCCACCATCCTACTAATACATAAAGGACTCCTACGTCAATAGAATACACATTATTAGAGAGCACATTAGGACAGCATGGTGACACACCACTCAGCAGGAAACTCAGGTTCGGACGCGACCAAGACTTAATTGTTAGCCTCACCATCGACATCGGTGAAGTCCGAAACTTCCTCTAAAATCATAAGCAAGGGTGAGTACAAACATACTCAACAAGTCCCAACCCTTGCCCTACAGCAAGGGGTATAAATATATACATACAATATTGGCAAGGGTAAGACTATACGTTTAACATTTGAGGAAAAGCTAAGTTTACACATGCAAGGGTTTATTTTCATAAGACGGGTTTTGTGAAAAAACATATCATCATGATTAAATGAAGGAGGGTTTCGGAAGCGGTGGAAATCACCAGGGCCCAAGTTTTAATGTTACTGGCCACCCCGTCCACGGCAACTCACGGCACACTGCCGGACATATTCTCCAAAAATGGGCACACCTTGCGCACTCACTCCAAGGAAAATGCACACAACACATCCTAGTTGTTGTGATTGAACCATAGTTTTTCCGGGACCGTTGACACGACTATTTGAATATTTTTTACCTATGTAGAGTAGTACACTTAACCACAAGTTGAGTTTGGCAACTTATCACCGTCGTGACAGTACGACTCAACAAAATTATAACCACCATAACATCATCCCACTAGCCGTCTACGGGAGCTAACCAGGGGTTCATGACCTATACTAGGCCTCTAATGCGGTCAACAAGCCTACACCTGCTTACACCTGCTCCATGGTCTTCCATTGCACATCGGCCTCTAAACGTCTAGCAAATAAGCTAGTGGGGTTTAGACTAAGCCCTGCTACGTACAGAGTCGAGTGGTTGTACGATGAGGATTAGGTAAAATTTCACACCAACTCGGTGCTTAATTGAGCCAAGGCAAACATCTCCACACTAAGCCTGCAACACAGACAGCGCTTAAACTCCCAAGGCATTCCCGACGAAATCCGGATTTACCTCAGCTCTAACATGCTCTCTACTATTATCATTATCCGGTACATCTTCGCATCCCAACAATTCACTCAACACCAAAGTACCAAGTTTCACATATTTCACAATGCTAATTATGATTAAGCATGAAATGATAGTAAGGCACACAATCCTAAGCATACTAGTATCAAGGGATCCGTCGTAGCGTATTTGATATTGCCGCGACAAAATTCCTAGTGTTATCATGGTTATATATGGAATGATAACAATCAGACTGGCTAATCTTCAATAGGACACAACTAACTCAACAATTCAAAATTTGCCAATAAGTAATACTTCGTGCAATTTTTTGGTGGAAAATGGTTGCTACAGGTTGTGGTGACAAAATTGGGTTCGGTATGATCAATGAGAGAAACAAATTAAGACTTTCCTCCGCTGAAGCCCTCAATGGGGTCCTACTTGAAGTCTTGCATTTCCTCCTCCTCGAGTTCTTCAGTCTCTAAAATGCAGGCACACAAACAATACAAACACACAAAAAAAACTTAATTTTAAATAAATATGAAACTGATGGAAAGGATATGATTTGAATTTAGATGAATATCAATGCAAGAATCGTTGAAATCAGGGTAGAAACAGAGGAAATACGAGCTTCTGACAATTTAAATCTAGAAAAAGAAGAGGGGTCACTATGCTGGTACTATTCATTTAGGTTCTAGAACTGTTCTTTTGGGCTTTGTACCATGTTGCTGGGCTGGTGGACTAGTACTGTGCTGGGCTTTGGGGAGCTGGGCTCAGGAGGTCACTGGGTCGTGGCGGTGCAAATCTGGTCCGAGGGGGAAATGGCGCCCAGGCTGGCCAGGCATCAGGCAGCACCGCTACTCAGTCTTTGGCTTGTGGTGGTGAGTTTGCTAAGGACTCACCATAATAGGCCTCCCAACCACCATTCACGACAGCGAGTGCATAGGGAGAGAGAGGGGGACACAAGGATCTCATTTTGCGTGGAGTCCAAATGAGGGAGGGAACGGGAATGACTGGCGGTGAGCCACCATGGCTACGGCTTGGGGAGCTCACCGGGAAGCTCAGTGGTGACCGAAGGGCGGAGGAGAGAAGTTGGGGAGATGGTAGAGGTGGTGGCTGGGGTTCTCTAGGCAGCTTGGCGACGACGGATCTAGGCTAGTAAGGAAGATCGACGAAAAGGGGCTCGGTGCTCAGATGGGGGGAGAGAGAGAAAGAAAGAGAGAGAGAGAGAGAGAGAGAGAGAGAGAGAGAGAGAGAGAGAGATAGAGAGAGAGAGAGAAATGGAACTTGCCTTAGCACACTTGGTGGAAGGCGGTGAGGAGCGAAGGGGCAAATGGTTGGCTTTTATAGATGGACGGGGGAGTGGTAGTGTTGGTGGTGGGGTCTGATAGCAACGCTCCCGTGTAGTACAGCGCGTCGATTCGTCGAAGGGTGATAGTGCCGGTAGTGTAGCATTGAGGACTTCGCATGACGCAGGGCGGGAAATGTCGGGTTCCAAAGTTAAGGTGGTGACGTCATTTCTTCGTGCTTGCTCATGCCGGCGAGGTTCCCGAATGGGGGATGTGGTGTGTGACGACCGTGAGAGGGTAGCGGCGAAGAAAGGGTGGTGTGGAAGGTGACCTTGCTGGCAATACAGTGCGGAGGTGGTAGAGTTAGGTGGGCGGCCGTGTCTAGCGGCGAGCAAGCTCGACGTATGCGTGCAAGCAATGAGAGCATGAGGAAGAAGAAGGGGGGCGGCAATGGGTTGGCTTGCTAATGGGCTGGAGGGGCGAGTTGGGCCGCGGTAAAAGAAAAAGGAAAGGGAGGGAGAGAGATGGGCTATGGGAAAATGGGTCGAGGAGTTAGATTGAGCCTAAGGAGAGGGAGGGAAGGGAAAAAAAGGTTTCGATTTATTTTATGATTTTTTAATTTGATTTTTGCTAAAATTTTGGGATGTTACAAACCTACCCTACTTAAAAGGAATCTCAGCCTCGAGATTCAGGGTCTTCCTCGAACAAATGGGGAAACTCCTTCCCGAGGGCTTCTTCTTGTTCCCATGTGGCTTCTACTTCGGTGTGCCTACTCCACTGTACACGACACAGGCGCACTGTTGATCCTCTGGTTTGCCTGGTGACCACATCTAAGATTCTCATTGGAACTTCCTGGTAGCAGAAGTTATCCTGGAGATCCAGTTTTTCCACTGAGACTTTCTCTTCTGGACCCTAAAACATTTCTTCAATTGAGAGACGTGGAAGACAATGTTTGCATAAGAAAGTTCTTGCGGTAGTTGTATTCTGTAGGCCACTGCCTCAACTTTTCTTTGAACTTGGTATGGTCCTATATATCGGGGCGCCAATTTTCCATGAACTTGGAACCTCCGTGTTCCCCATATTGGTGAGACTTTAAGTTACACATACTCTCCAAACTTGAAGTCTAGGTCACTTCTTCTTTTGTCATTGTAGCTCTTCTAACAGGATTGAGCTGCCTTCAGCTTTTCTCTTACTTTGATGATCTGGTCTTCCACCTCTTTTATAAGGGAGGGTCCTAGTAAGGTACGTTCTCCACCTTCATACCACATCAAAGGCATTCAACACTTTCAACCATAAAGAGCCTCAAAAGTGGACATTTTTAGGCTGGCCTATTAATTATTATTGTACGAGAACTCTACATACACCTAGATTTTCTCCCAATCCTTTCCATACGTTAGGGCATAGGCTCTCAACATGTCCTATAGGATTTGGTTGACCCTTTCAGTTTGGCAATCAGTCTGCGGGTGATAGGTAGTCCAAAAATCTAGCTTGGTTCCCATTGTTGTATGTAGGCTCTATCAGAGACAATTCTACAGGGAACTCCATATAGCTTTACTATGTTATCAATATACAGCTAGGCTAACTTATCTCCACCATAGTTTGTTCATATGGGTATGCAGTGATCCACCTTAGTGAGGCAGTCCACTATTACCATTCTAAGGTATTTCCCTTCTTTGTCTTGGGAATCCAACTATGAAATTCATGCCTACTTCATCTCATTTCTACATAGGAATTGGTAGGGGTTGAAGTAATCTGGCAGATTTCTGGTGTTCTGCCTTGACTCTCTGGCAGGTGTCGCACTTAGTAACAAACTTGGCTATGTCAACCTTCTTCCCATTTCACCAGTATTTTCCTTTCAGGTACATTTACATATTTGTGGCACTGGGGGGATAGAGTATGCCAAATTGTGGGCTTTCTCCAGAATTACTTCATGGAATTTCCCTTCATGAGTCACACAAAGTCTGTCCTCATACTATAACACTCTTTTTTCATCTACTATGAAATTTGGAGCCTTATCCTCTCTTGTGTGCTTTCGGATCTTCATCAATTTCCGATCCTTGTGTTGGACTTGCTTGACTTGTTCATCTAGGGTAGGTTGTATACTCAAGTTATGGGTATAGATTTGAGGTACTATATTGTCACACCCGGTTTTAATGGACAAAATGAGATGCGACTTATGTATGTCCAGGATGTTTAACACACATAAGGACGTCACAGGTGAAGTAACAAAAGCAATAATTTTATTAAATTAACGTTAAACTCTTACAGCAATTGACATATATTGTCTTCTATGAAGATATTTGCAGCGGAACAAAAGCACTGGTGCTCAACAACACCGCAGGCAACTAACCGAGAGACACGCGCCTAGAACGTCACAACCTCGCCTTGATAGTCTTCAACATCTTCACTCACTGAGCAGCAGTACACATGTCGCATGGTATAGGGAAAATAGTAAGTGTGAGCACATGACACGGTCAGCAAGTGTGAGAAAGATAATGATATGCATGCTTATATCAAGAATAGGCTAACACATGGTATATTTGCATAAATGCGAGTAATAAAAATATATTTGGACTCAAAAAGCATTAAACAATTATTAAGTGAATGTAACCCATATAGTCCAATACCCAGCATACAAGGCTCCTCACCTTGCAAACCATAACCGTCTAGTACTCCTTGTACTATAACCAAAACTACAACCAAAACTATAACCACAACCCACTAATCATGTGAGGATCCAAGTCTCTCATAACTGTGAGCACGGCTGATATATCATATTTTACATTCTGCAGAGGTTGTCTAGCTTTCCCCGCAAGTCGTAATTTCCATGTTGCCGTGTTAGCTAGACACTTAACACATATCAGTGGTGTGTTGCCCAAAAAGTCACTTCAAAGCCATTACAAAGTTTCATCCAGTATTTGCATACTCGCTAGGTTTCACCGCCGTCAAAGTGGTATTCACACCACCCAGAAGCCCTATTTTGTGTCTTGTAGTTTCCAGAAAGTTTTCACCCTTTCCTTCCACTACACATCTCATGCCACTAACCAAATGGTTCTAGATTTAGCCGTCCCCACACATCCACTCTTCCATTTGGCACACACAAAAACTGGAATCCACTAATTAATATGTCAGGCCTGTCCCATACCAGGTCTCGTGGTTGGTATGATATTTCTTGGGTTGTCACTCCACAAACTGATCCTTACTTAGGTTACTTGAGCAAACACTAAACCAAAAACATAACCATGACAACCACCAAAACCACTTTGCTCAAGGCCTAAGGTTCCATATTGCTAGACCATTAACACATTAACGACCATTGTTGCATAAGTCATTAATCAAGTATATGACACTTCTCAACATCCCAAAAGCATGGCTAAGCAATCTACCCACTAAAGATATCTAAGCATAAACCATCTAGGTTCCAAGGGATGATAAGGGAAAATCTAGGGAAAACCCTAACATAAGTAACTACCCATCATATTGACATACACTGCACAATTTTGTAAAACAAAATAGTTTAAATCATATGTTCAAGATGATCAAGGACACTTGCCTTTTACCCAATACTGCTCAATGTTGTCAAAATCTTGGTCTTTAAGTCCCTCGAATTGCTCTGGAACGTTATCGACTAATCGCGAGAACTACCGACGAACAGCGCAAAGGAAAACACTAAGAACAACATACCAAACATCAATAAGACACTTTAAAATACTATGGTTGGATAGGTAAGATTTTAGAAATATTTAGACGCAAGAATCACCTAAAACAGAGTTAAGATGAAAAGATAACAGCTTTCGGGAGATGGATTAGACTGAAAAGGAAATTCTGATTTACCGGGACTATCTTCCGATGGGAAAATACTTTATTTCACAATCACTACGTCAGGCTTGACAACATCATTGCACATGACTAGGCTAAGAAGAATGATGTAGTGCTGACTTGGCATGCTATGCAAATACCATCTTGGATTAAAGAAGGGATACGCTAAGGTCTAGTCTCGACCACCCATGATCAAATGGCTAGGGTTATGCTTCTAGGTTAAGGATACTACCGGTAAGTCCGCGTAGTGGTGGTGGTTTGGGTTTCGAAGACAGCGATCGGGTGCATGGCCACTGACATCGATGTCGGGCTTTGATGGTGTTTCAGTGAAACCAAGGAAGCATGGCGTAGAACACGGAAAGCCTAACTCAACGATACGGTTGGTTTTAGAAGGGGTCATCTGAGGTAGTGGAAAAACAGCGATGACTGCTGCTAGGTTTGGTGGTGACCGCGAACAGATGCAGCAACGAAGATGCTCACGTTCTCAGAGATTGGCTATGAACTTTGAGAAACCATTTGATCAGAGATGTTCAACGGGAACACAATTCTATGGCATGGGTTTTAGTAGATCATCCACTGAGAGAAAGAACGAGCAGCGGAGATGAGATGGGTGATGGTTGTGACATACTGTTGTTGACAATCACGTTATGGTCGTGTTGCTATACAAATAGGGATGAGCTCCTAGGGTCACATAGAAGACTCGATGGGACACGCCGTGACGCAGTTGGTGCATCCATATGGCTTTCGGATTGACGGAGAACGCGAATGCAAATCCGGTGCCCGTGCAAAACGCATCCAGAAACTGGACAACGGGTATGTCAACCTTGATTTCGATGGTTTGGCTACTCTACTGGCCTACCTGGTTGGTGAGGATGTGGGGAACATCATGGGACATGCGCTGGTGAACGGCCATGGTGAACGGTGTACTAGTTGGCCGGGAACATCGATGCCAATCGGCTACAGCGCGGCTGTCTGCGACAGCGATGACTGTGGCAGTGTAGATCGGGCTTTGGCCAGGGCTAGAGCTTGGCTAGGGACTTAGTATGATGAGAAAAAATACTAAGGGAGGAGAAGAAGGTATCCTCACCTTGCTTTGGTGGTCGAGAAAGGAGGATTTACGGAGAAGACGATGAGGTAGCGCATCACGGGCGGCGTCGTCGTCTCCGGCAAACGGCGGTGCACAAACAGGGCAGCAACGATGTCTAGGGCTTGGTGGCATGGAATAGGGGTAGGAGAGGGTGTGCAACTCATATTTATAGGGCTAGGGGCGGCTGGTTGAGGTGGAGTCTAAGCTGAACACGAATCGAATTCGAGTTCGAGTCGGTTACGGTTTCCTTTTTCTCTCTATTCCGATGATGATATCTCCATCATCCGGACTCCAAATTGAACGTTTCTGATATCTAAATTATACTACTCGAAATGATCTACAACTTTGGTATTCATTGGAACTTCTTAAAATGTCATCTTGATTTTCAAAAATGCACCACAAGATAAACTATTTGAACTCAGACTTATCTGCGCAGCACTGATTTCGAGGGTCATAACTCCTAGCTCCATTATCCAAGTGGGGACTTACATAGGTTGAAATCGAAGCTCTCAACGAGACCTACAACTATGGTATGTACAAGATTTGTATTTAATGCTGTTTTGAGCTCTGAAACTTCATGGGAAGATTAGGTTGTCCAGGACTCCGCGAAAATTTGCAAATTTTGTGGATCCTTTATTGGGCCATCTAGAAGACTTGGCTAAGGGTTTGGACTTGAGCAAGATTGAGCCCAAAGACACTTTAGGTATATCTAGGGTTTGGAAAAGAAACTTTTGTAGAGAAATTTAAATAGGGTTTGAATTTGAATTGATCTTAGAGTGAATTTAAGAGAAACAAAAAATAAGGTTGAACAAGAATAGGAGTAGATAAGGAATTTGAATTTTGAATTGGGTAGAATTTGAGAAAGAGGAGAGATTGGCTTTAAACAAGGATTTGGATAAGATTTGAATTGAACTGGAGATGGTTCAGGTATGATAAAGGATTGAATAGATGATGAATTCAAGGATTTTGAATTTCAACCATTAAGATCCTTAACTAGCTTACTACAAAGTTTTGTAAAACCTTTTCAAAATCTTTTTCACTCAAAACACCAAAGAGAAAGAAAAAGAACTCTAATGCATTTACCTGGCTTCTAACAAGACTCAACATGCAGTGCACACAAAATAATAACCTATTTTGATTGATTGTTTATGAAAATAGGTTTTAAACCTATTCTACTGGTGAAGTTGTTCAATAATCTTGGAAAATTTTAGAAATTTGAGAAATCTGAAAATTAGGATGTTACATATATGCAGATTTAGTCTTTGTATCCCTGTGTGTAGTGGGGCACTCGGGGCCACTAAGTAATGGCAATAAGCTTTCAGCTTAAGATATCTGCCACAACATTAGCCTTGCCTCGATGATAATGGATTTCTATATCATAATCCTTAATTAGTTCCATCCATTTCCTTTGCCTCAAGTTCAAGTCTGGTTGAGTGAAGATATATTTCATGCTCTTATGGTCTGTATAAATTTCATACTTGTTTCCAATCCGGTAGTGCCTCCAAATCTTGAGGGCATGCACAACTACTACTAGCAATAGATCATGAGTCGATTAGTTGTGCTCATAGGATTTGAGTTGCCGAGAGGCATATGCCATCCTGCATTAGGACACATCCTAGGCCATCTTGCATTAGGACACATCCTATGCCTCGCCTTGATGCATCACAGTAAACTACAAAGTCTTGGTGGATGTTGGGTAAGACAAGTAATGGGGCAGTTGTCAGTTTATCCTTTAATTCCTGGAAACTCTTATCACATGAAGTTGTCCATTCCAACTTCTTTTCCTTCTTGAGAAGCTCGGTCATAGGTTTGACTATCTTGGATAATCCTTCAATGAATTGCCAGTAATGTCCCGCTAATCCAAGAAAGCTTCTGATCTCAGATACATTGGTCGGTTGCGGCCAATGGGCGACAGCTTCTACCTTCTTAGGGTCTACAACAACTCCTTCTGTTGTTAGGATATGGCCAAGGAAGGCAACCTTCTCTAGCCAGAATTCACATTTACTGAACTTGGCATACAACTTATGGGCTCTGAGTTTCTCCAGAATTAGTATTAGATGATGTTCATGCTCTTGGGAACTTTTAGAATAGATCAGTATATCGTTAATAAAGACTACAACAAACCAATCTAATTCTTCCATAAACACCTTATTCATGAGATTCATGAAGTATGTAGGTGGATTTGTTAAGTCGAAGGACATTATAGTAAACTCGTATTGCCCATATATGGTTATAAAAGTTGTTTTTGGGACATCCGCCTCTCTTATTTTTAGCTGGTAGTAACCTAATATTAAGTCGATCTTGGAGAAATATTTGGCTCCTTTTAGCTGATCAAAGAGGTCATCTATTCTTGGTAAAGGGTATTTGTTCTTGATGGTTACCTCATATAAGGATCCGTAGTCCACATACATCCTCATACTTCCATCTTTCTTCTTGACAAAGAGAATTAGTGATTTCCAAGGAGATGAACTAGGTCTTATGTATCCCTTCAGCTCTTCAGTTGCCATACGATAAGGCCTCTTGGGTATTGGGTTGTGCCCGGGATGAGATTTATGATGAACTCGATATCCCTATCTGGTGGCATACCAGGTAATTCCTTCGAAAAGACATCTGGGTATTCATTCACCACTGGTGCCTCCTCTAGAATTTTAGCCTCCAGACTATACACCACAGGGTCTGGCTTACACCTAAGGGTATGACAGGTTACCTGTGTCCCTTCATGATTGGTCAGGGTAACTAGCTGAACAAGCTATGGTGCCATCATGCTGGGTTAACCAATCCATTCCCAGGATTAGATTTATCCCTTTGGATTTAAGCACCACTAGGTCTGGTAGGAATACTAATCCACTCAGAGTGATCCTTACCCTAGAGCATCCTAAATGACACTTAATATTATCTCAAGGTGATCTGGTTATAGGGGTTTTTAAGAAACACTATAGGTATAGAATGCTTTGACACAAAACTAGATGACATGAAAGAGTGTGATGCCCGAGAATCAAAAAGTAATATTGCAAGCATTGATTCAACTAAAAACTCACTAAGCATAAATCCAGGCACATCCTAAGCTTCATGCGTGTGGATGTGGTTGACGCGAGCTTACCCAAATGACTGTTGCGACCTCACTGGCTGGCTGGGGGCGTGTGAAGTTCAACGACTAGCCCTAGACATTATGGGCTAAGGTCCATTCATAGTGTTGGACTAGACAGATATTGCTTGCTTGGCCTAGCGAGGGCAGTTAGCGATGAGGTGCCCAGTCTCACCACAGTTGAAGCAGGCCTTGCTTATGTTGGTCACTTGGCCGTTGCTCTTCTGCTAAGTCTTGACATTGCTTTGGCTGTGAAAGGAAGGGTGGGCTGGTGTGAAGTAGAGGCTGGAGTCCTGAACTGCATAGTGGTATGAGCCTTTTTTCCCTTAGAAAGTATGATGCTTGAATATCTAAAGTTTGTCCTATTACTAAGCCTTGTGAGAAACAAACTTGCGCTTCTTGTCCTTGTATAGCTCTACCCTGGCTTCTTCTAGCAGGATGATCATGTTCATCAGGGTGTTGAAATCTGGGTAGAAGTGAGGGGTCAACTGAGCCTTCAAGTTTCTCTTTAGCTCTTTCTTGAACCTATTCTGCTTCTTTTATCAATTGAGACTTCTTTCGGAGCATAGCGGGATAGCTCAATGAACTTGCGAATGTACTCATTCACACTCATGTTGTCTTGCTTTAGCCTTCAAAACTCATCTACTTTAAGCTTCATGGTTCCCTACGGAATGTGGTATCGGCGGAACTCTTCCACAAACTCCTCCACGATGATTGTTGCGGCATTGTCTGCAACTTCACAGTAGTTATCCCACCAAGCTAAAGTTGTACCAGTGAGTTGATGGGATGCTAGGAGAACTCTATCTCTTCCCATGTAGTTGATAGCATCCAGCTTCCTTTAGATGTTTCGTAATCAATCATCCACATCCATGGGGTTATTTGACCCTTCAAAGGTGGGAGGCTTCATTCTAACAAACTCAACCATTTTTCTGGGAGTCCTAGTGTGTGCTGTTAAGGTTAGTTTATTCTTTTAGCTAATGCAGCCAATGTATAGGTCTGTTGTGCCATGGCTGCTACCAAGTCATTAGCAGGAGGGTCAAACAATTCTTGATCATTCCCATGTCCTCCTCCTTCACTTTCTCCTTGAGTTTCCTCTTCTTCTCTATGATTCACTACCTGACACTGCCGGTGTTGCTTAATTCTGATGGAGCCCTTGGGTGCCATCTATTTTAAGGGAGGAGAGAAGAAGCATAAGCTAAGAGCAGATGCTAGGGTATTTTAGTTTCTTATTTTAATGAAAATCAACAAGGCTTCAAGCCTTTCTTGCACACAAGGGAAAACTTCACTTAGGGCAAAGCACACAAAACAAACAAGCACAACAAGCTTGATACAATGGGAAGGGAAATGTACAAAATTGGCAGTTACTACACGCGACCATTATACGATACATAGGGGTGTACATAAGCCTAACTTGTACTAGGTTCGAACCAAGATGCTTCATTCCTCTTCATCGGAGCTCTAGGTTTCTTCGGCTCTAGTGGTGTCATCGTCCTCCTTGACGGAAGGATTTCCTAGTGGAATGAGAGGAGTGTATTCTTCATCTTCTTCCATGCGGAGGGATCGCTGAGCTAGAGGGAGAGGTTCTTCTTGGTTAGCAATCTCGTGAGGTGTGGGCGGTGGTAGAGCAGGAACAACTTCAGAGCACTTCCTCTTGATGCTTCCCATGGGATAGAGGGGAGTTCCTTCAAGCACCGAACGTCCTTCTATTCCACGCAAGTGGAGGGCCCTCCTGTTTGCATGACCGGTGAGGTAGGTCTCATTGATCAGTTTGTTGTGGCATTCTCCTACTACCTTCATCGCTTCTTCAGCTACCACAACACGGCTTTCAGCTTCTATAGCTTGGGCTTGGGCTTCGGCGAGCTAGACACGTAGGAACCCCCACGTGTATCTTCTTCTTCATCTCAATGGATGTATCCTCTTAACCCCACTGCCTGCTAGTCATACAGCTCGTCCAAGGCCAGCAGGTATCGCATCATAGTCACCATGGTCGAGTCGCTTTCTTGCATATCCTGGTCCTCCAAAGTCTTGATCTATGCCATCCAAGTGGAGTGATTCCTCTCCATCGGGGGAAAGAATCTCATCGACGTACAACCGATGGGCATCTCATAAATCTATAGTAGGTGCTACAGGGCCTTGCGAGTGACAACTTTGTAGGTGTCGGCAAACCTAAGCTCCGCGGTGGTCACACTCCACAGCTTCATATCGGGGTTATCTTCATTGGCTCCAATGTGGATGGTGACTTCGCAGCGCTTGCAGTCATACTCCTCAAACTCCCGGCCAATGTACTCTGGGTGCTCCATAATACCCAGCCTGGTCATGGCAGCATACAACACCTTCGGGAAACTGAGGGTGTCCAAGCAGTACACGGTTACCCATCTGAGTTCCTCCATCTACGAAAAGAACAACGCTCATAAAAAGAGTTTTTCAAAAGAAAGAAGGAGAGTAAGAAGTTTTGTAACATAATTTTTTGAAGAAAAATTCATGTCTAGACCTACGGTCTCATCCTACAGCCAAGTATGGCTCTGATACAACCTGGAGCACCCCAGTTCATCCTCGGTGCTTAAAACTTTATTATACCAGTCCCTAGATCAGTAGCTGGTAAACAAGTATTACAACAGGTGATACCATAGTCACACAACAAAGGGAGAGGTGAAATAAATCCACCATCCTAATAATACATATAAGATTTATACGATCAATATAATCTACATTATCAGAGAGCATAATAGGAACAACATGCTGACACATCACTTCATAGGAAACTCGAGTGCAAACACGACCAAAACTTAATCGCTAGCCTCACCATCGATGTCGGTAAAGTTTGAATGTACTTCACCAAGGGGTATAAATAATAAGCAAGGTTGAGTACAAATGTACTCAGCAAGTCTCAACCCTTACCCTACACCAAGGGGTATAAATACAAGCACAGAGTATTGGCAATGGTAAGGTTATACGTTTAACATTTGTGAAAAAGCAAAGTTTACACATGCAAGGGCTTATTTTCATAAGGCGGGTTTTGTGAAAAACCATATCATCATTATTAAATGAAGGAGGGTTTCGGCCGTGGTGGAAGTCATCAGGGCCTAAGTTTTAATGTTGCTAGACACCCTGTCAACGGCAACCCACAGCACACCATCGGACCTATTCTCCAAAAACGGGCACACCTTGCCCACTCACACTCCAAGAAAAACGCACACAACCCATGCTAGTTGTTGTGACTGAACCATAGTTCATTCGTAGCCATCGACATAACTATTCGAATAGTTTTTATATCTGTAAAGTGATACACTTTACCCACAAGCTGCATTTGGAAACTTACCACCATCGTGTCAGTGTCACTCAATAAAGTCATTACCCACCACAGCATCATCCCACTAGCCATCTATGGGAGCTAATCAAAGGTTCATGACCTATACTAAGCCTCCAACAGGGTCAATGAGCCTGCACCTTCTTGCACCAGCTCCATGGTCTCCCGTTGCACGCCTGCATCTAGACGTCTAGCAGACTAGCTGGTGGGGTTTAGACTAAGCTCTGACTCATACAAAGTCAAGTGGTTGTACGATAAAGACTAGGTAAGATGTCACACCAACTCTATCCTTAATCGTGCCAAGACAAACATCTCCACACAAAGCCTGTCATACAGAAAGCACTTAAACTCCCAAGGTATTCCCGACAGAAACCCTAATTTGCCTAAGCTCTAACATGCTCTCTGCTATTATCATTATTCGGTACATCTTCTCATCCCAACAACTCACTCAACACCAAAGTACCGAGTTTCACATATTTCACAAAGCTAATTATGATTAAGCATGAAATGATAGTAAGGCACACAATCCTAAGCATCCTAGGATCAAGGGATTCATTTTAGCATATTTCATATTGCCGCGATCCCACTCCTAGGGTTATCAAGGTTACATACAGAATGATAATAACCAAGCAGCTAATCTTCAATAGGACATAACTAGATCAACAATTCAAATTATGCTGATAAGTAATACTTCATGCAATTATTTGGTGGAAAACAACTGCTATGGTTTGTTGTGACAAAATTGGGTTCAATATGATCAATGAGGGAAACAAATTGAGACTTTCCTTCGCTGAAGTCCTCGAGGGGGTCTTGCTCGAAGTCTTGTGTTCCTGGCTCCTCCTCCTCCTCCAATTCTCCAGTATCTAAAACATAGACACACAAACAGTATAAACACACAAAAAACAAATTAATTTGAAATAAATATGAAACTGATGGAAAGAATAGGATTTGAATTTAGATAAATATTGGTGAAAGAATTATCGAAATCGGGGTTGAAACGAAGGAGATACGGGCTTCCAAAAATTTAAATCTGGAAAAAGAAGAGAGGTCACTGTGCTGGTATTGTTCATTTGGGTTTTGGTGCTGTTCTTTTGGGCTTTGTACTATGTTGCTAGGCCTGTGGGCTGGTATTGTGTCGGGCTTTGTGGATTTGGGCTTGACAGGCCACTGTGTTGTGGCGGTCCAGTGTCGACCCGAGGGGGAAATAGCGCCCAAGCCGGCCGAGCATCGGGAAGTGCTGCTACTCGGTCTTCGGCTTGCGGCGTCGAGTTCACTGGAGACTCGTAGGAATAGGCCTCCTGACCACCATTCACGACGGCAAGTGCACGAGGAGAGAGTGGGGGACACAGGGAACTAGTTTTGAGCGGAATCCGAATGAGGGAGGGAATGGGAATGGCTGGCGGCGAGATGCCATGGTTGCGGGTTGGGGAGCTCGCTAGGAAACTCAGTGAAGGCTGGAGGGGGGGGGGAGAAGTTGGGGAGTTGGTGGAGGAGGTGGATGGAGTTCTCTATGTGGCTTGGGAGCGGAGGATTTGGGCCGGTAAGGAAGATCAACAGAAATGGGCTTGGTGCTAGACTGGAGAGAAGGGGGGAGAGAGAGAGAGATGGATCTTTCCTTAGCGCGCTCGGTGAAGTCGTTGAGGAGAGGAGAGGCGAATGAGCGACTTTTATATATGGACGGGGGAGTGGTATTGCTGGTGGTGGGGTTCGACGGCAGTGTAACGTTAGGACTTTGCGTGACGCGAGGCGGGAAAGGTTGGGCTCAACAGTCGAGACGGTGATGCCTTTTCTTCACCCGTGCTCGTGCCGGTGAGGTTCCCGGGCGTGGGACGTGGTGCGCGGTGGGTGTGAGAGGGGAGTGGCGATGCAAGGGCGGTGTGGACGACCTTACTAGCAGTACGATGTGATGATGGCAGAGTTAGGCAAGCGGCGGTGTCCAGTGGCGGGCGAGCTTGGCTGGCACATGTGTGCAGCGGGTGCCCAAGGAAGAAGAAGGGGGGAGGTGGCGGGCCGACTGGCTAATTGGCCGGAGGGGCGAGATGGGCTACGGAAAAAGAAAAAGGAAAGGCACGGAGAGAGATGGTGTCGGTGTATCAAGAACCGGGGGTACCTGAGTCCCGAGGCCAGGCCAGTCATCCGCCACATGTCGCCATCCCGCGAGGTCTCTCCCGCGGGGTAAGGAAAGTTCGAGTCCCAGGAGAAGGTGCTCGGGGCCACGATCATTGGTCCCCGAGCACCCCAGTTCCCTGATGATCCACGGAGTCTAAGTACCGGGAAGAAAAGTGCTCGGGCCGGTGCCAGGTCACCCCCGAGCACCCTAGACCCCCGATGACCAGAAGAGCTAAAGTTCCGGGAGAGAGTGCTCGGGGCTGCGAGCAGCAGCCCCCGAGCGGTCGGTTCCCTGGGGTTCCACACAAAGAGTGCTCGGGAGAGAGTGCTCAGGGCTGCACGTGGTGGCCCCCGAGCATTCGGTTCTCCGAAGGATCGTGCAAGAGTGCTAGGGGAGGTGAACAGTACCCCCGAGCACCCGGTACCCCGAAGACAAAGATAGGCATTCCCGGGAGAGAGTGCTCGGGGAGGTGAACAGTTCCCCCGAGCACTCGGTTCCCCGACGACCCAGAGAGGCCCCCGAGGGGCCCACCGATGAGGTGTCCGCCAAACAGAGGTCCGAGGCCGCATATAATGAGCGTGCGTGGCCTGACACATCCAACTGCTCCCGCCGCAGCGTCAGTTCCTGCCATGCTTTGGCAGAGGGGCGTGGGGGTATTAATTGCACGGGTCCCGTCCCGTATCACCCGTATCATCGCAAGGATTGCGTTCCGTCTGCCGCCCTGCTGTGGCAAAGGAACAAGACAGGGCAGGCACGCCGGGTTGCCCTGCGGCTGCCCGGTGGGCCCTCTCCATGGCGCCCGTTGCCAGGGCGTTCATAGTGATAGGTGACCGGGCGTGCGGCGTTTTTCTACCCTCCGGTCACTTCGCCCAGAAGAAATGATGACGCCTTTCCCAGTGATGGCATCTTGGAACTTGTGCCCCCCTCCTTCCCGTTCGGAGCATGTAGCAGCCGGCAAGTGCTTAAAAGAGCCGGCAGCACAGAGGAACAGAAGACAAGAGAGACAAGCCACGAGCCACGGGCCACAGGCAAAAGAGAGAAGGATAGACAACGAAGACAAACGAGACAAGAACCCGAACAAGAGCATACAAGCATCCAGGCATCAGAAACCGAACCATAGACGAACACAAAGCACAAGACCAGAGGGTAGTTCTAGAAAAGGAAGAGAGAGCCTCAAGCTCTTAGTTAGATCATATTTCTTGTAACCAGCAACATCCTTGAGGGATCTCCCTCAGGACAGTTATTGCATCCATACAAGAGTAGGGTATTACGCCCCCGTGCAGCCTGAACCTGTCTAAACTACAGTGCATTTACTTCCTTTTGCACTAGGTCATCATCCCCAACCACCGGCCGTTGCATTTACTCTCATTCATTTCTCCGACGAACTTATTCAGGATCATCCCCCTGGCCAAATCTCTAAAAAGGGGTCTCTCGGGATCCCTGCAACAGGAGTTAATCCTCCGACAGCTGGCGCGCCAGGTAGGGGGGAACATCCATGAATCTGTTTGTTTGTTTTCTTCCGCAGAAAAAATGGCCGGTGCACACCGTCTCCAACGTTCCGGCTCCAGTTCCAGCGAGGAAATGCTGCCCGTCGTCCAGGAGGCCCCAGTCGCTGCTCCGTCCCAGCAGCAGCCGCTATCTGCACGTGCGGCGTTCCCCTCGCAAGGGGACCAGGGCGCTGGGCCCAGCAGGGCCGCCGCCACCGCCGCCGGTGCACCATCCGACCCCCAGCTGGTGGTCGAAAACCCGGGCGCCAGGTCCGCCTCTGGATAGTGCCGGGTGTCTCTCCGGCGTAGGCTCGCCTTCGGCGAGGCTGGCCCCGGGAGTGCGCTGCTTGCGGCGCACGCTCTCCTCAGGCATCCGCCCGTCCAGACAACGCCGAACACTTCGGAAGGCCGCTGGATCCAAGAAGTTGCTGCCCTGGTCGGCACTACCAGAACCGGCTCATCAACGGGCAACGTTCGCACGGGCCGGGGGGCCTCCAGGCGGAGCGCCACCCCCCTGGCCGCGTCCGAAGCCCAGGACCTCCGCTTGCGTCTCAACGAGCGGAGGGGCCACGAAGAAGCGCGTGTCACCCTCGAGCACCAGCGGGAAACCCGGCAGGAGGCCGAGGCTGAGGACCAGGCTTCCTCTTTTCTGGCCCGCGATCGCCAGGAATCCCCGGCTCACCAGCATTCACCGCCAAGGAATGCCACCCGCACCATGGGATACGGCATCGGCTGCCGTGCCTTCTCTAGCGAACTCCGACGGGTCAAATGGCCCTCCAAGTTCCACCCTGAGCTACCAGAGAAGTACGACGGGTCCATCGACCCCGTCGAGTTCCTCCAAATCTACACTACTGTCGTCCAGGTGGCCGGAGGCGGTGAAAAGGTGATGGCGAATTATTTCCATGTTGTCTTGAGGGGCTCCGCCCGTTCTTGGCTCATGAACTAACCCCCAGGATCTATTAGCTCCTGGGATGACCTCTGCCACCAGTTTGTGGCTAACTTTCAGGGCACGTTCACGCGCCCCTGCTTGGAGTGCGACCTCCATGCCGTCAATGATCAAGAGGGGGAGACGCTGCGATGCTTCATCCAGCGTTTCAGCCAGGTCCGCAACACCATCCCGCGGATAGCCCCCCACGCTGTCATCATCGCCTTCCGGCAGGGCGTCCGCGATGAGAGGATGCTCGAAAAGCTTAGTACGCACGAAATCGAAACCACTGCGGAACTCTTCGCACTGGCCGACAAGTGCGCCAAGGCGGCGGAGGCCCGGGCTTGGCATGCTCCGCGCCCTGAGTGCCCCGCCGCCGACCAGCCAAGTTCTTCCCGCTCCGACAGGCCGGAAAAGAAAAAGAGAAGAAAGCGTTAAGCCGCTCCTCTCGAGCCGGCCCAGGGCCCTACCCATAGGCTGGCCCAAGAGCCCGACCGCCGGCAAGAACGCCGGGCAACCGCCGACCGGCGGCCTGCGCCCCCAAGGGCCCCGGCCAGGGCCCCTCCTAGGGCTCCAGCTCCCGCGAGGGCCCCGGCACCTGCAAGGGCACCAGCTCCCGCAAGAGCCCCGGCACCCGCCCGGGCTCCTGCCCCAGCGAGGGCCCCCCGCTCCCGCGGGGCCCGAGCCAGGCAAATGGTGCCCCATACACCAAACTAGATGGCACGATCTCACGGAGTGTCGTACGGTCAAAGGCCTCATCGAGCAGCGCCAGAGGGAGTGCGACGAGTCCCGCGGGGGAGGCGATGCTGAGGCCGCCCCCGGCAACGCCGAGCTCGGCTTCTAGGAGCCCGAGCATACCGTCGCCTTCATCGACGGAGGCGCCTACACGCCTTCCTCACGGCATGGCATCAAGACCATGCGGCGCGAGGTGTGCTCGGCAACCCCGAGCGAAGAGGCCGCCAGGCCCCTGAGGTGGTCGGATGCCCCGATCACGTTCAGCATGGCCGATCACCCCGCGAGTACTGCAGCCATGGGGCGACTACCCCTAGTGGTGTCCTCCACCATCTGCAATGTCAAGGTCGGCAGAGTGCTGATCGATGGGGGTGTAGGCCTCAACCTCCTATCCAATGAGGCCTTCGAGAAGTTGCAGGTGCCCTCCAGGCGCCTAAAGTCGTCGCTTCCATTCTGCGGAGTGACGCCCGGGCACTCCCTGCCTCTCGGGCAGGTCGAGCTACCCGTGACCTTCGGGAGTCGGGACAACTTCTGCATGGAGAACATCCTCTTCGACGTTGCGGAGCTCCCCCTCCCCTACAACGCCATCCTCGAGCGCCTGGCGCTCGCCAAATTCATGATGGTCGCGCATTATGCTTATCTCACGGTTAAGATGCCGGGCCCAGCAGGCCCCATCTCCGTGACTGCCGACTCTGGCGGCGCCGTTTCCTGCGCCGAGCAGTCGTACATGGCTTTGGTCTTAGCTCAGGCCGAGGTCAAAGGCTGCCCAGGGGGCGCGGAACTCTCTTCATCCAAACCCCGACTCACTGCCGACGCCTCTGTTCCCACGAAGGAGGTCGTGGTGGGCGAAGACGCTTCCCAGGTCGTCCGAATCGACGGTGACCTGGGTAGCAAATAGGAAAGCGCGCTCGTCACCTTCCTCCGGGCTAACGCAGACGTGTTTGCATGGCAACCGTCCGACATGCCCGGGATCCCTAGGGAGGTGATCGAGTATCACTTGGCGGTGCGTCCGGACGCCCGCCCGGTGAAGCAGAAGGTCAGGCGGTAGGCGCCTGAGCTCCAGGAGTTCATCCGGGAGCAGGTCAGCAAGCTCCTTGACGCCGGATTCAGTTATCGTCTCGAAGGCGAACGGCAAGCTCCGCATGTGTGTGGATTACACCGATCTAAATAAGGCTTGCCCTAAAGATCCTTTTGCCTTGCCCCGCATAGATCAAATTGTAGATGCAACCGCGGGATGTGATCTTTTATGTTTCTTAATGCAAACTCTGGCTATCACCAGATCTGCATGGCCGTAGAGGATGAAGAAAAAACTGCCTTTACCACCTCGGTGGGGACTTATTGTTATGTGTCAATGCCTTTTGATTTGCGCAATGCTGGGTCTTCTTTCCAGCGCGCCATTCGCATCACCCTTAACTCGCAGGTTGGCCGCAACGTCGAGGCCTACATCGACGATCTTGTGGTCAAGTCCCGAGACCGCGCCACCCTGCTCGAGGACCTTGCCGAGACTTTCAACAGTCTCCGCACCACCCGCCTCAAGCTCAACCCCGAGAAGTGTGTCTTCGGGGTGCCGATGGGCAAGCTCCACGGTTTCTTGGTTTCCGACCGAGGGATCGAGGCCAATCTAGAGAAGATCCGGGCCATCGAGCAGATGCGACCCCCGGCTCGACTCAAAGAGGTCCAGCATCTCACCGGCTGCATGGCAGCCCTCGGGCGCTTCATCTCCAAGCTCGGGGAGCGAGGGCTCCCCCTCTTCAAGCTTCTGAAGAAGACCGGTCATTTCGACTGGACACCGGAGGCCGAGCAGGCCTTCCGCGATCTGAAGAAGTACCTCACCTCACCACCCGTGCTGGTGGCTCCCTCCGAAGGCGAGCCCCTACTGCTCTATGTTTCGGCCACTCCTCAGGTTGTGAGCATGGTGCTGGTGGTGCAGCGCGATGAGTGCGCGTGGCCAGGTGCCGGGTCCCAGCTCCCGGCCGCCCCCGGGCACTCACCCGTCCTCGTGGCTCCCCCCGAGCAGGGGGTCGAGCCCGAGCACTTGGCTCCCCCCGAGCAGGGGGTCGAGCCCGAGCACTTGGCTCCCCCCGAGCAGGGGGTCGAGTTCGAGCACTCTGCTCCTCCTGACCAGGGAGTCGAGCCCGAGCACCCGGTCAGCCCTGACCACGCCGCTGAGCCTGGGGGCTGTAACAGCCCCTCGGGTGAAGCCGCCGTCCGGGCCCGCCGGGGTACAGTGACCGGTGTACTTCGTCAGTGAAGTCCTCTGGGAGGCCAAAACAAGGTACTCCCAGGCTCAGAAGCTGCTCTACGCCGTGCTCATCGCTTCCCGGAAGCTATGCCACTACTTTCAAGCGCACAAGATCTCGGTGGTTACCACGTATCCGCTGGGACCCATCCTCCGGAACCGAGAAGGCACCGGGCGTGTTGTCAAGTGAGCGGTGGAGCTAGCGGAATTCTTCCTGCACTTTGTCAGTCGCCAGGCAATCAAAAGCCAGGCGCTCTCTGACTTCGTGGCAGAGTGGACACCCGTCCCCGAGGTCGTCCCCGAAGAGATTTCTGCATATCCCGGGCACGATGCGCCCGGGTACTGGATCATGCATTTTGACGGTTCCGTCTCGCTGAAAGGCGCGGGGGTCAGAGTGGTTCTCACCTCCCCAACGGGTGAAGAACTCTGGTACGTTGTGCAGCTGCAGTTCCGCGCATCCAACAACATGGTGGAATATGAAGGTCTCATCGCCATCCTCGGAGCTGCGGTGGGGCTCGGGATTCGTCAACTCCTGGACAAGGGAGACTCCCAGCTGGTGGTCAACTAGGTGTCCAAAGAGTACCAGTGCACGGATCCTCAAATGGTGGCGTACGTGGCAGCAGTCAGGAAGCTGGAGAGGCGCATCGATGGACTTGAGTTGCGGTACATCCCTCGCCACGACAACGCTCTGGCCGACGAGCTCTCCCGCTTGGCCTCCTCCCGTGCGCGCGTCCCTGCCGGAGTCTTTGAAGAAAGACTCACACGGCCTTCCATCCTGCCTGCCGAACAGGACGAAGGGGAAACCTCGAACCCAATTCAGGGGACCCCGGCGGTGCCCTCAGTGGGAAGCCCCGTCAGGGTGCCACCGTCCGGTGAGTGCGCTGCACTTGCTGAATGTTCTCAAGATGCCTCGTGGATGGACGACATCCGAGGGTACTTGAAGGAAAAGTCCCTTCCCGGGGATGAGGCGTCTACCGAAAGAGTTGCTCGGCAGTCCAAACGCTATGCCATAGTAGATGGGGATCTCTACCGGCGTAGCGCAGGAGGCGTCCTCCTGAAATGTATCTCCCGGGCAGAAGGCGGCGAGCTTCTCGCTGAGATCCACGAGGGCGAGTGCGGTGGCCATTCATCGTTCCGCACGCTGGTCGGGAAGGCCTTCCGGCAAGGTTTCTATTGGCCTACAGCTCTCCAGGATACTTCCGAGCTGGTTCGGCGCTGCAGGGCGTGCCAGTTCCATGCAAAGCAGATTCACCAGTCAGCTCAGGCTCTTCACACCATCCCCCTGTCATGGCCTTTTGCGGTCTGGGGGCTGGACATTCTGGGTCCATTCCCCCGAGCAGTCGGGGGCTATGAGTACCTCTACGTCGCCATCGACAAGTTCACCAAGTGGCCGGAGGCGGTCCCAATCATCAAGGTGACCAAGAACATGGCGCTCCAGTTTATCCGCGGCATCACCAGTCGCTTTGGCGTCCCGAACCGGATCATCACCGACAATGGCACCCAGTTCACGAGTGCCCTATTCGGGGACTACTCGGGGACTACTGCGAAGACCTCGGCATCAAGCTCTGCTTCGCCTCCATCGCTCATCCTCGGAGTAATGGGCAAGTTGAGCGTGCCAACGCGGAGATACTGAAGGGCCTCAAAACCCGGACCTATGACGTGCTCGCAAAGCATGGGAAGGGATGGGTGGACGAGCTGCCCGCTGTGCTATGGGCTAATCGGACCACACCAAGCCGCGCCACCAGGGAGACTCCTTTCTTCCTCGTCTACGGCGCTGAGGCGGTCCTCCCCTCCGAGCTCACACTAGGCTCCCCTCGGGTGCATGCCTAGTCAGAAGGCGAACAGGAGCAGCAGAGGCGTGACGACGTCGACTACTTGGAGGAGCGCCGGCGGCTGCCGCCGTCCGGGTAGCTCAGTACCAGCAAAGTCTGCGGCGATACCATCAGCGCCACGTCCGGGCCCGGTCTCTCGAGGTGGGGGACCTAGTTCTCCGACGCGTTCAGTCACGCGAAGGAAGGAATAAGCTATCCCCTATGTGGAAAGGTCCCTTCACTGTGATCGGGGTCCCGCGAGAAGGTTCTTTCAGGTTGGCAGCAGAAGATGGGCAGCCGCTTCCCAACCCGTGGAATATCGAGCACCTGCGCAAGTTCTACCTGTAGATGGCCACGCTCGCGGCTCAGGTCAACCAGGCCGGGGGCTTCCCCCTGCCCAAGTTGACCGGGGGCTACCACTTATTGGGTAAGTCACCCAACCTTGTAAAAAATTGTCAATCCAGTATGAATATTAATGTACAATCGTGTGTCAATTTCATTTTTTTCTGGATTCCATATGTTTAATCTGTCTGGTGAGATGCTCGATTGTGCGAGAAAAAGTTCGCTCTATCATTTTCCCCGCTGATAAAAGAATCCCGATCGGTATGCGTGCGGGCAGTTTCCGCTAACTTACGTCCGGCGTGGTAGGCTGTGGTGTTCAGTGTCCTGGCAAGCTCCCGGGCACTACCGAGTCCCTGGGCGCTCTGGGTAATCCTATCGCCCGAGCTGCTCGAGTAGTCCGGAGCCCAGGCCCCAGGGGCGGGCTGTCGGTGCCCGGTCTGGTCTGTCATACCCGGGCGCCACCAAACCATAGGACCTCTGGGTTGTGCCTCTGCCCACTCTTGTCCGCCGGTCTGGGTATTCGAGAGGTCTCGGGTCGAAAACGAGAGCAGTCTATAACAAGTACCGCACTAACAGAGCGCACCAAGCAAAGAAATTCCCTATTTTCTCTTAAGTCGCAGGTCGATAATCAAAGCAAAAGTAGCTCGACCGCGAGGGCCTCGATGCCTAGGTCACTGCTCGGCCCCAAGGGTCCTCGGGTGGTCCTACCGCTTAAGCATGAGTGGTCGAGATCACCCGACCCCGGGCTCATCGCGTGCCCCTTGATGCTCGGGCGCCCCGGCTGCGGGAACCAAGTCCCCGGGCACCCCGAGCTCGGAGTGAACGCCCCTCCTGGATCAGTTGGCCGAAAGGCCGACAGCTATCCGGTGAGTGGTTAAATTCAGATGAATCTACATTCAGTAATATTATGTTCCCGAGTTGTCCTCGGGAGCCCTCGTATTCTAATCTGCCCAGTGAGATAGTCTCCTCGCGCAGAAAACCCTACCGTGTGTCTACTTTTTCCTAGAACAACAGAATGGTCCATAGAAAGGTGTACCGTACGTGCGGTAATGTCCGACCGAAGTCCTTCATGGTGGTCATGGTGTTCGGTCCGCTTTTAAGGGCCCCGAGCACTATCGAGTCCCTGGGAGACCTGGGTAATCCTATCGCTCGAGCCGCTCGAGTAGTCCAGAGCCTAGGCCTCGGGGGCAGGATGTCGGTGCTCGGTCCGGTCCGCTTTAAGCCTGGGCACCACCGAACCATGGGGACTCTTGGTCGCATTTCCGCCCGCGCGTGTCTCCGGTCTGCTGATTGAGTGGTCGCAAGATGGAAAAGTATTCACCGGTCATGGCGTGTTCCGTGCTGGATTGTTCTATCTCCCGAGTAAGGAAGTTCGTGTCTTTGTCTTTTGACTTAGCCAATGCGGACTAGCGAGGGCTCGGGGGCTGAACGCGCCGAGAAAGACGGCCAGGACGACTTCGTTCTCGGGGACGGAAAGGTCGGGAACGGTCCGACTGAGTACTCCCCGGGGCTTCAAGGCAAAACATCAGAAGAAGCGCTAAGTACTTAAGAATGCCGGAGTTGCGAGCCCAAAGAAAAGCTTCCATTATATTTACAAAGGGAATACAAGCATTTCTAAGGGATCACTCCCGTATTTACATCAAGTAAAAAAAAAAAAGAAACTACAAAAAGCCTAATCGGAGGCAGAGTCGACGTTGGAGCCGGAGTCGTCACGGTCACCCCCGGGGTCTGGCGGCGGCAGCACTTCCCGCCTGAAGCCGGCCGCCACCTCGGCGGCGGTGCTTCGAACGGCCTCCCGGGTGGCCTCCCCCTCGGCTTCGACTACTCCTTCCTGAGCTGGTTCCAGCGGGAAGTTCGAGTCTGTGCTCCGGTAGTAGGCCAGGACGTGCTCGGCCACCGCTTGGGCCAAGCCGCGCCCTTCCCAGGCGGCAAGCTCCTGGACGGCCCAGGGCAGCGCCTCGAGGCGCTCGCAGTCTTGCTGGAGTCCCAGGACGTGTCGTCCGGGGGCGTCACCTTTCTTGTCCACGACGAGCCGCCCGAGGCCGGCCTTCGCCACGGACCGCCGCATCCGCCGGAGTATGTCCTCCAACATCTGCTGCAAGTTGACCCGCGAGACAAAGGCAGCCTCGAGCTTCTCCTTTGCGGTCCGCAGCTGCTCCTCAAGTCCCTGGCCCCTGGCCGCGCCAGAAGAGCCGGTGTCGGGTGCAGGGTCGGCGTTTTGCTTCGCTTGTGCCACCAGTTCGGACAGAGCTCGCTCGCGGGCGGCCAGCTCTGGTTCGTGCTTGGCGATCTGTTCCTCCCTGGCAGCGACGGCCGCCGCCGCCCCGGCAGCCTCATCCTCCCGGTGGGCCAGCAAGTCCTCCCGGGCGCCCAGGTTCGCCGCCGTGATTTCGGTGTCGAATTCCCGGAGGGCGACGTCCTCCGCCCAGCGTCAGAGGTCCCCTTCGGTGTTCTGGAGCTCCGCTGCCCAACGCTGGAAATCAGCGCGATCCCGGTCGGCCTCACCCTCCGATAGGTCAGGTCAGCCTCGAGGGCCTCCGCCGCCCTCTCGCGGCCCGCGATCGCATCCTCCCGCTCCTGTACCTGCCTCTCCCTGGCGAGGGCCTCGGCAGCTTTCTGCCGCGATGCCTCGGCCAGGCGAGCGACATCTTCTCACTCCCGCGCAACTTCTGCGCGGGCGCTCTCCAAAACTTCCCGCTCCCGCGCAATCTCCGCGCGGGTATCCTCCAAAAGCTTCTGCTGCCATGCGGCCGCCGCGCGGGCCTCCTCCACGGCGCTTTGCTCTTCCTCATTGGCGGCGCGCTGCGCAGTGAGGCGGGATTCGAAGGTGCGCCAGGCGGTCGCAAGCTGCGCCCTCTCCGAGTCTAGCCTGGCGCGCTCCGCCTAAAGCTGCCCCTCCTTTGCGTCCACCGCCGTGCCCAGCCGCTCGACCGCCACCTGGACGCACTCGATCGCGACCAAGAAGGGGTCGGCAGGCCGACCGGGCGCCGGTGGAGCGCTGGTTTCCCCGCGGCCCTCCTCCGGGGGGTTCGGGGTCCCCGAAGGTTGCAACGCCATCATCCGCCCCGGGATTGGCACGCCCGGGGTAGGTTCGACCAGCGTTGGGGGCTCGGGCGACGGCTGTGTCTCCGCCTCGGTCGCCGCGTCTGCCGGCGCCCTCTCGGCCGCCACTTCCGCCGGTCCCGGAGAGTTCGGCGCGCCCGCCGTTCCCGCCTCGGCCGCCGCATCCGCCGTCCCCGTCACGGTCGCCGCGTCCGCCGGCTCCGTCACGGCCACGACTTCCGCCGTCCCCGCCTCCATCGCCGCGTCTGCCTGCCCCGACTCCGCCGGTTGGCTTAGCCCGGGCGTTGGCACCGGTGCCAGCGCTCCTTGAACCTCGGCAGCACCTGTAGGCGGTCTGCAGGAGAGAAATGAAGATCAAAATCAAAGTCTAGTTCGGGCGAAGCACGCCCAAGAAGGAATAAAGAGCAAAACTTACGCGGTCTCGACCCCTCGGTACTGCCACCTGGCCGCCGGGATCCTGAACTCCGGGCCCGACAGCGCCGGCCCAGAATCCTCCCTCCTCTTCTTCCGCCAGGGGCTCGGCGGGGCCGCCACGCGATCTCTGGGTTTCGGATCGGGCCCCATCCGAACGAAGCGCGGCTCCAGCACCGGGAACGCCGCTGACGCCAATGGCGACGGCGAGGACTCCCACGCGGGAATGTAAAGCGGGGGGCGCTTCCCCCGGTCCTCCGGCGCCACCATCGCTCCTCTGTCGGTGGTGCCTCCTCCTTCGGTGCGACGGCTGCTGCCCGCAGCGGCCCCACCGCGGGCCTGCGGCTCGCCGCTCGCGGCGCCAGGTCCACCGGTCCGCACCGGACTACTCGCGGCCCCCTCGCTGGCCGCCTCATCCAACCCAGGGAGCTCGGGGGCCTCGGGGCTCCGGCTCCTCGGTCGGTCGACGAGCCCCTGGGCGTCGAACTCCGGCAGCTTCGCCAGGATCGTCGCGCACTCGGGGTTGGCGCAGAGCGCCATTTCCGGCCACGGGAGCTCTGTCCGGCTCATGTCCTCCACGCCGGTCACCACCCGGATCATGCCCCTCAGCTCCGTCGGGCCTAGGTCCCAGCTTGCGCCGATTTGCGTCCGGGTGATGTCTTCGGGCCCGGTGTAGAGCCAGCAAGGCCGGGCCCGCTCCCGCAGGGGCGCCAGGCGGCGGCGCAGGAAGTCCGCCACCACCATCACCGAGGTCAGCCCGGCGTTGCGCAGGAATCTGATGCGCTCGAACACCGGCTCCAACCTCGCGTCCTCCGGCGGCGACACCTCCCACATCGATTTCTGGGGCTCCGCCGCCACGTCTGGTAGGGCGAGACGGTCATGGGCGTCGACGTCGACGAAGAACCAGTCCCGCCGCCAATCCTTCCATTTGCTTCGTAGCACCTGGGGGATGTACCGCTCCCCCATGCCGTCTCGCAGCCGAAGATTGCAGCATCCCGCGACATCCGCCATGGAGTACCCCCTCTTCTTCCCGGTCGGTCGCAGGACGAAGAAATGTCGAAGAAGCATCACCGAAGGCGCCACTCCCACGAACATCTAGCATAGATGCGCGAACACCGCCAGCACGACGACGGAGTTGGGGCTCAGATGCACCAACTGCACGCTGTAGGTGTTGAGGACTTGGAGGAAGAAAGTCGAGAACGGCGGCACCAGTCCTGCCGCCACGAAGGATGTGAACAAGATGATGCGCCCGGGAATGGTCGTCGTCGGCGGGAAGTTCACCGACGTCACCACCGAGGCCCCCTGCTGGCCCTCGGGGACTAGCAGCTTTCGGACCTTCTCCGCTGCCTCCTCATTCTTCAAGAGAGACTCCGGCAGCACGCCGTCCGGAGTCCTGTCGCGGCGGCTTCCCTCGGCTCTCGGCATCTCGTCGGAGGGGGAGGTTGTCCGGGTGGTGGAGAGGAAGAGGGAGAAGAGCTCCGATCGCCTAAGGGGTTTTTCTAAGGGCTCAGGGGCGCAAAGGAAACGAGAGCAAGGTCGCAAGATGGCGTAAAGAGGGGGGCAAACCGCTCCCCTCCCTCCTTTATACCTCAGAGAATTCAAACGTCCCCCGAAATGGCTAACTCGGCGGGATGGTTTCCTCGACCAGCGAAACTGCCAGGCGAATCTCCAACTGGTCGTGCGGTGTCAGCGGTTGCCAGGCGCATTTTCCTCGATCTGCGCGGCAGCCGCGCGTGCCGCCCGTCCCGTTGTCATGCCCGTCGGGAGTTGTGTGGATGCGCGTCCATTCGTCTCCCCGTTGGGCCGTACTAAAGGCCTGAGTTGGAGGGGCCACCCTCTGAAAGCTTGCCTCGTGGCGTTCGCGCCGGCCTCGACCTCGTTCGCGATGAAGGGCCCATCCGCAGTCTCCGTGCCCTCGCCTGCCAATAGGCCCGGGGGCTACTGTTGGTGTATCAAGAACCAGGGGTCCCTGAGTCCCGAGGCCAGGCCAGCCATCCGCCACGTATCGCCATCCCGCGAGGTCTCTCTCGCGAGGTAAGGAAAGTTCGAGTCCTGGGAGAAGGTGCTCGGGGCCACGGTCATTGGTCCCCGAGCACCCCAGTTCCCCGATGATCCGCGGAGTCTAAGTACCAGGAAGAAAAGTGCTCAGGCCGGTGCCAGGTCACCCCCGAGCACCCGAGACCCCCGATGACCAGAAGAGCTAAAGTTCTGGGAGAGAGTGCTCGGGGCTGCGAGTGGCAGCCCCCGAGCGCTCGGTTCCCTGGGGTTCCACACAAAGAGTGCTCGGGAGAGAGTGCTCGGGGCTGCACGTGGCGGCCCCCGAGCATTCGGTTCCCCGAAGGATCGTGCAAGAGTGCTCGGGGAGGTGAACAGTACCCCCGAGCTCCTGGTACCCCGAAGACAAAGATAGGCATTCCCGGGAGAGAGTGCTCGGAGAGGTGAACAGTTCCCCCGAGCACTCGGTTCCCCGACGACTCAGAGAGGCCCCCGAGGGGCCCACCGATGAGGTGTCCGCCAAACAGAGGTCCGATGCCGCATTTAATGAGCGTGCGTGGCCTGACACATCCAACTGCTCCTGCCGCAGCGTCAGTTCCTGCCATGTTTTAGCAGAGGGGTGTGGGGGTATTAATTGCACGGGTCCCGTCCCGTATCACCCGTATCATCGCAAGGATTGCGTTCCGTCTGCCGCCCTGCTGTGGCAGAGGAACAAGACAGGGCAGGCACGCCGGGTTGCCCTGCGGCTGCCCGGTGGGCCCTCTCCATGGCGCCCGTTGCCAGGGCGTTCAAAGTGATAGGTGACCGGGCGTGCGGCGTTTTTCCACCCTCCGATCACTTCACCCAGAAGAAATGATGACGCCTTTCCCAGTGATGGCGTCTTGGAACTTGTGCCCCCGTCCTTCCCGTTCGGGGCATGTCGCAGCCGGCAAGTGCTTAAAAGAGCCGGCGGCACGGAGGAAAAGAAGACAAGCGAGACAAGCCACGAGCCACGGGCCACAGGCAAAAGAGAGAAGGATAGACAACGAATTCAAACGAGACAAGAACCCGAACAAGAGCATACAAGCATCCAGGCATCAGAAACCGAACCATAGATGAACACAAAGCATAAGACCAGAGGGTAGTTCTAGAAAAGGAAGAGAGAGCCTCAAGCTCTTGGTTAGATCATATTTCTTGTAACCAGCTACATCCTTGAGGGATCTCCCTCAGGACAGTTATTGCATCCATACAGGAGTAGGGTATTACGCCCCCGTGCGGACTCCGGTGCATTTACTTCCTTTTGCACTAGGTCATCATCCCCCACCACCGGCCGTTGCATTTACTCTCATTCATTTCTCCGACGAATTTATTCAGGATCATCCCCCCGGCCGAATCTCTAAAAAGGGGTCTCTCGTGATCCCTGCGACAGGAGTTAATCCTCCGACAGATGGACTGCAGAAAAATGGGCCGAGGAGATAGATTGAGCACAAGCAGAGGGAGGGAAGGGGAAAAAATAGGTTTTGAATTTATTTATGATTTTTTAATTTGATTTTTGCTGAGATTTTGAGATGTTACTGCCAGTTTGTTTAATGAGCCGATAGTAGTATAAAGGGCACGATCTCTCATGTCTAAGCTCGAATAGAGAATAGAGATGGACTTTGTTTTTACTCATGAACGACAATCTTTTGTGACATTTTGCTTAGAGGCATTAAAATTAGGAGGAATGTCCCTGCAACATAAAGCAATATTGCGCGAAACAAACACATCTGTTACGGTGGATTTTTTTTCACTTTGGATGGGACGGCGGGCTCCAGGCTCGACTCGAGGACGAACTTAACAATGTTGCGTGAAATAACTTCGTTTGTTGCGGTGTGAGTTTTTCAATTGGAATCGAACGGCTGCGACCTCGTGTAACTTTTGATTTAACGGCGCGGAAGCGTCCGGCGGCTAGCGTAGCAGCGCGTTAACTTTGGGTGTGTTTAGTGAAGGGATGGATGGAATGGAGCCGTTTTTATTTTTTTTATATGTCCATTTAAGCTGTCTGTTGGAGAATAAAATTAGCCAGTTTTTTATTTAGTTGGAGGGATAAAAATAATTAACTAAATTATATCTCTTAATTTTAAATAATAATAATTTATCATATATTAATAAACATGCACTAACGCTTATCAATGCTAATCTTATCGTAGTAATTACTAATTAACAAAAAATATCCTAATTACTACTAATTATACTCTAATCGACACACCAATAGTACACTAATAAACACACTAACACTTAACAGCTATAATCCTATAGTAATAAATAATAATTAGTAATACAACCTACTAATTATTATTAATTATTTTACTAATAATCATGATTAAATAGCCAAGGTAGATAGCGTCATCTGACCAAAATAAATAGATCACTTCATGCAACATATTTAAGAATTTTTCTAAAAATCGGTTGATCATATCCACCCACCTCTGACCTTATGCCATCAAGCAATCACACCTATTTAACAACATGGCCGCACACACGCGGTTTCCATGTATTCACTATAAGGAAATCTGTCCAGCTACCTAACAAGACGTGACAAAGGAAGGAGACACGTTCGACTTGGTCAAAGATGACGCGTAGTGTGGTGTAGCTATTGGCTAGCTTTCTTACGACATACCGTGCTACAATTACGACGTTTCAACAGCAAAATAACGATGTGGCTAGCTGTACATTGAAGAAAACAAATAAAAATAACTCAAACATATATGGTGGAAGCAGGTACATTCCTGGTCAATGAATTTGGAACCTTCTATATGTATGGTTGTTAACAATCTGTATACCTTTAGCTATTCGTCTCACCTAGCTGCTCCTCCTTTTCCGTGTCAAGGGAGAAACGTTGTGACTTATACCTCTCAACTAACGGTCCGGGAAACATCCGTCCCCATCGTCGGTAACTGGTGTTACGATAGAAATGTAAGAGAAGTCGAACACACTATTATAGAACTGTATATAAGTGCTGGTTAAAAAATAGTTTTATTGTTAGTATTTTAACTGGTACTTATTTATTCGACATGGATAGTGTGCTACTATTAAGTACCGGTTGACCACCCGATGCTATTGTCAATTTCAAATAATAAAAAAAAGGAGAATTGGCGGTGGTAAGAGCGGCATCCGAGCCGGCTCGGATGCCACTCTCGTCGCCGCTGCCAGGCATGCTTGCAAAACAAGGTACCACAGTGGCTCGAAGTCTGCCGCCACATCACACATCACACAACACGATGTCAACGGTGTCCTGGGTGCAGTGCCCGACGAAAGCCGCCGTGCCAAGCCTTGTTTTCCCGTCATCCAGCGGCTGCACCACCATCCCGGTCATGGTGCTGCCAGCACCGTGCCGCCAGACGTACCCTACAGTTCACACAATCACTGAGAGGCTCACGAACCTGAGCACGCCCGACGTGAGGAAGCCCGCGGCGGAGAGCCCCATGGCCGCCATGAGCACCGAGCTAAAGAGCACGAGGAGTGACGCGACTAGCGCAGTGCCCGTGAGAGTGGCCACCAGAGCGAGCCACAATAGGCCGAGCAGAGCGGCGTCGAGCGGGACCAGGAGCGTGGCCGCACTTGGACCTGCCACCCCTTGGAGGCCGAGCGATGGGGAGGAGGCAGGGGAGGAGGCCAACGTCCGGTAGTGGGGAGGATATAGGGGAGGAGGCCGATGGGGAGGGGCGCTGGGGAAGAGGCAGGGAACGAGGCTGGCGTCCTGCGATGGAGAAGAGATAAGACTATGAGCAAAGAGCCGGACTTGATGTTGTGAGCTAAAATTAGGTCGTATGAAAAAATCAGGTCTAGTGCCTTTAGTGTCAGTTGGTTCTGGAATCGGCACTAAAAATCGACTATCTGTACCGGTTCATGACTGGAGCCGGCACTGATATATTAGTGCCAGTTCTAGCCACGAACCAGCATTAATAGTCGGTTTTTTATGCTGGTTCTTAGCGGTTTAATTATTATTCGTGCACGGGAGATTAAGAACCGGTACTGGTATATTTTCAGTACCGATTGTACATCAATCGACACTAATAAACTGCTACTTATTGTTTCTGTAGTAGTAATGGGGCAATTAAAAAACTAATTAATCAATTGGCTCTTCTCGTAGCTTGCTTATATATGACCATGGATGCAGTGAACCAAGTCAGTATTATCTATGCCGGGGCATCTAGCGGCGGCTCAAGCGTAAAGGCTAATGCCTATATTTAATGCCAGCATCGGTTTCTTAATTCTAGGAAAAGATGAACCGGTGAGATATGGGTATGGGCATGTATTGATCTATGGTATCGGTATCCATAGGTATTTATGAATCTACTTGTTCAGATCAATTAACAAACTAGACAATACTCTTTCTATTATAATATATGATGTTTTAGATTTATGCATAAGTATTAAGATGAAAGCTGTGAAAATCGTACATTTTTACAGTCCTTCTATCACAGGTAGGTACACTAAATACATGTGAAAACGAGTTACCATCCGTCTCTAAAAATAGTTTTTATAGTAGTGAAGGTAAAATAACTGTCTTATCCTCCATTATACATTGGTCTATGAGTAATAATGATGTAGCATGACTGAAAAATAAGATTTATATTAGAAAAAAGAAACTTAATGAATAGATAAGACTGAATAACCTAGGCTCAAGTTACCTTAAAATGTCATATATTTTAAATATTATTAAAAGAGCTAAAATGTTATTTATTTTGAGACGGTGAGAGTATATAAAAGTAGTGGATCCATCCATACTCATCCCTAGAAAAATCATTTATTTTGTTAATTAAAATAAACTATAATGGATCGAAATATTGATCATAAGGATGCAGATAGGGGCAGGTTGCGGCTGCCGACCCCCTTCCGCAGCAGCCGTGAGCACTACGCGGACACAAACCGTGAGAAACAATATAAAAGCCACAACTTAATTAATTGGAGAAATACCTTTCTTTCACTACCTATCAAATAATCGTTCCGGTCACACATGATTTTAACTTTCAAAAATAGTCTTCGAAAGAAAAAATAGCTTTGACCAGCTAGGTTCTTAATAATTAAACCTAGTAAAACTCTAGTATGATGAAAAATTTGAAATAAATCTAATCATATTATTTTTGTACAGGCGATCCAAATATCCATAACAATGTTGTTAGTCGAAGTATAGGGAACAGTTTGAGAACATACTACGTACATTCTAGATCGACATTTGCTACTTTTGTCTGATCGGAGGTATACGTATAGTAACTAAAATGGTACTGAGACTTGAGAGTGATGATCGTTATGCATTGTGTACCATCTAGTAGTGCAGTCGGGCATGGTTAATTTGTGGCTTGTTTTTCAAGTCGAATTGCTGGGTCATAATTCTGACTTTAGGCCTCTTACTTGTTCACATTCGTTGAGCAGCCTCTGTCCATGGTCAGTGAAGTTCCGCTGTCTAAATATCTTTCAATTTCTTAACACAAGTAAAATAGTAGAGAAAAATGCACACCAAACTCTTATTTAGTTAAGCACATGCAATTTGCCTGTTGCGTCCGTTTATGCACAAATAATGACATGCATGGTCAATATTGGCCCTCGACCAACTATAAATAGCATCCAGGTTGAGCAGCTATTCTCCATCACTTCTTCTCACATTCTTGAGTTTCTTCTAATTAAGCTTGAGTGCGAGATATACTAAAGGATCTAGTGGACATGGCTGCTGCTAGTACACCTAAGATGCCCACTTTGGTCGCAGTTACCTTCTTGCTCCTAGCTGTGGCATGCCGGGCCAGCCCTTACTACCCTCTGCAGATGGGGTACTACCACGACAAGTGCCCGCAGGCTGAGGCCGTCATCAAGGGCGTCGTCGAGAAGGCCATCTACCAAAACCCCGGCAAAGGCGCCGCCGTCATCCGGATGCTCTTCCACGACTGTTTCGTCGAGGTAACCCTTAATCCAACGTCGCAAATTAAGTACCCGGTTTGCTAGATATATACTAGTTTGTACGTACGTCAATGGCAATTAACTCAGGGAGCTGCCGCCAAGTACTTTAGGCCACTTCTAATCTTTTGTTTCTTAGATCATGTTTAAAAGGCAAGAGTAAGAAATTGATGTTAAAAAACATATTTCCAATATATGTATGTGTGTTGTTTATTTCTTGAGATCACTTAAAACAATTTATTATCTCACAATCATCTAAGATTGCTTAAATAGCTATTCCTTTCATAAAAAATTAGCTCATTCCTTCTCTCCAAATTGCTTGCTACATCATATTTTTACTTACATAAATATCTAATTAATGTATAAGAAACTAGCATTGAAAGTAACCTCAGAGCATGGACGACACGTGCAGTTTTAATTTATATTTGAGATATATAGCATGTATTTTGCATTCTTGCCTACCTTTCCTGTTGTGTAAAGATTTGGCTCCACCTAAGTTAGTGCTACGAATGCATTACTTATCTAGCATGTTTCATTTGGTTATTAGGGTTGCGACGCTTCCGTCCTCCTGGACCCGACCCCGTTCAGCCCGACGCCGGAGAAGCTCAGCGCGCCGAACAACCCGAGCCTGCGTGGCTTCGAGCTGATCGACGCGATCAAGTACGCGGTCGAGGCTGCTTGCCCCGGCATCGTCTCCTGTGCCGACATAATTGCCTTCGCAGCCCGGGATGCGTCCTACTTCCTCAGCAGCGGCAAAGTCTACTTCGACATGCCGGCTGGCCGCCGCGACGGCACCTTCTCCAACGCCTCCGAGCCTCTCAAGTTCCTGGTCCCGCCAACGTCCAACCTCAGCGACCTCGTCTCCAGCTTCGTCGTCAAGGGGCTTACCGTGGAGGACTTGGTCGTCCTCTCTGGTGCGCACACCGTCGGGAGGTCGCACTGCTCGTCCTTCGTCTCGGACCGCCTCCAGTCCCCCTCTGACATCAACGGCGGGTTCGCCTGGTTCCTGAGAAGCCGCTGCCCGGCTAACCCGACTGCCAGCGACGATCCGACGGTGATGCAGGATGTGGTGACGCCCAACAAGCTTGACGACCAGTACTACAAGAACGTGATGTCGCACACCGTGCTGTTCACATCGGACGCGGCGCTCCTGACGTCGCAGGAGACGGCGAAGATGGTGGAGGACAACGCCAACATCCCCGGGTGGTGGGAGGACAGGTTCAAGAAGGCAATGGTGAAGATGGCTAGCATTGACGTGAAGACCGGGCACCAGGGGGAGATCAGGAAGAACTGCAGGGCGATCAACCACTACTAGTTAATCAGTTGCAACAGTGGAAAGTGAAGGAATTTGAGAGAAACTGCATGGTGCTTGGTGAAGGATCACTCTATTCAGTAGTTTGAATTCATCCATGATTTGCAAGCGTGATGATCGATGTAGTTGACGACTACTGTGCTTTTATTAACTTTGTGTTTTCAACATTTTCCTTTGTTTGATTTCTTCAAATCGGGAAGGTTTGTGTCCGTAATTATGTGGCTGGTGTTCCTGCATTTGGAATATTAAATAAGGTTGAATAAGTTTAGTTTATATAAATGTCATATGTACATTTGAATATTTGATGGATCTTGTTGGTTCGACTGTTCCATTATCTCGGGCTTAATTACTACTTTGCCTGACGTAGTTGTGCATGTACAACTAGCACACCATTTTCTTGTGGAAAATAAATTACTTGGTACAACCCCAGCAAATATCTGCATGAAAAACCCTTATAATCTACTCCAGCAAAAGTGAAACCTTGCCTTTACAATGTATAGCCTGACTAGATGGTCCATTTTTATCCAATAGTTCAACATCTTTTACTAATTAATTGATGCATGAAACTCAATACGGTAGGAGACGGAGAGGTCAATTTTCTTCCCACTCATTTTTTTTTTCGAGCACGAGCAAAAGCCAAACACAAGAAAACTGCACAGTAATACAGAAATTTGAGGAGACAAACACAGAAAGGAAAATTTTCCATCATGTTAGACCTCATGTTCCATTTACACCAAAACAAATTTCCATGAATTGAGGCATTCCATAGAAATTTCATAAGATTCCAAGGTAGTCAATCTTTTGTTCTAAAGGGTAGAAAGAACAAAAATCTTAGAAAATTTAAATCCTACAAAATTATTCTGAAAATTGTATGATCCAAAGGGGCCTAAAGCCCAAACGCAGCCTACACTCACCATGTAAGAAACCTCAAAGGAGACACGTCATTAGTGACGGTTCCTCAGTACCCGTCACTAGTGCACTATTAGTGACAGGTCTAATGCCGACCTGTAAATAATGCGTGACCCACGCCGGGACCCGATCAAGACCCATCACTAATTAGGATTCATTAGTGACGGTGAGCGAATAACCCGTCACTAAAGATATTAGTGATAGATCACATTAATATTCGTCACTAATAATTCAGTTATTAGTGGCGAGTACATGGGGTACACATCACTAAATATAGCCTACTCATTAGTTACGGGTCGTTATGAGACCCGTCACTAATATTAAAGTAATTAGTAATGGGTCGTAGTTGTTACCGTCACTAATAACTGACTCATTAGTGATGGGTGTCATTATCACCCATCACTAATTTCTTCGCCGACCACTCCTATCTGCTCAACCACTCTTATCTGCTCATTTCTCTCTCTTGACCACTCTCATCTCCGCTCACATCCACTCGCCTCCTTCTCCCACCGCCGCCGCCGTTCGCACCTCACTACTAACACTGCTTCCATCCTCCCCCTCCACCACAGCCCGACGTACGCCGCTGCCCCCTCTACCTGCTAGGTTAGGGCGATGGATCAAGGTAGTGGCGGGGGCCATTGCTGTCGCCGTGGCAGACTTGGATGGATCCCGACAACTTCTCCATCGGCTCATACTCTATGCGTACACTACCCTCCAGGCGTTCCCTAGCAGTGTTCCCTCACCGGCCACGATCGAGACCGATCATAGTAACCTCTCTTCTTTTTCTCCCTCACTATTAGGCTCATAGTAACACTGATTAGGACACAATAATTTAATTGAGTTTATAGTACATTAGGCTCAGTTCATATCATCCTATCATGTAGATGTTGAAACCGATCCTATGGCTCAAAGAGGTAATCTCTGCGATAGTTGTCCTTATAACCCGTCACCAATGAGTGATGCTTACTGTTATTTTATTCCCTGAGCAGCATGACCAGACAGTGTCTGTCCGCCGTGACTGCTCGGTAAAGGGGCAATTTTTTTGGCGATTCTATTGAGGTTAAATCAAATCTTGGTGCTTTACAGTTGGTCTCTGTCCCTGTCCTTTGAAGGTTTGCCTCCTCCTGTTGCTCATATATGCATGGCGGATTATAGGGTTTGAGTTAGAATCAACAATTTTGCTCCTTCTCTCAGATCTTGATATATGTGGATTGTCCCCCTTAGTATACATGCGTAACCTACGTCTCCCGTTCGAGAGTGTTTGATTATAAATATGACTTGGCAACTCGTCATATTTATAAGAAGATGCTCCGGAATTGTCCACGTACTTTGGACAGTTCGAGGATATGTGACCTAAGTAGTAGATTTATGTGCTCTTGTATGGCTCTAGAGAGAATTTTGGTGGCGTCTCCCTGTTATTCTCCAGATACACACCCTCTCGGCTCATTGTCGAGACGTGTATTTGGAGAACAGCGGGGAGGTGCTGCCAAAATTTTCTTCAGAACCGTCCAAGAACATGGAAACCTACTCGAGCCACATATCCTCGAATGGGATTAGGACCTATCTTTACTTATTAGAAATTAGCTAGGATCATTCGTTGTAGATAACATGTATCATATTTTTGATGTTAATTGTTGTCTTGAATATCATTAGAACACACGTATACACTTAATTTAGTTAAATTGAGTTAGAATTTTTATACTTATTCTACCTTCTCTGTAGTTTGTATTTAGAATTAATATTTTTCAATTTGTAGATGATGGACCGAAGTTGGATGTACCTTTATTGCCGTACTTGTAACGAGTGCATAAGTGGGGTGAAGTCTTTCTTGATTGTCGCGGTGACGGATATGGAAGGTTGGGGTAAAACAACAATTTGGTTTCCATGATGTGATTGTAAGAATGAGAAGAAGTTCCTAAAACCTGATAATGTGTACGATCACTTATTAAGGCGTGGATTCAGTGAAAGATATCAAGTTTGGAACAAACACGACGAGGAAGGCCTTAACAAAGGGGAAATGGATCAGGTCCTCTCGGACGGCAGTACGGATCAATGACACCTGCCAGCCCGTGATATGGATGATTATCTCAGGGACGTAGACATATTAGGATTCAATGATGACTACGTGGATTTCGTGGAGAATGTGGACCAAATGGTGCTTGATGCTGAGGGGAATTACGCGTATAGTGATGGTCAGTTTGTCAAATTCCAGGAACTGGTGCGAGACTCAAAGACACCATTTTATCCTGGCTACAAGGAGAAATACATGCTATTATTTGCGGTGCTTACGCTTCTGCAATTTTAGGCAACCCATCGTTGGTCTAATAGGAGCTTCAAAGTATTGTTGCATCTGCTAAAATGGACATGCTACCAGAGGGGAACAAGGTGTCCAAGACCGTCTACGACACGACGGTGCTGGTGCTGCGTCACCGTTTTTGGTCCGTTGGGCCGTGTATCGTCGTTGAGCCCATTAGGGGGGCGTGACCAGGGGGTGTGACGACCCTTAGACCCTTATTATCATCCGCCGCCGCTCTCGTTAGGGCGGGTTTTTGCTTAGATTATTCTGTCAAGAACAGTTTCGCCGTTTCGTCGGTTTGTGAGACCCCAACTCGTGAGATTAATCATTCATCCGCAATTTGGTTGCATTCTTCCTTGTTCTTACTTGTGTTCTTCGATTCGCAGGCAAGGACTTTAGCCTTCTTGGCGAGGTCAACCGTGCAACGCCGGTTGATAACCAGAGGAGACGTGGTGCTGCGATTGCGGGGTTTCGGATCGTGTTGTTCGGAAGCCAGATCGACTTGTGTCTCGTTTCCACCAAATCGAGAGTTACCAGAACCTTTCGGAAGATCGGGAACCCTTGTTCATACTAAGTGGTATTCAGAGCTTCAGGTATACCGTCAGGTTCATATCTACCCTTAGTTTCGAGTGTTTTCGCCTTCGTTCCATAGTCCACTGCCATATCATTTTTTTTTCCTGTCCTACAACCCTTCCGCGCCTTTAGCTTTTGCATATTTCAGTTTCAGAGTCCGTCGTGTTGAGTTTGTGTCCTGGTCAAGGTCTTGTTGCTGGTTAGGTCGTGTTAGAGTCCAGTTCGTGTGTTTTCCCCCACCGTTTCCATCAAACCCTAGCCTTCGTCGCATATTTTCCCCACTTTCTTCCCGTTTTGTCCTCTAATTCGGAGTCGTTTCTCAAATCGGGCATAACTTTCGCGTACGAACTCCGTTTTCAGAAAAGTCACAGAGTTTTTCGCATCAAAACGGCATTTCGGATCCGTTCGTCCCCAGCTTCTTCGGGTTCGGCGAAATCAGAATTCCCAAATTCGCCTCCGAAGTTTGAGTTTTCAATTTCCAAATATTTTTCTCATTTTCCAGCTGAACTTCAGAAAATTCTACAGGCCACGTCTTTCACTTGTTTAAGCTCAAATTTTCTGTGGTTCCCTCTTGTGTGCTCCTAAGTGAAAAAAAAATATCAAAAAAATAAAAAGAAAAAGTTGAATTTTCCCAAAAAAAACAACGACAGCCCAAAAAAATAGAAAAGAGAGAGGGGCAAAAGAGGAACAATATCTAGAGGAGCACATAGAGAAGGGCAAAGTGAGCTGTGTTAGCGTGTGCTGTTTAGTTCTTTGTTTCTGTTGCTCTTGCTATCCATCATACTTGTTTCTCCACCTTGTTTATCACACATACTTGGTACTTGCAACACTTTAGGTCAGCAACGAGAACAAGTACTTGGGACTATAATTCAGCATTACTATCTGTTTCTGATTTGTGTTCCACATATACATATTTGTTCTCTTTGTGTGCCTTTCAAGCTCCACAGATTCTTCTGGACAGCACTGGTTTGCATCCCTGCAATCGCTCGCACGCCTTCCAGGTATCCTTTGCTTTGCTGGTAAGAACCCTGGTAAGAGCTTGGTAAGGTGTCTACCTTTGCTGATCTTGATTGAGAGGCACCACTCCACCTTTGTAGTATGATTATTAGGGATAACCTTCACTGTTTGTTGTTGTGTTTGTTTCCACAATGTCAGTTGATGGAGATAAAACGCCAAAGGACTTCAAGGAGTGTGTCAGCCAAGAGCAGCTACAAGCTGTTGTAGACAATGCTCAGAAGGAGATGAAGGAGACAGTCATCAAGGCTGTCACTGAAGCGATAATTGAGATGAAACTCGCAAACGCGGTTGAGCGGGTGGACAAACGGTTATCCGAGCTCACCGACAGGGTAAATGCTTTGGAAAACCGTCCTGTGCACAACGAAGATGTGAATGGAAGCAACACCGGTGATGAGTTGTATGATGACGATGGTAATGTTGATCCAGCGGCGACATTGCAAAACAGATTACGGCGTCGTCTTCGCACTAACACCACAGGTATGGGTGGCGTTCCACATCACCACCACCATCGAGGTATGTATAATCGAGCTCCTGAAGATCCTTATGCTAACGTTAAATTTACTATACCTTCTTTTTCGGGACATTATGATGCTGAGGGATATCTTGATTGGGAGATGACAGTAGAGCAAAAATTTAGTGCCCACCAAGTACCTGAACAACATAGAGTTAGACAAGCCACTAGTGAGTTTAAAGATTTTGCTATTATTTGGTGGACTGGTTTAGCTGCAGATGGTGCCACACCTCGTACATGGGAAGAGCTTAAGGTTGCTATGCGTGATAGATTTGTTCCCCCATCTTATCATAGAGACCTGCGTAAGAAATTGATGCGCTTAGAACAGGGAGATAAATCTGTGCAGGATTATTATGGTGAGCTTCAAAAGGGCTTGATGCGTTGTGGCATAGTAGAGGGAAACAAAGATTCTATTTGTCGATTTTATTCGGGTTTGAGACATGAAATCCAGGATATTATTGATTATAAAAAATTTAACAATGTCAACCAGTTGTTTCAGTTTGCTATGCTTGCAAAGAAGGAGTTGCAGGGGCGTGAGCAGCAGGGCAAGTACAAGGCCAGCACCACATACACGCCGCGCACAGGACCATCCTTGGGGCTGTCCAAACCATCCACTTACAGGGCTCCCTCACCAGCGAGCAAGCAACAAGCAGCTACGGCACCAAATCCGGTCACTACACGACCTTCAGGCTCAGGTAAAAATTCTGTTTTGCAGGGACCTTCCAAGAGTGCTTCCTCTGTTGCATCAACGGGACGCACCTCTGGCATTCAGTGCCGTCGCTGCCATGGATTCGGTCATGTGCAGAAGGATTGCTCAAGTCAGCGGGCATATATTGCAACGGAAGATGGGTACATCAGCGCCTCTGACATTGAGGAAGAAGAAGAAGAAGAACCAGTTGTTGAGGAGAGCAACGAAATCTTGGGCAGTGATGACACAGCGACCTATAGGAGCATCATTGTGCAGCGGGCGCTCAGCACAAAGGTACAACAACCAGAGAAGCTGCAACGCCATAACTTGTTCCAGATTTTCTTCGTCATCCAAAATCGACGAGCACGTGTCATCATCGATGGAGGTAGTTGTAATAATTTGGTGAGTTCAGATTTGGTCAAGAAGCTTGGCTTGACCACACGCCAACACCCCCATCCATATAACCTTCAGTGGTTTAATGATGCTGGAAAAGCTAAGGTAACACAAACTTGCAGAGTTTCTTTTTCCATTGGTTCCTATGCTGATTATGTTGACTGTGATGTGGTACCTATGGAAGCTTGCTCACTTTTATTGGGTCGACCTTGGGAATTTGATAATGATGCTGTACACCATGGTAGAAGTAATACATATACTTTTATGCATAAAGGAAAGAAAATTACTTTGGTTCCTATGACCCCTGCTGAAATTGTACAAGCTGATAAAGAACGAGCTGCTAATTTACGTGATACTAAATCTGAAAATCAGCAAGTTGCTAATTCTCTTTACCCACCTAAAAAGGATAAGTCTGCACCTAGTTCTAAGGTAGAGGGCATAAAATTGAAGGGTGGTGTTATGCTTGCACTAAAAAGTGACCTTGCTGAAATTTCTAATATTGATATTTGCTACACCTTGGTTTGCAAACGAGTTTTGTATTCGCTTGATGATGTTATTAGTTCGATACCTCCTACTGCCACTAACCTTTTGCAGGAGTATGAGGATGTTTTCCCAGCTGAGATACCCCCGGGACTGCCACCTATGAGAGGGATAGAGCATCAAATCGATTTGATCCCGGGAGCAACATTGCCAAATCGTGCTGCGTATCGAACCAATCCCGAGGAGACTAAGGAAATTCAGCGGCAAGTCCAAGAGCTTTTGGACCGCGAGTATGTACATGAGAGCCTTAGTCCTTGTGCTGTTCCTGTGATTTTGGTTCCTAAGAAAGATGGTACTTGGCGTATGTGTGTTGATTGTAGAGCAATCAATAACATTACTATTCGATATCGCCATCCTATTCCTAGACTTGATGATATGCTTGATGAGTTATGTGGCTCTGTAATTTTTACAAAGATTGACTTGCGTAGTGGTTACCACCAAATTAGAATGAAACTTGGAGATGAATGGAAAACAGCTTTCAAAACTAAATTCGGATTATATGAGTGGTTAGTAATGCCTTTTGGTTTAACTAATGCACCTAGCACTTTCATGCGTTTGATGAATGAGGTTTTAAGAGCTTTTATTGGACGATTTGTGGTGGTTTACTTTGATGATATATTGATTTATAGCAAGTCTTTGGATGAACATATGGATCACTTACGTGCTGTTTTTAATGCTTTACGTGATGCACGTTTATTTGGTAACCTTGAGAAGTGCATCTTTTGCACGGATCGAGTCTCTTTTCTTGGCTATGTTATTACTCCACAGGGAATTGAGGTGGATGAGATGAAAATTGAAGCCATAAAGAGTTAGCCGGTGCCCCAAACCATCAAACAGGTGAGAAGTTTTCTTGGACTTGCAGGTTTTTATCGTCGTTTCGTGAAGGATTTCAGCGCCATTGCTGCCCCCTTACACGAGTTGATAAAGAAAGGTGTGGTGTTCCATTGGGGTAAGGCACAAGAGGAGTCATTTGACACTTTGAAGGACAAGCTTACGCACGCGCCATTGTTGCAACTTCCAAATTTTGGTAAGACCTTTGAGCTAGAATGTGATGCTAGTGGAGTTGGCATTGGAGGTGTTTTGATGCAAGAAGGTAAGCCCGTTGCATACTTTAGCGAAAAATTGCATGGCCCTGTTCTTAATTACTCTACGTATGATAAGGAATTGTATGCACTTGTACGTTCTTTAGAGACGTGGCGTCATTATTTGTGGCCTAAAGAATTTGTTATACATTCAGATCATGAATCGCTTAAGTATCTTCGTTCTCAAAATAATCTGAATCGTAGACATGCTAAGTGGGTTGAATTTATTGAATCTTTTCCTTATGTTATCAAACACAAGAAAGGGAAGGATAATATAATTGCTGATGCTTTGTCTAGACGATATGCTTTGTTGTCCCAACTTGATTATAGAATTTTTGGACTTGATTCAATAAAAGAACAATATGTGCTTGATCCTGATTTTAAAGATGTATTGCTGAACTGTAAAGAGGGACGTACATGGAACAAGTTTGTGATCAATGATGGATTTGTGTTTAGAGCTAACCGTCTATGCATTCCAGTTGGTTCCGTTCGTCTTTTGTTGTTGCAGGAAGCACATGGAGGAGGATTGATGGGACATTTTGGTGCTAAGAAGACGGAGGATATGTTGGCCACACATTTCTTTTGGCCAAAGATGAGGAGAGATGTTGAGCGGTTCGTGGCACGCTGTACCACATGTCAAAAGGCTAAGTCTCGGTTGAATCCACATGGTTTGTATATGCCTCTTCCTGTTCCTTCTATTCCTTGGGCAGATATTTTGATGGACTTTGTTTTGGGATTGCCTAGGACTAAGAGGGGAGGGATAGCATTTTTGTTGTTGTGGATCATTTTTCTATGATGGCACATTTTATACCTTGTCATAAAAGTGATGATGCCGTTTATATTGCTGACCTCTTTTTCAAAGAGATTGTTCGCTTGCATGGTATGCCTTCTACTATTGTTTCAGATCGCGACGCTAAATTTTTGAGTCACTTTTGGCGCACTCTATGGAATAAGTTGGGTACAAAACTATTGTTTTCTACTACTTGCCACCCACAAACTGATGGCTAAACGGAGGTAGTGAACCGCACTTTGGGTACCATGTTGAGAGCTATTTTGAAGAAAAATTTGAAGATGTGGGAAGAATGTTTGCCCCACGTGGAGTTTGCTTATAATCGGGCAACACATTCTACCACCAAGGTAAGTCCTTTTCAGGTAGTGTATGGTTTTAACCCTCGCGCTCCTATTGATCTTTTGCCTTTACCTACCACTGAAAGAACACATAGTGATGCTAGTGCACGTGCTGATTTTATTTGTAAGTTGCATGAAACAACTAAAATAAATATCGAAAAGATGAATGAAAAGTATAGAATTGCTGGTAGTGAAGGTAGGAAAGAAGTCAAACTTGAACCGGGTGATTTAGTGTGGTTACATTTAAGAAAAGATAGGTTTCCAGAGCTGCGTAAGTCTAAATTAATGCCAAGAGCTGCTGGTCCTTATAAGATAATTGAGAAAATAAATGATAATGCATATAAACTTGAGTTGCCACCCGAGTTCGGGGTTAGTCCTTCTTTTAACATTGCAGATTTGAAACCTTACTTGGGAGCCGATGATGAGCTTGAGTCGAGGACGACTCCAATTCAAGAGGGGGAGGATGATGAGGACATCACTCCTTCGGATACATACAATGATCCTCCATTGAACTTTCAAGGTCCAATCACAAGAACTCGCGCACGACAATTAAATTTAGAGGTGAGCTCGTTCCTAAGCAACTCTTTATATAATTTTGAGAATAGATTACTACCTAATGATTATGTGTTGCTTAGGAATCATGGAGAGGACAAGGAGACACATAGAGGAAGGCTTGGAGGCGTGGAGGAGCAGCTAGGACGTCCAACAACAGCAGGAGGTCCAGTCCAACTCGAGTCCGAATCAGTCTCGACCTCCAGGACCAGTGAGCAGTAAAACGGACGCCCAGGACGCATCCGGACTCCGTTTTTGACGATTCACATATGGTTGGAAATATAATTTCATAAGGAAACCAATGGCGTTGGTTTGAGGTCCAAATTGCTTCTGAGTCAACGGGAAACGTCAAAACAAGTCAGCGTCCAGAATCTGTCCCGGTGCTGCGTCACCATTTTTGGTCCGTTGGGCCGTGTATCGTCGTTGAGCCCATTAGGGGGGGCGTGACCAGGGGGTGTGACGACCCTTAGACCCTTATTATCATCCGCCGCCGCTCTCGTTAGGGCGGGTTTTTGCTTAGATTATTCTGTCAAGAACAGTTTCACCGTTTCGTCGGTTTGTGAGACCCCAACTCGTGAGATTAATCATTCATCCGCAATTTGGTTGCATTCTTCCTTGTTCTTGCTTGTGTTCTTCGATTCGCAGGCAAGGACTTTAGCCTTCTTGGCGAGGTCAACCGTGCAATGCCGGTTGATAACCAGAGGAGACGTGGTGCTGCGATTGCGGGGTTTCGGATCGTGTTGTTCGGAAGCCGGATCGACTTGTGTCTCGTTTCCACCAAATCGAGAGTTACCAGAACCTTTCGGAAGATCGGGAACCCTTGTTCATACTAATGAGGGTAGGCTCACAGGGCAAGGAATTCTGGGGAAACATGCAATTACTCCTAAGCCGAAGGCATATAACCAAGCTTATTTCCTCGTGTTGCAAAAAATGAGTGAAGTGTCCCCATATATATCGACTAGCACAAGTAATTGCTTCTTCAAGACAATCTAGGCCAAATTGAAGCTTGGCTTGCGAAGTAACATATGCAAAGGTTCAACACTTGGTTTCGAGATCAAATCAATCAATCGAGTGCTCCCACAAGTGATTTGATTAGGAAAAGAGTAGCATGCCTTATATACACAATTACAACATATGAAGGGTATGATATAAACGGTTATACATGTTACACGGTTGCCCAATATCAGAAAAACACATACCAAAACAGCGGTGTCCATATAAATGCTTATGATAATAATATGCACATGAGCACATACTATGGTCAGATAGAGGACATCTAGGAATTGGATTACTTGGGATTCAAGATACCCCTGCTTCGGTGCCATTGGGTACACGGGACAATGGGTGTTATGAAAGATAAATACGAATTCACTAGCGTTAATCTCAAAATTGTTGGATATAAGGACGAACATTTCGTACTCGCTAAATAAGTTGCCCAGGTATTTTATGTGACTGACACAGTAAATAAGAAACTTCATGTGGTTCTCGCCTGGAAAAGACAGATCGTGGGAGTTGAAAACATGGTTGATGAGGACGAGTACAATTAATTTGATGAAATCCCCCCCCCTTCTGCTACTGCAATCATACCACAGGATGCACAGAACGAGAAGACTTCATACCTACGTTCCGACCATAACAAAGGGACCCATGTAAAGAAAGCACAAAAATGGCTGTCACATGCCAAATGAATTTCAATGTAACCTCAAATTTGTAATATTCAGTTATTATAATATTTGTAATATTCAATTAAGTCTGAATTTCAATGTAACCTCCAATTTGCGATATGTTTGCAGGAGAAGATTGCTACTAAATCCTGACTTTGTTCAGGATATAGCCAATATATACGTAAATCCCTTAGACGGACGAGCACATTAGTGATGGGTGATAACTTCACGCGTCAGTAAAGCTATAGATAGTGATGGATTAATTTACCATTTGTCACTAATGATCAAATCCAATGACCTAATCATTAGTAATTGATGGTAAATTCACCCGTTACTATGACTCGATCATTATTGACGGGTGGTAAATTCACCCATCACTAATGATATGTTTATAAATAATGGGCCCGGGAACCCTAGCCTCCAATTTTTCCTAAGTCCCACCGCGCCCGCCGCCAATTCCTCCTCACCTTGTTCTCCTGTTCGTCCCTGAGGCCACCACCGTCTCCCTGGCATCCCCATCCCCCTCCCCAGCGCCGCCTTCCCCTGCACCCTCATCCCTAACTACCCCAACACCGATGAGCCCACACCACCATCGCCTCCTCCCCGACGAGCACCCTGACACCAAGGAGCCCGCACCACCATGCTCTGCGCCACCATCGTCCTCATCCGTCGAGGTAGGCTTCCCGTCGTCCCCGCCTCATCGACACCTGCCTCCATCATCCTCATCCACCATAGTGATTTACCACTAAATTCTCCAATCTAACTAATTTGTTATCTGTAGACACTTGATACAAGAAACGAGGAAGAATGAGCCCTTCAGATTCCTTGACCCCAAAATATGACAATTTCTTTGGTGGAACAACAAAATGAATTTGTTGTGGAATATGTGGCTAGGGAAATGAGCCACTTTTCGAAGAGGGACTACCTGATGGCCGCCCACAACCTAGGTGGCTATTGGATCTTACTGGTCATTGCCTCTAAGTGGAACTTGGTATGGTACCTCGATTCATCCAAACCAGTGGACCTAACAGCGAACGGGGACAACGTGACTATACTTTCGTTAAACAAATCCTCGATGAGTAAGCTCTTCATGACTTAGGTTACATATTGAACTTTTCAAATTTACAACAAATATTGACTATTGGATCCTTCTTCGTATGTAGGGCTTTTGACATGTATATGTGTTGTGATTCAAAGTATGATCTGAAGGAGCCCCCACACACTGACACATAAGACCGTCTTCACGACAAGTGCCAAGAGACATATTTGCAAATACTCTACTACTACATTTTTTCTTTTCGAACTCGGATTTTTCCTTCTGCAGTGCGACCAACAACCACCGGGCAACTCCTGCGGATTCTACGTTGTGCGTCATGTGCTGCTATTCATGGCAGGGAAGGATATGAAATCCCCAGATGTAAGACAATTGCATAGTCTTTTCATAGCTGCTTTTATTCATTACAAATATCCAATGATAAAATTATTTTGCTCACGCTAATTGCTTACTTTTTCTATAACTACTTTAATTCAGCAGGAATTCAACTTACCGGACAACAACATCGAGGAGTCTGCACTCTCCAACATTCAAGCACGGATCGTCTCGTTCTTAATGATCGAAGTCATCACTTCGAAAGGTGATTTCTATTGTAGGGATGCATGGCTCTAACTTGTGTAATTTATGGTTGCACTTTTGACTTATGTAATTTGTAACTATCTTGATGTGAACTTGCGCCGTTGTAATTTGTAACTATCTTGATGTGGACTTGCACTTTCGAGGACTTTTGATTATGTAATTTGCGGTTGCATATCTCGTGACTTGGTCCCTATAATATGGGTATGGAATAAATGTGATGTGTATTATTTGCAGGAGAAGACGAGTGCCAAATTGCTTCAGAATGCAGCCAAGAAACAAGTAAATCCCTTCGGAGGATGAGAACATTAGTGAAGGGTGGTAAATTCACCCGTCACTGATGACTGAGTCCTAGTGACGGGTAGATTTCTAACTCGTCTCTGGAACTCAGTCATTAGAGATGGGTTGAAAAGATACCCATCACTAATGACTCATAACACGTCGCTGATGACTCAGTTGACAGGTTGTAGTTACCTATCACTGGTTCTAGATAATTAGTGACGGGTGGTAAATACACCCATCACTAATGACTCGGTCACTAGTGATAGGTTGTGGTTAACACTCGTTATAATGATCGAGTCCCGGAGACGGGTTGGAAAGCTACCTGTCACTGGGGATTGATAATTAGTGATGAGCGGTACATACACCCGTCACTAATGACGGTCATTGTGATGGGCAACAGGCCTGATCAGGTCATAGGAGACGCATTTTAGTTACGGGTCTCAATTATGACCCGTCATTGGTGATTGTTGTTAGTGACGGGTCCCAACTCATCACTAATGTTTTATCATTAGTAACACAATAAGAGTGATGGGTGCAGTAACCGTCACTAGTGATGATTATCACCTGTCACTAATGTGCTGTTCTGGCATAGTGACTTCAGCTCCAAGCAAATCCAAATGTCACAAAGTTGACCATATATTTCAGGGCATAAATGTCAACTTGCACATTACAATTATTAGTGTTTTTTTTCAAAGTGATGTGATGGTATTTGTAACTAAGGAGGTCCAACGGAGAACAAGGGTAATTAAAAGGACAATGATGTCGCCTACAGAGGGGTGAATAGACGTTTTTTCAAAAATTCGTCTCCTTTTACCGTTGGCCTAAACTTGCAGTGGAATATAAATTAATAGTTTTTTTCACAAGTGAAAAAACTAAATATGCTAGGCTCAATTAGTGCACAATCACCCTAAATAAATATGAAAGTTACAATCCTAGAGTGACAAGAATTACTCGATTCTAGCAAAAGATATGCAAGAAAGCACTAATTGAAAAAAGGCAAAAAAAAAAAACTGTTCACGAGGCTAAAAACACTGTTCACCCAGATACTTCGAGTCAACTCGAAGTCTTCGGGTTATACAGTTTCGGAATCGGCTAAATCCGGATTCTCCGGGTTCTGTACAGAACTGAGCTCGAAACTGAATTTAAAGTACGCCTAAAGAGTTCTAGCTCAAATCAAGTAATGTCTTGTGTTCCAAGTGATGATTTCGAGTAGATTCACGGAGAACCTACAATCAAATACACACGAACAAGTAGATTGAGCAAAATGCACAAATATTAAGCACGAACTCAAATGAAAGGGAATAAGAGAGGAGACACAAGATTTGTTTCCCGAAGCTCAGATTTACCACCGTGAATCCTACGTCTTCGTTGAGGAAGCTCAAACGAGCCAGATCTCTTTCAACCGCTTTCCTTGATCCACTAGCTTTATCTCCTTCCTTGCGGATGTGAGATCGACCTTCACAAACTTTCCCGCGGCTCACCACACGCACGGGAGCTCACCGGGCAACACCTAGCCAGGTAGGAGGCTTTACCTCCAAGAGTAACAAATGCTTCACGAACTTCTTGTCGATGAACTCAAGTGCTCAAGAATGGATTTAGCTCACTTGCACTCAATCTTCCAATCTCACTACCCAACTTACTTTTCTTCTCAAATCTCTCACTAAAATGGAGTGGGAAGGAGTTTTTTTAGCTCTAAAATGTTTTTCTTTCATGCCCTTGCAGCAGCTCAAAAGGATGGGGATGAGGGGGTATTTACAGCCCACCTCAAAAAACTAGCCATTACAAACTTTTTTGTACTGACTCGGAGTCTAAGGGTCAACCCGTAGTATCCGGGTAAGCTAAAGAAGGCAAAACTGAGCATCCAGACTCGAAACCTCATCCGGAGTATCTGTAACCCGGAGTATCTGGGTCAATCCAGAGTATCCAGGTCAACCAAAAAGGCCCAAACTGAGACCTCTCCTCCAAACCTCACCCGGAGACTCCGGACAACCCGGATAATCTAAGTTAACCCGAAATATCTGAATTCAGCACAGCTTACCTTCGAAAAACGACAATAACTTTTGATCCCGAAGTCCGATTTTGACGATTTTGGACTCTATAGAAAGTTTATTCAGAGGACTACACATCCCAACTAAATTTATAACCTAAAACACATTGAATCAAATTAGGAACACTCCGAAACTCAATTCGGACACTTTCCATATTTATTTGAAAATCAAATATTGTGTTTTCTTTGTAGTAAAATTTCACATTTAGAGGTCTCATTGCATGTAAATTTATTGGGAATTCTCGCACAGGAAACGAGAGAGATGTGTCCACTAATATATATATATATATATATATATATATATATATATATATATATATATATATGGCGCTGCTATTCTTAGCGCTGCGCGTTGAATAGCTATTTAGCGCCCCAGGATACCCCGCGCCCCGATCGTGGATTCGCTTGGGAAATCAGCTCGAAGCCGTAAAACTTTCGACCGCAACCATATATTTTGCTTCCGTAACCGTATGAAGAGCTTATTTGGTCTGTTTCGATCGGGAGAAAGATCGCAGCCGTAAAACTTTCGATCGCAGCCGTAAATTTGCTTCCGCAACCATATGAAGATGTCCTTTGGTCAGGGAACCGTATAACCATAAAATATTTTTTGTTGAGAACGAGTTGTTTTCCAGATTTTTAATCGTACACAAAACAATCAGGGAACCGTATAACTTAGATTGGCCAGTAGTAAAATATACATTTATGAACCATATATGAATCATACAGAGAGCCGTAAATCATATTGTTATGAAGCGTAAAATTTAATTTTATGGTAACGAGTGATCTTTTGTACACATAAACATATTCAAAGTATCCATGTAACCATAAATCAATTATGATTAAATCTTTTTTCGGAGTTGTAGCCATTTAAAAGGGCTCCATTCAATTTAGTTTGTGATCTGTTTCGAGCATAATTTTTAGCCGTAAAACTTTCGATCGCAGCTGTAAATTTGCTTTCGCAACCGTATGAAGATGTCCTTTGGTCAGGGAACCGTATAACCATAAAATAATTTTTGTTGAGAACGAGTTGATTTCCACATTTTTAATCGTACACAAAACAATCAGGGAACCGTATAACTTAGATTGGCCAGTAGTAAAATATACATTTATGAACCATATATGAATCATACAGAGAGCCGTAAATCATATAGTTATGAAGCGTAAAATTTAATTTTATGGTAACGAGTGATCTTTCGTACACATAAACATATTCAAAGTATCAATGTAACCATAAATCAATTATGATTAAATCTTTTTCGGAGTCGTAGCCATTTAAAAGGGCTCCATTCAATTTAGATTGTGACCGTAACTATAATTAATTTAATACGGTACGCGGCTGTTGTTATTTACGGAGGGCGTTATGAGGGGGAAACAAAATGGGCGCCATTCACGGGATGACGGTTGGGCCAATGGGGGGAGGTTACATGAAAATAGAAAGGCCTCAGGAAAAACTGGCCAAATCAAATGGAGAATTAATCGGGGGATTGCGGAAAAGGATTAGGGTTGGAGGTTCATCCGAGTGTATGCCATGGGACGACACCATGAACATAGCGCTGTGCCTAAGCAGCGCCAGAGAGAGACGATCTCTATGCAAAGCAATATACCCACGTGCCCTTCACCCGTCACGACGCAGTAGTTTGTGTGATCTGATGATGACCGCAGCGACTTCTGTGCTCGAACCACAGCTGCGTCTCAACCAACTCCCGAGAGGACGATCGACCTGACAGCTCGGATGTCGATACCTTCTCATGCATCGGATACAAGGACACCTCCATCAACACTGGCGCCGGAAGAGATGGCAACACCTGAGGAGGGTCTAACATTTACTCACGTAAGTTCATTGGGTTTACTGCATTTCGATTGCCAAAGTCGTATTGTTGTATATTTCTATATATCAATGTAAATCCATATACACAGACATAACCATTTTCCAAACATACAGTGAACTGTAAAACATAATTTGACTAACCGTAAAATATAACATGAAGAGAGCTGATTATTTCATACTGATAACCATATTCAAAGCCTTCAAGTGACAGTAAAACATATGTTTCCCAACCATGTATCATCTTTTGATGATGACAATGGTTATGCTATATTGAATAAATTGTTACAATGACATTGTTGTTACTAATTGATACTTTACGGAGACAATGTGGATGAATCCATTATACCAAAGGTGGGAATGTTCTTTCCAGCAGAGGAGGATGCGCATGAGTTCTACAAACGGTATGCAAAGGAGGCTGGATTTGGAATAAGGTGGGACAGGACTAAGAAAACAATTAGGAAAATATCATGCTCATTGGCAGGGAAGTGGCAGTACTTCAAGCCAGGGGAAACAAGGAAGCGGAACAAGTTCTCTAAAAAAACAGGGTGCAAAGCATACATGAAGCTGAAGGAAGTGGAGAATGAGGACAGAGAGTATGATGGCAAGGTGATGGTGGAGAATATTAGGCTGTTACACAACCATCCATTAGCGAAAACACCAACAGTAACAAACCAGATGGAGTGTCACAAGCATAAGGATGAGACGGTGATGGAGCTTTTGGACGAACTAAATACAAGCAATGTGCCAATCAACTGTACGATAAATATGCTGAGCGAGATGCATGGGGAAGAGCAGAACGTCCCACTAACAGCACGTGACATAGGAAACAGGTAATAAAACATTTTAATGTGACGATTATGGTAACATACTATAAATATATACGGCTGTATTGTGTTACATAATACTGTTTGGATGCAGGAAAGCAGGTAAGACGTGGGAGGAGAATGCAGATGACATAGGGAAATTGATTGAATTTTTCCGTTACTGTCACGAACAAAATCCACAGTTTTACTGGGACGTTGATTGTGATAAAGATGGATACATCAAGAACATGTTTTGGAGCCATGCAAGCATGCAGGGGGACTATGCGGACTTTGGTGCCAATGATGCAATGACCTTTGACACAACGTATAAGACAAACACATATGAGATGCCTCTTGCAATGTTTGTTGGATCGAACCATCACAACCAGAACGCTATATTTGGGTGCGCACTTCTACGACACGAAACAATTGATGCCTTCAGATGGTTGTTTGGGACATTCAAGAGGTGCATGGGAGGGAAAACACCAAGATGCATCCTAACCGGTAAGAATCCAGCAAGCAATTAAATATTGCACGCAATCTTTTGTTCATTTATTGACCGTATTATATGTTTTCGGGTAAAAATTCAGATGAAGACCCATCAATGAAGGTGACAATACCTGAGATGTTCCCGGGTATAGTACATAGGCTGTGCAGATGGCATGTGGTAAATAAAGTGCAGACTAAACTCAATGAGTTGTACGAGCTGCACAAAGAACTGAAAGATGTGTTCAATTCAACCATCAACCATCCACTGATACCAACTAAGTTTGAGAGTGCGTGGGCAGAGATGTTGTCAAGATTCAAACTGCAGGATGACCCGACATTAAGAAGCCTGTACAATATAAGGGAAAGGTGGGTAAAGGCATTCTTCAAGCATAAATATTGTGGAAGGATGACATCTACACAACGGAGCGAGAGCACTAACATGATGGTTAAAAACAACTTTGTGAACCACACAACTGTGCTCCATAAATTTGCCAAGCAAATGCTGAAGGTTATCCAAAGGCGGAGAGCGGCCGAGGCCGCAGAGGAATATGGTGGCATGGTGAGTGTGTTTCGCATAGTGCAAATAATTTTACGGTTAGACCATATGCATTCTAACATTTGATATTGATAAATGCAGTGCAGAACAGATGAGAGTGGCTGGGGATTTGTTGATCAGCTACGACGGGTGTATACAAGAAGAGTTTTCGAGCAGGTACAGAGGACAGTGACTTCAGCAACAAGGTACCGAATTGACGATGATCCTGTGGGGAGAAAAAACCACTACCTGGTATCACACACTAGAAGAACAAACAAAATATCATGGGGTCAACATCAATTCAAGGTGTGTGCCGATATTGAATGTCAGAAGTTCACGTGCGAATGTAGGACATGGGAACACACAGGTAACAACAGTTTTGGAAATATAATTGAACAAGATATCTTTTACTGTTGTGATTGGTACCTTTATGCACTTTGACACGTGAAGTGCTTATTCTATTTTAGCTGGTGAAAAACATACAAGTGGAGTTGTATGGTTGAGTAAATGATATTTTATAGTTAATATATTAGTTATATACGGTCAAAAAGTGAACCAACAATTGACCTGTTTCCATGTTCATAACCATATTAATAATAACAATGTAACCATACTAAAATCAACCATGTAACGATGTTATATGAATTATGGTTGCATATACAGTTAAAATATGGTTCCATATTCTTAACAATATTCAAAACATCCATGTAACCATATCAACAACATCTATAAAACCATATTAAATGATATACGGGTGCATTGCTATATAAAATTATGGTTCTGCATTCTTAACAATATTGCAAACATCCATGTTTTATGGATATATAATTGAACATGATATCTCTTACACAGGTTTGTTCTGCGAACATCTGATTCGAGCATTCATGCAAGCACAGGTGGAGAGTATACCAGGGAGCTATATTCTTAGGAGGTACACCAGGAATGCAAGGATGGAACTTCCATTTGACCGACATGATGAGAGATTGGTTGGACCGGATGGGACAACACAGAAATACCGGCAAACAACACTGCTAGTGGTTGCAATGGCAATTGTTCGTGCAGGAAGCATGTCAAGACCGGCATACGACAAGGCAATGAAAGATCTGAAAATTCTAAGAGGACATATTGAGAACCTACCAGCAGACATTGGACATTCACAAGGAGAAACAAGTACAATTACCTCAAGACAGGGTTGGGAGCAAACATATAGCAGCCAGGCGACAGATGGCATGTGCACAGAAGAATTTCATGATGAAAACATTCACACTACAACCGTAAATGGAATTATGGAGTCAAGAGCACCACATATAATCAATATGGTCAACCGTGCACCCCCTCCAAAGGCCAAAACCAAGGGACGTAGGGTGGATGAGGGAGAGAAGCGAACACTAGGCGCAAGAGGGCCTAAGAAATGTAACCGAGCTTGCAAGCTTTGTGGAATCGCAAATGGACATAATAGAGGAACCTGTCCGGAAAACCCAAAGAACAAGGATAGGATTGCCAAGCTGAATCAAGGTTCGAGAAAGAGGGGGAGGCCAAAGGGTAGCGGGAAGTCAACGGTGGCAGGCAATAAAAATAAGGTTTGCCGGTCGCTGGATGAAGATCTGCACGTGCGTAGAGTTTCTGAGAACTATTCTGAAGAAGAATATTCAGTTGGGGATGAGGAAAATGCAACTACAACGGATGAAGATTCAGAATGAATTAATATACTGTTAGCTTGATTGCATTTTAATGGTTAAGGAAATATTGAATTTACTGTTGTAACTGTTGCATTAATGCACTTTGGAACGTGAACATGAAGGTACAATAATAAACGTGGAGTTAAATGAATGCTTCAATCGTCGAATTTATATAGATATTAACAGGGCAATGACATGGAAGTGTAAAATTTGTTATACGGTCGTGAAGTCGGGAGTTTACGGGTATGAAAGAATATTTTTACGGTCACAAATTGAACCAGCACTTATCTTCTATAGTGTTGTGACTGTTTCCTTTATGCACTTTGAAAAATGAAGTGATTATTTTTATTTAAAGGTCGATACGGTCGAGGTCCTAACTGTATGCTTCAATTGTATCATTTTATATACATTATCAAATCACATAAGGGTGCAGAATTTTGTTTTACGGTTGATGAACTGTATGTTTGACGGTTGACAAATATAAATTTTATACGCGTAACGCTGTCACCAGAAAATAAGAGATTAATATAGGTTTTACGGTTACGGAAACTGGTAAATAATGAGTTTGATGATAGGGTTATACGGTCAAAACTTGAGCCATGAAAATGCGTTGATTTCTTATATAGGGCAATCAAATCGGAGTGTAAATTGTATTTTACGGTAGCTAAACCGATATATAACGGGAACAAGAATGTAGTTATACGTTCAAAGCTTCAACCAGGAAAAACAGTACATTACCGAAGTAGTAACTCTTATATGGTATTGTGAATAGGATTTTAAGCCTAAAACTTGACTCTATCATATTATACGGTTTGGTGAATACAGTTAGCACATATGAGATATAATTGAACAGTAAGAGTAGAACGAAGAATCTTGTATGCAGATTCCGGGCCAAAAACACATAATGATATAAACATAAAAGTGGTTTACAGCTAAGGTCATCGGCTATGCCATTCAACAACTTAACATCGTAACTTGAGTTATTTACAAATAAGGATTATGTGTTCGAACTAAAACGGAACTCCAGATAGCGGAACCGCTCGATCTCAGGAGGCATATCTTTTTTATCGTTCAGAGTGTGAAACAACAAGTAATGGAGCATCTCGGATCGGAGCTCACCAGACTTCTCCTGCATCAAAAATATAGAAATATTGAGGAACCAATGTATTCCTATGAAACCAATGTTAACAAAAAGGAAAAATACTAACGGGCGCAATTGAAGTGCGAAGTGAAGACTCCTCTCCGTCAAAGAACTCTATGAACTTCATAGAGAAGAAGGCGCAGTCATTCCTATTAACCATTACGGGAGCTTCAGTAAAGGGGACGCGCCTCATGTTTGCAAAAACCTTGAAATCTTTCTTAGAAATCCTCTGAAAAGAATCACTCAAACGCTGCATCATGGTATCACAAAATTCTTTGTCGTGATGTTGTTCCCATTCTGTTCCGATGGATTTGTAGTCAAGGGAGTCAAGTACATCAATGCGAGTGTGCCGGAAGTTTATGCAATAGACAGAGATGTGCTCGCGGTGGCACATCGAGAGGAAAACCTATATGGTTGATCATGTTAATCATGTCAGTATAAATGTTTTACTATTTAGATTGCCTTGCATTGACATGAAGAAATCAACATCTATTATGTCCATTAAACTCACCAGTTTTGCCTTGGACCAATCGGTGGGAGGAAGGTTCTCCCTAACCATGTTGTCTAGCGCGGTAGGGTCAAAGACTCTATCATTGCCTTTGTTGAGTTCCTCTGGATTGAGTGCACACTACATGGGAATAAACATTCTATTAGGAAAAAAGTAGATAACAATTGGTTAGCAAAGATGACAAATGACATAATGTACGCACACAAACTCTGGGCGGCATAAAAATCCTGTAACCGTATGATTCTGCCCGGTGTAACTTATCGTCTTCCGCCAAGCATTTAACAAAATACTCCATAAAGAATATATCGGTCATTCGCCCATCTGAGAATGAGTCAGCAATATCTGAACCCGTCCATGCAAATGGGAGGAATTGAATCAAGTAATGGCTGTAGAGTAGAAAAATAGAGCCCAGCATGAAGGATACATACATATGAATCAAATATTTATTATAATTTTGTAAATATTTGAATTGGATTATATGTTACCTTTTTAATGGTGAACCTGGGGAGCATAAAAGGTCTCGTAGTTGCATTGCATGATCAACTACAGGGACAGTCCTGCTCTTTCCTGCCTTGAATGGCGACGAGTACATTGGAGGTTTCCGATTCGCTCTCTTGTAATGACGAGGCAGCACATTGTCGGTCGACAATTCGGATGTTTTCGCCTTGTTTGCCGGTGGTGGCAATGGGTTCACCTTAAACTTTTGATTTGGATGTTTTTCCCGGAACATTGCCTCTAGATCATATATTCTTTCCGGTTTTGCAAAAACATGCTGTGTTGGTGCCTCCTATAGTCCATAGCGAAACCAAGGGAAAAAAATGTAAATTAGGTAATGCATATGTGACCAGAAGATTATAATTGGTGTTTCCATACATCTACGAAAAGGTACGGTTGCGTAATGAATGTATATACGGTTAACACATGGGATTGGAAAAACATTTCTTGTTCTGTTGTTCTAAATTACGGTTAGTTTCAAAAAAATTTATGGTCACAGATAATCCTATATTACCGTAGATGCTTGGACTGCCTCGTCATTCAAGTATGCATTGAAGTTTCCGTCGATATGTAATTTTGAGATAATCTTGTCAGCAGCATCGACAACATCATCTGTATTGTCATCCTTGCCTAAAAAAACGAAATTGTTATACGGTACAGTCGAGTAGTTGGAACTGTTGTAATACAAAAAAAATAATAGACAAAGAAGATAGAAATGATTGACACCTTCAGCAGAGCCTTCCTTTGTGGGATTTGCCAAGGTATTAGCAAGTACCTCCTGGTTCAGAACAATTGAAAGGAGCCCCGTACGGTCGGAAGCTGCATATTTGGTGCTCATGTGTTATAACCGTAAATTTAAAAATGTGGAGGGGAAAATACATGAGCTGGAAAATGAGATAGCAACTTTGACGAGGAGTAGAATCGTCAGCCATATTTGATTCTATCTGGGGAGGGGTTGGATCATTAAGAAAACTGAAGGCGCCATTAGGGTCAAAAGTATCCTCATTGGCATTAGCTTCCGATCGACCAGACTCATGTGGTGGAGATGTAGATGCATGTAGATTGGGGATGACATGAGGCGAGGAATCATTTCCTCCCGGAGACGTGTTAGCACCTGGTGGTGGCGAACGCTGCTACTCATCATCAGTAACATTAACATCTCCCACATGGTCTCCGGATGCTACATAATTGCAAAACATCACAAAATAGGATTTTGGATGAATAAGGTATTTATTATACGGTTAGCACACATACAAAATACATTGTGTGAAGGTGTGTGGGGTTATTCTACATACCTATGTCAGCCTCTTTAGAGAGGTTGGGATTTACAGTTTCAAAATTGCCTTCAGTTTGTGGAGATTGCTGCCCCTCAGCATTATGTGGTGGTTCTTTAACAATTTGGCCATCTGTGACAAAATATATGAAAATGCAAATGTTATGAATAAAAAAAAAGGGAAGTGTTCAATGAAAAGTAAGAAAATTATGATTGAGATACCGGAGCCTTACTGATAGCGTGATACAAAATTGCAAACAGCACAAATAGGATTTTGGATGAATAAGGTATTTATTATACGGCTAGCACATATACCAAATACATTATGTGAAGGTGTGTGGGGTTATTCTACATACCTATGTCAGCCTCTTTAGAGAGGTTGGGATTTACAGTTTCAAAATTGCCTTCAGTTTGTGCATGTTGCTGCCCCTCAACAGTATGTGCTGGTTCTGTAACAGTTTGGCCATCTATGACAAAATATATGAAAATGCAAATGTTATGAATAAAAAATAGGGAAGTGTTCAATGTAAAATAAGAAAAGTATGATTGAGGTCCCGACCTTCTAAGAGTCGACGAAATTCTTCGGCTAATTGACGCTAACGGGACACTATTGCCTGCTGAGCATCATCAATAACACACATATTCTCGTGTATTTTCTGCTTAGCATCATATACAATTGCCAACTTGGCGCTGATGTAGGAGTCAACTTCTGAAACCATCGTGGAAAATTCTTTCGCTCTGCGGCCAGTAAGAAAAGTTCTGGCACCAGAGAGTAGATCATTCAGAAGCGGAACTTCCGTAGACTTCTCTAATGTGCTGCAGTGGCTAGGACCAGCGAAGATAGCTGGATGATGCGATTGGTAGCACGATCCCACCTGACTCATGAACTGTTAAGAAAAATAAAAATATAATGTAGCTGTGAGGTCAAACAGATGGAGGATGATGTAACCATATTAATAATATGAATGTAACCATATTAAAATCAGTATTGTAAACGTGTTTTTCTCTAATACAGCCACAACATGTATGAAGAATTACGGTTGAATATACAGTTAAAATATGGTACCATTTTCTTAACCATATTCAAAACAACCATGTAACCATATCAACAGCATCCATAAAACCATATTAAAAATATATACGGGTGCATTGACAATAAAATTATGGTTCTAGATTCTTAACCATATAACAACATCCATGTTGCAGAAATTAGAATTAAACTAGATAAATAGTACCTGAGTACCACCATAGACCAATTTTCCATGTCTGTCGGTGAATCTATCATGCATTATAAGGTGCTCAACCTTGTGTTTGTCAAATAATGCTGCACGAGGGATTGAAATCCTATCGCCTTTGTTCAGCTCGTGATTGAGATTATCCAAATAATATATCTGTTACGCAAAGGAACAGCAAACAAATTAAAAGAAACCAAAGGAAATATTAAAATAAATGTTATGCCGAAATTTGAACTAGGATTTTATTACTTCTAAAGGGTTCAGTGCCTCACCAATAGATATGGGGAACAACCGGATATGGTCGGGTTAATGACCTTACAATCACAACGTTGCCATTGAGAAGCTGCTGCTCTAATGTCCTCAACAACAAGCTTGCACCAATCAACTTCACCAATCTTGCTCATATCCATAGTAAGTCTGACATCATTGTTCGAAACATCATATGATGATGTCGGGAACAAAAGCCTATTAAACACTATCATGAAGAAACACCTCAATGACAACTCATCCGCAAGGCCCTTGGAAACTTCAAGCTTGAGCCTTTCGATCGACAATTTCTCACCAAGCATATCAAACAGATCTTTTTTTGCATTTGTAATCTCCTTGGTCTTGGTAAAGGTGAGCTCTCCACCGCCAATTGGTAAACCAAGAACAATGTGAACTGACTGGGCAGAAATTGGGAGTATTTTATCATGAGATAAAATAAGATTCATGTGAACTATATCAATATGATCCATAAGAAAACAGTAAAGCTCGTGACTCTCGACAGCATCAATTTTGATTTCCAGAAATTTGCCCCATCCAAGACGACGGATTTCTGCCACTTGATCATCAGAAAGTGACCTGATGGCTTCCAAGACATCTTTTGGATTGTATCGAGACATGAGCTTACCCTTTTTACCATCTTTACCCTAAGGTATGCACGAGAACATATCGAATAAGTCCATTGAAAATGTAACAGTAATTGTATGGTCAGACTAAGGATGTAATTAACAGAATGTTTTGACAATAATTTTTTTACCCTGATGGTCTGTGTCTCAGGACGGGGTGAACGTGGTGAATGTCGAGTCGCAGAAGCCAGCCTCTTCTTCAGAGGGATTACTGGGGATGCTTTGGCGTCCTCAGCGTGACGTTTGCGTGATAACGGAGCCTTACTAATAGCTCTTCTCTTTCTTGGCAATGGGTTAACAAAGTCGCCATCATCTGTTGATTGTTCCTGTTCAGTATTGTGGGGCGTGCCAGATTTGTCAGGACCTGGACCAGCTTCCTCAGAATTTGGACATTTTTCTTCATGGGCCTGATGACCAACAACATTCATGTCGTAATAAACCTGGCTGTTCATGAATGCGACACGGGTTGTGCGCTCCGGTATGTGATCAATGCGACGCATCTACGGATAAAAAATGACAATGATGTCAAACTGTAGCAGGTGGGTATTAAAACAATACCCTATGAAAATGTACAAATTTATACATATTCCGGATGGAATGCTCCACATTGCATCTAATATACTAAAGTATGACTTCTGAGAACGAAAACTGGATGATAAACAATAATGAGGTGGGGTAAAACTACCTAATCTGATATAAAATCGTTGTCAGGGGTTGAACAAATCAGCAAAATTTATAAGGCAACAAAACCATACAACTAAAAACTGAGTAGAACCCGAGAATAGATTTTACCTTTGATTGATTATCAATCGGATGCCTAGTGGTAGAGTCCATGGCGCCGCTCGACAGAGGAGAAGCGATGCGGCGGAGCAGGATCACGAACTCACCCTCTACGAGGTGGCGGAGGAGGAAGAAGGCGGCTGCGGAAGGTGATCTAGGCGGCTAGAACGTATGATGAATTGAGGAATTTCCGCCGGAACCCTAGGAACTACGAACGAAGATTGCGCAATGACGAGAAAATAAAAATGGTAACCGTAATGTGGTAAATGGTAAACCACCCCCAAACTGCACTAAGCAGATGGCGCGGTTTCCAAAATATTCGGGGAACAATAACAACCCAAAAAAATAATAAAAAAGAAAAATTGAACAATCGTGTTTTAACGCTCTAAACATGATTGAGTAAAAGTTTTAATGTTAAAACATGAATGACAAAACGGACAGGGCAACATTTTTTTGTAAATTGTCCTGTCGTGAATAAATAACATATATACGGTTAAAACAAATGAGTAAATACGAATGGGTAAGGTTATGTGCCGCAAGGGGGACCGTGAAAGAATAAAATATATATGGTTATATTATCTAGTTCAGTACGGTTATGTGCGGGTTCGGCGTCAACATGACTTTCAAAGTTATGTTAGACGTATACGACCATATATAATATAAAATTACGGCTGGGAATCGATACAGTTAATTGCCACGTCGAATCGTTAAATAAGAAAGAAATATACGGTTGAAATATGAATGGAACACGGTTGCGGTTGTTTTGATCTGGTTGTTATATGGTTACGGTTATAAAGATTAAATAATTACGGTAAGGATATAATACATAAACGGTCGTATAACAGAAAATTTTATGGTCGTAATAATTGCTGGATTACAATTGCGGGTTGGTGGGCGGGGTTTCGCGAGATTGGTCTGGGTCGGGGGGTGGGGGCGGGTAACATTTTTTTTGTAAATTGTCCTGTCGTGAATAAATAACGTATATACGGTTAAAACAAATGAGTAAATACGAATGGGTACGGTTATGTGCCGCAAGGGGGACCGTGAAAGAATAAAATATATATGGTTATATTATCTAGTTCAGTACGGTTATGTGCGGGTTCGGCGTCAACATGACTGTCAATGGTATGTTAAACGTATACGACCATATATAATATAAAATTACGGTTGGGAATCGATACAGTTAATTGCCACGTCGAATCGTTAAATAAGAAAGAAATATACGGTTGAAATATGAATGGAACACGGTTGCGGTTGTTTTGATCTGGTTGCTATATGGTTACGGATATAAAGATTAAATAATTACGGTAATGATATAATACATAAATGGTCGTATAACATAAAATTTTATGGTCGTAATAATTGCTTGATTACGATTGCGGGTTGGTTGGCGGGGTTTCGCGAGTTTGGTCTGGGTCGGGGGGGGGGGGGGGGTGGGGGCGGGGCTCGAGGTGGTTCGGGGCTGGTCTGGGTCGAGGGGGAGCGGTGCGATCGGTACGTTGAATAGCTATTTTTAGCGCAGGAAGTACAATAGAGAATATATATATATATCTTTTCAGCTAGCCGCTTCAGACATGTAGGACACTTGTATTCATAGTATCATACTCTCAGACCTATGTGAGGTTCTTCCGCTGAAGGGTACTAAACGATTAATCTGATCTTTGCTTAAGAGGATTTAAAATCCACCAAAACATCCCCTTCATCCAACCTAATCCTTTTCCATCAACATTATCACTGCTTGTAGCTGCCAACCGAAAGCAATGGTTGATAGAGTGGAACGAATCCATTGACAGGGAAGTTCAAATTTAATTTATTGATTGAAATCACCTTGTGAAAACTAACAATTTAATCAATTTAGATAACATGACTGCATCAAAGGTGTCGTCGACATGTTAACGATTAAACCGTGCTGCATAGAGAAGTGTATCATAACGAAGTAATAATATATAAAATAGAATTAAAAAATAAAATTAACATGACATCTCAACCCTCTTTATGACTCCACGCACGAATTAGGTTACACCATTTTTCCACTTGCCATTTTATTAGTCGAAAAGGACGGCTCTTTCTTCGAAAGGAACGGAAAGGTGTCAATGACGAAGCACAAAGACGTATGGATCATACTCTATCTGGGTCAGAACGCATAATGCTGGGCAATTGAAATGTCGTTGCCGCGCGTGTCCCGTGGCCTCCATGCGTATACGGTGCCATATAAAGTTATAAACACAGATACCTAGAAGCCTAGAGAACACTGAGAAAGTAATGGAGTAGAATCTGATGAAACCGCATTATCTGATCATACTGGCCATTTGGCATACATGCCAGTGAAGGGTGATCTAATGAACTGCAGAGTAAAGAACTACGTACGGCTTACAGACCATTCCCTCAAATGCTCCAATTGGTTCATTCAAAATGTTTGCCATTCCTTAACTTCTTCCGTTAAATATTGTGGATTGTTCCCAACAGGGTCGGTGTTCCCAACAATTGGCCGCCCTAGAAATCAGCCCACAAAAGTTCAGCCTTGGGCCCAGTAGAACTGGCGAACTGGCCACACTTGACAATGCAAGATCTTAAATCACATGCAGCCAAGTCCAAAAAAAAAAAAATCAATTACATGCAGCCAATCTCTTAGGCTCTTTTTATTTCAGCTAGATATTGTGGATTATGATTTATAATTTGTAAGCTAAATAAATAGGCTCTTATCACATTCCAGCTTGTAACTAGGGATGGAAATAGATCGAATACGAATCGAATAGTCCACTTTCTACATTGTTATCCATATTTTAATACGAATACGAATATAAATCTGAATATCTTCGAATATGAATCGGATTGTTCAAATCAGAATCCACATTCGGATATCTACTCGATTGAGTTTTATGCAAATATTCTACACCTTTAACGATGATAATTTTTATTTTGGTGCGCAAAAAATTTATTCATATTTGGAATTAACGGAAAGGTGTGAATGACTAAGCACAAAAACATAGGATCATGTAATAAGACTAATAAAATTGGTTTCATAGTTTTTTGGATTCGAAAATAATTAACTATGCAATTAACTAGGTTTAGCAAATATATTTTCTCACATAAAATATTCAACTTTTTCATGAGTATAAATACTTTTATCATGTAAATCATATTACAGGAAAACCAACAAAATTTGTTTCACTTGATTTGACGCTGAGATGAATTTTTAGTTATTGATTTTATAAGGATGAACTATTTTTTGGATTTTTTTAACTTCATTGAAATTCAAGAAATGGTCAAGATAAATCGGAAAAACCGAATTGTTTTCGAAGCATTCGAGCGGTTTTGACATTGATCAAAATGCGAAGAATGTGATCGCATATCGGTAGAATTCATTCAAATATCAAGGAAATCGGTCGCATTTTGAGCTAGCGATTCGAGCGCTTTTGCCTCGGTCAATCTAGTTTCATTGAGCGAATTTGCTCAAATTTTACTAATTTTAGATCACATTTTGTGAATTCGGCCTATCCCGGTTTTCAGTCCTTGGTCGTATTTGCGTCCTCGGTCAATAAGTCTTGTTTATATATATATATATATATATATTAAACAAATACATTAGAGGCAGTAAATTATTAAGCGGACTAGGTGATATGTTTGTCTGCAGGTAAAACTTTTGGAAACATTAATTTATAGTAAAAATTCTAATCTACTCCCCAAAATTATTCCTAGTGTCCGAATAACTCCCCAAAACTTTAAATATCGGATCACATAACCCACTGTAGTAGTTTTTCTTGATAGTTTTACTGACGTAGCAATCCATGATATCATTTTTGCTTACATGATAGTGCACATGTGGCAATCAGGCCCACATACGATATTTTTCTCGCTCACCCCTCTCCTGTCGGCCTCTCTCTCCCCCTCTGATCAACCTCTCTCTGCCTCTCCTCCCTCTAGTCGACCTCTCTCTGCCTTTCTCTCTCTCCCACTGGCCTCTCTCTCTCCCATCGTTCTCTCTCGGGCCAAATGACTCGGCCATATGCGATGAGCTCCACCAGAGCCCAAGCTAACTCGGTTCCAAAACGCGAGAGAGATGACGTGCTAGCCACGTGGCAAAAATAGGTGACATGGCAGCCACATCATCAAAACCGCTGTTGCAAACTACTTCAGGGGTTATGTGATCCGATATTTAAAGTTTGAGAGTAAATAAATGGTTTTAAAATTCAGGTGTTATTTGAACACTAGGAATAATTTAGAGGAGTAATTTGGACTTTTTTCTAATTTATATAATGGCCGTTCGGTCAACATATATTGGACCTATTTGGTTAAACTTCTGTTAGCTTTTACTACTCAGAAGAAGAAAATTGAACCAAACATCAATCTATTTATAGAAATAGCTTCTGATAAGTAAAAACTGACAAAGCAATTATTATTACAAGAGTTAACCCTTGCCTCTCTTTTTTTTTTCACAGCTAGGGGAAACAACTACGTAGCTTCTGAGGATGAGGATGACGTTCTGAAGAGTATTATATATATTATATATTTTATTCATATTAAAAACAAATTAAAAACAGCTTTTGAAAGAAGACTCAGACTAACCGGACAAGCCCTTTGTGCTATCCAGCCGATGTGCAGTGCTGGACTGCATTGCGTCGAACAAGCTCAAGCTTTACGCGTTATTACCGGATCGATCAACCAATCAGTTACGTAGTTGTTTCCCCTAGCTGTCAAAAAAAAAGAAGAGGCAAGGGTCAACTCATTTTGTCCTGATTCGTCAACAGTACACGGGTAAAAAAATTTTTAAGAACATGGCCAATTTTGCATTGTAGAGGATAGAATATTCTGTCCACAATTGTTTTTAGGACTCCGTCCATAATTGTTGTCTCCGCCTTAGCTTGACTTTGGATTGAGCATTCGGTTATCTTGGCGATCTGCTATACTCTCTCTTTTTTAAGGATAAACACTGCGCTCCTCATGTACGAAACGGTAATTTCGTAAACCGGACAGATACTGTGAAACGCTAGAACTCAATGAATACGCCTCAATGCATTGAGGCCAGCAGTGCGGAAGCTAGAACTCAATGAATCCCAGTGGAAATGCTTCTAGGAAAACTGCAAAAGAAGAGGCAGGATGACATATCCGACAACAATTATATATTGGACGGAACCAATAAAGTAAACCAAACTAAAACTTTGTCCTCGTTATACATCCACCGGCTGGTTGTTAGAGCTTTTAAGCTCTTCCTCTCTTTTTTTTTTCAAAATTGCTAGATATCTGTTGACAAAATGGGGGGAGGGGGGGCGGGGTTGTCGAATTTCTGACATTTAGATCAGCAACCAGATTCGTGTTGAACACCTCCTGCTCTAGCTCCAATAAATCTAGTCGAACTCCATGAACTCTAGTGGTTGGAGCGATGAGTTAGGTTTAGGGTTTGGGGCTGAAACCTTTCGATCAGGAATGAGATTCATGCTGGTCACCTCCTACTCCAGCTTCAAGAAAGTCTAGTGAATTTCATGAACTCCGGTGGTTGGAGTGACAAGTTAGGGTTTAGGGCTAAAGGGTTATGGTTTGGGGTGAGGAGCTTCTGGGCTTTGAGGGAAGCTCGAGAAGCTTGCTAGCATGTTGGTACATGCCGAAGGTGGGCAGGACGGTGTGGCGATAGGGGCGTCATTTTCCATTGGTGGCGAAAGACTACTGGTTGAGAGGGTTGGCAGCTGAAGCGATATCTTGTCAGAGGGGTTCGATGGGTAGTGGCCACAGATCTGACGTTGAGAGCGGCCGGAGACGAAGGAAGAGTGCGGCATGGGGGCATTTCACTAGAGTCTAGGGAGAAGGTGGCAAGATGTGGCGTGGGTACGACGGTTGCGGTGGGGAAGGGCCGACGGGCCTTATCGACAAGGTAGCAGGAGGGGACACATGCACTACTACAAAAAAAAACCTATTGTGGGCTAGTAAATCTCCTTCACTGTTGGTTTTTCAGCCATCAGTAGGTAACGGGTAGTGATAGTCCCCGACTATCACTGTCGGCGTAGGAAACCGGTAGTGAATGAGGTTACCACTGTCGGCTCAAGCCTTTAGCCGATAGTGATGTCCTGGGTATCACTGTCGGTTGAATCCTTTAGTCGACAGTGTTTTGCCTCTTCTTTCTCTCTCTCCTATCTCTCTGTCCTCTCCTCTCTCTCTCTTTTTCCATCTCTCACTCTCGCTCTCAATACATGCATACAATAAGACTCATATTTAATGTAAATCAATAACAAAGACACTTTCATTAGTACATAGTAATTCATATCCTTCATTAATATATAGTAATTAATGTCCTTCATTAATATAGTATCATTTGAACATATATACGTTATCAAACCCTCCTGGTAGACTTCTTTCTTATTACATACTCTGTACTAGAAGGTATGGTGTCATCTAAAGGTCTCTCACGTGTCAACGGTATAATCGGTTTATGAAACTTGTCATTTGGGTTGATAACATATATGATGAAGAACCCGATGATCTATTCTTGAATGGCATGTACTTTTGTAGGCTGTAGTAAGTATCACACTTGTGCATTGTTTGAAGCGTTATATTTGAAGAATTGAAAGAATTAATCCTTGAACATGTATATAAATTGAAAAGAAATCATCGATATGCATCCACGGTAAGGTTAGTGAGCAGGACGACATATACGATCGCCATTATTGGACGGAACCAATCAAACAAACCAACCTAAAACTTTGTCTTCGTTATGCATCCACCGGCTGGTTGCTAAGAGCTTTTATGTTCTTTTTCTTCTTCTTTCGCTGCTGGCTGGCTAACTTGTTCTTTGGCCTGCGGCCTGCCCATGCATCGTTTCTGCGCATCTTAATTTTGTTATTTCGTTTACTCCTTTTTCACACGTACGCGTGTAACATACAAATTCAAACAAAAATCAAGTCAGCTACTCATTTTCTTCTTTACTTTTCCTTTTGATTGCAGTGTAAAATAGCTGTCGAAATTGATAAACAAAAAACCTGATCTGTTAGTCGATCACGCAAGCATCCAACCTAACATCTTTTAAGAATCCAACTGGAACGAACAGATCAATTGTTAAGGGACCATACTTTGACTTTAATCCCTAGCTTATGCATGCTTGATGCTTGCTTCAATCCATGTACCTATCCATAATCCGGGCAGTACACTACATACATAGGTATGTATAGTTTAACGAACAAACGTCGCATCACTTGTGGCCGACAATCTGAGCTGTACTCAAACAGCTAGCCACTTTCCGCGCTCGATCGCTTGCGTCCCCAACATGCCGACTTGCCGAGATAAACAAACATTCAGAAGCCACCCGTTCAGAAGCCTTGCCACACTATAAATAGGTGTGAGCAGCAACAGCACTACACAACCCCAGTCTCAACTATCACTATCACTAGCCTCATCTAGCTACGAGAGTGATTTGCCTTGAGTGACTAGACGATCAGCAAGAATGGCGAGCAAGGTGGCAAGTGTGCTCTCGTGTGCGCTGCTCATGGCAGCGACATGCCAAGCAGCAGCAGCTGGTTACTACAACCCTCCAAGCCCTGATGCGTGCGGGATAAAGGTAGGCTACTACCACGACAAGTGCCCGCCCGCGGAGGCCATCGTCAAGCACGTTGTCGGAGCCGCCGTCCAACAGAACCCCGGCATCGGAGCCGGAATCATCCGCATGCTCTTCCACGACTGCTTCGTCGAGGTACAGTACAAGAACATACTACGTACATTGACTTGAGCTACAATTTTACTATATGCTGGGCAACCACGCGTATGTGTCCTGTCACTGATGCATGCGTGGTACGCAGGGGTGTGACGCCTCCGTCCTCCTGGACCCGACGCCGGCCAACCCGCAGCCGGAGAAGCTCGGCCCGCCCAACAACCCCAGCCTCCGCGGCTTCGAAGTCATAGACGCTGCCAAGGCTGCTGTCGAGCACGCCTGCCCTGGGGTCGTCTCCTGCGCCGACATCATCGCCTTCGCCGCCCGCGACGCCTCCTTCTTCCTCAGCGACCGCCGTGTCAACTTCGACATGCCAGCTGGTCGCCTCGACGGGCGCGTCTCCAACGCCTCCCGCACCCTTGACTTCCTCCCTCCGCCCACCTTCAACCTACCACAGCTTGTCGCCAACTTCGCCACCAAGGGCCTCGGCGTCGAGGACATGGTCGTGCTCTCGGGCGCACACACCGTCGGTCGCTCCCATTGCTCATCCTTCGTACCTGACCGCCTCGCCGTGCCCTCCGACATCAACCCGTCGTTCGCCATGTCATTGAGGGGCCAGTGTCCGGCGAGCCCGAGCTCCAACAACGACCCAACCGTAGTGCAGGACGTCGTGACGCCCGATACGCTGGATAACCAGTACTACAAGAACGTGCTGGCGCACAGGGTGCTCTTCACGTCGGACGCGTCGCTCCTGGCATCACAGGCGACAGCGAAGCTGGTTTCGGACAACGCCAACATCCCCGGTTGGTGGGAGGACAGGTTCAAGGCGGCCATGGTGAAGATGGCCAGCGTCGAGGTGAAAACCGGTAGCAGCGGTGAGGTCAGGAGGAACTGCCGGGTTGTCAACTAGCTCTGATCGTCTGCAATAAGCTCAATTTCACACTTATGTGCATGCATGGTGATTAATATTTGCATGTTGTTGCATTACCATTGTTTCGTTTCATTTTAATGAATTTTGATTTGTATCATGACTGTAATAATGTTAAGAAAGCCGGTATTTGATGTATGCTCTGGAAGTAAAACTCAACAACATAGAACTACTTAACATATGGGGGCATGGGGCTTCAATGGAAGAAATAGCCTGACAGAAGAATTCAGCAACAACGGGAACAACTTATTAACAGTTAGACATCAATATTGGACGACAAACATAACCTAATGACCCTTGAAAAACATATGAGATATCGAGTAGATAGTACAAAGAGCTTTTTAAATCAACCAGCCAAGGGGGTATTATAGCCTCGACAAAAATATTGCCATTGTACCAACTCTGTTTGAAAAAAAAAAAGATTATGTGCTCCGATCGGATTATCCACTCTTTACAATTGCAACTTGCAACGATAAAAAATATAGCCATTGAAGGGCCGTACACTTGACTGGTCAATCGATCGATCATCTGCTCTTTAGATATTCTGAGACCACTGAGAAATACCGTCTATGTATAGATCATTCAGTTGTTCGTCTGTTCCATTAACCGGACTATCCACTCAACTGTACAGATTATTCCACAAGTGATCGCATTATCCACTGTTCCCAAAATTTTGAAGCCCTAGAATAAACACCTATGTACACCAGGAATTTTTATTCTGGTTTGCAAAAATTTTCTTTCATCGGTGGAATTACCAGAATTTGCGAATTCACTAATTTTCGTTCTGAATTTCAGTCAAAAAATTTGAACAAATTTGAAAATTTAAATTTCTAGTATGCTTCAGTTGTTTTCTTTCTATTTCGGTTATCTATATAAGCCATATCTCGATGGATTAGCTACAATCCCGTTAGAGAAGAAGTCCCCTTCAAACCCCCAGCGTGCAATTCCTATTTTATTGACAGAAAATTTGGGAAAAAAGAGAGGGAGGGCTGGGAATCAACCTCAAAACATTTAGCAAGGAGTGGAGGACATTTAACAACACGGTACAAACATATTTCGATGCTCGAAGTAGCAATCCATTTATATAACCATAATAAATTCATAAAAAAATCAAAACTCAAAGGGGAAACTTTGCTTCTTATCTTTTTTTTTGAGGATCGACGAATCAAATGATATTTTTGTTCTAATTTCTGCCGCTTCTTCTCCCTCTGAATCAAACTTTTTTTTGCCATAATGTGCCGTTCCTATTATTACCAAGTATATGGTTCTAATCCTAGATGGAAAAATAAAAAAAAACTTAACCGGATTTTTTTACCAATATAATATTTCTCGTTCACCTGCAGATAAAACGAAATTCACAAAATTTTGCTGAAATTTTAACTAAATAGATATCCCTGCCTCCAGACTATATATTTTTCTGAAATATCTCCTAAATTGAAATCCCTGCTCTAGACTACATGTCTTGTCAATAATCTGCTCTAGACCGGATCATCTACTCTAAAGTTTGAATTATCTCACTACTATGGAACCGGCCTTATATGCTGGCTTATCACAGCTGGTTCCTAATGGACCGGCAGTGATATAGCATCACTGCCGGTTCATAAGTCGTGTAGGAAGAATCAGCTATCGGGGCTTATGAACCGGTAGTGATAAGGGTTATCACTGTCGGCCGATGGATTGAGTCAGCAGTGATGCCCTACTCCCTCATCACTACCGGCTTAATCCACTAATCGGCAATGATAGAAGGACATAACTACTAGTAGGTAGTATGAGCCGGCAGTGATGCCCTCCGCTTCCCTAGATTCTTGTAGCATGAGCTTAATAGACCACTTCAGAACTCTCTCCCTCACAAACTCTCTCACGGCAGTAACCACTTCATCCGTTCTTCTCCATTGATTTTCGCACTACTCAAGCTCAATTTTGGTCAAGAAGATGGTTTAGATGAGCTCTCTCTAGCTATCCAATCAAAATCTCTTCTTTCCTCTCCATTTGCTCAATTGCCTTTTCTTCATTTTTTAGGCAATTGAACCCTGGATTTTTTTTCCAATAGCAAGCAAGCTTCTAGGAGCCTCTTGAGCTTAAGTAAGTTGAAATCCCCATGTTAAATCCTATATTTAGCATTTTAACTCAAAATTTTAGCTTAAAAACCAAAGTTGATCTTAGCCCTATGGAGACCCTAGGCAAGAACGGCGTGTGAGCGCAGAGTACAAGAACAGCGTGGAGTGTTTCCTAGTAGCAGCCGCGGAACGCAAGTCAAATACACAGTCGCAATACATGTAGTGTACATGCATTGATTGCAAGAACGAGAAACAGTTTCCCACCACCCAGCATATACATTCCCACTTGATGCCAAGGGGCTTTATGCCTGGCTATACCCGTTGAACAAAGCATGATGAAGCTGAGATCGTATAGGAAGGGCAACAAATTTGTAGAGAAGACGGATACTTGTGCATCGATATGCTGGCTGACGAATACACCGATATGCCACCTGTCGGAGATATGTTAGTCGATGATGATCTAGAGCAGATGTCGGCCGACGCTGATGATGATGATGATTTGGAGTAGATGTTGCGCGATGGGGGGGGACTTCACCAATGAAAGAGGGTTTCAAAAGTACCAACGTATGGTAGAGGACTCTAAAACACCATTGTTTCCAGGCTATGAGAAGGAGCACATATAGTTGCATAATGTGCCTTCACTGCTAGAATTGAAGGCAAGCAATGGGTGGTCTGATACAAGCTTCATAGAGTTGTTACTGTTCTTGAAGAAATTGCTTCCAGATGAAAATATGCTGCCGGAAAACACGTACCAGGTTAATCAAGTTGTGTGCCTATTGGGGTTAGAAGTACAGAAAAAACATGCATGTTCAAACGAATTCATGTTATATTGCAAAGAGTATGCAAACTTGGAAGCGTGTCTTGTTTGTGGTGCAACATGGTACAAGCATGATGGTGATGATATCGATGGTGAAGGAAAGAAGAAAAGAACTCCTGTCAAGATGATGTGGTATTTTCCTATAGTCCCTCATTTGAAGTGTTTATTCACAAACAAAAAGCATGCTGAATTGATGCGATGGCACAACGATGAGCACAAGGATGATGGAATGCTGAGACACCCCGCTGATTCTATGCAGTGGAGGAACATCGATAGGAAATACAATAAGCCATTTGCAGAAGATGTTAGAAATATAAGATTTGGGTTGAGTACGGATGGGATGAATCCATTCGGCAACATGAGTTGTAGTCATGGCACTTGGCCTGTGACTCTTTGTATCTACAACCTTCCTCCTTGGTTGTGTATAAAGCAGAAGTACATTATGATATTGATGCTGATATCAAAGCCGAGGCAACCTGATAACGATATCGATGTCTACCTGAAACCATGAATGAAGGTCTTGTAACACTGTGGAACGATGGTGTGTGGGTATGAGATGAATACAAACGAGAGAACTTCACCCTGCGCGCAATGTTGTTCGTCATAATCCAAGATTGGCCAGCCCTTGGCAACCTATCAGGCTAGACTGTCAATGGCTACTATGCATGCGTTCATTGTTTGGATGAAACAGAGACATTGTGGCTCAAGAACAACCAAAAAATGGCGTACCTAGATCATCACAAATTTCTTCGCAAGGATTATCAGTACCGCAGCAACAGGAGAGCTTTTGATGGAGAAGTTAAGACTCGATCACCTCCTAAGCATCACACTAGGAGATAGGTATACGACATGGTAAAGAGACAGAGATGAACATTTCTTCAACAGGGATGGCTTCTTCTGGGTGGAATTCTTGTACTTGTTTGAATTGTACAAGGAAGATGTCCTCGACGTGGCTATAGTAAGAGCATGGACTTTGTAAGTGACTTATGCATATAATTCCCATTATATGATATTGTACCTTGAAATTGCATGCCTAACTTCTCTCATTCGTAGAATGGAGATCCGCGCATGCAAACAAGAATTAGATAATAAAGTATGATTCATCAATCCTGGGCTTGTTAACAAGAAACTAGTGAGGGAGAGTCCAGACTTCACCGAGAACTACATATTGAAGTGTCTGCTTTACCACTAACACAAGAATTTCATACTCTTACCCTACACCTTTGAGTACGTGTTGAATGCAAGGGCATTATGCTTTTATGATCAACTTGATTCTAGTACTAATTTGCTATGATGTCACATATTTCTATAGTTTTCATTGGATTCTCCTTGTCATCCACCTAGACTTGAGCAAGATTATGACTCACAAAAGAGACATAAGATGACTTACCAAGACTTCATCGATGTGCTAAATAGGTAAACTCGATCATTTAATCTTCTCGTCGATTGAATCTAAATTTAATTGGTATTAGTATTCACATACAGTACACAAGATACTGTAAAAATAGTGTTATCTACTGTCCATTCAGAAAGTAATACGATATAAAAACTGACTTTTCGATACATGGGGAATATTCATGTCTTGCATTTCCTACTAAATAGAAAGGTTCAATTCATTCTACTGACAAATTATTTCCTCTTGAAGTGTATGAGGCAGCCACCCGGCAACAATCGTTGCGGGTTTTATGTTTTTACTACATGCATGCATTTAGCCCTGACGGAGATGCTGTCAGGTTCAATGATCTTGAGGTATGAAATTACATATCGATGCCTTCTTTTTAATTTCTATACGTGTTCAAAGACTAATTCGTTCAATTCTTCAAACGCAACTCTCCAAACTACGCACAAGTGCGTTACAACCTGCAGAAATACATGCTCTTCAAAAACAAATCACCAGGTTCTTCGTGGAACATGTTATCAACCCAAATGGCAATTTTCATGAACCCATCGTGCCATCGACACGTGAGAGACCTTCAGATGATACCATGCCTTCTAGTAGAGAGTATGTGATAAGGAGGTAGTCTACCAAGGGGCTTGACAACTTATTATATTTCGACAAATGACACAATATTAATGAATGACATTAATTACTATATATTAATGACATGAATTGCTATGTATTAATGAATTGTCTTTATTAATTATTTACTTATATTAAATATATTTATTTATATTAAATATGTGTCTCATTCTATGCATGCGTATTGAGAGGGAGAGAGAGATCGAGAGGTCGAGGAGAGAGAGGGTGGACAGAGAGGAGGGAGAGATAGAGGGAGGAAAGAAAGGAGGACAAAGAGAGGGAGGAGAGAGAGAGGAGAGGCAAAATATTATCGGCTAAAGGCTTCAACCGATAGTGATACCCTAGACATCACTACCGGCCGAAGTACCAGCTAGCAGTGATACCTAGAACATCACTGTCGGCTAAATCTTTTAGCCAACAATGATAACGCACTTCACTGCCGATCCCCCGGGTCAGTAGTGATAGTCATGGACTATCACTACCTATTACCCACTACCAGCTCCAAAATCGGCAATGAAAAGGATTTTGGAGCCAGCAGTGAAGCATGTTTCTGTACTAGTGTCTACTCCTTATATAATGCAGATAATCCACTTTAAGATTTGAGAGAAATCATTTTATGCCATTTTAAATTACTGTATCCTTGATTTGCCATTGCAACATATCCCGTGTATACCATCAGGTTATAAAACTTACCCTTATATGCCATTATTGACTACTCAAGTTCATGTTGTGATCACGAATCCAGGCACGAAAATACATAAATGCCCATGCCATCTCCCTCCTCTAGATCACAAATTTTTTTAAATATGATTATTTCATTCATAAATGTTAGAAATAATACGCAAATTACAAAAATTACAAAAATAATACCTATTCACATTCTGGTACCACGAGAAAGGGGTTTTCGTGTCCTTAGGATGTGAAAAAGGCAGGAGTCCTCACTATAAAACTTAGTCCCATTCTGACCACACGAAAATATTCTTTGAATCCTCACGAAGCGAAAATATGATTTCCATGGTAGAAAATATTTTTAGCACCATAAAACTATTTTTCTTTTGCATTCTGTGAATTACCATATTTGTTGTACAGAAATTGGTAAACGTATTTAAATTTTATTGTATGCATGAAAACTATTCAGCGAAAATTTTATTTCTATCGCCAGAAAAGATATTTAGCGTGAAAATATTATGTTGCTTTTTATTTTGTGATTCAACTTATTTCTTATACAGAATGGGAAGATGAAAAAAATCGTACAATCATTATCCGACAATGGGACGTAGCTGATAAACATTACATGGGAGGCTATAATTTTTTTTTAAAATAATAGTAGTTGTAAAGCATAAGTATCATAAAACCTAGTATGAAGGTTACATGCGCTGATGAACATTACATGTGACATGGAGTTTATCATCGTTACGCAAATGGATCCTAACCATAAAGAGATGATGACAATAAACGTTGGCATGTATGGTATGCCTAAAAACTAACCTAATAGTGTGCCACTGTTAAGCCTAATATACCTTACAGAATGAAAATAGGTCAAATTGCAATAGATGTTCTCTACTGAGTGCACCTAGGATATTTACCCTTTTGTAGGGCATCGGGGCCCTCCACCTTAGCGCGACGGGCCCTCTCCCGCTTCCTTTCCCTCACTGCTTCTCCTGCTTCAACCACGACGCATTCCTTCGCAGCCTTCCTCATGCGATGCTCCTCTTGACACTTTAGCCGAAGTTTCTCCTGTTGTTGCTCATACTCCCGACATTCGTAAGCTTCCCTCCTCCACCACATCTCTATGTCGACCCACTACTCTAGTGCTCATTTTGCTCCATGTCCAGCCATTGCATGAAGTCACAGATAGGTGGAAGAGACCGAACAAATGAAACAAGAGGGGAGATTAGTAAAAGATAAGTGCATTAAATCGTATGGAAAGTGTTACAGGAGTAGTTTATGTCGTTGTACCGGTGGGTACTCATACGGTCCGTGTCGAGGCGGGTTGTACTAGTAGTTTGCACACATGAAGAAGCGTTTGCCATAGGTGTAGGAGATATCCTAGGACTCGCAAAGCCTACAAGGATCACCACATAAGCACATCAGCAGTTCGTCCCCTTTGGGGATGAAAATCCCCAATGTTTCTTTGGTGAGCTTGGTGGAGCTGAGGAAGATATTGCAGTTGAGAGAGCTGAGAAAAGAGTGGTCTATCCATGGTTGAGGGTGGGGTTATTTATGATGGCTGAGGGCTAGTTCATGGACTAAATGCATGGGCATGACTAGGGGCTGGAGCATGGGAGTATTGTACACATGGAGTGCTTTTACATCATGCAGGAATAGTCTCTAATAATGATGAATGATACAAGGGCCCGTGTTTCATCACCAATTTTGTGAGGTGAAAAAGGTTTGTAGCATAACGGCCTATGATAATTCATTCGAGTATGGTTACATAACATAGTTGTGTTCATATGGTCAAGTTGGGGGTGCCTTTTATTGATGAAGGGCATCGGATACTCTGTTAAGGTCATCATCGCGCGTCACGGTAAGGAAAAACCTGTGCATGATTCAATGCTATAGTGCGATGAGGTGACGGGTCACTGTAGTTCGATAATAGGCTGGTGTAGTCTAGAAAATAGACTTTTCAGTGCTACCCCTTATAGGATGGTGTAGTCTAGCCAATAGGCTTTTCAGTGCACTATACACTACTGTGAGGACTTCTTGTTTATAAACAAAACCTAATCACTTCTCTACTCACACATCTCGTGCTTGAATTGAATTGAGACAATGGCATCTCCTCATCCTCTCGATGACCCCATCGATCCACCGCCTCCACACCCCCATTGAGACATTTATGGTAGAGATTACTACGGAAGCCACAATTCTCTTCCTTGCTCATTTTGGCCGTCGTCGGCATGGAGATGATGTTGTAGTCCAAGTTTATGAGCATTTTAGTGACGCAGGCCATCGATTCTTCCATTGTACATATTTCAGAGTATGATTAAGTAATACTCACTTTCTTCCTATTTTCTAAACACCATTTACTTAGCTCATCTATCATTTTTTTTCCAGACAGATGATTGTGGGTTCTAGTACTGGATTGACCCATGGGTAGAACCACACATTCAAGAATACATTTGTAATTAAATAAATCGTACGCCATCATGTAATGTTGTATTTTGTTTGCACACATAATAGTAGTAGGGTTTGTAATGCAAAGGGTTTTGATTTTGAAAGTTGCAGGTGAATGATTTATTGCCTGACAGGATGGCACACAGATACGTTCGAAAGTGGATAAGGCCCCAAAGAGTCTATGGATGCCATGTTTGCTCGCTTTGATGGAATTGTTAGCAATCTTCGATCAACATGTGTTTGCCCTTTTCTAACCACGAGAGAGTGATCAAGCTTATCTATGCTCTGGATCATAACATATGGGAAGTGAAGATCTCGAGCATTGAAGAGTCATCAAGTTATGACATGTTAACTTATGATTAGCTCTTCAGTAAGCTCAAGTCCATCGAGATAGCCAAGGTGGCTCGAATTGGTCTTAGAAACCCCCTGTCTCAGAACATAGCATTGGTTTTTGGACCTAGTGGTGGCAACCAGTCTAGAGTTGGTGTTTCTTAAGCTAACGGCTCGGATTGGTCTCGGAAACCCCCTGCCTCAGAACATAACGTTGGTTTCTAGACCTAGCGGTGGCAACTAGTCTGGAGTTGGTGTTTCTTAAGCTAACAATTTATCTGGTGGTTTTGTTTTGTCTTCCTCGGTATCTATCACAGAGGAGTAGGTGCTTGTGCTTGATGATGAGGATCTTTCACTGATCGTAAAGAAATTCACTTGCATCTACAACAACCACCGAGACCGGAGGAGGGATAGTTCTCGTGCCTGCTTTGAGTGTGGTGACACCACCCACTTTAAGGCGGACTGCCGCAAGCTCAAGAAAAAGAAAGACCACGGCCACAACTACTACAAGCACAAGAAGAAAAATAAGAAGCCCTTCTTCAAGAAGAACCGTGACAAGATGGCCAAGAAGGCGGCCAAGACGGCTTCTAGGGCCCTTGTGGCAACTCTTAGCGACATCGACACCTCTTCAAGCGAGGATGAGAGCTCGGAGGAGGATGAATCATGTGTGAAGAGCAAGAAGAAAGCCAAGGACCTCACCGGCATCTGCTTCATGGTGGACGACAACAATGACAGCGACTCGAGCTTGATCCCTTTGAGGTATTACCTTCCTACGACCAGCTTTCAATCTAAGTCAATACCTTGAATGATACTCTCGTTAGTTAGGATAGGTTACTTAAGAAAGTTATGCATGAGTTGAAGGATCTTAGGTCTAATTATGAGTTTGTTTCTTTTGAGTCTGCAATGCTTAGGTCTAGGAGTGATGATGAGGAGTGTGAGAGTTATTTGGTGGTTATGACAGAACTTACCGAGCTTCAGGCTTTGCATGCTCAAGTTGCCAGTCGACTTGAGGCTGCTGAGAAGAAGTCTCTTGAGGAGGAGTCTAGGTCTACTCTCTTAGGTGCTTGCAAGAATTGCCCTTTACTTGCAAAGGATGTTGAACTGAAAGACAAGCATATTAAGGAGTTAGAACCTAGGTTGGAGAGTGTTAGGAGTTCCAAAGATGTGCAGCCAAATTGTTCCACTTGCACCATCTTTCAGGATAAACTCAGCTGGGTTAGAGGGCAAGTTGAGAAGCTTCTAGTGGAGAAATAATCAGAGGGCAAAGGCAAAATGAACTTGATCTTGTCCAAGACCAAAATGTGTGCCGATAAAGCAGGTTCGGCTCTTGGGTTGGGTTTTGAGAGGGTGTCTTATAATGGGGAGAGTAAGACTGTGTTCACCACACCTACTACCATAAAAGCTGAGAAGTCCAAAATCAATACCACAACACAAACAATCAATAAACCCATTCCACAACCTACAAAGAAGCATGCATCATAACCCAAGAGAGCTCCATACCCAAAGTTGAGAGTGCCTATAAGAGAGCCTCGAGTGACCGGCAGTTGAGTTCCCGAGAGACCCTACCACTGCACCTACTGCTAGAGAGAGGGTCACTTAGTTGGGTTTTGCTTTCGCCGTAGAAGAGATGAGCGGCGTGAGTGGGAGTAGAGCACCCGGGACATGTACCACACCTCTGTTGGTATACATGAGCCTTTTGCTCACTTCCACTCACGAGTCACTAGCGCTTTTCAGTCTCATCCTAGAGGTGTTGCCCGGCATGGAACCTACCATGACTCATATGGCTTTGGTTCACGTGTAAGAGGCTTTGAGTCGTAGTGCTTTGGTGGACCATGCTCTCCTCGACTTGGTACTCGCCCCCAGCATGCTAGTGCTAGGATTGGTTTGCATCCACCTGCTTTTACTACCTCAAGGCGGATGACCCAGTACTGGATTCCCAAGAAGTTTATGACTAACCCCAGTACTGAGTCATCCACCTACTACTCTTCTCGCATGTAGGTGGCAGGCGGAGGCCTGAAGCATAAGTGTTTCATTAACTCTGGTTGTTCGTGCCATATAACCATGAGATACATCATGGTTCTCCAGCCTCATCTCGACGAAGCGGCATGAGTACATCACTTTCGGGGATGATCGAAAAGGAAGGGTGAAAGCCAAAGGTATGGTAAGGGTGAATGAGAGTTTTACTCTCAAGGATATGGCTCTGGTGGAGCATCTGGGATACAATCTTCTCTTTGTATCTTAGTTGCTAGATGAGGACTTGGAAGTACATTTCAAATGCAATACTTCTCAACTTCTTGATTCTTCTGGCGCTTTGATTTGGAAGATTTCTAGAGTTGGGAGAGTTTTTAGAACTAATTTTTCTGAGTCTTTTGGTTCTTCTTATTATTTGATTGCTCAACCTTCTTATGAGCTTTGGGTGTGGCATAGGAGACTAGGGCACATGAGATTTTATTTGCTTACTCGTTTGAGTGTCCTAGGCTTGATCCGAGTATTTCCTAAGCTCAGGTTTGAGAAGAATCTTGTTTGTGCTCCCTGTCAGCATGGCAAGATGGTTGCTGCCTCCCACCCACCAGTCAATCTGGTAATGACTGAACGACCGGAAGAACTTCTCCATATGGACACTGTTAGTCCTTTCCGGGTTTGTTCCGAGAGCGGAAAGTGGTATGTACTTGTAATTGTTGATGATTTCTCTCGTTACTCTTGGGTCTACCTCCTTATGAGCAAGGATGAAGTGTTCTCACACTTTCAGAGCTTGGCCTTGAGATTGTTCAAAGAACTTTCTGGGGCATTGAAAGCAATTCACAGTGATAATGGCACCAAGTTCAAGAACTATCTCTTTGATGCTTTCTGTCTTGAGCATGGCATCGAGCATCAAATTTTTGCCCCTTGTGTTCCACAACAGAATGGCGTGGTTGAGAGGAAAACTCGCACTTTGGTGGAGATGGCTAGGACAATGCTTGATGAGCATAGGACTCCTAGGGAGTCTTAGGTTGAGGCTATTAGCACAGCGTGCTACATCTCCAATTGGGTTTTCTTGCACTCGATTTTAAATTTGACTTCTTATGAGTTGCGCTTTAGGAGGCAACCGAAGGTCTCACACTTGAGAGCCTTTGATTGTCGCTGTTTCATCCTAAAGCGTGGCAATCTTGACAAGTTCGAGTCGCATTCTTCCGATGGTATTTTCTTAGGGTATTCTCTTCATGGTCATTCTTATAGGGTCTTTAATCTTGACATTAACACCATCATGGGTCCTGTGATGTGACCTTTCATAAATCAACCTTGTCCTAGTGTTTCCTTTTGGTGTGCAGGTGACCATGAGATTGGTGAAAGCATTTTCTTGGATGGCAACCTTCCAGCTCTTGGGGATGACGAGGATGATCCACTACTTCCGACTACACTCACTCCCGAGATGTGATTTTGATTTGGACTAACATGTGATGATGTTATATGGTTCTGGAGAAGCATGTTTGCTGGTCTCATTGTATGCAGGTGAGAGATGCAACTTGGTTTCTCTCAAAATTTTCAATCTCTTCATGCATGGCATTGACCCAACTCAAATCAGATAAAGCATGTTTAACATCATAGGGCTCAAAAGAAACAACGAATTCAGAATTAGTAAAATAAGCATAAGAGGCTATCTTGGATCTCGTTACCCTCTCATCAAGATCTCCCATCATCATATGTAGATGGTGTCACCGCTGAATGTGTTGAGGGGCCTCACACCTAGAGGTGAACTCCCCCTCAACCTGTGCTGGTGCAGGCTCGAGAGCAGCTGAAGTGAAAGTAGACGTTGTAGGACCCTCTGCTATAGTAGAAGAAGTAGTTGCCAGCTCTAAAGCAGGTGTGGTCGAGGGAAGTAGTGAATCATCCTCGTCCTCACCGAGAGCTGAAAGGTTGTCATCTACAAAGATGCTCTCACTCATCTTCTTATCATCTGCACACTCAAAGACAGAACTAGCACAGGGGACTGATTCATCAAAGGTCAGATCACAGGACTCCATGATGGTGTTAGTGTCAAGATTAAAGATCTTGTAAGAATGACCATGAAGAGAATACCGTAAGAAAATGCCATTGGAAAAAAACTACTCAAACTTGTCAAGATTGCCACGCTTTAGGATGAAGCAATGACAACCAAAAACTCTCAAATGTGCAACCTTCGGCTTCCTCCCAAAGCACAACTCATAAAAAGTCAAATTCAAGATTGAGCACAAGAAAATCCGACTGGAGATGTAACATGTGCTAATGGCCTCATCCCAAAACCTCCTAGGAGTCCTATGCTCATCGACCATTGTCCTAGCCATCTCCACCAAAGTGCGATTCTTCCTCTCAACCACGCCATTCTGCTAAGGAACGCGTGGGGCAGAAAATTGATGCTCAATGTCTTGATCAAGACAGAAAACATCAAAAAGATAGTTCTTGAACTTGGTGCTATTATCACTGTGAATTACTTTCAATGCACCAGGGAGTTCTTTGAACAATCTTAAAACTAAGCTCCAAAAGTGCGAGAACACTTCACCCTTGCTCACAAGAAAGAAGACCCAAGAGTAGCGAGAGATGTCATCAACAATGACAAGAAAATACCACTTTACGCCCACCGAACAAACCCGAGATGGACCAACAGTGTCCATATGGAGAAGATTTTCCGGTCATTCAGTCATCACCAGCAACCATCTTGCTATGTCGACAAGGAACACAAACAAGATTCTTCTCTAACTTGAGCTTGGGAAATCCTCGAATCAAGCCTAGGGCACTCAAATAAGTACGTAAATCAAAGCTCATGTGCCCTAGTCTCCTGTGACACATCCAAATCTTAGAAGAAGGTTGAGCAATCAAGCAATGAGAAGAACCAAGAGACTCAGAAAAATCAGCTTCTAAAACTCTCCTAACTCGAGAAATCTTGCAAATCAAAGCACCAAACGAATCGAGAACTCGAGAAGTATCGTGTTTGAAACACACTTCCAAGTCCTCATCCAACAACTGAGATATAGAGAGAAGATTGTATCTCAGATTCTCCACCAAAGCTACATCCTTGAGAGTGAAACTCTCATTCACCCCTATCATACCTTTGGCTTTCACCCTTCCTTCCCAATCATCCCCAAATGTGATATACTCATGTCGCTTCACGGGTGTGAGGCTGGAGAACCATGATGAATCTCCGATCATGTGGCGTGAACAACCAGAGCCAAAGCACTGAGACTCAAAGCCTCTTACATGTGGACCAAAACCATATGAGTCATGGCAAAATCCACACCGGGTAACACCTCTAGGAAGAGATTGAAAAGCTCTAGGGACTTGTGAGTGGAAGCGAGAAAAAGACTCATGTACACCAATAGAGGGGCGGTACATGTCCTTGGTGCTCCACTCCCTCTCACGCCGCTCATCTCTCCTACAACAAAAGCAAAACCCAACCAAGTGACCCTCTCTCTGGAAGTAGGTGCAGTGGTAGCATCTCTCGAGAACTCGTCTGCCGGTCACTCAGGGCTCTCTCACAGGCTCTCTCATCTTAGGTTGTGGAGATCTCTTGGGTTGTGGTGCGGGTTTCTTCTTTGTAGGTTGAGAAATGTGTTTCTTGATGTGTTTCTTGATGAGTTTCTATGTGGCATTGATTTTGGACTTCTCAGTTTCTAAGGTAGAAGGCGTGGTGAACACAGTTTACTCTCCCTACTGTAAGCCACCATCTCTAAACCCAACCCAAGAACCAAACCCGTCTTGTCAGCACACATCTTGGTCTTGGCCAAGATCAAATTCATTTTCCCTTTGCCCTCTGAGCACTTCTCCACCAGAGAAAAGAGGTACTCATTCTCAGTCAAAAGCTTTTGAACTTGCCCTCTAACGCAGCTGTGTTTGTCCTGAAAGATGGTGCAAATAGAACAATTTGGCTACATATCCTTAGAACTCCCAGCACTCTCCAATCTAGACTCTAGCTCCTTTAGACACTTGTCTTTCAGTTCAACATCCTTTGTAAGTAAAGGGCAATTCTTACAAGCACCTAAGAGAGTAGATCTAGACTCCTCCTCAAGGATCTTCTTCTCGGCACTCTCAAGCCGACTGGTAACTTGAGCGTGCACATTACGAAGCTCTGCAAGTTTAGCCATGATAATCAGGAAACTCTCACACTCCTCAACATCTGACCTAGATTTAAGCAATGCAAGTTCAGTAGAGATAGACTCGTACTTAGGCCTAAGATCCTTCAACTCATGCACAGCTTTCTTAAGTAATGTATCCTGGCTAACGAGAGTATCATTCAAGGTATCGACTTGGATGGAAAGCTAGTCGTAGGAAGGCAATACGTCGATAGGATTCAGCTCAGGGTCGCTGTCGTCGTTGTTGTCGTCCGCCATGAAACAGAGGCTAGTGAAGTCCTTGGCCTTCTTCTTATTCTTTGCTTGCGGTTCATCCTCCTCCGAGCTCCCCTCATCACTGGAAGAAGTGTCAATGTCATTGAGAGCCACCACAAATGCCCTAGAAGCCACCTTGGCCGCCTTCTTAGTCATCTTATCACAGTTCTTCTTGAAGAAAAGCTTCTTTTGCTTGTTGTAATCGTGGTTGCCGTCCTCCCTCTTCTTGAGCTTAGGGCAGTCTACCTTGAAGTGGGCAGTGTCACCGCACTCAAAGTAGGTACGAGAACCACCCCTCCTCCAGTCTCGGTGATTATTGTAAAAGCGGGTGAACTTCTTCATGATCAGTGCAAGGTCCTCATCATCCAGCGCGTTCATCCGCACTTCTATGACAGAAACCAAGGAAGACAAAACAAATCCACTCGATGAAGTGTTGGCACAAGAAAAGCCAGCTGCAGACTAATTGCCACCACCAGGTCCGGAAACTAACATCATGTTCTCAGACAGGGGATTTCTGAGACCGATCCGAGCCGTCTTGGCTATCTCGATGGATTTGACCTTGCTGAAGAGCTCATCACAAACCAAGAGCACAGAGAAGCTTGATCGCTCTCTTATGGTCAGAATAGTGCAAAAAACCAGTTGATCGGAGATTGCTAACAATCCCATCAAAGCGAGCAAACATTGCATCCAAAGACTCTCCGGGGCCTTACACAAACATTTGGTATTCTTGGTTGTATGTTCTTTGGCGTTTGTCCTTAATTTGATTAGTGCCTTCATAGAAGACACTCAGAGTATTCTAGATCACCCGAGCAGTACAGAGGTGTTGGACCCTGTCAAACTCATTCCGACTCAGGCTAGTGGACAAAATATTTTTGGTCTTATTGTTGGTCTCATACTGTTCAATTTGAACCTGAGTCGTGCGAGCAGTTGGGATCTCATAATTGGAATCAACTACTTCCTATATTGCACTTCCTTGGCTTAGAAACTAAGCCTCCATGTGCACCTTCTAGTACAAAAATCATGGCCATCAAACAGCGAAATCTTCTCACTTCTCTCCATGTCGCCTACAGTTCACAAAGCTGGCAAAGGTCAACAAGTGATCAAATCAGCTCTAATACTAATTGTAGGAATGATATTAGCGACTAGAGGGGGTGAATAGGTGCCTCAACAAATTTCTTGCGAAATCGATGGCCTTCTGCTATTTGGATCAACCAACACACCTCAAAACTCAAGCGGAAGCGAAAATCAAGAGAACTTTTAACAAGAGAAAATTGAGGCAACACGACTCCACGAATGGTATATGAACCATAGGTTCTATTTACGATCAATCCATGTGTCTTAGCACTCGAAAGATCACAACTAGCAAATAAACAAGAAAAGATAAGCACCGAGCAACGAAACCCTCCAAGTTTATTATCTAGAGGCAAGGGAATTCAAGATCTCATCACATAAGTGTGTATATTCAGATTTTATGCCTCTAGCAACAAGAAGAATGACCTCGCAAGGTGCTAAAATTTTAGCCCAAAAACCAAAACAAAAATCAAAACTAGAAAGGAAAAACTTGCACACAAGGCAAGAGAAGCAAGAGAGGGAAACTAGAAGGAGGGAAATTCAAGCATATGAAACAAAATAAATTTCATTACTCAAATAGGTCAGCCCTATTTTAGGTGGATTATAGATATTTTCCTCTCAAAACTCTCACCTATTACATAATCTAAGCACTCATCCTCCTCTCCATTAAAACCCTAGTACAATGCTCTCATATGGGTGGCACAAGGGACTCAAATGGCTACTTCAACCTCTCCCATAGCCATACACATCTATTTATAGGCCTAGGAAACTTGATCCCCAAGTTTCCTATTTTTTTCTCAAAATACCCTTCTTTTATAGTACACTTATACCTATCACCGTGGGCATTTTAGTCCATTTTCCTCTCCATTCATCATATGAACGCGGTGCCTTTATGACTTAGCTTCGCCTCGGCGCAAGCTTCACGATAGTGCCACGTAGTCCTCCAGTCCTCTCACAGTTTTGAGGCCAAACCGTAAAATCCTAGCACGCTTCTCAGAGCGTGACTAGCCGCCACTTGCTTCCACCTGAAGCTAGCGCTCTAATGATGACGTGTGTCCTCCATCTTGCGATCTTGACCACCGGCAAGTCTCTCCCGCTCCTAATCCCTCAGGCCACCTTGTCACTTGCAACGGTATCCCTTTCACTTGACTTTGTTAACATGCCATTTTCATCCTCCATTTCATGCATTTATTGACCTTCATGTATACAGCTAAGATCACCCTTGACTCCACCTGACCCTTCTTGATCGTCTGGCACCAAGCACCAGCTTAGCCCCGATCACCCGTTGTCAATCGCCAAGTTGCATCTGTCACCTGCACACCTTAAAACAAGCAAACACATTTCTCCACACTCCGAAACATCTCCAGGTTAGCATTAAATCAAAAACTGCAACTCAGAGCACATCCTAAAAAAACGTGAAGACCGGATGTTCCGGTGTATTTTGCTCCTGAACATCAGACCATCCGGTGAGTGTAACAATATCTGTTCTAGGAAAACTTTGCTCTCTACAATAAAATGTCTGGTGAATGCTTCTGGTGATCTCATGTCCATCACCGAATAATCCGATGTGTGCCAATCCACTGAACCACCCTTCTATAACCTCTCTGTAGCAAAAGGTCTGGTGCATTCTCCAGTGTTCACAATCTCAGCATCGGACTATCCGACATACATAATCAAACTTGGCGCCAAAAATCTTCTCTCTGCAGAAAATACTCTGGCGCTCTCAAAGTTCATCACCGGACCATCTGGTGTTTGCTTTCATTTCTACTTCAACACTAAAAATGCTCCGGCGATACCCTTCGATGTAGCCACCACACTCACCGGACCTTCCAGTGCATTGATCTCCAATTTCGCCAAAAAAAATTGCTCTCTACAAAAAATAGTCCAGCGAGTACACACTGCCCATACTCGAACTTCCGGTGAACACGAGAACATCCGATGTTCACACTAGAACTTCCGGTATGTAATTTTTCTGTGTACAGAGAAGGATTTGTCAATTCCAAACACCACCAACTCGAGTTAGACATGAACAAGAATAAGTATCTATAAACACATGCTAACCAAGTTCAAGACATATCAACTATTGTCAATACCTCATCACACTCCAACCAAGGCACTTCTCTACTTGGTTTCTCAAAAGAAAATCCCCATACATAAAATTCTTATAAATCATTTATGAATTGATAATTACTTATTGGCATTCGAATGGGTCCTACTAGTGGAACGTAACGAAAGGTGGGATACACAATGAGGCCAAGCTGGATGCAATGGCCGTCCGTATACTCTTTCCGGTAATAAGACACATCTAATGTGTGTATCTCACTACTTATGACAAAGAGTCTTATTGAACTAACGGATACGTTACCTTTTTTTAAGTGCCACAAGCAAGGTTTTGACAGCGTTCTTTGTGCATATTATGTTTGCTAGTTTCTTAGGGTAAACGGGAGGTACAAAATGAACCCCATGAACGTAAGTTATCATTGTGCTTGCACATTCTTATTTGGTTCTGGTTCTATTGTCAGTAGTGTTTTATCCCTTTTAGTTGTGTTTTCATTTCAGGCACGGATGACCAAATGTATCACACCTCACTCATAGACGAAGATATCCAAAACGTCCAACATGATATGTGTTAGTTCATCATGCATGAAGTCTTTCACAGGAGTGGTAGGTTCTTTGACCTCAAAGGTGAATTGGCTCACCGTCTGAGGCTTTGTGAATGGGAGATGAAAGAATATTTGTGTTGAATATTTGGCTAGTGATGTAAATTGACTTGTGATATAAAAATATTGTACTTGTGAATATTATTGTATTTCTATTAAATATTGGACTTTGTGTTGATTCAAATGCTGTTGAAATATGTGGTTTGAAATTTGGAGAGAATAAAATATATGCTCTTTATTATTTTTTGAATGAAATACATACCGCAGTCAGGTCCTTATGTCGCCCACCTGTGGAAATAAGTTTTCACTTGTGGTTACTTAAGATAACCACCTGTGGGAAGATATTTTCACAAACGGTCCCTTAAGAGAATCGCATGTGAAAAGCTATTTCCACAGGTGGTTCACTTAAGGAACCGACTGTGGAAATAGATTTTTATAGGTGGTCTATTTTGTGCTTGTGAAAAATCATTTATTTTCATAGGCCTTCGATCACAGACGGTTGCTCTAAACGTCTGTGAAAACCGGTTACAAATTGCCACTAAAAATAGTTTCTGTAGTAGTGTGCTGCGTGTAGCAATAGGATTGCTCATATGAAAAATATCCTTGCAGTTCTAGTGCTGGCAAGGGCAAACTCTTCAGGGCAAGTGTGGCGGCCGCCCCAGGCCCCCAAAATCCAGGGCACCTTTCTATATAGGTATACATGTAAAAGACAATATTGATATCAATGAAGATGATAACAATATAAGTGGTCTTGAGAACATATTTAATCCATATGCTAGTATTGATGAATAACTAGTTTTTACTATGAATATTTATTATCTAAGAAATTGGGATAATCTTGATAACAAAGCAAGGGACATATTAGTGGAGAAAGGATCTATAAGAGAAGAAAATATTTAATTCCGTTTAGATGGTGACTAATTACAATAAAGAAATTCTACAAGCTGAGAAGCCTTTTGAAGTTTTTTTTTTTGTTATGGTTGATATGGCAAACACTTCATGAGAAATAGATTTGAAGAACTACCAGCATTCAAAAGTATATTTGGGTTTTTACTGAGCTCGACAATCTTAAAGTCATTGAATGATATTGAACTGAAAGATTGATGCTCTGAATTTGTAAATACTCTCTCTAGATGGTTTATATGATGTTGAGTTAAATGATCTAATGTCTGAGTTAAGGGTTATACAATTAACTTTGCCACATAGGCTAATGTCTTCTATAGAGATTTTTTAATATGTCAAAGAAGCAGATTATTATCCTAGTATATCTATTCCTCATCGAATCTTATTTACTATACATGTGACTATGGTATTAGCTGAAATTATTGAAAAACTAATGAGGTTCACAATGTCTCAAAAAAGGTTAAATGATTTGACAACTTTATGCATTGAAAAGAAATTACTAAATGGGATTGATGTTGACATCATTATCAATAACTTTGCATCTAGAAATATTAGAAAAAATTGTTTAAAATGATCTTTAGAAAGTGTTTTAGGTGAGCATTGTTTTTTGATATACAGGTGTTTATCGGAAGCAATTTTTTAATACACCAAATGTTATCTTTATAATTTATATATTAACTAATTTTTTAATGTTTCAATTCAATGAGATTCGTTTTTAGTTTTGTCTTAGCCACCAAAATCTCAGTATCTGCCCTGAAACTCTTCATGGGCTAGTTGAAGTTCTAATGCATCACGTTGTTTGGATAGATATAGTGTTTGTCTCCAACAGCAGGCACCATCATCATCTCTTGGGACGGCATCGGCACGGTTGATGTGCTAATGTGGCAATGGGTCATGTTCGCGTTTGGGTCAGTTTTACATTGTCTGCTCCAAGAGGCGCCACAACTTGTTCCTCCTGCGCCTCGGCTAGTTCCTTCCTGTTCTTGCCGCGGCTGCCTTTCTCACCTTTGTCACCGGCTGGGATTCCTAGTCTTTCTCCTTCTTGCCCTCTCTCGCTGGCCTTTCTCCTCCTCATTATTTTTTCCCTCCTCGCGATGTTTCTTCTTCTGAATCGTGCACAATGCCAGCTGATCTACCTACAAGAACAAAACCAAACCAATGTAATGTAATGTCTCTCTCTATCTCTCTTTCACACACATTATTTAAAATTCTCTCTATCACACACACACGCGCACACAAAGCTAGATGCAAAGGATGGCGTGATGAAGACAAGACCTTGCTATTGCCTTTACGTTTAGCTTCAAATTCAACCTCAGATGTGAGGCTCTCGTACTCGTACATGGTCCAATCCGTCTTAACTCCCTTGGTCGCCGGCCTTCCAATCTCCTCTTCCGGCAGCTGCGGCCCCGCGTCCTCCTCGTTCTTCTTCTTTCGAGATCCTTCGTAGAACACCAGCGCCACCACGCATCCGACCAACGCGCCAGCGGAGTAGATCGGCCTTACGCCTCCGGAGGCGTTCCATTGGCCATTGTCCAGCGTGGTCCGGTTCGGCTGGCTGCCGCTCGCGTGCTTGCCTTCCCTCGTGGTGAAGAAGAACCACCGGCTCTCGCCGTACTCCCTGTACTTCTCTGCAGTATCAGATGAATAGATTTAGAATTGTTAATTTATACGTTGCTGGCCAAGACAAGCGACCGATACAAAAAATTTGTTACGGTAGTACGAATGTGCCAGCGTACCTATGACTTCCTCCGGATTGTAACTGAGGACGCGCTCGTTGATGAAGATCGGCAGCGGCAACGGGAGGCCGGCGAGCTTCGAGCGCAGGTAGTGAAGGACGAGTTCGGCGTTAGTGGTAGGAAGTGAAAGCCCTTAGGCAGCTTCAGCAGCAACTTCCGCGCGCTGGACACATAGGCGGAGCGAGAAGCCGAGGCAGCGCCTAGCTATGCAGAGGTGACGGTGTTGACGATATGCTATAGAGACGATGTATATGAAGATTGAATCTGTAAGTGAGGTTTAATATTATTAAAATTTTATTAGTGTTTAGAGTTATAATAGGTTTTAATGTGATTAAATATATATTAGTGTGTTCTATATAAGAGGAGGTAGGAACCGTAGGCGCATAGATTCAACCATCAAAACTCTGGCTGTAACCTCATCTCTAACTCCCTATAAAACCCTAGTCAGGCGCGGTGCTAGCACACTGGTATGCGGTATTTCATCCTTGTACATGTGGATACCGAGAAGACACTGCTACCATTGTTGTGGCGCTGATCGGCAATGAGGTGGTCAACGAGATCGACTACTTCCTCTTCGTAGTCGCAAATGACATTGACTACTTCCGCTTCATGATCGCAGTGGTGATCGACTACTTCCTCTTCGTGGTCATGAAGGTGGTCGAGGAGTGGCATACTTGCTTGGAGCTACTCGAGGAGCGACGTACCTGCTCAGAGTTGGTCAAGGAGCGATGTATCTGGTCGAGGAGCGCAACGCACCTGCTCGGAGCTGGTCGGAGAGCTACTTCTTCTGCATTGACGTGCACAACATTGGATCGGTATACTACAACTCTTCTTCTGTTGCGCTATGCGTCTTGTGGTAACAATCTATGATCCCCTACTCGTATGGTTTCTTAGTTAAACGCGGTAAAAAAAAATTATTTTATGCTAGCGTAACCTAACCGTTCTCCAACAGTGATATCAGAGCCTACATGCGTAGTTTTTTAATCTGGATCGGTCACATATAGTTGATATGTTATAGTAATAGATTGGATCTATTGGCGTTCACATGTGATGCTTGATATTATCATGTAATTTATTGCTAACTATTAGGTGTAGTAGCTTAGTATATGATCATACAACCTTCGAGCATGATGGCTATAAGGATAGAAAGCTTGGCGATGGAGATCACTATGGGAAGGGTCATACTATGTCATAATTAATCTAATTATCTATGATGCTTTTATGTTCCTGTCGTACTATTCTTTTATATTTTATATGTGATAGATATGATTATTATAATAGAATAGTTTCTCTCATAAGTAATTGATAACCTTCCATTCTGAAATGTCATATGAATAGTATGGAGAAAAGCCTGACTAAATCGCATGGGATGCTAAAGATTACTGAGGAAAGCATTAAGAAAAGCTCTAGCCATGTGATGATAGTTCAGAAGGATAGCAAGAAGAGAAAGCACAAGGCCAAAGCTAAGACTTCAGATGAGATCTCAAGCTCTAAGCCTAAACCTGTTGGAAAGTTTAAGGCTCGTCCTGCTTTTGATGATGCTTGCCACCACTGCCATAAGTCTGGCCATTGGCGAAGAAATTGCAAGCTATACTTGGAAGAAATTAAGAAGAAGAAGGGAAGTAAGACTTCCACTTCATGTATAAATATTATTAAAATTAATCTTATTACTCATCCTAACGATTCATGGGTATTTGATACCGGTGCAATGATTCATACTTGCAAATTGTTGTAGAGACTAAGAAGGACTAGAAGTATTGCAAGAGGCGAAGTGGATATTCGTGTTGGAAATGGAGCAAAGGTTGTTGCGCTAGCTGTTGACACTTACCCCTTGCTATTACCCTTAGGATTAGTTTTGGAATTAAATAATTATTATTAAATAATTGTTATTATGTTCTGGCCTTGGACAGAAATAATATTTTTTCTCCATGTTTGGAAGAAGATAATGGTTTTGAAGTCTAATAAAGAACAAGTGTTGTTCATTTTATTTAAATGATATGTTCTATAGTCATTGTCCATTGATGAATGGACTTTATATTCTAGATCTTGACGATATCCCTGTCTATAACATTAATGCAAACAAGCTTTGGCCTAATGAATGAATCCCACTTACGCTTGGCATTATCGCTTGGGTCATATAAATGAGAGGTGCATGGAGAAGCTCCAGTCTCCTAGCTTTATTTGATTTTGAATCATTTGATACATGCAAATCTTGTTTACTTGTCAAGATGACTAAGACATTTTTCATAGATCAAAGTGGGAAGGCGAATAAATTGTTGGCCCTTGTACATGTAGATGTTTGTGGACCAATGAATTCTATAGCTAGAGGTGGTTTTTAGTACTTCATTACATTCACTGATGATTTTAGTAGATATGGTTATATCTACTTAACGAGGCACAAGTTTGAATCCTTTGAAAAGTTCAAGTAGTTCCAGAATGAGGTACAAAATTAAATGGTCAAGACAATTAAATTTCTACGATCATATTATGTAGGTGAATATTTGAGCCATGAGTTTGGTGATCATCTAAAACAATGTGGAATCGCTCCACAGTGGACTCCGTGAGGAACGCTTTAATAGAATGGGATATCCAAACGGAGGAATAGAACCTTATTATACATGGTCTGGTCCATGATGAGCCAATCTGATCTTCTATTGTCCTTCTAGGGATACGCTCTAGAAACTACTGTGTTTATATTAAACAGGGTTCTATCTAAAGCTGTAGAGAAGACATCGTATGAGATATGAACTGGGAAGCATCCCGCGTTCTCTTTTTGTAAGATATGGGGTTGTGAGGCTAATGTGAAACATTTGATGTCTGATAAGCTTAATTCCAAATCTATTAAATGCTGCTTTGTGGGGTACCTATGGAAACAAAGGAATATTATTTCTATAACCGGGAAGAAGGCAAAGTGTTTGTCGTCCAAAATGGTATCTTTTTGGAGAAAGAGTTTCTCGCAAAAAAGTTAGTGGCGGCACAGTGCAACTCGAAGAAATTTGGGAAATACTAGAAAGCGTTTCAGCTCCTATTGAATCTCAACAGGATATGCAAGATGTTGTAGAACCTATTGTTGAGCCACCAACCCCACACATGTCTGAAAAGGCATGTCACGCAACTAAACAGTTCAAGCTTTTAACCACGGGACAACGTGATATATTATTGTTGAACAACGATGAGCCCAAAAACTATACAGAAGCAATGGTCAAATCCCTCTCATATTTACCTCTATGGCCCAAGTGCCTAACAATTGAGTTTCTAAGGGAAAGTCTAGTCATGTCCTAGGAACCATTGCACATGAACCAAGGGTATTTGAGTGCGCCGGATGAGACCCCTTCTCAGGGTGGAATAGCTTCTCCAGGTAACCTTCGCCTCTTCTCCCCAAAGATGCCTCCGTCACTATAGCCTTCATTGGGGCCGCTGGACCCTTTGCTTCGGTCTCTCTTCAGATGCCTTAGACAGAGGTCCGAGGGTTCCTTCATCTTCTATCCTCACTAAGACTAGGGTGGAAAATGGATAACTGGTATCTGAATTTTTCCCATATTCGTATCCGTCAAAACAAGAATATGGATGTCTCGTATCCGTATTTATTTCTAAAATAGATACTAAAATGGATGTATCCAAATTCGTTTTTGAGATTCAAATTCAAATGTGGATATCCGAATTGCTTTTGAATTCGGATATAGAAACAGATAATATCCATATCTGCCAACCAGGGAACCAAATTTTGCTCATTTTTTAGAAATTTTAGAGGTGAATGAAATTTATATATTCCGATCCAATCAAATTGGAATAAATTTTAGTCAAATTTGATCAAATTTCAGTCAAATTTGATAAAATTTTAGTTAAATTTGACCAAAAAATTAAATTTCTGACATGAATTTTGAATGAAATTTCTAAAATTTTGGTAATTCCAGTAATTCCAAATGTGAATGAATTTGTTGCACGCCAAAATAAAAATTCTTGTCGTTAAAGGTGTAGTATATTTGCATACAACCCGATCGAGTAGATATTCGAATGCGGATTTAGATTCAAACTATCTGATTCATATTTGCATTCAGGATATTAAAATGCGGATTCGTATTCATATTAAAATATGGATTTTAATGTGTACAGTGGACTAATCGATCCATATCTGATCTGTTTCCATCCCTAATTGAGACCTTTGGGGATACATACCATACATAAGAATATTATTTCTGGAAGATGATCTAATTTGTGGCGGTTTGGTTGACCTACCGAAGAATCTTATGACACATGTCAAGTATACATATCATGCTACGATTTCTACCATATTTCTAGTAATATCCATATTCATGTATTTGTACAATACTCACCACTCAAGCTTTTCCCTTTTTGTCATGTTGGATTGCTCGAGTGCCCCTGCTCATGTGCCCTAATTAGAGGCCCACACACCCAAGCCGGAAGAGAAGCAATAGGAGGTTTTGCAAACTTTGCCTCCTAGTTGCATAGGCGACATATAGTTTTCCCTCTTTCTTGCCTCCTGGATGCTGCTAGAACTCTTTAATAGGGATGGTAATGGGGCGAGTTGGGTGCAGGTTGAGAAAACTACCTGCCCTGAAACCCGAAACACAAAAACTAACCCACCCCCCAAAATGCTTATCAGGCGCAAACCTACATCTGCACCCGAGCTCAAGGGGTACCCCAGACCCAGCGAGCACCCACTGGGGCCAGAGACTTGTCGACTTCACATGAACAGCGAAGAGCGCACAACGGCTGGAGGCAAAGAGCATCGTGAGTAACAAATCCATCCAACCAGTTCGTTCAAGCAAGTGTCAAATCCATCCAAGAAAGAATGCCAATCAAGTAACGGATCCATCCAATCATGAAGTGAATTGATCCAACAAACGAAGAAATCGGCTAACCATTAATGTGAATCCTCGGGCTCCTCGTGCGCCCACCTCAGTCATCCTTGACTCTTGCCGTGGCTGCCCTTGCTGATGATGTCCTTGCCGTCCTCGGCACCACGGCCATGGCAGCTAACCAAAAAAGACCATGGTAGAGATCTAGATCGGGCGATAGGGAGAGAGGAAGGAGGGGCACGGGTGGTGATCTACGGCTTTACGCGTGGTTGGAGCGTCAGGAAAGGCCGAAGGGTGAAAAGGGAGTGGAATGGCGATGACACTACGAGAGAGGCTAGAAACGGAGAGAGTAAATGGAGACGAGAGCAGACTCTATAGGTCAGGTGAACGAAGTAGAGCGGATCACACTCGATGGGCCAAGGAAGTTACCCGGTATCAGGTGCCCAGTTGGCACCCACGAGTGAAATGTTAGACCCGCCTTTGTCGTGACCTCTTCTCTGGTCCCTGACCAACCAAATTCATGGGCTCATATCCAGCCTCACCTAGCGCCCATCGGGTGCAGAACCCACTGGACTCGCACCCACAAATTCAATTGCCATCCCTACTGTTTAATAGGGGTTTGCAGCAAATAGGCCATTTTGGACTTCAACTTGGGCTCAATTAATTACCCAGTGGGGCCTGGCGCGCGGATTCGGGGACTACACCATGACCCGGTCAGCCGACGGTGACGATGACATGAGTCAATGGCATGTTCGCGCCGGCGGTAGCCAACTTTATGTTCTTCGTTATGCATCCACCGGCTGGTTGTTAGAGGTTTTATGTTTTTTTTCTATGTTCTACTTTATGATATTCTTTATGCATCCACGGTAAGGTTAGTGGGCAGGACGACATATAATCGCCATTATTGGACGGAACCAATCAAACAAACCAACCTAAAACTTTGTCTTCGTTATGCATCCACCGGCTGGTTGCTAAGAGTTTTTATGTTCTTTTTCTTCTTCTTTCGCTGCTGGCTGGCTGACTTGTTCTTTGGCCTGCGGCCTGCCCATGCATCGTTTCTGCGCATCTTAATTTTGTTATTTCGTTTGCTCCTTTTTCACACGTACGCGTGTAGCATACAATTTCAAACAAAAATCAAGTCAGCTACTCATTTTCTTCTTTACTTTTCCTTTTGATTGCAGTGTAAAATAGCTGTCGAAATTGATAAACAAAAAACATGATCTGTTAGTCGATCACGCAAGCATCCAACCTAACATCTTTTAAGAATCCAACTGGAACGAACAGATCAATTGTTAAGGGACCATACTTTGACTTTAATCCCTAGCTTATGCATGCTCGATGCTTGCTTCAATCCATGTACATATCCATAATCCGGGCAGTACACTACATACATATAAGGTACACCGCCAATTAAGCACATGGGTTTTAGCTCGAAACCTTTGATTAGCACGCCGGGCTTACATACCTGCCCAGTTTAACGAACAAACGTCGCATCACTTGTGACCGACAATCTGAGCTGTAGTCAAACAGCTAGCCACATTCCGCGCTCGATCGCTTGCGTCCCCAACATGCCGACTTGCCGAGATAAACAAACATTCAGAAGGCATCCGTTCAGAAGCCTTGCCACGATATAAATAGGTGTGAGCAGCAACAGCACTTCACAACCCCAGTCTCAACTATCACTATCACTAGCCTCACGATCAGCAAGAATGGCGAGCAAGGTGGCAAGTCTGCTCTCGTGTGCGCTGCTCATGGCAGCGACATGGCAAGCAGCAGCAGCTGGTTACTACAACCCTCCAAGCCCTGATGCGTGCGGGCTAAAGGTAGGCTACTACCACGACAAGTGCCCGCCCGCAGAGGCCATCGTCAAGCACGTTGTCGGAGCCGCCGTCCGACAGAACCCCGGCATCGGAGCCGGAATCATCCGCATGCTCTTCCACGACTGCTTCGTCGAGGTACAGTCCAAGAACTTTCTACGTACATTGACTTGAGCTACAATTTTACTATATTCTGGGCAACCACGCGCATGTGTCCTGTCACTGATGCATGCGTGGCACGCAGGGCTGTGACGCCTCCGTCCTCCTGGACCCGACGCCGGCCAACCCGCAGCCGGAGAAGCTCGGCCCGCCCAACAACCCCAGCCTCCGCGGCTTCGAAGTCATAGACGCTGCCAAGGCTGCTGTCGAGCACGCCTGCCCTGGGGTCGTCTCCTGCGCCGACATCATCGCCTTCGCCGCCCGCGACGCCTCCTTCTTCCTCAGCCACCGCCGTGTCAACTTCGACATGCCAGCTGGTCGCCTCGACGGGCGCGTCTCCAACGCCTCCCGCACCCTCGACTTCCTCCCTCCGCCCACCTTCGACCTATCACAGCTTGTCGCCAACTTCGCCACCAAGGGGCTCGGCGTCGAGGACATGGTCGTGCTCTCGGGCGCACACACCGTCGGCCGCTCCCATTGCTCATCCTTCGTACCTGACCGCCTCGCCGTGCCCTCCGACATCAACCCGTCGTTCGCCATGTCATTGAGGGGCCAGTGTCCGGCGAGCCCGAGCTCCAACAACGACCCAACCGTAGTGCAGGACGTCGTGACGCCCGATACGCTGGATAACCAGTACTACAAGAACGTGCTGGCGCACAGGGTGCTCTTCACGTCGGACGCGTCGCTCCTGGCATCACAGGCGACGGCGAAGCTGGTTTCGGACAACGCCAACATCCCCGGTTGGTGGGAGGACAGGTTCAAGGCGGCTATGGTGAAGATGGCCAGCGTCGAGGTGAAAACCGGCAGCAGCGGCGAGGTCAGGAGGAACTGCCGGGTTGTCAACTAGCTCTGATCGTCTGCAATAAGCTCAATTTCACACTTATGTGCATGGTGATTAATATTTGCATGTTGTTGCATTACCATTGTTTCGTTTCATTTTAATGAATTTTGATTTGTATCATGAGTGTAATAATGTTAATAAAGCCGGTATTTGATGTATGCTCGTGGAAGTAAAACTCAACAACGTAGAACTACTTAACATATGGGAATGGGGCTTCAATGGAGGAAATAGCCTGACAGAAGAATCCAGCAACAACGGGAACAACTTATTAACAATTAGACATCAATATTGGACGACAAATATAACTTAATGACCCTTGAAAAACATATGAGATATCGAGTAGATAGTACAAAGAGCTTTTTAAATCAACCAGCCAAGGGGGTATTATAGCCTCGACAAAAACATTGCCGTTGTACCAACTCTGTTTGAAAAAAAAAAAACAGATTATGTGCTCCGATCGGATTATCCACTCTTTACAATTGCAACTTGCAACGATAAAAAATATAGCCACTGAAGGGCCGTACACTTGACCATATCATCCGCTCTGGTCAATCGATCGATCATCTGCTCTTTAGATATTCTGAGACCACTGAGAAATACCGTCTATGTATAGATCATTCAGTTGTTCGTCTGTTCCATTAACCGGACTATCCACTCAACTGTGCAGATTATCCCACAAGTGATCGTATTATCCACTGTTCACAAAATTTTGAAGCCCTAGAATAAACACCTATGTACACCAGGAATTTTAATTCTGGTTTGCAAAAAATTTCTTTCATCGGTGGAATTACCAGAATTTGCGAATCCACTAATTTTCGTTCTGAATTTCAGTCAAAAAATTTGAAAAATTTCGAAAATTTAAATTTCTAGTATGCTTCAGTTGTTTTCTTTCTATTTCGGTTATCTATATAAGCCGTATCTCGATGGATTAGCTACAATCCCGTTAGAGAAGAAGTCCCCTTCAAACCCCCAGCGTGCAATTCCTATTTTATTCACCACTAAGCTGGTGTGGTCCCAATTGTCATTGACAGAAAATTGGGAAAAAAGAGAGCGAGGGCTGGGAATCAACCTCAAAATATTTAACAAGGAGTGGAGGACATTTAACAACACGATACAAACATATTTCGATGCTCGAAGTAGCATTCCATTTATATAACCATAATAAAATTCATAAAAAAATTAAACTTGACCGAATTTTTTTACCAATATAATATTTCTCGTTCACATGCAGAAAAACCGAAATAGATATCCCTGCCTCCAGACTATATATTTTTCTAAAATGTCTCCTAAATTGAAATCCCTACTCTAGACTACATGTCTGGTCAATAATCTGCTCTAGACCGGATCATCTACTCTGAAGTTCGAATTATCTCACTACTACAGAACCGGCCTTATATGCCGGCTCATCACTACTAGTTACTAATGGACCGGCAGTGAGGTGGCATCACTACCAGTTCATAAACCGTGCAGGAAGAACCAGTCATCGGGGCTTATGAACCGGTAGTGATAAGGGTTATCACTGTTGGTCGATAGATTGAGCTGACAGTGATGCCCTACTCCCTCATCTCTACTGGCTTAATCCACTAATCGGCAACGATAGAAGGACATCACTGCCGGCAAGTAGTATGAGCCAGTAGTGATGCCCTCCCCTTCCCTAGATTCTTCTAGCATGAGTTTAACAGACCACTTCAGAACTCTCTCCCTCACAAACTCTCCCACGGCAGTAACCACTTCATTCGTTCTTCTCCATTAATTCTCCCACCACTCAAGCTCAATTTTGGTCAAGAAGAAGGTCTAGATGAGCTCTCTCTAGCTATCCAAACAAATCTTTTCTTTCCTCTCCATTTGCTCAATTGCCTTTTCTTCAATTTTTAGGGCAAGTGAACCCTGAATTTTTTCCCAACATCAAGCAAGCTTCTAGGAGCCCCTTGAGCTTAAGTAAGTTGAAATCCCCATGTTAAATCCTATATTTAGCATTTTAACTCAAAATTTTAGCTTAAAAACCAAAGTTCATCTTAGTCCTATGGAGACCCTAAGCAAGAAAGATGTGTCAGCGCAGAGTACAAGAACGATGTGAACGATGTGGAGTGTTTCCTAGTAGCATCCACGGAACGCAAGTCAAATACACAGTCTCAATAGATGTAGTGTACATGCATTGATTGCAAGAACGAGAAATAGTTTTCCACCACCCAGCAGATACATTCCCACTTGATGTCAAGGGGCTTTATGCATGGCTATACCCGTTGGACCGAGCATGATGAAGCTCAGATTGTATAGGAAGGACAACAAATTGGTAGAGAAGGCGAATACTTGTGCATCGGTATGCTGGCTGACGAATACACCGATATGCCGTCTGTCGGAGATACGTTGGTCGATAATGATCTAGAGCAGATGCCGACCGAAGCTGATGATGATGATTTGGAGCAAATGTTGCGTGATGGGGAGGGAAACTTCACCAATGAAAGAGGGTTTCCAAAGTACCAACGTATGGTAGAGGACTCTAAAATGCCATTGTTCTCGGGCTACGAGAAGGAGCACACAAAGTTGCACACTGTGCTTTTACTGCTAGAATTGAAGGCAAGCAATGGGTGGTCTGATACAAGCTTCATAGAGTTGTTACTGTTCTTGAAAAAATTGCTTCCAAAGAAAAATGTGCTGCAAGAAAATACGTACCAGGTCAATCAGGTTGTGTGCCTATTGGGGTTAGAAGTACAGAAATACATGCATGTCCAAATGACTACATGCTATATTGTGGAGAGTATGCAGACTTCGAAGCGTGTCTTGTTTGTGGTGCAACATGGTACAAGCGTGACGGTGATGATATCGATGGTGAAGGAAAGAAGAAAAAGCCTCACTTCAAGGTGATGTGGTATTTTCTATAGTCCCTCGGTTGAAGTGTTTATTCGCAAACAAAAAGCAAGCCGAATTGATGCGATGGCACGTCGATAAGCACAAGGATGATGGAATGCTGAGACACTCGCTAATTCTATGCAGTGGAGGAACAACGATAGGAAATACAATAAGCCATTTGTAGAAGATGTGAGAAATATAACATTTGGGTTGAGTATGGATGGGATGAATCCATTCGGCAACATGAGCTATAGTCATAACACTTGGCATGTGACTCTCTATATCTACAACCTTCCTCCTTGGTTGTGTATGAAGCAGAAGAACATTATGATGTTGATGCTGATATCAAGGCCAAGGCAACCTGGCAATGATATCGATGTCTACTTGAAACTATGAAAGAAGGTCTTGTAACACTAGAACGATGGTGTGTGGGTATGGGAATACAAAGGAGAGAACTTCATCCTACGCACAATGTTGTTCGTAACAATTCAAGATTGGCTAGCCCTTGACAACCTATCGGGTCAGACTGTCAATGGCTACTATGCATGCATGCATTGCTTGGATGAAATAGAGACATTGTGGCTGAAGAACAGCCAAAAAATAGCGTACCTAGGTCATCACAAATTTCTTCGCAAGGATCATCAGTACCGCAGCAACAGGAGAGTTTTTTATGGGAAAGTTGAGTGTCGATCACCTCCTAAGCATCACACTAGGAGATAGGTATATGAGATGGTAAAGAGACAGAGATGAATATTTCTTCAACGGGGATGACTTCTTCAGGGTGAATTCATGTACTTGTATGAACTGTACAAGGAAGATACCCTCGATGTGGCTATAGTAAGAACGTGGACTCTGTAAGTGACTTATGTATATAATTCCCATTATATGATATTATACCTTGAAATTGCATGCCTAACTTCTCTCATTTATAGAATGGAGATCCATGCATGCAGACAAGAATTAGATAATAAAGTAGGATTCATCGATCCTAGGCTTGTTAACAAGAAACTAGTGAGGTAGAGTCCAGACTTCACCGAGAACTACATATTGAAGTGTCTGCTTTACCACTAACACAAGAAGTTCATACTCTTACCCTACACCTTTGAGTATGTGTTGCATGCAAGGGTATTATGCTTTTATGAGTAACTCAATTCTAGTATTAATTTGCTATGATGTCACATATTCTTATAGTTTTCATTGAATCCTCCTTGTCATCCACCCAGACTTGAGCAAGATTATTATCGTGGACTCACAAAAGAGACATAAGATGACTTACCAAGACCTCATCGACGTTCTAAATAGGTAAACCCGATCATTTAAACTTCTTGTCAATTGAATCTAAGTTTAATTGGTATTCGTATTCACATACAGGGCGTACACATGATACTACAAAAAGAGTGTTATCTACTTTCCATTCAGAAAATAGTATGATATAAAAACCGACTTTTCAGTACATAGGGACTATTCATGTCTTGCATTTCCTACTAAATAAAAGGTTCAATTCATTCTACTGACGAATCATTTCCTCTTGAAGTGTATGAGGCAGCCACCCGGCAACAATCTCTGCAGGTTTTATGTTTTTACTTTCATGCATGCATTTAGCCCTGGCGGAAACGCTGTTAGGTTGAATGATCTTGAGGTATAAAATTAGATATCGATGCCTTTTTAAAAATTTATATACATGTTCAAGGACTAATTCGTTCAATTCTTCAAACGCAGCACTCCAAACTACGCACAAGTGTGTTACAACTTGCAGAAATATATGCTCTTCAAAACCAGATCACCGGGTTATTTGTGGAACATGTTATCAACCCAAATGGCGAGTTTCATGAACTCATCATGCCATCGACACGTGAGAGACCTTCAGATGACACCATGCCTTCTAGTAGAGAGTATGCGATAAGGAGGAAGTCTACCAAGGGGCTTGATAACTTATTGTATTTTGACAAATGACACAATATTAATGAATTACATTAATTACTTTGTATTAATGAAGGACATGAATTGCTATGTATTAATGAATGTGTCTTTATTAATTATTTACTTATATTAAATATATTGATTTATATTAAATATGTGTCTCATTCTATGCATGCGTATTAAGAGGGAGAGAGAGAGATGGAGAGATTGAGGAGAGAGAGGGTGGATAGAGAGGAGAGAGAGACAGAGGGAGGAAAGAAGGGAGGACAAAGAGAGAAAGAGAGGGAGGAGAGAGACAAGAGGCAAAACATTATCGGCTAAAGGTTTCAACCGACAGTGATGCCCTAGATATCACTATTGGTCGAAAGTACCAGCTAGCAGTGATACCCAAATCATCACTGTCAGCTAAATCCTTTAGCTAGCAGTGATAACGTACTTCACTACCTGTTACCCACTGTCGGCTCCAAAACTGGCAATGAAGAGGGTTTTGGAGCCAGCAGTGAAGCATGTTTCCGTACTAGTGTCTACTCCTTATATAATGCAGATAATCCACTTTAAGATTTGAGAGAAATCTTTCTATGCCACTTTAAATTATTGGATCCTTGATCTGCCACTGCAACATATCCCGTGTATACCACAAAACTTACCCTTATGCCCTTATTGACTACTCAAGCTCATGATGTGATCACAAATCGAGGCATGAAAATACATAAATGCCCATGCCATCTCCCTCCTCTAGATCATGAATTTTTTTAAATATGATTTTTTTTACATAAATTTTATAAATAATACATAAATTACAAAAATAATACCTATTCACGGTTTGGTACCACGAGAAAAGGGTTTTCGTGTCCTCAGGATGTGAAAAAGGTAGGACTCCTCACTATAAAACTTAGTCCCATTCTGACGCGAAAATATTCTTTGAGTCCTCACGAAGCGAAAATATGATTTACATGGTAGAAATATTTTTATGCCATAAAATTATTTTGCTTTTGCATTCTGCAAATTACCATATTTGTTGTACAAAAATCGGTAAATGTATTTAAATTTTATTGTATGCATGAAAAACTATTCAGCGAAAATTTTATTTCTATCGCCAGAAAAGATATTTAGTGTGAAAATATTATGTCGCTTTTTTATTTTGTGATTCAACTTATTTTTTATACAGAATGGGAAGATGAAAAAAATCTTAGAATCATTATCCGACAATAGGACGTAGCTGATAAATATTACATGGGAGGCTATAAAAAAAAATTAACAATAGTAGTTGTAAAGCATAAGTATCATAAACCTGGTACAAAGGTTACATACGTTGATGAATATTACATGGGACATGGAGTTTATCATCGTAGCGCGAATGGACCCTAACCATAAAGAGATGATGACAATAAATATTGGCATGTATGGTACGCCTAAAAACTAACTTAATAGTGTGCCGCTGTCAAACCTAACATGCCTTACGGAATGAAAATAGGTCAAGTTACAATAGATGCTCTCTACTGAGTACACCTAGGATATTTACCCTTTTGTAGGGCATCAAGGCCCTCCACCTTAGCACGATGGGCCCTCTCCCACTTCCTTTCCCTCTCTGCTTCGCGTGCTTCAGCCGTGGTGCACTCCTTTGCAACCTTCCTCATGCACTCCTCTTGACGCTTCAGCCGAAGTTCCTCCTGTTGTTGCTCGTACTCCTGACATTCGTAAGCTTCCCTCCACCACATCTCCATGTCGACCCACTACTCTGGTGCTCATTTTGCTCCATGTCCAGCCATTCCATGAAGTCACAGATAGGTGGAGGAGACTGGACAAATGAAACAAGAGGGGATATTAGTAAAAGATAAGTGCATTAAATCGTATGGAAAGTGTCACAGGAGTGATTTATGTCGTTGTACCAGTGGGTACTCATACGGTCCGTGTTGAGACGGGTTGTACTAGTAGTTGGTACACATAAAGAAGCATTTACCATAGGTGTAGGAGATGTCCAAAGCCTACAAGGATCACCATATAAGCACATCGGCAGTCCGTCCCCTTTGGAGATGAAAATCCCCAATGTTTCTTGGGTGAGCTTGGTGGAGCTGACGAAGACATTGCAGTTGATAGAGCTGAAAAAAGAGTAGTCTATCCATGGTTGAGGGTGGGGTTATTTATGATGGCTGGCGGCTAGTGCATGGACTAAGTGCATGGACATGGCTAGGGGCTGGAGAATGGGAGTATTTTGCACATGGAGTGCTTTTACATCGTGCAGGAATAGTCTCTAATAATGATGAATGATACAAGGGCTCATGTTTCATTACCAATTTTGTGAGGTGAAAAGGTTTGTAGCATAACGGCTTGTGATAATTCATTCGAGTATGGTTACATAACACAGTTGTGTTCAGATGGTCAAGTTGGAGGTGCCTTTTATTGATGAAGGGCATCTGATACTCTGTTAAGGTCATCATTGCGTGTCACGGTAAGGAAAAAATTGTGCATGATTCAATGCTACAGTGCGATGAGGTGATGGGTCACTGTAGTTCAATAATAGGCTGGTGCAGTCTAGCAAATAGATTTTCAGTGCTACCCCTTATAGGCTAATGTAGTCTAGCCAATAGGCTTTTCAGTGCTACAACATCTATACACTACCGCGGGGACTTCTTATTTATAATCAAAACCTAATCAATTCTCTACTCACACATCTCATGACCTCGAATTGAATTGAGGTAATGGCGTATCCTCATCCTCTTGATGGCCCCATTGATCCATCGCCTCCACACCCCTATTGAGAGATTTATGGTAGAGATTACTACGAAAGCCACAATTCTCTTTCTTGCTTGTTTTGGCCGCCATGTCGACATGGAGATGATGTTGTAGTCCAAGTTTATGAGCATTTCAGTAACGCAGGCCATCGATTCTTCCATTGTACATATTTCAGAGTATTATTAAGTAATACTCACTTTCTTTCCTATTTTCTAAACACCATTTACTTAGCTCATCTATCATTTTTTTCCAGACGGGTGACTATGGGTTCCAGTACTGGATTGACCCGTGGGTAGAACCACACATTCAAGAATACATCCGTCACCTGTGCGTCATTATCGAAGAACTACTTGAACAATTGCGCCAAGAGGGAGCCAGCAACATCAGAAGGCGCTATATCCTACCTCACATGCCATGTCAGAGGAACAACTGGGAGTAATATGGATGTGTTCTAGCAGTCGAATGTATTGTCTTAGCCTTAAGTAATATTTTCTTGTACCATGTTGTTTGTAATTAAATAAATCATACCCCATCATGTAATGTTGTATTTTGTTTGCACGCATAATAGTAGTAGGGTTTTTAATGCAAAGGGTTTTGAAGTTTAAAGTTGCAGGTGAACGATTTATTGCCTCACAGGACGGCACACAGATATGTTCGAAAGTGGATAAGGCCCCAGTGAGTCTTTGGATGCCATGTTTGCTCGTTTTGATGGAATTGTTAGCAATCTTCGATCAACATGTGTTTTTCCCTATTCTAACCACGAGAGCGATCAAGCTTCTCTATGCTCTAGACCGTAGCATATGGGAAGTGAAAATCTCGAGCATTGAAGAGTCATCAAATTATGACATGCTAACTTATGATTAACTCTTCAGCAAGCTCAAGTCCACCAAGATAGCCAAGGCGGCTTGGATTGGTCTCGGAAACCCCCTGTCTTAGAACATAGCGTTGGTTTCTGGACCTAGCGGTGGCAACCAGTCTGGAGTTGGTGTTTCTTAAGCTAAGACTTTATCTGGTGGTTTTGCTTTGTCTTCCTCAGTCTCTATCACAGAGGAGCAGGTGGATGTGCTTGATGATGAGGACCTTGCACTATCGTAAAGAAATTCACCTGCATCTACAACAACCACCGAGACCGGAGGAGGGATAGTTCACATGCCTGCTTTGAGTGTGGTGACACCACCCACTTTAAGGCGGACTGCCCCAAGCTCAAGAAGAAGAAAGACCGTGACTATGACTACTACAAGCACAAGAAGAAAAATAAGAATCCCTTCTTCAAGAAGAACCGTGACAAGATGGCCAAGACGGCTTCTAGAGTGCTTGTGGCAGCTCTTAGCGACATCGACACCTCTTCAAGCGAGGAGGAGAGCTCGAAGGAGGATGAACCGCATGTGAAGAGCAAGAAGAAAGCCAAGGACCGCACTGGCCTCTGCTTCATGGAGGACAACAACAACGACAACGACTCTGAGCTTGATCCCTCTGAGGTATTACCTTCCTACGACCAACTTTTCATCTAAGTCGATACCTTGAATGATGCTCTCGTTAGCCATGATAGGTTACTGAAGAAATTTGTGCATGAGTTGAAGGATCTTAGGTCTAAGTATGAGTTTGTTTATTCTGAGCTTGCATTAATTAGGTCTAGGAGTGATGATGATGAGTTTGAGAGTTGTTTGGTGGTTATGATAGAACTTGCTGAGCTTCAGGATTTGCATGCTCAAGTTGCCAGTTGACTTGAGACTATTGAGAAGAAGTCTATTGAGGAGGAGTCTAGGTCCACTCTCTTAGGTGCTTGCAAGAATTACCCTTTGCTTGCAAAGGATGTTGAACTGAAAGACAAGCACATTAAGGAGTTAGAATCTATATTGGAGAGTGCTGGGAGTTCCAAAGATGTGCAGCCAAATTGTTCTCCTTCAGCATCTTTCAGGACAAACTCAGCTAGGTTAAAGGGCAAGTTGAGAAGCTTTTGGTCGAGAATGAGTATCTCCTTTCTCTAGTGGAGAAATACTCAGAGAGCAAAGGAAAAATGAACTTGATCTTGTCCAAGACCAAGATGTGTGCCGATAAAGTGGGTTTCGCTCTTGGGTTAGGTTTCAAGAGGGTGGGTTACAATGGGGAGAGTAAGACTGTGTTCACCACACCTACTACCGTAAAAGCTGAGAAATCCAAAATCAATACCACAACACAAACAATCAAGAAACCCATTCTACAAACCATAAAGAAGAATCATACATCACAACCTAAGAGAGCTCCACAGCCCAAGTTGAGAGAGCCTATAAGAGAGCCCCGAGTGACCAGCAGTTGAGTTCCCGAGAGACGCTACCATTGCACCTACTGCTAGAGAGAGGGTCACTTAGTTGGGTTTTGCTTTCGCCGTAGGAGAAATGAGCGGTGTGAGTGGGGGTGGAGCACCCGGGACATGTACCTCCCCTCTATTGGTATACATGAGCCTTTTCCTCACTTCCACTCATGAGTCCCTAGCGTTTTTTAGTCTCTTCCTAGAGGTGTTACCCGGCATGTAACCTACCATGACTCATATGGCTTTGGTTCATGTGTAAGAGGCTTTGAGTCGTAGTGCTTTGGCGGACCATGCTCTCCTCGATGTGGTACTCGCCCCCAGCGTTCCAATGCTAGAATTGGTTTGCATCCACCTACTTTAATTTTACCACCTCAAGGCGGATGACCCAGTACTGGATTCCAAGAAGTTTATAACTAACCCCAGTACTGAGTCATCCACCTACTACTCTTCTCGCATGTAGGTGGCAGGCGGAGGCCTGTAGAACAAGTGGTTCATTGACTCCAGTTGTTCGTGCCATAAGACCGAAGATACATCATGGTTCTCCAAACTCACCTCGACGAAGTGGCACGAGTACATCACTTTCGGGGATGATCGGAAAGGAATGGTGAAAGCCAAAGGTATGGTAAGGGTGAATGAGAGTTTTACTCTCAAAGAAGTGGTTTTGGTGGAACAACTGGGATACAATCTTCTCTCTGTATCTCAGTTCCTAGATGAGGACTTGGAAGTGCATTTCAAATGCGATATTTCTTAAGTTCTTGATTCTTCTAGTGCTTTGATTTGCAAGATTTCCAAAGTTGGGAGAGTTTTTGGAGCTAATTTTTTTGAGCCACTTGGTTCGTCTCATTATTTGATTGCTCAACCTTCTTATGAGCTTTGGATGTGGCATAGGTAACTAGGGCACATGAGCTTTGATTTGCTTACTCGTTTGAGTGCCCTAGGCTTGATCCGAGGATTGCCCAAGCTTAGGTTTGAGAAGAATCTTGTTTGTGCTCCTTGTCAACCTGGCAAGATGGTTGTTACCTCCCACCCACGTGGAATTTCCGTTTTTGAATTGCTGGGGGAAATCAAATCAATCCCCCGGGGATAACGGATTTATCACAGTCAATCTGGTGATGATTGAACGATCAGGAGAACTTCTTCATATGGACACTGTTGGTCTTTCCAAGGTTTATTCGGCGGGCGAAAATTGGTATGTACTTATAATTGTTGATGATTTATCTCACTACTCTTGGGTCTACTTCCTTATGAGCAACGATGAAGTGTTCTCACATTTTCGGAGCTTAGCCTTGAAATTGTTCGAGGCACTTCCCGGTGCATTGAAAACAATTCATAGTGATAATAGCACCAAGTTCAAGAACTATCTCTTTGATGCTTTCTGTCTTGAGCATGGCATTGAGCAACAATTTTTTCCCCATGTGTTCCTCAACAGAATGGTGTGCTTGAGAGGAAAACTCACACTTTGGTGGAGATGGCTAGGACGATGCTTGATGAGCATAGGACTCCTAGGGAGTCTTGGGCTAAGGCTATTAGCACAGCATGCTACATCTCCAATCGGGTTTTCTTGCGCTCGATTTTAAATTTGACCTCTTATGAGTTACGCTTTAGGAGGCAACCGAAGGTCTCACACTTGAGAGTCTTTGGTTGTCGATGTTTCATCCTAAAGCGTGGCAATATTGACAAGTTTGAGTCGCGTTCTTCCGATGGTATTTTCTTAGGGTATTCTCTTCATGGTCATTCTTACAGGGTCCTTAATCTTGACATTAACACCATCATAGAGTCCTGTGATGTGACCTTTGATGAATCAACCTTGTGCTTGTGTTTCCTTTTAGTGTGCAGGTGACCATGAGATTGGTGAAAGCATCTTCTTGGATGGCAACCTTCTAGCTCTTGGAGATGATGAGGATGATCCACTACTTCCTACTACCTCACTCCCGAGCTGTGTCCTGCCTCTTCTACACCGGCAGAAGGTCATGCAGCTTCTACTTCCATTTCAACTACTTTTTAGCCTGCACATCAGTGTTTAAGGGAGAGGTCCTCTCACAGCGTGAGGCCCCTCAGCACATTCAGTGGCATCATCCACCACACCAAATGATTGGTGATCTCAGCGAGAGGGTAACTCGTTCCAAATCTACTCATCATGCTCACTTTACTGATTTTGCATTCGTTACTTCTTTTGAGCCCCATGATGTTGGACATGCTTTATCTGATTCAAATTGGGTCAATGCAATGCATGAAGAGTTAGAAAATTTTGAGAGAAACCAAGTTTGGGTCCTAGTAAAACCACCTCCTAATGTTCACACCTTTGGTAGAAAATGGGTTTTCAAAAACAAACAGGGGGGAGGATGGGCCTGTAGTGAGAAACAAGACTAGACTTGTGGCTCAAGGTTTCACTCAAGTAGAGGGGATAGACTTTGGAGAGAACTTTGCACTAGTAGCTAGGATAGAAGCCATTAGGATTCTTCCTGTATTTGCAGCATCCCAAGGTTTCAAGTTGTACCAAGTGGATGTCAAAAGTGCTTTCTTAGGTTTTGAGCACCCCAAATATCCTCAGAGTGTATAAGCTTAGGAAGGCTTTGTATGGGCTTAAGCAAACTCCTTGAGCTTGGTATGATAGGCTTCAGTCTTTCTTGCTAGAGCATAGGTATGAGATGGGGTCTGTGGATAAAACTTTGTTAACTCTCAAGCATGGTAATAATTTCCTACTTGTTCATATTTACGTGGATGATATCATCTTTGGTGGTTCTTCTCATGTTCTTGTGGCTAAGTTTACAGAAACTATGAGCAGCGAATTTAAGATATCGATAATGGGCGAGCACAACTTCTCCTTCGAACTACAAATCAAGCAATGAAAGCAAGGTGCATTCGTCCACCAGACGAAGTACACCAAGGATTTACTGAAGAAGTTTGACATGAGCGATGCGAAGCCCTTGGCCACACCGATAGCTACCTCAGCAATACTTGATCCAGATGAAGATGGTGATGAGGTGGACTAGCGAGAGTACAGAAGTATGATTGGCTCCCTCCTGTACCTGACGGCGACAAAACTAGACATTCAATTCGACGTTTGTTTGTGTGCATGCTTCCAAGCTTCACCAAGGATATCTCACCACCGAGCGGTGAAACGCATACTCAGGTACCTCAAGCACACCCTGGAGTATGGCCTTTGGTATTCTGCCACTTCTTCTCTCTCTTTTTGAGGTTTTTCGGATGCGGATTTTGCTGGTTGTAGAATTGACAGGAGGAGTATCTCTAGTACCTGTCGTTTTTTAGGTACTTATCTTGTGTGTTGATCTTCTCGCAAACAGTCTAACGTTGCGTAGTCTACTGGTGAAGCTGAATATGTAGTTGTTGCTAGATGTTGCTCATAGATTTTATGGATGGTTGTTACCTTGAGAGATTTTGAGTTAAATTTCAAGAGTGTGCCACTTTTGTGTGACAACACTAGTGCTATCAACTTATCCAACAACCTAGTTCAGCATTCAAGAACCAAACACATAGATATGCGATTCCACTTTCTGAGAGACCACAATGAGAAGGGAGAAATTGAATTAAGCTATATTGATACCCAACACCAGCTAGCCGACATATTTACCAAGCCTCTAGATACAACCAGATTTGCCTATTTGAGAGGAGAGTTTGTCATGTGCCATCCCTATGCATTGTGAGGGAGAGTTGCTCTTGTAAATACTCTATCTTACTTTTGAGCATTTGCATTGCATCTCAGCATGTAAGATAATCATAGTAATTGAGCTTTGACTTGTATGTTTTTAGCATTTTCTTGTGCTAGACTTGAATTTGGACTAAGTTGAGTAGTTGTGCAGAGCAATCTTCTAATACTAGGCTCTTCTTGATGCTTTTACATGAAACATCTCGAGCAAGCTAGCTTTCCCTAAGATAAAATTTGGCAATTTTATGAATCATATAGGCTATAAAATGCTACTTTCTTTATCACCATGTTCATAATTGCTTAGGCTTAGTCAATACTTGTGTTAAGACTAGTTTGATGAATTTCTTGCTCTAGAACTTATTGGTTCAAGACAGTGGATTAGGGAACATTGCACTATGTTTTCCGTCTTTGTTAAATATTTAGCTCATAATAGAACCTTGAGGGAACATGTGTTTCTTGTGTCACAAAGGCACTACTTAACTTGATCTTGTGACCATCTTGATAACTTGAGCAAATTGAATAATCATGAAAAATCAAGTCTCTTGTGCTAAAATGTGATCCAATATGGTTGCCTTGAAGCCTCAAGGTGTTTGTTGTACCCAGTTGCACGACATTTTTCTTAGATAAGAGGCAACTTGAGGATAAATTGAAAAGGAGATAAATGTGCCTAAATGTTAATTCGTTTTAACCACTTGATCAATCGAAGTTTTGGTTTCATATGTGAGCGTTTGCAAAGTCCTATGTCCTGAACTCTTGTTTGCCTAGTTTGAGGTTGAAATTGGCTAGTTCTTCATGCTTGTATTACCTTGGCACGAGTGGATGCTTATGTGGTGGTCACTTTGAACATGATTCGGCTATGTCAACTTCAATGCACCAACCAATTCTTTGGGTTTAACTTGTAAAGTTTTATGTCCTTTTGTTACTATCTCTTTTTGAGCCTCTATGCAATTGTGAGCTCCACCTTCACCGTTTCGCAGCCCTTTGATAATTCTAGCTCATGCAAATGCTTTGTGGTATACCTGTGAAAGCTCATTAAGATTGCATATTCATGTATTGCATAAAGTTTTGTCCTTGATGTTTGCATTGCTAAAGGGGGAGAAATCATGAAAGCAAGTCTCAAAGGGGGGGGGGGGGGAATGTAACATGTGCACTCATGAAGGAGGAGCATAGGGAGAGTATCTTTTGTATTTTTGCGTATTTATTTTCTTTTTGGCTAGTCTCTTCTTCTCTTCGAGTCTTTGCAATCTTCTTATGCAAAGTGACATGTTCTTGCTCCTTCTCAAGTTTTTGTTCACTTGGATGAGTTTCTTGTGCGATCTTCAAACCTTGTTTTGTTCTTTGTGATGTTATCAATGCACTCATCAAGGGGGAGATTGAGAAACCAAGTTGAGATGTGCCTTGGTTTATCTTGTGTGATGAGTGATTGACGTTTGTGTGGCTTTTGTTGGTTAGCATATGCATGGTTATATACTGCAATATTGATTTTGTCTAACCAAAGTTGAAAAGAATTGGAGTTTGTATCGTTATCTCGATGCATGAAGCTTACACACACTGGATAGTTTTGTGTGACGGTTTTTTACCTCAGCGGATTGTTTGATGTGTGGTAGATTTGAGCATCGGAGCTTTTCAGCACAGAGGTAGAGAAAGATTCATTCACCGGAAGGTCCGGTGTGGGTGAGAGTGAGCACCAGACTAATTTTTTCAAAGAATGGTGCAAATGTGAAAGTCGGTAACCTCACTGGATGGTTTGGTGTATGCACAAGTGATCACCAGAGGCTTCACCGGACAAAGATTTCTAGATTGGTTGAAAACCTAAGTTCTAGTAATGATGTACTCACCGGATGATCTGGTGATGGGCGTGTGAACATGGAAGAGTATCACCGGAGCCTTTCAGTTATGAGGCAAATATTGAGGTGTTCACCAGACTATCCAATGTTGGGATTTTATGATCACCAGACTAATGTTTTCAAAGAGGAATGAAAACTGGGTTCCAATGGAGTTAGGTCCTGTTTGTTTCGGATTGTAAAAGCTAGATTGTGATCAAAATTCAAAAGCTGAAACAAACAGTTGGATTGTGATCACAATCCAAAATCTGAAACAAACAGCTGGTTGGAAAAGCTGAATTGTTACAATCCAACACTCAGATTGTAACAATCCAGCAATCCACCTTACATCAGATTATAACAATCCCCAATCCAGCTTTTACAATCTATATTTTACAATCCAGCTTCTTACAATCCATAATCTATAAGCCGTTTTTCACAATCTCCAGTTGAAACAAACAGGCCCTTATACTCACCGGATGGTCCGGTGTTGCACTGGTGCGAACGTCAGATCATCTGGTGTTCATATTTTTGTTACGTCCGATCTTTTTCAACTTGATTTCAATTTGAACTACCATGTGATGATGTTATATGGTTCTGGAGATGCACGTTTGCTAGTCTCATGGTGTGCAGGTGAGAGATGCAACTTGGTTTCTCTCAAAATTTTCAAGCTCTTCATGCATGGCATTGACCCAACTTGAATCAGATAAAGCATGTCTAACAGCATGGGGCTGAAAAGAAGCAACGAATGTAGAATTAGTAAAATGAGCATAAGAAGCAGTCTTGGATCTCGTTACCCTCTCATCAAGATCTCCGATCATCATATGCGGAGGGTGTCACCGCTGAATGTGTTGAGGAGCCTCACACCTAGAGGTGAACTCCCCCTCAACCTATGCTGGTGCAGGCTCGAGAGCAGCTGAAGTGAAAGTAGACATTGTAGGACCCTCTACTTGAGTAGAAGAAACAGTTGCTATCTTTGAAGCAGGTGTGGTCGAGGGAAGTAGTGAATCATCGAGAGCTGAAAGGTTGTCATCTACAAAGATGCTCTCGCTCATCACCTGATCATATGCACACTTCAAAAACAGAACTAGCCCAGCGGGTTGATTCATCAAAGGCCACATCACAGGACTCTATGATGATGTTAGTGTCAAGATTAAAGATCTTGTAAGAATGATCATGAAGAGAATACCCCAAGAAAATACCATCGGAAGAACAAGACTCAAACTTGTCAAGGTTGCCATGCTTTAGGATGAAGCAACGACAACCTAAAACTCTCAAATGTGCAACCTTCGACTTCCTCCCAAATCGCAACTCATAAGAAGTCAAATTCAAGATCAAGCATAAAAAAATCCGATTGGAGATGTAACATGTTTTGCTAATGGCCTCATCCCAAAATCTCCTATGAGTCCTATGCTCATCGAGCTTCGTCCTAGCCATCTCTCCCAAAGTGTGATTATTCCTCTCAACCACGCCATTCTGCTAAGGAACGTGTGGGGTGAAAAATTGATACTCAATGTCATGATTAAGACAGAAAACATCAAAGAGATAGTTCTTGAACTTGGTGCCATTATCACTGTGAATTACTTTCAGTGCACCAAAGAGTTCTTTGAACAATCTCAAAGGTAAGCTCTGAAAGTGTGAGATCACTTTATCATTGCTCACAAGAAAGAAGACTTAAGAGTAATGAGAGAAGTCATCAACAATGACAAGAACATACCACTTTTCGCTCGCCGAACGAACCCGAGATTCTACTGTTTATAAAGGTATTGTAGCACGTAATCTGGTACATCCGTTCCAGATCTGACGGTTCAGAACTGCGAATGTCATGATACTGTTCATCCTGATCAGAGAATATGATTCCCCCGTAACCTTCCTTTCTCGTGGTTTTGCAAGCAAGGAATCCAGTATATCTTACCACATTTGTTTGTTATATCTTCCCAGACTCCTCTTATAACAAATTCATTTGACTTCATATAAAAATGCTTTTCAAAATTATTATGTTTGTTTGTTTGAGAAGAATTTCAAAAAACTTCCGCAACGGCGCGCTTCACGTAGCGGATGTTCACGCGCCCAAAGATGCAAGAGAGAAACAGAGTCCACTCCCAACGGCGCGCTTGCACGCTGACGCCGCGCGCCGTCCCTCGCCAACGCTCCCGGCCGGGGTCCAAGGACTCATCAACACGTCCCCGCCGCGGGCCGAGTCACAGACCCTCGACGTGCAGCTCCTCACCTCCGGGCTCTGCGCCACCACCGACCTCTCCGTGAAGCTCTTAGTCCTGCACCTCCGATGCGGCTCTCTCCACAACGCCCGCGCCGTGTTCGACGGAATGCCGAGGTCCACGGGGCGGATGGACGTGTTGCTGAAGCTGTCCACGGCGCTGGCGCTGCCGTGCGTCGTCGTCAGGGAGGTCCACGCGCGCGTCGTGAGGTCCGTCGTGGAGTTCGACGAGATCCTCTTCGCCAGCGTTGGTGGACGCCTACGTGAAGAACGGGACTGTGGGCACGCGCGGCGTGTGCACGGCGCGATGCCCGTGCGGAGCTTGGTGTGCTCGACGGCGCTGCTCGTCGGGTGCATGAACGAGGGGCTGTACAGGGACGCCGAGGCAATATTCGAGGGGATGGAGGAGAAAGATGTCGTGGCGTATAACGCCATAGTTGAGGGGTACAGCAAGACGGAGGAGAAGGCGGAGTGCTCCCTCGAGGTGTTCAAGGCGATGCAGCAAGCGGGGTCAACGTTCGTGAGCGTGCTCGGCGCGTGATCTCTCTTATCGTCACCGGAGCTTGGCGAGCTGGTGCATTGCCAGGCGATCAAGAGCAGCCTCTTTTCTGACATCAAGATGGGAAGCGCACTGATCGACATGTACTCCAAGTGCGGCCGGGTGGAGGACGGCCGGAGGATCTTCGACTGGATGTCAGAAAGGAATGTCGTCACGTGGACGTCGATTATCGACGGGTACGGGAAGAACGGCCTCTCCGATGAGGCCCTCCAGCTGTTCGGCGAAATGCGAATGCGGCCTAATGTTAGGCCGAACCACGCCACCTTCTTGAGCGTCTCGCACGCCGGGCTGCTGTCTCACGGCCAGGTCTTCCAGAGCATGGAGAGTGAGTACGCGCCGCGGCCGCTGATGGAGCACTACGCGTGCATGGTGGACCTGCTGGGCAGGTTCGGAAGCGTGCGCCACGCCTACGATTTCATCAGGGGGATACCGGCGAGGCCCAACTCGGACGTGTGGGCAGCGCTGCTCGGGGCAGCCACGCTGCACGGGGACGTGGACATGGCCAACGTCGCGGCGAGGGAGGTGTTTGAGCTGAGCCGTGCGGGGAGACCGGGATTCTACATGGCGTTCTCGAACACGCTCGCGGCGGCCGGAAAGTGGAACGGCGTGCACGATGTTAGAGAGAGGATGAAACGGCGAGGGGTGCTCAAAGACGCTGCCTGCAGCTGGGTCGGCTCTGAAAACTCGCCACTCGTTGCCGGATACAAGAACAACAAAGGCTTTTGTCTAAGCACAAGTTAGATAGGCTAGAGATTAAATCTACAAGATCTAATTAAAATGATGATGAGAAAATAATAATACTAAAATACTAATAATAGTAAAAGTAATAACAATACAATACTGATAACTGATGTAAATTAAGATCTCTTCAGGTAGAGCTTTTCACCTTGCTCGTGGCTTGTAAAGTTTCTTCTGTAACATTTTTTCCTTCCGCTATTGGGGAAAAATTCAATTTTTCAATTCATACAATGGAGAATACAGCGACTGGCATGCTGCATGCGACAGAAGAAAAGTACCGTTATATTTGTATTCTGATAGGCAATCACGAATAGCACATATACAACCATCGTGTATATTATGTCTTATGGATAACTGCTTCGCAAAAGATCTCACACGTTGTTACTAATGACTCGTAAAGGATCTCATCTCTAGCGTATACACAACCAGGAAGCTAAATAATCCGGACCTAGTAGTTAACACAAGAAATAAATACACAGGCACAAAGAATTGTTACAACGTATCTTATGTCTTATGGATAGCTTCTCCGCAGGCACCGCGTCTGCATGAAACCTCTATGCACAATCATCAAAGACCTGTGAAAGCTTCTGCCCACAACAATCTCCTGTTATTAATTTGAAAATTTTGAGCAGGCGGGGCAAGTCCTGGAATGTCTCGAATGTTTTTGTTTTGTGGATGGACAATCTGGAAGAACAAAAGGGAAATAGTGAATCATCATTCCGATTCAGTTACAATTGTTGCATAGTAATATCAGGAGATGACAAGAGATCTCCATGACGAATATTAAACTGAGAATATCAATGAGAAACATATGTTACATACCTTAACAACGATTATTGCAATCACACCTAAAACTATCAGAAAGAGAAATGCCATAATACATTTGTCAGTTGCAACCTGCAAAAGGAGGTTTTCAACTTTCAGTTGGTTTGTGCGCCATCGTGTCTGTACATGTACCCATGTGTGTGTGTGTGTGTGTGTGTGTGTGTGAGAGAGAGAGAGAGAGAGAACCTGACGACCAATCTCTTTCACTAGTTGGCTAGCTTTCTTTAGCGAAAAGTGAACAGAATCTAGCTCATTCCCAATTCTCTTCATTTGCTCTGTCTGAAAATAAGGCATTTTTACAGTTAGAAATTCCTTCTAATCTTCTTGAATATAAGTCGTAACTCATGTGTAATCTTTAGGATAGAAGGTCAACCGACAAAATTCTCTTTTTGTTGATAGTGGATAGAGATGGGCATGTAAAAAGTACAGCTCAACTTGGATCATTAGTGCATATCTATATACTTCGATATAGGAAAGAGCTATCTATTATTGAATGGAATGGGATGAAGCAATGCAAAGACCAAATGTAATGCCCTAAATAGAAGTACCTAGCTTAGAAGGGAAAAAGTTGTTGCTCCAGTAAAAAAAGAAAAACATACTTGCTGTGTTAATGCTGCAGCAGTCTGAGTTCCAACCTCAACAGTTTGGTGTACGACCTACAAGAAGGATGTCCTGTGTAAAATTCTCTATGGAAGGCATTCAAACAAATTAAAAAGAGTGTAGTAGGGGAAGCAACCATTTTTGAACGCTCAATAGCTTGATCAGTCTGATCCATTTGGTTCCTTCCAGTATCAATGAGTTGCTGGTTCGTCATAGCTGCAAGGTAAACCAGATGCTCTTATATAAGAACAAGTAAAATACCTTGCCTCCAGATTATTCCATTATTTAGGTTTACAAACTTAATAGTATGAAGCAGTAGCATCTTGCTGCAAGCATTTCTTTCTTGGAGAAAATGTTTGCAGTCCACACTTTTTTTTAATCTTTTGGAAGCCAATTAAGCATGTATAGTGTGCGCATGTTGCAAACAGTCAGCTGCAATATGGAATGGAACACGCCAACTGAAACAATATCCAATCCATTTTGTTGTTGTTTAGACTCCTCAGAACCTATGAAGTGGAACTAATCAAGGAAAGTATCAAGTGCTCAAAATTTTGACACTTGACTCTCTCTTTTCTACTTTTTTATTAACAAAAAATATATCCTATCAGTAAATTTCTACATTTCATAACAAAGCTTTTTTCTAAAAGTACTTTCAAGCAGCTCCACTGTCAAAAGAACCATTCCATTATATTAGTAAGTTGAAATATTGTAGCTACGATCTTATTCTTTGTGGAATATGCTCAGCGAGCCATTTGACAAGCTTGAAGCATTAGAAAGTAATAGCATAAGATTAGCCATAGTTACGAAGTTAGCAACTAATTTCACCTGACGCCATTTGAATATTGTCCTCAGCAGCAGGCTCGCTACTTCCAGCACCCATATCGAAGAGCTCAACCCTCTTATTATTATTACCAAGGCTACTTTGGTATCTGCAAAAAAAATATTTTGATTTAGCCTTAAAACATAAGAGAAGTATCAAGAGGCACAAGACCATGGCAGGAGGTGAAAAGGTTTTAAAAAGTAATTTTTTCAATTTTAGTAGTAAAAATTAACTCTTCAGAATTCGGATAAAAAAAATATAAAGGAGATAGCAAAAGAATTGAAAACGATTTTTTTTTTTCGAGAAAGGATGTCAACTTACGTTTTCCTCAAGGTAACATAGGAATTTAACTCTTTGATCTGTACAGCACACAAGAGACGTTAAAAACATGTGCAAAGTGAAACACAGCAAGGCTACTGAAGGGGGTTACCAACCATGAACTGTTTTCTGTCATTTAGCAGCTTGTTGGTCTCGGGAGGATTCTTTGACTCGTCATCTTTGAGAATGCGATCAAACTCTTTGATCAAGCTGGAAAGAATCAAATAGGAAAAAAGCATTATTAATAAATCATCAAAAGGGGTAATCTTCATGACAAATAAAGATCAGATAATATCATTCCCAATTCAGCAGTTCCACTGAAATAAAGGATATCTAAATCAGAAATGTCATAAAAACACTGGAAAGGACGTGTGCATGGACAAATAAGTAAATTTAGTGCATGCATTGGAAAAGAATACAGTGTTTTTGCAATAGGATATTCAAGAGTAGTGTTCAACTTGACCTACCGCTTGCACTCCTTCATTTTCCCTGTGAGATCTTCCAATTGTTTAGCTTGCCTATTAGAATCTTTAATCTTGTCCATCTTTTGAAATCCATTTCTGCAAAAATATAAGTACATATCATGAAAGAAAACTTCCTCTCAGGAGTACGTAAACGCGAAAGCAGATAATGACTTGAGAGTATTTTGAAAGAGATCAAAAGATATTTAAACAATGAATCTTAGAATTTACATGAACATTTATGTTCCTACATCACAGTGTAAAAGGCACCCTCGACGGGGTCAGACAAAGAAGGTGAACACTGGTTTTTGCAAATTGGAACTCAGAACTGGAGCACCAAGGACTGGAAGCCTAGTATCAATTAACTGGATCAATATTTGTTCACAATAAAGATGCATGCATAGAAATACATATTGACCCTCAAGAAATGCCAAAAACAGCTTGCAAGATTTAGCAACAATTAATGTGAAATTGGGGGGGGGGGGGCAAGGACAGATATCTTTATGTTAACGAATCAATATTTATTCATAATAAGGAGGCATGCATCACAATACATCCTGACCATTGGAATATGCTGAAAGATCTTTAAGTATCAGCAACAAGCCAACAATTAATATCACAAATGGGAACATGTTAGGCAAATGCTGTGGACATCATCCAACCATTTCATATCTCATTATCTCAGTGACCAGAAAAGGTAGAAAAGATAATATCAGTTTCAATTCATTCAATTAAGTCATCTACGTAACATAACAACGGATCAAAACTCAGTACCTAATAACATCCAAGACCAAAGGATTGACATTCCTATAAACATTTCCATAACCAAACATAGCAATCCATATGCATGACTATTTGCCATGAAAAACATAGCAAACAAGTTATTGACAAGGATCAATTCAATTAACCAAATCTACTCTGAGCATTCAAGTTCAGCAGTGTAACAAGACAACCACACGGCCTAATCGCGCAAGTTTTTTAGACCTTATGCAACTCTGACGTATGTAGCTTGTAGAAATAAAGTTGGCTAGAGTGATCAATAGAGATAGTAAACCAATACTTCCCTTGCAGAATTTCATATATCAGTTCCAATACCTGATTTAAGTATGAACAGAGGAGACAACGAATTCAGCAGGACAAAACTCACCATTACTAATTGCGTGAGAATGCTTACAAGTGGTACAAGTACAACAATCAAAACCGTACCAGTTACATTGCTGGTGGCATTAAACTCAATATGCATCTTGAAGCGACATTGCATCAGGAATACTCTTAACAATGAAAAAAATAAACATTTTGTAGTATCTTAGGGCCTGTTTGGCAGAGCTCCAGCAAATTTACAAGATCTAATAGCTCTCCTTTTACATTTTTAGTGGATGCCTCTATGGTGAACAGTAGCATCAAGCCATCAAATTTGACCAAGTTGTTGCTTGATGGCCAACAAACCTGTTTGGCTAAATACTGAGTTCCACAGCGGCGGCTAATAATTTTGCCTTCAAAGAACCCCACCATTCCACCTGATAATTCCGAACACAAGAGCTTCTCCTTCTCATCTACCATACCACACTTGAGACTTGAGAGCGATTCCGGCAAGCAACCACTGGAATGAGCCAAAAAGCTACAATTTGACAAGCACCCCAAGCAGCAGAAGGAAGCGGACACGAGAGGACAGACAGCACCGGTTCAGAGCAATCTCGAAACGCAAGCTTCTTCCCCACTAACGCGTCGGCGGCTCCGCCAAGGCAAGCAAGCAAAGTAGTACAAAACCAGTAACGGGGCCGCAGCGAGGGAGGGGGAGATGAAGCGGAGGAGGCGGACTCACTGGAGGGCGCGGAAGATGTCGTGGATCTCGCCATCGATCTGCTCGAGCTCCGGGCTCATGGGCACGTCGCTCGCCATGGTGCACCCCTTCGCTCCCTCCGTTCGCGCTCTCCCCTTCCCCTTCCCCTTCCGGCCCGAACCCTAGCCTGCGGGCCTCCTCACGCAGCCATTCCCGAACCGGCAAACGCGGGGAGGGAGAGGAGGAAGGGGGAATTGGAGGTTGGGAAAGGACGACGACGACGAGAGAGGAAGAGGGGCAGTTGGTGAGAGCTGGGGGGTGGGGGCGGGGGCAGCCTAGCGTGGCCGAGGGTAGGGCTTGGCTCCTCCGCGGCGGCCTGGCGTATTAGCTGGGGTTTAGAATAGAATCTGGCGGAACAGGGAGCGGAAGAAAGCGATAGAGCGAGCGCGTGACAGCGACGACGCGGCTAGGATAACGTTGTTAACGTCACGGCCGGAGCCAACTGCTCGGCCAAATGACGTCTCTGCTCTTCTGCCGAGTGGGGACACCTCGCAACCGGCAGCGGCTGTGTTGGGTGTTGTCAAGTGTTCCTTGGCAAGTCTGAGATTTGGAATCGTTTTTTTTTTTTCGAACAGGGCACGGGTTATGTCAAATTAGTAGCAGTGATTACAAACCTGGTATTGAAAAAAAAAACCTGAAGATTAACTAAATTACACAAACAGAGGTACCTGTTCTTGTCTCCAAATCCAACAAGACAAAAACACCTAGGATCGGACAGAACATAGATGATATACTAAAATAAAACGAAGAGGCTGCATACTTTGGAAAAGTGCAAAAGATTTTCAATTATTTTTCCTTTTTTGTTTAAAAAGGGACATAAAAATAATACTGGAGTGATAATCCAGTGAGATTTTTACCCACTTTAATATTTTATGCCATAATATGAAAGTTGGAGGGAGGGAATTGCCACCATATCAATATGTTGCTGCCAACTGGCAAAAATACCACTCAAATGTTAAACGTTGCCAAAACGTCACATTCCTTTTCTACTCCATTAACCAAAATAACACTTTCTTCTAGCTCTATTCGATTCTCCCTTTTTTTTCCTTTTTAACTGGGCTCTAACCGGTGAGCTTACCAGATCAGATTCCTACTTCCTTCTCTCCTACTTCGTATCAAAGTTGCACAGCGCCGTCGCCTCGCCCTTTCTCCCTAGGGGCGGATTAGCTCAAAAATAAGTAAGAACATAACAGTGATTAGTCCTTTACAACTTAAAAAATAACTAAATCATTAAAATCCATAAAAAACAAGAATTTAAACGGTCTTGTTTCTACGAGCCGCCCGCCCAATGGGTCCATATCGCACCTTCTTCAGCACCGCCTCTTCCCCGTAGATCGTGACGCCCACCTCTACCTGGCTCAGTCGTAGCAAGAGGATAAGAGTACAAGTGTTTTTTCTTCTCTAGCTAGCTCCACTAAACTCATAATGATTTTCTAGTTTTTTTTAGACATGTTTGCAGTATTCTCCGAGTAGTTTTTCGGTTAGAATTAGCGGAGCTATATCAAATAGTAGCTTTCAGCTTTTAACTCTCTGAGTAAAATCTGTGGAAGTGATTCTCTGAAATGAATTAGAAGTTGAGGAGCTAAAAAAAAGTAATTTCTCCTGATTCACTTTCCGTATAGAATCATTTTCTCCATATATTTATTTTAGAAAATTACTTTTAACCCCAAAATCACTTTTTTAAAAAAAATCACTCAAAAATATCTAAATCAGAAAAAACTCTACCAAACAGACTTTAAACCCATTTATATAAGAACAGAACTAAATAATACCGGCTGTTATGGAGAACGACGTGCCGAATCGTTGGAAGCAGCAGCCCAGACCATTTTCTCAAGAGAAAAACAAAGAAAATGACGGGTGAAGCTAGGTGAAGCCTGGGCCCAAACTCCAAAATAGTAGAGGCTCAAATATACCCAGAATGGCTTTCTTCAGTAATTGGCACACAGTAACAATATGGGGATATTTTTTAAATAAATTTTTTGCAAATATATGTGACCATTTTGTAAAATTATAGAACTAGGCTCACGTCACCATTTCAACAGATGACAGGTTGGCAGGTTCTTGTTGATTTTTTAAAAAATGAAATAAGGATTGATTTGGATTAGGTTTTATAATCGTTACAGATGTTTCGGACGCGGGCAATTTGATTCGCAAAGTTGAACATCTATCACGAATGAAAAGTTCTCGGCACATGGTTGCAAATTTTACAATGCAAGTGATAAAATATGGGTTCTACTGTGTGGATCAGGGATTTCCCCCCTTCTCTCACGTTTTGCTTCGCGCTGCTCATCTTCTTGGCGACGCAATAGAGCTTGACGCCTATGAAGAAGTTCCTCACGCCTATGAAGTTCGGTATCCTGCCTCCTTAAAATATCTTCCCATAGACGGTGTTCCTCCTCTTGTCTTTGAAGGTCCTCAGCCTGTCGCTTGAGTTCCTGTTCTTGTTGCTGATGTTCTTCTTGCTGCGCATGACATGCCACTTGTCTCTATCATGCTTCCACCATCCTAATCTCATACTCCCTTTTTGTTTCGGCCTCTCTGATCCAAATCCTATTGAACGGCGGCCTAACCATGTCGATTCATTCCTTGAAGTGGCAAGGTTGTTTAACAAGTATAGTTCACAATATGGATTTGGCAGGCATGGAAGGGTGGAAAAGATTACCATACCTTGAAATCAGAGTCAAGTTTGGGAAACATGAAGAACCTCCTACCAAAGATCTCTACCTCCAAAAAGCTATGGCACCCTACTAAAATGTAATATTAACAAATAATTAAACATAACAGAATATTACAATAAGTCATTGTAACACCCTGATTTTTAGATTTATCAAATTTCTAAAATTTTCCAAGGGTATTGAATAGCTTCACTAGTAGTATCGGTTTAAAACCTATTTTCTTAAACAATCAATCAATATAGGTTATTATTTTGTGTGCATTGCATACTGAGTTTTGTTAGGAGCCAGGTAAATGCATTAGAGTTCTCTTTCCTTTTCTTTCTCTTTGGTGTTTTGAGTGAAAAAGATTTTGAAAAGGTTTTTACAAAACTCAGTAGTGAATAAGTTAAGGATCTTAATGGTTGGAATTCAAAATCTTTGAATTCCTTATCTTTTCAATTCTTGATCATACCTGATCCTTCTCTAGCTCAATTCAAATCTTATCAAAATTCTTGTTTCAAGTCAATCTTTTCTCTTTCTCAAATTCTACCCAAAATCTAAATTCAAATTCCTTATCTACTCATATTTTTGTTCAACTTCATCTTTTTCATTTCTTTTAAATTCACTCCAAGCTCAGTTCAAATTCAAATCCTATTCAAATTTCTCTGTAAAAGTTTCTTATCTAAACCCTAGATATACCTAAAGTATCTTTGGGCTCAATCTTGCTCAAGTTCAAACCCTTAGTCAAGTCTTATAGATGGCCCAAAAAAGAATCCACGAAACCTGTAAATTTTCGCGGAGTCCTAAACAACCTCATATTCTCATGACGTTTCGGAGTTCAAAACGGCCTCAAATGCAAATCTTGACAATACCAAAGTTGTAGGTATCGTCGAGAGCTTCGATTTGAATCTATGGAAGTCCTCTTTTGGATAATGGAGCTAGGAGTTATGGCCCCCGAAATCAGTATTGTGTAGAGAAGTCCGAGTTCAAATAGTTTATATTGTGGCGCAGTTTTGGAAATCAAGATGACGTTTTCAGAAGTTCCAATGACTACCAAAGTTGTAGATATTTTCGAGTAATACAATTTAGAATCAAGAAACGTTCAATTTGGAGTCCGGACGACAGAGATATTATCCTCGGAATACAGAGCTACGAAAAAGGAAACAGTAACCGACTCGAACTCGAATCCAATTCGTGTTCGGTTTGGACTCCACCTCATCCAGCCGCCCCTAGCCCTATATATATGAGTTGCACGCCCTCTCCTACCTCTATTCCATGCCCTCAAGCCCTAGAAGTCGCTGCTGCCCTGCCCGTGAGTCGCCGGAGCACCGCCATTCGCCGGAGCCGCCGCTGCCGTCGCCCGTGATGCGCTACGTCGTCTTCTCCGTGAATCCTCTTTCTTCCACCATCAAAGCAAGGTGAGGACCCCTTCTTCTCCTCCCTTACTACTGTTTTAGCATCATACTAAGTCCCTAGCCAAGCTCTAGCCCCGGCCAAAGCCCGATCTATGCCGCCACGATCGTCGCCGTCGCGGACAGCCGCGCTGTAGCCGATTGGCATCGATGTTCCCGACCGATCAGAGGTCAAATCACCAAGCCCTTTTACCGGTGCATGTCCCATGATGTTCCCCAAGCCCTCACCAACCAGGTCGGCCAGTAGATTAGCCAAACTATCGAAATCAAAGTCGACATACCCGTTGTCCGGTTTCTGGACATGTTCTGCACGCGCACCGGATTTGCATTCGCGTCCCCCGTCAATCCGAAAGCCGTATTTTTTGCACCAACTGCATCACGGCGTGTCCCATTGAGTCTTCTACGTTACCCTAGGAGCCCATCCCCGTTTGTGCAGTGACATGACCAGGATGTCAATGCCAACCACAGCATGTCGCAGCCATCAACCGTTTCACCTGTGCTGATCGTTCTTCCTCTCAGGGGATGATCTACCCAAAACCATACCATATCATTGTGTTCCCGGATTATATGAACATCCTTGTTCAAACGGTTCCTTAAAATTCATAGCCAATCTCTGTGAATGGGAGCGTCTTCGTTCCTGCATTTGTTCGCGGTCACCACCAAACCTAGAAGCAGTCATCGCTGTTTTGCCGCTACCTCGGATGACCCCTTCCAAAACCAACCATATCGCTGAGTTAGTCTTTTCGCGTTCTACGCTATGCTTCCCTTGTTTCACTGAAACACCACTGAAGCCGACATCTATGTTTGTGGCCATATGCCCGATCACCATCTTCGACGAAACCTGAACCACCACCGCTAAATAGAGTGACTAGTAGTATCCTAAACCTAGAAGCGCAACCTTCAGCATTTTTGATCCATCATAGGTGGTCGATACTAGATCTCCGCGTATCCTTTCTTTAATCCAAGATGGTACTTGCATAGCATGCCAAGTCAGCACCACATCATTCTCCTTAGCCTAGTCAGTGAAGTCTAGTCTGTCCTAAACTTCTTGAATCTTGCGCAATGACGTTGTCAAGCCTAGCGCAATGATTGCATAATAAACTCTTTTCCCATAGGAAGATAACTCCAGTAAATTAGTCTTTCTTTTCAGTCTAATCCATCTCTCGAAAGCTGTTCTCTTTTCATCTTAACTCCGATTTAGGCGATTCTTGCACCTAAACATTTCTAAAATCATCCCTATCCAACCATAGTGTTTTTTAAAGTGTTTTGATGATATTTGGTATGTTGTTCTTAGTGTTTGCTTTGTGTTGTTTATCGGTAGTTCTCGCGATTAGTTGATAATGTTCCGGAGCAGTTCGAGGGACTTCAAGACCAAGATTTTGACAACACTGAGCAGCATTGGGAAAAAGGCAAGTGTCCTTGATCATTTTGAACCTATATTTTTAAATGTTTTGTTTTACAAAATTGCATGCAGTGTCAATATGATGGGTAGTCACCTATGTTAGGGTTTTCCCTAGATTTTCCCTTATCATCCCTTGGAATCTAGATAGTTTATGGTTAGGTGTCTTTTATGGGTAGATTGCTTGGCCATGCTTTTAGGATACTGGGAAGTGTCATAATTTTGATTAATGAACATATGCAGTAATGATGGTTAATATGATAATATTTTAGCAACATGGAACCTTAGGTCTTGAGCATAGGGATGTTGGTAATAGTTGTCATGGTTATGACGTTGGTTTAATGTTTGCTCAAGTAACCTAAGTAAGGACCGGTTCGTGGAGCGACAACTCAAGAAGTAATGTACCAACCATGAGACTGATATGGATAAGGTGTGACATACTGATTAGAGTCTGTCCAGTGTGCGTTGGGTCAGCACAAAAGGGGGCTTCTGGGTAGGAGCTTAGCTTGCATAAAGTCTGGCGGTGAAACCTAGTGGGCAGACACATACTAGATTAGTCTCTGGTTAGTGGAAAGTGTCATACAGTAATTCTTGGCAACACACCACTGGCGTGTGTTAAGTGTTTCGCGAACACGGTAACATGGAATTCAGTGACTCGTGGGGAAAGCTGGACAACCTCTGCAGAGTGTAAAACTGTTATAACAGTCGTGCTCACGGATATGAGAGACTTGGATCCTCACATGATTAGTGGGTTATGGTTATGAGTTTGGTTATGGTTATGGTTCTGGTACAGGGAGTACTAGATGATTGTGGTTATGGTTCTGGTACACGGAATACTAGATGGTTGTGGTTTTGTTTATAATACAGGGAGTACTGGACGGTTATGGTGTGCAAGGTGGGGAGCCTTGTATGCTGGATGCTGAACTGTTTGGGTTACATTCACTTAATAATTGCTTAATGCTTTTGAGTCCAAATGTGTTTTTATTAATCGCATTTATGCAAAAATACCATTTGTTAGCCTATTCTTGGTATAAGCCTGCATATCATTACTTTCCTCCCACTTGCTGAGTACTCTATGTTCTCACACTTGCTATTTTCTCTATACCATGCGACATGTATGCTGCTGCTCAGTGAGTGAAGATGTTGAAGATTATCAAGACAAGGTTATGATGTTCTAGGCGCGTGTCTCCCGGTCGGTTGCCTGCGGTGTTGTTGGGCACCAGTGCTTCTGTTTCGCTGCAGATATCTTTGTAGAAGACAATATATGTCAATTGATGTAAGAGTTTAACGTTTATTTAATAAAAGTATTGCTTTTGTTACTTCACCTGTGATGTCCTTATGTGTGTTGAACATCCTGGGCACACATAAGCCGCATCTGGTTTTGGCCATTAAAACCAGGTGTGACAGAGGTTTAACAAGTATGCATTTTAACATGAACTTAAAAAGCATAATATTATAATATCAACATAGTTCATTACATATTTAGTCATTACAACATGGAAATAACAAGTCCGGCAAAACAAATTACGCATAGCAATGTTCAGAACAAATTATTCGGTGCAACATGACCACAACAGGTCACAAAACTCCATAATGTGTAGATGAAGAAGTTGAACGACAAGGTCGAGGACGTCTCCCATCAGAACCCGAGGCAGAAGGACATGCTTCGCCATCGTTGCCACCTCCTTAAACTTGGGTGCACTTCTTGAAAATGTGTCCAGTTCCCTTAAACTTACTGCATCATTTGACACGATGCCTAGTTTCAAATTCGTCCATGTCATTATGAATCCTTGTGATCTTGCAACGTCCCTTATTCTGCTTTATGTTGTCGGGATCCGAGTGAAAGGGATCAGTGACGTCGTAAGAGGGGATGAATTAAGATACTTCAAACTTGTCATCTCCAAAAACTTTACAAGATAAATCTATATAAATCTCTATCTTACAAGGTTCTAGATTTATATAGATCGTTGACTCTACCGCTCAAAAAGGGTTTGCAACCTATAGCTAATACTAGTAAACTACTTTAGAAAGATAAACACGCAAAGGAAACTTGCAAGTATGTTAATGCGAAAACGTAAAGAAGGTGGAGAGAGCAAACTCGGCACAAAGGATTTTTATCCCGTAGTATCGATGGTACAAATGCCACCTCTAGTCCATATTGGAGCAGCCACCTAGGCTATCGCTCCTGGTCGACCACCAGTCATGACCCTTGAGCCATCCAGGCCTCAAGTAGGTTGAGCCACCAAGCCACAAAGGTAAGGATCACCACAAGCCTCTCTTCTGATCACTTACCATCGTCTTCACTTCGGAGCTTGAGCTACTAAGGTAAGGGTCTCCATGTTCCTGTACAAGCTTCTTGTTGTAGCTCCACACAAAGCCAGAGGGTTGACAAGCTTGAGCCACCAAGGCTCACGGTGCCGGCGAGTCACCAAGACTCTAAGACGCCGACATACCTTTTGGTATAATGTAAGATCACTTCTTGATCCCCTCTCTAGGCAACAATACCTAGCAACAACTCTCTCTAGGTCTAATAGAACTAATCACTCCCTAATCTTATACTAATTGTCTTGGATGATCACTTTTAGTACTTTGGTGGCTTGGATGCCTCCTCAAATATATGTGAACTTCTCTTGACTCCAGCACACTCAAATGATCGAGTAGGAGGGGTATAAATAGCCTCAACCTCACGAACTAGCTATTGCTCCAACGGTCACATTTTTTGTGAACGCCAGAAGATCCGGCGTGCATCTGCTCCAAACACCGGACCATCCGGTGTAGATCGTCCATAGAAACTAGCTGTTATAGCAACAATTACTCTGGCGAAGCCTTCTCTATATACGCCAGACTATCTGGCATGTACACAAGGATATTGTCGGTGTATCAGGAATAGGGGGTCCCCGAATCCCGAGGCCGGGCCAGCCATCCGCCACATAGCTCCATCCCGCGGGGTCTCCCCTGCAAGATGAGAAAAGATCAAGTCCCGGGAGAAGGAGCTCGGGGCCACAGTCCGAGGCTCCCAAGTACCCCAGTTCCCCGATGATCCACGAAGCCCAAGTACCATGAAGAAAGTGCTCGGGGAGGTGTGCGATCACCCCCGAGCACCCTAGTCCCCCGACGACCAGGAGAGCTAAGTTCCGGGAGAGAGTACTCGGGGCTGCGCGCGGCGGCCCCTGAGCACTCGGTTCCCCGAGGATCCGTACCAGAGGGCTCGGAAGAGAGTGCTTGGGGAGGTGAACAATACCCCCGAGCACTCGGTTCCCCGAGGACTAGAAGGAGTGCTCAAGAGAGAGTGCTCGGGGAGGTGTACAGTACCCCCCAGCACTCGGTACCCCGACGACCCAAAAAGGCCACCGTGGGGCCCACCACTGAGGTGTCAACTAGTCAAAGGCCCAAGGTCGCATTTAATGAGCGTGCGTGGCCTGTCGCCTCCAACTGCTCCCGCCGCGCTCAGTGTCAGTTCCTGCCATGTTTTGGCAGAGAGGTGTGGGGTTATTAATTGCACGAGTCCCGTCCCGTGCTATCCGGCTCGTCTCGGGATAACGGCGCAAGGACCAAGGCGTTCCGTCTGCCGCGCTGATGTGGCAGGGGAACAAGACAGGGCAGGCACGCCGGGTTGCACTGCGGCTGTCCAGTGGGCCCTCTCCACGACGTCCGTTGCCAGGGCATTTATGGTGACAGGTGACTGGGCGTGCAACGCATTTTCCACCCCTGGTCGCTTCACCCAGAGGAAATGATGACGCCTCTTCCATTTATGGCGTCTCGGAACTCGAGCCCCCTCCTGCCATTCGGGGCATGTCGCGGCCGGGTGTACTTAGAGCAGCCGGCATCACAGGAAGAAAGAGGGAGAAAAGAAAGAGGGAGAAAAGAAAGAAGGAGAAAAAAGAGTAAGGGACAAGGAGAAAACAGAGACCAAGCGAAGAACACAACACGAGAGACATACTGTGAGGGAGGCTGAGCTCAGTTCCAGCCGAGGAACAAGGAGCCCCAAGTTCTTAGATAGATCAATATTCTTGTAACCAGCAACGTGCTTGAGGGACTTCCTCAGGACAGTTATAGCATCCATACAGGAGTAGGGTATTACACCCCCATGCGGCCCGAACCTGTCTAAGTTCCGGTGTATTTACTTCTTCTTGCACTAGGCAACACCTCGACCACCGGCCGTTGCATTCATTCCCATTTATTTCCCCGATGAACTTGTTCAGGATCATCCCCCCGGTCGAATCTCTAAAAAGGGGTCTCTCGGGATCCCTGCAACTGGAGTTAATCCTCCGACAGCTGGCGCGCAAGATAGGGGGGAAGCATCCCTGAATCTGTTTGTTTGTTTTCTTCCACAGAAAAAATGGCCGGTGGTCATCGCCTCCAGCGTTCTGGCACCAGTTCCAGCGGGGAAATGCAGCCCCTCGCACAGGAGGCCCCAGTCGCTGCTGCGTCCCAGCAGCAGCTGCGGTCTACTCGTGCGGCGTTCCCCTCCCAAGAGGACCAGGGCGCTGGGCCCAGCAGGGCTGCCGCCGCCGCCGCAGCACCATCCGACCCCCATTCGGTGGTCGAAACTCCTGCCGCCAGGTCCGCGTCCGGACAGCGCCGGGCGCCTCTCCGGTGTAGGCTCGCCTTCGGCGAGGCTAGCCCAGGGAGTGCGCTGCTTGCGGCACACGCTCTTCTCAGACATCCGCCTGTCCAGTAGACGGCGGAAACCCCTGAGGGCCGCTGGGTTCAAGAGGTTGCCGCCCTGGTCGGCACTGCTCGCTGCCAGGTGCTGGCCGAGACTTCTCGCGCCACAACCTAGCGTGGCGCCGCCAGAACTAGCCCATCATCGGGTAACGTTCGCACTGGCCGAGGGGGCCTCCACGCGGAGCGCTGCCGCCCCCCTGGCCACGTCCGGAACCCAGGACCTCCGCTTACGTCTCAACGAGCGGAGGGGCCTCGAGGATGCGCGTGTCACTCTCGAGCTCGAGCGGGAGACCCGGCAGGAGGCCGAAGCTGAGGACCAGGCTTCCTCTTTGCCGGCCTATGATCGCCAAGGTTCCCCAGCTCGCCAGCGTTCACCGCCCAAGAACGCCACCCACGCAACAGGGTACGGCACCGGCTGCCGCGCCTTCACTGCTGAGCTCCGCCGGGTCAAATGGCCCTCCAAGTTCTGCCCAGAGCTGCTGGAGAAGTACGACGGGTCCATTGACCCCGTTGAGTTCCTCCAAATATACACTACGGCCGTCCAAGCGATCGGGGGCAGCGAGAAGGTGATGGCTAATTATTTTCATGTTGCCTTGAGGGGCTCTGCCCGTTCTTGGCTCATGAAATTACCCCAGGATCTATTATCTCCTGGGATGATCTCTGCCACCGGTTTGTGGCTAATTTTCAGGGTACGTTCACACGCCCCGGCTTGGAGTGTGACCTCCATGCCTCAAGCAGCAGGAGGGGGAGACGCTGCGGTGCTTTATTCAGCGTTTCAGCCAGGTCCGTAACACTATCCCGTGGATAACCCCCCACGCTGTTATTGTTGCTTTCCGGCAGGGTGTCCGCGACAAGCGGATGCTCGAGAAGCTAGGTACGCATGAGATCGAGACCACCGCGGAACTCTTCGCGCTGGCCGACAAGTGCGCCAAGCCGGCGGAGGTGCGGGCTTGGCATGCTCCGCGCCCCGAGCGCCCCGCCGCCGATCAACCAAGTTCTTCCCGCTCCGACAAGTGGGAAAAGAAAAAGAGAAGGAGGCGCGAGGCTGCTCCCGTCGAGCCGGCCCAGGGCCCCGCCCCTAGGCCGGCCCAAGAGCTCAACCGCCGGCAAGAACGCCGGGCGGCCACCGACAGACGGCCTGCGCCCGCGAGGGCCCCGGCTCGGGCCCCTCCTAGGGCCCCGGCTCCCACAAGGGCTCCGGCTCCCGCGAGGGTTCCAGGCCCCACCCGGGCTCCCACTCCAGCAAGGGCCCCGCCTCCTACGGGGCCCGAGCCAGGCAAATGGTGTCCCATCCACCAGACCAGATGGCATGACCTCCCGGAGTGCCGTACGGTCAAGGTCCTCGTCGAGCAGCACCAAAGTGAGCGCGACGAGTCCCGCGGGGGAAGCGACGCTGAGGCCGCCCCCGGCAACACAGAGCTCGGTTTTCAGGAGCCCGAGCATATCGTCGCCTTCATCGATGGAGGCGCCTACACGCCTTCTCGCGGTGCGGCATCAAGACCATGCGGCGCGAGGTGTGCTCGGCAACCCCGAGCGAAGAAGCCACAAGGCCCCTGAGATGGTCGGACGCTCCGATCACGTTCAGTATAGCCGATCACCCTGCCAGTACTACAGGCGTGGGGCGACTACCCTTGGTAGTGTCCCCCACTATCTGCAATGTAAGGGTCGGCAGGGTGCTGATCGACGGGGGCGTAGGCCTCAACCTCCTCTCCAAGGAGGCCTTCGAGAAGCTGCAGGTGCCCTCCAGGTGCCTAAAGCCGTCGCTTTCGTTCTGCGGGGTGACACCCGGGCACTCCCTGCCCCTCGGGCAGGTTGAGCTGCCCGTGACCTTCGGGAGTCGGGATAACTTCCGCACGGAGAACGTCCTCTTCGACATCGTGGAGCTCCCCCTCCCCTACAACGCTATCCTAGGCGTCCGGCGCTTGCTAAGTTCATGATGGCTGCGCACTATGCGTATCTCACGGTCAAGATGTCAGGCCCAGCAGGCCCCATCTCCGTGTCCGCTGACTCCGGTGGTGCCGTCTCCTGCGCCGAGCAGTCATATCTGGCCTTAGTCTCAGCTCAGGCCGAGGTCGAAGGCTGCCCAGGGGGCCCGTGACCCTCTCCATCCAAACCCCGACTCGCTGCCGATGCCTCCATTCCTACGAAGGAGGTCGTGGTGGGCGAAGACACGTCCTAGGTCGTCCGAATCGGCGGTGACCTGGGCGGCAAATAGAAAAGCGCGCTCGTCACCTTCCTCTGGGCTAACGCAGACGTGTTTGCATGGCAGCCGTCCAACATGCCCGAGATCCCTAGGAAGGTGATCGAGCACCACTTGGCTGTGCGTCCGGACGCACGCCCGGTGAAGCAGAAGGTCCGGCGGCAGGCGCCTGAGCGCCAGGAATTCATCCGGGAGCAAGTCAGCAAGCTCCTTGACGCCGGATTTATCTGAGAAGTCCTCCACCCCGAGTGGCTGGCAAATCCAGTTATCGTCCCGAAGGCCAACGGCAAGCTCCGCATGTGTGTGGACTACACCGACCTAAATAAGGCTTGCCCCAAGGATCCTTTTCCCTTGCCCCGTATAGATCAAATTGTAGATGCAACCACGGGGGTGTGATCTTTTATGTTTTTTAGATGCAAACTCTGGTTATCACCAGATTCGCATGGCCGTAGAGGATGAAGAATAAACTGCTTTTACCACCCCGGTGGGGACTTATTGCTATATGTCAATGCCTTTTGGTTTGCGCAACGCTGGGTCCTCTTTCCAGCGCGCTATCCGCATCACGCTTGATTCGCAGGTTGGCCGCAACGTCGAGGCCTACATCGACGATCTCGTGGTCAAGTCCCGAGACCGCGCCACCCTGCTCGAAGACCTTACCGAGACTTTCAACAGTCTCCGCACCACCCGCCTGAAGCTCAACCCCGAGAAGTGTGTCTTCGGGGTGCCGGTGGGTAAGCTCCTCGGTTTCTTGGTCTCCAGCCGAGGAATCGAGGCCAATCCAGAGAAGATCTGGGCCATCGAGTAGATGCGACCCCCAGCTCGACTCAAGGAGGTTCAGCGTCTCGCCGGCTGCATGGCGGCCCTCGGGCGCTTCATCTCCAAGCTCGGGGAGCGGGGGCTCCCCCTCTTCAAACTTCTGAAGAAGACCGGTTGTTTCGACTGGACGCCGGAGGCCGAGCAAGCCTTCCGTGATCTGAAGAAGTATCTCACCTCACCACCCGTGCTGGTGGCCCCGTTCGAAGGCGAGCCACTGCTACTCTACGTATCGGCCACCCCTCAGGTCATAAGCATGGTGCTGGTGGTCAAACGCGACGAGTGCACGGGGTCAGGTGCTGGGACCCAGCTCCCGGCCGCTCCCGGGCATTCCCCCATCCTCGCGGCTCCCCCCGAGCAGGGGGTCGAGCCCGAGCACTCGGCTCCTCCCGAGCAGGGGGTCGAGCCCGAGCTCTTGGCTCTCCGCAACCAGGGAGTAGAGCCCGAGCACCCGGTCGGCCCCGACCACATCGCCGAGCCTGGGGCTGTAGCAGGCCCTCGGGTGAGGCTGAGATCCGGGCCCGCCAGGTGCAGCGACCAGTGTACTTCATTAGTGAAGTCCTCCGGGAGGCCAAGACAAGGTACCCTCAGGCTCAGAAGCTACTCTACGCCGTGCTCATCACTTTCCGGAAGTTGCGCCACTACTTCCAGGTGCACAAGGTCTCGGTGGTTACCACCTACCCACTGGGACCCATCCTCCGGAACCGAGAAGGCACTGGACGTGTAGTCAAGTGGGTGGTGGAGCTCGTGGAGTTCGACCTGCACTTTGTCAGCCGCCAGGCGATCAAAAGCCAGGCGCTCTCTGACTTCGTGGCAGAGTGGACGCCCGTCCCCGAGGCCGTCCCAGAAGAGATCTTTACACATCCCGGGCACGATGCGCCAGGGTACTGGGTCATGCATTTCGATGGTTCCCTCTTGCTAAAAGGCGCGGGGGCCGGAGTGGTTCTCACCTCCCCAACGGGTGAAGAACTCCGGTACGTTGTGCAGCTGCAGTTCCGCGCATCGAACAACATGGCAGAATATGAGGGTCCCATCGCTGGCCTCCGAGCCGCGGTGGGCCTCGGGATTCGTCACCTCCCAGTCAAGGGAGACTCCCAGCTGGTGGTCAACCAGGTATCCAAAGTGTACCAGTGCACGGATCCTCAAATGACGGCGTACGTGGCGGCGGTCAGGAAGCTGGAGAAGCACTTCGACGGCCTAGAGTTGCGATACATCCCGTGCCGCAACAACGCTCTGGTCGACGACCTCTCCCGCCTGGCCTCCTCACGTGCGCGCGTCCCTGCCGGAGTCTTTGAAGAAAGACTCACACGGCCTTCCGTCTTGCCTGTCGAACAGGACAAAGGGGAAACCTCGAACTCAATTCAGGGGACCCCGGCGGCGCCCTCAGTGGGAAGCCCCGTCAGGGTGCCACCGTCAGGCGGGTGCGCTGCGCTTGCTGATTATTCTCAAGATGCCTCGTGGATGGACGACATCTGAGGGTTCTTGAAGGAAAAGTTCCTCCCCGGGGATGAGGCGTCTGCCGAAAGAGTTGCTCGGCAGTCCAAACGATATGCCATAGTAGATGGGGATCTCTACCGGTGTAGCGTAGGAGGCATCCTCCTAAAATGCATCACCCAGGCAGAAGGCGGCGAGCTTCTCGCTGAGATCCACGAGGGCGAGTGCGGTGGCCATGCATCGTTCCGCACGCTGGTCGGGAAGGACTTCCGGCAAGGTTTCTACTGGCCTACAGCTCTCCAGGATGCTTCCGAGTTGGTTCGGCGCTGCAGGGCGTGCCAGTTCCATGCAAAGCAGATTCACCAGCCAGCTCAGGCTCTTCACACCATCCCCCTGTCATGGCCTTTCGTAGTCTGGGGGCTGGATATTATGGGTCCATTCCCCCGAGCAATCGGGGACTATGAGTACCTCTATGTTGCCATCGACAAGTTCACCAAGTGGCCGGAGGCGGTCCCAGTCATCAAGGTGACCAAGAACACGACGCTCCAGTTCATCCGCAGCATCACCAGTCGCTTTGGTGTCCGAAACCGGATCATCACCGACAACGGCACTCAGTTCACAAGTGCCCTGTTCGGGGACTACTGCGAAGACCTCGGCATCAAGCTCTGCTTCACCTCCGTCGCTCATCCTCGGAGCAACGGGTAGGTCGAGCGCGCCAACGCGGAGATACTGAAGGGACTCAAAACCCGGACCTACGACGTGCTCGCAAAGCACGGGAAGGGGTGGGTCGACGAGCTGCCTGCCGTACTATGGGCTAACCGGACCACGCCAAGTCACGCTACCGGGGAGACTCCTTTCTTCCTCGTGTACGGCGCTGAGACGGTCCTCCCCTCCGAGCTCACACTAGGCTCCCCTTGGGTGCACGCCTACTCTGAAGGCGAACAGGAGCAACAGAGGTGCGCCGACGTCGACTATTTGGAAGAGCGCCGACGGCGTGCTACCGTCCGAGCAGCCCGCTACCAGCAAAGCCTGCAATGCTATCATCAGCGCCACGTCCGGGCCCGGTCTTTCGAGGTGGGGGATCTAGTTCTCCGACGCGTCCAGTCGCGCGAAGGAAGGAATAAGCTGTCCCCTATGTGGGAAGGCCCTTTTACTGTGATCAGTGTCCCGGGAGAAGGCTCTTTCCGGTTGGCAACAGAAGACGGGCATCCGCTCCCCAACCCGTGGAACATCGAGCACCTGTGCAAGTTCTTCCCGTAGATGGCCATGCTCGCGGCTCAGGTCAACTAGGCCGGGGGCTTCCCCCTCCGCCCAAGTTGATCGGGGGCTACCACTAGCTGGGTAAGTCACGCAACCTTGTAAAAAGATTGTCAATTCAGTATGTATATCAATGAGCAATCCTCATGTCAAATGTCATTTTCTTTTCTTTGGATTCCATATGTTTAATCTGTCTGGTGAGATGCTCGATTGTGCGAGAAAAGTTCGCTCTCTCTTTTTTCCCGCTGATAAAAGAATCCCGATCGGTATGCGCACGGGCAGTAGCTGCTGGCTTGCATCCGATGTGGTAGGCTATGGCGTTCGGTGTCGTGGCAAGCTCCCGGGCACTACCGAGTCCCTGGGGTTCTCGGGTAAACCTATCGCTCGAGCCGCTCGAGTAGTCCGAAACCTAGGCCCTAGGGGCGGGCTGTCGGTGCTCGGTCTGGTCTGTCATACCTGGGCGCCACCGGACCATAGGACCTCTGGGCTATGCCTCTGCCTGCTTTTGTCCGCCGATCTGGGCATTCGAGAGGTCTCGGGTCGAAAACGAGAGCAGTCTATAATGAGTACCGCACTAACAAAGCACACCAAGCAAAGAATTTCTCTATTTTTTGTCAAGTCACAGATCGACAATCAAAAGCAAAAGCAGCTCGATCGCAAGGGCCTCAGTGCCTAGGTCGCTGCTCGGCCCAAAGGGTCCTCGGGTGGTCCTACCTCTCAGGCTTGAGTGGTCGAGATCACCTGATCCCAGGCTTCGTACGCGCCCCCTGGTGCTCGGGCCCCCCGGCTCCGGGAACCAAGTCCCCCGGGCACCCCGAGCTCGGAGCGCATACCCTTCCTGGATCGGTTGGTGAAAGGCTGACAGCTGTCCGGTGAGTGGTTAAATTCAGACGAATTTATTTCAATAATATTTTGTTCCCGAGTCGTCCTCGGGGGCCCTCGTACTCTAATGTGCTCGGTGAGATGGTCTCCTCGCGCACAAAACCCTACCGCGTGTCCACTTTTTCCTAGAACGACAGAACGGTCCGTAGAAAGGTGTACCGTACGTACGGTGATGTCCGACCAAAGTCTTTCATTGTGGTCGTGGTGTTCGGTCCGCTTTTAGAGCCCCGAGCACTACCGAGTCCCTGGGCGCCCTGGGTAATCCTTTCGCTCGAGCCGCTCGAGTAGTCCGGAGCCTAGGCCTCAGGGACGGGCTGTCGGTGCTCGGTCCGGTCCGTCCTAAGCCCGGGCACCACAGAACCGTGGGGATTCTTGGTCGCATTCCCGCCCGTGCGCGTCTCCAGTCTGCTGTCTAAGTGGTCGCAAGGTGAAAAAGTGTTCATCGGTCATGGCGTGCTCCGTGATGGATTAACCTATCTCCTGAGTAAGGAAGTTCGTGCCTTTGTCTTTTGACTTAGCCGTTGCGGACTCGCGAGGGCTCGGGGGCTGAACGCTCCCAGAAGGACGGTCGGGGTCGGTCCGACTGAGTACTCCTCGGGGTAGGAAAGGTCGGGGTCGGTCCGACTGAGTACTCCTCGGGGCATCAAGTAAAAACATCAGAAACAACATCAAGCACTCAGAAGAATACCGGAGTTTTGACCCCAAAGAAAGGCTTCCATTATATTCACAAAAGAAGGGTAGCTGTTCTGAGGGATCACTCCCATATTTACATCAAGTCAAAAGAAAAGAAGAAGAAAAAACTACTACAAAAGCCTAGTCGGAGTCGGAGTCGGAGCCTTCGTTGCGGCTCCTCGGGACTGGGGGCGGCGGCACCTCCCGCTTGAAACCGGCCGCCACCACGGCGGCGGTGCTCCGAACTGCCTCCCGGGCGGCCTCCTCCTCGGCTTCAACCACCCCTTCCTGAGCCGGCTCTAGCGGGAAGTTCGAGTCTCGGCTCCGGTAGCAAGCCAGGACGTGTTCGGCCATTGCTTGGGCCAAGCCACGCCCCTCCCAGGCGGCGAGTTCCTGGACGGCCCAGGGCAGCCCCTCGAGGCGCTCACAGACCTGCTGGAAGCCTAGGGCGTACCGACCAGGGCCTCCCCCCTTCGTCTCCACGATGAGTTGCCCGAGCCCGACCGCCGCCACGGACCGCTGCATCCGCCAAAGGGTGTCCTCCAGCATCAGCTGCAAGCTGGCTCGTGCAACCGAGGCGGCCTCGAGATCCTCCTTCGCAAGCCGTAGCCGCTCCTCGAGCCCCTGGCCCCCGACCGCGCCAGCAGAGCCGGTGCCGGGTGCGTGGCCCGCGGCCAGCTTCACCTGCCCTGCCAGGACGGACAGGGCCTGCTCGCGAGCGACCAGCTCTGCCTCGGACTTGGCGATCCGCTCCTCCCTAGCAGCAGCGGCCGCCGCCGACTCGGCAGCCTCCGCCTCCCGTCGGGCCAGCAGGTCCTCCCGGGCGCCCAAGTCCGCCGTCGTTATCTCGGCGTCAGTCTCCCGAATCGTGACGTCCTCCTCCCGGCGTTGGAGATCCCCATCGATGTGCCGGAGTTCCTCCGCCCAGTGCTGGAGCTCGGCACGGGTCCGGTCGACTTCGCCTCTTTGGAGAGCGAGGTCGGCCTGGAAGGGCTCTGCTGCCCTCTCGCGATTCATCGCCACCTCTTCCCGCTCATGCGCCTGCCTCTCCCTGGCAAGGGCCTCGGCAGCCTGCTGCTTCGACACTTCGGCCAGGCGGGCGGCGTCTTCCTTCTCCCGTGCGACCTCTGCGCGGGTGTCCTCCAGAGTCTTCTGCTCCCATGCGACCTCCGTGCGGGCCTCATCCAGGGCCTTCCGCCCCTCTTCAATGGCGCGCTGCTCGTCCTCGTTGATGGTGCGCGCCGCGGCAAGGCGGGAGTCAAAAACGCGCCAAGCCGCGGCGAGCTGCGCCCTCTCTGTGGCCAGAGCGGCGCGCTCCGCCTCTCGCTGCGACATCTCCCCCGCGACGGCCGCCTCCAGCTGCCCGATCACCTCCCGGGCGCTCTTAAGCACGACCAGGAGAGGGCCGACGGGTTGGCTGGGCGGCGGCTGGGCGCTGGGTCCCCTGCGAGCCTCCCCTGAGGGGCTCGGGGTCCCCGAAAACTGCCACGCGGTCACCCACCCCGCGCTCGACAAGCTTGGGGCAGGCTCCGTCGACACTGAACGCCCGGGCGGCGGCTGCGTCTCTGTCTCGGCCGCTGCGTCCGTCGGCCCTGACCCCGCTGCCGTGTCCGCCACCGCCGCATCCTCTGGCACCGGCTCCGCAGCCGTGTTTGCCGGCGCCGGCTCCGCTGCCACGTCTGCTGGAACCGGCTCCGCCGCCGCGTCCACTGGCCCCGGCTCTGCCGCCGCGCTGGCCAGCCCTGGCTCCACCGGGGCACTCGGTTCGGGTGCGCTCGGCTCGGACGCACTCGGCTCGGGGGCTGGCGCCGGCCTCGACGCCTCTGGCTGCCCCTGGCTTTCGGTGGCACCCGCGGGCGGCCTGCAGAAGGGGATGGTCAGGACTCAGAACTTAATCCGGGCAAAGCACGCCTAGGAAATAATGGAGGATGAAACTTACGTGGTTGTGGGTCTTCGGTACTGCCACCTTGCTGCCGGGATCCTGAACTCTAGACTCGACGGCGTTCACCCGGAGTCCTCCCTCCTCCTCTTCCGCCAGGGGTTCTGCGGGGCCGCCGCCTGGTCTCCGGGCGCCGGATCGGGCCCAAGCAGACCAAAGTGCGGTTCCAGAACCGCAGATGCCGCCCCCGCTGACGGCCCCGCGCTGGACGCTTGGCTGTCCCGGCTTCCACCCTCGCCTGGCAACGGTGACGGCGGGGACTCCAGCCCAGGAATAAAGAGCCGGGGGTGCTTCCCCCGGTCCTCCGGCGCCGTCGTCGCCCCACTGCCGGCGGTGCCTCCTCCTCCGACGCGGCGGCTGCTGCCCGCAGCTGCCCCGCTGCTGGCCTGCGGCTCGCCGCTCGCGGCGCCCGGGCCACCAGTCCGCGCCGGACCGCTTGCGACCTCCTCGCCGGCCGCCTCATCCAACCCGGGGATCTCCGTGGCCTCGGGACTCCGACGCCGCGGTCGGTCGACCAACCCCTGGGTGTCGAACTCCGGCAGCTTCGCCTGGATCGCCACCCGCTCAGGATTGGCGTAAAGCGCCATTTCTTTCCACGGGAGCTTTGCCCGGCTCATCTCATCCACCCCGATCATCACCCGGAGCATGCCCTTCAACTCCGCCGTGCTCAGTTCCCAGTCCTCGCCGATCTGGGTCCGGGTGATGTCCTCGGGGCCGGTGTAGAGCCAGCAAGGCCGGGCCCGCTCCCGTAGGGGCGCCAGGCGGTGGCGCAGGAAGTCTGCCACCACCATCACTGAGGTGAGCCCGGCGTCGCGCAGGAACCTGATGCGCTCCAAGACCGGCTCCAGCCGCGCGTCCGTCGGCGGTGGCACTTCCCAGGTCGCCTTCTAGGGCTCCGCCGCCACCTCCGGCAGGGTGAGACGGTCGTGGGGGTCGACGTCGATGTAGAACCAATCGCGCCGCCACTCCTCCCACTTGCTCCGCAACACCTGGGGGATGTATCGCTCCCCTAGGCCGTCCCGCAGCCGGAAGCTGCAGCACCCCGCGACGTCCGCGATGGAGAAACCCCTCTTCTTCCCTGCAGATCGCAGCGCGAAGAAATGCCGGAAGAGTGTCACCGGGTATTACGCTTCTGCAAAATTACTTGTAATAGTTAATCCTAACAAACACATGCCATGTCTTGAATGTTATCATCCAGAATACATATCACCCTAGGATTACCTGCCGTTATTTATATTAATGTCAGACGACGCCATGATATCTAGCATGCTTAGGATTGAATACGTCTCCTCAGAGATGTCACTTTTAAAACACCTCTCCTCAGAGACGAGATATACTGTTATTAATGACAACTCATATACCATGAAACCTTGATGGTTGTGAATTCCGTGATGGTTGTGAAATCCTTGATGTCGTGTGGGATATGGATGGTGATATGTAAAAATGGGTGAAAACTGTTTTGGCGCGGGCAGGTAGAGTGGTCCTCTAGGGAAGATGCTCTTGGGGGCTTGAGTTACATGATGGTATTTATTGTTCATGAAGATGCCTAGCCTGACCGCTTAAGGAACGAGTCTTACGCCGCCATGCTTAGCCACCCTCGTGCAACCATGCGTCCTGTATAGGCAGGACTTGACTTTTCTTTCACTGGACTGAGTTGGGCATCATACCAGGAGGCTGAGAGCAACGAGCAGCCAAGGGTCCATCTGTCCCACTGTTTGGAGGTTTCAGGGACTGGCTTAGGCTTAAAAAGGGATGCTAGCCTTCAGAACATGCAGCTCTGGGACTTGGTGTGTCTCGTGGAAAAGCTCGGTAGGAAAGGTGTTTGGAGAGTCTCGGTATGATTCGATCCTCCACTAGCTATGGATGGAGGCTGAGCATATCGCGTGGGTAAAGCTATACAACCTCTGCAGAGTGTAAATCTATTCGAATAGCCATGTCCACGGTCATGGACGTGCGAAGGCACGGTAACGCTTGAATAGACTCCAGGTGCGTGAGTCTTGATAAGTGAGTGTGTGGACTAGATGTCCGTGTGATGAGGTTCCTGGCTCACTCCGCCAGAAGCTGTGTGGTACTAGAGGTACACCAGATGTGATAAAAGGAACTGCAGAGTGAGGTATAGCCCCTCCCAGGACCGAGAAGCCCAAGATATAGCTCGTTGCGGATTTTTGAACTACTTAAAATGTTTTGAAGTCGATCATAGTTGATACAATTGGTTATCTGCATAAACTGCTTTACGCTTAAATCTAAACTATAAAGCTTATCCTTGAATAAACCCTTTGTGCATCTATCAACACCTTGAAGTAGTATAGGGCTTACTGAGTACCTTATGTACTCACTCTTGCTGTCATTCAGATGAAGATCCCAATACCGACTTCGCTGGAGGTGAAGCCGGGGATGAAGAATAGTCTCTGAAGTCGCGTTTGCACCCTCGCTACTTGTGATTTGGGCTTTTGCTTCCGTGGTGTGTTTTGATGGCCGTTATGCCAGGCTTGTAATATTCAGTGTGGTTTGTAAGCCTTTTGTACCCAAAACCTTACTATCTACATACGAAGTTTGACTGTGATACCACAACTGTTATACTGTGCGTATCAGCTACATAATTCAGGGACTGATACAGGAGGCACAGGAGATCCCGGTAACGGGAGTCTTACATATCATGTGAGTTTCATGAATTATAATCCTTGTTTATCTTTTTCAATTGATATCAATGCCTCGTATCCTTACAATTGGTATATCTTTTCAATTGGTATCATTTCATTAGATCATGATTTATGAAACTCTCTCCCATGTGCTCTAACGATTTTCCTCGAGTTCAACATATGTTTATAGTCATTTTTGAGGTTGTTGACAAAGGGGGAGAAGTTTGATGACCAAAGCAAGAAGCAAGATACAAGATGTCTAGGAATATCGAAGTTGATAAAGGGAGAGTAAAATAATATACAAGAAGCAACATGAGCCACCTAGGTTGACAAATGGGGAGAAATTCTTGCATGGATCTATTAAGGGAGATAGTGGCAATGAAGAAAGAAGGAGCCACAACAAAGAGGACTAAATGGTAAGAAACATATATCCAAGCAATGTGGTAAAGTTTTTTGCTCTTTACAATTGGTATCATTTATTATTTTCCATTTTCTTTGGTTGTGTTGTCATCAATCACCAAAAAGAGGGATATTATAGCGAAAATGGTCCTATTAGGCCATGATTGTGATTTTGGTTATTAATGACAATATAGTCATTAGGAATAATATGTTTGTCAATAATATATGTTAGTAGGTCTTATGGATGCAATACATCAAGAAGCTATCATAGCCGGGACAAAATTTGATTGAATTGGAAAAGTTCCAGGAAGATTTGCCTAACCAGAAGGTCCGATGTAGAGAAATTTGTACTCACCGGAGCATTATATCCAGAGGCTGATAGCCTCACCGAATGGTCCGATGTTCAAAGGTTAAACTCACCGGAGTATTATGACAAAGGAGGAGAAGGCTGACGATATCACCGGATAGTCCGATAATCTACATTGGGTAACACCGGAGTATTTCCTGCCGAGAAGACTGTAAGTGCAAAAAACTAAAGATCAACCCATCGGATGGTCCAGTGTTTGGTTTGTGCACACTGGAGTATAGCATCGGAGCATTTCTTACAGAGACAAATGCAAGTGTTGAAGAATAAAGATCAAATCACTAGAGATAGTTGCACCAGAGCATTTTCAGGGAAAAGAAGAAAAGGTTTAACTCACTGGATGGTCCTGTGTCAATGGAATGAACACCATATGAATGCACAGAGAGGCTGCAAAAGGCTTGGTTGGCTCAAGATAACTCACCAGAATGTCTGGTGATTGATTTGAAGACAGACCGGAGTGTCCGATGTTCACAGAGGCAGTGAGTAGAGTTCCAACGGCTAGTTTCTGAAACTGTACTCACTAGATGATCCGGTGTTAGTACTATTATTCTCGTTGGATCATCCGGTGTTAACAGCTTTTCTAGGCCATTGAAAAAACGGTTAGTTGGCAGGTTTGAGGCTATAAATACCCATACACTCAGTGATTTGATGTGTAGCATGCTGTTGGAGTCTAGATGAAGCTCATATACACTTGAGAAGGTATCCAAGACACCAAAGTGCTTAAAGTGATTATGCAAGGCAATTAAACACAAGATTATAGAGCGTTTAGTGCTTATAGGCATAGAGTGAGTTGTAGCTAGGTGTTGCAGCTTGAAGAAGGGATCAAGGAGTGATCCTAACTTGTACCGAGTGGTACGTCAGCGCCTTGGAGTCTTGGTAACTCGCCGGTATCTTGGGCCTTGGTGGCTCACGCTTGTTGATGCTCCGACTTGGTGTGGAGCGACGGCAAGACACGTGTACGGGGACACGGAGACCCTTGCCATGGTGGCTCAAGCTCTGAAGTCATCACGACGATAAGTGACCAAAAGATAGGCTAGTGGTGAGACCTTGCCTTGGTGGCTTAGTGGATCATCATGCTTGAGATCTTGTCTTGGTGACTTGGTAGCTCAAGAGCTATGATCAGAAGAGACGTGCTGACTAGGACCATATCTTTTGTAGAGCTCCAACATGGACTAGGGGTGGCATTCATACCATCGATATCACGGGATAAAAATCCCTCATGCTGAGTTTGGCTCTCTACCGTATTTACGTTTCCGCATTTACATACTTACAATTTATCTTGCTAGAGTAGGTTGTAATCCTCTTGAGTGGTAGAGTAGATACACTAGATAAACCGAGAGCATATTTAGATAGAAATTGAGATAGGTTTATCTTGTGAAGTTTTTGGAGTAAATTTGGTTTAGGTTTCTAAGTGTCCTAATTCACTCCCCCCTCTTAGGATGTCACTGTTCCTCACATACCGTTTGATCGTGTACAATGTATAGTGTAGATCGTCCGATTCTGCCACAACTCATGTATTTTATAGGAGTATAGATATAGATTTTCATCCCATAGCAGAAGATGGCCTAGGTTTATTAGTTTAAGTTTAAAATTCTCTCTCTCTCTCTCTGTCTCTGTCGCTCTCTCTCTCTCTCTCTCTCTCTCTCTCTCTCTTTCTCTCTCCGCCCACCACCGGCCGCCTCCACCTCTGCATGATCCATGGATCTTCTACCGCCTCCACCGCCTTCTCCGAGGATGCCTATCACACCCGTGACCTCGTCCAGGGAGGAGTCCCCGCTGGGTGGGTCGTCGAACTTCTCCCCCTTCGTTAGAAATACTCCTCCTCGAACTCCGGCATTTCGCCGGGATCCCCCTCCTCGGACGACAAGGTGTAGGAACTCTTCATTGATGAGCTGCCGAGGACCAAGAAGGCCTGTACGATCTCGGAGGAGGATGATGATGACGACGATGATGACGAGGTTGAGGACTTCCGTTCATGGGTCAAGTTTCATATCAAACACAAATAGTTAGCTAGCTTATGGTTAGTTGACACGCGCGTTAGGGTTTTCGCGCGATGTCGTCTGCATGACAGCAGCTTTGCTGTAGTTAGTATAAACTCTATTAGTATGACCATTAGTAATGCTAATCTCGTTTAAATTAATGTATGAATGTTTATTTTTTTATTTTTTCCCCTGAATTAAGTATCACTGTCGATTTGTAGCTGGAACCGACAGTGATAAGTATATAAATTGAGCAGAAGAAGATCAAGAATCGGTAATGATAGATTGTATCAGTGTTACAAACCGGCAATGATATGTGCAATCACTACTGGTTCTGGAGTCGACAATAATAATCATGGATAATCACTGTCACTTATTCATTATTGATTAAAAAACTGGCAGTGATGACCTTTCTTGTAGTAGTGTGAGTGAGAAGTGGGGCAAAGTCCATCAGTCTACGCCCCTCCGCTCATGCCAATTACCAAAAGGAGGTGCGTTCCCCATTACGATGATAATGTTGGTGGAGGCGGCGAAGAGTAGTCTATCAGTGTTGTCACACGAAATTTCGGTTGCGACCTAGGGCTTATGTGGGGTCTCTGACTCTTGCCATAGCCAACGTTGTCTTAGAGCTCTTCGATAAGCTTCTAGATGCAGAATACTCAGGCAACCCTTGCTCTTAGGTCTACATACTCTTTGCTAATTGACTTCGCAACTGCCCTAGACAAAGGTTTGCATTTAGACCATAGAAATTGCCTTTTTTTTTAAGAAACGGAGCCTTCATTAGAGGCCTTACAGGGATGTGCAAGACATGATGATTGAACCCCCGTGGGTTCGGCTCCACCCTTAGAGTTTTACCACCGAGCTCCTTGCTTCCTATAAGCTTGCCTTGTCATTTCCTTCAGTGTCCCTACTGGTGTTTTGATTGTCATAAGAAAATAGATTGGTTGTGAAGAGAACACTGATTTGACCAATATCAATCGCCCGCTAAGCAAAATGTTTTTCCCTTCCAAGCAACCATCTTTCCGACTGCCTTGTCAATGAGAGATTGGAGATCTGCTTTCTTTAGTTGAATGACAGAAAGAGATTAACCCAGATAGGTTATTGGGAAGTCCACCGTAGCGGCCGGCAGATCACTCATAATAATATTATCTAAATTGAACCTGGAGCACATAATCTTTGACACTACAGTCTTATTGAAGTTGCATTTGAGTCCTGTTGCATCTCCGAACTCATTCAGGGCCGGAACATCATCCTTTTTTGGTGCAAGGAAAACAACCGCATATTCGGCATACATGGAGAACATTCAACGCGCTCTTGTGCGTCACGCCCCTGTACGCATGCACCTGTGCGTGCGTGCCTGCAACATTAGCCAATCCATCAACCTAATGATGATTAATCAATATCTTGCATTCTGTTTAAAAAAAGACCACTCCATTATTAAGTCTATTGTCTATTATGGACGTTTTTATTGGACAATACTTGGTTAGCTGGGTAATCACATCCACATCCTTAGCCAAAGATTTCAAGGCACACACAAATAGACATCAGATCATCTCTAACTATATTATCTTCAATTCGTTCCCTTTTCGATTATCCTCACTGTTATTATTTTATTTATTTTTTCTCATATCTAATAGCTTCATTTTGAAGAGATTCGTGAAGTGAAAAGAGAGAATCCTGTTCTAAGGTGAATGACTTTGAGAATTCATTCGTGACAAAAACCGTGAAAAAAAACTGTTAGAGCGTTCAAAGAAACGAAAATCCTTTTATAAAAAGACTTTAAACTCAGATAAAAATCGATTGAAGCTAGTCTTAGCAGAAACGTGACGGAGAAGTGACGAGATGCGACAATCGGCAAAGATCGGATGGACGGTTTGCAGCCTCGATCGGCAAAAGATCGCTGCCCTTTATCTGACGCGACGTACGTGCCGTTTTAATACTCCGTATCATGCATTCATGCTAGCACTTGGATTAACCGAAACCAGGCGGCTGCATCCACCGTTTCGGAGCAGTCCTACGTGTCCGCCACACCCGATCGGCGTCACGTCAAGCTACAGAGTGGTGGGTGCCAGCATGGAACCACTAGGTCCAATCCAAGGGCAAGGCCGCTACGGTGTGTGACGCCGTGAGGCGACGTTCGTATCAGATCCAAGTGGACTGGTCCATTTTTTTATTGCCAAAGCTTCAACTGTTCTCAAGTTGAGTCAATATATATATCTTTTTAGTTGAAAGAGTGAGATTTTAAGTTAAAACATGTTCATGGCCCCAGCTTACCTTTCCAGTGCGATAGCTTGCTGCCACAAAATCATCCAGTTTATTAGCCTAAAAGAAAAGAAGAAGCACACCACCAGAGCCAAGTACGGTGTAGTACTAGTACAGTTCGCGAAACAGAGAGAATCCCTGGAAGATTCGGATCATCGTGGCCACCATGGGCCTTCCGCACCCCGACATGTGATTCGCCAAACCGCCTAGCGTCCCACATGCAAGGGACAGAATCTGTTAAACGCAATGGCCCCCCTCGTGTACCCCTCGGTACCTGTTAGGCTCCCAGCGCGTCCTGCGAGGAACCCGTGAAAGGGCCCACCGGTTGCTTTGTCCCCACCTGCCCAATAGAAGAGGAAGGGAACTTCACTTGTGTTAGATTATGAGACGGGTGTTTTTATTTGTTCGGATGTAGAGCATTTGAATGGTTTAAAATTAAGAAATATTTTTTAAAGATTTTGGATGGAATCATTTTAAAACTGATGGAACGTAGCTATTTTATTTCGAACGTGACACTGACAGTAGATCTAAAATATTAAAATAGACTCATTTTATCTCACCTACCAAACAAACACACATATATATATATATATATATATATATATATATATATAAATAGAATCATCTCATCATCAAATATACGAATAAAATTATTTTATCTCATCTTGCTTTCTAATTAAATACTACCTTACATTTTTATATTTTTCGAAAACTTTTTCTGCATAGACCTATTATGAAAAAACAATGTTAACACTAGATTCTTTTTTATAGCGCTATAACTATCAGTACTATTTAATAATAATACTGTATCATGATAATTAGCGTTGTGATAATAGTTACGTATGATTCATAAATTTAACATAGAAGATCATATAAATTCAACTTACAAAATTCATACATAACAGCTATCACAATATTAATTGTTACGATATCGAGCATATTTAGCTATAACATTAAATATCACGGCGCTATGTAAAATGGACCATTTAAAAAAAAATTATTTTCGCAAGAGCACTCGTCGGTGCATCACTCTGCAGGAAACCTTGACAAGCCTAGCCCATAACCTTGACACTGACACGCGGGCCCCGCCACCGCGCGCTCTATTTGTACGCATCCAAATCTCCTCTTCGGCGTTGCCGTCTCCCCACACACACAAGCGAGGAGCCTCCCATTTTAGCTCTCCTCTTCCGTCACACCTCCTCCCTCTCTCCTCCTCTTCCGGTGGCCTCGCCCTCGCGCCGCCGTAGACCACCATTTTCCCACCACCTGGCCTTGGGTGAAAGAGACAGAGGCCGGCTGCTGCTGCTGCGGCGGCGGCGGCGGAGGAAAAGGAGGAGGGGGGTGGGGGAGAAATGGCGTCGGAGCCGGTGGCGCGGGCGGTGGCGGAGGAGGTGGCGCGGTGGGGCGCGATGCGGCAGACGGGGGTCAGCCTGCGGTACATGATGGAGTTCGGGGCGCGCCCCACGGAGCGGACCCTCCTGCTCGCCGCGCAGTTCCTGCACAAGGAGCTCCCCATCCGCATCGCGCGCCGCGAGCTCGACCTCGAGTCGCTCCCCTTCGGACTCTCCAGCAAGCCCGCCATTCTCAAGGTTTGCCTTCTCTTCTTCGTCTCTGGTTCCTTGATGGTGGCCGTCCTGATTTGGGCGGGCCGCGGGCGGTTATGCGTACGTTGTGCCTGGGTCGATTTGTTGTTGCGCGGGGCGGTTTCCTCCTCCTTGTCTCATTTGGTGTGATTCTCGTGGAAAGCTTGGGATTTTCGGCAACGTTTTGCTCTCGGTTTAGCTTGATCTGCACTTTTTTTTTTTTTGCGAATAAGTGGTTGTTTCGTTTCGCGGGTAATGCTCCACTTGTTTATCTCCTAGGATGTTTACCATATTAAAATAGTTCTTTGCGGATTCAGTGCTCTGTTCCTAGATTTTTTTAACGAATTTGCTATTTAGCTGTCGACAGATTCTAGGGGGAGAATCTGTCGAATTTTGAGCCTTTGATCTCGCGTCAGGATTAGTACTTACCGATGGGAGGTCGTCTTCTCCTCTCGTGTCAGGATTAGTACTTACCGATGGGAGGTCGTCTTCTCCGGTGAGGCCATCGGGTTCGGGACTTTTAGGGGAGGGGGGTTTGGTGTCCTCTGGCTGTAGAAAGATGGTCGGGGAGGCCGGTGGCCAGGCGGTGGTGGTGGGCGGCGGGCGGGATGGCGAGGTGGCGCTCCCGGGTTGGCGGCGGGGGCATGGTTCTTTGAAGTGGTTAGTAAGGGAGTAGTCGAGGGCGACGGCTCCGGCAGCGGTGGCGCTGCCGGAGCTGGTTGGGGAGGCGGTGGCGGCGGGGGTGTGCGGAGAGGAGGGGCGCCGGGAAGATAGATCGATGTAGGGAGAGGGGCGGTGGAGGAGGGTGGGGCGGCGGAGGAGCGGCAGAGTGAGGGGCGGCGCAGGTGGAGGGAGGGGTGGTGCAGGTGGGCGGGCCACGCCGGCGCCAAGGACGGCGCCAGCGAGGTGGCGCACAGGGTGGGTGTGGGGTGGCGGCGCACCGGCAGTGGGGGCGGAAGTGAGGGAGGTTAGGGTTAGATTTTTATATGAAGTTGAGGTTGATCTGGGACATACGATGAAGATCTAATGGATGAAAATTTGACAGATTTTACCCCATAAAATCTGTTGATAGATAACTAGACAAACCTTTAAATAGTATAGTATTGTGCTTGTTCCATTTCTGTTTGTGGTCACTTCTAGCTCTCGGAAAGAAGAACAGGAGGGATGGCAACTATTATTGTGGGAGATGGTCCCATGCCCTGGATAACCAATTCTTTATTCTAAATTATTCCTTTCTTGTAACTTTCTTCGAGCCATTAGGTTTTTGTGAATTAAAGTGATTCTATCAGTCCTGTTAACATCTTGTTGTGAACTTGTGATGTCATTTTCGATCTCATCAACTGACTAAAGTGCATCATCAAATCATTTCTTTCTATTCCAACTGGTTTTGTTTGAAAACTGCTGTTTTATATGATCATTTACTTGTCCTTCAGTTCTTGGAGGTGCAGCATAGTTATATCCTAGGATAACGAGGAATTTTGGTACATTCTACCTGCCAACTTGCCTAAAAATTGATTTGGACCTTTTTTCAATCATATCAGATTCTTGAACTTATCAGCTCAAGAAGCACCATAACTATCAAGTTGCAAAATCTTTTCTGAAAGAAATCAAGTTGCAAATATTCTTGCCGATGGAAGTATCCACCACAGGACTAACTTTTGGTCTATTTGCCACTGCAAAGGTGAGGGACTGGTACGTGGACTCATTCCGCGACATCCGGTACTTCCCAGAGGTGAGGAACCAGGATGATGAGCTCGCATTCACCCAGATGATCAAGATGATCAGGGTTCGGCACACCAATGTGGTGCCCACCATTGCGTTGGGTGTGCAGCAGCTGAAGAAGGACTTGGGCGGTTCGAAGGTGTTTCCCCCGGGAATCGCTGAGATCCATCAGTTCCTTGATCGCTTCTACATGTCAAGGATTGGGATCCGCATGCTGATAGGTCAGTGAGCTTAGCACTTGCTCCTCTTGTAGGTCCAGTTCTCTGTACTAGTCAGTCTTGGTAGGTTTAGCTATTAACACTGTTGATAGAAAAGCAATCTGTCTACTGCTCAAATTGCCATCTGATATGAAAGTTCACTGTTTTTCTACTGCTTTCTTCCTTGCCCAAAGAAGAACATCTGAACCTGTCATTCTGTTTGACAGCTTGCTAAAAGTTTTTCAGCCCCTCATTTAATTTGGAAACTATAGTTCGGGTGCAAACAGGGACATCATAATTTTCCTCAGAATGCAGTGTTTAGTAGTTAACAAGAACAAAGTTTCTTAGCTGGATACCAGAGGTAGTTGTTTTGAAGTTATGGGGCATCTTTTCCTCAGAATCTAGTGGTTACCCAATCATCTTACTCCTCCGTGTCAAAGAACAGCAGTTGCTATATGATAACTGTTTATGACGTCAACTCAAAAAGGAAATAAAAGCAACCATGCTGCTGCTTTTGACCTGGTATGGAGTAACCATGTGCCAATTTTCTTGATTCAGGGCAGCATGTCGCTTTGCACGATCCTGATCCAGAGCCTGGTGTGATAGGACTTATAAACACAAAACTGTCCCCCATGATGGTGGCTCGAATTGCTAGTGAAGATGCACGTGCTATTTGCATGCGAGAGTATGGATCAGCTCCTGATGTCGACATATATGGAGATCCGGATTTTACATTTCCGTAAGTCCCTATTCTGAACGCTTGCTAGTTGCTACCTGCATTTACTTTGACTAGATGTCATTACAGTTTAGTTCAGATTTCACGTCTCCTTGTCACATTTCACCTTTTTGTTTCTCATCATTTTCGGTGGATTTTCTTGTTTGACTCGTTTATTTATGAACTATAAATTGCTAATTTTGGTCTTGTCACTGTGTGTGGCATGTTGGGAACTATTCTAGTTCTGCTTTGACCTCTGTAGTAAGTCTCGTAACAAATCTAATTAAATTAGACCAATTGTTCGGTCTATAATAATAGTTGAACTGCGCGGAGTCTCCAAATGATTTTCTGAGCTATACATGAACTCTTGATTGCAGATATGTTACACCACATCTACATCTCATGATGTTTGAATTGGTGAAGAACTCCCTTCGTGCAGTACAGGAACGATATATGAACTCTGATAAGCATGCACCTCCAGTTCGAATCATAGTTGCTGATGGAGCAGAGGACGTAACTATTAAGGTATGACTCTACTAAGATTCCATGTTACCTGTTTTGTTGGGAACTTTGCAGTGTCAAACATGGTGAAGAAATTTTGCAAACTCACAAGCTTAAGTTTCAACTAATTTTTAATGTACGCATTAATTTAACCTTTGTATTACTTGTGGGTTGTGGTACAGGCAAAAGATAAAAGGGTAACTGTAGAGAATTAAACTTGTATGTTATTATTGAATAGGGCGATGACAACCTTTGTGAGACTGATATGCCCCTTTTTTAAGATAATGGAATAACAAGATATCCTGGCCTCTGCCTTCATGGAAGCACATAGCCACATATAAATAGATATTATAGTGGTGAGGGGTAATTCTGCAGCTGACCTTGATCTTGATACTGAATTTTTCTTGTCTTGCCATGCTGTAATGTCAGCCAAGGGAGGAAAGGAGATTTGAGGGTAATTCATTTCATTTATTTCTTGCTGGCTTAAGGATAACCCCATATTATAGCTGGCTTAAGGATAACCCCATATTATAGCCAAAAGCCATGCTAGCTGGTTTTTTATGAACCTAGTCACATGCAACTAGAAGATATGTAAATCAATCATCCTTGATTGAACCTAACAGAGAGCCGAATCAAAATAATTGACCAGAAAACAAGTAGACTACATCAGATAAGCTTTTCATTCGGTGTATCCTTGGTGCTGTGGCTGTTGCAGGATCTGCTGTAGTCGTGACCCAAAATACATACGAAAAGATACACATATGTACCAGTCATGCCGTTCTCTTTACTAGCTCGTGATGACATGCCCAAATCCAATCCGCTGCATAATTTTTCCAAGCAGAAATAAGCTCAGTCTATTTATCTCACTTTCACTAGTGATACTTGCCTGCAATTATAGTGTTGCAGTATTATATTAAGTTCCACTGCACTTTTTGAGAGCGTTCAGTATACTGCGTTGCACTTGCACATGTGCTATCTCATAATTGCTACAGAAATGTTTACGTGATAAAGTCTTCTTTTTTCTTTTTATATCATAATTTTCTTTATGTAATTAGTTTTCTACATTAGTAAACTTTACTGCTATCTCATAATTGTTACAGAAATGTTTGCGTGATAAAGTCTCTTTTTTCCTTTTATATCATAAATTTTCTGTATGTAATTAGTTTTCTTTGTATGATATGCTACAAATGCTTGTTTCTGCAACTAAATTTGTAAAATTTACTAGTTTTAATTCTTCATGATTAGGTATAACTGTTGCAATTATAACCTTGCTTATGCAGATTAGTGATGAAGGTGGTGGAATACCAAGGAGTGGCCTCTCCAGAATTTTTACATATCTCTACAGTACTGCAGAAAACCCTCCTGATCTAGATGGCCATAATGAAGGAGTAACTATGGCTGGATACGGTTATGGGATCCCAATTAGTCGTCTTTATGCTCGATATTTCGGTGGTGACTTGCAGATCATCTCTATGGAAGGATATGGTATGTTCATACTTCAGTTTTTATCTTCATGTAATGAATAATGAGGAATGTGGCAATATTCATCTTGCTCTTTGATTCTCATAAAAATCGCTGTCTCAATGCTGATGACTCCTATGTTTGTAAGAAAAACTGAAGGTTCGATTATAAGCCCTCAAGACCTCCGGAGTTAAGCATATATGCTATTTCTTCGTCAGTCTTTTAGTTTTCCTAATTTGACATATTGAATTTACAACTGTTGAAACGCTTACTGATATGTTGCATTAGTATCAGAACTACTACATTGCTATACGGACTTTGATGTTATGGAAATACAGCATAGCTACACCCTCGTCATTCAGTTGATCATCATTGATTTTTCCCATTTTACATAGGAACTGATGCTTACCTCCACCTTTCACGGCTGGGAGATTCGGAGGAACCCTTGCCTTGACAGATTCGGAAGAAGCCTTTGCCTTGATGAACGTACTGTTCTGGTCATTACTGTAATTAGGATTCTATTGCTTCCGCGATTGCTGTGCTGGTATGCAAATATAGTTATGAAGGCCAGCCCCCTATATATATAGTTTAATTAGTTGTCCGTGTTCTACTTCTAGCTACTATGTGTACGTGTTTATTCCTCATCTTGATGGAATGTGATCATAACTCAGAAGCATCTTGCTTCTGGTTTCTACTATCATTACAATTGTACAACCTCTAAAAATAGTCGTCCTCGAGCGAATGGAAAAGGTTGGTTAATCACCACCTCGTTCGATATGAAATGAGGACTGATGTTATTTCACTGAAATCATATGATGATGTTAAAATGGAATCTGTGTTCAGCGTTGTTCCGATGCGATTTGAGATTGTTCGTTTTCCCCACCGGCAGCTGATTTCATCCACATCTCAGGTAATCTGTATGTCACTATGTCCGCTTCAGAATGGGACATTATTGGAATCCGGTTAACATACCCATGGATTTTTTTTACCTCAAAATTAGGGTACATACCAATGTACATCTATAAGTACACGACATCCTACACATGTATACTTATACACACTCTTAAGGTACATGTTAGACTTACAACTTATGCACACACGTCTACGAAGAGATTCGACTTTGCAAGTAATGGGCTGTCGTGCTCCTATTGTTATTGTAGTTCATAGGCGTTCAAGATTGTTCGAAATAAATTTATTTACAGTTGGCAAGCCCCGGTGAAAAGGCTGGGAATCAAATTTCCAACCGGTCGTTGACCCACCAACGAAATGACCAACAAGCTACGAGCGCGGTTGCCATACCCATGGATTTATGTGTGTGGGGGGCAGGGGCGGGCACACGTGAGATCATGGGTGTACAAATGTACACCCAAATATTTGTCCCATTCTTTTCCGATTCAGGCATTTTATTCAGCTGTTGCAAGATTACTCAAAAATTCATATTTTCAATCTCTTTTCCCTATAAGTTTAGACTTTCTAAAAGGCTCTAAAAAATCTACCAATTTTTGTGTAGGTTGTATAATCTATAAGCAACCCATTTTAACTGGTTGCACTTAAAAAGCTAAAACAGAATTCAAATTAAAATTCATTAAAGTTGATTGTTTTTGCACATTTCATGAATTTTTAGAGCTTTAAAAGAATTCCCAAAAATAAGGAAAAAAATCGCCAATATTCATCTTAATTAATGGGCTAATTTCTAAAATTATCCTCAGAACTAAGTTATATAGTGAAATTTCAAGCTTCTTCATATGATCTCACTTTTCATGAATTTGATCAATTCCAATTAAATGCAAATGCATGCAACAATTGTTCAAAAATGATCAAAGATGATGCTCATGTTGTATATGTATGTCAATTGTTGTTATTGAAAAAAAATATTTTCAGAGAGAATCTAAAACCAAAATATTTCCGAGAGAATTCAAACGCTAGGCGGGGCGCGGTGACGGCATGGGCATGAGCGAGGCGCGGCGCACACGGCTGCGCGCGGGCATGATCACGATGGGTATGTACACCCAAGTTGAAAATGCTAGGCCTGCCACTGGTGGGGGGCATTTGTTTCTGGCTAACGCTGTTGGTGGCATGTTGATCAACTCAGCTATCTTTATACTTCTTTGATGGGTGATGAGTTTAAATCTGGATACCTTCATAATTAATCCTCTAACTTTGTTCTTTGCTAAAATCTAGTGCCGCATTATAGTTGAACTAGGCAACAATTGGTCATTCTTTTTAAAACCTTTTCCATAGCGATGATTAGTGTGGGATACTGTTATTCTTCTTTTGAGAGGTGTGGGATGGGGCTGTTTGGTTGGAAGAAAAACTTCAATTTTTCTTGGGCGAATTTGATCGAGTTTGGCAAGCGTTTGGTTTATACCCACAAAGTATACTTTTTCCAGCTAGGTCCAGCACATAGTAATTACAATGGTTAGCGGTGAGTAGGTACCGCTGCCATTACAAAAATGCTTGAAGCTTGATTGTAATTCTTCTGCTGATAGTAAGCAACAGACATGTTAATGGGCTAAACCCTACCCAACTTAACCCGACAACTTATTTCTACCTGTAGGAACGGATGACTCGTTCTTTACGATTAATCTTTCTGTTAGACTCCCTAGTCGTACGCACACGTTCCGTGGTAGAGCTTGAGTCTAGGAAAGTCTGTTGCTCATACGAGCCTCCCTCTGTACATGTATAAATACCCATGAAGATGCAATACAAACTTAGCTGATTGCCTCAACTCAATCTCTACATGGTATCAGTCTTCTCTCGATCTCCTACTCTTCCGCTGCCTCTCCACCAAATGGCGTCCAGCCCGTCGAACTCCTCGGCGTCCTCCCTCAGCAACCCTTTCGTAGTTCCTGAACCCACGCCACTCGCCGCCGCTGCTGTTCAGCTCGTCAACATCCGTGCCCATGTGCCGGTCATCCTCGAGCACGACGACGCCAACTATAACACCTGGAGCACCTTCTTCGAGATGGCGCTCCGTAAGTTTGGTCTGCTTGACCATGTCGACGGCACCGTCGACGCCCGGCTGCGTCTCCATGACGCCGACTGGACTCAGATCGACTACGCCATCGTCTCCTGGCTATACACGTCAGTGTCAAAGGGGGTGATGGACGCTGTCGTTCATCCTCACCCGACGGCCTTCTCGCTCTGGACGGCCATCCGCGGCCTCTTCCGCGACAACGCCATGCAGCGCGCCGTGTACGCCCTGCAGGAGTTCCACAGCCTTTACCAAGGCGAGATGTCCGTCAACGCCTACTGCACCCGCCTCAAGACTCTCTCCGACACGCTGCACGACGTCGGGCACCCCATCACCGACCAAGCGCTCGTCATCAACGCGCTGCGTGGCCTGAACTCCAAGTTCAGCCATGCCATTGGCGTCCTCACCTCCAAGCTTCCGCCGCCTACCTTCCTGTACACTCGCTCCTATTTGATGCAGGAAGAGACACGGATGGAGCACACAGCCAAGATGGAGGCCACCACTGCGCTGCTGGCTACGGGTTCCTCTTCGGCGACCTCGACCGGCTCCGCCACCAAGCCGCAGTCCCCTGCACCACCGACATTCTCTCTGTCCAAGGCCAACAACAAGAAGAAGCGCAAGCAGTCCTCGACCGGCTCCACCATCAAGTCGACGACGCCTACCCTGGCGCCCGGGGCCGGCGCACATGCGACACCGTGGGGCACTGCCTACAACCCTTGGACGGGCGTCGTCTAGGCCTGGCCGGTGCCCCAGTGGCGCCCGACGGGATCTGGCATCCTCGGTAGTCGCCCTGGCAATTCTGCCCAGCAAGCCATGATGGCGTCGACACCGGCGATCACCTTCCCCAACCCGGCCACCTTCACCAACACGCCGTCGCCCACGGGCGTCCCAGCTGGGCTTCTCTCCGCGTTCCAGCAGATGCCTACACCGAGCGCTGAATGGATCTTCGACACGGGTGCCTCCTCCCACATGGCGTCCAACTTCGGTATCGTGACCACTTCTGGCCCCTCCTCCTCTGGTTCTCATATCATTGTCGGCAATGGTGCCGCTCTTCCTGTTCATCGTACCGGCCGCCACTTCCTTCCTACTTCCTCTGCACCGCTTCTCCTGCATAATATCTTGATCTCTCCCACTTTAGTCAAAAACTTAATCTCTGTTCGCAAGCTCACTAGAGATAATAATGTTTATGTGGAATTTGATCCTTTTGGTTTCTCCATAAAGGACCTGCGCACTCGGACGACACTTCTCCGCTGTGAGAGCTCCGGCGATCTCTACCCGCTGCACACCACCGCCTCTGCTGGTCACCACGCTCTGCTTGCCGGTCTCCCCGCAGAGCTCTGGCATGCGCGCCTTGGTCACCTCGGCGGCGATGCTCTGCGGCGCGTCCTCAATAATGCCGACTTCTCCTTCCTACGGTCGGAGCAGCACTCCTGCCATGCGTGTCGCTTAGGCAAGCACGCACGGCTGCCTTTTTCCGATTCCAATAACGTAGCTCATCTTCCTTTTCATCTTTTGCATTGTGATGTTTGGACATCACCCGTAGTTAGCAACTCAGGATTCAAGTTTTACTTAGTGATCTTGGATGATTTTACTCACTTTATGTGGACTTTTCCTCTACGCCATAAATCTGATGTGCTGCCCACTTTGATTTCTTTTCGTGCGTACGTTGCCACTCAATTCCAAATGCCAATTCTCTGCTTCCAGACTGATAATGGGCGTGAATTTGAAAACTCTGCGTTTCGTACTTTTCTCTCCGCACACGGTGTACTTCTCCGGCTCACCTGCCCGCACACATCTCAACAGAATGGCCGCGCCGAGCGTTCTCTCCGCACGCTAAACAACACCGTCCGCACACTCCTATTCCATGCCGGTCTTCTGGCTAAGTTCTGGCCTGACGCCCTAGCCACAGCCACTTTTCTGATCAACCGGCGACCTTGTCGCTCGAGGACTAGTGCATCACCCTACCAGCTGCTCTTTGGCCGCCAGCCTGACTATACACAGCTACGTGTTTTCGGATGCCTATGCTACCCAAATGTGGCCTCCACCGCTCCACACAAGCTCGCACCCCGCTCTCTAGCATGCGTCTTTCTTGGCTATCCAGCGGACACAAAGGGATTCCGTTGCTATGATCCGACTTCGGGGCGTGTTCTCACCTCTCGTCATGTGTCTTTCGACGAGAAAGTTTTTCCTTACAGGGACCTGACTCGATCATCGGCGGCCCCCGTCCTAGGGGAATCGGCTCTCGTGTGCCAGGACGTGATCCCTGTGCCGGTTACAGCGGCTCCGGCCATGCCACCGCCACCTGCGATGGCGAGCGGTGCTACTTCGTCTACCTTGCCGCCGCCGACGGGTGCCACCGCGCCACAATCGTCGTCGCCCGGGTCATCTTCTTCTCCGGCACCACACACGCCCTCGCCACCGACCGATCCCGCTTCATCACCACCGTCGCCGGTCCGCCACCCGATGATCACTCGGGCTCGTGCGGGCATCCTGAAACCCAATCCTCGCTACACCACCAATGTCGCCGTCGACACCGCCTTGCCAATCGTGCCCACCACGGTTCGCGCCGCGTTACGTGACCCGGCTTGGCGCGCTGCCATGGAAGCTGAATTCTCGGCTCTTCGCGACAACAACACGTGGACGCTCGTACCTCGGCCGCCGGGTGCTCACGTGATCAGCGGGAAGTGGATCTTCCGAAACAAAACCAACCCCGACGGCACGCTGGATCGACGCAAGGCACGGTGGGTCGTGCGCGGATTCACCCAACGGGCTGGGGTCAATTTCGACCAAACCTTCTCGCCCGTGGTTAAGCCCACCTCCATCCGGCTTGTTCTGCACATAGCAGCATGCAGGGCATGGCCTGTGCACCAACTGGACGTCAAAAATGCGTTCTTGAACGGCCGGCTCACGGAGCGTGTCTACTGTCAACAGCCGGCCGGGTTTGTGGATGGCGCTCACCCTGATCGTGTCTGTCTCCTATCCCGGTCGCTCTACGGTCTCAAGCAGGCGCCGCGTGCCTGGCACCAACGCTTCGCCGGTTTCCTCACCTCCATCGGGTTCACGGCGACCGCCTCCGACGCCTCTCTTTTTGTTCTGCGGCGTGGCGCTGAGACGACGTATCTTCTCCTCTACGTCGACGACATCGTGCTGACCGCGTCATCACCGGTGCTGCTTCGCCGTGTCATCGACCATCTGCATCGTGAATTCAGGATGACGGACCTCGGTCCCCTGCGTTTCTTCCTCGGGATTCAAGTCCGGCGCTCAGCCACCGGCTTCTTCCTCAGCCAAGAACAATACGCTGAGGAGCTCCTCGATCGCGCCGGGATGCTCAACTGCAAGCTGGCAGCAACGCCTGTTGACACTAAGCCGAAGGTGTCGGCTCAGGAAGGCTCTCCATCTGGTGACGTCACGTTCTACCGGAGTTTGGTGGGCGCATTGCAGTACCTGACGCTCACGCGACCGGACCTCGCTTATGCAGTTCATTAGGTGTGTCTGCACATGCATTCTCCGACTGACGCACATTGGGCCCTCGTCAAGCGAATACTGCGCTACATCCGCGGCACCATCAACTACGGCATGAACATTCGAGCTTCTTCCTCGACGGAGCTGGTCGCGTATAGCGACGCCGATTGGGCCGGCTACCCCGACACTCGACGATCCACGTCGGGCTACTGCATCTTCTTCGGCAACTCCCTGATATCATGGTCCTCCAAGCGCCAATCGGTGGTTTTGCGTTCTAGCGCGGAAGCGGAGTATTGCGCAGTAGCAAATGCAGCCGCCGAGTGCTGCTGGGTGCAAAACCTGCTGCGTGAACTCTTCCTTGGCGTCGACAAAGCCACGTTAATATACTGTGACAATGTCTCCGCAGTTTATTTGTCCAAGAATCCGGTGCATCATCGACGAACAAAGTATGTGGAAATTGACATACATTTTGTGCGCGAGCAGATACAGCTTGGTCGTCTTCAGGTTCTTCATGTACCTACTCAACACCAATTCGCGGATATCATGACGAAGGGGCTTCCACAGGTCCTCTTCGAGGGTTTTCGTCACAGCTTATCCATCAGCGCAGCCGATGCATCAACTGAGGGGGGGTGTAGGAACGGATGACTCGTTCTTTACGATTAATCTTTCTGTTAGACTCCCTAGTCGTACGCACACGTTCTGTGGTAGAGCTTGAGTCTAGGAAAGTCTGTTGCTCATACGAGCCTCCCTCTGTACATGTATAAATACCCATGAAGATGCAATACAAACTTAGCTGATTGCCTCAACTCAATCTCTACACTACCCAAACCAACCGTCCGATGGATTTAACCCATGAAAAACGAAAATTACATAGGCTACAATAAGGATGCAAATTCTATAGCCTATAAACACGAAAGCCAATTCTATAAGAGCTTACTATAAAAGACAATTAACTAAAATTATAGAATTTGCTTTCCATAAGCGAAAAAAAGACAATGGGCTAAGACTTATCTCACCTGATCTCTTTCTCCCACTTCCTGTCCTTTTCTTCTCCTCCCTCTTCTTTGTTTTCCTCCACCCGAGCGTACGCCGCCGCCGCCGAGAATTGCGCTCGAAATTGCGCCGCCTCCTTGCTCGTTCTCATCCTGGTTGGAAAGAGAGCTGGCCATCGACGCTGCATTGCCGCTCCACGCCGGCGTTGACTAGCGAGCTGGCCACATATCTGGTTGGCCTTCTGCCTCCTCGACCTGACGCCGGCTTCGACAAGCAAGCATGAGGGCGGCGGAGGGCTGTCCGACGAGGTGATGGAGGCCAAGAAGGTCAGGCATCCAAGGTCGTCGCCATCCACGAGGCCAAGCTCCAGATGGAGGTCGAGCGCAAGAACACGCTGCACCTCACTAAGAAGGTCAAGTTCGAGCAGCTCAACAAGTCCACACTGCAACACGACACATAGGTATGGTATAAAAGCATTGCCTGCATAATGTTGCTTCTAATTTTCAATTTTTATTAATACATATATAGATATCATAATCGATCAATTTGTTTCAAGATTCAAACTCCGGACAACTTCAGCAGGCAGAGGGCGGTGGAGGCGCGCAAGGAGCAGGCCGATGAGCGGTTCTTTGAGCATAAGCCGGCCGAGGACGCGAAGCAATAGTCGAAGCGGAAGGATGCTGAGTTCCTGGCCATGGCGGGCACGGAGCAGCTCACCAACCTCGCGGCTATCAACTCCAAGCGCGCAAAAAGGGCCAGCATTGTCGCCTTGTCGGCTCCGTCGCGTGCAGCCTCCACCATCGTTTTGCGTGGGTACGGCGAGCTGGGCTGCGATGCGGATTAAACCCGTTTTGAGTGCTAAAGTCTGACAAATTTTTTTATTTACATATATATTTTTAATATTTGTAAAATTACATTGACGTTTTAACATACGGTAAGAATAGACTATTATCGCTTGTTCATCGGATGAAACTATTGAACCCGTTTTGAGTGCTAAAGTCTGATGGATTTTTTATTTATATTTTTTTTCTAATATTTACAAAATTACATGGCTATTTCAATAAATTGCAAAAATAGCCCATCGTCATCCGTTTATCGGACACCTTATGGGTCCTGTCGCCTAGAAGATTAAAAAAATGCAAAAAATATGATTAGACAACATATCATTTATTTAACAGACGATAATTTTCTTTCGCCCATTGAACAGGTGAGATCTCACTATATAGGTACGTACGTGCTAGTGTATGTGTGTTCATTTTTTTATTTAATTTTCAATTTTATTTAGAAGTACAAGAGCTATCCAAAAATTTTAAATATTTTTATGAGCAAATTAGATCTCACTAGTAACCTATTTTAAGGCTCGATACAAAAAGCCTAAGCCAATATTTATTAAAATTATCCAAAAAACCTACTTTTATAACTTCTAGAAAATTTTAAGGTCTTAAGTAAATTTCTAAAAATAAGAAAAAATCATTAATATTCTTTTTATATGATGTACTAATTTATAAAAATATTTCCAACCCTAGGTTATTTAATGAAAAAGTGAGTTCCTTTGTAACGCTATATTTTTATATATTTTTTATTACTTCATGTAATATTCTTTTTTTAATTTGAACAAATGAAAAATTCTCTAATATTCTTCTCTTTTTAATTCAAACAAAAAATTTATTTGTTTGAATTAAAAAGAGAATATCACATGAAATGATAAAAATACATATAAATTAAGTATTACAAAGGAACTCACTTTTTCAACAAATAAACTAGGGTTAGAAACATTTTTATAAATTAGTATATCATATGAGAAGAATATTAGTGAATTTTTCATGATTTTTTGGAGTTTTTTGAGGCATTAAAAATTGCTAGGAGTTATAAAAGTAGGTTTTTTTTGGGATAATTTTAATTAAATATTGTCTTAGGATTTTTGGATCAAACCAATTAAAATAGATTGCAAGTAAGGTCTAGTTTACTCATAAAAACGTTTGAAATTTTTGAAACACTCTTGTACTCCTAAATAAAATCAAGAGGTAAATAAAAAAAAATGAATACACATACACTAGCACGTATGTACAGAGGACATTAGCTAACCTGTGCAGTGAGATCTAGTCCGTTCAGTGGGTTTCCTAACCATAATTTTTATATTTTTTTAATCTTAGGAGTGATGGGCTCACAAGATGCCGTTCGTTCTTCGGACATGATTTTGATCTCGTTTGATGAATAGGCGACAGTAGCCTATTCTTGCACAATTTATTGAAATAGCCGTGTAATTTTACGAATATTAAAAAAATATAAATAAAAAAACTTCAAGTCTAACCCTAACCCATCCCAACCAAATCCAATATTTCCATCAACCCGCTCCAACCCATCCCAATTTGCAACGTAACTCATTTGAGCCCATCCAAATAGAACCCAAATGAGAACTGAACCCGTTCAACCCAAACAAACCCAACCCATTAAGGTAGTGTTTGTTGATTGTTGAAGTTAAGTGGATTAGGATCATCCTGCAGGGACAGGATGATTCTAGATGAGGTGGTACAAATAGCATGTTTGATTCGATGTATGAAATAGTATATGAGAGTATTTGGTTAGATGTATGTGGTACACATATGAATGTGTTTAGTTGCTAAAAAGATAAACACTATATCTATTTATAACTTATTTTCTTTATAATATGATAATATAATTATAATTATCAACAAATTATTCTAATTAGTCTAATCTTTACTAATTACAATTAATTATAACTTAATATATTATTATTCATCGCTAATTACCCATAATAATACTTAATTATAGCTAATAACATCTAATTGTAACTAATGCATCGCTAATTATTCTTAATTCTCACTAATCATCACTAAGTATATGTAATTACAGGAGCTGATAGAGCCTGTATGAAGACGTTTGACTAATTTTCCTATATAAGATGGTTCAATATCTTGATAGAATATTTCTAGAATCTATATCACCATGTCCTGAACGGGTTAGTAACTAACCATAGATTTAGTGAGAAACACATGCATAAAATATTCTTAAAATCTGTATCACACTGTTTTAAATGAGTTAGTAACTAACCATAGATTAGTTGGTACCTATTCATAGATATTCCTAAGAATATAGGCATGACTACATATACCTCATCATCCTATATGTGCTACAAGAACCAAATATTACTGAAGCTCTTTGATAAAAAAAAATTAAAAAAAATTACATAGGATTGTCGTCAGATTTCTCTATGCAGTACTCTTTTGATTTATCAGAAACTCTCTTATGCATGTTTAGGTTTAAGTCGTGGTGCCGTTTTTCTCCACAACTGGATAAAATAATTTAGCGAAAATTTGTGCTCTTAGGCTAGGAAGCACAAACTACGAAGGACCGGATGTTAAAATTGCGTAGCACAGATGGAGCTTCCGTTACAATGAATGAATGAACGAACTGATCTGATCTGATCCGTTCAATTTAACGAGTCCCCTCGGTCTCCAATTCCTCTTTCCTTAGAGCAACTCCAAAAGCCCATCTCGCTCCCTATCGCTAAATATTAGAAACCGAAGCCAAAAACGGACTTCCAACAGACTCCCTATTTGATTCCTGATTTTTACTGAGTCCCAAAAGAGACCGTCTCGTTCGCTACATTTGGGGAGAGCTCGCAACTCCTAATCGGCTGAATCCGCTTGTCCTGCGCCCACCTGTCCTGCCACATGCGCCCGCCCTCCTGCAGCCTCCTCCGCCTGTGGCCTCACTCTCACGAGCTCACCAGCCCGCTGCCCCGCATGTGCCGCCCTATGAGCACCGGCTCGCACACGCTGGCCCTGCAAGCTAGCCACCGCAACGCATCCGCCCCGACGCCTCCGTGACCCCGCACGCTGGGTCGAGGCCTCCAGGCCGCCGTTGCTGACCTCCGCTCGTCGGCGAGGTACACGCACAGGCTGAGCCACCCTTGCCCCGTGAGGGTCCCGTCTCCGATGGTGGAAATTGAAAGGGGTGGAGTGAGCAACCAGTTTCGGTCATTTGTGGTCGTCCGTACACTTTGATTGCGCTCTTCTGGGAGCTCAGCCGGACGTTCATGGTGCCAAGAGAGAGAAACTGAAGTCGAGAGGAGGAAGAAGATGAACGAGTTATTAAGTACATGGGTCAACCTATAGGTGGGCTATCTTGAGCTGGTTGCAACTCAGATGCAAAGGCAAATGACAGCCCGTTAGAGTATAATGGTCTAGATATAGGTAGCCCATTAGAGTATAGATGAAATTAGAGCTTTTTTATTTTTATATTTTTTTGATTAAAATTTTTAATAAATAGATTATTTGTGAAAAAAATTGTAAAACTAGACGCCTACCACTCTCATGAAACGATTAAATCCTTACCATCCCCTGAGAGGACGGTAAACAGTTCCACAGCTCTTACCACTTTTTATGGGACAGGCAGGACAGCCCTCCGAAGCTGTAAGCCCAGTACATGAACAGTAACAAGTACTCCGAAGTTAAATTTCTCCTCATACCTTCTCTATTCAAAACAGTGATATTCTGTTACTCCAAAAAATTTAAAACTTTCTGTACATATTCTATAATTCATGTGCAATCCATTTGAATTAAATTCATCCAAAAATCTAGTGTAGAATTTAAACTAAAATTCTTCAAAAAAAAAAAGACTACTTTTATAACTTCTAGACATTGTTAGCGCCTCAAATAAATTTCTAAAAATCTAGTAAAATTCACTAATATCCTTCTTATTTGATTTGATTATTTCTAAAATTATTTTCACCCTTATATTATATGGTAAAAAAGTGGATTCCTTTTTAATGCACCATTTATATGTATTTTTATAACTTCATGTGATATTCTTCTTTTAACTTAATTTGAATTCGAACTGAAAATAATTTTATAAATTATCACATAATATAAGAAGAATATTAGTGAATTTTACCAGATTTTTAGAAATTTATTTGAGGCCCTAACAATTGCTAGAAGTTATAAAAGTAGCATTTTTGGAGAATTTTAGTTTAAATTCTACACAGGATTTTTTGGGTGAATTCAATTAAAATGGGTTGCACATAGATTATGTAACACGTATAAAAAGTTTTAGAATTTTTGGAGCAACAAAACATCACTGTTTTGAATAGAGAAGATAGGAGGGAAATTGAACTTGCCTTCCGAGGGCTGTAAGCCTACCTGTCCTATAAAAGTGTGGTAAGAGTCTGTAGGACTGCTTACCGTCCACTCCTGTGTGGTAAGAGTCTGTAGGACTGCTTACCGTCCTCTCAGGAGTGGTAAGGGCCTAACCGTTTTATGAGAGGGCGGTAGGCGTCTAGTTTTGCAATTTTTTTCACGAGAAATCTATTTATTTAAATTTTTAATCGAAAAAAAAAACTCAATAAAATTATTTCTCATCTATACCACTACTTTAGATGCACTTTTTATCTATAGTCTATACCATCAGCTACATTAATGACAAGTGGGATATGATCTTACATGTGAATAACACAATCTGGTGATATAAATAAAAAGTACATATAAAGTGATGGTATATATGAAATTTTTCCTACGGAAGAAAGATGTTGTTTGGTTGGCAAATACAAATGCAAACATTAATGGTATTAGAAGACACTATGAAAGGTAACAATGTAATGGAATACAACCTTTCTTTGGTTCATGTCGGTAATGCAAACATAAATGGCATTCGAGCCCTAAGAACCACTGGAACAACACACACCTCAAGAAGAAGTTGCTCATGGTGGAGGTGGTGAGCTGCTGTCGACACCATTGGCCCTGTGCAAGTCTCTCTTCGTTGACACCGCCAGCTTGCCAGGGAGAACCATGAGCTAGCTGACACACTGACGAGCCCCTCCCCTCTTCGCCCTGTACCGATGAAGCAGTGCCCTAACCCGCGCCGATCCGGATGGCCTCGATGCTGCAAATGACCAGATCCCGTGGTGACAGCTCTGGCCCATCATCCCTGATCGCGAGCAGCTCCGGTGGCAAGCCCTCTTCCCCTTTCTCTCATAGATCCCGACGGTGGCCACTATGCCCTCGTTGATCTACATCGTCGTGCCCTATGCGTGCTCGTTGATCCATGCTATCGTCGCTCCATTAATCCATTCAGCATACGAGCTCCAACGGTGGGATCTCACGAGATCTTCAGTCATCAGCAACGGCGTGGAGACCGGATCTAGAGAATGTCAGGGGGGGTATGAGAGATCAGATCTGGAGGAGGAGGAAAAGAGAAGGTAGTGGCAACTTAAGGGAGAATTGGGCGAGGAGGTGGTGGTGGGGATAGGTGGCCGTCAAGGAGGTAGCGATGGCAATGAGTATTAGTAGAGAAGATTGGTATGGAGGCGATAACGCTCGGGTGGGAACGGTATCAAATTTCTATAGTACGATATCTGATTATAGGGAGTTGATTATTGAGAAATAAGTTAAAATATGTCTTGGTTTACTTGTGATGAGTGATTGACATTGATATTGTTTTGGTTTGATGATCTTTGATTTTGCATGAGTTTTGATGTGATTTGAATGGATTTAGAATTTCATTTGAGCATATTGATTATGGAAAAACTGGAATAGAGTTGGAGATATGTGTTTGTTTATCTCATTGTGTGCAGGTGATGGATGTAACTTGACGGTTGACGATGGGATAATCGAGGCCAAGCAGAGTGCTTGGTGCCGGACAATCAAGAAGACCGGACGAAGTCAAAAGTGATCCTAGTTGAACATGTGAAGGTTAAGCAAAGCATGGAAGACGGATGAAGATGGCATATTAACAAAGTCAAGTGAAGGAGATACCGATGCAAGTGATAAGGTGGCCCGAGGGATCAGAAGTAGGAGAGACTTGCTGACAATCAAGATCATAAAACGGAGTACACACGTCGACATCAGAGCGCTTGCTTAAGGTATAAACAAGTAGGGAGTCACGCTTTGAGAAACGCGTTAGAGTTTTACGGTTTGGTCTTAAAACTGTAGGAGGACTAGAGGAGTACGTGGCAGCGAAGCTTGCATTGAGGCAAAGCTAAGTCGTGAAAGCATCGTGGGTGTCCGATGAATCGAAAAGAAAATAGACTAAAACACCCTTGGTGGTAGGTAGGAGTATATTACAAGATATATGTATTTTGACAAAATGCTAGAAAATTTAGAGGTCAAGTTTACTATGCTTATAAATAGAGGAGTATAGCTATGAGAGGAGATGAATCAGCTATTTTGAGCCTCTTGTGCCATTCATATGATAACCTTATGGTAGGGTTTTAGAGCAGAGAAAGATGGTTGTTTAGTTTATGTATTAGGCGAGAGTTTTGTGAGGATTTTTTTAATTTGGTTAAAATAGGACTGATCTCTGCTGTAATAAAATTTATTTTCTTCATGTTATTATACTCACCTCTTCTAGTTTCTCTCTATTGTTTCCCTTGTATGTTTGCAAGTTTTTGTTTTCCGGATTTGATTTTCGAGCTAAAATTTTAGCACATTGTGAGGTCATTTTTCTTGTTTTCAGAGGCATAAAATTCACATACACACGTTTATATGATGTGATCTTGAATTCACTTACCTTTAGATAATTAATTTGAAAGCTTCGTTGCTTGGTGTTTATTTTTTCTTATTTTTTTGCAAGTTATGATCTTTCAAGTGCTAAGACGAAGACCGGACAAAGACCTATGGTTTATATACCATTTGTGGAATCGTGTTATTTCGATTTTTTTTAAAAACTTATCTCTATTTTTTTCTTTCACTTAAGTTTTCAAATAGGTTAAATAATTTAAATAGTAAAAGACCATCGATTTTATAAAATCCAATCGCCAATCTCATTCTTCCGATTACAAAGAGAGCTGAAACAAACAATAAAAATAGGACATGTTAATCAAATCGTGTTACAGTATCCCCAACAAACACTACCTAAGTTTTAGCGGAGACGGCGCCGGCGTCCCACCGATAAAACGTCCACCCGCCCCGACGGCTCTCCACCGCCGTCGGGCGCCAGCGAAACCCTATACGTGCAGTCCGGGCCTCAGCCCGTCGGACCGCATGCGCCTGCGGCGAAGACGTCGGTGTGGTGGGACATCGACAAATGGTGGGCTGTGCCCCGCGGCCGCTGCGACCCTCACCGCGTCGCCCACAACGTCATCGCCGCGCTCGCCGCGGCGGGCATCGCCGCCTACGGCGACGCCGTCCGTCCTGCAAGCCCTCTCCGCCACCGGCATCTGCCTCACCCACGTCCCCTCTGGTACAGTATCGACCCCCCCCCCCCCCCCTTCTCTCTCTCGCCGCCTGATCAGAGCGCGCTGTTAATCTTATCGAATCTGCGCTACTAATCAAATTCTCTTCCCCCTAACAATCGGTAGGGAGCAAGGACACAAGTGACAAGAGGATGCTCGTCGACATGTTGTACTGGACATTCGACAACCCTCCGCTGGGCAATTACTTGCTCATCTCAGGCGATCGGGACTTCTCTGATCTCCTTAATAGTCTTAGGATGAAGCGCTACGATATCCTACTAATGCGACCTTCGAACGCATCATCCCAAGCACTTGCTGCTGCAGCTAAGAGGGTTTGGCTCTGGGAAAGCCTTGCGGCTGGAGAGGCGCTGCTACCAGAGTCGCCGCGTGCAAGTAGTGTGTTGCGAGCTGAATGTGAATGATAAGGGTGATGGTAATTTAAAGGCAGTTAATAGTGAATATAGACTGAAGCCGCTTCAAAAGTATGTAAATAAGGTAAGTGGTGCATCTAATCCCGCAGGAAATCAAGATCGATTGGAGTCTGTTGGTGGAGTTTCTGGAAGTTCTACAGGAAGCACAGCAAGTGAGCTCGACCAGTCTTCTGTTCCATCATCGTCATCAAGTTTTGATTCACCCGAAAAGGTGGATACCTCAATTCCGCTGGAAACTCCGACTTTGTCCAAGTCATCAGATCAGAAACCTGTGTTGTCTACTCAATTGCAACAAGTGGAAGCAACACAAAAGCCCATCCTTGGTGAGAAGCCTACCACATCAACTGAATGTGTGGCAAGAAATGGGACTCTTGATTTTGGTGGTAGTAAAAGACATTATAAGCAAACATATCAGAAAATAAGATATTCTGAGGCACAAAATGAGCTTCATTCTGAGTTTGGAATAGGTGACAATAATGGAAAGGTAGCCAAGCGACATAGAGTGAAGCCACTTCAGAAGTATGTAAAGAAGACAGACATCACATTTAGTTCTGCAGCAATCAAGTTGATTCAGGTAGAGTTCCTGAATGCCCTATAGGAAGCACTTCAAGTGAGCTAGATAGATCTTCAGTTTCTTCATCATCAAGTTCCGAGACACTGAGACACTGCACGTAGCAAAAGCGGATAACTCGATTCAGCCAGAAACTTCTACTTTGTTTCATTCATCAGCTCGAAAATCTGTAGCATCTGCTCATTTGCATCAAGTGAAAGCACCACATGATTCCATCCTTGGTAAGAAGCCTAGCGTATCAGTCAAGCATCCTTCAATAAGCGGAACTCATGATTCCATCATTACTACCGTCCATTATCATCCAGCATATCAGCAATCCCAATCTTCTGAAGCACAGAACAAGCTTCGGTGTTACTCTAATATGGGTGATAATTGTGGGAAGTTAGGCAATGAACACAACAAGCTCAATCCGTATGAAGTGTATGAAAAAAAGATTGATATTTCATCTGCTTCAGCAAGCAATGAAATAGATCCAGTTAGTGGATTTCTTGATAATCCTAAAGGAAGCATTTTGGGCCATCCAAGTCAATCTATGTCAGCATCGTCAAGCTCTAAACCACTTGAGAGTGCAAAGGTAAATCAGTCAAACCTGCTGAGAAATCCTCCTTTCTCCCTGTCATCAGCTCATAAACCTGTAATGACTGATCATTTGCATCAAGAGGGAGCAGCAGCCATTTTTGGTAAGGAGGCTAGCACATCAGTCCTGTGCAGAGCCAAAAATGGAACTTTTGTTTTTGGTGTTAGTAGTGGCCATTATCATCCAACATATCAGCAAACCTAGTATTCCCTGCTACCAGAACAACATAATTCAGGTATTCCTCATCCTCGTAGCGTATGTGGTCATTCTCAGTCAATAAATTCACAAAGAGGCAGCTCTGCTCCGCCATCAGCAGGACATAATGGTATTTATTCTGCACAAATACAAGAATGGTCCAGTGGCTCAACTTTTCAAGGTTTGGATGTTTGCCGTGTTATCAATAGACTAAAAATTTCTATGTGCTCTTAAGGAACTGGTAAGGCCAAGCCACCTTTCCAAGGTGCAGCTGCTATTGATCACTCTAGTTATCCTCAAAGTGGCCAACTTCTGTCAAGTGATTATACTTGTATAGCTGCGCACCCACGCAACCTATCCAGTGACATGCAAAATCCTGGATACTGTGGAGGAGCCAGGATATCCGCCAAATTCTTCTGAGCCTGAAGGTACTATAGGACATATATTACATTCGTTGGACATACTGAAGGCTGAAAAGATATTCCCTACATAATCGGATATTGCAGATTGTATATGTTGCGGAGAGATGAATTTAACAAGGTTTGATGTTAAAGAAGGCTCTTGAACTTGCCATCCGACATGAAGCTGTCGTTATGAAGAAGTTACTAAACGATATGCCGCTATTTGTTGCAAAAGATGAGAGCCTCTAAAAATGTGTTCATAAGTACTTATCATCCACCGATGGCCATTCAGCAATAAAAAATTCTCACTCAAGGTCAGGCTTTATAACTTCTGGTTTGTGTTAGCCATTTCATCTTTTATTCCCGTACGTGGTTTCATGTCTGCATCTCCTTTGCTGGTAGGTACCAAGCTCCAACAATCTTGAAGAAATCATGCTTACAACACTGTGCCTTTGGCGATGTTCTCCAGGTTTTGCATATTGCAATTGTTACTAAGAAGTGGCTTGTGCCTCATTCTTCAGGGTGGCAGCCACTGTTCTTAAAGGCTTAAACACAATAGTGGTTATTGCAGAAGCTCAGTCTTGATTCTTTCCCTATCCTCATATTGAATGGATATTTGATGCACCGGTTAGTCCACAAAATGTCTTGAAAAGCTACATTCATCTGAAGGTGTTTTTGGATGTCGCTTTATGCTTGCCCGATGTTGTACCGTAAGCAATAAGATGCCACCAAAGTAGTTTAGAGCTGGAGTAATATGTCAATCTCAAGGCAAGTTTTGTATCCCAGACAAGAGGTCTGTGGATATCCTGCTGGTTTTGATTCAAACAGTACGGAGCAACACAGGTCTCTCTCTCTCTCTCTCACACACACACACAAACACACGTCTCCTAGCAACTTTATTTTATCATGTGATCTGCAAGATAAAGGGCTTGTATTTTTCCTCCTAGTCGTGGTGCGGCAATTGCTGCGGTTGAATTTAGAGTTTAAAAGGCCATGCGTCTCTTGGTTGTTTGCAGAGCTCCATGCTTTGTTGATATTCCCTCACCAAGTGGCAATGTTCTGAGGCTCAGCTTGTACAGCATGAGAGGCTGCTACTAGACTAGCTCTTGAATAAGTAGACTAGCTCTTGAATAAGTATTGATACTGTTGCCGTTTCAGATAGTGTCGTCTGAGTTTGTAATACCTCGGTTATGTACGGTGTCCAGTTTCTAGCTAGTGGGGTAGCTCAGTAATAGTTGTTACTATTTGGTTTGAAGCAAGTGTCTGAGACGCAGTCAGAACTCAGGATGATTCTCCTGGTCCTAGATCGATATTCTCAAGAGCTTGTCAGTATCCATAAATGGATCTATGAGTTCTCTCTTTCTTGCCATACTAGAGCTGGTGGATTGTGGGGCTCTACTAGTGGCTCTCATGCCATCACTTAGCTTAGGTGTTGGGTGGTTTCGCATTGTAATGGCTGAAAGTTCTCTGGTACACTTTACTGGTGAAAGATCTCTGATACACTTTCCTCGTGTGTCAGTTTGTCGCTGATGTTCCATGTGCCGAAACAGGATCCACACAGCACTACGAGCACACCAATGTTATCGTGGCAGTTTTTGGCGAGACTGATTAGCAATTTGGATCAGCAGCTTCCAGCTACAAGCAAGGCACCACACCGCTCGACATGACAATCTTTTAAATTATATATATAAATAAGAAAGACGAAGCGGCTAGTCGGACAGAAAATCAGAAGAATTACAGACGAAAACCCTGCTGCTCAAGCCTAAACAAATCTACCGGCAAGTAATCCTTGGAGGGACGGATGGTATCTGCAACAAGACGCAGCGCTGAAGAAGCTCAACCAAGATCACTGACCACATCAATGTTCATCATGTGTTGTTCATGCCCCCTGCCGTGGCTGCGGTGCGGATCTGAGCTCCTCCAGCGCCGCCCTCGCCTGGTCCTGCAGCAGGTCGATCCGCCGAAGGTACACCTCCAGCTCCAGGATCCGCTGCTGCCTCCACTTCTCCCCTTCCATTGGCACTCCCGAGATCGCAGGCGGCGGCTCCAGCCCCGGCAGTGGCGCGGTGCTGCCGCCGATGCTCAGCATCGCGCGGACCATCTCCTTGAACAGCGCCGCCAGGATGGGGTTCTCGGCGGTGCCGGCTGCGGCTGTTGCTGCCGCCGCTGACAGCACGGTCGGCAGCCCAGCAGGGTCCATGCTGAGGCTGCCGTCCATGGCCGTCTGGGGGGATGACGGGAGCGCCTCCTGGGTCATCACGGGCATGGGCGCCGGTGGCAGCGCGACCGCCTCGCCCGCGTCACCGGGGAAGTCGCCCGTGCGCCTGCGGCGGCCGCGGCGCGACCTGGAGGAGGAGGACTTGACCTCCCCGTTGGCGTTGGCGGCTGCTGCTGCTGCTGCGGCGGCGTCGATGGCGAGGGCGTCGTTGCCGTTGCCCTCGTCGTCGGAGTCGCGGCCGTGCTTGTCTGAGGCGGGGCGCCAGATGGTGCGGGCGATCTCGAAGATGGCCTGCTCGTGCGGCGAGCGGAAGGAGAAGCTGGCGCCGGAGACGCGGAGGCGGTCGACGCAGTTGCGATACTTGCGCTTGAGGCGGCGGAGCTTCTCCACGAGCTGGCTCTTGGTGAACCCCATCTGGAGGCGCTGCCGCATGTCCTCGTAGAAGGGGGTCGTGTCGTACTGGTGCGACGCGAACGCGGTGCCGCGCTGCGCCGTGAACTCCGCGAAAGCGCGCAGGATCACGATCTCGTCCTCGTCCGTCCACAGGCGCTGGAACAGCGGGCGCCGCTCCCCGGACCCGGCAGCCGTGGTGGGAGCGGCGGCGGGGGCGGCGGAGGAGAAGGCGGCGTTGGGGTTGGGGTCGACCGGGAAGTCGATGTCGTCGGAGTCGCCGTTACCGTAGGCGTCGGCGTCGGCGTCGGGGAAGGAGGAGGAGACCATGGCGCCGGCGCCGGCGGCGGAGGGGTCGTCTACCGTGGGGAACATTAGATCGGATCGGGGTCGGAGATGGGGACTTGGGCTCGAGTCGGGGTTAGGGTTGGGGGTTTTCCGCTGGATTGGGTTCGACCGCTCGGCTGGTGGGGTTTTCCGCTGGATTGGGTTCGACCGCTCGGGTGGTGGGTTTTTCCGCTGGATTAGGCGGACCGGGGTTAGATCGCCCCGTCGGGTCCGTCCTTCCCGTGGCCGTGAGTGTGCTGCGCCACAACTGAAGGTGGGCCCATTTCGTAGAGCTAGGCATCTGTAACGCGGGTTGAGATCGGGGGACCTCGGTTACACTTTAACCAAAACAGAAAGAGATAAGAAGAACAGTACAGGGAAAAAAAACTAGAAAAACTACTTTCCAACCTGAACTTTGGCCTCGGCCCGATTTTCCGTCTTGATTGCAGCCTTTTGTTAGGATATATAGAGTTTTATAATTGAATGTGCATCCGTTTCGATCTTGAGTTTTTAGTACTATCTATACGAAGCAGAATCTCTTATAAAACTAAACTATGTTAGTTTTATAATTTGTTAAGATTTTATTTTATCTCGGGTTTTTAGTACTATGTATACGGAGCAGAACCTCTTATTATAGAACAGAAATGAAAAAAAGATGAAGATTTTTCTCTATATTGTGTCTCCTTTGTGTAATTGTTTTCTTGAAAGATCTCTGAATTACATCCGGTAGTAGTGGTTCTTTAACATGTTGTCAGCATGAAACTCTCCTGAAGACCAAACTAGCGGAACGAATCTACCTACGATCGATCTGTACTGCATTGATATCGTCGTCAAGCGGGTAGGTCATAACCTAGTATATATGCCCTACGCGACATGAATCTGTTCACAAGAATTGCAAGGTACGATCACATTAGATCAATTTGTATCGCTACTGTTTTTGCATTGCAAACGATATACATGCAGTACTCACAATAAATAGTAGATCTAAATACCGAACAATAGCATCAGATCTAAAGCATCGCAATGAACATGTCGTATTGATCTGGTGGGGCCAGTAGCCACCACTGCATCGCTAGCAAACAGTCGGGCCGCCGCCAGCAAGTGGCTACCATTGCGTCACTGCTGCACGCGCCGTCGCACCCCTGATGCATGCGTTGTCGTGCCCTACTGTCAGCCGAAGACATACCTTGGTCCTTGTGCCCGCCACTCGCCTTCGCACGTCATCACTAGAAGCCTGCCGCACGCAGATGCTTAGCCAGCCGAGCAGCACCCCGCCCGAAGTCGCCTTCATGTAGCCCACCACAACCTGCGCTGTTGCTCACCTCCACTCTGCGTGGCTGCCTTAAGCACCCAAGCCGGCACAGTGCTGCGGTGGCCATCGCACACCCCCTACCGAGGCCATACTAGCAACACGCCGTCGCATTGGCACACTTGATCGCCTCTCGTCATTGCTGTCGGCAAGAAGCCGCTCCCCACTGCGATTCCACTCGGATCCGCTCGCCTCCAATAGCGCACGGTCGAAGCCAGTTGCGTCTCCACCTTTGGCCTTGATTCGGCCTGCATGACAAAGCGTCGCTGCCCTCTGCTTGCAGCCAACCTGTTCTTCGGTGCCGTGCTGCCATTGGCCAGCACGCCCATCGGTTACCTCACACTGCCTGAAGCGACGCCAGCACATCTGTGCCACCCGAAGCGACGCCACCACGTGCCACGCTAGCTGCTTGTAGCACGCCTTCGGACACGTCGTCGTCTACCCGTACGCACCGCCGCCGCCGGTTTGCCTGTATGCGTTGTCTCCGCTCGCAGGTCGGCACTGCCGATCTCCGTCGCCATGCAGGTGGCCAAACCCACTCCATGTGAATTTGGTTGTGGTGGGCTCAGTAGCCGCTGCCGCCACACATGGCCACCCCGGCCAAAACGTCGTCTTGGCCGACGTCGCATCGCACAGTCACTGCGCACCGCCGGCCGCCGCTATGAAGGAACTGGGTGGTGGCTAGTATTTGGAAAACCCTAACCACCCCTTGTATATAAGGCGAGTGGGTCAAATAGGCTAGGTTGGCCCAAGCTAGCAGGACGGCCCAATAGGGATGAAAACCGGCTGAAATAGAAAAGAAAAGAAAGAAGAGGGCATGCGGTTGTATTTTTGCAAATTAAACACTGTAGTTTCTAAATTTGCAAATTCTGGAATTTTGTGTATAAACCCTAGGGCTTTGCAGAAATCCCGAAAGTACTTTTTCTTGTATAAAAGTACCTCTAGAATTTGAATTTTGTATCTGTTTGAGTAATTATGCAGTATTTATTTCTATGTTATTATTACTATTTAAATTGCCTATTATGCGTTTAAATTCAGTAAAATTCATATAATAGCATAGAAAATATCAAAAAATTTGCAGCAATCCTATTTAGCAACACGATGCAACTTTACTAGTAGTAATACTTACGTCATTTGAATACATAAATGGTTGGCATCACGAACAAGGAGTTTGCTGGGCCAAGTGCAGATGGCCATAACTATCTCACTTGAGCGCCGGATGTCCGAGTTGTACTTAGAGCGAAAAGGCTTCGCGTTACCATTGGTATAGGAATAAGTAGTGCAATAGTTCCCACAGAGGGTGAGAATGATCATACACTTCATTTTCTCTGTCACCATCACTCCCCTATTTTGAAGGATGAGTACATGATAATGACCAGCACTAAGGCACTATAGGACGTACTACAGGAGCAATTTGAGTGCCTTAAGTACACCATCAAGCCTCTTGCAGAGCACGAATGAGTCTGACTCCGTTTCCAGGATGTAACACCTGATTTTCAGAATTGACAACATTAATTTTTTTTTAAGATTATTAAATAGTTTCACTAGTAGAATAGGTTTAAAATCTATTTTCTTAATCAATCAATCAATATAGGTTATTATTTTGTGTGCATTGCATGCTGAGTTTTGCTAGGAGCCAGGTAAATGCATTAGAGTTTTTTTTTCTTTTTCTTTCTCTTTAGTTTTTTGAGTGAAAAATATTTTGAAAAGGTTTTTACAAAACTCAGTAGTGAATAAGTTAAGGATCTTAATAGCTGGAATTCAAAATCTTTGAATTCATCATTTATTCAATCCTTGATCATACCTGATCATTCTCCAGCTCAATTCAAATCTTATCCAAATCCTTGTTTAAAGCCAATCTCTTCTCTTTCTCAAATTCTACCCAAATCCAAATTCAAATTCCATATCTACTCCTATTCTTGTTTAACCTCATTTTCTGTTTCTCTTAAGTTCACTCCAAACTCAATTCAAATTCAAACCCTATTCAAATTTCTCTACAAAAGTTTCTTTTCTAAACCCTAGATATACCTAAAGTGTCTTTGAGCTCAAACTTGCTCAAGTCCAAACCCTTAGCCAAGTCTTCTAGATGGCCCAACAAAGGATCCATGAAATCTGTAAATTTTCGCGGAGTCCTGAACAGCTTCATCTTCTCATGACGTTTCGGAGTTCAAAAAGGCCTCAAATGCAAATCTTAACAATACCAAAGTTGTAGGTCTCGTCGAGAGCTTCAATTTGAACCTATGTAAGTCCTCTTTTGGATAATGGAGCTAGGAGTTATGGCCTCCGAAATCAGTGCTGCGCAGATAAGTCCGAGTTCAAACAGTTTATTTTGTGGTGCATTATTGGAAATAAAGATGACGTTTTCAGAAGTTCCAATAACTACCAAAGTTATATATCTTTTCGAGTACTACAATTTAGAATCAATAAACGTCCAATTTGGAGTCCGGACGATGAAAATATTATCCTTGGAATAGAGAGCTGTGAAAAAGGAAATCGTAACCGACTGGAACTCGAATCCTATTCGTGTTCGGTTTGGACTCCACCTCAACTAGCCGCCCCTAGCCCTATATATATGAGTTGGACGCCCTCTCCTACCCCTATTCCATACCACCAAATCCTAGGAGTCGCTGCTGCCCTGTCCGTGCGTCGCCAGAGCGTCGCCGTTCGTCGGAGCCACCGCCGCCGCCGCCCGTGATGCGCTACGTCATCTTCTCCGCGAATCCTTCTTCCTCGACCATCAAAGCAAGGTGAGGACCCCTTATTATCCTCCCTTACTACTGTTTTAGCATCATACTAAGTCTCTAGCCAAGCCATAGCCTCGGCCAAAGCCCGATCTACGCCGCCACGGTCGTCGCCGTCGCGGACAGCCACGGGACAGCCGCGCTGTAGCTGATTGGCATCGACGTTCCCGACCGACCAGAGGTCAAATCACCAAGCCCTTTCACCGGTGCATGTCCCATGATGTTCCCCACTCCCTCACCAACCGGTTTGGCCAGTAGAGCAGCCAAGCTACCGCAATCAAGGTCGACATACCCGCTATCCGGTTTTTGAACGCGTTCTGCGCGCGCACCGGATTTGCATTCACGTTCCCCGTCAGTCCGAAAGCCGTATGGATGCACCAACTACGTCACGGCATGTCCCATAGAGTCCTCTATGTTACCCTAGGAGCTCATCCACGTTTGTGCAGCGACACGACCAGGACACCATTACCAACCACAGCACGTCGCAGCCATCACCCGTCTCATATTCGTTGATCATTCTTTCTCTCAGTGGATGATCTACCCAAAACTATACCGTAGCATTGTGTTCACGAGATATATGAACATTTCTATTCAAACGGTTTCTCAAATTTCATAGCCAATCTCTGGGAATGCTAGCGTCTTTGTTCTTGAATCTGTTCGCGGTCACCACCAAACCTAGCAGCAGTCATTGCTCTTTTGCCACTACCTCGGATTACCCCTTCCAAAACCAACCATACCGCTGAGTTAGTCTTTCCGCATCCTACTCTATGCTTACCTCATTTCACTAAAACACCACTGAAGCCGACATCGATGTTTGTGGCCACGCGCCCGATCGCCATCTCCGACGAAACCCGAACCACCACCGCTGCATAGAGTCACTAGTAATATCATTAACCTAGAAGCGCAACCTTCCGCCTTTTTTGATCCATCATAGGTGATCGATACTAGATCTCAGTGTATCCCTTCTTTAATCCAAGATGTTACTTGCATAGCTTGCCAAGTCCGCGCCACATCATTCTCCTTAGCCTAGTCAGCAAAGTCTAGTCTAGCGCAATGATTGCACAATAAACTCTTTTTCCAAAAGAAGATAGTTCCGGTAAATCATTATTTCTTTTTCAGTCTAATCCATCTCCCGAAAGCTCATTCTCTTTTCATCTTAACTCCGATTTAGACGATTCTTACGTATAAATGTTTTTAAAATCTTACCTATCTAATCATAGTGTTTTTAAAGTGTTTTAATGATGTTTGGTATGTTGTTCTTAGTGTTTTCCTTTGTGCTGTTTGTCGGTAGTTCTCGCGATTAGTCGATAATATTCCGGAGCAGTTCGAGGGACTTTAAGACCAAGATTTCGACAACACTGAGCAGCATTGGGTAAAAGGCAAGTGTCCTTGATCATCTTGAACCTATGTTTTTAAATTTTTTGTTTTACAAAATTGCATGCAGTGTCAATATGATGGGTAGTCACCTATGTTAGGGTTTTCACTAGATTTTTTCTTATCATCCCTTGGAACCTAGATGGTTTATGGTTAGGTGTCTTTTAAGGGTAGATTGCTTAGCCATGCTTTTGGATGTTGAGAAGTGTCATAATCTTGAGTAATGAACATATGCAACAATGATCGTTAATATGTTAATGGTCTAGAAACATGGAATCTTAGATCTTGAGCATAGGGATGTTGGTGATAGTGGTCATGGTTATGATGTTGGTTTAGTGTTTGCTCAAGTAACCTAAGTAAGGACCGGTTCGTGGAGCGACAACCCAAGAAGTAACGTACTAACCACGAAACCTGGTATGTGACAGGCCTAGCCTATTAATCAGTGGATTCCAATTTTTGTGCGTGCCAAAAACCATTTGGTTAGTGGTATGAGATGTGTAGTGGAAGGGAAGAGTGAAAACTTTCCGGAGCTACAAGGCGCAAAAGGGGGCTTTTGGGTGGTGTGAATGCCACTTTGACGGCAGTGAAACCTAGCGGGCATGCACATACTGGATGAAACTTTGTAACGGCTTTGAAGTGACTTTCCGGGCGGCACACCACTGGCGTGTGTTAAGTGTCTAGCTAACACGGCAACATGGAAATCACGACTTGTGGGGAAAGCTGGACAACCTATGCAGAGTGTAAAACTGTTATAACAGCCGTGCTCACGGTTATGAGAGATTTGGATCCTCACATGATTAGTGGGTTGTGATTATGGGTTATGGTTATGGTTTTGGTACAGGGAGTACTAGATGGTTATGGTTATGATTTTGATATAGGAAGTACTAGATGGTTGTGGTTTTGGTTATAGTACATGGAGTACTAGACAGTTATGTTATGCAAGGTGGGGAGCCTTGTATGCTAGGTGTTGCACTGTATGGGTTACATTCACTTAATAATTATTTAATACTTTTTGAGTCCAAATATCTTTTCATTACTCGTATTTACGTAAATATACCATGTGTTAGCCTATTCTTGATATAAGCCTGCATATCATTATCTTTCCCACACTTGCTGAGCGTATTATGTGCTCACACTTGCTATTTTCCCTATGCCATGTGACATGTGTGCTGCTACTCAGTGAGTGAAGATGTTGAGGACTATCAAGACGAGGTTGCCACATTCTAGGCGCATGTCTCCCGGTCGGTTGCCTGCGGTGTTGTTGGGCACCAGTGCTTCTGTTTTGCTGCAGATATCTTCATAGGAGACAATATATGTCAATTGCTATAAGAGTTTAACGTTATTTAATAAAAGTATTGCTTTTGTTACTTCACCTGTGACGTCCTTATGTGTGTTGAACATCCTGGGCACACATAAGTCACATCTGGTTTAGTCCGTTAAAACCGGGTGTGACACATGACTACAAGCACGTCAGAGAGTATAACTCTACACTGCACCACATTTGCACACTCATGTGTCTCTATGGGAAGAGATCACAGAAGAGGAGAAAATTGAGAAGACTCTCTCCACTTTGCATCTGAATACGGTAGAATCTACACGCAATCACCGTCAATCAAAATACAAGAAGTATTTTGAACTGATTGATGTGTTGTAGCTTCATAAACTTCATGACGAAGTCATAAACAAGAACTTCTTATCTCAGCTGCAAGGAAAGAGCAGCAGCCTTGAAATCAATCACAACTTTTTCAAAGCTCACAAGAATCGCAATAAGAAACGGGGGAAGGGAGGAAGGAAAGTGGTGGCAGGCAATGTCAAGCCTAGTGATGATAATGGCAAGATAAAGAAAGAAGTCAAGCCATATGGTGAGTAAAACTAGACATGCTATAAGTGCGGTGTTCGGAGATATTAGTTTTGAATCTGCAAAGCACCAAAGCATGTTGTGAAAGCATACCAGAAGAAGAAGAAGGAGCATCCAAAAGCACACCTCATCATTGCAGTGGGGATGGAAGTGGACAAAGCAATAATAGTTGAAAGGGTAGCATCTCATATGGAAGTTGATGATACTCCCACACTGGCACTAAAATATCCCCCAATAAAGGATGCAGAGGCATCTACTTTGCCCTCTTCCACTGCCATAGAAGATGGCATGAAATATGAAGCAGAAAAGAAAGTCATTGAAGAAGAAGTGGCCAGATATTTTACAGATTTTTTCTAGAATTAGAGTAATAAGCTATTTATTTAGTTGCTGGATTTAGAAGGACCGAATGAATAAATGAAAGCTCTAGAAGAGCAAGCTTAGCTGCAAACAATATTTATTTGGTATTTATAGAATATGTGCGGTGTCTGTATGAAGGAAGTGTGTATTGTGGATAGTGGAACCACAAACACTACCTTAAGAGAAAATATGTATTTTTGATCCATTAGAAATAGCTTTAGAAATGTGATGGCTGTCACTAGTAATGATAATTGCATAGTAGGTTCTGAAAGAGCTATAGTCATACTACCTATGAGAGCTATTTTGCACATTAAAGAAGCAATGTTGTACCCTGAATCTACAAGAAATCTCTTAAGTTTTAAAGATATTCGTGCTAATGGTTTTCATATAGAAACAGGTGAAAAAGATGGTAGGGAGCTCCTACACATCACTAAGTGTGATAATGAAGTAAGAATACTAGTAAAAACTTCCCTCCATGAGTAATGACTTGTAGCACCTGAAGTGTTCATTACCTTGAAGACTGTGTTTTGTAGTGCATAATTATTCTTCCTATGGTATGATAGAGTTGGTTATCCTGCTCTTAGAATGATGAGGAATATAATTACTAACTCACAAGGTCATAGCATAAATGTATAGAATTTCCCAAATCATAAAGATTTAGTATGCCTTGCATGTGCTACTGGGAAATTAATGATAAGACCGTCTACCTTGAAGGTATAAGATGAAATCCCTGCATTCTTGGACTGAATCCATAGGGATATTGTGGTCATATTCAGCCGCTTTCTGGCCCGTTCTGGTACTTTATTGTATTGGTAGACGCATCCTCGAAGTGGTCGCATATATGTCAATTATCTACCCGCAACCACGCATTTGCAAAGTTGATCTCGCAGATCATACGAATCAGGAATATTTTTTCTGACTATCGAGTGAAATCCATTAGAATGGACAACACTAGAGAATTTACTTCTAAAGCGTTCGATGATTATTGCACCGGTATGGGAATTAAAGTTGAATATTCTGTACGGCATGTCCAAACTTGGAATGTACTAGCCGAAGCACTAATAATAAGAATAAAATTCATTTCTAGACATTTGTTGTAGCATTATAATTTGTCTGCTACATATTGGGGAATGCAGTCTTACATGTGGCAGTTCTCAATTATAGACCATACTCCTATAACATCCTCCTAATGCAAGGGGTAATTCTAAAAATTTCTCATTTACGCAAATTTGGATGTATTTTTTATGTGCCAATACCACTGCCATAGCGAACCACCATGGGACCTTGCATACGGCCCGCTTCGCTGACTGCATATTTGATCAAAATAATTTTTCATCATTAGGGGGAGGAAATATACCCTTAGATGAAGAATGTTGAGAAATTATTTGGCAGACGGAAGGAATTGTGGCACATGATCCTTGCACTAGTGAAGCAAATGATGAAGTATAAAAAATTATCGATTTGCAGAAATTAGCAATTGATCTGCCTAATCATTTTTGTGATTTAAAGAGAGTGACTAAGTCATTTGTGCTTGCACGCAATGCACCGGAGAGGGTGGAAGTACGAAAAGAAGGTACCTCTCATCTTGTCCTAGGTTTTTAACGTGGCAATCCGTGTGACCATGTCGCAAGCTATGTAATCTTTCTACCCAATTTTTCCCACTGGGTTTTTGGGGAGTTTTGATGAGATATATACATTTTGCGAGAAGTACCTAAAGGGGAGTGTTAGGAAACCTGGAGTTTTGACTGACTTTGAATTCATGTGTCATGGTCCTCATGGAAAATCATTAGGGCATCTCCAAGATTCCAACTTAGTTATCTATTAGAGGATCTACCTCATCTTCTTGCCTACATAGAGGGGAGGAGAGAGATCTAACGCTTCATCTGGTGATGTTGGGAGCTACTGTTGCCGAACAAAGGGATGGGTCTTTGGAACTTAGAGAGATCCAAAGGCTGCAGGGGAAGGTACACAAAGTGAGAAAGTCTTTGTTGGAATTAATGTCACATGTCCTATCAATTACCGTTACACTCTATTTATAGGCCATAACCAACCGTTCATTGTTACAGTTTATGAGATTACCCCTCCAACTGCGACATTCCCAACATATTCATGGATAATACTATACTATTCTAAGTACATCTAAATAATCTACAATCTTGCCCTTCGTTGTCTTCGGTCGCTAGCAACGATCCTCCCTTCACTTGGATCCCCAAAGGTCTTTGCTCGGTAGCACCTTCGGTTGACTCCCTCGCGATGCTGAGCGAAGTTCGTCGACTGATCTCCGAAGGACTGACGAAGGCTTTGCCCGTCCCAGCTGTTGGAACTGCTTTTGCGACACCGAGTGTCCGAAGGGTACCTTCAGCTTGTCGAAGGGTTCCTGCAATATGATAGATTCATGACAATTGTAAGCTTTGTTAGTTTGCGGTGGCCATAGAGGTCTTCGACTCAAAGTTTGAACGGAGCCTGTGAGACCAGACCTGTCCCCAACAGCAGCCTCCCACGGGCAAGGTTCCTCCTCGTTGGGCTGAACCCGTGAATTAGATTGTACCACCGAATGCCGTCCCCTTTCGACCAGTCGAAGGCCCTTGCACTATATGATTTACCTTCAGTGAATTAGGCCCCCTTTGCTTACGCGAAGATTCTAACCTTTCTAAAAGTGATGGTATCTAGTGAGGTTGTTCAATTTTTGAAATGTCGGTTACTACTCGTTTGTCTTAACTGCCATTCATGCAATGGTCCGATTCCCAATGCACATTTTTTTTACTACTCTCGAGTTGGCGTTCTGAATGCTATGTGTGTGTGTGTGTGTTATACCCTGCAGTTCATTTCTTTTTACGCAGACGAGTTTCTTTCATGCCAATGCAATCTGCCTTTGTCACTTTGCTTGAAGCCACTCTGCAACCTTCGCACTTTTAACCAAAGTTGAGGCATCCTGATCCGATGGCCCCGAAAAGAAAGACCGCGAAGCCAAAGACGTACTGGATTAGGCAGTCAAAGGTTGACAAAGGGGTCCTGTGAGGAAAGAAGGCTTGATAAGAGATATTTCAAAGGTCAGGCTAGCAAAGGACCAGGACATCCCAAGGCCAAAAGACGACGAAACCATTGTCTTTGTAGACTACTTCCGATCTGGACTTCACCTACCCTGCGATGAGATGGTAGCGAAGGTCCTTGAGATGTTCGAGATCTTTCTCCACCAGCTGACGTCGAATGCCATCGTTTGGCTCAGTCTTTTTGCCTAGGCGGCAAGATCAGAAGGAGCAAAGGCCTCAGCTAGAGCCTTCGTCGCTGCTCACCAACTCCACACCAGCTGAAGCTGGTTTTTGTGGACAACATGCAAAGCGAAGCTCACTACGGCTGCATGAACTTTTCTTATCGAGTCGGCTTGGCTACACTTACCGTGGCCTACAAAAACAAATGGCCAAAGGACTGGACACAATGGTGGTTCTACCATAAGGTAGATAAAAGAGAGTACCTTGTGTCTAAATGCCAAGATCACAAAGGTAATCGTGCTCTGTATGTGTCCTGAAGGACACCCAGCAGGTGGCCTTCGAAGCCTTTCCTAGGTGTGCAAAGCACCTAAGCACTTGTGACCTCATCGAAGAGTTCATCACTGTAGGGGTTCGACCACTGAGTGAAATGTGGACAATTCCATCCATTAGGCCGAAGGGGCCAGAGGTGCTTTGCTGCCCCCAATTTGATTTTGATGGAAAACATGGTATGTCTTTTGGTCTCAACTTCCTTTAGTCTTCAATTTTTTATTACTTTATCAAAAAAAATTGAACTTTGGATGCAGTTGTGACAGTCAGCGAGGTTGAAGCTGGAGCTCGGCTCCTCCTTGGAAAGTTCACATTAGCCGAAGGCCAAGCCAGTGTTGAATAGGCCCTTGGCTACCGGCTGAACTGGATCTTTGAGTTACAGGGCCTTGCCTATGAAGATAGGCCAAAGCTGTCTGGGTCTTCATTGGCCTTTGCTGAAGACGGTCGCCCTTCGAACACCAGCACTAGCGAGACCTCTGCTGCCAGAGGCTTGAAGAAGAGAAAAGGTGGAAACTCATTGGCTCAAAGAGCTAAGAAAAAGAAGACCATTGCCTTGAAGAAAAGCTTTGCCAATTAGCCTTTGGTGATTTGGGGGTGATGAGGACCTAGGGAGCCACGAAGTCGTTCAAGCGGTGCCCTTTGATAGGCACCCCCGAAGGTCACATCAGATGTGCCCGTCCCATCGCCAAAATGCGCTATGACTTCTACGCGAATTGACTTTGGCCCCGCTCCTAATAGACACCAATGATGACGACGAGGATCTACTGGAGTCATAACGTATTGCTGAAAGAGTGATGGAGGAGAGGGAGACCACATTTTGGAGCAGAGGGAGGGTCGAAGAGGCAGAAGATGCCGAAGAAACTGGAGGTGAGTCGGACAGCTCACCCCCCTCTAGCTCCTCCAAAAGTCACAGGGCTATGGAGACCGGAGAGGGAGGAAGGGGGACGCTTTTCCACCACTGCGCCATCACGGTGGCAAAGACCTGATGTCAGCGGGCGCCTCATGCAACGCTAGAGTCATTGAGACCAAAGCACTACGACTGACTTCGTTTGAACTGAGTGACGAATAGGTGAAGGATGTGAAGAACATATTCGATAGCTTCACCCTCTCCGAGCTCGAGATACAACTAGCTCATAAACATGCTTCTAATCTTACAAACGTCTTTGATGTCGTGTCAGCAAAGGTACTTTCGATTATTATTATGTTTTCCTTCGCATACTCATTCTTATAATCTTGTTACATGGCATTCTTCTTGTGCGTGCTATGGGCAAACGTGTGGACCAGGAAGATGCCTTCTTGGAAGGGGCAAAGACGATGAGACTCATGCCACTCCAAAGAGCAGAGAAAGCCAAGAGCAAGCTTAGCGAATATCTTCCGCAGATGAAGGTGGCCATACTGAGCGCGTAGGAATTGGAAAAAGATGTAAACACCCTTCACCAATGTGCAAAGGCATTCGAAGCACATGTATCAGAGCTTGATGACCTTTAAAAGGATCACTAAGAACATCGAGCTCTCTATGTGGCCAAAAAAAAATTGAAAAACAATGCCTAAGCGAAGCACTATGTGAGGCAAGGCAACTTTCTTGGGACACTATCCTGAAGCTTGTAGAGGTTCTAGAGCCGAAGATGGTGAAGGCCAGCAAGGCTATTGGCAAAAATCTTCAAGAACCGGATGCTTCGGCCTCAACTCCAACCTTCGACCACGGCGACCTCGACGACCTTCTTGGGTGGATCTAAGGGTGGCAGTGGGCCAGGAAAGGTCAGGGCCCCATGGGTTTTAGACTCGACAGGGGTGGGTTCGGGTTCGGGTTGCATTTTGTACTCACAGGTGTCCCACAGGGCCCGAAATCCCAATGCCTTAGCTTGCTTTTCTCCAATCCTCAACGGGGTGACTGACCAGATCCAAAAGGTTGCACTCACTCACCGGTTCCACCACCTGAGCCTGTGACCTCGCTCACTGATGGAGGAGGCCGCCGCTCAAAGCACCAAGCTCATGCGACGCGGTGCGACAGAGTTGGCCGCTCGCTCACCGGCGAAGGCCCATGTGACATGGAATGGAGGAGGAGGAGTCCTGTGTGACGCAACGAAGGAGGTTGCTTTCTCGCCGGTGGAGGCCTGTGCGACGTGATGTAGAGGAGGCCCATGCGACACGGCAGTGCAGCACAGAAGAGGAGGCTGCTTGCTCTCTAGAAGAGGCTCGTGCTACGCGGCGTGGTGGAGGAGGATGCTCGCTCACAGCGTAGGAGGCTGGGGTCTCTGGTCCCCCATCAGGGGTCAGGTCTTCGCCGGGGTCGGGGGGTACGTTTGCACCTGATATGAATATCAGGGCTGGGTTGAGTTTAGTATTTTGGATTTCATGTCATGTGTGTTCTCACTCAACCCAGCCTCGATCCGAACCATTACCACCCCTAGGTGGATCGTAGAATCTTCTTAAGGCCTTCGACAAGCAACCCACTTGTATGGTGATTTCTGCGCCATGATTTTTGGCCGAAGCCTTATACAATCTTTAGAGATGATAGGCTACGACCACCACAAGGTGCTCTAGAACCCTTCATTGTACTGGCCAACGGACATGTCAACCAAGGCGGGGTTGAAGGCTGCCACCAAAGCTTTCACTAGCAACTACTGGTGCCAATATGAGCACGATCTCGCACATCAAGATGTGGAGAACAACCGCCGAAGGGAAGTACCTTTTATGATGCATTAGCATTGTTTCATTATTCTCAGTTATTTATTTCTAGTTTCTGTTTTAGGCTGTCATGAAGACCAGGGATGCTTCAGCCACTGCAAGAACCTCTACCCACTACTTCGTCACCTGCCCCTTCGCAACAAGCTACCAAAGCATCGAATGCGTCTGAGTGTCTGGAGCAGGTGTGAGTGAGGGGTGACACTGTACCGTCTTTTGTGATCAAAACATTAGATGTTTTTTTAAAACTTTGTAATATTTGTTTGCTTCATTTCTTGTTAAATATTTTGACAATCCTCGCTTTTTGTGCAAGTTCTTCCCTCAGATTCTGCATAGGTAGTCGAAGGTGTTGTCCCTCTAACTATGATTCGGGACAACTTTTACATGTCATGGACTTGCTGGGATTCATTCCATCGCCGCCACCCTGACATAAAATTTGATAAATATTGGCGAGTGAAGGCTAACGTCTATGATGCTAGAAACACTAAGTCAGAAGAATTTTGAGAGTCATTTCGCACTTCAGACTTGGAGATCCGAAGGTCCGAGCTGGAAATCTATAGGATAGAGTGCAAGGATTCTGACCCTCAGTTAGGGCTCCTTGAGACATAGCCTGAGCCGATTGACAAAGAGTATAACCTGACCTCGCTCATTTACTTTTGTTATCGGCGGCAGCCTCAACATTTGCAAGAGCACCATTTGTTGAAGGTCATGGTGCTCCGCCTATGCTTTCGCCTGGTACTTCTTCGGATAGTTATGCCGAGTACCTGCTGGATTTACAGAATGAATTTTCATTATCCTTTGTTGCATTTTTTTTCATTGAGCCATCGGTCCCCAACTTTTTAGCTGTAGGGACCTTCGGCAGAAATCTGCATGAAGCACCGATAAAAAAAAATATAGTCCCCTAACTTTTAAGCCTTAGGGACCTTCCACAGCAATGTGCACTAAGCGTCAATAAGAAAAACACCATCCCCCCACCTTTTAAGCTGTAGGGACCTTTGGCAGCAACGTGCGTGAAGCGTCGATCGATACCTTGCTTAGCGTTCCACTTGTGATCCTGGAGGATTTGGAGAGACAGCGGAAAACCTCCAAGGGGCGATGGCACCTCAGAAAAAGTATAAATATTGAAATGAGATTTTTTCTTTTTACTACAAATTAATAAGCAGTTTTGATGCTACCCCCCAACTTTTAAGTCGTAGGGACCTTCAGTAACAGTGTGCGCAAAGCATTGATCTGAACCCCCCCCCCCCCCCCAACTTTTAAGCCATAAGGACCTTCGGTAGCATCGTGCATGAAGCTTTGATCGAAAAAACATCGTGCCCCCAATTTTAAACCTCAAGGACCTTTCACAGCAGCGTGCACAAAGCGTCAATAAAAAAACACCGTCCCCCCCCCCCCCCCCGCCCCCAACTTTTAAGCCATATGGACCTTCGGCATTAGCTTTCTAGTCGAGCGCTGCTTTGACGGATTCTTAGTGCATTTGCTCATATCTTTTGATTCAAAGACCAATTGTATATTGGCCGAAGGGTGTGTTCATCTTTGTTTTTGCGATCAAAGTTGAATTTTTTTCTTTCGTCATGTGCATTACTCTCATTTCCAATTTGATTAATTCTTTAATTTCATTCATACTGAAGTGTGTAGCCCCCACCTGGGTTTGGCGACACAAGCTATTTCTTCTTCGAAGCCAGAGGTTTCCTGCCTTTGATTCGAGGCTCAGCAACACTTCAACTTTTTTTCTTTTAAATCGAGAGGTGTGGTGCCTTTGTTTTAAGGTCTAGCAACACTTTAGCTTTTTCTTTTTTAAGTCGAGAGGTGCACTGCCTTTGTTTTAAGGTCTAGCAGCACTTCGGCTTTTTCCTTTTTAAGTCGAGAGGTGTGCTGCCTTTGTTTTAATGTCTAGCAACACTTGGCTTTTTCCTGCGGGTGTGTACCCATCTTTAAGTCAAAGGATAAGGTGTCAAACACACTTTGACATTTCTTACCTTGACTTTTTTCTGGCTAGCTTCGATGCGCCTTATTTTGTTGATTGGTGTGCACCCTTCAAGAAAAGGCTTGCATCACTTTGACGATGAATCATGCATGAATTCCATCGAAACACATGTTTTCTTGAGGGTAATTTCATATAATCATTTGGGTTTACAAAGGTGGCTGCCTTGTTAAATACCTCACGCGCCAATGAGGGATTCCCCTGTGAGGAAAAGTGTACAACATATGTACATTGCTTGAACTGAAATGCTAAACTTAAAACTACATAAACGTAAATCTACTACAGGCGCTTCGCCTATTACTACGAAGCCCCCCTTTGATGTCTTCGATTACACATAATACTTGCAAAGGCTGTCCACATTCCAAGTGTGCAAAAGCTCTTCTCCTTCAAGAGTAGCCAAGTGATAAGACCCAGGCCTCTTTGAACTCTTCACCAGAAAAGGTCCATCCCATTTGGCTCGTAGCTTTCCCACAGTTGAAGCATTGGGAAGCCTTCGGAGCACAAGGTCCCCCAGAGTGAACTCCTTCGGAGACACGTTATTGTCCCTCCATCTTTTTGTTTCCTCTTGGTACTTTCCCAAGTTTTCAATGGCATGCACTTTGATTTGTTCCAGTGCATATTTTGTTGCTAGCTCTTCGTTCTTAGTTTTCTCAACGGTGATACGAAATGACCTATTTTTACATTCCTCTAGACTCATAGCCTCTGTGCCGAAGAGTTAGCGAAACGACATGAAACCCGTTGGTCTGGTTGTTTTTGTCCTGAGTGACCACATGTCTTTCAGCAACTCTTGGACCCACTTTCCCTTCGGGAGACCTTGCAGCCACCTTGCCACACCATCCAAGATGTTGCCATTTACCCTCTCCACAGCTCCACTCAACTGAGGATGGTATACCAAAGCGAAACAAATTTTGATTCCCATGTCTTCATAAAATTGCTTGAAGCCTTCGCTTTGAAACCGTGTGCCATTGTCGACTGTTACTTCGCGTGGAACGCCGAAGCGATAGATGATGTTTCTGCCACAAGAAATTTTGAACATTTTTTGATGTGATCTTCACCATTGGAACTGCCTCCACCTATTTCGAGAAGTACTCAACTACCACTACAACATAGCGAATGTTTCCCAGAGTGGCTAACAATTGTCCTATAATGTCAATCCCCCACCGAGTGAAGGGCCAAATCAGTGGGATAAGCTTTATTGCTGACGAAGGCCTGCTAGAGTTCTTGGCCATGTACTGACATTTCATGCAGCTTTGTACTATGGCCTATGCATCGAAAATGGCCTTTGGCCAATAGAATCCTTACATGAATACTTTTCCAACAAGTGCACGAGTGCCAATGTGTGAGCCACACAACCCTTCATGTAGTTCTTTAAGCAAACTTTGCCCTTCTATTTGGGATATGCATTAAAACATCGGTGAACAAACTCTGATCTTGTACAAATCAGCCCCCACAATCTTATAGTTTCTGGCTCATTGCACCATACGTTTTTTCTCTACTTGGTCTTCAGGCTCATGATGGCTCCAAAGGTAGGCCAGTATGGAAGATCGCCAATCTTCTCTCTCAACTACGATGACACAACGGGTCACCTATTGTGGGGTCTTCAACAGCTGATATCTTTAGATTACGTTAAAAAAACATCTAGAGGCATCAGTAGTTGTTGTGCCACAGCTTTTGCGAGGTCATCGGCTTCTGAATTGTCATTTCTTGAGATGATCTTGATAGTTTAACCCTAAAAATGTTTTTCCATGCTTCGCACAGCTGCCATGTATTTAACCAGGTCTGGATCTTTCGTCTGGAATGTTTTGTCTATCTGGCATGTGACTACCTAGGAATCTATCTTGACTAGCACCCTCGAGCATCGAGAGCTCATGCCTTACGAAGGCCGAGGATGGTTGTTTCATATTTTGCAACATTGTTGGTTGACCGAAAATCGAGTTTGGCCATGCATCGCAATTTAACACCTGAAGGAGAAGATATATTCTGCTGCGGCGCCAGCCCCCGAAGCCCCCCAAGCTTTGTCACAATATATGATCCACACTGGGTCTAGTGGTACTTCTTCTTGGCATTTGACATGCAGTGTCCAATCTGCCAAATTTTTTGCCAAGGATTGAATTTTATCACCGTCGACGCAACGAAGGACAACGTAAATGGTGCTATCTCCGTGGTCCATTTTCCAATTCTTCCTGTAGCCTCACTGTTTTACAAAATATCAAGAAGGGGGAAGGAGGTCGGTACCATTATCTTGTGTGATGTGAAATAACGCCGAAGCTTTTGCAAAGCCATCACCACTGCTTATGCCATTTTGTCCATCTCAGATTAGAACCTCTTCATCCTCGCCAATGCCTCCAAAACATAATACACCAGAAACTGTTGCAATTTTTTGTTGGCTTGCATTTCTTGCACAATTATTGTGTTTACTGCCGAAGGGGAAACCGCAATGTATAGTAATAACTCAGCATTCAGATTTAGGCTAGTCAACACTGTGAGCTTCATCAAATACTTTTTCAACTCATCAAAAGCATTCTGCTGCTCTGCACTCCACCTAAATGGTTTGGAGCCTTTGAGAGTTTTGTAGAAGGGCAAGCTCTACTCAGCTGACTTGGCAACGAATCGGCTCAGAGCCACCAATCTTCCAGCCAATCATTGTGCCTCTTTCCTATTTTGCGGAGGCCTCATATCAAGTATTACTTGTATATTTTCTTGATTTACTTCGATGCCCCTTTTTGACACCAAGAATCCTAACAACCTCCCGGAGCACACACTGAATACACACTTTTTTGGATTCAACTTTAAACCCATGCTTTGGAGTTCGCCGAAAGTCTCCCAAAGGTCATTCGAATGATCATCGTCTTTGATGCTCTTAATGACTATGTCATCGACATATGCAAATACGTTCCTTCCCAACTGTGGCTGCAGTATAATCTGGACCAATCTGGTGAAGGTGGCCCCAACATTCGAAAGGTCGAAGGCCATTCTTACAAAACAATATATTCAGAAAGAGGTTATGAACCTTGTTTTCACCTCATCTTCCCTTGACATCAAAACTTGATGGTATCTCGAGTATGTGTCCAGAAAGCTTAACATTTCATAGCCAGTTGTGGAGTCTACAAACTGATCAATGCGTGGCAAAGGGAAGTCATCCTTTAGACATGCTCTATTTAAGTCTATGAAATCAACACATTCTCTATTCTCCACTTGCTATTACTTTTCTTGACTAATATCGGGTTGGCCAGCCATTCGGAGTGTATTGCTTCGCGTATGACCCTAGCTTTGAGGAATTTTTGCAGCTCAGCCTTTGTTGCATCTTCTCTTTCTTTTGATGATTTCTGAAGCCTTTGTTTCTTTGTATTTGCCTTCAGATCAACATTCAAAGTGTGTTCAATGATATCTCTGTTGACCCCTTGCAAATCCTCCAGTGACCATGCAAAGACATATTCATTGTTGCGAAGGAATTCTATCATTCTTTGCTCAGCTTCTTCTATCATTTCAGCTCCTATGACCACATCTCTTTCTGGTCTATCCTGATACAGTAACACTTTCTTGGTTTGGCCTTCGGGTTTAGCCTTTGGCACTTGCTGTGTTTGCTGTACATTTTCGACTTATAAAGGCTTCGACAAAGGTTCTATCACAACAGGAATGTTGTTCAGCTCGGAGTAGTTCCCACTTCAATTATGTGCGCCATTTTCTGATCTCCAAACACCGAGATGATGCCTTCGGGGCTGGGCATTTTCATGCACAAATAATCATGGTGTGGTATCACCCCAAACTTGTTTAGCACCCCTATTCCGAAGATGGCATTATATGGGTAGGGTATATCGACAACATCAAAGAAAATACTTTTTTATCCAAAAGTTTAAACCTTAACCAAAAGAGACCGCTATTTTGACCTTGCCCAAAGCAGTGATTGCTTTGCCATCAAAACCCAGCAACGGAGATCCAGCCTGCTATAAAACACTTTACTGCAAACCCATCCTATCGAAGGCATCAGTAAAGATGATACCTGCCGAACTGCCGCCGTGTATCAGGATCCTGTGGACTTTGTTTCCTGAAATGTTAGCTACAATGACGAAGGCATCTGTATGTGGGTATTCTAGGACCCTCATGTCCTCCTGCGAGAAGGTGATGGGGACATGAGATCACTTCAAATGAATGAAGACATGGCTTATGTCGACATGGTTAACCCTTCGGACATATTCTTTTCGTTGTCTCTTGGACTCAATTTCCTTATTAGAGCCACTAGTAATTGCCAACACCATGTTCAATCCATGTGTTAGTGTGTTTACCGACCTGCTGGTTTCTAGGAGAGCTTCAATTGTAGGCCTTGGTGGAGGGGGTGGAAGCAATTCTTCAACAACCGCTGCTTGGGTATAGGTCTGATCTGTTAAAGCCGAAGGTGCTGGAATATACAGCTGCGTCGAAGCAATTGGACGCCACTGAGAAGCAAATGTGGAAGGGTTTGGCCCGTGAGCTAGCCCTGACCCTATTGAAATTGCCACTCGTTGAAAGGTCTATATGGTGCAGCGTGATGCACCACTCTTGCAGGGTCGAAGGGTTGCTTCCCTAGGCCTTCCTTCATGGCTACAACATGTGTATATTGTACTTGGGTCACGCAGTGCTCATCCTCCTTGGTCACCTCAACCTCCATAGCCTCTATCGCTTCGGCTGCCACAACCTCCACCACCTTGGGCTTTGACGACCTCTTGCCAGACATCCTCAGGCCTGGATTCTATCTGGTTGATTTCTTTCTGCTTTGAAGTATATCCAAATGCATCACTTTTCTATGAATGCTTGTGCCTGTCTTTCGATTGGCCACCATTTCCTTCCTTGCTAGAGGGAGAGGGCTTCGACGCTTTAACATTACCATTTTGCTTTTCCTTCGCTAATGGTTTACTTTGGATCTTGCATACTCCTCCATTTTGTTGAAGAGTTCCTGGACGCTCTCCGACCTCTTGCGTGTTAGCTTTGCTGATGGTCTACTTCAAATCTTACATACTCCTCCATTTTTTTGAAGAGTTCCTAGACAATCTCCAGCCTCTTGCGTGTTAGCTTTGCTGCTAGCAACCCTCCTCTGATGCCCTGGATAGTGGCATCAATGATTGTGTCCTCACTCTCCCTTCGCTTGATAGTGCACATGTACAAAATGATTCATGTAGTCTTTGAGTGGCTCAGTCGGCTGCTGCTTGACTGTGAAGAGGTCACCGGCTGTGACTTTTTCTGCATGATTGCCTTGGAAATTACAGAAAAGAGCATCACACAACTACTCCCAAGCGCCAGAGGTAAGGCTGAGTACCAAGATCCTGCTATTCCTTTTACTGCCAGCACGAAGGCCTCCACCAGTAGATTCGACTACTACCTTGAAGCTCATGACGAACTCCCTTAGAACTGATTCTTCATCAAACATCACCACTCTCGGCATTTTGAAACCCAAAAGCCAAGGCTAGTTCTGCAAGCCAGAGGAGAGCAGGGAGTCTCGATCGCCTGCGCGTGACTTGTGCAGAAGATCTTACACAACCCGTGTTACAAACATTGAGGAACGAGTGATGGTGTATCGTGTCTCATCGCCCTCGCGCTGCAGTATGTTAATTTGGCCTTGCAATTGTCCCAGCGTTCTTCTAGCTTCATCAGCTCATCGACGGTATTCAGCTGCCTTTTGACTCACTGACAACCTCTCTAGCATACACTTCTTTTGTGCTATTTTCCATTCTAGGTCTTCAGCTTCTAGCCATGCAATTCTTTCTACTTAGGTTTCTTCTTCTTCATCATCTTTATAGTCCTCAAGATGATCGAAGTCTTCATGCTCTTTAAAACAAGGGGCCTTTTCCTTTGCTACTGCCGAAGCTTCGAAACGAGCGCGAAGCATGTTTTCTATCCTTCGCATCGAAGCATTTGCATCTTCCTGGTGAGCTAGCTATTCGCAAACTCGACCATCCTCATGGCTCAGCACGGCCACGCCATTTTGTTCTTCTTGGCCCTCTTTGACTAGCTCAGTCGAAGTGGTGATCAGCTCTACCGCGGCCAGAGGGGCAGTTGTGGTTGCATCTCCCAAAAGCTTTGTGTCTGTTGTGTTGCTGATGTATCAATGCCCTTCGGTATATTTTTTGGTGGCATGGCTTTGGAATGTGTCGGTCCCCACAGAGGCACCAACTGTTGGGAACTACTATTGCCCAACAAAGTGATGGACCTTTGGACCTCAGAGAGATCCGAAGGTTACAGGGGAAGATACACAAAGTGAGGAATCCTTTCTCGGAATTATCTCACTTGTCCTTTGATGGAATTAATGTCATTTGTCCTGACACCTTATTTATAGGTTATAACCAATCGTTCACTATTACAATTTATGAGATTACCCCTCTAACTACCACATTCCTGACATATTCACGGGTAATATAGTACTATTCTAAGTATGTCTATATTATTTACAATCTTGCCCTTCATGGTCTTTGGTCACTAGCAACGGTCCTCCCTTCGCTTGGACTCCCGAAGGCCGCCGCGATTCCGAGCGAAGTCCTTCGATTGATCTTCGAAGGCCTAATGAAGGCTTCGCCCATCCCAGCTGTTGGAACCGCCTCTGCGGCCTCGAGTTTCCGAAGGGTACCTTCGGCTTGACAAAAGGTTCTTGCAACACGACAGATCCATAGCAACTATAAGCTTTGTTAGTTTGCGGTGGCCATAGAGATATTCGACTCAAAATCTATAGGGGGCCTGTGAGACTATTCCCCAATAGACGATATACTATAGCACACTCTGATGTCGCATGTCAGGCCACACCAATCTCATTACCTCTACTCTCTCTCTCCATTCCCTTTTCTCTTCCCCCTTTCATCCATCAGCTACAATAGGCAACACCAGTGAGAGTCGGCTTCCATGGCGACACGTGAGAGGGTAGAGAAGAGAGAGTGGCTGCCATCGGCGTAAGGAGCTGGGATCTCACCAAATCTGACCATCGACAATGTGAATGTGAGTAGGGGTGTGTGGGGGAAGCGGACGAGTGCACATTCAGCATGGTGCTAGTGGTGCTGGTCAAGGGGAAGGCCACGACAATGTAATGAGATGTTGCGAAGCTGGTGCGGTGTAAGAACTGCGGCGAGGTGCGGATCGTGCTCGGCGTCCATGGCAAGGCCGATGCGGCCTAGGTGCAGGACCTCACCGCGAGGCTGCTCGAGCAGTGAGGGATGAGGTTGACGGCCAGCACAGGAGGCGAGGTGGAGGTTGGCGATCGACATGGGAGGTGGGAAGGCGAGGTAGAGGATGACAAGGGCGTCACACGACGGGAAGGACGACGTCAGAGAGGGACGAGAGGGAGGAGAGATGATGGAGGAGAACAATGGGATGTTAAAAATTCTTACATGTGGGCACACATCTACTTGTGAAGTTGTACTATGGGCATGTTTGTTTCAGTCTGTTTCTGGCTTCTGCTTTTGTCAGAAGCACAGAAGGCAGAATCCCAAACAAACAAGTTTGCTAAAAAGTAGTTTTTAGAAAAACCAGAAGTTTGCTTCTGAGAAAATGAACTAGAAATTGAGAAGCTAGCTGAGAGTAGTTTTTCTAAGAAGTAGTGTGCTAAGAAGCAATCAAATGTTATAAAAGATAACAGCTAAAATTTAAAAACAACTTTTCAACGAAGTCAAAAACATAACTTTTTAAAATAAATAAAAAATAGAAGCTCAAACAAACCGACCTAAGTTAAATAATTGAAGATATTAGCTATTGTGTGAGCTATAGATGACATGGACATTACTTGAACTAGCAGCTGTTGGAGACGCCCATATAGGTTTTCGTAAGTAAAGTTCAGGTAGAGCGTAGAGGCACGCCCATGCACTAGGAACGACCTTTCTGGTTAGGTGTGAACATGACCTTTTGTTTATGAGGGTGAATGCAAACAGCTGAAAGGTCATCTTGACGTACTTGACCGTGCAACAACATAGCAAGCTGACCATCTGACGCTAGCAATGATACCACTCTCTGTTACATCTCTGCAAAGAACGCACCGTTTGGAACAGGTGGAAGTTGACTGACAGTGTAGATAAATAGTAAACCATGGATCTTAGCAATATGAGATTAGAGTCACGGATACTCTCTTATCAAATCGTGCATCGAAAAATAGATATTTATACAGATTCAAATTTTTTGAAGGATAATAGTCTTACATCATACATTTTTTATTGGTCTTCGAGATAGAGTACAAGAGGGTTACAGTTAGTCTAGATGAGATCTAAACATACTTGAGGGTTTCTCGTGTGTAGTCTTGGTGAGATGTTAATATAGATCATGATTGCAGAAGGCTTGAGGCTTGTGGAGTGCTTGTGACTTCTGGTTGGCCTGTTGTGAATTGACTTGTCCTTCGTAGGATCCTCTGTCTCCGTATATATATATAGGGGTTATCGTGTGGCCTCTAGACTCTGTGTAGTCTCGATGAGATGTTAACGTAGATCATGATTGCAGAAGGTTTGAGTCTTACGGAGTGCTTGTGACTTCTGGTTGGCCTATTGTGAATTGACTTTTTCTCTGTAGGATTCCCTGTCTCTGTGTATATACAGGGGTTACCGTGTAACCTCTGAACTCCTTTTTAAATAGGATTATGTTATCCTTAAAGATAGACTTCCTGTTTTACAGTATACACCAGAACTTGCGAGTAGTTCCAAACATTTAAGATTTTCTTTACCAGACACAAACGTATACTCCGAGAATATAGAAAACTCTAATATATATATATATATATATATATATATATATATATATATATATATATGCCAATTATATATATTAATTTTATACTACCTATCATCAGATAGACTTTTAAGATGTACGCATATGTACATGATCAGTTCAGAGAGGAATAATACAACTATGAACACGTGCAACCCTACAACATATAGTGCTAAACTTGCGTGTTGTTGGCGGTTTTAATTACCTCATATGTCCGTATCATAGTAGCTACGCTAGCACTTGCCACTATTGCAGGATGAATCATTTGTGTCTTCTTTTTCACTTTCAGTTCACAAACTTCAATGACCGATCAATCAATGAGTCGTTAAGAACTAGCAGTGATATAGTATTATCGATTGGTGTCATGCACTGACAGTGATATTTTTTTTTTATCACTATCGATTTGTAACACGAACTGGTAGTGATACAACACTATTGATTAAGGCTATGGACCGACAGTTATATTTCTTTATCACTGCCGGCAGGGACGGAAACAGGATGGGACTAAAGGAGGGGTCAAGAAAAGACAAATTTGAATCGGTTCTAAAAGCTATTGAATTTATCCTCATAAAAATACATAATTTTCTCTTAATATTGGCTAATCTCTTTTCTATTTTTTAGAAGAACAAAATACAGGTCTTGAAGTCTTCCATGATCATATTAAAACATTTTTTTATTTATACATAAATTCACCTACAATAACAAATACATACCCTTTTATATAATGAATAATCTATCTATTCAACATCATGATATTGTATTTGCTAGTTCGATACGAGCCTACCATAAATTTGCTAAAAATATCTCTATAACTGAAAATAACTAAAGCTAGCTTAGATCAATAAAAAAGTAAAGTAATAGAACATGAATTATGATTATTAAGGACAAATGATTTAAATTTAGTAAAGTTTGGTAAGAAAAAAATGCTTCATTACTATACGTAGTAAATTAATTATACTTGGTGATATCTAATATCTGAAATATGTTAAAAAAGACATTTAATACTTGAAATATAGATAATAGATAAAAATAAGTTTATATGTCAATGAGCTCTTTTTCCTTTGTTTTCATAGGTTATGCAAAATAAATTTATCTTTTAGTATAAATTTGTAAGAATATCTTGATCTTTAATTAATTATGGGATTCTTTTGAGAAATAAATAATAACACAATTTCATCGATGGTTATAATTGAAATATAAAATATTTTTTCATCCAAATTTGTACAAATATTTTATAAATTACTGAATATCTCATCCAAAGGATCATATTTGATAGGTGACACCAACTGCTTTAGATAAAATGGGCATAACTTTTGCATACGAACTCCGATTTTGACATTTTTTGACTTTACGGACATATATAGGAAAAGTTATATCCGTTTCCCCCGACTTTGTCGGGTTCAGCAAATTTTTGAGGCCAAAATTTGCTTGAAAAATTGATTCTCGCCACCTAAACTTTGTACTGTTTTCGGAACATGTGTCATCAGTAACAGGTCATAACATGAGCAATCACTTGTGTATTATCATCAGTAGTGGGTTATAACATCACTCATTACTTATAACTGATCTAAGAATACCCATCACTGATGACAAGTCATAAGTGACAGGTAGTAACATGACCTGTCACTGATGACTGACTTAGGATAAACCGTCACTGATGAGTTAATTATTAGTGACAGGTCATAATTTGATCCGTCACTAATGTCATTAATGATAAATAACTTTATGATTCGTAACTGATGTCTTGCCATAAATGATGAGTTATGGTCTGATCCCAAAATAAAGTTACATAATTAACGGATCGTTACAGGATCTGTCACTAAATATTCTTAAGTTATGTACTGTACGCTTTATATGTTTTTTACGTAGTGTGTCTAGGTGGTAATTGGAATAAATCTCTATTATAGGCTTGTTTGGACAAGCTTTATCTAGATTAGAGATACGTTTTTGTCTCTGTAGGGGTTCACCAAACATAAATGTAATCTCCTGTCTAGGTGATAATCGGAATGACTATCTGTTTTAGGTGGAAATTGGAATATTCTCTTCTGTTAACTAGCATCGGTTTTACCAATTTTCAGTCACTTAAAGTTATACAATGCTTAATTAACCTAAAATTTTGGTGCCAAATATATGTGCAATTCTAATAAATCTTTATAGGAACTAGCCCAATAGCTGGCGCGATTGCCCGGCTAGTTTTGAGAAATAATTTGCATTCCCTATGCAAATATAATGCATCCATCTACAATACCAAAATGATCGCAATGCAATTCTAATGCTTAGGCTGAAAATATAGTTGTATTCTTAGTGGTGTATAGCTACACAGATCTTCTTCTTCTTTTTCTCTCATTGTCCAACTGCAATTAACGCCTATATTTTTCCTTTTCGATCAACCAACGAGAAATTTATTGGGGTTTTCTATTATCTTTCTAAATTAAGGTTTCATGTCGATTCTTTTTTCATATATACAGGAACTCAGAGATAGTTCTTGCATCAAATCCCAGATGACAACTTACTTACAATCTAACTTCTCCAACTAAATATGCAAAATTGATCCATTAAAATTTTCTCCTAACTAAGCACTGGATTAAGAAGAAAGAGCTTCAAAAGAAGTGTCCATCCAATGATCCAAGTGACTTTTGGTCCATCCCAATGCATCCAGTTTGTTGCAGTTTGCTAGAAACATACTTGATGCTTCAATAATGGCCGGATGTTTTTCTTTAGATTTTCTAGGGTATGCTTTTATTTTTCTTTTCCCTAACTTAAGAATTTCTCTTAGCTAGCGTTAGCGACTGTGGAGGGTAAGTCATCTCCTTTTATTATATAATAGATTTTTAATACTATTTGTTTATGCATTTTTAGGGGTTTACCTACATTTACATATTAAGTTTTATCTTGATTAGAGATTCTTTTGTCTTTGTATTGGTACGGGTTCGGTTCACTTAACATAAGGGTGCATTTTGTAAGGATCTAAATTCTTGTAGAAACGTTTTGATTTCAGATTCCATATGGAAATGTTTCTTTTGTAAATCAGAATTATTTTTGGAAATCATTTGGCTAAGTGTCCGGATTTAGTTTCTTGAAATAGATAATGGTGGTGTAATTGATCATTTTGCCTTTTGCTGGTATGCTATTTTGTGTTTTTATTTGAATTTTCTTTTAACATAAATAATATTTATTTGACTTTTTTAACACAAATAACACAAACAATGTCTCTCTCCCATCTCTCTCCCTTATCCATTTGACCAAAGTAGCCGGACAGCACAGTGGGCGGGCGACCGGGTAGGTGTCGTAGTGGGCGGGGAGGGCAAGGTAGGGAAAGTGGGTGGGAGAATCGGCTGAAATGTCTCCCACCCCGTTTCACCTCGATTCTCCGAAATGGTTTGCACTGCCCTGTTTTGCAACCGATTTTCCTAGGAGAGAATCAGAACTGTTTCAGTGTGCCAAACACGTCCTAAATTGAATCTTTTCTTTCTAGGTGGCAATTGGGATAATTCTCTATTTAGTAGTTTCTGTCCTTCACAATAGAAACAAAAGAGGTGAAAGTTGAATAAAAGTTAGAGGTGAACAAAAGAGGTGAAAAGAAATGACTGGACCATAACAAATTTTCAACCACCTAGACGTTAGGCAGCCCGCTTTGGTTCGAAGCTCGTCTCAAGGCGATGACTCGCAAGCACAGCAGATCGGGAAAGGAAACGGATCGACGCATGGTCCCCTGCACAGAGTCTGGCTGGATTCCAATCTCCTATGCGATCATGCCAAGCGTAACTTTGCCATGAAACTTTGTCCAAACGGCCGGGCAACTCCCAGCCCAACGATGTTTGCGCCGTGGATCCTGCCGGCCGGCCGGTCCGGCGATGAACCAGTAACGCACCTCCTCTGTAACGTAATGCCTGAAATTGTACGATATCAAGCTTAAAAGTAAAAAGCTCCGATCCACACAGTAAGGGGAACTAAAATATCTGAAATACATTGATTAACTAGCATCGCATAATCTGGTGTCAGATTAGCTTCCCAGGACCTTGTCTAGATCCAGCAACTACGATTGCACGACCAGCACGAGTCCTACAATGTATAATCTGGTGTCAGATTAGCTTCCCAGGACCATGTCTAGGATCCAACTACTACGATTGCACGACCAGCACTAGTCCTACCATGTTTTTTTTAACCGACGGAAGGAGTTCTACCAAATTTATCATAAAAAAAAGAATTAATCTAATTTATAAAAAAATCAGGCTAGAAATCATATAACAACGTGACTAATAAGAGAAAAATCATAAAAAAAAAACAACAACAGGATAATGGAGGTGACAAAAAAACACCACACCACACAATAAAAACCCTAAGAAAACTAGTTCGCATTAGGTCATCGTTGCTAAGCTCGCCTGGAGGGGCAGCAGCTCCAATTTTCATTGGCGAACCTCAACCACTACCTCGTCCTCATCTCCGAAGAAACAACAAACTCAACAAATCTGGTGTGGTCCTGTTGTCGATCTAGCCAAACAAGGCCAGCTGAGCTCCACGCCGCCACCAAGCTATCCACACGGAAGGACCTCGAAGACAACGCCTCTAAGAATGACGCGACATTAAGGATGCCGTCGTCACCCATCTGGAATCCCGGATATGGGTTTTCACCCGTAGGGGGAAGCACCACGACGACGCCTCCAAGGAGGTTAGCGGCGCCCAAAAGCGTAGCAAGCTGGGCTAGACTTTCGCCTATAGCTCTCAATCCCCACCCTCCGCGCAAGCAAACTGTGCCGCCAACACCTCATGGATGTGCCGCCCATGTGGCCACTGCTAGCCGCTGGGCTCCTCATGGGCACAATCTGGGGGAAGGAGATAGATCGGCAAAGGAGAGAAGCACAACAAAAATAGTAGGCCGTGATGAGCAACGTCGCGAGGTTGGGAGCGGTAGTAACGGAACACAACAAAAGACAACGATGTCGAGGGCCGCTACCATCCATTAGCCTTTACACGACAGTGTGGCACTTGGTGGTGGTGATGATCTCGATGAGCGGGAGCACGTTGCGGATGGGGTGGCTGGGCCCACCCCCCGTAGCTCGACTGCCCCACGACCACCATGGCCACCCAAAACACAACCGCCTCCACCACCAAAGACCAGCATGGAGACGAACGACGACTGCACTGCTGGGCCATTCGTCCTGCCCCGCGACTGGTACCACCTCGAGGCGCCCGACTTCATCCACGGTGAGCCCACCCTCAATCGATGGTCTCTGTCATCGAGACTGATCGACTGACTGGCCACTTGGGTGCTCACCTTCGTCCGAATCTAGACCCTATTGCCTGAAAGAGGTTGTCTCCGAGCGGATCTGCCCGAATTGGGCTGACCTCAAGCGGATCTAGCTGGCCCTAGCCGCTGGCGTCGATGCTACAACCTGCCGCTGTGACGGAGGAGAAACATCCCTGCCGTTGTTATCCTTGCAGTTGCACAGGCTTTCGGCACTATGCTCGGGCGGTGACAAGACGAAGGGGAAGAGGGAGGGGGGCTGACGGCAGCTGGCTTGGAGCTCGCCCGAGCCGTTCCTGGGAGGGACGTATGGGCCAAGTTCGGCTCTGCTTATCTCTGTATCAACATAATGTGGGCTGAGTCCTACCATGTTAATCTATATCTTCTTATCCATCGGTACGATAGCTAGCAACGTCCAAAAAGACATGCATCCGGGAGCTAGCCTGGTTGGCAAAGACGACGCTCACACGGCGCGAGCGCCCGAGCCAACCAGCGTTTGAGCCCGAGCGCTCGCACGGGTATGCACGGAGCGGTCTTGCTCGACCCCGCCTCCAAAGAAAACCGTAAAAATTGATCCCATTGTTAAAAAAAAAGATTCCGCAGGCATCCCTGTCTATCATCCCAATTGTTCTTAACCCACGAACAACAATCTCAGCCGACCGACGGCCCATTTCGGCCATTCCATTAGCGGTCATCATTTCCTTCACACAATTCATTACCAGCTGGCATAGCAACACGTGAAATATTATTCCACACGCCAGCACCTTAACCAATCCTATGGTGTAACCGAATAGGCCTACAAGTGGAAAACTTGTAAATTTTCATTCATAAAACCAGAAATCCTCATTATAAAACAGAAAAACTGTAAAATACATGTAATAAAACATAGAAACACATATTATAAAAAAAACACCTATTAATAATTAAAAAACAAATATTATAAAATAGAAAAACACATATTGTAAAACAGGAAAAGCTAGAAAAACACGCTATAAAACAAGAAAAAAACCTACTAACAAACCACAAAGCATCTGTTGGCGTGATCGGAAATATGGCTTGGCGTGATCGGAAAACATATATCAGCATGACTGGAAAATATATTTTGGCGTGATCGGAAAATATTTGTTGTGCGACCAAAAAATATATATTACATAGAAGAAAAAAAATAAGGCTTAATTAGATGCGTGCCATTATAAATTTGCAGGAATTGAAAAATACCAATCCAAATTGAGTATTTGCAACTATACCATTACAAATTTGGTTCTACCACACCAATACTATTTTATACGCACATGGCACCTTCCAACACTTGTGTATTTTCATATGGTCCAATATGCCCCTGTTCCCTCTCCTCTCCGCTTCTTGCTCTTGGCGGTATCTTCCTCTGCCGGCTGATGTGTTTGTGCCCAGCTACGCGCATATGTGCGTTTGTCCGGCCGGCGAGCCGGCGATCTGTGTTGCTGTGTTACGGTCCGCGTGCGCGTGCTGGTGTACAGCGTGCCACCGTGGAGCGCTGCCATATTCTAATCCGGCATGCCGTTGTAGTCTGTTCCGCCATGTATGCAGGTGTCGAGCTTTGCCATGATCTCAAGTTCAGCTATGTGCGTGTGTGTTTGATGTGTCGCTATCCGATGTGCTGCGGAAACACGTCGCCGTTATGCACACATGACCGGCCAGCACGGCGGAAATACATCGACGGCAAACACAGAACCACTCGACGCCAGCGCGGCTACGAGGCCAACGACACACAACGGAGGTCAATCAACGCATGGCTATAACAGAACCGGCCAATAAAAATATGAACTCGACTCCGGCGAAGCCACAAGGCCAGCGACACACGGCGGAGACCAGTCACCACAGAGACAGAGAGTTCGTGTGGAACACTCCAGTCTTGAAGACCCTTCCTTTGAAACGTAGGGTCGGCGAGACAGAGACCCCTGAGGCTCCAGCGCACGGCAGTGTGTTCGGTTGCGCGGAGCCCGCACGCGTGGGAGTCACCGACGGCCAGCCCGTACGGGAAGAGGTCGCGCGGCACCGCGACGGCATTGGAGAAGGCCGCCATCACGGCGCTACCGCACAGTCGAGCCTGGATCTCGTCAGCCGAGCCTGAAATAGCGTATTAGCGTTCCCCTCCGTTTCCCAAGTGATTCCCTGTCGAATCAACCCGCGCTCCGTCTTCTTCCCCAACTCCGGCAGCTCTTCCGCAACTGAGTCGACGAGCCGTCGTCACTTTAGCCTTACCTTCCAACAGGAGCCATGGTGAGTTTCCTCTCGCCTTGTGCTTGCTTCTGTGTGCGCCACCTGGGGCTTGGCCCAATGCCTGCGCGGTCGCCCGCGCGAGCCGAGCACCGGCGCCGCGCTGAATCTCTCACTGCCGGCTAAACTCTGACTGAGCCCGCTAGTCGAGAAGCCCTTGGACAGACTCGTCATCGCACAATGAAGCTCCTACCGCCCTCAGTTTGCCAAACACCACCACGGCGCATAGAAGAGGCAGCAGTGACAGCGTAGAGATGGGGCAACGACGGAGATGGCACATTGGCGGACCGAGAGCAAGAAGCAGAGAGGAGCGGGCAATGGGGCATATTGGACCATACGGAAATACATAGGTGTTGGAAGGTGTCCTAGACGTATAAAATGGTATTGATATGGTAAAACTATATTTGTGATGGTATGATTATAAATACTCAATTTATAATGGCATTTTTCGATACCTACAAATTTATAATGGCATGATCTAATTAACCAAAAAAAAAACAAACTTGTTGATTCATTTGATAATATTGCACCATATATGGAGTATCAAGGCAATAACAATCTGCAAGATTTTCTCTCTAAACAAAGAAACTAATCACGTAATCATGTGAGCAATCTCTAACTAACCAAGGAAATAATCTCCGACTAATTTGGTAGGCAATAACAGCATGCGAGATTTTATCTTTAAACAAAAAAAACTAATGAAAATAATCAGAAAACAATCTATATCTAATCAAGGAAATAATCTCTAATTAATCAAGGAAATAATCATCTAAACAAGAAGACTTCATGCACTCAGTACATGAATTCTTGGTATGCTAATAGAACCAAACAAAAATTAAAAATATTACAATATATGAATCACCGGATCTCTTTCTATACTAGAAAAGATTTTTTATTTCAGCACAAGCGACCGAGCAGTGCACACACCCACCACATCGCCGTCATCGAGTACGTCAAATGGGTCAACGATGGAGATTGTAGAGATGTGTGAGCAATGGAAGTAGGTATCGATGGAGATTCTATGTGGACATCCTCGCTTGAACTAATGAGAGATGTCTCGGCTCGTTGTTGAACGTTGGGAAGTGAGCACATCGAAACAGAAAGATTCACAAAATGTGTTTGGAGATGATGGATGATGTTTCGGCTCGTCGTTGAACGTCGAGGAGAGAGCGTAATGAGATCGAGAGATTCATGACACTCAAATCGCCCCATCGACATTGGCTACAAATCCGGATCTAAAGATCTATAATGGTTTAAGAGAGGTGAGAGGAGGGAGAGATGAAATAATCACTATTTACAGGCCAGCTAGATCAGAGTCTATTAAGAAACCAGAAAATACATGTTAAGAACCCGAAAATCTGAAAAATACACATTATAAAACAGAAAAGTTGAAAACATTATTCATAAAACAGTAAAACATAAATTATAAAATAGGAAAGCTTATTTTGGATGCATACTTAGACATTTCCGGTTAGGCAACATGTATTTTCCAGTCCGCGCTGCTGTATGCATGACCAGGGTGGACGCGTCGGTTGCCAGCTGGGACGGGCGGCGATTGGCCACACGTTATATATATATAGAGAGAGAGTATGCCAAGTAAAAGAGAGTATATTCATGTAGAAAAAAACTGGAAAGAAACAGGCCGGCAAGCAGTGCGAGCTGCGAAGCATGCATGCATGCATGCCATCCTTGCTTGAAGCATGCAGTAAGGCTATCCATCGATCCATGTCGTCCAGGAGTGCAAGCAAACCAACAATGCCGACCCTGGAAACGGATCCTTCCAAGCAACCGTTTCAATAACTTGATCGGCCCTTCCTCAAGAGTCGTGAGCACAGCTGCTAGCTTGCCAGTACGTACACCTACATAAATCATCGCCATCCACTAGGCTTTACTCACACCTACAAGCTTAGAGCCAAGAACGCCAAGAAGCATCGCAGTTCGCAATCGGTCACGCAAGAACTAGCTAGGAGAGGAAGGCATCGACCGAGCGATGGCGGCGCCGAGGAGCGTGAGCGTGGCGGACCGGGCGCTCCGCGGGGTGGCGGACCTGATCAAGCTGCTCCCCAGCGGCACGGTGTTCCTGTTCCAGTTCCTGACACCGCTCGTCACCAACAACGGCCACTGCACGGTCTTCAACAAGGTCCTCAGCGGCGCGCTCGTCGCGCTCTGCGGCGCCTTCTGTGCCTTCTCCTCCTTCACCGACAGCTATGTGGGCTCCGACGGCCGCGTCTACTACGGCGTCGTCACGCGCCGCGGGATCCGCACGTTCGCGTCCGACCCGGACGCGGCCTCACGGGACCTGTCGGCGTACCGCCTCCGCGCGGCGGACTTCGTGCACGCGGGGCTGTCGCTGCTGGTGTTCGCCACCATCGCGCTGCTGGACACGGACACCGTGTCGTGCCTGTACCCGGCGCTGGAGGTGAGCGAGCGCACCATGATGGCCGTGCTGCCGCCGGTCGTCGGCGGCGTCGCGGGGTACGTGTTCATGATGTTCCCCAACAACCGGCACGGCATCGGGTACCAGCCCGCGCGCGCCACCGAGGACTTCGAGCACAAGTACGAGCCCAACCAGGCGTGATGGGTCGTTGTTTGGGTCTCAAACAGTCAAGCCTCGAGTCAAGTATGGTCTGTGGAAAGTGTCGGCATGACGTGTCGTTTTGCTTTGTTATTTGAATTTAAGTTTGTTCTGCCACCTGTGGGGCGATTGATTGGCTTTGCCGGCCAGCAAGCACCTCCTTTTAGCTTGTAATCGTCAATGCATTCTTGTCCAAAGATTAAGCTTACCTTTTCTCCCGGACTTCGAGTTGATTATCTGACGTGGCGAATCAACGCCACAAGTCACACAAAGTAGTCTTATGTTTGCCACATGGGCACATGGTAGGTCCACTAAGATTTTGCTGTGGCCAATAAACATCTTTTCAGCTATAATTGGTTTGGTGGCAGTATATCAAAGCATAGGAATGCATAAGACCTGTCGAAGAAGCCACCTCAATACTTAACGGAATATTTTTTGGAACAATAAACGGAACAGTATTATATTAGCAGAAACTCCTAACCATATTCGCATTCAAATATGTCATAGTTTCCGTTCGTCTAAGAAAGGTTAAATTCGGCACTAAGAAGACTATGCGTTCTCATCGATCTTCATCAAAAGTTCCGGCAGGAATTAGCGATGTAGGGCGGTTTCGTGGGGAAAGAAAATAGCGTCGTAGAGCCACCAAACAAAAGCCATCCGGGCATCCGTCCGGCGGCCATCGCACGTCCCACGCTGTTCGCGAGAAAAGCGTTCAGGACTTTTAGCTGAACCTGGAAACTGCAAACCTGCTGCTTACGGCTTCGCTTGACTCGCCAGCGTTGCTTTTGCTTCTACTCAACATTCAACACTCGACGAATCGACACAAGCGCACTTCTTCCCTCCTTCATATCTCTCCTTAGCCGACTTGCGTCTACAACGCGATTACCTGGTCGGGGCTTCCAGGCAGGAAGTTGCGCTAGGCCTCTTGGAACGCAATATATTCTCAAATATACGAGAATACGAAAAATGTAGGATTAGAAAGCCTTCACACCGTAAACATATATAATGGAAAAACACGGAAAACTTATAGAAATGACTGTTTAATGGAGCGTAGGAAAAATACAGAAGCAGATGAGAAACATATACATGGATAAATTTTTCAAAGAGGTTTGATCTCAGTTATAAATCCTCTAAAATCCCTATGAAACAAGCCATTCCATAAGAATTTTATAGGTTTATTCCTTTGATTCAAAGTGCTTCATAGGATTTTTTTTCCATAGGATTCAATTCCTTTTGAAATCCCTCTATTTTCCATTGTTCCAAGGGAGCCCTCAATTTTGTTTTGTTGCCACAGTGGAGCTCGTGGACGAGCGGCCGGTGAACGTCCGAACAAGCTCTTAAGCCCATCAAACTAACTAAGCAACAATAAAATAGTTGTTGATATTGAATATTCTTTTGGAGCTCAAGGCAGATTAATGATCCTAACATAGAGTTAATATATTTTGATGATTAATGTCAATATGATCAATAAGACTAACAAGATTTGCTAGTAGTATGTAAAATATTTAGTCTCATCAATGAAGAAAATGGACTTGGGTCCAAACACCTTAAAAGATTCAACAACAAGATCAAAGAACAAATTCATAAAGATATAAAGAATTAATGTTTAGAAAAGTGATTATGAAGTTAAAAGAGCATTACTTGTGTAGATATGTTTATTCTCTTTGACCGAACTATGAAGATGGGTTTGGATTTAGTAGCTTGATTTAGTGTCTTTATGTTGGTTAACTGGAAGGTGATGGCACTACTAGAAAAACCCCATGTAAATATGCTTTATTTATATGTTAGATACGCTTTATTTCATCCCTAATGGACTATAGATATGTTTTTAGCAAAACATGTCCGAAACATCTTCGCACGACCGTGTCAAGGTGCGTAGAGACGAATTGTTAAGCGTGTCTACGAAATATAAGGTGCTTTATAGGTATGCTAGATGTGTGTCTACACAGATAAATATGCTTTAGTAGCAGCATTTAAATTGCGTGTCTACTAATATAGACACGTTGTATAGTGACGTTTTTGTTGCGTGTTAACAAGTTTAGACACGCTTTCAAAGATATGTTTACATATTGTCTAGTAATATAGACATGTTGTATATTGATGTTATATTATGTGTTTAGAATTGTAGAGACGATTTTACAGATACATTTACATTATGCACCTACCAATGTTGACACATTATGTACTGTTGCATGATAAAAATGAAGAGACACTCTTACAAATTTTAAGAACATGGAGATTTATACTAAATTTGTAGCTAGATTATTATACGACCACTACTATAGAACTGGGCTTATATGCCAGCCCATCACTGTCGGTTCGTCATGGGCTGGCAGTGATGGGCCATCACTGTCGGTTCATTAGCCGCGCGGGAAGAATCAGCCATCGTGGCTTATGAATCGACAGAGATAAGGGTCATCACTGCCGGCTAATGGATTGAGCCGACAGTGATGCACTCACACATCATCACTGTTGGCTTAATCTACTGGCCGACATGATATCTCTACATTACTACCAGTGGATTATATGAGCCGGTAGTGATATCCTCCTCTTCCCCACATTCTTCTATCTCGAGCTAACAGAGCCATTTCAGTACTATCTCCCTCACAAAATCTCCTATGGCAACAACCACTTTATCCCTTCTCCCGTATTGATTCCCCTACCACTTAAGCTCAATTTTGGTCAAAAAGAGGTCTAGATGAGCTCTCTCTAGCTATCGAAACAAAATCTCTTCTTTTCTCTCCATTTGCTCATTTGCCCTTTCTTTATTTTTTAGGACTAGTGAACTCTAGATTTTTTCCCAACAGTAAGCAAGCTTCTAGCAGGAGCCTCTTGAGCTCAAGTAAGTTAAAATCCCCAAGGTTAATCCTACATTTAGCATTTTAACTCTATAGAGACCTAGAAAAATCTTTAAAGTTGATCCTAATGAACCATAGGAATAAATTTAGAAGTCTACGATATAGAAACTTTAGATATGAGCATATTTATTTTTGTTTTTTAATGAATTAGAAAAATTAGCCATGATATTTAGGTATGTAGCAAGATCCAGTTGTATTTTTATATTTTATTTAATTAGTAACCTCCAATATAGAAACTTTAGGTCTGCAAGTCTTGCGAATGATGTTATGCAAATCTTTTATGTAAAGGATCCGGACCCGGCTAATAAGGAGGAGCGCCACATGGTTCTTCAAGGAAAAAGAAAGATTGTCAAAGTGGAGAATGTTGTTGACGAGGAGGATTACAATCAATTTGACGCGCTACCTCCTTTTGGAGAGGACTTCGACCTAGGTCCCATGGAAGACACCGACGAACCTCCCTATGTACGTCATGATCATAATAAAGGGCGAATCGTTAAGATAAAGTAGCTAAATTGTATTAATTACTATGTATGAATTTGTTTTAGATTCAATTATACCTCACTTTTGTTATGGAAGCTTCAATTTCTCTGCGCGCGCGCGAAACTAAAATAAATTTTTTGCACCCCGCGGTACCAACAGTGAAAGGGGTTTCATTGCCGGTGGACATATTGGGCCGGCAGTGAAACTACTTTCACTATTGGTGGATTTATTAAGCCAGCAGTGAAAGTAGTTTCACTGCCGGTGGTCCTATTGAGCCGGCAATGAAAGTACTTTTTCAAATTTAAATAAATATGTATTAGGAGTTTAGATCAACAAAATGTTAATAAATATAGATAGTACAAACTCAATCGAAAATTCTTGAGTAGCTTAGCGGTTTGTTCGTTCTTACTTGGTGCAGGTCGTGGGTTCGATTCTCTGGGTGCGCATGCGAAACTAAAATAATTTTTTTGCACCCTGCGATACCAACAATGAAAGGGGTTTCATTGCCGGTGGACATATCGGACTGGCAGTGAAACTACTTTCACTGCCGGTGGACCTATTGGGGCGACAGTGAAAGTAGTTTCACTATCGGTCGTCCGATTGAGTTGGCAGTGAAGGTACTCTTTCACTGCCGGTGGTCATATTTAGCCGGAATGAAAAGCCCTCCCCCATATAATTGCTTGACGCCCACCCTCTGACACTTAAATTTTTTTTCCCGGCATGTATATGCCCCCTGATAGCTATCAGTATATGCCCCCTGTACTTTCCTGTGAGGAATGTCCCGTCCACGTACATCACCGGTCAGTAATGTCGGAATGCCTAGATCATATAGCCGAACGATCGAAGGCCCGCTAAATGACTCGATCTCCATGCTAATTGACAAAATCATGAGTTGCAATGCAGGTTCTCGTATTCCTCCCTTGAATCACCTCTAGAAATGAAGGTAGGTTGTGGTACGAGTTCTTATATGTGCCAAACCTCTTCTCTAACACTTTATTTCGCTCTCGAAGCCATGTCATACAAAATCTCGTACCAAAGCTGTTGTTGATAGCATGCATAATTCCAAACAGGGACATACTAGTCTTCTTCACAATCTCTGGGTACATCTCCTGTACAACAAAATCTGTGGTCATGTTCTTGTGCGTGCACAGAGGTCGGCTCAAGATGAAAGTATGTGGCTCAACAATGAATGCTACCCATACAGTGTCACACCTCAAAAAGAATCTATGGACTCGCCATGTGTAACCTTCAACTAAACATTTCATGTTATATGTTCGAGGATTGGAAATAACCACCTTGAACTCACTTTTCTCCGAGAAGCATCATCTCTTCACTGCATGCTGCAGATGGACCTTGTCATAAAACATCTGGCATTTGCTCACCATGATGGAATCATACTACCATGATGACTCATGTCCATCGTTCACTGTCAAATTTTCCAATGCAAAATTTGATCATTCCTCTGGAGTTCCAACACATGAGTTCACAAATGTGCGGAACTCATCATCATCTGCCTCCATCTGGTCCACAAGTGCCTCGTCCCGCTCCCCTTGATCAGCAAGCATTGCGGCCTGATTATCTTCCCTATTGTTATGTTTTTGTCTTGTTGCCTCTACCTCAACCGGTGTACTAGTCCACAAGGGAACCTCCGGAACCACACTCTCCTGCTGCTCCTCATCGACAAAATTTTCGCCAACAGCTTCTATGGTGTTAGGGCCGGCTTCTGTCGAACCAAGATCGCTCACTTCTACAAGGATGCAGTGGGGAAAACCCTATCTCAACCCAGTGACACAAATTGCTGTCATTGCTTCGAACATGTAAGCTCCCAGAGCTCCCACTACCACCCCGTTTCGTGACTTCTTGGAATCAAAACCTTCATCATCATTGTTGCATCCCAAATTCCATAATGGCATGATTAAGCTTAATCATGCATCATTAGTGTCATAATTAAATTTTAGGTAAAATATTTTGACACACTAGAGTACTTTGTTCTGAGTTAATTGGATAAGAGAAAAAAATTTGGGAGAGAAAATAATAGAATTCGTAGTTAAAGTAGACTCCTTTTCCTAGCACGTGGGCCTCACTTGGTGGGCTAACCACCTCTCTCTCTCCCTCCTGTGCAGCAGCCCCACCCACCTGCTCCCTCACCCATGCCTCTCCCGTGCTCAACCGACCAAGTAAGGGAGCAGCCCCCTCTCACTCCCCTCTCAAGCTCTCTATCCCTTTCTCCCAAAATCTGACCTCAAGAGAAGGATTTGAGGTATGTATGTGGTACCCACGCAATCCTTAGCTCATAAGCTTCCTATCCCTCCAATTCGTTTGCTCTTTCCCGAAGGATTTGGGCTGGATTTGATGTCTTTTGATGTTTAGGGTTGAAACATGAGGAACATCGGGTTTCTTTGTCTCCCGAGCTTTTCCCTTCGTTTCCTCATTCAGCCGACGGTCCTCAAGCTTGGCAAAGCGTCTTGGGTGAGTCTTCTAGGCTCCCATGGAATGAATGCATGATTTGGTTGGTTGAAATCTAAGAATTTAGAGCTAGGGTTGAAGTTCATGAGTTTTTGATGTTTTGGTAGCAATAGCCAAGTTTTGGTCAATTTCGGCGTATGCGTGTGGTCCTATGCGGTAGAGGAGGTCAAGATGATGCTCTAGGTCCAAATCCCCACCCCAAAAGCCACCAGAATCACTGGAATGGTTGCCGACGAGCTCACTAAGTTCCCCCGGCCGCATACAGCGATCTGACCGTGTTTCTTGGCGGTCTTACCGCCGTTCCAGGAGTCCAACTGCCCCTTGAGCCGGTCTGACTGCCATAACCCAAACCTCTCTATTCGCTGGCGGCCTGACCGTGATTTTCAGCGGTCTGACCGCAACCCCGGGTGGTCTGACCACCACTGTTGGCGGTCTGACCGCGGTCAACTCAGCAGAACCGTTTTCAGCACAGTTTATTGTTTGCTGAAACTTGTAAAATTCATAGTACATTCTCTGTAGCTCCAAAAATAATGAAACCAATTTTGTTGGTTTCATAATAACCTAACATACCTATTACAAATATCCCAGCCATTAAATGATTAATTAAATTATTGAGATTTATTAATTAGGTTAAAACTTCATTAATTCACCGTTAATTCTTCACAAGTCCAAAATTAGCGAAACCAATTTTGCTAGTCTCCTTATGACTTTCTCTAACTAGGAAAAATGTTTTCATGCATTATGTGGCATATTTGATGGTAATTCATCATATGCATATTGTAGCATGTATTATTGCATTTCACTTATGCTCATCATTGCATGTGCTTTTCTTTAGTGAATAAGGAGCCGGAGCGTGATATGACTGTGGTTGAAGACGAATCTAATCTTCTAGATTTCTGCGAGTGTTGCTTGGGTAATTTTAGGCAGCCACCTGAGCAGCAAGGCAAGCAACGAAGCATATTGCACATTTGTTCAATTGAATAAAGTTTAAGATTGATAAATTATGCTTATGTATATTGCATGTTTAGCAAATCAGCGTCGGATATAAATGGGTAGATCCTATATTGATTGCATTAGCTCTACCTTGAGATATTGGTTACCCGCATCCTTGTAGCCTTGAGAGCATGTTATCATCTAAGTACAATTTTGACTTTAAGTGCTTAGCAATGCATAGGTCACTGATAGAAGTCGAGGGGTGAAATGTTTCATCGTTCGTGAGCAATAGCTTTAATTCTTGTTCACAATAATTTTAACCTTGACGGGTTGTTGATGATGGTTGGATGAGTGGTGAGTATGAGGCGAGATGTGGGCGGTGTTAGGGGTGTTTTCTGCTCAGGAGGAGTTCCTCGGGGTAGTTCGTGAGAGGAACCTGGACACCATAGACCACTTACGTCATTTAAGGCCGTCCGTTGGTGCCGTTAGCTTTAGCACTTACCTTACTCACTACATGCCGATTTAATGGTAAGGCAAGCTGAATACCTCTGTAGCTGTGATCATTTGGGTCTGAACATCGACAGTGTGAGCGGACGGGCTTGTAAGAGGTGCTAGTTTGCTCTGGGAGTAGTTCTAGTACCTCCGCGTCGAGCGATGCATGATCCAAATGGTTGGGGTTTATTGGGAAAGATTGAAATGAGTACCCCTTGTGTGGACCTGTGTGGTTGCATGAGCCGCATGGTCCTTAAGTCGTGTGGGTCCAAGAGTATCCCCTTGCAGGGTGTGAAAAACATTTCGAAATGTCGCACTCTCGGTCATGAGCATGCTATTGTTTCATCCACATCGGTCGTAGAGTTTTCGCTTGTGGTTGATGGTTGGATTTGTGGGACATGGTTGAGTTGGTATTTGTTGCATGTATGTTCATAATGGTTCCAATTATTTATGTTCAATTGGTTATGGTCAGGTGGAGTTATGTTGTTATTGGTTAAGTTAGTTGCTCACACATATATGTCTAGATTGCTCACCGCTTATGTTTAACTTAACCATGTGACTTTTCCTTGCTAATGGCTCAATGCATAATCCTTGGAGTCGAGCTATGTATATGGGCTCTATATGGTTTAAGTCTTGCGAGTAACTTTGTACTCATGCCTACATTTTTAGGTGCTGCTGGTGAGGAAGAGCCGGTGTTTGGATTCTTCGTTCCTGCCGATCAGGGCGGCGGGTAAGAGTAGTGCATCCTACTCTTGGAGGTCGTGCTTTGGGGTGGAGCCTAAAGGGCACATGGCTCCACTCTCTTTTGGTTGTATAGGTTTAAGTTTCCGTTGCCCAGATGTTGTTACCTTTTGATGTAAATTGTTGGAAATGGTTACATACTTAAGAACTTGTAATATAACTTTCTTTACTTGCTCTTTCTTAAGCTATATTATGATGCTAAATGTTGGAAGGTATGTGTTCCGATCTTGGGTACAAAACACGTGACGAGACTATCGGGATGATATTCTGGTTAATTATCGAGGTTGTGATTATGAATAATGATCCTCCTATTGATTAATTAGAATATTATTTGGACGGTTCCTCACAGTCATCTGCTGATGTGTCGGACTAACTTGTAACAGATGATATAGCCAAACTAACACTTGGGCCCGCCTCATCTCTCATGGACTATTTAATTCTATGTCCACATACTAGAAGTTACTTAAGTCCACCCCATGTCAGAATGCATGACATATCCAGCGTATAAAAAACCTTGAACCCTAATACGATCGACATCCCTGATTCAGCAATCATACTATACTCCATCAGGTTAACTAATTGTAATCACTATACGACATCTACGACAACAAAATATATTCAACCCCAACACTTGTATTCTACGTAACCATAAAATATCACCGCTGCTATACCCTTTTTGTTTACACTATACCATTCTAAATATAATGCTACCAAAAAACTACTCTATTTATATTCTAAATATCCCACAACTATGGAATATTTCTACTACATATTCATAACAATTCAACTCAAAGTATTCTAGATTTTCTAACTATTGTAAATATTTTTTAACTACATACATTGTACAAATATTATAGATTCACAATCTAATTCAACATAATTAGAATTTTCTAACTATTGAAAAATTCCAAACTATGTATGCTCTATACTAAATTATCTATTCTACTCTGATCTAAATTTTCCTGCTCCAAATTCTAAATGAATCTAATTCCCCTCTACCATTCTAAATACAATACTGCGAAAATCCACAACAATTCAATTGTACAATTCCTACATTGACGGAAAATATGTACGTCTAATAATATCAAATTTTTAAAGAACATTAAATAACTTATTTTAACTATAAATTATAGAAATATTTTAACTTTTCCAACTATTCTACATTTCCTAACTAACTATACTATATTTTCTATCTATAGCTAATTTCGGAACCATACTTATTCTATTCTAAATTTCATATCCTTATTTTCTAAATTCTACTCTACATTGCTCTAATATTCTCTAACTATTTTTGTAAGTATTTCTATTTCTAATTTCTAACTATTTTCTTCTGTTTTTCTAAGTATCGTACTATTTTTCTAATTTTTATAACAATTCCTTATTTCTAAATATTTTCTACTATTTTTCTAAATCACCTACTATTTTTCTAACAATTTCCTCATTTTATGTCCTACTATTTTTTCTAATTTCTAATTTTCTAACTATTCCTATTTTCTAACTACTAGTAAATTTCTAATTTTCTAACTATTCCTATTTTCTAACTACTAGTAAATTTCTAATTATTCCTAACTATTTCTAAAGAAAAAAAGAAAAAACACACCGGTGTAGCCACCATTGACCGTCAGCCCGACGCGCCTCACCACCCACCGCGTGTCGCCACCTGCACTCGCTTGCCCACCACGCCTCTCTATTGCAACGGTCGCGCTTGGGAGAGGAATAGAGGCATGTCGGCACTTCACGTGGCACCTGTTGGCACTTCGTGTGTTGACATGCCATGACTCCTCCCCAGTTGATACGCGAAGTGCCGACATGTCCCTTTACACCACAAACAGGCTACATGGCAACCCCTACGCGCCCACTGCCACGTAGGAAGCCGATACGCGGAGTGCCGACAAGTCCGTAGTTGACACTTCGAGTACTGATAGGTATCTATTCTTATAATTTGTGAATTTATCTATTAATTTTTCATTTTTTAATAAAATAATATTATTAAAAAAATTCTATCCTTGAGTCTGTTAATCCACTGTGACCATAGGGGACAAAAATACAATTGGTTGAACCAACAAAACGTCGCTTTCAGATGACGTAAGCAAGTTGCAGTTTGTTTTCCCTGTTTCGAATCACTATATCTTTTTTCCGAATCACTTTATCTTATTTCACGGAGTGTCCGTTTGAGTTCCATTTGTACCACTGTGTCCTATATGACGAGCGTAACAAAATGAAACCAACTCTACATATACTCTTGATACATATATATTTACTAGCACTTTATATGTAATGCTCCTAACAAGTTATACATAAAGTTGCTATCTTTGTATTAACCAGTTGCCACATGTAATTAATAACAACTTCAGTAAACGTGGGAAGGTATTTGCGGCATGGCAGATGTAAATGAGTAATTGTTTGGGTTTAAAATTAATTTTTATAAGGGTGAGTCGTTTCATTATGGACAGACTAAGAATACGAACATCAATACTCTTTTATATTTGCATGTGCAATGAAGAGATACTTAGGCATCCCCATGCATCACAGGAAGCTGAATACTTTAGAGGGAAGATTTGAAAAGAGATTCAATAGTTGGAAGGGCAAACATATATCTGTTGGTGGCAGACTGGTCCTCATTAATTCGGTGTTGACTAGCTTAGCTATGTTTATATTATCTTTTTTTTAGATTCCTAGAGGTATTATTAAAAAATTAGAGTATTACAGATAGAGATTTTTCTTTTTGCAAAGTGAGGGTTACAAGAAAAAATATAGATTGGCAAAGTAAAGTATTGTTTGTTAACCAAAAGACTAAGGAGGGCTGAGATTCAGAGTTTAGATTTACAAGATAGATGTTTACTAAGTAAATGACTGTTTAAGTTGATTAATTAGGAGTGGTTGTGGTAGTGTCTACTAATAAACAAGTATTTAAGGAACCAAACCTTTTCTCAAATTGAGTATAAACCAGAAGATTCATAATTTTGGTTGGGTCTTATGAAGGTTAAAGATCAATTCCTAAGTCTAAGTACCTTTATAGTTAATAATGGAAATTAGATGGGAATATAAGTGGCTTGGTAACTCAACTTTTAGAGAGCAATACCCATCACTTTACAACATTGTATACATGAAAAATGCATCTGTGGCTACAGTTATGAGCACTGTTTCTTTAAATATCTCTTTTCGTAGATCACTAGTGGAGAATAAGCTTTTGGAATGGCATCACTTGGTAGCACAAGTGGCCAATGTGCAACTAAATGATAGTCATGACATTTTTAGATAGAATCTACATCAGAATAGGCAATTCTTGGTTAAATCAATTACTATATGTTAATAAACAATAGAAATGTAAATACGAATAGGGTGTTGTGGAATTTGAAGCTACCACTTAAGATTAAAAATATTTATGTGGTATATAAAGAAAGGGGTTATCCTAACCAAAGATAACTTAGCTAGAAGGAATTGGAATGGAAGTGTGAAATATTGTTTTTTAGCAGCAATGAAACTATCCAACATCTATTTTTTTATTGTCATTTTGCTAAGTTTTTTTGGAGAACGTTCCATGTTTCGTTTAATTTAGAACCGCCTAGTACCATTGACCATATGTTTGGTGATTGGCTTATCGAGGTGGAGAAAAAACTAAAGGGGCAATTGATGGTAAGAGCAGCTACTCTATACTAAGTATTATGGCTTAGAATAAATGATATAGGTTTTGATAAAACATCGCTCAAATCTTATATGGAGGTACTCTATAGAGGGACGCCCTGGCTCAAGTTTTGGGCACTACTGCAGAGGTGTGAGGCGGACAAAAATGTGCTGCGTTTTGCATGTCGAACCAGTAACGGTTTTGCAGATTTTTAACAACGATGGATGGAGATTTAGCAATAGTATTTGCGTCTAATAATTTCTTCCATTGGTACTATGTTGGTTGTCTGTTAACTTTTGTTATTCACATCATGGGTTGTGTGATGCTTGCTTCTTAGTGCTGAATTTTTGTAATATGCTACGGCTATATATGTCTCTTTGAGGGCAGAAGTCAGGATTTTTTTATTATCTAGATGAAATATAATTTCCTTATTAAAAAAACTGTAAAAGTAGAACTCCCATGAGTGAAACCCGCACTACTGAATCCTACCAATCCAAAAGGAATGGGGGAGAGATTTGGGGATTTTGTCGTACCTGTGACCGGAGGTTGATTTGGGAGTCAGGCGAGAAAGAAAAATTGATTGTGCGATTTGCTTTGGGTTGTAAATTAGAACGTTGTATTGTGCCCGGATTTGTTTCGAATACTACTATGAGTCTAGCTTTGGAATAATACGATAGATTCCGTCATTAGTACGTTAGATTCCAATTATGGCGTGTGGATTTCCTGAATAATTCAACAAAAATCTAACCGACTAACCGTTATAATTAGGACCATGACAATCAACTGTAAATCTTCCTTTTTTTTCCCACGGATTAACATGGTAATTTTTAGGTTTTGAGAGTAAATTGGACACTACTACGGAAGCAATTTTTAGAGGTGGGTCGTAACCTATTTTCACAGCCGTTTAGTCAATCTGCTTGGGACCGAAGGCATGCGGAAATGAACGATTTCCACATACGCAAAACAGATCGCATGTGGAAAACCATTTCCACAGGCGGCCCACTAAAGATTTCCACAGGCGGGTGACATAAGGACCCCCTGTGATATGTATTTCTTAAAAAAATAATAAGCATATATTTTATTTCCTCTAGATTTTACACAGTTTCAATACAGATTTCAACATCACAGGTTTTAATAGCATCACATATTTCAATATTTAACATAAGTACAATAATATTCACAAGTATGTTTACATCACAAGCCTATATTGTTAAGAGTCTTTCTTCTCCCACTCACAAAGCCTCGGATGGCTAGCTAATTCGCCTCCGAGATCAAATAATTTGCCACTCATATGGATGACTTTGTGCATAATAAACCGGCATATGTCACGTTGGACGTTTTTGATATCTTTATCTGTAAGAGAGAGGTTGGTACGTTGGATCATCGTGCTTGGAATAAAAACACAACTAAAAGAGTTAAAACACTACTGACAACGGAAATATAACCAAATAAGAATATGCAGGAACAATGATGACTTACGTCCTTAGTGTTCGTTGTGTACCTCCCATTTACCCTAAGAAATTGGTAAACATAGTATCCACAAAGAACGCTATCGAAACTTTGCTTGTGGCACTTCAAATAAAAACGCAACGTATTCGTTAGTTCAATAAGACTCGTCGTCATAAATAGTGAGATACAAGCATTAGAAGTGTGTTATTACCAGAAAGTATGTACGGACCATCATCGCATCCGGTTTGGCTGTATCGTGTATCCCACCTTTCGTTACATACCACTTGTAGACCCTATTCGAATGCCAATAAGTAATTATTAATTTATAAATGATTTATAAGAATTTTATGTATGGAGATTTCCTTTACCTCTGTATAACGTCAATGAAATCTTGGTAGGATTTTTGTTGAAGATTGGCTGAGTCAAGGACCACAATTTTACTCAACTTTGGCATCAGCATTATACAAATATAGTGGTCGCTACATGAATACTTATATTAGATTCTTGATCGATCAATTAAGTTGAATACTTATGTTAGGTTCTTGACGTACCACACTTACTTAAAGTTGTAGGGAGTCAAGATATAGTCCTTGTCATGCATTTCTAGCATAGCTCTTCCTAAATTGGTTGACATTTCAAGCCTGCGTGTTTTGGTCATTTCTCTTATGACCCTTGATTTCTCCTTGTTACTCTTCCCCTTAATCTTAGGGTCATCAGTCCTCAAGTTCACAACCATGTTAGGCTAGGAAATTCGTTGCGGATTAATGAATCCGATGGGTGCCTTCAACTTTTTCGCATCGTTAAATTACATCCTACAGAACAAGTCACTAGTCATTAGCTTCTATAGCATACATTGGTAGATATATGGACGTAAGGGTAGATTGTAGGCAATTACAGGCACAAAGCGGCGGAACAAAGCGTGTCCTTAAAATCCACCATGAGATAGGAGTCTCCGCTTAGATAAACGTTAGCAGGGACAGAAGCAGTGATTATGGAGAACCCCACGTGATATGCCCTCATGTACCATTCGTGGAATCTCCTCATCTCCTATAGACCTTCTTGGAGTTAAAACAATGGCAGAAATGGCTTACCATGCTCAAATTTCTCAGGAACATCCAATGTAGGTAAGAAATCCAACTGAGAGGTACTTAATGTTTTGCCGATCTCTTTCATGAGATCACCCTTCGCTGGAGATTCCTGAGCGGATGATGCCTTTGATTTTGATGAGGATAGAAGCCACCCTTTCACCGGAGATGGTAGAGTCCTTTCATACGGGGCAACCATGACAGGGACTCTCTGATGCTCAGGTGAATGTGGCAGAGGCACAGACGCTGGAGGCGGAGATGCTGGAGTCGCAGATGCTGGAGGCGGAGGTGCCGGAGTCGTAGACGGTGAAGCACGATGCGAAGATGCCTGAGGCGTAGATTCTGGGCGCGGGGGCGATGGTGCCTGAGGCAGAGAGGCTTGGCTCTGGCCCGGAGGTGCCTGAGGCGGCGAGGCTTGACTCTGGGTCGGAGGTGCCTGAGGCAGAGATGCTGGATGCAGGGGCGGCCGTGACGCTGGCGATTGTGACTTCTAATGACTGAAGATGATATCCTGTCTAGACCATAGAATGAAGTTGCCAATAGCCTCATCAAGAATCTCGATACCCTCAGGTGTGCTGATGTCAAGCTTGTACTTCATGAAAAGTGGCTATAACGAGTCCACTTGTACCCTGCTGTAACCGGCCGAAATATCTTGATTGTGAAACACACGGCCTGGAATGGCCTGGCCCGTGGCAGCCTCGACAGTGAAGTCTCACCTGCCAACCGGAACATGTAGCATGCAAGGGGTAGCCTCTGTGATATCATCCATAGGATATCTCTGGTTATCGACCTACATGGACCCGACACTGCTCCGAAAGCCTGGGCTTGTTGGTTGCTCTATCATCATTAATGCCACATTTTCCTTCTCCTTTTCATTCCACATCTTCATTAACTAGAACTTAACCTGTTCTTGTATCTCTTCCACTAGGGTCTTCTTATATCTATTATGGGTCTTGTACTGGCCCGCGGCGTTTGGGAACCCATGCTTCCAGCCCACTTTTGATCCGATGCCTCGAGTGCGACCCAGATGTTCCTTGTTCCCCGGGACCTTGGTAAGCAGGTCATTCTCCCTGTCAGGCTCTAGAGATCCTTCTTTAGCAATCTCTTGAATGGTCTAGGTCACCTCTATAGTCTTGGGGCTTTGGAAGGCTAAGCCCCCAGACTCGGTGTTGTGACCGAGCGTAGACTCAGTTCCTGCTTCGCTTGTCACAATTTTTCAAAGGGTTGGGTTTCCCAGCCCGGGCAGCCTCTTCTTCTTGCTTCCTCCACTCAAGAATTTTGGGGGCGTACCTAGACGATCCCAGGTGATGGTGGTGCTTGTTCTTCTTCGCAAGGTGCTTGAACGATTCACCCAGTTTGATGGCCTCAGGTGTGGTCTTCTACCTAACAAACTCTGTCCATTGGTCTGGCGTAATCTTTCCATATTTATTAAAGGGTACCAAGTTCTTCTTCACGAAGTCCTTATTCATCTCACTCTCCCAGCCCCGGAAGCTCTTCCCCATAGTTTTCAATGCATTCTGTTTGGCTACTTCCTCTATTCCCGAGGGGAATCGGATGGTTCTATGCAATGTTGCCAACAGGAACTCCTTCATCTCATCCGGCAGTAACCGCCAATCAGTGATAGTGATTGGGACGTACTCCTTGACAAGAAATCCACAACTGTTGCGGAATTTGGCGCAGGCTCCACGAGGTGCAACAGGCTCCCCTTCAATACCGACCTGTGTTATTGTATAAATGCCGGACGGCAACTTGCTTCTGCTACACTCGCCCCGTCTTCGTTTTAGCGTACCCCCAGAGGGACCCGAAGTTTCGGGCATAGAGGGAGCGGAAGGTTGTGGTGCAGATGATCGACGTGAAGATCTTTGCTCTTTCACCCTCTAGAGAGAAAAAAAAGAGAGTTGACATAAACAAAAAAATATTCCTCCATTTAAGAAGTATAAAATTCATTGACTCAACTAAATACCTCTTCGGCGGGATCATAGTCATTGTCACTTTCCCGACGTCGGATCTCCCTATCGCACGGAACAGGGCTCGGGCTGTGATACGAGCCCGAGCTTTCACTGCTGTCGGAGGATGGCTGGTGCGGGCTTGTGCTCCTATCCGACCTCCTGCTTGCATCCGCCCCATCTTCTCCCAGGGCACCCTCTATTGGGAGCGGCCTCTGTGTCGAGGAGCCCTCTATTGCGAGCATACTCTATACCGGGGTGCCCTCTATTGCGAGCGGGCTTAGGCTCCAATCCGACCTTCTGCTTGCTTCTGGTTTCTTAGGGGTAAATGTCCTCTTATGCCTCATGGTAATTACTCGACCACTGGATTATTGTTACCTATAAAGATACCATTGTGAAGCAAGATGCAATAATATTATTTTAGAGGAAAGAAAAGGAATCCATCTATGTGTTTTAAACAAATTGTTGATAAAATTTGATGACATTTTGAGAGATCCTAAAAGATTCGCTACGTCGTTGTCTTCTCTACTCAATCCTAAAACATCCTTGGAGTCCTCGCCAGCGCAACAACCCATGGCCTTTTCCCCACTGTTCTCCATCTCCGGTCGATCTCCTGCTCTCTAATGAGGGAGTACTCCCTCGTGACCTCGTACTCCCTCGTTAGAGAGCAGAAGATCAAGCAAATACCAATCTTGCGCAAGATACCAATCTGGACATAGCGGTCAATTTACTTGTTGAATGGTAGGGTGGTACAAGGTAGGGCTTGTAGCAGACAGGACTATACAACAAAATAAGGCTCCGTTTGTCATTGCGGTGGCTTTTTAAAAGTGCTTATTAATTTCTTTTTTTAGATGCAATTGTTAGTTGGAAGCATCTTCTTAGGATATGTAACAGCAAAAATCACACTAGGAATGACACATATTCCTCTAACCAACTAGCAGAAACACTTGTAAGCTTTACTACTACATTTATTTTTTGACGGATATGATTTGAATATTTCTTGGTAATTGAAATATAGCATGCCAATCGATCTCTTGCTCATATAATGGTTATGTGACGTTAGATTTGCCCTTCCTGAATTACTTCACTGGTTCACCCTCCGCTACTGCTCAGTTTTATCGCATAGAATGAACGGGTATAGTAGCTGGACTGGATCTTGAAAATACATAGCATTCAAAAGAAGTATATTTTATTTAGAATGATTCAGAACAATTTTGTTTTGAGTAGTACTTATATGGTATCTCTTGAACAAAAATGTTTTTGTCTAGCTGATCATAATTTGTCGCTAAAAAAGGTGTCTACTCACTTGCCATAACACAATGTTTATGAACTTTGTATGAATTCAAATCTTAAATTAGTGATATACTATTTTCCACACAATATTAGTTATCAAAGATGGATGCGACCTTTGGGAAAAAAACTGGCAATGATAAGATCAGTAAACCAAGTACCCAGAGCTTAGCCATACGTTTCGTTCTTGAACAAGACATCTTTTAAACAAAGTAAATGACTTCAAACGAAAAAAATATGGCCAGTAATGGCTTTTGGATAGCTCCAAATGAGCTATCAAGCAATGCCTGCTGTATGATTCATTGCCTTGACGGCCTATTTTAGATGTGATGATACAGCACACTACTCAGCTTTTAGATATAATTATTGTTACGTACTCCCTCCGGTTTCATATTAGATGTCGTTTTACGACGGCTCGGCTGGGTAATAAGGGGGGATGCCTACTCACCGAGCAGTTAGGTTAGGGGGCACGCGTGGGATCGGGGTACCTAGGGCGGCAGCGGCACCTCCTCTGTGGCGAGGTGCTTCTCGGTACCTCGGGCGACGGCGGCTCCTCGGTGGCTCGGGCGACGGCGGCTCCTCCTCGGTGGCTCGGGCGGCGGCAGCTCCTCCTCGGTGGCTCGGGCGGCGGCAGCTCCTCCTCGGTGGCTCGGGCGGCGGCAGCTCCTCCTTGGCATGGTGGACGGAGAGGGCGCGGCTCCTCGTCGGGGGGTGGCGGACGGAAAGGGGTGGCCCTCCTCGTTTGGGGAGAGCGCACAGTGGACGGAGAAAGAGGGCGCGACGGACGGAGGCGGCTGAAAGCTTGAGAGGCGCGGTTAATTTGGGCAGCCTGGCGACATGGGCAAACTAAGTAAAAGGCTAGGGTTTTCGAGGCCTTGCGCGATTTTATATATAGTAGTCATTTCCACAGGCGGTTTACCTAAGGAACCGCCTGTGGAAATTTCCACAGGTGGTTCCTAAGGTCAACCGCCTGTGGAGACGTATCTTTTTCCCTAGAACCGGCAATGATTATTTTTTTGGGGAAATATTCTTCTATTACATATTAAGCTTCTTAAATAAAAGCATATAATTTGAATATTTGGATACAATATTCTATTAGCTTTCTAACGTTGTTTGAGGCGATCCTTGATTGTGGATATATTTCGAGTAAAATAACGCAAAACATCAACTTGTTTGGTCACAATGACATTTTCAGAAACAATACAGTATTCAGCAACGTACTCTGACAGTTAAAGCATACAACTTGAATATTTGGACACAATGTTCTATTAATTATTTGCCTTGAACTGTTTTCGCTACATCATCAAGGCGCATGTAGGGCATCACAGATCCATCTAGGGTTGCTTCTACAAGTTTGATCTTTTCTGGATCTCCGAAAGGCGGCACGTTGTCGAACTGATTGTATTCTTCCTTATCCTCCACATTCTCAACTCTAACAATTCTTTGTTTTCCAGCAACAACTACGTGCTTCTTTTCATTCGCGGTATCGATTATATAGAAAACCTGTGCGACGTGATCAGCAAGTACCCATGAGTCATCTTTGTGGCCTACAATGCTAAGATCGACAGTTGTGAAGCCGTAGTTGTCCACCGCCATGCCATTTGGGTGTTGGACCCATTTGCACCGAAAGACGGGGATATGCAGATTCACTCCATAGTCGAGTTCCTAGATTTCATTTTTGAACCCATAGTAGGTGACTTTTTCCCCTGTTGTGTCATAGGCTTCTATCTGAACGCCGTTGATTTGGGTTGTGCTCTTCTTGTCCTTTGCTTTGGTATAAAATGTGTACCCATTAATATCATACGCTTGCCATGACGTAACTAAACTTGATGAGCCACAAGCCAACATTTTCATATTTTTGTTATCTACAGATTCACCATCCAAAAAGTTTTGGTTCTTGAACCATGTAGTGAAGCGCCGCTTGTGCTCTTTCAAGATCCAATCATATGAGCGGCCTTGATTTTCTGTGTGAAGCTCATTCAGGTGTTGCTCGACGTATGGTGCCACTATATGGAGCTGCTGCAAGATGGTGAAATGTGCTTCTTCCACTATTTTGTAATCATGATCGATGAATCTTTTCTTTTCTTTGGTCCCTCTCCCAGACAACCTCCCTTCATGTCGAGATATTGGTACACTAATCAGTTTATAATCTTTTATGTAATTGATGCAACACTCAACGACTTCCTCGGTACTGTAGCCCTCGATCATGGAACCCTCTGGTGAACATGATTCCTTACATAGCCCTTGAGAATGCCCATGTACCGCTCAAACGCATACATCTGATGTAAGAATACAGGGCCCAGTGCAATTATTTCATTCATGATGTGAACCAAGGGGTGTACCATGATATGGAAAAAGGATGGAGGGAAGCACATGTCATGTTGGCACAAAGCACATGTCAAGTTGGCACAAAGTCCCTACCAAGTAACTATGTAGAACACCCAATTTTTTAGCATCGGTCACCTTCTGAGCAATTGCGTTGAAGAAGTGACACAACCGTGTGATGACCACCTTTATGTATCTTGGCTTGATGCCCCTGATTGCAATAGGGAGCATCTGTGTCATCATCACATGACAATCGTGAGACTTCATGCCGATTAGCTTCAAATCTTTTATCGAGACTAGGTTCTTAATGTTGGATGAGTAACCAGTCGGGACTCTCACCCCACGTAAGCACTTGCACAGTGCATTTTCTCCTTAGGTGTCAGAGAGTAGCTAGCCGGGGGAAGATAATGTTTCCCATTTGGTCTGTCTTCAGGGTGTAGCTCTGACCTGATTTCAAAATGCACCAAGTCCTTACGTGACTTGATTCCATCCTTTGTCTTGCCCGGTATGTCCAGTAAGAGGCCAAGGATGCTATCACACACATTCTTCTCAACGTGCATGACATCAATGCTGTGACGGACGTCCAAGTCTTTCCAGTAGGGAGAATACTTAAAGAAAATCGACATTTTCTTCCACAGCATGCTGGTCGGTGTCTCACTTTTCCTCTTTTTACCCTTCGGCGGCTTCCCAAAAACAACCTTGATGCTATTGACCATTTGAAACACTAGTACCCCGCTGCGAGGTTTTGGGCCAATACCTTCCTCAACCATATTGTCAAAATGTTTCTTCATCTTGCAGTATCTGTGAATTCTGAGTAAGAACCGTCGGTGTTGCGTGTACACTACCTTCATCCAAGCACACTACACATCCTTGCTTCCCTTTAACCTATCCCGAAAGGGAAAAACGGGCGGGATAATCATTGATGGTAACGAAAATCATGGCTTTTAGCGTGAAGTACTGTCGTCAGAACTCATCCCACACCCGGACCCCCTCGTTCTACAGTTTTGCCATATCTTCCATCAATGGTTCCAGAAACACATCTATATCATTGCCAGGTTGTTTCGGTCCTTGGATAAGAATGGACAACATACGGTACTTTCGCTTCATGCATAGCCATGGAGGAAGGTTGTAGATGGCCAGGACCACTAGCCAAGTGCTATGTGAGGTGCTCATGTCACCGAAAGGATTAATTCCATCGGTACTCAACGCGAACCTTACATTCCTTGGTTCTTCAGCGAATTCTGGATAAATGGCATCAAACTTTATCCATTGGCTAGCATCAGCAGGGTGCCGAAGCTTAGTTCCATCTTTCTTGCGCTTATCTAAATGCCAACGCATCAGTTCAGAGTCCCTAGGGTTCGAGTACAAACGTTGCAAGCGGGAGATCACTGGTAGGTACCACATCACCATCGCAAGACTTCTTCTCTTCTTCTCCGCGTTGGAAGAAGTGTCTTCTTTGTCACGACCAGTATTACTTTTCTTCTTCTTCGTGTTGGCAGAAGCATCTTCGTCCTCACAATCATCATTTCTCTTGTACCAACTCGCATTGCACACTGGACATCTATCTAAGGCTTCGTACTCTTTACGGTAGATGATACAGTGGTTCGAACACGCGTGTATTTTTTGCACATCCAATGACAACGGGCAAATAAGCTTCTTTGCCTGATAAGTGGTGGTGGGAAAGGAGTTAGGCTTCGGAAGCATGTTTGCCAAGAGACTCCATAGATCTGAGAAACTCTTGTCGGACCATCCATTGCTGGCTTTCAACCTTGAAGTTCAAGCACCGAATGCAACACCGTAAACTCCTTATCACAACCATTCGATTCCTCATACAAAAGTTCCTTTGATGCCTTCTGTATCTAAACCTCGCGTTTCCCTTTAAAAATGTGGTTCTGCGTGGCGCAACATTTTCTCCAGATCAAAATCAGTATTATCATCCATCATAACATCAGTGTCGCCGAGGACTACTCCCTCATCATCACCATCCACTTGATCAGCAGCAATGTCCTCATTTGGTTCGCTTGTACGTTGTTCGCCGTGATTGGGCCAACATATGTAACCCTTAACAAAACCTCTCAAGATCAAGTGTGATTTGATTATGTTTGATTTGTCCCATAATTTTTGGTTCTTGCAGTCAGAACATGGATAATATATTTCCTATATCTTCTTAGTCAAAACGTCCTTCTCGGCGGCTTCAATAAAAGCAGAGAATCCTTTGATGTATATTTCTTCATGTCTTGACGCATCGTACATCCATGCTCTGTTCATCTTTAACTTTAACCACAAAATTAGATACATTAATTAATTAATTTGAAAATCAGAATAAAAAATATTTTTTTAGAAAAAGAAAAAATGGGCATGTTATGATTATAATATGTCTACGCAATTGAATCTATATTGGCGCAAATTTATGGCTCAAAATAATATGAATTCATTATTCTCTCTCTCTCCCTCTCCCTCTCCCTAGAGATCTAGATCTAGAGAGAAAAAATCCCTATTCATGATGAAACCTCCTAAAGCTAAACAACTTCAAATTTTAGCTATATTTTTGAAATATAATGCTAGAATCATGTGAATCTATACAATTGAATCAATATTGGTAATAAATTTTAGCCAATTTGATGATCTAAATAGTAAGAATCATGAGTATTTCTAAATCACATCTAAACCCTAATTAAGTCTTAACTCTAAATCTAAACTTCAAAAAATACTAGCTAGGGATGAGATACCCATACCTTAGATGGCTCATCCAAAGAATTCAAAAACAAAACCTTCTCCCTTACTTTCCAAATCCGCCGTCACCTTGAGCTCGAACAGTAGAGCTCTCTGTCTGAATGGAGCAACCTGATTGGATGCACTATTTATAGAGCTATTTTCACAGACAGTTCCTTGCGTGAACCGCCCGTGGAAATGGACCGTCTGGGAAAATTAGTTTTCACAGACGGTCCACAACTGCACGGGGCTATAGTCACTTACTTAGACGGTTTGTCCTATAAACTGCCTGTAGAAATGAAATCTAGGTGTCTCGAAAATAGCTTTTTAAGTAGTGAGATTTCTTTTAATTTTATTATACTAAGATAATAGATAGATAGATTCTCACCGACAATATACTAGCGGGTTATTCGTATGGACATTATTGGTTTTCATCGTACTCCGCGTACGTTCAAGTTTTAAAATATCCCGTTGCCATCTCTCTTGGAAATAAACATGCTGCTGCTGTAGTAAGTCACGTGCTTGCTATGCTTGGCAGCTAACCAACGATTATAATTCGAACTTTTTTTAAGAAAAACATGGCACTTGTACTGCATGCGCATGCTAGTTATGCTCACAACTCGTGATAGATATTCACATCACACTTGTACCGATCACGACATAAGCGGCTCCACCCTCCCGTCAAGAAAAGATACCAAACTCACGAACACGGAGGAGAGATGGGTGCCGACGTGCGGACCGCCCTGCAGCTGGCCGCGCTTCTGGCGCTGCTGCTCGCGCTGTGGCGTCTCGCGTGGCGGCCGCTCGCCGTCGCGCGGTCGTTCGCAAGGCAGGGGATCCGAGGGCCGCCCTACAGGTTCCTAGCTGGGTCCTTGCCGGAGGCGAGGCGGCTGCTGATGGGTGGCCGGAGGGTGGAGCCGCTGGACGCCGCCGACTGCCACGACATCATGCCTGTCGTGCTGCCGATATTTCACAGATGGGTCGCTGACTATGGTAAACTGACAACTGTTTTTTCCTCTCTTTTTATGAAATTGACAACGATGTACAGGCTCCTCGAGGAAGTAAAATTTCCGCAGCTAGTAGCTAGGTGCGCATGTGCATAGCGCCTTGGATTTGTACATGACCTAAACAATTCTCGTGAGACTTAAGTTGCTTAGCGCAGCATATGCTTGGGTCTATATGATTCTGCCAAAATATAATACTGATATGAAATGGTTGATCAGTGACCCGTTTAATTTCATCCATGCCTATAATTAATTCCCTAAAATATGCACTAATTTCCGTTGTTCATTCAGGGAGAACATTTCTGTTCTGGATCGGACCAATCCCTGCAGTCTTCTCTATTGATCTACAATTGATTAAGCAAGTTCTTACAGACAGGACAGGCCTGTTCGCCAAGGATTTCATGATCCCCGTTCTAAAAGTCCTTTTCGGAAACGGGGCCATATTATTGAATGGAGACGATTGGAAACGGCATCGGAAAGTGGTCCGTCCGATTTTCAACCCTGAGAAGATCAAGGTTACGACCGAGACTTTGCCTCTCGCACATGCACCGGATGTATGAACATTAGCAGCAGTCTAGCAGCTGAATTTGGTCGTGTTGTTTGATGATTTGCCCCGTGTTTAACTTTAGATCATGTCGAAGGTGACGGCAGAGGTTACAGAAGAGATGATGGAGCTATGGCGCATGCAGATACAGCAAAGCGGCGACAAGCAAGCAGCTGAAATAGACATGACCCACGCCTTCAACGACCTGACCACAAAGATCAACGGCCGCGTCGCCTTCGGCACGAGCCACAAGGAAGTCAAGGAGATCATGGCTTTGATGCGGGAGATGCAGAAGCATGCCGCTACTGCCATGCTGGACCCTCCGATACTCTGGTAATCACTTACGCACCGGATGATTAATTTTGAGGAGAGGCTTCAACACTTCTATGTAATGAATGCATGAACATTGTGATGATCAGAATCCTTTCGTATTGTTAGGTATCTGCCGACTGGGCGCAACTTGCGCATGCGACGTCTGAACAAACTATTGAGGAGCAAGATCATGTCGATCATGCAAGCACGGCTGGCTGCCAAGCGAGCCAAGTGTGGCGGCGACGGTGGCTACGGGGACGATTTGCTCGGGCTGTTGCTAGAGGCGTGGACGCCGGAGCGGCGAGGGAGCGGCGAGACGCTGACAACCCATGAGGTGATCGACGAGTGCAAGACCTTCTTCATCGCGGGGCAGGAAACCCTTGCCACCATCCTCGTCTGGGCCATGTTCCTGCTCGCCGTGCACCCACAGTGGCAGGAGAAGGTCAGGGAGGAGGTCCTCCGGGAATTCTTCGGCGGGGACGGCAGCGAGGCCCCCAACGCCGACGTTCTCGCCAAAATGAAGCTGGTAAGTCTCAACTCTCCCAAGTTAAGCCATGCATCCACCACATGTGTTTTTTCAAATAAGAGGCCACAGGCCAAATGCCCTGTCCAGTTTTATTAGAGTGAGACTGTTTTAAAACAGTTTACAGCTCATACATTTGCGCGTAATGGGATCAGATAGCCTCCAGCCATCAAATCCCTCCAGAAAAACCGTTTTCGCCCTTCTTTCTTGTTTGTTATCTTCATATAGCTGACTCGGTTGCCTTGAATATTGGCTGTCGGCTCTTTAATAGCTTCAGAACAGACTCCAAATTTGATTCACACTCCTCCAGTTTGATTTCTGAAAACCAGATCGTTCGACTCTTCCATAAGCTCCACAAGACAGCAGCATTCGAGAAGGAATACAACTTCCCTCTCCAGTTTGATTTCTGAAAACCAGATCGTTCGACTCTTCCATAAGCTCCACAAGACAGCAGCATTCGAGAAGGAATGCAACTTCCCTAAAATTAAGAGCTGCATATAAAGACTGACTGGAATATATTCCCATGGACTCATCTTGCCAAATTAATCCATCTTCCTCGTTATTCAAGACAAGCTCAGAAACTAAATTAACTAGTTGTACCACCGTTTCATCAGGTGAAAAAGATCTCCTAAAATTGCACCTAACCTCATTACTGTCCCAGATTTACGCTATATATAGTTTTCCCTTTCTCATTCATTATACTATAAAATCCCAAAACTATACTGCAAAGGGAGAATCACTAAACCATGTGTCCTCCGAAAAGACCATGGATCCAAATTTCAGAGCCTTGGGAGCCCACATCACACCTTTCCAAAACTAGATGCATGATCAGCAGGAAGACAAAAAATGCTTTTTGCCCTGTTACAATACTTTCTACGCACAAGCTGTTTCTATGCATGCACCATATGTAAACTCATCGTTTCTCATCCATGAAGCTTCACATGGTTCTGCTCGAGACATCGCGGCTCTACCCCCCGATTGTGTACATACAACGGAGGGCCACCTCAGACGTCGTGCTCGGAGGCATCAACGTGCCTCAGGGTACGGTGATATCGATCCCCATTGGCATGCTACACCGGGACAAGGTGGTCTGGGGCCCCGACGCCGACGATTTCAATCCCATGAGGTTCGAGAATGGCATTGCGGGAGCAGCCAGGGAACCGAAGGCGCTGCTGTCTTTCTCTTTGGGTCCGAGAGTCTGCAGTGGCCAGACCTTCGGCATAATACAAGCACAGACTGCCATGGCGATGATCCTCAGGAAGTTCTCCTTCTCCCTCTCCTCGAAATACGTCCATAAGCCGAAGTATCTCATCTCCTTGACTCCCAAGCGTGGGATGCCTCTCATCCTTAGGAACTTAGAGAGGTGAGAAAAGATTGCAATAGTTCATGGTGGTGTGTGAATAAACTGGCATCGATCTAGCTAGTATATGACTACTAGTAGTTCTTGTTGTCGCAAATGTAAGAAGTTTGCTAGGTTCCACCTGAATAAGAGCGATGAGTTGTTGTGTTAATCATGCCCAGTAAAGAGTCGTGTGCGTGTGTGAGGTTGTAAGACTGACGGACTCAGCAGTTCGATCAGTTATGCGTGCGTTCAGTTAGCGTTGAGTGGGGTTCAGAGTTTGTTATGCGTGGCCGACTCCAGCGCGATCGTGCCCTCAGTGGTCAGGGAGATGGCGTTAGAATCGGTCAAGTAGTTGTGATTGTGTTTATCATGTGAGTGCCTATGAGCCTAATAAAAAGAAAAAAAAAAAGAAAAAGGGGGATCAGTTCCTGAGCCCCCGAAAAATCCCACGCCTCTGAACCTGCTGAACATTCATTTTAGTGTTTCCCCGATTGTATTGTTCATCATCCGAAATTAGCATGTTTTCTGTCAGGTCACAGGTGAAGCGTGATGAGAGCAGAGGAATTGCTCTGTTGCGAGCTCCAACAAGTGGCATCAGAGCTTCAGTAACCATTCACAATGTCCAGCGATGGTTCCCTCTCCCTGAAGTCCTCTCCTTCGGCTAGGATCTGAACTGACGACGAAGACGGATCTAGCAGTCACACGATTGGTAGCAACGATGGCTCGAGAGCATATGGCTCTGACAGGAGCCAGAGGTGCTGGTCCAGAGGGTTGTGAGGGAGTCAAGCGGCTGGCTGGTGCTCCCTATGTTAACGCATACGAACTACACAGATTGGGCCCTCTTGATGAGGGTGAATCTTCAGGCTCAAGGCATGTGGCAGGAGATCGAGCCCAGCACGGCGGACTATCACACAGATCGGCTAGTGTTGGCGACGATCCTACGTGCAATCCCATCAGAGATGCTTCAGGCGCTGGCAATGAAGAACATAGCTAGGGAGGCAATCAAGGTGATGCACCAGGGAGTGCAACGTGTCTGCAAGGCGAATGCTAAGAAGCTCCGGCTCAAGTTTTAGTCAATCCAATTCAAGGATGGCGAGAGGATTGATGATTTCTCGATGCGGATCACTGGGTTGGCAAATCAACTCTAGGAGCTTGGCGATGAGCTGCCAGATGAGAAGATCGTCCACAAGTTTTTATGTGTGGTGCCTGACAGGTTCTTGCAGGTGGCAATTTTGGTGGAAATGCTGCTTGATGTGGCAAAGCTGTTGGTGGAGCATATGACAGTGTGTTTGTTCATTGCCAAGGAGCGGTGCGTGCCACCTAAGGTGAGCTCAGGTGAAAAGTTGCTTCTCACAGAGGAGTGGTTGGCACATGTGCAGAAGAAGGAACAAGGCGAAGGGTCACATGGTGGTGACCGGAACGACACCAGGCATGACAATGGCAGGCTACACGGTCGAGGGTGTGGAGGTGGCCATGGGCATGGTGGCTGGGACAGTGGCGTGCGCGATTGGTCCAAGGACAAGTGCTACAATTGCAACAAGTATGGGCGTCATGGGAAGGAGTGCCGCAAGCCTCGTCAAGAGCAGCGAGAGGAGGTGAACATCACGAAGACCGACGATGAGCAGCACGTGCTGCTCCTGGCCAAAGTGCACATGGACATGTTTGTGCCTGCACCCTCCAGGCCCCATGTGTTGATGAACGAGGTGGTGAGCGTCGGCGGTGATGCACAGGACGACGTATAGTACCTGGACACTGGACCAGCAACCATATGACTGGCAATCGTGCCACCTTCAAATTGCTTGATCAGACCATGAACAGGACGGTGTGGCTTGGTGATGATACATCAGTGGAGATATGCGAAAAAGGCACAATTACTCTTCAGTGCCACAATGACGATCACCGAGCCTTGACTGAGGTATACTACATCCCCCGACTTCAGAATAATATCATAAGTGTAGGGCAGCTTGAAGAAGGGGGGGGGGGGTGCAAGGTGGTGACTGAAGATGGTGTCATGGAGATCTTCAACCGGGAATGGAACCTATTGACCGAAGGGCACGTGCTGGCAATAGGATGTGTCTGCTGACAAAGGGCCAGCTCGATTTGTTGGTGACCTGATTGGTAAGACTACTGAGATGTTCAAGCTTAAAGTGCATAACATGTCAGCCATAGAGTTATGCCAGAATCCAGTCTATCACAGCAGGACCAAGCACATAGACACATGATTTCGTTTCATCCGTCAATGCCTTGGAGAGAGAGAGAGCAGATAGAGATATCTCATGTGAATTCAGAAGGTCAGTTGGCTAACATTCTGACAAAACCTCTCGGATGCTAGGACTGTCAAAAAAGCTTGAAGCTCGTGAGCTACTTGAGTTCTACTCGTTCTTGGCTTGATCTCAAAATGAGCCAAACTTGAGCATGTGCCAAGGCTCACGAGCCTCATGAGCTCGAGCTTGATAAAGCTCGAGTTAATAAGTATTGTGATCTTTATTTGAGTTTGCCACCCTACCAAGTCTATACGGCATTAACTTTCCTTATATATCTATAAGGCCCAAGGAGACATTGCAAGGACGGGAAGGGAGAAATCATCCTCAAGCCTACCTAGGTGACTAGGTCACAAAATCAACCAAGGCAGCAAGACCTACTTGAGGTTTCTTCGTTACTGAGCTTAGACGAGCCGAACTCGAGCCTACTCGAGCTTGACTCAAGCCCGGCATGAGTTCATCCCCAAGCTCGGCCAGCATCGTAGGCTCGCTTGATCTCGGCTCAATCTTTTGTCAAGCTCGATCCTAACAGGACAAGCTCGCTCTAGCTCGGCTTTTTCACAGCCCTATCGGATGCGTCAAGTTCATTGAGATGAGGCAGCGTATGGGTGTAGAAGATGTAACAAGCAGGACATGATTAAGTGGGTGATATGTTGTGTTAATGTAAAAAGTCGTGTGCGTGTGTGAGGTTGTAAGACTGATGGACTCGGCAGTTCGATCAGTTATGTGTGCGTTCAGTTAGTGTTGAGTGGGGTTCAGAGTTTGTTATGCGTGGCCGACTTGAGTGCGATCGTGGCCTCAGTGGTCAGGGAAATGGTGTTAGAATCGGTCAGGTAGTTGTGATCATGTGTATCGTGTGAGTGCCTATGGGCCTAATAAAAAGAAAAAACCAAAAAGAGGGGATCAGTTGCTGAGCCCTTGAAAAATCCCACACCTTTGAACCTGCTGAACATTCAGTTCAGTGTTTCCCCATTTTCACTGTTCATCATCCAAAATTAGCCTGCTTTCCGTCAGGTCGCATGTGAAGCGCGGTGAGAGCAGAGGAATTGCTCTGCTGCGAGCTCCAACAGGAGTTACTTTGTTACTCTCCTTTGTAAAAAGGTTAATAAACTTAAAGCAAACAAAAAGGTTACAATTACTTTGCGTAGTTATTTTCGGTGGATATACTATTGAAGCAAACAAAGGGTCAGGTTTACTTTAGCAGACTTACTATTGACCCTGGCCTTGCCAACAAGCGTGAATATCCTAATTTCCCCTCATGTGAAATACCACATGGTGGAAATGATGCCAACAACCTACAAGAAGTCATTACCTCGCAAAGCTACATTATTGTTGGTCTAAAACCATGTCGATTAGAATCAATACTAATTAAGTGACACTAATAATCGGAGCCAAGAAACAACACGGGTAGTATTGAGCCTATTTAGCAGAGCTCCAACTCTAAGAATAATCCTAGTTTTTGAGTTAGGTATCCCTTGCTTAAAAATTGGGAGATGTGGGTGTGGAAGTTTGAGTGAGCCATCTTTTACTATTTAAGACTAAAAATAAAGATTTAAATTACTTTATTTTATTTTACAAATATGAATCCATATGTTGGATGTTATGCCAAATAGGCTCATTAATATTATCAATATCTTTTTTTTTCTTGAACTGACACTTATGTACTATCACCTATTTGCAGTTTTGTGGTAGTGAGTCCTTTCTCCAAATATTCAAATGATTATATCTAGCTTTCACACCGTGTGATTGATTTAAAATCTATTGGAACCATGTTTCTAGCAACAAGATGGGCAAAGAAATTTGTATTGCATCTGGCTTTATTATTCCCTAACTGTAAGCTCTGGTTGTTACAATGTGATGTGCAATATAATATGTTTTGGCTTAGGTGGGCGAGCTGGGTTCGATCCTCGGCACTCACCCCGGAGGTGCCCCTAGCCCTCTGTTGCTGGGGGTGTGGGCCTGCATTCTGAAAAGATATATTATAAGAGAGAGTGAGCTTGGAGTGCCAATTAGGGTCTTGAAGGCAAGATCCATCGGCAGACATAAAAAAAATTGTGGTTTGTTGGTCGCTATGGTGAGAGAGGAAGAACAAATTTGTTGTGGTGAGAAATAGTGCAGCAATAAAACGGGGGGAAGAAGCCACTTCAAAAGAAAAATCCTTCAAATTTTTTTGAGTCGTCTCTAAACTTTTTTTTATCTCATCTAGAACAAATTGACTTTTATTCCTTATTCTAATCTAATTCTATTGTTGAGACGGTTGAAAATCGTGTTTACTTGTTCCAGAATCCTTTTTTTATTCTGAAATCGCCTTCAGCAGCTAGTATTCTTGTGAAATAATTGGTTAGATACATTGACTTTCTATTAAAAAAAAGTGGATCCACTTAAAAAAAAACTCGTTATACTCGTCTACGCATATGCATGCATTTATGCTCCCCTTTTTTTGCAACTTTCTTATTATCCATTCCATTCATTTTTTTTCTAGGTATAGAATACTTTAGTATTCTATAAAAAAATCTTTATTTTATTTTGCAAACTAAAAAAATACAATAGTCAATATTCCTTATAATAGATATACTTAATTATATCATAAGATTCTTATGATATATTTCGAATAGATAGAAATAGTAAATTTGAATTGAGACACCTATTCTATGATAGATTTTAACTTACCCTCTATTTTCGTGCCAGATGTTCCATCTTTGCATTTATTGCGATTCTTTCTCAATTATTACTCGAATTGGAATAGTCTTATTACTTCAATGAAATCGATTTTTCTTTTGAAAAAAGAAAATAAAAGACTACTTCGATTCCTATATAACTCTTATGTATTAGAATATGTTCTATTAAAAAAAATAGTGGATCCACTTAAAAAAAAACTCGTTATACTCGTCTACACATATGGATGCATTTATGCTCGTAGCCTATATCTGCATCCATAAACGTTTTTCATTTGTGTGTAGAAAGACCCCCGAAGGGCCCCCTGAAAAAGGGAAATCTCTTCCTTGAATTTACTGTATTTTTATTTATTTTTATTAGTTTTTTGAACCCCAACCAAAGTTGATTCAAAGATGAGTTACTTCAATTATCCTTTTCTTTTGAGTTCTATCTTCTGTCTTTCCCTTAATCGTAAAATGCTTGCACAAGTAGCTGTATCAAATCCAAATAATATTTACACGATTTCCAATAAAATAAAGACCATCAATTAAAGGGATAAAAATGTATTATACAGGAATAATTAAAACAGAATTCCCGGAGAGGATCGACGCGAAAAGTTCCTATTGAAATAGGATCTAAACAAGGAAGAGCACTTGCCATTCGTTGGTTATTAGAAGCATCCCAAAAGCGTCCACGGATATGCCTCCATGAGCTTTAGTAATGTTATTGATTAATTCCATGATGAGTACAGTTTTACCTACTCCTGCCCCTCCAAATAGTCTGATTTTTCAAAGAAAGTAGATGTAGATAGGGGTTTGTACCCTAAAAAAACACTAGCTTCTTAAATAAAAACATAAAAAAGATTTTTTTTTACTATGTTACGTCGGGAAATAATTTTCCAAGATAACCAACGTCCGTTAGGCACCTAACCCTTATGTCATAATAGATCCGAATATTTTCAATTTCATTTTTCTATGATATGTCTTTCTATATGAAAATTGGTTATTTACGATCTACGATGATCCCTGTTAAGCATCCATGCAACACTTGAAATGGCAATCCATAAAAAAACACTAATACTAAGATCAGCTAAAACAAAACGATCTGCGGAGCCCCAAGTCTAAGTGAGCAGAGCCATTTCTTTCTACTGTTGTCAAAAGAAAAAAAAAAGTACTAGAAGTGCTTCAAATTATTGCTATTTGACTCAGCCCTGTTCTGAAAAAGTTGAGGTATTTACTTTCTCCCTGAGGGTAGGAAAATCATGATCGGAACCCTTTTCTATCGAGTTCACCACCTGAAAACTCCACAGTTACACTTACTTGTTCGGCTAACTCCAAAAACCCGCCCTCAATTCGGATTACAGGCTGCAACTCGCCTGCATGAAGCAGGAATCGCTAGTAATCGCCGGTCAGCCATACGGCGGTGAATCCATTCCAAATAGTGAGAATTAGGATTCTTGATCCCTCTCAATCTCTCTTTCAATTCAAGATGTCTCCCAACCTCTATTGCTCTCGCGTAAAGTCTTTTTTTTACACGTCAGGAAAAAGTGACTACGAATTCCCCTCTTTGTTTGCGAATCCCTATTTGTATCCTTTGAGTGCACGCCCCAACTTTCATAATTAAATACCGTCACTGTATGAATAACTCTTATTGTGAAAAGAGCTATTTACTCTATAATGGATATGACTGCTACAGAGGGAAATGCTAAATAAAGGAATTTCTTCTCGGGATGGGAGGATATCCTCTTTAAAAAGTATTCTTCCCTCTATTTTACTGGAGAAAATCAAGGATAAGTATATGCGAAATCTATCCCTTTTTAGTTAAAAGTTTTATTCGAATCCAACCTTTCCCTTTAAGGAATTAAATTGGTTAGCATAAAATAATAGCTAATAATTTCTATTATTAGAAACTAGCACACAATCATGGAAAATTGGTAGATTGTTGTTTACTGCTTAAGTAAATTGTTTATTCTATTGTCTCACATAATTTTACTCTTATCGCGGTTATGTGTCACACGCCATTATACCGATGGTTTTTTTGATACAATGACCACAAAAAGGTAATATTTACTCTTTGGCTAATTACATCAAGGTAATATTTACTATTTCAAATGACGTAGCAATGAGTGTGGTATCTTGAATGCACTCTAAGAACAATTTCCTCATATTGAAACTGTTGAGAAACCGCTGCTACCGGGTGTAGTCCAACGATCCCTCAAGAGAACAATTGCAAAAGGAGACACAAGCATAGGGGAAAAACTGTCTATTCTTTATTTATCTATTTTTCTATGTATTACAATAAGAGGTCTCCCCCCGTATATAAAGAACCAAAAACCCCTAAGAGTTGGACTCCAATCCTACTAGGATTCGAGACGGGCCCACTTCAATACGTAACCTACTAGGTTTCCTAACACTCCCCCTTGGGCACTTCTCGCGGAATGCATATGTCTCATCAAAATTCCCCAAAAACTCAGTGGGAAAAATTAGGAGAAAGAGTACATAGCTTGCGACATGGTCACACGAATTGCCTCATTAAAAAACTTGCCATGAGAAACTTCAGGAAAACTCATATAAGGAAAAAAGAGTACAATTCACCCAAATGCTTCAAGTAATCTTCATGATTAACCTTGGATACTTAATCTTCTTGACTAAGATTTAATTCTTCATATCGGTGTTATGTGAAATATCTCCCCATGAACTGTGCAACTCTCTAAGCCTCATCATCCCAATGCCACGAACACATCTTTCAAAACTAGATGCAGGGAGAGACTTAGTGAACAAATCTACAAGATTCTCACACGACTTGGTATGCATTACCTTTATTTCATCCATTTTATGCAATTCATGAGCATAAAAGAACTTGGGGTTGATATGCTTCGTTAAGTTGCTTTTCACATAACCTGTTTGCACTTGTGCGACACATGCAGCATTATCTTCATAGATAATAGTAGGTGTTAGTAGTGTTCAAGCCACATGACTGCTGGATGTGATTGATCACTCTTCTAAGCCATGCGCATTCTCGTACGGCTTCATATAGAGCTATTATTTCTGAGTGGTTCGTCGAAGTAGATACAAGACTTTGCTTCGACGATTTCCAGGATATTGCAGTTCCACCACATAAGAAAATATAGCCAGACTGTGATTTCGCTGTATGCGGGTCTGACAGGTACCCAGCATCTGCGTATCCAACAAGACTTAGATCCTGATTCTTTCTGTAGAACAGGCACATATCCTTGCTACATTGCAAGTAGCGTAGAATATCCTTCAAGCCCTTCCAGTGTCTTTTAGTGGGCTCTACACTGTATCGTGCAAGTAGGTTTACTGCAAATGCTATGTCTGGTCTAGTGCAATTAGCCAGATACATCAGCGCACCTATTGCACTTAAGTATGGGAATTTCGGTCCCAATACTTCCTCCCCCTCTTCTCTAGGTCTATAGGGATCTTGATCTGCTTGTAATGATCTTCTGACCATGGGGGTTTTAGCAGGAAATGATTTTTAAAAACTAAACCGTTCTAACACTTTCTGAGTGTAGTTTGACTGATGTACAAAGATTCCATCTGCCATATGCTCTAGCTGCAGGCCCAAGCAAAATTTGGTTCTACCCAAATCTTTCATTTCAAATTCAGACTTTAGGTATGAACTTGCTTCTTCAATATCTTCTTCTGTACCGATGATATTCAGATCATCTACATATATAGATATTATGCAAAATCCATTCTGGGACCTTCTTATGAATACACAGGGACAATCCGTGCAATTTGTGTAGTCTCGTTTTCCAAGAAATTCACTCAAACGATTGTACCACATTCTACCTGACTGTTTCAACCCATACAGCGACTTCTTCAATTGTACGCTATAAAGGTGTCTATTTCCTCTATCCTGATTCGGTAATGGTATTCCTTCAGGTATCTTCATATAAATGTCCGAATTTACGCTCCCATAAAGATATGCGGTCACAACATCCATCAACTTCATTTTCAACTCTAGGTTGACTACCATTGAGATTAAATATCTAAAGGTAATGCCACCCATCACCAGGGAATAGGTTTTTTCATAATCAACGCTTGGTCGTTGAGTGAAACCTTGTGCCACTAGTCGTGCTTTGTACCTCACAATTTCATTCCTTTCATTCCTCTTACGAACAAAAACCATTTGTATCCCACTGGTTTGATGTGGGGAGGTGTGCGGCATACTGGCCCAAAGACCTCTCTTTTGTTCAGGGACAACAGTTCAGCTGTTATTGCCTTCTGCCAGTCTTTCCAATCTGACCTCATTCTACATTCAGCGAGCGATGCAGGCTCAGGGTCATGATCTATGACTATGGTAATTTAATTTGTGAAGTATGTGTCGACTATTGTGGTTGCTCTATTCCAGGATTCCCCTGAATTCACATAGTTTATTGCTATTTCATCATGGGCTGCACTTTCAGGTGCTTCTTCATCTTGCTCTTCATAATTTGGGGCAAGGGCCTTTAGTTTACCAGCGTCGATTTCAGCGCGCGCATTTTCGCTGGTTTCTTCCTGCGTGAGAAGATTCAAATCTGATATGCCTACTTTCTGAGGTTTCATACCATCGCCAGGTCTCAACTGGCTCCCCTTCTTTTTCTGTTGGGGCATTTTTGTGATCGGCTGTGGTAAGCTCTCATTTCCCACTTTCGTCAGACGTCTCCGGCTATTTGGGACTTGAGTAACCAGATTTCTTGTCCTTTTATTATTTTTCGGAGCTCCTAGGACAAGATGAGGGGTACCTTCTTTTGATACTTCCACCCTCTCCGGTGCATTGCGTGCAGGCACATGCGACTTAGTCACGCTCTTCAAATCACAAAAATGATCAGACAGATTGTTTGCTAATTTTTGTAAGTCAATGATTTTCTGTACTTCATCATTTGCTTCACTAGTGCGAGGATCATGTGCCTCAATTCCTTCAGCCTGCCATATAATTTCCCGGTATTTCTCATCTAAGGGTTTATTTCCTCCCCCTAATGACGGAAAATTATTTTCATCAAAAATGCAGTCAGCGAAGCGGGCCGTATGCAGATTTCCAGTTGCTGGTTCTAAATATCGAATTATGGATGCAGTCATAACCGACATAGATTCCAACTTTCCGTAAAGGCCCCATAGCAGTCCGCTGTGGCGGTGGTATTGGCACATAAACCATACATCCAAATTTGCGTAAATGGGAAATCTTCGGGATCACCCCTTGCACTAGTTGCATAGGTGAATGGATGTTGTAGGAGGAGGGTCTATAATTAATGAGGGCAGCTGCATGCAAGACTGCATGTCCCCAACATATAGCAGGCAAATTACAGTACTGCAACAACAGTCTAGCAATGAACTTTATTCTTTTCGGCTAGTCCATTCTGGGTGTGGACATGCGGTACAAAATGTTCAACTTTAATCCCCATGCAAGTGCAATAATCATCGAATGCTTTCGAAGTAAATTCTCCAGCGTTGTCCATTCTAATGGACTTCACTCGATGATCCGGAAAATTATTCCTGATTTGTATGATCTGCGAGATCAACTTTGCAAAGGCGTGGTTACGGGTAGATAATAAACATACATGCGACCACTTCGAGGACGCGTCTATTAACACCATAAAGTACTAAAACGGGCCAGAAAGCGGCTGAATAGGATCACAGATATCCCCCTGGATTCTGTCCAGGAATGCAGGGATTTCATCCTGTACCTTCAAGATAGATGGTCTTACTATTAATTTTCCGGTAGCACATGCAGGGCATACAAAATCTTCATGATTCGGGAAATTCTTCACATTTATGCCATGACCTTGTGAGTTAGTAATTATGTTCCTCATCATTCTAAGACCAGGGTGACCTAATCTATCATGCCATAGGGAGAATAATTCCGCACTACGAAATACAGTCTTTAAGATAGTGAACACTTCAGGTGCCCTAATACGAGTGTAGTACAAGCCACTGCTCATGGAGGGAAGTTTTTCTAATATTCTTTCTTCACTATCACGCTTAGTGATGTATAGGTACTCCCTATCATCTTCTTCACCAGTTTCTATATGGAAACCGTTAGCGCGAATGTCTTTAAAACTTAAGAGATTCCTTGTAGATTCAGGGTACAGCAATGCTTCTTCAATGTGCAAAGTAGTTCCCATAGGTACTGTGACTGTGGCTCTTCCAGATCCAACTATGCATTTATCACTACCAGTGACAGTCATCACCTTTCCAGAGCTATTTCTGATAGAATGGAAATACTTCTTTTCTCTTAAGATTATATTTGTGGTTCCACTATCCACAATACACACTTCCTTCATGCGGGCGCCACACATATTCTATAAATAAAGCATTCAATCATTCACATGCAAGAAGGTAGCATAAAGACTAAATACTTTATATATACTATCGAAAAATTATTTGCAGCTAAGATCCGCTCTTCTAGAGCTTACATTTATTCAATCCTCCTAAATTCAGCAACTAACTAAATAAATGGCTAATTACTCTAATTCTAGATAGAGTCTGCGAAATATCTGGTCACTTCATCTTCAATGGCTTTGTTTTCCGCTTCATTCATTTTGGCATCTACTATGGTAGTGGAAGAGGGCAAAGTGGAGGCCTCTGCATCATCCTTCATTGGGAGGTCTTTTACAGTCATTGCGGGAGCGTCATCAACTTCCATGTGAGATGCATCCCTTTCAACTTCGACTGCTTTGTCCTCTTCCATCCTCACCGCAATGGTGAGGTGTGCTTCTGGCTGCTCTTTCTTCTTCTTCCGGAATGCTTCCACAACATGCTTAGGTGCTTTGCAGATGCGAGACCAATGGCCCCAAACACCGCACTTAAAACATGTCTGGTTCTGCTCACCATAAGGCTTGACTTCTTTCTTTGTCTTGCCATTACCATCACTAGGCTTGACTTTGCATGTCACCATTTTCTTTCCTCCCTTCTCCCGCTTCTTATTGCGGATCTTGCGCGCTTTGAAAGAGAGTTGATTGACTTCTAGTCCACTACTCCTTCCTTGCGGCTGGGATAAGAAGTTCTTGTTTATGACTTCGTCATGAACTTCATTGAGTTGCAACATATCAATCAATTTTGAATACTTCTTGTAATTCGATTGACGGTGATTGCGTGCGGATTCTGCCGTATTCGGGTGGAAAGTGGAGATAGTCTTCTCAATTTTCTCCTCTTCTGTGATCTCTTTCCCACAGAGACACAGTAGTGTGCATATACGGTGCAGCGCGGAGTTGTACTCTCTGACATGCTTATAGTCACAAAAATGGAGCTGGACCCATTCTTGCTCTGCGAGAGGCTTGATGGTGTACTTAAGACGCTCAAAACACTCCTGCAGTGCGTCCCATAGTGCATTAGCGCTGGTCATTGCCATGTACTCATCCTTCAAAGTGGGAGAGAGATGATGGCGGAGAAAATGAAGTGCCTGATCATTCTCATCCTCCGTGGGAACAATTGTACTACTTGTTCCCAGGCCAATTGCAGCGCGGAGCTTTTTTGCTCCCAGTACAATCCGAACATCCGATGCCCAAGTGAGATAGTTACGGCCATCAACACTCAGCTCAGCGAACTCCTTGTTCGTGATGCCAGCCATCTACATATTTAAATGATGCAAGTATTACTACCATTAAAGTTGCTTCATGTTGCTAAATTACATTGCTGCAATTTTTCGATATTTTCTATGCTATTATGTGAATTTTACTGAATTTAAACGCATTTCAGGCAATTTAAACAGCAAAAATAACATAGAAATAAATACTGCATAATGGCTAAAACACACGCAAAATTCAAATTCTAGCGATACTTTCATGTAGGAAAAGTATTTTTAGGATTCTCTATAAAGCCCGAGGGTTTATACGCAAAATTCCAAAATTTGCGTAATTTTCAGAAACCACAGGGACTAAAAGGCAAAAACAGAGCCTTTGGTTCCGGGAGGCGGTGCTCGGGGCTGGGAACTGCTGGCCCTCCGAGCACCCCGAGTACCCCCGAGGAGGGCAAGAGCCGGGAGGAGGGCAAGAGTGCTTCAGTGTGGCGGTCAAGAGCCTTCGAGCCACCGCACACTGTGCTTGAGTGTGGCAGTCGGATTCGACCGGCGGCGCGGTGGTGGCTGCGGGCCCCACCAGATCAAATACTCGGAGTTCATGCGATGCTTGGTTCTTGCCATGATGCCCTACTGTATAGATCGAATTCGCTAGCTACTATTCATCTCGCTACGGGCTACTGTTTATGCAAGATTTCAGATCTATTTTGATGCAAAAGACAGTAGCTGCGAGGATACATACCGAATCGATTGTACCTTTTAATTCTTGCAAACGATTCGTGCCGCGTAGGGCATATAGGCTAGACCAAGGACCTACCCGCTTGACGACGATGTCGATGCAGTGCAGATCGGTCGTAGGCAGATTCGTTCCGCTAGCTTGATCTCCGGTAGAGCTTCGTGCTGATAACGTGTTGAGAAACCGCTGCAACCGGGTGTAGCCAGCGATCCCTCAAGAGAATAATTGCAAAAAGAGACACAAGCGTAGGGGAAAAACTGTCTATTCTTTATTCATCTATTTTTCTGTGTATTACAATGAGGGGTCTCCCCCGTATATAAAGAACCAAAAACTCCTAAGAGTTAGACTCCAATCCTACTAGGATTCGAGACAGACCCACTTCAATACGTAACCTGCTATGTTTCCTAACAGAAACAAAATTAAAAGAAACATCCTCCTTCTCTCTCAAGGGAAAAGAATATGTGAAAAAAGAGAAAGATCTATACCATCGGTGGAGTAGGCCCGGATTATAAACGACGTTTATCTGAACTAGAAGAAACATTAGAATACAACATTATTAAGGGAAAAGAATACTATTAGAAAACAGAAGTTTCCATAAAAATTAGAATGAAATTGGCATACCTGTCCATGGGAAGGAAAACGAAGCAGACGGGCAGCGGCTAGCTTCATATTTATTCCTTAGGTATTAAATGATCATACCACACAAGATTTTTTATGAGGTGAAAAATAATTAAAGATGAGAGAGGGAGGAGCTAGTGTCTTCCAAAAGACATAAGCTAGGCACAATATCCAAAAATAACAAATAAACAAATACATCCGGAGTGCTCAATGTTCACGTTCATGTGTGCATGAAGCAATCAAATAAATGTGGACAAATCAAAACTTAGATTTGGGCATCTATTTTTAAATGTGGAAGAAACTTTGCATTAGAGAGATAATTTCTTCACTAGTGTCTATATGAGAAGGAATGAGATAGATATTGTTATAAGACATTTGCATTTGGAGTGGCCTATACAAATGTTTCAATAGAGGAAACAGAAAAGTGACACACACTTACCTCACCTAGTCACCCTCGGAAGAAAAATAAACGAACGGGCAGTGGCATCGTCCTCGGAAGAAGAAATGAACGGGTCACGATGTCGTTGACCCTGAGTAGTGATGATACAATCCAGCGACGCATGCAGCAGCTCAAATCCGATCATCGGCAGTGTGGCTGGTGTCGGCTCATATTCAGGGGCGCGGAAAAAATCGATTGGAGACAACAGCTCGAATTCGAGCGTTGATGACATGGAAGGAAATTATCCTGGCTGCAACAGCGGCTCAAATCTGAGCACTAGTAGTGTGGATGGCGTTGATCCCAATGGCGGGGGCACGGAAGGTGTCAATCTTGGAGGCAGCAACTACTACAAAATTGATTTGGTGGGACGTCCGTGTACGGACGGTTATCATCTGAGGTAATAATGAGACCCCTCTAAGAGTGGTGAAATGTTTTTAGTACAGATAGTTTCTATTAGGAACCGTCTGTATTAATATTACAGACAACTCGTATATCGAGCTGTCTGTAATAAAACTAGTATCACAAACGATTCCAAATACGAGCCATCTGTATTAAAATTAATATCACAGACGGCTGCAAACAACAACCGTCTATAACATTAATATAGACGGCTCTGTATATGAGCCGTCTGAGAAAATAGCCGAAGAGAGGTGGGACACTTTAGTATAGATAGCTCCAAACATGAAGTTGTCTGTACTAGTAGAATAGTACATCATATCATCCCCTATCTCTGGATCGAACCAGAACTGTGGCGCCCGAACAGTGAAGAAGCACAGCTTTTGAAGGGAGAGGGCGATTTTGACCAAAAAATTGTTAGATTTCGGTGAAAACTTGAAGTTTTATTGGCATTTATTACTCGAAGGTAAGCATTATGTTCTATTTTAGTTTAGATGGTCTAGATTTTGATTTGGAGAGCTAGTTAGATCTAGATCTAGATCTAGGATTTTTCTATAATGATATAGTTTTGTTCTATTCATTAGATGATGTAGATTTGTGTTCTAATTTAGTCTTGAGAGATCAACTATATCTACATCTAGACTTAGATTTTTTTTCATGATGATCTAGAATATATATTTATTGTTCTAGGTATATATGAAGCTGAAAGTGTAGACGATGATTTAATTATGTGTTAGTATAAATGACTAGTTTTAATCTAGTGTTGTTGATAAATTTTGGATTTTTAGAATATAAACATAAAATTATCATTAACAATAATATTTAACGACAAGTTTTGAATTAATGTTTACCCTTATTTTTAGGTATTCATGTATATAATTAATATAATAGTAATCATTAATTATTTTTGAATTAATTATCATTTGTATGGTACATTCATGCATGTATGCATGATAGCTCCATTTTTTTTCCGAAAATCTTGATTGCTCTATTTTATTAGTCTACTAACTATTTTTCTTCATAGTCGCACTGGATGCACAAAGAGGCCAACATCGCATACGAACTTTTTAAGTCGCAGTTCTATCGTCTATGTCCAGAGGACGTGGTCTGGACCCCCTACAACCACTTGAATATACAAGACCATGCACCTATCGGTATGTCTCCATTGTGCGGCCACGACGAGGACTACTGACTTACGAAGAAGCCGCTTGTCTTCGACATCTACGTCGAGGAGTACTCACCCTACCACGTGATGAGACAATTTGGACGCTTCCAGGTGTTCCCCCTCATCAATGTTCACATCGTTCTACCGCATGTTCACAGGTAACTAAAATCAAATATATAATCCATAACATTCGTCTCATTTATAGTCTATCTAACGTGGTTGACCTGCAGGTATACACAAAATGGCTAACCGGGTAGGAACCTCTGGGCAGATCGCTTAGTGGCATACGTCTCGGTGTGGGCCCATGCCCTTGAGCAACCAAGATTATGTCATCGAGGAGCCTCGTCCTTTCGCCAACCCGACCTACGAGGAGTACCTGTGGTGGTACGTTGTGCATACATATACACAAGTCACCTACACCCCAGATACTATCTGGCTGCACATCGTTTTGACTATGGAGGCCTATACGGGCCATTAGGATGAGGACGCTGCATTAGCAGTATGTTTAATTAACTTATCTTTTTTTTAACATATAATCTCATATGAACCGCTATAAACTGAAAATCCTATTTCATGTTTATTTTAAAAAGCCAATATCATATACGATATCCATAGGGACGCAGCTGGAGCCATGGGACGCCTCAAACAAGTGATCCAACTTGGTGCGACGGATGTAGCAGGATTTATCAAACGGGTTTTTGACAAGACCACGCGGGCCCTGAAGCTTACCTCATGCAGATCCACCGCAGGCGTCGTCGGTGCCCCTTCTAGGTCCAGTGGGGTCCACGTAGAGTTGTTCAGGAGGTTTGATGTGCAACGACCACTACTGGGGCTAGCATCCACACTGGCACCTCGACCACGCCCTCCAGGGCTGGTAACAACAGGTATACCTTATTCACACGCACGTCGATTAGAGATATTCCTTTATTACTAATTCATTTATTTAAAAAATATGTTAGGTGCACCTACACACTTAACGTCGCAGAGACCTAGACCATGGCCAGCACCGAAATCTTCACCGTTCGCAGGCCTCTCAGGTAATGGGCGCCAATATACTACCTCATTCAATATATTCAATACTATATCTAATATAATCACCCGTCCACAGATTACTACAGTGATAAAGCCAGGACGTCTGCATCTGCACCTCCACTGTTCGCACCCTACTTCAGTAGTCAGGCCTGACCATCTACAGCTGCCCCTGCATACCATACAGGTACAATATTGCATTTTTACTAATACATTCATTTTCACATTTACCGTGTCTAATAAATTCATCCGTTCGTAGGTTCCGTGAGTAATTATGCATGAAAGACGGCGGCAACATTGTAGTCGTCATACCTGAGTCAGGAGGATGAGCTTGGGTCAGATCCCGCGTTTGACATCGTGAGTGACTTCTTCAGGGGCACACCGGACTATGACATCGTCACGCGTACCTAGTTGGCTAGTGATCTACTACCGACGCAGCAGACCCAAGAGGAGGCCTTGCCACCCGTGATTGCTACGAGGCCTACCAGATAATTTGTTCCACCAGACAACCTGACCTACTCTAGGGACCACGTGAGGACGAACTAGCGGCAGCGGTGATGGGACCATGATGGTGGGAACAATCGACACCAACGGAGGAGACAATAGTAGGATTTTATCTTTGCTTTTGTAACTTAGATGTTTACTTTTTATGTATTATGTATCTAATTTCTATGGATTACATGTTCAGATGTTACTACTTACCATGACATTAATGCATTTCTTAATCCCATGTGACATCATGCTACCAGCTTCTCAGAGTGAAGTCACCTCTCACTGCCACCTTTTCAGGGAGATACGACCCCTCACTGTCAGTGTTTCAAATTGATGTAACTGCTCGTGGCCACCTTTTTAGAGCAATGTGCATGCACGCTGCCTACTACTCAAAGTCTCGTGACCGCTCGGTGTAGGAAGGTATCCAATACATGCACTATCACCAAATTACATACCTACACTTGGTCCATACACCATCAGTCCCTACATATAAATGTGAGGCTGAGGCAATGAAAAGGTCATGACATCGCAGTTTTCTGAAATAACACTAGCATCTGATAACTAATACCACACTATGGCTGCCTCCTCAAGTAGATATTTCTTGTGGACATCCAAATTTTCAATGCTAGCCCTACAGACTATGAGGGAGACCCAGGCTAAAGATGATGATGTGTTCAAGGATGAGAACATGAACAAAGTGATGAACATACCACCATTGTCCCTATTTCACCACGGAGGAATGGCGGTGAACAGTAAGCTCTGTGACCTCCATGGACCTTAAGACACACTTGTTAGAGTGCCATCAGAAATATATCAGGGTGTGCGAACTTACCGACATAGCGAAGTGTTTTAGCAAGCGAGCACACACCATATTTATGCACCCTTAGCAGTACGAGGAGCACATTAAGGTACGTTCATCGTTATTACATGTCCTAATTATTTTTTAGGTTGCACTTCTAAGACATGTTTATATTTTCATATGCTCTTTTTGTATACTAGGTATTCCCTCATGATGAAGAGTTGCTAAACAAACCCATTGAGAACTTTTTAAGGCTGCATCTGCCCTTCGGTGACAGCTGCCTACCCGGACATAAATGGAGATTCAGAGGTGGTCATTCGAGACCTTCACGCTATTGCGAAAGAGGCGGTGGTTTGAGACGATATGGAAGAGGTGGTCGTTCGACAACCACCACAAAAGGACATACTTCTACCACTTCTGCCACAACCGAATGGGTTGGTTCTGACGATGATGACTTCGTGCTTACTCCTCAGAAAACTTCACGCCGTTGCAAATTCTTTGACGATGGTGCAGATGGCTGGGATCCTAACTTTGATTATTTTTTTATACATGAGCACCACGTAGACTAAAATCCCCAGAATACGATTACCATTGGATGGCCTGGGAGATAAGGCACAAACAACTTCACGGGCCATTTCGTCTGTAATGTTTATACTATTAATTGTTGTACTTATTAAATTCAAGGTGGTTCTATCATTTTTAATCTATTACTTAAGTCATAAATGTATCTTAGATGTAGCATATATGCTATTGATAATATTTAAATCCTATGTACTCATCTCATGTACGCATTCTATCTAACATTAAGTGAGGTTCACTACACCAAAACACGTCATCAGTGCCGGTTCAAAATCGTCATCAGTGATGGGTTTTGAATCGACACTGATTACTCGGCACGATAGTCATTGACTATCAGTGTCGGGTATAGAACCGGCACCGAAAATCACTATCAGTGCCGGTTGGAGCTACCAACCAGTACTGATAGTCGGTCTCGGCTCGAAAAACGTTTCAATTTTTTTTTCGCAATTAGAGGCTGCCCACCCGACCGCGTCTAATATTCGCAAACTCACGTGATATTTGCTCGCATGTGGCAACCAAGACTCAAACTCAAGACCTCTTGTGCGCACGCATGAACCCTCTAACCATCTCAGCTATCGTCCGTTCGTCAGTATAGTAGCAAAATAAATCTTTTTGATATCTTCTGACCAACGTTTAAATAGCTATTTGGATATCTAAATGATCTCAAATAAAAAAAGTGATCAACTACAAAGTTGTAGATGTCATCGAGAGTTATAATTTTCATATAAAGTTTTTCCCCATCCGATTTCGTGTGAAAAAGTTATGAATTTTTTAATGTGAGTTGTCATCGACCATTACTGTAACTTTATTATAATTATTTGGGTATTTAAATGACCTCAAATTAAAAAGTTTTCAAATACAAAGTTGTAGATCTAATCGAGAGCTATAATTTTCATATAAAGTTTTTCCCCATCTGACTTCATGTGAAAAAGTTATGAATTTTTCAAGATGAACTGTGACAGTAACAATTATCAGTGTCGGTTCGTAAATAGAACCGGCACTGATACTAATACAATCACTATCAGTATCGGTTTTTATCTCTTCAGCTGTTGTTTGCGCGCGAAAATTTAAGAACTAGTACTGATACGTCTTCAGTGCCGATTACTGTCAAACCGACACTAATAGGGCGCTACATATGTAGTGTTCTGTAGTAGTGATTTTATCATTTCACTTATATATATATTTATTCTATCTTCACTTAAATATTTTTAAGATTTTTTTATTTTTATCTTACATAATTTCTAGTATTTTGTAATTTTTATGAAAAAACTGGGCTAACCGTCCCTTGAGAAAACGATAAGGAGAGGACACGTGACAGTGGGCTAACCGCCCCTTCAGAAGGTGGTAGGACGCTAACCGCCCTCAAATAGCAGTAAAAGGAGTACAAGACGGTAAGATAGAGTGGAAACTAACCACCCTTTAAAAAATACCTGTGACACTATAACATGCTTAGCGTCCTACCATTCTTCCTATCAAAGTTATATTTATTCAAATGTTAATGTTAGAAAAGAAAAACCTCGATCCTTGTGGGCCATCGTGGAGCATGCCTTGATCAGCTGCCTACTGGTTGGTCGAGACCGGATCGAAGGATGAAGCCGTAACTAATATTGGTTGGAACATGACGGGACAGTACGTACGTATGTGTCCTCCATTTAAGACTAGTGGCCTGTGCAACGTCTTCTCTCTCCAGGGAATAAGAACGGTAGCTACTACTGCATGCAACGTGTACACGTACTACGGCCGAAACGACGAACGGCCTGCGCAGATGCTTCGATGGCTTTGTGCGGTGGAATATTACGCCGCCATCGGTTACTAAACCGGTTACTAGCAGAGGCACTTGATAACGTACGTTCCACTAATCGGAATAACTTATTAGGTCACTTGATTGCATCCATAACAAAACTGCCTTGCGCTCGACCGTAGGTGCAGTGTTAAACCTTTATATAATTTTCGGTTGACCAGGATTTAACGGAAACGCACTATGTATCCTCAACACCAACCGTTGCTTTACTTTCTAGTAACACAGGACCCTCTGCAGCTGATAGAGCTGCCTTAAAATCCACGAGAGAACATATTTGGATACGTGCCCTCACGTCCACGTTCTGCCCTGCGCCGCCAACGCCGCACCCCACCAACGTGCGTGCGTTACTCCCTCCGGCCCGGCCCGTCGCGCTAGTTTCTATATATATAGACCCCCGCGTCCGCACGTCGAAGCCTGCTTGGCCTTAGCCACCTCGTTCGGGTTTCCTGGAGATCGAGTGAGCTGCCATGGGTCTCCCGCTCGAGCAGTGGCGCAGCGGAGAGGCGGACGGGAAGGGGGAGGCGTCCGGGTGCAGGACGCCCGGCAACGGCCAGGCCCGCACCGCCTCCGCGGCTGCGGGTGGGGACCGCCCGTGCCCAGCCGCGCCCAGGAAGAGAAGGGCCGCCGCCGCGGGGGTCGTCGCGCAGCAGCGCAGGGACTACTACACCGGCGACGACGTCGAGGCATTCTTCGCCGCGCACAACCTCTAGAGCGCGCACAAGCAGGTCTAGTCCAAAAGCTAGGACGTTACTGATCACGACGAGCACTACCACGTACGGCCTTGTTAGGTTAGACATAGGCGCCCTTTCTGTTTTGTACGGTCTGGTAGCTATGTACGTACCTATCTATGTACATTACTACGTACGTACTTGTCTGGTTTTGACTTTGGAGTCTCTGTGGTCACTGCCGGTGGTGCCATGCATGTATGTGCTACTACCTAGACCCTCGTGTTGTCTGCTTTGTACTGTTGGACTTGGTGGCTGTGGTGTCTTGTCTATGCGTACGTTGAATGAAGTGCTGCCTTAAATTTAATTTCTTCCAATTTGGCTTGCTGGTATGTGCCGTGCTTTTTTCGGAATATATGTTTCATTGAAAATTTCCAATCGCATGCATGTTTGTATGTATCCAAGGCCATGTTTACCGGTATTACATATATACCTGTGTATCTATCCAAGAATATATGCCCAGAATATATGTGATATTTCTGGTAACTAAATTATTTGCCGTGAGGGAACTTTTGTTCCCCGTTTTGTAATTTTTGTGGTGCGCGAGAATCAGCTGTCACAAGGTAAAAAATGAGTAACAGAATATATCAGATGCCAGAAGGCAGTGGTTGAAACGCATGTCGATGTCTACCATGCAGCTGCTGCGTGCATCCTAGCTTGGCACCTAGTCTTGTATAGCACTGAATCCCAGCATTGCAACTGATCCATCAGGAAACTTTTTTTTTCGATCAGGAAACTTAGCCTGGAATGATAAAGCTACATAGAAGAGGGATCCAATAATGTCCACAACCTGCATAAATTAAAGTACACAGTGCTGGACAGGAAGCATATGATCCTTTTCATGTTATACAGACTAGGAACTTTCTACATTCAGGTGCTCCTCAGTCCATATCCCTAATGACTGACCACTTTCCACATTCAGGTGCTCTAGTCCAGTCCAGAGAAGCAGGGGACCAGTTGGCAGTTGGTTGGAGTGCATGTGAGCTGTGAACCAAGTAGACCCGCTGCAGTGAGAGGCGTACATGATCCATTGGCTAGTAAGATCTCTTGTCCTGGACGAGACAGAGCTCGAGGTTGGGGTTCAGAGCTTCAGATGGTACATACATGTCACCATTGCAAAAGAGGTTGTTGAGAACTTATGATTCTCTTTTGAAAAGCTTTACCGCTCTGTCTACTCGAACTGATCGTTCTATTTGTCAGAGTTGACTTTGCTGTCAAGTGTAAACATTTGAGTGTGAAATGTTCGTTCCGAGCCCTGTCAGTTCATGCTTAAGCACTGCGGAGTATGCCCCGAAGTCCCAATTAAGGTGCTGCATGCTGCAGCTTTTTTTTTCTGAACTTGCGTGCCTTGTAAGTCTCGTCTACGTACGTACCCGCAGGATGCAGCTAGAGCAATGATCAGTGAGTACTACTTACAACCTGCAGCTGCAGGGGAGATAAAAAGATCTCCTGAAAAGCTATACGATTTGTTTCCATGCTCCTGATCGTGCTGCAGGTACGACAGACATACGTAACGCGCAAACCGATCGATGCCGTCCCGTACGGGCAATATTCCTCCCGATATCGCCTACCGTCCCCGGCTGGCGCCTGCGCTGACACATAGGTCTGCCGTGCCGACGGTTCAATCGCTGTATAGCCTCGAACGGCCACTGCCCTCAAGATGACTCTGGCCGTTGCAACATCGCACTGCAGTCAAGTGGAGATGGCAGGCATCTGCACCTGCCATCCTAGCTACTGTATGCTCATCATCACCTGGATGCCCGAGGAATCATCACTTTACCTGGAGAAAAAAGCAGTCCTACTAACAGCAGGGATAATGCAAGGGATCGACCTTACTGTAGTAAGCAAAAGTACATTTCAGTTCGCGATTACTTCATGGAAGCAAACGACCTGACAGCGCGCATGATACGATCGATACAGCTGCGCGTGGCCTCCTGGCGAATGACGAGCGAGCAAGAGCGCGCGCGCGAGACTGATCGGGAGTGCAGGCCCGGCCGGCCGGGGACCAGCCAGCGATTCATGTGCATGTGAAGGAGATCGAGGTTCGAGACCCGCGTCGATGGATCGAGCTATTACTATTTAGTACGTGTCCCGTTGATGCGTAGCGCGCATAAACGGCTATCCTGGACCATGCGTCCACGCGGCGGCTCAGCTACTGTTGATCGATCAGCGCAAAAGCAAAGCTCAGGAAAGGCTCAGGTACTCGTCAGGAGGGAAAAAAAACAGGTTTAAACTTGTCCATATAAATCTAATTTATATAGGTTTTTTTTACAGATAGTTTGAAAAGCTGTTTTGTACGGGATTTCCGCACCGTCTGTAAAAATAATTTTTCCAGTAGTGATTACATTTTTTGTTTTTAAATGTTTTATTCGTTTTGTTGTTTGATTTTAGTTTGTTCCTTTCACTAGCACATAATCAGTAAAAGTAGGCAAAGTGTCACATATAGTTTTTTAACCTGTCATTGATAAAATACTCACAAACATATGTTAAGACAGACGTGTCTATAACAAGCTACGTATCTGGGTGTGCTAGAACTCATAGACGATTTTTATAAATCAATCTATTTCTATCATATAGATGTAGACGGATTTTAGATGGTTTTTTAAAGATCCGTCTGTGTCTAGTCGGTAGACACAGACGGATTTTATAAACATCCGTTTGTATTTAAAGGCCCGTGAATATTTTCAAATTTGATCGTCTGTCTCTCCTAGCTCTTTTGGTTTTTAATATACACAAACAACTCGTCTCTCAAGGCTCTTTTGGCTTCACATACACGTAACACCTCATCTCTCCTCGATATGAAATGGCGAGAAGTGTTTTTCTTTCTCACTTGCCATATCCAAGTGTTCCACCACATTGAGAAGCGAGGAGTGTCATGCGTCCTCACTCACCATTCGTATTGGAGAAGTTAGATTTCGCCGGGGGCCTAATCCCTTTCACTGCACCGATGTGAATATCACGTGGTTCCTTTCACTGCATCGAAGTTTTCATTGCTACGATCGGTACAAGTGATGGTAGAACATTGTTTTCATCGTAGATCTGCAATGGTGCATTCACTGCAATCAAGAGGTGGCAGGATGTGGTTGTCCCTATGGCGGCTTCGACGACGCGGATGTTTGGCGTCGACTTTGGCCCAGTGGAATTCGTCTTCTTCACTGCTGTGAAAGCCCCCTCTGTCGACCCTATGTACGTCGTCAACTATGTTCTCCATTTGGTTCTATATTTCATATTTAGTTAGATTTACTTGTTAGATTGTCGTATGTTCGATGATTAGTGTTTGTTCTATGGTGATGAATTTTGGAAGGATCTGGAGCTCCAATTAAGCTCTAATTTAGAAAAAAGATTACAATTTTGTCATGTGAGATGTATAGAGATAATCTACATTTCATTTATAGTTAGATTTACTTACTAGATTGCTCTATGCTGGAATATAGGTGGTTGTTCTATGGTGATGAATTTTGGAAAAAGGTAGAGTTCATTATTAGATGTATAGGAATGATCTACATTTCATTTGTAGTTAGATTTACTTGCTAGATTTATCTAGGTTTGAATGTAGGTGGTTGTTCCCTCGTAATGAATTTTGGAAGGAGCAAGAGCTCCAATTGAGATCTAATTTAGAAAAAGTCACAATTTTGTCATTGTAGATGTATAAAGATGATTAAAGAGCAGATTAAAATCACATGTAAATAGATATAGGTGCATACATTAAAATCTACATCTAATTTTCTACTATGTGGATTGAGTATATTTTTAAAGTCATGAATTTAAATATTAATCCAATGTATTTCCTCTATTTAGTAATCAACGTAGTGAATTTAACACAATTGATAGAATATTGTGTTGTAGGGATGACACGTTCACCCACAGGTTACAATCGGACATGGTAGTCTTTAGAAGGTGGGTCCCTCGACCTGGTCCAAGTGCCGGACGGAGATGGGCCCTCAAATAGGGACCAATGAAGATGTGATGTAATTCAATGAACTTTTTCTAAATTTTGAAATATTTAATGATTATAAGTTGTATGAGTTTAATTATAATGATTTGCAGATGGACCGGTTATGTATGTACAAGTATCGTGGACCAGAGTTCTTTAATGGCATTGAAGCTTTTTGAGGGCTGTTGCAGTGTACAAGAAGCCAAAAGAAAAAGCATGTCGATCACTATATATATTGTTTGTGTATCAATTGCAGGAACGAGAAACACTTTTCAAACATAGAGCAGATTCGTGTACACTTGATTCGCAAGGGTTTCAAGACTGGCTATACCTGTTGGACTGAGCACGGTGAACTTGAAGAGATTGTGCATGAAGGGCAACTAACAGTCGAAGAAGACAGAGGCAACGATATATGGCTAACGAAGACTTTGATATATCGACATTCGAAGATACTTTTATCGAGAACAATGGAAGCGATACTTTTATTGGTAATAATTAAGACAACATGGAACAAAAGTTACGTGATGGAGAGGAATACTTCACTAGGAAAAGACAATATCAAAAGTTGACAGGAGCACCTAGATCTGGGCAGCCCAAGCGCAGATCAGGGCTGGGGGGAAGCACCGGCCCTTGCCACGCTGCCGCACGGCAACTGCCGCCTATACCAAGACGAGAAAATGAGGGAGGAAAAGAAGGGGAGGAGGGAAAGGGAAAAGTCCATGACGCCTCTGCTTCGGAGCCATTGCTGGCAGCCACCACTGACATCAGCACACCAACAGCGGTGATTGAATCTGATCATGTTTTGGAAGGGGTTTGGCGGTGGATGAATTGCTCCTCGAGTCGCCAGACGTGGGTGACACGGGGGCTTTGTATGTCAAAAGAGATTATAACAAACCACCAAATTCTTCAATGGCATCGGATTTTCACCCTCCCTACCAACGGTGCAGATAGAGCAGCCTTTGCGGTTAGCTACTTCACGCTGTAGGCATGTAGTTCAGCGACGCAACCACAACCATAGCCCATGGATGGTAAGGAGCATATGGAAATGCCATGAATAGATTTTTATGGAGACTTAGTATCATAGTATTACGTGTCATCGATACTACAATAAACATTTCTTGGGTGCTATGAGAGGAAAAAAGGTAGAATCCATTCAGGCAATAAAAATTTCTTTTATTGTATATTTTGATCACAATAGTGAGATGGTTGGCGGAGTCCTTTTGAGCTTCCGAATAAACTAAAGGAAAAAGTAAATGCATGTGGAAACTGGATAGTGTGATTTTGAAGAGATCGAATGCCGGCTGCCGCCACGGCCACGCCATCATCTCCTGCAACAGGACAGATCCATAAGTCCATAACGCAATCAAGAACCATAGCTCGGAGAGATCATCACATGACGAGTCACACTTTACGATGATTCAAATATGTACATGGGGAAGCTAGAAATTTTCGCCAGAAAAAAGGAATAGGAAAATTAAAGTAAAATTAGAGCGAGGAGATGAGTTCCCTTCGGTTCACTTGGGCACGGCAGGCCCAGCCTCCGATATCCACCGGCCGGCAGACGACGGCTGGAGTTAAAAAAACTACAGTGAGAAAGTCAAAGGAAGTGCACTAACATCGATTGCAGGGCGTGGACGCTGACGGCAGCCAAACACAACCTCTTCACTCGGCACCGCGGCGCGGGAGCACAGCGAGCGCGGCGGAGGCGAGAGCCCACATGGAGAAGGCAGAGGACGTGACAGGGCACGGCGCTTCGGTCACGGCGACGTTGACGCACGAGGCTGCCGCAAGGAGGATGAGGAGTAGCAGCCGCTGGTCCACGGCGAGAGCGCGGTTGGAAGTTGGAGCTCGGCCGACTGGTGCGATGCATGCGGGGGCTCACCGGCCAGAGATGGGAAAGAGACGCGTCGGCACACCTGATCCGGCAGGGATTTGATGGGAATCCGGCGGGGAAAGCTCGGGGAAGTTTCTGCTACCTCCCTCCTCACCTCTCGTGGCTTGGGCTCATCCGATTTGAGGTCGAGCTCCATGAATTTTGCGGCGGTGGCATGCTACTCTGCTCTGTTGCTGGCGGGCGGCCGAGAGATAGCAGAGAGCAAGAGAGAGAGAGCGATGGGGAGGGAGCGGCGTCGGGGAAGCACAAACGCCAGTGGCGGCTGGAGGATGGAGGAGACGACTAGAATAGAGGACAGGGAGAAAGAAAAATAATGGTTGAGAGGAATAGTAATGGTATTCATCAGTAATTATAAGAGATTTGTATAGATATTTTTATTTTACCAATAGTTACAATTTGTTAAAAGCTTTTAGGAGGCAGCTTGTAGATTGTAGCTGAAAAGAGGATAAGATTTTGAAAAGCAGATTGTGAAAGAAGCTTGTTTTAGCTTCAGTTTTTAAAGAGGAAATTTCATTCATATCATCAAACTAGAGTCGATACCCAATAATACCATCAAAATGTGCCCCCTTCCATCCATACCATTGCAGCTTCGAAATTCTTTCGTCCATACCATCAAAACCAACTCCTCGCCCTCACAAAAGTCTAACATCGTTTAATAGGACGAAACTATCCCTTCCGTTCGTTCTTTGCCCAACTCGGCCCTTCCTATCACACATCCATGGCCTCTGGCTGTCATCACTCGGTCCTGCCACTGCCCCTGCTGGAGCTGTGAGCCCCCAAATCTGGTAGCCGCATCCATTCGTGTAGCCGCCCCCAAGCCGTCTCTCCAACTGTTGCAATAGAATCGCCCCTCCAGTTGCTGCCGCTTATGCTCCAGGAGTTGCTCACCCCCAAGGACGACGCCTCCGCCGAGGGCTCTGTCTAGCTGAGCTCATCGCCTAGCCGGCTCCTAGACGCCAATCCAGTCGATGCTAATGTTGACCATCTCTGACCCAATTTCTACTAGCTCCAGTGCATAGGGCTTAGTTAGCATTTGTACATATTCATTTTGTACAGATTGAATGCAGGAAACATGTGTACAGAACCATGTAATTGAAGCATTTGTACAGCATTTTCCCAGCAGCATATATACTAAACCTGTTTGCATGTATGTGAATCCATTTGGCTCATTCCATCAGAAAGAATGTGACAATAGAATGCATAATTCAGAAATCGGGCAATATGTAAGCAAATGACATGTTCTGGAGGTCTAAAACAACTTAATGATTACCAATTCTTAGTTCAATCACATAAGCTAGCAGGGAATGCAACATATTACATCTCCGAGTACATAAATCACTCCCAATTACATCAGTTTAGTGCTTGAGCACTCGACAAATGCAGATCAACTTGACTGACATGAAGTCGTTGCGTCTGTCGGCTTGGATGAAGTGCTTGCCACATTTGGCTGGGACGAGGCAACAATAACCGCAGGTACCTTTCTTCTTGAAAATTAAAAGAAAAATTCATTTAGAACGAAACTAAATTTTTATTGAACAAATACTTTGACAGTAATGCAGCTTGCCTTTTCTTAGTAGTTCGTGCTGCAACTGGAAGGTTGTCTCCCTCTTGCCACTCAGACTCCTTGCATTTGCTCTTGTAATGGCCAAATCCCTTGCATCTACCACATTGGTTTGACTTTGTGCCGGTATCACCAGACGACTTAATCCTAGTTACTCTGGGCCTTCCTTTTGATCTTCCAAGCTTGGGAGGGAGCACCTGGAAACCCATGTCAACTTGAGGCCATTGCTCCTTGTCTCCCAAAGGAATGATAGAACTCTCATATGCCATTTTGAATCTAGCAACCGAGAAGTACTCATGTACATAGTTTTCTACTTTCAACCTCCAAATAGAGGATATGAAAGAAATTGCATGGAGGCAAGGCTACCTAGAAACCTGCCACTGTCGACATGAGCGTTGACGTTCTTTGAGCAATATAGCATACCTCCATGGTTTGTTAGTTCTAGCGTCAATCCCTACTACCTTAGCATTGTCTCCGGTCCTAAAGATTTCATACCTTAGGCCCTTCCTTGGCATGGAGAGTCTTCACCACACTAGGTAAAATGTTACCTTACAACTTATTTGCTATTATCTTTCTGCTGGACATCTGAACCATTATCATCTGCCTTATCTTGTCGACTAAATCATCAAGTTGTAGCCCCTTTGTATCCTTGATCCAATTATTGAAAGATCCAGCAATGTTATTACACACATACTCAACCTTCGACATCTCTGAAAATTTGCTCTTTGTCCATAAATGTTTGTGATTTTTATTTAGATAGGCAACAATAGCAGGGCATGCTATTCCAATCTCAGCCATTAAGCTTTGGTGCTTTTTAGGTACATTGGTCCATGCAGTCAGCCACATATTCTGTCAATTATGTCACCACTATATTTCTTCTTGAAATTCCCAACAAGATGCTTAAAGCACTCCCTATGCTAAACACCAATATTGAAGACCTTGCTAACAGCAGACTCAAGTCCCTTGCCAGCATCGGTGTGTATCACCAAAATAGGAGGTGTACCAATTGCATGTTTTAGTCTTTGAATAAACCACTCCCAATTATCAAGCATCTCCTTGTCAAACACCCTATAAGCCACCAGGAACAACCAGTCATGGCCATCGATTGTAGTAGCTACAACAAGTTGACCTATGTACCTCACATTCAGAAAAGTTAAGTCACATCCTAGATATGGCCTGCACCCTTTCAAGAATCCATCAATGCATGACTTGAGGGCCACAAACAGTCTATTAAGGACCAACTTCCCATTGTGAGTCTTAACATCAATGTCAACAATGCTACCTGGGTTGGCTCTTTCCACTGCTGCCTTGAATCTCCAAAGCCCTTCGAAACTATGATTCCATGATCCATGGATGCTATCCAGAGCCTTTGGCTTCCATGCCACAGTTTTCCATATCCCAATTTCACATTGTACTACTTTTCCAACCTTTCTTGTAGCTTCCTGGATCCAATGTTTGGTTCTTTGATAGTTATATCTTTCTCCCTATCTGCAATCCAAGCCTGTGAAGCCATATTGTCGGTAATCTTGCTTGTGGACATACATGTATGTTCATCTCCAATATTCATGCTCTGCAAGAATGCAAAGCATTTGGAGTATATACAAACAGTACCATGAGTAAATGAAAAGATAGAAGCATAAGTACCTTGAAGATTAGGCAATCTTTTAGATTTTTTTGCATGAATGTTCGACAATCGTCACTGCTACAACATTTTGTCTTGTACCTTTTTTGATTGTTATAGATATCATCGAGCTCAAATTCACGCTTAATGGCATGCTTCCTTACAGCAAGCTTGAATGTATCACTGTCAGCAAATGTGGCATCAATTTCAAAAGTTGGGTCCTCTCTATCATGCACATACTCAGGAACAACATCACCTTCCTCATCTTGAGAAAGCTCCTCATCTGGTACAACAGCAGGGTCATGGTCATTAGGGACATCTAGGAAAAAGGTCTCACTAGTGGGGCCAAAGGTGGGTTGACAACTCCGTATAGATGTTCCTCCTCAACACTAATTGGCTCATCTTCATCCAAGTCTATATCAACAATAGCACAAGTAGTATCATCATCTCAAAACATTTCTTGCCATGCTAATTTGTTCTTCACTTGATTGGTTGTGTTGGTGTCTGAATTTTGTGCTAGTGGTGCTTCGTTTTCAGATCTTTGACAGTCCACCTGCTAACAGTCCACCACATCCACAAAAAATCTTAGCTGCCTTGACATCAAACAAGACTCAACTAACTCAGCTAGCTCAACATCTAGTTAGATTTATGAATTGACCTAAGCCATTAAGATGACATATGTTGGCTTTCTGATTTGTTCCCCATTGGTAAAACAAGCCAATCTCTTTCAATAGACAATTGAGTGTAAATATCCTGCTATCAACTATAGTGTCCCATTTTCTCCCTTTGTAATATGCCTTCACATCCTTCCTCATATATGACCGCATCTCAATAAACAAGCTATAATTTGCGACCCTGTAACAACGACATTGCTTAACTATCAACAAGACTAAACTATCACCTACACATGTGCAGCAATGGAAGGATTGGGAATGTGAGACCACATACCCATCACTACTTTTTTCCAGATCAACCATTCTTCAACTTTGTTTTGGCCTAATCATGTAGTTGTGCTTGTTCCTAGCCCGAAGCTGCTTCTTCTCCTCACTCTTCTTTTTGAATTGAACTGAGTTCTTTATCTACGTAAAAGCATCCCAATCTTCCTCTTTCAAGTGCTTGTAGCTTTCGAAGGGCATCACCCTTTTAGCCAAGTACCGATTAACAAGCTTGCTCTTAAAGCTTCGATGAAGTTTCACGATCGCTTTCATTACTGCATTGACCGCGGTGATCGTTTGACGCACACTCATATTTTTAGGGTACTCCAGATACTCCTTGATGACATTATCGAACAAGTCCCTCTTTGCTTCGTCACTGAGGTCATCAAGCTTAATCGTTATTGGCACCCTCTCCCGAGCAATAAGCCCTGCGACCCTCTAGAATCTATTCAATGCTTTTTCATTCGTAGGCTGCCTGTTAGCATCGATTCCCGTGATGGTAACCTTGTCCGTCGGCCACTGTGTTTGTGTCCATGGCTTTCGGGCTCGTGCACCACTAACAGCTGTTTGACTCGGAGATTGCGCTTCCTCTATTTAGAGAGAAAACAAGGGGGGTTGACATGAACAAAAATATTCCTCTATTCAAGAAGTATAAAATGCATTGCCTCATCTCAATACCTCTTCGGTGAGATCATAGTCGGAGCTACCTACCCGACGTTGGCTCGGAGGCTCGCACAGAATAGGGCTCGGGCTGTGCCACAAGCGCCGGCTTTTGATGCTACCGGAGGAGGAGGACGGGTGCTGGCTTGGGCTCCTATCCACTCCATCTTGTGCTAGGGCGGCTCTAGTGTGAGCATCCTCTATGCATGTGGTTTATTAGGGGTGACAATCCTCTTCTGCCCTATGGTTTCATAGAGGAAAGAAAAGGAATCAAGGTTAACAACATAGTAGATTCAAAGGATTTTCTTTTGATCAAGTGTAATATAATCGTGGTGATTAAATTACTAGTTGAACTATCATGCTGATTAATAGAGCATATAATATTGTAATGTATGAAAACAATAATACATCCAACAGAAATATTATAAGTAAGAAGAGTGCATATCCATGAAAGTCCAGTATAAAAAATGGCCATCTAAATAGCAGCTATATATCTTAACACAAAGTAGAAGGCATGTTTACAAAGAATCCAATTTATTTTAGAAGCAACAAAATTTTAGAAGATTATCTACATAAGAAAGATATTGTAGTAAATAATGCGATAATATGAGTATGGATTTCATTCCACATATACATAAACAAAAACATAATTGAAAGTACTCATTACACATGACCTTTGAAGAGGATGACAGTAAAGCATACAAATCAATTTCCAAAATCATGTATACACCAAGTACTCTCAGAAAAGGTATCACAATTGGCCCTAGGACAAGTAAGGTCCTGCTCCCTAATTGTTCTAATGAATCCATCATCGACTGGGAAATTTACTAAGTCCTCAACTAGTTATTAGAACCAGGACAAATTTCTCAAAACTGAAATATCACTAAACAGTGCTGCTATACTAAGCCAGAGAGCAGAGAACCTGAATAGATGAAATAAGTTGCAATCGAGACAAATAAAGACTGAACAGAGAGCACAAAACAAGCACTAACACTAGCTAAAAATCTCACTCGGCTGAATTGTCCAGAATCAAAGATGGTAAACTCCCTCTCAGCTAACAGTAGCACTAGAACTAGGGACCAAAACAACAGGTAGCCCACTGGAGAACCAACAAAACAAATGTTCCTTGGTGAACTAGAACAGACCAGGGAGTACACCAATAATAGTCTCCAGGGGCTACCAAATATATCAAACAATTCAAGAATTCATAGGTCTAAAACTATTGTACTTAGTAAGCATGCTCAATCTCGATGCATTTGTTCATCATCGATCTTTTCATATGTAACCAAACTGTCCAGATAAATAGAGAGAGGAAGGGAGAGGAGTGAACCTTGAATACTCACAGTGCTATGCACTTAAATGAATAGGACTCCTTCGGAACAACATCGTGCGGAGGAAGGCGATGACGCCGGGCTCCTTGCCCTCCTCCTTGTAAGTGGGGGCAATGGCAGCATGGGTGGCCTCCTCCTCTGGGATGGCGGCAGTGAGGAGGAGGGTGGTGCATGGAGGAAGGCGACGATGCGGGGCTCCTGGATGTCCTTCTCTTCAGTAGGGGCGACGGAGGCACGAGTGGCCTCCTCCACTTCCTCCTCCTTCTCTGGTACTGCGGTTGCACGAGCGGCGGGATCCTGGTCTGATGAGATGGTGGTGACGGTGGTGGGCCTGGTCTAATGAGACGGCAGCGATGCCAGTGGGCTCTCGATCCCACGAGACGTCAACGACGACGGTGGACTCCTGAGCTCGGAGGCGGCTCAGGGACGAGTTAGGGCTAGGACTTAGGCAAAATGACATGGAGAAGGGTGGGACCTCAGCCAATATATACTATAAGGTCATAGGTGACAGATAAATACTATCACCAGTCACCTATTATAACCACCCGTCACGTATAGGTGAATAGTATCACCCACCACCTATGACCGATTAGTGACAAGTGAAGAAAGTCATAGGTGACGGGTGAAGAGCATCACCTGTCACCCGTCACCTATTAGTTGTAATAAATGACAGGTTAACACGATCACCTGTCACCTATCAATTTGGAAGATTTGGCATTAATATTACAAATTGGACATTAATATTACAAATTTAATATATATAAATTCAAATTTGATATTGAAATTACAAATTTGACATTACTATTACAAATTCAAATAACTTAAAACCTAAAATTCAAATTTGACATTAATATTCCAAATTTGACATTAATATTACAAATTTAATATATAAAAATACAAATTTGACATTACTATTACAAATTCAAGAACTTGAAACCTAAAATTCAAATTTGACATTAATATTCCAAATTTGATATTAATATTACAAATTTAATATGTACAAATTCAAAAATCTGACATTAATACTACAAATTTGATACTCAAATTCTAATTTGCCATTTTGTGCTTTCTTGATATGGATCCCTTCGTTATGGTCAGAGCGCAGGTATGGAATTTTCTCGGTCAGTGAAAGGCGTGGTACTATTGTAGTAGCAAAAGGGGGATTTTATCGAATTTATTGAGCTCCTCCTCATTAACGACGTTTACAACTCTGACGATGCGTCTTTTCCCAGCGAGAACCACATAACATTTTTTATTTGTTGTGTTAGTCACATAAAAGACTTGGTGAACATCTTTAGCGAGTACGAAGGGTTCAGACTTGTATCCGACATGTTTGAGATCAATGCTAGTGAATCCATACTTATCATTAGTGACACCCTTTGCCCCATGTACCCAACGGCACCAAAATAGGGCGACCATGAATCCCAAGTAGTTTAGCTCCCAAATCTCCTCTATTTGATCGTAGTATGTGCCCCTCTGCAAGTCATTGTCATAATCATCTATACAGACATCACTGTTCTGGTATATGCTCTTCTCATATTGGGCAACCATGTAAAATATGTATCCATTTATATCATACCCTTGATATGTCATAACTGTGTATATAGGGCCAGATGCTAGTTTTTTTATGAGAGCACTTGTAGGAGTACTCGATTGCCTGATTCAATCTTGGAACCAAGTCATGAACCTTTCCATATGTTGCCTCGCAACCCAAGCTTTAGTCTGCCATGGATTCTCTTCAAGTAGCATATGTTTGTGCTTATCGACATATGAGCACACTTCGCTCATTTGTTGCAACACGAGGAAATGATCTTGGTCGTATGCCCTTGGATCAGGAGTTATTGTCATCTTTCCCAGAACCTCTACACCTACGAGCCTCCCCTCATTGCGAGACTTAGGCACTCCAATTGGGTTATTTGGGTTAATGTAATCAATAGACCACTCTAATGCCTCCTCCGTCGTGTAACCCTACATGATGCATCTCTCAGGAAATGCTCGTTTCCTTACGTACAACTTGGGAACGTACATATATCTCTCATATGAAAACATGTGACGCAGGAACATGGGGACAAGGTAGTGTATCTCACTCACAAGGTGAGCAGTGAGATGTACCATGATATCGAAAAAGGATGGTGGGAAATACACCTTAAGAATACGTAGAGTCTCAAAGTGTCTTTTTTCTAGCTCCTCCAGCGAGTCTGGATCGAACACTTTTTGCTCAATTACATTAAAGAAAAAGCACAGGCTCAGGATAGTCTCACGAACCTTAATTGGGAGGATGTTCATAATAGCTACTGCAAGCTATGACGTCATCATCATATGACAATCATGGGACTTCATCATGGCAAAATTCATTTTTTAGCTTTTTCACTGAAACAAGTCTTGCGATGTTGCACGAGTAACTAGAGAGAATTTTCACACTATACAAGAACTCACAAAATTCTTTTTTCTCCTTCTTGGAGAGAGTGATAGATGCCATTGGTAGGTGTTTTCCTTTGTCCGTATCATATGCATGGAGCTTCGGCCTTCAGCCCATTTCTTCAAGGTTAGCTCGTGCGTTCTCATGATCCTTTCATTTCCCTCTCATTTGGATCAATGTACCGATCAGACGCTCGCAGATATTCTTCTTTACATGTATGTTGTCGATAGAGTGGTGAACATCTAATTTTTCCCAATACTCTAGCTCGAATGGTATTGATTTCTTGTTCCACATTCATTTTTGTTCTTCATCCTTAGAGGATCATTTTTGCTTTCTAAGGACATCATTGATATTCTTAACCTGATTGTGGACATCTTCTCCACTGAAATACCTTGGAGGTAACGCTTTCTCCCTTATGTCATCGAACTGTTTGTCCATATTTTGGTACAGGTGCTTCGTGGGAAGAAAATATTGATGTCGCATGTACACTATTTTCTTTGAGTTGTTCAACCTTAAACTGCATGTTTCATCTAAACAATGGGGACATGCTTCAACTTTTCTTTTGCTCTGACCTGACAAGTTAGAAAATGCTGGTAGATCATTGATAGTGACGAACAACATGGCATCCAAGATAAAGTACTTTTGCTTGTACTGATCCCAAATCTCGACGCCTTCGGACCAGAGTTTCTTAAGATCATCGACTAAAAACCTAAGATACACATTGATATCATTGCCAAGTTATTTTAGTCCTAATATTAAGATCGACAACATAATATATTTCTGCTTGTCACAAAACCAGGGTGGAAGGTTGTAGATCGACAATACAACATGCCAGGTGCTGTGTGAGGTACTCATATTACCGAATGGATTCATGTCATATGTGCTCATAGCAATCCTAATATTTCTCAATTATTCAACGAACCAACCAAATGTGGAATCATTTGTTTGCCACTGAGCAGAATACATCAGGTGCCGTATCATTGCGTTGTTCTTACGACCCTCCTTATGCCAACACACCAATTGTGCCTCATTTCTATTAGCAAACAAGTGCTTCAGATAGGGAATTACATGAAAATACCACACCACCTACCTAGAAGGCCCTTCACTTTTCTTGCCACCATCCTCGTCACCATAGTCATTTCTATGCTTATATCGATGGGTTCCACAAACAGGGCATTGATCCAACTCTGCATACTCTCTACGAAACAACATAAAATCCTGGTTACATGCATATATTGTTTTTATTTCCAATTCTGAAGGAAAAATTATCTTCTTCGTGTCGTAGACGCCCTCGAGCATCAAGTTTCCCTCTGGTAGCATGTCCCTTAGCGAATCCAGCAATGTTTCAAAACTCTTATCAGTCCAAGCATGGGTTGCCTTCAGTTGTAGAAGCTTTAGGTCCCCAAATACCCGTGTGTACTTCTCCTTATAGTTACGATAAAGGGATGCCTTGGAATCTCGCATAAATTCATAGAATTTAGCAAACTCACCACTATTATACTTGTTGTGCTGCTCGACATCCCGTACCATCTGGTCCACATTCTCCACAAAACCCTTGAGATAATTATCATTGAAACCTAACATGTCATCGTCCCTGAGATCATAATCTATATCACTGGGTGTGAGTCCTTGATCCACACTATCAGCATGGAGCCCTCGATCCATCCCTTCTTCGTTAAAGGCATTCCTCGACATTTTTTCTTCCAGCATGTATAATTCTCTTTAAATCCACGTATGACTAAGTGTGCATGGACATTGTCTGGTTTCAGAAACTTCTTATGATTCCTGCAATCGCGACATGGATAATACATTGCCATTTTACCATGATCTTTCATATCCGCCAAAGAAACACTAATGAAATACTTCACCCCGCTCAGGTACTCCAGACCAGTCTAGGTCTCAAGGTACATCCAACTTCTGTCCGCCATCTACAATGTAAAAACATTCATTCTTCATTAATAATTACCTTAATTGTGTGATTAAGCATGTGATTAAAAATTCTATAAATTACACTAAATATGTGGCATCTCGCGATAAATAGGGCAAACCTAGTGTCAAATCTAATATAAATACAACTCACTTGTACTAATATTTGGACAAAGATGGAAAATGGTCGATTAGAACTCAAAGCTCAAAAAATTTACCAAGTAGAGGTTAGAGGAGTAGGAAAGGGGGAGATGCAAACCTTCAAAGATCTAGCAATAATTCAAACTTCAAATCAATAAGATATTAGAGAGTCTCTAGTGGAACCGAAGAAAATCGTCAGATCTACTATGCGTGCAGTATTGTTGAGTCTTGTAACTATTGGGCGTGCGCAATAGCTGGCCAACTCTTATAATAGAGGTAAGTCATCAGTGACGGGTCATAAGATGACCCGTCACTTATGATTGGCCTAGGGAAACCCGTCACCTATGCAAGGTCATAAGAGACGGGTCGCAACATGACCCGTCACTTATGACTATTGCAGGAGACCCGTCACTTATGACTAGGTCATAAGTGACAGATCGTAATATGACTTATCAGTTATATCTGATGCAAGGAGAAATGTCACTTATGACCAGATCATCTGTGATGGGTGCAGTTATGACCTATCACCAATGTGATAAGTGTCATATTACATTATTACTTATCACTAATAATTCGTTATCAGTGATGGGTTGTAGAAGGATCTGTCACTAAATCGTGTCTCCTTTGTCTGATTTTCACATAGTGAATCGAAACATACTTCTATATGATGGGCATCTTCTGGAATAGTAGAGGTCTTAGGGACTTGGCTAAATATCGATTCCTGTATGATACTTCATTAGAACAAAATTTGGATTTCATTGTGGTTTTAGAAACACATAGGATTGACTTTGTGCAGACTGATCTTAATCATTTTTGTGGTGAAAGGGACTTCGGTTGGCATTGGTCATCTCCTCATGGTAGATCTAGTGGAATTTTAATCGATGTGAATTTACAGGCCTTTGAGATTACGACTATTTTTGAGGGAGGATTTTATGTTAAATTCCACCTCAAAAGTAAGGACGATGGATTCCAATGGATTTTGATGGCTGTTTATGGAGCAGCCCAACCAAAATACTAAGAATTTTTCTTAATGAAATTGGTACATGCTTGTAGCAATTTAACTTTACTGATTATTGTGGGAGGTGATTTTAATATCATTATAAGTACAGTTGAGGAAAGTAATGATCTTTATGATGATAAGTGGTCATTTCTATTTAATGCTATAATCAAAAGTTTAGATTTGAGAGAACTAGAGTTATCAGGGCGACAATACACTTGGGCTAATTCTTTGGAGGTTCCAACCTATGAGAAGCTTAATAGAATTTTAGTAAGCATGGAATGGGAAGATAAGTACCCATTATGCACTGTTTAGGCCCTCACTAGGGATATTTTAGACCACACACCTTTGCTACTTGACTCAATGGATGATTATCATCGTGGCAACATACAACTATTTAAGTTTGAGTTGTGTTGGCTGATGAAAGAAGGTTATATCGAACAAGTAGGGCAAGTGTGGGCCGAGGGTTATAGAGAGACTAATGCAATTGAATGATGACAGTATAAGATTTAAAGACTTAGACAATATTTGAGAGGGTGGGTAAAGAACATGCATGGTAGAGATAAAAAGATGAAGGAAGCGCTTTCTAAAATGATATATGAATTAGACAGGAAGGCGGAAAACAATCTTCTATTTCCATAAGAAGCTGATATGTGGCGATGCTTTAAAGCAAGTTTAGCCCAATTGTTGAGAGAATAAGAGGTAGCATGGTTCCAACGCTCTAAGACGAAACAACTCTTTGAGAGCGATAGAAATACTAGGTATTTTTAGTTGATTGCTAACGAAAAACACCGTAATACTCGTATCTTTCAAATAGAACATGATTGTCGAACATTAACCAAATAGGATTAAATTAAAGAACATATCACTGCATATATATTATAGAGATCTTTTTGGACCACCTATGAGTAATCAATTTTCGATGCTTGAGACTCACGGGGGGCATACCTCATGTCTCTGATATAGAGAATGATATGCTTGTAGAAAGCTTTTCCAAAAAAAGAAGTCAAAGAGGCGATATTCCAAATGGAAAATAATAAAGCACCAGATCCAAATGGGTTCCCAGTGGAATTCTATCATGTTTTCTCGGAAGTAATCAAGGATGATTTGATGACGTTATTTGATGATTTCCATAAGGGTGCTCTTCCTCTTTTTAGACTTAATTTTGGAATAATTACATTTACTTGGATGCGGCAAAAATACTACAATACAGACCAACATGCCTCCTGAATGTTTCCTTCAAAATCTGCACTAAAGTTGCTACAAATAGAATTGTTGGGGTATCACAAAAGATAGTTAGACCTTCTCAGATAGCGTTTATGCCAAGAAGGAATATTATGTAAGGGGTAGCTATACTTCACGAAACCATTCATGAGATGCATAGGAAAAAGCTTAATGAGGTTATTCTGAAACTAGATTTTGAGAAAGCATATAATAAAGTCAAATGGCCTTTTCTGCAACAAACTTTAAGAATGAAAGGATTCTCTCCTGTTTGGTGCTCATTGATTGAGAAATTTGGAATACAGGAAGTGCTACGGTCATGGATTGAGAAATTTGGAATATGGATTGAGATATTTTCAGACAAAGAAAGGTCTAAGGCAGGGTGACCCCCTATCACCATTTCTCTTTAATATTGTGGTAGATATGTTGGCCATTCTAATTGGCAAAGTCAAAGAAGTGGGTCAGATATAGGGTGTAGTGTCTCACTTAATTTACAATGGATTATCTATACTACAATATATAGATGACAACACTTTTTATGGAACATGATATTGATCAAGATAAGAATATGAAGCTTCTGTTTTGTGTATTTGAGCAACTTTCTGGCTTGAAAATCAATTTTCATAAAAGTGAATTATTCTATTATGGTGAGGTTAAACAGTTTGAGAAGCAATATTCACATGTTTTTGTGTACGAGATGGGGAACCGCCCCTATAGATATCTTAGCATCCCAATGCATAATAGGAAGATAAGCAATAAAGATTGGTGAATAATAGAGGATAGATTCTAGAAGAAATTGAGTAGCTAGAAATGCAATCTTTTGTTTGTTGGGGGACATCTAGTTCTGATTAATTCGATTTTAAGTAGCGTTGTGATGTACATATTGTCCTTTTTTGAGAATCATCGCGGGGTTTTTAAAAAATTAGATTATTATAGATCAAGATTCTTTTGGCAAAGTGATGACCATAAGGAAAAAATACCACCTGGTGAAATGAAGAATCTTATGAAAATCTAAAGATCAGGGCGGCTTAGGTATCCAAAATCTTGATGCCAAGAATAAGTGTCTGCTTAGTAAATGGCTATTCAAACTTATAAATGAAGATGAGACTTGGAAAAAATTTCTTAAAAAAGAAATACTTAATGAATAAAACAATAGGTGAGGTGAGATGAAAACCTAGGGACTCCCGCTTTTGGTCAGCCCTAAAGAAGGTCAAAGACCAATTTTTAAGATTGTGAGTTTTTCATCTAAATAATGGTGCCCAAATTAGATTTTGGTAAGATAAATGGCTCAGAGGATCAACATTTTGAGAACTTTTCCCACATCTATAAAAGTAACTATTGCAGGCATGTTAAAGACTGAACCCCTTAATGTATCCTTTCGTAGAGCTCTAATAGGAAGAAATTTGTATGACTGGAATGATTTGGTAGCAAAGTTAGCATTTGTGCGACTTAATGACCATGAAGATGTGTTCAAATGGTCCTTGCAGTCTACGGGAACTTTTACGGTACGGTCTATGTATAATATTTTGATGAATCATGGCTTAAATAGAGTATACCATTTTTTGTGAAAGTTAAAAATCCCCTTAAAAATCAAGGTTTTCCTGTGGTATTTAATTAGAGGAGTCACACTTACAAAAGATAATCTACTTAAGCGAAATAGGCATGGTAATGTCCAATGTTGTTTTTGTAATAGCAAGGAGACTATCCAACATTTGTTTTTTGATTGCTAGTTTGCCAAGTTCATTTGGAGAGTGTTGTCGAGGCTGGTTCAAGAAACAAACCAATCTCATATATGTGCTGAGCCCAAGAATCAATCCCAATACATAGTGACTTCATTGATGATAATAATTACAATATCCATACTTAATCGAATTAACAGTTGCACAAAAGTAACCTTCAAGGGTTGAAGAACCAAATAAACTACAGCGGAACTAAATGGACTACGAAGACTCTAATCTTTTATGACTCTCCCACAAGCATCATCGATGTAGAAAGCACCTTAGAACAATTCACCTTCAGTGTATTCCTCGACACCTTCTCCAACTGAATATTTGGTGGTAGCAAGAGTGAGCACTTCTCGTACTCAGCAAGTTGTGAAGGAATAGTATGCATATGAAGGCTTTAACAAGAAATAGGTCGAATGACTCCTTTGCATAAATTAGCATTTAAGTAAAAACATTTGAAAAGCAAATATAATTAAGTGAATAACCAACCACCTCAAGATTCCATCCATCTTGACTTAACCAACTAACCAACACCTCAACCAAAGTTCCATCCACTAAGGTTGAACCCTCAATCATAATTCCCACCACTATGATTGACCATTCTCAACTATGATTTCCACCATCAAATTTGACCTGACTAACCAAAATATCAAGTTATAATCATGGTAGGTTTTCAGTGCTGCTCATGACCGTGAGCACTGCTGAATATTCAGTTTTAACTCTGCAGAGATTGTATATTATCCACAAGACATATCATCCCATTTTACCGAGCATCCGTTGGCCTACGGATAACTCTTACACACCACCAAGGTGTGCGCTAGGAATACACTATAAAGCCTTTACAATGCCCGCTCTCATCACATGTCTACCCGCTAAGGTTTCACTGTCGCGTGATTCCACCTCATCAACGGAAGCCCCCTCTTGCGCCTTTCGAATCCCAAGACATTGTCCATTCACCGCTCTTCTGCTCGGTCTACACTATGCCAAGAGTAAGCAAATTACTTGACTAGGACCGTTCCATACTAGGCTTGTGGTTGTACTGTAAACACAGAAAGATCAGCCCATGAACTAGTCCTTAGATTTGAGCAAAACTACCACTTCCCCATCACACACCATCCTCGTCATACCACTTGCTCAAATCCCTATGCCATGTTGCTACAAAAATTATTTCATCATATTTTATCATTGTTGCATAGGACCATTATCAATTTCACAGAATAGTTACCATGATCACCATCCCAAAAGCAAGGCTAAGCATCATCTACCCTTCCATAAGCCAAAACCATAATATAGCGACAAGTATGATAAGGAAAAAACTAAGGTAAAGCCTAACTCTTGGGACTCCCAACATATTATTGGCTTGCATGTTTGTAAAATAAAACATTTAAAACTGGGATCAATATGATCAAGAACACAACTTGCCTTCTCTGAACTCAGTTGGGTCTTCAAAATCTTGATCCTGCAGACCTTCTAGGTCCTCTGAAATGTTGGTGTCTACTCGCAACATACGCAGAAAAACAACAACATATAAACACCAAGATCTAAGAAAAACTAAATATCACAAAACAAACACCATCATCAAAAGATTACACTATTACGAAAAATTCGACGAAATAATAGGTTAGAACAGAGCTACAGTTTACAAGTTATGATTTTCCAAAGATTAAAATATGACTGAAAAGATTATCTATAACTGAAATTGTGTTGCTAGGAATTTCCTAGGATTTTTTCAAAAGTCATATATGGTTTTTCTAGCATTTTTCTAGATTTTCTAGCATTTATTTGAATTATAAATCTATTTAAAACTATTAAAAAATTAAATAAACCTATAAAACATTTTTCAGAAATTAATTACCAAATTATTATTAATTTTTAGAATTATTTTATACTAAAAACTATTTATTGCCTAATATTTAACTATTATGACGTCATAAAGCAATTATAATAATGAAAAAGAAAAACGAATGCTAAGTGGGAAGCTAACTGAGCATTAGAGCTGACATGGAATGACACGTCGGTAAAAGCGCTGATGTGACTAGGTGATGTGGCGAGGCCAGGCTGACTGGGATTATGTGAGACACGTGGTTAGCTACGGTTGGCTGGCGAAAGGGTATGAGGGCTTTCTAATTTGGACCCTTGGTTGCGGATCAGACGACTAACACGTCTTGGCGCTCAGCTCTGGCGGACAGAGGATAATGGTGTCTCTCCTGTGGCGGTGCATGGCCGGAAGCTCATCGAAACGGCGCTGCGGTGAACTAAACTCGACGGCGAGCGGAAAAAAAGGTTCCGTGTGGCACGGGGAACTCACCTAGGGTATGTGTTGTTGTCAGAGAGGCTCCAGAGAGGCTGGTGATGACGCACGGTGACTTGAAGCTTTGGACCTCATCAGCGAAGGGCTCCGGGCGACGGTTTCCTCTCGGCGACTTGGGCAAAAGATGCAAGATGGTCTGGGGAGGGCGTAGGATCATATATATATATATATATATATATATATATATATATATATATATATATATATATATATATATATATATATATATATAGGCAGGAGGCTACCTAATCTCTAAATCGAATCGAATTTTGAAGAGGGGCAATGCATGGCTATCTGGACTCTGTATCGTCGATTCAAACCAACTCGGGCTTCTACCTTTTGGGCAAAAGCTCACGTATAGCACTAGGATTCTTTCCCTTTTTTGATCTGTAGCCTAACTCTATCTCTAACTCACGAATTTGGTTGGGATTGGGGGTGGTCGACAGATGATCTTGCGTGCACATCTCATGATTGGCTCAGGCTCTAGCAAACTGGGGCGGGCTCAAGCGTCTAGAAGCTCTGGCGAACACATTTCGGTGGTTGGCGCACTTCTTCGACTCGGGTACGGCGGTGTCAACGCGGATGGTGGCTGGCCGAGCTACTACACTACCGAGTTGAGCAGAGAGGGAGGGAAGAGAAGAGAGGCAGCGAGTCGGACTTGAGTTGGGTCGATTGGGTTGGGCCGGAGCAGAGAGAAGAGAGGAAGAGAGGTGATGGGCTTTGGCCTTTTTATTTTTAAAAGCTTTTCTATTTCAAAACTATTTTCTCTCATGTATATATATACATACAAGGTATATACCACATGTATATATTGCTCACACAAACAAACAATCAAGCAAGCAATCAATACACATATATATCCATAAACATTCTTTTATAGGGAAAAGCCCTCATTGCACATATGTATTTATACATATAACAAACATGCTCACATATATGTATATATGTATAAAGCACACATACACACTTAGGGATTTATTTAATTTTGCATAGCTCTTTTTAGTTTCTTCTGAAATGTTTTTTATTCTCTTGGTTTTAAGAATTTTGGCTGTTACAGCGGTGCAGATTGTTTTTGGTATTTTACCTCTGAAAAGTGTTTCGCATGTTTTTGGTGATTGGTTATACAATATGGACCCGAAGTTGAAGTCCCAAATTTTGGTTGGGTGTGAGGAACCATCCAAACAGTGTTCTAATTAATTATTAAGTGGATCATTTTCTTAATCACGACATCAAAGATTATTCAGAATATCGCTCCAGTAGTCTCAGCACGTATTTTATGCCCAAGATCGGAACACATACCTTTCCAATATAGAACATCATAACAAACTTTAAGAAAGAGAGAGTAATTAATATTATATTATAAGTTCTTAAGTATGCACAAAGTAAGTTAATACAATTTACAGCAAAAGAGAGCTAGGAGGAGACTAAAATTTGCTCAACTCCTAACCAACAAAAGAAATTATGCAACAGAAACAAAAGGTAAAATCATATTCCCTTAGGCTTCACCCCGAACGTGTGACCACCAAGAGTAGGATGCACTACTCATTCCTGCCACTCGCATCGGCAGGTGTGAAGCAGCCAAAAACCAACTCCTCCTCACCTGCAAAACCTGTAAAGCAGCTGAGTGTGAAGGTACTCACAAGACTTAATCCACAATGAACACTTAGAAATAGCCTGACTCCAAGGATGATGCATTGGGACGTTAGCAAGAATACAACCACATGGTTAAGTAAATTCATATGTGAAAACAAATTTGACAAATGTGTGTGAGCATCTATACTTGACGAAAGGTAACAAACTAGCCCATAAACATCAACTGACATAATGTAAAAGGAGCCATAGTAGTAACATCTATAACGAACTATCTCAACATCTCAACCATACCAAACCACATTCGTAACTCTATGACTACTGCAAATGAAAAAAATATGCTCATGACCGAGAGCGCGGTATTTTGAAATATTTTTACACCCTGTAGGGGGTACTCCTTTACATGACCATCCGGCTTGCATGATCACACAGGTCTGTACAAGGGGATACTCATGTCCACCTTTTCCAATAAGCCCTGACCGTTTGATCATGCGTCGATATATGCGGGGGTCATCCAGAACTACTCCTGGAGCAAACTAGATACCCCAACCGGCCTCATGCCCAACACCATCGACTCGCATGCCATAAAGCTATAGCTACAAAGGTAATAGGCTTACCATTCCCATATACGACATATAGTAAGCACGGAAAGTGCTAAAGCCAACTGCAACAATGATCAGTGCTTAAACGATGCAAGCTGTCTATGGTATCTGGGTCTCTCTCCCGACCTACCCAGAGGAACTCCACATCCGAGCAGGACAAACAACCCTAACACCGCCCACATCTCGCCTCATCCACCCCACTCATCCAACCGACACCATCAACCCATCATTATGATCATTATACAAGTAGTTAAAGCCTATGCTCGCGAAGGATAAAACATTTCACCGCTCGACTTCTAACAAGGACCTAAGCACTTGCTAAGCATCACGAATAACATTTTAAGTAAGACTACATCATATTAAACCTAGGCTACAAGGATACAGATCAATAATTATTAAAGATAGGAGAATTAGTACATCAACATAGGTTGTACCCATCATAAATCCGACATCGATTCGAACTCTTGCATAACATACATAAAGCGTAATTGATCACATACGAAGCATATGATCCAAAGTATTGGGAGAAATTTGCTGAGATGCTTGCCTTGCTGCTTGGGTGTTTGCCTTATGCTACCCAGACAACACTCGTAGAACTCCAGTAGACTCGTAGAACTCCAGTAGACTGACGTCGCCTTCAACCACGGTCGTGACACGCTCCGGCTCTTTGTTCACTAAAGAACAACGGGTGCAATGATGAGCATGAATGAAATGCATGATGTATGCTACAATATGCATCACAACAAGCTAAAGGTGTAAGACATACGGGGGAATGACAAAACTTGTGATCTAAAATAACACCAGAAAAGTAACAGGAGGTTGGAGACTCAGGGTTGAACTTGGAGTATCCGGGTTCCGAAACCTCCCGGTGAACCTCTGGGTGAGGGCTCTCGGTTAGCCAGTTTTGAAATAACCCAGAACCTCCGGGTGAGTCCGGATACTTCGAATTAGGCCGAACACTCCGGGTTGATTCGGACTATTTGGGTTGTGGCCAAGTTGAGTTCTAAAGTGTTTTCCCCAGCCAATTCAACTCGCATGCTAAATCCAGTCCACCAAAACATGGATATACTATAAAAAGGGTTCTAGACTCGAATTGTACCCTAAATTTTCAAAGTTCCTGAGGACAATTCAATGGGGTTACTCTAGGTTTACCTGGAGTATTCGACTCAATCCGGATTATCTAGGTTGTCCATAGATGCTGCTTCAAGGGAGAAATCTCAGCTGATTTGATTTGCAAGTTTCTCCAAATCACAGGGAAACATGTTTGAGAGAGTTTATAGTGCCTAGAACTCACTCACCAACCTAGCAATACGATTCCTAACTCAAAACGCACCCAAATCCTCATTTTAGCTCCAAAGCTCAAGAACTCAAGAACTTTGCAACCGAAGCTTCAAACACGGGATTCATCTAACCAAAACGTGCAATTATGCCATGGGAGCCTAGGAGACTCACCCAGGATGCATTACAAATCTTGGCGACTGTCGGTTGAAGGAGAAAAAGCTCAGAAAGAGGAAGAACACTGGTGCTCCTTGTGCTTCAACCAAGAACACCAAAAGACATCAAAACCGGCTTGAATCCTTTGGGAAAACGAAAATGAATTAGATGGATGGGTAGCTCATGAGCTCGTGCTCGTGTGAGTACCACATGTATACTTCGATTCCTTCTCTTGAGGTGGAATTTTGGGGAAGAAGGAGAGAGGGAGCTTGAGAGGGAGGTAGAGAGGGAGCTCCTTGCTTGGTTGGTTGAGGAGAGAGGGAGAGAGAGGGGGAGTAGGTGAGGGAGTGAGGCAGTGGGGCTGGCTAGCTAGGTGAGCCCACGTGTTAGAGAAAATGGTCTATTTTAACTGCGAATTTCATTCTTTTCTCTCTCAAAATTCTTTCTCTCACTCGAATGACTTTAAACGAAGTGTACTAGCGTTCCAAAATAAATTGCCTCAAAACTAATCATGACACTAATGACGCATAATTAGACTTAATCATGTGATTATGAACTTGGGGACATGACATTGGGGCAAGTGCTTTAGGTTGGGTCATTTGGCTAACTAGGAATGAAATTATTTTTGACAAATCAAAACCAAACACTTACATGTGGGTAATCTTCACGGGAACGCATTGGATTCGACACTAGTCCCTATAGCAAAAGGAGGAGTGAAGGCATCGAATGAATTGGACGTACCATGTCTTGAGAACCACGATAATGGAGATATTCGTCAAACATAGGTGAATGTTTACTAGAAGGCTCGGACTTTCAAATTGTGTTTCCATCATGTTTATGACTAACTTTATAACAGCTTTTGCTATTTCCTAGCCTTTTATTTGCAGCCCATGGATGATTATGTGTGCATGCCTTGTACATAGGCCAGAATAATAAAACATTCCCTTACTAAAAAAATCCCTCCATTGCATCTTCGGCGCTTCTACCGCCCAGACGTCATATTCGGGCGCTAGCCCCGGACGTTCGCTTATCGTCCGATTTTCTCGTCTGCTAGCTTATGCACCACACAATTTTGAAGATGAAACCTCCCACCACAACAACCAATCTGTGTTTCTTGCAACATCACACTGCAGCTATGTTGACGAGGACTAGCTTGGCGTCCCAAACTTCAAGCTTTGCGCATGTGTCTGTGCGTGCTCTGGGAGGCTGAGTACCTCACTGCCTCCGGCCCTGCAACAACCAAGTCCGCCAAGCTATACTCCATGAGCTTCGTGGCATCGAGAAGGCGCCGACCACCAGGAGGGAACTAGCACAATGTGGAGGACCGATGACTGGACAGTTGCAAGGATGTGACATGGCCCTAACCTATGATGAGGAAGAAGACTAGAATATCCTGCGATGAAACGATTGATCCATACCATACCCATAATTTTTCAATGTCTGCAACAAAGTCAAAACTGAATCTCAAGAAAAGAAAAAACAAGCCTCCCTGTTGACAAAATTACATCAAATTAGCAAAATTCTCAAATCATATGTTACAACCTAAAAAGTGCTAATAAATCTCTTGCTGCAACAAACAACTCAAGGAACAGTTGCAACAAATCGAATCAACTTCTGCAACATCCTAAAAAAAGCTATTGCAACATGAAGAGAACATATTCATCCCCATCTCGATGAAACATATGAAATTGACTTATGCAACAAGCATAAAAAGCTTCTGCAACATAAAAAAAGCCGTTGCAACTATTCACCTCATAGTTGGAATATTTGGAGAAAGCTATTGCAACATCAAGAAAGAAGCATGCAACAAATCGGCTTACTTATTGCAATAATCGTAATCAATGTATGAAACTATCAAAATTCAGCATACCAAAGTAAAACAAATCAACTATTGTAACATCATAAATCACATATAACATAAAAAATACCTATTACAACAAACCCTAGTCCATGGATGTCCTCTGCTAGTCTCGATGCTCCAGTGAGGTGTGCTAGAGATCATTGGTTCTCCTGCAACCTCTATGACGCACCCCTACAACACTTGTCCTGCTCCTTGGCCATATCTAGCCAAATCTTATGAAGGAGAGAGAGAGGATGGGATGCACCTATTGCAGAAGTTGATACTCACCGAAGTGCTAGCTCTCAAGGATGTGACGGAGATGCCGTTGGGATAGAGGGAGATGGCAGAAAAAAAAAACAGAGCAAGCTCTAGTTGATGTCGATGAGCCACGCCAGGAAATGCCCCACTTGTTGTGGTTGTTCATCAAACGGAGCTAAGACGAACCCTCCGATAAACTCCCTGATGATAACACCGCGCTCTTTGTAGTTGAGAGCCACCGTGTCGCTGGCCCTCAATGCGTAGACCACACGGTAGGGCGCTAGCCTACCTCATCATGCCACCATGGGCTAGCTTTCCACACCGCGCGCCGACGCCAGAGCTTGTGTGGTGAAGAATTTGCCCCTCTACAAGGATCGACTGGGAGGGGATTGGTAATTGCTATTTCTTTCATTTTTTAGAGAGAGGAGGTTTATAAAGACAGAGATGTGATAGAGACTGGAGTTGCCAGCAATGTAACTTAGATGTGGACAAATACATAGAAAGCATTTGCCCGGACGCCTGTATAGAAGCATTATCGTTGCATCTTCGTTGATTCGCAAAACACACGAGTGATGTAAATACCTTCCCGCCATGCATGGATGGACTGCACGCCTCAAAGTCAAAGGAAACGGGCCGATCAGTCGGTTGTCCGTTGCGCTTTCTGCCGATCATGCATGGCGGCATATATCTTTATTATCCACCTGCCTGTCGCCGACTCGCCGGTGATCATTACCCTCAAGAAAGACGCATTATCCCCCAATTTGTCTTTAATTGAGCAGTTGTAATCGGTGCCATCATTTCGTTCCGAAAATACGTACAAGCTGCGATGGTTACTGTTCTGCAGAAGGCGCCAGAAATAAATTATATTGCTGAAATTTCTTTTCCAAAAGAACTGTACAATTCGTGTCGCATGCATCCGGTCCTTTCTCAAGTGGTAGCTAGACAGCGATGCGCCCAGCCTGATTCCCGGACTATAATGGATCGAATGGCAGATCGAAGTGACCCAACCCAACTAGAAGAAAAACACTGAAAAAAATAGACAAAACTAACATAAGTCAAAAGACACCGAACAATTAATACATTTCAGTCAGGACTCAGGAGCGAGATAGCATCAAACCAGCCAGTACCCCCAGTACCCCCAGTTTGAATTCTTAATTGCCTCTTGATGAAAAGATGATCTTTTTTAAAGTAGCAAAATCATCTTGTATTAGATCATTGAAAAAGTAGTATATATTATTACACTGTTTTCTATATTTGTCGAATTTTATTTCTTAAACTACGAACCGACTCTTCCTAAAATCCTTCAACTCAATGCCGGAGCAAATAACTCTGAAGACCTAAAACCACACCGGTTTTGTAAGACATATTGGAGGACCGAGATTTGTGACTAAAAAGGTAAATAGACGTCTCAACAAATTTCTTTCAAAACTTATAACCTTGTCCTATTTGATCACCTAACGCACATTAAAACATTAGTGGAAGCAAAAACACTAGAAGAACTCTGAGGAGGGAAGTTCTGAGGCAACATGACTCCATGGATGGTATATGACATATAAGTTTCATTCAAGATCATTCTATATGTCTTTGTGCACAAAAGCTTGCAACTTTAAATCGACACGAGCTACCTAGAGAAAAAACCCCCTAAGTCGATGGAATAGAGGCAAGAGAATTTAATACCCACTTGTACAGATATGTATGTGAAATTTTATGCCTCTAACAACAAGGAGAATAGCCTCAACAAGGTGAAAACATTCAGCTCAAACAGAAAAACGAAAATCAACCCGAAAGCCGGAAACACTTGCACCCAAGGCAAGAGGACAAAAAGGAGACTAGAAGTAGATAAACATGAGCAAATAAAAGAAAATAAACTTCATTAAGCACAGATGTCAGTCCTATTTTATACAGATTATAAAATATTTTTCTCTCGCAAAAGCTCTAACCTATTACAAAGGCTAAGGCTATCTTCTCCTCTCCTCCCAAACCTATCATAAGGCTCTCAAATGACTAGCTCAAGCCTTCCCTATATCCCTATCCTTCTATTTATAAACCTAGGAAGGTAGCTTAGCCCTTAAGTTTCTTTGTTCTCAAAATACCTCTTACTTACAATGGTCTCCTACCTACCACCGTAGCATTTTGGTCCATTTCCGCTCCAACCATCGAAACGGTCGTGACACCTTCACGGCTAGCTTTGCCTCAACGCTAGCTCCACGATAATGCCACATGCACTTCACCCCTTCACGGTTTTGAGGCCAAACCACAAAATCACATCGCACACTTCTCAAAGCATGACCCACAGCTGTTTGCTTTGACCTCAGGTAAGCATCCGGATGTCGACATGTGTACTCTGTCTTGAGATCTTTACCGCTGGCAAGTCTCTCCCACTCCCGATCCCTCGGGCATCTTGTCACTTGCACTGGCATCCCCTTTGCTTGACTTTGTCAGCACGCCATCTTAATCATCCTTTAAAGATTTTATTGACCTCCATGTGCATATCTAGGATCACCCTTGACTCCACATAGCCTCCTTGATCGTCTAGCACCAAACACCCCGCTTGACCACGATCATGTCGCCATCGGTCGCTAAGTTGTATCCATCACCTACATATCATGAGACAAGCAGACATGTATCTCCAAAATACCATGTAAACTTATCACAACTTAGTTCAAATCAAATCCCTATTAAAAAAGATAATCCAAAGAAAAATATGAACATCAGATGTTCCGGTGTGTACAGTCTCTAAACACCGGACTATCTGGTGAGTACAATTATTCCTTCTCTGGAAACCTCTTGAAAAACCCTCTGGTAAGTACAAGGTCCATCACCGGATCATCCGGTGAGTATAACTGCATCAGACCTCATTTTGCAACATCTCTGTTAAATGATCCAGTGAAGCCTTCGGTGCTCACACAACTCATCATCGAACTATCCGGTGTGCATCTTCTCTCTGGCATCAAAAACAGACTTTTCTGGAAAACTGCCCGGTGTTCCTATCCCTTGAACACCAGACAATCCGGTGCAACATTCAAATTTTGCCGCCAAAGAAAGAATACTACGGCGTACATTGCCTCTGATCACCGGACTATCCGGTGCTACATTCAAATTTTACCGCCAAAGAAAGAATGCTCATGTGTGCACTACCTCTGATCACCAAACTATCCAGTGTGTACAGTTTCCTACACACCAGACCATCCGGTGAGTACAATTTCCTTGGACTCAGAGACGAAAACATAAACTTTATTTCCTTTTCACTTTAGGCCAGACATGATTATATTTGCAACATATAGACATGCTCAAGCAATTCCAAATCATTAAACCAAATCCATAAACTTGTCAATCACTCATCATATATAAACCAAGGCATATTTCAACTTGGTTTCTCAATCTCCCCCTTGATGAGTACATTAACAACCTCACAAAGAACAAAGGATGGTTTGAAGAAAGCACAAGAAGTTCATCCAAGTGACCAAAAACTAAAGAAAGAGCAAAGCATGTCACTTGACATAAGAAGGATTGCAAAAGCTCGAAAAGAGAAGAGAGGGAAGCTAAAAACCTCAAAGGCTCAAATGCATATGCAACATGCTCCCCCTTGATGAATGCAGAAATTTCATTATGGATTTTCTCCCCCTTTCATTATGCAAGATTTTTCTTTGTGGATTAATGCATATTTTCTCCCCTTTGACAATGCAAATATCAAGGACAACATTTCTCTTCCTTTGAGATAAAACACCATGCAATGCAAAAGATGTGCAAATGGAATGCAAGCCTGCAAAACTTCACATAAAGATCACAAAGCACTTGCAACAACTAGAGATGTCAAACCACTATGAGGAGTAAGCAATATAACTCAAAGGCGCATAAAGTCTCAAAGTGATTCCATGTCACAAGCACCAAGAGTGAAGCAAGGTTTGATCATGTTGTTTAATTATCCAAAGGAGCCACTACAAGAGCATCCACAGTTTCATTATCAGTGCAAAGATTAGAGAAACTAGTGCTATGTCAAGTTCAAACTAGGCAACTAAGTTCAACCCGACGGGCTATGCAAACACCCACATATCAATCCAAACCTTAGTTTGACAAGATGAAAAAGAACATTCTTAGCACAACAGAAGGCACAAATTAGCTTTATCAGTTGATCATTTAACTATCCTCAAGTGAACTTAAGCAACCATGAGTTCACTTCTTTGGCAAACCACATGAAAACTTAAGCCACCGTATTGGATTCAATTTTAGCTCAAGAATTGATCATTCATTTAATTAACTCAGCATAGGATTTAAGATATAATTTTTTTCACAAAGCCAAAATAAGTTGTGCCTTTGCGACATAAAATAGCACATGCTCTCCCAAGGGTTAATCATGTGCTAAATATTTACATAGACAAAGGTCAAAGACCCTCAATCCGCTAAGCTGAACAATGCCACCTATTACAAGCTTTTCACAGAACTAGCTCTAATTTAAACATTAATCAAGCTATAGCAAATACTCAAGGGTAACAGGTGTTAGATTCATATTTCAAGTTTGAGCTTAGAAAATTTAAGATTTCTCAACAGATTTTATGCCATGTGTCAAAAAGAGTCTAAGTTTGCACAAGTTGTTATACATCCACTCCACTTAGCATAAATTCACAACGAGTACAAGAAAATGCAATGAACATATAAGTGAAGCTCAACTATTATGATTTTCTTACAAAATGCAATGCTATCCAAATGCAACAAAAGAAAGACAGATTATGTACAAAGGCAACTCCCCCTCACACAAAGCCATAGGGATGGCACACCCCAAGCTCTCCCCACAAATAGGCAAATATGGTTGCATCAAGAGGCTTGGTAAAGATGTTGGATATCTCCCTTCTCATTGTGATCTCTCAAGAAGTGGAATCTTACATCTATGTATTTGGTTCTCGAGTGTTGGACTAGGTTATTTGCAAGGCTTATGGTACTAGTGTTGTCACATAAAAGTAATACACTCTTGAAAACTAACCCATAGTCCCTTAAGGTAGCAACCATCCATAAAATCTATGAGCAATAGCTAGCAGCATCTACATATTCAGCTTCAGTAGTAGACTGCACAACACTAGACTATTTATGAGAAGACCAACACACAAGAGAAGTACCCAAAAAATGACAAGTATTGGAGATACTCTTCCTATTAATTCTACAACTAGCAAAATCCGCATTGAAAAAACCTCAAAGAGAGAGAAGAAGATGCAGAAAACCAAAGGCCATACTCGAGAGTGTGCATGAGGTACCTGAGTATGCGCTTCACCACTTAGCGGTGAGACATCCTTGGTGAAGCTTGGAAGCGGGCACACAAGCAGACGACGAATGGTTGTTAGGTCTTGCCACCGTCAGATATAGAAGGGAGCCAATCATGCTCCTATACTCTCGTTGGTCTACCTCCTCTTCATCTTCGTCCAGATCAAGCACAGTCGAGGTAGCCATGTCGAACTTCTTCAAGAAGTCCTTGGTGTACTTCGTCTGATGGATGAATGTACCTTACTTGCATTGCTTAATTTACAGCCCAAGGAAGAAGTTGAACTCTCTCATCATTGACATCTCAAATTTCTTGCTCATAGTTTCTGCAAACTTGGCCACAAGTGCATGAGAAGAGCCACCAAAAATAATATCATCCACATAAATCTAAACAAGTAGGAAATCATTGTCATGCCTGAGAGTGAACAAAGTTTTATCTACCGACCCAATCTCATACCCATGCTCTAGCAAGAAAGACTTAAGCCTATCATACCAAGCCCTGGGTGCTTGCTTGAGCCCATGCAAAGCTTTTCGAAGCTTGTATACTCTATTTGGGTATTTTGCGTGTTCAAAACATGGGGTTGCTTAACATAGACCTCATCTTCTATAAAACCATTTAGGAAAGAACTTTTGACATCTATTTGATACAACTTGAACCCATTGGATGCACAAATGCAAGGAGGTTCTTAATAACTTTTAGCATAGCTACCGGTGCAAAGGTCCCTCTAAAGTCTATCTCATCTATTTGAGTGAAACATTGAGCCACAAGTCTAGCCTTGTTTCTCACTACAGACCCATCCAGCCCCTATTTGTTTTTGAAAACTCATTTTGTGCCTATTGTGTGAATATTAGGGGGTGGCTCTACAAGGACCCAAACTGGGTTTCTCTTAAAGTTTTATAATTCCTCATGCATGGTATTGACCCAATTTAAATCAGATAAAGCATGTCCAACATCATGTGGCTCAAAGGAAACAACAAATACAGAATCAATAAAGTGAGCGTGAGAAGCGGATTTGGACCGCGTTACCCTTTCATTGATGTCGCCGATCATCATCTGTGGAGGGTGTCGTCGCTAAATTTGTTGAGGAGCTTCACGCTACGAGATGATCTTCCTCTCAAACACTACTAGTGCAGACTCGAAAGCAGTTGAAGTGAAAGTAGAGGCTGTAGGACCCTCTGCCTCTATAGAAGAGGCAGGAACCAGCTCAGTGCAAGTATGGTAGTAGGAAGTAGTGGATCAACCTTGTCATCCCCAAGAGCTGGAAGGTCACCATCTACAAAGATACTTTTACTCATCTTTTGGTCGCCTCTGCACTCAAGAACAGGACTAGCACATGGGGTTGATTCATCAAAGGTCACATCATAGGACTCCATGATGGTGTTAGTGTCAAGATTAAAGAATGTTGGGGGAAAATAGACCAGCCTAAGGATAATGGTTGACGCATCCCTATCAAATGTCCCTCCGGAGCCTTCAGTCTCTGGACCCTCAGTAGGAGGCCCGACTTCCAGAGACTGCGGGCCCCTTCGAGCCAACTCTCCGGTACATACGTGGTCTTCCGAAGGCTTGAAGCTACAGCAAGTCCCTCCAAAGCCTTTGGCCTCTAGACCCTCAACAGGAGGCCTAGCCCCTAGAGGCTGCAGACCCCTTTGGGCCACCCCTCCGGTGCCCGTACGGCCATCCGAAGCCTAAAGATGCAACCGATCTCCTGAGATAATATCAAGAAAGAAAGGATACTCCCCTGCAGCCGACTTGACGCGAAGTGATGGGCAATTAATGCCGGTGCAAGTGGTGCTTATCCTGACACCACAATGCAATGAAAGTCATCCTGACACCCCCGGCAGAGCGGCGCTGGGCCGCAATTGATGACCGACTCACCCCTCATGGGGCAGGCACCACAATAGTTACCACGGTAGATATTTATCTTCTGTGTAGGGTAAAAAGTAGTTATTCAGGATCAGGCCCAGTAATTCGATCAAATCCTAGATATTTGTACATCGTGATAATTTTTACACTAAGGTACATACCACCCTATAAATAGGGGGTCGTGGTCATCTGGGAAGGAAGGAGGTCATAAGGAGAACGCTCAAGGTAACACACAGGACACAAAGGTGCCCAAGTACTAAACCACACTGTGATACCCCAGACCGATCCATTTTTCTACTATCAATACATTTGTGGTGTTCCTTCCTCTCAAACTTCGTCTCCAAGCTTGTGTCTCCTCTTTAGAAGAAACTCTCACCATACTTGCTGGGGCAAGACGATCTCTTGCTCCAACAACGCGTCGTCTGTGGGGACTCGAACACAGAAGTGCTAAAGAGAGGTAGGAATACACCAAAAAAACCACCAACGCGCTAGCCGCCATATCTACTGTTGCAGCCATGCAACTATATGCGTGGCTGTCTCAACCATGCACACCGCGTGCACCCTCCAGCCCCGCTGCCATATGGGATGGCGTTCCTCTGGCCTTGACCAACCCAAAACCTGGGGTCGGTACGGAAACTCCAGACGACACAGAGGCCTTCCAGGCTTTCCATGGCGAAGACCTCGCTGCACTAGGAGAGGTCACAGTCGAGGTCGCAGCCAAGCAGGCTGCTTTCCAATGGTTCTGGGCGGTCGAACCTAGGTTAGTCCCACCTATCATTGGTCCCATTGTATATCCTTCGACAGCACCTGGGATGCCCCGGGCAAGCTAACATCTTCCGAGAATCTTTCCACCCAGCGTCCCCCTCGGGTCCCTCCAACGAAAGAGGGTTCCGAGGAGGCGTAAGGCTCCGGAGTGCGCAGACCCCGCCAACGCCCCTGATGTAGCCCTCGTGTTGCCAACCGCACGCAAGGAACCCCAAGTCCACCTCATCTAGGGAGGCGTAGTCGGAGCCACTCCAGCTCCGAAAGCTGATTCACCGGATGACCTCGATGGTCTTCCCAAAGGAAAGGAGGCCTTGGCGAAACCACGGGCTTCGAGGCACGTGGCTCCCAGTAGTGACCTCAATGCCAACCATGAGCTCCGGTACCCCCGGAGGCACATGTTTGCATCCTGCTTGGACCAGGGCGCGGACACAACACCAACGACTGCTAAATCCTCACGGCCTTTCGAGAGGAGTACAACGGAAGATACGCAGGATACCTGGCCACAGAGGGGACCAATGAAGGACGGCACAGGGATCAAAAGCTTGGGAAAAACTCCCGGATAAATCCCTGGTCCTCCGACCCCGATCCGTCGCCACCAACTTCGCCACCGACGGTGCAATATACCAGCGACAAGGACTGAGTCAGAACACACCATCGTCAGGCTCTGGACGGATTACCTCTGGAGCCAGGCGAATGGCTAAGGGTCGAGGGGGTCGAAGACCACCTCTCCTGGCTCGCCTTCAGCTCACCTCTGACACGCCGTCGCCAGGCCCCGGACAGATTACCTCCAGATCCGGGCAATGGCTAAGGGTCGAGGGAATCGAGGACCACCTCTCCCAACTAGCCTTCAGCTCCACCTCCGACACACCTTCACCAAGCTCCGAATGGATTACCTCCAGAGCTGGGCAACGGCTAAAGGCCGAGGGGGTCGAGGACCACCTCTCCCAACTAGCCTTCAGCTCCACCTCCGGCACGCCGTCGTCAGGCTCCAAACGGATTACCTCCAAAGCGTGGCAACAACTAAAGGCTGAGGGAGTCGAGGACCACCTCTCCCAACTAGCCTTCGACTCCACCTCCAACACGCCATCGCCAGGCTCCGAGCGGATTACCTCTGGAGCCGGGCAACAGCTAAGGGCCGAGGGGGTCGAGTCCACCTCTCCCGGCCTAGCCGTAGGCATCGAGGCCTTCAAGCCTAGTAATAGAGGCCTTATTCTGGCAAAGGTATGCCCACTATTACCTATCGATAGTTTACCTAGTTGGTCTATATTTCGTACAATACGATCAAATATGTTGGAGGTCTCCAACCTTACTGCTAGAAGTTTTTACAATATATAGCCACTAGGTAGAAATGGTAAATATAGATTGCGTCCCTGTTTAGCAGTAAGCAGTATAACTTAAGTTACATCATCATTCGACATGAGTTATGAATAGTCGTCTGACCTAGCTATGTCTTATATTGCAATTAGCTGCTTATTGCCAATAGTATCCTGGAAGGCATTGAATAGCCTTGGTAGTGTCAAAACCATGCCCTGGGGGATGTCCTCGGGGGTGGAGATGCGGTGCTCTAAGGAATGCTATCGCAAAGAATCCTCGTTGCACGACATGCCTACACACCGCAGGCACAGCAAGCCTAGGTCACCGTGAAGGCATCAAGACTAGGTTTCCTGGAAGGTGTTGCATAGCCTCGATAATGTGTAGATGCCAGTTATCAAGGGACTTCCTTGGTAATGTAGTTGCAGCGCCCCCGAAGGATTTCTTCGAGAGGTGTGACACGCCCATGCACCTGTAAGCATTGCTTGCCTAAACCTAAAGTCACCTGAAAAGGTTTCCCGGAGGGTAGGCTTTGCCCTGGTAGGTAGTGGAGCCCACACACCTGCAGCAGCGTAGCATGCTTAGGTCACCTAAAAGGCAGATTATGCCAAGGTGTCATGGAAGTCATTGCATATCCTAGGTAGTGTGGATGCCACATATCAAGGGATGACCTTGATGTGAGGATGTGATGCTTTGAGGAATGCTGTCGCAAGAAGTCCTCGTTGCACGACATACTTATATATTACGAGCGCAGCATGCCTAGGTAACCGCGAAGGCCTCAAGCCTAGGTTTCCTAAAAGGTAATGCATAGCTTCGGTCATATAAATGCCATGAGCCAGGGCACACACTTGGTGGATAGTGTTGTGGTGCACCCGGGAGTTTTCTTGGGAGCACGACAAGCCTACACACTGCATGTGTAGCATGCCTGGTCGCCTGGAAGGCAAGACTGCCTAGGTTTCTTCGAAGGTATTGCGTAGCTCCGATAGTGTGTAGAGCCTTCGGCATTAATACATGCCAAAGGCGATACAAAACCTCTGGCAAAAACGGAGAGACTTACAAAACCTTCGATTAAAATAGAGAGACCTAAAAAACCTCCGAAAAAAACGGAGAGACTTACAAAACCTCCGGCAAAAATGGAGAGACCTACAAAACCTCCGGCAAAAACGGAGAGACCTACAAAATCTCCCGAAAAAAACGGAGAGTCCTACAAAATCTCTGGAAAAAATAGAGACACTTTCAAAACCTCTGGTAAAAATGGAGAGTCCTACAAACCTCTGATAAAAACAGAGAGTCCTACAAAACCTCCAGCAAAAACGGAGAGAATTACAAAACCTCCGGCAAAAACAGAGAGTTCTACGAAAAATCCGGCAAAAATGGAGAGTCTTACAAAGCCTTCGGCAAAAACAAAGACACTTCCGAAAACCTCCGTGAGACGGAGCGTCTTACAAAAACCTCCACTAACAACGGAGAGTCTTGCAAAAACCTCCACAAGACGGAGAGTCTTCGAAAACCCCCGCCAGACGGAGAGGTTCTAAAAAACCTATCGAACAAAATTCCCTGGCATCTTGAAGGCAAACGCCTCCACCCGGAGGGGTGGAAGCCCACTAACCCCCGACAGGCACAACCAACAGACCAAAGAGGTATAGACCCCCCTCCTCACAGGAAGAGGTATGGCCCACATGACTCAAACATGTATGGTAAAAGGTAAAGTCATTACCCTACAGTCTCATTTAAAACACGGTTCATACGTCATTTATGAAGATCATGCTAATATTAAATAAAAGCCCACTCTGCATGCCACGGGAAATAGTATGAAATGCCCAACTGTTCATTACAGAGGCAGCAGCTTCAGGAACGCCGCCTCCAGGCTCTGAATGGATTACCTCCGTAGCTGGGTAGCAGCTAAGGGCCGAGGGGGTCGAGGACCACCTCTCCCATCTAGCCTTCGGCTTCTCCTCTGACACATCATCGCCAGGCTCCGGACAGACTACCTCTAGAGCCGAGCAGTGGCTAAGGGCTGAGGTGGTCGAGGACCACCTCTCCCGTCTAGCCTTCACCTTCGCCTCCGACGCGCTGTCGCCAGGCTTCAGACAGATTACCTTCGGAGCCGGGCAACGACCAAGGGCCGAGGTCATCGAGGACCACCTCTCCTGTCTAGCCTTCGGCTTCGCCTCCGACACACCGTTGCCAGGCTCTGGATGGATTACCTCCGGAGCCAGGCAGCGGCTAAGGGCCGAGGGGGTCGAGGACCACCTCTCCTGTCAAGCCTTTGGCTTCACCTCTGACACGCCATCTCCAGGCTCCAGACGGATTATCTCCGGAGCCAGGCAGCAGCTAAGGGCCAAGGGGGTTGAGGATCACCTGTCTCGTCTAGCCTCCAACATGCTGTCGCCAAGATTTGGACGGGTTGCCTCTAGAGCTGGGCAGTGGCTAAGAACCCGAAGGGTAGCGAACCACCTCTAGAGCTCGTCCCAAAAGGTTCCAAATGGACTTCATTGGGTCAGAAATCTGGAACAAATTTGAAAGAAGGCCCTACCAACACCAAACCCGAGGAGTACGCGATGACTGGGAACGACGAGGTCGCCACTGCTTTGCCCAGCCCTCCTTAGTTACCCTACGTGTCTACCACTACCAGATTCTCGAGGCCACTTCTCCCCAGGAAGGAACGAAGCTAGCTATGATCTATGCGAACGCTCGGTACCTCGGTCATCCGAAAAACTAGCCATCGCCTATGAAGGGGACGAAGAAGTGCGGCACGAAGGCATGAAGTCACATAGACATGCGGTCACTTGCTCGAAGGATCCCCTTACGCTTCAATCGAAAAAGAGATACAATCGCCCTCGAGGTCCAAACTATATTATTAACAATTCGTGCATCTAGAGGACGCGTACAAAGAAGCAATAGTACAAAGGCCGCTACAGAGGATACAGACCCCGAAAGAGCAAACCAGGGGAAGAAAGAGTACAATGTGGCAAAGGGCAACTATGGCCCGCGGTAGGGCCATAGTCGAACGGCAAGACAGGGATGTCCATGAAGCACCCCTGAAGGCCGCCTTCGTCTCCTACAGATCCCGGCAGGGACCGCGCATAGGGCGGCATATGCACCTCATCCGTGGCCTGCTGCCATGGAAGCTGATGCATTAGCCAGCCCCCGAGCTCTCAGAAGACGAAGAAGAAACCAAAGGAGCCACCACAGAGCCTCTTCCCCCTTCTTCCCGGCCTCATCCCTCACTGCTGAAGCCTACTCCTCCTCGTAGCTCTCCCTTCGCAGGAGATCCCAGTCAATCTCCTCATCATCACCGGAAATGTCAATGATCTCGGCACATGTGGTCTCCTGAATCGAAGGTTGAGCAGGAGCGGCAGGCAACTACCAGCGCCACCGCCAGCAGCAGAGATGGCCCAGCCCCAGTAGAAGCAATCGAGATCATCGACATTTTCGAAGAGGATGAGGAGCAAGACGATGCCATATTCAAAGTCAAGGTTGAGTGCTTGCTCATGGGGCTGTAGTAAATCTAGCCAGATGACCCCAGCTTTATACCCAGGCCATGCAGCCACGTACGCCCGGGAGATGAAACGGAACCAACGCGGTGTCGCTCCATGCCATTCCTCATTAATATCTAGGGGCCCATGGCCATATCCTGGTCGTTCCACCGACACATGGCAACATCCCCCGGTAATACCCTGTTTTCTTCCACGAACATCCTGTCACATTAATGACCTAGACTCCTTTCAACGCATGCCAGGGGCATGGGCACAAGACCCTAAATGAACCCACGCATTATCCAGTCAGAACACGCCAGTGACACATCCCATCCTACCATCCTCAAACAGGCGAACACGGGGAGTCCCTCGATCCCACACATAATCCCCCACTCTGACAAACTTAAATAGCAAGAAGACCCATCACCAAAGAAGGCTGAAGAATCTAAATCAGCCTCGGCATGGACCCCAGAGTGCATCACCTCCACCGACACCCCTCCGACCTCGGGTCCCGATACCGCATACACCAACTCCGACAAGCTCTGGAGCATGCCTCCTTTGCCAATACCTCTTCGGTCTTCGACTTCAACTTCGACGCCGGCTGCACCCTCAACCTCAGCATAACCCAGGGAATGTCACTACCACCAATGCACCATCAGCCTTGAGCTTTGCCATCAATGCCCACAGTTCCCACCGAAAAACTTCTCAGGGATAGGGAATTGCCTTTGGGCATTCTTGTTACTAGCCCAGGCTGGAGTTGGCTTTTCTCTACATCCTCTCACCACTCCGAACGTCAGGGTTAGAGAATGAGGGGGTACTGTTTGGGGGAAAATAGACCATCCTGAGGATAATGGTTGATGATCGCTATCAAAGGTCCCTCCGGAACCTTCGGTCTCCGGACCCTCAGCAGGAGGCCCGACTTCTAGAGACTGCGGGCCCCTTCGAGCCACCTATCTAGTACATACATGGCCTTCTGAAGGCTCGAAGCTACATCAAGTCCCTCCATAGCCTTCGGTCTCTGGACCCTCAGTAGGAGGCCTGGCCCCCGGAGGCTGCGAACCCCTACGGGCCACCCCTTCGATGCCCGTACAGCCTTCCAAAGCCTAAAGATGCAACCGATCTCTTTAGATAATATAAGGAAAGAAAGGACACTCCCCTGCAGCCGACCTGATGCGAAGTGACGATCGATTAATTTTAATACAAGTGGTGCTTACCCTGACACCCCAGTGCGATGAAAGTCGTCCTGACACCCCCGGCAGAGTGGCACCAGGCCGTAATTGGCGACCAGCTCACCCCTCAGGGGGCAGTCACCACAATAGTTACCACGGTAGATATTTATCTTCTATATAGGGTAAAAGGTAGTTATCCAAGATAAGGCTCAATAATTCGATCAGGTCCTAGATATTTGTACATCGTGATAACTTGTACACTAAGCTACGTCACAAGGAGAATGCTCAAGGCAACACAGAGGACGCAACTCATAAGATGGCAAATTCAAAATCGAGCGCAAGAAAATCCGATTTGAGATGTAGCACGCTGTGTTAATGGCCTCAGCTCAAAACTTCCTAGGAGTTCTATGCTCACCGAGTATCGTCCTAGCCATTCCCACCAAAGTACGATTCTTCCTCTCAACCACGCCATTCTACTGAGGAACACGTGGGGTAGAAAATTATTGACCAATGCCATGTTCAAGGCAGAAAGCATCAAAAAGATAGTTCTTGAACTTGGTGCTATTATCGCTGCTAATTGCTTTCAATGCACCAGGAAGTTCTTTGAACAATCTCAAAGCTAAGCTTCGAAAGTGTGAGAACACTTCATCCTTGCTCATAAGAAATAACACCCAAGAGTAGCGAGAGAAGTCATCAACAATGATAAGAATATACCACTTCCCACCCACCGAACTAACCTAGGAAGGACCAACAGTGTCCATATGGACAAGTTCTTTCGGTCGTTCAGTCATCACCAAATTGATTGGTGGGTGAGAAGCAGCAACAATCTTGCCATGCTAACAAGGAGCACAAACAAGATTCTTCTCAAACTTGAGCTTGGGAAATCCTCAGATTAAGCCAAGGGCACTCAAACAAGTAAGCAAATAAAAGATCATATGCCCTAGCCTCATATGCCACACCCAAAGCTTAGAAGAAGGTTGAGCAATCAAACAATGAGAAGAACCAAGAGAGTCAAAAAAACCAGCTCCAAAAACTCTCCCAACTTTGGAAATCTGGCAAATCAAAGCGCCTAAAGAATCAAAAACTTGAGAAGTATCGTATTTGAAATATACTTCTAAGTCCACATCCAGCAACTAAGATACAGAAAGCAAATTGTATCCCAGATGCTCCACCAAAGCCACATCTTTGAGAGTAAAACTCTCATCCACCATCACCATACATTTGCCTTTCACCCTTCCTTTCCCATCATCCCTGAAAGTGATATACTCATGTCTCTTTGTTGGGGTGAGGCTGGAAAACCATGATGAATCTCCTGTCATGCGGCGCGAATAGCCGGAGTCGATGAGCCACTTGTTCTCCAACCTCCGCCTGCCACCTATATGCGAGAAGAATAGTAAGTGGATGGCTCAGTACTAGGGTTAGTCATAAACTTTTTGAAAATCCAACATTAGATCATCCACCCTAAAGCAGTAAAAGTAGGTGCATGCAAATTAATATTAGCACACTAAGAGCGAGAACCACGAAGAGAAAAGCATGGTCCACCAAAGTGCTCGAAATCAAAGCCTCTTACACGTGATCCAAAACCATATGAGTCACGGTAAGATCCATGACAGGCAAAACCTCTAGGAAGAAACTGAAAAGCATTTGAAACTCATGGGTTGGAGCGAGAAATGGGCTCATGTACACCAACAGAGAAAAGAGATACTTATTCTCAGTCAAGAGCTTCTGAACTTGCCCTCTAACTCAACTGAGTTTATCCTGAAAGATGGTGTAGGTGGAGCAATTCAGCTACATATTCTTATAACTCCCAATACTTTCCAATCTAGATTATAGCTCTCTAATGCGCTTATCTTTCAACTCTACATTCTTTGCAAGCAAAGGGAAATTCTTGCAAGCATCAAAGAGAGTAGAACTAGACTCCTCCTCAAGGAAATTCTTCTCATCACTCTCAAGCTGACTGGTGACTTGAGCATGCACATTCTGAAGCTTGGCAAGTTCAGCCATAACAACCAAACAAGTCTCACACTCCTCATCATCAAGCCTAGACCTAAGCAATGCAAGCTTAGTAGAAACAGACTCATACATATGCCTAAGCTCCTTCAACTCATGCACAACTTTCTTAAGTAATATATCTTGGCTAACAAGAGCATCATTCAAGGTATTCACTTGGATGAAAAGCTAGTCGTAGAAAGGTAATACCTCGGAGGAATCAAGCTCGGGGTCGTTGTCGTTATTGTCATCCGCTATGAAGCAGAGTCCAATGAAGTCCTTGTTCTTCTTCTTCTTGTCCTTCACCAGCAGCTCCTCCTCCTCCGAGCTCTTCGCCTCACTAGAAAAGGTGTCGATATCACTGAGAGCTGCCACCAATGCCCTAGAAGCCATCTTGGCCACCTTCTTGGCTATCTTGTCATGGTTCCTCTTGAAGAAGGGCTTATTGTTCTTCTTCTTGTGCTTGTCGTAGTCATGGTCGCAGTCTTCCCTCTTCTTGAGCTTGGGACAATCCACCTTGAAGTGAGTCCCCTCTCCTCTAGTCTCTTCTATTATTGTAGAAGCAAGTGAACTTCTTCACAATGAGTGCAAGGTCATTATCATCTAGGGCGTCCACCTACTCTTCTGTGATAGAAACCAAGGAAAATAAAGCAAATCCACTCGGTGAAGTGTTAGCACAAGAGAAGCTAGCTCCAACCTAATTGCCATCATTAGATCCAGAAACCAACACCATGTTCTGAGATAGGAGGTTTCTGAGACCTATCCGAGCCATCTTGGCTTTCTCGGTGGACTTAAGCTTGCTAAAAAGTTCATAACAAGTCAATGTGTTATAACTTGGTGACTCTTGAATGCTCGAGATCTTCACTTCCCATATGCTATGATTAAGAGCATAGAGAAACATAATCACCCTCTCATTATCAGAATAAGGAAAACACCAGTGGATCTAAGGTTACTAACAATTCCATCAAATATAACAAACATAGCTTCCAAAGATTCACTGAGTCCTTGCAAAAACATTTGATATTCTTGGTTGTATGTACTTTGGCGTCAGCCTTAATCTGATTAGTGCCTTCATGAAAGACACTCAGAGTAGACTAGATCTCCCGGGCAATACGGAGGTGCTAACTCTATCAAACTCATTCTAACTCAGGCTTGTGAGCAAAATATTTTTGGCCTTATACTGTTCAATTTGAGTCTAAGTCATCCGAGCAGTAGGGATCTCATAATTGGAATCAACTATCTCCAAAATTGCGCTTCTTTGGGTTAGAAGATAAGCCTCCATACGCACTTTTCAGTACGAAAAGTCTTGACCATCAAACAACAGAATCTTTCCACTTCTCTCCATTGTCGTCTACGGATCACGCAGCCGGTTATGGTCAACAAGTGATCAAACTGGCCCTGATACCAAGTGTAGGATTGAGATTGGCGATTAGAGGGAGGTGAATAGGCGCCTTAACAAATTTATTTGAAACTAATGGCCTTCTCCTATTTGATCACCCAACGCATCTCAAAACCTCAGAGAAAGCAAAAACACTAGAGGGACTATTTAAGAAGGGAAGTTCCGAGGTAATATCACTCCACGGATGGTATATGACCCATATATTCTATTCAAGACCATTACATGTGTCTTTGTGCATAAAATCTTGCATTATTGAATCGACACGAAGCTATCTAGAGGAAAAAACCCCAAGTCGATGGAATAGAGGCAAGGGAATTCAATACCCATTTGTACACATATGTGTGCGAATTTTATACCTCTAACAACAAGGAGAATAACCTCAATAAGGTAAAAACATTCAGCTCAAACAGAAAAATGAAAATCAACTCGAAAGCCGGAAAGACTTGCACACAAGACAAGAGAACCAAAAGAATGAGACTAGAATGAGATGAACATGAGAAAATACAAGAAAATAAACTTCATTAAGCATAGAGATCATCCCTATTTTAGGCAGATTATAGAATATTTTCCTCTCACAAAGCTCTAACCCATTAGAAAGGCTAAGCTTATCCTCTCCTCTCCTCTCCTCCAAAACCTATCACAAGGCTCTCAAATAGTTAGCTTAAGCCTTCTCTACAGCCCTACCCCTCTATAGGCCTAGGGAGGTAGCTTAGCCCTTAAGCTTTCTTGTTCTCAAAATACCCTTTACTTACAATGGCCTTCTACCTACCATCAGGGCATTTTTGTCCATTTTCTACTCCGTCCATCGAACGGTCGTGACACCTCCACGACTTAGCTTCGTCTCGATGCTAGCTCCGCGATGATGCGATGTGCACTTCACCCCTCCACGGTTTTAAGGCCAACCCGCAAAACCGTCTCACACGCTTCTCAAAGCGTGACTCACAACTGCGTGCTTTGACCTCAAGCAGGCATCCTGATGTCGGTGTGTGTACTCCGTCTTGCGATCTTGACCGCTAGCAAGTCTCTCCCGCTCCTGATCTCTCGGGCCACCTTGTCACTTGCACCGGCATCCCCTTCGCTTGACTTTATTAACATGTCATCTTCATCCTCCCTTTCAAGCTTTGCTTGACCTCTATTTGCCTAGCTTGGATCACTCTCGACTTTGCCCAGCCTCCTCGATCGTCTAGCACCAAGCACCCCGTTTGACCCAGATCATCCCGCCATGAGCCGCCAAGTTGCATCCATCACCTACACATCATGAGACAAACAGTCATGTATCTCTAAAACACCATGTAAACTTAACACAAGTTAGTTCAAAGCAAATCCCTGTTCAAAAAGACAGTCCAAAGAAAAACGTGAACACCAGATGTTCCGGTGTGTACAGTCTCTGAACACCGGATCATCCGGTGAGTACAATGATTTCTTCTCTGGAAACCTCATGGAAAACCCTCTAGTGAGTACAAGGTCCATCACCCGAATCATCCAGTGAGTACAACTGCATCAGACCTCATTTTGCAACATCTGTGTCAAATGATCTGGTGAAGCCTCTGGTGCTCACATAGCTCATCATCGGACTGTCTGGTGTACATCTTCTCTCTAGAACCAAAAACAAACTTCTCTAGAAAATTGCCCGGTGTTCATATCCCCTGAACACTGGACCATCCGGTGCAACATTCAAATTTTACCGCCAAAGAAAGAATACTCCAGCGTACACTGTCTCTGATCACCGGACTATCCATTGCAACATTCAAATTTTACCGCCAAAGAAAGAATACTCCAGCGTACACTGTCTCTGATTATCGGACTATCCGTTGCAACATTCAAATTTTGCCACCAAAGAAAGAATACTCCGGCGTGCACTACCTCTGATCACCAGACTATCTGGTGTATATAGTTTTCTACACATCGGACCATCCGGTGAGTACAATTTCCCCGGACTCAGAGACAAATATATAAACTCTATTTCTTTTTTACTTTAGGTTAGACATGATTATATTTATAATATATAAACATGCTCAAAAAATTCTAAATCATCAAACTAAATCTATAAATTTATCAATCACTCAGTATATATAAACTAAGATACTCACCCATCGCTATAGTAGAAGAGCTTTGCTTACACGGCACACTTGTCAGCGCCTGTCCTCATCACAAGGACCAAGGAATCTTCAACTTTTCCTGAATAGAAAAGTCGCAATAACAGCAGGGACTAGAGAAGGAATCCTGGTGATCATATCAGTACATTTCGGTTACTGACTACTGCATGTAAGCATATACGGACGACGAGCAAGGGACTGATCGAGAATGCCGGCGCCCGGGACCAGCAGCCAATCAGCCATGGATCAATCGATGCATGCATGTGCATGTGAAGGAGAGGGAGACCCACATCCATGGAAAGAAGCTACGAATCCATGTACGTGTTCGTGGTGTGCCGTCGCAAAGCATCGCGCATAAACGGGCCGGCCTGCATGGGGCATATGCGTGCATGCACGGCAGAAAAGCTTAGGAAAAGCAAAGGCTCAGCACCTCAGGTAGGTTCGTCAGGGACTCAAAAGGAGGTTGTTACAACCTGCCTGTCTTTTTTTATTTTCTTTTAAAAGGTCTTGCATTTTCTGGTCACACTGTTTGATTTAGTGGGGGGGGGGGGGTTTCAACTTCCGGGAAGAAATCGTTGCACGAGCATCTTTTGGTTATAACGCTCGAATACAGCTCGTAAATTTGTTACGGTTTTGATTATGGGAGAGATCAACTATAGGACCCATGTTGCACTTTATTCTGCGCTTCATTATTCCAAATGCTCAGCCAGGGCTGACCCTGAGATTTTGGTGACGTGGGATGAAACTAAAACAGAGCCCTATTGAACATAAATATTAAAATATTTATATATCAATTGCAAATACAAAATTCTGGGTATTAAAAAAATTGTCAATGTCTCCTTTCTGTGACTCTATCAATTCGTTTCTTTTTTTCTTTCCTTTTTTCGCTGCTGAATACATGCTTTCTAGAGGCCATGTTCACACAATGATAATTGAGTACAAATAGTCCTAAAAATTGAAATAAAAAAGTCATCAACACAGATAATAACTAGTGCAAAGTTGTAAAATAATTGAATCAAATAAATGAAATCATCCGGTTGGGGATTAACCCTTGATTTGATTGAGCATGGGGACAGCGATCACTAGGAGAAGAGGGGAGAGGAACGAGCGAACAATGGCTTACCGCAATCAAGGTTTGGGATTAGGCCTTCATCAATTTTGGACGATAAATCTTAAGCTTCGAGAGGAGGAGGATCAGGTGAGATGATGCAGACGCGTCGGTTTTTTATGGAGACACGGAGAGGTCAAGAGGAGGGGAGGGGAACGGACGAAGATCGTGATCGATGCTGCTGCTGGGAATTGGGATCGGTTTGACTATGGTCGATGATGGCATGACTCCAGTACCAAACGATTATTCTTGCGCATGATGCTTCATTAATTTGGAAACGATATATCCATCATCCATGGTTTGGCTGGGTTATGTTACTAGATAACATAGCATTAGGCCTTAAGCTATTTGTAGATTTGGAGACTCACTTGAACTTAGTTGCTACTTGCTAGCAGGCTATGCCGCATACAGACTTAGGTTAGATTGGTAGGTAGCAGGACAGACTAATACATATGCATACCTGGTTGGAGGGCTCATAGATTTTAGGGGCCCGAGGCGGTCACCCCGCCTACCCTGCCCCAGGGCCAGCCCTTTGCTCAGCCAAGTGCCGAGATAATGTAATAATGAATAAAGGATGCAAGCATCAAATGATGTAGCGGTTGGAACCGTTTCCTTTCACTAGAAATGAAAATCTGCACTTAATTCATTGAAGCGCGATATAACCTAGTTTGAACCTTGCATTTTTGCCCACCAGATGGTAACTAGTTGCTACTCACCCAAATTCGTTGAAACACGATAAAACCTAACAAATTCCTAGTACCAAATTTGATGTTTGTAACAGTTCAGAACTTCTGTGTAGTCTGTTAGACACATCGTGCCACCTCCTCTAGCATGTGGGGGACTAACCGTTAGAGGTTAGGGTTAGGGTTCGGGTTCACCCTAAGGGAAAGGTTTACCGGTACCCCAATGTATAGAGGGGGAAGGGAGATAGACTGGCAGTGGCTAACAATGATGGCACTATTATGAGACGGCAATGGCTCCAACCAGCCGCAGGTTCAGAGGAGGGTGGCAGGTAGCATTATGAAGACCTCTAGGGAACTTAGGTTTGCTCGAGGCTAGAGTGGTTGCATGCGGTGAGCGTGAGAGTGTAGAAATGTGAGACTCGGAGAGAATTGCGCAAGCACCACACACGGCACGCAAGGCAAGGGTGTGTGTCTTTATAGAAGCTCAAGCCAATAACCGTTTGTTGAGAAGATTACAATCGGTTTGCAAAAGAAAAAAATCGAGGCAGATATACTGCTACCAAAACATGATATTGATAGCTATACAAATTCTATTTTTAACACCCACCTGTAGTCATAGCGGGAGGATCCCGGACGCAAAGACTGGACCAGAAATATCTGAACATATGTGTCGACAGTCCCTTGGCCATCACATAGGCGAACTGGTAAGAGGAAGGCACATGTAGAATGTGCACTTGGCCGAGCAAGACCTTCTCGAGGATGAAGTGGATGTCGATCTCAATATGCTTGGTCCATCGATGTTGAATGGGGTTGGACGGCATGTATATGGCACTCACATTATCGCAGTAGATAACCATGGCATAGGTGAGCGGGTGGTGCAGCTCCTGGAGTAGCTGCTGAAGCCAACAACACTCGGCCATTGCATGTGTGATGGCTTGGTATTCAGCCTTGATGCTCGAGCAGGAGATTGTTGTCTGCTATTGGGAGGACCAAGAGACCAAATGATCCTCGAGGTACACACAGTAGCCAGAAGTTGAGCATCTGGAGTCGGAGATAGCCTGCCCAGTCGGCATTGAAGGAGGTCATCAAGGTCGTCGGGGAAGAAATGACGAGGTAATGATCGTAGTTAATAGTGCCTTTGACATACCATAGAACCCACTTGATGAGTGCAAGGTGCGGCTCACGCGGATCATGCATGTAGAGGCACACCTACTACACTGCATACGCCAAATCTGAATGAGTGTGGGTGAGATACTGCAAGGCCCCAATGAGGCTCTTTACTCTGTCAGATCAGCAACAGGTGCACCATCCAACGCGGAGAGTTTGGCCTGAGCGTCAATTGGGGTATTGGCGGAGTAATAATCGGTCATGCTGGCGTGCTAGAGAAGATCGGTAGCGTATTGTTGCTAAGAAAGAAAGATACCGCTGGAGGAGCAGATAACAAAAATGCCAAGGAAAAAATGGAGATCCCCTAGGTCAGTCGTAGAAAATTCAGAGTGCAAGAGAGCAATGATTTTTTCTAGAAAACAAATGGATGAAGCTATGAGAATAATATCATGAATGTACAAAAGGAGGTAAGCAAGATGAGTACCATCCTGTAGGACGAAGAGGGAAGCATCACAAGCCGAGGAAGAAAAGCCTATGGTGTGGATATGAGACGCAAAATGCTGGTACCACGCACGAGAGACAAGCTTAAGTCCGTAGAGGGATTTCCGAAGAAGACAAACATGCTCCAGAAAAGAAGGATCAATAGAACCAGACAGTTGTTGGCAATATATTTGTCATCAGGATTGCCATGAAGGAAGGCATTTTTTATGTTTAGTTGGTGATTAGGCCAAGAGTGAGAGGCGGTGATGCTTAAAACGACATGAATGGTGGAAGGCTTAACAACTGGACTGAAGTCAATGCCATGTTGTTGAGAATAGCCACAAACCACCCAAGTCACTTTGTGGTGAGCAAGAGAGTCGTCAGAATGGAATTTATGTTTGAAGATCTATTTACCAGAGACAAGGTTGGTGCCCGAAGGACGAGGGATGAGAGTACAAGTGTTATTAGCCATGAGAGCTTGATACTCAGCGGACATCGCATGGTGCCAATTGGCATCAACAGGAGCACTCTTGTAGTATGTAGGAAGATGAGAAATAGATGAGTGCAGGACTGAAAGGTTGAGACAATCAACAGGTTTGAAGATACTGGCGGTGGCACGAGTCACCATGTTGTGAGGGCCAGGCTGAGGATGAGAACTAGACCAACTGGAGGTACAACATATACCTTTGCAACAACCGATGGAGGCGGGATGTTGACCTGTGGTGGTGTAGTGCCGTCTGGAGGTACAGGGACCTCTGCAACAGCTGGTAGGTGGTGATGAGGAGAGCTGACTGGAGGCGTGATTGCCTCTACGACAGTTGATGGGTGGAGACGAGGAGAACCAGTCGGAGGCATGATCCCTTCTACGATAGCTTGTGCTATGGTCCACAGTGTTAAAGCCGTGGATGATGGAAGAAGCTACATGTCATACGTGTGTAGCACTTCTAGGTGTGCTGAAGGCATGGGCGGCGGTCATCACGGCTGTGAGGCAGGGAGGAGTGTTGTTGCACCCTGATCATGTGTTGTGGGGTACGACGACAGGAACAAGCCAAGAAAATCCAAGGAGTCACCAGTTGATTTATTGTGAGCGGCAAAAAAGAAACAGACTCATAAAAAATGACATGCTACGATATGATGACTCGGTTGGTTTAAATATCGAGGCAATGGTAACCCTTATGAGAGGGTAGATAACTAAGAAAGACACAAGCGACTGAGCGAGGTGAGAGTTTGTGAGTGGAGATTGTAGACATGCTTGCGTAGCATAGGCAACCAAACACGTGAAGATGAGAGTAAGCTAGCGGCTTTTGATGGAAGTTCTAGAAGGGAGTGGAATAATGGGTGGTGATTCAACACATAGGTTGTCGTGCTGAGGGCCTCGGCCCAATATTCTAGTGGCATGTGTGCTTGGATGAGAAGTTTGTGAACAATACTGTTGATAGTGTGAAGCACATGCTTGGCCTTGCCATTTTACTGTGATGTGTAAGGGCAATAGAGGTGCAATAAGATGCCATGGTGGAGTAAGAAATTAGTTGTGGCATTGTTGATGAATTCAGTGCCATTGTACACTTGAATGATTTTTAGTGGGATGTCAAATTGAGTTTGAACATAGGAGTGAAAATGGATGATGTTATCATGTACATCAGACTTTTGTTTAAGTGGAAAGCCAGCACTAATGACTAAAATCATCAATGACTACTAGATAGTATTCAAAGCAAGAGATACCTAAAACAAGGGACATCCAAACATCACAATGAATCAAAAAGTGATGATTATGAAGAAGTAGAGCTACTGAACAGAGACGCACGTGTTTGCCTAGCTGACATGCATGACAAAGACGGTGGTCCGACTTATTGCAAGCTATGAATGACGATTTATCTATGATGTCGAGGGTGGCGGTGCCAAGGTGTCCCAAATGCTGGTGCCAAATAGAGGATGGTGTTGCTACTTAGAGAAACACATGTGCTAAGGTGGACAGAGAAGGAGGCACAAACGTGTAGATGTCTTGGTGCTGCATGTGAGGGAAGTGACGACAGCCAGCCTTGAGAAGTCTGACATCGAGGGTGCAAATATATATATATATATATATATATATAGAGAGAGAGAGAGAGAGAGAGAGAGAGAGGAGTAAAGAGATGGAGCTGAGTGCCAAGTTGGCCGCTTGGTTGACAACTAGCTAAGCGCCAAGTGGGATGGTGGGTGACATACTCGGAGATGGCAGGTCATCGAGGGAAGTAGAAAGAGGAGAATGAGGACGGATGGCGGTAGTGGCAGTGGGCAAGGTGGTGCATTTTAGAGCATCTTCAGGAGAGTGGTCAAATTGCATTCTCCATATCTCTATATGGAGTGTTCTCTAAAAAGATTGTCCCTCAATGTCTCACACTCTAACAAAATATCCATATTTCACCTCCTATATTTTAGTAATGCTCTAAACCGACATTGATTTATAATTTTTTTCTAGAAAGTGTCATAAGAATTAATTTGGGGTTGTAACCCTGCATTTTAGTGATGAATAGTGGTACAACCGTCACTAAGGCCAAATAAAAATCGTCACAGACCGATACACCAAAGTGTTGTGATGAAACAATTTTATCATAGGAGTTCGGTTAGCACCTGTGACAAAGTTCTATTGTCCTAAAATTCTGGCCTGGATAAAGCAAACGTGGCCCACCAGTCAGCTAGGGTCCCACATGTAAGTATGAGGTGAAAAGTATGGAGGCATAATAGAAAAAACAACTCATCCCAAGGTTCAAACATGGGACCGATCGGATGAGGAGGGTCAGAACTACCACTGAGTTATGGAGGGAGTTCAAATCTTTGACATCTAAAATTTTATATATACATGAATCTGTGGCCTACTTGTCAGTTGCAGGCCAGAGCAACAAGTCTGTTTTGGGACTCAGCAAGAAAACAGATCGCGCCCCTAGCGCTAAGACTGCGGCGCACCCCCTCAAAAAAGAGATGATGGCAACAATAGCGCACTCTGGTGGCGCAGACCAGAGGTGACGGTGTGCACCTTGTAATGCAGATTTGTTGCACCATGTGGTGACGCAGCCAGGCGGCGCATCCCGGCTAGATGGTGGCGCACCCCGGTGGCGCTGACTTTTGGTGCCGGCTGGCACAGCAACCACACCTCTAGGGCAACGCAATAGCCTTGGAAGGGTTTACCTTCCTCGGCAGCGAAGTTTGCCCACACGATGCTTCTCAGTACCTAGATTTTGCTTGAATAATGGTGATATTGTAGATTGTTGCACATGTCTATGCCATTTCAGATAGTACATTGTTTAATTTGAGTATATTCTAGTAAATAACTGAATTGAAAATGTGTTTGTGGATTTTATTATTTCTTCTGTCATGGAACCATTTTTTTTGTTAATTTATGTTGCACGGTACAAAAATTACAAAACATGCACAATAATGTTGATTTATTCTGGGTGCTGTAATGAGCTGTTAATTTTTCCTTATTTGAATGTTTGGTAGATGGACATAAGTTGGATAAATGGTAGCCAATTTAGCAAGGCACATATTGATGGGATCAGCAATTTCATGAAGTTTGTTAGGGAAATATTTGGTGAGAATGAAGAAATACTTTTCCCATGTAGTAAATGTCTGAATTGGATTCATCGACCTCAAGGACATGTGGAGGATCACTTATATATTTACGGGATGGCAAGCACATACAATAGGTGGATCCATCATGGAGAACCATTTGATGCTGGAGTTCTTGAAAATGCACACCATCAGGATGAACATATTAGTGGTCAAGAGGATGTTGGTTTCAATGAGGATGAAGATACTGATGATAGAATTCCTGATATGATACAGGAGATGCACATAGCTGAAGGCCATGGTGGCAGGCAAACAATGTTTGCAATTGTAATAAAAGATTTCAAGCATGAACTTTACCCTGGATGTGCTGGTTTTACTAGATTTTTATTTCTTGTGAAGTTACTTCGTATCAAGTCATTATATCGGATCAGCAATGTTGCATTTACTGCACTAATGAAGTTGTTATCCTTAGCATTCCTGGCTTGCTCTCTTCTAGCATCTTACAATGAAGCAAGGAACTTTCTTCATTCCATTGGACTTGGATATGATTCAATCCATATGTGCGAAAATAATTATGTCTTGTTTCAAAGGTAGTATGCAAAAAATGATGAGTACCCAGTATGTTCTGCATCAAGATGGAAAGATGTAGATGGAAGCAAGTGCATTCCTGAGAAGATATTGAGACATTTTTCATTGATTCCAAGGCTTGAGAGGATGTTTGATTCTAAGAAAACAGCAGAGGAGGCACAATGGCACAAGTGAAGCGACAACCGGTGGAGAATGAACTTAGCCATCCAGCTGATGGTGAGGCATGGAAAGACTTTGATAGAAAATTTGGGTGGTTTGCAGAAGATGCTAGGAACTTGAGACTTGGCCTTGTGACTGATGGTTTCAATACACGTGGCAACATGATCTCCTCATACAGCATGTGGCCAATATTTGTTGTGCCTTACAACCTAGTACCATGGGAATGTATGGAACAATCCAACTTAATGATGGCCTTACTCATCCCTAGTCTGAGTTCTCTAGGAAAGGATTTTGATGTGTTCTTGGAGATTCTCATTGAAGAGTTGCTTGAGCTTTGGAAGGGTGTCCATACTTATGATGCATTTAGTGGTAGAATGTTTCATCTATATGCTGCAATTATATGATGCATTTATGATTATCCAGCTTTGAGCACATTGTCGAGGCTGTTAGTGATATGCCCTATAGGTGATCGCATGTGCAAATTGGATCTGCGAATAGAATTTAATATGATTAAATGCCCATTAGAGTTTAGAGTTATGATGGGTTTTAATGTGATTAAAGGCCCATTAGCGTACTCTATATAAAAGGAAGCAAGAGCGGTGGGTGCAGGAGTCGATTTTCACCACCAAGACCCTGGCCGCCACCTCTTCCTGAACTCGCTGTGAAACCCTAGTCGGGAGCGTGGTGCTAGCATACTGGCGTACGACATTTTATACCTGTACGTATGGATACCATGGAGGCATTGCTGTGGTGCTGATCGGCGACAATGACATTAGGACGGGTTCGACTACTTCCTCATCGCGATCAAGGACGTGGTCGAGGCTTCCTGTTCGTGGTTGATGAGGTGGTCGACATGATCGACTACTTCCTATGCATGGTCAGAGCTGGTCGAGGACATGGTGCCCATGGTTGGAACTACTCGGAGCTAGTCGAGGAGCATGACCACCTGCATGGGGCTGGTCGCGGATCTGATCGAGAAGCTACTCAAAACGTTTGACGCGCACGATGTTGGATCGGTCTACTCTAATTCTTCTTCTGTTGCACTACACATCAAGTGGCAACGATCTACACGTCAAGTGGCAACGATCTATGATCTCCTACTTGCATGGTTTCCTAGGAGAATGTGGTAGAAAATTTTGTTTTTAGGCTAGCATAGCCAACCCGTTCCCCAACAGGGGCGAGTCACAAAATGTTATTATGCTTGTGACAAAGATCCTTGCTCAAAGAAAATAAGAAACAAGATATGTTATATTGGGCACCGTTGTTTCCTTCCACAGGAACATCCATGGAAAAGAAGGAAAGTTTTTAATGGTCAGACTAAAACACGTGAAAAGCTAGGAGAATTTAGTACAGAGGAGCTACTAGAGCAACTGGAGAAGGTCAAAGATGTTAGACCAGGAAAGCATCCTAGAGGGAAGGAAAGGAAGTGGGGAGTCGATTACCTATGTTGGAGCTGAAGGGTTTGTTTGTTTGACTTGTCATATTGGACAAGATTGAAGCTGCGGCATAATCATGATGTCATGCTCATCGAAAAAAATGTATGTGAAAATGTTATTGGAACATTTCTCAACATTATTGGGAAGACAAAGGACACGCTTAATGCTAGGCTGGATTTAGAAGACATGGGCATAAGATCGGAGTATCATTTGAAGCCTGATGGAGATTCATATAGTATGCCAAAAACCTGGTATATAATGATTAAAAACCAACATAAGGAATTTTGTGAATTTATAAGACAGGTCAAATTTTCAAATGGATATGCTTCTAACTTAGCAAGATGTATTTCTGATGATGGATGCAAACTCCAAAGACTGAAAACTAATGATTGTCATATCCTTCTCCAAAGGATTTTGCCTGCTGCCATCTGAGGAATCATGGATAAGGAGATATATGAAACAATTGTTGAATTGGGGAACTTCTTTTGGCAAATATATTGTAAAACTCTGAAGTTAGATGTTTTGCATAAATTGAATGTTGAGACCTCAATCATTTAGTGCAAGCTTGAGAAAATTTTCCCTCCTGCCTTCTTTGATGTTATGGTGCACTTGGCTGTTCATTTACATTATGATACAATCCTTAGAGGCCTAGTACAATATGAATGGATGTATCCAGTTGAAAGAAGGCTATGTACATTGAAGCGTTTTGTGAGAAATAGGGCAAGACCGGAAGGATCCATTGCAGAAGCATATGATGCAAATGAGTGCTTGATTGCTAAAGGTACTTTGATGATTTTGATACATGATTCAATCAGGACAACGGGGATAGAGAGCATTTAATTTAAGAAAAGGTGATCTATTTATTTTCCAGCATGGTGTTGATTTGCTTGGAGCCTAGAGGGTTACATATCTTGAAGTTGATTATGACAAGATGGTTTGGTATGTGCTAAACAATTGTCCAGAGGTTGAGCCATATATGGCGTATGTAATCCCTTGTACACTTCTGAATTTTTTTATACAACCTATGATTTAGGTCTAATTTTGAATTAACTATGGTATTGTAGGCTATGCAGGCAAGATGTAGTGAAAGATGGAACTCAAGATCTTGAAATAAGGCATGAGAAGGCATTTGCCACATGGTTTAAGAAGCATGTGAGTTTTTTTGCACAAATTTTGATGAAACTATGATCGGTTGTGTATAGGTGTTCACCATGCTGCATATTTTTGTTGTACAGATGGCAAAACTACATTATGTGAAGGAAGAAGAGGTTAGTGATGGCCTATATGCATTGGCATGAGAACCAGATCTGCGAGTTCAATTATATTTAGCATGTATTGTTGACGGTGTTTCGATACCACACACTTGACCGTGAAAAAAAAATAGGAAGACACAAAACAGTGGAGTTATAGTTGAGGGTACACATAATGGAGAAAATATTGATTTTCTGGTTGTCACAAAGAAATTATTCAGTTGCAGTATAACTCAAGTTTGGACATCAATCAATTAATTGTTTTATTTTGGTCTAACTGGTATGATCTGGAAGGAAAGAAGACAAGGATTAAAGATGATGGATACTTCAAAAGAATTAACAATGGAAGTTACTGGTAAGAAAATGATTCTTTCATTCTAACACAACAAGCAAAAAAGGTATTTTACTTGCCAGACACCAAGTATGGTGGAAAATAGAGATTTGTGCAAAAATTTGAGCATATGCATGTGTGGAGTGTCACTAAAACCGACATGGAGCCAGGACCCAATGGTAGTAGACTTGCATACCAAGATGATGACTCTGATATATGTCAAGTGCAAGTTAATAAAGGTAGTTTGCAGAATCTGAGTTGGGCTGATGAGGAGTGTAGTATCGTTCCTACAAGTGTAGTTGATGACCTTCGCAAACAAAGCAAGGCTACATTGGATGAAAGCGACTCTGAAGATAAGGACAAACTGAGTGGCAATACTCTAGTGAGAATGGAAGTCTCATTAGTACTAACGTTGATAGTGATGACGAGTAGCTTGTGATGTGGTATTTTGTTCAGGGTGTGTATCCGTACTATTGATGTCCTGAACTTTTTACTTATGAATTTTAACTTGGTTCTGAATTTTAACTCTATGTTAATTGAGATGTGAAATCTATAGTGCCATTTGTAACTGAAATGTGAACTCATTTTATGTTTTAGTGGATGAGATACAAACTCATTTGTGCTATAGTACCTATGAATGCAATTTGTTTCTAAGATGTGAACTCAGTTGACTATATTTTTGTAGATGCCATGATACTATAATCTTGTGTTAATAATGCATTTAATTCAAATTGGTGATTTGTCCATTGAACACATCGTATCATCTAGTGTTAATATCGCCTGCGTTGTCATTTATCTCTACTATGCTTTTATCTGGTGCTTTCTCCGGTGTTACTCAGCGAACAATCAGGTATTGTCATTGTTTGGTGCACTGTATTAGGATTCTATGCATTTTTCTAGCGTTTGTTTTTCAAAATCAGTGGAATGTCCGTTGAGCATAACCTTGTTTCCAGTGCCTTTATCCAGCGATTTATCTGGTGATTACATCCTATCGCCCGGTGTTCATCGTCTCATTTGAGAACTATTCCCCGAGCTCTCTAACTCTTTGTTCAGCGTTTTCTCCAGTGCGGTTAGTGGACCTTCCGGTGTTAGCATTTTTTTCATGGCCCCACATGTCATATCATTTGACTCATCTTGAATGGCAGTTCCACATTTCATTCGAGCCCTCGTACATCGTCGCTCATTCATGCCACCCCACCGCGTCTCGTTGTCCTGCACCGATTCTGGCCACCGGGGGGTTCGCCTCACCACCCTCTCTCACCTTCGAATGTCCTCACCACTATGGGATGTCTCCACCATGTGGAATCACCACCACCGCCACCTAAACCTAGCCCAAGGGTTTCACCGCCGCCAGGCTTCTCCGCCGTGTTTCGGCCACTCCGCTCTCAATTCCAATTTCATCGAATTGGATGCAATGTGCCTTGTTCTCAACTCTAATTCATGCCTTTTTTCTCAATTGTGCATCATGCTTATCCTTAGTTACATTTCATATATGTGTACTAGCTCTCACCTATTTTTCTTGATCTTCTACCGTATATCTTGTAGACGGGTCGTGATCTAGCAAAGAGAAAGGGAAAGGAGATTGAGGTGCCTAAGGTGAAGAAAGCAAAGGCACAAGCATGAGGTGGTGGTGCCTTTTGGATTAGAGAGTCTCAGGCAACTCCTGCAGCCACAGCTGATGTTTAGTGGAGCCAAAGAGCTAGGGAGAGTAAACAACAGTCAGAGGGTCAGACACCTCCCTCAGTTCCTCGTCGTTCTGGCCATGTGCATACACAGGGTGGGTTGACTTCGCCTTCTTCTGGTCACCAGTCACCTAAGCCTACTATGGAGGAGGAGGGCGGTGAGGAGGAGAAGGAGGTAGCACAACCAGATGAATTAGAGATCCTGTTGCGTGATCTGACGGGATATATCTCCAAGAGGATCAGGAGGCTTTGACTTGTGCCAGTTGATGAGTGGTTTCCACAGGGTCATGGTACTCAAGCCACTCCGAGGTGTTGGACTCTATTTCAGTCCAAGGTGATGCATATCAAGCTGTTTGACCACAAGACACTGCAGTGGGATGGTCTGCGCAGAGCCTCTAGGGGTGTGAATAGGGATACTTTCATCGCTTCCCCAGATTGACTGCTTTTTTTTTAGAGCACGACAAATTTGTTGAGGATTGGGTTAGAGTTTTCTATGCTACAGTCTGGATTCATGAGGGTCGAGATTATATTCAGTTCATGTTTGATGGCCAACAGTTCAGACTCTACAGACCCCAGCTAGCTCAGATGCTTGGAGTTGAGAAGAGCGACATGTATCTACACATCATAGTCTATGGGGATGCTAACCCACCTCGCCGTGCTTTGGTTGGTGGTAACTTCCCTATGGACGATCAAATGCGTCCGCTTTTTCAGCAGCCGCTCTGTGTCGGATCAAACCACTTGCCTAACTTGTTTATTCCTAAGTCAAAGGTGGTTCACCTGGAAATGAGGAGGAGTTTGTTTCCACAGACCGGCAATGCTGAGGCCATCACTGGTCTTCAGCAGTGGCTTCTTCTATCCATCCTCAGTCACGACCAGTTTGATATTGTGGACTTTCTTATTTGTGAGATTGAGGACTTGATATTCGATGGCATGGCCCGACATCAGCCATATGCTCACTTCATCTCCTACATTCTGAGCCAACTTCGCCACCCAGAGTATGTGCAAGTGTACCAGTCGTCCAGGACACATTTCCACCCCTATAGGCCATCTGCACCAGGAGTTAGACGACATGGCCAAAGGGCCATGAGGTGGGCCCAGGAGCAGCTCACTGAGGTGGAGTGTGAGGTAGCTGCTCAAGAGGACTAGGCACTTGTAGAGGCAGAGGCACAGTTTCCTACTTACTTTGATGTGGACCTTGACAGTGACAGTGATAGTGATGATGTTGAGTATCTACCTCCTGTCAGAGGCACACAAGACCACGAGACTGGTGGCTCAGGCTCTGTAACACCAGTTTTAGCACCGCCACCACCTCCAGTCACTGCTGCCATAGCCAGTCAGGAATCAGAGATTGCTGCTATTCTTCATAGACTGGTTCAGGGTCCGCAGCACCGGGTTGAGCACACCCGACATTTGGAAGAGCGACACACACATCAGGAGGAGCGACAGACAACTTTACCAGAGCAGATGATGTAGCAGCACGAGGCACCACTTGCAGGAGTTTAGCATTCCATGATCAACATGTTTTTGATCTTCTTCGGTTGCATCAGTCATGTGCACCAGCAGATTGGATTACCACCACCTCAGTTTGCAGTGCCAGCACTTGGTCCAGCTCTAACTTTAGCTCCACCATCGACTAGTGTTGGCTGGTCAATCCCGACGCCCCTATCTTCGATCCCACTGTCTCCGTTTCTTAAGACAGAGTCATTGCCTTAACCAGGTGGACCCTTTTTGCTACCAGTTACCTCTCAGGTGTCCTCTCCACTGTCAACAGCTTCACTCACTTTTGGGGAGACACCACAGCTGACTCTGCCTGGTCTGAGTGCCACAGTTAGTCCCACACCTCCAGTTCAGCTGCCTGAGTTTGGACTTAGCTCGACAGAATGAGCACTTAGGCCTATGAACGCTCAGATAGCCAAGGAGATGGTCATGCAGGGTGTTGTGGTTTCTAGCTCTAAGTCACCTGCTGCTCCAGTACTTGAGGTCTCTTTCTCAGCAGCTCCTAATGTTACCACTTCTACTTCTGTCTCAACGACTGTACCTACTCCTGCACCTGTTTCGAAGAATCTTGTTGTGGCGACCGCACCTACTCCAGCTCCTAGTGTTAGTGCACCTACTCTGGAGGATCCTGTTGTGGCGACCGCACCTACTCCTGCTCCTGCTATCAGTGCGCCTACTCCAGAGGATCCAGTTGTGGCGCCCGCACCAACTTCATTTGCGAGACCTTTGTCTCCTGACTTCGATGCCCTTTCTGCTTCTAATGAGGCCGAGCACAAATCTGGCTCTAGCTTTGGTTCCAAGTTCGAGGTTTGTCCTTTTATCACCACAGCAACGCCTCCTTCTTCTCCAGCCCTGGATGCTAAAGAGGTAGATATTTAGGGGGAGAAGAGGGAGTAGAGTGCTAGGTATGTGATATCTTATGTGGTTTTCATGTATGGACAAGCTATTTTTATGTGTGGATAAGAAATGTAATGTGTCTAATTTGGCCTAGCCTTTATGCTCAAGTAGTAACTTCAGGCCTCTCAACCTCGAAGGCAAGGCAAAAGGTGCGACTACGAAGCATTGGCCTCAACCTCCTTTAGGAGTTGGTACCATCAAACGACTCTTTGACAGAATGGTCTTCCAACGATAATGTGAAGGATGAGCAAGAAGCAGCAGCCTGTAAGCGTGCCCAAGAGGAGGAGGAACAGAGGTAGGCACGTCAGCTGTGTGTTGCGGCGGAGCAAGAAGCAACGTCCCATAAGCATGCCCAGGAGAAGGAGGACGTGAGGATGGCCCGTCAGTGCGCTGTGGGTGAGCATAAGAGGGTGGCCCGTCAGTGTGCTACGAAGGAGGCCGAAGGCTCGAACCGTAGTGGCATTCAGGTGTTGAACTTTGATGTCTTTAACACGCCAACGAGCCTAGAGCATAGGCGATGTTGTGGTTAATCAAGCATGGCTAGGTACTCTGCTCCACCACCATTGACCCCACGGTGTCCCCGGACGTACACAAGCCATCAGTCGTCCATGTGAAGACACAGTGCTCATCGCAGGAGAGGTAGAGGGATATTAAACTGGCTCAACTCGACTGACTTTTGGGGGGTGACCTATGAGAACTATTATGTGTATATGTGTGTTTGTCGATGCCTATGACTTGTAATATCTGTTCACTTGAATATGGCCAAGAATGCGAGGACCGTACCCAAGTTCAAAGAACTAGGGCAAAAAGTAGAACAAAAAGATAAATTGTATTGATAAGAGATCGATTATGTGTTGTTTCAATCAACCTGCACCCTTTTAGCTATTTATGAGGGGCGGCATGGACTTCCAAACCAGTCCAAATCAAAATATGCACACCAGATAAATCTATGTGAATAAAATGCTATCTTCAAAAACCTTGGACTTCAAGCTTTGTCCTCACCGAATAAATCGGTGTGAACAAAATGCTAGCGAAGGAGTTTTATGTTTATGCCGTACAATTACTCAGAAGTGTTTTGGGAAATTCTTCATAACACTAGATGTTCCTATGACCTACGGGAGTTTTGATCTTTGTCTGGTGTTCACAATCTTCCGCTACAACTCCTCTCCTCTATCTTTTACACACCGGAGGATCTGATGATGACACCGGAGTATTCACCGGACTAAAATTCAGAGAGTAAACTCTAATTTGAACGCACTGAATGATCCTTTGTTTAAAACAAGCTATCACCAGACTATCCAGTGTTCACATTAATTTTGACCCAAGCCAAATTTAAATGTCAACACTAGTTTATAAGCCCCAATCCCCTAATTCCATAGTTCATACGATCTACAATTAGGGATGAAAACAGATGGGAACGGTCGGGAAAACCCTCTAACCATTTTCACTTTCACATTTTCTTAGCCGGACGAAAACGGAAACAGGATAGGTGGGAACACGAACAGTCGGGACATAATCGGAGGGTCAAAAATGAACCAATCCGATCAAAAAAAAGTACCGGTATCGATCGGGATTCGAAAACACAAAACAAAAAAGGCGACAAGAGGGGGTGAATAGGAGCCTTTGTAGGACCTGAAGATTAACAACAAGGTCAACATGACACATTTGCAAAAGGAGACCAAGGAGAAGAAGAAGATGATGAATCTCTCCAAAAAGACCTTCTACATCTACATTGAGCCTAACTACAAGAACAAGACCAAAAGCAACCACTACAAACTCAAGAAAAAGGAAAATGGCATGATAGTTGCACATATGGTTAGGAGAAAGGACCGGGGATGAAACCAACCCATTTGGGTGCCCAAGGAAGTCATCACCAACATGAATGGGTCCCAATCAATTTGGATTCCAAAGAAGACTTGAAATCAACAAGTTGGCTTGAGGATTTGGAGACTTGGCTCACAAAATGAAGTGAAGGTTCAAGCAATGAAGCCAAGTGCATAAGATTGAGCGCGTTGATGAAGATCATGATCATCATATATCCAAATCCCCATCCAAAGGTTAAAGGTACTAAATGCTAAACCCTTTCAATCTATACATTTGCCTTGTCTAGGATTGCATAGCTTATTTCATGGTCATCATATATCCAAATCCCCATCCAAAGGTGAAAGGTACTAAATGCAAAACCCTTTCAATCTATACATTTGTATTGTCTAGGATTGCATAGCTTATTTTAATTTATTGCAATGTCTAGTGTAAGTTATTCTTATGGTAGGTTACTTGTGTTGCTCTCTTCTATGAGCAACCTACATGGTTTATTAGTTGTAGATTTCTTTCATGGCACAAGTTCTACAATTGGTATCTTTCATCTGCGATGATCCAATCTATAGGATAAATCCCCATTGTTATCAAAAACAAGTGCATATCTCTCACAAGTATTCAACATTTGTATGCACACATTTAGGGGGGCATATCCTATAGGTTGTGATTTTGAGAATAACATGTGTTGCTAGATGTATCTTTTGTAGTCTCATGGAGCAATCAACATGTCCCCGGAGGTATGCAATACTTAAAGGCTTAAATTGGTATCATTATCGTTTCATTTATATATTTAAGCTACCTCCATACATGATATGACTTAAACTTCCTACCTCTACTTATTATCGAGATGTGCATATATTGCTACATTCCTACAAGTGGTATTCACAAGTGGGTCTCAATTTATGTATGAACACATATAGGAGGAGTTTATATTATATCATATGTGTTTCATGAATTATGATTCTTATTTGTCTTTTTCAATTGATATCAATGGCTCCTACCTTTACAATTGGTATATCTTTTCAATTGGTATCATTTCATTAGATCTTAATTTATGAAACTCTCTCTCATGTTCTCTAACACTCTTCCGCGAGCTCAACATGTGTTTGTAGCCCTTTTTGATATTGTTGACAAAGAGGGAGAAGTTTGACGACCAAAGTAAGAGGCATGCCTAGTGGAGAACAAGAAAGATGCCAAGGATGACAAATGGGGACTCATCTACATTTGGTATCAAAAGCATACAGTGGAGAAGCTTTTGCATGGGTCGATCAAGGGAGATAGTGGCAATAGAGAAAAGGGGAGCCACAATAAAAGGAGGACTAAGTGGTAAGAACATGCATCCAAGCAATGTTGTAAGGCTTTGTGCTTTCTACAATTGTTTTTATTTATTATTTGCCATTTTCTTTGGTTGTGTTGTCATCAATCACCAAAAATGTAGAGATTGTAGCAAAAAAACCCTATTAGGATATGATTGTGATTCTGGTGATTAATGATAACATAGTCATTGGGACTAACATATTTGTCAATAATATATGTTAATAGGTCTCATAGATGCAATACATCAAGAAGTCACCATAGTCGGGATAAAGCTTGGTTGAATTAGAGAAATCCCAGAAAAAATGTACTCACCGGATGGTCCGGTGCTAGAAGAATTGAATGCGCTGGAGCTTTTTGCCCAGAGGTAGCTTTACCTTACTGGATGGTCCGGTGTCAAATGGACAGAAGCAGCGGAGCATTGTTGAAAAAGGGGAGAATGCAGATGGCTTCACTGGATGGTTCGGTTATCACCGGAGGATCACGCTGAGCTAATTCTTGCAGAGAAGAATCCCAGCATAGAAGAATGAAGATCAACTCATCAAAAGGTCAGGTGCCTGTGTTGTACACATCAGATGCTTTACACCAGAGTATTTCCTACAGAAGCATTTCCAAGAGATGAAGATCGAAGAATACCTCACCAGATGGTCCGGTGATAGGTGTTCTGTACACCGGAGGCTTACACCAGAGCAATTTACACAGAGAGGCTCCAGAGGCTTGGATGGCTCAAATTACTCACCGGATAGTCCGGTGATGGAGATGGTGTATACACCATAGTGTCCGGTGTTCAGGATGACTTTGAGTGGGTTCCAACGACTAGTTTCTAAGGTTGTACTCATCGGATGATCTGGTGTTAGTACTACTATTCTTACTGTATCATTCGATGTTAACAGCTTCTCTAAGTCGTTGGGTTAATGGCTAGTTAGCGGGTTTGAGACTATAAATACCAATCCACTCAGTCATTTGAAGGTGTGGCATGTTGCTGGAGTCTAGAGAAACACAGAGACACTTGAGAAGACATCCAAGCCAGCAAAGTGCTTAAAGTAATCATCCAAGGCAATTAAGCACAAGATTAGAGAGTGATTAGTGCTTATAGGCCTAGAGTGAGTTGTAGCTTGATGCTGCAGCTTGAACAAGAGATCAAAGAGTGATCCTAACTTGTACCAAGTGGTACGTCGGTGCCTTGAAGTCTTGATGACTCGTCAGCAACTTGAGCCAGAGTTACTCAAGCTTGTTGACCCTCCAACTTAGTGTGGAGCGGCAGCAAGACATGAGTGCGGGGACCCTTGCCTTTGTGGCTCAAGCTCCGAAGTGATGCTTGTGGTGAGGCCTTGCCTTGGTGGCTTGGTGCCTCATCTAGCTTAAGACCTTGGTGGCTCAAGAGCCATGACCCGGTGTCATCCGGGAGCATATCCTTGGTGGAGCTCCAACATGGACTAGGGGTGGCATTTATGCCATCGATAACATAGGATAAAAATCCCTTTTTCTGAGTTTGCTTTCTCTACCATCTTTATGCTTTCACATTTACATTCTTGCAATTTACCTTTATATATTTACTTTCCTAGAGAAGCTTTCTAGGATTGGCTATAGGTTGCAAACCTTTTGAGTGGTAGAATAGACACACTAGATAAATTTAAAGCATATTTAGATAGAAATTGATATAGGTTTATCTTATGAAATTTTTAGAGCTATTAGGTTAGTGTTCTAAATCACCCCCCACCTCACCTCTTAGGACATCACCGATCCTTACAAGTAGTTAGTCACAATTAAAATCATGCATAAACAAGTTCATGCAAACCCAACTTAACTAAATTTAGACATTGTCAATGACTCATCACATATAAATCAAGGTACATATCTACATGGTTCCTCAATCTCCCCCTTGATGAGTCCATTGACAACACACATTAAAAATAAAGAATGAGTTGAAGCACATAAACCAATTGACATATCTAGGTAATCAAAAACCTAATAAAAGCAAGAACATGATCACTTAGCATAGGATGAATGCAAAAGCCTAAAGCCAAAGCCAAACCAAAACCAGAACATTCTTCTCCCCCTCTTGGTGACAATGAACAGGTTTCATTTATGCAAGGTTCTTCTTTGTAGTTTAGTGCATAATTTCTCAACCTTTGGCGATGGAAACATCAAGGACAAACACCATGCAATGCATGAACATGCAATCCTAATGACCTTCCACAAGTATATCACAAAGGATTTGCAAATGCTAGAAATATCAAAAGGGCTACAGAGAGTAGAAGGTGGAGCTTGTAATCACACAAAAGCTCAAAAAGAAATAGTGACACAAGAGCAAGAAGCCACACAAGCTAAACCTAAAGAATTGGTGGCACAGTTAAGTTCACAAAGCCAAATCATGGTAAAAGGAACCACCACATAAGCATCCACTCGTGCTGGGGTAATACAAGCATTAAGAACTAGCAAACTTCAATCTCGAACTAGGAAATCAAGCATTCATGACATAAGGCTTTGCAAACGCTCACATATGAAACTAAGGGTCTGTTTGTTTGGGCTTGTGCTTCTGGCTTCTCTGAAAAGCTGTGCTTTTGGCTTTTCTGAAAAACTGCTTTTAGATTTTAGTTGTTGGAATTTACAATAATTTTTTGGCTTCTCAGCACACTACTTCCCATAAAAGCTACTCTCAGCTGGCTTCTCAGCTTCTAGTTTATTTCCTTAGAAGCGGGCTTCTGGCTTCTCCAGAAACCACTTTTCAGCAAACCCGTTTGTTTGGGCTTCTGGCTTCTGAGCTTCTAACAGAAGCAGAAGCCAAAAGCAGCCTGAAATAAACAGGCCCTAAGACTTAGTTAGATCAAGTGATTAGAAATTGAACATTTAGGTACAGTTCTTTGTAATTCATTTTAAGCTCAAATTATCTGTTATCCAAATGAAGTGTCGCACGACTGGGTACGGCAAACACCTCAAGGCATCAAGACAACCGTATTGGATCACATCTTAGCACATGAAACTTGATTGCTCAAGATTTTACATATTATCAAGTTTTCACGAGATCAAGTTAAGTAGTGTCTTTACGACATAAGGAACGCAAGCTCCCCCAAGATTCTATCATGAGCTAAACATTTGACAAAGACAAAAAAAATATAGTGCAATATTCTCCAATCCATTGTCTTGAACCAAGAAGCTTAGAGAAAGATATTCATCAAATTAGCCTTGACACATGTATTGAGTAAGCCAAAGCAATTCCGAACATGATAATCAAGAATGTAGCATTTCATAGTCTACATGATTCATAAAATTACCAAATATCATCTTTAGAAAAGCTAGCTTGCTTGAAATGTTTCATGTCAAAGCATCAAGAGGAGCCTAAGATTAAGAGTTTTCTCCACAAAACTACTGAACTCAGTCCAAATTAAAGACTAGCAACTGAAAATGCTAAAGGCAAACAAGTCAAAGCTTAACTACTATGATTATCTTACAGAATGCTATGCAATGCAAAAGCAACAAAAATAAGATAGAGTATGTACAACGGTAACTCCCCCTCACACAATGCCATAAGGATGGCACAATCCAAGCTCTCCCCTTAGAAAAGCAAACCTGGCGACATCTAAATGTTTGGTGAAGATATCGGTAAGCTAGTGTTGGGTATCTATGTATCTCCAGTTAATGTCCCCCATTCTCATTGTGGTCTCGCAAGAAATAAAATCTCACATCTATGTGTTCGGTTCTGATATGCTGTACTAGGTTATTGGCTAAGTTTATGACACTGGTGTTGTCACACAAAAGTGGCACACTCTTGAAATCTAACCCAAAGTCTCTCAAGGTAGCAACCATCCACAAGATCTAAGAACAACAACTCAACAGCAACATTTTCCCCTTCAGCAATTGACTGGGCAACACTAGACTATTTGTGAGAAAACCAGCAAACAAGAGAGGTACCAAGAAATGACAATTACCTAAGATACTTTTCCTATCAATCCTACAACCAACAAAGTCAGCATCTAAAAACCACGAAGAGAAAGCAAAGAAGATATAGAAAACCAAAAACAATACTCAAGGGTGTATTTGAGATACCTCAAGATGCGCTTCACCGCTTGGCAATGAGATGTACTTAGTGATGCTTGGAAGCAAGCACACAAGAAGACAGCGAAGTGGATATTGGGTCTTGTCATCGTCAGGTACAGGAGGGAGCCAATTATACTCATGTACTCCCGCTGGTCTACTGCCTCACCATCTTCATCTGGATCAAGCGCGGTCAAGGTAGCCATCGGTGTTGCCAAGGGCTTCACATCTCTCACGTCGAACTTCTTCAGTAGATCTTTTGTGCACTTCATCTGATAGACGAATGTAACTTGCTTGCATTGCTTGATTTTAAGCCTAAGAAAAAAGTTGAGCTCGTCCATCATCGACATCTCGAATTCCCTGCTCATAGTTTCTACAAATTTGGCCACAATAGCATGAGAGGAGCCACCAGAAATGATATAATCCACGTAAATCTAAACAAGTAGGAAATCATTGTCATGCTTGAAGGTGAACAAGGTTTTACCACAGACCCTATCACATACCTATGATCTAGCAAGAAAGACTTAAGCTTATCATACTAAGCTCTAAGCGTCTACTTAAGCTCATACAAAGCCTTCTAAAGCTTGTATACTCTATGTGGGTATTTGGGGTGCTCAAAACCAGGGGTTTGTGGACATAAACCTCTTCCTCTATAAACTCATGTAGGAAATCACTTTTTACATCCATTTGATACAAATTGAAACCCTTGGATGTCGAAAATGCAAGGACGATCCTAATAGCTTCTAGTCTAGCTACTAATGCAAAGGTCTCTCCAAAATTTATCCCCCTTGTTTGAGTGAAACCTTGGACCACAAGTCTATCCTTGTTTCTAACCACAGACCCATCCTCATCCTTCTTGTTTTTTAAAACTCATTTGGTTCCTATGGTATGGATATTTTGGGGTGGTTCTACAAGGACCAAAACTTGGTTTCTCTCAAAGTTTTCAAGCTCTTCATGCATGACATTGACCCAATTTGAATCAAAAAGTGCATGTCCAACATCATGGGGCTCAAAGAAAGCAACAAATGCAGAATCAGTGAAATGAGCATGTTGAGCAGACTTGGACCTTGTTACCCTTTCATTGAGATCACTGATCATCGCATGTGGAGGGTGTCTCGGCTGAATATGTTAAGGGGCCTCACGATGTGAGTATATCTCCCCCTCAAACACTGCTGGTGCAGACTCGAAAGTTGCTAAAGTGGAAGTACATAGTGCATGACCTCTGCTAGTGTCGAAGAAGCAGGAGCTAGCTCAGGAGCTGGTGTGATAGCATGAAGTAGTAGATCATCCTCATCATCACCGGGAGCTAGAATATCGTCATATACATAGATGCTTTCACTCATCTCTTGATCACATGCATACTCAAGAACAGGGCTAGCACAAGGGATTGATATATCAAAGGTCACATCGCATGAATCCATGATGGTGTTAGTGTCAAGATTATAAATCATGTAAGCATGATCATGAAGAGAATACCCAAAAAAATCTCATCAAAAGAATGCACTCGAACTTATCAAGATTGCCACGCTTTAGGATGAAGCAACAACATCCAAAGACTCTCAAATGTGAAACCTTCAGCTTCCTCCCAAAACGCAACTCATAAGAAGTCAAATTCAAAATCGAGTGCAAGAAAATCCAATTTGAGATATAACAAGCTACGCTAATAGTCTCTGCCCAAAACTTCCTATGAGTTCAATGCTCATCAAGCATCGTTCTAGCCATCTCAACAAAAGTTTAGTTCTTCCTTTCAACCACGCCATTCTATTGAGGAACATGTAGGGCAAAAAATTGATGATGAATGTCATGTTCAAGACAAAAAGCATCAAAGATATAGTTCTTAAACTCAGTGCCATTATCACTGCAAATTGCTATCAATACACTAGGGAGTTCCTTTAACAATCTCAAAGCTAAGCTCTGAAAGTATGAAAACACTTCATCCTTGCTTACAAGAAAGAACACCCAAGAATAGTGAGTAGTAATCAAAAATTACAAGTACATACCACTTCCCACCCGTCGAATGAACTCAGAAAGGACTAACAGTGTCCATATAAAGAAGTTCTCCTGGTCGTTCATTCATCACCAGATTAACTAGTGAGTGAGAGGCGACAACCATCTTGCTATGCCAACAAGGAGCACAAATAAGGTTCTTCTCAACCTTGAGCTTGGGCAATCCTCAGATCAAGCAAAGGCCACTCAACTGTGTGAGAAAATCAAAACTCATGTGCCCTAGCCTCATGTACCACATCCAAAACTCAAAAGAAGGTTGTGCAATTAAACACCAAAAAGATCCATAAAACTCAAAAAAAATCAGCTCCAAAAGCTCTCCCAACTCGAGAAATTTGACAAACCAAATCGCCCGAGAAATCAAGAACTCGAGAAGCATTATGCTTGAAACGCACTTTCAAGTCCTCATCCAACAACTGAGATATAGAAAGCAAATTGTATCCCGAATGCTCCACCAAAACCACATCTTTGAGAGTAAAACTCTCACTCACTTTTATCATACCTTTGGCCATCACTCTACCTTTTCTGTCATCCCCGAATATGATGTACTCATGCTGCTTTGTCGAGGTGAGGCTGGAGAACCATGATGCATCTCCGATCATATGGCGCTAATAACCAGAGTCAATTAGCTACTTGTCCTCCAGGCCTCCACCTGCCTCTTAAATCAAGTAAGAAGAGCTCGAGTACTCAGTGCTGGGGTAAGTAAGAAACTTCTTCAGAATCCAGCACTGAGTCGCTCAAGAAGTAAAAGCAGGTGTATGTAAATCAGCCCTAGCACTCTGGAGACAAGTACCATAATGAGGAAAATGTGGCCTGCCAAAGTGTTAAAACTCAAAGCCTCTGACATGCGGACTAAAACAATATGACTCATGGTATGATCTACGCCAGGAATCACCTCTAAAAGAGAGTAGAAGAGTATCAAAATCCCGTGAGTGATAGCGAGGAAAAGGCTCATGTACACAAAAAGAGAGGCAGTACATGTCCCGATTACTCCACTACCACTCACGCGCTCAGCTCTCCTACGACGAAAATAGAACTCAATTAAGTGACCCTCTCTCTGGTCGTAGGTGCACACATAGTGTCTCTCGGGAACTGGCATGTTGGTCACTCTAGGTTATGTCATAGGAGCTTTCATCTTAGGTCGAGGAGCTCTCTTAGGTTGTGTCTTTGGAAGCTCTCTCTTCTTGATTTGTGGTGTGCGATTGTTCTTTTTTGGCTTAGGCTGTGTGACATTGATCTTAGATTTTTCACACTCTAGGGTAGCGGATATGGTGAGCACAATCTTACTTGACCCATTGTAGGCCACTCTCTCAAAAGCCAACCCTAGAGCTAATCTTGCCTTATCCGTACACATCTTGGTCTTGGCTAAGATCAAATCCATTTTACCCTTGCCTTCTGAGTACTTCTTCATAAGAGAAAGGATGCTCTCATTCTCACCCATGAGCTTCTGAACTTATAAGCTTTTGAAGTTCCAAGGGCGTTTCTGCAAATTTTACTTGATTTTTGAGAATAAACTGATTTAATTTTATACTGAAAATCTTATTTATGATGTCATAAAACATTTATTGAATTATTTTTGAGTTGGAAGATGCGTGGAAAATGTTCATGGGCTCATGGACCACGGCATGGAGGCCGATCCATGGGTCTACGGTGGACCGATTATATAAACCGAAGGGGTACGCGATCTCGGCTGTTGGATCTTGATCGGACGGCTAGAATCCAAAGGGCTCGGCTGGGAGGCACTGAAAAGGGAGGGTGACTGGCCGACAGCGGCGGGGTGGCCGGAGCATCGCTGGAGTGGCGTGATCACGCGCCTCCGGCCATGGATCTCAACGGGAGGAGCGTAAAATGAATAGGAGGGAAAGGGGAGCATTACCGAGGGCTTCTCGTCGATGGAGAGGGGCTGAGGGAGGCCGGCGATAGAGAGGGGCTGAGGCGAGGCTTGAGCTCAATGCAGCGGCGCTCCAAGGGTTGGGCGGCTGGGAAGAGGCGGGACGGTCTTCCGGTGGCTCTACGACACCAAAGAAGCAAGAAACGAGATCAATGGTGGCTCGGGCACAGAGAATCAACGCGATAGAGCACTTTTACCGGCAACGATGAACAAGGGCATGGCGACGGCGCTAGAGCAAGGGAGAGAGGCAAAAGGCAATCGGACAGGATGGGAAATGAACGTGTGGTGCTCAGGATGGGTTTTATATAGGGAGGAGAGGGCTCAAGGAGGGAGATCGACATAGTCGGAGCCGTTTCCAAACCTAGCGGCCACCATGGCTTTGAATGCAGCGGCTTCCACATTAGAGAGGGGTAAAGCAGGGGGAATCGGTCGGGGACACGTGATTAGGGGGCGGGGATCGTTGCCACTGCTTTTAATTGACATTAAACGACTCGGGGAGGCACGGATTTGATTGCCTGGCGGGAGGAGGAAGAAGCGGAGCCGTTTGGGCGGTTCGGCGGCTCGGCTCGGCGCGAGGGGGCAGCTCGGCTTGAGAGAGAGGGGGCAGCTCGCGTGGGCAGCCCGACGGCTCCAGCTAGGCCCACTTGGCAGGGAGAGAGCGCGGGAAGGGGCGACTCGGGCGCGAGGGAAGGCTGGCTCGGTCGGGGCAAGCCGGCCTAAGGCCCAGCGCGGGAAAAGAAAAGGAGAGAGAGGGGGAGGTGGCCCATGCGAGGAGAGAGAGGAAGGGAGAGGAAATGGGCCGGAAAAGGACAATCAGCCTGAGAAGCTTTTATCCATTTTGAAATTCCTTTTCTTTTACATTTTGAACCAAATTCAAAAGAGGTTCAAACAAGCGCCTCCTTGCGAGCTTTCGCAAATATTTTTCACGCATGAAAACCTATTGTAACTACGACGGCATGAATGCATCAAACTTAAATATAATCTATGGTAAATTTACATTTAGAAAATAATTTCTTTCTATTGAAACAAATTTGTAACTCCCATTTAATTCTAACAAAATTTTAAACTATTACAAAAATTGAAATTTTAGGGTGTTACATGAGATACATTTCAACTTGGTTTCTCATATTAATATAGGGGTACATGTCGACACTCTAAGTACCGACATGATCTATCGATACAACAGCCGCCGATAGATACCCCTTGTCACACTACCAATGCAATAAAAGCTAGGGCCCACCACCAATCGGAGCATCATGTGTTGATACAGGCATGTCCGTAGGTGAAATACCAACATGGTGCTAGTCAACATTTCAGCTGCCGATATGGTGCTATTTTGACAATTTTTCATAAATAGATAGTATTTTTGTAATTTTTTAATAAAATATTATTATTTAAAATATCTGTGATGAAGGAGCTGCTGCAACCGTGTATTTGGGCATTTTGGCGTGTAGGTGAGATGAAGGGCGTGATGGAGTAGCTGCATGAGATGCTCTTAAGATGCAAGGCGGGAAAAGTGAACAGAAAATGTAGGGCACATATGCAAATGGAAAAGAAGAAAGAGGAGATTCATTCAATCACGAGATCCGGTACAAAATATAATATCATTGATTTTTCATAAGAAATTATAGTCTTCCCATGGGTAGAAAAAGAAGCCTAAATAAATAAGTAATACCGTGATGATGCTACTTTCGCACACCGTGCATCACGCATACATGCATCCTTGTCCTGTTCGTGACTCCGCAAACACATGCGGTGCCTGGATGGACGCCTGAAAGTCAAAGGAATCGTGCCGATGAGTCGGTTGTCCGTTGCACTTTCTGTCGATCGTAGCTGCATCTTTATCCGCCTGCGGTTTGCCGGTGATCATTGCCCACCAGAAAGACGCATAATCTCGTGGAAGGATCAAAAAGATACGCTTGGCCACTTCTTTCTCTTCTCCCGGCCTGCTGGGCGGCCACTACTCCGGCTCTGCGTCGTGCCAGTCATTGAGCCGAAGATCGATCACAGCAACGATCCATGAGGATTGATCGTCTCCGCCGTGGCAAATTTTATTCATTCCCATGTGGATTTCCTACTTGACTGGTGCAAGTTCTGACGCATTGTGGGCCCACGGATCTGGTGCTTTTCTGAGAGGTCCCACAGTTCAGATACTGCATGGACCAGAACCTTCGTATGGATAGTGACGATGAATATTGGCAGTTTAGCAATCGTCGACAGATTAGCTTAATCCAATGCAGGGGATGCAGCATTTGTCGTGTCAATCAGGTAGTAAAAGGGGCTGTCTAATTTCTGCAGCCACAGTCACAGGCATGTGTGAAATCACGGAAGTGGTATGGGCCATTCCAACATGACTTATGGCCCATTTAGTCTGGACTAGAGCATTGTCTTTCCTTTATTACAACTGCAAGGAAGACGTAGATGAGTGGGCACTCAGTTTACCAGGTAAGATGATACTGTAATATGTCTAGCTATGGAGATTTCCATAATCTTTTCTTTCAAATTTCCTATCACATTTATACTTTTAGACGTACCCTAGAATTGTAGTAGTAGTTTATGGCCCACAACTTTGCAAAAATTTGAACTTTTCACTCAAGGGTTATAAGCTGATTCGAACCGAGCACCAAACATTGGAAAATGGTTTCACCAAGCTGGACTACCACAACCCACTACAGTGTCAAAGGGGGCCCAACAACTTGATCATTACACCTGGGGCCACACTTGGGCTTTATTAACTGGGCCAGGTTGTACTGTAGCACATGCCGAGGAACTATTGCTACTATTTGCCAAATATTTATCTCTCGTCATTTCAGTTCACCAAAGCTCCTTGGTTACCCTTGCTACTCCCCCAAGTATAGATCAGGTATTATTTGAATCGAATTGCGTACACAGATCAAACATGCAGTTCACCCAACAAATGGGACCAAAATTTCAGTACTGGACAAAGCAAGAAACGACGGAAGGCGAACAAGGGACCCCAGATAAAGTCAAGTACTATACATATGCATGCATATATACAAATATGATGTGGTAATCACTTAATAATTCACGCTTTATTTAACCACGTTGGTCCATCATATCCCTCACTGTGAAGTCTTTACTAATAATCAACGCCATCTGTACTTTACATGTGTGGTAAATTAAACACTTTGATTTTAATCATCACACGAACGAATATGCTCAACAGAAAAAATAACAATTAAAAGAGGAGGGGAAATTAAGAACACTAGATGAAACGCTCGTAGTAATGTGCAGTGCATCATGGTAGTCGATGGATCGATATCAGGCTTAGCCAGTAATTTGCAGTTATTAACAATTGCTGCTTGCGTTGGTTCCTGAGTGATTGTCTGATTGATTAATTAGCACCAGTTGCTTAGTCCATGGACGTCGAACTGCACGGCGACGTCGTCCTTGCCGCCACCGCCGTAGACGCACTGCCCCTGCAGGGCGCCCTGCTGGCTCGCGGCGGCCTGGAAGGCGCCGTCGAAGTACTCCGACCACCTGAGCTCGTCCAGCGCGCCCGCGTAGCTGTCGACGTGGCCGGCCTTGCCCAGGGTGTTTTGCCCGAGCTCCAGCCACGGCAGGTTGGAGCCGGCGATGTTGGTGCCGCAGTACTCGGCGTCTGCCATCGAGGTCAGCGTGCTCGAACTGGACGCCGACGGGACGACCGGCGCCTGCTGGATGCCGCCGCAGTGCTGCTGCTGCTGCAGCAGCGAGTCCATGTCCATGTCGAAGCAGCCCGCCTGCAGGTAGCCCGACAGTGACGAAGGCGCCGCGCTGCCCGCGACGGGCCAGTCCAGCGGTAACTTTACGCCGTCCAGCATTGGAGGCTCCGCGAGCGCTGTCGTAGTCGGGATGAGGTCGGCGTCGCCGAACACTGCGCGGCAGGTGCTCGTGGTGGCGGCGGCGCCAATGGCCTCGGTGAGCGGCTTGTGGGTGGCGGGGTCGATGCCGCGCTCCCTGAGCCTCTTCTTGATGTACGAGTTCCAGAAGTTCTTGACCTCGTTGTCCGTCCGGCCGGGCAGCTGCGCCGCTATCTGGGACCACCTGACCAGTATGCAAGCCTAATCAGATTCTCCATTGTTCATTGCCATGCGTGCAATTGAAGTTGATGAGCAATACATTGCCAGATGAAGAAGGCAATTGCTTACTTGTTTCCCAGCATGGAATGGAGATGTATGATGAGGTCCTCCTCTTCCTGTGAGAATGTGCCCCTCTTCAGGTCTGGCCTCAGGTAGTTTATCCATCTCAGCCTGCAGCTCTTGCCACACCTCTCAAGGCCTATAGAACCAAATTAACCAACCAACAATGCACCAAATTTAACCAAGATTAGTGACACTACTGAACTTTAGTCTACTATACTACTACTTATCTAAACAACTTGGATTTGGTTCTCTCGCGAAAATCGCGAGTTGCGACAAGATATATACAACATAATTGTTCTCAATTAATCTCTTGGTTCTTCGTCAGCATAATCAAGTAATGCACTAGATTTTTTCAGGAAAAAAAAAGTAATGTACTAAACTAAAGTACATACTCAAGATTATATGCAACATATGCATGGTGCATTCTAGCTAAAGTACATACTCAAGATTATATCCAACAAATGCATATATGGTGCATTCTAGTCGCATATTATAATAAGTTGCTAAAACTAGTAATACACCATCAATTCTGTGCATATATAAATAGCACACTAGTAATACCTGCGAGCTTAGGGACGGAGCTCCAGCAGCCGTGGCCGTACTTGGCAATGTGATTCATGAGCTTCTCGTCCTCCTCGGGCGACCAGAGCCCTCTCCTCAGCTTCTTCTTGTGGCAGCACGACTGCTTCGCCATGCCGGCCTAACCCCGGTGAGGGCGTCCCCGTCGGCCTCTCGCCAGCAACCGATCCCGACGAGGATCGATATAAGGAAGCCGAGGTATGATGGTGGCAGGGGAGGAAGGAGAGGGAGAGGAGGTATAAAAGAGGCCGGCCGGTGTGACCAGGCCAGGCCAAAGCTTGGAGGGGAAGAGGGAGGTCGCTCTCAGGTAGGTGCCGGTACAGTGCAGCGTCCTCCCGTTGCCCTGCTGCCTTTACCAGTGGAGCAATAGCAAGCGCGCGCCCACGCTTTGCTGCACTGCACGGTTGCACAGCTCTGCCTGCTTGCTTCGCTTTGCTAGCTGTATGTGTGAGTAGCACCGGAAATGAATTGAGCTGGTCAAGAATAGTGATAAGGCAAATCTTCGTCAGTGCGTGCTCATAGGCAGGGGCCTCTCTCGTAACTGTCCACACAGCTGCGCATGGTGGGGCGGTTGACCCCCGGCCACATCCCTCTTAATTTCTCCCTTTTCTTCTTTCTTTCTGATGCATGATATTTTCACTGACCTTGCTTTTTTTCTTAATCATTACTCCATCTGTCCGCGAATATAATATGTGTAACAGAATGGTCTAAAACATATTTTCTTGACGTAATGGAATGTCCGAAACACCCAAAATATGAGTTCAGAGACCAACGGAGTGAATTGGGCGTGTTTCGGGTGTTCTCATTTTCGACACTCCGGGTGAGTAATTTGCAGCATTTTATGCCCGCCGTGAACAAGACTTTGCGCTTCACTTCAGACATATTTAAATTATATTACTTGGCCTCTTCACTATGTGAAAAAAAAAATCATAAATGACGGTGATAACGGTCATAGGTTGCAGTTTTTACACCCATCACTTCGAACACGTTACTAATAACTAATCATAAATGATTAATCATAAATATTTTTTGTGTTTTTTGACAAAAAAAATTAAAAAATTATTTTTTCACATAAGTCATTCCAACGCAAGGGCCATCATCACTCACCACGTGTTACATGCTATTTTTAGCACTGTTTTTAAACTCTGTAATCCGTAGGAATCGAACTCGCGATCTCCTCACATGCAAGGCCCCTTACCGCAACACCATCGTGTGTGTTTTGAAGGAAGCTAGATATTTTATCCTTTTAAAAAAAATTACCGAAGGTCATAAGTGACGGGTTATAACCATGATCCGTCATATATGACTATCATAAGTGATAGGTCACAGTTATGATCCGTCACTTATGACTGTTTTCTTTTACCGAATTGTAATTTGATAGGTAATTCGGAGTGACTTTCGATAAATAGGTATAATTTTTGCATACGGATTTCGATTTTAACTTTTTTTAACTCTACGAATATCTTAAAAAGTTACATTCGTCTCTCCCTGACTTTTTCGGGTTCACAAATTTTTCAAGGTCAAAAGTGGCTTGAAAGATTGAGTTCTCGCTCTTCGAAGTTTTTGCACCGTTTTCAGAACACGTGTTTATGTACATAGCTACCACCCCTTACATCAAACTTGAGCAGAAATATACAATGGTTCATATTCCACTGCTGGTAAGGTGAGAAAAAATAAAAAATTATAGCATCATACTATGTACATATCTATTATATAAGAAAAAAATTAAGTAGGTTGTGATAGAAAACTGATTGACTAATACATCTAATGATTGATTAATTAAAATTTCTTCATCCACTCTATTTCATCAAACTGATCATTAGTGATGGATCATAACTTGATCCGTCACTAATAACTCTCTATGATGACTCCTCACTAGATATAATTAGTGGTGGGTTATAATTTGACACATCATTTATGATGGGTCACTTATGATTGGTAATAAGTGATAGGTTACAACTACGATCTATTATTATTATTATTATAAGTGATGAATTATATTACGATCTGTCACTAATTTTATATCTCTTTTACTTTTTTTTCACGTAGTGCTTCCATCTAGAACGTTATTATCCAATGAGACGACGGAAGAGAGTGATGGAACATTAAGCAACTTAATTTGAAAATGGTGGGAAATACTGAGCATAATTCTTTTTATTTGAACAGGGACAATTAATATGTAACTCTAGCTACTTCGGATAAACTACATGCTACGTTCAACCTTTTTCTAGTAAAGTAACCGGCTACGCATCTGGATAAAGCGACGGAAAAGGTATATATCATGCATGCCCCTGTAGGCTCTATGTGTGTTCCGACATTCACTTTGCTTTAACATCGCACTCTATTTTTCCCCATGGAAAACGATTTAACACTAGCACGTACGTACGTCCAACATACATATAATATGTGGCATGCAAGCAATCCATGCATTTGCTTTGCTTTCCCCTGGAAAAATCTCCAAGGTTATCACACGTACGGTTGCAGCAAGAATCTCATGAATGGTGGACGGCAGGACACGAAAAGGTATGCGACAGTTCCTTGGATGGAACAGGGCCGGGACGGGCCGGAGTGTACGTGCTAGTTTTTACAGCGTGCATGTGTTGGTAGCAATCACACATCACTACTGTGTGAGCGCCGGCCTTACAAGAAGCAACCACCACAGTGCAACAAAAAGCAAGTGTACTCTTAGCTAGGCATGCATGCAGACAGCTCATTGGTGATTCTTGATGTGTACTGACTACTCATCATCCATTCATCCCTTAGTTTTGACTCGCCTGCTGAGAACCGGCTCCCTTTTTTTAACTACATGTAACCCAAAAAACATAGTACTAGTACTGGTGGCCTGTTTCATTCAGTTCTCATGGCGTGTGAAGTTGGACAAGGACCATCGTGTTTGGCCGGCGCCGATTTGTATCGTCGTTGTGATGTAAAGTCGTCAGAAGATATAGTAATATGAGTTTAAATAAATAGTATTTTGAATACTGCAGCGATTCTATTATTTATGAATTTATTGTAGTAGACAATCTGTTCGTCCGTTTCGAATTTAACGATTCACAAGAACTAATATTATAACACTGTTCATCTTGTGACGTTACTTTGATAAAATCAGAGGATACGAATTCCTCACCCCTCTCTCAATCACCGTAGCGTGAGGTAGTATCATAGAGCACGCATTGTACACGTATGTTGTCACACACATCACGTAAACGTCGCAACATAAAGCTAAGCTTCTTTGGATCGATCGTGATAGCTGTGCGTTACTTACAAGCCATGCATTCATACACGTACAGACTAACTTAACCGCTCCGGCTACTTTAGTACGTACGTACTATGCCCTACACAAAGTACATTGCAGTTGCTCACGGTTCCTTCTTGAATTATTTTTTTCTAATGGTGCCTTTTTTTATATATACACCCTCACTACATAAAAAATAGACAAATAATACTGTAAAATCAGTCTTATACGTTGACTCATCACTATTGTATGGTTCATAATAGGTCAGCAATGATGGGATATCACTATCAGTTCATAAGTTACACAGAAAAATCAGTCATCGTAGTTGTGAGCCGGTAGTAATGAGGAGCATCACTATTGGCCCGTGTTAAAAATCGGCGGTCAGTCGTTAATACCAACCGGCAATGAATATTGTTTCGGACCTAAATTTTTTATTGTACCCATTTAATACGCATCACATCCGATCCTCTGGCCGGCCACAGCTTAAAAAATTCTAAGTCCGTAGCGCCTCCTCCTCCGATCTGGCCTTATCTCCTCGATCCACTCAAGAGAGAGGGGAGAAGATGAGAAAGGAGATAGAGAGAGTGAGGTTTGGCTGCCTCTTCTCTGGTCGAGCGCCGCCTCCAAGGCGACCTGCTTTACTCCCTCACTGTCCCCTATTCCAGCCTCTTCCCCCATCCATGACATTCGCTCCCATACAAAGATCGAGACCACTTTGGCTGCTTAAGGGGACGAAGAGGATGTGGTGTCGGGTCGGTTCTTTTTTGAGCTCCCGTTGAGGATTGAGGAGGTAAAAGTGAGGAGGAAGAGGAGTAGAGGATGGGGCATGGCAAGATCGAGATCAAGAGGATCAAGAACTCCACCAACCGGCAGGTGACCTTCTCCAAGTGGTGAGTCAGGATCATCATGAAGGCTCATGAGATCGGCGAGCTCTGCGACACCTAGGTTGGCGTCGTCATCTTCTTTAGCGGCGGCAAGCTCTATGACTACTGCTCACCTAGGATCAAGTATGTTTCTTTGGGCTTGTTTTTCAATCTTTTTTCTCTCTTTTTATTGTGCGCTTGGAATTGATCGCAAAGACGCAATCTTTTGTTTGGTGGCAGACTGTCTAGGATTTTGGAGAAGTACCAAACCAACTACGGGAAGATCTTGTGGGATGAGAAGCACAAAGTACGTGCTCTTCAGTTTTTCCCTTTCTTTTCTTTGACCATTTGTTTTAGTAACACGAGCAGAATGGTTTAACAATTGAGTCTTGAGAATGGTTTAACAGTGGCAACGGTGGCACGTCAGTGTTTCCGTGTTTTGGCGGTGGCCTTCGTGCCACTGCGTTTTTGTGATGTGATGGTGGCCTTCGTGCCACCGCGTTCCTATGTTGTGGCGGCGGCGGTGGTGGATGCGGGATCCATGATGGTGAGCATGGTGGGGTCCTGGGTGCCGCTTTTTTCTTTTCTTTTTGTTTTCTAGAAAAAGGGTTCACTGCTGGTGGATAAGAGCCGGCAGTGATAGCAATCCAGCTATCACTGCCCGTTACATATTGTTGGTTCCAAAACCAGCAGTGAAACCCAGTTTGGAACCATTAGTAAAGTCTTATTCTGTAGTAGTGTAAGAAGACACAAAATTAGTGACAGATCGTAATATGACTCGTCACTTATATTAAAAATGATGGATTGTAGTTGTGACCCATCACTGATGACTCATCATCAGTGACAGGTCATCCTAGACTAGTCATAAGTGACGGGTCAAGTTGTGACCCATCACTTATGACTCTTCATCAGTGATGAGTCATCTTAGGCCATTCATAAATGACGGGTCAAATTATGATCCATCACTAATGACTAACTCATCAGTGATGGATCATCCTAGGGAGTTATTAGTGATGGGTCAAGTATTGAGGCATCACTAATAACCAGTTTGATGAAACAAAACAGATGAAGAAATCTGAATTGGTCAATCAATCAGTTTGATGAAACATTAGAGCCCATCAACTTTTCAATTTTTTTCCGTAGTTGTGACATATATAATATATCCTTCATAATATATCAATTATAAATCTAGTTGCTATATTAATTAAAAATAATAACTATATAATAGTTGTCGAACAATGTAGATTTCCTGTATCTAACAGTATTTTCATTTATTTGTAAACCATAAAATGTGTAGTAAAATGGTAAAAGCAAATATGATTTCTAAAGCAATTTGATTTATAGTAGTGTATTGATATTTTAATTTATTTTTCTCTTATTTTTTTCTCATCTTAGCAACATTGGAATAGGAATTATTGTATATTTCTGTTTAAGTTTGATGTAAGAGGAGCTTTCTATTGACACAAATGTGTGTTCCGAAAATAGTGAAAAACTTCCGAGGGTGAACTCAATCTTTCAAGCCACTTTTGGTCTTGAAAAATTCACCGAACCAGATAAAGCCAGGGAGAAATAGATGTAACTTTTTCTGTAGATATCTGTACAGTCAAACAACGTCGAAATCGAAGTTCGTATGCAAAAATTATGCCTGTTTAACCGAAGGCACCCCGGGTCAACTATTTTGTGTGTCTATTTTACAATGAATATTAGTGATGAGTCATAAATATAACTCATCACCTTTTACAAGTCATAAATGACGGGTCACAGTTATAAAGTATTACTTATAACCTTCAGCAAAAAAAATTAGAAAGATAAAATATCCAGCTCCCTTTAGAACCCACACGAGGGTGATGTGGTAAGGTTGCTACTCGCATAAGGATATGTCGCGAGTTTGATTCCCACATAATACACACTATGAAAATAGCTTAAAAATAGCAAGGGACGCGTAGCGAATGGTGATGACCTTGAATTGGGTTGACTCATGTGAAAAAATAGTTTTTTGACTTTTTTTCATGTTCAAAAAGCGTAAAAACTTTTCATCAGTCATAAGTGACAGATCATAACTGTGACAGATCACTTATGACTTATAATAAGTGACAGATTATAATTATGACCCATCACTTATTACATTCATTAGTAACGGATTAAATTTTGACCCATCACTAATAATCTTATTGATGACAGATCCTTACCCCGTCACTTATAATTGGTCATCAATAATACGTTCGAGGTGATAGGTCCTCTGTCACTTACGGTCATCAATAAAATGTTCGAGGTGATAGGTGTAGGATCCGTCACCCATAATAATTATAATCCGTTATTTTTGAGTTTTTTTCACCTAGTGCCTCCATCACTAGACATATACATGTTGTTCTGGGCACATGGCACGTTGGAGTTGATCAATTTTTATTCGGATATGTCGTTATGAGTTGCAAAAATGGTTTGTGTAACGAGTCCTCTGATTACTCAATTTATGTGGCCAACTTAGATATATCACTTTTTGATGCATGGTCAAACTAAAAATTATTTGCCACTGCACGTACGCCTCGTAGGGTGTCTAAAAAGTTAGAATATCAAAAGCATTCCTTTTTTAGGGGTCTCAAAAATGCAAACTGAAGTTTTGTTTCGTGACCATCCACTATGTATGCGGTATACAAAACTATAAAGATTTACACACTTGTGAATCATAAACAATTGTGACTAGTATTCAATGGCCAGTCTTTGTTTTCTTTTTGAAGGGAAATTAGTTGGACATGCAGTTGATGATTTAATGAGCTTCCCTTCAGAACTCCTGTTGTAAACAGGAACCCGTGAAGAACTCTACTCTGCCATAAAGCATCTCGATACAGCGATCAAATTGATTAGACGTACGTTCTAGTACAATAATCTAGTACAATAATCTAGTTTTGATTATTCAGCACTTGATTTATTTTTTGGACCAAAGACCGTTGGCCCTGCTAGCATTTGTTTTCTTTTTCATGGTAGTGCTAGCATATTTTATACATGATACGTCCACTAAGATGCAGATCGATATGTGATAGTGATAATCGGTTATCACTCGGCAATGATAATTAGTTTCAGAATTTATTTTTCTCATAGCTAAAAAAACCAAAAACCTTGTTTGCAGCCGACCACTCCCTAGTCACAAGTCAGGCGGTTCATGAGACTCAAACCCTGACCTCTCGGTCCACACAAAGCCTCTTAACTATCTCACATATCACTATATCACTGATAGTTGATAGAAATGTGATATTTTTTTTCTTTTGACTATTGTATTGTTCAAAACTTTTGATAATTACTTGAGCATCTAAATAACTTTAAATGAAAATTTTGTCAACATCAAAGTTGTAGATCTCATAGGGAGAAAAAAAATCACATAAATATTTTTTTCATCCGACTTCGTATGAATATTAGAAACTTTCTGAATATCTCACTATAAACATGCAAGCAGACACTTATTTTTCCCGGCTTCAATATAAACCAACTTAAGCATTGCACACTACTACAAAATCAGATTTATATATCGGCCTATCCCTGCCGGTTGCTAATGGACCGACAGTGATGGAACATCACTGCCAGTTCAAAAGCCACACAGGAAGAATCAGCTAATGTGGTTTATGAACCGGCAATGATGAAAGGCATCACTGTCGGCTGAAGGCTTGAACCGGCAGTGATGCTTCACTCCTGGGTAAGAGCACCAACCAGCAGTGATACATAAACTATTACTACCGATTCTAGCCATGAATTGACAGTAATAGTTCGTTAAGTACCATTGCTGATTCGTGTTATAAATCGACAGTGATAATAGGTATCACTGCCGGCTCATGTAACGAGCCGACAGTGATAATGGATGATAGCTTATCTTAAAAATTTATAACTTTTTCATATGAAGTCGGATGGAGAAACTTTGCATGAAAATTGTAGCCCTCAATGAGATCTACAAAATTTTGCAGTTGAAAACCTTTTAATTTGATGTTATTTAAATGCCCAAATAATATTAACAAAGTTTTAGCTGTTGTCAATGACAGCTCATCTTAAAAAATCCATAACATTTTTATACAAAATCGGATGAAGATAAACTTTAAATAAAATTATAGCTCTCGACAAGATCTACAACTTTGTAGTTGATTATTTTTTTTATTTGAAGCTATATAGATACACAAATAAATATCTGAAACTAGTACATATGGAGCCACATACCTGATCGCAAACTTTTGGCCTGAATCTAGTGTAAAACACCAGTAGGAATCATTGAAAAAGACACGCACAGGATCGCAAAGTTGAAAACTGCGATCGCAAAGTTGAAAACTGCAAATTTAAAGATTTTTTATCATAAGTTTGGTAAACACTAACTTTCAAATGCAACACTCTGTCTCCAAAAATTTTCAACCAAATCGGAGACGATCAATTTTTGACCAAAAACTTCATGGTCATGTTGAGGATCTTTCGAGCCTTTTTTGAGATCAAGAAAGGTAGAGGTGTAAAAACCTATATTTTTTTTTGGATGTGCGTCCTCATTAGCTTCAAAAGTAAAGTTCAAACGTTAAAATCAGACTTCGTATACAAAAGTTATGACTATTTTATTGAACACTGCACGGATTAGATATAAACTTTTTCATGCGGAGTCAGATAGAGATAAACTTTATATTACATTGTAGAACTCGACGAGATATACAACTTTGTAGTAGATAATATTTTCATTTAGGATCATTTAGTGCAAATAGTTGTTCAAACATTTGATCAGAAGAGGTTAAAATAATTGATTTTGCTGCCCATTGTTAGCTCTAAAACCGGCAGTGAAAGGGGTTTTGGAGCCGACAGTGTTAAGGGTTTCTACAGTAGTGGCATATACTACCTCCGTCGCAAAATAGATAACATTTTAGAGTTGAGCGCAAGTATTAAGGTGGGAGAGAAAGTGACCATCTTACCCTTTTTTAATATCATTTATTGCGTGAAAAATAATACTTGCATTGGGAATTAAGTTACTTAATAGAGAGGGTAAGGTTGGAAAATTTGGGCAAAAGTTACCTTGAATCGTAGAATTTCATGTATTTTGAACATCGCAGAAGAGGCTAAAACGTCATCTATTTTGAGATGGAGGGAGTATTATTTATTTCATCATGTAGTTACTATTGTTAGAGATGATCATTTAACTAACTTATATTTTTGTATCATTCTATATTTTCTCCAACTTTGAACTGAGTTGGCCAGCGTGAAAGTTAGAGAAGAGAGGTTTGACAACTGTATTTCATATATACAACATGTTAATCATTTTTAGAGCTTAAGCATTGTATATATTATCATTTCATCATGTTATTACTAATTTTGTCCTTTCTCATGTAGTTTAGGAGTGCTAAGTACTCCCATGAGTGAACAAACGTGAAAGTAGTCGAGCATGATGAGTTAAGTATGACAAATTGGTTGTAAGCCAGATTTGGACACATAGATGACTTTAAATAAAAAGGTTGTCAACTACAAAATTATTGTCGAAGGCCACAATTTTCATATACAAGTCACTACTGGAAACCGAAATAACCCTGTGTGACAGACATTTTTTATGACAGGCACAACTAAAACCCACAAGGAAAAATAATTTCCTTATCGACCCCTTCTGAACTCATAGGAATATGAGTACACACTTATGAAAATTTGATTTACCATGTTAGTGTCGTCATAACACTTAAGGAAATTAGACGAGAAATTTTCTTGTCAGTACAACACTGACAGGGTAAATGTGAGTCTATTGGCGCGAGCCCAAATCTGCTTGGCACTATTTTTCTCTTGTTGGAGCACTCTTTTTTTTCCACAAGCCTTTGTACCCCTTAAAGAAAAAAAGAAAATCAATTCTTCAAGCCCCACCTCCTCCATGGTCCCTCAGAACCCTAGTTAGCCTCACACCCAGCAGCCTCCATCCACCTCGTCTTGCCCCTCCAGCAGCGAGAGCTAGCAGCCATGGTCCTCCTCTAATTCCTCATATAGAGCCCCCTCCACCCACCTCCTCAGGCCGTGAACCCGCCCCTCTAGTAGCCAGCTGACAGCAGCTATGGTCCTCCTCTGCTTCCCCACGCAGATCAGGACATGGCAGTGGAGGAGCAACAACTGAGCACTAGGTCTTGGGGAGAAGCTTGAGCAAGCTCCTCCATAGCCATTCAAGAGGAGGGGATTGATCTCTCTAAAAGGTTGGGTCAGCCGGGCCAATCACACAGTAAGCCGGGCCAATCTGAAAACCTGAAAACCTAACATAAAAATTGTATTTTGCAGTTCATGCAATCATCTAGCATTCATAATGCCTTGCACCAAATGTCATATGGTTTTCGCACTTGAGTTATTGTTATGATTGTTATGATGTCAATGGATATAGATTTCGTTTCGAGCAGTACGAGAATGGAATATCAGGGTTAACCACTACCAATAGTAGTGTTTGTGTGTCTTCTTATGATGAAAGCGGCAGTGTTCATGAGTATTATGATCAAAATTGTTTGGAAAGGCAGCATGCCACTTGAGTTGGTTTTATTTTATTGTCGTTGGTTTGATCCAACACCTCATGGAGCGTGTCGCACTGAAAATTTAGGCTTAGTGAAGATTAAGCACACATCAAGATTATCAAATTTTGACCCATTTGTAATGGCTAGTCAAGTTAGTCAAGTTTATTATTACCATACCCATGTAAGAATAGAGAGGATCTCACGGAATGGTGGGTTGTATACCATGTTGCTCCACATAGATATATTTCTTCAACCTGTAGCAATGCTGGTTCCAGTCTTGATGAAGGGGCAACTCATGATGTCTCATTCTACAAGAGGATGGATTGGATGGCACCTTTGTTATTGACTTGGGGGATGCCTTAGACTATATGGCCCTAATGGACTCAGATGAGATTATTGACCCAAAAGAATTAGAAAAACTAAATAAATAGCGTATCGATGAAAAGGGTGGAGAGGATGAAGCTACTGACAACCTTGATGAAGAGGATGAAGCTACCGGTGAAGAGGATGAAGCTCCTTATGATCCAAATGCTTTCTAAATCTGTGCTTATGAAACTAAATTTCTAAACTTATATCATGTATGTTGTAGCTTGCTTGCTTAAGATGAAGAGAATATAGTATTATGTGTATTTTGTCTCCAGATCAAATGTTGTATTTTGTGTACCTCAGTCTCTAATATTTATTGATGTATCATGTCTGAATTACTTTTTGCCGTATATTAATGCTACCTTATGTGATTTTTAGCCTATACAACCGATTGATGTTGTATTGTCCTAATGTAGATGGTGAGTAGCATTCACCATAGCCGCAATGGCCATGCCGCCCAAAGGAGCGCTTCTCATGTGAAAACCCTAGTGAGGGTGCCTCTCACACGACCAGCACTGATGATCATTCTTCCCAAAGGAGTGATGCTACTAGATCATCTAACCAGGCCCTACAACCATCTAAGCAAAGAGGGAGAAAGCAGGGGGGCCTAACAAAATTAAGAATGCCTCATGGTGGTCGCAAGGTGGCACTTAAACCACGTGGTGACATGTGAGTAGCATCTACACTTATTATGCTTCTCTCTGAATTTTTAAAACTGCAGCAACCAAACTAGGTCAAAAATTATATTGTTTGCCAATTCAAAAATGTTCCCAGCGATCTATGTTCCAAAATCTGAACTTGTTGTTTTATTCTGTCTCATTCTTACATCTTGATTTTGTGCATAGGCAATTTGATTATGTCGATTACAATTCTAAGGGGGGGGGGGGGTACAAATACACTTCTCAATTTGGGGTCATTCTCAAGAGAGAATACCCAGGTTTGACCAAGGAGATGGATGAGCATGGAGCAATCGTTTGCACTTATCCAACTCTAGAATGGGCTGATTATTATCAAAGGGTAGATAGCATGGGAGTGACAAATGCAGATCATGTGCTTTCTAAATTTTGGGTAAGTAACATGGACTATCTGCAACAATGACTAATTTATCTTACATTTCCTGCCATCTTGGTTTGGCTTATACATAGGGATTGATTTAATTTAGAATAACATCTGGTTGGTCTTCTTCACGTGCAGTGCTTGTTTTAGATCGGAAGGGCGGAAAATGAAGAAGCACATGTCTACAATAGAAAGAAGGAAGAAGCAGACCATGTTTTGGAAAACTATATAAGGAAAAGGGTGAAGGACATGATGTATCAGGCTCGTGTTGATGTTGTCAAGCAATATTACAAGAATAAGCTAAATGAGAAAATAGATGATACACAAGCATGTCCAATAGAACTTGAGTACGAACAATACATGGATGGCAAGCTGCAGTGGTGCAGTAAGCATGTATGCCTTATCTGTGTTGTTATTGGTGTTCCGATGACTACCTCATAAAATGGAAGAGAGGGCAGGAATCTCAGTTTTGTTCTGATGATATTGCTCAGAATCATGGAGGATCTAGACCATTTGTGGAGACACAATATGTCTTGGTATGCTTACATCTATTGTTTATAGAAGTTATAAAATGTTCAGTTTTTCATGGCTCATTCAACTATTTGTTCCCTTTATTTAGGATGAGAACTTTGGACCTGAGTTTGCTACCATCCTTAACACTTACTTAGTAATGAAATCTGGCATTAAAAATGTTGATATTAGTGGTAGAAGTGGTGCAATCAGTAGCCACAAAGCACAAGAGCTTGTTGTATGTATGTTCTATCTTTGCATTATGTCATTTGCACATATCTCAAGCTTTACTTTGAGCATCACCATCATTCTAGGATGACTACACTTCAAAGTTTAGGGTTGCAAATCAAGGAGATTCAGAGCAGCAAGAGTTGAATGGAAAGGTGTTGTATGATGTGTCAGGTGGCATGCCCCATGGCTGCTTAGCCATTGCTAATGGTGTTGTTAGGAAGGCTAATGTTCTATCTATTGTTAAAGACAAAAATGTCACACCAAAGAATTCAATGTCTTGTCGAAGAATGGCTCGACAAAATAGACAACTATGTCATGTAAATGAGTGCTTCAATGTGCGCCTAGACCAACTTGGTGAACTTACTAATAGTTGATATTGGTTCATATGAATTCTTATATGTCTCTGCAATATATGACTCTAGTAGTCTTCCTAACTATAATATATTCTTACTTGCGGAATCTTTACCGTTACTTGGAAAAGAAAGTTCCAGCAGATATGCTAAGTCGCCTTTCAGCACCGCAAACAAATGTGAGTACAATAATCAACCGGAATCATTTTTAACCATTTTTTACTATTCTAGAGAGAGAGAAAAACTAGAAATTGTACGTCCTTTTCAACTAGAAAACTTATATCTTTTGATGTGAGAATGGCAATACCCAGTGCAACAGTGAGGAAATGGTCTCATGTTAATGGTTACTATAGTTTGCAACTTTACATCTTAGATTAAATCTCAGGGTAAGGTGACCAAGCAAGTATGGACTAGTTAAGGAGTATTAAAGAAGTTCTTTCATCTCATGGTTTGCTTTATTTGATAAAAGCAAATATCTTTTTCTCTTCTTATTTCCCTTTGCATGTTTCTCATTACCTCATATCTCTTGACAAACATAAAATTGGCATTTCCTAACAAACATATTGCCTTCATTTTTGCAGCAAGCCTCTGGTTCATCTCATGTTGGCGAGGACATAGATGGAGAGGATGTGGATGGCGAGGACATGAATGACATGGAAGACGAGGACATGGGTGACGAGGATATCGACGGTGCTACCATTGGCAACAACAATGGTGGTAGCAATGATGGTTCAAATAGCCTCAACAAAGGCACTTGTGGATATACATGATGCTTGCGTTACACCTAGAGTCAAACTAATGGTGTATTGCTAACTTGTCTTTTGAATTGCGTATGCTAAGTGTGGGTGTTGATTGATCATGGAGGAATTTAGGAGTAGATTGTGGTTCAGCAAGTAGATCAACTTTGTATTTTTACTGTTCTTTTGGCACTATAGTGCTAGGTAGACATGTAGTTTATGAGGGCAAAGTTCTGGACTTTGCCATGAGACTAAACTAGGCTAACATGATAGGTGGGCTTATGCTCTGTGGAGCTAGGATACTGAAGGGAATATTGTGCTATATACTCTGTAAACTTGTCTAAATGCTTTGTGAGGCTGCACTCTGAAACATATTATTTATATGCACTAAATGTTCCCTGTTGTCATATGAGTTGTAATATTTACATGAATGTGAATTTGGACCGTCATTTTCAAATGAAATGGTGCAGTATAGTATCCATTTTCCTTGACTGGCTGGAGCAGCCAAGATAATTAGATGATATTTTTCTTATGGGATGAAAACCAACGGGGAAATAATTGTCATGACAACAATTGCATCAGTTTTCTTGATGGTCTGAAACTGATAGGGAAAACATATCAGGGCAACCCAAAAAAAGGTTTTCCCGTTGGCCTAAAATTGACAGAAACAAACCGTCAAGATAAAACGTGTTTCTCTAACTGCTAGCACCCAGAAGAAATGCTATGAAAACCTTGTTGACGGCCGCAATTTTCCTATCAAAAGCAGTCAGGAAAAACCCGTTAGGGATATAGTTTCTGACAGTTACCCATCAGGAAAATTCTATTTCCCTATCGATCTATCCATGTCGGTAATTAGTTGACGATTACTCTTCAAAAACTATATTTTGTGACGGTTTTCGCTATTTCCTTGACTGTTGTGCTCACACAGGGGTATTTCGATTTCCAGTAGTGAGTTGTCTTCATCCCACTCCATACAAGAAGATTATGAATTTCTAACAACAAGCTACAAACTTAGAACTAACAATGATAATCTATTATCATTGCTAGCTTGTTATTTGAACCGATAGTGATATTATCACTTGTCGATTTTGTCAGTTCTTTTCAAATGAACTGCAATTGTTGGTTCTTAACATAAACCAACAATAATAGCCGGACGCATATGGGTGTTATCATAGTAGTGAAGGGTATTTGGTCAAGCGTATTACTAGAGAAATGATTTGTATAGAGAGTTTAAAAACCTTGTGTGGGACATTTTTTTCGAACCGATTGTACTAAAAGATTTGTACAAATCAGGTTAAGTTTTCTGCACAAAATACCACACGTGCAATTTCTGAGAATCAAACTTGAGACCTCTAGCATCGCGCGAAGCATCCTTACTGTCTCACATATCATTAATTGTTGATTATTGTATGAAAATTAATATGTATAAAAGATACGATCTAAATAAGTGGGATATTATTAGTACAGATGGTTCCTAGCTAGTTTGGAATTATCTGTACTTGTACAGATGGTTCCAAACTAGAACCAGTTCTATTACTGTCTGTAGTACAGACGGTTCTAGCTCCAGTTCAGATGGTTCTAGTTTGGAACTGTTTGTACAAATAGAACAATACAGATGGTTCCAAACTGGGAATCGTCTGTATTAGTGTCCCACTTTCTTAGAAATGCTTGTTATTATTTTCTCAGATCGTTCTAGTTTAGAGTCATTTATGGTACCATTTTCACATATGACTCTGTAGATCCATCAGTACAGTGACATCGCACTAAATAGACTATGTAGTATTGGCGATTACATACGTACTCCAGGGGAAAAGGAGGGAGATATTGTGTGATCAAAACACATGATGCATGCATATAAAAGGACTAAGGCTTTAAGTTATTACGTGCCACTAAATAACTTCATATATATAGCCCTCATATGCCACAATGTATGTCAATGACATCGAACTTTGGGCATTTGAGGGAGGCGGGGGCATGCATGGCACTTATCGACCGTGCCTCCATGGGACGTACAATTGAACGAGTAGTGACTCATGGCCAGTGTTCTAGCGCGTCTAGATGATGATTAGATGCTACACGAGAGCTCTAGATGACGATTAAGATAGCACATCTAGATGATGACTAGTCGCTAGTTATGAGATGATCGTCTATTTACGTCTAGCGTCTCCGTAAATATTGCTCATAGCCCAGCAAACTGCTTATGCTATTGGTGTTCTTTTCTGTTTTAATGCAATTCACCTTTCCATTGAAAATTTTCATAGGAATATCCTTAGTACTTCCAGAAATGTTGGAGCTGTATCTCATGGTGACATTTTTTACCTGAGGCCGGGTTGCATGCATGCATTAGGTTGGACTGTTGACTATATATGGTGTAACGAAAACTAAATAGAGTACAGTCTTTACCCACTTAACATGCACTCAACTACGTAGTTAATTATAACTTACTCTTGCATTATTGTGGAATAATAATGTTCGAGGGTCCCTTAATGATCCAAACGGATCTGGCAGCAAGCAAACGACGTGCATATATACAATGCATGTTAGGTGCTGCATTTGTGCCCACATTATTATTGATCAGGTTTCAAAGCACAACTACTATATATTGCCATCGTCATGCATGCATGCGGAAATTAAAAAGTTTTACACGATAACACATTCGTGCATGTTCTCGTGAGCGACTCGTGCACGTACACGGCTTTGCGTGCACTTGAACTCGTACTTGGACGTAGCTTGTCCATTTATAAGCGCACCCAACTCTTCTTTTCTTAGCTGGTTCACGTCCTAAAGGGGGGCAAAAGGGTTTGGACCCAACGACCGACGCCATGCAACCTTCACATGATTACCGGGAAGAGACATGGCCTGTGTACGATGCCTTGCATGTGTCGATCAGCCAGGCCAACGCTGCGTGCCGTTCATTTGCATGCGTCCGTTTGATTCGGTGGAGCTAGATTGTATCTCAACGACACATATTTATGGATCATGCATGCATGCAGTCCATATATATTTGCCCGTTCGCATTAATGCACAATCTTACGACGGGACCATATGAGCATGAAAAGAAACCAAACTTAGGGACTATTTATTTAGCTTTCTCTTTTTATTTATCTGTAGAACTGTTTTTGGAAATAGGCTATTAGTTTTTATAACAAATTTTGATTTTTTATACCTAGTTTCTCAGAAAAATATCTCGCTTTATTTTTTTTTAAAAGTAGTTTTTTACTTCTCTAAAAATCACTTCTCGAGAATCCTAATTGTTCTGATTTCTAACTTTTGACAGCAGCAGAAACAAATCTAGAGGCAGAAAACAAACACGGTCTTATCTTGTGATGCGGTAGTCCCGTTCGTGACTCTCAACTTTCTCTCGATCTTCTTTGCTTCTTTTATTGTGTGTGTATTTTCTCCCCGCAGCCCCATCCCCGCTACATATCGCATGTCCCCGCAGCTCACAGTAGAGGCGTAGACCAGACCAGCCGGGCGGGGCGTGGGGCGCCTGCTTATATATGCTGGCCGGACCAGGAGCTAGAGCTAGCTTATCTTTCGCTTGGTCGTCGGCGTCGCCTCAACCGGACCGGCTGGGACGGCACGAACGGGAGCTCCACCGCGTGCGGGGGCGTCCCTGGCCCGCGGGCACGTACCTACATGGGGCTCAACTCGATCAACTCCACCTGTCCACCATGCCTGCACTGCACGGACGCGCGAGCCCGGCGGCTACCCCACAGCTGCTAGCTAGCACCACCCGCTGCTAGCTGCCTACGAACCGCTCAAGCATTGCAACGCCAATGCTGGTTGGAGCTAATCGTCTAGCTCACGCCCACGGATCACTCAAGAACAGTTCACGCACGCTCGATTGGATTTGCGCTCGCTTACTGACGAAACGGGAGTTTTCGGCCGATAAACAGTAACTGACGAACTGAAGAAACGCTGAGTTCGTTTGGGGTGGGGGGGGGGGGGGGAGGGGGCAACTGATCCCCTCTTTTTGGATTTTCTTTTATTCGCCCGTAGGCACTCACACGATGTACATGATCACCACTTCCCTGACCGATTCCTTCGCTAACGTGCGGCCACACATGCCACTAATCCGATTGAACCGGCCGGGACTCGCAGAGACTCTGAAAGTACACCCATACTTGATGGTTCCCTCAACATACCTTAGTATTTGTTTGATTGCTGCCTTATGTTGTGCAGTGGGTTTTTCTATGAATCGACTCACAACACCAACTGAATATGCCAAATCCGGCCTTGTGTTCACCAAATACCTTAGGCTTCCAACGATGCTTCTGTATTTAGTAGGATCCACTGCAGGTCCATCTCCATCTTTTGTCAGCTTCAATTTGTTTTCCATAGGCACAAGTGACTGATTACAGTTTGACATCTCAGCTGCCTGCAGTATCTTCTTTGCATATGAAGTTTGGCACAGAGTGATCTCGGTTTCACTTTGTCTAACTTCAATCCCAAGATAAAAACTTAACAAGTCCAAATCACTCATCTTGAATGTTGAACACATCTGAGCTTTGAACTCTGCTATATCACTTCTGTCTGACCCAGTTATGATCAGATCGTCCACATATACACCCACAAGTAATACTTGGCCTGCCTTTTCCCTCTGTAAACAGCATGCTCGGTTGGGCTGCGATTAAAACCGAGCTTCATCAGAGAGACATCCAACTTGGAGTACCAAGCACGAGGTGCTTGTCAAAGTTGATATAGTGCCTTCCGCAGCTTCAACACCAAGCTCTGATGTTTTGGATTGACAAAACCTGGAGGCTGTAGCACATAAACCTCTTCAGCTAGTTCTCCATTTAAGAAAGCCGACTTCACATCGGTATGATAGATCTGCCATCCACCATGTGCTGCCAGTGCGGTCAGTTTCCGAACTGACTCCATACACGCCACTGGTGCAAATATTTGCTCAAAATCCACCACATGACGTTGTGCATATCCCTTTGCAACAAGACGTGCTTTGTGTCTGATAATGTTTCCATCAGGGTCCTTTTTGAGTATGTACAGGGCCGTCGATTAGTATGTGCAGGGTGGGCGACCGCATAGGGCCTCACCCTGCAAGGGCTTATGTAGCCATCAATTCTATTTTACTAAAGTTAATTTCTATAATTTTAGGTTATTAATTAGGTCAGCAGCCTATTAATTTGGCAATTCATCTCACTGCGAACAGCTACGTCTCATGTGCGAAGATTAGATAGAACTGTACTACTAGTACTAAGCATGTTTTAGCCTTTAGGTGTAACTGAATTTTCATCACCCATTTAAATTGGATATTATGGTATAGCATATAAAATATAAATAGACTCTTCACAAACCACAACTCTCCTATATTGGACATTATTATATTTTTATAAATTTCTCAAATATTCCTCTTTTATTTATAAATATTGACCACATATAACATTAATTCTGTTTTTAACGGTACACATACAATTGTATTCGAGAAAAGATGTCTTCTTTTCCGAAAGTGTAATTTCAATTTTGCACATGGCCCCTATATACTGTGGTACGGCCCTGAGTATGTATACCCACTTTAGCCCGATTGCTTTGTGTCCAGCAGGAAGTGTGGCCAGCTCCCAGTTTCCATTCTCACGAATTGAGCTCATTTCTTCTTCCGCTTGCTTCCAAGCTTGCTCACCAAGGGCTTGATCAATGCTCCACGGCTCGGTGGCCACCAGGCACATGTCTGTCTGTTCTTCTGACAGGCTCAGAGGTTCAGTAGTGCCGTAGATGTTTTCCAGTGACCGATAGCGGAGGGGGTTTCCTTCTGAATCTTGTGATTCTCCATCAGGAGGCGATGCCCACTCGAGATCATGATGCATTGGAGGAGTATGGACTGCTGGAGGCATCTGAACAGGCATGAGTTGCTGCTGAAAATCTCCTAGCACGCCAGCAGAATATTGTATTCCAGCCGGCACGCCAGCAGAAGTCCAGGTCTGCTGAAACTCGCGCTGTCTGTCACCTGCACCTTCTAAGTTCTGAACTGCATCTTCTTCAAAAAGATACTTGATACTGAAAATGTTTGGATCTGGTGAAGCCAAACTCTCCAATGATGCCTCCCAATTCCAACCTTTCCCTTCCTCAAACACAACATCTTGAGTTACATGAACTCTGTTGATAACTTGATCAAACACTCGATATGCCTTTGAACCATCTTCATAACCAAGCAATATTGTGGGCATTGATCTGTCTGACAACTTTGATTGACTGCCACCAAGTTTCTTCATATGAGCAACACAGCCAAAAGTCCTGAGATTACCAACCTTGGGCTTTCTTCTGAACAAAGCTTCATAGGGGGGTTTTCCATCTAGACTCTGAGTTGGTGACCTGTTGAGCAGATACACTGCTGTTTTTACTGCTTCTGCCCAGAATTCACCAGGTACTCTTCGACCTTGCCATCTCCACCACTATATGGTTCCTCCTCTCTACAATTACATTCTGCTGAGGAGAATAAGGTGCAGTGGTGTACCTTCTAATGCTTTTCTCATCACAGAAGGTCTTGAACTCATTTGAGTTGAATTCTCCACCTCTGTCAGTTCTGAAAGCTCTGAGCCTGACATTGGTTATACTTTCAGCATGTGCCTTTACCTTCTTTAACCACTTCAGGGCTTCATCCTTGGTCCTCATCACCACAGCCCACATGTATCTGCTGAAGTCATCAACAATCAGAAGGAAATACCTATTTCCACCAGGTGTGGCAGGTGTCACAGGGCCACAAAGATCCCCATGAAACAGCTCCATTCTTGCTTGGCTCGGTATGCAGAGACTTGAGGGAATGGAGTTCTTGTCTGCTTGCCCAGAACACAACTCTGACAAAACTGATCAGCATGATCCACCTTGGACATTCCCTGTACCATTTGATGCTTGCCAAGATTTCTTAGTGCTCGAAAGTTTGTGTCCAACCTTTCATGCCACAACCAGGTTTGATCTCCCTCCTTGGATAGCAGACACACTGGGGCTATCAGGTTGAGCTGCATCTTTTACATTCTATTGCCGGACCGAGCTAACTGAGCCAGCAGCCTTCTCTGTTGATCATAGACTTCCATGAAGCCATCCTCGATCACCACTTTGCATCCTCCCTCCTCCAACTGACCGACACTGATGATGTTGTTTTGGAGCCGAGGTATATAGTACACCTCTGATAGTGCACGATGGTCGTCATTCCGGCACCAAAGATTAACAGTGTCTTTTCCACAAATCTTCACGGATGTGTCATCGTCGAGCCGCAACGTGCCGTTCACAGTCCAGTCCAGTGAAGTAAAGGCGGCGTGATCGCTGGTCATGTGGTTGTTGACACCTGTGTCTAGGTACCACAGACCGCTCTGTGTGCCACCGCTGCCATTGACCACCTCGTTAATCAGCACTTGAGGAGTAGGAGGTGCGTGCACCGGCTCATCAATGCGCACCTCGATCAGGAGCAGCGCCTGTGGCTCGTCGTCGGTCTTTGCGATGTTCGCCTCCTCCCGACGAGGCTTCCTGCATTCTTTTGCATGATGCCCACATCGCGGCCACCACTGTGTCCATGACCACGCTACCAGCCGCCACTACGACCACCACCACCTCCTCAGTCGCGTCTTTATGATCCTTCGCCTTGCTCTTTCTTCTTTGTGCATGCCAACCATTCCTCCTCTGTGAGGAGCAGCTTGCCGGCCGACTACATCTCTGAGGTCGCGCATCACTCCTCCACAACGCGTCGCTGCCTAGTCAACTCCTCGGAAGACATCATAGACATGTCCAGCAGGGATTTAATGGAAATCGGGACCTGCGAGAACATGCTTGGCACAACGCGCCGAAACTTACGGATGACCTTCTCGTTCGGCAGCTCGTCGCCGAGATCACGAAGACGATTCGCCAATCCAAGAATCCGCATTGAGAAATCGTCGATGGACTCACCGCCCTTGAACTTGATTGACTCAAACTCTTGCCGGAGCTTCTAGGCATTGGCATCGCGAACGCGCTGCATCCCCTGTCGTATTACTTTGACCGCCTCCCACGCCTGCTTCGCCGAATCCTTTCTCGCCAGAGATTGAAGCATCTCCGACGGCACTGTACGCAGGATCACTGTCAACGCCAGCCGATCCGCATGATAATCCATCCTGTGCTTGGAGATTTACTGGCATCAGGAGTGCCCAATCCAAGTAATTTGTGCGCGTCAACATGGGCAGCAATAGAGCACCACTTGATTCTCTCATCACCTTCTGAATCACCACCGGCTAGCTCTCGGGGCCGTGTGTGCACCCGAGCCATCGTTGCCACCCACCATGCGGCTGCCAGACCTGTTGACGTCATCGGTGCAGATCCTGGCCGGAGGAGGTGACCTCGGGGAGAGGGAACCGTCACAAGACATTGTCGGTGGTTACCCGCAGCTACGATGCCACTTGTTGGAGCTAATCTTCTAGCTCATGCCCACGGATCACTCAAAACAGCTCACACACGCTCGATTGGATTTGCGCTCGCTTTGACGAAACGAGAGCTTTTGGTCGATGAACAGTAACTGACGAACTGAAGAAACGCTAAGTTGGTTCGGGGGCTCAACTGATCCCCCTCTTTTTGGGTTTTCTTTTACTCGCCCGTAGGCACTCACACAATGTACACGATCACCACTTCCCTGACCGATTCCTTCGCTAATGTGCGGCCACACCTGCCACTAATCCGATTGAATCGGCCGAGACTCACTCAGACTCTGAAAACGCACACATCGCTGGAACTGAAGACTGACAACGCGGTCCATCACCTCAGCTTGAGCTCATGCACACACGCGCGCAAACACGGCAACACGCACACTCATGACATGACTACACAACAAATGCATGCCTCGATCAGAGCGATTTTCATTGGGTCGTTTTCGTGAACTAGCTAGCTAGGCCATGCCCGTATCTATAGATGATGCCGTTTGCATCGCTGTCGTGGATACCTTCACAGAGACGGGCCCGGGGTGGGGGGGGGGGGGTTCTGGCTAGCTCTAGCTCGGCCAGCGGTGGCGTACGCGATTAGCGGGCGATCGATCGACCGTGCCATTGATGCATGCCAGCCTTAATTGTGCGCTCAATCATGCATGGGGTTAGCCGGTTAAGCATGCATGTGGACAAACTGTGCAACTTGTACGTGCGTCTACGTCTACATACGACCATATGGAAGGAAATTCTATAAAACTTGATCTCACGTATCTCTCTCTTTCCTCTCAGTTGCATATGTCAATTATTACATCAGAAAAGAACAATATGAATCGGAGTCTCATAGGAATCTTTCGGTGAATGATCTTATAGAATTTTCTTCCCGTCTGCATGCGGTCCGAAGGACGACGGGGTCGACGGATCTGCTAGGTACCTTGCTAGATTAACTCTACGTCGCTGCTGGGGTGCACTGTTGCATCGCATGAATTGGACGATTTTGGAGCAAGTCTGTGCCGGCCCGACGCCGTCGCTGGAAGGAGAAAAAACCGACTGATCACGTGCCTTGCAAATGCATGTACGTGTGTTCTCCAAAACTTGGAACTACATTTCTATAGCAGTACATTTTTGCAGATGAACTGATCCGAACGTGCTTTGCAGCGTCATTGACCAGTTTCTCTCTTCTAAATAGCCTCCACGATACTCAATTGCATGCATCTATGCAGTCATTTGAGCTGCATATATATGATCGTCTGAGCAAAATTTGGTACCATGAGTCCACGACGCTGACTGCAACTGGATCGTTCGATGAAAGCACGATTCCGTGGCACTTTTTCACCTGAGAGAGGGGATGTGAGCAGTGCCCCTTGGGGTGCCACCACCCAGCACGCACAATGCACATTTCTTAGGCTTTACGTGACTGAAATTGCGCCACTTTATAGTCGTGGGCTTTCCTTCAAGATTTAGGGCTTGGGAAGGAGATTTTTTGGTCCCTCCTGGGCTTAGAAGAATACCGGGGGAGGAAGTGTAACACCCTGTATTTTGAATCATTTAAAAACCACAAGAATTTTGAACTTTTTGAATTTGAAACAAAATAAAACAAACTAGATTTAAATAGGGCAAAGTGTCCCAAATTAGAATCAAATTTGAGTTTGAATGATTTTCAAACTTTGAAAACATGCACAACGCTTACCATTTTGCATTCTAGATTTTTTTTCCTGGATTTTGTTTGGTTTTTATGTCGTTGTTGAACTCTTTTAGAAGCTCTAAATTCCCAAAGCTTTCCAAAATTCTTAAAGCTTCTCGGGCCGAAGTCCCTTCAACTCTAGATCTGGCCCATGGCCATTTTTCTTTTCTTATCTTTTCTCTCACACCAAGCCAACCCAACAGGCCAATATAGGCAGTGCATCCTCTCTTTTCCATTCCGCAAGGCCCGCTAGCCCAACCCACTCCACCGCACTAGCCGATCCGCTCCACTCTGCCACCGGCCCACTCGGCCCAACCCGCCACCACCTCTTCTCCCTCCCTCACCTTCTTCCTCCTCTGACCGCCGTCAACATCTTGACCTAGCCACTACTAGTGCCTACACAAGCCTATCCAGAGCTCCTTCCCCTCCTTTTCGAGCCCCAAAACACATGCCCACACGTAGCTCCACCTTCACTGCCCCAGTGTGCTCACCGTCGGCCATCCATAGGACCTATCAGCGAAGGCAAGCACACCTGAGAGTCCACCGCACCACGTATATGCTCTCCAGTGTGCAAACCTGGTCCACCCCACCCCCTCCTCACATGTTCTTGTCTCCAATCGCCATCGTGTCCTAATCTGGTGAGCTCCCGCCGCCACTCCAGCCACCTTCCGGCGATGTGGACCACGCCACATCATCTTTGCCATTCCTCGTTGATTACCCTGGGTAGCAGCAAGTTAAGACCGCCATCTTTTTGTCGTTACCAGCCATGATTCCGATGAGTCCGTGTCTTTGTGCCACCGTGGAGCCTCTCCTCTTTCCCTATTTTGGCCCACACTCACCCACGGCCGACACGTGTCCACTAGATGTCAGCCTTGTCAGCACCACATCGGCGACCTTATCCAAACCGAGCCCTGTCAGCTTTTTAGTCCACCAAGTTCGGTTCACCATGGACTTATCTCTAGTCCATGGACCATGGACCCAATCCACCGAGTCGTAGATTGAGCCTATGAACCATGTGCACAATCCCATGGACCGAGTCCACCAAACAGTAGACATGGGTGACTATCAACTTGGTCAATGTAGACCGTTGACCATGGGCCCCACTTGTAAGTCTCTATTCATATTTCCTATATTACAAAATAGTTATTAAAATCCAAAAATAATTTTCCAGGGAATATTCCAGAGAATGTTCTCTGCCTTTTCTTTTTCTAGGATTTATCCTTTCGACAATCTTCCGAGGCCTATTTATCATCCATTTCAACTCCAATTTTAATTATTCTTCTACCAAAATTCATCTAAATTCAAGATATACCAACCATACCACTTTGATAATTTTTGGAGTTAACTTGAATTTATTTGAATTTGTGTTATGTTTGCCATAGTTTTTTTTTTTGATTCTTCACCACTGAATACAGCTGTAGTATCTGAACATGAACGCGCGAACTCACCCCACACACACGCACGCACGCAACCCCCCACACACACCTAACGCACGTACATGCTAGTCCTACACCTACACGCAGCTTGAAGAAAGCGTCCATCTGGAGATCACCGGAACCCATCGAGAATTCCGTAGACGACGAGCACATCGTAGTCCTATCTGTAGTGCCACGCCAAAGAACTGAAGATATCCGAAATAAATCGGAACGGGTGCGTTACCCAAGCATCGAGCTCGGGCTGGTTTGGCTCACTCCCGAGCCTTACCATCGTGCTGAAGGCACGTTCGCTATGTTTGCCATAGTTTACTTATTTGACGATAATTTGCGTATTTTAGAAGAAGAAGAATTTGAGGAATAACATTAGGACACAGATTACGATGAAAGATCTAAAGAGGACTTTGACAAAGGCAAGTATTATGCCCTTTGATCATATTTAACCTAGTTTTATAAACACAACCTTGTAGATCCGAAATTTGGAACACTATATACTTGCATGTTTATGTTAACTAATTTAATTGTTTGATTAGCTATGACCTAGCTTGTTATTGTCATGCCTTGTTAATTGATTTACATGTTTACCTTGAAACTCTAGAAGGTCCTCAACATTAACTATATTAATTATTTGAATGATTGCCGTTGAATCACTAGTATGCATAGGGCTCTTATGCTTCGGTGATTCAAATCAACCAATCATATAATCATGCTTTTGTGAACTGTGAAATGGTGTGTGTACTTGGTGGTGTGAGTGTAATAAAATGAGTGGTGTTAATAGAACCTATAGTTTGATTTGACGGGAGTTAGTAAGGTGTCCCACTGATATGGGGCTACCTTAGAGCATGTTCGTCCGTGTGGTGATCCTGCTAGGAGACATTTGACGTGGTCATATAAGAACCGGTTCATGTGGCATCCTACATAACGATACGTATGCAATCACAAGCCTATATGGGCATGACTTCGTTTCACACCCCACTAGTTGAACTTGGTATCCACTCAAAGGCTAGTAGTAGCAACGGGAGCCAGGAGAAGACTCAGGAAAACTGTGTGGAGTCCCTTGATCTGGCTGGGGATTTTAAGTGAGCCCCTGGGGAAATCTGTATGGCCCCATAAACCAATATTAGCCCCTAGTAGTGTGTCCCATGGGTGGATATTATGGCGATACTCGGTGGGTACAGGACCTTGTTATGCCAACCTCTACATATCTTGTGGGTATGGTATACAACCTCTGCAAATTGTAAAACTATTCGAATAGTTTTGTTCACGGTCAACGATGCACTATGGTTCAGTCACAACAATTACCTTTATAGTGCGAGTACTTCTTGATGTGTGATGTGTGTTCATGTTTTGGAAGTGTCGGCAGTGTGCATAAGTTGGAATGTACTAAGTGACCACGAGCTATAAAACTTGGGAACTAACAGGATGGATATATCTTCCCCAAAGCCAAACAACCTTAATATTGGCATAGAACCCACTTTTGAGGAGAAGCTGTAAAACTGCTTTACAAAATATCTCGTGCATTAAAATCTGGTTCTCCGCTAAAACTAAGTTGTATGGACTCATCCTTGGTTCACCCTTAAACATCTATCAACCCCTTGAGATAGGACTTGTTAAGTGCCTTATGTACTCACCCTTTCTTGTTGATTCAGATGGTTAACCAGAAGAAGATTAAAATGATGAAGGTGATGAGGAATAGAACAATAAGGCTACGCTCGCACCCAAGTTGCTTGTAGGCATTAGGCTCATCTACATTCTATTGTCATTGAACTCATTCATTTCGGCATGTCAGCCTTTGTTGTAATAAATCTTGTGATGTACAAGACTATATTTATGTATTTTAATATATTTGATTTATGACTATGATACTATTATGTTGGAAAGTGCTTATCAACTATTGATTTAGGGATTAATACAAGAAGCATAATGGTCCCTAGAAAGTGAATCCGACAAGAAGGTTGGCCCGGCGATGGTGGTGATCACAGGGGCAAGGTAGCGGGAAGGTGGGGACACTGCTAGCCGCAAGAGAAAGATGACCACCGGTTGGGAAGAGTTAGAGCAGGGGCGAGTAGAGATGACTGGGTTTGCGTGGCGGTGACTCTAGGAGGAGGGTGTTAGATATATGGGCCAAGACAAATTATAATTCCTAAAAATCTCAAAGGCTCAACCATGAAAAGGGGGTGTGCACCTTTTTAGTCACACCTTACTAGCAGAGATAAAGGGAGACCAACCTAAATAGAGTTGTGTCCTCCACCCCATTAGCACATGTGAATAGGAGGACTAGAAAAACACATGTGTGTGCTTGCCTCGTCTCGCCTTGCCAGGCCGGACTCACGGCACCTTCGTGAATGATCTGCCAAAATTTGATCCAATGTCTTGCGCATGTGTGGCCTTCTTTTGCAGTTTTATTTTTGCAACATAGGACAGCTCACACAGTTATGAGATATGAAGATCATGTCGGTTGAGAGTTATATCATGACAAATCTCAACCATGTGGGTTTTTCTATATATATATATCTATCGGGCACCATCACAGCACATAGCGAGTTAGGGTTTTTGTCTCTTCCTCTCTATTGGGAAGAAGAGACAATGGCCATGATGTGTACATGACAACGCCACACTGCTACAATGCATACACGAGTTAGGGTTATTGATACAAGAAAGTGGTCCCTAGAAAGTGGGTCCGATAGGAAGGTTGGCCATGGCAGTGGTGGCGGTCACGGGGGCGAGGCAGCAAGGAGGTGGGGACACTGCTAACTGCAGGAGGTGGAGGATCTCTAGATGAGAAGAGTTGGAGCAGGGGCAAGCAAAGACGGCTAGGTTAGTGCGGTGGCAACTGGACAACGATGCTAGAATGAGGGTGTAAGATATATGGGCCAAGCCTATTTATAATTCCTGAAAACTCAAAGGACCAACCATGTGAAAGGGGTGAGCACCTCTTTAGTCCCACCTTGCTAGTGGAGATGGAGAGAGACCAAACTAAATAGAGTTGTCTCTTCCACTCCATTAGCACATGTGGATGGGAGGACTAGAAAGAATACATGCATGTGTGCTCATCTTTCCAAGCCGGGTGAGGCAAGGCAGAGGGCACGGGAGCGTAGCAGCTGTATGAATGGTCCGCCAAAGTCTGGTCCAATGACTTGCACATGCGTGGTCTTCTTTTGTAGTTTTATTTTTGCAACATGGGACGGTCTACACAGTTATGAGATATGGAGATCTTGTCAGTTACGAGTTTGATAGTGGCACATCTCAACCATGTGGGGTTTTGTCTATATATATACCTACTAGCCACCGCCACAAAGCATACGCAAGTTAGCATTTTTGCCTCTTCTTCTCTGCTGCACTGCCGCAAGTAGACTACTATATCCCGTGCGTCGGCGTGCCACCACTACAGATCAACTAACACTACCGGTTGCAAATCAGCCTTTACTGACGGTTTTTCTTCCGGTAATGAATAATCGATAGTTAAAGTCAAGCGCTGTCACTGTCGGTTGTGAACCCGGCAGTGAAGCTGTTTCCCAAAAACAAAAAAAAAGAAATTTGAGCTCGAGCGGGCGATCGAGCCGAATCCACTCAAGCCTTTCGTCACGCTGCTCATCGTTATGGAGCTCTAGTCGCTATTGTGGACCTCGCCAAACACCCCCCCCCACGCACGGACCCCTCACCACCGCAGTCGTCGCTGTGGAGGGCTTGTGTAGTAGAGGCCGTCATGGTCGCTGTGCACAATGTCCAGCAAGCACTCAACGCATGATCTCCATGATGGTGCTCATCCGCCGTCGCTCGTCGGCCACTGCCATCCACTCGAGCTCACCGTCCACGTCCGCTGCTGGCCCCAACTCAACGTCCTCCGCCAAGTCGATGACACACAAACATGCACATCTAGATGCAGTGGCACAAAGGCCGTCACCATAGAACACGTTGCGCCCCCAGCTCGTCGTCTGCTCCTGTCCCTAGCTCAACGAATGCTATCTCTGCCCCTAGTGAGATCCATGGCTGGATCCCTGCTGGATCCCGCCATGGATCTCACGAGGGGAGGAAGAGGAGGAGGTCGGTGGGGAAGGTGGCAGGGGAGGTGATGAGAGAGAGAGAGAGAGAGAGAGAGAGAGATGGTGGAGGAGATAAGACAGAGGGAGAGCTGAAAAATCTCTGGAGCCGGACATGAGGGCGAGCTAAAACTAGAATTGATCAAAATTCCGGGTCCGGGTGAACTATTAGTGGCGGTTCATGGCTAGAACCGGCACTGATACCGACTATCAGGGCCGTTTTTTAAGGCTCCATCATGGTTCAGGTGCGGGAGATTAAGAACCAACAGTGATACATTTTCACTACAGGTTCTTGCACAACTAGCAGTGATGAACTGCAATCTATGACCGACTATTCTGTAGTAGTGTGCACCTACTATTAGGAGAGCAGGTATACATAGCCCATCGTCATTGAGATCCTGCACCAAGAGAAGGTGAATAAGGTTTTTAGGAAATGCCTAACGCGACGGCTCATGATCTACTTCATTTATGTTGCCTTTAGCATTGACATCATGGCGTCTTTAGCATCTTCTCCAAAGGAAGGTCAATCTCTTCATGGTGCCTCTCCCTATGCAGAAGATCGGTATACTCACTGCAATTGTATGTATATGTTATTTCTTCTTGTTCTTGTCTCTCGTGATTTATTTTCTGTTGTTAGTGTCATCGAGTATATTAGACATATACTTGTGTAGTGTTGTTACATATATGTCTAAAGTAGGCTCTTACTATATAATCATACTAGTTTATCTGTTCGAGTTTATAATATATTTATAGATTAAATTAAGCTTAAATGTGCAGATTTTTTCAACAGAGGGTGGGGCAGGGGAGCGAGTAGGCGACGCAAAGACGAGACGTGGATGGATTGTGTGGGAGGAAGAAGAAAGCACCAGGACCGTCAGATCTCCATCAGGCGGTCCACATGCGTAGAGTGTAAAAGCCTATGTTTTGAGGCTCTGAGCTATAGTATTTGCCTATGTAATGCCACCTCGCACCATCCTTTCCACCCTCATGACGATGTACTAATTGCATTTGCGGATTTAAGCTAGAGGGCTAGTGTGCATGCACACGTGCCATCGAAAGTGGCATGAGAAGGATCGGACAGAGACGGCACGTATATATACATCGACTTGTTCTTCGCGTGCACTACACGGCGTGACAGCGTGAGTTCGTACATGTTGCATTTGGACCGAATCCAATCCAAGCAATATTACGTGCTTCTCTACTTGATAAGAGCAATGCTCCAACAGTTGAGTCGTTAATAGCTAGCACTTGAGCACTGGACCGCAGGACTGCAATCTGATTTGCCAGCTTTCCCAGTCCGTCCACTACAAACTTAATCATCATTCCATAAATTTGTAAGGTTCAATAATGGCAGAAGATTTTTAGGTATTTTCATGACGAAACTGACGTCCATCCACCGTTCTAGACGTCTAGTTAACAATTGACAGGGAACTAACAATCTCGTGATTAAAAGAAATAAAGAAATAAACACCTATACACAAATGGTACTACGAAATGCATCTGCTGTAGCTAGTGATCATGCCAATGATCGATGAATATGACAGTATTGGCTTTCTTGAGAAAACGAGAGGAAACCGAAGGAATTGACCAGAAACAGAGAGTTGCATATCTTTGTGTTGAGAAAAAAGTCATGCATTGGTTTGAGCATCATATATAGGGGTGAAAATGGATCCGATACAAATTGAATAGCCTATTTATCATATTGCTATCTATATTTTCAATATGAATACGAATACAAACCTAAATATCATTGAATGTGAATTTGAATTGGATTATTTGAATCCGAATACATACTAGATTCAGTTGTATGTGAATATCATATTACAGTGTTAATGACAAATTGTGAAATAATAAATTTATTTGATATGAGCATAACGGAGATTCAACATAAGAAACTTCTTTTTATGGATTGGTTCTCTACCTTAAGGCAGAGAGCCCTCTTTAATATAATATTATGACTTTAGATGATTTTAGATCATTAGATAGGAGATGAAAGTACCAGATTTATCACTACAGTATATAGTACAATACCAAATAATAAAATAATATGTACGATCGAAAGAATTAAGTAAGAAGATAAGATAAAAGAATGAAATTTTATGTTGCTCGTGTTTATATTATATAGAAGTATTTCTACATATTCGGATACGGATATTATCTATATCCATATCTATTTCTGTAAAATAAATTCAGATATATCCATATTCATATTTATCTATCAATCAGATATAAATTTTTCTTATCATATTTACATTTAACCAAATATAAATACCAAATAATACAGATCCTCGGGCCGTCCGATCGCAACGGCGGCCTAGCCGTGCTTATCGCGGCCCAGTCGAATCTCGCGCCAGATACATCCTCTTTTAGGCTTTAGCTTGGTCAGAAACCTACGTTGGTCGCGTTGATCATACCAAAGTGACGTTTGTCTCTTTCACATACATGCATGCACACGCGCCTATATATGAACCATTCTTAGGTAGTAGAGTAGTCTGGTTATTCTGGTACACGTCGTCCAAGTATCACATATAAATATTAAAGCAAATAAATTAGTCCCTTTAATCACAAATAAATATAGTTTTGATATCAACATAGCCTCTAAAATATATCTTTAACTACTATTTTTAATATATTTATAGAATATATCAAGGTTATACTATTATAAAACTATTTTTTTGATAAATATACCCATATTACTTGCAAATATCTAAACTCAATACATAAAAAGAAATGTTTAACAAAAAATAAATTGTTGATTGTACGTAATATAAAACTACACTTATTTACAACCGGAAAAAGTATATACGAATGCATGCATATATTTCTGGTGACAGCAACCGCAACCAGAAGGGTTTCTCTTCTCCTCCAACATTTCATGCTGCAGCGAAAGAAACATATTATCTCCACGAATTACTGCAACGCACAAATCTTGAATCTGCAACAAGGGGGAAATAAAACGGACGCCATGCCGGCTGCTGCCATCACCACCAAAATTATTTATTGGCCTACCCAAATCTGTACTACTTAAATAACACGAAGTGTTTTCCGCACCAGACAAAACGTCCTGCCATCCCTCTGCTCTGACAAATGGTCCCTCATTCCCTCCCCGCACGTCGCGCTGGATCCCTTCGGTTCCACCTCCGTTCAACATAACCGCCCACGTCTCCCCTACCCCGATCCACGCCGCCTCCCCGCTCGCTCCTCCTCCCCGCCACCTCCCCGCTCGCTCCTCCTCCCCGCCGTCTCCCCGCTGGCTCCCTCCCCGATCCACGCCGCCTCCCCGCTTCCTCCTCCCTGCCGCCTCCCCGCTTGCTCCCTCCCCGATCCACGCCGCCTCCCCGCTTCCTCCTCCTCCCCGCCTCCTCCCTCCCAGATCCACATCCTCAAGCTAGGGCGCTCCTCCTCCCCACCTCTTATCTACTCCTTCCTCTGACCGCCCCTTCCATTCGCTTCGCCTCGTCGCCGGCCCAGGGGGTACCGCTGCCGCCAGGGCGCTCGTCGTCGCTGACTCCACCAACAAGGCCGTCGCTGTCCTCAAGGGCACATCCGAGGTCGAGGGCACCGTCACGCTCACGCCAGGTGCGTTCCTCGTTTTCTGCCTTTTTTATTCGCGCATGTGAGGAGTTCCGCGGCGCCGTACCTCGGCGAGGAGGGCGTCCTTGTCGCGGAGGAGGGCATCATGGTCGACGCGGAGCACGTCGTAGGAGTGGCGCAACGTAGCATAGTCGCGCTCGAGCTACTTGGTCTTCCAGCGCGCGCGGCGGTTCTGGAACCAGACGGTGACCTGGCGCCGCTTCAGGCCGAGGTCCCACGCCTTCCGCTCCGGCTCCAGCTTGTTCTCCATCTCCAAGCTCCGCTCCAGCGCGCGCACCTGCTCCGTGCTCAGCCGCCGCTTCTTCTCCATGGCCCCGCCGCCTCTGATAGCCCTACAAATTTTCAATAGAAATTCTCTGGGAGCTGACGACACAAATTTATGATAACGACACAATTCTCTGGGAGCTGATAGCCCTACAAATTTTCAATAGAAATTAAAATTGTTATTAATTACACTTTCCGTTGGCTTGTCAAGATGCACTTGACAAAGCACATGCATGGGAATTTTGTTTGCTGTTTGGAAGCTTGATGATCTAATTTGGACAACAGAGCCTGGGTTGGTTCCTTGAATACTTTCATTTGTTTCCGGTCTATGTTTCATTTGTGGATTCATGCGTTTGATATTATTTTTAGTGATATGGTCAGGTATATCTGAGTAATAAAATGTTGTTGCCTAACCAGTTGAAAAGGTCAATCTTTCTTTACCCCGTTTTAGCTACTTATTTCTTGAAATATCTGACCAACTGACAGTGTTGAATCATTGTTTACCTGCTGCTTTATCAGCTTCTTTGATAAATAGCAGCGGAGGTACGCAAGGTGTAAAAATTTTGTGTTCCTTTGGGAAAGAGCTTATAGATGTATCAAAATGTTCTGACAAAACTGAATATAAGAGAAGTTCAGAAGTTCAGACAAAATTGGAGATCAGAGAATTTTAGAAATACAGGGACAATCTCTATTTTCAATAATGTGAAATTAGTTTTTATTCCCTCTGTAATTGTTCGAGACCAATAATTTGGTTGCATTATTATACTGCTACAGAATTAATTTTTATTCCCTCTGTAATTATTCGAGACCAATAATTTGGTTGCATCATTATACTGCTACATAATTAGTTTTTATTCTCTCTGTAATTGTTCGAGACAAATAATTTGGTTGCATCATTATACTGCTACAGATTGAACCAAAAACCTTTCCAACAATCTGCTTGCTTATTATCCTTACAAAATATGGTCTTTTCCTTTTAACTACCGGACAGTTGATGTTTAAATCATGAAGTGCATTATCCTCTGGAAAAGGACCGGAGTCTCCATTTACTGACTTGAAAGACAAATATGTAATTAGTGCCTTCCCTGAAGCGAATGATTTTGTGCTGTCAGGAAGACACTGAGCCAACATATCCAATGGCTGTTCAGGCCAAATCATTCTGAGCCTCTCTAAGTGACTGAATGTTTTAGTTAAAATCTTCTGACTGATCTTCTCATCTAAATGGAGTTTTATTACAAGGGGGATAACATTGGTAGTTTGTTGGGCAAGTGGTTTATGTGGGTTTGTGGGATCTGCAGGGAGGGCCTATTTGCTGGTGCTCTAATTTTTTAGGGAACACAAGGCCTTTTTTTGTATTTTCTTTTATGGTTTCTGTAGCAGTTTTCTGTGGGAGGTTAGCAATGAGTGGACAGATGTAATATGCACTTTTTGATAGTACAAATTAGTGATTCCAATCCTCTTGGATGATATACCATCTGATGGAGCTTGAATATCTATTAAGCATGTGTTCAGAATGTAGCAGAGATAAGATCTTGAGTAGGTACACAAGGTGTAACAATTTTCAGTTTCTTTGGGAAAGAGCTTATAGATGTATCAAAATGTTCTAACAAAACTGATATAAGAGAAGTTCAGAAGTTCAGACAAAACTACCAAAAAGAAGAGAATTTCAGAAGTACAGGGGCAATCTCTATTTTCAGTAGTGTGAAATTAGTTTTTATTCTCTCTGTAATTGTTCGAGACCAATAATTTGGTTGCATCATTATACTGCTACAGTTCCTTTAGATGAATACAGAAGGATTTGAGAGTGATGTGGTTTATAGAAACTTGCCTTGTTACTAATGTACCCCATAGCACCATCGCCTACAGTTGACACTTTCAGATTTTGAATGTGCTTTCGGATGCTTCTTCGTACCCAGATTGAACAAAATACTTCAACCATCTGCTTGCTTATTATCCTTACAAAATATGGTCTTTTCCTTTTAACTACCGCACAGTTGATGTTTAAATCATGAAGTGCATTATCCTCTGAAAAAGGACCGGAGTCTCCATTTACTGACTTGAAAGACAAATATGTAATTAGTGCCTTCCCTGAAGCGAATGATTTGTGTTGCCAGGAAGACACTGAACCAACATATCCAATGGTTGTTCAGGCCAAATCATTCCGAGCCTCTTTGAGTGACTGAATGTTTTAGTTAAAATCTTCTGACTGATCTTCTCATCTAAATGGAGTTTTATTATGAGGGGGGATAACATTGGTAGTTTGTTGGCAAGTGGTTTATGTGGGTCTGTGGGATCTGCAGGGAGGGCCCATTTGCCGGTGCTCTAATTTTTTAAGGGAACACAAGGTCTTTTTTTGTGTTTTCTTTTAAGGTTTCTGTAGCAGTTTTCTGTGGGAGGTCAGCAATGAGTGGACAAATGGAATATGCACTTTTTGATAGTAGAAATTAGTGATTTCAATCCTCTTGGATGAGTATACCACCTGATGGAGTTTGAATATCTATTAAGCATGTGTTCAGAATGTAGCAGAGAGAAGGTCTTCAGTAGGTACGTTCCAGCAAACATTTACTTGTTTTCAGAAGTAGGTAAAAACACCGCTGCAGAATGTGATGTTCTTTTTTCTTGTTTTAGAATTTTCGCTCTGGCTCCCAGTTTGAACCACCTAGGACTCTGTATTAATGAAAAACTTTGTGCACATTGAAGCTGGTGTCTATGGGGAAAATAAAACGATGATGATTGATCTTTGGTCTAGGCGCTTCAATTCATTGAATTTTCTTTGATAATTCTCAATTTTATATATGGTACATACTATGCAGCAGAATAAGTAAACCTACCTTTTTGTGTGTCTGCATGTAACCTTTTCGGTTTATAATCACGTGAAGGGTCTTCTTCACTTGCAAGGTTAAATACAACTGTTCTCTATCGGTGCTTTAGATTTACCAATTTGTGTGTTTATGTGTGAAATGTTGAAGAGCACTGGGCAGAGGCTTCAAATCCTTCTTGTGGTGGTGGATATGCTTGAATGAGATTTTTTTTTTCATGCATCTCTGATTTTATTGTCAGTTAATCAAGAATTTCAAATGAATGCTATGGACAAGTATGATACTATGTTGCGTGAACCATATATATTATTATTTATAGCACGAATATGTTCAATACAGAGAGCTTTTGGTCAGTTAGAAAATTGTTTGGCATGGTGGTGCTGGTCTTATTTGGCGTTTTCCTTGCATATGGCATCTTCGAAACGAGGCGAGGTTAGCACTCCATTGAAAAACATAACCAACACCACCAGCGGTAATGTTTATATCAACTACTATTGTCTAAAGGGGTCTTCTCATACTAAACAACTAAATAGATGTTGTATTTCCTTTAGATGGTCTCAACATTACCACAGTTGGTGGATCTATACAATCCTGTGTGCAGCCATCAATCTTAGATTCCAGAGAACGTAAGAGACAAAGAGAAAGGGAGCGGTATGCCCAGAATAAAGATGAATTACTAAAAAAGCGTCGCGAAGCCCGTCAACAAAAGAAAGCATCAGCAGCCCAAGCTAATGTTGAGAACCATCAAACAAATGAGTCTCCGATAGGCCAAATGGGATCAGGACAATCTGGGTTGACTGAGCTACAGAACACACCAACCGCGAAAGGTGTCGCTAACACACAATCATCATATTACATTCAATATTAAACATTACTGGTTTTAATTCAGTATATAAATTTTTTTGGTTGGTCACAATGTCTGTATGCGCCCCCAACATTTTAAAGCAGTCCTGCTCTCCTGCATATTGTACGACAAATCCATCTCTTTCAGAGGGAGTCTTTGGACGCAACAAGGAAAATAATTCCCCTGAAGAAAATATTGATTGGTTTCATAAGAATAATGCCTTTGAGATCGAACATGTTCCTATTCTGAATCAAGATCAAGAGAGCGTCATGAACATTACTCAGTCAAACAATTCTCCTGTTCAATTGCCAGGTACCGTGTATAATTATATGATCCCCTACTACAATTATTTGGTATGTATTGTAGCTATTATTTTGTTTCCATTTAAGTGCAGTTATCAATTTTTAGTGGATTAGTGTCTGAATCTTTTGCTTGGTTTATTACAAATCTTTGAAAAACTGGAAAAATGTAGGGAATAAACATCTTTGTAGACGAGAATTAACAATCGCGCAAGTTGAATCAAGGCGTGCAAGTGATAGGGCACGCTATACAAATATGACACCCGAGCAGAAGCAGGCAAAGATAGTTTGCACAATCACGCTTCGTGCATTGCGACGCAATACTCCAAGTAAAAATTCCATCGCAATGGAGAACCCTTTGTATAACCAATCGGATGTGCCCCTTTCGCTTAGCGCCTTTGCCCCTGGTGTCGAAGGTTCCCCTGTGGAAATGGAGATCCAGGATATGAATGCTTGTCAAATATCACGAAGGCAACTTGTAACACCAGGAGAAAGGCAAGCTTTGCTAGCCCGTAGTAACGCAGAATTCGCAGCTAGACGAGACACGGGAGCTTCTCTCCCCTTCGAAGAAAATCGTACAGTAGAAACACAATCCACCAGTTGTGTGGACCCTCCAACACAGCCAGACATTGCGGATAATGGTAATTCCCTCAGTTGTGTATATTGTCCTCATATATTCCAATGTGAAATGTACCCTCATGTACGTGTAATGATGTTCCTTTGATAGAAAACCCATCTTCAATTTTTCAAACTGCCAATGCCACAACGCCTCCAACACAGCCATCCGTTAACGAAGACGGTAAGGTTCTTAGTTGTATTTGTTTACTTTTGACAAATATAAATACAATGAAGACGGTAATACAATGCAACGCAAAAGGAACTATTGTTTACGGTAATGTTTCATAGGTGACGAAGCCATATTCGAGGAGGACACGGACGAGGATGACTACATGTTCGCTGGTCAAGGTACTTTTTGCCCTGGTCGCATCCCTGTTAGTATCATATAAGTCTCTAACCTATTGATGCTAAATCTCTTCAGATGGGGACAATGATGATGATGTCAAATTTGATGAAGCTGACGATTCCACTGTTGCGGCCTCAAGCGTCCCCGATCCATATGACCACGTGTATAGCAATATACCCCAAAGCACGCACGTGCTTAAGCCCCAACCGAATTGTGAATTCTGTGACGCGAAGAAGTTTGAGTGTGAGCCTAAAGGGTTCTGCTGCCGTAACGGAAAGATCAGTCTGTCCAATCCAAATACACCACTCGAACTTATGAGGCTATGGTCAAGCGCAGATTCAGATGCCAAACATTTTCGGGACAGCATTAGGTTCTTCAATGGTCATTTCTCATTCACTTCTCTTTACTGTCGCCTTGACAGCAAGACCACCAACATGGCAAGCAGTGGTATCTATACGTTTCGAGCCCACGGCCAAATGTACCACAACATACATTCATTTGGAACTAATGGCTTGGACCCCCAGCATCTAGAGATGTACTTTTATGATGACGACACAAGTCTAGAGCACCGGTATCGGTGATGCCGCGAGAAGCAATACCGACAAGACCAAGAAGTCATCGCGAGGCTGGTTGGCATACTTCGTGACAACCCATACTCTCAGCATTTTAGGAGTATGGGACAGGTCGAAAACCTGGAGGATTATCGTGTGACACTAAATCTTGATAATAGGCTCGACCAAAGGACGTATAACGTACCGCTCACTTCAGAGGTGGCAGCCGTGTGGGTCGAGGGCAGCGAGCAACGGAAAAACTTCAATTGTAGCGTTATCCTGCATGGGAACAACAACGAGACGTATGGTATCCGGCCATATCATGCGTGTTATGACCCCCTGTCATACCCTCTCTTCTTCCCGAGAGGCGAAATTGGCTGGCATCCCGATATCCCAAAGGTTGGCGTATCCATGGATGCGGTTAGGGCGGCTCGTGCGGCTCGTGGTAACAATAACGAAGATCCAGGTTGATATTCTCGTACAATTAATATTTTTAGCACGGGTTTTGCCTTTGCATTCGTTTATATCTCGCACTAACATCTGCCGTAATACGCTCCACGCAGATTCAAATAGCAGGCTGTGCGTCTCTGTGAGGGACTACTACTGCTACAAATTCCAAATGAGGCCAGGGATATTCAACCCGATATTGTTCGGTAAACGTCTTTTCCAACAGTTCGCGGTCGATACATACATCAAGATCGAGAGTTCGCGGCTAGACTACATATGGAATCATCAGAAGGAGATAAGGGCGGACCTCTATCAAGGCTTGGTGGACAGCTTTAATGCTGGAGAGAGCAGAGCAGATGCGGTCGGCAAACGGACCGTGCTGGCTACATCGTTTATCGGAGGACCTCGAGATATGAGGCATCGGTGCATGGATGCTATGGCATTAGTGCGGAAGTACGGAAAGCCGGACGTCTTCCTCACGATGACCTGCAACCCTAACTGGGAAGAGATCACGCGTGAGCTCGAGCATGACCAGATACCCCAGGATCGTCCAGATCTCGTCGTGCGTGTTTTCAGGGCGAAGCTCGAGGAACTAAAGAAACAGTTGTTTGAGAAGCACATGCTTGGCAAGGTTCAGGCCTATGTCTATGTTGTGGAGTTCCAGAAGAGGGGATTGCCTCACGCCCACTTCCTGCTGATCATGCAGGGCAAGTATAAGCTGGTGTGTCCGGAGCAGTATGACTGTATCATCTCTGCCGAGCTCTCGGACAAGAACATGTACCCAGAGCTATACACGATGGTCGTCAAGCATATGATGCATGGCCCTTGTGGTGTGTTGAACTCCCAGTGCCCCTGTACAAAGGATCGTGGGTCATGCAAGAACCATTATCCGCGTCCTTTCAATGCGGTTACCATGCAAGGCAAGGATTCCTACCCGGTGTACAGGAGACGCGATGACGGTCGCCATGCAATGGTTCGAAAATGCCAGCTGGACAACAGGTGGGTCGTCCCTTACAACCCTTACCTCTTGCGGCTGTTCAACTGCCATATCAATGTTGAGGTCTGCTCAAGCATAAAGGCTGTCAAGTACCTGTTCAAGTATATATACAAGGGCCACGACCGTGCTTCCGTATCTGTGAATGAGGCCGACAACAATGACATCGACGAGATCAAGCAGTACAGGGAGGCGAGGTGGGTTACCCCTCCGGAAGCCTTGTGGAGGATATACGGCTTTGACCTGAGCAAGAACTCTCCACATGTGATGCAACTACAACTTCATCTCCCGAACATGCACATGGTTTCATACCGAGGGGGCTAGGACATACAGGAGGTGCTCGACCGTGATGATGCCGAGAAGTCAATGCTGACAGAGTACTTCAAGGCAAACAGAGTACATGAACAAGCAAGAGGCATCCTCTACCGTGACTTCCCCGAGTGGTTTACTTGGCAAACAGGGAAAAATAGAAAGTTTTGGCAACCGAGGAAACGTGGTGGACAAGTCAGTAGAATTGTGACGGCCCATCCGACCAAGGGGGAACGCTACTACCTCCGGGTTCTACTGAACCACGTGACAAGTGCCACATCCTATGAGGACCTGAGGACAGTTGATGGCGAGATACTACCATCCTTCCGTGATGCCGCGGAGAGAAGGGGACTGATTGAGGCAGACAATACGCTGGACGAGTGCCTCACGGAGGCCGAGTTGTTCCAGATGCCATCGTCGCTCCGAAGGCTCTTTGCAACAATATTGGTATTTTGTGAGCCCGGCGACGTGCGTGGCCTCTGGAACAGACACCTTGAGGCAATGTCGGATGACTACCGCCACACCGATCAATGCACACACACGGTCGAGCAGAAGGTTTTGATAGATATTAGGAACATGCTACAGTCAATGGGGAAGGATATAAGATCGTTCCCTCTTCCTGATATCGATGAGGCACTTGACATGGCAAACAGTGTGCCAAGGGAGATATTTGAGGAGTCTATGATCAGTGTGGACCATAAGCACATAGCCTTATCTGACTCCCTCAAAGTCGAGCAGAGGGTCACCTACGACGAGATTCTAGTCGCGGTTGATAGCGGCGAAGGAGGCCTGTTCTTCGTTGATGGCCCTGGAGGCACAGGGAAGACTTTTCTTTACAAGGCACTGCTTGCGACGGTCCACGGCCAGGGGAAGATCGCCGTGGCGACGGCTACGTCTGGTGTTGCTGCTTCTATAATGCCCGGAGGAAGAACCATGCACTCACGATTCAAGATACCTCTGACCATTGATGATGGGGGTTATTGTAGTTTCACAAAGCAAAGTGGGACGGCTAAGCTTCTGCAGGCGGCATCACTGATTATGTGGGATGAAGCCTCCATGACTAAGAGGCAGGCGGTGGAGGCCCTGGACAACAGCATGTGTGACATAATGGGTCGGCTAGATGTCATGTTTGGCGGGAAGACAGTTGTGTTTGGTGGTGACTTTAGACAGGTCCTCCCTGTTGTTTGAAAGGGGTCAAGGTCTCAGATAGTTGATTCGACGCTACGCAGGTCCTACCTGTGGGAGCGCATGCGACACCTAAGGCTCATGCGTAACATGAGGGCTCAGAGCGACCCATGGTTTGCGGAATACCTACTGCGCATCGGTAATGGCACTGAGGAGGGTGATGGTGATGGCAATATACGACTTCCTGATGATATATGTGTGCCGTATACAGGAAAGGACACAGACCTTGATAAACTTATAGATAGCGTGTTTCCGATGCTCGACGCTAACCTAGCTGACCCGAACTACATCACGTCGAGAGCCATCCTATCCACACGAAACGAGTGCGTGGATACGATTAACATGAAGATGATTAGTCATTTTCGGGGGGACGAGATGGTGTACCATAGTTTTGATTGTGCTGAAGATGACCCCCACAACTACTACCCCTCGGAATTCCTTAACTCCTTGACCCCAAACGGGCTGCCTCCGCATGTGCTGAAGCTCAAGGTTAACTGTCCTGTCATACTGCTCAGAAATATTGACCCCACCAATGGACTTTGCAACGGGACAAGGCTTGTGGTCCGGGGATTCCAAAGAAATGCTATTGATGCAGAGATCGTGCTCGGGCAGCATGCTGGGAAGATGATTTTCCTACCTCGTATCCCCCTATGTCCCTCTGATGATGAGATGTTCCCTTTTCGGTTCAAGCGAAAGCAGTTTCCTATCAGGCTCAGCTTCGCCATGACAATTAACAAGGCACAGGGACAGACCATCCCGAACATCGGTGTGTACCTTCCCCAGCCAGTGTTCTCTCATGGCCAGCTATACATCGCACTATCTAGAGCCACTGCCAGAAGGAACATCAAGATCCTCGCCGCCCCGGATGAAGGTAAGAAAAAGGAGAAGCGCTCAAATCAGAGTGGGACGTGCACTAAGAATATCGTCTACAGAGAGATCCTCACACCATAGTCGAGGTATTTTATTACTTATTTATCGATTTGTGGCTGTTGTCTATACTTCGCTTATCTTTGATGTGATGCATCTAATTTCGTTTGCGCAGGCTCAATGGTAGAAGGTGCCCAATTGATATGATGTAGAGAGAAAGGGTAAAGGCAAAAGTAACAAACCATGAAGTTAATGCGCAATGCGCAAGCTCAATGTTTATGCCTGCTATTCTTCTACTAAGCATGAGTTAATGTATTTTTGCACATACGTATCACAAATCAATAACAGATGATGATGCAAAGTATGTAAACTTGGATGTATGTATTTTTTGCATTGTATTTTAAAACCGTTGCAACGCACGGGCACTCAACTAGTCTCACTAAAATTATGTCACGACCTCCAGGCATCATCACTGCCGACCGGCGTCTGCGACAGCGGAGACGAACACGGGAACTCTGGAGTTGAAGGCGGCAAGCGCAGGGGAGCTAAAGAAGGCATGAAGAGTTGGAGTGCGTGTTTGGGCCCAGCCCATTCTGGGTTGTATCGTCGTATCGGGTATGGCCAATTGGGCCTGAATCACTGAGTGCAGTGTATAAATATATTTTTTCGATTTTAAATTTAAATAAATAGATTCCCGGCGAAAAGATTTGCAAAAGTAGGCGTCCACCGCCCTCTCAGAGGGCTGCAGCCCTCTCAGAGGGCGGGTACGGGTGCTAACCGCCCCCTGAGAGGGCGGTAGGCCTTGCCGCCTGGGCCCCACAGCTAACCGCCCCCTCAGGGGGCGGGTAGAGGTCCTTACAGCCCCCTGAGAGGGCGGTAAGGGCGCCTCCCGCCCGCCGCCCCGCGCCGGCCCCCTGCGCGCTGAGTCTATATAAACCCCGAAAATTGGAGAAAGAACCAGAAAATTCGGAAAAAAAGAAAAATTGAGAAGAGAGAGGAGAAGAGAGGAGAAGAGAGGAGAGGAGAGGGGAGGAAGAGAGATCGGCGAAGCCCTGCTGCATTTGGGCTGCGGATTTGGAAAAAAATTTCAGGTCAATCTTTTTATCCTTTTTATTGTTGTTAATTAGTGCAGTAGTAGTATATGACATAGATTTTAGATAGTTAGATCTAGGGTTTAGAAAATTGTAAAATTTAGTTAGAAAATTAGTACATTATTTTCAATTTGTTACCTGTAGTATATTATTTGTAGTATATTATTTTCAGTATGTTGTTTGTAGTATATAGTTTATAGTATATTACTTGTACATGCAGACGTATGAGTCAACAGTAGATGATAATTTGCAAACCTAGGGTAGCATTTAAAAACTATTTTATCCGATAATCAGAAATATAGTTTGTTGTCTTAACATGTGTTATGTTTGCGGGTGTTTCCAGGAATGGGAGATAAATTAATTTTTCAGATATATTATGGTGAGGGTGAAATTATGTACGGTCCCAACGGTATAGATCTCTCTGGATTTCGTCATGTTATGAAGGGGCTTAGTAAGGCTAATGAGAGGACTATTGTGGGGGTGTGCAAATGGCTCATGCGGTTTTTCCAATTGGATCCGCAGCAATATGAGCTGAAGTTGAAAGGTGTTCTGAGCCGTGCTAGTCATGGATACTTTGGTGAGCTTGTTCCCATCGAAGCCACATCAACTTGGAGGCAGTATGTAGATATATGCTGTGAACGTGGCATGCCGCTTGTTTTATTAGCTGCGGCGTACCTGAAAGATCAAAATGAGGTGAACTCTGAAGAAGCAGTAGCAGGACCAAGTGAGGTAGTGGAAGATGAGTCAGAGGCGGCTAATGTAGGGTCCAGAGAGGAGGTTGGTGATGTTCCAGACCTGGAGCAGATGGGTGTAGCTGATGAAGGGGAGCACATCCCTAGCATCATTGAAGATATGGATTTGGAGGATGAAGAGTTGGAGGAAGGCCTTGCCGATGGGGATTCTTCTGATGAGGAGGGTAATGCTGCAGTTCCTGCGGAGTGGCGGGATCAAGAATTTTCGAAGTTGGTGGTTAGCGAGGCTGACCAGACACCGTGGCCATACCATGAGAATGAGGTGTCACAGGGTGCTATGTACCCTACGAAAGAGGCAGTTATTGATGCTGTGAAATTCTGGTCGTTGTCTCTTCGTAGGCAATTCAAGGTTGTTAAATCAAGTAAAAGAGAGTACTATGTGAAGTGCTTGGTTCCTGAGTGCCCTTGGCGGGTGCACGCATTTAGAGGGAAATGGACAGACTACTGGCAATGCTCAATAGTTAAGAAACATAATTGTCATATTGAGGAAATAAAGTTCGCCCATCGGAACCTGTCTTCTGCTTTCATTGCAAATGTTATGTACGGAGAGATTGTGGACAACCTAAGGTATGAGCCACGATCAATAATCCGTGCTATTGAGCAAAGGTTCCATTACACAATAAATTATGCGAAGGCATGGAGGGCGAAACAAAAGGCTATTGAGATTATGTTCGGTACATATGAAGATTCGTATCACAATCTACCTCGTCAATTAGCCACAATTTGTACAAGAAATCCAGGCAGCTACTATGATATCAAGCATTACCCCTCTACTGATGTGGAGTACAACGGAAAAAGAGTGTTGTAGCGTGCTTTCTTTGCATTCGGTGCAACTATCAAAGCATTTAGATATTGCCGACCCATCATATGCCTAGATGGAACATTCCTAACTGGGAAGTACAAAGGGCAGATATTGTCTGCAATAGGGGTCGACGGTAACAACCAAGTGCTGCCACTAGGGTTTGCGTTCGTGGAGAGTGAGAATGGGGACAGCTGGTATTGGTTCCTAGAGCGGGTGAAGCATGCAATTGTTCTTGACCGACCAGCTGTGTGTCTCATTCATGATAGACATGCAGGATTGTTGCAGGCTTTGCTGGATATGCAACACGGTAGCGTGCGACGGGGTGTACCAGTACAGTGGCCAGATCTCAAAAGCAGGTGGTGCATGCGCCATATGGGTGCGAACTTCTACAGACAGTTTAAAAACAAAGAGTTAATGAAGCTCTTCAAGAAGTTGTGCAGTCAGAACCAACAACGTAAGTTCAATGCATTATGGGCAAGACTTGATGAACTGACTCTTAAACAAACTGCAAAGGCCGCACCTAACCGTGAGGAACCAATAGCTCTCGATCGGCTCCCAACCGATACTCTGCAGATTGTACGGAGATCTGGCTCATCTATTAGGAGCTTTTCATAGTGGATACGCAATGAGCCCAATGAAAAATGGGCTCTGCTGTACCACAGTGGTGGTGCCAGGTATGGAGTGATGACTACGAACCTTGCAGAGGTTTATAACTGGGTCATGAGAGGAATGAGGTCCCTACCACTAGTTGGAATTGTAGAAGGCATTTTGCATGACACCTGCAAGTACTTCATTGATCGGTTTGCAGCTGCTAAGGTTGTAATGGAGGACAATCGTATGCTTTATGGCCGGATGCTATGTGAGTACATGGAGAAGGCAAATAGGAAGGCCCACATGCATCGCGCAAATCAAGAGGGCACAGCAGAGCACAAGTTCAGTGTCCTGTGTCGGGATAAGGGTCGGAGGGGGGGTAGACGTGAGCGGCATGTTCAAGAGTGTGTGCTAAGGAGTGGGACATGCATATGTAGTTGTCAGAAGCCACAATTACTCCACAAACCTTGTACACATGTCATAGCTGCGTGCGCGGAGCACCATATGCTTCCAAGGCAATATGTGTCACAATATTTCATGAAAGATCAAGTACTGAACACCTGGAACCAGGAGCTGTATGGTTACGGCATTGTTGACACTTTTACAAGTAACCCAGGGCCTTCAAGAATATATGTGCCTGATTTGGGAAAGATGAAGAACGCACCGGGCCGAAGACAATCTCGGCAGATTCGTAACGATATGGATGAATCCGAGGCTGGCCCTAGGATGCAGCGATGCAGTCAGTGCAATGAAGTAGGTCACACTTACAAATATTGTCCCAAAAGTGCAGGTGGTGATGCACCTGTTGTGTAGGTCAGCTAGTTTTGTACTTTGTATTAATATGTGTTAATTTCGCGTACGGTTAATTTGCATTCGAAGTTTGTTGTTCTTGTATTTATTTCTCAATGTACTAATGTACATGTCTTTCAAATGCAGAGATGGCTCAGCCTTCGACCCCAGAGCTTTTGGACCCTGCCGTGGACAAGAAGCATCGCAGCTTCTTATCCGCCGAGCACCAGACGGACCTAGGAGTGTTTCGCCCACGAGGCCCTGGAGAGCTGCTGACGGTAGACGAGCGCTGGACCCACAGGTACTTAGAAAAGCTGATGGTGTTACATATCATTTCGCTGTTGTTGTTACATATTATTGATGTACTGCAATACGTATAGGTTGGGAGCGGCCGGACTCCTACCGCTTTGCCGGTTGGTCGAGGCCCGAACGACGGAGGACCCCGAGGTTGCGGCCCGTCGTTTCTACTTCGATAGGTCGCTGATAGCAGCACTGGTCGGCCGTTGGAGGCCGAAGACACATACGTTCCACCTACCGTATACATATTGAATGAACATAACCGTATACTTTAATTGTTTACTATTGTTCGTATCCGCAGACAGATATCATTTATGATGTAAATAGGGATGCAGCTGCTGCCATGGACCGTGTCCGGCAAGGGCATCACCTAAGTGCGTCGGATGTTGCGAGCTTCATTAGATGGGTTTTCGATAAGACGACGTGCGCCCTGAAACTCACCTCCTGCCGATCTACCACAGATGCAGCAGGGCCGCCTCCCAGGATGAGTGGTGCACACGCCGAGTCGTCTCGGCCGTCATACGTGCACCAACGTTCTTCAGTGTCGGCACCCACAACCCCTCCTATCACGTCTTGGAGGGTCCGAGCAGCAACATGGTACGAATTATACTTTTGAAAATTATTGATCAATATCCTTTACTTATTGTTATTAAACATTCATTAGGTCTGTCTCCACAAGTCTCGACGCAGCCTCGCAGATTGAGCCCTGTACGTCCACAGTCAGGTACTCCGGGAACCCTTCTTCCTAATTTCTAGTACTTTCAGCAAAATAAGTTAGAACTGTGCTCAGGTTACTTCAGTGACGAGGCCGGTCCGTCTTCGGCCGCCCCACACCCTACCCCCCCCCCCCCCCCGCAACGTACTACGGCACGTCAGCGTGGCCTTCTTCTGCTGCACCGTCGTACCACGCAGGTACAATTATACATTTTTTACTACTACTTTCAATACCATATTGTTCGTATCTAACGTGATTATTTGTTCACAGGCCCCTCCAGCCAGTACACATGGACGCCTGCCGAGCCTTCACAGTCCTCCTACCCTAGTCAGGAGGATGAGGCTGGCCCCGACACCGCATACGACATCGTACGTGACTTCTTCGGGGGCACACCTGACTACGACGTCCTTCAGCGGTCCCAGGTTTCCAGTGCACCGCTTCGGACCCAGCCCACGCATGACGAGCCCTCGACACCGGTGGTCCCTACTAGGCCTAGCAGACACGTCGGCCCACCTGACCCCCTCACCTACTCTAGGGGTCACGTGAGGGTTAACCAGCGGCATCGGGACCACAATGGGGCGCACAGACGACGGCAACGAGGGAGGCATGAGTAGCATTTTACATTTTTTGTAACTAACATATGCGTATTCGCTTCGTGATGTGCTCATATGTATTAAGACACGTTAACTTTGTATGGTCGACTTAGCATTTCGTAAATGCATTTCATATTCAGACACGTTCAATGAACAAGTGACCACACCACTAAACTTTAACCATGACTTGACAACACAATGTGACAACACTACCCAGCTTTTTCAAATCAGTAAATGACAACACGGGTACCAATAAATGTGGAATCTCTGACCATGGGCAACGACAAAACTGTCCTATTCTTCAAGATGGAATCCGATGCTCCTCCCGCCAGCTACGCCCATGCCCTAATTCCTTTCTTTAAGAGCGAATCCAATGCTCCTGCCTCCCCTAACTATAAGTAGCCAAACCTCCTTACGGAGAAGCATCGCTCATTTCTCATATCTCTCAAGTGCAATGTCTTCCTCAGCTCCATCGAGCCCACCAAAGAAATATTGGGGGACTACCGTACCTGAAGGTCTCGAACCACCAATGTGCTTCTGTGGTGACCTTTGTAAGCTCCGCGAGTCGCAGGACATCTCATACACCTATGGACTACGCTTCTTCATGTGTGCCAACTACGAGTATGACAAGCCTCGCAATGCAACAACTGGTTATCGACCGGTACGGTAACAGATGTCCGCCTCATCTCTTCCGATTACGCACCCTCTTTTACTAACCGCTCATCTTGTTCCATTTGTTCAGTCCCCTCCACCGCTCTGTGATTTTATTCAGTGGCTCGACAATGAGCAAAATGACTCACAGAAGCTGTGGGTCGACATGAACATGAGGTGGAGAAGGGAAGCGTACGCACGTCGGGAGTACGAGCAACAGCAAGAGGAACTTCGTCTCAAGCGGGAGGAAGAAGAGCGCATGAGGAAGGCGGCGCACGACCGTACCGTGGCTCAGGCTCGAGAGGCTGAGAGGGAAAGGAAGCGGGAGAGAGCCCGCCGTGCTAAGGCAGCAAGTCCCGATGCCCTCCGAAAGGGAAAGTATCCTAGATGCACGCAGTAGAGAGTACCTAATGTAACCCGACATACTTTCTTTCCCTAAGGCATGTTATGATTAGGATCGACGCACTAATAAGGTCTTAGTGCGAACCGTACATGCCACCTTTGTTTCCTCATCGTGTCGTCGCAGTTACAGTGTATTGTAATGTTTTCACCATATGTTCAATACTATGTTTGTCCTCGTTCGCACCCCATACCCACGTAAAATGCTGCAACTACTAATTACTGATTTTTTCCTCCCGTTATTACATAACCTACTCCAAATTTAATTTCTTAATTTCCTTACACCCCTTCTTTTTTTTTCCTTCAATTAAAAAATAATATATTTTTATAGGAAAAAATAGAAAAAAATTAATTTTACATGAAAAAATCCCCTAACCGCCCCCCCAGGGACTAACCGCCCCCTGAGAGGGCGGTTAGCCCCTCTTGCCGCCCTCTGAGGGGGCGGTTAGGCCTACCGCACTCTCAGGGGATGGTTAGCACCCGTACCCGCCCTCTGAGAGGGCGATGGGCACCTACTTTTGTAAATCTTTTCGCCGGGAATCTATTTATTTAAATTTAAACTCGAAAAAATATAAAAATAAAAAAACTCTATAAATGACACCTCTCTAACCGCAGAGCCTATTGACGATGAATAAACTCTTATTCAAACCTTCTTCTTGTTAGATCTAAAACTGATCTAAGGGATAGGATCTTCATTAATTACATAAACACGATGACTTAATTAGCACGGAAATTAGAGATTAGAAGGTGAATTTGGCTATGCCTTCCCCTTCATGTCGGTGTAGAATGCTTGATCACGGTCTTGGGAAGTCCCAGCGGTGTGGATCCGTCTTAAAGACAACGAAAATGCGCTCTCTGATTGGTACGAGAGGTGTTCTAATGGGGCTATTGTCCACTTAAGGAAAAATGACGTGATTAGACACCCTTGTGGCAGGCTGAGTGCAAAGCTAACGTGGGACTTTACCCTCTTACATGTAGCCCCCCCAATCAAAGGCATATTAGTTCATAATTAGTTATGCAGTACTTTTAGTTATGGGTTAACTTTAACCAAAGATCAAGTTATGGTTTAACACTTCTTCCCCACGGCTCCTCCCGTGCTGCTTCCTCCCCAATTCCTCCGTTCTAGATCTATTTACCCAAATTATCCGTCCACGACCGTAACACATCTACCATATCTACCATATTCCTTATTTATGTATACCAAATTTGACCTCTCGTACGACCACGTCGCTATTTAATTATAGTCGCATGATCTACCGTGTGGCTCAATCCATCTGTTCTTAAGACTGTTGCCTCTTTGGATGCTTCCAAGCCTCTCCCGATTCACAGAGAGGAAAAGGTGCTGCTGCCTTCTCCACGTAGGCAGCAAGATGAGAGGAAAGAAGAAAAAAAAAAGGCCTCGACTACCTCCACCCCTGCCGGTCTTCTCTTCCCACACCACCATCACCTCGCAGCTTCGCCTCTCCTCCTCCACTCCCATCTTCGTCTCACCACCTTGCACCCCCACTGCTTCTATTCCTCCTCATCCTCCGCCCCTGCCGCATGTGTGCCCTCTCCTGCCACTGCCTTGCTCATCCATCATGGAAGAGAAGCCTGTACCATCCTCCCATCAGAGCTAGCAGTGGGTCTGCTCCTCTCCCTCCTGGCGCTGACCTCCCCATCTCTTATGCTCCTTATCTCGCCGTCGGCTACCAAAGGTTCCACCTCCAACCTTTCCATCTCTCTTTTTCCCCTGTTCCTCTCATGCCTATTGTTTTTTGTTTGTTTATAGCCAGACTTAATAATCGGCACCATCATCGCCATGCCTTGCCCTAGATTTGGCAGCTACCACCGCCCTCTCAGGTCGGGTGGCCCAGACTGGAGGAGGTGCAGCGCCTATGGCAGTGTAGTGCGGGGAAGAGGACGAAGCAGCGGTGATGATGATTTGGTGAGCATTAAGTTAGGTTCTTGATGACTGAGTAATTCTGTTGCTAATTTATCCCCCTCTTTGTCTAATTGGTATTCATTGGGCTGGTATTTTGTTGTTTGTCCGCGTAATCGATCTTAATGCATGAAGAATTAAAATGTGTGCATAATATTGCTCCTTCCAGTATATATTTATATCTTTGGCTTGAATTTTCCCCACTTGAATCTCAGGACTCGGGAGTTCAATAGTCAGTTTAATAGCAAAATGGGAGGTGCCTAGAGTTGAAACCCTTAGGTACAATTGCAATCTCAGTTCAAGCTTCCAAGGGTAATCATCACTCTTCTTGCTAATCCTTTCAATGAATGCTTTAATAATCACTTAATTAGGTGTGTTCCTTTAATAATCCGGTAAATTTGTACTTTTGTATGCCATGGAAGTATTACATTTACTTTGTCATCTCTTCATTACTTTTTGCAGGAGATGAAGTGAATCATTTGTTGTTCAGTTATTTACCATCTCATCAGCTAATTATGTTTTTTCCCAAACAATATGAGCTGAATTGTGGCCCCCCAAAAATTCTATGTCCATATTGAAGCAAATTATAGGGGTTGCATTTGTTGATTTTATATGAAATTGATATTAAATGGCATTGCATATATATTATAGTCTGTGGCAATAAATAGCTTTGTCATTATTTTCTGGCAATACTTTTTGGAACTTTCATTATGAAATTCATTAGGTGTTTTACTTTTTATATCCTTGATGCTATCTTATACTGCGAACAAGCAGTCCCGTAGCAAGGAGCTTCAGCTCGGAGGATGGAGAACGTCTTTGCATAAGCAAACTAACGGACGTGGCGAATACAACATGTTTAAATGTGAAGAAATATGTCAGGTATGTACCATATACTGATTGAAATTACTTACAGTACCAAAGTACTTCATAAATTCTATTTCTATATAAATGTTGGAGAATTGTAGATACTGAGTTGCACCTCTGCGTTTCTAATATATTGGATATCCTTTCTGCCTTTTATATATGTTATAATATCATTTTCTCATCTTTTTATTACTTACTTTTATCCAAATATATGGTAATAATGTTTCGATGGCATGCAGTTGCTTCCAGGATAATAATTTGGGTGCCAACTGGCAACAAGTTCTTACATGAACATCATGAAGTTGCAGGGAGGTAGTCTCTTTGCTTCAAATGAGCTACAATACATTTTTCCCGCTTTATATAACACTCAAATTTGAGTAAAGAATTTTGTATTATCTTAAAATAGTTCCTTAAAGCCTCACTCATATTTGTGTATGTACGTAGTTTTTATATATTAAAGATATAGTTCTTATCGAGGATTTATCTGCCAATTTCATTCCTCCAATTACTCATGTCTTGGTCTGAGATTTTTTGCTTCAAATGAGCTGCAAAACATTTATTCCGCTTTATATAACACTCAAATTTGAGTAAAGAAATTTGTATTATCTTGAAATAGTTCCTTAGAGCCTCACTCATATTTGTGTACATAACTAGTTTTTATATATTAAAGATATAGTTCTTATTGAGGATTTGTCTGCCAATTTCATTCTTCCAATTAGTCAACTAATACATCATGTCTTCGTCTGAGATTTTTAAACATGTTGAAATGTGGATTTTGTAGTCATAGTACTGTTAATTAATTTCATTATACAACTAATGTCTGGGCACCTTTAAGTCGGCTTCAAAACAGCAAGTTGCTGCTTTAGGCCATCTCCAAGAGGGTCCTCAAATCTTACTTTTCCAGTGCTACAGTGTTTGCGGTCTACTGTAGCACTGGAAATTCTTCTACAGCGGATTCTCTATCCAGTGCTACAGTGCTGCTACAGTAGAAAATAAGGGATGCTGTAATAGTGATAGGGGATGTTGTAATAGTATTTTGAGGATGAAAATTTGATGTAGCTGTTGGAGATGGTCTTACTACTAACAGTGGTTTTGTAGTTACGGAACAGGTGAACAGCCACTAAAACCAAATCACTATATGGACATCATCTTCAGTGCCGACTGCCCAGCTTAGATTGGTTGTTTGCATTTGCCGAAGTTAGCTTTTAGTTTCTCCATTCACAAGTCTTTGGTTCAGTATTAAGTGATGCTTTTTGCACGACTGCACTTTTCAGTATTTATGGATCATGGTCATATCACAATCACCAGGATCAAATATGCACGATGTCCTAAATCGCAAATGAAATGGAAAGCTGACGTTATGACCCCCACCCTGCGCTGACCAAGGATCCCTCCAATATCAACAGACCTTTTGTGTTGTATAGTTACATGCCTGTACGTTATAACAGGAGTCACAATATTTTCACGCTATAGCACATGTCATGGTGAGGTTCTATGTGAGTTTCATCGAAACCAATCATAGAATATCTTGTGTTCATCCATAGAGGCATGGAGAAACACGTGAAGGTGGTCCCTCAAATCATAGATAGCAACAAGCATAACAGTGTAGAAGAATGCAATGTTCTCAAGCTGCACCAAAGACAGAAAAAAAGAATTATAGATTACGTATCAATGTGTAAATATGCGGTACAACATTACTGAAAATAGATCAATATACCTCTTTTCCATCCATTGCAACTTTCAGATACCGAACAATCAACATGTATGAACTAAAGCCTAGTGGGCTATCTACAATGCAAATAGCAGAGAATCAGTGCAATCAGATGACCACTGCAGTGTAACATAGCTTTTTCAATCTTAGTAAACTGTCACTCTTTCATGCACAATCAATGCTGGAACATCAGATTCTTCCGTTGGTGGCTCCACACTCTCATATATTTGCTTCAGTCTGTACCTTATGACTTCAAAAGAACCAGAATATGGGACAGCAATGTGTTGAGTAATGTTAGCGGTAGATAACTGTGCACACTCGGAGATCCTCAGGAGCCATAATCTGATATGTGAATCCCTTCTTCACAAGTAAGCCACTAACAGACTCTCCAACTTCTGGCACCTCCTCTGCAAATCTGCCAATAGTTTTGGCCATTTTCCTGAGCTGAAATACATCTCTATTGATTGGCAATTCTTGGGAGAAACAATTTTTGTATTTGTTCCATCAAACTGAGAAATAAGTTTCTGTTTCAGCCTTGACATCTCATTTGCTTCTCCATGTACAAGAATAATGTTGGGTGGCCGAAGTTCATCCAAAAAGGTGCTTGTCTGAAGGGATTGGACTGTGCAAACTGGTTTCTGATCCTTTCATTCATGGAGGTTATGTATGTCTGGTAGACAGCCATGCACCTCTTGGCAAGAGGGGAGGCATAGTAGATAGGAATCTTATGGAGCTCTGGATGGTTGGACCAATACTCATCCAGGATAAGTAACAGTTCTTGGGCTCTACCAAGAGCAAATGCTGGGATAAGAACACGCCCATCTTGTGAAACAGTTGAGTGGATGACCTCGTGAAGCGTCTCTCACGTACAATGGGAGATTGATGTTGCTGTATACCATAAGTTGACTCAATAATTCAAATATCAAGGGAGAACTGGGGAGTTTCAGCAGCTCGTAGGTGGTCTTCCTCGCAGGAGTAGTCACCAGTGTAAAGAATGCGCACACCAGCAATATCCACCATGAACATGGCAGCACTAAGTACATGGGTAGCAGTATAGCACCAGAAGCGTATCCCATTAACTTCCGTTGTCTGGTGGAAGTCTATAACCTGCACCTGCATGGAAATGCACAGGAGAGAATTGCTGATGGGGGGGGGGGGGGATGATCAGATATTATAGGCTGCTTAGGCAATATAACTGAAACCAATTTTAAGGATTTTTTTTGCCGTTCACAGGTTTGTTAATACAAGCTTTTAATAAGGGTAAACAAGTGCTAGAAAGAAGGGGGAATAGAGAGGTGAAAAATAATTTCACTTTGAAATATGCACCAGACATCTAGGCAATAACTTGAGCATCTTAAAAGCACACATTTTTTCTCGGTCTAATATACCTGTTCTGAATAGGCTTCCAAAGCAAGTGAACAATTTGTTTATCAACTGGTCGCTATATAACACCATAGAACACAATGAATATTCATATGAAATGAGATGGACTTAACTAATATACTGATGGGGAAAAAGAAACAGATAAACAGTATGGAGATACCTCAATTTTGTCCATAGAACGAAGAATGTCACTCTCATCATACAGCATATCCTCCACGGAAACTTTGCTCACTTTGACATAATCCGAAAGCAGCAGCTTGTAAATGGCCTCTGTCGCATGGGTCATAAACACCCGGCCCTTGAATGTAGTCTGCAAAACAGAGCAAATTCAGCTGCCAAATTAGCACCATAGCAAACTCACGGCACCGTCGGAGCGAATCAGTAAACATTACTTCTCCAGGAAGTACGGCAGTGAGGCGGCGTGGTCCAAGTGGCGAGGAGGCGCAATGACTCGCACCTAGCCGGGGAGGCGAGCCCCCGGGAGTCAGAGGCCAGTGAGTTGAGCAGCATGAGCACAGCGCCCGGGGACGGCAGTGAGCGGATGATGCGGTCTAGGTCCTCGACGGCGATGTGGTGTGTCTTGCGGTCGGAGAGCTTCGCGAGCGTGGCAAGCACACGCGACTTGAGCTCCACCATCGCCATGTTCTTCGACGGCGTCGCGCTGGTGACCCCTGATGTCGGCACCATGCCCCCGCCCGCCGACGCAGCGGCGGGGCCCGAGTTCGACGGTGGTGGCTGCGCGGTGGTGGGCGACCTAGGGTGGGATTTGGGGGTGGATTTGGAGAGTGCGGTAGCCATGGCGGTGGATTTCGGTGGGAATCTGGAGAATGCGGCGGGTTTGGGGTGGTGGGAGTGGAAATGGCGAGTTCAGATTTGAATGGGTAGGTGCAGGGTTTGGGTTCTAATTTTGGGGATTCAGTGGTGAATTTGAGGTAGATTTGGGGCACTTTTGGATCGATCGATGGGTTCGGGCCTTCATTTCTGGTTGATTTGGGAATGAGGTGATGAGATCTCGTCTTGGGAGCGAAGATGGGGGAGACGAGGAGTGGGCATAAGCGGTGTGGATCTGGTCGAGGAGGAGGCACAGGAGCGAGCGGGGAGGGGAGCCGTGCGAGTGGACGGGTAGGGGAGTCGTGCGAGTTGTGGTCGTGGATGACCTGGAGATCACGGTGGCCTAGATCTTGTGACATCGAGGAGGCCACCACTGCGGAGGGGGGCACCAACTTTGCCGCCGCACCCTTTGCTGCTGTCGACCCGATGGACGCACTCGAGGATGCAGCCCCATGGAGGGGTTGGAGGTGACGACGACTGGGATCTTGGGGGTGCTTGAGGCAACCACGGGGCAGCGGCCAATGGCCAGGCTCGACAGATCCATCACGACGATATAAATAAGAGGTTGCATTGGGCATCGGTGAGGCGATCACGATGCCATCATTGACTCCTTTGGAGCGGCGCCTTCTCGTCGACATGGTGGCGGCGGTCCTGCGAGGGCAGAGGTGGATGAGGGGGCGGCGTAGGATGCAGAAACGGAACTGCTGGGTTCGTTGAGATTTTGTTTGAGGAAGCGGGAGTGCGGACGTGCGACGGTTCAGGCGGACGAAGGATCGAAACGAAGATGCGATGTTGCGGGTGGGCGAGTGAGATCAGATGGACGATATGCGTTTAGTCGTCCGACTGTGGTAGACGGACGCATTCATTAGGTTGTTTTTAAATAGTAGTAGATGTAGATATTATAGAATATGTTGTACCTCAGCAAAATATTATTGATACATGAATATGTGGACAACTCCTGACTCCGGCAACGCGCGGGTACTAGTTATTCCAACATTAGCAAGCCAGTCCTTATTGGTGATCTATGATTATCCTCTCCAATCACAGCAAGGTAAGTAAAAAAAAATTCTGCTCAGATATAGTTGACCGTTGATCAAGTAAACTTTGGTTTCACCGGTTCGTCACGACTCAAAATCCATTGTACATGAACCAGAAGTAGCAACACGGAATATAAGTGAAACAAAATAAAAAGAAAAAAGAAAAGGGGAGAGGAATGGGCCTTGCCTCTAAAGGTAGGCTGCGCTTTGCGCCGAATTTAGGTATCCCAGCAATTGAGCCCGGCCCAAAATAACTCCTGCCAGGCCACCTTTGCTCATCTTTTTCCCAAGAAGATTCCATACGACAGAGACAATGCGTCTATCCAATATCTCTGCAGAGACGATGCTGCTCCAGGAACAAGGAAATGAGCTGATGATCAGTCATGCGTGTCCCGGTCAAGTACAACGAGATGACTTGCTCTCAAGAAGATAGAAGGTACAATGAAATAGCACATCTCTATCATCTATTCATCTTGCACCTTGACTTGGAGTTATTGTAGGAGCCAAGAAGATTATCAAGTCCTAAATGTTTGCTTTCATACGAGAGGCCACTTGTCTAATGTCTCCATGCATTACGATTTGTTAATCGCTTCGATAGGGAAGCAAACCATTTGTTCTTAAGAAAACACATTGGCCGGCGCCAAGTCATGCTTTAGATCAATAAAATACCGAGTGTGTTCCTTACAAAGCAATCTATATATTGAGTATGCATAATTAATTTAACATATTTCCTTTCTTGCGAGATATAATAAGTTGTTTGGAAAAAAAGAAAAGGAAATATAAGTATATAACCATGTGATGTGATCAGCTGCAACCCCCGGCCCGGATGAGAACTGATACGGAGTAAGTTGTTGGTGGCATTGCCTCCCTCTCACTGTTGATGCGTCAAACTAAACATTGCCCTTTGCTACAGGACATGTCAACACGAGCAGCTAGCCTTAATGGGCAAAACAACAGAGGAAAATAGGAAATGGTCCCAGGGTAACATGACATGTCAAGCATACCACTTGGTATATGATCCTTGATATCAGGAGTCTAACATGAAAAAATTGAAGTTTGACAGAAAAAAAAACCCACGAAAAAGTTAGACAGAAAAAAGATCAACCATTTTTTTTATATTTTTAAAGCAAACAAGCAGAGGAGTTGTCTATTATAATAATAAATAAGAAGTTAAATCCAGACAACCAGTACACTACCTTAAGACGAGGAACACCCAGAGAAAAGAACTATCGCTAACTAAAATAACACTAATGTTCACTTTAGCCGGTTAGGCAAGAACCACACTCCACACTAACTAACTAACTACGTGCCCCACTGCCCTCCAAAACCACCGCAACACTGCTAGCCTTTGCACCACCACATTATCGCCGATTTCCAAACCAATAACACCACCGCTGGCTTCTGCACCAATCACAGCATTGCAGCTTCCACACCAACCGCGCCACCGTAGGCTTCCGCTAGCCTCGACACCATGACACCACCATTGGCCTCCACGCCATCGCACCATAGCACCATTCCTACACCCGTGCCATCACACCACCACACTACCGTCGGCCTCTGCACCAACCACACAATCATCGGCCTCCGCTAGCCTCAGGCCTCCACACCATCGCCGGCTTACACACTATCATTGGCCTCCGCAACATCGCACCGTTGCACTATTACCTACGTAAATAAAAGCATGTCCTATCAATTTCTTTTTTTAATGATACCCTATCGAATTTGACGACTAAACACATAGTATTCCCTGGAAAAAGAAACGGAAGGAGTACTAGTTTTCTTTGACCACTAAACCAAAAATGCATTGATACTTTGCGACCAGTACAAAAGGCTTCATGAACCCAGTTTTTACCCAAAAAAATACTTCTATAACTCCTGTATTATAGGACGACGCCCATGTACCATGAATTGATTGGAACACAAATTACGAGGTGGAACTCCAGATAAAAATATTCTAACAAAATAAGTAGCACGTGTTGTGGTTTAGTTCATCTTATATCGGTCAGTGAGTTATCCGTGCAATCGAAAGAGTATCTGAGGGTTTTTATGCAGGCGTGCAGGTGCGCCTGCCACCTAATTGTCCCTGCCACCCAATTACTCCCTCCCTCTGGCTCAGGGCAGGCGCTGATGCGCATCGCACAGATAGCAGACTGTTGGCATTTCTGGCATGAACATTGAAGTCTGGATTGAAGGAGGCCCTGCCTGCTGTTTATCTACAGTGTGATATGTCTGACTTGGGCTCAAGTCAGACCTGGGGTTAAATGCCGACGAGCAGACATGTCCCGGCCGCCTGGACCAAATGGTTGGGGGCGAGCCCATTAATGTGTGGTCCGGGCACGGGCACGGGCACCCAGCTGTTTTACCTCCCAAGGACACTTACTTTCATTTTTTTATTTACTTATTTTTGCGAATTGGACACTAATTTCGTTGTTGACACGTTGTGGTCGCTACATTCCGGAGGGGCGAGGCCTTCATTTCATTGGCAGAAGCAGAAACATTCAATCCATTCGGGGCTTCGGGGAAACAAAAACGAACTCTGTCCTTCCACGTTGAGTTATAAACCAGGATTCTCTTCTCTCCCTTTTAAAATACTAGTAACCATGCACGTGCGACACGCACGCGCGTTTTTTTATCTACGATTTCTAATATGTTTTTAGAGTATCAAAAATAAAAATAGATAGTCACGTGCAATTTTTTAACATCTACGGTTACTTATATGGTTTTAGAGCATCAAGAATAAAAATAAACGATACATCAAGTAATATATGGTTGAATAGATAGTCACGTGCAAATATAATATCACAAGTAATTTATCTTTGGAAACATCGAATGCCTAATGCTCTTGACAATTTTTCGTACAAGGAGGGGATGTCGTCTTCACATTCGTTTATGTTATATTTCAGTAAGTTTACCAAAAAATTGCTTCCTTAGTTGACTGTCGTTACCATCCTGCATGTGCATTTCATGTCAATAACAAAGATCCGTGCGAATTGTGCACCGTTGTGTGTTGGAGAAGACTTACTCTATGAATTGTAGGTTCTGGCCTTTTCTCCATTCTATGTGCGCTTGCACTCGAAAACGAAGAAACCAGAAGCGTTCCTACAGCACAATTAATTATTACATTTGCAATTCACAAACGAATCAATTATAGTGAGGTTAGAAGCAAGATACCGATCATGAAATCGAGGAACACCATTCCAATACATCTCTGTACACAATATTCTTGGTGCTTCTCCCCATGGCATCTATATCTTTATTTAGCTTAGATAGAATCCGTGTTGACTGACGTGATACACCCCTTGATAATGCAACATACAGCTGTCCATGAGAAAACACAGGCTCGGGTAGATAAATACCAACATTAGGAATGGTTTGTCCTTGAGCTTTGTTTATAGTCATTGCAAAGCTAAGGCGGATTGGAAATTGTTTCCTCTTGAATCTGAAAGGAAGTGAAATGTCCTCTGAAGGGGACAAAGGGATCCTAGGAATGAACACCCTCTTTCCAGCATGTTGCCCGCCAACAATCTCTGCATCAATGGCATTACGTTGGCAGGCTCTAACCATTAGCCTTGTTCCGTTGCAGAGACCGTTGTGAGGATCAAGATTCCGAAGCAGGATGACTGGACAGTTGCTTTTGAGTTTAAGCAAATGTGGTGGCAATCCATTTGGTGTGATTGAGTTCAGAAAGTCAATCGGATAGTTGTTTCGTGAATCATCGTCGACAGAATCAAAGCTGTAGTATATCGTCTCCTTGCCTGGAAACCTATCTATCATAATTGCATTCAGCTCATCCACATGCTCATTCTTAGTTGAGAGGATAGCACGTGCACTCATGTAGTTCGCTGACGTAGAATTGTTCTGGAGATCTGGAAATACAAATTCAATGAGTTTGTCAATTGATTCTTCTGCAATACTGTAACCAACCACGATATCATTTGGGAGACGCACATAATCATCACCAATCGTCTCTTCTGTTCCATTGCCGATCCTAAGGAGGTATTCGGAGAACCATGGGTCAGACTGCGCCCTCATATTCCGGGTTAGCTGTATCTTACGTATCTTCTCCCATATATAAGACCTTTGTAGTGTAGCATCAGTGATCTGTGCCCTCGTACCACGTGTCACCACTGGAAGGACCTGCCTAAAGTCTCCTCCAAATACCATGACCTTTCCACCAAAGAGCTGCGAGCATCCCATTATATCCTGGAGAGACCTATCGAGTGTTTCAACAGCTTGACGTTTGGTCATGGCAACTTCGTCCCAGATTATCAAGTGTGACCTGCGAAGCAACTCAGCGGTACCGCTCTGTTTGGTGAAATTACACATGTTGTTGTCGGAAAGCTTTATGGGGATCTTGAACCTGGAGTGGGCGGTGCGACCACCGGGCATGATGGACGCTGCAATACCAGACGTTGCAGTTGCAATGGCTATCAGACCCATCGAACGAACCTTTGCAAGCAATGCCTTGTACAAATATGTCTTTCCCGTGCCACCTGGACCGTCAACAAAGAATACCTGGCTCTTAGAGTTGATTACGTGATCCATTATTTCATCAAACCCCGACCGCTGCTCTGTGTTCAGTGTATTAATAAGATTTAGATGTTCTACGTGTACGCCCACCGACAATTCCTCTAATATTTCTCTCGATTGATCGCTATAATAATCAGCTGTATGAACAATATAATAATAAAATATTAACCGAACCGTTAGGTAACATAACAAAATGTTTACAATACAGTGTTAGATACATAAGCACTGACATAACTATAAGAGAACTGACATTTTGTTATGGTTTATTCACATAACCATATTTTAGCAATATAATTGAGCCTAATTATTTGTACATTTACCAAGGAAAATTGTTATATGTATTATGGAAATCATAATACTTTAGTCAACAAGTCAAGGTGTTATCTGCAAACCATAATTCATCATGGAGATCAACTGTAATGTATTTACCAATAAATCATGACTATTGACAAAATAAGCGAAAAAAACGTAAAACACTACGCAAGGACATCACCTGAGTCGTCAACCTCCGGAAGACCATAATTCCTTACATCCTTGCCCATTGAATGAACCACGTTTCTAATATCCCTAAGCACCAGTTGCTCAACCATTGCTGCATCATTATGTGTACGACGATAATCTTGGGACATTGCTTCAAAATGATTTTCCCATAAGCCACGGATATTTGTCGCCTCACAGAATACAATAATTGTCGCAAACAACCTTCTCAGTGCACAAGGCATGTGGAATGTAGTAGACTCAGCCAAGCATTCATCGAGGGATCTATCAGTCTCTACGAGCCCTATCATCTCGCACGCTTCTCTGAAGGTGGAACAGGTTTTCCCATGTACAGTACGAAGGTTCTCGTATGAAGTTGTCCCTCTCACATGGTTGAGGAGCACACGTAAATAGTACCTCTCCCCTTCAGCAGGGTTTGCATACACAATTCTCCCAACCTGCGGCCTCTTTACCCTTGCCTGCCAGCGCTTGTCGGACTTGATCCACCGGAAGTGCTCCGGGAACTCTTTGTATAACAATTTACGTGCCTTGCTATCCACCAGGTTCATCTTGAAATACTCAGTAAGCATCGACCTCTTAGATTTCTCCCGGTTGACCACATCATTCAGGTTATCAGTAGCTCTGTATGACACAAGTTGCATGTTTGGCAGATGCAGTTGAAGTTGCAAAACAGAAGGAGATACGGCATACAAAGGGAAACCAAATATCCGATACACGGCCTCGGGGGGAGTTATGAACCTTGCATCCCTGTATTGTCGAATCTCGTTGATTACTGTACCATTTTGATCTGGTGGATCGACTGAGAAGGATGCACGGTCATGACCTTTATAGACATATTTGTATAGGTACTTAACTGCCTTGATGCTTGAGCAAACTTCGACATTAATATGGCAGTTATACCGCATAAGCAGTGTGGGGTTGTACGGAACCACCCATCTATTATCCAATACAGCACCCCTGGTCGCCACTCGACGGCCATCTTCCCTTCTCCTATATATAGGATAAGAGTCTTTTCCTTGCTGTGTAGCCGAACAGAATTATCGAGGATAACGAAAACGGCAATGTCCGTCTATCATGCAGGGGCAATTTTTGTTGAGAGCACCACATGGTCCATGTAGCATGTGCTTGATAACCAGAGCATGCAATACAGGGTATTTGACAGGATCAGGAATCTCTGCTGAAATAACCTTGTCGTAATCATCAGGACTGCTTAACTTACTGTTAGGGGCCATAATCAATAAGAAGTGCTCATGTGGCAAACCTCTCTTCTGAAACTCTGTAACATGTGCATATGATGCAACCTCACCCAAGTGACTCTTCTTGATCAAAAAATCGTGTAAATCACGCAGCTTAGCCCGGTATACTCTCGCAACCAATTCTGGTCTATCTTGTGGTGTCTGGCCCGGTAATAGTTGCCTTGTTATCTCCTCCCAATGTGGATTACAGGTCATTGTGACAAAGTAATCAGGCTTACCAAACCGGGTCACTAAAACCATTGCGTCAAGGAATCGTGCTTGCACGTCTCGATCTCCTCCAGGAAAAGTCCGCGGGAGCACAATTCTTAGACCAACCTCAGAAGCACGCACTTCACCAGCAGCAATTGTATCTATAATGCCCTGTCCAGTATTATAATAAGCAACACATCAGACAAAAGGAGGACACGTGTTAATGATACAATCTCAAATAAATAGGATGATATGTAATACCTGGTACAAATCTGCACGTATGAGAGCTTGATTCTCTGGTTTCGAATACCAATCGAGCCTCATAGACTCTATCTTTATGTATATGTCAACAACCCACTGTTGGAAAAGACGGCGCCCATGTAACAGTATGTTAAATTCTCCAAGCCTGATCTGCAACTTGAAACAATAATATTCCCTAGCACTGACATGTTTGCTGGACTCGCTACAACCATCTGCAAAAAAACATAAACTCAATACCATAGTCACAAGGGGCTTAGAAAAATAGTTGTTCATGCAAAATTTTAAATTTGGGAAGGTAGGAAATAGCCTGCGGACCTTCCTCGTCACTGTTGTCATCATCATTGTTATCATAATTGTTTGGCCAATCTACTGGGTCAGGGCCTTCATAAAGCATCTTACGTTGCCATCCTGTTTCTCCACCAGGGAAAAACAAAGGATAGGCCAACGGATCGTAGCACCCATGGTATGCCCGAATATACCGAGGTTTGTCGGCTTTTCCATACACTATAACACTTCTATCGAAACATTTTTGTGGATCATTCCCTTCCATCCAGATAGCAGCAACTTGTGAAGCTGTGGGGGCATTGTACCTTCGCTGGTCCAATGCAATATCCGTGTTCAGCTCAATCCTATAATCATGGAGGTTAGGAGCAGAACCAACATTCTGAAAGGTCTGCACATAGGGGTTGTGCTCTAGTATCCTCCGAATCTTCCGGATCAAATTGATATCAAGACCAGGAGACCTCTTAGCTCTGTGTTCCATTGTCTCATCAGTATCATAGAAGTATAGCTGCAGGTGTCGTGGACCCTTCCCACCAGGTACCAGCTGGTCCAAACGGTGATATAGCTGACCATGTGCACGGAATGTATATATACCAGTTCCTGCAGCAGTGCTGACTCGACGATCAAGTGTAACACCAAGACTTGTAAAGGAGAAATGAGAATTGAAATATCGTATGTGTTGTCTGAAGTATTTTGCATCGTCATCATCAAGGCTCGTATACAATCGTCGCAACTCATCCGGTACATCTGGAATGAAGATTTTAACCTTCCCTTTCCTACAACAAAAAGCAAGTCCCTCATATTGGAACCGTTTGGCTCCACAATACGGGCAGTTTTTGGCTTCCCTTAAAACATGATGCTTCTTTGGAAGATTTTGGTAGATGCGGTCATACGGATCATAACCTTGCATACCCACACTATCAGGACCTCCCACCACGTATGATTCAAAAACAACATCTGCACAAATACCAATATATTTATATGGAAAGGTTACATAATGAATCAGATAAACCAACATATATGTGATGGGACTGTAGATTGCATTGATGTTTTTACCTTGTCCACGATATAACCTCCATTCTTCATCATCGAAATCATCGGGAACATCTTGGACTGCCTCGAGTTTCTCTATGGGTCGAAAGAAGTAGTGTGAGAACACATCAAAATAGAGTACACTGATGGATAATGTGTTACCTTCATCTGACGAATGTAGTTCCAGTGGTTCAAAAATAAGCGAATCACATAGTTCGTTATCAGGATCTGGTCGAATATCAGCATGATTCAATGGATCAAGCGTTCCAATTGTGATGTGAGTAGTATTTGATTCCACTTCTTGATCATTTTCCACGAGTGCACCAGAGTTTTTATGTTGGCGGCTAATACGCAGGCTGTGTAAGTATTCCGCTCTACGCTCGTCTGACAATTTCGCGTACCATTGTCGACCCTTTTGACGTTTACGGTCTGACTCAAGACCAGAACCCCGATGGTCACTGCTCGTGAAACTTTCAATGCCACTACCAGCTGTAACTGTCAAATAATACAATCAAATTAGTTTCCCTATTAAATATATGATAGATGATTTGTGGTGAAACTAAATCGAGTAATTAAACCATCACCGTACATGTGGGATTCATCGGTTCACATGAAGAAGGTTCTCGATCATTAAGACCGAACACTTCATATTTCTTTTTCTGGCGGGCTAAACGCTTCTTCTCTAAGTATTCAACCTTCTTATCCGCAGACATTTGGGCATACCACGACCCATTATGAGGAGATGGATGAGTGTGATCTACGACACTTGCACCTAGTTTGTTTTCTGCACCCATCACAAGTTATAACCAGATCGAGTGTGAACACATGTTTTTTAATTAGTTCACGCAATATACGGCATGTTATTATACCTTTAATCAGAGTGTTTGTCATGTCTCCAAACGGAGTACGTACTACACACGACGTGTGATGTAATTTTGTGACAGTGGATTTTCCGGATCCAATTTGGTCGATGTCCAATGCTGCAATCGAACCATATGAATTATGAATTTTTGACCGTTGGTAGTTATCATTTCGGCGCAGCCAACAAGTATCATCGCCAGGAGCAACATTTTCCTTGTTCCATGCGGTGCAAGATTGCCCACATACACTTGCAATGCCTGCAGACACATCACAACAAAAAAATGTGGTATGCTTCAGTAGATCGTCTAGAAAAACAGAGGTGTTAATGAAAAACCAAATAATGAATTCATGGAATTACCAGGTGTTGTCGAGATAGGATTCGATGTTTCACGGCAATCTGCAGTGAGAATTGTTGAGCCATCTTTCTTATTCTTACGTCGCTCGCGATTCTTTCTGAGTAATTCTTCTTTTTTTTCTGCAGACATTTGCGCGTATCGCTCCCTTTCTCTCCGCCTCTTACGTTCTTTAGGATCTATGAGCGCTGGCTGTGTAGTGGATGTCTTGGATCCACCACCTGAGATGTATATGTTGGGGCCGTCCAATGAACAAATGAAACATGTAAGTACTGCTTTAAACATTGAACACTGCACACAATGTAATGCAAGTTAATGGAATTACCATGTGTTACTGAAAGCGAAGTCGACTCTTGATGGCATTCAACACTAAGAAGTGTCACATCATCCTTTTTTTGCTTACAAGATTCCCACTTCATGTCAAGCAACTCATCTTTCTTATCTAAAGTAATTTGCGCGTACCTGTCCCTTTCCCTCTCACGCTTAATTTCAAGTAACTCATCTTTCTTATGTACATCTATTTGCATGATCCGGTCCCTTCTCCTTTCACTCTTTATTTTAAGAAACTCTTCTTTCCTATCTTCAGACATTTGTGCGTACCGTTCCCTTTCCCTTTGCCTCTTACGTTCTTTGGCATCTGCGAGAGATGGTTGCGCACTGGACGATGAAGACCCACCCACACCGTTAATGTCGGATCCTTCTAATAAAAACCCAACAATATATTTGGTCAGTAGTTTACATATGAACTTCACAAATTATATCGAAAAAGCAACCACTTAAGAGAGCTATTTTTCAACATCACTTGTAATACCAATGATAGTCATGTCATTAAACGTCGTGGTACAATCAATTTGCTTCGAAGACGACATCTGCGAGAAAAGGATATCTGACCGTCAGATTCAGAAAATTTTAAAATTTATTAAGTTATTATAAAGCAAATATTTCTCATCACACAATATAATGATGCTACCGCTAATGCCAAACTGAATAAATAACTAAAGAAAACAGCCAAGCGATCTTTTAAATGTTGTTAATCGTTAATCTGATCCGTCACTTGGCAGTTTGACTCAAGGGTTACTATCAGACGTAGCGGATGGACACGGTGCACCCGAACAATTAGAATCTTGGACCGGTTCCATGGTCTTTGCTAATCTCTCTCTCTCTATACCACATCCATCCAGACAGAGCTGTAATCCAAGTGAAATTTCAAAGTCAAAATTCTGGCTGATTCAAACCATCCCCTTGCCTTAAATGCCTAGGTCTAGAGGTACACCAAATGTTAGGCTTCTAGGTCTAGAAGTACCCAACTGAACGGCATGAATGTATAATGGAATGAAGCAGACAATGGACCTATGTTTGTTTACTCCAAAACTGACACGATATTCTGGTAGAATTGTCTAAATGTTGCAACCAACTGCATTAATTTTCTCACTAAACTAAATAACATGCATAAATATATGAACGGGCAGATAAGAGACTCATGTCTATGTAGATCTAATCTAATACTGGCACTGGCAAGCAAACAATGCCCTACAGCACATCAGCACAATGAAGGAAGAAGACACTGGACAAATAGTACCATGCAGGTGCAACTAATGATGACAAATAGAACAAACCATTTAGTTATTAGGTGCACCTAATTACAAGATAATACAAATTTCAAACTGCCGGACATTGACTTTTTGGATTTTTTATTGCAGCATAAAGAACATCAAGGACATTGACCTTTGTTTGAAAACAAAGGCAACTAAGGCCAATGGTGTAATATCATCAGTTTTTTTGCAGTAGAACACAAAGGCATCAAGTAAAAATTAGCACTAATGATACACAAAGCAATCGAAATATACAGATGTGAAAATATGTCACAAACATATAGTTTTGTGTAGATTTAAATGAATAGAAAAAAATATACATTCTAATTTCCCTTTAAATGCTGCAGAGGGGCAAAGCTACAATAAAGCTAATTATTACAGGATTTATCAAAATAAAGAGAAATGTTGGAGAAAAGGATTGCACATTATGATCATGATATACTCCATATAAAATGGTATTGGGTGTGAAAAATGTAGATGCTGATAAAGTTTAGGATTAAACACCTGACCAAAACTGGCAGCAGCTATCGGACAATCTTCAAATTCTTTGAACACAACTTCAATTGGACAACCCATTTCCTTCTCAGGAGAAAATGCAGGTACTCTATCCTGCATAGAAGCCAAAAAAGGGGGATACGTCATGCGTACTTGTACATGGCTCTTATGAACTGCTTTGGTTTTTAGTTAATCCAGTACAAATTTGTGTCTTGTCATTCATCATTTTGATTTATGGTAATTTTGTCAGAGTGTTAGAGCAAAATCACCAAGAGGAATACAGAACAATGTACAAACAAATCTTGTCAGGATAAAAAAAGAACAGGAACCCAAGTTTAAAAAAAACTCTCGAAAATAGAAAACTAACAGAAACATACACCTATATGGCAAGATGGAAATGCAAAGTACCTGCAATTTTGCAAGCTCATCAACGAATTCCCTTGGAAACAAATCAGATCTTGTTGAGGATAACTGTCCAAGCTTGATAAATGTTGGACCAAGCTGCAATACTTGTTCTGTTTACCATCAAGCGGTTTTCCCCTTCGAATTTTCTGCGATATGTAAGGCCTGCTTTAGTCCATATGTACAGTACACAAATAATTTCCTTTTAGAATCCGAAAATGATGTGCTTCATCATGCTTTCACACTGCTACTACAAAAGATTCTCATATGCAGGCAACAGGAGTTAAATCCACCTATAAATAGATTGCCCCATTGAAGAATGGAAATGGCCAATTGGTACTCGATGTTTCCATTTCTGACTTACTTGGAACTACAGTATTACTGACTTAGTTGCATTTTTTAGGAACATGACTCAATTGTACCTGCTTTTCTTCTGAGAATCCACCTGCATAGGCCCATTTTGCATTGTCGAATAGAACACGGATTCTAAGATAAAGCAAAAAAGACCATATATCTAAGCTCCTCTATCAAGAATAATATAGAAATCACGATGAAGCAAACATCCAAGGAAACAAATACAAAATTTTTATCATGTCCGATTGTAAACTACAATCATTAACACTATCTATTATTATCTGTTACAAAACTATCCTTCGAGATTAACTTGTAGCCATAAGTCTCCAATGTAGGTCACACCACTGTTGCCAGGTACGCCCACCTTTTTTCAATAAATCTGTTCACGAATCTGAGGTCCCTATTGCCCCTGATTAACGACCGCTGGAAGGCTGCACAATCCGAACAGAGACGTTTAAATTAACTATACTATAGGGTAAGTTGATAATTTCTAATTCAGTAATTATGTTCATGTACAAAAAATTTTAGATGGCTATAGAACTACTCACCCTGCAGTTCACGACTTTCAAGATGATTTGGATTGAATGCAAATATCGTGTGATCTGAAGTCTCCAAACATCCTATCATAAAGTGAACTTTCTTAGTTACTATGTAGTTATATAAGTAGAAACTATATCAATATTCTTTATCTTATCTAAACTATAAGGTGAGGAATCACTTACTGTGTCTCTTATTCAATTTCAGCATGGTCCCAATGATAACGTGTTTATTATTTCCCGCAGATTGCAAGCTTACCGCATACCGCTCTAAAAGCTCACACCAAATTCCAACAACTATCAGGTTGAACCTACAATTTAACAATAATAAACATATGATGTTATGCATGAAATTATTATCTCTACTATATAAAGCTTGAGTTAACAAATTTTCGATTCATATCAACAAAAGTATACCTTGTGTCCATTAGTATGACCTCTCTATAGGTTTTTCTGTGACCAACGTGCTCAAGTTCACACCAGTGCACAACAACTCCGGCTACATCTGTATGATTTATTAATTGTATCAGTTTATTAAATGAACGCTCCTGCTTCTCTCAATATAATAGATAAAAGGAAATATTTCACACTTAATTCTTACCTACAAACGTCTTGTTTGGACGTCGGTACACTTCATGGATTGGCATGAGGTGCTTCGGATAGAGCGGAAATTGAATATGCAAGGTATACGGCTCAACCCTAGTGCGGTTGTTCAAGATACACTCGTACCGGTGCCCAATATTCCGAAACTCCACTGCCTCCTCCCAGTTAGGATCGAATCTCACTTCATGCAGGGTATAAACGCACCCTTGTGCGAGTAAAGTGTTGAATCTGTCAACGTTGTTTTTCACTGCAATTGCTTCTATTTTGGATCCCTTAAAATTTAATAACAGGAAAGTTAGGTTGCGATAATATTTCTTATAAGACGATTGTTATCTCTATCCATTAGACAAGTGACTTACATTGATATCCATGAGAATGAAGTGTTGGCTATCACGATGACGAGAGAGGATCGGGAACTTGACATCTACCCTAACAACGACACTCCATAATCTCTCCAAGTCCAAATATTCAATGTCATCGAATAATTTGAATCTGTATAAAATTACATGTTAGCCTTATTTGGTTTATAATTTATTTTAGCTACATGTTGATAGGTGAATATAAACGCACCTAGGCACCACTGGCTTGTGAGAGAAGTTTGCATATGTTCTCTTTCGGTTAAGATCCATAAGGCTATATGTTTGTACAAAAACAGACCATATAATCGCATAGGCCCCAAAAGAACACAGCAAACGTCAGGGATTCAGATAGCAAAATAGCGAGGTGGAAGGAAAAAATAATAGGGTAGTTGATTTGGGCCAGAAAGGGTACAACATCTCATATCTTGGATTCAGTTTGTACTCACATTCTGATAGTTTCAAATTTTCTTTTGAACTAAAAGTTTCAATAATTATTCATTTATTTTCCACACGCAAGTGCTAGAATTAGCCTAACTTTCATATACAATAGATAGTACAGTGGACAGATAGTCCAGACTCGAGAAAGATTTAAATTTTAACCGGCCACTTCAAGTGTTAGAACTAATAAACCAATCTCCACAGAAAAAAAAACTGACGCGAGCACAGACAGCCATGGACTTAATCTTGGTTGTCATGCACATGAGTAACATGTTACCAGAAAACTTTACCTACACGTGTCCAAAACATAGATGGAATTGCATTCATAAGCTAGTAAAAAAATATTATGCAGTATTATCAAAACAGAGGGCTGATAATCACAATTTCCCCTCTCTTAAGTTTGCAAGCTTGGCTGAGGAAAGTGCCCATAAAACAAATGTAATTTCCCATAACTTTGCTATTAAAACAATAAAGCAGCTCCAATTTCAATATGTAATTCTACCAAAGTATAGCTCCCATCCTAAAGAGTGCTACTCGGTTCAATAACTTTCTATATGAACAGCACGGGAACAATTAGTCTAATCTGAATTAATCTGACTGTATCAATATAGAATCAATCTGCAGCAAACAAATTGCACAATGCAAATGGGTATCATGTTCCTGTATAGAACTCAAGTGCGCTGAGCAATCAATTCCTATATGTAGAATCTCAATTGGAGAGAAGTAATTTCGAGTTACTTACCAACACACTAAGACTATAGAGAGGTTGAATACCAGAACTTACAATGCTTGTGATCTGCCATAAAGAAAAATTGTAAAGTTCACATTAGGCATGACGAATTGGTGACAACAGAACAAAACAAGGCAAACATACAGCACATTGTATGTTGTAATAAATGCGACAATTTGAGCATGGATACTAATATTCCATAATTAAAATAACAAGAACATAACAGCATAAAAATTATAAACATGATCTTACACGAATGTGCCAAAGGTTTATGTGGAAAAGCATCATCCATTATGTAAAAGAGAAGTACTGGACAACAAATATTTATAAGAAAATTTGCTCAGACAATGATAAACATTTGGCCCCAAGACTTTGAAAGTCTTGCTCCCTAATTGCCCTATAGAAATCATCATCAATTGGGCAATATGCCTAAGCATCCACAATAGAGCTTTTTCACATCAAATGCAGCTATTCCAGATTTCTGCACAGCATATTTCACAATATTTTAGAGATAATTCAGATAAGTAACTCTTTTTTTCCTAACAAGAAGACCCCCCCCCCCCCATTCCCATTGAGATAACAGATTACATCCTATTCAACAGCCTACTAAAGGCATTCTAATAACAAAGGTAGTGCATCGCACTGTTACAATGTCACTTTTCTCTAGGAAGTAGCAGTTTAACAGTATAATTTCTGACATCAAGTAGGCTAATATAGATAAAGAAGTCCTTGATAGGAGGTGAAAAGACATTGCAGCTCTGGTTTATGTGCATATGTGACTTATAACAGGAATTATAAAGCTAAGCAATTCAATCATGAAAAGACTGTACAGCCAGCCAAGTTCCAGGACTGAATAAACTGCTGTTATTGTTTCAAAAAATCACTGTACAGCTAGCCAAGTTCCATTCAGCACTACCAGCAAGTCATGGTCAGTGCATGCCATGCAGCTAACATCGCAATCACCCACCAATTCCACCAGTAGCGAAAAAATCTTTAGTCAATATGCAAGTGCTAGAATTAGCCTAGGTTTCATATATAATAGATAACAGATGGCCTTACAGTTATGTATATCAAAACCTTTGTTCTTTAAAGCCTCTTCAAGGATTAAACGTCCAGGCAGAAATCACTCACCCAATATTGAAGTTTATCCTGCAGAAATCAACATAAAAAATAATTAATTAGGAAATTAAGCTATAAACAGAATGTTCTATTGAACAATTAGTCTTTGGTAAAGAACCTGCACAGCTTAGAGGGTCCAAACAAGAATACATGGTATCAAAATTGTAGATTCTGATCCAATATAGCATTGGCAAAGATTGATGTCGGTATCATATTTTTATGACATGGTAATGAACTTCAGATACATGTAGTAAAATAACATTTCTCATTGCACTAAGAAAAAGGATATGAAATGTACCAATACAAGATAAGAAAAAATGATGCACTAAAGAGTGTTCTTTTTATCAAAAAGATAAAAAAAATATCTATATATTATGCATAGTTTTAACACATGCACATTATTATGCATAGTTGTAACACATGCACATTATATATAAAGAACTGTCCGTTTCGCCCATATATATTGTTTTAACCATTGCATTAAGGAATCATAGAGTTATGCATTGATGAAACCAAAATAGAAAAGTACCAATACAAGATAAGAAAAAATGATGCACTAAAGAGTGTTCTTTTTATCAAAAAGACAAAAAAATATCTATATATTATGCATAGTTTTAACACATGCACGTTATTATGCATAGTTGTAAGTTGTAACACATGCACATTATATATAAAGAACTGTCCATTTCGCCCATATATATTGTTTTAACCATTGCATTAAGGAATCATAGAGTTATGCATTGATGAAACCAAAACAGAAAAGAAAAATAGCTCGTACAGGGGTCAATTTATAGGTATGCACATTGCATAACACCTATTGATAAAAAGAATCATGGATAACATCATATCATGCAATGGTGGTTGAAACAACCTTGACATCAAACTAATGGGAAATGAGACCCAGCTATCATGGTAGCTGTCCCCTTTGGCTTCATGCACATGATACATGCAAAAATAAATTCATTATATACATTCTCTGAGTGGAGGCCTGCTAGATCATTTCCTAATGATGCTAGCAAGCAACATGAACCATAGAAGTATCGTATATAGGTCAAAAGGTTCAGAACAATCAAAGATTACTCAAATAGCAATTGCTAGGTGCAACAAGACCACTTACAATAACACCCTCAAACGTATGTATTGCTCAGTATAATACTATCTGCGGCCTCCTTACAACAGCAGTCGACTTACCACACAATCGCTAGTCCCTCTTCCTCCTCCTCGATGAAGTGCACTCCTCGGCGTCCTCGAAATACAAACAAAGAAACACCAAAAGGTAAGATTTATACTGTCATCAGCTGGCAAAGTAGCTAAAAAGGAAATGCAAAATACGGAATCACTGTTATCGGAGGAAAATCAACAAAACAGGAAATGCAAAATAAGGAATCACATCGGCAGACATAGGCAGCCATGTCCACCAAAAAGGAAGTGCGCCATACGGAACCACCTCGGTTGGAAGGCGGCGGCAATTTCCCCACATATCTCGCTTGCGTGGGCCCAGATCGTGCGCGAATGGCGGGAGGAAGAGCACAGTGAGGAGTACCGGAGGCGAGGAGAGGGTTCGGGGAGGAGGGTGGGTTGGGCCGCCGGAGAGGGGATCGGAGTGAGAGGCTGCGTGGGCCCAGATCCCACGCGAATGGCGGGAGGAGCACGGTGAGGAGGACCGGGGGGCAGGAGAAGGGTCGGGGAGGAGGATGGGTTGGACCTCCGGCGAGGGGATCGGAGTGAGCGGCGGCGGGGGGGGGGGGGGGCAGGGGCAGGAGCGGCGAGACCATCGCGTGCGCCGCCGGTCAGGGCATCTATGTGAGCGACGCGGGGGGAATTGAGCGGCCTGATGTGCGTGGGGGAAGGGTGCGGCCCGGTCTTGCAAATGAACGAGCCGGCTGGGTCCGGTTTTTTGTTTCGATTTCCTATATATGGATATCAGTTTTGTCCGGTTTAACAAGGTGGGAGGGTGGGTTTTATCCGGTTTTCAATCAGGTGGGAGTAGGAGGCAGGAAACAGACCGGGCAGAACACGGTGGGAGGGAGGGGAGCTGTTAGATTGGATCTGGAGGGTTGAATGGGGTGCTCGACACCAAACGCATTCGCAGCTTTATAGTTTAGATAAGGCACGGTTTGATTAGCTATGGTCTTCTAAACCGAACTTTCATAGTTATTCTCTTATACTATAATGTTCAAAATAATAAAATTATAATCACACAAACAAACTTTCAAGTACAGATCCAAAGGTATCTTTTTGCATCACAAAGTTCACATATCGTTTAACTAGTTGTTGGTCAAAATTTTCAGAGTTTAAATCGTCTTATAAAAATAAATAGGGTTTTTATAAATAGGGGGGAGTACCAGCAAAAAGTAGTTAATGTTAGAATTATGGAACATTCGACCAAGATGTGAGTGCCTAGGGCACACCCGCGCCACCTTGACCTAGGGTTTGCTCGTTGCCGTGGCCACCCTTGGCCCACTCCTCCAATCCCGATGACCTCACCAACCATGAGGAGTGGGTCCCATCCTCCTCGTAGATCTATTAGTATGATTTATTTTCCCTCCAATGTATGTATGGTGTGTTCATCATGGTGGCTGCAGTGGTGCGACGACCATATATAATTGGTTCCTCCACCTTGTCTCCGACAATGACTTCGCGAAGCACGTAGAAGGTTAACTTTTCTCCATCTCTTTGCAGAAGAGTTGGATAACTTCATCGGCTTCATCGCCATCAGTCGTGAAATTTGTCTCTAGACTATTAAACCTAGTGAATTCGAGGAAGGTGGCACATATTTGATCCTATACCTCTTTCGATGAGGATATTGCCTATGTTTGTTCAGAGTTTCATATGCGAGCTGTCAGAGATATTTAGGATTGTTTTGCGCCTATCCTGAATCTGCAAATGAAGCCCCGAAGAGACTCATCCTTACCTTGGTTCAGTTGATGGACATCGTCTTCCGTTCCTAGGCGCTCGAACTTTCTCTGAAAGTTGGCGATAAACTGAGCCTTCAGCTCGGCCCACCATCGGATCGAGTTGGGCGGTAAGTTCAACAACCAGGACCTTACAGGTCCATTGAGGTCAGTTAGTAGGTAATTTGCTATTACCGTGTTGTCACCATTGGCCACTCGAATAACAATGGTGTAGATCTGTAACCACTCATTGGGGTTAGGCTTCCCGTCGTACTTTTGGATCAGACCTGCCTTGAACTTCTCAGGCCATTGTATCGAGCTTGGGTGCAAAGGCTTCACAACCTCCATCGAATTCTTTAGGAGGAGATGGAGGAAGACTGTTACGCCTGTTCCTTTGAACGGGGAAGTCACGTTGACCATCTCATCCTGGAGGTCTGCAATTGTTATAACAACAGTCGTGATCACGGTGTTCCTTATGGCGGTTGTCTATCACTCTCCATCGATCATGACTATCATGAGGGATGTGGTTCTTTAGGTCTTCCTAGTTCCTGTGTCTATGGATGAGGCAGTTATAGTCTAGCCCGCAGGACTATGCTCGAGCTCGACCACCAGAGCTTCCTGTTTGGGATCCCTCAAGTTGGGGATATTCACGTCCGTGACTCCTCGAACCAGCATCTTACTGACTGGGGTGCCTAGAGGCATTGTGGTTATTCACTTGAGCTGCCTGGATCTGAGCCGCATCAAGCAGAGCCTTGAGCTGATTGACCATCAAGGTTAGGGGATTCATTGGATCCAACTCGGGGGAAGGAATCATATGAGCACCTTGGACGTTAGCTTTCGGGGTACTGAAAACACCGCTACCCAGACTTGGCTATTATCGAGACGATGTTGCTCCGCGTTCGATATGTTGAGGGGGTTCGTTCCTCGATCTTGGAATCATTGTGGGTGGGTGCACCACCTAAATAGCAGGAGTTCCCAAGACAAGTCGACGTCGAATATCAGGGTTCCCCTAATTTTTCTTTGCCTGTCAACGATGGGTAGTATCGAGGGCTTGCAGAGCCCTAGCTGCTGCTGCTTGGTCCTCGGGGATTTTTTTCACCATCATTCATCACTGTGTCCGGATCCTCCAAGTTTTGCTCGATGGGTGTGCTATCAGCTCTGGCCATAAACACTAATCGATCTGTTTGGTTATTCTGTTTGTCAATGGAGCCGTCGTCACCACTATCCTGACTCCCACCTTCATTGTCAGTGTCCATGAACTGAAGAACATTAGGCTCTTTGGGATCCCACTTGAGGTGTCCCACCTCATAGTATGTGTCCAATAGGCTGGACTCGATGATACCGGTATGGATTAATTCACCTTGATCGTCCCAGCGATATGTCATTGTTAAGAAGGTGATCTCTGAACTGGCAGGAGGTGATGCAAAGATGATTGACGCCGACTCAAAGCGGTCGTAGAAGCCGGTGTTGGAGAATCCAACATGAATGCGCACTTGAGACATGATCAATTTTGAAAAACAGATGAAGACCCCTACCTGGCGCGCAAACTATCGAATATTAGTTCCTGACAATATGTCTGTAATTGAACTGAGGTACCTTCGAGATCAGGGAACGAGCAGGAAACAAAACGCGCGATGTATACAGGTTCGAGCCCCGAAGCAGAGTAATACCCTTCGTCATATGTGGATGATGATGTATATAGATTGTTTCGAGTACAAGTAAGGTGGCTAAACCTATTACAATGGAGTAGATCAGATCTAAACTAATCTAGAGTTGAAGTCGCAGAGTATCCCCAAAACTAAGGTCTTGGTGCTTGCAGTGAGTTATGTAGGCGTGAATTTGTTATGAGTTGTTCTTGGAAGTTAGGGTCTCTGCCTTATAAAGGGGTCATGATGCCATTTTAGTCCCATCCGTAGTCAATAGGGAGTTCTTCATCTTGTCGGTCAAGGCAAGGTAGTAGAATTCAGCTTAGATATCAGTCGTGCTCAAGTCGGTTAACCCAATCAAGACCTTCCTAGTATAGGCTTTCGTGATCTCCGGGTATACTAGACTCCACATATTCGGATCCACAATATCCAGAGGGGTCCGTCAGGTATATGGTGTACCCTATCTATGTATTATGTATAATATACTTCTTATACTCATATATCTTATAGTTAGATATTCGACAACATTGATAATGGATAAGATCCAAGACATTTGCTATTACTGCTATCTAATGGTTGAGGTTCATCGTCAAAGTTGTACAAGGTTTGGACTTTGGTTTTGAGAATCCGCATAGGGACATCTTGAAGTAGTTTCTATAGGTACAATACTACCACATATACTGCATTTTTTTTATGTACAAGCATGATCTCTGAGAGAGCATTTTTGATCGGCCAATTGTTCTAGTAGCACTAGAATCGAACCTCACTACCTCGACCGAAGACTTGGCAAGGCAGAACTGTCGAATGAGACCTGGCCAGAGGAGGAGCTCGAAGGATGACATTGCACCTCACTGTTTTGACCTCGATCCCAAGCCCGGAGGAGGGCACGAGGGGCTAACAGAGGTATGAATCATGCACTACTACAAAACCAGGTTTATATATTGGCTCATCACTACCGGTTCGTAAGCCACACGGAAAGAATCAATCATGATGGCTTATAAACCAGCAATGATAAGTGTCATCATAGCTAATCAATAGATTGAACCAGCAGTGATGCTCTACTCCCTTATCACTGTCGGCTTAATCTACCAACCTGCAGTGATAGCATAACATCACTGTTGGGTGGTTAAATGAACCGGTAGTGATGCCCCCTTCCCCACCTTCTCCAAGCTCGAGCTAATCGATATTTTGATCAAACTTTATCTCCCTCTCACAAACTCTCACATGGTAGCACCCACTTCATTCCTTCTCCCTCTTTGATTCCCCAACCACTCAAGCTCATTTTTGGTCAAGAAGAAGGTCTAGATGAACTCTTTCTAGCTATCCAAACAAAATCTCTTATTTTCTCTCCATTTGCTCATTTGCATTTTCTTCATTTTTTTGGCAAGTGAACCCTGAATTTTTCCCAAACAGCAAGCAAGCTTCTAAGAGCCTCTTGAGCCCAAATAAGTTGAAATCCCCAAGTTAAATCCTATATTTAGCATTTTAACTCAAAATGTTACCTTAAAAACTAAAGTTGATCTTATCCCTTATTTTGATATTATAATAAATTAGAAAATTTCGCCATGATATTTAGGTATGTAGCAAGATCCAATTTTATTTTTGATATTTTATTTAATTAGCAAGCTTCAATATATACATGTTTCCTTAATGAGTCATAGATAAAGGGTTGAATAATAAAGAAAATTTCTAGGGATGATACTAACAAATACTCATCGGAAGTGGACGCGAAACCATGCAAAATACGGCTCCTCCAACCTAGGCCAATTGCCGGTAGGAGATGATGAGGTAATTTATTTATTGGTGATCACAAAATCTTCTAGATGTTATGAATTTGGATTTACAATAATGATATAATTGTAGATGGACAGAATATGGATGTACGATATGAGCCGTGTGAGCGTAGAGTACAATAACAGTGTGGATTGTTTCCAGGTACAAGCCGTGGTGCACAAGTCAAATACACAATCTCAATACACGTCGGTTGCAAGAACAAGAAGTAGTTTTCAACCACCTAGCAGATACATTTCCACTTGATGCCAAGGGGCTTTATGCCTGGCTATACTTGTTGGATTGAGTACGGTGAAGCTGAGATCGTACAGGAAGAGCAATAAATTGGCAGAGAAGATGAATACTTGTGCACCGATATGCTGGATGATGAATACAATGATATGGCACATGCCGGAGATACGTTGGTCGATGATGATCTAGAGGAGATGTTGGTCGACTCCAATTCTGACGCCGACGCTGATGATCTGGAGCATATGTTGCGCGATGGGGAGGGGAACTTCACCAATAAAAGAGAGTTTCAAAAGTTCCAGCGTATGGTAGAGGACTCTAAAACACCGTTGTTCTATGGCTATGAGAATGAGCACACAAAGTTGCGTACCATGCTTTCACTGCTACAATTGAAGGCAAATAATGGGTGGTCTGATACAAGCTTCACAAAGTTGTTACTGTTCTTGCAAAAATTACTTCCAAAGGAAAATATGCTGCCAGAAAACGCGTACCAAGCCAAGCAGATTATGTGCCCATTAGGGTTGAAAGTGCAAAAAATACATGCATGTCCAAACCATTACATATTGTATCGCGGAGAGCATGCAGACTTGGAAGCATGTCTCATCTGTGGTGCATCACGCTAGAAGCGTGACCATGATGATATCGATGGTGAAGGAAAAAATAAAAGGCCTCGCATCAAGGTGATGTGATATTTTCCTATAGTCCCTCGTTTGGAGTATTTATTTGTGAATAAAAGGCATATCGAACTAATGCAGTGGCACACCAAGGAGCACAAGGATGATGGAATGCTGAGACACCCTGCTGATTCTACGCAATGAAGAAACATTAATAAAAAAAATACAAGGAGCCATTTGCAAAAGATATGAGGAATATAAGATTTGGGTTGAGTACGGATGGAATGAATCAATTCGGCAACATGAGCACTAGTCATAGCACATGGCATGTGACTATATATCTACAATCTTTCTTCTTGGTTGTGCGTGAAGCGAAAGTATATTATGATGCTGGTGCTGATACCAGGACCGAGACAACCTAGTAACAATATTGATGTATACTGAAACCATTAATGGAAGATCTTGTAATACTATGAAACGATGGTGTGCAGGTATGTGATGCATACAAATGAAAGAATTTCACCCTACGCGTAATGTTATTCGTAACGATCCAGGATTAGCCAGCCCTTGTTAACCTATCGGGCCAGACTGTCAAAGGCTACTGTGCATACGTGCATTGTTTGGATGAAACAGAGAGCTTATGGTTGAAGAATAGCTGAAAAATAGTGTACCTAGATCATCGTAAATTTCTTTGCAAGGATCACCCGTACCAGAATAACATGAGAGCTTTTGATGGGAAAGTTGAGACTCCATCACCTTCTAAGCATCATACTAGGAGACAGGTATATGAGATGGTAAAGGGACTTAGGGTTATCCTTGGAAAGGGACACGGGTATATACCGGTTCCGAAATCTAATCTTAGAGCTCCTATATTCAAAAAGAAATCTGTTTTTTATGACTTAGCTTATTAGCCAGGTTTGATGGTTCGACAAGCAATCGATGTCATGCGCATTGAGAAGAACGTGTGTGATATCTTGATTGGTACGTTACTAGACATACCTGACAAAAAAATATCTTGGTCCCGCTAGCTACAGCCTGAGCAAGGCGGAGAAAATTGCAATGTGCAAGTGCTTGCATGGAATTAAAGTTCCATCCAATTACTCCGCCAATATAAAAAGACTAGTAAACATGAAAGATTTGAAATTAACTGGCATGAAATCTCATGATTGTCATGTGATGATGATATAGATGTTTTCAATTGTAATTAGAGGTATTCTGCCACCGAAGGTCCGAAACTCAATCATAAAGTTGTGTTTGTTCTTCAATTCGATGTCACAGAAGGCCATCGATCCGACGAAACTAGATAAGCTGCAGGAAGATGTGGTCGAGACTTTATTCCAGCTTAAGACATTGTTCCCTCCATCATTTTTTGTATCATGGTGTATCTCATTGTTCACATTGTGAAAGAGATATGGATTCTTGGCCCCGTGTTTCTGCATCAGATATACCTTTAGGTTCATAGGAGTTCTGAAGAAATATGTTCATAACCAAAATCAGCTGGAATGTTGCATGGCTGAGGGCTGGGGAACCGAGGAGGTCATTGATTTCTGCGTCGACTACATGAATCTCAAATCGATTGGTGTGCATGTATCTCGCCATGAGGGGAGGCTACAGGGGAAATGGACGATAGGTGTAAACTCATTCTACGCCCTTTGACACTTAAAATTTTTTTCTCCTTCCCTGTACCCTTCGCCAAAATGCTTCCTAACGCTGAGGAGCCCATACCGCCGGAGGACCACGAGCCCACACCGACAAGCCCATGCCCGCTGTCCCTGTCCTCCTCCCCGACGCCATCACAATCCTCCTCTCCAGCGCTATTCCCATCCTCCTCGACACCCAGCCTGCGCACCCCACCACCTGGACCCTTGCTGTCTTGCAGGTATCGGTCGTTTTGAGCTTTAATTGTGTGCTGCATTTGACTGATTTGAGCTCCGAGGGGGTCCAGTGGTGATTGTTGGGGTAACTGGTCGATCATGAGGACCACATTAGATTGGAATGTTGGATTAAAGGAGGAGAGGAGAGGGGGTTCCAGTGGTGATTGTTATGGTAACTGAATCATCTTTCTTATTTTCAAGTTTGTTGTTGTGCTATGAAATGGTATAGCATCGAAACATCATTGACATATTCGAAGAGAGAAATAATGTGTGGATATTGCCAGCTGGATAGAGAGATTGGTTTATTTAGTTGTAAAGAGAGTTCATGCGTTTAATAGAATCAATTATATGATAGTGTAAATTAATATTGCAATGTAATTACACATGTATATCACTAATGCAATATATTGGTTGATTTAGTCTAAAGAGAGTTTGACATGTATGGATATAGACAACTTAAAAGAATGTGTTTTTAATAAAGACTCCTGGCTGTCTGTATTGTTTCTTGTTTTTCTATGTGTGGAACATACACACGATTTGTTAGTTTCATGTTCTTCAATAGCAAATGGTTTTACCTATGCTGACACTTTGTTTGATTAGATTGTGGATATGGTGCAGTTTTTTCAAGGTTGTTTTAGAATTAGAATTTCTAGCTCATGAATCTATATGCATGGTCTTTGGTGTTAGTGTGGTTTGTAGTATATTATTTTTGCATATTCTCTGAAATTTAGGACTGCTATGGTATGGTATGTTGTTCATCGTGGTGGCGTCAGACTTCGCTGTCTTTGACACGCCGGCGAGTCTAGAGCATAGGCGACACTGCGATTGATCAGGCGTGGTTGGGTCCTCCACTCCACCACCATCGGCCCCTCGGTGTCCTCGGACGTACACACGCCATCAATCGTCAGTGCGGAGACGCGATCCTCATTGCGGGAGAGGTAGAGAGATACTGGACTGGCTTAACTCGACCAACTTTTTAAGGTTAACTTGTAAGAACTATTATGTATATATGTGTGTTCGTCGATACCTGACTTGTAATATATGTTCATTACTATGTATTAATGAAGATGTTTTTATTATTGATTTACAATAAATATATGTATTGTATGCATGTATTGAGAGAGAGACAGAGAGATCGAGGGGAGAGAGAGAGTACAGAGAGGAAGGACCGAGGAGGGAGGAGAGGGAAAACACTACCAGCTGAAATCTTTAGCCGATAGTGATTCCAGCGAATTACTGTCGGTCGAAGGCTTCAGCTGGCAGTGATCCCTAGGAAAACACTACCAACGAATTACTGCTGGTTCACCGAGCCGGCAGTGATAGTTCTCGACTATCATTGCCTGTTGCCCACTGTCGGCTTCAAAACCGACAGTGAAAGGGATTTTGGAGCCTGTAGTGAAGGAGATTTCTGCAATAGTTGGGAAGTGATCATGCCGTAGGTTATAAAATCCAATGGTGGAGTGATCATGCCGTAGGTTATGAATCAAATCATGCAAAAGATAATGACATGGGAGCAAACCCTTTTAAATCTAGCGCTTTGAGAGCGATTTTGCTTTTTTTTATGTCAGATGAAATTCTGTTACATCAACCTTTTTTCTTTCTGTGAAGAAGCAGGGCAATAACCTCATCGATCTATGACAATATTGCCACATTGATTAGGTAAACAAGCGTTCAAGAAGAGAGTCAAGTGCATGTGGCTTAATAGAGCACCTAACTTTCTCCTTTATGAGGGTGGCAGTGGGCCAGTTCAGTCAAGGCCCCAACCTGAGTCAGGATCAAGTTCAGATTGTCTTTTGCACCCGTGGGTGCCCAGCCTCGAAATCACAAGGTCCATTAACGGGCAACACGTCACATGACCCATTTCACACGCCACCAGCTGTCCCTCCATCTCTCGATCTCTCCCTCATCACTTATGACTTACTCCTTCCCAGCTTCCCCCCAAAGCCTTGCCCTCCATCGTTGGCGCTGTCACCAAAGCCGGTGCGCCACCGGTCGCCGATGCCCGCAACCCGCTCCAGCTCCCTCCTCCTGTCTAATGCCTTGCCCCTCCCATCTCCACCCCCTTGCCTGGGACTGGCACCGTGTCGATGGCCTGAGGTGTCGAGCTCCGCCGCGCCTGGCTCTGGATGGCGCTGAGCTCCATCACCCCCGATGTCGCACTCTGACGTGCGTTTGACTCAGGATTGATGCAGCAGGAGGGGCAGATCCACTGACGTCGTACCCTAACATCGTAGGAACTGAAGCTCGGCGGCGGCCTTCGGGTTGGACTCGATGAGTGGGATGGCGATGGTTAGATGGGAAAAGGAGAAGGGGCGTGGGTTTGAGGTCCCTGATGGGTCTCGGGTCCCCGCTGCGGCCAGTGCCTGAATTCATTATGCACTCGGTAATAGTTTTAGGGTCAAATCGGGTTTGAGATCTCGGATTTTGGATTAGGTGTGTTCTCGCTCCATTCGATCCCACCCGGACCCAAACCATTGCCTCCCTTGCTCTTTTTTTTTTCCTCACTCACGATTCTAATCCTTTGAGTGAGTGGAGTAATACATAAAGCTCCTAGTCGAGTCTTTAAAAGAATCAATAGGTGCAGCTGCCCATAGGACAGGCCGATGCTATCATTCTTTTCATGCAGATGGACGAGCAGGATCTAGGGAAGGAGAAAGCTGACAGCGGTGAAACTCGAGGTCAGTTCGGTTCCTGCGATGCGATAGATGCTCCCTCTGGCCCCTGCTGACAGGTCAATTTCTTTCCAGAGATGTCTTTCGCAGCATCCCGAGATGAAGAAAGGAAAATTAAAGCCAAAGAAGATTGAACCTGCAGGAAAAAAGCTGTCGTGATGCTGCGAGGTTCAATCTTCTTTGGCCGGCATCATGAACAAAAACACCATCGCTCGTATGACCTAGATCATGAGTCACCACGTACGGAAAATCTGCTGGTAAAGAACCGAAGTAGCTAGTATTAGTTAGTACCTGATTAGGATCTGGCTACTAACTCCATTGATCAAACGAAAGCGAAGGCAACTAAAGGTCCCCATGCATCATCAGCATGTGAGTTCCTCTACTCCAGCGGGTTCATCATCCAACACGTGGAAATGCTAACGAGGAAACAGACGACGGTCTGCCGGTGCAGGACGACGGGTGATTCCTCCGATGCAAACGCATGTGAGGATGGGCACCGAAGCTCACGTGCTTTCGAGCCCAAAGCTCCAGCCCAACCATGCATGCATCAATCGCGGGCGGTTGGAGCAGCAGCAGGAAGACCGCGCGGCGTGATGAACTCGGATGGAGCCGGGGGAGACAGGTCACGCGCACACGCCCGTTGATTTCCTGCCGGCCGACCGGGAATCTCCGCCGATCTCCTTCTCGTCTCCGTCCACGTCCATGACTCGATGCGATGGGTAACATGCGTGCGGGCAGATCTACATTGACGCGTACGGAATCCAGGCTACCTGGCGATGAATCGAGAGCACTTGTAGCTTCACGATAGCGATCTCGGCAGAGCACTTGTAACATTCCTGCCTGTGGTGGGGGCCGAGATCGAACGAGGAGTTTGGAATCTCGAGTCTCACCAGTTGCTTGTTGGAGCGACGCATGCAATGCAAGGGATTCACGTGAAACGGTCGATTTCTACAGGAATGTATGTATGTGAGGAAATCCAAAGAGGCAGGGAGCTCACTCGATTATTAACCTCTATCTCATCCTCTACGGCTCTAGCTGAGTACACGCTGGCGATGACAGCTCCAGCGTCAACTGAACACAAGACAGCCACTCCCATCCATCTTCCGTAAGCATTCCATTCTAGGTTACAATGCAAGGCCAAACGAAAACACGTCGAAAAGAAGTATAGCTAGTACAAGTCCTTCCTTGATATAGCATTTAGCCACAAAAAATAACTCGGATGAAGTCACCAAGAGGTGAAATAAGATGGTTTCATCTGCCAGGGACATGTAAATTTTATATCATAGCGTTAGGACTTTGGTGCAGGGCGGGGAGATCGAAGATGGCAGCGGTTCGTCCACACCCACTTGGAACATTTCATCCATTGAGGGTTGAGAAAAAGATTAGTCTATCAGTAGCCAACAAAGTAGGCCACTAATCACCGGCTTAATTTAATCAGGATCGGGGATGGCGACGCCGGGGCCCTTTAATTAAATAATTAAATTACAGGTTAATTAGTCAAAGAGAGAAAGAGAGAGGGGGTGATGGACTTGTGCTGATGATCGATCGTGAAACTGGTTTAATAGAATTTCCTTCCGTCTTCCTGTGGGCCACCCACCATGACCACTCTGCACCTAGCTAGGCCTATGCGATCGCGATATTGCTACGTGTACATGCATCGATCGTGCATGTATGCAGGCGTCTGTATTGGCGTAGCATGCACGTCAAAACCTTCGCTCTGCCATTAGATTGTCCGGTGTCGCCTCACAGATAGCTGCACTGCATGGACCTTGAATCCTGACAACATGCATGGTTCAGACTTGAGACCACGGAAGTCTCGTGTTCAAATATTGGTTTCACATTCACATGTAACCATGATAGTGATTATGATGGACATTGAGTAGAAAAGAAACGAAATGTCTCTTCTGTTAGTATAAATTGATGTCCTCTTTAGAGGTACTACACTATTTTGAAATGCATATTTTTAAGAAAAACATTTTAAACACAGTGTACCGATGAAAAATAGGCTAAAAGTACTTGCAATGCTTGAATCACTGCCTGAGAAATTCACATTAGTAACGGATAATAAGACCATCTCCAACAATATTTCCTTCATTTCGTTCCCTTCCCGATTCACTTCCCCATTCATATTCCCTTTATTTTCTCTCATCTTCAACAATTTCCCTTCGAGGGGAATCGCGAAGGGAAAAGAGAGATAATCCCATCCTGAAGAGAATGATCTTGGAAATCCCTTTGTGACGAGAACCATGAAGTGAAACCGTTGGAGCGCTGAAGGGAACGAAAATCCCTTCACGACGGGATTTTCGTCCCCGAAAAGAAACCATTGGGAGTAGTCTAACTCTCATTAGTGACGAGTAAAATTCCCGTCACTCTAAATACGTCACTAATGTGAACTTATTAGTAACGTGTGAGTAATTTAGACCCGTCACTAATGAGTAATTAAAAAACAAAAAATATAAAACGTTTTAGCATCAAGAATTGCTCTCATACACCCTACAATAGCCGGCAAGTTATACCGCAATACATACATCCATGCATCCATACATGCACAAAAGAAAGACAGAGGCTAAACCATGTCTTCACGGCATCGAAGCAGGCACGCATGTCTCTCACCGCACCAACAACACCAAGCAGCAATACCTAAAGACATAGTAACACTGCACCATCATCATTCAAATGCAAAACAGATGCATTAGCACACCATATTACTACTAGAGTCCATTGATAGGGATCTAGTTTAGCACATATGATTAAAACAAAGGGCATGGTATGCTTCACCTTGTCAAAAATATTGCAGACAAATTAAGCTACTTATACTAACAGGATGTTAAAAAATCACTAGATAATTAAGTAGCTCCTTCATATCAAACAAAAGAATACGGTTCCAATTACAATACTATTTGCTCTCCATCACAAGTATATGATACATTGTAAGTAGATAGTTAACACCATAATGAGATAGATGTTACATGAGCCCTTGGAGACTGCTGGACAACCTTCTTTGACCCCTTAGCTCCTACTGCTTGACATGACAATTCAGACATGATGTTATCTATACACTATAGAACAAAATCTCCCAAGACATCAGGATATCTTTGACTGATCCAATCGCTCGCTGTCTTGATAACTGGCTCAGGAACATCGCATAACGGAATCTGCAGGATACACCGATTAGTTAGATGCATACCAAAAATAACTTAGAAAAAAAGGCAATATCTTGCTTATATATTTCAATATAAGGTAAAATACAATCATGTTCATCCAAGTCAAAACAATAATATCAGCTACTAGCAGTATACCGAAACATTAATCGCATGTATAGCTACAATTTTTTTAGGAAGGAAACACATATAATTCAATCAATCCTGTTGATGCAAGACTATAATGCCTAATATGAAGCATGTGGTAAAACATAACAGTAATTGAATGACATTGTCCAGTTGTATTAGGACATATAGTCATACAATTGATTATGCATCCCTAACACACAAAATTAGCATAATCAAGCCAATATTCTTGATCCAAAACCCCGTAGGACCTAACATGGAATGGAAATATGACATCACTAAGAGTAGTCTTGCTATAACATTCCAAAATGGGTGAAACTCCATTACTTCATAAATGGTGCCATTCCAACAGTGCAAACAAAATTACAATTTTGTAAATGAACCACTTAACACTACAAATCTCAATATAGAGACTTTTAAGCACTACAAATCTCAATATTCTGATAGGTAGAACACAGTCAATTCTTACAAATCAAAGTACCAAGTATATTTTCACTGCAACATAATTCTTCAGATACTATTCAACCACACTAATATAGCCAAGTCACCATGAATGATGACAATTAACCAACAAAAGCACTAGAGTCGATGCTAAATTCTCATAAACATATAGAAAATAGGCTATTACTCAGCAACACTTGGCTCTGCTCATTAAATGGTTTCTACATCCATTCTAGGTTTAATTTGTGGAATGTGTACTACAATATCACTATAGCATCCGAACTAATTATTGCTATTACAAGATCTGTTTCTCTACTCCACCCAGCCTTCACCATTCATCTATTACACAATCCAGGGCTAATATTAAATCATTAAATTAAATGGCAAGTGGTAAAACCAGATGTCCATATGAAAGACCTTAAGATCCATGATCTATAAATGTAGAGAATAAGTCAACCAAAAGAATAATAGACATAGCTAATGAATGAGGTGCATGAACTACACATGATGCACGCCTCGTTCACCTCCTCTAGCGGTAGCCGCAACGTGGCCTCCGCATTCTCCTTCGAGAAGTCAATCCCGTCGATCAGTGCCTCTAGCACCTAGCATCACCACCACCACAGCAAACAAAACTATCACCAAACGAAACAGAGCGAGATATTGTGGAGGCGGGAGGGCTCGTACGTGCGCGCACCTTGTCGGGCGGCGACGACGTTGGAAAAGACCCTAGAAGAAGGCGGTGTCATCACACCTTTCATGGATCTGCTCGCCACTACCGTAAAACTGACCACCCTCGCCATGGATCTCTCCTCACTTGCCATGGATCCAACCGCCACCGCCATGGATTTGGTCATGGCCGCCATGGAGGATGTCACCATAGTCACAAGGTCCAGCCACAACCTCGATCCGACCACCACCGCCTAGATCCGGCCACCACTGCCTAGATCCCACCAGATCCCACCACCGTAGCTTGCTATCTGTGAGCTCCTCAAGCTCCACATCGTGCCGTGCTCCTCGATCTCCACACGCCGCCCTCACAATGAGAGCAAAGGTGGTGAGGGCACTGGCCGTGAGGAGGGCGGTGAGGGTGGTGGCTGTGAGCTCGAGAGGATGGATGGGAGGTGGGTAGCGCAATGCTTGTGGGAGAAGGGGATATGAGAGAATGAGAGAGAGAGAGAGAGAGAGAGAGAGAGAGCAGGAGCGTCTGGGACAGAAGTGAGCGGATGTGAGTGATATGAGAAAAAAGTGGAGTGCATGAAAATTTCGGGTCCTTAGTCCCATATTTAAATTAGTGATGGGTGTTTTTAGAGCCTATCACTAATGACTTTGATATTAGTGATGTGTGTCGTTATCACCCATCACTAATGAGTAGTCCCTCTGTAACCCGTCACTAATGACATAGTTATGAAATGGCCTGTCATTGCTATCATTAGTGATGGGTGATTTTCTCAGTAGTCACTAATGAGCTGTCAATAGTGGCGGGTCTGAGACCGGTCCTGGCCCGAAGTCACATTATTGATGCGTCCTCAAAGAACCCATCAATAATAGGACATTAGTAGCGTGTAATAAACAGTCGTCACTAATGATGTGTCATCTTTATTGGTTTCTTACGTGGTGAATCATATTTCGATCATATGGAGTTCCTAGGATCCAAAGGCGTAGCCTAAGAGATAATAAGTGGACTACATGTCATTTCAATAGGAATCACCTTGATGCTAAGTGTAAACTAGAAGAAGGCAGAAACCCGCTAATAGCTTTGAAAAGAATACACACACAATCTATGCCAGCCATTTCGATACACTTGGCTAAGTGAATCTTGCCATTACTCCTTGTGTCATGCGCCACATCTAGCTGAAATAACCATCTAAAATGCCTAAGGTATGGTTATTAAGGCATATTTGGTTATTTACCGTACTATGGCACACCCTTTGCCAAACTTTTTCTAAGGTGTGACCAACAATATGTTGGCCACACCTTAGGCAATGTTTGATTAAAGCATGGGTCTATGACAGGTAGGGTCTAGAGGTGAAAAATTGCGGTATGTTAGAACCGTGGCACAAACCAAAAAATTGCCACAAAAAGTGCGGCAAAGTTTGGCAAACTGTGGTAGCCAACCAAACACACCTTTATTCTAACTTATTAGCCAAACTCTTCCCCGGCATCGGGAGAGGAGGGGGATCGGTTCTGTGACGATCGCCGATGTTCATAACCTTTTATGGTTGTATGCTTTGTAGTTTAGCTTCCTTAGTAGGGTTAGGGTTTCTCGGTGGTGACGGATTGGCGGCGACCTAAGTTTTGTCTATCCAACGTGGATCTGGTGAAGGCGATGACCATGGTGATGGCATCAATGAGTTCCTCGGCGCTACTACTTGGAGGTTAGTGTATCTCCTCCTTGATGTGAAAAAGGTAAGGAGTTTCATGCATCTCCTTCGATGTGTTTGAGTTATGCGTCGTTAGTGGTGATGATGGGGATGGCAAATAGGGGACTTGTGAAGGCGACAATGAATGTGACGGCGTTAATGAGCTCCCCGACGCTGCTACTTGGAGGCTAGGGTATCTCCTCCTTCTTATGAAAGGCAGGGAGTTTCGTGCATCCCCTTCGGGTTTGATTTTCGTGTCGTCAGTGGTGATGTTGGATATGGCAGATAGTGTCTCTAGGTGGATACTTTCAAGATCCGATCACAGTTGTGCCAGACTTGTTCCTCTACTTCAACAAGGAGATGTCTGATAGTCTTTTCATCTGTTTAGATGTATCTTGGGTGGAGTTCCCGGGAGTTGTATGTTGTGGCTTTACCAAGGTTTGGAGTCCCTCATAGATGGAGTAGGAGGATTTGGCTCCGATAAAGAAGTATCTCTACAACAGAAGCAATCAGAGATGAGGAAGAAGCTCAAGACTTGGAATGGTTTATTTGTAATTTTGGCCCTATTCTAACTGCATTCAACACGTGTCCCAAGGGGCCCGCATCGCTGGATTCTTGCTAACCTGTGGTTCCTCCTGGGGTAGGCCTTCGTTCTCTTGCCGAAGTTCCTTGTGCCACACCCCTTCATCCTTAGGGCTTTGTTGTACCCTTCTTTCTCAGGGCTTCGTTGTACCCTTTGTCATCTAGGCTTCGCTCCACTACCGCCCTTTGGTATTCCCTTCTTCATGTGCTCCCTTCGGGATCATCGCTTGCATATTCAGACCTCTAGTCCTTCGTTGTACACTCTTCAGCCTAATCCTTGCAAATCATAGGGAAAATATTTCTATCTCGACATTAGTCTTGTTACTTTGCTTTTGGGGCTGGCTAACATAGCCGAAGTTGACAAATAGGGGCCAACATGGTACCACAGTGAAAATCATGGCGCGCGCAACAAAACTTCTCAACAATGGTGATGCAACAGCCACCTCGTCCACAACGAAGGCCTCAACGACTTTTCTCCAATTGTTGCGGCACCTCTCACCATCTTACCTCCTGCACGTGGAGGCGACCTGAGACTCAAAATTCCCTTCTCCTATTTGACTTGGACTTAGAGGGCGACGAGGCCGATGCGGGCGAAGCCTCACCTTCCACTGCGGCCCCCAGAGGTTCTCCCGATGATAGACCCCATGCCCACTTGGACGACTCAGGTGAAGAGAAAACTTCAGGTAACTTTCTTCAATTCTTATCTTATTTCTGGTGCACTTTGACCTTATGCTTTGTTTTGTAGCGCTTCGACCTTTGAGGGTTTGAACTATGCCAACCTCTTCGAGAGGCCAACAACCTCCAAGACCCTTCTCGCGCTCGGTGAATCAGTTTAGCAAACATAGGCCAAGTCGATGGTCACACACTTCATGTCCTCCGTCTTGGCATCGATTTAATGTATTTATTTTATTCAAGGGGCTAATTCTGGCGTGGGGGCCCGAGCAGTTGTTGACAATGCCCGATTCGAGCTGGATGCATGAGGCTATATCCAGGCGCCTGCGTGCTGAGGAGGAGGTCAAGGACCTTCAGGCCAACCTCGAGGAGGAGCGCAACCTGCGGCTTGCCTTGGAGGAGACCCTCGAGGAAGAAAAGAAATAGTGATTCGTTTCTAATGCTGCACTCGAGGGGGAAAAGAAACAAAGGCTCACTTCTAATACCACCCTCGGGGGAAAGAAGGAGAAGCGTCCCGCGATAGAGACCGCACTTGAGGAAGAGCAAGAATTAAAGGTCTCCGATGTTGCCCTCAAGCGTGAGAAATCGGCCCTCGAGCGTGATAAAACGGTCCAAGAGGAGGAGCTAGCAGCTCTCGCGAAGGACGCCCGTGCTACTTTTGTTGTGATATCCACACTACTTCATGAGCTGGGTGTGAGTGATGCTCCCCCCTTTCCAGGCGAAGCTGACCTTTGAGGTGTCTTTGAGTGGATTCATCGTGCCACTTCCTTCCTCAAGTCTGGCATGTGCAACTTCAACGACTTCTGTACCAGGGCATCCATTAAAGCCACCTTCATTGCTCTGCAAGCTACTGGCTGCTCTCATTTCAAAGCTCTTGATGCGCCAAGTTATGAATTCCCAGCAGAAACTAGTGCGAAGGCTACGAATCGAGGGACGAGGACGGCCGATCACGCTTTTTTCGAGAAGTATTGGTGGACTCGTGGTCGAGCCAAAGCCTTTGCTGGCGCCCAAACTGTTAGGGCCAGTACCTATGTTCGGTGGCTGTTGTGCCTGAAGGATCACGTGGCGGAGGGAGGTCATAGAGGAGGAGCCAACATTAGCAGATCCCTGGCTCCACCAATTTTTCCCTTAGGTCCTAGGATAGGTTGTATGCTGAGGCGTTCGCTTCGATTTTGTAAACACTTTAGCCCTTGTAAGGAATGCTTTTGGCAATGAAACATCGGTCGGTGGGGTTATTTTGGCAATGAAATCCTCGAGCAATGAAATGTTAGGATCTTGATCGCAACATAGTGAACAATAAACTCGTAACAGTGAGTGTAGTAAATATTTCTTCTTGTTATTACATCGGTCGATAGGGGTATTTATAGCCATACCTCAACCACCTTAATCATTATTACATTTATGTAATTTATCCACAGGGATATTTTTTTAACACTAAGGAATATCTCAGGATATTCCTAGGATATTCGTGGGATATTACTGTCAATATACATCTAGAGAGCACTATCCTAACCAGATCTGATACTGTCAGATGATTAACTCCTGTCGCAGGGATCCCGAGAGACCCCTTTTTAGAGATTCGGTCCGGGGGATGATCCTGAATAAGTTCGTCGGAGAAATGAATGAGAGTAAATGCAACGGCCGGTGGTGGGGGATGATGACCTAGTGCAAAAAGAAGTAAATGCACCGGAGTTTAGACATGTTCGGGCCGCACGGGGGCGTAATACCCTACTCCTGTATGGATGCAATAACTGTCCTGAGGAAAATCCCTCAAGGATGTAGCTGATTACAAGAAATATGATCTAACTAAGAGCTTGAGGCTCCCTGTTCTTTGGCTGGAAATACGCTCTGGTCTTGTGCTTTGTGTTCGTCTATGGTTCGGTCCTTGATGCTTGGATGCTTGGATGCTTGTTGCTCTTGTTCGGGTCGGGTTTCGTTCGGTTTCTGGTTCTGTCTTCGTCTCTCCCTTCCTCTGTGCCACCGGCTCTTTTAAGCACTCGCCGGCTACGACATGCTCCGAACGGGAAGGTGGGGGGCACAAGTCCCAAGACGTCATCACTGGGAAAGGCGTCATCATTTCTTCTGGGTGAAGTGACCGGAGGGTGGAAAAACGCCGCCCGCCCGGTCACCTATCACTGTAAACGCCCTGGCCACGTGCGCCGTGGAGAGGGCCCACCGGGCAGCCGCAGAGCAACCCGGCGTGCCCGCCCTGTCTTGTTCCTCTGCCACAGCAGGGCGGTAGACGGAACGCGATCCTTGCGATGATACGGGCGATACGGGACGGGACCCGTGCAATTAATAGCCCCACGCCCCTCTGCCAAAGCATGGCAGGAACTGACGCTGCGGCGGGAGCAGTTGGATGTGTCAGGCCACGCACGCTCATTAAATGCGGCCTCGGACCTCTGACTGGGGGGCACCTCATCGGTGAGTCCCTTGGGGGCCTTTCTGAGTCGTCGGGGAACCGAGTGCTCGGGGGTACTGTTCACCTCCCCGAGCACTCTCTCCTGGGAATGCCTATCTTTGTCTTCGGGGTACCGGGCGCTCGGGGGTACTGTTCACCTCCCCGAGCACTCTCTCCCGAGCACTCTTTCACGAACCTTCGGGGAACCGAGTGCTCGGGGGCTGCCACGTGCAGCCCCGAGCACTCTCTCCCGGGCACTCTTTGTGTGGAACCTCAGGGAACCGAGCGCTCGGGGGCTGCTGCCCGCAGCCCCGAGCACTCTCTCCCGGAACTTGGCTCTTCTGATCGTCGGGGGACTAGGGTGCTCGGGGGTGACCAGGCATCGACCCGAGCACTTTTCTTCCCGGTACTTAGACTCCGCGGATCATCGGGGAACTGGGGTGCTCGGGGACCAATGACTGTGGCCCCGAGCACTTTCTCCCGGGACTTGAACTTTCCTCACCCCGCGGGAGGGACCTCGAGGGATGGCGCCATGTGGCGGATAGCTGGCCTGGCCTCGGGACTCAGGGACCCCTGGTTCTTGATACACCAACAGATACGTGTCCCAAGGAGTTTGCATCGGGTCCCCTTTCGGGGCTACTAGTGGATTCCCTCTGGTCATCTTCTCATCGGATTCTTGCTAACTCATAGGTTCCTCTTGGGGTAGGCTCCTTACGTCGTACCTTTTAGTCCTTAAGGTTTTGTTGTACCCTTCATTCTCAGAGCTTTGTTGTACCCTTTATCATCTGAACCTCGCTCCATTTCTACCTTTCGGTATTTCTTTCTTCATGCGCTCCTTTTAGGATCATCGCTTGCATCCTCAGACCTCCGGTCCTTCGTTGTACGCCCTTCGACCTAATCCCTGTAGATCATAGAGAAAACATTTCTATCTTGACATTAATCTTATTACTTTACTTTTGGAGTTAACTAATATGACCGAAGTCGATAAATAGGGTTAACATGGTACCACTCCCCAACACACATGCATATTGGGAATTTATCTTTTGGCTCTCACCGCGTAGTCTAATGGGCGAGCAGTCTTCGTTTTTCCACCTAGTAATTACTAGTTTTACTACAGGAGTGCTACCAGCTTGTATGATTTCCGTATGAACGCCAACCAGATTAGTTGCTAAAACAAGTTTGGCAGTGACTCAGTTGACTTGGGGACAAAACTAAATTGATCGACAATAACGTCGACAGCACGAGCAGTACTGGAGTGCATTTTGTAAGATGTACATAAAGATCTGGACTCTGCCTCCCCCCTCCCCCCTTTGGAAATTTTTTTTTGAGCCGGGCGTATTTGGAGCTAAGATATGTAGGGGAATATTTCAAGGAATTCACCTATTTATTTTTGTCATAAGACGAGTTATTAGATGGACCATTATATTCAATGAGAAATTTCTTGTTCAGCAAAGACCTTATAAAGAAAAATTTAATCCACTTATAAATTAGAGAAACTTTACAGTACACCATAATACTAGATAGTAGAGAGTATCATTATTGTGATCTAATCGTCTATTTTAGTAGATATTATTGTAATTATCTTGATACCCTTAGGGGTAATTACGTCATTGACTGACCAGACTTCGGACCTTCACCACCCATCATCGACCGATCGACGGAGGGTGAAAATCCTAATAAATGAAATGAACAGAATAAGTGAAAGCTTATCCGAAGAATAAACTAATATTTTGACATTTCCTAATTAAACATATAATTTACAAGTTTATCATGGTTTTTTTTTCCAATCCTACCCTATGATACCCATGATACTCTTTAATGATACACATGATACTGATGGGCGATAGAGTATCATTGGACCAATCTAAACCACCGAATGAGAAAAATGGACAGCATGCACTCATTTAGGTGTACTGTAAAAGTCCTCATAAATTATTGTTGCTCCAATGCGTAAAGACCCCCTCCCCCACTTATGCATACATTGATGGTTAAAAACCCTACATTGCAGTCTCCGGAGTACATGGACTTTATAAATTGCTCATTCTATAATTTTTCATATAAACTGCTCATTCTATAAATTTTCATATTGTCTACTAATAAATGGCATGTTATGCACTGCAGATATAATTATTAGCCAGTAGTATTGTTCACATGTAACCGGATTTTCAACTTTCAAGCATTCTAAGGTCTGTTTTCTGGTCGCTAAAAGAACCATTCACATGGAGAACAATGGCTAGCTATTTTGACATTTCAATTTCTTGGTATAAAATCCTATGTAAGGAAAAGAAAATGTCAACAATGATGCCTGCCAGTCTCTATCTCATTTTCCATCTTTTGTTAAAAGACCAAGACCAAGACAATACTTCTATACAATATTATGGAAAATGACAAAAGGGACTTATTCTTAAGAACATCCATACAAAATTACACAAGTAAGATGTACGTAACTAGATTCATTGAAGATTTCGTAGCAAAGACTTGACTCAAAACTCACGATACGAAAGTAGCATACTTGTTAGGAATGTTTTCCAGTTGTATGTAAAACCTCAAAAGTCCATGATCTCCGTGCGTCCATCCATATTCTGACAATGATCATGATGATAAAACCCATACCAGGGGTCATCCGGCCTGCCGTTTTTTTTTTTTTTTTTACTTTGACTCTCACAGCACCACCAAATCCAATCATGCAAGAAAACAAAAGGCTAGAGAGATCAACTTGTCATACAAAAACTGGTAGTGTAGTAAAAGAAAAAGAGCCACAGGGAGAAAAAAACTGAACAAAGCGAAAAAGGACGAGACCTGTGCTCCGGTTGCAGTCAAGCAAAACTCCACTCCAAAGTCCAACACCTTCTTTGACCTACAAAATTTGGAAAACAAAAGGACACAATCTAAATGAAAATGGGCACACAGAAGTAAGGCTTTTTGCAGGAGTCGAGTTATTAACTGTAAAATTATTGCAAAATGTTTTACTCGTACATGAATTTGTAAATACTCTCTTGTTCTAGATGAGACTTAAATAAAAAAGAAATACACATACCAATCAATAAGAAAATACACCTACTACAATAATTTTTAAAAAATAGGAGTAGGAAAAATTAAGCATCAGAATGTAGAGAAAAAGCCCATCTATTCACATTCAAGAAACTCCTTTATTCCCCAAAACCCCACTCTAGAAAGGGGAAAACTTAAAAAGAAAAATCGGAGGAAAAGATCAATTAAGGAACTAAAAAATTCAAACAAGCAACCGAAGGAACGAAAACAACAGGCGGGACCAGTGTGCAGAGCAAGGAGCAGGCATTGCAGCGTGCAGGCAGCGGCACCCCCTAGCTTGGCTGGGCACTCCTTTCCCTTGCCTTCCCTTCCCTCTGCTCTCAACACTCCACTCCGCATACAGACAAGGTGGCTCACTCCACTTCTCGCACAGCTTCCAACAATTCCATTCCCAACTCCACCTTTTCTCCGCCTACTTCCCCTTCCACCGCTCCCAAACCATTTGAAATCACACCAAAAACCCCAGCTAGACAGAGACCTCCGCTCCCCACTTCCCCCAAAATCCACCCCGCATAGATCCCCTCATTTCTTGATCCTATCTTGCAGGGCGGGTTGCCTTGCTTCGGTTTCTTGGTCGCCGGCCAGATTCGGGATCCGCCTGGAGGTTTGATACGGAGGACGAGGTGCTCTTGTTCTCCCTTGAATCTTGGTTCTCGATCGGTTCTTGGGTGTTAGGGGTGGTGGTGGCGGCGGCGGGCGGTTTCTGGCATGGGGTTGTTGCTCTGGGGCATTTCCTCGAGCGGGTGGTGGGCGGCGGCCTAAGATGCAAGGGTTGGCCCGGGGGAGGCGGCACCGGGTGGGGGAGCGCTTCTTGCCGTGCGGCGTCTGCCTGCTCATGCTGCTGGGCGGCCGGAGCCCTCGGCGACGGGCATTGGGGTGCGCTGTTCCGGTAGGGTGGTGAGGGGAGGAGCTGGCCATGGGCAACAGCACGTCCAGGGTCGTCGGCTGCTTCGCGCCGGCCGACAAGGCCGGCGTCAACCTGGAGTTCCTCGAGCCGCTCGACGAAGGGCTTGGCCACTCCTTCTGCTATGTCCGCCCGGGGGCGATTGTCGATTCGCCGGCGATCACGCCCTCCAACTCCGAGAGGTACACACTGGATTCCAGCGTGATGGACTCGGAGACCCGCAGCGGGTCCTTCCGGCAGGAGGCCGTCGAGGACCTCACAGCGGCCGGGCTGCAGCGGCCGGGCAGGAGCTTCTCCGAGACCACCTTCCGGGCGATATCAGGGGCCTCAGTTAGTGCTAACGCGTCCTCTGCCCGGACAGGCAACTTGTGTGTCTCCCTTGCTGGTGATGTGCAGGAGCCTGCAGCTGCATTCGAAAGCACCGCCTCCTTCGCAGCTGTGCCGTTGCAGCCTGTGCCACGAGGTTCAGGGCCGCTCAATACCTTCTTGTCAGGGCCGCTTGAGAGAGGATTTGCGTCAGGGCCTCTGGACAAAAGTTCCGGATTCATGTCTGGGCCATTGGATAAGGGAGCCTTCATGTCAGGTCCGATTGATGCTGGCAACAGAAGCAACTTCTCGGCACCTCTTTCATATGGTCGGAGGAAGGCTGGTCTAGGACATCTTGTACATAAGATTAGCAGACCGATGAAAACTGCATTGTCGAGAACATTTAGCAGGAATTCTCAAGGTCCAGGTTGGGTCCAAAAGTTTCTGTTGCATCCTATGGCTCAACTGGCCTGGTCGAGGGACACAAAGTGCAGATCAGAAGGTTCACAAAATGGGTTGGAAGCTGGGCTACCCGAACCTGAGTATAATGTGACAAGGAACCTGCAGTGGGCTCATGGAAAGGCAGGGGAAGATAGGGTTCATGTTGTTCTATCAGAAGAGCAAGGATGGCTGTTTATTGGAATTTATGATGGTTTCAGTGGCCCTGATGCACCTGATTTCCTAATGAGCAACCTATACAAGGCCATTGATAAAGAACTGGAAGGACTGCTCTGGGTTTATGAAGATACTGCTGAAAGGAGTGATCATGTATCTACTCATGGAGATGGTGAATCACTTGCTGCTTCTCTGGACCCTCCTTGTGGTGATGGCACTCAGTTCCAGATTGAGAATAGGAAACAAGAACAACTTGGTAATTTTGAAAAACAAATTGTATCGACTGGGAAGGATTGTGATGACAGTGCCTTGAAAGTTCAACCGAACTCTAACAACAGTGAACAGAAAGATTTGGCTACACAGGTTTCAAGTAGTCAGGAGTTGGGTGCTGATGAAATAGTTGAGGAAACTGCTGGAGCTGATGTGGGAAATAATCTCCGGAATAGAGAATCTAACAAATCAAGCACATGCCTTTCCAGTACAGATGTAAACACAAGCTGTAGCTGTACAATGGAGAATAGTACTTATTGCAATCAAGATGTCAAATTGTTGAAAGAAAGCAGAAAGAGCAAGCGTCTTTTTGAGCTACTTGAGATGGAGTTGCTAGAAGAATATAATAGAAGTATATCTAAGTTGTCACCAGAGGGAAGTAAACGGCAGAGCTTGCTTAATATGCAGGCAGGTACTACAGAAGAAAGCTTCAGAAATGCATCAGAGCTCTCTAGGTGTTCGCTGGCAGCAACCGGAGAACTTTTTGACGATTCTGAAGATCCTGGAAGTTCAAGACATGGTGATAGTGTACCTGGCATTGATTCCAAAGAGTGTGGTGAGTGCTCCATTTCTTCTTCGTCATCAGGGCACAAACAAATCACGAGTAATTTTTTATTTGGATCAAAGCTGAGGAAGATGTACAGAAAGCAAAAATTGTTGCAGAAGAAGTTTTTCCCTTGGAACTATGATTGGCATAGAGATCAGCCTCATATAGAGGAAAGTGTCATTAAACCTTCAGAAGTCACTAGGAAATGCAAGTCAGGACCAGTAGAGCATGACGCTGTATTGAGGGCAATGTCACGGGCCCTTGAAACAACAGAGGAAGCATACATGGAAATTGTGGAAAAGGAGCTTGATAGACATCCGGAGCTTGCATTGATGGGTTCATGTGTCCTTGTAATGTTGATGAAAGACCAGGATGTATATGTTATGAATCTTGGGGATAGCCGAGTTATCTTGGCACAGGACAATGATCAGTACAACAGCTCAAGCTTCTCAAAGGGAGATTTACGATATCGAAACAGGTCAAGGGAGTCACTTGTCCGTGTAGAACTTGATAGGATATCTGAAGAGTCCCCGATGCATAATCCTAACAGCCACCTAAGCAGCAATACAAAAACTAAGGAACTCTCTATATGCAGATTAAAAACGAGAGCAGTGCAATTGTCAACTGATCATAGCACAAGTATTGAAGAGGTAATAATTCTGTTAAATAAGTGTTATTCTTGTTTTTACTCATTAGCATCTGCTGTCATACACATCTTTTCATATTTGAGCTTTGAATTCTTCATCTATCAATCATGCAGTGGTAGTCCTTTTTATCATCTTTGTTTATTTCCTTAAGAGAACCACAATAGGATATGTTAACTTCTAGTCGTGTTCTGTGCCTGAGTAATACAGTATGTATAATAGTAATACTACCAAATATACTCTCCTGATGAGTTGACTATGTGGCAGCGAATTTGATAATGTTGGTTGTAGTGTCTACGCCTCTTTACAATCCTAATATTTTTCCTTGATATACTGTAAAATCATGATATTTATTGGTTTTAAAAGGTATCGCCGAGTAGTTCAGTTAACAGAAATTAACAATTCTGGAAATTATTTAGAAAATAAACATGATGATGCTCTTATATATGCTTCCGTGGTGTTTATATACTATTATTTTGATTGGTCAACAAGATTGAAACTTGTCGTTTACCTTGAACTGTTTCGATAATTTGATTTGGCCCATCCTCATCAGTCACATGTTAAAATGGGTCAACCATAGACTCAACTTCGTGCTCAAAACTTATGTATGTGGAGACGTTAATCATTGTTGAGTTCTGCTGTTAACATTAACCAACCTGCATCCAGGTAGACTCCGACTTCTCTGAGTTATGCATAATTGTTGAGTCCTTTGAACTGCCATGGGCTGATTGGTTTAGCTTACTTGCTCTATGCTAAAATTGCCAAATCAGTTCGTTCAAAGCAAAAATGTAATGTGACTGTCAAACTCTAATATTTCCATTTGTCTAATATTCCAAATTCCGTTTCAGATAGAACTGAACTAAATTCTGAAGGCATAACATAACCAAGATGTTGAACATTAGTATACCTAGCCAGTTACTATTATTCAGTGCATACTGCACAAGAGGTCTACAGATTACAGCCTAGTTTATTTGCATGCTAGCTCTTAGCTCTTAGCTCTTAATATACCATACGGTTGTTCAGTGCATACTGCATAGACACACTAAAGTAATTATAAACCTGATTTATTTGCAGAGAAGCTGTTAGAAATACACTGCCTAATTTGCACATAGGTTCTTCAGGTTCCTTGTTGGTCATAGGGCTGTAGTGTTAACTATCATTTAGTAGTTTTTTTTCTTTTGAAATTCATTCCAATTGGTTTATTAACACTTATCCAAGAGATAATGAATCATATCCATTTTTTGAACTGTTAATTGCATCAGAGAAATGAGCACTAAATAGTAGTTTCTTCTTTATTTGCTAGGTTTCACAATGTTATTGTGTTAGCATCTACAAAACTTATTGCTTACTAGTTTTATGTGCTTCACCCTGCTATTGCCAGATCTTTAGATTTATAAGTGCCATCTTGATGTAGTTTTGGTCCCATGTTTTACATCTTTAGTACTTATTTGGAAGGGTCTCCCATTAATGCTGTCTATTACATCCCGATGTAAATGAAATCAGGCGTCTTCCATCTACTAGAAATGCCTTTGAAGTTTGAAGTCAGCTTTGGGACCTCATTGGAACGCAGGATTCTCAAGACACATGAATAAGAAAAACACATGTTATGACCCTAGGATCAAAATGGGGATAAACATCTGCCGAGAGGATAGGCGGGCAGCGTTGGCTGCTAGGGGAGGGATTAGACCATAGATTGGGGAGAATTAAGTTAATTCTTTTTTTGCTTGCTTACAATGATGTGCAGCTGCCCCTTCCCCCTTTATATGGAGAGGGGAAACTACAATCCTATATCAATTCCATCTCCTAACTTATCTCCTACCAAACTTATCTCTAAGCAGTCCTAATTCAATCTGACTCCTAACTTATCTCCTACCAAACTTATCTCTAAACAAATCAACTCGAATCCCAACATGCCAAACTTATCTCCTAAATAAAAAGTTTAGACTTATCTAATGTTGATGCTGTGGTGATCCTTGGGCCCACATGAGTGGCTGGTTGGCCGCCATGACAACACAAGATTAGAGTGCCCAAGCTCCTTGAATCCTATGGAATCGAAAAGCACATGAAAACTTCAGGAATGACTGTTTAGATGGACCACAGGAAAAACATAAGAATCAGAAGAGAAAGATAGACACAGAGGATTTTTTCCAAGAGGTTGGAGCTCATGTTAGAAATCCTCCAAAATTCCTATGGAACAAGCCATTCCATAGGAATTCTAGAGGTTCAATCCTTTGTTCGAAAGGTCTCCATAGGAATTTTCCCTATAGGATTCAAATTCTATAAAATTCCTCCATTTTTCCTTTGTTCCAAACTCCAAAGGAGGCCTTTTTTATTAAAGGAAAACAACGAGGGAAACCCCTATGTGTGTGTGTGTGTGTATTACGAAACAAACTTTTTATTTTCTTCATTTTTGCTAGAACAAATCCTTCAGTGATTCATCCAATTGCTTTTAAAATTTCTTGTTAAAGCATTTAACTTGCTCTTTCAAATTTGTAATTTAGAATTAGGTAACATTCTACCTTGAACTCTATTACACTAGTTACTATAATTTATTTAATCAGTCTCAGTTTATTTTGTTATTATGCTCTTCAGGAAGTCTTGAGGATTAAAGCAGAACATCCTGATGATCCTCAAGCTGTATTTAATGATAGAGTGAAAGGACAGTTGAAGGTTACTAGAGCATTTGGTGCAGGCTTTCTGAAGAAGGTAGCTTCATAGAGTATATGCTTATGTTTGATAATTTGTCCAACTTTTTATTGCCAAATAATTATGTCATTAATCTTTCACTATTTTTATAATTAGGTTTGATGTGCCTCTCATGTCAGAAATACCATGTCCATGACTTGTTATCTATATGTGGTTTGATTAACTCTCGGGCTCCATTTCCTTTGGTGCTTATACCACAACACCAGGAAAAGAGTGAGCTAAAGCGCTGTAATCATTGATGCATGGCATCTCCAATAGTTGACCTAATGCGATAACCTCTTTCATTACGCTTTGAAACTGCTCTGGTTCATATGGTGTTGCCATGCTGCACGCCTTTAGTGCCTAGGTGTCAACTGTCAAGGCAGTGGTCAGGTGTCTAGCCTTGCCTTGTTGCCTTGATAACCATGCAAAGGGCAGAGGAGGCCAGCTCTGCTGGTCATATAATTAAAGTTGAACAGATTTTTTTAGGTTTTATAGATAATTGTGGTAGTCATGTATTCTATTTTTTTAACTAAAACTCTAAATGAAAATTCCATTAGTATTAAATGTAATTCAACAATAATCTCATTAGTTTCAAGTGGCAAGACTAATTTTATATGCCGGATGGTCCTGTTGCAACAGAATGTTCTATTGTTTAATTGGTTGAGTTGTTTTCTTTGCCTATTGCAGCCAAAATTTAATGAAACACTACTGGAGATGTTTCGCATCGACTATGTTGGAACATCACCATATATCAGCTGCAACCCTGCTGTACTTCACCATCGTCTCTGTTCAAATGATCGGTTTCTTGTCCTGTCCTCAGATGGATTATATCAATATTTCAGCAATGACGAGGTAGTTTCGCATGTTTCATGGTTTATGGAAAATGTACCAGAGGGAGACCCTGCACAATACCTTGTTGCTGAACTTCTTTGTCGTGCAGCCAAAAAGAATGGTCAGTTCTGCCTTCATACAATTTAACCTGTACCAATTTAATTTAAATGACATTAGGCATTTATCCATGTAATCAGACCAAGGTACTCTATACAGTTTATGGTCCTGAGTATCTAATGAACCACTAGGATTGAAGTATGCCTATGATATACTCTATTTCTGTGTACAGTCACAGTACATTTGTACTGCTTACTCTCAACTTGATGTTATCATGGTTAAAGTTTTCTTGCGGCATTGCTCACAACATATCTAGTCATCCTGTCTGCTGCATGGAACATAATCTTAATGTTATCATAAACTTTCGGTGTATGGCCTAATACCGTTTGTTTCATTTTGTGATCTTGGTACTGGATGAGACTCTAAATGCTTTGTGAATGTCTTTGTTGTTAATTTCTGAAAATCGCTTGCAGGGTTTTTTTTGGCACTGAGAAATTATCCTAGTTTTTTTTTCATGGATTAGAGTTTCTCTAAATATCATGTAATGTGCCAGGAGCCTGTGTTAATTATAATGGCACTAGAGGTGTAAAGGATTCTCATTGAGTTGAGCTTTGGATGCATCGACCTGATGTAGGTGGTATCCCATTTTATCTTTTTCCAATTTTAGAGATGAATTCTAAGTTTCCACTGACACCAATATATACCATAAACATTTTGTGCCGCACTCGCACATTAGAAATTGTTCTCATGTGATTGATTTTCCTTAATGTTACCTTAGTTACTTCCAAGGTCCACACCTAAACTGTTTTCCTTGGTTTGGACATAGGATATGTATGTGTCTAAGAATTGACCTGTGTAAAATTATTGAAGTACTTTCAACGTTTGAATTATTGTTTGCAAAAGAAGTGATATCTCTATAGGAGATCTTCCACTGGTAACTAAGCCTTTTCTTTGTGTTTTGAATAAAACATGCAGGGATGGATTTTCATGAGTTACTGGATATCCCCCATGGCGATCGCCGGAAATACCATGATGATGTTTCTGTTATGGTAATCTCACTTGAAGGCCGAATTTGGCGATCTTCTGGTTGAATGTCGAGACGTGACCTGGTCTGTTCCTTGCAGCCTCATTTAGTGTAGTAAATTCTCAATCAGGAAAGGCATAATTGTTTAGCTCTGTCTCTAGTTTTTCAACTATGTTCAAATTTTCATCTGCCAATCCGTGTGCGTTTTCTGTCTTCAACATTTTGGATTTGCAGTGCATGCTTGGCCAGTCCAAATTGAGGTATACAGCTTTTGTCTTTTCTTATTAGGAAAAAGGTTCTTCTCGGGCAGATTCCTTTTCCCAGTGTCCTTATTTAGTTTTCTTTTCATTTTGTGTTGTGGCTGGCATTTGTGTTGTTCTGTTGAGTTATTTTCCTTTGCTAAAAGGAAGATTATTTTCTTGGATGGGGTGCGGGCTTGCGTAGGGTTCTAGATCGATGTGAAACAAATATGCACTAGAACTGAACACTGGTAGGTTTTACAGCATAATTATTTTTTGTAATAGATTATTTTGGGGCATAGAGTTTGTATTGAAGAGCAGCCTGTGACAGTCATTTGTACTGTCCTACTTTGGCTATTTGATCTGTAACCAGGCTCTGTTGTACCAAGTAAGGTTTGTGTTGTAGATGCTGAGTGTAGGATTGAAAGCGTACCAAGGACACCAGGTAGTTTACTGACTTCATAATTTGTCGCCTCACCACTCAGGAGGTTGTTCGGTTGATCATATCCTGATTATCTTGCCTTTTATGTTTAGATTCCTATTGTCTCTTTGGAGGAACTGTTGATGGATGGCCTTTATGGCATCATAGTGTTGTTACAATCATAGGCTCAACAGGAGCAATGATTTCAGAGGAATCTGGCGCCGATTGGGCTGTGATGAATCTCTGAAACTATACTATTCATGGGGCCGGGTATCAAGCATCAACCGCAGCTGTGGGATAGTGGCGGTATTGTGATACGGATCACGTAATATATGCTAGCACCGAACTTTGTCCGGGCACTTAATCTGGAGCCTTTCGCCCTTGGTTTCCTCATGGAATTATGCTACTATGATGCTGGCAGCTTCATATTTTGAGTTTGAAATTTCTTGTACCATTGTTGTGGAGTTGGGGTTTTATCTACGTTGTTTTACACGGATACTGTAGATAATATAGGGTATCCACTCTATTCACTGGCACCTCAGGATTTGTTTGTCTTGTCCTATTGACTTTTATACAGAGGCTACATGACTACATAAATCCTGAAATGACAACGGACAGTGGCAAATCCTAAAGATAAGGAGGGAACTTGAGACCTTAGATAGAGCTTGAGGAAACATGAAGAGAGAACAAAAGCAGCCGTTAGACCAGAGAAACAACCGAAATTTGGCCTGTTCACCTACGGTTCTGCCAAAGTTTGGATGTGTTGCTCAGTTTGATGTTGCTAACCCTACGGTTTGCTACGTCGAAACGAAGACTTTGCCACCTGCTGGTCGGTGTTTGTGATGGGCACTTTCTACCTAGTTCATAGAAATCATCACCTGTTGCCACTCTTGCGTATGCTAGAGATCTTTTTTCCGTTTCAATTTTTGGCGGGAATTCGTACGCAAAAAGACGACGCTGTCAATGTTCCTTCGCCCTGTTATCATCCACCATGGCCACCACTCTAGCACTTTGGTTTTCGGTCCTAATAGGTCAAACCAAAATTTGTTCATAGGTCAAATTAGGTATTGCTAAATTTTGACTAGCGTTTGGTTCGAGGTAACTAGCGTTTGGTTCGAGGTAAGTAAAAATTTAGTTGGTCAAAAATTTTGATGAACGATTTGGCTGTTCGAGATTTGTCCAGAAATACTGTAGAAAATTTTATCCGGCCAAATTTTTTCAAGATATGCCTAAATTTTAGTTTCAAACCAAATAGAATCTAAATTTTCAAGACATGGCTAAAATTTTATTTGGCTGCCTTAGACCTCTGACCAAACAGCCCCTTACTTCTACATAGCATTTATGCAGCAAGTCAGCAATCTGCTAGCAACCTTAATTTTATATCGTTACGTGATCTCATGTTTGAGCTTCCAAAGATTTAAAACTGTAATATTCATTGCTAACTTTGTTAAAAATTGATAAATGCTGTACCGCTCCTGATCAAGTACAGACTCCATCGTACTGCCTGGAGGAATTGTACTGCATCCAATCGTACTCCCTCGTACGGTTGTTCACTTCAGCCCCAATACTGAACCTCATCTTTTCAGTTTCGTACTACGTCCAGCCAGCACTTGTTTTTTTATCCCATTTCGATCATCAAACCGGGCTAGTTGTATTTGTACTTTTGCCAACACTTGTTTTTTTTTTATCCCATTTCGATCATCAAACCGGGTTAGTTGTCTTTGTACTTTTGTCAATGGAGTTTAGGATTCGTTGTTGACAATACCAACAACTATCTGAGTAATCTATTGCCACGTTTCTGGTTGCATAAAATTGTACACCGAACTAACTCATCATCAATCATAAAGAATGGACGGATGTAGCCATAACTCAAACTCAATTGGTTCGTCAACTGAATGCAGATCAGATCTACGGCCGATGCTAGGGGCTTTAGCATGGGCTCGACCCAAACTCCCAAAGCATAGCACCTATGATAATAATCAGTATGGTTAGTGTTTATCTATATCTATATCTATCAGTTTTTATTTACCCGCAAGTATATCTATGAATGCACATGGGTAAAGGGCAGATCCTTAGACCTATCGCTCGTAGATATACCCGTTTACCCATAAGAGTGGGTCAGGGCGAGGCAAGGCGACAGGGCGACACGGGGCAGTGGGCCAGTGGAGGGGGGGGGGGCGAGACAGGTCAGTTGTGCAGGCTTGGGTGACGTGGCGTGACGGCGCGATGGGGCCGTGTGGGGCGACGCGATGGGGTGGCGCCGCGTGTGTTGCTGGGGGCGAGGCGGTGGGGCAGTTGGGGGCGAACTGGGGCGACGTTGGGGGCGGTGTGCTAGGGAGTGGGAGTTGAAGAGGAGAGAGGTATTTATATGATGTGGAATGTTAGAGTCTGAAGGTGAGTATTTATATGACGAGTATATATGTTTCATGGGTATAGGTATGTCTTACCCATATCCGTACTTGTCTACTTGTCGGGTAGTATTTCTACCCATGAACATACCCATAGATAACAAATGCTACACATACCCTATCCATATCCTAATTTCAACAGAAGTAGACATCACATGCATATATCGATTAATATATGATACTAGTGTATAATACATAGTCCATTACAACAAAACCCATAGGCTTAATTAAACAGAGTCTTACAACACCGCGGAAATAACACAAAAGTGACCCTAGCCCAACATGCAACTTGAGTACGGACGAAACCTAACTTTCCACTCTTCATCTTTATCCTCGATGAAGTTAGCTTTACGTTCTTCATCTGAATCTAAATATAGCAAGAGTGAGTACATAAGGTACCAGCAAGTCCTACCTCAAGGGGAATAAGTAGATGCATAGGGGTAGAACAAGGAAACGGCTATAGAGTCTTTAGATTTTGTGAAAACCCAGTTTTTTTATGCAAGGGTTCAATTTTGTAAAGACCTTTTCAAAACAGTTGAGAAAAACCATAGTTGAGTTTGATATTATGGGGTTGTTGGCCCTAGAGAAGATGCAATCCGTTCCGCCAGTTCCCAAGTTTTATAATTGGTCGATACCCTGTCCTAGCCAACTCAAAGCTCAAAGCCTGCATTTCTAAAACACAGGCACATTGCCCACTCACACATCAAGAAATACTCGCACCATAGAGCTAATCATCAAGACCACACCGTAGCATCGCCCATGATCACGGGCACGGTTATTCGAATAGATTTACACTCTGTAAAGGTTGTACAATTTTACCTACACGATATACACAGACCCACACCACCGTTGTGGTTGGAACTGGTATAACAAGGTCCATACCTACCAACACTGCAATGATAACCACCTACGGGACTGCCAAGGGCCTAAAGCATAGATCACATTTAAACATGGCTCGAACACGGCCTTCAAATAGCACCAATCGGACCTCGGACTGCATAGCCTGAGTCTTCTCCTGGTTCCTACTACAAGCCCTGCATTCTGGGTGGGTACCGAGCTAATGCTAGTGAGGTCTAAGGCCAAGTCCCACCCATACAGGACATGTGGTTGCATGATGGTTGCTAGGTGAGATGTCAAAATGAACCGGTTCTTATACGACCGGGGTGAGTGTCTCCCAACAAGAACACTCCGTAGGTAAACCTTGCTCCCAAGGTAGTCTCACCCCATGTGAGGTACCTTACTCACACCCCGTCAAATCATCTTCGGGGCTTTCTTATTAACTTACTAACACACACCACCAAGCACACACATATTTCACACATTTCAAAAAGCATGATTCATATTATTATGATGATTCCTTTGTTTAAGCAGAGCAGTCCTAAGTACACTAGTTAGCAAGCAATCATCCAAACAATCAATATAGTTGATGATAGGGACCTTCTAGGGTTTCAACAGAATTTTGATAAATAATAACAAGACATGGTATATACAAGCTAGGTCATAACTACATTAGCATTTTTAAATTAAAGTTAATAACTTAAATATGCATATTACTATAGTTTGAAACATCGATTCTATGGGTTGTGTTTAAAAACATAGGTTCAACATGATCAATGGTGTAGGACTTGCCTCCGTTGAAGTCCTCGCCCGCTCCTTCTTCAAACTCTGGGTCCTCCGGATCCTTCTCAAACGTTCCTTCCTCTAACGTACGCAACCAACAACAACACACACAATCAATCAAACAATGAATTTACTAAAAAAATAAATTATGAAAATTATGAAATTGACATGGTTGCGTGGATCTCGAATTTAGATGAATATCGGTGGACGAATCATCAGATTCAGAGTTATAACGGAGGAAAAACGTGCTTTAGAAGTTTTGTCGGGAGGTTAATTTGGAAGAAAAAAGAAAAAGGAATATTCCTTCAGCTCGGCTGGGCTCATTTTTGGGTCAGCTCGACTCATTAGGGTTTAGCTTGGCTCGATTTGTTGGTGGCGGCTCGGCTCGGTAAATGATCAGCTCAGGCTTAGCAAAAAGGGCGGCTCAGCTCAGGGTGAGATGGCTCAGCTTGGCTAGGCCGGCTCACTTGAGTGGAGGCTCAACTAGGGCCCATGCATTGGTTAGCTAAAGAGATAAGGAGAGGGGGGGTGTAGGTTTTGTTTCGATCAGAACGGATTGGATCGAGTAGAGAGAGAGAACAGGGAGAAGGGACGCAATGGGGGCGGCAGATGGTGGTGGCGCGCCGACGATGGAGGTCGGATGGGCTACGGTGACTGGCAAAAGGAGGTGGCAGCAGCCGGATTTGGCTGGGGTGATAACATATCTGGGTTGGTCGGTAGTGGTGGGGAGCTCCGACGATAGGACAGTAAGGCAGTCATCAATGAAGGATGCTCCAACGGTGTGGCCCAGGTACGCGATAGTGTTAGGGTTTGAGGGGATCTTGGTTTGGCTTTGGGGAAGGAAGGAAGAGAAGTGCGGTGCTCACCGGCAGCAGCAGTGCTCGGTGGAGTGATAGAGGCGGTGGAGAGGAGAGGTGGTGCTAGTGTGTCGTGGTGGTGCAGTGAAGGAGGGGACCTCGACATCCTTAAATAGGCGGCCCGATGAGGGGCTTGTCAAGGACAGCGGCAAGGCGTAGGTATGGCATTGGAATGGTCCGACCAGGAGTCCCGCGACGTGCGTGCCACGTCCAATGAGACGAGATGGCATGAGAGTGGCAAGGAGAGGCTACAATGGCGCAGATGGTAGTGACGCAAGCAACAATGATGATGGCAGCAACATTCGCAATGAAGTGGCAGAAAGGTAGCAAGGACGCAATGATGCCAGGGTGACGATGTGGCCAAATGATGGACGGAGATGAAGAGAATTTTTTTTTTATCTGGGAAGAACTAGGTGTGACATAACTCTTGCATACGGAGTCTATTGGAGGAGTATGAGCACTCGTTGAAAAGCTTATGATGAGACCTTCCCCACTGATCTAGCTCCATCTCCAGAATCACAGTTTACAAGTCACATAAGTAAAAGAGAGGTGTTGCATCACCTATTTAGGCCAACTCAAGCCTTGTAAGTTACAGAGGTGGGTGCCCTCCCCTGGTGGAAGGAAACTCTAGGACGTTTCCCCACTCTTTGTGGCTGTCCGCTTGCTCTCCTCCATATATAGGGTTGCATCATACATTTCAAATATATGTTTAGTTGAGTTTAGTTCTTCCCATGTGTTGAGACTACTACAACGTGCTTGTGTCAACTAGACCAACCACTTGTTATTTATCGAACCTCCCCTTTATGTTCTATTGATCTCAGTTGCAATTTCATATTGCTTCTTGTTTGTTTTCAATTGCTTGTAGGGTCAAGAACCTTGTGTTCAGGTCAGTCGTGTTTTTGGCATGATTGATAACAACTTAGAGGTCGTGGTGTAGCGATTGCAGACTGTTGATCATGTTTGATTAGAAATTGGTTCATCAACGTCACATCCCACCAAATCAAATTTATCCTTACCTATCGGAAGATCGGGACCAGCCCCCTTCCCATCAAGTGGCATCAGAGCTTAAAGTTGCCCGATAGGTAAATCTATATTCCTAGTTTAGTTTCAGTATTTTACTTACCTATAATCTATAAAAAGCCTCAAAAAATATAGTGTGTTCATCATTGCTTTCCACTGTCTAAGCCCCTTTGTGCCTGCAATTTTCATTTCAGTTTGCTTTGTTGAATTTGTGTCTTTGTAGTGTCTTGTTGCTAGTTAGATCCTAGTGTTTTCATTTTAGTTGTTGATGTTTGTGCTTAGATTCACCCTCTTGTTTCTTCCACCAGCACTGCCAAGTTTCTCATGTTTAGATCTGCATGCTCTTGTTGTGTTCCAATAGACATATGTTATATGTACGAAAAGCTTGTTAAGTCTAATTTCTAACGTGACAAGCATCACTTGATTTGGAGCTGTGTAGCAAAAATTATACATGTTTGCTTGAAACTGCCACAGATCTGTGAATTTTGGGCTGACATATGTGATGAGGAGTAGCTGCTAAGTTTGCTAGCTATTTGTAAGCTAAGAAGAGGTTGGTTAAGTGTTGGTTATTGGAGCTTGTGTCTAGTTGGTGACAGTTGATAATTGGGTGGTTGGGAGTTGAGAAACCTCCTAAAGTTAACTAGTTTTGTTTTTGCCTTGTAGTTGTCAATATTTTATCTGCTGCAATTTCTGATAAACAAAGAGACAAAAAGTCATAGGTGCAAAGAGCAGCACCAAAAAAAAAAAAAAAAAAAGAGAAATGCAAGGAAAATGAAAGAGAAGGAGAATTTCAGAATTGCATTGCATCTGTTGAGTCCATTATTTTGGTTTAGTCCTTTTCTTGCTTGAACTAGGGCCAAGGGCAAGTTTATGCCGGCAACATAGACTAATACATTGAACTAATTTTCAACATTGCAACTTCTGATCTTGAATATTGCAAGTCCTTGCTATAAAATATTTGCCTTCCTAGCTCCACACGCTTCTAATTAGAATAGGTACCCTTCCTAGCAATTGCTTCAATCATCACTCAAGTTGGATTATCATGAATCATCCACCGGTTGTATCACCTGTTTTGCTTGGTAAGAACTTGCAAGAGCTTGGTAAGAAGCTTCACTGTGTGCACCATTCCATCATGCCACAATCTAGTAGTTGATAGGGATAATACATTTTGTGTCTCTCTTATTTCCTACTAACAATGACAGGTAATAAAACCGATAGGCAATACTTTGAGCATGAGCTGAATGAAGTCATGCGAAATCAAAATAAGGGAATGAAAGAATTAGGTGATAGACTTGAGAGTTATGAAGGGAGATTTCACCACTTTATGGAAGCACTTGATTCCATATACCGTACCTTGGTTTTTCTTACTGCTAGGGTACAACAGCATTTTCCAGAGCAGGCCGTGGGAGATCAAAGGAAAACAAAGGTCCTTGCTGCAGCGGGGGATCATGAAGAGTCTATTATTGGTAGTGATGATGATGATAATGATGATGGAGAGCACAATGATGCTCATGTAGAACACGTCGTTGCATGAGCAGAACAACTCCAACAATGGCTTCACCAAAATCGTCAAGGAATGAGAGGTAATAATGGTAATCATTGCAATGGTCGTGGTAATGATGAGTCTTTTGCTAAGATGAAGTTTACCATACCTTCTTTTGCTAGTCACTATAATTCTAAACAATGTTTAGATTGGGAGTTAGTCGTTGAACAAAAATTCAACTATCATTTAGTCCCTGAAGAACATCAAGTTAGGCAAGCTACTAGTGAGTTTAGTAATTTTGCTCTATTTTGGTGTAATGAAATTAGTAAAACTAATAATGTGGTTAATACTTGGAATGTTTTGAAACATGCTATGCGTTCTAGATTTGTTCCTCTTTACTTTAAGTGTGAATTACGAACCAAGTTGCAACATTTGAATCAAGGTAACAAATATGTGAAGGAATACTATCAAGAATTACAAATTGCAATGTTGCGGGCTGAAGTAGAAGAAGATAAGGAGGATAAAATTGCTAGGTTCTTTGAAGGATTAAGGCATGAAATTCAGGATATTGTTGATTATAAAAAATACCACACTGTAAATTGTTTCTTTCATCTTGCTTTGAAAGCTAAAAGAGAAGTGAAGGGAAGGCAACCAAAGGTGAGGAATAATTTTGGGAGTTTTTCTACACGAAGATCAACACTGGGGCAAGCCAAAGCTACTTCAAGTGCCATTGTCCATTCTTCTACACCATCCACAAGCCGAGCACATCCAGCAGCATCTACACCTTCCTCATGTGCTCCCGAGGCGAGAAAATCTACTACGGTGCAAGCACCTGCAAAGAGTGCTTCATCTGTTGGTTCCACTAGCAGATCACATGACATCATTTGTCATCTTCACAAGGGGATATGGCATGTCATAAAGGATTTCCCAAGTAAACAAAGTTTCATCACCAAGGACAATGGTGAGTAAACTAGTGCTAGTGATGTTGAAGATGAATTAACTCTTGTTTCAGCTAATCACGCAGGAGAAGACTATGAGATGAACAACGAGGATGATGACAATGTGGAGAGGATAGGTGCTGAAGAATCAAATAAATATTTAAGTATTTGCACAATGGGTTATTAGTGTCCAAATGGAGAAGGCGAAGCAAAATCAACACCACAATTTGTTCCAATCCAAGTTTTTTTTTTGTTAAGGAACGATCATGTCGAGTCATCATCGATGGTGGTAGCTGCAACAATCTTGCAAGTTCAGATCTGGTCGAGAGGCTTTGCTTGACCACACAACCTCATTCACATCCTTACTACATGCAATGGTTTAATTCTTGCGGTAAGTTAAAGGTAAGCAAAATTGCGAGAGTCCATTTCTTTGCTGGAACATACTATGATTGTGCTTATTTTGATATTGTACCTATGCAAGCTTGTTCTTTGTTGTTCGGTAGGCCTTGGCAATATGATAAGGATGCTTTACATCATGGTAGATCTAATACGCACACTTTCTCACATAAAGGCCGTAAAATTGAATTGCTAACAATGACCCTTGCTGCAAATTTTAAAGGATAAAATAGATAAGGCTGAAATGGAGCAGAAACAAAAGAGGTCTAACTCTAAAAATCAAGATGTAGCGAAAGTGTGTTTCCACCTAAGAAAGACAACAAAAAAGAAATAAATGCTAGGAAATATGTGATTAAATTGAAAGGAGCTACCATGGTAGCAACAAAATCTGATATTTTTGAGTTGGAAGCACATGGCTCTGTATGCTATGCTTTAATTTGCAAAGAGGTTTTATTTTTACTTGATAAATTGCCTACCTCTTTGCCTCATGTTGTCATTAACCTTTCGCATGAGTTTGCTGATGTGTTTCCGGATGAAATTACCCCCCCCCCCTCGAGGTTGCCACCTTTGAGAGGAATTGAGTATCAAATCGATCTAATCCAAGGAGCTTCTCTACCTAGGCATGGCCCATATAGGACTAATCCAGATGGGACTATGTAAATTCAGTGTCAAGTGCAAGGCTTACTTGACAAAAAGGTATGTACGTGAGAGTCTTAGTCTTTGTGTTGTTCCTGTGATTCTAGTTCATAAAAAAGACAAGTCATGGCACATGTGTATAGATTGTAGAGCCATCAATAATGTAACCGTAATGTATCATCATCCTATTTCTAGGCTAGATGACATACTTGATGAGCTAAGTGATTTGATAGTTTTCTCTAAAGTTGACTTGCGAAGTGGTTACCATAACAGTAGAATGAAATTGGGAGATGAATGGAAGACGACATTTAAATCTAAGGTTTATATGAGTGGTTAGTGATGTCTTTTGGTCTAACTAATGCACCCAGTACTTTCATGAGATTGATGAATAAAATTTTACGTGTTTTCGCTGAAAAATTTGTGGTCGTATAGTTTGATGACATTCTAATTTATAGCAAGCCACATGTTGAACACTTAGAACACTTACATGTTGTTTTTATTGCGCCAAGAGATGCATATTTATTTGGTAACCTTGAAAAGTACGCCTTCTGTATAGATCGAGTCTCTTTTCTTGGCTATGTTGTGTCACTGTAGGGAATAGAATTTGATGAAGTCAAGATAGAAGCAATCAAGAGTTGCCTGATATCGACAATGGTCTCACAAGTGCGAAACTTTCATGGACTTGCTGGTTTCTATCGACGTTTTGTCAAAGATTTCAGTGCCATTGCTGCACCATTGAATTAGTTGACCAAGAAAGATGTGCCCTTCCATTTGAGGCAATATTAAGAAGATGCTTTCAACCTTCTGAAAGAGAAGCTTACAAATGCACAATTACTCTAACTTCTAGATTTCGGTAAGACCTTTGAGTTAGAATGTTATGCTAGTAGAATAGAATCGGCGGTGTGTTTATTCAAGAAGGTAAACATGTTGGTTATTTTAGCGAAAAATTGAGTGGACCAAGCCTAAAATATTCTACTTATGATAAGAAATTATATGCTTTAGTACATACTTTGGAAACATAGCAACACTATTTATGACCCAAAGAATTTATAATACATTCTGATCATGAATCCCTTAAGCACATTAGAAATCAAACTAAGCTGAATCATAGACATGTTAAGTGGGTATAATTCATTGAATCTTTTCCATATGTTATTAAGCACAAGAAAGGTAAGGAAAATGTGATTGCTAATGTATTATGTAGAAGATATACTTTGTTGTCCCAACTTGATTGTAGAATTTTTGGTTTGGAGACAATAAAAGAATTGTATGCTACTGATGATGATGTTAAGGATGCCTTACTTAATTGCAAAGGTGAAAAATGTTGGAATAGGTTTGTGCTGAATGATGGATTTTTATTTAGAGCTAACAAGCTATATATTCCAGTTAGCTCTATTCACCTTTTGTTGCTAGAGGAGGTGCACAGAGGTGGGTTAATGAGAAATTTTGGCGTGAAGAAAACTGAAGACATTTTGGCCAACCATTTATTTTGGCCAAAGATGAGACGTGACGTCAAACGCTACATTACACGCTGCACCACTTACAACAAAGCTAAGTCACGACTGAACCCACATGGTTTATATATGTCCCTTGTTCCTAGTGTTCCTTAGGAGGATATTTCTATGAATTTTGTTTTAGGACTATCTAAGACAAAGAGGGGGAGGGATAGTATTTTTGTTGTGGTGGACAGATTTTCTAAGATGGCATATTTTATTCCTTGTCATAAGAGCGATGATGCTATTCATGTTGTTGATTTCTTTTTCAGAGAGGTCGTTCAACTACATAGAGTGTGAAGAGAATCGAGGACGTCCTAAGAGGAGTGGGGAGGTGAATTATGACACTTAAAACTATTGGTTCTAAAACTTTCACAAGATAAGCATATCTCAATTTCTATATAAATGTGCTCTAGGCTTATCTAGTGTGTCTACTCTACCGCTTAAGTTGCAAGGTAAATTTCAAGTAAGGAAATGCGAAAACGTAAATGAGGTAGAGAGACAAACTCGGCACAAGGGATTTTTATCCCGTGATATCGGTGGCACACAAGCCACCCCTAGTCCACATTGGAGCTCCACAAAGGATATGCTCACGGTCGCCAAGTCTCTTCCGGTCACGGCTTTTGAGATACCAAGTCACCAAGACAAGACCTTAAGCATGATGAGCCACCAAGCCACCAAGGAGAGGTCTCATCACTAACCTCCCTTCCGGTCACTTGTACGTCGTCTTCACTTTGGAGCTTTAATCATAAAGACAAGGGCATCCGCATCCCCGCATAATCCTCTTGTCGCCGCTCCACATCAAGTCAGAGGGTCAACAAGTTACCGGTGAGTCACAAAGACTCCAAGGTGCCGGCGTACCTCTTGGTACACGTTTGGACCACTCCTTGATCCACACTTTAGGTTGTAGCACCTAGCAACTCTTCTCTCCAAACCTATAAGCACTAATCACTCATTAATGGTGTGCTTAATCGCCTTGGATGAACATTTTATGCTCTTGGATGGCTTGGATGTCTTCTTAGGTGTATATGAACTTCTCTGGACTCCAGAAACTTCAAATGAATGAGTGGAGGTATATATAGCCTCAACCCCGCGGACTAGCCGTTATCCCAAAGGCTCACATATTCTGTGAACACCGGATGATTCAACATTAATAGAGGTACAAGCACCGGACCATCCGGTGTGTATATTCTAAAAAACTAGCAGTTGGAACTCCACTCAGAGTTCTTCTAAACACTGGATTGTCCTGTGTAATATCCATCTCATCACCGGATCATCTGATGCCTTATAATCCATTTTCTTCGAAAATACCAAACTTCTGTTAAATAGTCCGGTGAAGCCTCCGGTGTGCACTGTCTTCATCACCAGACCTTCCAGTGTGTAGACTTCTTTTCTGGGTTTTCTACACCTTCTGTGAGAAGAGTACCTACCTCATGTGCAGTTTGCTTACAATCGCTCGTTGCACTCAAATACAAAGATGAGCCGTCTTCAGGTAGTATATGGATTCAATCCCCACGCTCCTATTGATTTTCTATCTCTACCAACTTCTGAAAAAGTGAATTTAGATTCTAAGAAGCGTGCTGACTTTGTTCTAAAATTGCATGAAATGACTAAACAAAACATAGAGAAGATGAATGAAAAATATAGAATTTTCAGTAGCAAAGGTAGAAAACAAATAACTTTTGAACATGTTGATCTTGTTTGGCTGCATTTGAGAAAAAAGAGATTTCCTTATTTGAGAAAGTCTAAATCTTATGCCTCGTGCTGATGGTCCTTTTAAAATTCTCGAGAAGATTAATGATAATGCATAATTTAGGGTTAATCCCACATTTAACATTGCAGATTTGAAATCATACTTAGGTCAAGAAGATGAGTTTGAGTTGAGGATGACTCCAATTCAACAGGGGGATGATGATGAGGACATCTCTCAGTCGGATATACAAACTAATCATTCACCAACACCGTTGCAAGATGTAAATACAAGAGCTCGTGCACGACAATTGAATTGTTAGGTGAGCTCGTTTATAGGAGTTTATCACTTACCCGTTGAGGATGTGTTACTACCTAAATCCCGTGATGTTATTCTTATTAGAAACCAAGGTGGTCCATTATCCAGAGTATTCTTTTTCGGTCCCATTTGTAACAATTCCTCATCAAGCTTATGGTAACCAGTTCAACATTTTCTGTTCAAATGTGCAACATTTTTCATTATTAGGAGTAACCTTTTCCGGTCACATTTATAACATTTTCTTGTCAAGTTTTTTTTTGTTAAGTTTCCGGTAACTAGAGTAATGTTTTCCAGAAATTAGAGTTATATTTTTTGTTATCAGGAGTAACCTTTTTTGGTCATATTTGCAACATTTTCCTGTCAAGTTTCGTGTTAAATTTCAGGTAACTAAAGTAATGTTCTCCGGTCGTCTGACAACATCAACTTAAAACATGCATAACTCTCTTATACGGAGTCCATTGGAAGAGTATGAGCATTTGTTGGAAAGCTTACGATGAGGCCTTCCCCACTGATTCAGCTCCATCTCCATAATCACACTTTATAAGTCACATAAGTAAAAGAGAGGTACTACGTCACCTATTTAGGCCAACTCGGGCCTTGTAAGTTAGAGAGGGGTCAGGCCCAAGTTGTGGGTATCCTCCCCTGGTGGAAGGAAACCCTAGGACGTCTCCCCACTTATGGTGGCTGCCCCCCCCCCCCTTGCTCTCCTCCATATAGGGTTGCAGCAGCCATTTCAGATCTAGGTTTAATTGAGTTTAGTTCTCCCCATGTGTTGAGACTACTACAACGTGCTTGTGTCGACTAGACCATCCACTTGCTATTTACTAAACCTCCATTTTATGTTCTATTGATCTCAGTTGCAATTTCAGATTGCTTTTTGTATGTTCTTGCTTGTTCTTTCATTGCTTACAGGGACAAGAACCTCATGTTCAGGTTAGCCGTGTTCTTGGCATGGTTGATAACAACTTGGAGGTTGTGGTATAGCAATTGCAGGTTGCTGGTCTTATTTGATTAGAAGTCGGTTTGTCAACGTCACACCCCACCAAATCGAACTTATCCTTACCTATCGGAAGATCGGGACCAATCCCCTTCCCATCATGCCTCCACCCGACTGGTCTAACCTAGACCTCCACCTCTAGCCTCTCTGACCTAAGTACCTACTTGGAGCTCCCTCAGCTATGGCTGGTGAGACGTCGAGTAATGCCTACCACGCACAATGCATGTGTGGCCGTAGGAAGCCAGGATGCGCTTATCGCTCGGCACTTCGCTACCGACAACCAGATCATGTAGTTGAAGATCTATGACCGGAGCCGGACACCATTTTTGGTGATGGCCGACAAGAGATAGTGCAGCGTGGCGTGCCGGTGTGGTGTGTTCGGCGGCGAGCTGTGAGCGAGGCCATGGTCGCCTAGGCGGCTTGGCCCTTGGAATTTTGGATTAGCACTGTTTGTTTGGAGGCAACAATGCAGCAGAGAGAGGTAATCGGGTAATGCCATACTGCAATTGAAAATTATAAATTATTGCTGCCAAGTGCCAATGTCGTTGAATAGTAAATTTAGTTACATTGTATGTTGTCATTTAGAGATGGAGAGATATTTTTCAAAAGATGTCAAGAAAACTTTAGTAACTAAGAAAGTGGTGTTGAGCAAAAGAGAGCATGTGTTAAGCTAAATATAGTTGATATTGTTGCTGATAGGGGGTACGAAAGCCAATTGAAGAGTTTGATTATGATATTAGAGATGAAGCTAGAACATAGTGGTATGTTTTGTATTTTTGAATTTACGGTTTATATTGTTTGTCAATTGCTATACAATTATTATTTATATATGCTATTTTACATATGCGGGTTGTCACAATGTAGCATGAAATCTATGTCTTTGGATTTTACCTTCGTTAATTGATATTTATCTAGGCACAAAGCAATTTGTATATGCCATTTGTCTATTTTTCATATCTCTATGTGTTTGTGTCGGTGATATTGCACTTTTGGTAGCATATCTTTAAATTGACAACTAGTGAAACTTTTAGGACTTAGTAATTAACATCTTTTGCTTTATTCCTGGGTCCACCACCGACTAAATGGATGAACTCAACAAGGACCGCTAAGGTTTTCTTTATTTTTTTAATTGTTTGGAGAAAAGATCCACGAGAGAAAACATACAAAATGAATTGTCTACCAGGCTTTAATCCGTTTGTATCAAAACATACACAAATGCTACTTGATCTTTAAAGATAAAATTTATCAAAACCAAAAAATCCATGCCTGCCTTGCACAGGGAGAAAGAATCTCGCGACCATCAGAGGATGACGCACCCGTGGCCCTCGGGCTGCTGCTCGTAGTACACGACGCCACCGGGGAAGGGCGCCACCGCCGGAACCGGATGTGGACGGCAGGCGCTGCAGCCGGCGCAACAGGGCGGCGGCGGCTTGGGCTCGTCGGCTGGCTTCTTGGCAGGCGGGTCGGGCTTCTTCTCCTCCACCTTCTCCGGGCCGAAGCTGAGGACGTGCGCGTCGAATTTGGCCTTGCGCAGCGCCTTGGCCACGCGCACCACGTCCACGTCCCCCACCACCGTCAGCGTCCCCTTCTCCCCGTCCACCGCCATCGACTTCACCCCTACACCACTCGCATCAGATGCGACAACCATAGCAGCACTGCTTGATTACTACAGAGATCGCATTGTTCGCGACAAATTATGCGCAAAATTCATGTGCATTAACCATACCTTCGAGCTTGGCGACGGAGCTCATGGCCTGGGCCTTGCACCCGTCGCCGACGACGTCCACCTTGAGCACCATCTTCTGCAAAGAGCGGCAAATGGATTGGACAACGCAGGAGAGAGACGGCAGAGGATTAGCTGACAAACCTTGGACATAGCGAGGAGGAATCGATCGATCACAACGACTACGAGGCAGGAGGAAGGCGGAAACTTTGGTCTTCTTTAGTTCGGCTCCACGATTGTGTGTGCCTGTGTGATTGCAGCTGGGTTATAGCTGCAGGGTTATGAGTCAGAAATGGCGAGCTGCAAATTATTTCTCCGGGGTTATGAGTCAGACACGGCGAGCTTTTTTAGATAAAGGAATATGATTATTCCGGCCTCTGCATGATAGCGCAAGGGTTGAGCTACATGATAGCGCAAGGGTCAACGACGAACTCAGCACGAGGTGGATTTGCAGTTGGATTGGATTAGTGGGAGAAATTAAATGAAGATTCCTCTTCTCAATAATATAACAGTACAGTAAAACTGCTGCCGTCTGGATGTGGCTCGGGATGCAGACCGCCACCGTCCCCTGCCGCGTCCTCATACCATGAAGTCTGCCGTCGTGCTCTCCTCCAATGCTGGCCGCGCCCCGCGTTCCCTGCCAGCGGATGATGGGGGGTGGCAGCTGGTGGTCAGGAAAAGGAGGCGCGGGAACCAAGCTCCGCGTCCTTGGCCACCTCCTTCGCGGCCAGTCCCAGCGGATTTGGTTGGCAGATGCTTCAACTGCCTCGCCAAGGACCACGTCGTAGCGGCCTGCCGGAACCCGTCGCGTTGTCTTTGGTGTCGGCAGGAGGGGCACTAGGCCCGTCATTGTCAGATACCACAGGCCGTGTTAGAGTCCTCGTCAAGGTTGCAGCATGCATCGGTCGCGTGGCCACCTCCGCGGCAGATGGCAAGACAGACAATTGGTGCTCGCCCACCCTCCATCTCGGAGGAGGCACCGGTGTGTGCTTCTCCAGAATGGATCCCGGCGCCCACCCTCACGCCCTCTGCAGCATCACAATCCACCGGTCGCGAGATCTCTCCTCCCCCTATCTGTGCTCCATCGCCTGTGGAGTCCCGTCATAGTCCCTTAGAACTTCAGTCGCAGCAGCTTCGTTGCCTCATCCCTCGTTCAGCGGAGCTGCTCACTGATGAGGCAGGGCTTGCTCATGCTCTGGTGGGTTTGGTGGTGGGTACTCGTCCACGAGTTGATGAGGAGCAGCTCCGATCGTTCTTGGTCACCAGGTTCGGTATTTCCTCCGACGAGTTCTTGATTAGTCGTGGATTCCCTGAGGACTTCCTGGTTCGCTTTCGGGACAGAAGGGCTCATGATCACATCCTACACGCCCTCCTGCCAGCCGGGGCGTCGTTCCAACTCAGCTTTCGTCCTTGGACGCGTCAGTCCTCGGTGGTTGCGGGAAGCTTGTTCTTCCATGTCCTGTTAGAGCTTAAAGGTATACCGGTGCATGCATGGCGTCTCTCCATGGTGGAGCGGACCCTGGGAAATTCCTGCGTCGCCTTGCAGCCAACGCCGGATTCCGTGGACATGAAGGACCTACGCCATTTCACTGTGGTGGCCTAATGCATTGATCCGAGGCTCATCCCGGCAGAGGCGTCCATCATCATCCCTGAGCCAATGGAGGAGTATGTCAAGCACAGACTATTTCTCCAGTCAGAGGAGATTCTTCAATCCAAGCAATCCTGCCTCTATTACTCGGTCGCCATCTGCCTCCTTGAAATTCAAGATTGGCGCCTCCCTTCAGGTTCCTCCGACGACGGCACCCCACCGGACAATTGGGATAGTGACGACAACGATTTCCCTGGGTTCGATCCGTGGCCTAAGCGAACAAGGTTCCATGATCCTCCGGGGGCCGACAGGTCTGGTGCTTCGAGTTCCGTAGGCGCTGGTGGGCTGTGTCTTGCGTTCTTGGTGGCTCGCCGGTCGGGTGCTTCGCCGCCGGCACGGCTGGGAAGTGGTGATCGCCCCCTGTCGCGTCTCTCACTTGGTCGCAGCGGACCCCACTCCACTTTGGAAGGTTGTGTGTCGTCATGCGAGCCGTGTCACGTGAGCCACCTTGGATGCCGTTCGTGGACAAGACGAGCTCAAAGCTTCCGCTTGACCGGTCCTTGCCCACGGAGTTCGTGGACCCAATGCTACTAGAGTGTTCTTCGGTCTCTAAGTCCCTCGGCCACATCGTTTCACCTCCGGAGGTGTCCACAGTGGTTCGCTCTGCTGTTCCCCGCTCCTGGGGTTGGGATCCAATGGTACATGAGAGTGCCCTGGTGGATATTGCGCGGGAATCTGGCGCAGTGGGTCACGAGGTGGTGCAGCGTGATATCTTGCCATGCTCTGCTATTGCGGGAATCCTGCTAAAGCCGTGCCCTGCTAGCTTTTCAAAAGTTGACCCCGGCGCGCAGAAGTGTCAGGACCTGGAGTGCTCCATTCAGGTTGGCTCAAATGGGGGGGGGGGTATCACGGGCACGCTTGAATTCCTGTTGTTGCCTCTATTACCCCATCCTTCAGCATCAGACGCGGTTTGGGATGGTTCCTTGGACTGGGTTGGGTCGCAAGCTCCTTCGGAGCAGCCGGGATTGAGCCCAACGCTGCTGCCCCTCAGGACACACGCATCGCAGCTGGCTCACCTTGTGGCATTGCGGCCCAAAGTGCTCAGGAGCCCTCGGGTATTGTTGGGAAGGTTGGCCCGATTCGTTGTTATCAACCGAAGACTTGCAGGCTGATGTACCAGAGGCGCCGTTCGCACGTGGCAATGGGGCCTCAGTCGCCTTCAGCACCACCAGTGCAGCCTGTGCCTATGACGGAGACATTGCCAGCCGCGCCCGTGCTGCCACAGGGGTCGGCGTCGATCCCTCCTCTGTTTAGGTCGCCTCTCCAGGAAGCGGAGAGTGCCTTCCTGGCCCGGGTTTCTGTGCCCATCTCCTCTGTGCTCCAGAGCTCCCCAGTGCAAATGCGAAGACCACGGTCACCGACGCCTTCCACTTTGCCGACTAGGAGGAGTGCGTGGCTTGCTGGATCCGCCCGCGGCTCCCAGGCCAACGTGATCAGTCATGCTCGGGCGGTACTCATGAAGAAACTAGGGATCATCGATGAGGTCGAGCACCTTGACAAGGATGTGTTAGATGATTATGCGACGCTCTTTCAGAAACCCCTATCCTGTGCACATTTGGTCACCCTTGCGGCCCTATTCGGTTGGGTGGTCCTGGACGATGACGAAGTTCGTTCTGTGGACTTCCTGGTGTCTACGTGTTAAGCGTTGTATTTTGTGCTTGTTAGGCGACGGTCGTCGGGTCGGCATTTGTTTGAATGGATGCAGCTAATATCCTTGTATGGAATGTTCGTGGCTTGAATAACCCGTCACGCCGTGATGAGGTTCGGGTGGTCGTGGACGGGGCGAACCCCGATATTGTTTGCTTCCAAGAGACCAAGACTGCGGAGATGTCGACTGCAATCCTTCTATCTGCTCTCGGTCCTAAGTTCACCTGCACGGTGGTGCTTCCAGCCATTGGGACTCGCGGAGGGATCCTAATGGCTTGGAAGGGAAATGTGTGCACTTCTATTTCCTCCCGCATTGATTCCTACTCGGTTTTGACTCAACTCACAAGCCCCGACAGGTGGCCTTGGTGGCTTACGTGCATATATGGGCCACATCTCGATGCCAACAAACTCCAGTTCATGCAGGAGATTAGGGTTGTCCACTCTGCATGCCCAAGGCCATGGGCTTTGGTCGGTGATTTCAACCTGATTTACCGGTCGGCTGATAAGAACAATTCAAATGTCGATCGTGCAATGATGAGGCGATTTAGGCGATTGCTTGATGATCTGGAGTTGCATGAGATTGAGCTCCATGGAAGACGTTACACGTGGTCGAACGAGCGCTCCTTGCCGACTTTGGTTCGTCTTGATCGTGTGTTTTGCACAGCCGATTGGGAGGAGCTCTTCTGTGACTGCCTATTGCAAAGTTCAGCGGTGGGAGTATCCGATCATTGCCCTCTACATTTGGGACTAAGAAACAAGGGGCAGGGAAAGGCACACTTTCACTTTGAATGCTTTTGGCCGGAGCTCGAGGGCTTCCAAGAAGTGGTGCTCCAATGTTGGTCGCCTCCGGTGGACAGCGTGGGTCCACTTCAGCGCCTCGCCCTTAAGCTCGGTAGGCTTGCGAGGGGGCTACAGTCTTGGAGCCAGAAGACTGTAGGTAATGTCAACTTTTAGCTTCAGTTAGCCCGAGAGCTCCTACACAGATTGGACATGGCGCAGGATGGTCGGCCCCTTAGCGATTTGGAAGTTTGGTTGAGGCACCGTCTCAAGAAGCATTGCCTCACCCTGTCCTCCTTGCAGCGCACCATTACGTGTTCCCGGTCGCGGATCAGCTAGCTTCATGAGGAAGATGCCAACACAACGTTCTTCCATTTACATGCCAGATATAGGAAAAGGAAGAACTGGGTCCCCGCTCTCAAGATCGATGGTCGTGTGCTGACCTCCCAGCAGGATAAGGAGGAGGCAATGTGGAGTTTCTTCTCTAAGTTGTTCGGATCGCCTCATCTTCAGCAATCCACCCTATGCCTACAAGCATTCCACCCTGTTGGTTTTGACCTAGCAGAGCTAGAGGTGCCGTTTCTTGAGTCCGAGGTGTGGGAAACTATAAAACTCTTGCCGCCGGACAAAGCACCGGGACTGGATGGGTTCACGGGTCGTTTCTATAAGGTGTGCTGGCCGGTTATTAAAGACAACGTCATGGAGGCATTACAAGCTGTGCACGGCGGGGATGGTAGGAATCTCAACCTAGTGAACTCGGCACTCCTTGTTCTCATCCCCAAAGATCCGAATGCCGACCACCCGAGGGACTTCAGACCAATTAGCTTGGTCCACAGCTTCGCAAAGCTTGCTACTAAGACATTGGCTAACCGGCTGGCGCCCAGGTTGTCGGCCATGGTGTCGATGAATCAGAGTGCGTTCATCAAGGGTCGTTGTATTCATGATAACTTTCTTCTGGTTCAACAAATGGTGAAGTACTTCCACAACCAAAAGTTGCCTCGGATCCTTCTAAAGTTGGACATTACAAAGGCCTTCGATTCGGTTTCATGGTCGTTTCTTTTGGAAGTGCTTTCACATTTGGGATTCGGCTCTCGATGGATGAACATCTTATGTTTGCTCCTTTCGTCCTCCTCAACCCGTGTTCTCCTGAATGGGTGCTCGGGGAAGGTCATTGTACATCGCCGAGGCCTCCGACAAGGTGACCCACTATCGCCGATGCTCTTCATCCTTGTGATGGATGTGCTAAATTCTATCTTCCTCAAAGCTGCAGAGGAAGGTTTGTTGTCACCTTTGGTGGCGAGGGGATTCGGTCATCGCCTATCCTTGTATGCGGATGATGTCGTTTTGTTTCTGCAACCAAGTGCCCGGGATCTCTCTCTGTCCAAGGCTATACTGAGTTCCTTTGGACATGCTTTTGGGTTGCATACAAAAATGCTGAAGAGCTCAATTGTTCCCATCGGTTGCAGGAATTCGGACTTGGAGCTGGTCGCCTCAGTCTTGCCGTGCCCGGTTGCAAATCTACCGTGTATGTACCTGGGCCTACCTCTCTCTGTCTGCAAGTTGCGAAAGACGGACCTCCAGCCACTCATTGACAGATTCGATGACTTGCTGCCTGGCTGGAAGGCCGGCTTATTGACCAACGCTGGTCGCTCGGCCCTGGTGCGAGCGGTGCTCACCGCCATACCGATATACACGCTTCTTGTTTTGGATATCCCAAAATGGGTGATCAAAGCCCTTGACAAGAGGTGGAGAGCATTTCTTTGGAAAGGGCGAAAGGAAATTCAAGGTGGTCATTGTGCAGTTGCTTGGCTTCGAGTCTGCTAACCGATTGAGCTTGGAGGGCTTGGTATCCACAATCTTGAGATCTTGGAATGGTCCCTCCGGATGAGATGTCTCTGGTTGCACAAATCGCTGCCAGACAGGCCCTGGTCGATGTTCAACCTGGATATACCCACCAACGTACAAGCAATGTTTGCGGCATCCATGGTATCCGAGGTCGGAGACGGGCACTCGACTCTCTTTTGGTCAGATAGATGGCTGCTTGGTCGTTCTCTGAAAGATTTGGTGCCGGACTTACTTCCTTTTGTAGCGAAAAGGGCGGTCGCTAAAAGGACTGTGTACACGGCCTTGCAGAATCGGGCTTGGCTCAGAGACATTGGTGCAGCCCTAAATGGGCTGGCGATCTTGCAATTCCATGCAAGTGTGGGATGCTGTTACGGGCTTTCAGTTGCATGCGGGGATTTCGGATCAGCACCGCTAGACCCCAGTGGCATCCGGCACGTTCTCGACGCGTTCGGCCTACCGTCGTTTCTTCACGGGTGCTATTACCTTTGAGCCATACAGGAGGATTTGGAAGACGTGGGCTCCGTTGTGAGACAAGTTCTTTGTTTGGCTAGCAACTCTCAATAGATGTTGGACAGTGGATAGGCTCGCACGGCGTGGCTTGCAACACCCACTGAGTTGCCTGCTTTGTGATCAGGTGGATGAAACGGTGCAACACCTATTGATTGATTGTGTTTTTGCTAGAGAGATCTGGTTCAAAACGCTACAACTGGTGCACCTGGGGTATTTGGCACCAACGCCTGACGACACGAACTTTCAAACTTAGTGGCGTCGAGCGATGAAACAAGCTCCCAAGGAGGTCCGCAAGGGTTTCAACTCCTTAGTGATTTTGGTGGCATGGTTTATTTGGAAGCTGCGGAATCGATGCGTTTTTTATGGAGCTCGTCCCTCAATCAATGGTCTTCTGGTAGACATTTGTGAGGAGGCACGGTTGTGGTGTTTAGGTGGTGCATCTCGGTTGTGTATCTTGCTAGGTTGACCTCCACATCTTTATAACTAATCCGGCTGTTGGAACGGTATTGTATTTTAACTCGTCTTCGAGTTCTCCCTTTACTTAATATATTGACACGCAGCTCTCATGTGTAGTTCGCGAAAAAAAACTGCTGCCGTCTTTTCAGAGAAAAGAAAAAAACCAAATGAAGATGAATGATACGGGTCACCAGAATTTGTTCATGTAAAACTGTAAACCATCAACACAAATAACGATGCTCTCGTTTGCACTGATAATGGCTTCTCTTTTTTTTTTGAAGCCGATAATGGCTTCTCTTGATCGGTCTCATTGCGGCGTTTTGATAATTCTTTCAGGGCTTTGTTCGGAATTATGAATTTCAATTCTTTTCTCATAGGAACAGGAAAATTTCCCTTTCCCTTTGAAAGATTCAGATGCACATTTTTTAGTTACTTGCTATTTGTTTCAACAATGTGAATGCGTACGAGATGTTGGATTGTTTTTATGAGCTCTGCCTATAAATTAAAAAGAAAGATGTTGTACAACAATGTGAATGCGTGCAAGATATTGGCATTATTCAACTATGTAGTGCAAAACACACTCACAGGCAATGAGCTTGGACTTTTCGAATGATCAGTTTTACAAGGATGCTTCTGCAGACTTTGGGAGATGAGTACAATGCCTTTTCTGTTGCTCTTAGAACCACTTATGCAAGGCAGACTGTTCTTTTCTGCTGACGGGTTATTTTTTTTCCTTTTTTGTTTACGAGCTGCTGATGGTATAGCAGTCTAGGCGTGCTTGGCTACAAGCGATATTGCCAAAAAAAAAAAAAAGAATTGCTGGTAGTATTTGAATTCTAATTCTAAAATCTAAACACCCAGTTTTAAAATTTTGAGCATAGCAGCCTCTTTCTCACTGCAATCTTAGTTGTCCTCCTTACCCCGTTTAGAATGATTTTTTTTTCAGCTTTTCTCTTAAAAAAGCCAGAAATTATTTAAATGGTTGGCTTCTAATTTTGATTTTCAATGACTTTTAGCTAACTGAGTAAACGATTATAACTAAAATAAATTAAAAAACTTATAAATAGATTTTGCCTATCTTATTTAACTTTTAGATATACTGATAAAGATAGCTATTTTTTTTAACTAACTAAAAACTACGAAACCATGTTCTATCTAAACAAAACCATAACGTGGACAGTCTCTATACATAAAATTTACTCGTCGGTCTAACAGAGGTAGCATCTGTACTTTCTGCTTCCTGGTACAGTAAAATACCGCATCTTTCTGCACTGTATTCCTCTCCAACGGGGGCAGTATTGAGCAAACAGTGATACGGGAGGCAGCTGCCCGACGGTATTTTTCGGGCACGATACGACTACCTCTATTACTGTTTACAGCATATGTACGTGAGTCTGAGAGGAGGAGAAGAATAATGGAATGTAGAAAATAAAATAACCGTTGGAGATGAAATAAATAAGAAATACTATAATAATGTTAGAGAATGTTATAATAATATTATAAAAAATGAATTTTTAAAGTTTTTGGAGATAACCTAAACCCACAACTTCTCTTGTCCCCTCTAGTCTGCTGGTCTACACGGCTCTTCAAATCCCTAGAACCCTAACCCATCCCTGCGCCGCCGCCGACGACATGGACGGAAGGGGAGGAGGAGGCGGCCGCAAGCCCCGCAACTTCGCAACATTCCGCCTCTTCCCGCGCGCCGGCGCCGCCGATCCCAACGACCGCGTCTTCGTCCGCATCGACAACAACGCCTACTCCGTCCCCGGCTTTGCCGACGAGGACCCCTTCGATCCCTCCGCCGACGCTGACCACCTCTCTTCGTGCGCCTCCGGCCCCCTCCCTGAACAAGTCCGCTGCGAGATCCTCGAGCTCGGCCTCCCCGACGACGGCTACAACTACCTCTCCCACCTCCGCGAGCTCCGCCCCTCCGCCGCCGCCGCCGTTTCCTTCGTCCCCAGCATCACCGCTCGCCCCGAGCCCCTCCCCCTTGACGTCAAGGTAGCTCCTTTCCATCAAAAGCCCGGTCCTTTCTGCTATTGGAATGCCTAACGCCCTAACCTTTGTTTCATGTGCAGGCGTACGACGCAAGTAGGGTACGGGTTGGTCCCAGAGAGGATGACTTGGACGAGGGGAGGACGATGTGTAAGGTGGCTGCAAAGACGGCGCCGGTGAGGCGGGTGGAGAGGGCCGTCGACCCTGATGTTGCTAGGTTGCTCGATGAGAGCGATGTGTCCCATGGTGGGTCGGAGAATGAGGGGTTGGAGGAGGATTTTGTCATCATGGCGAACCAGGCTGAGGGGGATGAGGAGGTGGCGGAGGAAGAGAAGGAAGAGGGGAATGGTGTGTTCAGTGATGTCGAAGAGGAGGAAGAGTTTGAGGATGAGCCCAAGCCGAGAGTGCGTCGATTGCTGGATGAACAGTTTGATCTGGTGAGCTTATTTCACAACAAATTCTGACATTTGATTTGGTGTAGAGTGGAGAGAAAGTATTAAGAAGTCCACACTGCTTTAGTATATTACTACTGGCTGAGCTATTTGCTCTCAGTGCAATTGTACCGCTGCCGTTATAGAGAATTAATGTGCATTTGATATGACGGTCTCAGACGTAACTTAATGTGAATTACATATACTAACTACTTTCCCTTATATTCTGCTGCTAGATAGCGCAGGACTCCTTGTCTACATGACTTATTTACATCTTTGCTTGTGATCTTGTCATTTGTATGAGCATTCTGTAAATGCAAACTCTCTGGATAGAAGATTTGGAAGGGTTTAGTAAGTCACCTAACGGTGGTAGAATAAGACTGCACTCATACCAACTGCTGGCCATGAAGCTAGTTCAAGTTAACGTACACGATGTCTTATCAACCTCTGCTATTTTTGAGATTTGGACCGGAATTCATTGTGCAAAGTTATGACTTCTCTTGTGTGCTACAAATGCTATGCTAATTTTTTACTTTGTGTGTATCAACTTACAGCTTGCTTTGGAAGAATATGGAGACAGTGACGGTGATGACAGAGGTGTTAGAGATGGGGAATATGAACTGCCAAGTGAAATTATAGATGAACTGAAATTGTTCCACAGTCAAAATGTATGTGTTGATGAAGAATATAGAACACCAGCAGATTTTGTTCGTAGAAAACTGGACTCAAGCACAGCAGATGAGGTGGATGAATCTGCTGAAGTAATAAAAAAGTGCGCCGAATATGTTGAAAGGTATTTGAATGAACCTGCAGAGGAAGAAGTCGTACTTGTTTCAGAAAGCAGTGATGAATCTGAAGTTTGGGACTGCGAGACCATTGTTTCGACATACTCTAACCTTGACAATCATCCTGGACAAATTAAAACTCTAGGAAATCCTAGAAAGCGACTTCCTAGAGTTTTCCCTGGAGAAACAGCTACAACGAAAGATATCATCAAGCTTCAAGGGAAAGAGAAACTTCCAGTAGATTACCTACCACAAAGGAAAAGAAATGGTGAAAAAGAGAAGAAAGTAAAGACAGCAGAAGCTTCAAGTGGTGAAAAAATTAAAAAAGAAGTTCACAAGGAAACTAAGGACGAAAAGAAGGCAAGAAAGGTAAAAAGAATAAGTTTTTCTTTAGTTTTCTAGATGTATTGCGATGGTCATCCAATATATTAGATTAATTAAATTGGAAGAAGAAAAAAAAGAAGATAAGCATGTTTGTATTGTTCATTTGGTTCTCACCAGGCTTCAAAAGCTGACAAATCACATGCCATATTGTTCCCCTTTTGTTTTGTAGTCAAGTTTATTGGTAAACAACCTGAAAGGCTGAAAGTATTAGTTTACGTTTAATACATATTGACTTATTACAAACTGGTGCCAGTAGTATCAACTTTTGATAAAATAATGGTATCTTAGTTTTCATGCTTCTCTTTGCTTATTTTTAATTGCATAGTGATCTAGATTATGGCTCGGATGATGCCCATGCTTCTCTGTTGTCAAATGATTTGTAAAACCTGCATGATACAACAAATCATTTAACCTTGCAAACATGCTTGAAATCACTTTTCTTGATCTTTACATCATGGGCCTCTGGCCCTTTTTTTCGACCTTTAGGCAGCAGTGAAAGAGGAGAAGAGAGAAGCACGGAAAACAAAGAAAGAGCTCAAAGACTTGTATAAATCTGAAACACAGAAGGCTCAGAAAGTTGCTGCTGTTATAGGACCATCTACTATACGGCTAATGTACGTCATCACTTTGATTCTCATGTTGCATTTTGTGAATTGAATAGATTGATAGTTCTTGGAGTATAACACGTAGAAATGACAAAAACTCACTCATACTCTGATGGCCATGTTGATTCTTGATAAACAATGAGCTTGGTGAAACCGTGCAAATCACTTTGGGTTGAACATAAAATTGACATGTAAAATTTCCTAAATATTTTTTGCGAGTAATTTCTTAAATGGGTTTAGTATGTAGTCGTATGGAATGTTGCACCACTCTTGAAAATAACAAGTAAACTGAAAAGGCATTAAGAGAAACAAAAAAGGTGTGTTACCCACTTTGCCTTTTTTTAGCTACTTCTAATTTACACTTACCTATTAAAAAATCGAGCGGGCAAGTTTTCTTCACGGTGAGTAGGTTCATCCCAAAAAAGGCCAGCGCTGCCCACCTAGGCAACACCGATACGGATACGGGGATACGTCATTTTCTCAGGAAACCCAATACGTGTATATGTTTTACTATTTAAAAGAACAATAATAAGTAACTCCAATCCACTAGCTAATACCTAATAGATTGGCACGCAACAGCGGCTTGGGCTTCACCATCATCCTCATGCCGTTGGGGTTGGGCAAGCCGGCGAGGGAGGCTGCTTCGACAATAGCCACAACCCCAAACGCTGTCTCGCAGCCACTGCCCCCACAATGCTGCTTGCCTACCGCCGCCCGCACACGGTCACTTGGTCACCAATGGTAAAAAATCAGAAGAATGGGGATGGGAAAAAAGGAGGAAAAGAGGGAGCCAGGGAGGAGAGGAACTCACCGCTAGCGCTGCAGGGGTGTGGTGATGACGGGCGAGAGGGAGGGGTGGGAGTGGATGCGGCTAAGAGATGCAATATCATTAGGTTATTCGTCTGGGAGATGCGACTGGGCTAGACTGGATTGGGCCTTATCCTGAATGCAACCAACAAATATCCAAAGAGTATCCGAATTTTCAATATTTATTTCGATACTCGGCGGGTACGTATCGCTGAGTATCCGGTGCGTATCGGTATCGGATACGGTATCACGTATTGATACAGATACGTGGGCATTTGGATGTATCGGTGTTTCAGAGCTGCCCACAACTTTGATTCGAAGTCGATGACTGAAAGAACCAATCTCACATATAAGGAAATTTAACTTGGAAACTGTAAATTTTAACTTAAGAAATTAACTTTGAACTGAGAGCCTAACGTTTGGTCTCAAACAAATTAACATTGAATTGACATACTCTTCCTGCGGGATCTGGAGGAAGGAGCGGAGGAAAGAAATCAACGGGTACTAAGGGTTCCGCTTCGGCACAGGCCGGACTGAACAGGAGTCTTGTGAGTTCGTTGCTTTGTGCGTATCAGCCATTGGTTAGGAAAGACGCACATGTGCTGGATAGTATTTTTCGTTTTTTGCCTTTTTTTTCTTTGTTTTTGAATTTATAGTCTATCAGGATTTCATTCCTTTCTTGTCCCAACACAAATTTAATTTTAATTTGAAACTCATCATGGAAGCTTGCTAAATTAAAACTATGCTAAATTTTTTAGAAACTTTGCATGTTAATTTGGTGCTCTAACATTTGATATGCCCCCATTTAGTTGTTGCTATACATATTTTGTGGATGCTGAAGTCAGTTTTCCGTGGAACAGGTAATGGTCTGGATGCTCTGTAACATGTTCCCTACAGTGAAGACATAAGCTGAAATCCTATGAGATCCTCCTGAGCAAATCTCATACCGGGCGTCATCTTTTGCCATGCGTGTGGTTTTTGTCGACAAGGGACCCCAGCGCACAGTTCTTGCCTTTATATTCTTCTCTTGTTAAATCTTGAGCTTTGTGTCTCCTTAATGCGAAACTTGTTATGGACATTGTAATTGTACTACTAAGTTAATTAAAGGCGACATAGTTTTGTGCCCATATGTCAAGGATTTTCCTACAAATTTTGTAGGAATCAGATCAGATCCATAAACCACATGTTCCAAGCAGGGACTGTACAATTGTGCTGGCCCCGATCACCTTCCGGACCCTACGAGTCGGTGACACCAATTGACGCGAGGTTCCCCTTCGCATGGAAGGTAGCTCAAAGATCTTCATGAAGAGGGAGGGTGATCGTCCCGTCAGCCTGCACTGGCTAGTGCAGTCAGATTCGGGATGTGGGACGTTGCTCGTGTTCGACCCGCCGCCGGAGGAGTTCCGGCTCATGGCAGCGCCGGGGACTAAATATGACAATGGCACGGACCAGCGTGCTATCCGGCGTCAAGCTCTGCATATTGGCCCTCGCCGAGCTGCCGGCGAACAACACCATGGAGACGTGGGTGCCCGACAACTACTCGGACCCGTGGAGCTGGTGGCCAAGGGAGAAGATAAGGATGGACTTGCCGGACGTCACCAATCTGTCGGTGACGTTTCCTTGGTCGCCGCGGAGGTTCCCATAGTGGAGAGTGCCGAGGACGGCGAAGAGATCTTCCTCCGCCGGTACCTTCTGATCGATGCGTACTAGACATAATTTGCATATCAAAAGATACACTCAAAATATGAAAGGACCTAAAAGATAAAGAACTTTGGAAGAAACTACATCCTAAAAATTTGGATAAAGACAGCAAATATTTTCCCACAACTTGCTACACTATTATAAGCAAGGAGAGAAAAAAAGCATATGCGGTTGCTTGTATGGAGTCAAAGTTGTATCCGGTTACTCTACCAAAATAAAGAGACTAATAAACATAAAAGATTTGAAATTAGTTGGGATAATGTCTCATGATAGCCATTTGATGATGACACAGATGCTTCTAGTTGCAATAAGTGGTAGTCTGCCGGAAAAGGTTGAGACATAATCATTAAGTTGTGCTCATTCTTCAATGAGATTTTACAAAAGGTAATCGATCTGTTAAAGCTAGTGAAGTTGCAGAAAGATGTAGTCTATACTCTAAGCTGGATTGAGATGTGTTTCTCTCCATCATTTCTTTTTTATATCATGGTCTATCGTATTGTTCACCTTGTGAAAGAGATACGGATTCTCAGTCTGGTTTTTGTTATATGTTTCTGCAACAGATGTATCCTTTCGAGAGATTCATGGGTGTTTAAAGAAATATGTTCGTAACCGATCTCGACCGGAAGGCTGCATTGCAGAAGGTTGGGAAACCGAGGAGGTCATCGAGTTCTACGTCCATTACATGAAACTCAAACAGATTGGTATGCATGTATCTCATCATGAGGGAAGGCTACCTGGGAAAGGGACGATAAGTGAGGAGGCAATCCATAGTAACAGTTGTGCTTGATCCATGCAAGTATATTTCGCAGTTTTGCAACAATTAGTTGTAGTCGACTATTACATCAACATGCGCAACAACATGCTACATGCCAAAAACCCAAGGAAGTCATAGGTTTGGATCGTGAGAGAGCACAGAGATCATTTAGGCGATCGGTTAAAAAAACACATGATGGGTACTCAGATGGATTGTGATACACTAAAATTTTTTGGCTCGAGGACCGTCAACTACAATTCTAATATTCCAAGGATATAACATAAATAACTATATATTTTACACGAGTGTACAAGATGAAAATAATGGTGTTTGTATAGATGCCTATGATAACAATAGCAATAGGGACACCTAATATAAATTCATAGAGGAGATTTAGAGCTCAATTATAGATCTTTAAAGGTCCCTCTATTTTGGTGCTAATGGGTTAGACTCCCGGAAGGCATAAAGATCGACAAGTACGGTTTCACAACCGTGGACCTTAAACTGGTCAGATACAGAGAAGAACTATTCATACTGGCTAATGATGTTACATAAGTCTTCTATGTAATGGACCCCATCAACAAGGGGATCCACATGGTTCTTAAATGAAAAAAAAAGATTATCAGAGTTGAGAATATTATAGACGAGGAATACTACAATTAATTCGACGAGTTGTCTCCTTTCAGAGAAGAAGTTGACATAAGTCTCATGAAAGAGAGTGAGGAAGCTACCTATATACGCCACAATCATCAAAAAGGTCGAATCTTTAAAAGAAAGTAGCTTATTTGTATTAATGAAGTATTTTTTAATTTGTATTAAGGACATGTTAATTTGTATGAATTAAGGATTTGCTTCAATTCGTAGTATATGGAGTAATGGAAATATTATTTAAGCACATGCTTTATTTTGTATTAATTAAGGATATGGTTTTGTTTATATTAATCAATGCAATGACTTGCTTTTATATTTATGGTAATATTAATTAAGGACATGCTTTAATTTATGTATTTTCATTTGTACCAATATATTGTAAATAACAAAATGTAAATATTGACAAAAAATAATATTACATCTAATGAAAATATATTGTAAATAATACTGTAAAAATAAAACATATTTAACCACATCACTGCCGGTTCTAATTACAAACCGACAATGATATGGAGGATATCAGCCGGCTCATAACTAGAACTGGTAGTGATTGATACCCTATCCAACCCCCATGCTCCAAGACTTAGCCGCATTCTCCTCCACCCGACACCCTCACCTCTGCTCGACGCGCCACTACCACCTCACGCCACGAGCCTCCTTGCCACCCCAACTCCTTGACATCGCCTTCACGCCCTTCTCGGGCTCCTCCCTGTGATGCCTCTGCCTCTTCGTTGGCCTCCAACACTTCCACCCCGACGTTGTTGCCTCCTCCACGCCCTTCTCGGCTTCCTTCCCATGATGTCACCACCTCCACATCAGTCTCCACCACCACCACCCCGATGCCGCAACATCATCTACGTCCTCCTCGGTCTCCTTGTGACGTCGCCGCTGCCTTGTTGGCCTCCACCATCGCCATCCCGACACCACCTCCTCCACCACCCCGGCTTCCTTCCTGATGCATGTTAGTTCCCCTTCCCCTACCCTTGATGGATGGATGGAATTTAGTTTAAATATAGTTACAATATAGTTTGAATTTAGTTAGAATGCAGTTCTCTGATGAATGAAGTTGTGTTTTTTATGTACCATGTTGGCATTGCATAAACAAGAATATAGTTAGAATCTAGTTAGAATTTTGATGTAGAAATGGCCATGATTTTTAATAAGCAATGTAAATTAGCAATTATACTATATGAGCATGATGGGAAGATGGACAAATAGTTTAAAATAGGTAGATGCAGTTACTTCTGACTTGTTCTACATGAATGGGAGAAAACAAGGTCAGGTAGTACATTCACTCACTGCTCATGTTCTTAGGATTTAGTTGGATTTATCCTTTGCACTACCAGGTATGTTCCTACTTACTCGGTAAACGTATGTACCTTCTCACATACTTCTCCATTAGATACATGTGTTCACTGAGTAAGTACAAATTTCCTCTTAGTTGGGCTGGTTTAAATCCAAGGACACGATGGTAACTTAGAAAGGAGAAATTCATGTTCATTTTCTTAGGATTTAGTTGGATTTATTCTCCCCACATCTAGGGAGGTTTTTACCTATTCTGTAAACGTATGAACTTTCTCTCATAGTTTTCGATGAAATAAGGTGCATGCATTTACTAAATAAGTGGAAATCTCCTCAGTTGGTAGGTTTAAATCCGAGAACATGATGGTAACATAGAAAGGAGCAGGCCATGCTCATGTCATATGAAGTATGAAAAAGTAAAGAAATAACGAGAAAGGATTAAAAAGGGCAAAAGAGACAATGATGCAAGTGCAATTGTATGGTTCCATTGGTTGTTTTCTTGCGTAATCAAAGGAAAATTAAAAGTGCATAAAGATTGATCGAGATTGCAACACTAAGAAGAAGTGTGTCAAGAGCTTAGTATTTCAAGAGCTTTGCGAATCAAGGAAGATTTAGTTGATAGCTTGCTTGGTCACAAAATTGGTACCTTGATCAAGAAAGAAGACAAGTGATCAAAGGCTTAGTTGATCAAGAAGAGTTTATATGGAAGCTTGCTTGGTCACAACATTAATATGAAGAAAGATATTGAAATGAAGATTAAGTTGAAGAAATAGAATACATGAGTGCACATTGATGATGAAGGGATATGTGATCAAGAACAATGGTAAATCAAAGGGAATTGCAATGATAGGTTGCTTGATCACATGGATGGTATTCTTAATCAAGAAAGAAGAAAGTTGATCAAGAGCTTAGCAATTCAAGGAAAGTCAACATGGAAGCTTGTTTGACCACAAGATTGATATAAAAATAAATATTCAAACAAGGATCATGTTATTGAAGAAATGGAATTCAATGAATGAATATTGTTGATGTGAGGTTATGTATGACTTAAGATGGCAAGATGTTGAAGGGGTGACAGTGGCTTGGTTACGAAGGACCATGCGAATGGAGAAGGACAAGCAAAGGGTTTGGCGCTGAGGGACCCATGTAATGGAGAATAAGCAAGTATTGGCCTAACGTCGAGGGACCGATCAAGGCCATAAACAATCATATGTTGTTAAGCATCAAATCATTATTTAATCATAAGGTTTAAGGTGGCTTGAGGATGTTAAGTTGATTCTTGACAATATATGTTTAAGAATTCCAAGTCACAAACTCAAGGAGGATGTGCTCAATAAGAAGAGACAAGAAAATGTTGCACCCTCATGAAGTGAAGTTGAAAAAAAGTTGCAAGTTGAAGTTGACCAAGCTCAAGAGGTTGAAATAGATTTCATATTTGACCTTGAGCATATGTATGCTGCTCTATCAAGAGGGATGCGACATAGAATGGTTTGATAAGTTTTAGTGCTCAAACTAACCAAACCCAAGTGCTAACTTGAGAGAAACACATGTCACAACACTTGCACCTGGTGGTCTTGGAGCTTGTTTTGGTTGGGATGGATAGCCCTCTGAATAAATTTTCCATAGAGTCTAAGATCATCAAAAGTAGAGTTCGTAGCAAAAAGTTATGACGTTTTCATTACGGTGATTTGAGCTGTTTTGTTAAGCTACGTAGTCCGCACTTTTTTGCAGATAGCTCGCATTTTTGTGGAGTGTTCGCACCTTTTTGCGGATAGTCCTCATTTTTGCAGGGGTTTCGCAAATTCCAGATTTAACGGCTAGTTTTTTGAAACAACGGTTAGTTGCGTTAAAGTCTGGAGTGCCCATAAATTTTTGTAGGGACTCCGTAACTTTCTAACTATAATGGCTAGTTCTTGTATATGGGGTATTTATACCTCTCTCCTTCATTGAGGGGAGGGGGTGCTGAAGCTAGTGCTGATGTTTCTCACGTCCACAACTAAGATAAAAGCTTATAGAGCTCTTCCTAACCCCTCTTTTTGTGAGGTGTGTGCGTGATTTGTGAGAAATCCTAAGAGTTGGGTTGAGAGATTAGTGTTTGAGAGCAAAAGAGACGGAAATCCATCATTGAGCACTTGTGGGCTTCGTCAAGCAATTCATGAAGCATTTTTTACTCTTGGAGGTGAAGCCTCCTCGACGGCTAGGCATCGCCCGACGAGCTCCCGTGCTTGTGGTGAGCTACGATAAAGTTTGTGAAGGTCTATCTCACCTCCGCAAGGGAAGAGATCAAGTGAGTGGATTGAGAAAGCGGTTGAAAGGGACCAGGCTCCTTGGAGCTTACTCAACGGAGACGTAGGATTCACGGTGGTAAATCTGAACTTCAGAAAACAAATCTTTATGTCTCCACTTTAGTTTGTTTACTTTAGAGTTCTTGCTTTGATTTGTGCTTTCCACTAGATCTACTTGGTTATGCGTACTTGTGAGTGCAGGTGCTTTGTGGATCTGCTAGTGGACACCTCCAGATGCGCACCACCAAGTTTGGTTTGAGCTAGAACTCATTAGACGTAGTTTACATTCGAGTTGGCTCTGTTTTTGTGAAAGGTCCGTAAAAGTGCGGAGGCTCCGCGAAAGTGCGAAGAGTCTGCAAAATTTGTGGAGACTCCACTTTGAACTAATCCACTGCAAGTTTGTTTGAATTGTAAGGAATCTCCTATTCACCCCCTCTAGGACACATCTCGATCCTTCCAAATTCTACAGGTCTTTCTTCATGCATCCCACATTCTCAAAACCCCTCTCACTGACACGAAGATACTATATGCTAAGGAGGTTCTGATGCTAGCTTTATGACAATCAAATAATGTCACCTTAGCTTTCTCACTCACTTGCCTATTTGATCTTAACAAGTGACACAAGCGAGGTGAGATAAGTATGTGTGTATGAATAGGTTGGAACATCTCAACCCAGTATCTATTCTTCATGGTACGTTTTAGGACAATCATGGCATCACAACCACACCTAGTTAGTTTTCGCACGTGCTTTATATTCTTTTTCTTATCAACCAATAGGAGTGGTGCATCCAACTTTTTCTCACCTTCTCTGAGCAATAGAATCATTTCCAAGTTAGGTCACCGTTGACCTTTTTCTAGTCCAATCCGAACTGAAACCCAACTTCATGAGCATACTCTTTGTAAAACTTCTCAGGTGATTCTACACCAGCAAACTCCGTCCCCACAGCTAGAACAAAGTGATCGGACACTTCTGGTGTGCATGTTACTCCTCGCAATATCACACACGTATTGCGATCAGCAATACACCAAATATACAAATTACAAATGATTGAATTATGACACACGTATTGCGATCAACTATGCTCATATTAGCAGTACTTACACACAATAGAATTATACGTTTTCGTGGAGTGCTACACCCATCATCCTTGATTGGAAAATCATCTAGCATCGACACGAACAATTTGGGTGCGAACGGCATTAATGTGGCTAGGTGGTCTTCATGTTTGTCGCCAAGGTGGTGTTCGAGCAAGGTTGACATCGAGGTTGTCATTGCGCCCGTCGTCGTCGAGCCCATCATGATTGCGCAAGTCTCCGTCCAGGGCGACGTCACCAAGCATGAAGACATCATGCTCATCGTTGTCCAGGGCGTCATGTCAGTGGTCGTCGTGTCTGTCGATGTCCAGGGTGTCGGTGCTGAGCATGAAGGTGTCGTGCCCGTCGTTGTCCAGGACGTCACGCTTGTGGCCGCCACACCGGTGGCCGCCTTGCCTGTGGCCGGCACGCATGTTGCCACTGAGGCCATCACAACCAATCCCATCGACATCCAATCCATCACGCATGTATCCAAGCCACGCCGCTGAGGAGGAACCCGACCGCGTATCCACTCCACACCGCGGATGAGGAGCTTGACGGAATTGGGAAATGCAGCTGCGGGCGGGGGTTGGCGGGAAGAGGGAGGACGAGGGGGTTTGCGGGCTCTGAACTGCATGAGAGGGTTTTTGCAAATCCGGCAGGGTGGGATGAAGGCGTGCTGTTAGATGTGGAACGGGCAGTTCAGAGCCGAAGTTTGCACGATTGTAAGCAGCCGGTTTGCAAAATTTTCACCGGGGTATCAAACACATGGTCGTCCTCTTGGATTTCATCCACGGCCACCGGCACAGCGACGACGTCCACTGGAGAGGCTCGCGATCCCCGGACGCATTTGCGTTCATCCGGCCGACTGTTGCATCGACCGCGGTCCTCGCGGCTCTTGGGACGGCGATCTGTGCGTAAAGCCCATTACGCAGAAGCAGCCGCCTCAATTTGAGGCCACTCGCGCCGACGAATACGTGCTCCGGAACCCACGCATCATAGCAGTGTGGCCGCGGGTGTCGAGCAATCGCGGGTCAGCCTGGGCACCTGACAGACTCCACTTCATGCGGGTGGAACCGGCCGGCGTGCGCGTCGGCCAGTAGGGACGTGCACCACAAATCACGCGTCCCACGCGCACCAGTGCGCCACCGACGGGACGGCGAGCAGACTGGTGGCCAAGAACATCTACAAGTACAAGGGCGACGTGCCTCTGTTCCTCCGAGGCTTTCTCCATTTCTGGAGCAACCGCGGGGAGCATCTTAGTCAGAGCAAATTTGGATCACAAGAATTAATGAAAAAAACTACAAATTTCATGTGAAAATCCTCCGTTTAAAGAGCCTAAGATTTGATCCTTGCACCAGGAAAAGCAAAGCAAGCAGCCATACGGCAGCAAGTGTAACTCGTAAATTTACTAGTTTTACAAACCAGGGTAATTGGTAAGCTGATGCTACTGAAGCACAGACCATGAACAACCAAGAGAAACAGTATATTCCAGGCTAGAAAGATGAAATTATTGGCTTTGCCATGCCCACCAAAAAATGAGATCGTGCTCCTCTTGGCCTTTGCACAAGGTGTCGCAGCTGATTTATATATTGGTCAAAGAGAGCACACCTTTGTTTCTTCCTGCGCAGATGAGCATGTGGCTTGGCCCGAACCTGATAAGATAGGAGCTCCCATGTCCTAACCCACTGCAAGGCCCCACAGGCATCGAGCCTTTATTGTTAATTTTTCACTAGAAAGGACAGTATATATCGAGGGCCATCGTGTGTTCACACTGACATGATTGAGGTTCAAAGGCAACAACTTCAGCTAGCAGCTTATTCTGTTGGCTCTTGCTATCTTCGCATGACACGGAATTTTTCTCGCTTGCGGAAACGCTCGAGCATGAGCTCATCACTAGCAGCTTCTCTCCGTCCTGCAGCTGCACCACCTGGATTTTTAGTATCAGTTGCTTTGCCTCCTGCATTTTCGTTAGGCCGGGAATCTTTATCTTTGTACAATCCAGGATGCTCTGCATTGTAAAGAAAATAATTTAGCACTTAAACGAGAACAAAGGTGCACATGATATGACATGATCAGTGAATCTTGAACGAAAGAGCTCAGAAATGGTATCCCTATTGTTGCATTTCACATATTACATGAATTTGCTGCAGCACAGAACGGTCCACAGGATATTCACAGTTTTTTATATTCTAGATAACACAGGTGACCTAACTAACAGAAATGTAAAAAAGCAAGAAGTTTTTAAGTGTAGTCAGAGCACAGCAAGAGGAGCATACAATATGCAAATTCTCCATGGAAGAATACTACCCGGTTATGTGGGACCCCAGGTACCACAGAAAGAAGGGGAGTCAGGCAGCTGCAGCAACAGCCCAAGTGCCAGAGGATCAGTCTTGATCTCTTATCGTCAGCTTTGTATGCGTTTGTTAGTTTCGGTTATCGCCAGCTGGTTTAAGTTGTTAAATTCAATAGATAAGATCCCTTCAGGATCCACTTTGTTAGTTTTTGTTGCTTAGATGAATTGTATTCGGTCAGGCTATATTAAGCCCACCTTTTCCCTTGATTATTAAGCATTGAAAACCCATTTATTATCTCATCTCTTAGTCTCTACTCTCTCATCTCCTGCTGGCCATAGCTTAGTATACTGCACATGTGTAACTGGAATGCAGCCAGACCTACAAACGGCGCAGGACCAGGCTGGCACCAGCGGATCCAGCCGCAAGGACTTAGGCAGCTTTGGAGATAAGTAAATAGACCTCAAGTTGTTATGGGATATCTTATCATCAGAAAGTAAAAATAACAAGTCTCTTCCCCAACCTCATTCTCTATTTCCTCTCCAGTATTCCTATACGTCCGCCAGCCAGGCTGCAACCATGGCACCTAGACACCAGGGCCCTGAACCTCATCTACCCATTGCCCACACTTACAATCGTTGCAATCCACCCAGGCTCTACCAATCTGATACACATGTCTTTCCTATACCAATATATGCCACATAAATTTGACATGTATTGTAATTATGTATGAAAAGTAATTCTAAATTAAATCTTAAAGTTCTACTCTTTCCCAACAAAATCTTATAACGCCATCATGATGGCATCATTTAATATTCTTCAAAGGTGCTCTTTATTGGATTAAAATGCTCTTCTAACCACATAACATGTCTAACAACATCCATGACAGATTAAAAAGCAACAGCCTTTGATGTTGCATAAAAACTAGGGAAAAGTCTATTTTACTCCCCCATAAGTTATTGGTTGTCCAGATAACCCCCTCAAGTATTCTTCATCTCACTTTACCCCAATCCACCCACCCAAAAAAAAAACCCTACTAAAACCAGGTTATTTTACGCCATAATGGCATTTAGCTTTCGTGTTTCTCCTTCTAAACTGTTGTGCTAAGTTGAAATTTTGTGAGATGGCACATGACATCATGACCTAATATTCGTGTATTTTTTCATAACTATTTGCATGCATTTTGATATATGTCTTAAGTGCTCTCAAGTCCCAACTTTTGCAAATAGTCATGATTTTTTTAAAATATTTAGTTACTTAGTGTATGATGTTGTATATCATCCCACAAAATTTATACTTAAAACATGACTTGTATAAGGAGAAATAATAAAAACACAAGTTGTTAGGGAGTGAAGTGGCCCGGTTTTAGTATTTCAGCGAGCAAAGTAAGATGAAAAAAAAAGTTTAGGGGGTTGGACAACCGTAAAACTTCGGGGGAGTAGAATGGACTTTTTCCTAAAGGAAAAAGAAACAATCTTGGATGAGAATACTTGTCTAAGATTATTTGTGATTAAATATGCCTCGAAAGGGATTATGGGGAAAATGTTAGTTGCAGGGTTCCTGTCAGCTTGTTTTCCTTGCATTAGAGAGAGCAGTCCAACAATTCCGAAAACTGTTTTGATGATCTATAATATAGGTGAATGCTGAGCAGGATCTTTGGTCTTTATTTGGGGCTCTGAAGTATCTGTTACTAAAAGGCATACCCGTCTTTACTGAGAATCCTGGTTTCTGAACAGTTCTCTATATCTTTATTATTTTTATGACTTCATGTGAGATGCATGGATTTTTGGTTTCAAGTATCACCTCATTATCAATGGGTTTGCAGGAATATGCATGGAGTATTGTTTCAGATTTTTCTAAAAGGAAAAAAATCAGCATCAGAGGGATGCTAGACAAATAACAACAACAACAAAGCCTTTGTCCCAAGCAAGTTGGGGTAGGATATCATCTCCATAAGAATGGTTGGGTTTTTTACGTTGGCTTGCCAAGCCTATCACAACCCTCCTCCTTAACCTGGGCTTAGGACTGGCTATGTTGGTACAAATAATAATAAAAATAAATAAATAGGAGTTGGTGTCATCATTACGTTCTTTGTCCTGCCAATATGGTGGATTTTAGTCCAGTGAGTATTGGAGTATGATAAATGCAGTATATTGCTTCAAATTTTTAATGCTGGTAACTGGAAAATCTTAGGCTGGCTCACAGAAAATATTCATCAAGGAACTAAATGCACTACCATGATGGCACATACTGCTTCAAAAGAACAATTGGATTTCAAAATTATTCCTCCAGATAAATAGAGATGGAAGAGACTTTTATTTGCTGACTTCGGGTCAGTTTGTAGGTGCTTAAACAGTTGTAGGAATGCAATCGTGAAAAATATGTAGTTTAATCGGAAAATCAAATTAAGTTAAGATGTATTATTTTATACAATTATTGTTCCTCACACATTTTTTGTGTAATTGGAAATGCATTAATATTTCCATGCAACCTAGATTGAAAGAAAAGGAGTTAAGCCAAGCCTTAAAACTTCTAAAAGCAATTATACCCAATCAGATTATCGTAATCCACCTAAATACGAAACGAAATTGTAGAGTAGCTCAAAGCAAGACTACCTTCACCTATAGAGGCTGCTATATCAAGTCCAGCTGTATAGGTTTTGTCTCTTTTTATTTCTTGGCCTTACATTTTATTATTTATTTTACATATTAAATCATATGAAATATCAATGGGTCCCCATCTGTTTCCCATCAAAAAAAAATCTTGAAAAGGGACATGTAACAAACCTCTTCGCAATTTCTGATCATGTTCTCTACCACGATGGAAATAATCAGCACTGTAACTTGATGGAATGTTTGCATCTGATTTTGGTTTACCAGCAAGTCTTTTCTCTTGCAGCATCTTTTTAGCTGCCTCAGTTTCTTCAATGTTTCTTAACTTGTACCTGCGAAGATTAAAAAAACAATGATATAACATGGAACTGCATGTAACTGTGCATCTATCTATCTTTAAAGCGAAACTCTACCGCCAGAATAAAATTGCATCACAAAGCATAAGATGTTGAGAATATTGGCAGGGAAGAAGCCCCGTCTGCGTCTAGGTTATGTTGTTGGGCCCATAATGTTGATAGTACAATATTGATGTATGACATTTCTTCCTAATAAGCAGTCCTCATTTGAACACATTATTATAGCACAGTTTAAGTTTCAGTCAATTAACAGTGAATGAATCTGTAACCACATCGAAATCAAGTTTTCATAAGCAATGGCCAATATGTCATCATCTAGGTCATTTGATAATTTCCTTCCGCATACAATCTTCGCGAGAAACTATTGAGTCACAATGCGAAATGATTTCTGGCCAAATTCCATATGTTTGTCAGACATATAGCATGATCGACAAAAAAGTTGGGGTCTTTGGACAATCTATATCCAATCTGTACAAATAGGCATTAAGTTCAATGTATACTCGTCTAGTCTGACTTCCTGATTACACTATTCCATTCTCTATAGTCCATCATCATATACAGTGTAATAGCCTCCCTTTATCAAGGCATGGACAACAGCTATGCGCAGTTTTTAGATGACTTCCCAACTGAAATTCTAAAATAATATCCATTCAACTAAATCACACCGAGCTTTACTTTAAACAAGAAAACACAATATGATGCACGAACGCACTCAATGGGCAGCTGGACTTCAGCAATGCCAGTGGTCCACTGTGTTGAGCTCTCCTCCAAGTTTTTTTTCTTCACCTGTAAGAAAAAAAAATATAACAGTACCATCATTCACAGTCTTCAGCAGCATGAACAATCTCAGGTCAAGTAATGCGGTGTTAAGCCACAAACAAACCTTGAGGTGGTCTGGCGCAGTGTAGAGCTCATCGACATGGTCCTTTTCCTCCTTGTCGCCCACATCAACCATCTTGCCCCTCTTCTTGGCCAGCTGAGTCTCCACATACTTCAACCTTCAAGTTCAACCAACATATTGACGTGTCAAATTCCTGCATCAAGATGTAGCGTCACCTTGACAACAAGAAGAATCACCAATACAAGCACAGCACAGTACATGTTGGGGTCCTCAATGGTGACAGCGGTCTCCTGCGCGAAGGTATCCTGGAGGACGAGGTCCTCCTTCCCTGCCTCGCCGGCGGACGCTGAACCGCCGCCCCCACGGACGCGCGCGGAAGATCCGTTTGTGGGGGCGGAGGAGGGATCGGCGGGGATGCCCAGCTTCCTCTCCCGGAGCTTCTGCACGTACCTGATCTCCTCCAGGGCGACGCTGCGAGGGTGGGGGGAGGGAGGTATGAGCGAGAAAGGCTGGCAAAGCAAGAGAGAGGAGAAAGTTGGAGGGAAGTCAGGGTACCGGCGGGTGTCCTCGTCGTCGGAGTGGTCGGCGGCGTCCGGCTCGATGCTCCGCTTGCGGAAGTTTCTCTGCATGGTTCGGCGATGCTGGGCTCGGCTGGTTCCGGCGAGGGGGAGGAGGAAGGGGGTCTCGCCGGATGTGTGGCCGGCGGCGAGGTCTGCAGGTTGGGAGGTGAGATTTTGGGATTGGATGGTTTGAATCTAGGCAGGACTCCGGCGGCGAGGTGAGGCCGGTTCGGTTGCAGGTATGAGACGAACCGGATTGAGCTAACTTTGATTTCGGTCCGGTTCGGTTCGTGGGTGTCGTGTGGGTCCGGTCCGTTCATGGTCACGTAGTTTAAGCAAGTGTAAAGAGTGTTTCAGTTTGCAAATCAACACGTGATCTGTTAACCATTGTTTTTAGGCTCTTTAGAACGCAGGAATTTTATAAGAATTATAGAAATTTTATAGGAATCAATTTAATTTTATAGGAAAAAAGGTAGAGTTCGAGAAAAAATTCCGCAAGAGTTCTTAATGATGTTAATAAAATAATAAGTGTACCTATTTGCACTTCCATTCGACCGGCCGTGGTGCCTTCGATCCATGTGGCGCCCTGTTCTTAGCCTACATGATATATGACGTATGCGACTCGATGATTCATTACTCGATCACTTGATGCTTATCTCTTTATCTTTCTCGTTCGCTACTCCTCTCTCTTGTCTCTGTTGCCCACAAATTCGGCCAACCTTCTTGCAATGCCACCTCTCCTCAACCAGGCCTAGGCAGCGCTGGGTAAGAGAGGAATTAGGGGCGAAAAAGAGCAAAATCGACACAGTGTGGAACTGTTGTATGAAGAGTCAAACAGTACATTTGGACATCTTGGGTTAGGAAACAAAGGTTCTTATTCTTATATGATGACAGTACATTAGTCTATGTGCCCCTTTATATGAGATAAATAGATTAGAGGACTGAAGTTGCATGTAACACGTGGACCAAGAACAATTTTCATACACGTAACTGTGCAAAGTAAACACATGGATGAAGAACAACATATATGATTAGTACGAAAACAACATGCCATTTGTTTTCTTGACACCACTCAAGTAAGTCACTTGGAAACCCCCTTATATGCCTGATTCCGTGCTAGCTGTAAACATCGCATTTCTACCCAAGCAAACCCGGATAGTCTCGGTCCAAAGCATACCAATAACAATATTCTTGGGCCATTAGCTTCGTTTTGATTTTACCCCTGTTTGCTTGCTTGCGAGGAGAAACTGGTCAAATAACAATAGTTGTGCCAAGCATTGGCTGTTGTATTCGTCGTTTCCGCAGAATTGGTCAATTCTCAACCGTCTGCTTTTTTTCATAATCAGATGTTAGACCATTTTTAATCATTTTTTCTTAGTTTTGTTCCATTTCTGATTTTTTTTCTTCTGTTTTTCTTTTTTTTATTTTCCATTATCTCTAACAGCTTTTATTCGAAAGAATTTACAAAGGAAAAGAAAAAAATTCGAAGTAAAAGAAAAATCGTTGAAACGCTGAAAGGAATATGAATCTATTCGTGAAGTGAAAAAAACTCGTGAAGAGACATCTTGAAGGTGAAATCAATTAACCAGTTTGGAAAAGAAAGAATGTCCCTAGACATCTATCTATCCTTCTAGAATTGAACCATATTGACTTTTATAATATCCAGTACGATATCCTTCTAGAACTGAACCATTTTGACTTTTATAATATCCAGTACGAATTCAGAGTATTGCAGCGCAAGGGTTGACCAACCACAAGACATGAATTCGTTTGCTTTGCTTCGAAGCAAGCGAAGCAGAGCTAGCCATCAACCAACACAAAGCCACCAAGTAACCAACTTTTTTTTTAATCGGATCAACTATTCACTCTGCCTTGCAGCATCCAGACGGGCCCACACGGTAACGTCCGGCGGCCGACGGGCCCCGGGACCTCCAGGTCCACGCGTCGCCTCCTCTTGCTCCCGCACGCGTTAGTTCCAGCGGGGTGGGTTTCGAATCCAATCCCACGACCCCGGTCTGCCGAGGAGCCGTGCCGAGCGACACCGGGACCTCCGCCGGCGAATATTCTCGTCCGCCGAGGCAGCAGGCAGGGGCAGTTCCGTCCGGTTCACCGCAAGAAGCCACTACCTCTGGGATCGAATCCTCTACCGGGAGAGCCCAGTGCCAACCTCTCTGCAGTACCCCACCTCGGTGCGTCTCTCCCCCTGACCAAGCTGCTATTAAAGCGGGGCATTCCGGTAATTCCCTCTTTAATTTGCTTGTTCTTCCTTCCTCTCTCTCCTCCCTCCGCTGCAAAGCTTCCAGAAAGGAGGGAAAGGGGAAGGAGCCAGGACTCGAGCCACTCCAAATGCTTTGATCTCCTGGGGGTCTTCCCGACCTCTTCTCTTCCTACATGGCGCGCGTCCTCCCGCTCAGCATCGAGGCGGGGGAGATAGCCAGGTACGTGCTGTCTGCTGGTTTGCGGTTTCTTCTTCCTCCTGCTCGAGTTACCCGTGCCGGTCTGTTTTATTTTTCTCTTTTTCCCCCCCGGATATTTCGGGAGCTAGGCTAGTAGGCTTGATCCTCGCAGGAGGTTAGGGTTTAGGTGGAGCCGCGGAGCTCGAAATTTTGCCATTGAGGCTTAATCCGTCGCTAGCTCGGTGTTTAAGTCGCGCTTGCGGATTCGTTGCTAGTACCGGAGGCTGCGTTCTGGGAAAGCTGGATGATCTCTCTTTTAACTTCGATCTTCTTGGCTGTTTCAATCTTTGTCGAGAGGTGCTTCCGCGTGGTTGCCAATGGCATGCGGGCACCACCTTTTTGCTTGCGCTTGGATCGTGTCCCTTTCCCCGAACGGCGGCGGGTGGTGGCTTCGGAGGAACGACAGCCGTCGCAGGATGCCGCGGACCAGCCATTGGAGCTGCGCAAGCGTTGTGGCACACGCGGCAGCGTGATGGGCAATGATGCCATGCAGGGACGCGTGGATCTTTTTTTTTATAATGTTAAAATTGTTTCCCGTAGGAGAAGTCAGAACTGGGTCGAATTTGGGAGGTGTTTCTGTTATTAGTTAATTAAAGATGTTGCAATCTTACCAAATTTTAAGAATCTCGCTCGGAATATCTCAATTGAGCGACTGGCTGCTGCACTGCACCCGCCGGTGGTTTGAGGAAATTTTTTCTACCGCACCGGTGCCACCCTTGGCATGTAGCACGGCTCTAATACGACCTAATAGATGAAGAAACGTATGCCACTTTGGATCCAGAAAAACTTCTATGTAGAACACTGCATTGAAATATGTTTGCTCTCATTTAGTCATTGATCATAGGCATTAGTAATCTCTAATTCAGAGGAACACGATGAGGTAGAAGCACTAGTTGTTGTCAATTTAGATAATTTAAATGCGTCATGCTCATGCCATCCACGGTTAAAATAGAATCACATGCGCACATCATGGCGTCCACGGTTCTTGCCATCTGCTCAAGCACCCGTGAACTCAACTTGTCTGCTCGTTGTCGCGCCGGCGGAGGGCTTCTGCAGCCAGTTGACTCTCGTAAGAAGCGCGCGCTGCAGCTCCATGTTTCTAGGCCGCGTAGACGGCGTGGGCTAGGGCCGGAGCACGGCGAGCTGCTCCTCGCCTCGCACCCCTCGGCCCGCGGAGACTCTCTGCTTGCTCGCAGGTCGCTGCACACAAATGCGATGAAAGAGTCGATTGGATTGACAGAGACGGGAGGGGCAACCTGGGAAAGAAAAGAAAGCACGGAAGGGGAAGTTGAGGATGGCAACGTAATTGCTACGTGGCCTTGTATTAGAGGCGGTGATGTGTGCCAGGAGGTGGCACCAGTGCGGTAGAATTTTTTTCCATGGTTTGAGGGTGCTGTCCGATGAACTGATGAAGTGGATTCCTTTGGGCAATACTGCTGGGTGTAAATGTTGTTAAGTATTCCTTCCGTTCAGAGATAGTAGGTGTATTTCTTTTGAATTCGTCTTTAAAGTTAGATTTTGGTTAAGGTTTTCTCACAAAATATATCATTTATAGCTCCAAAACGTACATAGTGTGAAATTATTTTGAATTGTACATCTAGTTGTATAATTTTTATACACTAACATTTTTATACTTTGATTAAATGTTAGTTAAAGTATATAAAAATTTGATTTTTTAAAAAGAAATACGCCTACTATTTTTGAACAGATGGAGTAGTTAGAATATTACATCAAACAAAGAACAGGGAGTTGGAATTTTCACATGGGTAACTCAACTTTATTTCAATAGGGCCGTCAAATGTGAGTTTAAAATGAATAGGACACATATGCAGATATTGTATCAAATGTAGTCGGTGAGTTTATGCCACTCCAACTTCCAAAGAGACTACTCCCTCTAATCCGAAATAAGTGTTGTTTCTGACATCGACATAGTCCCTAAAATACAATTTTGACTACTACTTTTGTTGTAATATATTGATAAAATATAGCCAAAGTATATTATTATGAAAGTACTTTTCAGGACAAATCTACTTGTATCATGTTCATGTATTCAAACTCAATATATAAAAAGTAATTTATAGCTAAAGTTTAAAACAGTTAACTGCACGCAACCCAAAACGACACTTATTTTAGATTGGAGGGAGTAATATCTTAGTGTGGGATGACATTCATTCGTTGTGCTATAATAATGAGCGTGGTCTATGTGTGTTCTCTTCACCATGTGATAGTTACGTTTGAGGCTGCAATCTAGCACCTATGTGCCCCTCATTGTTGGGATTCTACGAGAACATGTGAATCTCACTACAATTACATGCCTACTGTGCATGTGAGCCATATCACGTTATTTAGGTGTGCTTCTTGGTTATGTTGAAGTATAAGTGAATTGTTCATCTTTTTATATCAATTTAGGTTTTTGGCTGGTGCATGTAGTTTAATATGGTATGGTCATAGGTCTTGAGTTCGAATCCTGGTGGACACAATTAAATAAAAATGCAGTCGGCTCCTATTTCCATATCTAAGGTATGAGAAAGCCTCCACGCGAGGGGGAATGTTGAAGTATAAGTGAAGTGCTCACTTTTCCCTATCAGCCTATGCTTTTGGATGAGTTGGCTGGTGGATGCAGTTTAATAGCTGCATGCTAATCTGCTAGGACCGTTTTATATGGTTTTCTTTTGTTATGCTTTTCCAGTATATGGAACAAGCATGCCACAACCTTACTTTGATATGCTAATAATTTATTAGGTGCATTATCTGTACATTTGATCATAATGTTGCCTTGGTTCATAAACAGCAGCAAAGAGGTGGTGACAGACTTGCCAAGTTCTTCAGCTGGGGTATCATGCACGGGAATTGAGCACTCTGAGCAAAACACAAAGGACGATGAGTATGCGAGGCTGGTCACACCAGCTCAACATGCATCATCTGATGTTAATGCAGCAATTCTACCTGAGCAACCAAAGTCAAGATCCTTCATTTGGTGGATGAAAGTTCTGCTTGGCTGCTTCCTTCTTATATTAGTGGGCTACGTCTTCGTGAAATGGGGAGTCCCCTTTGCCTTTGAGAAGGTGAACACTGATACTCTTTTTCACCACTGCTTAAGGCAGTCCTTTTCCTAACTTGGAGATCTTGTTGTACCGATAGATGAATCATCATTAGTATGTTACGGTATTTTCTTTTTTTGGTCCTCAGTTGATGCTAGTACAACAATTAGCTTTCAGAGATAAATTGAAATTATCTTGTTAGCAGATTCTTCAAGAATAATTACAAATTTGATACGGCTTGCTCGATCAATCTGACCCCTATGGTCAAATCTACAAGCATAAATGTTTCCTAAGTTTGCCCGACACTCTCTTCTATCATGATAAACAAATGGCAAGACATTTGAAATATCTTCCATATTGTTTTAAATAAAAATAAGGAGCTTTTAGATATATATGCACCCTAACGTTTGTAGTTCAGAAATTGTAACTTAATGACTAACACGTGGTCCCAGGGCCCATTGGTCATGAAGTACATGTTTTATTACAATCTCTAGCTTTTGGTGGCATGAAACTTAAAGTCATAATGTCCTATGACTCATTCGCAAATCTTGAAGTGGTTTTAGCTGAACCAAATAAGGACAAGCTAAAGTTGGTATTTCCCAAAGTCTTTGTCTAACATTCACGGTTGTTCTTCATAGCACTTGAATCAGCACCTACCATAGGCTGGGGTATAGAATCTCATTGCCATGTTTAGTGAAGAAGTGAAGAATGGAAGGGGAGGAAGGGAGGGATTGTTTTAGTTATTGCTTGCTTCCAAATCATGTGCATGGTCTATTTATAAATAGATACTGGTTCCTAGTAGTCCTATGTAATACAAACCATTTAGATTCACTTCTAAGTTCTAATAATCTTAGCTCTAAGCAAACGGATTTAAGATATATAGGCTTATCTGTTATCTCCAGGCCCTAGTAGGTGCAGGTGCCAGAGCCACAGGGTTGGCTGCTGGCTGGTGCCTTTTCACATCAGCTGTCGGAGAGGCCTAGCATGACAGTACCAGTGCTCCATTCATTCTAACAATTTGGTCTTTGTGGAACCTGCCTATCCTATGCTGGCTTTTGAGTTTTGCCACATCTGCTGAGTCTTCAAGCATAAGTTCATGTTTCAACTTACAGAAAATTAAATTGTGGATGTTTACTACTGCTGGCTAGTCTGTACCTTCACTGTTACACTTTTATCATTTGGTAAGCTATATGCCTAACAAGTAGCTGATATGTCGTAATTTAAGTGAAAGTTAATTTATAGTTTATGAAATCATCGATTTTGCCTTGCTTCTATGCTATGTGTGCCTGTTACCTGCTTGATCTTATCCCTTTTCTTGGAAATAATATTACTTTATGTTAGAGAGTTAACATATCTCCTATTTTGACACAGAATGTATATTATCTGTTTGTTGCAGGTTCTTGTGCCAATCATGCAATGGGAAGCAAGTGCTTTTGGGCGTCCAGTATTGGCTATCGTGCTCATTGCATCTTTGGCTCTCTTTCCAGTTATTCTAGTCCCTTCTGGACCTTCTATGTGGTTAGCAGGAATGATCTTTGGTTATGGTTGGGGTTTCTTGATTATTATGGTTGGGACTACTATTGGCATGGTGGTACCGTACTGGATTGGCTCATTGTTCCGTGAACGTCTACATGTAAAATTTCTCAGCTACAAGTCCTTCTGATTTGTAATTTAAGAGCTAAATCTTTTTTTTTTTCAAGGACTATTCCCTAATTTGCTTTCTTTTCTGCTTATTTTTCCTTTAATTTTTTTCTTCAGGCATGGTTGACAAAGTGGCCTCAGCAGATAGCACTAATAAAACTTGCGGGTGAAGGGAATTGGTTCCAGCAGTTTCGAGTTGTTGCGCTTTTCAGAATCTCACCATTCCCATATACAATATTTAACTATGCTGTAACTGTGACAGAAATTAAGTTCAACCCTTATCTGTGTGGTTCAGTTGCTGGAATGGTACCTGAGGCATTCATCTATATCTACAGGTTAGATACGATCTCTACATTGCATATCACGATTCCATTTATTTGCATGATTTCTCTATCAAGATTCAGACCATCTAAATCTGTAACCTCTCACCATTTACTCATTGCTTTGCACATCATTCATTTACTCAACAAATGGTAGGCTGAGTTTCTGACCGTGAATATAGCCGACTTCTGTTTTTCGAATACCTGTTAACCAATTGAATGGCATTTAGCTGCACTCTTCTCATAAGTTATATATATCTGAAAACGTGGAAAGTTTAGCTGATTGGGAAATTCCAGGGCGCTGAAAACTCGTCTTTGTTGATGTTTACCTTGGACGAGGTACTCGTGTGTAGTTTTTGGTTGCCAATTTATGGTATTCGGACTAGCAGTGACCACAGCAACCAACCCAAAGAATTGCTTTCTCTTTTCAATTACTGAATGCACTCATATGTTTTTCTAGAAGATTTGCTTATCTTGCTGCATTTTGTTGCAGTGGGAGGTTAATACGTACATTGGCAGACGTGAAGTACGGGAACTACAGAATGACACCAGTGGAGATAACATACAACATCATCTCCTTCATCATTGCTATTATCCTCACAATCGCCTTCACTATGTATGCCAAGAGAGCTCTGAACGACATAAAAAGGTCGGAAGGTATCTGTAAAGAAGAAGCTTGCGGCCCTGCTGGCTCAGGTGCACTGAAGAACCATCATCAGGAGCGTGCCAATTCACATTCCATAGAAGTAGATGTTGTGTAGCGGTATATCCACCGGGAGAGTAGATACGATTGGTGGACAGGAGCCAAAATAGGCGTATGGTACATTACACTAGGGTAACTAGGCTATATGACAACAGGTGAATAATGTGCGTCTAGCTCACATAGACACCCGGCTGATATGGTTTACTTGATTCATTTCATGTCTTCTGTTATTTGGGGAAGACAGCATGTTATTAATTAAACCGATCGCTACAAAGGATGGCCCGAAGCAAATCCGGAGCCTCGTTGCACCAGATCGTTTCAAGCCCTTTCCTTGGCAAAGATTACAGCATAAAGAAGTGCAATAGCTTTTACCATCTCATGATCATCAATTCTTTCCACTTTCTTGCAGCAAGCCATTAGGAAAGCATCGGAATGATCACTAAGCCAATGCCCATCTTGTTCGAGATGGGTTCTTGAAGGTAGTTGCATCAACAATGAGCGACACCCATCCATTGGGCGGTGCAAATTAGCCAATCTTGCAAAATAGTAAGCTGATCGGACTGAATAACTTCTATTCTTAGTATATTGCCAGGCAGGGAAATCCTCGCAGCTGCTGCAGCTTAGAGGAATTTGAAGTATACGGGTAGCATCATTTGGACTAAAACAAGAACGAATTAAGAGCTTATTCTATTCTCCTATTCTCACGAATAAGGAAGTTGGCCGTCAGATCATCTGGAAGCAGACTACCAGGTTGGAGCAGATTTGGAGGTTGAACCCAACTGTCCTTAGTCAATCTAATTGTTTTCCTATCCCGGACTCTTCACTCTATTCCTTTTTGTAGAAGCTCCTTTCCATACATGAGACTCCTCCATGTATAAGATGAGCTCCTAGGCTGAGGTGCATTCCAAAAGATAGTGTGAGGGAAGTACCGTCCTTTAAGAATTTTAGCACACAGGGAACCAGGTTATGTAAGTAACCTCCAACATTGTTTCCCCAATATTGCTTGATTGAATAGTTACATGTCTCAGAATCCCATTCATCCATCCTCTTGGGTGTAGTAATCCACTCCCAGGCACGCCAATGCATTTTTTTCTTCTCCCTTTTTAGTTAGAAATGGCTAATCTCATTTGGTGACAAATTTTCATAGGGAGATGAAAGCAGCTCATCATGTATATTGGTATTGCCTGAGCCACATATTTGAGCATAATCTCCTTCCCTGCTCGTGAGAGTGGTCGATCACTTCATCCTCTAATTACTTTCGACATCCTTTCAGGAAGAAAATTGAGTATTCTTGATATTGATTTTTCAATCCAAGATGGTATTCCAAGATAAGTAGATTGGACCATTACATTGTGGACTTCAAAATCTGTTTTAACCCTTTCTTTCACTTGCTCTGGGCAATGGTTAGCAAAAAAGATTGATGACTTTTGGAGATTAACCCTCTGTCCTGAACCATCACTACAAAATATGAAGCAAATCTTTCAAAGCTTGCACACTTTTAGCATCTCCCCTTGCCAAAAACATACTATCATCCGTAAAAAGAAGGTGGGATATCGATGGTCAATTTCTTCCATTCCACACACCCTTTAGAATCGATTGGATCACCCTGTCGTAGTCCTCTTGTTGGGGCAAAGGTCTTCGAAAATTCACCATTAATCCAAACAACATATCTAGCATTTGTTACACACCTCATAACTGCTGCAATCCTTGTATCAGAGAAGCCCATATTATGCATTACAACACTGAGATAATTCCATTTTACTCTGTCATACGCCTTCATCATATCTACCTTCAATCCAAACAAAAGGAGTTTTAGCTTTTTGTCTTTTAATAGTATGCATGCATTCATAAACAATAAGCACGTTGTCTGTGATTAGTCTTCCTGACACAAATGCACTTTGCTCATCAGAGATAATCTCTAATAAGAAAGGCTTGAGTCTATTAGCAAGAGCTTTCGAAGCAATGAGTACATTGCATAAACTTATTGGTATATAATTGATTAGTCGCTCTGCTTGTGCCATTTTGAGGACTAGGAAAATTGTGGTGTTGCACAAGCCCTCTGGGATGTCCTCTCCTTGAAGAAAGCTTCGCACTGCCAAACAAATGTCATCATGAATAAAATCCAAGTGGTGTTGCTAAAACATTGCAGGAAAACCATCGGGTACTGGCGCCTTTGTTGGTCCCATTTGGAAGAGTGTGTCCGGTCCCTAATCTCATCATCTGTGTATGGTTTGCAAAGTTCCTCATTGATGTTATCACCAACCTTTTGGGGAATAGATATTAAAATGGCATCAATAGCTGATAACATTCTGATGTAAATAAATGCATGTAAAAATCATGAGTCATACCTCTGATCCCCTCAACATCTTCACATTTTCCACCATCATCCTTGATCAGATACTTTATCTTATTAGTTCTCCTTCTAGCTCAAGCTCTGGCATGAAAAATATGTATTCCTATCACTTTCCTTTAACCAGTCAACTTTATACCGTTGTCTCCCCATAATTTCTTCACATTCCAAGAGCTCACAAAGTTTCCTTTCAATGAATTTCTCCTCAGCAGAATATTCTGCAGAGGGATTGAGGATCGAAGTCTTGACAGCTGGCGCTCAAGCTTTGTAATATTCTTTCAAATTGATCCGATAGATTTTTTACTCCACTTCTTCAAGGATTCTGCCATCTTATTGATGCTGAACCAAATAGTTTGAAGATTTCTAGGACCATCAAAACCCTCATTCCAATTCTATTCCACCACTTTCTTGTAATCACTAGCTTTGACCCACATAGCTTCATATCTAAAATTCTGCTATATAGCTTTGCTCTTCATATTTGCATACTCTTTCCCTATTGTTATAACAATGGCATAATGATCAGAGGAGCATGTGATGATATTTTCCACTAGGAAATCATCAAAGAGACTTAAGAAGTCGCCATTTGCTAATGCTATGTCAAGGCGAACTTTAACATTATCATTACCAACCTGTTTATTAATCCAAGTGAATTTGGGACCCACACAGCCCATGTCCACTAGACTACAATCTTCCAAACAATCCCTAAACAACTTCATATGTGCCTCTCCTCTCAGTGTTCATCCCTGCATAATGTTGATAGATTGCTTCCATATGGGAAGGATCTGCGTGTCCAAGATGATAGAAAGAAGAAGATATCTGAGGTACATGGCCATAGATCAACCTTGAATGGACATTTTACAACTATTGTTGGTAATGCCTCAATGTTGAGGAGATCTTGTGTCAAGGCTTCTCGTAATAGAGATAAGGTAAGATTTATTCAGAACAACAAAACATGGTCCTCAAGGAATCTCAGTCGAGAACCAAGCAGCATAAATCTACAAGGGAAGACCTTTACTCAAGTCAGGATACCAGTAAGTCTACTCAAGGTTACAAAAGAAAGCAGGTCAAAAATCCAAACAATGAGACAACACAGGAGGTGCTTAAGGATTGTTGTGGAGATGAGGACCGCATGGAGACATCGTTTGTTGTTGATCAAACGATAGGGGTCTCCAATGAAGCTTTTGAGGGCTGTGATTTAGACATTGATCTTGATGAAACGCTCGGTGCGTTGATGAAGAAACAAAAGAAGAAGAATGTATCACTTACTTTATCGGCGAGGCCTAGTCACCCGCCACGCTGGGAGCCATGAATCTTTTATGTTGGAACTGTCAAGGTTTTGGGACGGCTTAGACAGTTAGTGAGCTTTGCCATTTGGTGAGGCGGTTCTGTCACTCCCTCTTGTTTTTATCTGAAACTAAAATGAGGGATAACGAAGCTAGAAGATTTATGTGGTCTTTTGTTTCTCAGGATGCTTTACAGTGAGCAATGAGGGGACAAGTGTTAGTTTAGCCTTGTTTGGTCTCTTGAGTGTATAGTGTATCTCCAACACTGTACTTCCAATATTATTGATGTGCTTGTCAATCAGCAAGATGGAAACGTTTGGAGATCAACGTTTGTTTATGGAGAATAAAAATAACTCAATTTTATAAGGTGGGATCTTATCCAATTTATCAGGGTACAGTGGGATGACCCTTGGATATGTACGGGTGATTTCAATGAGGATTCATTTCGTGTCTTGTCTGCACGGCCATATTTAGAATACAGAGGTGAGAGGTGCAGTGGTACTAACTGAGCGTTGCTGCTTTCTGCAGTGTTGTTGTATCAGATACTTCATGTGGTCATCAGTGTAGCCAGTACGTTGTTATTGGCCGGAGCATCTGGCCAGTGATGGCTTGTCTTGTCTGTTGGTGTAGGCTCTGTATAGACGCGTCCGGCGGCACGGCAACATTCGACTGTTCGTGACGAGTCTACCACAGCAACATTCGACTATTCGTGGTGAGTCACCCACAGCAAAAAGGTTGCGGCCATCGCGGTAGTATCAGGAGTTGGGGTTTCCTCGTCGAATGCCAATCTCTCTATTTTGAAGCTTATAATAATACACATTTGTAACTGATGTAGTTAACATTTGAACAATTTTTGAACAGAAAGCTCATGCGGTGCACTCTATGATGCTTGGTAATTGGAACTTCAGATCCGCCATAAAGCTTTCACGGAATTGATTGAAAGAAATTTCGTTGGAAATGATACGCTAACGATGACAATTTCTCAAAATGGGCTGAAATTTTCTCAAGCCACCTCGATGTGGACCAATTCCGGGGCAGCGTGCTTGCTGGGCCGGACGAAATATTCCCAAGCCACCTTCGATGATGCGTGCTGTGCATGGCGATCTCACGGTAACTTCGCACGCGTTAACAACGGCGTGTGACATTAGCGATCATATGGGCTTTGCACTGAACGGCGCTTTGCTTTAGTCCCAAAAACCACTCGTCGAAGCGAGTGGCACCAAGGAGCGCTGCTACATAGAAGGCCGAGGCGCGGCGGTAGAAGAGCACGCAGCTGCGCAGTGAGCACAGAGCGAACTATTCTTTTGCCTTTTACTAAAGAATACCGTGTGCTCACTGCACTGAGCAGCATACGCATATTTTTGGAGGGTTCCTTCTCTCCGTGAGGATGGTCCCAACAATTCAAGAGAAATTTTGAGAATGTTTTCTCAATTCGTCAGTTCAAACTGGTATTTTGTTTCCTGAAAGTTTTATGCCCACAGATTCCATGCTGACTGATGATCGCTGGATTCTGAGCATTCAAAGAACGAATGGATTTGTATTATCACGTTAACAGCTACAGTATCAAATCCTTCGATGAATATATGTATGGTACCTGGCCTACATTTCTACATTTTACACATGCATTTTATTCGAATCGAGTGCAGTTGTTCAAGAAATACCAGATGCAAGTTTGCAAGTGCCTCATTCCGACCACCCTGTGTCATCAGTCAGCTGTAGTATCTCTGGTGAAAAGGCTCCCAACAATTCAGGAAAAATCTTTTTCCATGTTTGTCTGATTCAAGCTATTTGAGACGTCTTTTGAAATTTTCTGATATCACATCAACTGTCATTCAGAAGGCTCCCAACAATTAAAAGACACGGGAGACCATGCTTGAGTACTGGTTCTTGAAGCATGAAAAGAATGAAATAATCTTTATATACTTTTTGGGGTCATCATGTTAACAGTATCACATCGTTTGATGAACAATGTGTGTATGAGTATACTATACCTGGCCTACATCTACAAAAGCAGTATGTTCTTTTATTTCCTTAACCCCTACTCTATGCATCTTCAATCATCAAGTAGTTTCAAGAGTTCAAGAACACTTTTCAGCTGCAACTGCAAGTGCTCGTCATGAAAGTTGTCAGTCAGCTCCAGTTGCCACTGCAGAGGCGACAGGAACGCTTCCCTCGGCGTGGACGCTTCGCACTCGCTTGTCGCTGGTCGGTTGAAGCTTCGCCTCTGCGGCGGTGCTGCACCTCGGCGAGAGGTTCACTTGCTCCAGCGCCTGCAGCTGGAGCTCCGACGGGTAGTCGCGCACGCACCCGATCCGGGGGCCCGCTCCCGTGGTCCACTTGAAGGAAAGCTGCTTGCCCAGCTGGTACGACTTCATCTCCTTCTTGGAGTTGATCCTCTCCAGGATCTTCTCCCGCGGCACCGGAGCCTGTTCGATCCCTTCTTGATCCTCTTCAGACGTATCTAGTGATGATTCTACCCTTACCACTGCAGTTTCTTCGTATTTTTCACTCTCTGCGCAGACAGTTTCAACAGCTTGAGGTGCCTGGCAAGGGCCGGTTTCTTCAGGTGCTTTGCCGGCAGATTTATCGCTCTCTGCAGAGATTCTTCTGAGACTGCTCCAGAACTCCTCATCCTCCTCTGCCGGGCTCATCTGCAAAGAGTTTACTTGAAGATTTAACATTGCAATTCCGTATAAATATTGAAATATTTAGTTTATTTTCTGAAAGATCATAATTTGTGTACCTTAACATCGGTCAGATCAACCAAGTTGTCCTTGAGGAAGCTCTTGAATTCCTGAAAGTTCTCCTCTGTGGGGCGGTAGTGCCCACTGTGAGGCCAAATAGCCTGTCACACAAACATAGCAGATTTCCTCAGCGTGTCATCTAATAAACTGAGCATATTTATGCCTTTTTCAGGGGTTGAAAAAGTACTGGTACCTGTGTTGAGTACAAAGAATGACAGTTTACCTTGAGGGTTCCATTCTCAACAACCAATTGCCCTGCAGCAGAAGTAGCCCCTCCGGCAAGGAAGCTAGAATGTTGAAATATGCCCTTTTTCTTCTGCATTTGAGATTAGAGAACAATGTTATACAATGAACTGACAATTGTAAGGATGAGTGGACATTTCCAATATGAAGGTATGTGAATATTTACCTGGCCAACATACAATGTCTTTGATGTGCTAAGAACAAAGATCCACTTTGCATCTTGCGGTCCACAAGACGTGTCAAGGATTTGCTGGCTCTTCTTGTACAAGAATTTGCCATCCTCAATCACTACTTCGTAGTCTTCTCTTTCTTTCTGCACAAAATGTAAGTATGGTATGTTAGCCATCGTATATATTCACTATGTTGTAGCTCTAATTGTTCCTTTGATCCATGTTTGTGAATACTTACTGGACCAAGGTACTTGATACACTGGCTCAAAAGCTTTGATCTTGAGCACTTGCCTTCAAGATTGATCTCTTTGCCTTCTCCGACATCAAGCCTGCATCACCAAATCAAGATCATAAGCTCACATTTCATTCACTGGTTAAAAGAACAAAGTCTGAGTTGATAGCTGAGTACTGACCAGTAGAAGAAAGGCTGCTTGCTTTCGCAGTGAAGCCAGCAATCGTAGTAGCAGTGAAGGTTATGGCCATACCGGTGTCGCGGGTCAATCTGTTCATCAACAATTTCAGTATGAACATTAGCTCATCGCCGGTAAAATAAAAAACTCAATTTCCCCACATGTTCAATCGATACTCACCGCTTCGAGCCAATGCTGCAATGCGAGCTTCTGAGCATTCTCATCCTTCAGCAATCCCTTTCCGACCTGAAATGCGTCCAAGATTGCAAAATCTTTAGTCGAAACCACCAATCCGATGACAAATAGCTGACCATATGAATCAGAAATAGCAGCTGCAAATGCCAAAATAGAAAGAAAAAAAAAATCATACCTTGGCGACTCGAGTTCTTGCTCTTGACCACTTAGACATGGCGGTCTCCTGCTTCTCGATGTCGAAGAAGGACACCGAGCTGCGCTTGAGCAACGCGAAATCCAGCAACTTCCACCTGGAAATTACAGAAGGCAGATTCCAAAAAGTCAGCAATGCAGCTATAAATCGAAGCGTCCCTGGAGCGGCAGGACTAGGGGCGCCACGCACCAGCTCTGCTCGACGAGCACGGCGCAGTCAGCGAGCTGCCGGCGCGTGCGGAAGCTCTTGTACACCTTCTGCAGCTTCAGCGCCGCCGCCTCGTGCTTCGGGCTCTCCGCACCCGCCGCGAGGTCGGTGAACCTCGCCCTGGCGACCTCCCTGGGCAACGGCGCGGCGGGCTCCGGCGCAGGCGCCGCGGCGTCGCCGTTCCTGATGGAGATCTTGGTCTCCACCTGCAGAGAGCCCGAGGTGGCCTGCTCCCGCTTGAAGCTCAGCGAACCCTCGATGAGCAGCTTGCCGGAGCCCAGGGCCTTGAGGATCGCCGGCTCCGCGCCGCCGGAAGAGCTCGCCGCCGCCGCCGCTGCCGCTTCCTCCAACGGGTCGTAGTCATCGGCGGGGCACGAGAACAGGACGCCCATTGCGGATGACTCCCTGGATCTTTCCTTGTACCTAAAGCTAAGAGACCACCACACCCAACAAACGATTCAGATGCCAAATAATCTTCCAAAAGAACATGAACAGCTAATAGCGAACCAAGAACACGGAAGAGAAAGAAAAAAATGCAAGAGGCAGCACCCACTCTCTCACCTCTTGCCTAGTTGTCTCTCCCCTCTCGAGTTCTCAACCAGCTGCTCTGCCACCAAGGTGTGAGGTGTATGGCGTGGTGTTCTTCCTGCTTGGCTGGTGCTCGACCTCTGTTTCCTCTCTCTCCTCTCTCTTTCTCTCTCTCTCTTACCAGTACTAATTATCCGGGAAGGCAGTGGGAGCCAATGGCAATATATAGAGGAGGCTGAGGGGCTGAGCTTGGGGAGGGTGGCGGTGTGGACTTCCTGGGCGGGCACTGGGCGGGCAGGCAGGCAGGCGGACAGAGCAAGAAGAACCCAACAAGTGCCAAGTGGTTCCACGTTTTCTCGGGATGTGTCACTCGGAATCGCGTTGGGCGCTAGCCTGGCGCGCTCAGTGGCAAGCGTGTATCAAAACCAGCGACGCCGTAGTAGGTGGTGGCGCTGTCTCCTTTTCTACCTGACCTCGAGGCATGGGCTTCTCGGAGACAGCATACTTCCTCTGATTAAATCATCTCTAACAGCTACCTCAAATTTTTATCCTCAAAATACTATTACAGCATCCCATATCATTATTATAACATCCCCTATCACAAACCTGTAGCAGTACTGTATCACTGGATACAGGCTCCGTTAGAGTTGAATTTCTAGTGCTACAGTAGCAGTACTGTATCACTAGATACAGGCTCCGTTCGAGTTGAATTTTTAGTGCTACAGTACGCCGCAAAGTATTGTAGCACTGGAATTTACAAATTTAAAGACTCCGTTGGAGATGATCTTATAAATATAGATTATTTAAATTTATATATAAAAATTAAGTAAATAGATTAAATGATTTTGTTGTCTCTTATTTATTCTGTATTGAAAAAGATAACTTATTAATTTGTGAGAGTGGTAGTATTTATTAAACAAGAGTAAGAAAATAGCAAAAGAGAAAAAAGTGTATAGAAATTTGAGAATGACTTATATTTAGAGAATAGTTGAGGAGGTTAAAATAACCTACATTTACAATTAAAGGGAGTATTATTAATAGAGTATCAGTGATACTTGTACCAATTTTTTAGGTGTTTAAGTACCATAATTTGCTCTGCGTGATGCCAACTCTGCAAAAGATTACATGCAGAGGTGACTAGTGAAAAGAAAAATAAATTCAGCTCTATTAGTTTGTGATGTTTTCATGATCGCTCTCTTGGGATTTTCTCCAATATGTGGATTAATCGATGAAATGTTCCCAGTTTCTAGCCGTTATCTGCCGTCAATGTTTGGTTTGCCATTGACCAGCCAAGCGCTACATATATAGCCTAACAGTGTAGCACCTTATCTTTCTGGGCGAAAAAAAAAAGAGTACCGCAGCTTGTTTGGGTTATTCGTGTGAAGTTTCTCCAGCCTATGTTTCTGGGATTATTGTAAACTGCTGGCATATGAGGTTGAGAGCCTTAAGTTTATCAAGCCTGTAAATTGCCCCCATTCTAAAACGAAAAGAGTAACCGTGTGGATGAAAGTGTTTGTCAACATAGTTAAATTTCACGTGAATGTAAGCTGACATTTGCATTTCAGCGTTTGATTTCTTCAGTATTGTGCTAAGTAAAACAAAGAAACTTCAACTGCCCCCAATTTCTCCCCGATTTACCAAAGCTGATGCAAGGGTTTACCTTACGAGTTACGACTATATATGCCTTGTAGTTTCCATGAAGTAGCTAGGTAGACTCGGTTATCGGTTATGCTGACTGTTACTAAACTATGATGACTAGCAGAGAGAGGCCTTGCCGACGTACGAGAGGAGACAGGAATCATGGTACAATTCTCTTTGTCCACTTTGACTGTACTTTGTACTCTGTTTAAGATGACCTGTTGTTTACTTGGAACCCTGTCATAACTAAAATTGTAATCCCTGCTGGCTAGGCTAGAGATAAAAGGACTCCAAAGTGCAAATGAATATGCAACTATATATGTGCTAGAATCCTTCGTTGGATTAGGTTCATCATTAGTTCATAGTCACAGATAAATTATATATACTAGTCTCTCTTCAGTTGTACACACAAGTTACTTTGGATGTTAGTGCCTGCAGACCCCTGGATGCAATTCTGTTTATACACCATACGGTATTCTTCGCTGGTGTCATGTATTGTGCTCTTAACACGTCAACGTTTAATTTATTCCACTTTTAACACGTCACATCCAATGACATGCCTGCTATTCTGGCTCTCGTACGTCATGGCTGACAGTTCAGTTGCTCTCGTTTTTGCTGTACTTGGCTTCGACCAGCTCCGGTCGGTCTGATTTGTCGTCCATGTCGTGTCAAAATGGGGTCGGGGCTACGATTTTCTCGAGAAATTTGGACGGTGAGCGTTCGTGGAACTGATCCATCAAGACTATGAAGTTTGTGAAAAAAGAATGGACAGTCTCCTTTCCTTTGATTTTCATTCACAAGAAATTAAACTGGCAGATACGCGAGGATGGTGGTTGATTTGAACAGAAAAGAGGAAGATCGCTCAGAGATTGGCTTACAAACAGAGAGGCAAAGGAGCTTAGGGGCTTTTGCAAGACATGAAGGTCGTCAAGGTAAATAGAGAGCCCAACGTTCTAGCGCATAACTCAGTCAATTAGGTAGAAAAAATTGTCTTACTTTTGTCTGGTTGCGGCAAATGTCCACTTATACTGTCCAACTAATGTACAATGATTGTAATCCTAACTTCTCTTTTACCTAAAAAAATACGAGTATAGATTTACATGCATGCATGCTAAAAAGATATCATCACTTTGTTTGCATCTAGTAGCTAAGGAGTAGTAGGGATAACGATTATCGACGATTTGAGAATCATCGATTTAATAAACTTGTTGAACAGGTAGCGGATTCTTCGAGTAGATGAATCACTGGAGAATACATGAGAATAATTATATGTCATGTTTGTCTTGTATTGATCTTAGCCTATTAAAATAGGGTATGTGTCTAGCCTAGACAGATCTGAATCTAGTCGATAATTTTCTTGCTCGGCTTCGGGTGTCTTCTGGCCTGTCGAAAGGTTTGAGTGACTTCTTTGATTTTTAATGGCTCTTGTCTTCCGCAGGGGCCTCACATTCCGTGTGTGTGTCTATATATATATATAAGGGTGTCGTACGTCCTATGGAGTCTTCCTTCATGTTCTTAGAGATAAACCCTCCTGTTTATGGGAAACTCTAGGTATTTACGAGTAGTTATCTTTTATCTAGGGATTCTCTTTCTGGAGATAGAGATATTCCTTGAGAATTACGAAAAATCTTGCGATGCCCGGATATGGTAATTATCCAGTATTCATCATCAAGCCCCCCATCAGTACGTAAAATGAGGCTTCGACGGATCAAGTACATGGCCAACAAAGATAAGTTTTGTCCAATCGTGTCATCGAGTAAGACTTTGTTTCCTAATTAGGATGAAACATCTAATTGGGTTTTCCGGGTTCTCAGATTACCTACTCGGGATTCCGAACGCCTCTGAGCTCTCAAGCGAGTCATCGAGAAAGTGTTCCACCTGGGTAGGTTTTCGGATTGGCCCGAAAATATCATCACGTCCTTGCAAAGGTACGAGGGAGATAAGACTCGTCACTAGCTAGGCTCAGAAGTTGAACAGTCACAACAAAAATTTTGCATAGTGGTGAAAAGATTCTCTATCACAAGCATGGAAGAGTTGTCGTACCGCCTTTTCAATTGTACCCCATGCACTGAAAAATCCAGCGGATAAATGGCTGCACTAGTGACTGCCTCTTTGTCTGTGCGAGCTATTTGAAAAGATGTAGCCTCGATGATCGTACATCGCTTGGGCGTCCGTGGCTCATATTGTTACCGCGCTCGAAATTAATGTTCGGGAGATGAAGCAACACGTCTCTTGACCTGTTGGCCTATAAACCTCTAGGTGCTAGAGCTCGACAGCATCATACCTGAATCCGATCATGAAACCTCCTCCTTCACCTGAATACACATCTTTTTCTCCTGATTATTCCTCATCTTCCCCCGAGAACTCACCCATTACCCCGACGTCATCCCCCACCAAATCTAGTTCGGTGGGGGAGGTTATCGACGTCTCCTCCAACGAGGAGACTGAAGATAAGGTGGTGACTCGCAATGTCCCTGTTAAAGACAGCAAGCCCCTGGCGTCTCCAGTCCAAGATGAGGTAGACTAGGACCTCTTGGAGGCGGAAATAGAGGAAGAAGAGGTGACAACTGAGGCGGAGAAAAGGGAGGCATTCGATGGTGCCTCAGTTAAAGACTGCAAGATGCCAACCACTTTATCCTTTTTGTCCTCATGTTATTCCAGTGAGAACGGCTAAAGGGAATAGCCGGAGAAGCAAAACCGACGATGACGATAGGTAGCCAATGCATCTCCCAAACCCATCGTCGTCGAAGATGTCGATGATCGGGCAATGGCACCGGCGAGTTGAGCGGGGGGGGGGGGGCAGAGCGTTGATGACCCTATCATTTCTGTCAGCGTCGATGGTTGGAAAGAGTCAAGGAAGTCACTCCTTACCCTTCATCTAGTAGATCTTTTAGGACTTCTTGTAATCCTCTTTTCATTAGATTATATGTAAAAGAGCTCTAAATCTTATTAAAGAAAGGTTCCTATTTCTACTAATCTTCTCATTAATGCAAGGGAAGTTTAAACAAGTATTTGGCTTTTGTTTCATCCTAGTGACTTAGGGGGTTTTCGGGGTTTCTTATCATAATGTTCATCTTGATCACCTTAGTTTTAGACTCCGAGTAGAAAACGTCTTAGCTCTCAAGCACTCTAGGACACGATAAGGTTTTCTGCGGTTCCTAAAGATATTTCTTCCCTTCTCATCAGAAATATCGCGCATGTCAACTTGTATAGTCCTAATGTACGTGAAGCCCCTGACTGGTTATCAGAGAAGGATTCCCAGATGAGTAGTCTTAAAATCCCGAGTGCGCGTATGAGTGTAAGTTCTCGAACAGTGGCTTATCTCAGTTTTTTAAGGAATTGGCTTGAACTAGATAAAATAAATATATTGATAATATGACAATTAGTTTTTAAAAAATATATCATAAATACTTACATATAGAACTTACGAAGCTGGTCGATATTCCCATCTTCCATAACTAACCTATACGACTCTGGTCGGCTAGATTCGACCACTCTATAGGGACCTTCTCACCTGAAAAATAGCTTGTTGCTATTTTTCTAGCTCTGTACGAGTTGTAGGACCGGATCTCTAGGTGTGAAAGATCTTTTGCAAATGTTCTTGTCCTGGTAATGCCGGAGAGCTTGCTGGTACCACGTTGATGTTATCAACACTTGTGTCTTTTTTTCTTCGAGAACATTGAGATCATCCTATCTTCTCAGGATTTCATCCTTGTCAGCGTACAATTCAACTCAGTGAGATTTGATCTTTGGTTCATAGGCCAGCATTGCTTTGGCCCCATAGACTAGGAAGAAAGTCGTTTCACTCGTCGCCCTGCTGGATGTTGTTCAAAGTACCCAGAGTACGTTAGCCAACTTGAAAGCCTAGGTTTTAACATAGGCGGATAAGCGGTTAATGACGCAGGTCTTGATTCCTTGAAGTAATAGATCGTCTGCCAGCTCAACCTGTCCATTACTCTGAGTGTCGTTGTTGGTGATGATCCTACTCGGAACGCCTAACCTTGTCATGATGCTTTTCATGATGAATTTCTTGGCAGCTGCCAAAGTGATTTTTCTGACTGGCTCAGCTTCAATCCACTCAGTGAAGGTATCAATTGTGACGAATAGACACTTGAAGCCCCTAGGCGCTACCGAGAATGGCCCCAAAATATCTAGCCTCCAAGTCGTGAATGGCCACGATAAGGGGATCGTCTGTAAGGTCTGAGTGGGTTGATGTACTCATCTGCTATGAAATTGATAACTCTTACATTTTTTTTACTAACTCGTTCGCATCATGGAGAGCTATAGGTCAATAGAAATCTTTCTAAATGCCTTTCCAACTAGGGTTCAGAATGAAGTGTGAGATCCACACACCCCTCCACTGATTTCCTCGAGTAGTTCTCTACCCTCCTTCTGTGAGATGCATTTCATGAGTGCTCCATGAGCACCTATTCGATTGGGAATGTCGTCCACCAAGGTATACATCCCGGGTCGATGGGAAATTTGCTCAGTTAGTCCATCATCCTCAGGCATAACTTGATCTTGAAGGTTTTTACAAATTGGGTTCATCTACAAAACTTTGCTTTCAAGATAAGCTACGAGTTCCCCACCACTCATTTTGGGGTGTTGGTCCCTAGAGAGCCCCTGAGCTGGTTATAGGTCTTGTAGACTACCACTGCTTCAGTTGTGTCCTCTGAAGATTTCACAGACGACTTTAAGAGTTTCTTTATGAAAATCCTAGGTTGTCATGGAGATAGTGAGGATAATAGGAGGGCAAGACTATTAGTGAATCAGTTGTCCTTCCTTGGGATATACTTGATCTCAAGTTCAACAAATTTCCTTCTAGCTTCATCACCTCCACGAGGTAGTCTGTCATGGTCTTGTGACTTGATTGCTATGTGAAGCACGAAACGGACGTCAAATTCTCTGAGTTCAACATATCACTTGACGATTCAGTCGATTGCATCTCTATTGTGCAGGATCTCACCAAGTGTGAATATTGATGGTACGATAATCTTGTGAGCCTCTTCAAGTTTTTGAATGCCCCATCTACCTCTCTTGACCATTCAAGCTTTTTATTTTGCCTTAGTAGCTTGAAGAAGGGAAGTCCAAGATCTCCAAGCCAAGAAATAAAGCGGCTAAAAGGGATGCCATGCATCTGGTTAGTCTTTGAAATTCTCGAATTGATCTGGGAGGTTGCATCTCTTCAATAGCTTTAATCTTCTCAGGATTGACTTCGATTCCCCGATAGGGCACCAGGTAACCGAGTAGTTTCCCCGTGTCGACTCCAAACGCGCACTTCTCCGGGTTCAGCATGACTCAGATTCTTGCACAGGTTGTTGAACGTTTCTTGTAGGTCAGAAATGAGATATTCCTTCTTTTTAGTTTTGATGATGAGATCGTCGATGTAGGCCTCGACATTCTGGCCGATCTAATCATGGAGTGTTATCTGCATTCCCTGTTGGTATGTGGAACCAAAATTTTTGAATCCGAAGGGCATCTTAACATAGCAATAGACTCCAAACGAAGTGATAATGGAGGTTTTCTCCTCATCTTTTGGATGCATGCTAATCATGTGATAACCAGAGTAGGCATTGAGAAGGCTTAGATAGTCGTAGCTAGAGGTAGAGTCAACTTCCTGATCTATTGGTGGTAGAGGAAAAGTATCCTTGAGGCAGGCTTTGTTGGGTCAGTTAAGTCAACACACATTCGCCATTTGTCGTTTAATTTTTTGAACATGACAGGATTTGCGAGTCATTCAGGGTGATCCACCTCTCGAATAAAACCCGTCTTGGTGAGCCTTTTGATTTCCTCTTTAATATCTTCTTTCCGGTCGGGCGTGAACTATCGTATTTTTTGCTTGGCCGGCTTTGTGTTGGGCCAGATTGCTAGTTTGAGCTCAACCACCTCCTTGGGAATATCAAGCATGTCTAACGGTTGCCAAGTGAACACGTCGGCATTTTCCCAGAGGAAGGTGATGAGCGTGAGTTCCTATTTGGGATCCAAGTTGGAGCCGATCTAAACGGTCTTAGATGGCTCTGTTGGATCCAGAGGAACTGCTTTGACTTTGCCGTGGGACTTCACGACTTCCTTAGGCCTCGACTTTTTTGTCTCCTTGTCGGGTTGATGCTACGTGGCCATGTTGAGACTTCGTTTGTAACAGTGTAGGCATGCTTTCGGATAGCCCCGGACGGTGATGACTCCCTCGGGTCCTAGGATCTTCACACACTGATAAGCGTAATACATGGTTGCCATGAATTGGGTGAGAGTAGATCTTCCTAAGATGGCATCGTATGCCGCCTCGAAGTCAACCACATCGAACATAATCTTTTCTATCCGAAAGTTGTCTTGCTTCTTGAAGGTAACAGGGAGCAATATCTGGCCAATGAGGGTGATCGAAGATCCAGGTACTATACCATGGAAGGTTTGACTAACCGGCTTGATAACAGACCAGGAGATCTGCATCCCTTCGAGTGTGTTAGCAAAGAGGATGTTTAGGGAACTCCCTCCATCAATAAGAACTCGATATTTATCATAGGCTAGACTACTATCTGGAAGCGACCTGGCTGTATTTAGTTATCCGGGCAATCTTCTTGGTCGAAGAAGATCTCAATGTTTGACCACTTAACAGTTTGATAACCCTTAGGGATAGCTGTTAAGACTTCTCGAGCCACTGTCTTGTACTATCTTCTGGACTCATAGGATACAAAATCACCGAACATGTGGTCAATTGCCCTCTCATCCGGTTGAAAAGACATCAGATCTGTGTCGCCCTCACTGTCGCTGGAGCCAGAATCCCTTCTCTTGGGCATGACCTGAGTCTTCTTTCCTTTGGCCTCTTTCTCGACCTCCACTTTAACCATCTTCTTCCAGAGGAGGCACTCATGGAGGCTATGGTTATCAGTCTAGTGGAGGTCGTATCAAAACTTACCATCACATTCTTCGGAGCCTAGTGTAGAGCTCTTGCCATGAGAAGAACTAGGACGCTTGTCTGGATGGGTGCCACGCAGATCTCAAAAAACTTCCTCATAATTATTTTCTTGCCCTTACCTCCCTTGATGTTCTTCTTGCGCTTGGCCTTGACCCTGTCACCCTCGAGCCTAGGTTGAGGGCGTTTAATGTTCTAAATCTTCTCATTGACGAAGAGAAGTGTGTCTTCAGCCATGGCGGACTCATCAATGATTTTCATGAGCTCCTTTGAATGGCTCAGGCTCCTGGATGGTGATGTCTTCAGCGCATCTCCGGCTCTTGACCCCCCGAGTGAATGCTTGTATGATGTCGTAGTCGCTGACCTTGGAGATGTTATTCCAGATATTGCTAAAGCGGTGTATGAACTCATGCAAGGTTTTGTTCCCTATTTGCTCGCAATGGTAGAGATAGTTTTTCATGCCGAGGCGAACGTATGTACCCTGTAAGTTGGCTCGAAGTACATTGCAAAGCTACTCCCATAGGTAGATTGTTCCCGGTGATAGGTTAGTCAATCATGTCCTAGCTGCCCCTTCAATGGCAGTAGGGAGGTAATTCACCATTACCTTTTCATTTCCACTAGCCGCTTGGGTGGCCATGGTATAAATCTTGAGAAACTCAACGGGGTTTGTGCTTCTGTTGTACTTTTCGATTGTCCTGGGGTGGAACCTTGCTGGTCAACTATAGCGAAAATGGCCATATTATGCTATGATTGTGATTTTGGTGATTAATGACAACATAGTCATTGGAACTAACATGTTTGTTAAGAAATATGTTAGTAGGTCTCATGGATGCAATACATCAAGAAGCCACCACAATCGGAACAAAGTTTGATTGAATTTAAGAAGTCCCCAAGAGAATTGACCTCACCGGAATATTATGCACAGAGGCTGATAGCCTCACCGGATAGTCTGATGCTCTGTGTGTTGAACTCATCAGAGTATTTTTGACAAAGGGAGACAAGACCGAGGACCTCATCGGATAGTCCGGTGATCTGCATAGGGTAACATCGGAGCATTTCTTGCAGAGAAGAATGCGAGTGCAGAATACTGAAGATCAACCCACCATAAGGTCTGGTGCTTAGTTTGTGCACATCGGAGTATAGCACAGGAGCATTTCTTGCAGAGGCGACTGCAAATGTTGAAGAATAAAGAACAACCCACCAGAAGGTTCGTGCTCTGAAGATCAATGCACCGGAGCATTTTACACAGAGAAGAAGTGGTGCGGTCTGGCTCATGATAACTCACCGGAAGGTCCAATGATGGATTTGAAAGCACATCGGAACGTCCGGTGTTCACAGAGGCAATGAGTGAAGTTCCAACGGCTAGTTTCTGAGTTTTTACTTACCGGATGATCTGGTGTTAGTATTACTGTTCTCACCGGATCATCCGGCATTAACAACTTTTCTATTGGCGGTTTTAAGGCTATAAATACCCCTCCACTCAGTCATTTGATGTGTGGCAGGCTGCTAGAGTCTTGAGGAAGCTCATACACACTTGAGAAGACTTTCAAGATATCAAAGTGCTTAAAGTGATCATTCAAGGCAATTAAGCATAAGATTAGAGAGTATTTAGTGCTTATAGGCCTAGAGTGAATTGTAGCTAGGTGCTACAGCTTGAAGAAGGGATCAAAGAGTGATCCTAGCTTGTATCGAGTGGTACGTTGATGCCTTGGAGTCTTAGTGACTCGCCGATATCTTGGGACTTGGTGGCTCAAGGTTGTTGACCCTCTGACTTGGTGTGGAGCGGCAACAAGACACATGTACGAGGACGCGGAGACCCTTCCCTTGGTGGCTCAAGCTCTGAAGTGATCAGGGCAGCAGGAGATCGGAAGAGAGGCTTATGGTGAGGCCTTGCCTTGGTGGCTTGGTAGTTCATCCGGGTTGAGACCTTGTCTTTGTGACTTGGTGGCTCAATAGCCGTGATCAGGTCCCGACCGAGACCATATCTTTGGTGCAGCTCCAACGTGGATTAGGGGTGGTATTCATGCCATCGATACCACGGGATAAAAATCCCTTGTGTTGAGTTTGTCTCTCTACCTTATTTATGTTTCTGCATTTACGTACTTGCAATTTACCTTACAATCCTCTAAAGCGATAGAGTAGGTTGCAATCCTCTTGAGCGGTAGAGTAGACATACTAGATAAACTTAGAGCACATTTAGATAGAAATTGAGATAGGTTTATCTTGTGAAGTTTTTAGAGCCATTTTGGTTTAGGTTTCTAAGTGTCCTAATTCACCCCCCTCTTAGGACGTCACCGTTCCTCACACCAGCTTATGTTCAGTAAATCTGGAGAGAAGGCCAGTCATCTGTTGATAGCGCCCTGCTTGGTTCCAATAGCCTCGTGAGTTTTTCCCATGAGGATCGGATATTTGTCCCAATTTGATTGATGTCAAGACATCCCCCTTTTAGATTGATGAGGGTAGATGAATCCATTTTAGAGGCGCTCAGCATCCTTCGTTGGTCGTCGATGACCTTGTGCAATTCACTGATCGGAGGACCTTTGATTGGTAAGGCTCAGCGGCGGTTATTCTCTTGATTGTCATCCTACGAAGCTTTGTTCTGGGAGTTACACCTCTTCGAGCCCGATATGTCTCACAACGAGGGATTGTGTGGTTTGCCCCAATTGGCATTGTTTTCAGCCAGGGTTTGATGAGAGTTCTCGGCCTGTTATCTCGGGGAAGCTTTGTTCAGGGAGTTATGCCACTCCGAGTCCAATATGTCTTGCGACGGGGGATTGTGTGGTCTGCCCCGATTAGCGTTGGTTTTGACCAGGGCCAGATGAGAGTTCTTGGCTTGGATGATGACGTCTTTAGTTAAGCCGATCGTCGGGTTCATCCAATCCTTACCAGCTGGGGTCACCGGATTTGTGGTCGGATGACGCATGAGGGCCTCTTGTAGAAGAAGGATCCTCTTAGAGGTTGCAGATCTAAAGCGTTCAGCCCTTGCTGATGGTCAAGAGATGGTGCTCCATTAAGGATCTGAGGAGGTGTGCTCATCTGGTGCTAATCGTTGCCCGCACCCAGAGCCGGAGGGACCTTCCCGTTTGTAGGGTCGTTGACATGATTACCCAAATCATCACCGTTGTCTCTGACAGCGAAAACTTCTCGGTGGTAACCTTTGTTGGAGGAAGTATCTAGATCCATCATGGATTTTTCATTGGATTGCTCTAGGTTGGTGTCTTAATAATTCATATTGTCAAAAACTGTGGGGATTGATCCTGACTTGTTGTGAATCGAACATTCACAATTATCTTAGCAGCTGAGTGGTTCGAACTCGATGCTGTAATCTTTAGCGCATTGATCTATAAATGGACTTATCTCATCATTTGAATCATCACTGGAAAAGTTTGTCATTGAAATTCACCTAATCCATCATTGGCTCGCCAACAAGAGGGAACCCCTCATCCGAAAAACCAGTTCTCGTCGAAGGCTTAGTGACACCGACGACATGTTTTGTACAGACTCTTCAATGCCTATTGTCATGTTCCCCACGAACAGCGCCAGCTGTTGACGATTTGTGAACCGTCGATCTAACAAACTTGTTGAAGAGGTAGCAGATGCTTCGAATAGACGAATCACATGACAACACATGAGGGTTTTTATACAAGTTTGGGCTTCCTTGAGAATAATAACCCTATGTAATGTTTGTCTTGTATTGATTTGAGTCTATTACAAGGGGGTATGTGGCTAGGCCAGAAGGGTCTAAACCTAGTCGATGACTTCCTTACTTGGCTTCGGGTGTCTTCTTGCTTGTCAAAAGGTTTAAGCGACTTCTTCGACTTCTAATGGCTCTTGTATTCCGCAGGGGCCTATGTTCCGTATATATATGGTGGTGTCGTATGTCCTCTGGAGTCCTACTTCCCGTTCCTAGAGATACCTATTTATGGATACTCTGGGTACTTACAGGTAGTTTTCTTTCATCCAGAGATCCCATTTTTGAAGATAGAGATATGCCTCGAGAATTATGGGAAACCTTGAGGTGCTCGAATATGGTAATTATCTACTATTCATCATCAACAATTAAACCCAATTACCCATGGGTAAATGCCCTAATAGGGTAGGGTATGGTTCAAATTTGGTACCCGTGGATACGTTCATGGGCAAAAACCCCTACACTATGGGTATACGGGTACATTTATGGGTAGTACATACCAGTACCTATGGGACCCATTTATCCATCTAATCTCCTTGACAAGTGGGTCCAATCAAACATCCCGCCGCCAACCTGCCAACCCCAACTCCCAACCCAAACCCTATTATCGGCGTATTGAGTAATGGGGCAACCTGGCTAACGGGCCCCACATGGGATATGGTGTTCGATGGGGGATATTTCTTGAACCCTGGCCCATCACACTACCAGCCCTTAGCTCGCACGACCAGCATAAGGCTTGTGTGACCAGCCTCCTTGTGATTTAATGTGATCCTAAGACCAGCCCTTGCTGGTCACAAGGCATTCATATGTAATCTGTCGAGTTGCATTTATTGATATCAACTCAAGTATTTTCCATCCCAAGGCTCCTCCTCTAGTGAACAAAGTCGTGACCAGTGCAGATGGGTAATACCCCATCCTGTAGCATTAATTGCTATGGAGTAGGGTGTTGTGGACTGACTTAGCACCACGCGACAGATGGGACAGGGTTTGCGGAATAACCAGGCAAGTGGACAAGTTTGCATGCGGACTCATGGAAGGCTAGGATGGAATGGCTTAGCAGATGAGCTTGTGACGCACAGTGAGAGGACATGCAGGGTTGCTGAGGTAAGATAAGAGTGGAGGTGTTCAAAAGGATGGGACGGGCCCCACAGTACCACCGACGTCAGGTGATGGCTTGAGAAAAGTACTTCTAGCTAGGTATGGGTCAGCGGAAAAGTGCCCACTTATAAGTTCTCCTTCTCCTGTAGATAAAGAGGAGAACATGTCTAGAAAAAAGAGACTCATGTGTAACTAGTTTACAAATATTGATAACAAAATACACAGGACGTAAGGTTGTTATCCTTTGAGAGGTCTGAACCTGGATAACCTCTATGTTCTTGAGTTCATCACAAACACACACACACCACAAGCGTTGTTCACGCGCCTAGAACAGTGCCCATTGACTAGTAACCTTAGAATTATTGTCAGGGATTAACCCTAGATAGTTGGTGTGCCAGGTAGGGGGCGCATTACTGCATTTTGGTAAGTGTTGGAGATTAGATTGGGCTACCCGTGGCCAGATCCATAGAAACTGTTGAGTCTTATTCCGAGGACTCTGGTCACCGTGAGGTGTTCATCATGGGTTACAACCCAGATGAGCCTGGTATGGTACACCGAATCAGAGTCTGAAGGCTCCAAGGCTCAACGAGAAGTTTGTGTGATAGTTCAAGCAACGTGCAGGGGGGGGGGGGTAGCAGAGGCTCTCGTGTTCCGGGTCTAGGGAATGATTCCCAGGCCATGCCCCAACCACCATAGTGTCAACTAGAGGAGTCGCTGCAGAGGACACGGTCCTTGGCAGAGTGATATGTCGCCACTTCACGCTCGGTAGCTTAACTATGAGGCCATGACACCTGCACATAATCTGCAGACCGTGCAAATACTTCTTAAGCACCCACCGGTATCCGTACCGGAGTCTTTGCCAGTAGTGTCATTGTTGCGTGACCTCACCCTCTTGGTTGAGACCATCTGATGCCAAACTACGGCGAAAAACACCATGTCTGTTGCTAGGACTGGTGATGGTCGTGATCGCCAAGAATCATGGCAGACCCCACAGTAGGAAAGATCTTGTCCTCCCTTAGTAACATGGAGTGCTTGGAGACCCCCGCCGCATCAAGATAGCCAACCCTCTGACCTGCGTGACTCTCTGCGCCAATGCGACCTCCGCAGCGTGATCTAGAGCCAGGTAGCCACCCTAGAGCAGGAGGACTGCACCCGACAAGAGCAGAAAAAGGGCAAGCATCCCTACCACTCACCTCCCCTGCACAAGGAGGTGTCTGATTCCTCCAGCCCCTCCTCAGGACCGTGTGGCCGTCGTCTCTCTCCCTGAGCATGTGCTGTCACCCATCAGCGGGTGACTCCCCGTTACGGAATGGGGTGCAACGCCCTATCAGCCCGGCTACAAGAGGTGCGTTAGCCAGACAAGTTCCGGCCGATCCTAGCCAAAAAGTACAATGGCTCGATCAACCCTGAGGAATTCTTACAAATCTATACCACCGTGGTGCAGGACACAGGAGGCCACAGGAAAGTAATGGCCAACTACTTTCCAACTGCCTTAACCGGTTCAGCTCGGTCCTAGCTTATGAACCTCCCCCGCTCCTGGGAGGATCTGTGCAACTAGTTTGTCACCAACTTCCAGGGGACCTATGCACAACCCAAGGTGGAGGACGACCTATACCAAGTCAGATAGCAACAAGGCGAGTCATTGTGAGACTTCATCCGATACTTCACCAAGTACTGAAACACCATTCCAAGGATCACTGGTGAATTCGTGGTCATAGCATTCAAGAGAGGGGTCAGAGACCAAAAGATGGTCGAGAAGCTGGCCACTAAGAAAATCCAGAGCACTACCAAGCTCTTTGAGCTCGTAGAGAAGTGCACATAGGTTGTCGAGGCCCGTGAGTGTCAGATTGATGCCAGGTCATGGCCGACCTCCGACCAGCCTGCCTCCTCCAAAGGGGTTGGCCGGAAGGAGAAAAAGAAGAAGAAAAATGCAAGTAAGGACCATCCGATGTCGTGGTGGTCGAGCAGACCGGTCAACCGCATTGGGGTTTCGAGAAAAAGGAAGGGAAGAAGGGTCATAACTACTGCCCGATCCACCGCACAGATGCCCACGACCTGATTGAGTGTATGGTCATGCGGGGCATCATTGACAAGGAGCTTGGAGAGCGTAAATCCAGGCACGACGAGGATGGTGAGGATGAGGCCAACCCCGACCAGTTGGCACTAGGGTACTAGTAGGCTGATCACATGGTCCACCACATCTTCGGAGGCACCGTGACATATTCCTCAGACAAGGAAGACAAGTCGGTGGTCAGGGAGGTGTGGGCGAACATGCTGGGCCCAAGCCCACATCTGAAGTGGTCAGAGGTGCCCCTTACCTTCAATCAGGCCGACCACCCCACGAGTGTCAAGCGGCCTAGTCGCTGCCCTATTGTGGTCAAACCCACCGTTCAAAACATCCAACTTGATCACGTGCTGATCGATGGAGGGAGCTCCATCAACCTCCTCTTCGCCGACACGCTGGATGCCCTGCAACTCCCAATGAGCGTCTCTTGGATGCGGTTCTTATACAAGAAAGTGAAGGGAAAGAATGTGTGATCACTTATGGCGTCTCTTGGATGCGGAAACAAGGTATGTGTTTATTAAAAAATTATGTTTATTATTGTATTATGCATGCACCAAGTTGAGACATTATTTGCTTTTTAGTACTCATGTGGTTGCATGACAAATCGATGTTATTAAATACATGTTGCAAAAGCCGATTTTGAGTGGTAGAATTAGAAAGTGGGTGTATACTTTAATAAAAAATGATTTTGCTGATGAACCGTTAAGGTCTATGAAAGGCCAAATTATTGTTGATTTTATTGTGGGCTTATTGCATATCTAAATATAGTGCTACTAAAGTTACTTCTTATGAGTTGGTGTATGGACAAGAAGCCGTTTTGCCCGTTAAGGTAAATCTTAGCGCATTGAGAGTGGCACGACAAAATGATTTGTCGGTCGTGGATTATTATAATGCTATGGTAGATAGAATAGATGACCTTAATGATGAAAGGTTTAGAGCTTTGAGAGATATTGAAAAGGATAAATTGAGGGTAGCTAGAGCCTACAATAAGAAAGTAAAGGAAAAATCGTTTCAAGTAGGAGATTTGGTTTGGAAGACAATTTTACCTGTCGGGTCTAAAGATAATAAGTTTGAAAAGTGGTCTCCTAGTTGGGAAAGTCCTTTTAAGGTTGCAGGAATTGTACCTGGAAATTCGTATATATTGCAATATTTACAAGAAGACAAGATGCCTCAAGCTATCAATGGGAAATACTTGAAGAAATACTATCCGAGTGTGTGGCAAGATGCTTTAGAAGAGAGGTAAGCATATCTGGCCGATGTAATTTTCCATCATTCTAGGATACGTAGTTATACATGGCCGATGTATTTACTATCACCCTTAGAACATACATGTGGCCGATATATTGTTCATATCGTCCTAAGTACCGAAGATGAATAATGGATTATTTGATGATTGTACTGAGAAAAAGTATTTTTTGGTAAGTAAGCTTTACCAAAAAAAATAGGAGGGCATGTGTTGATAGCAAAAAATGGCACGGCCAGATTTTTGTGCATACTGGATAGTCTGGTGCTTAAGGCTATATTATCACCGATCTATCCGGTGAGTAGAAGGGGATTTTGTGTAGAAAACACGCTCTTTATAAAATTGGTCCGGCGAGTGCTCCGGTGTAAATGCCAGAATATCCGGTACCTGTAAGTTGATATTTGCCGAAAAACCTGTTCTCTGCAAAAAAAAAAAAAATAGTCTGACGAGGGTTCTAGTGCAATCGCTAGACTATCCGATGCTTATAGCTTGAATCCCATAGAGAGAATTTCTCTCTGCAAAAAATAGTATGGTGTGTTATCCGAGGTAGCGTCAGATCATTCGGTGAGTTCAATGGCAAAACTTGTAAAGGAAATTGCTCTCTACGAGAATTAGTTCGGTGAGGCTTCCGGTGTCAACGCCAAATCATCCGGTGCATGTATTTCAAATTTTTGCAACAGGATTTGCTCTCTGTAAATATTAGTCCGGCGATAGCCTCTGGTGAGTGTATTTCAAACCTCGGACTATCCAGTGTATACTAGGAAAGAGTTTGGGGTCCAGCCGAGTTGAACTCACCGGATAGTCTGGCGATCAAAAGTTTGTTCTTATCGGACCATCCGGTGTTCAGTTCGAGTCTGACTCGGGTTGGATCCGTAGATCTGTTCGGATTCTTTTCACATTTTTGGCTGAACAGAATGTGTTTAGAGTTAAAATAGAGTCATACTTTGATTCTCTAGGACCAAGATCGCGTCCCCCTTATAAATAGTTAAGGGTGGAGGCCGATTGCAACAACAACTCAGTCAATCGTAACTATTGCATGTACCTTTTGTTTTTTTACTTTTCTGCATATTATGGTAGTTTTAGAGTAATTCTTCGCTGCTACTTTGAGTCCTCGTATTTTGGGTGGTAGTTCTTTATTGATTTGCTTGTAAATCGTTCGGACTGTGATCCTCAAGGTTGCCGGTTGAAATTCTTTTCTTGTTTGCTCGTAAACATATCACGTGTCACCGTGAAAAGTGATAGTTATTCAGAACGGATTTATGTTACACGGGATTACCAAATTCGGCGCCAACAATCGTGTTAATTCATAGCTAAATATCTTTCTCAGTTATTATTCCTCTACAACGCTGTGTCTTGGAACTGCATTTTTTTTGTGGCTGTTACTTCAATCTGAAGATCCGAAGTAGTGAAGTATCTTGGCAAGCTGGCAAGCTAGAACCTCTCAACAAAATTCAGACAGGATGATGAGACTTGTATTCAGGCGTGTTGCAAACATCAGTTAGCAATCCTATGAATTTGTTGTGACCAGTTCAACTGGATTAACATGCCGCTACACTTCAACTGTTTTAAATTCAAATTCTAATTAGAAATTGTTTTAACAAATACAGGGTCAGACTGTTGTATTCAAATGATTATTACAAATAGCTAGCAGATAAACGGGTATATCCGTAAGTGGTAGGTATCCATGAACGATAGGTTTTGCATCCTCTCTTCATCTGTGGATGTTCACGGTATACTACGTATGAGTAAAAACTGGAACAAAATAAAGATCACTGTTGTTTCGGCCGGTAAAATCATTTCCTGTGGAAGGTCTCACGACATGCCCCAGTGTCATCGTCCGATGAACATCGATATTAGTGCACTGCACATGTGGACTATTTTATACGTGCAGTGTACCAATCTCGATGTACATTGAATGGTAGTGAAGTTGTGATGTGAGCTCTTAATAGTGGAAGAAAATCCGCTAAAGTGTCATTTTGCTGGGCCTCCTGCGTTGTAATTTTGTGGGGGATCTAGAGGATGCCTCCTGAGTCTGATGGAGCCCTCAAGTTAGCAATACATTTGAACAAAGTAGTCATTAAGCTTTCTAGCTAAAGTAGCCTTTTTTCCTTGGGAGAGTAGCCCCCAAGCTATGACTTACAGTAGCGCTTAAGTTAGCCGGTTGTGTGAGGCCTATAAGTAGAGATGACAACCTTTTTTAGTGGGTTTTGCGTAGTGTGCTACCAGTTCTTCGTGGGTCTGGTCGATTAGACCATGTATGAAGGGTTAGGGCATCTCATATTTTCTTAGACTTAATTTATCTCCTACCTCAGATTGGTTTTTATCCTTATTCTTGTTTGCTTGTTGAGATTGATCTTCATGTCAGGTCAACTATGTCTTAGTACGATTAGTAACACTTCGGCTCGTAGTGTAACCAGGCAGAGTGGACTCATCTACCTATCTCTTCTTCCTCCTCTTCTTTTCCGTCTATAGTTTCTTCTTCTCCTCCCTCATTCATGACATAACATTATTTTTTGGGGGGAGGGGCTCAAGCACTACAACAGAATACGACATCGGTGGCGGTTCAAAATCGCAATCAATGACGGGTTTTGAACCGCCACTGATTACTCGGCACTGATAGTAAGTGACTATCAGTGTCGAGTCTAGAATTGACACTAAAAACTATATCAGTACCGGTTAGAACCACCAACTGGTATTGATATGGTTTTTCCCGATTCAAACTTTTTGGGCCAAAAAAAAAACAAGAAACTTTTTTTCAGCCAGAGGCACCCGACCAGTCATGCTTCTCTCCCGATCATACAAGTTATGTGATTTTTGCTCACATGCGGCAATCAGGATTCAAACTCACGACCTCACAGCAGACCCTCGCGCATGACCGCTCTAACCATCTCAGCTATCGTTCGTTCTCTATTATAATAGCAAAATCAATCATTTTGACATCTTCTGACTAAATGTTTGAATGGCTATATGGACATCTACATGACCTCAAATAAAAAACTGATCAACTACAAAGTTGTAGATCTCGTCGAGAGCTATAATTTTTATGTAATGTTTGTCTCCGTCCGACTTCGTATGAAAATATTATGAATTTTTAAGATGAGTTGTTATCGAACACAATTAAAACTTTGTTAAGATTATTTGGACATCTAAATGACCTCAAATTGAAAAGTTATCAACTACAAAGTTGTAGACTCGTCGAGATCTACAATTTTTATATAAAGTTTTTCTCCATCCAACTTCGTGTGAAAAAGTTATGATTTTTTTAAGATAAATTGTGACAGTAGCAATCATCAGTGTCGATTCGTGGCTAGAACCGACACTGATATATTATCTCGGTTCGTGGCTAGAACCAGCACTGATACTGATTTATCAGCTAATAAATGATTTTAGTGTCAGTTCTTAGCTCACTGATAGTTCGCGTGTGAAAACTTAAGAACCGGTATTGATACATCTTCAGTTCTGATTCTAATACAACCAGTACTGATATATCACTACTTTTAACTAGTTCTGCAGTAGTAAAGGGTGTTGGTTGCCAAGCTGTAGGCCGGGAGGCTCAGCTCGTAGCCCCCTCAGCGTAGCGATTCGATCGGAATCCTCTGCAATTGCTTCTCCCAACTGCAGATACTACTGCAGCTACAGTAGAATGCATTAGGTTGATTTCACGCTGGATGCATCAGATCTATTTTATTATGCAAATAGTGGTCCTCTGCATTAATTCATCGTTAGTGCAGAGGATCAGGATCCGTAGCAATTGCGTTGTTCTCGTCCAGTTGGATTCTGATCGTCAACATGACTCTCCACCAAAATGAGTCTATCCTTGCGTACCAGAAGATCGGAACCAATCCTACGTCACAACGTAGTAATATGCAAGCCATCAGCCTGATTGTTTTTTTAGAAAAATGACATTATATCTCAATTAATTGATGTTCCTTCAATCAAAACAAGCACAAGACAGAAAGAATATAATTGGAATTTAGACATTCACATATATAATAAACCCCTTATACGCTGTGCTGGCCAGTGCCTATCCACACAACCGCTAAGATCCGAAACCTATCACAGAAACCACGGACATACATATAATACATACCAATACATAATACTAACAAGATACCAATGCAAGGAGCCCCAAAAAATAGAACGACCGATTCAAGAGCGGTGGCCCCGTTTCATAATCGACGGAACGCTTTCAGCAGCAGCATTGGTTGTTGATACCTTAATCCACAACATGATGCAATTATCAAACCGGAAACGCCAGGGTGTTTGACGCTAATTCTGCATGCATTTATGCGAGCCGAACCGATGGGTCATGCGTGACGTGGCTGCTGCCCGCATGCATGGCGAATCCGTCGCGTACGTGTACTCCGATCCTCCAGCTGCAGCAGGGCGACGTACGATCGAGTCCAAGCTAGGAGAACCTGGTTACAGCTTTCATTTCTTCCATGAGATCGAACCGAACCTTCCACGGAAGCTTCCATTTATTTCTGGGCGAGTTAGGACAGGATTAGGAAGGATTTATGATTGTTAATTCGAGGGCGCCGGTGCAGAGGGCGGTGCACATGAGGGACAGCAAGGCAAGGCAAATCTAAGCTACAGTCAAGAGCATGCAGGTGCTCCGACATGCAATTTGTCATTTTATGTATACCCCTTTGGAGTTTAATTTGGACTGCTGCAGCCTTCCTCCGGCCTAGCTACAGTCAGTCAGGGTCTGAATCCGGCAAGGGACGACGAAAGATCCCGGTTCATCCTGCTGGTTTCCTGGCCAACTTTTGTTTTCTCGGTTTCTCCGAATTTTCTCAGGTTGTGTGATTGTCATATGCTAGTATATACTTACAAAACACCACTTCAAGATATGAGGTATTAAGTGTTCAAGAAGAGAGATAATATAGAAAGCATGCCTAACAAATTAAATTAAAAATATACAACTATTTAAGTCCTTTAATTCCTAACACAGAAAAGTTTTGTACGCACCTCTAAATTGACTTTAGACGAAGTACAGGCAAGTATAATCCATCAGATATTTCGACTTCAGTTTAGCTAGCTAGCGAGCGAGCGGCAGCTAGTGCCGGTGATCCAGCGTACAAGTATAAACATAGAAAATAAACATAGGTATAATGATGCAGCTTTAGCCTAGAAATTAATAGCATGTCTCTTTCGTGGCTTCAAAAAGGGGAGGATCGGCTACAGTTGCACTTTAATCGATCACAAATTATGGTATCGATCAGGAGGACAGCAACATATATGGGAGGCTGGATTAAGGAGAGACAGAGAAAGGCTTAAAGCTCTAATTGTTATGGAGTCTGAACACAGTTATATTAGGAGTATGTACTCCAGAAGTACATACTCCCTGATATGATATACCACATAAATGACCTAGATATACTCTTTTATCACTATAAGTATATTTATATACTTATTTTAAGATGCTCTAATGTGAACTACATGAAAAAAATGCAATCTTTTTTAATAGATTTTGATAATACTTTTATATTTGTACATAAAAATGTAATATACTAAAAAAAAGTACAAACCACCTAAAAATGTATACATATGTATACTCTATATACATACTATTTATCACATGAGATACTCACTATGTTATGAGATACGTATGTGGGAGTACATACTTCCGAGAGTACCAACTATGTTTCATATATATATATATATATATATATATATATATATATATATATATATATATATATATATATATATTTAACATCAAGCACACTAAATAAGTATTCAACGCGCCATCCAATCTGCAATCGGGAAAAACCGAAAGTTTACTCTCGCAATCGAAAAAACAATATTTTTACTTTTGCAACCGGAAAAAGCCATCTAGCTAGCCTTTAAATAGTGGTTGTTTCCTATCTCCCCTCTAGTCCCTCGTAAAACACTATAGGTCTTCATATCTAGATTTTTAGCTAATATCGGTGGAGACGATTTAAGAGGGTCGTGAATCTCTCCGTCTTTCTGTGCTCGTTACACTTGCAATGCATGGTCAAACTTTTTATACTTTCCCTTTGTAAAGGTCACTAGTGATCTAATTGTTGTACGTAAACTTGTAATGTTCTGGGTGGAGTTTGGCTATTAATCCAAAAGTATTATTTTCAATAAAGTTTGTTAGCGGATTACTTCATTGATTAGTGGGAGAAAATCTTACGGACTGTTATTGCCAACAAAATCAACAAGAGATTATTTTCTTGATTAGCTAAAGATCGCTTCCCTATTACGTTATTAGTCTTTTTTTAAAGAGAAAATCTTATAGGTAATATTACCAATAAATCAGAAAGAGATTATTTCCTTAGTCAGCTAAAGATTACTTCCCTGATTACATAATTAATTTTCTTATTTAGGGAGAAATTTTCACAAGTTGTTAATTATTGTGAAATGAATCAATCCGTCAGAATTTTTGGTTTTCTTTTTTTATAATATATATTTTTTGGTCACGTAACATATATTTTGTGGTTTGCTTGCTAATATATTTCTAGTACACCTGACAGGCAGGAGAATAGATGTGTTCTGGTCACACAAAACCATGCATTTCGGTATTATTAAATCAGTGTTATGTTTTTTCATAGGATCTAGAAGAGCATGTCTTGCACCATATTCATTTTCCAGTGGGTTTCGAGTTTGTTCCATTTTTTTGATTTTACCACATTCCTTCCAGTTTGTTTCGATGGGGTTGGCCTGATGCGGGTCGGCATGTGAAATATTTTTCCACGCGCTGCGTGCTAAATAGCACGTGTGTATAGTTGAAAATGTTTGTGGTGCAAATGATTATAAGCACGTACTTGTGATGAGGTTGATGTAGGGTCATCTCAACTTGGTGTATACGGGGCCGGGCTAGCTAGCATATATATATATATATATATATATATATATATATATATATATATATATATATATTGTATGCATGGTGTGTCACTATGGAGCAGTAGTTAGTGTTCTCAAAATATATATTTAACTATTATTTTTTGTGTAATAATTTATTTCTAAAATATAATAAAATTATACTATTATAAAGCTACTTTTTACCCATATCATTTTATAAATATTTAAAATCAATATATAAAAGTAATTTATAGTTAAAATTTATTTTTTGACTGTATGCAGCCAAAACGATATTTATTGGTAGCGGGAGGAACATAACCAATGGCCAAGCCAGTACAGCTTAGTAGACATAAACCGTGGCCGGTCATACCGCGGATTGAGAGTAACCGGGAAGCATATATGCTTGAGTCTTGCGCAGCGCGGCGCCATGTCGAAGCACGGCCCGGGCGGTGGTCAAAAGTTCCGCAGATATGCATGGCCACGGTCCACGGATCAGCACGGGATCTGCCGCGCGGACCCATGCGCTACAGTCGTTGCTCCATCCAGCTGTAGTGTAATCTGTCTGTCATGCTCGCCTAGATCTCATCTAACCTACTAGTTTAGTATACACGGAAAAGTAATTGCAGCGTGGCCCCACCGGCCGTACCACGCCCTCGCCTCGTACGTACACTCGCCGTACGCCGGTCTGGGGCCGCGTTCTCGTGGATGCTCCTCTCTCCACGTGGCCACAGCGCAGCAGCCAACGCAAGGCAGGCAGGATGGGAACGCCGCGCGGAGCATCGAAGACTTTTGCCCTTTTCTATTTCTGGTTCGGTTTTTACTGTTACTAGAAGTTAGAAGTTAAAATAGATAAGGTGTGAAGAGGTGGTTTGTAAGAAAAATGATAAATTTGTTGGGAAATATTTTTCTGAGAAGCTATGTACTGAAAAGCTAAAGATTTATTATAAAAGATAATAACTTATATTTAAAAGCAATTTTTAGATAAATCAAAATCACAGTTTTTTAAAATAGACTAAAAGTAGAGATCTAAACAAACAGTCCTATTTAGGACGGGAGGAAGTATTTGCTTTCAAGAAACGGGTGCCATAGGGGAGCTGTGCCTCTGCGTGCTCTCTCATCACCTTATGATATTTGATTGGCATCAGCTGCCGTCTGATTTGATTAAGCATGTTCGCGTGCACAGTAATAGCTAGTGACACGATCGATTAGGAAACGGGTACGTGTCAGAAACTACGCACGCACCGTGGCGCGGTGGACGCCAGCTTGTTCAACGACTAACCCAACTGTCCCCTCCCCGCAGTGTATTTTGTTTTTATTTTCCCCTGTCCTGAATCAGAGTCGCCAATCACGGTGCATATGAATGTTCCTAATTGGAGTAGTTGTGATCTTTCAGTTCGATGGCACTTGTGATGTGTGCAGTTTTGCATATGTATTGCCACGTCATTGTTCCTCCCCAGTATACACCGATGATTTTTCTTTTTAATAATTGCTGCTCCAAACTAGAAGAAGCTTGACTTTTTCAAATAAAAATACGTCTTACCCCAGCCGCTCTGTTGCTCTCACGGTCAGACAGTAAGTACATGTTCCATCTGCATGCAATCAGTTGTGAACTTGTGACAGATGCATATGTGTGCGCAGGCCAATTTCAGAGAAGTAGAGATATGTTTGTCCATCAGAAAATTCAGAATGAAGCGTGATAACGACTCAAACAGTGCTATGCTAATGGCCCAACTAACTGAAACTAACAAGACGAAACCTCATCCTGCCATTCAGCATCAGACTTCCATCCTTCTTCCTCTTTCCAAGAATTCAACATGGTCCTCTCAAAATAAAAAATACACGGTTTAGTTCGAGTTGACAACCGCATTGCCTTCTCGAAACAAGATGCGGTAGTGTAAACAAAAAAAAAGGTTCACTCCTTGACCTCACAGGACCTGAAGTCCTTGAAGACCAATTAGGTCTCGCGTTCAATTGACAAACCAATGCTTTCCTTCCAACTCCCATGGTCAAAGTGACAGTTGGAATCTCAACTGGCCAAGCTCTTGCCGTACAAAATTTCCTAGGAAAAAGTTGAGATGAAACGGCAGATAGTTCCTCCAGCTCCAGGTCTTGGGCTCATCCGGTGCGATAACGCGTCACATTGGAGCAAACCGACGAGGCGGCAATCAGGCAGTACGACCTCCAGGTTCTCTCTCTCACAAAAAAAAAAGGGAAAAAAAAGGAACTGTATCCATCAGAATGGAGCATGGCATGCAACGACCCAAACGGTTTCGATTCGAATGGAGGATTTCCGACGGAATTTCATAGGACTTGTATTACTTACCTCGAAATTCCTGTGAAATTCCTACATCCTAAAGATAATTGCTACTGGAATAACAGGAAAAATGAGGAAAATAAAATGCTTCTAGAAGAACTGCTCCCTTACTACCTCCTGATCAAGATCCAAGAAGTACTACCACATGGCACTCGCCGATTTCCAAATTGGCAGTAACAGGCCGGAGGTGCTCAATGGTCCTTCCATCCGCCTATCACGTCATCAAATCACGCAACAAATTACACATGATTTCATCTACTTTCAATCTACGTAAAAGATAATAACAGCAATTCAATTACAGAGGCCAACATATCGAACCAGAGTCGGGCAGATGAACTGAAACTGTGGCCACAGTACACGGTAAACCACAGATTACCACGCAGACATTTTTCGGAAACACTGGTTTACTGTAATTCAGAACAGACCTTTTCTACTTGGAAAAAAAGCGGAAGGGAATTGAAGAAACAGAATTTAAAGAAAGCTACTCAAACATCTAACCCATATTCAACATTTTTCTGAGAAACTCACCTGCTCCAACTAGACTAGATATCGATAAATCATGAATGATGCCATATTAGCAGCAGAAATCACTTCATATGCGCACCTGTCAACAGGTATCAGAATCCAGGTTCGTTTGTTCTCAATCCACCCAACAAAGGTTTCATAATACACCATACATGTTTAATACTCTTAGAATACAATAGTAGGGTGCCAAAAAGAATCTGAAACATATACGGTTCGACGTTAACATCAACAAGATCCTGTGGGTAGTCATACTGAACCCTGAGCTACTTCACTGGCTAACAGAGAGGGACCTCTGCCTGCGAGGAGACCTACTATGGGCTGGGCTTGCACTCCTCGATCTGCTGTCCACTGGTGAGCACGAAAAAGATCTTTCCCGTGGAGACCGCAACCTGTCATGATGGTAGATGCATCAATCAACTAGGGCGTCAAGAGCACAAAATTTTCAGAGAGCTGAACAACAGTGAATCGTACTTTGAATGGTGCTTTCGCTTAGGTGCCGGTGAGTAGCTTCGGCTGAGGGACCGTGATCTACCCCTTGGAGAATAAGAATTTCCAGGTGACCTTGAGCGCGATCTCCCATCATAAGAATGGCTTCTGCCACTACAAAAGTAAATATTTACAAATAAATTAGTTTCTGCCATGCCACTGCAGATGGATAGTGTATTCATAAAACAAAAGAATTGAAATCAATGCACAGTTGAATAATTGGGATGAGAAAGTGATGCACTGTACCTGACTCTTTCCCTGGACCTCATCTCAGAAGGCTTCTTTCTGTTCTCCTCTGCAAAAATAACAGTAATTTCCCTTCCAAGAAACTTCTGCCCATCCATATGGTATTTTGCATCAGCAGCATCGTCAGGATTGAAGTATTGAATGAACCCAAATCCTCGAGGATCCCTGAAACATTAACAAAGATAAGTTTTTTTCTTGAAAAATGGCAATCCTCCAGAATAATACAGAAGAACCATGCAGATAAGACTGCAAGTCAGTCAAATCAAGGAATTGTTAATTCTTCATTTGGATGTTGATATACACAAATCAATTTCAACAGTAAAGCAGGCACTAGGCTGCTGACCTTGCACTCATCAGAGTTTAAAGATAGACTTGAAACTCTTCATAACTTGCATATCTCTTAAATCTCTATTTCTTCCTTCTCTTCAATAGTACTCTTTAAGACTTGCGTCTTCAAAAAAGTTACTTTCACTGTTAACCTCAAGGGGTGGGCAAAGCAATTCAATGTAAACCAATAAAAACAGAGCATAAACAAAAAAAAAATGCTAAGTACAGGTCCAGAATTTCAATAACAAGTGGCATCCGTAATCAATTAATAAACCTGTTCTGGTATAAATATAAAATAGTGTACTATAGATCTCCAAACTGCACATAGGCCTCCACCTGAAAATGCCCACTCAAAGTAATTAAGATGAGGTGCCTTACCCAGTGTAGTAATCCCTTGGCAGATATATGTCTTTAAGACGACCAAATTTTCCAAATGGTCTACGGAGGTCATCAGGCCTGCATTTGTAATAAATAATAATCTCCAAGTTAAAACGGTGTGGCGTTAAATAAGCTATTCTCATTGGTCTGCAACAATGAATCACCCCATAGACATAAAAAAAGGATTCCATAACCAAAAGATCTGTGCAATTAGGGGAAGTGGAGATGGGGCACATTTCATGAAGGAAAAAATTGCACAGCAAAATGCATTTCCAATCCTTCAATGATAGTTCAGGGAATAGCTAAGCAGGGGTGGGAGCACAGTAGATAGACCCGTATATGTTCAGTTCCTATTTGTTCTGTGCAAAATCTACATTCCTTCAGACTAATTTGAAAAAAAATGATCTAAACGTTATTATTATTGTTGTTATTATTATTGTTCTTGTTGTTGTTGTTGTTGCAGTTATTGTTGTTGTTGTTGTTGTTGTTTATTTTGCTTTGCAAACCAAGATACAACACCCAAGCATAGCTAAAGATGAAGAACTTGAGAATATGAGAATATCACACAACGAAATACATATGCACTGATTCTATTCTTTCTAACCCATTCTGATTTTTGAATTAATACTATTGACAGTAAGTAACACCAAATATTAGTTAAGTCTACAAGGGAAAAATCATGCCATTACTGATCGAGGAGCAAGGAGAATCTTACCTACAATCCCGGCGAAGATTCCTCACCAGAAGACTAGTTGGGAGGTCTCTAGCACGGCCTCCATAACGACCACGAGGACTTGGACTGCGGGCTCTTCTCCTGTAACCTCTTGGCGGTGATGGACTGTAATCGTAGCTTCTCCCCATACTGATCTAAGAAAATAAGAAAAATAATGGTCATTAGAAGCAACACAACAGCAATTATATTTCATCTGCATTATGTATTTACATATCAGTCCCTCTTCAGACACAAAGAATGTAAGTCATGCTAAAAAGAAATCTTTTGTTTTAAACATCACAATCCATAAGGGTTTCCTATCTTTCCTTCTCCCACTTCCACTCCGCAATTCTACCAGAGCGCCTCCGACGCTCCATCCAACGACGCCCCCCAATCCCTAAGCAACACTTGAGTTTCAGCCTCCAAAGCTGGACCCTCCCAAACGGCCAAACATACTCCCCAAAACTCCAACCCCAAATGATTCCAAACAAGAACTCCCCGTATTCGCCAATGAATCGCAACACGGTACAGAACTAGGGTTCATTCACAGGGGAAAGAAACGACCGATCGATGGATAAAACGCACTCCAAATCATAATCCAACCGCGTCAAATTCCAAGAAGGGAAAACGACGAGTGCGGCGCTCACCCCGGCCGAGCAAATCGGATGAAACTACCAGCTAGGATTACAAGTTCTATAAGAAATCTCGGGCAGGATCGCCTCTCGGATTCGAGCGATACCTGTTTTTTTTCTAGGCCTTGAGGGGCGGTGGAACGCCTGTGGTCTCCAGAAGCTTCCGAAACGCGACCGCGAAGGGTGTGAGGTCAGGGGGCGCCGTGCGCGAGACCGTGTGGTTTTAAGGGAAGGGCGAGGTCCGGCGCACCGTTGGATTCGGGCCTGGAGAACAGTTGGACGGTGGATGTGGATGGTTGTTTTGTTGGGCTTTAAGAGCCAGGCCTGTTTTGGGCTTGGTCTGTAGATCATGGAATTAGGCCCAAAATAGGACCCAGGTTTGTAACTTTAATTATTTTTGTTCCTCAAAAAAACTGCCTTTTTCCCGCTTATTTATTTATTTATACTATAAAACTATCTTCATTTCCCTTCACAAGTTCTTTTTATCATATTCCTCTGAAAAGATCACCTTTCTTCGGATGGCGAGTTTCTTCTCCAATCAAGAATATTTTTTTCTTCGTCATGAACCTAAACATATGCTAGTTAATGCGATCTACTTCTTATGATTACGCCTCCCAAGTTTGGTGTATTGTCACCAGAGGAAAGTAGTTTGTTTGGTAGACTATTTTCTTAGCAAAATTGTGTGGTATATTCGTTTTCTTTCCCATATTTCTTGTTTCTATCAAGTTTGGTATCGCGGCGACGTGACAAAACTCGAAAAGGCCTCAAAGCTGATCTTTACACCTGTCGATAAAGATCGGCAAAGGGAAGTACGGCCCAGGCTCCAGAACACAGCGCTGTTGCCGGATACCACATGATCACCATTTGTCACCGGCCATTGCCAAACAGCAACGGAGTCAAACAAATATCCTCCTACGGTTATAAATATACGTCATTTTAGAAAAAAAATTAATTAAAATTTTAAAACTTTAACTAACAATAGCTTTTAAAATATTTGGCTTGAAAATTTAAAATCATATGCGTAGATTTATCTAAAAAATAATTTCATAATATCATAAATTTAATACAATTTATAAATATATTTTAATAAAAAATATTAGTCAAAATTATGTATCAGAGACCGTGTCTTATCTAAAACGATATGAATTTATAATCACTGTAGTAGTAGTCTTGTACTCCCTCTGTCAAAAATATAGGCTGTATTATTATTTGAAAAGGTAAAATTTTATAAATTTTAACTAACAATTAGTTAAATTATACGTATATTTTAATATATAAAAGTTATATCAATAGATCTATATTTTATAGATCTTTTAACACGATATTAATTTTGTAGCAATTAATAATATATTACAAAATAAACTAATAATTAAAATATACTTTTAAAGAATTTTTCTAATCTTATAATATCTCTATATTTTGAGAGAGAGAGTACAACACATGTGCATCGGTGCATGGATCGGCGCATGTGTGGCCCCCAAGTATGGGCAACCAAAGTTTATTTTCTTCTCTGAAAGTTCCTTTGATCTCAAGCATCTCTCAAAGGCTTTCTGAAGACGATGTGATGCATCATGCAACGCCCCGCTGCCTTCTGGTTTGGCGCGATAATGTCCTTACGTGTCATATTTTCTCATGTCCCCGAGTGCGACTGGATGGGTTCCACGTAACCAAAAAAGTAAAGTTAGACTGATAGATTATCTTCTGTTTGGTTCGAGTTTAAAAATTGATCATGCGTTAAAAAATGACACTGTCTACTACATAAGCTAACACTACTGTAGAAATCTTTGTAAAGACAGTTTAAAAACTCTATGCGGAATGTTTTTTAACCATGTGTGTAAAAGAGTCTATACAAATAATTAGTAAAAACGGTTCAGTGATTACACCGTATGAGCTAGTGAAATAGTATATATATATAGTTTGATATATGAGCCGTCTGAACTAGCGTAGTAAGTACAGATGGCTCATTATCTGAGCCATCAGATTATCTGAAATTCATCTCCATTTGATGATCTGCGTCTCACAACACAAATCAATTCAAGATATAGTAACCTCACGAATAAGTGAGGTACTTGCGCAGGCAGAGCAAGACTGCAAGATCAGATTCAGAACCAAAGAAAAAAAAAGTGAGACACTTGCCCTTCGTCTCATTAAATAATTAGACCACGAAAATCCCAGCACCAACAACTACAGCTAGAGTTAGACTAGACCCTGCTCAAATCCAATCATGCCATATATGATGCAACACTAGATACACAAAAGATAAGAACACCACACCACATGACTAATCAGATCAGATCAGCGCTTGCTACTTCTTGGAGGACTTGGTGGCGACCTTCTTGGGTGCCTTGTACTCGAGGACGGTGGTGAGGTACTTGAGGACGGCAACGAGATAGACGAGGGTGCCGGTGCCCACACGATACGTGTACCAGTCCTTCTTGAAGTAGTGCTCGATGCGGTTGATGGGGATCTGGAGCTCAGCCTTCACGAACCGTGACACCGGCTTCTTCTTTGGGCCGCACAGCTTCCTCCTGCCACCGCCGCCTTTTTAGCTTGCCGTCGGCGCCATCCATCTCATGGGATCTGCGGGGATTTGGAGGTGGAGGAGGGATTAGATTGGTTTTTTTTCGTGCGATTTGATTTGAATGGGCTTCGTTTATAGGGTTTTGGGGGAGTGATTCGTGTGATGTGGGGTTGTCCCTGCTCGATTTGATGCTAAGCTAATGGCGGGGATTGGATTTTAGAGACGCGATCCGTGGGGACGTAGCGGGCCAATTAGGAGCGAGGGAGCGGATAGCCGTCTGTAATAACGTAAAGCGTTCCATCTCCCTTGGCCATTTTCTCAGAATGCTCCTGTTTTTAGATATATATGATATTTGTTTTATCACGGATAACTTCAAATACGATATGTCTATATTAATATTATAGACGGTTCCAAATTAAAACCTTTTGTTCTAAAAGCGTCCAACTATTTCCGGACGCATCTTGTCATCTTTGCATAGATGTCTCTAAAACTATCTGTATAAAAACGTCATACTAAATCATTTCTATAATAGTGCAAAGCACATTTTGGTGAGAAAATCGGCTACCCTGATTTTAGTTGTCGGCATTTTTAGATTGGTCAAAAACCAAACATCATTCTGTTGCCGCAAAGAGGTCGTAGACCAAGTTTTGCTTTGGCTATATAGGAGCACGAATCGAACAACCTCTGACTAGTTATTACAATCAGAATGTGTAGTGTCAGTCATTAGTGTTGCCTAAAAGCGAGATAGATGCTACAGGTATGATAAACATGTTCTGATCGTGTAAGTATTATTGTTGCTTTCGCAAGCTGTCATCAACACCGTACAAATTTCAAATCCTCAACCATAAAAATGGGGGGTGGGGGGGGGGGGGGGGGAGAGAGAGAGTCGTCCAAATAGGTAGGGAGTCCGCGACAGGCTTCAAAATTTCGGCCGAATTTCAGCATATTTTGGTCCCCCGCCCCCAACAAAAAAAATTAGATATTGGGTATACGGGTATTATATTTTGATGAAATTTGATCAAATTAGGATTTTCCAGTCGAAACTTCAGAAGTTTTTAAAGAATACTGGCAGGTCCCCATTTTTTTTTTCTAAACCGAAATCCTAAACCCTGGTTCGCGAAAATCATGAAAGCTTGCAGTAAAATAGTTGAGCCGACAACATCAAAGCTTCCAATCATCAAAAGATGACGCGCGGACAGATATTGTTATAAAAGATCCGCCGACCGATTGAATTGTGTGCATGTGAGACTCCCGTCTGCAATCCAAAGGCAGGACGCAGCAAAGCACTGACTTCCCTCTTGAAGGCCTTATCCGAGAGCCAGCGCTCTTTAGCCATTCTGTCTTTCTGGTGCAACTAGATACAGGTGTTAGCGCAAAGCAAGGCACTAATGGCATAAAGCTCGCCATGGGTTAGTGTTGCGCCGTCACCTGATTTCGAAAAGCAAGCCCGGATTATATTGGCAGACAATGGCATATGCATGGTAATGGTTCGCCTTGGAGCACCAAAAGAGGGGAGGGAGATAGCGCTCAGATCGAGAGGGACCCAAGTAAAGAGAGAAGGGTGAGGACTGAGGAGGATGCTGATCCGATCACGTTTGGTTGGAACTTTGGAAGCTGATGCGGGGATAGGTCACCAGCTCGGAACGGCCGCTGGTCGCCGGATGCGGTGGCTATATTCTGGTTTGACCACATGGGGTTCGGTTCATCTGATCATCTCTCTCTCTGGGACTTTCAGCTCGGAGTTGTACCAACAACTGTCGACAATTGTGTTCGCCTCGGTTTAGAGTTCCACATTATTAGGATTTGTAAGGCATTTCGGAGAGCGAGGATTTCTCTGTGAAAAGAAGATGGTAATTCCTGTCGACATATACTTTCTTGAAACCACCACGCCGAGCCGAAGCAGTTAACTACCGGAAGGCAAAGAATGTGTGTCCTCCCGTCCCTCCTTGATGGGTTCGCCGAACCAAGTCTCCATCTTTCGGCGACGCCGGCGGCAGTCGATACTACGTGGCACGAGTTACCACCTACCAGCTTCTTCCGGCAGCCGCAACCCCGGGGAATAAACTATCGCGAGCGACGAGTTCATACGAGTAAACAGAAATAAAACAAATCGACATCAAAACTACTAGAGGCGAGGCGGACACATGTGAAGCATTTTTAAGAAATCAAATTAAAATATATCTTAATTTACTTTACTTGTCACGAGTGATTAATATTGTTATTTATTTAATTTAATGATCTTCAGTTTTACATGAGATTGATGTGATTTAAATTGATTCGAGGTAGTCCATTGTCAATAATTCTCTAACCTGCTGTTTTACCATGTTGATTTTCAATGGTGTTATTATTTCTATTTTCTTCAAAAAGAGAATGTGTATTCTACCTTGTCTGATAGGGTTGTCCGGTATGTTTATCGTTTTAATACCGTTTTACGCTGTTTATGGTGGCTAAAAAAATTAATGGCTTTTATCGGTCCTATTTTGTCGGTTGGGAAAGTATCAGCGTCGACTTCTTCGATCCAGCTTGAAAGTGGTATTCAGAGTAGCTTAAAATTGTTAGTGTCAGAACCTGTAGTTGTTTTGCCTTTTATTTTATAAATATCTAACTGTACTGTGTTAGTACTTAATCAAATAAAATCATCCATTAAAAAAAAAGATAAGAGGAAGCGGAGCCTTTTTCACTGTGTGTACGCACCACGCACGCACCGCAAAGTCGCCGCTTGGTCTGCTTCTCTAGCTAAGCTAGCACAGCTGTTGCACCGCCTCACCTCTCTCTCTCCCTCTCCAGACTTCACTTGAACCTCCGTGTAACTACTGCCGTCGTTAACGTCCTAATCGCTCCTGCTCTTGTGCGTATAAAGCCAGGGCCTGACCTTCGCCAAGATACACTCTGCTCCTCTGTTGGGACCTGCTGGCTCGGCTCCCTTACCCAACCGAGCATTCCGGTCGAGGCAAGCTTTCGTCCGGGAGAAGCAAAGGCAAAGCTCGGCCTCGGAGGCCAAGTGGAGGAAGCACTGATCCAAGGTACCGGTCTTCCGTTCATGGCTTCCTCTGTTTGTTTATAGACTTTCGTCTTCGTTTCCTTTTCCCTTTTGTTCTCTTCTTTCCCTCATGCAATCCGGGGTATCTTCTTTCTAGCTATGTCCTATTGCGTTAATTTTGACATTGCTCTTTCTGGGCATGTTCTCCTTGTTGTCGTTGGTTACTACAGTTAGTTCTCATCTTTTTGAAACAACTGTTAGGTGTTAGCTCCCTTCAAGAATCAGGATCTCCTCTGTTTCTGTTTAGTTGCTATTTATCCAGCTTCTTAAATTTACCTACAGACTTGACGTTCTTGTCACATGTCTTACTGCTATTAGATATGTTTGGTAGAGTTTTCAGAGCAACTTCCTAGCTAGAATTAGGGGAGCTCTACCAAACAATAGCTTTTAGATTTTAGTTCCCTGAGTAGAATCCGTAGGAGTGATTCTTTGAAATGAACTAGAAATTGGGAAGCTGAAAAAAAAAGCTTCTCCTGATTTACTTCCTACGTAGAATCATTTTCTCTATATATTTTATTTTAGAGAATCACTGAAAAATCATTTTCAGCCACATAATCACTTCCTTTAAATAATCACTCCTTACAGAGAATTTAGATAAGAGAAAGCTCTACTAAACAGATTTTTAGCATACCAACCTAACATGAATTGATTTTAGAGTAAATTACACCCACGGTCCATGAATTTGCTTGGGTCTCTGAAAGTGCAGATTTATGGTCCTTAAATTTGCTAAATATGTAATCTAGATTTAATATCCCCAAAAAAACCTTCGCCTGCTGACGAGGCATCCTTTGTCACCCTCTCTCTCCCCACACGGGTAGCGCTCACATAACGTTGGGTATTTTCGGGATTTTATGCTTAAATGATATATTTAGTAAGTTTAAGGACTTCGAATATGCATTTTAAGAGTTTGGGAATTTGGATGACACATCCGAATAAATTTAAGGATCATTAGTGTATTTTACTATTTTATATGACTTCAAAGATGTAGTTCTGTCGGCAACATATGAACTTTTTATCTCGTTCATTTGTCCATTAGATCTAAAGGCAGTGATAAAAGATTTGTATCAAGGATAATATATACTTGAAGAAAGGCAAATATCCAACAGTGTGTACCGGAGACCATACCGATGTTCAAAACAACGACAAACCACAACAATTAGAGAGAAAATATTTTAAGTTTGGGAGATACAAGTTATAGGATAGTTATAATAACCACTTACTCATAATTAGGTGTTCTAGTTTACCAACCATTTGGATAAACAGACACATCGGTCCATAGCCAAGCGCAGCATACCCCGAGCAACCGCAGCATGGCCAGGTTCGTGGCCAGACGCTGACACGGGAGCATAACAGTGACCAGCGAGTTCGAGCCCATCTTGGCCTCCAACGTTCGTCGCATCTCAATTATTTTTCCTCTTTTCCCGTGACGTCGCAGCGTAGATAGGGCTACTGTTGGTAGGTGCAAACACGATTCGACCTCTGCCTCGAAGCATCTTCAACTAACCTGCCAACCGATCTTGACTGACATGCTAGTTTTGGTGCACGTCTCGCTGGTCCAACCAAGGTCACTGGGCTCGCTGCGACTATCTTTCTCTAGCTTCCAAGAGTGACACGAGCTTCTAACCATCAGATTATCGTATTGTTAATATTATCTCTGCACGAAATTCTGAAATCGTCAGCTGAAAGTTTCAGTTGCAGGAGGTGCTGGAAGAAACCCCGGCTTGGACACCGTGTTATCCGAGGATGTTGCAGAAAAGATGGCAGGGATGCTTCTTCTTGCTCGCCTTCCTTCTCTGCAGTGCATCAGGTACGCTGCGTGCAAGTTCTGACAGCTTTTCGTAAGTCTTCAGTGGCACCGGCTTCCTTCCTCGCTTTTCTTTTTTCTGTCCTAGCTCCCCTAAAAGAATGTTCTTTTCTGTCGGTAAGATTCTTTACTTCACTAGAAATGCATGATCATGTTGAATTCATAAAGTGTGCAGCATTGCAAAGGGGGCTTTTAAGCTACAAATTAAAGGCTAGAGGATATATATGCTCGTGCTTTTCCCCCTTTTCATGTCTTATCTCGACTCAACAAGATCATACGCGACACATGTGCCGTGTCCAAGTTTACCAGTTATCTCCTCATGTTTTAAGGAACTGAATGGTGCAGATGCTATCCTTGTTAAGATAAATTATTTTGATTGGCATATGTAGTAAGTAATCTGTTTTGATTTGAGGCCCTCCACTGAAATACTGAACGCTCTGAGCCATAGCCTGTTTGGTTCCTGGCCGTAATGTCCATCATGTTTTCACTGATGCAATCTTGCAGGCAAATAATTCAACCTTCTACTACTGTAATTAAACAAGATTGATTGCTGGCCTAGTTAATTGAAGGTATAATCATTACTAGGACCTGACAATTCTGGAACGTAATTGCAAGTGCCTGCAGGAAGGAGTTTGCTTAACTGAACCATGACAAACCGATTGAATTTGTTAAGGATACATTCTGCTTTACGTAAATGTTCATGAACTCGACTGTAAGGATCCTCCGCCTTAACTTATAAAAGGTTCGCTATTTTTCATAATTGCCAGGCATGATGTCTTCAGAAAATTCCCCGTCTGAGTTCGCCAAGATTGTCCAGTCTAAGCAGACCAAGCAAGCTCGCGTATGCGAAGCGGACCCCGAGCTGCTGCGATCCCTGGCCGGCAGCGAGTCAGAGGTCATGCTCACCATCCCCAGCGAGCAACTGCAGCACATCGCCGAGTTCCAGGAGGAAGCCGACCTCTGGGTCGTCGCCAACGTCGCTCGGTTCCTCCCGGCGACCAGGATCACGCACGTCCTGGCCGGGGACGACGTGCTGCTCGGTTCCCCCGGCAACGCCTACTTCCTGGTCCCGGCGATTCTCAACCTCCGCTCGGCCCTCGCCGCCGCGGGCCTCGACGGCCGCGTCAAGGTGTCGAGCGCGATGTCCGGGGAGGCGCTGGTCGCTCCGGCGTGGTCCGACGTCGTGGGACACGTGCTGCGGTTCTTGAAGGGGACCAGCTCGCCGCTGTTCCTCAAGTCCCGTCCGTCGGAGTCCACCGACGCCAAGGTCGACGGCGCGTACGCCGCGATGCGCGCGCTAGGCGTCTCGGGCGTTCCCGTGATCGCGGGGGAGCTCGGAGCCAGCGGTGTAGTAGCGGTGTACTACAGCTACAGCTACTTGCTGAGGGGTCATGATCAGTCTGGAGCTGAAGGAGCCAAGCGGCGGTCGCTAGCGACGGGGACGTTCTGCGTGGCGCTGCAGAGCGCGGACCCGGCGGCGCTGCAGGCGGGGATCAACTGGGCGTGCGGGCCAGGCCACGCTGACTGCTCGGCGATCCAGTCCGGCGGGCCCTGCTACAAGCAAAACAACCTGGCGGCGCTGGCATCCTACGCCTACAACGACTACTACCAGAAGATGGCCAGCACCGGCGCCACCTGCTCGTTCAACGGCACCGCCACCATCACCACCAACGATCCCAGTAATTAATCTGATCACAATCTTTTTCTACAGCTTGAGATTAAGCAGCAATGTTCATGAACGCTAATGGTTTCGTGTGACGGCTGGTTTCAGGCTCTGGATCATGCGTCTTCGCGGGAAGGTGAGCCTCAACGATGATCGCACTCTGCATTCTGCATGCACCCGTTCTGACAAGACTCGCAGAGACTTGACACATTTTCGTCTTCTTGGTATGCGTGCAGCTCCATGGCGGGAGGGTCCAACTCGAGCGTGCCGGTGGGTGCGAGCGCTCCGACCAGCCTCACCCCTCCGTCGGGCTTCACTCCTCCGGTCGGCTCCAGCCCTCCGTCGGGCTTCGCTCCTCCGGTCGTCTCAAGCCCACCGTCGTCCGACTTCAGTCCCCCCGCTGTCGGCACGGCCCCTCCCACCGCTTTCACCCCGCCGGCGGGCGGCGGCTTCGGGCCCCCAACCGGCGGGTTCGGCACCCCGCCGTCGTCGTTCGGCCCGTCGGGGACCTTCAACGGGAGCGGGACGTTCGGCGGGGGACCGAGCAGCATGCTCAACCCTTACAACAGCGGGTGCCGCGGCGCCGCCAGCTTGACTGCTCTGTCCGCCGTTGCACTTGCCGTTCTTCTCGTGTCCATGGATGCGATGTGAATTATCGAAGCTCTAGTGGCCAGAGAATCCGTTGTTGCTGCTGTTAGGTAGTGTTTGTTTGCTCGCATGGAAGATGATTCTGTATAGTATGGTTTAGCTGGATGAATTGATTATAGATGAGCTGATACAGATATGATGTTCAGTAAGCTATATAGAATGCTATATATTTATGTTTAGTTGATCGTATGAAATAAGATATCTTATATAAGCTTTTGCTTGGTTGCTTGTACCCTGTGAAGTGGGTTTTCCTCCTCCCTTATTAGGTTGAGCTTACCTTCTCTTCATATGCTATCGTAAGCGGTACATAAATATTGCTTTTGTAAGTAGTAGACCAAATTATTTTGCTTTCTGTTTTGGAATTTGCTATTCACAATGTATTTTTCAGACATCAGGTTTGCTATGATCAGAGTATTCGCTACTGAAACCAGTCCATTTCAGCATGTCTTGGATCAGGTCCTTGCATGCATATTGAAGGAAAAATTGAAGCCAGAGATTGATGCTCAGAATACTATGAAAAAAAATCAAGAATATGTATTGGGAAAATCTAACGATAAAAGGGGAGATGATTAGCTTTCACCAGCCAAGTCAAGAGAAACATCAGAATTTTAGACAATCCAAGCCAAGATTTAATGGGTCAGCTCAACACCACCAGATTTGCAAATTCAAGTCTTCCAAACTTGTTGAAGCACAAGCACAGACAACCTTCCAAAAGACAAGAAGAAATTGTCTAACATGATGATAAAAATTGCACTGACATGATGCTGAAAAAAATGCAAACACATATCATTTTAGAAGAACATAGTAATTACATAGACAGGTCAATCATGAATGAGATTTTGTGTTATAGTGTATGAAGAAGGTTAGATTAGAAATGTGCATCATTCTCTATTGACATCTTGTTTTATAAATTCACATGAACCATCTTTTTGGCTGAATTAGAACATCTCATCATAACACTACATTAGAACAACATATACCATCAGCACAAAGAAGCAACAAACACACAAACATCAACTCTGAATCTTGGTAGCACACAACAGGTCATTCAATGGCCAAACATCCTTCTAACAGTCTTGTAACATACAATAGTAAAGCAAAATGAGAAAAAAATAACTAGACACATCAACCTGACAGTAGCCAAATAAACATCCATAGTATTAGTTGTCAACATTAATACAACTTAGCAAAAAATCATTTTCACCACACTGTAGGCCTGAGCAATGCTCACAACCAACATGAGGCAATAGCCAATAGTACAAAAGGATTTCATACTACGACTAAACATAACCTAGCAACATTACACATAAACAACCAATAATCAAAGCTAGGGATCTATTTCTGCCAGGTGCTTCTTGATGTACCTGGCAACCCATATCATCTTGCTTGACAGAGGCAGATTGTAGAATGCTCTGTTGAGAAAGATTCTCATACAAATATGTGTAATAGTGGTCCAGATGTGCCGCTTCAAATCCTGAAATACTCATCATATTATTGTATAGTCCCTTAGGAACATCAGTGTCCGGAGTTGCCACCTTCGCTATAGCTGCGACTATTTGACCAAGAATTCTGCTCGTCATAGCCACCAAGTCATCATCAACACCTATCTTAGGCCTCTTTGCATGTGGTGGTTTGATACCTGAGCTGTCCCCAGTCGTGTTGCCTGACTCTACTTCCTCTTCATCACCCACTTGTTCATTGGTTGATGTAACACCTGCAGTGGATGTGCCTGGTGATGCCTTATCTGCAGTAATGACATCTAGAGCAAGAGGCCCATTTGGTCCCTTAGCATATGCACCAGTTGCCAAACTATTACCAAAGATAGTCGCCATCTCATATAGTACTCAAATAGAGTGTTCAAGTAGTTGGCATCATCGCGGTGTTCCTGCAGTAACAAAAATACATATAGTAAGCAACACTTCATACTGAAAAGATAGTCCTTCATCATTAAAAGAAATACTAACCTTAATGTGGGCATTATAATACTCTGGCCCAAGAATGATAGTGCAAGTATTTTCATCCCAAAGAGCTTCACTCAAGTTCTTCAGCTTTTCAATCTTTGCATATATCCTTTTCACTTTCTAAGGTGGTTACTAATCCGTTAACCGGTGACAGCAACAGAAAGGTTCTCATTCAAAGCTCTTGCACAACCATTGAGATGAATTTGCTTGAAGCCCGATGAAGTTTTTGTGCCACTTGCCACAAGCTAAGTCAAGTAGGTAAGTATAAAGGTTGACATTGCATTTGTCCATACAATCTGCCCATCGCCACCTGCCATGTTGTCTCCATTTTGTTCTTGGTTCATCTCCTACCAAGTAGTTTCCATACAATCCCAAATAATTTATGAATGAACAACAATTTATGAATGAACAAGAATTTATGAATAAACAAGAAGCTCTCAATGAACAATGATTTATGAATGAACAACAAAATGTCTCATGAATTAACACAAACATACATTACATGGTCCACAACTTAATTAATACATCAAATATGATAATAGAAACAAGATGAAACAACACAATATGAACACAAAATTAATGGCCATAGTAGTTTTGACGGTCTGCCCACATTCTCTCAGAAATCAACTGCCTCTTGTCAACCATGAAACTATGCTCATTTTCTTGATGCATTGTTGTCCTCTCGGGGTTAGGTGTCAAAATGTTCTCCGATACAATGAGAGTTTATTAGAGAAATAACCCAGTTGTGAATGATGCAAGAAGCTATGACAACATCGACCTGAGTACGGAAAGGGAAGAATGGGATGTAATCGTTAAGAACTTTGAACCTCCTCTTAAGTGATCCAAAGTCACGCTCTGTAATCACACATACAGAAGAGTGCCTTAGATTGAACAACTCCTTCTCATTTTGCACATGATTAATCCCCTACTCATTCAAGTGGTTCCTTATACCTCAAAAAGGTGGTATGAACACAGGTTTAGCTCCATATCCAGCATCAACTAGGTAGAAGTTTCCTAAGATATTGCGAATATAGTGATTATATTGGTTATAAAAAACTGGTAAGGGCATAAACTTCTATAAAACAATTCTGTTACCTTCAGGGACTCAAAGGCCATTCTCATGCTCTAGTGTATCAGCTAGAACAACAACATCATGTGTTGTCCCCTCCCAACCCGCCAAGACATAAGTGAATTACAAATCAAAATCTACAACCGCCATCACATTTTGAGTTGCAAATGACTTTCTACCATGGAAGGCTAGCTCTATAGACTTACTAACAGATGCTCTTATATGTGTTCCATCAATAGCTTCAATACAATCCTATTAAAGTTAACACATTAAAAAATCAAACAGCACCTACAAATACGACACCATACAATTATATGTTACAAAAATCAAGTGACTTACCTTAAAATATGGATCCCATCTTGGGTTCCCTGCAATTTTGGTTGGGGTCTCAAGGAAGGTGGCTGAATAAGATTATTTCTTAGCTCACCTATGGAATGGAGGACTAGTCTAAAATATAGGCTAACTATTTCGCTGGATCTATTGAAATTAGTACTCATCATGCTATACCTAAGGTTGTGTCCAACTGTATTAGAAAACATGGCAACTTGTTCCTCCATGCATGCATGTATAGTGTCATGTAGCAAATAGCATTCCCTCACAACTTGACACAACTTGAAAAAAGTAGCTCTCTTATGCCTTATTGTGTTAATACAAGTTGTATCATCCCTGTAAATTTTGTTATTTAGATAGACAATCCTAATGTTATCTCTCTCCTCTGTTGGACCATAGGTAATAGGTTCTCTCCTATTTCATAATCTACTTAGTGGCGTTAGCCAATGGCCAAAAATCGTGAAGAGGAAAACACCAAGAGAGATCAAGAAGGAAGAGGAACGAAACGAAGGAGGAAAGGGAGGAGGAGGAAAATTGGTTTATCCGTAGGGTGACCTCGATTTGGGAGCACAACTAAACCGAAAGCCACAATAGTATAGCCTATATTTCTTATTCAAAACATTTAAAAATTTGATTGTACAAAAATATATGTCTTGTGTCATATGTACTAAGAACTGAAACATCACGACTGGCATAACTCATAACTCATATACTACTTTACACACTCCATATAAATGACTCCTAAATACCCTATGTCCCTCATATCCGACCGTACATATCCAACCTGACATTTACATGACCAATAACTCCTCAATAATGAAGAACATAAGTTGTGATTAATCCCTGTATAATCACTAACGCTATGTTGGTTCCTTGTATGAACTAGTACATGTACCAGGTGATCCAGGATATGAGGACAACCTAGTGTTTGGTTGGTCGAATTGCACCATGTCATCTAGGATGAGCTGGTACATTTTGGAATATTCATTGTAGATCTTGTACCATCTTGTGCGGCGATTTTGGTCGAACGAGCTCATCCATGATGGAATATACTGAGGCCCAACCATTCTTCTCACCCCGTTGTGCCTCGCTCACCCTTTGAACTACTGTCGCCCAGCTCACAGGTCAACCAGGTTCCATCAGATCAGCTCATCGAGTTGTCCCGCAGCCAGCACTAAAGCAAGGCTGGCGACACCAGAGCCGGTACCCCTCCTCCCCTAAAGCCTCCTACCATCCCACCTCCCCTTGTTCAGTGCTCACCTCTCGCCTTGATCTATGGTTTTCAGAACATCCTAGGTGTGTTGTACCACGGAGTCATGCCTTCTTCGCCAGCGACTCCCCCGTCCTCCTCTCCATTGTCAGCAACCGCATTATGTCCACTGACCTCGCTGCCTCTTCCTCCCTCAGTCTCTTCTTTGAGTCCTCTTCCAACGTCACATGCTGCCACTGTAGCAAGCTGTGAGGTAGTGTGTATCTACTTTTGCCATTTTTTCAGAATTTTTGGTGCTTGTTCTTGGTAGATATGTGAGGTTTGTCCGCATATTTGGCACAATTTGGTAGATCCATAACATATGTGGCTTGTAGATCCGTTATAGTGTGCTGTTGTTTCAAACTTGGTTTTGTGTTGTTGTTGGCAAAAAAAAAAGATAGATGCTGGCTAATGAATTGCATATGGTTGTTTTCAAGAGATCGTATCTATGCAAGATGAGCATTCCTAGCAAGTTAAGGCACACTTCTTCGGAAACCAAAACAATTGTTAGGCTATACTTGTACGAAAACAAGTGCATGCATGCCAACTATCAGTGCCGAGTATTTTATGCTGGTTAAAAAACCGTCAGTGAAACCGATTTTCAACCGGCACTGTTAGACCTTTTTGTAGTACTGTTTCTATTTAAAGTTGTGCTATCTATATTTTGCATATGTCATGGGGTGTGAGAGATCAAGATGAAATTTGCCCCTCCTTAATAACGGAAGAGATATCTCTGGGCCCATTGAGGTAGTTGGATTGAGAAAGTGCATAGTCATGTCAATATGGTTTAAGAGTTAATCATGATGAATCCACTACTTGTGATTTTCCAAATTGGAGAATCGAAATGAAGCCCTTTTTTGCTCAGTCTATCTGGACCCTTTTGTATAATAGGAATTAATTCAAATATAATAGGTATTCCGTTTCGTCTAGGAATAGTATTTCCTACCGATCCATGTCATTCTTTGTAGTATACTTGACAAAGCGGGAGGTGTAGCCGCAATAGCACCAGTTTTTATATCTCTCTTGGCTTTACATTTTTTAAAAGAAATGTATGTACGCAGTTCAAGTTTTCGACCGATTCACCAACGAAAAAAATACTAGAAAAACTAAAATGGAAATTTTTAAAAAGAAGATGAAATATGGATAATTTAATAAAAGAAAATAAAGAGAGGAGACACATTGGATATTTTTTTTTATAGTAATGAACATTGTAGCAGCTCTGGCACCTATTGATTTAGCTCCTTCTAACATGTCGAGTCGATTCCGGAAATGTTAAACAAAAGTTTTTCCCTCGCATCTCGGTCACTTTTACTTTTTCGTTATTTCGTAATCCCCAGGGTATGATACCCTTTAGCTTCATAGTGACTAGTCATTTTCTTATTACTTTGGCTCTTTCATTTTCCATTTTTATAGGCATTACGATCGTTGGATTTCAAAGACATGGGCTTCGGATCAAGTGAATGGTCGAGCTATCACAAGAGTGGCATGTATCTCGTCTTGAGCTTGACTGGTATCGTGAGGCAAAGGGATCGGTGCATGTGTATATCAAGGTTCAGCATATATGATCTTTATGTATACTCGGGAGTCAACATATCCTGCGAGGGACTGCTATTGACTTCTGTTTGGAAAGATTTTTAGAGTCGTAGCTGTTTGTATATGAACCTAACGGGTGACACACTTAATGGATTGGAACAAAACATGCGAATTGAATTCATATATGGGTTTGATTGGATTATTATCCCTAAGGTATTAGAATTCTAAAGGGCTTCCAACATAGAAGGCCATTAGTGAGCTCTATATAAGGAGAGGCATGGGGTGGGGTGTGCGACGGAGAGCCACTCCGAAACCCGAGAAGCAACCCTCCACATGATCTACTAAAATCCTAGTCGTGCATGTGGTACTAGCACATCGACACTCGGTGATTCTGCCTAGTACATGTGGATACCATAGAGGCGCTAATCTCGACATGTAAATCTTAACGCCATGGCTCGACTGGTCGAGGACCTACTCGGCTGGTCGATATACTTGCTCAGTGCTGGTCGCAGAACGTGACATGACCAATCAGAGCTTGTCGATGATGCGACAAATCTGCTCGATGCTGGTCGAGGAACTAGTCAAGGAGCATGACCACCTGCTTAGAACTGGTTGAGGAGCATGACCACCTTCTCAGAGTTGGTCGAGTAGCACGACCACCTGCGTGAGGCTGGCCGCAGACCTGATCAAGAAGCTATTCGAGGAGTTTGACATGCACGACATTAGATCGGTCTACTCCAACTCTAATTCTGTTGTACTGCTCATCAAGTGGTAACGATCTATGATCTCCTACTTATATGGTTTCCTGAGTGAATGTGGTAGAAATTTTTTGTTTTAGGCTAGCGTAGCCAACCTGTTCCCCAACAGGAGCATGGCGAGGAGGGCGACGGCATGGAGGAGCACAACGGGGAAGAGCTCGGTGTGGAGGAGCTTAGCGTGGAGGAAGGCGATGGCATGAAGGAGGGCGATGACATGGAGGAGCTCTGCGTGGAGAAGCACGACAAGCATGCGGTGACGGCAGCAAGCGCGCCAGCCGGATACACGGCCGTGGAGGAAGCGAGGTGGGGATGGTGGAGAGCGTGAGGCGTGGGGCGGAGGAGGGGTCATGCGCACTTGGAGTAAGGGGAGCTCGGCAGCGGGAGCGGCGGCGGCAGTGGGGGCGGGGGAGCGGCGGTGGGTGCGACATTCGAGTCAGCTCGATTCCGACCTGGCTTGGATGCCGCCCCTGCCAATTTTCTCTTTTTTTTAATCTCTGAAAAATGCAATTGTGCTGGTTGAAAAATTGACAATGAAACCGTTTTTCAACCTACACTGATATGTAGTTATGTAGTAGTGCATGACAACTACTTTATCGTCATGAAAGTTGTTATGTTCTGTGCGCAACCCTCCACTAGGAGAACCCTCCACTGCCTCTGCTGTGCACAATCGAGAGGGTCGTCGTTGGACGGCTGGAGCTGCTGCCATAAACACAGACTAGGGTTAGAGAAATAGCTAAATCATAGAGCAGGCAGCAAAGAGCAAGTGGATCTGGGAGAAACCGTCACCTAACATGCCCAAGCCCAAGATCTGGCTGCAACAACATGGGAGAGGAGGTGGAGGGCCCTGGCATAGGAGGTGAGATTGTGAGGAAGGGGAGCACGGGAGCGGAGGTGAATGGGGAAAAGAGAGAGGTAAAGGGAGATAGTAGAGAATCAGAAAGGATTATAGGGTGCAAATGGAGTTTCACACCTAAAATTTTCACTAGCACCAAGCAGGAGTTTGGCTGTCAAAATTTTGATGGAAAAATGGGACGGAAAGGCTGCCATGTTTTGCAAATTTATATAACTCTAAGATTCATAGGGTGTAAATATGTATTTTATAGGAATTTACATATATTAGTCAAATTCTCTTCCTATGAATTGGAAGAAATTTCACGTTCTAGATGGGGCCAAATGTGTCTACGATTTTTAAGAGGAATTTTTTGAGGACCAATTTTCTACTTGAATTATAAATGATACCCTGAAATTTGATAAAAGTGGAACAAAAAAATATATTTTCTAATTTAAAAGGATCAGTTGTTGGAGTCATCTTTTTGATTTTGTATCTTTGAAATAATATGAATATCATGCTTTTGCCCTCGCAACCAAGGACGAAAGCCAAGAGAAGTGCTAGCATGCGTGCTAGCCCAGATAGGGGGCCAACTTAATATCCAAACAGCTTAAAATTTAAAGGTCCAACAATGTTTTTTTTGGCAAATTATATTGGTGTTGTCATAGTTTGTTACATTTCTATGGAGAAAATATAAATCATCATAAAATATTCTACCTTTAATGAAGAAAATATATAATCGTCACAAAATATTCTACCTTTAATGACGAAAATATATAATCATCATAAAATGCAAATGGTAGGATCATCACAAATTATTGATCATTCATGACATAATTGATTTGTGTCATAGAATGACATATTTCTTATAGTGGCAGTATAGATATGTGTATATCCTCCCCTATCGATGATGTCGGTGGCCGTACGGGTCAATAGGCTTCTCTTTTTCGTTGCATCCGCCTCAATCATTTGCCATTAGATACGTAGTCTGATGTCATTTCCTACTTCAACACCATTACTCTTTACGACATCCTTAGCGTCAACATCCTACCGCTCGACACCACATCCATCGCTTTCTGCTACTTTAGAACCGGCAACAATACTGGCCAGACAAACCATCATCATGTCTATGTCGTTCTGAATGGAGAGAGAGAGAATATGATACCTTTTTATGTGAGTAGACGCTTTTTTTTCTATAATTACTACTATATAAATGATTTAATGAGACATCCCTATACAGACCGTTCTATAGAGTCGTCTGTCTAAAGATCATTACAGACGGGTCTAAAAAGGAACTGTTTGCAAAGATGACGAGATGCGTCCGAAAGTGGTGGGACACTTTTAGTGCAGATGATTTTCATTTGGAACCGTCTGTAATATTAATACAGACGGCTCCAAAAAAAGAACCATCCGTAACATTAATATAGACGACTTGTATTTGAAGTTGTCTGTGATAAAATAAATAGCATAGATGTCACCAAACAGGAACCATCCGTAAAATTAATACAAAGACGAGAATTATGAGCCATCTAAGAAAATGACCAAGGGAGGTGGGACACTTTACTACAGACGTCTCCAAATATGAAGCCGTCTATAATGCTAAAATAGTACATCATTTCGTATCTCCAGATTGAGCTTGTCTGAAGCAGAACACAATGCAGCTTTGGATTTACTGTGCACAACTTTTGGAGGAAGAGGCCGATGATTTTGACCAAAAAATTGTTAGTTTTTAGTGAAAACTTGAAGATTCCACTATGTAAAAAAAGTCATTAGTGACAGGTGATAACTGGTATTAGTGACGGGTCCCGTACCCGTCACTCTTATCACATCACTAATGATAGGTCATTAGTGACGGGTCATAATCACTAATGTTTAGTTATTAATGATGGGTCGTAACCGTGACTGTCACTATTGACTAAACATTAGTGACGGGTTGTAATCTTGACCCGTCACTAATGACCGATAAACATTTTTTGTATTTTTTGGGCACAAGAATAGTCAAAAAAATATTTTTTCACTCGAGCCATCCCAACACAGGCCCATCCCATATGCCTCACAAGCCACACTTTTTTCACATTGTTTTCAAGTTTGCATTACATGGGAATCGAACCCGCGACCTCCTTCTTGCGTGTGTAGCCACCTTACCACCTCTGTTATCACGTAGTTATGATAGAAATCGGATATTTTATCCTTTTAACCTTCTTTGCCGAATTTTGCCAAATTTTTTCGAGGGTTATAGTTTGATAGGTGACCTGGAGTGCATTTAGTAAAACAAGCATAATCTTTGTATACAGACTCTGATTTCGATGTTTTTTTTTAACTCTATGGACATCTAAAAAAAGTCACATCCGTTTCTCTCCCACTTTGTCAAGTTCGGAGAATTTTTTGAGGCTAAAAACAGCTTGGAATATTGAGTTCTCGCCCCATAAGTTTCTACATCGTTTTTGAAACGTGTATTTGTACCCATAGCCGCCATACCTTACATCAAACTTGAGCAGAAATATACAATGATTCCTATTCTAGTGCTACTGAGGTGAGAAAAAAATAAGAGAAAAACAAAATAAAAATAAAAAATATTTGCGAATACCATCATTAGTGACTAGAGTTGGTCATTAGTGATAAATTACAAGTTGACCCGTCACTAATGACTGGCATAGGACGATCCGTCACTAATGAGTGGATCATTATTGATGGGTCAAGTTGTGACCCATCACTAATGACTGGCCTAGGACGATATGTCACTGATGACCTTATCATTAGTGACAGGTCACAACTTGACCCATCACAACTTGACCCGTCACTAATGATTGGCTTAGGACGACCCGTCACTGATAACCTAGTCATTAGTGACAGGTCACAACTTGACCCATCACTATTATTATCAGTGACACGTTATGTTACGACCCATCACTAATGATCACTCATTAGTGACGGGTTTATATCTGGTCCCAATCAGAAAGGACATTAGTAACGTGTCCTTATTAGATACGTCACTAATAGGTCATTAATGACGCGTGTTAAGCAGTTGTCACTAATGTGGTGACTACTTTGCTGGTTTCTTACGTAACATTCATTGGCAGTTGTTACTCCAAGGTAAGCATTATGTTCTAATTTGGTTTATATAGTCTAGATTTGGTTTTGGAGAGGTAGCTAGATCTAGATCTAGATTTTTTTTATGATGACATTCTATTCATTAGATGATGATGAACTGTATCTACATCTAGATTTAGATTTTTTAATGATGATCTAGAATATATTAATTGCTCTAGGTATATATGATGCTCAAAATATAGATCAAGATTGAATTATGTGTTACTATAAATGGCTAGTTTTAAGCTAGTGTTCTAGATAAATTTTGGATTTTTGGCATATAAACATAAAATTATCAATAACTATATAGTATTTAATGAAAAGTTTTGAATTGATGTTAACCCTTATTTTTAGATATACATGTATATAATATAATTGTAATCATTAATTATTTTTAAATGAATTGTCATTTGCATGGTAGCTCCATTTTTTCGACGAAAAGTTTGGTTGCTCTTTTTTATTAGGTTAATTTGACATTAATTTACTTTATACATTTTAAGTGGATCGTGGCTGGATGTACGGTTCTCGTACGAACTAAGGGTTCCTTGATGGTATGATGGCTTTTCTGGCAATTGCCGAGGAGGATCGTTTGGAGAAGGGTGTTGAATTTATATATTATCCATGTTGTGATTGTAGAAACGGAAGATCCTTTCTTAGATAGAATGTAGCCCTATAGATATGAGCGCACTTGATTATTAGGGGCTTTAAACTGGACTACATGTGTTGGACTAAATATGGTGAAGAGCAAAATATGTTACATGAAGACGTTGGTATCATCAAAGAACCTGAAGTCGATGTAAGAAGAGATGATAATGATTGTGGTGGTGTAGATAACGATTATAGGTTGGATCAGATGTTGTGCGATATAGATGTGAACTTGAGTACTCATAGAGACTTTAACAAATTCATGTGCTTGATTGAGGACTCGGAGAAACTGTTGTTCCCTATATGCAAACCAGAATACAGAAAGCTGTCATTCATGCTTGAACTGCTTAAATTGAAAGTAAGTGATGGTTGGTCAGATGAAAGTTTCACGATGCTATTAGAACTCTTATTGGACATGCTTCCAGATGGAAACAAGCTGTCCAAAAGCAGATATGAAGCAAAGCAGGTTCTTTGTCCATTGAGGATGGATGTAGAAATGATACATGCATGTCCGAACGACTGTATTCTCTACCGTAAAGATCTATCAAACTTATATTCATGTCCAGTGTGCAAAGCATCTCGATACAAGCATAAGAGTCAATCAGACGATAATGAGGTGAAGAAAGAAATTCCCGCTAAGGTGGTATGATATCTACCTATAATTCCGCGTCTTAAGTGTTTGTTTATGAATAAAAAAAGAGGCTAAATTATTGTGCTGGCACTCAGAGGGCCACAAGCAAGATGGAAAGCTAAGACACCCTACCGGTTCTGCCCAGTGGAGAAACATCAACACGACCTTAGATGACTTTGGTGCAGAACCGAGGAGTATAAGGTTTGCTTTGAGCACGGACGGGATGAATCCTTTTTGGGAATATGAGCAATAGACACAAAACTTGGTCAGTTGTTCTCAGTATTTACAACCTACCTCTTTAGTTGTGTATGAAGCGGAAGTACTTGATGATGTCGTTGCTTATCCAAGGCAAGAAACAACCTATGAACAATATTGATGTATACCTAAGACCATTGGTGGAAAATCTAAAGATATTGTGGAACGAAGGAGCGCAAGTACGAGATGCGTACAAAAGAGAGAAGTTCACACTACATGTCTTGTTGTTCTGCACGATTAATGAGTTACCTGCACTATGTAATTTTTTGAGCCAGAGTAAATAAGTAGGCATGGCATGCCCTCATTGCTTATATGGTACCGCGAGTATGTGGCCACCCCACTCGTGTAAAACAGTGTTCATGCACCACCGTAGGTTCCTTATCAGGTATCACCTGTACCATAATATGAAGGAACAATTTGACGGAATGAGGGAGAGGGATTATTTCCAAGGCACTACAGTGGTCAAGAGGCGCACAATATGGTTAAAGAACTCGATGTTGTGTTTGGAAAGGGGAGTAAAAAATCTAAGGATATGAGTGGCATGTGGAAGAAGAGATCGATATTGTGGGAGGTACCGTATTGGCAGCACCTTGAAGTTGTCCACTGCATCGACATCATGTATGTAGATGTAGAGAAGAACATGTCTGAAAGCTTGATTGGTCTTTTACTTAATATTCTAGGCAAGATGTAGAACGACCTCAACACAAGGTTTGACTTGGTTGATATGAAGATCAGGACCGAGTTTGCACTTGAGCCCTCTGAAAAAGGTAGAATGAGGCTTCCTTCTGCTTGCTATAATGTAAAAAAGGCCGAGAGAACCGAACTGTGCTGGTGCTTGCGTGGTGTGAAAGTTTCGTTCGGTTACTCCGCCAATATCTCGAAACTTTTTTCGGTGAAAGATTTGAAATTTGTTGGCATGAAGTCCTATGGTTGCCATGTGTTGATGACAGAGATGCTTCCTGTTGCAATCCAAAATATCCAGCTGACCTATCTTTGAAACACAATCACCAAGCTGTGTTACTTCTTTAACACAATTTCTCAGAAGATTATCATTCCCGATGTACTTGATGTTTTACAGGCCGATGTGGTGAAGACATTTTGTCATGTTATCTTGAGATGTACTTTCCTCCGTCATTTTTCAATACTGTGATCGAATGCCACTAGACAGAATTTTGAGCGTTCGAGTTTCAATGTAAAATGTGTTATCGTTCACCTCATGAGAGAGATAAAGATTTATGGCCCAATATTCTTACATCAGATGTACTGTTTGAGAGGTACATGGGAATTCTCAAGAAGTATGTACATAATCGATCTCGTCCGGAGGGCAACATCATCCCAGGTTACACAACAAAAGAGGTAGTCAAGTTCTGCATCGGTTATATGGAGCAACTCAAACCTATATGTGTGCCTATGTCTTGTCATGAGGGCAGACTGGATGGGAAGGGGACCATAGGTAGAAAATCAATCATTGTTGACTTTTCCATGTTATCTACAACCCATTTCACGGTCTTGCAATACATGACTAAAGTATCCCAACATATCGACATGCATAAGGATGTGCTACACAGAGAGAATCCAGGCCGTACGAAGGCTTGGATCATAAAACAGCACAACCACAGTTTCAACAACTAGTTGGTAGTGCGATTCAGTAATAATAGTTCAATAGAGGACAATATTTGTTGGTTGGTAAGATGGCTAGGTTACACAGTCGTGAAATTTGAAGAGTGCGACATAAATGGGTATATTTTTATACCAAAGCACATGATAGTAAGAATATGGTACAGAATATCAGTGTGCACATAGATGACTTTCAGGACAAACGTGGGGTTTGTGCGTAATATGGGTATATAGAGGAGATTTAGGAACTCAACTATGTATATTTCAAGATCCCCCTCTTTTGGTGTCGTTGGGTCGCACTCTCAAGTGTTAAGGTAGACAAGTATGGAATGACTACTGTTGACCTCAAATGTGTTGCATACAAAGATGAACTATTTGTACACGCCAAATAAGTTGCTAGGTCTTTTATGTGCAAGACTCAGCAAATTCAAAGATTCACATAGTCCTTTAGTGAAAAACAAGGATTGTCAGAGTTGAGAATGTTATAGATGAAGAAGAGTACAATCAATTTGATGAGTACCCTCTTGGAGATGGCACTGCCCTTAATGAAGAACAACTTCCAACCGGAGACGCTTGCTATCTACGCGTCGATCATCAAGAAGAGTTGATTGTTAAAGCTGTATGATGTTACTTGATTTTTATGTACCTATATATTGCAATGTAATATGTTAAAATGATTCATATGAAAATTTTGATCTCATTAATTTGGAATTTTTATGAATTAGTTATGAATTTTGCTAGTTTTAGTTCAGTTTAATAAATGCGACTAATGTTCAAGGTTACATTAATTACATAAATGTGACCTACACCATGTGATAGTACACATTAAAAAAATAAATAAAAGTTTCATCTCATTTGGAGTTTGTATGAATTAGATATGAACTTTGCAAATTAAAATCAATTGTGTCAGAGGGTGAACTCCTCAAGCGGGGATCCGGAAGGACCCCCTTTGAGATTCGGCCGGGGGGATGATTCTGAATCCGCCTCGTACATGAAATAAATGTGAGTAAATGAGATGCGGGTGGAGTGGAATGATCAGATGCAGGAGGAAGTAAATGCTCAGGGGATTTTTAGACAGGTTTGGGTCACACTGAGCGTAATGCCCTACTCCTGTGTGTATGCTATAAATGCTCTGAGAATGTCTCTTTGAGGATCTGCTGTGTTACAAGAATATTTGTCTAAGTCTAGAGCTTCGTGCTCCTTCCATCGTCGTCGTCCGGAGTTCGTCCGACGTGTTCTTGTGACTTTTGTCGATCCAAGTCTCGGTCCGCCACCTTCTTCGGGGAGCCCGCCCCGCTTATATACCCGTCGGGGCGGTAGCGTGCCCAGAAAGGATGGCGTAAGTTCCAAGGAGCCATAAATGGAAAGCAACCATCATGGGCTGCTGCGTGAGGTGACGAGGAGGGTTGAAAACGCGCCCCCGTCCGGTCTTCGTCGTCATCATTCTGCTTTTCAGCGGATGCAGCGGGGAGGGCCCGCCGGGTAGCCACCGAGCAGCCCCACGTGCCTGCCCGGTCAGAGCGAGTCTGACACAGCAGGGCGGCAGACGTCGTGCCTCGAGCCCTACGACGTTATCCCAAGGCGCGCCGAATGACGTGCGATGGGACCCGCGCATTAAATGTCCCCACGCCTCCCTACCAGACCGTGGCAGGGACTGACAGCAAGCGTGGAGGGAGTGGTTGGAAGTGACAGGCCACGCGCCCTCTTAAATGTAGCATCGGGCCTCTTACCAATTGACACCTCATCGTTGAGCCCCTGTGGGGACCACTGACGAAGGACTCCTCAAGCTCTCGGGGAACTGTGAGTGCTCAGGGACTACTGTTCGCAGCCCCGAGCACTCTCTCCCGGATATGCCCTCTCTTGGTCCTCGGAGAACTCAGGTGCTCGGGGACTACCGTTCACGGCCCCGAGCGCTCTCTCCCGAAACTTGACTACTCGGGTCCTCGGGGGACTTGGGTGCTTGGGGATCACTGTTCACGGTCCCGAGCACTCTCTCCCGAAACTGACTTCTCTTGTCATCGGGGAACTCGGGTGCTCGGGGATCACTGTTCATGGCCCCGAGCACCCTCTGCCGGAACTTGGTCTTCTCGGGCCATCGGGGAACTCGGGTACTCGGGGACCACTGTTCATGGCCCCGAGCACCCTCTTCCGGGACTTGGTCTTCTCGGACCTCGGGGAGATAACCCCCGAGGGAGGGCACCACGTGGCACTCTGCTGTTCTGGCCTCGGGACTCGAGGACCCCTGGTTCCCATGTCACCGACAAATTGTCTAGAAAATTACTAGTTCAGACAGTTCGTAAAATGGCTCCGTCTATACTATTTATTATGGACGGGTCATAGTAACAAGCTGCCTGTACTAATGATATTACAGATGGTTCTAAGTACGAGACCATCTATTCTATTAAATAAGTATAGACGGTCCTATATTAAGACTCGTCTGTACTACTATTATTACAGATGATGTTTTACTATGACCCGTTTGTATTAGGCAGGTATAAATACCGTTTCGTCCAACCCACACTGCCACCAAGTGCTTTCCTAAACCCTAGTCGCCACCAAGTTCTCGTGCAACCCACCGGTGGCCTCGACAACTATACTCCTCTTCGGCGACCTCCCTCCCTGATGACCCTAGAGACCGTGCTCCCCTCCGATGACCTCCCTCCCTGACGAGCCCACTCCCTCCCCGATGACGGAACCATGGATCCATGCCACCCCTTCGGCCTCCGTCCTTGGCAACAAGTACGCACGCCTCCTTCCCCACTCTCCCTCCCTCCTTCCCTATCCTTAGATCTGTTGTTGTTGGAGAGATCTCTGCATTAGAATTTCCAATCCAACAATTTTGTCTCAAGATTTGCCACAGGTTGCATGGATAGTCATGATCATGCTAAGTAGGCAGTATCTTAATTTTGACTATCTTTGGAATATTCAACGTGAAGTAATGGAGTGATCAATTTCTCTTTTGTCTGCACTCTAGTTAGCAGTGATTTTATCTCATTATCTTTGTTTTGCAGCACTCCAGTTAGTTCTTAGTTTTTGTATTTCGTTGTGACATCTTGAATATGTCTCTTTTGGTTACTTTGTGAGTTTCCCCCTTCCTCTGATCTAAGCAATATGGTTGCATGTGCTATGATACTCGATGATAAATGGTACATGTTTATACTTGCTCGATGAAGAGTCAAATTGCTGAAATTAGGCATGTTCTCTGAGTACACTAGTTTAGATCTGTGAATTCTTTAGTTGTTGGTTGGATTTGATAGCACTTGGAGACTAATTGGTGTATGTCTCATTTTTGTTCCTATTAATTGATAAACACCTGATGGATTTGTTCTCTATTGTACTACCTATTAAGTTGATCCTTGGATCAGTGCTACAGTGAGTTTAGTGTGTGCTTTACATATTTGATACTGGATAAATTGCTAGTTCAAATTGCTATTACTGTCTTCCGCAATATGTTTATCTCTATCTTGGTAGTGGTTTGCCACTTCTATGCCTAGTTAGTGCATTTTGTCTTGGCACTGCAGTATTGTCCAAGAGGAGTCTTTGATGCTAGAGAACTCTGTTGAGGTCCTTTTACTAGCTGAAAGCTTAGTAACACTGCCCAATTGATGATGTTGTCAATAGGACAATTAGAGAGTAGGACTCATGTTGTCGTGGGGCTAATTGTTATTCTTTATTTGAGAGCAATATTTTTTACATCTACATGATGTTTATTACTTCAATTGTACATGATGGATGGTGCTTTTCCTTATGGATTGTTGGCACATTCTTGCAAGATCATGTTTAGTCAATATATGTTGTTCTGCTCTTGTACTTTTATTTATGAAATATTGGTCTCAATGCTCTTATTATCTCATTATATACAACACTTTTGAGGTAGATGGATGTGCTTGTGTGAATGGTGGACTGGATGGTTGACTTGGGAAGATCTAGCTGCTTCTTTACTCTTTTCTTAACTGGCGCTATGTCATTCCCTAGCCGCTGCTTGTCCTCCACTTTCCTTAGTGTTCTTCCTTTATTGAAGGTTCTACTCTCTTCTCTGATATTTTCTTTGACTTGCAACAAGGGCTAGCTATGAGGTGTCTTGCAAAAGATATATGATGATTTCCTTTATGTAGGCTTCACTATATGACCAAGCGAGATATGTCTACAGCCACTCATTTTTATTATGTTTAATTTCTTTCCAGAGAGCCTTTTGTAAAAGTCGCTTGGCTGGTTATTTAGAAGATTTGTATGATAATTTATCTTTCTACTTTTGAAAATGTATTCCTCTAAAATGCACGTCCAATTGGTCTTGTGTCCTAAAATGGTAGGCGCTTTTCCAATGGACAGTGGAATCCTGTTGAATACTGAATTTGGGTTTTCTTTTTCAGAATAAAAACTATATGGCCTCCAATAGCAAAATTGTATGTGCTCTCAAGGGTGCACAGATAATTGTGTATCCTAAAGATATACAAATATTTCTATTATACTTTTGAAAATTTATTCCTTTGATATTATTATTTTACTAACGCAACTTCTCTAAATAGCAATAACAAACTTGTACTATTATAACAAGTTCCTAATAAGCATACGACTTCTAGTATTTTGAAGATGGCGCCTGTAGATGAACTTGAACTACCTCATACCTATTCTCCTCAACAAGAAGAGGTCACTTCTCAGGAGCAAACAGAACAAACTAAGGCGCGGAAGCAAAAGCGAGGTGCCCGAGTCAAAAACCAAATGCCTACGGGTCACTACACCATAACTCACATCAATGAGTAATGTGTGCCAACATAGCCTCAGTAATCTTAGATGGCATTCCGTAGAGCATGCACCTCACTTGGAAGGATAAGGGCCAGGATAACTTACACAAACTGGAAAGCCACGCCGCAGAGTGACAAAAACTTATTGTGGGAAATAATTAAAGGCCAATTTGATTTCTATAATGATACCCTATGGCTGGAAATAATTTTAGAAATTAGTCCATCACATAATAAGAATATTAGTGAATTTTTCCAGATTGTTTGGAATTAATTTGAGGCTCTAATAATTGTTAGAAGTTATAAAAATGTCTTTTTAGAGAATTTTAGTTTAAATTATACATAGGATTTTTCGATGAATCTAATTAAAATGGGTTGCACATGGATTATGGAACACGTACAAAAAGTTTTAAGATTTTTGGAGTAACAGAAGACCACTATTTTGAAATTGGAGCTGTTGAGTACTATTCATGGCGTTTTAACGCCGACGATGGTATTTTCCAGAGTTTTTCGCGTTTACGATGGTATTTAGTAACTTAGTAACTTTGCGATGGTATTTAGCAACAAGCTCTCTTTTGCGATGCTATTTTTATAATTTCTCCTATTCCAAATGGTACGTTTTTCTATTACATTAGAGCCATGTTTTCTGTAATTTATGTTATATACTTGTATTTTCATGTATTCTGAAATTGAAACAACTATATGATCTTTTGTTTCAGCATTCTGGTCAACATATAGTTCATTTCAAAGTCCTTGCAATTTCATTGACGGGGAAAAGGTTTCACTACTTATATATTTCAATTTTTTTATCACATCAAGTGGCATCCTATTGCTTCGTGTACCAAATACATCTGATGTCATTTCATCTGCTCTGCCGGTTATCATATACATTAAGTTCTGTACATATATTTTACAAAATAAATTACAGTTTTTCACTCAATTTTTGCAAAAAACAAAAACTGACCCAAAAAACAGTCACATTTTCATTTATAGAAAACCATATGTTTCATGACTTGTCGCTTTTCATTGGTTTAAAATCTTATAGTAATCACCAAGAAAAATAGCTAGCTATCAGGTAGTCTTTTATTCCACGAGATCCCACACGAAGCTAAGAAAAAAAGAAATGAAAATAGAAAGAAAGATGAATGGGCTGCTATCTTTTGTCCCATCCAGCCCACCTCACGTACCTTTCCAACCCCCTTGGTTCTCGCTCGCAACAAACACACGCCGCCATTGTCCTGTTTCCTCGCTTTCTCTCTCTGCTCCCACGCGACGCCGCGCCGTCGGCCAGAAATCAGTAGCCACCGACCAGCATGTCGTACCAGCGACTGGCGAACTCGGGTGCCCACAATCTCCTCTCCTCCCTGGCACTCTTGATTTCTCTAGAGACCGCCTATTTTTCTTTGGCTGTAAATGCTCCCCCATTCAATCGGGTGTCCGCGTCGTCCTGTTAGTTATGGGTTCGGAACGGATTTATCCTTTTTAAGCTGTTTGGTTGAAGTTTAGTGGAATAGAATGGTTCTAAATTAAAAAATATTCTTCAAAGATTTGAAATGGATCCGTTAAAAAAAATGCTAAACGTAACAGGTCGCTGACAGTGAGCCGAAATCCAAAATAAACTCGTTTTACCACATCCACTAAATAAATATCTGATTCCGAATCATCCCATCACATCCTAAATACATGAATAGAATAATCTCATCCCACCTCGCTCTTCAACCAAATACTATCTTAATCGCCGGTGATAGATAGCTCTCTTCAACGCTAGTGGCTTCCTGGCGCATAAAGGAAGAAGGCATCTTCCTATACCTCATCTTGAAAGATGAAGGCATCTTTCAGTACCTCATCGCCAGTGTAGGGTGGGATCGGTGGACCGCACTCTACTGCTAGACAACAGCTTTAGCGCCTTTTGTCTTGTCGGATTAGGCACATTTAAACTCGTTTAGATGTTTACTTTCCCTTTTATGATTTATTCTTCACTTCATTTCGATTTACCGTTGTAATTAAATTGGGTTAATCCCACTGGTGTGAACCTGCTAGGGGTTATAATCAGCGAGGGGTAGAAGGAAAAGGCATCAAATTATTGCATTTAGCAGAAACACTATCGTAATGAAAACGGAACAGTAGCAGTTCGTCCGAGTTCATCCCAATTTCTCCGAGATCTCGATTTCGTGTATGATTTCCGGCTTGATTGTGACACCCTTCTTGTTTTCAACCTGCGAATTGGGACTACGTTGCAGGTTTGTAGAGCATGCCATATTGTGATCCACGCGAGAGCCGAGCGGGGATCGACGCCATCGGCTTTTTCCATGTAGCTGGCTCGTAGATGAACGTGCTAAAAGGATTACCGCCGAACGAGCCTCGGTTTCTTGGCGTGGTTTAATTAGTTAACGTACTTTCTTTATTTTTCTTGGTGCTCGATCTTTGGTTTCTTAATACTTTTTCTATATTAACATTGGTTGAATTATAATGTGATACATCTATCTTTCTATAATAATGCTAATAGAGAAGCAGATATATGAGTATTTTGGCTTTACTTTTTTTAATGATAGTGATGGATAATTTATAAATATTAGTATATAAATTTTGCTTATTAACGTGGTAATTTTTAGGTTTTGAGAGCAATTGAAGAGTCTTATTTTGTTAGCTAATTACTAAGAGCAAGTATATTGGTGCCGTCTTATAGGCTATCTCATGCATTAGTATGTAATTTTGATACGATTTAACATACAACATTTGCAATGAGTTGTTTTTTCATCTTTCTTATAGTAATCCCACAATTTTAGTTTACAAGACCATTGCTCACAAAATAACAATCTCTTTTTTACACCTCCGCATTCACTAAAATCCTACGTGGTATTACACAAGATGACATATGAGATGGTTGGCATGTACTTGCACTAATGTAATAGAAGATAGATAGATCTTAAACAATAGTATCGATGTAAAAATGGATGAAGTACGCGAATTGCTTAAAAAACAGGCTTGGCGACTGTTCAAACTTCAAACTCTGGCACCATCATAACGCGACAACGTTGGTGTTGAACCTGAGCCATTTCCTGGATTTGCATAGCCTCATGACGCTGTGCCAGCCGACGGCAAGCACCGTGAGCGTGCCAGCGAGCGCGAACACCCTCCACCCGGCCGCGACGCTCACGTAAACCAGGAACGTCGACGGCACAGCGCACATTGCCGCCAGCGCAGGCAGCGGGAGCGGCACACGGTAGGGCCGCTGGAGGTTGGGCTGCGTTGCGCGGAGCCGGAGAAATGCCGCGAACTCAAGCAGCGTACCGAGGCTATAAAGGAAGTTGGCGGTGGCGACGATGTCGTCGAAGCCGAGGAAGGAGACGGCGAGGGTGATGGCGGTGGAGGCGGCTATGGCGACCCATGGGGTGCGGAAGCGGGTGGCGCGGCGGGCGAAGACGGCCGGGAGGAGGCCCAGCTCCGCCATGCCCAGCAGCTGGTACGCGCCGCTGCTCAGCTGGGCCTCGAACATGCCGACGGACGACAGCACCGCGCCGGCCTCGGTCCAGGACTTGAGCCACGAGCCGCCGATGATGCCTGCACGCACAGATCACAGCAACAACCTCGTAAGCCTCCAACTAGTAAGGAAATTATGTAGATTGACGACATAAACTCGGTGATATTAGACTAAAAATACTTTCATAATGTATAATCTTTTCTATTTGAAATAGCATATTCGTAGGTACCTGCAGCATCGGCGAGGTAGCCGTTCGCCCATGCCTCCGATGGCGCGTCCACGGAGCCGGTCGCAGCCATGAGCGGCAAAAGATAGCTGGCGACGATCAGAATCACTGCCACAGCCAGTGCCCGCGGGAACGTCCGCTCCGGCCGTTCTACCTCACCGGCCATGGTGCTCGCGCTGTCCCAATAGTTCAGGTTCCAGAACAGTATGTTGAAGAAGAGCCTCCAGTCCTTCCTCCCTTCCACCTGCACCACCCACCGCCTCGGTCGCACCTTCGGCGCCGCCATCACCGTCATGAGCACGAACGGCGCCAGGGACACGAGCCCCAGCGCCACGGCACCCCACCCGACGATGCTCAGGCCGGTGTAGTTCAGGAAGGACAGGAACACCGTCATGCCCACCACCGTGCCCGTGCGCACCCTGCTGGGGGCAACTTGGCCGAGGTAGTCGGCGACGAGTGCCGGGTACGCGGCGATATTGGTGATGCAGCTGAGGTACTTCCACGTTCCGAGGAGGGAGCCGGCGAGCGGGCCGAAGGCGCGGTCGGCCCACAGGACGAAACCGCCGTTGCCCGGGAGCGCGGCGGAGAGCTCGGCGGTGACGAGCGACTCCGGGACGCCCCACGCGAAGGGGAAGACGAGGAAGCCGAGGAGCGTGAAGAGCGGCCCCGCCGCGTGGACTGCTCGCTCGGCGCCGTACGGGCCGCCGGCCACCTCGAAGTAGATGAGGAAGACGAGCGGGACGAGCGTGAGCTTGCTCTGGTGGTCACCGCCGCCTTGCACGGTCGTGCCATCTTGTTGTTGCTGTTGACGTTGCAGTAATGGCTGTTCGATTGTTCGGATCTCCTGCTTCATGGTGAGTATTTGAGTAAGCTACTAGAATCCAGTAAGAGTGGAGGAAGCGTGGCGCCGTTCATTCATGTTGCCATTGTGCCGTGACATGGTGAACTGAATTGAAAGCAGCCGTGCATCTGACACATGATTACGAAAGCAGCCGTGCATCTGACACATGATTCCGAAAGCTGATCGTGGTACTATACGAACCAACGAAAAGTCGACGTCGGACGGATTTTTCTGGATTGAAAAATATTCGCTTCTCCACCGGGTCTGGCATTTTAATACACCTCTAAAAAATTTGTTCGATAATCATAAAGATGGTAGAGTGCGGTAAGTAAAAAAAGACAAATAGAGTATGAATGGTATATTTAGTCGGAATACAACATGTAAGTTTGAAATTTTAATAATTATTGATATCTATTTTATATGTATTATATATGATATATAGCTAATTTTTTTAAAAAAATAGATATACATATGCTTGGGCTCGTGCCCTAGGTAGGCCTGCCCCTGACCACGCCCAGCCTTTCCTCAGCTACTCGATTGCAGCACCCTACAACTCGCTATCGGAGGCTTAGAGCAGGCGCAATACTATATTTGAAGGCGTTTTGTTGGTGACTTTATTTGTGAAAACGCATGGTTGACCTTTCTTTGAAGACTTTTTTTTTGTCTATCTAGTTGTCTATCACAAATTTTAGAGGTAAAATCTGTTAAATTTTCATCCGTCAGATCGTCATCGAACGTCCTAGATCAACCTCAACTTCATATAAAAATCTAACCCTAATCCTCTCCCTCACTTCTGCCCCCACCGCCACCGCCCCTCACTTCCACCCCCACCGCACGCCGCCTCCCCATTGCCCTCGGCTCCCCTCCATCGTCCGTCGCGCCTCTCCACTGCCTCAGCTCCCCTTCGTCGCCCGTCCTCTCTCCACCACCCCTCCCCTTCTGCCGCGTTCCGTTGCTGTCTCTGGCCACGGATACGAGCTCCCCTCCCCCCGCCTCTGCCGCCACCCTACTCGACTCCAGCGGCACCATCGCCACCGAAGCCACTGCCTATGACTATCGTCCGCCACTAACATGTTCAATCCCGATGCTCCCACCACCACCACAGGCCAATCGGCCACCCCCCACCACCACGGTGGGCGGTGCCCCCGCTGCCTCGCCGTGCCACCCACCACCAGCCACCACCGTCGGTCTGACAGCCTCCCCGAGCCTCCCTCTAAGCCGGCAACCCTCAAAATCCCAAAAACCTGAACCCGAACCCAAACCCAAAACCCTAACCCTAACATTGCTATCGCCGGAGGAGCTCATTGGAGAAGATGGCCGCATGAATCTCCAAGTTCATCCTACGATAGGAAATTCAATAGATCCCCCATCAAAATCTATCGATAGTTAAATAGCATTTTTCATCTTCTTTTTTTCAAAGAATCATGAGTTGTGGAGCCCAAGCATGTGAGTTGTTATGACACCATAACTTTTTAGGCTTCGACTTAGTTTTGCTTCAAATCTAGTTGAGCCTGTGCAACAACCAAGAAAGCTTAAGCATAACTTGGCGGATTGGCGCGCCTATGGCATGGCTTTTTTTTTTTTTTGCACAAAGCATGACCAAAGAAGACTAAAAAATTAGGTTTACCAACTTTAGGTATCTCAATATTTATTTATGAATTTCAATATTTAACACATTCATTTAATTATAGAAAAATAATGGTACTTTCATGTATGCACATAATTTTAACATGTAGACGATAGTAATATGAACCTAACTAACTTTTTTCATATTTTTTGAGTTTTAGATATTTTCCTATGCAGTTTAGATTATTTCAGCCGATTTATCAATATATGTATGTATATACGCATACATGTACACTGTATACATATATATATACATATATGTATATGTACACAACATAAATAGTAGCTATAGTACTGAACTCTAGTATCCCTTCAAATCTTGGTCCTTTAATATATGTAATAGACTACCTGAGACATATCATTATTTGTTTTTTTTCGATAGAGGAATTTCACAGTAACATCTTTCAAGAATCATCAAGAGGAGTTCATTACATTACAAGTTTAGCAACAACATAAGCTACCGAAGGAAGAACGACAACAAGCGATTGCCGGACTGAACCCAACAACAGCTCTCCTCTTCTTGAAAGTTCTGCTTGAACTGCCGGTTGATTGAAGACCTGATCATTCCTTTCCTTCCACAGCAGCAAGCTGACTGGTGTAGCCAAAGAATCGAACTGTAGGAACGAGAACGGCGACTAGAGGGGGGTGAATAGGCACCTCAACAAATTTCTTTCAAAATAGAAGGTCTTTTCCTATTTTTCACCCAACGCACCTCAAAACGCTCAAGCGGAAGCAAAAGAATTAGAGAGACAAAGCAATAAGACTAGTTCAATGGCAACAAGACTCCACAGATGGAATATGAACCATAGATTCCATTCAAGACCATTCCATATGTCTTTGTGCACAAAAACTCTCAACTTTCAAAGAAACTAGAGAAGATGGACACCAGACAAGGTTATCCTCCACGATGATAGTCTAGTAGCAAGGGGACTCAAGACCCGCTCAAATACATGAGTATGTGAGTGTTTAAGCCACTAGTATCAATAAAAATAACTCTGCAAAGGTGAAAAACTGCAGCTAAAAGAAAAAATCTCCGGGCAAGGAACCTCTCCAAGTTGATGATCTAGAGGCAAGTGTACTCAAGACCCATGAGCATGTACTCGTATGTGAGTTTTTATGCCTCTAGCAACAAGAAGAATGATCTCACAAGGTGCTGAAATTTCAGCCCAAAAACCAAAACGAAAATCAAAAACTGAAAACAGAAAAAATTACAAACTTGCAAGGGAACCAATAGAGGAAAACTAGAAGGAGGGGAATTCAAGCATATGCAAAAATATAAAATTAATTACTAAAAAAGGTCAGCCCTATTTTAAGAGGATTACAAAGATTTATCTCTCAAAATTCTCACCTATTACATAGGTTAAGCACTCATCATTCTCTCCTCTAAAGTCCTAGCTCTAAGGCTCTCAAATGGGTGGCACAAAGTGGCTCAAGTGGCTGGTTCAAAGCTCTCTCTAGTCCTACCTCTCTATTTATAGGCCTACGAAACTTGGCACTTAAGTTTCCTAGTTTTTCTCTAAAATACCTCTCTCTTGTAGTACATTCCTACCTACCACCGAGGGTATTTTGGTCTATTTTCTTCTCCATTCATCAGACGGCCACAGCGCCTTCACAACTTAGCTTCGTCTCGACGCAAGCTTCGCGATGGTGCCACATACTCCTCCAGTCCTCCCACAGTTTTGAGGCCAAACCGCGAAACCGCCTGCACGCTTCTCAAAGCGTGACTCACCGCCTTGCTTACACCTTAAGCAAGCGCTTCGATGTCGACCTGTGTACTCCGTCATGTGATCCTGACTGCCGGTAAGTCTCTCTCGCTCCCGATCCCTCGAACTGCCTTGTCACTTGCACCGGCACCCCCTTCGCTTGACTTTGTCAACACGCTGTCTCCATCCGCCTTCAATGCTTTGCTTCAGTCCTCCACGTGTTCAGCTAGGATCACCCTTGACTCCGCCCGGCCTCCTTGATTGTCTGGCACCAAGCACTCCACTTAGCCCCGATCATCCCGCCGTCGACCGCCAAGTTGCATCCATCACCTGCACATCATGAGACAAGCAAACACATTTCTCCAACTCCAATTTCAATTAGTCCGTAATCAATATGCTCAAATGAAATCTCAAATCAATTCGAATCACTCAAAGCTCATGCAAAACCGAAGATCATCAAACCAAATAAATGACAATATCAATCACTAATCATAAGAAAACCAATGCACATTAGAACTTGGTTTCTCACAAATCCTTCCTGAACTCCTTGGGAACCTATTTTTGACTGGCCACCACCAGTCCACCATCTGAATATCTGCGGTTGGTGCTAATGTAGCAGGTGAAACCGAACCTCCCAATTGTAGACACAGCCGAACAGTAGATGCTCAATGGTTTCCAATGATTGTTGTTCGACAAGTTGTGGCGCTGCAACCTATCCGAAGTCCATCAACGCCCATACAGTGCTAAGCAGAAAATGAATATGCATTTAGAGGTGCCTTAGTCCTCCATAGCTCCTTGCCACCCGGAATGCCCGCATGGCCTTGAAAGAATGATCGGTACGCTGAAGAAGCATAATACTACTGCAAGGCGAACTAACGCTAGATGAACTTGTCTTGCACCTTCATGGAGGCTAATCAGCTCCACCCGGTCCCAAACCTGAAGGACATGCCATTATTTTCACATTTGAGTGTACTCTAAAATAATATAGGAAAAAAATCCATAATTGGTCCCTCAACTCTTCCCCTCAGTTTAGTTTTCACCCACAACTCTTTTTCGGATCAATTCAATTCCCTCGTCTTCTAATATCATCTAAATGTTGCCCCTAACCAGTTTTCCATCCCACGTGGATCTGACATGGACTGTTTTCCCCCATCTGACGCCCTCTCTATCCTCTCAAAAAATTTACACCAAAAGAACTCTTTAAACACGGCCTCCATCAATCCGTCATGATATCCTTGGTCAGGGCGAAGCCCATTGAGCTAGAGGGGTGCAGATGCACCCAGGTTAGGAATGCAAGTGAGTATCTAATTGTTAGTTTTGGATCATTACTTAGTTTATTTTTCATTAGCTTTGTTAGGCGGGAGTAAATCTTTAGTTTTTTTTAGTTTTAGATCGATCTAATTACTCAAACAAAACTTGCATCCCAACTTAGACCCAAATAAAATTTCAGTGTCTATATTCACCACGTATGCACCCCTGTGCCCAAAGCCATGCAAACCTAGCCATCGCGGCCCATCGTCAAGCCTTAGTAGGTCAGAAACTAGCAAGCATTCGGCCCATCCCAAGAGGGCTAGGTGCAAGCGGTAGAGTACCTCACAGTGCATGTTGTTTTCAGAATTGATCGATCGATCCCCATGACCCCTCCTCTGATGCTTTCCTGTCACCGCTTGGCCCCTCCTGCTTGTTGCCCACGCTGACGCCCTCATCACCGGTCACCAGAGCCCGGAGTACGGCTGGCCACGGCCACGGTCTCCGCCCTTGCCAGGTGGCCACGGCACGGCCGCTCGAGGGCTGTGGCCTCTTCAGTCTTTATGGATTCGTTAGTGCATTGCAAAGGCAATAAACTCAACCCATGTTTGCTTATACAATTGTAATTCTCTCATTTTCTTTTAAGCAAAGCTCCTAATTTGCAAGATAGTGTTTCAATTAGATGATTATTGGTTGCTCGTTTTCTAGGGTTAGAGTTTCAGATTGGGCTTTTGGAGAATTGAATTGAAATTGCAAATTGCCAGAAAGTTTCAACTTAAAGAGACTAGTTGGATGTATGTGTTGGACTTAATCTTAGCGTGGGTCTCGGGGATTCGAATCACATTGAAGCGTGGAGTTCGTATGTGTGCAGGACTATGGTTCGTATGGTGTGTATGGGTTTTAATTGAGAGTTGGAGTCAGAAATTAGAGGATCCGATTCAATTTAGAGTCTGGTTTGTCTCTAGTTTCACCCTTGTCCTCGGTGCTCCCGTTTGGCAGGTTCCGCACACCGCCGTTGGCATTGAGCCTGCTAGAAACCTCAATGGAGGTGGGTGTAGCGAAAATGGTCATATTAGGCTATGATTGTAATTTTAGTGATTAATGACAATATAGTCAATGAGACTAACATGTTTGTCAAGAAGTCCTAGGAAGATTTATCTCACCAGGTGGTCCGTATTGTAGATGTTAAGCTCACCGGAGCATATTTGACAAAGGGTGAGAGAGGCCTAAAGACCTCAGCGAAAGGTCCGGTAATGAACAAGTGTGCTCACCGGAGCAATTCTTCCAGAGAAGGGTGTTTTGCTGAAGAATGAAGGCTAAGCCTCACCGGATAGTCCGTTGATCAAAGCATGGAAACACCGGAGTGTTTCTGTCCAGAAGGCAGAATGTAACAATTCACCGAATAGTTCGGTGATCAGAGAAAGATATACCGGAGCATTTACACTAGAGAAGGTTGTAGCCATGGAAGATCAAAAATTAACACACTGGAAGGTTCGGTGATGAAGCAAGGCTACATCAGACAATACACTAGATAATGAACAGTGCAAAGAGACAGAACGAAGTTCAAGGCTTCAAATAGTCTGATGATGAAGTGATGTGCACCAGATGCTTACACTGGGACAATTTATATAGAGAGGATGCAGTTGGCTCGAATGCTAAGTATATATTCACCAAAAAGTGAGAGATTATAGTGAAAATAACCCTATTAGATCATGATTGTGATTTTAGTGATTAATGATAACATAGTCAATGAGACTAACATGTTTGTCAAAATATATGTTAGTAGGTCTCATGATGCAATACATAAAGAGGCCACCGCAATCAGGACAAAGTTTGATCGAATTGAAAAACTCCTAGGATGATTTGCCTCACCGGATGGTCCGATGCCGTGGATGACAAGCTCACTGGAGCATATTTGACAAAGGGGGAGAGAGGCCTGAAAACCTCACCGGAAGGTCCGATGATTAGCAATTTTTCCAAAGAAGAGTGTCGTGCTGAAGAATGAAGGCTAAGTCTCACCGGACAGTCCGGTGATCAAAGCATAGCAACACTGGAGTGTTTCTGTCCAGAAGGCAGAATGAAACAACCCACCGGAGAGTCCGGTGATCAGAAAAAGATATACACCGGAGCATTTATACCAGAGAAGGTTGCAGTTGTGGAAGATCGAAGATCAACACGCCGGAAGGTCTAGTGATGAAGCAAGGCTACACCGAACAAATGAATAGTGCAAAGAGGCAAAACAAAGTTCAAGGCATCAGATAGTCCGGTGATGAAGTGATGTGCACTGAATGCTTACACCGGAGGAATTTACACAGAGAGGATGCAATTGACTCAGATGCTAAATATATATTCACCGGGTAGTCCAGTGATAAAGATAAAATATACATCGGAGTGTTTGGTGTTCATAGAGGCTTGAGTGGGGTTTCAACAGCTAGTTTGTGAGAGTGTACTCACCGGATGATCCGGTGTTGGTACTATTATTCTCACCGGATCATCCGGTGTTAACAACTTTTTAGAGCCGTTGGGTTAACGGCTAGTGCACGGGTTTAATGCTATAAATACCCTCTCCACTCAGCCATTTGAGGTTGCTGGAGTCTTGAGAAGTTCATGCACACATGAGAAGACATTCAAGCCACCAAAGTGCTTAAAGTGATCATCTAAGGTGATTAAGCACAAGATTAATGAGTGATTAGTGCTTATGGACCTAGAAAGAGTGTTGCTAGGTGATTGCTACCTAGAGAGTGGACCAAAGAGTGATCCAACTTTATACCAAATGGTACATATAGCCATGATGATTCGCCGGCAAGTTTGTTGACCATCTCACTTGGTATGGAATGGCGGCAAGGCGATTGTGCGTGGAAGCGGAAACCCTTGCCTTGGTGGCTTAAGATCCGAAGTGATCACGACGGCAAAGAACCGAAAGAGAGGCTAGTGGTAAGACATTTTTTTGGCTTGATGGCTCATCTGGGTGGAGGTCTTGTCTTTGTGACTTGGTAGCTCAAGAGCCGTGATCGGATGCTGACCGGAAGTATATCCTTTATGGAGCTCCAACGTAGATTAGAATTGGTATTTATACCATCAATATCACAAGATAAAAATATCTTATATCGAGTTTGCTCTCTCTACCTTATTTACGTTTTCGTATTTACATTATTGCAATTTACCTTCTTAGATAGGTTATAAGTGCTTTAATCGGTAGAGTAGACACTAGATAAACCTAAAACATATTTAAATAAAAACTGATATAGATTTATCTTATATAATTTTTAAAGACAAAATAATTTTAAATGTCCTAACTCACCTTCTTTTAAGATACGACCATCCTTTCAAGTCACTCGGCAGAAGACCAAGCAGCATGCTGAACTCCGCAGGTGCCGCGGGGTTGCGTCCCCATGCCGGATTCAGTGCTCTGTCTGCAGTTGCACTCCGTGTTCTTCTTGCATCCATGGATGTGTCGCATTCCTTATGTTGGAATGTGGTCCATGGAGTCTCATTCATAGAATCACAAAGCATGACTGTATGGTAGAATTATCTATATTATTAGTGAAAGGTTAGTGTAGACCAATTTAAATAGTGAAGTCCTCTCCTCTCTCTAAAATAGAGAAATGACAGTATGGGGCTTTGATTATACATGCGCGCGTGCTCGCATATTTTTCGTGTAAACTATCGCATGTCTTACGTGCGACCATGGCAAGGCCAATAGCCAAGTTAGCATAATCTTTTTGCCACTCGTGTATTCTTTTTTTTTTGTTACTATTTGAAACAGCCAAATGGCTGATCAATGCTTCTATCCCGAGTTATTTGATCAATTACGGAATGACTGCAATTTAGTGGTCCTTCCTTCTTTTTCCATCAGGTAAACTGTGTCCATCTTTCCTATAAAGGTCCTAGAGATGTCCAGGTCCAGTACATTTGAAAATCCACGAAAACACATCTCGACTCCTTTCTTCTTTTTCCATCAGGTAAACTGTGTCATGGTATTGTGCTACCGGATCTCGCCGGCATTCTCCTTGGCGTGCACCGAAGTGAAAGGTGAGTGGTATTTCTGAGCTGTTGTCATTGTGAAGTTCACACAAGGTACGATAATAAGGTTTTTGAGTAGCACATATGTATGACCGTTCATATGTTATTCGCCTACAATCTGCGCTGCTTCCTCGATGAAATACACAGCCGCAAGTCTCCAATGCATCGAGCCTGCATAGTATCAACTGTCGCAGGAGCACTAATCAGTAAGTCTGTAGATGAGTGATAGTAGCCTGATTGGTACCGTTGACACAATGTCTAGACTGATTATATATCTGCTAGTTTTGTCTACTATTTACATGTTGTTGCTACCAATTACATATGCGGCAATAGTCAAATGGTTTACGTATGTAATGAATCTGCTGCATTTGTCTATGGTTTACATGATGTCTTCATGGTTTACATTTGATTGTCTGCTATTAGTGTTGATTTACGTAGCATTCTTGATCATTAACTTAATATGCCTCCTAGTAGAATCTAGTAGTAGAAAATGGGCATATTTCCAACTTCTTACTGATAATTGGTATTTCAGAGGGTAGGGATATAGTATAGACTAGGAGGTCGCAAGGGATTTGGGCTAGAGTTGCAAGAAATCAGAGACAGGTCAGAAGTGAGAAGAGGAACAGGATACAGGGGAGGGAGAAGGGAAACGCCTGGTTCATTTCTGTTCCGTCCCTGTCCTGGCGCTCGGTGTCGTCCTTTGTAGCGCTTCTTGCTTACTCGGCTGCCCATGGGCCAGCGGAGGTCGGCCAACACATCCGTGGTCATGCAGCCCGGAAGTTGAGGTATGTGACAGGATGCCATGTGAATTACCGAAGCGTATGTTTCAATTAGCTCTAGAGAACTCTTGTTGTTGTTAGTGATCATCTTATTTTCGGAGTTAATTGGTCATGTAGATGTCAGGTTGGATGCGGTGAGATCCGTGTTATCTAGGAGTAGGCTATATGGAGAGCATATGATATGTTATGTGTCAATGCAGAGTCTAGGACAATCCTAATCTTATTCGTCTAAAAAATGTGAGTTGTAACAGGTATGATGTTTGAGCTGCGAGCGCATATGACACGATACATTGGTACAATCAATTTTCACTTGTTCTGAATCAGAAAATTCATATGCTACGAATCAGAATAAAATTGGTGAGGCTTTCGACCTTGTTTTGCTACCAGATATATGCAGCTAGCTCAGCCTAAAAAGAAATTAAGAAGGCTTAAACTAAAGCTATTTGAGACCTGTCACATTATCACTATTTCACATTACACTCAATATTGTAAGACCGAGAATGGCAACGAGAGGAGGTGACTATGTCTATCAATAATTTATTTCAAAATGGATGATTTTCTCCTATTTTATCACTCAAAGCACATCAAAAATGGAACATAATAAAATGTAACGCAAAAACACAGCAGAAATAGATAAACTCGGAAGTTCCGAGTTGGATCCGGAAGTTCCGGATTGAGACAGGAAGAAGAGCCTCAGGATGAAAATTTGAAATAATCCGGAAATTCCGGTAAGGTTTCGAAAGTTCCGGATTGAGCAGTTTGATAGGAAAAACTGCAGCATGAGGACCCAAAATCCAAGGTCGAAATCTAATCAAACATGATCCAAATCCAACAAAATTTTTAGTCATAGCTTAGCACGTCCATGGTGAATCTTTGTCCAAAAGATCTTTTCAAGAAGATCAAGATTTCACCCTTGATTTTATAGATTTGGCAAAGAACACAAAAGTGAATCAAGAATACCGGGTGAAGAAATCCTTCAAGTTGATGATTTAGAGGTAACTGAATTCAAGATCCATTTGTATATATTTGTATGTGAATTTTATGTCTCTAGCAACACGAAGAAAAACTTCACAAGTGGAAAATTTTTAATTTTCAACCAAAAACGAAAATCGCAATGAAACACCAAAAACTTGCAACAAAGTAAGGGAGCTAAGAGAAGGAAACTATAAAGAGGTGAACACAATCACAAAAGGAAATATAAATTCCATTGCTTGCAGAGATAAACCTATTTTAGATATATTACAAAGATTTTTCTCACAAAAAGCTCTCATCTATTACAAAGGCTAAGCTCTACTCTCTTTCATCTCCTATAAAACCCTAGCATACAAATACAAGTGGCTAGCTCCCCCTCTCCTAACAGCTCTACCCCTCTATTTATAGGCCTTAGGAGCTTTTTTGGATGCCAAGGTTTCTTATACCCAAAATACTCCTCTCTTGTTGTATACTCCTACCTACCACCGAGGATATTTTGATCCATTTTCTCCTCTATCAATCGGACGATCGTGGCGCCTTCATGACTTAGCTTCGTGTCGACGCAAACTTCATGATGATGCTACGTACACTTCCATTCTTCCCACGGTTTTGAGGTCAAAACCGTAAAACCCCTTACACGGTCCTCAAAGCGTGATTTGCCGCCACTTGCTCACATCATAAGCAAGTGCTCCGATATCGACATATATACTTTGTCTTACGATCTTGACCGCCGACAAGTCTCTCTCGCTCCTGATCTATCGAGCCACCTTGTCACTTGCACCGGCATCCCTTTCACTTGACTTTGTCTACATGTTATCTCCATACATCTTTCAAGTTTTGCTTGACCTCCACGTGTCCAGCTAGGATCATCATTGACTCCGTCCGGCCTCCTTGACCATTCGGCACCAAGCATTCCGCTTAGTCCCGATCATCCCATTGTCGATCACCAAGTTGCATCTATTACCTACAAATCATGAGAGAAGAAAACAACATTTCCCAACCTATCTCCAATTAATCCCAAATCAAAATTCTCTGTTGAAATCATATCCACAAAAAGAATCATGAACACCGGACATTTGAACTTTAACTTGGGTACCCAAAAGTTCTGGGTCAAAACTAGAAGTTCCGGGTTTGATCCGGACGGGGGCTCTCGGTGTCTGTTTTCCCATGACACCGAAAGTTCTGGTTTTGGACTGAAAGTTCTGGGTTGGCTACCAAAATTGAACACTCGAAGCTCTGGCGAGATAAAAACCCTGAACACCGGATATTCAACCTGAAGTTTCGAGTTTGGACCAGAAATTCCGGGTTTACCAGAATCAGCACATCAAAGCTCATGCAAAATTGAAGATCATCAAACCAAATAAATACCAATATCAATCACTCATCATATATAAACGAAAGCACATTTCAACATGGTTTCTCAAATATACACCAAAAGAATTCTTCACAGAAAGGAAAAGGAAATACTAAGAAGTGGTAGGAATGCATGCATGGACTGCCCGAGCATGATAGTTCGTTCAAACCCGGTCACAAGCATGATCTCTTTGGTGATCATCAGTGGTAGCAACAACGATGGGGTTGAAATTGAGCCACTTCCTTGACCTCCACAACCTTATGGCGTCGTGCCACTCGACATCGAGCTCCGTGAGCAGGAGCACCCTCCACCTAGTCACTAAGGGTGGAAACGAGCCGAGCCAAGTCCAGCTTAGCTCATCATGCACGAGCTCACCTGTGTGCGAGATGAGCCAAGCTCGGCTTAGTTAGATGACCGAGCTAAAAAATGGGCTCAGCTTGGGCTCATTGCTGGCTCGAGCCGGCTCGAGCTAGCTTGCGAGCCCAGGTGAGACCCAATCAGAGTGCGGCCATAGGCAGAGAGGAGGCGGCAGGGCACTGCCGTCGGGTGGACGACAACCATGGGCGAGCCGAGGGCGGTGATGAGTGGAGAGATGACGACCACGGGCGGGCGTCGATAGGAGGACGGCGGCCACGGGCGGGTGGGTGGCGTGCGAGCAGCGGCACTAGGATGAGAGACAACGGCAACGGGCGGACATCGACGGGACTACGGGAGGGCGACGTGCTCTTCCTGGGGCCTCATCAGTGGCGGCGGAGTGACCGTCCGAGTTGGTGGCGCTGCGAGACCTTGTTGACTGGGTGCACACGTGGGAGGTGGATGCCACATGGGAGGTGCGAAGGCTCACCCGGTCCTCTACCAGGCACTGTCGCAATCTCTTTGCTGCTGTCAAGCTGCTCGTCGCCATGCTTCTCTCTGGGGCCCCCGAGGCCAAGGAGGTCACACTCCTCCCGTTGCTCAACCTCGCCATCAGGGATGAGAGGTACGTTGGGGAACCACAAACCATTCCTTGTCTCCCATCGCCATCTCGATGGGAGGGCGGTGGCACAGGGTGGGTGGGCCTATCGATCGAAGAGGAGTACGACAAGATGCTCTAGGACATGATCGAAGGGGATAGGGCCTGCCGGCTGCCTCTAAGATGCTCTAGTACATGGTATGCTACTCTACGACACCCAGCCAGCCGAACATGGGAGCGTCGCTTCACTCCTGGCATTTTGATGGGCCAGCGACCTACTCACGAGCCTGCTCGAGCTTGGCTCATTTGGCCACCGAGCTGGGGAGGTGGCTCCTATTCATCTCGTTTGGCCACTGAGTTGAGCTGAGCCTTTGCTCCCGAGCTAGCTCATGAGCCTTGAGCTTTATTTCTAGCCCTACCGGCCATCACGCACACGTACGCCAGGAACACCAAGGGCACTATGCACATTGCCACCAATGCCGGCACCGAGAGCGGCACGTGGTAGGGCTGCTTCAAGTTGATAGATCTTAATTCACATCCAATTGACATGATGCTAGCCCTAGGATCAAACACGAAACATTAGAGCGAAAGCATGATTGGTTACCCAAATTCGGTGACACCATCTTGATGGGTTGTTGATAGTGAGGTGATGTAGAGCGTCGGTGAAGACGTGTTGGTCGGTGAAGCCCGAGGTCATCGATGGTGAGGTAGTACTCGGTGTAGATGTGTCGGTGCTATGTCGACATGATGGAGTCGCTGACCACGATGGTGATGCGGTGGTGGCCTTCACCCTGCTGCTTCGCACATCAAGATCGGGCTATGAATATTAGGGGGTGTCAAACCTTGCATGTACACACATCACACAGCCGACGTCACCCCCTTCTATTTATGTTGCGCAACATAGGATGGGACTACAACCAAGAGTTGGTTGCGCTTCCGATCAGAGCGTGCGCGGGGATCGGTCTCCCCCTTATTTCTTGGTCAGTTAGGGTGCACGTTAGGAGATAAGGCTGAGATTATTCCAACATTCTCCCCCTTGATCTTAAGACTAACATCGTAAGCCCACTATAAACAAAACAGCACACCAAGGTATAGTGTTACATCGGCTAATAAAATACCACTGAAACCCAAATACCTGCAATGTACCACACCATCTCGAAATGGAAACTCGTTATGCTTAGTGGGAGTTGATTTGATTTATGGTCCTCTTATCCAGAATCATAGGCTTTTCAATAACCCCATGCCGACAACATAATCACAAAAAATATAGGGTGGTAAGTCTTTAGTGAGCGGCGCCGAAAGCATTAACTCATATTTATATGCTTGACCCCGATAGTTTGATCCTAGATTCTACCTGTCACAACATAATACTTAATGTCTATGTGGTGATTGAAGGAACTGATGGTCTTTACATAGCATTAGTTCAATTGTGCTCTTGATTTATTGAAGAACGAGAATGAGCATTTTAGTTCATCTGATTAAATGTTAGCCATTGTTAGTGTACATGTTATGTTATATTGTTTCAATGTGAAAGTACCTCTATGCTTATAAATTGGTTGAAGAACAAAAGCGACCATGTTAAAGAACGAAAATGTTGGTTCTAAAATTTGGTATTGTTGTGTTGGAACTTTCTTAGGATAAGATTATTCAAAGGAGTAAACTGGTCTGATGATTTTAACCAATTTTCTGAGCTAGCTAAGTACAACATAGTTTCCATCTCCCTACCTATAGGTCCAGCACATTCCAAATTACATATAGGTAGCCACTAGGATATAAATTTGGTGCTGGTTATTATTTTCAAGTTGAATCTTGATATACACCCACATCAAGATAGTGTTCTAAGCATGTCATTTGTAGCTCGTGCCCCAGGGCTGGCCTACAGAGAAGTAAAATTTGTTGGTTTACATATGCCTTACTTTGTGTAGATGCTACGTGGATCTAGCAGGTATCATGGATGCATCCGAAGTAGCGTCTACATCCCACCGCGTGGTGCCCCCTCCCACATCCTCCAGGCATATTCCTCTACGAACTCGATGCCCCACCCTCCCTTGCAACCTCAAGATGATTAAAATGGTATACATCGCATCTATTTTGGTTGGACAACTGATAATTGAAAAATATGTATTTGTTAAAGATATGCATCCAGTGATGTAGGTAATTCCTCCCCTAGTTTGGTCAAATGGAATGATTGCTCACATAGAGGGTAGTACATAACCTTTTGTGACTACCACTATAGGTGATAGTGGTACAAGAAGGATATCAATTAGTTTTTAGATGTCAGCAAATGAAGAATCTATCAATATTATTGTCTCTGGCATCCAATCACCTGAGATCCATGTGGCTCAAATAAACTCCGTGGCAGCGGTTTTGCAAGAGATTGTAGATCAAGTTGGGTATATTTTACCTGACTATAGCTATTTCAAATTGAAAGTGCTTGAGCAAAATATAGACGATGTGGCTTCAATGACTATCAGTCTATCGCGGTTACATGCACTTGACACGGTTGATGCCACGAATTTTAGTCTATAGTATTGTTTAATATATTATCAAATTTCCTCTTCATATTCATATTCTTTGCCTGTAGGATTTTTACAGGAACAACAGAATGCATTTGGATGTTAGCTTGGGTTCACTCTTACGTTATGTCATGGAGCGGTTGGGTTTCACATTGAATGGCCCGAAAGTCAAGAGAGTTCATGAAGGGAGGTATCAGTCTTATGTGGAGTTCGGTGGAGGAGGTTTCCCTATTTATGGAACTGTGATGGATCTACTCTTTCTTACTCGAGATAGTGTGCTCGTTTATGCACTACGCCATTTGGATGAGATATATGGAGTTGATATCATAGATATCAACTATGAAGACTATATTATTCGACGTGCACCGTAGAATCAGGGATGAGTGCATTTGCAATGTATTTAACCTATGATGTAAACTATGATAATATTTATGTGTGGATGTTGATGAACTCATGATTATGTCTAGATGTGGATGAACTATTTATGATCCATATGTATATATCTTCCTGTGATGAATGCCTACATATATTTGAATACAAATTTGAAATCAGATTTTGAATGTTGTATTATTGTATTTATAATTTATTTGTGCCTACAAAAGTATCAGTATCGGCTTGTCATACTAACTGATACTAATACTCAGACTATCAGTGATGATTCGTTCTTATGGATCTGCATTGATAGTCTAAGCATCAGTGTTAGTTCTTTGTTATGGATCGGCACTGATACTCATTATCAACATCAATTCATAAACCAGCATTTGACTATCAGTACCGAGTAATCAATATCGGTTCAAAACCCACTACTGATAATATTTTTGAGCCGATATTAAAGACCATTTCTACAGTCCTGATGGATACTAGCTAGTTAGTAGCCTTGAAACTCCATCCAGACTCCATGTCAACATGAAATATGACAGTTGTAATTCACCTGATGGCATCGCCCAATGGACTTTGAGTCCAAACCAGCTGATTTTGTTGTTATATATGTGTACCAATAAATATCTATCAAAGCGTTTGTTTTATCTTTTTAAAATCGGTATTACTATATTGTTTTGCTTATCTACAAAAGTACGCCCTGTTAGATTTTCTTTGAGATTCGTCTATTTATGAAGAGCACAGCAAAAAATAATAATATACCACAAAATTTGAGTGACATGGTTTGAAATTTCACTAGAAAATAGTCCCTTTTTTTAATCCAGTTACGTGAAGATACTTTGTAGACTAGCCTTCAAATTTACTCAGAAAGAAACAATTTCCATCAGCTATCAGAATGAGAAATACGACCCTACCAAATCCTATGCATTTGCACAAGAACCACATACATGTATACAACCCTTTGCAGCTTGTCAGAACTGCAATAAAAGATGTTAATCTCGATCCTCAAGATCTCATGGTACATCATCTCCTCATCAGTGTTGATCATACAATTTAGCACATGATATAACCATGTTCCCCTGGTGTCTCACGATCTCCAGAAGACCACGCTTTACCACACACCAAAGCAAGAAAGGGGTGTTCCACTTGTGGAAACGCTGATCATGCGATGTTGTGTTCATTAACCTTCAGTCAGCTTACAATTCCGGCAAGTCAGAGGATTCTAATTTAGAGGCAGATTCTTATTCTTTTTAATGCAAGTTTTGTTTCTTTTCAAGATAAGAAGTTGACAACCCGTATGCCTTCCACCTCCACCATACATATTGCTCTATCAGGCTTCGTCCCATTGCAGAAAATTTTGCCACTGTTGCCTATAGGTAGATGCTAAGGAGACTAATATCCTTCAATTTCACTCAAAAAGAAACCTTGATTCCATCAGCAATGCAAAAACGGGGAATAAATTCTATACAATGGTGGTACAAATGCATCATCATACTCCATTATATGGAGGACCTACACTTATCCTCAACATGGATCTCAAAGTAGTGAATCTCACATAAATAGAAATTTATCATGCATGCTTATTACTTAACGTATATATGATTAGCATTGAGTGAATCTTATCACTGCTTTGAGATTCACCTTAAAGACAAATGATGGCCATTCAAATAGTGAAACACGAGGATGCATCTAAGACCCTAGCAATTCCTATGCATTTGCATTTGGAACATAATACAAGGATACAGCTTGAAACATGTCATAGCAGAACTGCACCAAAACAAAAGGTGTCAACCTCGCAATCCCATCATGATCATCAAACATTGCCATTTCTACTGTCCTGGTGCTGGTACGCTATCCCCTCGTCGAAGGCACCCTCTGGCCTTGCAGAACCGCATGAGATAGTACACCCCGACGCCGGCAGCGGTGAACGTGGCGCTGATGGCGTACACCTTCCACCCGGCGATGGCCATGACGAAGACGAGGAACGCCGAGGGCACGAGGCACAGGGCCACAGCGCCCGGGAGGCTCGTCGGGACGCGGTAGGGCCGGGACAAGTCCGGGCGCTTGATTCGGAGCCAGATGAAGGCGGCGAACTCGAGGAGCATGCCGAGGCTGTAGAGGAAGTTGGCGGCGGCCACGATGTTGTTGAAGCTGAAGAAGGACATGCCCAGGGTGATGGCGCTGGTGGCCACGATGCTGATCCAAGGGGTGTTGAAGACCGGGGCACGCACCGCGAAGGCGCGCGGGAGGAGGCCCAGCTCCGCCATGCCCAGCAGCTGGAACGCCGCGCTGCTCAGCGTCGCGGAGTAGAGGCCGATGGACGACAACACCGCGCCCACCTCGATCCAGTACTTGAGCCACTTGCCGGCGATCATGCCTGCGTACATTGGAGCCATGAGTTTTACAGCCACGCCACAAGATGCCAAGAAAGATCAAAGGTGTGTGACTTAAATTAATGGTACATATAAGATGTCAGTTCGCAGGTTTGGTACTGTTACATTGCAGACGTATAATAAGCCTCACGGTCATGAACGTCTGAACATTTGTAGTCATCATCATAGTTATGTGTATGCAGATTAGAAATTGCAATCAACCTATAATATGAGTTAATTGTGCTATTTGTGCGATGTACACCCTGCACTAACTGGTACCTACTCTGTATCTTCTAACCTATTTATTATGCTAGAGTTAGTAATATTTGGCAAAGAAAAGTGGTACTATTAGTGACGTTCAAACGCTTGACAAACGTTTCGTCAACCCTGTTTCTCCAATCATCTCATTTCATGTTAGTTTTGTACATAAATGTCCAACAGAGCCTAAATTCAAAGAGCCATCCCCAAATTCTGCAGAAAAGTCATCCCCGTGTCATTTTCCATAGCCTGAAAGGCTGAAAATTTGAGAGCTATATTAGTGCAGTGTAGTACTGTAACTGTGGCCCCTTTCTTTCTCCCAGTGGAGAGGCATGCAGGACAGCAGGAGTGAAGAACCACTACTCCAGCTTGAGATATTCCTCGAAGAGCAAAATTAGTACTTGCTAGATAAGCACATTGTGCAAAGTGTGAGTTTCACTTGACTCTTTGTGCCAAAAGTAGTCTCCTCTCCTCTGCCTCCATGCTAATAATCAGTCATGGCAACTTGACAACGAATCAAACCCAAGAATTATTGAATCCATCCAAGAGTCCATGCTCACTGTCCATAGAAAATCAAAGGATATTGTAGCGCCGCGCGCGTGCCCGGCATCTTGGCTTGTAACGACGATCAAGAACGTGACGATGTTTGCAAGCAACACGAACGATTGTAGCTTAAAGAAACATATGTGTCCGTTTTGATTCGACTCACCTGCGGCGTCGGCGAAGAATCCGTTCCCCCAGTTCTCCGGCGGCGCGTTGATGGCGCCGGTGGCGGCCATGAGCGGCAGCAGGTACCCGAGTGATGTTATGGACACGGCGGACACCAGCGCCTTGGGGAGCGTCTTGCCCGGCCGGTCCACCTCGCCGGCCATGGTGCTGACGCTGTCCCAGTAGTTGAGGTTCCAGAACAGCGTGTTGAAGAAGAGCTTCCAGTCCTTCTCGGCGGCGACGCTGCCCCAGCGGTGCGGTCGGATCTTGGGTAGCGCGATGCCGGACATGAGCAAGAAGGGCGAGAGCGAGCCGAGGCCCAGCCCGACGGCGGTCCATCCCACGACGGTGAGGCCCGTGTAGTTGAGGAAGGAGAGCGCCACATTGAAGGTCACGATGGTGGCGACGCGCGGCCCTCCGCCGGCGACGGCGGGGACGACGCGGGCGAGGTAGTCGGCGCAGAGCGCCGGGAACGCGGCGCCGTTGATGGCGCCGGAGACATACTTCCATGTGCCCATGAGGGAGCCCGACAAGGGCCCGAAGGCGTGGTCAGCCCAGAGGACGAAGCCGCCGTTGCCCGGCATGGCAGTGGAGAGCTCTGCGGTGACGAGCGCCTCCGGGATGGCCCAGACAAAGGGGAAGATGAGGAAGCCGAGCAGCGCGTAGAGGGGCCCCGCGGACTGCACAGCCGGCTCGGCGCCGTAGGGCCCCCCCGCGACTTCGAAGAAGATGAGGAAGATGAGCGGCACCAGGGACAGCTTGTTGCCGTCGCCATCACCGTAGGCGTCGGGGTCCTTGGCCTTGGACGAGGAGACGTCGGCGTCCCCGAGATGGGTTTCGCGTGCCATGCTGCTGCCGATCTTGAGGGGGACTCAAGCAGGAGTGCAGCAACTAACCGTCGTGGATACGTGCGCCCCGCGGAGTCGGCAAAGGAGGTTGGTGACTGGATGATGCGGAGGGAGTTGAGTTTGGTCCAGGCGGCCGCGTTTTTGTACCGGTAGTGTGAACGCTAGCGTTTGATTCGCGCTAACTGCTTCACAAGGGTTCTGCGTGGTCGGTGTAGAAGTAGAATATAGCTCTAGCATTAATCACGTTGTCATGGTGCCCATCTATGCTGATTTCCCCCTATTTTTTGTGAAATTTCTATGTATCTCTTATAAAATTATTTTATCCCGAATATCCTCTCTCGCATGCTCCATAAATATATTTCTTCCGTTCTCAAACAGATATCGTGGAGAACAGATATCGTTCAATAAAGGGGCACCGTTCTCTACAAACTTTGATCACCACTATAATTTAAATATAAGTTTCCACATAAAAAATGATATTGTTAGATTTGTATAAAAAATGCTTTCGAATCGCTAGATTTTACTAATATAAATGTAGGAAAAAGTAAAGATTATCTATGTTCATGGCAGACTGTTTATTCCAAAACGATAAGTAAAAAAGAATGATATGAGTATATAATCAAATTTCTACATCCAAAAAAACACATAAACATGTGTCCCGTACATGGCGCTATAGAGGCTGATGCGTCAGGAATCGAACATAAGGGGGCCAACTCGTCAATATTTATAATAATTATCATAAAGTATGGAATGGTGGAGTTTACCAATATAGTTGTAATTCTTGCTTGATAATCTTGTGGCAGTGCAGAAGTATTTTGATGAGGAGTGTGCTCATAAACTAGTTCAATAGCTTGATCAATAGTCGTATTAGAATTTTCAACACAAGTGGCTTATAAAAACTATCAATTGTCCTTAGCTTCTTCATCGTGGCTAAGCAAGTCAGCAACTAACGGCTATCAAAGCATACTAAAATTTAAAAAAGTTAGTTTTTGCATGACAACTTTGATTCACCACCACAACTAAAGAATAGTTTCATACATTTCTAAATACAATTAACACTATCCCTACCCGATTAACCCACCCAATTAATCTAATCCTAAAGCATAGTTCCATACAAAAATTAGATATTAGGATGGCTAGATTAATTAATAGGGTGCTAAGGATATGTTTGTTTTTTATTATGATTCCATGATTCTGATTTTTAAATCAGAATCGAAAACAAACTTACCGATTCTACAATCCAGATTTCACAATCTGGAGGCAGATTATACCATAATTCATTATCCAGGGAAAAGTTACTTCTAGATTATGGATGGTGGATTTTGACATATATTTACCCACCATTGCTATTACAAACATAATATTTCACATCTTTTTTCTCTCCTGACGCTCTCTCCCTCTTGATGCCGATCCAAGCTCCCGCCGGCCTGAGCTCCCGTTCGAGCTCCCACCACTTGAGTTCCGACCGCTCGAGCTCCCCGCCAGCTCAAGCTCCCGCCGCCTAACCTCCCACCACCTGAGCTCCCACTGCTCGACATCCCACCACCTGAGCTCCCACTGCTCGACATCCCACCAGCTCGAGCTCCCGCCGATCTGAGTTACAGTTGGGCTCACCAAGGTTAGGAGGTGGCGGATCCGGTCGGAGTCGGAGGACTGTCAGTAGCGAGGTGCTAGATTTTGGGGCAGCACTGGTGGGGAGAAGAGGTGAGTGGCGACAGGCTCGGTGACAGTGCATAGGCTCACCCCATAATTGGTCCGATCGAGGCTCTCTTGGGAAAATGACGACCGTCAACGATGGATCCTGGAGCAATGGAGTCAATCAGTGGCAGCGGTGGTGGTCTCGCGAAGAGAAGATGGCGAGCAATTTGGGGAGCAACCCGTGATGAGGAAGGAACAATGGAAGCAGTGGTGCTTGTTGTGCCCACACAGGAGAGGGAGATAGGAGAGAGGGAAGAGATTTTAATAATCTAGTGTTGTTTATTTTAGATTGCACAATCCGGATCCTAAATTATGATAATCAAAATCTAAATTGTTAGAATCACAATAAAAAATAAACAGTCCCTAAAACATATGATTAGTAGGTTAATTAATGAGCATCTCTGCTTGTTATGGGGCCAGGCCCCTGCGTGCCCCCTTGTCTCCGCCCCTGTCGCCGAACATGATGTCCGCAGAAGTATGAAGCTACGAAACTCATCGGGGAAAAAATATACAAACAGCAATTACATTTAGTGTCATTCATTTAGCATGACAAGAGTTTGGTCGTACAATATTATTGCAAACAAGACGATATTCTAGTGAGTTTTTGTGTGCCGAAGTTTTTTTAGGTTCATACAACCGTTGTTCTCCCGGCACGTCCAACGATAGTCATTATAGACTGGAACCCCTGGATTCTGCTGTCGGCACAAGCATGTGGTTCGTGTGATTCATAAAAAGTCAAGGGAAACTACACAGACTGCATGATCAAGCGGTGAGCTTGAATGCATCGAAGTGTCAGATGAACTGGCCTCATCAATTTGGGGAGTGATCAAGGTTTAGAAAATCTGGAAAATGACCGTGCATGTCGCCTGCAGTTGACTTGGCAGCGTGCAATTCGGATTAAAGCTTCCACTTAAACGGAGGGTACAACAAGCACATTCAGAAATTTTGCCAATACACATGAGGTTTCTTACCAGGATTTTGTCCATGTTGGAGCCAAATTCTTTCAGAATTAGTAGTATAATTGTTAGCGAAACTTTTGACTTGAACTGTTTGTCGTACCAAGGAAAATCTCAAAGGTCCGTTGAACTCCATTGGTGGTTCAAAGGTAGTTCCACCATTATCAGTGGTGGAGCTTGAAGGAAAATATTGAGGGCGCCAAACCAAGAGAAACATAAATGTATTTGAACTTTTGTTACAACTATTGGTAATAATAAGTGATATCTTGAGAAATCTGGAGATAAGGAGGGGACATCGCCTCCCATGGTCTGTAACCGCCAGTGCCATTACCTGTAGTGTTTCGAAAATGTCTTTACCAGTGGTCGAACAAAAGTCTCGTCATTTTGGGATGATTTCGTCCTATATGGAAATATCATTGCATAGTGGTCCTATCACGCTGCTATCTACATGATCACAAATATGCGACAGCAAATCGTTTCAGCATCAGGCGTTCTTTGACTTTACTTTCAACTTCCTAATGATCCCAATGCACAATGCACTGCCTTTCCAGTGTCTTTCCAGTGTGGCGTGTGTTCCCGCGTGAGGCAATATATTTGTGCTTGCAAGGATGGATCAGTATCAGTATCAGTACCGTTTCGGAGTACCGTTTGCGTTGCCTGTAAACTTTTGTTTTCACATGCAATTATTTCAGTTTTATAACAATTGCGTTCAAAATTCATTCCAAAAGGTGAACTTTTCCTTAAAGATGGAAAAGGAAGTGAGTAAGCAAGGCACCTCAGTTTGTAATTGCAAGCAAAGGGAATATGCAACATATGATTAAAAACGAAAAGTCAGTCGCTTACCTTTTCACTTCTTAGTCACTAAAGCTCATAAGGTAGTCCGGCCTTAATCGTGTCTGCCTTGCACAATTAACTCGTGCCCTAACCCTGAACATAAACAAATCACCAGCATAAAGTACGGACATTAGTATTGGAAGGTTTGTACTTTAATTTATATTTAGAATTCAGGATAAGGATTTTGATGCACCAACCAAATGAAACCAATTTCAGTCTTCTCAGGATGCAGATGATTCCCTGGTTGATGGATTTGGTTGTGCTGGTTGGTGACAGAGCCAGGACATCACACAACAGTTGCTCCCAAGGATTAAAAAAATATTTTGAGGGATAAATAACATAGTTCACGACCAAAGAAAACCAAAACCTGAAGTCTGCTTTGAATTTTACATCTATTTAATTTGGCCTAGGAAACTAAGAAATCAATATTTCTCAGCTGTGCTAATATCTTTGTTCCTCTGAGGAAATTGTTTGCCCAACAAAAATAAAAGGAAAGTTAACACAAAAATTATGCCTAAATGTTCTGTGGTTATAAAAGAATCATAGCAGCTTCTTTCTCTCAAAGAAGTTCTTCAGATGCCACAACTGCAAACCTGCCACTGATAAGCAAATGGCGAGTGAGAGGAAACCGAGCCAAGCCATTCTTGAGTTTGTTCTCCTGTTCAGTTCCTGCATTTCTTCTTCCCTGAAAGAATGACAGGGCAGCAATATGATTTAAGAGATGGGTTCAATGTCTCAAGAAAAAGTCAGTTTTTGTCTTTGTCATGTAGAATGCATACCTTTCACGAAGGTAAAACATTTCTTCATGGATGGATTTGATGGTATCCTCCAGCTTCTTGAGCTCCAGTTCCATCATCTACAGCAAACCAGGGACTGTATATTAACAAATCTCTTTCTTCATGCCTCAAGAGACTATTAGATATCATTATTCAAACAGGCATTCAGGTCTTGCTGATGGTACTATAATGTGTCGGTGATTTGATAATATTGTTGATGTATAATTCTCCTTCCAGTCTACACGTCCTTGTGGTGCATATGCAACCAAACTTATTTAACTTCTAATCACTAAATGCATGACATAGTAGTTCAGAGATGAATAGTTAGAAAGGGTTCCATATTTCGTGCTAATGAATGTAAAGACTTCAATAACATTGCATATACTTTGAAGTTTGAACTAACATTGGCGACTCCATAACAGAGTTATTTATTTGCAGCTTGTACAAATGGTCAAAAAAAATACAGAAAGTTTTGTTTTAAGGAAATTGTCCGTAAACCCCAGTTCAACAATCATGAGTGTCCAATTTCACGCTCAACTATGAACTTGTAAGGCTGCAACCCTCAACTACAAAAACTAGTACAAATTATCCTCGCCTGTAATTCATCAGTGGTGACGTCGCATCCAAATAGCAAGTGATTCAACATAAAAGATTTTTTTTCTTAAAGAAACGATGAAACTCTATTTTCCTTCCATTGTTGGCATTGATCTGAAGCCAAATCCTCGTCTCTACCCTCTTTCTCTGCCGGTTTGCAAGATAGCAATGATGATGTTGACTTGATGATGGATCTAGGTAGTCAATGAGGAGACTGTCGGGGGTAAATCCCTGACAGTGATTTCGGGGTATGTTGGACAGTGGGTGCGCGATCTTTGTTCGGGATGTGTATGCTGAATCTGGTTGTCTATGTGCAACTCAAGAACACCGGGATTTATCCAGGTTCAGACCCCCCTTAGGGCAATAGCCCTACATCCTGTGTATTGTTTTCTTATGGTCTAAGTTGGGTACAGATGATGTTCTTACCCAGCCTTCTACTTGTTGGGCCGAACCCCCCTCACAAGCCTGGTACTTCTCCCTTTATATGTTAGAGGGAGAGAGAATTTACACGTGAGTCAAGATATAGACTCAGGTCTAGTTAGAGCTTCCCATCTAGGCCCATCATTACTAAGAGCAAATGTATCCCAATTGCTCTACGGCGCTACAGAGCATGTCCCATCGCTCCACCGCCTGCGTCATCCCGGTCGCCCGGACTACCCTGTCCTGTCCCCATGCGCCACCTGCGCACTTGCAAAAGAACTTCTGCCACGCCTGTCAGGCCATCCCGTAGCATTTAATGCTATGGGACGAGTCACGACCGCTCTGCGCCGACCACGCCGTGGACGACCAGAAAGAAGACTTGGGGAAAGGAAATACTCAAGTGAAAAAGCATTTATTGTGATTAGATTGTTTAGACATATACCTGCCCCATAACCAGAGGAGACTGGTCGCGGGGTTTGCTCCTGTGACCGGGGACTGATCGCAGAGCTCGGTCGAAGAGCCTGGTCGCATGGTCGCTGGCTGGTCGTGCGATTGCTGACTGGTTGTGCGGGAGGACCACGGTTTCGGACAAAACGTGGCATGCGGCACCTGCTGATATCTTACCGGCGTGGGTCCGCCCGCGAGGGGACCCCACTATTCTTTACATCGACAGAGACAACCTGGTCAACGGCAAACACGAATATTGATGGTAATGTCGTCCTTCTTGGAGCTACTAAAGGGAAACGTCATGGTCAAATCCCTACCTGAATCAGCTAATTGGCTGTATACATAATGTCATTCCACTGATCTGATAAATTTTGATTTCCTCAGACAAAATCTGATCTTTCATTCCCTGTTTAACTGCCAATGTGGAGAGTAAGATTTTCCTTGTTAATTTGTAAAGTCAGATACAAGTATGAGAGACTTGCTTAGTATGGGAGGTGCTGGTGAATCGATTGCATCAGATATGAGTTCATCATGTCACCATGAACAGACAACAATAAGAGTAGACAAATCAATAACATTTGAAGTGGAGGCATGCAACAAGCTGGATAAGTTGACCTGCATTAGAAGTGTTGAAGGTGAACTTGCAGAGAAGGCAAGAAACTACTTCTTGAAGCAGTAGACTAGAAGGGGTGTTGACTGTTGACTATGCGTGAGAGAAGCTTGCAGCATCCATGGCTGAGCTCACCACAGACACATCAATCACCTAGCAGTGTGCTATTACTTCTTACATAGTGTCATTAGTGCATCCAAGCTAGCCACCACTGTTCCCCATGGCTCGCATCGCCTGTGGTCGAGCCCTTCGTGGGCAATACATCCATGACACATGATTTGGTGAGGATTTGGTCACTGCTCAATGCCCAACAATGGCAACAACTCAAGGGGCTGAGAGATATATTTTTTCGAGGACGTGCGTTTGCACTTACTGCATTAAGAAGAGATCAAACAGTTCTTTACAACGCCAACTTAGCCGATACTAAGCGGCACGAGTTAGCCTAGCCGATTACTCACACCTAAACTCGACCGGCTGACCAAAGAATCCTGACAACACATTACTGTAGAAAATTCGACACGACCAGCAGGCCCACTTTGCTCCATAATGTGGCCTCCTCCATGATTTGTTGTGCCAGGGCCGCCGGCTGTAAGCTCCTGTTACGAAACACCCTGGAGTTTCTCTCATGGGCTGAGATAGATATAAATACGCCAGGGGCTGAACGCAACTGTTGGTGAGGAGAGGCAGCACAGTGGTTCAGCAATAGGAGATGAGGAAGAGGCGCTCAGCAGGTGGAAGGGTAGAGGAGAGGACAAGGGGGAGAGGGGAAAAAAGAGTATTTTTCTCCTGAACCTGCGGCATCAACTTATTTCCTGAATCAGTACTTCTTTTTTATCTCCTGAACATGCCGCCAAAACTTATCTGCTGACTAGGATGCCATGTTAACGCAACACTGGGGTGAAACAGAGTCAGCTTTTTTTGTACTGGTTTTGAAAGTTAAGGGTTTAAGTGAGATGGTCTTCAGGGTGAAAATGGACTTTTGACATAGTTGAGAGAGGTAATATTGATTTTTTCCTTTAAGTAAAGAGTTTAGAGGTGTATATCTTGAAATCCAACTTAGGGGAGTGGAACACCCTAAAAAATCCCATAGGGGGCTTTCGAGACCCTATAATTACTCCATTTTGGATTTTTGGTAGGCATAGAAATGCAAACATCCTTTTAATTTACTACGGACATTTAATTATAGAAGCCATCAGCATGGAGAGTTAACAAGATTAAGTCATCTAATTAAAAAATCTATTCTTTCATGTGCAGTGTTCAGTGAGTCCACCATAAATCTCTGTGAACACATAACAACATGAACATTAATTTCTAACAGCCTTATCCGCAATAATAGTAGACAGCTCATCTTTTGTTTAGGAAGAAAAATTCTCCACAGATGCACAGAGAAACTCTTATGGAGCCAACAGTATCAAACTAATTAGAGAGTATTCACAGTGAACCGGTAAGAGTCAGAATTAGAGCTTTACAAATATGCAGCAGTTGCAACTATGATATTCAAGCTCAGAAAAAAAAAATGATGTACTATGTGCATAAAAAGAAAGACCAAATCTCTGCACATTTTGGTCAGCATGAAAATTATAGAAAAAATCCTAACACTCTCAAACATCTAACTTACAAAAGAGTAGACCTTCTCTTTTCGTGTCAACACAACTACCGAATAAAGATAATTGTCAATGCAGTGGATCCATTCTCCGAACCAGCCCAAGCGGCCAAGCCAGATCCAGAATAAGATATTGAGCAAAGGTACCTCATATAGTCTAGAAGTCCTAAAATCTGCACTAACTTCAACACTGCAAACTAATACAACTAAGGTACATCTATAGAAACAGACTCAAGCCTCAACATCCAAACCCGCACGCATGTCATATGTTATCCTGACTTGGTGTTACACGCCAGAATAATGGATCCCGTACTGACATGCATCCCTCACATATGGAGTCTCTAAGAAGTGCTGTGAATTTTCTTCTGCCTATTATTTCTAGCATCTAATTCAAGCCATCGATCCTAACATACTAATTTGTTCAGTGCCTACCAAAAAACATTAATGCCATGGGGCTGGTCAATTTAGCATAGAACGAACAGGTTAAAACTAAAACGAAATCAGGTTGGATCAAGGACGAGGACTCACATCGACCTGGCCCTTCTTGGCGACGGTGCCCCAGTCCTTGGTGGAGACGCCGCTGCGCCAATCGAACTCGAACGCGACGGTGGCGGACGGGCGGTGGTCGGGCGCCCAGAAGCAGGCGAGGTAGTCGCCGGCCTCGGAGGCCGTGAAGGCGAAGTTGCCCGACTGCACGTTCTCGGAGTAGTGCAGGCTGTTGCCGTAGGGCGAGGTGACCCGCAGCGAGATGCGGTGGGAGTCCGGGAGCTGCTGCTGCGATGAGGAGGAGAGGGAGCCGTCGTCGGGGGCCACGATGTGGTACTTGCCGACGGCCATGGCGCCGACCTTGATGTCATCGGAGATGCACTTGGTGTGCCCCGAATGCAGGTCGAAGCGGAGGGCACTGGCGGGGAGCGCGGCGGCGAGGAGGAGGAGGAGATGATGCAGGGATCCGGGGACGTGCGCGGCCATAGCGGGAAGATCGGAGAAGATCTGCTGCGGTTTTCGTTCGAGCGGGGCAACGGAGGGGAGGCAATAGAGGGGGTCCTTTTTGTTTCTGCTCCTAAAAATAATTAAAACCCCTATGTTTTCCTTTTCTTTTCTTTTTTCTATTTCTTTTTGTTTGACATTCCACATGTCACTATTTTTCTCTCTCTCTAGGAGTTGAAACTATTGTGACTTGTAAGCGGAAATTTAACCGATCGGACATGTCACACTAAAAATCGGGTTTATAACTAATTATTACAATGGAACTCAAGTCTCACGCAATTTGTAGTTGTATGCTAAATTACTCCAACTCCACAATTAATAACTATATATGACCAAGGTACGAATAGTAGCTAACTCGAACCCTCGTGGCATGGGAAACAATTTGCCTGGTTACAAGACCAGTCCCAAATCCCACGAGCCACGTGAATTGAATAGTTTAGGAACCTCCAACAATCGTTAACTTCTACGAGCACACATTATCTCAGCAATTTGGGGTGATTCAAACCCCAGGTGACTTATGAAGGTACTAACAATTTCCATTGATCAACGCAAAACTAAGTGTCGACATCTCAACGTTCCATACGTGTCTCATGGTAACTACATTTTGATGCGGTGCTGGAGGTGAGTAGAAATGCACCCATTAGGCCACTATGCCCACAAATTACATAGACACGAGTGATTTCCAGTTTCCCCGGATTATCGAGACCACCTTACATCGGTTTATTCGTAGGGGCCGCAGGTCAGATTGCTTGAGCATTTACCTCGTGTTCTCCTGTTTTCCCCCATTGTCGATACATTGTACTAGATGTCAGTTGTCATGCACAAGGTGACAATGTATTTTCCAGATTTTTTAAAAAGAATGGGCAGGAGCTCATCCCACACAACCATGACACAAAGCTAAAGCAAACCTAGAAGTCCATGCGACCAATCAACTCAAATTCAACAAGTAGAACACCATTTTCAACATTACATCCTTCAACAACAAGACTCCAGAGAGTCCCAACTTATTGAAATTAAATGAATAGATTACAAAAAAGAGGAAATTTTATTCGCAACCATCTGCTCAAATATCACAGTACTCTATGAGGTCCAAGATAAGATGATCAGATAGACTTCCAGAATCTGAAAATAATCAAATGCTTAGATCTTATCGAGGGCCTGAACAACATCATTCTTCAGATCCTCAAAATCCTCCACTCCGATGCTGAACCTGATAAGGTTGTCCTTGATCCCATAGATGTCTCTCTGCTCCTTCGAATCCCTGTTTATGAATCACAGCTATCTTAACACAGCCGCACAAATATATCACTGGTTTGAATTATTATCATAAATATTGAGTTCTTACCAGTACGACATGATGGCAGGCTGATCAATTATGCTCTCACAGCCTCCAAATGAAGGAGCATGATAAGGTATCTTAACAGAATCAATGAATTTCCTTGTTGCATCAAAGTCTCCAGCAACCTATACAAGAAAGGCAATTTAGAATGTAATACCTCACATTATCAATAATTCAATACAAGGTATGCCCAATTGGAGACAACAAATTACCTCAAAACTGACTACACCCCCAAAGCCAGTCATTTGACTCTTTGCAATGTGATGTTCAGGGTGACTGGGCAAGCCAGGATAGTACACACGTGCAATCTAGGAGCAAGAGATAATATCTTCAGTCGAAAAAAATGGAAACGTGAGGACCACTAGAATGTTCTATGAATAAAAGAAACAAAGTTTGCACCTTTGGATGTTCCTCTAAAAACTGGGCCATCCGCAGTGCAGTATTATTCTGACATTGCACACGGAGATGCAGTGTCTTCATACCTCGAAGGATCAGATAAGCAGCATTCTGATATCACAACACAATCTAATGTTACAAACAAGATAGAAAAAACATTCAACACTTGTATATGTCACATAAGCCATAGAATGGATGGGTAGGGGCAGAACAATGATAAGAAACAAGGGTAACATGGCAACAAAGCTACAAGTTCAGTACGTTAGGATAATCCTTGTGTTGTTGCTGCAACAGTAACATGGTTGTTGGTACTGGGACTATTGTAGGGACAGCGACCACTTGGAGGGCTAGTACTTCAACACCGGCACCACTAACCACATGATGGGTCGCCACTGTCTTCACGAAGCTCAATTGTTTACTGTTGCGAACAATAAGTCGGTTACTGTTGCAGACAGTAAGGCAGTTATTGTTGCAAACAGTATGTCAATTACCACCGTGCATGAAACATGAAGCTCGACAGCACTTTGAGCATAAGGTCATGCGGCTGCAGAAGGTGCTCTACAGCCTGCGACAAGCACCACTGTGCATGAAACGTGAAGCTCGACAGCACTTTGAGGGCTCTCGGCTTCGAGCAGAGCGCACAGCAACCTGCGACATACAAGCGCGGCCATGGCAACACGCTGCTACTCCTTGGAGTCTATGTGGATGATCTGATCATCATAGGATTGGCAGAGGAATGGCTGGTCGGCTACACACAAGACTTAGGGGGGCTGTAGCAGAAGTATATTGATTATTGTAGCACCCGACGTGTTGTATGTGTGGTAGGCTAGTTGCTGGCCTATAAATATGAGGTGACCCACCCCCTATAAGGGTGTGTTGTATGCACCAGATGGAAGCTCGGGATGAGCTTCATCCCTTTAGAGGTTGTCAGTAGTTGTAAGTTTTTGTATGTTGGAATAAATATCAGAAGCTGCTAGCAGCAAGAAAAGCACCAAATGTGCTTCGTCGGATGGAAGCACCAAATGTGCTTCATCCAATGTAATCCGTTAGAAGCTGTTCGCAGCTATAAGCTTGGGTGTTTGAATAAACATCAGAAACTGTTGGCAATGAGAAAAATTCATGTGTGGTGCTTGTGTGTGTTCTATCAACCCACCTCTCGCAGAATCCGAGTCTAACACAGTATCTAGCAGATCAAGCTTCTAAATATATGGACTTATGGAGTGACATACTATAAAATTTGAGAACACAAACTACAGCAGCAAACATATCACTTGGACCCATATATAGCTTAGAAATATATATATTAGAACACTGAATGAACATATTTTTTTTTTCCTTCCAGTTTAATTAAACTTAAGGGCAGCAAGTGCGGCTAGTAATAGACAAAGGGGGTAGGAGCTTGTAACTACAACAAGCATGTTAAAATACCTCTAGTCAGTGCAAAAAAAGATGCAACAAACTGGGAGAAATTTCACCAATCAAAACTTACCGGGTTTAGAACGCCACCAACTACATGGTGATAGATGCGGACTTTGGAAACTAGCTCATCTCTGCCACTGATGCATCCTCCAATAACCTGAATAACACAATACTCCTGTTAGTGTGAATATACACCTTTAAAGAGAGAAGGGATTTGGTCCATCAACTCACATCGTTGTGTCCAGCAATGTATTTTGTTGCAGAATGAATAACTAGGTCAGCACCTAAAGTTAGTGCCTTCTGATTGATAGGGGAGGCAAAAGTACTATCAATACAAAGTAATGCTCCCTTGCTATGGCACATATTGGAGACAAGCTCAATATCAATGCATCTGAGAAATGGATTTGTAGGAGTCTCGGTGAAGAAAAGAGATACCTGAACATGACCAAGAGATTAGTCTATAATTGTCGATAAATTATTTTTGCCAATAGTTGGGGTGAAGGAAATGGAAAATATCATACTCACATTATTATTGTCCAATGCATTTTGGAGAGCATCCATGTCAGCAGGTCTAATAACAGTCATCTGGGCATCAACAGTATCACAAAATAAGCAACATGTGATGGAACATTGGTAAACAACAGAAGCCATGAAGTGTTCTCACCACATTTCTACAAGTTGATATTGCAAGGATCTTGTAACAGAAGCTTATTAGGATAGACTTTTAAAATCCTGAATCTTTCAAGTTAACATTTCTACTCTTTTTTTTTGCAAGTATCCTATTGACATTGCAGTACATTTTACGGATTCTACATAGTTGGAGGTCATATTATATTTCCAAAAGCTATTAAAGAAAGCTAATGTTTATATGCAGTAGCAATGTTATACATAAGGCTACTATTGGCTCTGACAGAAGTAACTGGACTTTATAACAACTATGGAATCATATACAGAAGCAGAAGGAATTGGGTGTAAGAACATGTTATACTGGTTGAGTTATGAGACAACAGAAATTAGGTTTTAGGTCAATTACTGTGGGCATTAAAAGGTGTAAAACTATATATTCATATTACTAAAAAGAAACCGTAGTACATAGTACCCAAATATTGTATGTAATTGGATAAGAACAACTTCATTGTAAGCCACAATAACTTAAGCAGAAGTCCTGTCCTGCATCAATAAAAACAAGAACCAGAGTTTTAAGGAAAGAACAGCATTACCGAAATTCCCCTCTTAGGGAGCTCAGTTTCCATGTAAATTCTTGTCTTGCGGTAGCAATCGGTGGTGGTCACAACGTGACCACCTGCTGGGACAAATGCGCTGAGCATAGCCACACTTGCATACATACCCGACGCCACAAACACAGTGGACTCAGCTTTCTCCAGTGCGCTGCACCATCAGAACACAAAACTATCAGAATCCCCACCAATGCAACCAACAAGGTGTTAACATTTCCTATACCAAGGAGCAAAATATACACTTCACCTCATCTTCTTCTCCAATGCCTCTGTGGTCGGGTTTCCATACCTCCCGTACTCGAAGCTAGCATGCCTCCCCTCCTAGCGAACAGAAATTTTGACATTTCCATATCAGATCTATCAAATTCGACAACTGCAACCCATAAAATTTGGGGAAAAGGGGGGGGGGGGGGGCGATATTTCGAACCTTAAAGTCGATTAGCTCTTGAGAGTTGTTGAACCAGTAGGCTGAGGTGTTCACTACTGGCGTGGTGATCGCGTCGGTGGCGATCCTTCTTCCCAGCCTCTCGCCTGCTTGAGATCGGAGCAGCAAAGCCCCAAAGGAATCATCAAAAACAAAAGCACAGATGAAGGATATACTGCTAGATCTGACGCCTGACGGGGAGGAGGCGAGCGAGAGAGGTACCCGCGTGGACTGCGAGGCTGGCGTCGGAGCCGAGCAGGTTACGCTCGGCCACTGCGACGGCGGATGGCTGCGCAAGATTAGCATTGGGGATTGCGCTTACCTCCGCCGCCGCGGAGGCGGCGGCGGCGGCCGATGCGGCCGCGGCGTGGGAGGAGGACACGCCGCGGACGCGGACGCCGCCGCCGCCGCAGTTGCAGCGTCCGGCGGGGAGGTCTGACCACGCAGCGGCGACGATCTGCGCGACGCCGATGTTGCTGCAGTTGCGGCGGGCCTTGGTGCTGAGCTGGCGGACAAAGTTGGGCGGGAACCGGAGGATGGTGGCGGAGGCGAGGGCGCCGCCGGAATCGGTGGAGAAGACCGCCTGCGGGGTGAGGGAGACGGTGGCCATGGCGGAGGAGCTAGGGTTTGGCTGGCGGCGCGGGGCGCTCGGCTCGAACGGCGGCTTCGAAGAAGGTGCGTGGGTGTCGCTCGTGTGGCCTTTCGAAATGCGGTGCGGCTTATTTGTAGTGGAGGCGGATCGTCGGCATTCGTTGGTTTGGTAAGAATGCATTCATCGCTACGTGCACTAAGGAAAACGAACAAATGAACGAATTCCTCTCGGATGATCCAAGCTATCACCCAACTTAGAGCAGCCAGAGTGTCGCAATACGGGCCCACGGTTGGTAAATTGGCATCCAGCTTATTGCTGTGTATCGGCATCAATTGTGGGACCCACCATTGAAATAAATAAAAAAATTGATCGAAGCTTTCTCCTCCTCCTTCCTCATTGAGTTCATGCTACCAAACCGAGCCCATCTACCTCCAAACCAACTCAATCCACCACAAAATCCTCCCTATCAAGCCCAAATCGATCCAATCCACTATCAAATTGATCCAACTGAGCTCATGCTATTTCCGCTCCTGCTGTCATCATCGCTTCAACCAATGCCAAGATCACATCACCATGCCAACGCCATGGCCAGAGCAATTCCAAGCTGAGGTTCCAAGCTTTCAGCCGGATACTTCGGGTTGACCTGTAGACTTTGGATTCCGGACTCTCCAAGTTATACTCCGATCAAGGCTCTTGGTTACACGTTCTTGTGCCAACTCGGAGACTTCAGGTTGACCCGGATACTCCGGGTCAGTAAAAAAGGTATGTAACGACTAGTTTTGGGGTGTTGGGTATATATATCCTCTCACTCCTATTCTTTGTTGTTGATGCTTGGGCACGAAAAAAAATATTCTAGAGCCAAAAGAACTCCTCTTCACTCCAATCTGGTGTGTGGTTTGAGAAAAAAAAGTGAGTTAGGTCGAGAGATTGAAAGTTTGAGTGCAAGTGAGCTAAACTCTATTCTTGAGTACTTGAGTTCATCAGCAGGAAGCTCGTGAAGTATATGTTACTCTTGGAGCTTAGAGCTCCTAGGCGGTTAGGCATCGCTGGCGAGCACCCAAGGTTATGGTGTGCCGTGAGAAGTTTGTGAAGACTTCGATTTCGCCTCTGCAAGGGAAGAAATCAAGAGTAGAATCCAATCTCAAGTGTAACCGAGCTTGGAGAGGAAAAGGGTTGAGAGAGACCCGGCTCAAGTGTGACGGAGTCCCTCAACGGAGACGTAGGAACCTCTAGATGAGGTGTCCGAACTTCGAAAAATAAATATTGTGTCTCCTCTCTTGTTTTCATGTTCTTGTGTTCTTGCGCAATATTTGTATATATTGCTTTATCTACTTTCTCATATAAAAGTGATTGTAGGTTCTCCATAGATCTACTTAGAATCATCATATGGAACGCATGACTTCACTTGGTTTGAGCTAGAACCCTTTAGGCGCTGTTTAATTTCAATTTTGAGTTCATTCTTTGTTGAACCTAGAGGTTCCGAATTTAACCCAGAAACTCAAGATACTGTACAATCAGCTTTGAACCTGAAGTATCCGAGTCAACCTGGAGATTCCAGTGAATAATATTTTCATGATTTTGAACTAGAGTTTTCTTTCATATCTTTTGCTAGAATTGAATAATTTTTATCACCCTAGGGTTATAACTTTCATACTTATTTACGGTGATTGTGCACTAGTTGAGCCTAGCATATTTAGGATTTTTACTTGTGAAAAATTCGTTAGTTTATTTTTCGCTTCAAGTTTAGACAAATGGTAAAAGGGGATGAAATTTTATAAAAACGTCTATGTACCCCCTCTAGGTGACATCATTGTCCTTTCACTTATAAACTGACATCTTACAGTTGGGGATTTGTTGTGTTTGCTGCAACCTACAAAAGATTATGTGTTGCAACCCAGCGATCAAAGAAGAAGTGATATGTTACAGACTACCTACACCTCTTATAGCTATGGAGTTGGGAGTACCTCCCGGTTGTCGACATTGGATGAGTAAGAGCTACTATCTAGTCTATATTTCTGATAGCGTTGCAAATAACATGAGGTCTATGATAGGGTATCGGTGGATTCATACCAAGCTGAGATGGAGTCAATAGCAAGATTATAGTAGCTATTCCCAGGTGATCAGTGATCTAGACATTCTCAGTGCCGATCTCGTGAAGTGGGATCCATAGCTTATTACATGAGTGGATAAAATTACAACTAGAGGGATCATTGTATCCTCTTGTTTGCTTGACTCAGACGTATGAAAGACCAGATGATTCTTATTGTACATGAACAACGTTGAAGTATATTCTCCTGAATGTGTATAGATGCAATTTGGGTACCAGCAAGTGGTGCCAGTATCTCCCCCACGAGACGCCAGACGGGCGCTAGAGTAAGTGTGTTATTGTATATAGCATTAATACCTTAGGCGATCCATGTTAAGGAATTATAACTATTTATGTCACGTATAGGAGGAGCGCACAGGGGAGCGGAGGCATGCAGGAATATGCATCTGTGAATGCCGAGCACATATAGATGTGGACAGAGTTAGCCACAGTGGATGTCGTCATTCTTGCTGGACAATATGACGACGTCACATACTAGGAGTATCTTTCATGGTACCATCGCGCACACGTGCCACCTTACTCAACAGACTTATAGAGCGGGCCCCCAGGTCCTTCCTCGAGGATCGTGTCCACCTTCTTCATGTTGTAGTAAGTGATGCAGTACTTCTAATGATTTTCATTAGTTAAACCTCCATATTACTGACATGACCCTCATATTATACAGACCAAAGAGACATATGAAATACATACATAGGCGGAACTAGCTTGTGAGGAAGCAAGCGAGTTATCGATGCGGAGAGATTAGAACCCTCTCAGGGACTACATGAGGACGAGAGGGTCTCGCTTGTTATCCACTATACATGGTCTAGGTGGTTGTGCTCCACGTTGTAGGGGGTATGACCTATCAGCCATTGTCCCGTCCCATGCCTCCCACAATAGTCGCTCGTCCAGTGCCCCTGGGGAACCTGTTTCGGGCACAGTCACGAGAGGCCCTTTCGACTGTGGAGCATCGTGTGTCATGTTCTGGTGCTGAGGCAGAGAAGTGCACATAAGCTCCTGAGCCCGAGCAGTGTATACTGGGTTCACAGCCCCCGCAGTGGACACAAGTTCCTTAGACTACGATGACACCTTCGTCTGCAGCATTGACTCATCAAGAGGATGTTATTGATTGCACACAACACACACTTGAATGGAGTGGCACATCAGATTTTGACTGGACTGTTGCAATGCAGCATGCCAACTTCACCAATCTCTTCAATGGACAATACTCTCACTATCCCGATGCACCTGGAGGTTCACAGTAGTACCAGCAGGGTGAGCCTTCGGCACACTGGACTCCATTAGAGCAAATACTAGAGGCGTCCACACTTCCGCATGAGGCACACGCGGCAGGGGCCAACGTAGGATACTAGGATGAGGACCACACGCCCACCAGACATTTACACTCCTGGAAATTATGTGCGGCGTTCGTCGTTGAGTAGCCAGTGCAGTTGTTCAGTGCACTTGTACTTATTCATGACACATGTATTATTCGCTTTATTATCGTAGTCATCTCTATTATGTTTTATCTATTGTATTGTTAATGTAATTACTTTTTATTTATTTAATATTTGTTAAATAATTATGGCATATAACTTTATTTATAGTTATTTTTGAAGTATTGTTACATACTAATTATGATATTTGATACTTGTTTAATGTTTCTTAAATAATAAGGGATTCATGCTTCGGTGCAGAGCAACAACGTTGCAGTTAATGATTAATAAATCTATAGTGGGATCTTGTAGTATAGGCTTTTCATGAACACCTATAATGACCGATATAGCACTTAATGCCTCCTTACAGGTTATGCGTGAAGAGAAGGATGATCCCTTTAAGGAGAACAACCTAATCCAAGCTATATATAAATTGCATGCAAGACCCTTCTATTCTGCGTTAACCACTCTGCTCCGACATGTAACCACCGACGACCTTAGGGTGCTCTTGTACAAGCGGCGTCAAAGGTATCTCAAGGTGTGTGAACTAGCCAACTATCCTTCTATGCTAGGTTTCTCTAGGAAGCAAAGAATGATAGTGATATTGTCCGACCAGTATGCATCCCGCATTCAGGTTTGTCATTTTATATTTGGTCATTCTACTTATCTTTCTTTCCATTGATTTGAATGCTCTTCTTTTGCATTAGGCATTCCCAGAAAACACAGAGTTTATTAACAAAGACATCCAAACTTCTTAGTATGTATATGCTCTTCGATGTGGGTGTGATGTCTGGTTCATATAGAAGACGATAAAGATCAGTGAATCTAAAAGGTACATAGACGCCCTCTACTATTTAACCAAAAAATGACGAGGACGATGAGGATGATGATTTCATGCCACCCATACCTTGATGTTTCAGCAGTAATACATGAGAAGTTTCAATGAACACTGTAAGAGGACGTGCTCCTACCGTGATAGCTTAAGATGACGATTTCATGCCACAACGACATCTCCCTCCGAGGTCCTCATCTCCGGAGGATACTAATGTGAAAGTGATATGCCCTAGAGGCAATCATAGAGATGATTATATCACATGTCTATGTTCATGTACTTCTGAATAATATGTTATTCCAAGAATGACTATCATTTAATTTGATTGGCTAGTATGTGACTTGTTCATGAAACTCTTTGTTTATATCATGATGTTATTTTTACTTGATCTCGGGTCGCATATCATTGTGATGACACATAAGACCATCATATATATTGATTGATGATCATACTTCATGGATCATTTGAGATACCAGATCAATAATGTAGACATTTATGTTGGAAAATATAATATTGAATAGTCCTATATTGAGATACTGTTGAGATTGTTATTATGATGTGCCATCAGTTGTTATCTCAAATGATGTATATGCAAGATCTTTAGACCTAAGATCAGCATTGATTCACATAATGTGTAGTGATATACTTTGGGGCTGCTAAACGTAATTCCACAACTGGGTTGTCATAAATGTAGCTTTTATATTTGTCATGAAACATGTCGTAGAGTGTGAACGATCAAGATGGAAATTTCCCATCCTCGATAACAAGAGAGATATCTCTGTGCCCATCGAGGTAGTTGTTTTGAGAAAGTGTATGGTCATGACAATATGATTAAAGAGTTAATCATGATGGATCCACTACTTGATCGAGTGAATAATTGAGCTATCACAAGGGCGACACGTATCTCACCTTGAGCTTGGCTGATATCGTGAGGCGAAGGGATCGGTGCATGTGTATATCAAGATTCGGTCGATATGATCTCAGTAAAACGGGCATAATTCTCTCATATAAAGTCCGTTTTATGCATTCTTGGACTTTCTAGAAAGCTTATGTCGAGTCCTTTCCAATGGATCTATGCTTGATCAACTATTCCTTATAGTTTAGTCAGAGTCAAAGGAATAAGGTGTTGCATCACTGTTCTGGACCCTGTCAGGTTTTGTAATCGTGTCGAGGTCGGAGTCCAGATTGTGCACGCCTCTTTCTACAGCTGCACAACCCTAGGTTGATACCCTCATGTTCCCTACAAATATTCGGTAGCCATCATAGTTTAGGCTCGGGTTTTGCTTAGATTATTCTGTTTTAGACAGTTTCATCATTTATCGGTTTGTTGAACCTCAAACTCGAGTACTTCATTGGTAATTAGCAATATTCAGATTGCATCTACCTATTCTTGCTTGTGTTGTCGATTTGCTTGCAAGAAAAACCTTCTTGGCGAGGTCAAGTGCATCTTGGCACAGTTGATAACCACGGAGTAGTGGTGCAGTGGTTGTGAGGGTTCTTGATTTGTTCTGGTCGGAGCATTTGGATCATTAACGTTGAAACTCCACCAATCAACTTATCATATTACCTTTCGAAAGATCGGACAAACGCGCATCAGTTAGAATTCTAAAGGGCTTCCAACGTAGGAGACAATTAGATAGCTCTATATAAGGATAGGCGTGGGTGGGGCGTTGACATGTTGAGCCACTCGTAAACCCTAGTTGCAGCTTTCCACAAGATATCCTAAAACCCTAGTCGCACGCGAGGTGCTAGCACATCGGCGCTCAGCGTTTATGCTCGATAGGTGTGGATAATGTAGAGGCGCTGCTGCTATTGTGGTGTTGATCTTCTCGGCGAGTCGATCGTGACGTGTTAGGGACTGGTCGCCGGTTGTGACGCATTGGTCGATAGACCTGCTCGTCTGGTTGCGGAGCACAACGCGATCACTCGGATATGGTCGGATAGCATGACATAACCACTTAAAACTGGTCGAGCTCGCGATAGACCTGATCGAGAGCTGGTCGAGGAACTGGTTGAGGAGCACGATCACCTGCTCGGAGTTGGTCGTGCGTGACCAGGTCACGGATCTGATTGAAAAGCTGTTCAAAGAGTTTGACGCGCACGACGTTAGATTGGCCTAATCCAACTCTTTTTCCACTGCACTGCGCATCGAGTGATAACAATCTATGATCTCCTACTATCATGGTTTTCTGGGTGATTGTAGTAGAAAATTTTGTTTTAGGCTAGCGTAGCCTACCCGTTCCCCAACATAATGACCCTAAAGATGATGGTGGATTTGCTAGTACCCATCCTCACAACTTCCCATCACTATCTTGAAGACGATAACCATCTTACCCTGATAGCATTGACTGGCACAACTGGTATTCTTCGACTAATTTGTGTCACCACTTTTCACCGCCATCTTGAGATGATCTAAGTATTCAATAGCTATGCATTATGCATCTTGAGATAAATGATACAAGGAGGAATATTGCCACACCTTTTATTGCTTCAGCAATAGGGATAAGGTCACGGGCCTCAACAATAATAATTGATTCGTACTTGTTCATCTGCCAATTTTGTTGCTTGCGGATGAGAAGTGTTAATAAGTGGTTGTTGAATGTGTTCCTACTTGGATTATTTGGTAGATAACCTTCAAATAGTTGCATGACCCTTCTCCATCTACCACACATATGATTTTTAGGAAGACTATTACACTTTGTGATATATATTCATACATATATCCTGACTCACGCTTTAGACACGAAGTGACCACATGACAGAGCTTTAAGTATAAAATAACAATATCTCTATCCTGAAATGACAACGAGACTCTTTCTCTCTCTGTCACCGAATGCAACAGGATTCCATGAAACCCACCCTGACATCACAGTAACTCTCCCTCAAGCATGCATTGTCTTTGAGCAATATAAACTCAACTCGCATATGCTTTTGTCCGATGCGACGGGTGTAATCAGGAATAAAAGCAACTTAGTACTGGTATGCAAAGAAAAAAGACTAATAGAAGTGCATACTGAGAGACTAGTAATTGCAGATTGAGAGAGAGCTGGAGAGAGGTAATATGCATGCTGCTACTGCTGCGGGTCACGTATTAGATGGATGCATGCAAGTAAAGATGGGTTTTGCTTTCATCCTATATTTAATGTGAGTGTAGCTAGCTATAGGTGGTAGGTACGTAACCTTCGCATATAATCGGATTGATTGCAGAGCTTTCACACCGCATGCGGCAGAGGCGACAAGAGACAGTACGCGAAAGAAGCGACAATGCTACAGGGCCTTGCTGTATTCAGCATATGAGACGTCAAAAACACCCAGACCCGTCATTTTTTGTGTGCGATGACTAAAAACCCATATTCAGTGAATAAAACGCCAAATATACATATTATATTTATAAATATGATGCCATATTATCTATTTTTTAAACACGCATCTGCTGTTGTTTACAAATACGGTAGGTGTTGTAACAAGAAGAGCGACTTCTGCTTGCTCAGATTGAGTCCATACGCCATGCTTGCTATACGTAGACAGGAGAATTCTCGGTGTCCATTCGCTTGGTATACCTAATTTTTCTCTTGGACTGCTTGGACTTATCAGCCTGCTTGCCTTTGGGGCCCACGCTTACACATGCATAGTCTCACACACAGAGAAAGGCATGAAATAGGACGGCAGAGCTAGCGTCCTTTGCCTCACACAACTTGTCGGCTGACTTGGACGGAGTCATCTTTTTTTCTCGAATATTCCAAAAAGATGCCATACACACCGTAATGAACCCTTTGTTCAGCGCGTCTTCTATAGCTCAATTGACCGAACGATTTCAGTCGACGAGTTTTGACGGCCGCCGGCGAGCTTTTGCGGGGCTCAGAATGTGCTGCGCGGGCGGAGTGGCGAGGCAGCGGGAAGACAAAGACCAGCAAAGCTTTTTATTTTTCTGTAGGGACATGAATAAGCACTCCAACCTAATGCTGATTAGGGAGCGGATAACCTTATCAACTACAACTAATCGCTGTTTGTTTTATAGTGCTTGAGTGCTTGCCGCGTCGGCGTGCAGGACAACGACACCGAGCCGGACGAGCTACGAGTGGCTGCGTCCGCACGCCCAAAAACAAACAACAAATGATAGTTTCAGAGCGATCCGTTGAACGTACGCACCCATCTTGGTAAAGACTGTTGTAAATTTGCTGTTGGCCACCGGATCTTGCGTTGAGTGACCGTGGATTCTGCGGGTCCCTTGTCGTGACGGTACGCGCGGGCAGGTACGTCCTGGCGGCGTGCGGCTGGACTGGATTCCCGGTTTCCACCTGGTGATCGCTTTGGACGAGATCGCAAGGGAAAAGCAGGTTGCGCCGTGCACCGTCGCTCTGCCGTGTCGGACGGTTTCGTTTCGTCTCGTTTCTCGGCCGTGAAACCCTCCACTCCTCCACTCTTCATCGATCCCGCCGGCGCTGCCCAGTGCCCCCGTCTTACCCCGCGACCACGTCTGTCCAGTCCCCGTCGGCGAACTTCCGGTCAGGGCCAACACAGCCTATTCTCCACGTTATAGCCGTGGCTGCTTGCCACGGCGCAATAATTCTCACATTGGTTACTCATTGGTTCAGGCTTTCCGCCAGATTGGTCCGATAGCGTAAGCTTTTCTCCCAAATACCAAATCGATAGCCATGTCTCCAAAATGAGAGAGATATCCAGTGGAAACCATCACCTAGATAAAATCATAGAAAACACCCAAAAAGAATATGTTTAGAAGTTTTGAAAAATTATAATGAAAACCTCATACATGTAGAGAAGGGTGTAGAAAAGCATATAAAATAACGAGATCAAACTCGACTTCGTACGTGAGATATAAAGAGCGAAAGATAAAAGCTCATATTGGAACGCCCAAATAGTTATTTTGTGAAATCCACTGGATGTAGTCATCTCTACTACAATGTTGCTTCTTCCAACTTCTTATTTTTCAAACAAGCTCTTAGGCACTTGTCGTCCCTGCGCTAGCCCGACAGTCCTATTTCCACCATATATAGCTAATAGTGGACTCACCGTACCCCTAACTCCTTAGCGCCATCAACACCTTCTGTCACCCTCTACTACCCGTCCCACAGTTGAGTGGTGTCATCTGCGCCTCGCCACCACTAACTCCCATTGTCATCGAGCTCAAACGAAAGTCATCAAATGCAAGGGGAGCATTCTCTGTTGATTTTTTTTTTCAGATTCACATTGCATGTTCAGTTCAGTGATGCCAAATCTAGATTTAAAGTTCTCATTTAAAAAGTTTTGAAAAATATGAATAAAAGTAACGAGACAAACATTTCTAACTCGAACCAGATGCTTTCAAATTGAAAGTTTAACAATCTAAGAAGAAAGTCCTTGGCCAAAAGTTTTAAATTGGAAACAAGGGCTTTTCCAGATTAAAGCTTTTTAGTGCCACCAATATATCTTCTATTGTCCCGGACGATGGGAAGGGGTAGACAAGTTTCTTCCTTGTTGAAGTATTAACCCACCCGGGGTAAAGAAGGGGCACAATGCTTATGTGCATTAGACGTTTGTTTCCCTCTTTCTAGGGATGAAAACGGACGGAAACGGTCGGAAAAACTCTCTAACCGTTTTCACTTTCATATTTTCTCTGTCGGACGAAAAAGAAAACGGGATAGACGGGAATGGGAAAAAACAAAAACGGTCGGATATAATCGGATGGTCGAAAATGAACCAATCCGATCGGGAAAATACCGGTATCGGTCGGGATTCGAAAACACAAAATGGAAACACCGACCTACAGAACCATCAAGACATATCAACATGTATACGTTTAACATTATCTTCAGATAACACTGAATTAATAAGTTTAATGAACCAATCCAATCAGCAAGTCGCATTAAAGTAAAAAAATATCATATGCTTTTTCGATTCACATGACATATCATTTTTTATCAATATTTCACTCAAACAATACAAGATACGAAGATACAACAATATAAGCTTTAGGACCGAGCAGTAGCTCGGTTGGTTCGCTCACTGACAGGGACGGCTAGTCGTGGGTTCGATCCCTAGGATCGACCCACGAGCCTCATCGGGGGTTTTTTCTTAGTAGTTAGGGGTATGCACACACGTGCCCGTTTAGCGAGAATATATCTGTAATGTGTATGCTTAGGACATGCACGTGTGTGCGCGCGTTAGGCGTGAGTGTGATGTAAGTGGGTTATGTACGTCATGTTTTGTACCCCTCTAAAAAAGAACCACATAAACCTTAACTCGATACTCGAGCATATAATAAACATAAGTGATAAGTCTCAACCAAAGACATAAGTGAGCGTAGGGGTGAAAACGGACGGAAACGGTCAGAAAATCCTCCTACCGTTTTCACTTTCACATTTTCTCAGTCGGACGAAAACGAAAACGAGATAGACGGGAACGGGAAAAAATAAAAACAAACTGAAAAAAATAGGATACGGCACCGGGACGGAACGGGATTTTCCCGTTCCGTTTTTATCCCTACCTCTTCCCCTTAGATTGCCGAATTTTATACATATAATAATTAAATGTCTGTACGTTATAACAAAAGTAAAAAAAAAATTTATAAAATAATATAGTTGAGTGGGTAAAGCTAACACAAAATGACACCACACAACCTACCAACTTCAAGATTATGCAAAAAAAGAGAAACAAAGATGGTAACTCAAGTTCAATGATTCAAGAAAATTTACAATGATGACACATATATCTGAAAGTTTTCTCATTTTATGAACTGATTGATTTCTTATTCTCTTCTCCGTTTATAATATTTCACCAAGATTACTTCATTAACTCACCCAATAATAAAATACCAAGCAACTTTATTTAAAAAACAAACCAGTAAAAACTAATATTTTCATATCTATGGAACCATGAAGCAATTGTGTTGTTCACCCTGTCATTTCGATCCAACAGCTCACCCCGAGCTCACCCCGCCGCTGCTCACCTTGTCGTTACCGATCCAACAACCACGCCGTCCTCCTCGACCTCAACCGTGCCACCGCGCTTATAGCTGCACCGCCCTCCTCCTCGACCTCATCCACGCTGCCGCCGACACAGCCACGCCGACCTCCTCCGCGCCGCCACCCACGACCTCTTTCGCTGCCTGGGCCCCTTTCCGTTCTCGCTGCGCTACCCTCGCTCCTGCTCTCCAAGCCGCCTCTCCCCTTCTCACCTCAGGCAGCAGATCCCTCTTCCGCCATGCTCCACAACAGCGCTGTGGTCGCCACCTACCGCCTCCACCCTTCCCTTCCTCCCCGCACACCTCCTTTGCACTGAAAATATAGTCCTCACACTGAAATTTCCTATTTTAGGATGGAAAGAAAACACATAATGTAAGATCAATTAAGGTACATTAAATTGACAATTTTGGAGTACAAAATAGCAGAACTTGTTCTGCATCTTACATGTACAGTAAAGTCAACTGAATGCATGAAAAAGGGATTTAAACAGAACGACCATCTTTTTATCCCACATTCAATCAGAAATTTCCTATTACTGAGTTTAAAGGAATATGATTTCCCCCCTAATGACCCTGAAACTTTTGTAGAAAAACACCAAATGATATTGCACTTAAATGGTTAGCTGTTTAAAATTGATTAAAAAAAGAAACTCACATGCATAATAAGGGTCAGACTGATAAATAATTAAATAGCTAGTACGAAATCCTTGTGGTTTAGCAACCCATGAAAAGTAAACATAGTGACCAAATTTTGCTGGCCATCATCTTTGCTTGTTCAGATTTCGTACAACTCAAAAAACTGAAGAAGAGAGAAAGAACTGAAGCTCATAAATCCTTGGTGATTGAATATTGAAGGTAGGGTGCTGACAATAGAGAAGAGCTGAAGCAGAAATCTAAAGCTTGTCAAGTCAAATCAATGTCACTTATCTCGAAAGGTAGAATTGTAGAACTGACAACATACTACACTAAGCAAAACCAAAGTAGAATAATTAGGGCAGAATGAATCAACTATTATGAAAATTGTACAGGTTTTGTTCCAAAAGCTCAATTTCTATCAAAAGTGAGTCTTAAGTACACAAAATTTTACTTGCCTCCAAATTAACGAAGGAAAAAAATGAGACTAAAAGATAGAATTGTAGAACAACAACATACTACGCTAAGCAGAAGCAAAGTAGAACAATGGGCTTGACAGAATCAAATGGTTATGAAAACTGTACAGGCTTGCTCCAAAAGCTCAACTTCAAGCAAAAGTGAGTCTTTAAGTATGCCTCCAAATAAACAAAGAAAACATCTGGAACTAAAAAGGTGAAATATATGTATTCATACTCAAAAAATGATGCAAACAAGATATTGGGATTGTATGAGTCTGCAAGCAATCATCACATACCAGATACACACTTTGCAAAATCCATTGTTCTACAGAAGATCTCTGCAAACAACAGGACAAGCCAACTTCAATTACAGGGCTATGCATCAACTAAACTGACCATTCAGAAGTAAAACCAGGAGAGCATACTAAATGTTTCAAGGTTTTATCTTTGCATTAGCCATTGAATATTGAACATAGCGTGCAGACAAGGGGTGAAGAACCGTCAAATTGATATCATATTATATTAAGCAAAAGATGATGTTGACAGGCTCAAAATGATTGTAAAAATTCCACAGGTTTTGTTCCAATCACTCGTATTTTTCTCATAAGTGAATTCGAATGATGCAATTTTTACTTGCGTCCAAAGAACTAAAGAAAACACCTGGTACAAAAAATGCGAACTGATATTCATATTTGAACAAAGATGTGAACAAGATGATGATATTGTAACAAAAATAGTTCACTAAGATCACTTCAGCAGCGCCCGCAAAACGGACCAGCATCACTGTGTCGATCGTTTTGCTGCTCGCCTGGAGCTGTATCCGCCTCTAGTAGATCCTGCTTCCATTGCTACAGTGTTGCGGTCGTGATACTGTACCAGCGGGTGGGAGGCAAATTTGCCGATGGTTTAGATGAGCGGCAACACTGTTCTCTGAGTATGCTCGTGAGTTTGAAGGGATGAGGAGAGTAATGTAAGGTAGGGAATAGGATATTTGCTAGAGATGAAAAAAATAAAAATATTATAATAGTATTAGAGGATACTATAATAATATTATAAAGGATGAAATTTTATAAGTACCTAAATGATCTAATTTGTTATATCATAAATTAGCACTATGATCTGTTGCTGCTGCTGAGCGGACGCGTGCACAAATCTGCACTGCGCTCCGTACTTGCAGCTGCATCGTCCAGAACGAACATTGAAATAGAGAGAGAAAGCAACAAACCAGTCGGAATCAATCAACATGCCACGGCATGGAGAAGGAAGAAGAAGATCCCGTACCTGCCGAAACACATCTGGACAAGCAGAAATAAATTCGAATCTCAAATCCAATAGCTGAAAATAATTTCGGCAAAAATCACTACACGCGAGCACCTTTTTCGGAGTGAGCACGGAAAGTTACTGATAAATGACACATTGATCTTATAAATCTTATTATTTTACATAGCAAAATAATGATTATAATAAGAACTAGGATTATGATATTTTTACATATGAAATAATTTTTTTTCTTATTTTCAAAGATAGCAAATTTTAGCTCGGTCTGGATGTCTTGACTACTGTATGCCCCAACAACTTTCTGTTTGGTCTTGTGTAATAACCATCCTAGTCGAGCTTTGTATTCATATGTATGGTCTCCTATTTCGTCATTTACAAAAAAAAAAAAAAATGAAAATAGTGCAATTTTTAATACTACATATAATAGGAGTAAAAAAGAAATACGGCCTTGGTGTACAGCAAGAAATGGATAGTAGGTGTATAAAAAGTGCTCTCAGGACGTGAATAACAATTGGACCCAGGACAATCAAGGTCCTGCCTCTTAATTGTTCTATTGAGTACATCAAAGACTGGATAATTTACTAAGTTCTCATTTAGTGATTAGAACCTGGATAAAATTATCAAAAATCACACAATATTATCATGGACAGTGCTGCTGTACCAGAGAGCATAGATTCTGAAAAAGGACAAGCAATTTTTTTTGTCAAGATAGAAATAGAGACTGAACAACAGGATTTAAAAAAGTAATGATAAAATAAAAAGATGAATCAACTTTCTTATTCGGAATCTGATATGCTAATCAATATCTAAACTTACAGCAACACACCATCGAAGGATCAAATTATAATAGGTAGCTCACTGCTGAGAAAACATAAGAAATATGTCTTATTATACAAGTACATACCAGTAAGAACTATCAACAAGTCTTACCAGGGGCTACAACAAATATCAGACAATTAGAGAATCACAAGTCAGAACTATTATACTTAGTAAATTTTCCAGTATTAGTGTATCAGTTTATCATCGAGTAAAGGGAATATATACCAGTATTGTCCAGAATAGAAGAGGGAAAATACTCACAAGCATCATTTGAACACACAAAAGGGCCGAGACTGCATCTGTTCTTATCATTTGAACACACAAAGGGACCGAAGTAGCATATCTGTTCTTATCATTTGAACACACAAAAGAACCACAAGCAGCATCTGTTCTTATCATTTGAACACACAAAAGGACCACAAGCAGCATCTGTTCTTATCATTTGAACACACAAAAGGACCACAAGCAGCATCTGTTCTTATCATTTGAACACACAAAAGTATCGAGGCAACATATCTGTTCTTATCATTTGAACACACAAAAGGACCACAAGCAGCATATGTTCTTATCATTTGAACACACAAAAGGACCACAAGCAGCATTTGTTCTTATCATTTGAACACAAAAAAGAATCGAGGCAGCATATTTGTTCTTATCATTTGAACACACAAAAGGACCACAAGCATCATCAATTCTTATAATTTGAACACACAAAACAACCATAATCAACATATGTTCTTATCATTTGAACATACAGAAGGACCGAGGTAACATATCTATTCTTATCATTTGAACACACAAAAGGACCATAAGCAACATCTGTTCTTATCATTTTAACACACAAAAGGACTAGCACACAAGCATTTGTTCTTATCATTTGAACATATAAGCAGCCAGCCATGAATCAGTATGAACTTATGCTGAAACCCTAGGAATTGGAGGGGAGAAGGAGACGGAGGGGGAACCAGGAGGCCTACCTCGACATCGGGGTGGTTGTCCATAGTGATGGCGGTGATGAATGATGGCGCAGGGCACGACAGCGCGGGCTCCTTGGTGTCAGGGTGCTCATCGGGGTGGAGGCGGTGGGCTCCTCGTCGTCGGGGTGATGGTCCTCAGCGACGGTGATGATGGACGATGGCGCAATGCACGACAACACGGGCTCCTTTGTGTCGGGGAGGAGGCGATGAGCTCCTCGACATCAGGGTGGTGGTCCTCGGCGGCGGCGGTGGACGATGGCGTAGGGGACGACAGCATGGGCTCCTTATGGTCGGGAGGCGATTCGGCGGAGGGCACAAGCTTGGAAGAGGAAAATTTTTCCAAGTGTCAAAGAGCGTAGGCATCGAGCAGTTTTATAGGGGAGGACATTCACTACTGGCTCAAGATAAAGACCGATAGTGAAAGGGGATCTTCACTGCCAGCTCAATAAGACAACTAGTAGTGAAACCTATTTCACCGCCGGCCCAAGAAGTCTGCTGGTAGTGAAATCCCTTTCACTGTAGGTCCGGGGTGCAAAAAAATTATTTTAGCTTCTCACGTGCGTGTCCGCCGAGACTCAAACCCACGACGTGCCCCAAGTAAGACCGAGCAATTAAACTGCTACGCTACTCAAGTGTTTTCGAATTAATTTGTAATATCTATGTTTATTAGCATTCCGTTTACCTAAAATGCTAATGCAAAAAAATTATTCAATTTTCTAATTTAATAAATTAAAATAAATATGTTCATACCTAAGTTTCTATATTGGGGATTGCTATATATATATATATTAATTTTATCAATAAATATTTTAAATCATTAAAAATTGAAGATATATATGCTCATAACTATAGCTAATGTAAATCATGTAATATGCAAATAGCAATATGCTAGTGCTATTGATAATTCATTAAAAATAAAAAATAGTAATACGTAGCAATAATACTTGTGCTATTGCTAATTCATTAAAAATAAATAAAAAATCAATATGCTCAATAATAAAGACATCTTCCACAATAAACTACAAATTGAAGCTTCCATAAAAAAAAGTGAGGTATAATTGCATCTAAATCAAATTCATACATAGTAGTTAATATAATTTAGCTACTTGTCTTAATGATTCACCCATCATTATGATCATGGCGTAAATATGAAGGTTCGTCATTGTCTTCCATGGGACCTAGGTCGACGTCCTCTCCGAAAGGAGGTAGCTTGTCAAATTGAATGTAGTCTTCCTCATTAATGATATTCTCCACTCTGACAATCATTTTTTTTCTTGAAGAACCATATGACGCTCCTCCCTGTTAACCGGGTTCGATGAGTTTTTGTTGGTACCATCCCTAGAATTTTTTATTATTATTCAACTCTTACATGCATGATGTACATATAGCGATAACATATCAAAATTAAACAACACATTCACCCTCGAGATCAACCTCATGGCACTCCGCGACGTTGTTCTATAAAGAGAGATAAAGTGCATCGAAATGAGAATGAATGAAATTTCATGAGATGTGATCTAAACGACATTAAATATGGTAGAGATGTAGTGCATGAATGCAGTGAAGGAAAAATCACATGAATTGGAGTTCATTTGCCAACTTAATTAACTAAATTACATGCTTGCTGCTTTCAAATCCAAAATTATATGAGGTAGTTCAAATAAACTCACATGAGAGAAGTACTCAACATGACAAAAGGTATTTTTACTGTGTAAGGTATACATAGAGAAGACCTAAAAAAGCAACTTTCACATTTTATGATTTTTTTAAATTTTTGTAGAAATTAATCAAGTTTAAAAGGTTTAATCATGATTAACAAAGAATTAGTGCTAAACAAGAATTTCATGCTTGAAATATATTTTTCCTATACAGAGCATGACAAAATAAGATTAGCAAAGTAGGATTGACCAATTTTGGATATTTCAACATTTAATTATGGATTAACAAGCTACAACATATTTAATAAAATAGAGGTATTTCAGTTGACATTTCATGCATGAATGTATTTTTATCATGTAGATCATGACAAAAATGACTAATAAACTTGGTTTCATATTTTTCTGAGCTCTATATATTTTTCTACAAATTACAGATTATTGCAGTCGATTTATCAATACAACTAATATTCCTTTCGGCATTTTCTAAATTTTTCGAATTTGACCAGTTGCCGGCAGTGAGTCTTGGCCAGGGAGAGGTACCAACATGTTTAACGCACAATGACAAACTCGTTTGAGGGGTCGGTGGCGGGATGTACGATAGCAAGCATGGCGGGTGGCGGAGCTAGGCTAACGGTGGTGGCATGTTGCAGAGGGAGAGAATGGAAGGGAAGGGAGCGGAGAGGTTCCCTAGATCACGGTGAAGCTCACTGTGTGTTCAGCTTGGGTAGAGGTGGCTCATGGCCCGAAGTTCGTTGGTGAGGTGGGCGAGCTTGCAGAGGCGACCGGTAGGGCATTGGGCCGCCGACGAGCTATGATCGAACTAGCGCATGCAAAAGATTGGGTATGGAACTGTGAAGCTCACTGAGCAATGGAATTGGACGGAGAAGGCTCAGAAGCGGTGATGCATCCGTGAGGGCGATGGAGGCTGCCGAGGACAGTGCTGTGCTTAGGCTTGGGGGAGGGCCATTGTTTTACTGTACACATCACTGTTGGCTCATCCCACTAGCCGGAAGTGATGTCCAGCTATCACTACCTGTCGATGACTTAAGTCGACAATGATGAGGCGGCTGGGCATCACTACCAGCTCAAGCCATCGGCTGGTAGTGATTCCACTTATCACTACCGGTTCATAAGCTATGATGGCTAGTTCTTCCCGCGTGGTCTACGAACTGGTAGTGATGCCCCATCATTGCCAGCCCATAAGGAACCGACAGTGATGGGTCGGCATATAAGCCCTGGTCTATAGCAATGTTTACACTAGGCTTTGGTGAACGAGATAGAAAACCTTGGTGTGACTTCCACCATACTGACAACCACAACATCTATGATTGTTGCCTATGGAAAAAGTTGGTCAAGGCGGAGGTTGAAAGGGCAGTGGCTAAAGAAAAGAAGATCAATGTCACAATCCAAAGTAGGGACTTTGATTCAGATGGCAGTGAGGATGATACGGACATGATGTCTTTCCAACCGGGCGAGAGGACAATCGACCACATGTTCGGTGGTTCAGCATCCGACGAGTCCAAGCGGTAGCACAAAATGGTGCCCCGAGAAGTCCTAGCAACCATCCCTAAAGGTTGTCTGGCTGTGAAGTGGTTAGATACCAAAATCTCCTTCAACCAAGAAGATTACCCCAATAACTTCATACGACCAGGCCGCTTCCCGATAGTGGTTGAGCCTACGATAAAAAACTGCATGGTTACCCGAGTCTTTATCGATGGAGGGAGTTCCTTGAACATCCCCTTCACTAACGCACTCGAAGGTATGCAGGTCTCTCATTCTTCTATCAAACCGGTTACATGAGTCTTTGGCCACTCATTTTGGCCAGATATTGCTACCTGTTACCTTCAGAAAGCATGAAAATTTCCAGACAGAAAATATTCTGTTCGACGTGGTCGACTTTGAGACGACATGCAATGCCATTTTAGGAAAACCTACTCTTGCGAAATTTATAACCCAAAGATGGTCTTTTTTGCGATAAGCGGAGTCCCAATATGGCAGTTCAATACCAACCAAGAGGAACCCAAGTGCTCAAGGTTCAAGGTGGATAGAAAGCCTCAGTTGTAACCACAATCACATCGCCTTGAGATGCAAACCCAGAAACCTAGGGACTTAGCTCCACGACTAGTTTGGAGCTCATGAAAAAGCGCTTGTGCTACCTCGGAGACAATAAGGGTCACTGTTTATCGGCTTATTCTAGTCTGCATCATTTTAGATTAAGACAATAGGTCTACATAGCTTGTTGGCCATCAATAAACTATGTAAGTTTTGAGTGTAAATCCTAAGAGTACCATTTCGTAATAATAAAGATCATATTACCTATGAAGTTGACTGACTTTATTTTTCTGCCTTACTTGTCCTTTCGCCCATCTTCATGCCTGATAAACGAAGTAAGTCACTTCTCGGATCTTTCATCCCAAACACGCACCCGGGGTGGTGAAAAGCTTGTCTTGACCAAAAAGACAATATTAGTTTTCCTTTACTTTAAAGATATTTTTTTACTATTTTGACTGCCTACCCAGTATTTCTATTCTTGAGTAGATAGTCGGGGGCTTATTAAGTACTAGGTGCTGGAAACCAAAAACAACATTATTGGTGTTATAGGTAAGGGGGTGCCCCACGTGGTGGGTCCCACACCGCTAAGCGTCAGCCAACAGCAGGTATGGTTACGACCATGACCGTATCACATGACCAGACCCTTGGTCACAAAGCAAGGTCCTGCGACCTGCCCTTGCTGGTCGTAGATCAGGTACTCACCTAACCAGTCAAGTTTCATTTAATGCTGCCTACTGAGTGTTTTTCCCATCCCCAGGCACTTGCCTTCGGGGAGCCATGGTCTTGGGGTGGTGTGGAGTTGCAGTGACCTATCTCATAGCATTTAGTGCCATGGGATGGTCTGACGGGTGAGCATGATAATGTTCGGTGATGGTACAGGATGCACAGGATGACCAGACCAGAGCAGATATGCCTATCCAATGTGATGATGGGCTAGGGATAGTTGGCTCATCTGGGGTAGGTATGCCACAGGGAGTGCCATGGTCCATTTGTTTGTGCATCTTTGCCCCTGGTATATAAAGGGGCAAGACTTTGCTTTTAGAGGTAGAGAACATTCTGTAACAAGTTCACCCAATTTATATGATAAGACACATGGCGTAGGGCTATTATCCCCAGTGAGGCTCGAACATGGATAAATACTGGTGTTCTTGAGTCTAAGTTGATACACACATATAGGAAACACTAATCAATGCGCTTGTCATCTGGTATACCTAGGATTATTATTAGGGATCATCCCCCCGATAGTTGATGCACCAGATAGGGGCTTTTTTTCGCGTTTCTGCAACTATTGATATTATGGTTGGGCTACCCATGACTGGATCCTTGACTTTTGCGGAGTTTCATTTTGAGGATGCTGACCCAAAGGAGCCCAGCATGCTCCAAGCATGGGATACCGAACCGAAGTTTGAGGAATCTGAGCCTGAGCGTGAGGCTTGCATGGTGGCCCATGCAGCAGGGGAAACAACGGCATTTGTGTCATGGGAACTGGAGGCGAGACCCAGGTTGTAGTCCAAGAGGGAAACCTGCCCGGCGCCAGGCATAGGTGAGGTCCCACTTTGCTCCATCAACAGCAACGTCGTCTGGAGGATCACCCACATGAAGAGGAGACTGTGGCACTGTCCTATTCAAGGCCATCGCAATGAGGAATGTGAGCACCGGGGGCTCCCCCCTTGTAATGTCTCGTCATTCCGTGGTTAGTAGCTTGACTACAAGGCCATGATCTCTATGCAAAACCTGCAGACCGCACAGGTATTTCTTAGCCACCGACTGGTGGTGGTATCGGAGGGTTTGCCAGTGGAACCGTGCCTCCATGATCTTGCCTTCTTGGTAGAGATAGCTCGACGCCAAACCGTCGTAGCGATTGCCCCGTCCTTCATAAGGAACAATCGGGATGGTGGCTGGCCAGGTTCATGGTGGGCTCCACAGCAGGAGGAAACCCACACCCCCTTAGTAGTAGGGAGTCCGAGGCGACCCCCACCACGCCAGGGCAGTCCACCTACTGACCTGCATGACTCGCTCCATCACCGCGATCTCCACCATGTAATCCGGGGCCAAAGGGCTAGCCATAAATAGGAAGAGCGTGCTTGGCGAGAGGAGGAAAAGGGCAAGCAGCCATACTACTCACCTTCCCCTCACCAGGAGTCGGACTCGTCCGTCCCCTCACTAGGGCAGTGAGACCATCGACTCTCTCCCTGATCGCATGCTGTCCAGCAATGAGCGGCTCCCCATTATGGGATAGGGTGCAACGATTTGTCAACTCGACTACTAGAGGTGTGCTGGCTAGACATGTTTTGGCCAGTCCTAGCCGAATATTATGATGACTCAACCAATCGGAGGAGTACCCCCTGATATAGACCACAATGGTGTAGGCTGTGAGAGGTGATGGGAAGGCCATGGCAAACTATTTCTTGATTGCTTTGACTGGTTTAGGACAATCCTGGCTAATGAATCTCTCCCGTGGGTCAATTCTGTCTTGGGAAGACTTGTGCTACTAGTTCCTTGCCAACATCTAGGGGACCTATGCCCGACAAGGGGTCGATGATGACCTGTATCAGGTTAGGCAGCGGCATGGCGAGTCATTGCGAGACTAAATCCTGCATTTCATCAAATGCCAGAATACCATTCCAAACATCACAGGTAAGTCCATGGTCATAGCATTCCGGAGGAGGCCGGGGGGGGGGGGGGGCAGAGACCAAAAGATGGTCGAAAAGCTAGCCACTAATGAGGTCCAGAGCACCACCAAGCTCTTTGAGCTCGCAGACAAATGCATGCAAGCCGCTGAGGCTCGAGAGCGCTAGATCAGCGTGAAACAACATCCAACTTTTGACCAGCCCGCTTCTTCCAAGAGAGTCGACTAGAAGGAGAAAAAGAAAAACAAGCGCAAGGCCAGACCGCTAGACTTCACGGCTATCGTGCAAACTAGCCAACCGCATCAAAGCTTTAAGGAGAAGGATGGGAAGAAGGGCAAAGGCTACTGCCCAATCCACCATACCGATGCCCCCGACTTGATCGAATGCAAGGTCGTGCGAGGCATTATCGACCAGGAGCTCAGGGAGCGCTACCCTATGTGCAACGATGATGGAGTGGATGGGGCCAACCCCAACCAATCGGCCCAAGGATTCCAGCAGGCTGAGCACATGGTTCACTATATCTTTGGGGGAGCTACGACGTACTCCTCGAATAGGGAGTACAAGTCGGTGATCTGCGAGGTATGTGCGACCATGTTAGGTCCGAGTCCATGACTAAAGTGGTTGGAGGTCCCTCTCACCTTCACTCAGTCCGACCACCCTGTATGCATCAAAACCCCAAATTATACCCCATCGTGATAGAGCCCACGATGCACAATGTGCAAATAGGCTACGTACAGGTCGATGGAGAGAGTTCCATCAACCTCCTTTTCATTGACGCACTAGACGCCCTGCAAGTCCCGAGGAGTGCATTGAAACCATCTCCTCCCTTCTTTGGGATCACCCTAGGCTCTTCGGCCAAGTCATTAGGGGTGGATCAAACTACCCATCACCTTCGGTTCACCGAACAACTTTAGGACCGAGATGGTCTTGTTCGATGTGGTGGACTTCGGGGCCGCGTACAACGTGATCCTGGGTCAACTGGCAATGGCCCAATTCATGATCGTCACCTACTATGCGTACCAGGCGATCAAGATCTTTGGTCCTAAGGGAGCCATTACCATATTGGGCAACGAAAGATGGCCCTGCACTGCGACAAGAGGAGCCTCAACATGGTCGAGTTGGTTCTCGGGTCGTAACCTGAGAACACAGGGCTGAGCAGTCACCCTGAAAAGGTTCACATATCGCTGGTTCAGCTGATCGACTTAAGACAGTATGCCTAAGTAACGTCGTCCCAACCAGGATAGTCCAGGTAGGGGCCGGCCTGGACCCCAAATAGGAACTCGCACTCATCACTTTCCTCCAGGCCAACATGGATGTCTTTTCTTGGAGTGCGTATGATAGGCCTAGAGTCTCTAGGGGCATGATCAAGCACAAGTTGTAAGGGTGATTGGAGGCATGACCAATAAAGCAGAAAGCGCACTAGTTTGCAGACCAAAAACAAGCGCTTCATGGGGAGATCGACAAGCTCCTGGAGGCAGGTTTTGTCTGAGAGGTGCAATACTCTGCGTGGCTGGCTAACCTAGTCATGGTACAAAAATCCAATGGTAAGTGGAGGATGTGCATCAACTTCATTGGCCTAAACAAGGGATGCCCAAAATATCTATTCCCCCTCCCCCGGATTGACCAACTCATTGACTCGATTGTCAGTAGTGATCTTCTAAGCTTTTTAGATGCCCGTTCGGGATACCATCAGATTAGCATGTGTAGGGAAGATGAGGAGAAAATCACTTTTCTAACACCCTTCAGGGTGTTTTGCTATGTAAAGATGCCTTTTGGCTTGAAAAGTGCTGGTGCCACTTACCAACGGTGTATTCAGCTCATCCTTCAACCATAGCTTAGTAGGAATGTCAAGGTGTGCGTCGGCGATGTGGTTGTGAAAAGCTGGACCAAGGACGATCTGGTCACAGACCTCCAGGAAACGTTCAACAACCTTCAGAAGTACCACATGAGGCTAAACCTGGAGAAGTGCATGTTCGGTTTCCCATCAGGGAAGTTGCTTGGTTTCCTCGTGTCTAGTCGAGGCATGGAAGCAAACCCTGAAAAGATCAGAGCCATCGATCAGATGGGATCCCAGACCAGGTTAAAGGAAGTTCAGAAACTAACTGGTGTGTGGCAGCGTTGAGAAGGTTCATCTCGAGGTTGGGAGAAAGGGGGTTGCCACTGTTCAAGCTTCTGAAGGAGAATGACCACTTCTTGTGGACGCCAAAAGCGGAGGCAGCGTTCCAAGATCTCAAAAGGTACCTCTGTTCCCCTCCAGTACTAACCGCTCATCGACTAGATGAGGAGCAACCACTTCTTGACCAGACGAGGAGCAACCGCTTCTCGACCAAACGAGGAGCTCCTGCTCTATGTTGTAGCTAGACCACAAGTCATGAGTGCGGTCCTAGTCATCAAATGAGGAGGTCTTTAGCGACCAGTATACTATATCAGTGAAGTCATACACGACACGAAGGCTCAGTACCCATAGGCACAGAAGCTGCTATACGCCATGCTGATGGCCTCTCACAAGCTTAGGCACTACTTCTAGGCTCAGAAAATCAAGGTAATCTCCCCGCTCCCGATTAGAGAAATTGTTTACATCAGGGATTCAATAGGGAGAACAGCGAAGTGGGCAGTAGAGCTTAGGGAGTTTGATATTCAATCCGTCCCCTGAATGGCTATCAAGTCCTAGGCGCTAGTCAATTTCGTGGCCAAGTGGTCGTCCTTTGAACCCGAGCATGAATAGTGACCAGAGGCAGATGGGTTGAGGAACTCCCCACAGTACTCTGGTCGCTGCGAACGACCACCAACTGGGCTCCCTTCTTCCTAGTTTTTGGCACTGAGGCAATGCTCCCCTCGGAGATCGTCCTCCAATCTCCTTAAGTGACCAAATACTCGGATGATGACCAAGTGGGGTGACGAAGGTTGACATAAACTTGACCGAAGAGTTCCATGATCGTGCTCTAATTTGAGCAACCCGATACCAACAGAGTCTCAGGCGTTACCACCATCGCAAGGTGCAGGAGTGAACACTGGTCATAGGTGACCTCATCCTTAGATAGATTCAGAATAAGGCAGGCCAAAACAAGCTCTCCCCCAAGTGGGAGGGGCCCTACAAAGTGGTCGAGGTTACTCGACCTAGTGTGGTCTAGTTAGCCATGGATGATGGTCGTGAATTGCATAACTCCTAGAACATAGCCCAATTGCGCAAGTTCTATCTGTAAGGCTGTTCAAAAATGAGCCATTTTTTTCTGTTTTGTAAGATCTTCCGGATGAGTGTGGAGTATGGCTTGTAAGTTTTTCCGATTCAAAGACAAAATTCTCTATTTCGTAGGATCTCCCAAACAAGAACGGTATTCCATCGGCATGTAAGTTTTTTCAATTCAAGGGTCAGACTTCCTGTTGACCAGATGTTCAGGGGCTAGAACCGTTTAGGTTTTCCTTGTTTAGGGTTCTTTTTTATGCTGTCACTTCATTTTGACTGATCGCTCACATCGTTAGCGCCAAATCGATTGGAAAATAATAAAAATTGTCGCTCTCTTAGTGTCAATGGTATGGGTTGCTGATGGATACTAACCACGAGGCCACAAGTCCAAACTCGGGTCAAGCGCTTGTCGCCACCAAAAGTCTTTTAGAGCTAAAGGCTGTCCTAGGCACCATGAACCTAGCTAGTGAGCAGCACGGAAAGCCGGGACCCCTTGGAAGTAACGACCAACCAAGACTGCCCACCGTGTGAGCACACTTTTTTTATATGAAAACAGGTCCTTGAGTACAAAAAGACCGCTCGGATAGTGCCTGGGGGCTGGTTCTAATGATTTTATTTAGTGTCCATAGGATACGAAGATGCCCCTCAACGGGTCAAACTGGACAATCCAAAGAAGGGAGCGAGCTGCACATGAAAATGAGTCTATGTGGTTGCCTAGCTCCGCCGTGGTCCGCTAAACACTATCAAAACCTGTGAGACTACCAGGGCACGGTCGAGGTCAGGAAAGTGATGACTGATGCAGGCAAGGGCAAGGCAGGCCCCAGAGACTCTGACCTCGAAGGGGTGGTCACCGATGGTCTCACAAAGCCTCTGCTCGAGGTCACCTACCTCCTCGGAGGCCGCTAAAAACCATTTGATATGACCGGTCACTGAGAAACCAAGTGGATAAGTGCCTTGGTTTGTTTGTGCTGAGTCATTGACAATGTTGGATTTGAATTGATCTTAGTTTGCATGAACATGTTTATGCGTGATTATGTTTATAGCTAACCAAAGTTGGAGTTGGAGTTTGTGTCTTGGGTGCAGGAAGTTTACACTCTCCGGATAGTCCAGTGTGAGGATTTTTGACATCACTGGATAGTCCGGTGTGTGGAATGTGTGAGCATTGTAGCATTTTAGCGTAGAGATATAAATGGAGATCAATTCACCAGATGATCCGGTGATTGGCTCAGAGAGCGTTGGACTATTTTCTGTAGAGAAGTGATTTTTGGTGGAAAAATGAAACACCACACCAGATGATCCAACGAGTGCAGGAGTGAACACTAGAGGCTTCACCGGACCATTTAACAGAGATTTTGAAAAATTGGTCTGGAGGCTTTTACATGCACCGGATGATTCGGTGTGGTAAGTTGTGAGCACTGTAGTAACTCACCGGACCATTTATTGTAGAGAGCAGATTTTGCAGGGCTCAAAGGAAGTTCCACACACCGTATGTTCCGGTGCTCAGAGGCTGTGCACACCAGAACATCTGGTGTTCAAAAAATTTCTGAGACATGCTTTGACTTGAGCATTTTGAGTTTGGCTAACATGGAGATGGTATGGGGTTTAGAGAAACATGTTTGCTTGTCTCATAGTGTGTAGGTGATGGATGCAACTCGGTGGTCAACTGTGGAATGATTAGGGCCGAGTTGGGTGCTTGGTGCGGGATGATCGAGGAGGCCAGACGAAGTTAAGGGTGATCCTAGCTGTACTCATGTAGATCGAGCAAAGCATGGAAGGCGGATGAAGACTGTGTGTTGACAAAGTGATGAGCCCATGGCTCCTTCGGATACGATCAATATCGCCAATAATCCTCAAATCATACAAGGTCCAATTACAAGAGCACGTGCACGTATTAGACCACCAGGTAAACTTGTTTCTCGCTGTTCATGTTTCCTTGATAGATTACTACTAAATTCTTGTGATATATTATTGCTTAGGAACGTGGGAGAAGCACCACAACCTTACCCGAATGTCACCCCTCGAAGGCCAAGTCTCCTCGGACTCGAGGCTAAGCTCTAGTCGAAGTCGTGGATGTAGTCGAAGTCGTGGTCGAGTCTCAAGACAGCATGTCAGTAAAACGAGCATAACTCTCTCATACGAAGTCCGTTTTAGGTGTTCTTAGACTTGTTGAAAAGATTATGTTGAGCCCTTTCCAATGGATCTACGCTTAACTAAATATTCCTTATAGTTTAGTCAGAGTTGAAGGAATAAGATGCTGCATCACCGTTCTAGACCGTGTCGGGTTTTGTAATCGTGTCAAGGTCGGAGTCCAGGTTGTGCACGCCTCTTTCCATGGCGGCACAACCCTAGGTTAACCCCATCTTGTCCCCCTATAAATATACGGTAGCCGTCATAGTTTAGGCTCGGGTTTAACTTAGAATATTCTGTTTTAGACAGTTTTGCCGTTTATTGGTTTGTTGAACTCCATACTCGAGTACTTCATTGGTAATTAGCAATATTTAGACTGCATCTACCTGTTCTTGCTTGTGTTCTCGATTCGCATGCAGGAAAAGCCTTTTTGGCGAGGTCAATCACATCTTGACACGGTTGATAACCACGGAGTAGTGGTGTAGTGGTTGCAAGGGTTCTCGATCTGTTCTTGTATTATCTTTGAATCATCAACATCGAAATTCTACCAATCGACTTATCATATTACCTTTCGGAAGGTCAGGTAAACGCGCATCAAGTGATATCAGAGCCTCGGTTGCCTGTTAGGTAATCTCAGTTATACCGTTTGTTTAGTTTTGTTCCATTACCTAGAGTCCAAAAAAAATTGCCCCACAAAAATATTTAGATCATAGTTTTTCCTCTGTCCAAATCACTTTGAGCTTTTTGCAATTTTGTTTTCAGTTTTCACGTTGTTGAGTTTGATTCCATTGTCGGTGTCTTTGTTGCTGGTCGAGACATCGTGTTCTAGTTTCTAGTGTCGAGTCTTGGCTGTCTTAGTCGTTGTGTATCTCAATTTTCCCTTGTCTGCTTTAGTCGAGATTGTGTCACTGGTTGTGTCGACCACTAGTCAAGTTCGACCATCAACTTGGGTTCAACTACTAGTCGCGTTCGACCACTAGTTTGGTTCGACCATCAACTCGGGTTCGACCACTAGTTGATTTCGATCACCAACTCGAATTCGACAATATACTCGGGCTCGACCACTAGTCGAGTTGACCATCTACTTGGGTTCGACCACTAGTCACTCCGACTACCCACTCGGGGTTCCGACTAGTCACTCCGACCACCCACTCGGGGTCCGACCAGGTACTCCGACCACTCACTCTGGTCCGACCACTTAGTCACCGCGACCACCTAGTCGGATTCGCCCACCTTCTCAGATCCGACCACTTAGTCAGAGTCACCCACCTTTTCGGATCCAACCACCATAGCCGAAACAGCTAGGGTGCATTTTTCTATTGGTTCATACCATGATTTTGCTGATTTCGATGTAGTTCCCATGCAAGCATGCTCTCTTTTGTTAGGATGACCATGAGAGTTTGATACTGATGCAACACATCATGGTAGAAGTAATAAGCACACCCTTATGCATAAAGAAAAGAAAATAACTTTTCTACCATTAACCCCTGTTGAAATTGTGAAATGTGAACAAAAGATAGCTAAAATTAAGAGAAAAGAGTTTGAGAATGAATATGAAAATCAGCAAGTAGCGGAAAACATTTTTCCACCCAAAAAGGAGAAAGCAATAACAACTTTTAAGTCTGATGGAATTAGACTAAAAGGGTGTGTTATGCTTGCTACTAAATTTGACGTTACTAAAATTTGTGATAATGAGATGCCTGCTATGCTTTGATATGCAAAGATGCTTTAGTTTCACTCAAAAATATATCTAGATCTTTGCCTCCTGCTGTTGCTAACCTTTTGCAGGAGTTTGTGGATGTATTTCTAGTTGAAGTACCCCCAGGATTATCACCTATTCGAGGGATTGAACATCAAATTGATTTGATTCCGGGAGCAACTTTACCAAATCGTGTTGTATATAGGACTAAACCAGAAGAGACTAAGGAAATTCAGCGACAAGTCCAAGACATTTTGGATTGTGGGTATGTACGAGAAAGTCTTAGCCCTTGTGCTGTTCCTGTTCTTTTGGTTCCTAAGAAATACGATAGTTGGTTTATGTGTGTTGATTGTAGAGCCATCAATAATATTACTATAAGATATCATCACCCTGTCCCTAGGTTAGATGATATGCTTGATGAGTTGAGTGGTTCTATAATTTTGACTAAAATTGACTTGCGAAGTGGATACCACCAAATTAGGATGAAACTTGAAGATGAATAGAAGACTGTATTTAAAACTAAGTTTGGTTTGTATGAGTGGTTAGTAATGCCTTTTGAGTTAACTAATGCACCTAGTACTTTCATACGCTTGATGAATGAAGTTTTACGTGCTTTCATTGGGAGATTTGTGGTGGTTTACTTTGATGACATCTTGATTTACAACAAGTCATATAAACTACATTTTGATCACTTACGTGCTGTTTTTAATGCTTTGAGAGATGCACATTTGTTGGGTAACCTCGAAAAGTGTATCTTTTGCATGGATTGAGTTTTTTTTCTTGGCTATGTTGTTACTTCACAGGGAATAGAGGTGGATGAAGCAAAAATTGAAGCCATAAAGAGCTGGCCAACCTCTGAGACTATTACTCAAGTGTGAAGCTTTCATGGTCTTGCGGGTTTCTATCGACGATTTGTGCGGGATTTCAGCACCATTGCTGCCCCATTGAATGAATTGACGAAGAAAGGAATGGTTTTCAAATAGGGACCTGCACAAGAAAAAGCATTCAACTTGTTGAAAGAGAAACTTACCCATGCTCCTTTACTCCAACTCCCTGATTTTGGTAAGACCTTTGAGCTAGAGTGTGATACTAGCGGGATTGGAATTGGAGGTGTGTTAATTAAAGAAGGTAAACATGTTGCTTATTTCAGCGAGAAATTAAGTGGGCCAAGTCTGAATTATTCTACCTATGATAAAGAATTGTATGCTTTAGTTCGTGTGCTTGAAACTTGGCAATATTATCTATGACGCAAAGAATTTGTTATACATTCTGATCATTAATCGCTAAAATATATTAGGAGTCAAGCTAAATTGAATAAACAACATGCTAAATGGGTCGAATTTATTGAGTCTTTTCCATATGTCATAAAACATAAGAAATGAAAGGACAATGTGATTGCTGATGCACTTTCTAGGCGTTATACCATGTTATCTCAACTTGATTATAAGATTTTTGGTTTAGAGACTATTAAGAACATATATGCTGCTGATTTGAATTTTAAAGAAGTGCTTGAACATTATAAAGAAGGGGAAACATGGAATAAATATGTGCTGAATAAAGGATTGCTCTATCGTGCTGACAAGCTATGCATTTCAGCTAGCTCTATTCGTCTTTTGTTGTTACAGGAGGCGTATGGAGGAGTATTGATGGTACATTTTAGAGCAAAGAAGACTGAAATTGCGGTGGCCGTCCACTTCTTTTGGCCAAAGATGAGACGAGATATAGAACGCTACGTGTCCTAATGCACCACTAGCAATAAAGCTAAGTCTCGCTTGAATCCACATGGTCTTTACATGCCTCTTCCTGTTCTTAGTGCACCATGGGAGGATATTTCTATGGATTTTATTTTAGGACTGCCTAGGATAATGAGGGGGAGGGATAGCATATTTGTAGTTGTGGATAGATTTTCTAAAATGACACATTTTATACCTTATCATAAGAGTGATGATGCTACAAACATAGCTGATTTGTTTTTTAGGAAATCGTTTGACTACATGGAGTGCCTAATACTATCGTCTCGGATCGTGACACGGTTTTTAAGTCACTTTGGAATAGATTGGGGATGAAGCTACTGTTTTATACTACGTGTCATCCCCAAACCGATGGTCAAACAGAGATTGTTAACCATGCATTATCGACCATGTTACGGACTGTTCTAAAGAAAAACATGAGGATGCGGGAAGAGTGTTTACTGCATATTGAATTTGCTTACAATAGTTCGGTAAACTCCACCATCAAGGTAAGTCTGTTTCAGGTAGTATATGGATTTAATCCACGTGCTCCTATTGATTGATTACCTTTGCCTACTTTTGAAAGACTTAATTTAGATGCTAAGAAACGTGCTGAATTTATTCTTAAGTTGCATGAAACAACTAAAAAGAATATAGAGAGCATGACTGAAAAGTATAGGATTGCTAGAAGTAAAGGTAGGAAGGAAATAAAATTTAAACCGGGTGATTTAGTTTGGTTGCATTTGAGGAAGGATAGGTTTCCAGAACTAAGAAAATCTAAGTTGATGTCTAGAGCTAATGGACCATTTAAGATAATTGAGATAATCAATGACAATGCATACAAATTGGACCTACCTATAGATTTTGGGGTTAGTTCCACATTTAACATTTCAGATTTGAAGCCCTACTTGGGAGAAGAAGACGAGCTTGAGTCGAGGACAACTCCAATTCAAGAGGGGAGGATGATGAGCCTATGGCTCCTTTGGATATAATCAATACCGCCAATAATCCTTAAATAATAAAAGGTCCAATTACAAGAGCATGTGCATGACAATTAGACTACCAGGTGAACTCGTTTCTCGCTGTTCATGTTTCCTTAGATAGATTACTACTAAATTCTTGTGATATTTTATTGCTTAAGAACGTGGGAGAAGCGCAACAACCTTACCCGAACGTCACCCCTCGAAGGCCAAGTCTACTCAGACTCGAGGCTGAGCTCAAGTTGAAGTCATAGACGTGGTTGAAGTCATGGTTGTGGTCGAGTCTCAACACAGAACGTCTATAAAACGGGTATAACTCTCTCATACGAAGTCCGTTTTAGGCATTCTTGGATTGTTGGTAAGCTTATGTCGAGCCATTTCCAATGGATCTATGCTCGACCAAATATTCCTTATAGTTTAGTAAGAGTTGAAGGAATAAGGTGCTACATCACTGTTCTGGACCCTGTCGGGTTTTGTAATCATGTCGAGGTCAGAGTCCAGGTTGTGCACGCCTCTTTCCACGGATGCACAACCCTAGGTTGACCCCCTCATGTCCCCCTATAAATATACGGTAGCCTTCATAGTTTAGGCTCGGATTTAACTTAGATTTTTCTGTTTTAGACAGTTTTGCCGTTTATCGGTTTGTTGAACCCCAAACTCGAGTACTTTATTGGTAATTAGCAATATTCAAATTGCACCTACATATTCTTTCTTGTGTTCTTGATTTGCTTGCAGGAAAAGTCTTCTTGGCAAGGTCAACCGTGTCTTGGCACGGTTGATAATCATGGAGTAGTGGTGTAGTGGTTGCGAGAGTTCTTGATCTGTTCTGGTCGGAACCTTTGGATCATCAACGTCGAAACTCCACCAATCACCTTATCATATTGCCTTCGAAAGATCAGGCAAACGCACATCACAAAGTCAAGTGAAGGGGATGCCGATGCAAGTGATAAGGCGCCCCGAGGGATCAGGAGGGGAAAGACTTGCCGATGGTCAAGATCGCAAGACAGAGTAGACGTGTCAACATCGGGATACTTGCTTGGGGTTAAAGCAAGCAGTAGTGAGTCTCTCTAGTGTTTTTTCTTCCGCTAACGTTTTGAGGTGCATTGGGTGATCAAATAGGATAAGGCCATCAGCTTCGAAAGAAATTTGTTGAGGTGCCTATTCACCCCCTCTAGTCACCCATCTTGGTCCTACCGTCATGGTATCCCTGGTGGTTGGGTGGACATGAATGTCGACATCCTGGAGGAGTGAGTCAGAGGGGGTGAACCCTCAACTAAGGAAATCATAGAAGTATGTCCACCGCTGGTTGTCCTCCCTCGACGTCCGCTCCATGTTCCTTTGCACCACGACCAATTTGTCCTGACAAACTGGTCAGAAACAGGCCATAGAGCACGGAAAGGTCAACTGGTAGGGTATTACTCTACTAGCCTAAGACTACACATGACTTATTTTATGGCAAGATTGGCGCACCTCAAAGATCTCTTTAAAGGATCTCTTGCTCAACCGCGAACCCAAGTTCACACTCGGCAACTGCCTATTTACTGCGCTAGTCGTTGATGACATCTACGGTGGCGATCGGGGGTGAGCAGGTGATTTGGTTATTTAAGGGTCTCTACGACCACATCAGTGACATAAGCCCATCAAAGAAATGCCTAAGATCGATTAGGTATCATACAAACTTAAGATACAGGCTGGTGTTTACTCTTCCTCAGTTTGCACCCAGAAGATAGACCTTATGCACTCTAGTAGCCCTTGGAACTCCGCCTCTAACTCCACCTCAGCTTCAGGTCCGACAGTTAAGACCCCTCCCGGATGATGTCAAGATTGAAGTCATGGTCACGACAATGGTAGCACCAAGGAACATACCCTGTCACAATCTTAGCCACCTTCATTACATCCTCTGCTGTCCTCACCGCCAGGATGCCCAGGAGCTGGGTGAGCTTCTCTGCCATGACATTGATGGAGTAGTCCCAGCCTTGCGCAGACTCTTCCTCTAGCTCATTGGCTTCTATCCCAATGCTCCTTAGTGGCCTCTGCATTGCCATAAAGGCAGTCCAAAGAAAGCCACAAGTGGTTTGCTCATCCTCCATCAATAGAGTGTTGAGCAACAAGCGCAACCCTCTCCTCTTGAAATGTGTTCTTCTCCTATTAAAGTGTGGCATTCTCCCATTGAAGCTCGTGCCTCACCTCCTTTTCCTTGGCCACTAGTCTCTCTAACTCGGTGCATCTATGGACCGCCGCCTCCTTCTCAGTGATCAGCTGGCTGATGGAGGTAGTGAGGCAGGAAACTAGGGAGAGCAGGTCGGAGGCCAGAGTGGGGGTCACGACAAGCTCTTCAGGTGGCGTCAGGACCACTGTTGGTTTAGAGGCTAGAATGTCTGGCTGAGGCAGCAGAGGAGGAGTTTCTACCAGAGTTTTGACGGGGTGGAGGACCTACAATGACATAAAGTTACGGGGTCAAGAGTAGAACTCGAAATGTCTATGCCTAATTGGGGGACTTACCGTGTGGACGGAGGGGTGAGAACAACTCTTAACCTCGCGAAACCATTGAATTGACCCGATGGGAGGCCACATCTGCCATTGTGCCATGGGAAGATGGCATTCCAAGGGAGCGTTTGGATGCTTCCGCAAAAATTGAATCCTCCGCCAACCTTTTCTCCCCTTGTACAGGGACTCGACGAATAGACTGGTCGGACCTAGCTAGCTCAAGGAGTGACTAATTGCTCCCCTGGTGGCTGGCACCACTCATTGTACCTTTGCCCGTGGTCAACTTTTGACTGCGAGCAGTATGATCCCTGGCTAGCTTAAGACGAGGCTGGTCGCTCCTTTGTTGAAAAGTATTGTGCGCAAGATCTCCACCTATGGTCGACATCCGACTCGGCGCAGTCTGGCTTCCCTCGTGACCAAGTGTGTCAGAGGCATGACCAAATCAATCAGGAGGAGGCAGGGCCACACCCTGTTGGGCGCCTGGGTGGAGATCATGATGAACTCCACTACCTGGGGTAGCTTGGTTAGAGGCCTCCAAGACCTTGTTGATGATCAAGCGCAAAATGTCAACCTCAGGAAGACCTTGCAAATGGCAACAACTATGAAAATCTAGTTCATAAGAAGGCTCGGGGGGTGGGAATTGTGGAAATAATGAACTTACCCTCCTACGTTGTGCTCTGTCTAGAGGGGTGAGATCACACAGTAGAAGGGCACTGACCAGAGGACCATCTTTCCTTGGGGAGCCTGGCATTAGGATTTAGACCCGTGAGCCGATGGTGTCATCGGTAAGATCTGAATGACAGAAGGGGTGTGAGAGGGCAAAAAGTTTTTGGAATAATGGGCGGTGCCAGGGATTCGATGGCATGGTAACCTATGAATCTTGACTGGGTCTCATCATTTGACCCGGAGTAGATGAACACTGGGTGCGCTCACCTCTATAGGGGACACAACTGGTACTTAATGTAGTTGCAGGCAACATCCAACCTTGACAGCCCAACTCTTCACAGATGGCCAACTCGTTTGGCTAAGGTCGGTAGCTCTAGAGTGGTCGCAGGTGAATTCCCCCAGTTCTCCGTGACCTGCGCCGATGCGCTCGTCACACGAAGGTTGTCCAAGGAAACGCCTACCACAAGGTAGAACCAATCCTCCCTCCAGCCCGACCACGATCACTTGAGGCCCACCTCGATGTATGAGTCCTTGGTACCATCGCGGTTACGGAGCCCGCAGCTCCTGGTTGCCGGCCCGGTCACTGATCGAGCTATGTAAAAGAACCGGAAGAGGTAGAGGCATGGCTCGACCCCGATAAAGTTATCACACAAATGAGAGAAAATGCTCAACATGACAATGGAGTTGGGGTTGAGATGGAGGTGGTAGATGTCATAGAAAGAGATGATGGTGGTGAAGAATTCAGAGAATGAGGCCCACCAAGAAGAACGAGACAAACAACACGATCTCCCCTTGGTGGGGGGTGGTCACGCTCTCACTAGCGTGACACCCTATGGAAAGGTGATGGGTGAGCAGGTTAGCATCATACAATGCCATTAGCCTTGCCATGTCACACATAGATATGGGGAAGTCAGAATCGCTACCGGTGTGCGCCATCGGATTACGGTGGAACATGCTATGAGGGCAAGGACAAAGACAAAGATGATGGAGGAGACGAAGAGCTCTGAGTGCAAAAAGGCTTAGGGGCGATGGAAGACAGCGAAATGATTCATGAGGAGCTGTGGGTACTCCAATTTAAAGGGCCGCGTTGTATCTCATCATCGTGGGGTCAGATTTGCGCAAAATTCGAAAGGACATGTGTGGGGAACTGAAATTTCCTTAGGCCTGGCGGCAATTAATGGTTCTCTCTCCCACGTCTTTTTCTCTCTCCCCACATTTTTCTCTCTCTCCCAAGTTTTTCTCTCTCTCTGAATGTTTAACCTCCCTCAAGGTATGATTTCCTGAGTCGATCATTAATGTGGGTCATCGACGACCACTCCCCAGGCAAAGTTACGATCACCTGGGCAGGTGGTGTGACCAGACTTGTCCACGACTACGTGGCATGCGGCAACCACTCCCTAGGTAAACTTATGATCACCCTAGAGTCTAGGAGATGGGACCAGACCTATCCACGACACGTGACGTGCAGCAACCACGGACCCCTGCGGTGAACCACTCAGTCCACCATATCCACGAGGGAGCTTGGGAGCTACTATCGGTGTAATATGTAAGGGTGTGCCCCATGTGACGGGTCCCGCATTGCCAAGTGTTAGCAAACAGTAGGTATGGTCAAGACCATGGCCGCATCGTGTGACCAGGGCGAAGCTCACGCGATCAACACCCTGGTCGCGATGTGAGGTCTTGCGACCATCCCTTGCTAATCACAGAGCAGGTACTCACTTAACCAGTCAAGTCTCATTTAATACTGCTGACTCGAGTATTTTTCTGTGACACCCTAATTTTCAGTTTTTGCCAATTTATAAAAATTTGCTAGAATTTATTTTGAGCTCAAACAATTTCAAAAGGTTAAATACTATTTTATAAAAAGGAGATCTAATTTGACATAGGAAATATTTGTATATTTTGCATTCATGCTGTTTTTAGGCATATAAGTCTTCCTTTGTTTTATTGGTTTTTATTTGGTGGCTTTGGGTTCGAATCTGAGTGCTTAGTTTAAATTCAAAAGCTTTTGGAATTGAAATCAAATAAAAAAAGAAAAGAAAAAAACCAAACCCATCCCGAGCCGCCCTTCCCTTCTCTCTTCTCTCCCTCTGGCCCAACTCGCCGGCCTATTTTTTTCTAGCCCGCTCCTCTCTCTCCCCTACTTGGCCTAGCCCGAGTAGAGCCGGCCTGCTCGCGCTGCCGCTCGCGCCGAAGGCCGACCTGACGTTCCAGAGCCCCACTTCCCTAGCTGAAGCCACCGGAAGAATGGTCTGCCTTCATTGATCATGTTGGAGCCTTCGCCGTCGCTGATTGACCTCTGGAGCATCGCCGTCGATAAAGATCCGAGCCGCTCCGCTGCCTCTCCCGTCGCTGACCCTCTTCACGTGTCACCGCCCTCAGTAAGGCCCCCATCCGTTTCCCTGTGAGCGTGTCGTCATGTTCCGCCACTCATCGTTGAGATCCGACTTCGGCGACGAGATTCCGGCGACCTTTCGGCGAGTGTGCTGCTGCTTTCCCCTCGGCCCCGCCATGAACTCCCTCTCCGGTCGTCCCTTTTGATCTCAGCTGTCGAATCCATCATCATCGGTGTAGAGTAGATCATCAAAATACCTCTTCATCAGCCAATTAGAAACTGCCATGTGTCCACATAGATCCCAATCAGCAAATAAGTCTAACGTGGCCGCCATGCCACCTTGCCACATTAGCAAAATAGTCCAGTCATCACGTCCCGTCAGCTTTTAGGTTTTTAAAATAATTCCTTTATGTTTATGACATCAGCATGACATCATAAATCTTCTTTTCAAGTCCAAAATAATTCCAGAAAATAGCTCTTTTGCAATTAGACCCTTGAACTTTTTTGTTATTACCTAAAAGCCCCTGTCTTTTTCAAAAATTACAAATAGGTCCCTCTATTTTTACAAAAAGGTCCCTAAAGTTTCTATTTTTTTCAAATAAGCCCTTTCAAATTTAACCTTAAAATTGTTTTAGCCATATCTTTTTCGTCGTAGCTCTGTTTTAAGTGATTCTTGCGGTGTTAGATTCATTTTTTAGTGCTCTTTCTTTCTAGATTGGTTTTGTATTTTTGTTCTATTTTTTTTTTACTTTGTTCTTAGTGTATTTTATTTATGTGTCTTGCTGGTAATTGTGCGATTAGTCAACAACGCGCCAGATCAACTTGAAGAACATCAAGATCAGGAGCAAGAGTACACTAAGCAACAACAAGGAGAAGGCAAGTGTCCTTGATCATCTTGAACCTATGTTTTAAATGTCTTGTTTTACAAAATTGCATGAAATGTTTGTCAACTTGATAGGTAGTCTCTTATGTTAAGGTTTACCTAGTTCTTCCTTTACATTCCTTGAAGCATAAGTGATAGTTGATATGAGTCTCTTGGGTAGAATTGCTTAGTCATGCTTTTGGGATGTTGGAAAGTGTCATATACATATTTAGTGGATATATGCAATGGTGATGATGAACTTGTTCTAGTAACATGGAACCCTAGGACTTGGGCAAAGAGTTGGTTCGATAATGGTGGTTTATGTTGTGGGCTTGTGGATATGTTCCAAGCAGTATTGTTAGGTTTTGTTGGTTGGTTATCTCCCTGTTGGATAGTCTTTGCCCAAGTGTCACATATAAGGACTGATTCATGGAGTGATAACCCAAGAATTACCGTACCAACCATGAGGCTGATATTGGTAAGGCTTAACATACACTTGGCTGGCATTCCTTGGAGTACTAGGACCTAATCAATGGACAATGCTTCGTAGTGATCTCCTGGCGGCACACCACTGGTATGTGTTAAGGGTGTCATGAACATGACAATATGGAAATCACGACTTGTGGGTAAAGTTAGACAACCTCTGCAGAGTGTAAAAATTGTTATAATAGTCATGCCCATGGTTACAGGAGACATGTATCATCACATGATTAGTTGGTTTTGGTCATGGTCTTGTTGGTACAGGAGTTACTGGATGGTGATAGTTTAGGGATGGTTACCTTTGCGTGGATAGTTGTTGGGTGGTTTGGGTTACATACACTTAACAACTGCATAATGTTTTTCAATTACATTATTGTCTTATTTACTCATATTTATGAAAATATACATTGTGTTAGCCTATTCTTTTTATAAGCCTGCATGTCATTACTTTACCGCACTTGCTGAGTACTCCATGTGCTCACCCTTGCTATATTCCCCAATATATATGCTGCTCAGTCGAAGATTTTGATGATTACCAAGACGATGACCTGGAGTTCTAGGACTGTGTCTTCTGGTCGGTGCCTGTGGAGTGCTTGATCGCTTATCCTTTCTTCACTACCATCATTTAGATGCTGATGTTTAGTTATTAGAGTTGTTTGGGTGAAGTCTTTAATGTATTAGTTAAATGGTTGTAAGTTAATGTATTGCTTTTGTTACTTCACCTGTGATATCCTTATGTGTGTTAAACTTCCTGAGCACACATAAGCCGCACTTGGTTTTGTCCGTTAAAATCGGGTGTGACATTTTCCCTTCTCAGGCACTTGGTTTTGGCGAGGCATGGTCGTGGGGCAGTGTGGACTTGCAGTGGTCCATCCCATAGCATTTAATATCACGGGATGGTCTGACGGGTGAGCATGACAGTGTTCGGTTATAGTACAGGATGCGTAGAATGACCAGAGCAGAGCAGGCATGCCTATCCAACATCATGATGAGCTAGAGGTAGTTGGCTCCATCAGGGGTAGGTCTGCACAGGGTTTGGCACAGTCCGTTTGTTTATGCATCTTTGCCCCAGGTATATAAAGGGGTCAAAACTTTGCTTTTAGAGGTAGAGAACATTCTGTAACAAGTTCACCCAATTTATATGATAATACATAGGACGTAGGGCTATTATCCCACTACAGGTCTGAACCTAGATAAATCCTGGTGTTCTTGAGTCTAGGTTGATACACACATATAGAAAACACTGATCAATGTGCCCATCTTCTGGTATACCCAGGATTATTGTCAGGGATCATCCCTTGATAGTTGGGGCGCCAGGTAGGGGCTTGTTTTTTGCATTTTTGCATGTATTGATCTATGGTTGGGCCACTCAGGACTAGATCCCCGATTACTATGGAGTCCCATTTCGAGGACCTCAGCCGTTGCGAGGTCTTCCTCATGGGATACAACCCAAACGAGCTCGATGTGCTCCAAGCACGGATACCAAATCGGAGTCTGAGGACTCCGAGCCCGAGCTGGAGGTTTGCATGGTGGCCCATGAAATAGAGGGCAACAGCGATGCTTGTGTCGCGAGAATCAGAGGTGAGCCCTAGGCCATAGGCCAAGAGGGAAACCCGCCTCGCGCTAGGCATGAGGGAGGTCCTACTTTTCTCCAGCAATAGCAACATCGCCTGGAGGAGCGCTCATGTGAAGAGGAGACTGTGGCAGTGTCCTCTTCAAGGCTGTCGCACCGCACGAGGAACGCGAGCACTGGGGGCTCCCCACTTGCAATGCCTCACCACTCCATGGTTAGCAGCTCGACTATGAGGCCATGACCCCTGTGTAGATCCTACAGACTGCGCGCGTACTTCTTTGCCACCCGACGGTGGCAGTAATGGCGGGTTCGCTGGTGGCGCTGTGGTTGTGTGATCTTGCCCTCTTGGTAGAGATCGCCTGTCGCCACCGTGACCTCTACCATATAATCCGGGGCCAGAGGGCAACCCAAAAATAGGAAGAGCAAGCCCGACAAGAGGAGGAAAAGGGCAAGCAGCCCTGCCACTCATATTGTGTACTTTATTATCAGGGATCATCTCCCAACAAACATATGATGTACTTTATGAAAGCAGATTCTAACAAGAAGAGTAGGATCATTGCGTCATGAACTCAAGGTTGCCAAAAGGTTGCTTATTGCGTTCCATGAGTGACTAGGGGCTATGACACCTCCCATTGAAGCGAACCGTAGGTTGGTCATAATAAGCTGTTTGGCTAGTGATCAACACGTCCTGAACTAAGCAAAGGAAAAAACCAAAACCAAAACCATGATATGTTGTCAAAAGAGTCCAGCACGAAGTACTCCCATTGAGCAGGGAAAAAGTATATGTTCATGACTGAAACTAATAGAATCTGCCAAGTGTTTTTACAAGCTACAGGGTAAAAGTAAAAGAACTGCACCAAGGGCAAGAAATACATCGCGTTCATGAAGGCCTTTGCTACACCAGTTGCCGCCTCAACCTTGTCGGCCGATGACTCTTCCGACTCATTCCCGTAACCTTCTAGGAGGATGTTGGTGTTGAACTCTGGATGATGGGTCTTTAGGATAGCTACTGCATAGGCGAGTGTCACCTCCGCACTCTATCGAGATTGGCTCGAGAGGAGTTTGGTGATCATCTCTCAGAACCCACCGAATGCGTCAGCAAGCTTTGTGACTTGGGCAGCGAGCCCAGGAGCATCCTCTCCATCAGTATCCTCTATCTAGATCCCAACCCGGGCAAGCACTTCCTGGAAGATGTCAAGTGCTGCGACAAACTGTTGGCAGGCAACTGACATTTGGGCCCCTTCCTGGGTGAAACTTCTCAGGCCGGGAGAGTTTTGTAGGGTGATATATTAGGAAGACGGAAGAGAATAAGTAGCTTGTCGGGACAGAGGCTCACCCTTCATCTGGTCCTTTAGCACATCATCAGCCTTCTCCTTCTCAGCCGTCACCTGGGAGAGCTGTTGGCGTAGTTTGGAAGCCTCCTTTTCAAGCTCAGTGACTCAAATAGTGGCCTTCTCAGCATCACAGTGGGTCTTTTCCAAGTGGTGCAAGATAAACTTCAAAGAATGATAAGGTCAATACCAGTCATTTTACTAATCAGTTTCAAACCTGCAGGTAGAATCTGACAGCGAAGAAGGATTTGAACACCAAATCCTACTAATGCCCTACCCACCCTTCAAGCATTTCCCCCTAGGAGGCATCCAGTGGAATCCTATATTCCTTCCGTGGAGGGGTAGTGATGACCTCAACACTGGCTACCTCTAGTACTGACTGGGAGCTATTGATGCCAAGGGCTCGCTAGGCTTGTTATCATCTCCTTCAGAGGAGAGAGGGGTTGGAGGTTGGAAAAGTCGAGGCTTGGATACTATCGTCGTTATTCCAACTAGCCTGTAGGAGAGACAAATTCAGACCATGCAAGCATAAGAAATAATCCTCAACATACCTAAGTCGTTTCCTAGTCATCAAAGGCTTTATCGAGACCAGAAGGGGTGCTAGTCTCTTGCTTCCCGATGCTAGCTGGGTAAAGGGAACACCACCCAAAGAGCTCATAGGGACTGCTGCCTTCCTGAGCTCTTGGGCTGAATGTTAAAACGTATACGACAGATTAAAGAACATGCATAACTGCAAAAGATCGGGGTAAATGACCAACTTACCAAGGTTGAGGCCATAGTCGGGTTTGACACTAGGTTGATGGGAGCAGAAGTAGCAGGAGCAGTCAGCGTTGGTAGTCTAACATTACCCGCCACTGAATCTACTCCTGTGAAGTCATCATCCTCCAACACCATGCTGCTATCAAAGGATGTGATCCACATTGCTCCGCTCCCACTATCGCTCGGACCCTGCTCCCTGTGATAAGAACATCATCCAGGTCTGTAGCTAGGCCCCCCTGCATTCTCAGCATCTAGATCGGGCCCTCCGTGTCTAGGAAGCTATTAAAGTTGGCCACAACTGTCACTACAAGTATGCCTACTTGGAAAGAAAAATAAGAATTGAGAAGGTTTTTGTAGTGCTTACCAACATGATTCTTGCCTGAGCTTCGGGGTCCATCTCTATGATGGGGGTTATGACATTCTTGTTGCTGGAAGAAGGGATGGCTTCAAAAAGAACCCTGATCTTCTTGTCGGCATCCTCCGGTGAATACACTTCAAGAAGATGCAATAGACAATGAGGGTAGATCTAACATATTCCTTAAAATGTGGCTACTTAGGATCGGGAAGTATCTAATCTCACCATTCAGGTCATATCTAATCTGGTTGGGAATTGCCAAGCCCTAGTAATCCTCGACTTTAGAGGACTAAGCCCAGCGCTTGATGAAATCCCTTGGGATGTCATAAGCCATCAGGTTCCTCTCCTTTAGGAGGACTCCCCGATAAGGTTCCGATGAAGGGTGGCCATCACCGGCTCCTCGATCCAGGAGGGCCTCGACAATGGTAGCAAGCCCCGATAAGGAAGCTCCTTCGGCCCAGGTTGGTAGTAGAACCACTTCTTGTGCCAACCTGACTAGGAGGACTTGGTGGTGAAGTCGATGTATTCTGGCCAATTTGCTTTTTTGAAGCTGGAATCCAATGCCACCAGTGACCTTGTTTTGGAGCCTCTTCAGGACATAGAAGTACCGGAAGAGGTTGAGGGATCGACGAAAGCCAAGAAAGGCCTCACATAGGAGCACAGAGACGCTCAGCGTGATGATGGAGTTGAGATCTAGGTGGATGAGTGCCAGGCCATAGAAAGCTAGCACCTCAAGGAAGTAGCTAGATAAAGGGAAGCTGAAGTCACAACGGAAGAAGTTGAGGAAGACCACCAAGCTATGTGTGTCCAGGCTTAGGATCGTCTGCCCAACCACTGGTGTGCAGGGGATCAAAACCTGGGGAGGAATCAATTCCTTGCTCTTGAAATTCTCCAAAGCCTCTTTCATGGTTTTGGACTCCTGCCATTCCGGGATCATGCTCGCCATCTCATCAGTGGATGAGCTCTCTTTCTCAATCTTCTTGCCATGGCAGTGGAGAGTTTGGGGGAAGAGGGTTTTTTGGAGCAGTAGTGCAAGGAGAGTGAAAGGTGTGATTGAAGAATGGACGTTGAAGCGGGTCTTCCATTACCTTTATGCAAAGCAGGGGCTCCCGGAAATAGCAGTTCGACTGACAATGTGACATGACTCAGTGCCACGATCTCCCTCTTTATTGTTCCATCGCATTTATTGCCATGCGCATGTAGGGTAGTTGGCGCCGTACCTCGAGGGGTTTGGCTCCACGTGTTGCTACCATAATCATGGCACTTTGGCAGGAAAAAATTCTGACCACTACCTGAAATCTCCACTATGACATTTCAATTTTAAAAATTCACCACTAACAAACTTTTTTCCTTCCAAAGGGTAAAGCTAACAGAAAACCTCTTCGGATGGAACACCATTTCAAGGACTCTCTTGGAGACTTGGAGGCGTTCAAAATCCTGGGTAGAAGATCAAAAAACCCAGTTAGAAGCTTCATCCTAATCGGAGATTAGAGTCTACTCAATGACATAGTCAGATAAAAAGCTTATCTTTGCTGGCTATGTATTTGAACCATCAAAGCCTCATTTCATGTACTGATGGGGAGCTTGACGATGAATAATGGATAGTTACCATATTCGAGTACCCCAGGGTTTTCTGTAATTCTCAGGGCATATCTTTATCTCTGGGAAGGGGATCCCTGGAAGAAAGAAAACTACCCGTAGGTGCTCAAGGCGACCCATAATTGGGAAGGTTTATCTCTAAAAGTAGGAAGGAGCATTCCGGAGGATGTACGACACCTCATATATATATGGAACCAAGGGGCCCAATGAAGGACAAGCCGAAACAAGTCGAACCAGAGCAACACAAGCAAGATAAGCCAACAAAAACTAAGGAGGAAGTCACTGACTAGGTTTAGATCCATCTATCCTAGCTACACTCCCCTTCTAATAGGCTCATATCAATACAAGACAAATAGGAAATATTATTATTATCCTCAGGGAGGCCTAAACCACTCTAAAAACCCCTGTGTGCTCCGCTTGTGATTAATCTACTCAAAGGATCCCCTAATTTATCAACAAATTCGTTAGATCGACAGTTCACCAATCACTGACACAGTCAAATATGGATTTTTCTTACCACATTTATGTTTGTCTGAATACAAATATCAAATAATATGGATATTTGTTATCCATTTAACACCCTTATCTTGTTCGCATGCACGCGTGCATGTCAGTCCCACTGTAATGCCGAGATTCCTATAGGTAGCACACCTTAAGGTGCTTCTGGGTAGCACACTATTTGAGATTCGTGCAAGAGGGAATAGAGGGCAAAGATTGAGGCGGGCTGGAGGACCACGTAGCCTTGAGGGAGAAAAGGAGACACGTCTCGCACTTTGATTGGGGCGGGTGGGTTGGGTGGGAGATGTGAATGGACCTTTTATCTTAAAACATGATTTTCTCTTAAACCGTAACTCTATTTTCGAATATGTTTTAACCCCCGTGTTGTTTAGAATTAATACAACAAAATGAGATCCAATATGCATATTTTTTTCATTTTTTAATTCAACATTTTGAGGGTACTAGTTCAACATTTTATGTGAAAATGTTGAAATGATTTCCCCAAAATGTTGAACTAGGTTTCATGAAATATTGAATCGAGTTTTTTAAAACATCGATTTGGGTCTCTTTCGACGGGCTACTAGACCGCGCTAGCCCTGAGCTCTTTTTGAGTCCATCAGAAGCACAGCCGCTGTCACACCTGGTTTAACAGACAAAACCAACCGTTTAACTCTTAAAAAAGACTTCACCTAATCAACTATATTATCTAAACTATAGCAACTAAATGACAATAGCAGAATGAAAGCATCGGCGACCACACGACTCCATAGACACCGACCGGAAGACACGCTCCTAGAACACCATATCATCATCTTGAAAATTTTAAAAGTCCTCCACTGAAAAGCATATGAATTGTGGGAAATAGTAAGGGTGAGCACATAGAGTCTCAGCAAGTGTGAGAAAATAATGATATGTAGGATCTCTATAAGAATAAGCTAACACATGGTATATTTGCATAAATATGAGTAAGAAAAACAATAATGTAATTCAAAAGCATTAAGCCATTAATAAGTGAATGTAACCCAACAACCCAACAACTAGACATTACCCAAGGCAAACAACCCTGCAACCATAACCATCCAACCATCGCCAGGCCACAAACCTATAACCAAAACCATAACCAACTAATCATGTGAGCATCCAAGTCTCCCATAACCGCGGCCATGACTATTATAACAATTTTACACTCTACAGAGGTTGTCCAAGTTGTAGCCACAAGTTGTGATATCCAAGTTGTCGTGTTTGCAAGACACTTAACACACGCCAATGGTGTGCCACCAGGAAATCACTATGAAGCATGGTCCATCAATTAGGTCATGGTACTCCAACGGATGCCAGCCAAGTGTCTAATTGATATGCTAAGCCTTACACATATCGTCATCGTATTTGGTAAGTATTTCTTGGGTTATCACTCCACGAACTAGATATGTAACACTCGGGCAAGACTACTCAACAGGATAATAACCAGCAGAAAGAGGGAGAAAACAGATGTTACGACCATCCTAACCAAAGAGAACAGATGTTACAGCCATTCTAACCAAAGAGACAACTGCTTGGAACAAATCTACAAGCCCACCACACATACCATCATAAACCTACCAACTCTTTGCCTAAGTCCTAGGGTTCCATGTTACTATATAAAGTTCACCATGACCATTGCATATATCCACTAATCATGTATATGACACTACCCAACGTCCTAATAGCATGGCTAAACAATTATACTCAAAAGACTCATGTTGACCACATCTTAGGCTTCAAGGAATGTAAAGAAAGAACTAGGTAAACCCTAACATAGATGACTACCCATCAAGTTGATAGACATTGCATGCAATTTTGTAAAACAAAACATTTAAAAATATAGGTTCAAGATGATCCAGGACACTTGCCTTCTCCTTGCTACTGCTCATTGTAATCTAGCTCCTAGTCTTGACGTTCCTAAAATTGATCCAGAGTGTGAAAATAGAGAAGTTTAGGGGTCTATTTGCAAAATTCCTGATTATCAGATTATGTGGAATTATCAAGATAAAAAGACACGCAGGTAGATCTGCAGGTTTTGCGCACATGTGGCACTGATGTGGCAGGGTGATTGGGCAAAGGAGCTGACTTGAATTAAAAGGCACACGTGTCGGCTTGGGATTGGCTACTAAAGGGGTATTCTAAGATCTAATCTCACTCGCCGGTTCTAGATCCGATGGTCGAGAGAGGTAGTGGTTGGATGGGAGGCAACCAACGGTGGTGGAAGGGGAACAACTGCGACGCATGGCAGGGGAAGTTGCCAGAAACTCGTCGCCGCCCACGGGGCACGACAGCAAGTGGAGGAACATGGAGAGAAGAGTGAGGTGATGTCATTTTGGGGCTTACCACGTGTGAAGCAGCTCGAGAAGGTGCACAGCGATGACGGAGGCAGCAGAGAAGCTCGGGAGATCGACGGGGAGGAAGCTCCAGCAGCCGGGAAGCTGAACTGATGGCAGCACAAGCTTCAGCAATCGACGACAGGTCTGATGGGTGGTTCAGGTGAGACAAGGCGGCTCTAGAATGGTGCGATGACAACTATGGTGGCAGCGGTGACTCGAGATTCAGCGACTAGGGCTCGTGATTCAGCGTGATTGGATTGAAGGGAAAACCGAGGGGCCACAAGACCTATATAGGTGGCAACTAGCTTGGGAGAGGAGCAGGACTCCAAGGGCGTCTGTGGGAGTTCTTCTTGGATACGTAGTGGTGTTGAGGTCAACTCGAAGATGATGAACGCGGGGAGAAGGCGAAAACGGAGCGGGCACCTTCGGCTGCGGCAGGTGGAGCGGGCTGGTGGAGGCGAGTTGGCGAGCGGACGTTGGGCAAAGGCGCGACCCATGCGGGAGAGAGTTGTGGGGTGGAGGGAATAGGCCGGCTCAGGCCAGACCGAGAGGGAGAGAGGGAAAACCGAGCCGGGTTAGAACAAGGCTTTGGGCTAAGGGGGGGGGGAGAGAGAGAGAGAGAGAGAGAGAGAGTTTAGGGTTTTTCTTTTTATCCTTTCCTTTTCAAAATGTATTCCTTTTGTAATTCAAATCACACTCAAACAAAAGCCACAAATCAAAACCAAGCAAAAACAGATAACCCTAAATGCCTATTCCAACATGAATGCATCCAAACAAAATATAACCTATTTCAAATTGGATTTATTTTTAGAAAATAGGTTTTTTCCAATTCTATTTGTTTAAACCCTAATTAATTATAGGAATTTGTAAAAAAAATGAAAAACAGGCTGTTACAAACATACCCCCTTGAATGAATCTCGCCCTCGAGACTCGGATAGATCAAAAAAGGGATGAGGAAACTCTGCTTTCAGATCTTCTTCTCTTTCCCATGTGGCTTCATCCTCTGAATGATGACTCCATTGTACTTTGCACATCGGTATAACTATAGTTCTGGTAACTCTTTCTAATCTTTCAATAATCATTACCGGATACTTTATATAGGAGAGATCTTCTTGAACATCTAGCTCTTCCGTCGGTAACTATTCTTCAGGCACTTAAGGACACTTCTTCAACTGAGACAGACGAAAGACATCATGAACATCTGCTAGCTGAGGCGGTAACTCCAACTGATAAGCTACTTCTCCTCTTTTATCTAGTATATTGAAAGGTACAATGAATCTTGGTGACAATTTCCCTTTGACCTTGAACCTACGAAGACCTCTTATGGGCAAGACCTTGAGATGGACATAATCTCCAATTTCAAATACCAATTCTCTATGTATGTTGTCCATATAAGTTTTCTGTCTCGACTGAGCAATCCTTAAAATCTCCCGAATTATCTGAACTTGCTTTTCTGCATCCCATAGAACATGTGGTCCAAAAACTTGACTTTCACCGGTCTCATTCCAGAACAGCGGTGTTCTACACTTCCTTCCATATAAAGCTTCAAATGGAGATATTTGAAGACTTGCCTGATAACTGTTGGTGTATGAGAACTCTGCACACGGCAAACTCTTATCCCAACTCTTGCCATACTTTAGAGCACAAGCTCTTATCATATCCTCAAGTATCTTATTTACTCTTTTAGTTTGTCCATCTTTTTGGGGATGATATGCGGAACTGAAATTCAATTTCGTGTCTATTAATTCTTGTAGCTTCTGCCAAAACTTAGAAATAAACTGAGTTCCTCTATTCGAGACGATCTTCTCCGGCACTCTGTGCAAACACACTATTCTCGACATATACAACTCTGCTAATCTAGCTCCACTATACGTAGTCTTAATCGGAATAAAGTGAGCAACTTTAGTTAGACGATCAACTATAACCCATATTGAATCATATCCACATTGAGTATGGGTAATCCGACAATGAAATCCATACTAGTTTCCTCCTATTTCCATTCAAGTGTATTCAAAGGTTGTAGCAATCCTGCCAGTCTCTGATGTTCTGCTTTGACCTTATCGCAAGTATCACACAGAGCTACATACTCTGCTACATCTCTCTTCATTTCATACCACCAATAGCGATCCTTGAGATCTTGATACATCTTCAAGCGTCCGAGATGAATGGAATATGCTGAATCATGAGCTTCTCTTAGAATCAGCTCTTTAATATCCTTTCGATTTGGCATACATATTCTCTTCTTGAACCACACAATACCTTGATTGTCCTCTGTAAAGCTTGGTGCTTTATCATCCTTGATAAGCTGCGTAATTTCTTGGAGCTTTCCATCTTTAAGTTGACCCTTACGAATATTTTGCTCTAACATGCAATCAACTTCCATGGTAGTTACTTCGAAATCTGCCACAAATCCTAGGTTGAGCTTCTCAAACTCTCTCCATAACTTAGGTTGACTCTCTCGAACCATCATCGAGTTATAGTAACTCTTCTAACTCCAAGCATCTACTACTAGATTAGCCTTTTCCGGGTGATAATGGATTCCAACATCATAATCCTTGATTAACTCTAGCCATAAGTGTTTATGAAGGTTTAGATCCAGTTGGGTGAATATATACTTTAAACTCTTGTGATCCATATATGATCCACGCCGGAGGATGGGGGCTCCGAGATACCTCCATGCTCCGCGATGTCTCCACGGCCTCAGCTTCTCCGCACCTCCACACTTGAAGCTGCCGAGCAGGAGCCTCCCTGAGCCACCACACCAGAGCCTTGCTCAGAGCCTGGATAGACTAGAGCCTCCCCCATAGTTTGGAGCCTTGACATACTTTAGCCTCGACAGGCTCCGGCCTCACTGACCTCTAGCGCCTCCATGCCTTGCCGTACTCCAATGCCACGCCGGAGCCCTTCCGCTTGCCGGACCACCTCCACGCTCACTGTCGGAGCCCACCGTGCTCACGACCGGAGCCCTCCTCACTGATTATTGGGTCAAGCACCAAACAGGGAGCACACACAAGCACTAAAGAGAAGCTAACACTCAGACTCAACGCGAACACACACAAGAGCACGTGCACACATAGAAGGAAGCTAACACTGCTCACACCATAGAAGCTCACAAACTGAATACACACAAGAGGAACACCTCACAGTCAGAGCTCCGTCCAGCTTCTGGAACTCGCTGTGCTCTATGGCCATGTCCGGCCATCGGAGCGTCCAAGTTGTGCCTACTCCAGCCTCTGGAGTCTCCAGCCACGACTACACCTGAGCCTCCAAGGCATGCCTACTCCGGCCTCCAGAGTCTCCAGCGATTAATACACTGGAGTCTCCAATCCATGCCTACTATGGCTTTTGGAGTCTCCGGACATGACTGCACCAAAACCCCCAACCATGCCACTCTGGCGTCACTCGCACTGGCCTCCGAAGTCCCCGTCCGTGCCACTCCAGCATCGCCTACACCAGCTTTGAAGCCTCCGACCGTGCCACTCCAGAGTCGCCCACAACGGCCTTCGAAGCCCTTAGTCGCTCCACTCTGATGTCACCCACACCGGTTTTGGAGCCTCCGACTATGGCCGAGCCTCCTCCAGCTTGCTACCACGCTAGAGACCTCCTCCAAGCTCCTGCCGCACTGGAGGCTTCCTCCGGCTCCAACCACCTCCATGCCAAAGTCAGAGCTCTGACCCACCTCACCAGCGGCTACGCGTCATCGGAGGCCGGTTGTGGGTGTCCACGCTAGAGCTCGGGCTACCCTTCGGCTAACTTTCCACCGGAGGCTAGGCTTCGCATGGTGGAAATCCCTCCGCGCACCTCATCGAAGGCCTTCCGTGCTCCTGCCGGAGGCCTCACTTAGAGGCCACTCACCAAGAGCTGAGCTCCCCGCTAGAGCTTCACGTCCTCACCCTGGGCGCTCATGCATTGGACCGGCTAATGTCTATTTCTTGCTAGCCTTCATCATTGCACTTAGTATCCCCGTGCATGCTTGTTCCACGGACTCCGAGTTGCTCGCCACAGGAGGTGCTTCGGCCATATTCCATGGCGGGGATCAAGCTCCTTGACGGGGGCCTTGCTCTGGTTGCATGCCTTGATAGAGGCTGCGCTCTAGCTGCCACCCTCCATACTCTTCAGCTGATAAAACCCACCTCTTCAGGCTACGTTGGCTGCCATAGGAGCTTGAACGAGCTAGCTTGCCCCTGCAACCCATGAGCAGCAATGCGAATTAGCATCCTGGGCCACATGGGGCAGGTTGGCTACATGCATAATCAATATAATAAGGTACGTGCTAGACCAACATCGCATAGTCTTTGTATGCATTCCTTTGCAAGGTACGTGTTACCCTGCTAGTGCATGTTCTTTGCATGCATATCCTTTACAAGGTAGTACTGGTGCACGGTCATGCCCATCGCATGTTGAAAAACCCGGTGACCGGCAACCATGTGGCTAGGCATCTAAGTGTAGCATGTGTATTTAATGCTTTGCAGGCATGCACTCTTTTCCTCACACGTAAAAGGACCATGGCATTAGGCCACGAATGCCACGCCTACGTGTGGCTCTTGTTTTTTTTGATATATGCATGCATGCACGCACTACTTTCTCTATTTTTTCAGGAGCCTAAAGCACGATCTTGAGTGGTCTTGGGAGCAAGGAGAGGTAGAGACCCAGCTTTGCAAGGACAAAACCGGTGGATCCCCTCCAGGCGCACGCGAGCCCCTCCGGCCTCACCGGCTCTGCCTCCGGCCTGACCGGACTCTGGCTATGCACGCCTGAGGTAACGTGCCTGAACTCCTACTGATCACCAGGTACACCCCACCACTGCCGCCTCAAGTTCAACCCTCCTCACCGATAGCATAGCCTCGGTGATGGAGATGCACGAAAAATCTCCGCATGAGGAGATATCTTAAAAATCTTCTCACCGATAGCATAGCCTCGGTGGTGGAGAGGTCTTAAAGACCTATCATAAAAACCCTCTGGCACCTTGAAGGCAAAGCCTCCATGCCGGAGAGGTGCAAAACCCTCCGACATCTTGAAGGCAATGCCTCTGTGCCGGAGAGGTGCAAAACCCTTTAACATCTTGAAGGCAAAACCTCTGTGCCAGATCAGCATTGGACCCTTTGTCATCTTGAAGTCCTAGCTAGCCTTCGTGATGGCAGCAGCATGCACCCTCTGGCATCATGAAGGAAAAGCCTTCATGCCAGATAAGCATTGGATCCTCCATCATCTTGAAGTCCTAGCTAGCCTCTGTGACGGCTGCAGCATGCACCCTCCGAAATCTTGAAGGCAAAGCCTCCGTACCAGATCAGCATTGGACCCTCTACCATCTTGAAGGCCTAGCTAGCCTCCGTGATGGTTGTAGCATGCACCCTTTGGCATCTTGAAGGACTAACCTTTGTGCCGGACCCACGAGGACCCTACAACATCTTGAAGGCCTAGCCTCCATGCCGGAGAGGTCTAACACCTTATGCTCCAAAAAATGCGTAGGTCATGACAAGCCACTAGCCAACATAGAATTCAGTTTTGCCCCCCAACCAACGCAACTAAGAGCCCCTAAAAAATCACACCCTCCAGTCACTAGCTACCACAGAGTGCGAGGGGGTCGGGAAAGGGGAGACAAATGAAGCGTTACCAAAGTTAAAAGGTGAAAGTCAACACAATAAAATTTCATTCATACATCATACATGCGTACATAGGCACCTGCGTGGTACAACCGCCATAGAAGCTTCCCTACCTTGACTAAAGCCATGGCATTAGCGCTAATAGCACGCTCTCTCTGCACACTCATGGCCAAAAAGCGTGAGGGAGGCAGGGAGTCAGGGAGCCAAAATGCTTGGTCGTCTGCACAAGTTACACAATTTTGTTATTCCCTGTTAGAACACATTATGTTTGAAACCCTCCGGCATCTTGAAGGCATAACCCTTCGTGCCGGAGAGGTAATTATTCTCCAAACAATTACAGGAACATTGCAGGAGCTAAGATTCCAACAAACTTGAGTGGGGCACGGAATATGTTGGCTCTGGATGACCCCATGCTGCCTCAGCTTCGCTGTCAACTCCACCTCCGGCATCCATTGTCGAGGGGGTAGCGGGCCGCCTTAGCCACGCCGATGACTTCCCCTTTAGCTTCTACCACTGAGGGTTCCGGATGGCTATGCCCCCGTCATGCCCCTCAGCCTTGCCATTGATTCCTCATACAACATTCACCAGTGAGGGGTAGCGAGCCACCTCCGGCATCCACCGCTAAGGGGGTAGTGGGCTGCTTCAGCCTCGCCATTCGCTCTGCCCCGGATTTCACTGCCGAGGGCTCCAGACGGCTTTGCCCCGTCACGCTGCTCAGTCTCACTGTCAACTCCACCTCCGACATCCACCGTTGAGGGGGTAGCGGGCCGCCTCAGCTTCGTCGATGACTCTGCCTCTGGCTTCCACCGTTGAGGTGGTAGCGGGCTGCCTCAGCCTCGCCATCTACTCCACCCTGGTTTCTACAACTGAGGGCTCTGGATAGCTTTGCCCCATCATGCCCCTCAGCCTCACCATCGACTCCACCTCCGGCATCCACCATTGAGGGGGTTGCGGGCCGCCTCAGCCTCACCATCGACTCCACCTCCGGCATCCACCACTGAGGGGGTAGCAGGCTGCCTCAGCATCGCCGTCGACTCCACCTATGACTTCCACCACCGAGTGCTCCGGATAACTCTGCCTCTGTCACACCCCTTAGCTCCGCTAACAACTCAGCCCCTGGCTTCACTGCGATGCTCCAGCAGTCTAACCTGCGTCGAGCATCGTCACAGGCTTCGGACCATGTCACCTCCATCAAACCTCATCGCCATCGCTTGCGGCCATAGTCGAGAGGTTTTACAAGGACATGAAGTTGTTCGGGGTATCCTAACACCTAGGTAGGGATGGAGTTAGTTCTCTAATCATCTGGTTGCCCCTCGTAACCTCGGAGCCACAGATGAGGGGGTACTATTGGGAGAACATCCCGGCCTGGAGATATTTAGACGGTACACTGTGGTATTACTATATCTATTATAGTATATTAGCCACAACGTGGTAAGTGAAGGGGTGAAATGCCAAAAGTACCCCTCTAGGCATATGATTGTAACATAATATCTTAGGGACAGGCCGGTAATTTCTCCTGCCCCTTCTCTCTATAAATATGCTCTACAATGGTAGGAGAGGGAGGACCCCTAGTGGTTTTTCCCATTACACAAACGATATTTCTCTCGCTCTCTCCTTTCCACTCATAGGCTCCGTCTACAAGCTTGAGCCTCCTCTTATGAGTGGGGCTCTCACCGTATCTGTTTGAGGCACGCTTTGTGTGCCCCAACATTATGTATTTCACATTGTTTTTCAATGAGATAGTGTCTCCAAATCTTTAATGCATGAACCACAATTGCTAACTCCAGGTCAAGAGTAGGGTAATTCTCTTCATGTTTTCTTAACTGTCTTGAAACATATGCCACAATTTGACCTTCTTGCATCAAAACACATCCAAGTTCTTATCGCGATGCATCACCATAGATACCAAAGTTCTTGCTGATGTTTGGTAGAACTAGCATTGGGGCTATAGTCAATCTCTTCTTTAACTCTTCAAAACTTGCTAGACAGGCCAGAATCTACTTAAAAACCACATTTTTCTGTAGCAACAAGGTGAGAGGTTGAGCTATCTTTGAGAATCCTTCTATGAAGTGATGTCCAGCTAAACAAAGGGTACTCCTGATTTCTGACATATTTGTAGGAGGTAACCAATTCAACACATCCTTTACTTTGCTTGGGTCTACTGCTACACCATCAGCTATTATGATGTGGTGAGAAAAGCGACTTGATCCAACCAAAACTCACACTTGCTAAGCTTGGCATACAGCTGATGCTCTCTGAGTGTTCGTAGCACTATTCGCAAATGTTCTTCATGTTCTTTATCATTGTTTGAGAAAACTACAATATTCTCAATCCGGGTTAATGGGTACTTGTTATTAATAGTCACATCATTGAGGGCTCTATAGTCTACACACATTCTTCGGGTACCATACTTCTTACCCACAAAAAGAACTAGGCCTCCCCAAGGTGATAAACTTGTGCTAATAAAACATTTACCTAATTGTTCTTGAATTTGCTTTTTTAACTCAACTAGGTCATCAGCGGATATTCTGTATGGCCTTTTAGCTATGGGGGCTATACCGAGTACCAATTCAATAACAAACTCAATATCTCGATTTGGTAGCATACTTGGCAGTTCATCGGGGAAGGCATCGGGAAACTCTCAAGCAATTCTAATTTGTTCAATGGGTGTACCATCCAACGAACTGAGAGAATATTCTTCTGTTGCTGAGACCGTGACTATGTACTCAACTTTAGTTCCAACTCTGTTGGTTAAGTGAATTGCCCTTCTAGCACACTCTATAACTCCATCGAACTTGGTTAACCAATCCATTCCAAGGATCACATCTATGCCTTTAGTTTCCATGACTATAAGGTTTGTTGAAAAGTCTACCCCCTTATTTTAAGACTCATTCTACGACACATATATTGTGCCCTCAAATCTCCTCTAGGAGAGCTAATAAGCATAGGGTATTTCATCATAACCATAGGTAAACCATGCTTTGCAACAAACTGAGTAGTTGTGAATGAATGTGAAGCTCCAGAATCAAATAAAACTGATGCAAACTGGGATTTGACAAGGAACATACCGTATACCATATCTTGAGCATCCCGAGTTTCTTCGGCGGTGACATGATTGACCTTCCCACGAATGAAGTTCTGCTATCCACGATTATTCTAAATGGGTGTTTGATTTCCATTGCGCGCTAGGGTTTGAAACTGAGTAGGCTTCGTAGTGTTGGTGTTGGCCAGATTTGGATGCTTCTTGGGACATCGATTCATGAAGTATCCTTTATCTCCACAATAGAAACATCCTTTGCCTAAGGTGGGAGTAGCTGGGCTATTCTTGACTAGAGGAGTGGCTGGTGGAGCAGAACAGGGTGTTTGAAAGTTGGGGAACTAAATCAGGGCTTGAGTTTGAGGTGTGTACTGAGTGTTGGAGCGGAACATAGGTCCCTGCAGAGGTGCTTGAATTGCCACATGAGGACGTGCATTGCTTCATTGCCCTTGGAACGACATCTTCCTTTTCTTCTCATCCAGCTGATGACATTTGTGTTCAATCACTAAAGCTTTGTTCACCATAGCTTGAAAATTGGCAAACTCTTGAGGAAGTAGGGCATACTCCATAGCATCATTCAGACCTTCTAGGAAGCGTTCCTGCTTCTTCTCATCTATGTCCACTTCACTTGGTGCATACCTAGACAACTGGGTGAACTTGGTCACATATTCCCTAATAATCATTGATCCTTGCTTCAAGCTCATGATATTCTTCTTCTTTAGACGAACAACTCCTGACGACACATGGTGAGTGTGGAAACTGACTTTGAATTCCATCCAAGTAATAGTTGTTGGGTTATCATGTACAGAGCAATAGGCTTCCCACCAATCCAAAGCTTGATCGGCGAGTTGGTGTGAAGCATAGAGAACCATCTCTCTATCATAGCATTGTACAACTTGTAGCTTTCTTTCTATGTCCTTCAGTGAATCATCTACATCCATAGGTTCCACTACATGAGTGAGGACTAGTGGCCGAGTTCTCTTGAATTCTTCAAGTCTTGATGGTTCATGGGGTTGAGGAACATGATTTGGCTGCTGTAGTTGCATCTGCACCATGATTTGAGCTAAAGCTTGTAAGATCTGAGTCTGCATGGCCATCTGTTATTCCATGGTCATTGGAGGAGGCGGGGTGGATTCTAGTTGTTGTTGCTATCATCCTCATTGTTACCACCAAGGCTTCTTCTTGTGTTAACCATTTGATTGGATTTGGAAAGAAAGATAGGAGAAGACAAGCAAGGCTGGAAAAGATTTATCTAAAGGAAACCCAACTATAATATAATATATTATATATTATAGATGCGACTGTGGACAAGGTGCCAAAACATTTCACAGCACGCACCAACACTCAAACAAAAGATCCAAGTCACATATTTAGCACCATAACAAATCTAACACTAGCATTAATATCCTTAACGATTACATCGATGCTCGACTCTAGCGACACAAAGACGATTCTACTAAAAGACTCTACTACTAGGACTCCTTTCTAGTGTGGGATCCTATGATTCTTCTTTTATGGCGAGGGTGTTGAGGCAGATTCTCTTGTGCAGAGGTGAGTGGATAGACATGACTTCTTCATCATCTTCTGCAGATTCTTCTTGGTTGGCACGTTGTTCATCCTCGAGAAGTGAAGTGACAAAAGCGAGGTGACGACGAACATCTACCAGCTCCCATAGTGCGTAGTCCATCTCATCTTTCAAGGCCATATCGAGAACCACTTGCTCATGTAGCTTGGGGTTTTCTCTAAAGGTGTGCTTCACAAATGGTTCATCACTTCGACGAGTTCTCCAGGGACAGTATGCATAGGGAGAATCAACCATTTTGTGGTTGTACTGATCACGGACACAGGATATGGCTTGACGTGCTGCATCTCGAACACCGACAGTGAAGGTTGCTCTTGGGGACATTGCGGAGTGAATGCCCACATCTCGACAAACATCCATTCCTTCATCTTCGCTTCACTCATAGTCGTAGATGGTGACTTCTACCTTCCATTCCACATATCTAGTTTGTTGCTTCTTAACTCCCCTGTAGATTGACTTCTTTGTATGTCCAAGTTCAGAAAGTATCCCCCACAGCAAGTGAGGAAGGTGTCCAGCATGAAGACCATCACTCTCATAGACATCAGGAACGAGATCCATGTTGCGAAAAGTAGGATAATCAATCTCCTCTTCAGTTGGAACATGCTGAAAATGGGCGGACGACCTCCAGTTGACTTGCAAGTAGTGAGCAATTGACGAACCATCTATAAAGGAGAAGATATGATATAAGAAATAGCCTTAAAGATAGCAAGAGATGAGAAGAAGAACTAAGAAAAGGTTCTATGGGTTGAGACAAACTAGGAGAAACCTCAAAGACAACCATTCTAACTAGGCTTATATTCCTACAGTCAGTATGGCTTTGATACCACCTCTGTCAGACTCAATTTTAACTAACAAAACCAAGTGTGTCTTATGTGTGGCCTGGAAGTTTAACACACATAAGGACATCACAAGTGAAGTAGCAAAAGTAATACTTTAACTTACAACCATTTAACTTACAAAAAGACTTCACCTAATCAACTCTATTAGCTAAACTATAGTAACTAAACGACGACAGCAGAACGAAAGCATTGGTGATCATACGACTCCATAGGCACCGACTAGAAGACATGCTCCTAGAACACCATATCGTCATCTTGAAAATCTTCAAAGTCCTCCATTGAGCAGCATATGAATTGTGGGAGATAGCAAGAGTGAGCACATGGAGTACTCAACAAGTGTGGGAAAATAATGATATGTAGGCTCTCAACAAGAATAGCATAACACATGGTATATTTGTATAAATATGAGTAAAAAATAGTAATATAATTCAAAAGTATTAAACCATTATTAAGTGAATGTAACCCAATAACCCAACAACAAGACATTACCCAAGGCTAACCACCCTGGAACCATAACCATCCAACCATCATCAGGCCACAAACCTATAACCAAAACCATAACCAACTAATCATGTGAGGATCCAAGTCTCCCATAACCACATGCACGACTGTTATAACAGTTTTACACTCTACATAGGTTGTCCAACTTTTAGCCACAAGTCGTGGTATCCATATTGCTGTGTTTGCAAGACACTTAACACACGTCAATGGTGTGCTGCTAGGAAATCACTACAAAGCATGGTCCATTAATTAGGTCTTGGTACTCCAACGAATTCCAGCCAGGTGTCTAATCGATATGCTAAGTCTTACCCATATCGGCCTCATATTTGGTATGGTATTTCTTGGGCTGTTGCCACATGAACCGGTTCTTATATGTGACACTCTGGCAAAGATTACTCAACAGGGTAATAACCACTAGGAAGAGGGAGGAAACGGATGTTACGGCCATCCTAACCAAAGAGAACAGATGCTACGGCTATCCTAACCAAAGAGACAACTGCTTGGAACGAATCTACACGTCCACCACACTTACCATCATAAATCTACCAACTCTTTGCCCAAGTCCTAGGATTCCATGTTACTATATCAAGTTCACCATGACCAGTGCATATATCCACTAATCATGTGTATGACACTACCCAACATCCTACAGCATGACTAAGCAATTCTACCCAAAAGACTCATGTTAACCACCTCTTAGGCTTCAATGAATGTAAAGGAAGAACTAGGTCAACCCTAACATCGGTGACTAGCTATCAAGTTGATAGACATTGCATGCAATTTTATAAAACAAAACATTTAAAAATATAGGTTCAAGATGATTAAGAACACTTGCCTTCTTCTTGCTACTGCTCAATGTACTCTAGCTCCAGGTCTTGACGTTCCTCAAACCGATCCAGGGCATTGACATCTAATCGCACAATTACCGACATAGCACACAAACAAAACACACTAAGATAGAGCACAAAAAAAAGAACAACAAGACAAAACCTATCGACAAAGATAGAGTTCTAAAAAACGAATCTAACAGTGTAAGAAACGCTGGAAAAGGAGCTAGGATGAGAAAGTTTGAAGAACAATTTTAGGGTTTAACCTCAAAAGGAAAAGGACTTAATTTGAAATAAACAGAAAGTTTAGGGACCTTTTTGTAAAATAGAGTGACCTATTTGTAATTATGAAAAGTTTAGTGACTAAACTAAAAAAGATAGGGTCTTTTATGAAAATAGAAAAATTTAGGGGTCTATTTGCAAAATTGCCAATTATTAGGATTATTTAGAATTATTTTTATACTAAAAATCCTATTTATTGCGCAGAGGCTGAATGGGCTAACACGTGGATTGACACGTAGGCAGATCTGCTACCTTGGCACACACATGGCACTAATGTGGCAGGGTGACGTGGCAAAGGAGCTAATTGTGATTAAAAGGGACACGTGTCGGCTTGTGATTGGCTATTGAAGGGGTATTCTAAGATCTAATCTCCCATCGGTTCTAGATCTGACGGTCGAGAGAGGTAGTGGCCGGATGGGAGGCAACTAACGGTGGCGGAAGAGGAACAGTGGCGACACACGGCCAGGGAAGTCGCCATAACCTCGTCGCCGGCCACAAGGCGTGATAGCAAGTGGCGGAACATGGAGAGAAGGGCGAGGGGATCTCGTTTTGGAACTTACCACAGGCGGAGCAGCTCGGGAAGGTGTGCGGCGATGATAGAGGTGGCAGAGAAGCTCGGGATTGACTGGGACGTAGCTCCGGTGGTCAGGAAGCCAAATTGATGGAGGTAGGTCTGATGGGTAGTTTGGGTGAGGCAAGACAGCTCTAGAATGGTGTAGCGGCAAGGTCCACTGAAGCGACGACTATGGCGGCGACGACGACTTGAGATTCGATGACTAGGGCTCATGATTTAGTGTGATTGGATTGAAGGGAAAACCGAGGGGCGACAGGGACCTATATAGGCGACAAAGGGCTCGGGGACCTATATAGGCGACAAAGGGCTCATGATTTAGCGTGATTGGATTGTAAGAACTACTAAAAGTTTGGTCACGTTGATAATGCTTGGGTATTCTTGGCCTTTATATTGGTTTTCATGTTGATGGTTCAAAGGATATGCACATAGATTAAGGTCTACCTAATTCTAAGTGTCGTTTGGTATTGGGAGACACTTGGAGTACCATAGGACTTTGTTTTTCCTTTGGTCATTCTATTAAGGGGGTTGAAGACAGTAGTTTGACCTAGTTTGAGCTAGAGAGATAGTTGTGATGCACACTAGTCAAGTCTAACACTAGGTAGCTCAAAGGAAGCCCAAAATAGTGAAAAGTTAAAGCCGGGACAAAGATTGGTTGAGTTGGAGAAGTCCCGGGGCATTTCTATTCACCAAAAGTTAAGTCGTCTACACCGGATGGTTTTCTAGAGGATGCAGAAAGATAGTACTTACCAGAAGCTTAGGGAAGGATAGCAGAGAGGTTATACTCATTGGAAGCCTATGTGATAACCAAAAGTTTGCACCAGAGAAGGGTTATAGTAGGGTCTATTTTGGTGAAGATCAAGGCTCTTTACTCATCGGAAGCTCTGGTGACCACCAGAAGCTTTCATCGGAGTATGTTTCTAATAGGGGGTCAAATTTATAAAGTTCAAGTTGGTCTACCTACCAAAATTCCAGTGAGTGCACCAGAAGCTTCCCACTAGAGGAATGTGATAGTGTGTGGAGTAGCCGTGGAAGGTTAGACTTTTTCTCATCGGATGTTCGGATGGGGAATTTGAAATTCCCATCAAAACTTCCAGTGAGTAGAATTAAAGTTAATGACTATCTTTTGGAGTTGACCTCACGAGATGTTTTAGTGATGAGAAGTAGGCCTCACTAGAACTTCTGGTGAGTGCAAATTTTCTAGTGGATGGACAACGGCTAGTTTTTGCCCTTGGGCTATAAATACACCCTCACCATGTTCATTTAGAGTCTCTTGACTAGTGGTTAAGCTCAATGGCATACTTGAAGAGTCAAGAGGAAGAAGAAGCACTTGAGTGATTTTCATGCTCCTTAATTGCAAGATTAAAGATATCATTAGTGCTAGGAGAGTAACTAGTATGCATCAAATAATCTATTTTGCTATACCCTTGCGCGGGTGCTCCAACGAGGACTAGGGAGCTCCATTTCCTCTTTTTACTTTGTGCAATTTAACTCTAGCATTTAATTTTTGCATTTATATTCATGTAATTTTCTTTACTAGGATTTCTTTGCTAGAATAGGTAGAGTGTTTGATTGAGCTTGCATATCATTCATCTAGAAACTAGAGCACATTTAGGTTAAGATTGTCACATTCTCTTGCAGTAGTTTTTAAGGCTAGAAAAGTTTTAGAACCTAATTCAAGCCTCCTCTTGGGCATCTTGATCCTACAATAACATGCTTAAAGTACTTTATGTGACAAACCTAATGATGATGTTTGTACAAATATTTTAAAAAATCATTGTTAGTTAAAGTTTAAACAATAAATAAAAAATGACAAATATTTTAAAATGGAGGGAGTACAATTCAAAAATGGAACACCCCTAAGCCCTAGCCTCCATCCCTCACTTGGGACCACAACCTTCCTTCATGCTTGTCGGTTGTCGCCACCCTTCAATCACCACCCCACTGCTTCGACTGCCATCCTCTTGCTTGGTCATGCGCCCAAACCCAGCCAAACAGATCATCTAGCCGTACATTTTGAATGACACGGCATCTGGTTGGCGTGCCATTGTAATAACCATGCGGGCAGCATATGGCTTGTGAGTGCACGCATATACCCAAGATCCACGGATACCATGAAGGATGGTTCACATGTTAACGAGCCTGCGTTGCAATTTAGCATGCATCAAAGTAACAAAGTTAGTCTCAATGACATTGCGCTTGGCAGGTCAGTGACGTTAAAATGCTAAAATTTGTAGTCTGTTTTTAAACTTTTGGCAATGAAAAGTGACATTCCTTCAAACATTGAAATTAGTTTTTAAAAATTAATTGTCTTAGTAATTGGCCAACAAAAGAAACCTCCTCCTTCGCTCTTAAGACCTAAAAATTACTACTTTAATTAGAGAACAAAGGATGCAACATGCATGTATACATGTTTATAAATTACCCACCACCGTTACAAAAAAATTAACCCAAAATATTCCTATATATGTTTCTCTATTACCCACCTATGTCATTATTAAAAAATAAAGACAAATGCCAGCAAAAAAGACAACATAATTTAATTAATGCATAAGTTCGTTGCACCTTGAATGCATATCAAAGTTGCAGTTCAAATAACCTTTTGATGTAAAATGTAATAGAATTAAAGAAGAAAAATAGAAACATAGCTCAATATGAGAGGCATAAAAAAGAAGATGAGACCCAATACAAGAGGACGACTGACCTATTCAGTCCAATACAAGAGTATGACCGATCTATTGAGATCATGGAAATAACAACCATTCGCTCACATACAAAAATTGTAACCTATTCTCCCTCCCTCCCAAACGACGTAGACATGATGGGGGTCGACTGGACAATGCCATTGCCCTCTGTACAACGGCGGAAAGGGATGGGTGTGGTGACGGTTGGGAGGATGTTGATGCTAATATTTCATTTTTAGATAGATTTACTTGGTAGATTGCTCTAGGATTGATGGTTGATGCTTGTTCCATGGTTATGGATTTTGAGATTCAATTGGGATCTAATTTAGGAAAAGTTTGCAACTTTGTCATTGTTAGATGTATAAAGATGATCTGCATTTCATTCTTAGTTGGATTTAGTTGCTAGATTGCTCTAGGTTTGAATTTAGGTGGTTGTTCATTAGTGTTGAATTTTGGAATGAGCAAGAGCTCCAATATCGATATAATTTAGAGAAAGATCATAATTTTATCATTGTAGATGATTTAAGGAGTAGATTAAAGTCACATGTAAATAGATGTGGGTGCATTTGACCAATGTGTGGAAGGAAATCTCTTCAATGATCTCCCAATACCGCAGGGATACGCCAAAGTCCATGTGGACTCCGTGCAAAGGCCGTACTGTAAAATTGACATAGATTACTCAGGAGAGACGGGTTCCAAGAGGCTCGAATCAAACTTAGGTGGCTTTGTTCTGTGGCACAAGTACTACATAGTGTTTGAAGAAGAGACAGACGAGTCGTCTGATGCGGAGTCAGACCCACCACACAGAAGATCTCCAACTCCTCCACGGTTGTCGCCACTGCCACCGTCACCAAGAGGATCTCCAACTCCTCCCTCATGGAAGTTGCCACCAAGAGAGCCAACTCCTCCCCCTTTGAAGTTAGCACCACTGCCACCAAGAGAGCCAACTCCCCCCTATGAAGTTAGCACCACTACCACTCAGAGAGTCAACTCCTCCCATTCTAAAGTCAGCACTAACGGCACCAAGAGAGCCTACTCCTTCCCCCTCCGAAGTTGACAACACATGCATAGTCGAAGAATTTGAGTTCATCTCAGAAGTCAATTTTATCCCAGAAGAAAAGGGCACCTAAGAAGGTGGCAACACCTGAGAAGTTGCCTTATGAACAAATTGAAGAGGAAACTAGGGTGATAGTGAATGCCAGTGTCAAGAAATGGATGCAAAAGCCAAAACCTGAGAAGAAAATGCCAATCCATGTAGAAACATAGAAGTTTTTCTTAAAGATAGCCATACCTATTGAGCCTAAGCATAAATCAAATTGTGCGCGTATTAAAAGCAAGAAATACTTGAAGGAGTCTTCTATCGAACATGTCTATAATAACAAAATTTAGAAAGATTTGTTGAAGATGCCAAAATGATAAAAGAGTAATTCTAGACAAGTCCTTAGCACAAAAGCAGCTGAGAGATGACAATTTAAGCTAGGCGAACTAACATTTCAACTTCAGAAATTCCATACGTGGTACATGAAGGAGTTGAGAGAAGGTAGAGAAATGTTCGAAGCCAGATACAAGAATCGAGATTTTCTCCACAGGGACGGCACTATTTTTATATTATTTAAGGAAATATATCGAGTGTACCATCAAGATACCCTCGACGTGTCTATCTTGAGTTGTTGGACTCTGTAAGTGTCGTATGTGTATAATTCACAATATATATTTCTGCACCATTGGATTGAATGTCTTAACTCATTCATTGTGTAGAATGAAGGTACAAAGATGCATGATAGACCCTACAGTGACCTATGTGCAGTTATCAATGGATCCACGTTGTCATTCAGCCAGATATTAGCAAGATTGTTGTCTACGACTCACAAAATAATCCAAAAGAAACCTACCAACCCTTCATTGACTTACTACAAAGGTAAAGCCCAATTATTTTGTTATTGCTCTTGTAATATTTGATTTGATTGAATCTAAGTCTACTTACAATAATAATCACACACATGCAGAGTGTATCTACGATATATCAAGAAGAGTGTTAGACACTGGCTATTCACAAAAGAATGGATAGTCCAACATGACTTTCCTTGTAGGAAGCAGGGCTTGGACAATAATTTATGTGGTTTTTATGTAATGGAATTCATGCACGGATTCAACGGAGACGTGTCGCTCCGTGGCCGATGCTGAGGTAGGTGGTATACATATTGATGACTAATTTTTAGATCCGATATATGTTCATAAGGATTAATTTATTCAATTCTTGAAATTCATTTATTGCAGCTCCTCAAGCTATCCAGATATCATCTCATGCATATTGAAATCAACACACTTCAAAAACAACTCATCGGATTCATCAATGACCAAATGATCAGTTCAACTGACGAGTTCTAAGAAATTAGCTCCTCTCTCTTGTTACCTTCATCCAACAAGAAAGGGCAAAGTTCAGACCTTTCGATTAACAAGAAACCATAAACTCTTTATTGTTGTTATAATGAAACTTGACATGTATATAGTGTATATATACTGTAACGAGCATGATGTTTTATGACTTAAATTTATACGTGCTTATGTATATATGCTGCGATGAAACTTGACATCTCATGAATTTAATTTATATGTACGTGTTTATAAATATACCGTATATTATTGGCGGGAACGGCCAAAATTTAAAAATGGGCACGGTATTGGTGGCAACTGCCAGATTTTAAAAAGATAGGAAACACATATCAGTGTCAATTGGTAATACCATATAGTGATTTACGAACTGACACTGATAGTGATTTTCAGTGTCAGTTCCATACCCGACACTGATACTAAGTGACTATTAGTGTCGATTAATCAGTGGCGGTTCAAAACCCGTAACTAATGATGATTTTAAACTGCCACTAATAAGGGTTTCTGCAGTAGTGATGACTTATCTACAAAAAATTTTCACATGAAAAATCATCTTAGTTCTAGATTTTACTCATGACATACTTTCACAATCACATTCGTTTGCAGATGAGACTAGGGACGACATATGACAAATTGACAATACATGGAGTATGGGCGAAGGCGATATCAGGGCTATCCTATCTATCCATCTTAATCCACGTTTGATGTCTCAGATTTATGCCAAGATTTGTGCTTTAGGTAGCACAAAAATTATAGTTCGTTATTTTTCCTTTCTAGACAGCGTGGCTTGCAATACCTGTAGATAGCTAGATATGCAATTTATTTATTTATTTTCAGAGTGTTGAATTATAACTGCCGGTTGTGAGTTCAAAAAGGCAGTGATAGGCTATCCATCATTATCGGTTTGAACCATAAACCGACAGTAATAGATGGGCAATCACTGACAGTTTAAATTACAAATCAGCAATGATAGATATCCTATCACCATCGATTTAAACCATAAACTTGTAGTGATAGATAGTCTATCACTGTTAGTTTGAGTCATGAATCATTATTAATAGTTACTATTATTGTCTGTTTTGTAGTTGGTAGTGATAATCATAGATTATCATTGTCTACTATTTACTCTCGGTTCTACAATCGACAATGATCCGGGTTGTGAACCTATAGGGGTTATTGCAGTAGTGTGATTATATTCATCTTTCTTATTTTTAGAACTTATTTACTCCATTTTAAATTGCACCATAGCCACTCACCCACTATTCCAAGGTAAGGACTTGTACATAAGACATCAGCTGCAAGCATAGTTAAGACTATTCCTATGCATTGTATCATGCACGTTAATTAGCTGCCACATATAATTTTTTTTTGACATGGAATGAGGTTAAAGAAGAGAGAAGAAAATTATACTCCCTCTGTTAAAAAATAGTAGGTACATTTTTTTGAAAAAGTTAAATTTTATATACTTTAACTAACATTTAATCAAATTATAACAATATCTAGTGTATAAAAATTATACAACTAGGTTAACAATTTAAAATAATTTCACAATATATAAATTTTGTAGCTATAAATGATATATTTAGTGAGAAAAATTTAGTGAAAATTCAATTTTGAAGACAAGCTAAAAAAAATAAGCATAGAGTATCTTGCACAAGATACACCTTGGGTACAAAATCCTAGACTAGGAAACCAGGTTAAGATGTGTACTTGTATTGTATATCATGTGACATAATTGCTTACAATATATGCAACAATTAAACTCCTTAGGAGTCTAAAAAACAACAAGTTGATGCCATGTATTTGACAGGTTGTATCAACAAATTCGTTTATTGCTCCCTTACTGATGTGATATTCTTAAAACTATCAATATGATACAATGGATTAGGAATAGTCTAAAACTTCCAAACTGTTGCGGGCGGTGGTCCACAACCCCCAAATGTCGGGAGGAATCACATGCTAAGCTAATAATGGCGATCTGAGCATGATGGTGAACATACGCCTACTCACTGGCTGGACCAGGGTTTGACTTACCTATCGGAGCTCAGTTATCGAGCTCTGGCGGTAATCGAAAAGTCACGGTTACCGCGGTAAGCGATCGAAAATAAAAAAAAATCGGATAAAATTCATTTTGGTAAAATTTAAAATTTAGAAAAAAAATCGTGATTTTAGCCATTCGTTACAGAGCGATTTTTGCGATTTATAGAGCGGTTTTTTTGAATTTTCCGTATTATCGGTAACCGCTCGGTTTTCTCGATTTATTGAGCGGTTTTCTCGATTTTCAGTGAAGTTCAGAAAACCCAAAAATTATTTCAATCTTGTAAAATCAATAACTAATTCATCTGAGCTTCAAATCAAGTGAAACAAAATTTGTTGGTTTCCTTGTAATATGTTCTACATGATAAAAATATTTATACTCATAAAAAGTTCAAAATTTTCTGTGAGAAATTGTATTTTTTTAAACCAAGTTAAATGCATAGTTTACTCTTTACTAATCCAAAAATCATGAAACTATTTTTTTTAGTCTTCTTACATGATCCTATGTATTTTAAAAATACATAAACTCATGAATTAGTTATTGTAACATGCAGGATTGTGTAAATATATTGCGATTAGATTGATTCATAACTGATCCATCACACCTCAAAAATTAGTGAAACCACTTTTATTAGTTTATTTATACTATGATTTACGTAGAAAAAATAATAGTAGACATGAAAAAGTTAATTACAGTGCTGTTCCTTAACATATTCACTTTATACTTGTGAACTTTGTAAAAATCATAGGGAAACTAATAAAACTCTAAATAAAGCGAAATCAATTTTAAAGATCCTCTTAAGATACGTTTTACACAAGAAAAATATGTGTTTGTATGTTAAACTTTTTCTTAATATGAGTTAATAACTGAGCCGCACGCTTCAATTTTTTTTTATTTTTTCAAACTTCCTCCCTATATAATATGATGCAAACGACATTATTTTTGAATTTGTTTTCCACAGAAGGTCTTAGAATCGTGTCTAGTTTTTAAAATATTTTTTGATTTTTTGATTTTTTACTTTTTGAATTTTTTAAATTTAAATTCGGTTACCGTTCGGTTTCTGAAACCGAACCGAATCGAGATGATCGGTTATCGCGATTTTTACTCGGTTACCATCGGTTTTTTAACCCTGCGGCTGGACAACACATCGACGGCAACGGTGACGGCCACATGACATGCGACGATGGACTGCCCCTCGCACCAAAAGTTATCGGCTTGTCGCTTTCGTCTTGTTGCAATGTCTAAAATATTTTAAACTTGGATCTTTTTTCTCTTTATTCCTAAATGATCGATGTTACATATACTTGTAATTATTCACCTTACTAATATATGACAGATAAAAATTAAATAAAACACACATCAGTCATCTCGGTAGGTAGGAGCTGATGAACTATATCAATTTAAGTCACTATCTGATTTCCCTCATATTTTATGAGACTTTCTCCTAGCCTTTTCTCCAATTGTTTTTCCCTTATAGGATATGAATTAGTACTCGATCTGGTCCTCATGTACCTTGCCTGATACTCTTTCCAATTATAAATAAGTATTGTTTTGGATTACTTGCCATCAATATTTTTAAATTTTGACTACATATTATTTTTATGTATTAAGTATAGATTTGAAAATGTTACATACAGATTTGTCTCAAAAAGTAGTTTCCTAAAAGTATAATTATATTATATATATATATATTATAATAAAAATTAGTAGTTAAAGATATATTGAGAGACTATATCGATATTCAAAACGACGATTAGTTATATCTAGAGAGAGTATGAGTTATTCCGATGTCATTTACCCCCTCCCCCAAAAATACACGTGTGGGAATGGGTGCCACTCCCCATTCAGAGGTGTACTTAGGCTTCTCGCAATGCTCCAACATAGTTTGTTTCTTAGATATAAATTAGGTGTTCACATAAGCAAAAAGATGATGTAGCAAGCTATTTAAAGAGAAGAGATGTAGCTTGTTTCTTATAATCTTGCTTTTTAGCAATTCTAGATGATTGTGAGATAATAAATTATTTTAGAGATCTTAAGAAATAAACAATACACATGCATGTATTAGAAACTTATTTTTTAACCACAATTTCTTACTCTCTCCTCTCTAAGATATCACCTAAGAAAAAATATTAGGTGTGACCTTAATATCCTCGCTTCATGAGCACAACAGTTTCTGTACCAAAATTAATTTTGCACAGTTGTCACAGAGACGCACTATTAGCTAGCTATAATGGAGAGGCTGGAGAAGGAGCTGGACCTTGAGCTCAGCCTCCACCCTTTCTCTTATGCGGCGGAGGCGGAGCCGCCCGGCTTCTTCCTCTGCACGTACTGCGACCGCAAGTTCTACAGCTCCCAGGCGCTCGGCGGCCACCAGAACGCGCACAAGTACGAGCGCACCCTGGCCAAGCGCCGCCGGGAGATCGCCGTCGCCATGCGCGCGCACGGCGCCCGGGTCGACGCCGCCTGCAGATCCGAGGGCGTCGGAGTCCTCGACGTTGCTGCAGGAGCTGACCTTGAGAGGGCCAAGATGGTCGTGCAGCCAGCGGTTCCGTTGACTGTGCGGTCTGGCCTTCTGCACAAAAAGAGCAGCTCGTCGGAGTACGGCGTCAAGCGCGCCGACGAGCTGGATTTGTCCCTCAGGCTATGAACCTACCTACTACTATTTGCTTCTCTTGCACCTCTCTCCTATTCTTCTCTGTCTTTACCTGTTTTGGTTTAAGAAGATTGCTTTGTCCCTGCACATTATTACATTTTATCTGTTGCTTTACAAACTCGGGCTTTGCCCGTCTCTAAACTGATTGGATTCTCCTCCACCTTTAATTCGTCAGTGCCTGTTGCATGTAGTTGAGTTTGTTTCATGGAATTTCTTGGCAAGATTCAAGTACATTTCCTCGAGTTTATCCCAGAGGGCGTGGAAATTTGGCTTGCTCAGTGCTTACTAGCATTTCAGTTTTTTTTTTTCTCTTTGTTGTCAATTAGCTACTTGATTTTAGCATGTTTTGATTGAAATAATTTCTGGGGAGCTTCTTCAAGTGATTCAAAATTGTCCATATACTCCATGTGGGTCTTCGCCCGTTTATCAACATACAGTAACTCCAGTAGTCCTCCTCTACTGAGCTTGCTTGATAAGTCGATATTAGTTACAGTATCTTACATCTCTCCCATATTCTAATTCCTAGTGTATCTCTTTGAGTAAATTACACCCCATTATCCGAAGACACATTATATATCAAGTCACGACGATAAGAAAATAATAGTACTAGCTAGCTTGCTACGAGAAAGCGTAATACTCGCTTTATTCAGAATTTCGAGCTGACTAATGAGGAAGATATTTGGTCTTATATTTGGGGTTATTCCGGCATTTATCTTCAGTAAACCTTAAAAGCTTCTAATGGGCAATTTCTAAAGTCCTCACATTTGAGATGGATGTGGAAGAGCTGTTGTGAGAAAAAAGCACTGTTTTCTTTTTGGCTATTGCTTGATCTTCAAAGATAATTGGGATTTCCTGTCTAAATAGAACACGGGATATAGGTCACAGACACGCAGTATACAGGCAATCACTGAGAGGCACCTGAATGTCCCTTTCTTTATGGAAATCATAGTATATAGTGGTATCATGGAGCATTTGGGCAACAAGAAAGAAGAAGATTTTTCAATAATTAGTAACCCTTTATTTTGGAAGTAGAAGATCAAGTTCAAGTTTGAGTTTTCCATGGTTATTCATAGGCCAAAAAAAGTGACTCTTCTCTTATCTCATAATCCCTGTATTGTGTTACATAGTTTTTCTCTTCAGTAACTGCCTAAACATATAAATATATTTCTATACTGAAGGATCCTCTGCCCACCGTTCCACCAGGGCTGGTCCTAGAGGGGGTAAGAGGGGCAGCCGCCCCGAGCCCCTTATAAAACCCAGAGGTCTCCTCCTATATAGATATACATGCATACTACTTCTAGCCTAACAAATCACAGTAGTCTAAATTCCAATTCACTGGCGGCCGCAGTTACATGATTATGCAAGGCTTTAGCCTTTGTCTGGCCTAAAAGGAGCAGCTATGCTATTTTTTTTCCTTCGTAACAGGTCAATAGCAGCCCAAATTAGCAATCCTCTGGTGCACAAATAAGTCAATAAGATCGCTTCCTCTCGTACAGTCCTACCTGCTTTATTCGATAGCGATCAGATTCAACGAGAGACACAATGACGTCAATGACTCAGAGTACAAGATGCCCGTATCTGCTTCGTCCTCGTCCCCTATCTTTACTCTGATCTAGCTGCAGTGTCGCTGATGAAAGGGTATCCATATATATAAGATTCATATTAACTTCATGTCCTATCTTCTCTGTCTTGTATTGTTTCTAAGAATCTCTCTCTCTCTAGATCTGTCTGCTTGATGAGTTTAAATAGGGGAATAGTGTGCGCACATGGGAGAAAGTGAGGAAACCAATATTTTCTTGTTTAACAAAGAAAATTTTCAAATATTTGAAATAAGTCAGTTATGCATGTGTCCTAGCAAGAACATCCTGTTAATGGAAAAACAGTGTAATTCACTTGAAAGTCAGTGTGTTGTGCAAGTCGATTTCCATTAATCTGAAATGCAAACCCATTTAGGGCCTCCTTTGGATTGTAGGATTTTCATAGGAACTTTGGAGGATTCGAATCCCTAGGATATATTTTCTCTATATGGGTTGTTTGAACATAGAAATGAACAAGTTAAGTTCGTAAGGAATGCATTCCTATACCCCAAATACAATAGAAATTTTAATATTAACTGAAACCTCATGTTTGGAAAAGCCTAGTATAATCTCTCTCCTCTCTTCCAAACATTACTACATAAACACCTTTTAGTGCCGGCTCCAAAGAGCCCTTCAATGCTGTTTTTTCATCCGGCACTGATGGGTTAGCACTGAAAGTCATCGGCACTGAAAGTGGTTCCCAGGAGCAAAAACAAGTAAACGAGCCGGCTTGTTTGCCGCCGTTGTTGCACTCCCTTGCCCCCCCCCCCCCCCGGCCGCTAGGCTCGCCGTCGCAGCATTGCTCTGTCCAACACAAGAAAATGCGGGGCATGAAGGCCACCGCCATAGAACACGCAACTGTGCACTCCTCGCCGACTGCCCCCGTCGTGCTCCTCGATGTGCCTGGACAGGAACCTTCAACTCCATCCAGATGGCCAGGTGCTCTGCTTGCTGGTCGATTTCGCACTGGCGCCATCGATGCGGAAGACGAAGTGGAACGATCACGCGACGAAGCGACCGCTAGTGCTGCCACTCTAGCTCGTGCTGGAGTGGCAGGACCATACGAAGTGGGCTGGTAGTGCTGGAGAAGGTGGCGAGTGGGTTAGGCACATGCCACTCTAGCTCGTGCCCAGCCCACTCGCAGCCTTCTCCAGCATAGCCAGCCGAAGCGCCAGCAGCGTCAGCTGTCGATCCAGCCCCGTCGCCGCCACCACACTGTGTGGGTCTTTGACCCTAGCAAGATCCATGGCCGGATCAGCTGGATCCCACCGTGGATCTCACAAGGGGCAGAGTTGTTGTTGGTGGTGGCTGGGAGGAGGTCGGTGAGGGGGGGGGGGGAGGGAGAGGCTAGTGAGGGGAGAGAGAGGTAGGTGAAGAGATAAGGGAGAGAGAAAAGAGAAGAGTCGGACCTAAGCATGAGCAAAAATCAGGCTGTATTAACATTTCGGATCTGCTGAGAGTATCAGTGCCGGTTCAAATTATAAATCGACACTGATACTACCAATGCCGGTTTATAATTGAAGCTGAGTATCAGTGCCGGTTCAACCCGGCTCGATCATTGATCGAGCGCGAGAAGTTATGAACTGGCACTAATACTTCATCAGTGCCAGCTCTAGCCTAGCCGGCACCGATGATTCGGCTCAGATGACCTTTTTTGTTGTAGTGAAAGAACTTGTATTGTTTCCTATGAACCATCCAAACACCAAAACATCATCTATTCTTAGGCAAAAATGAAAAAAATAGACAATATACGGGTTCATATTTACCAAAATAGATAACAAGTTGACGTATTTACAAATTTAGTATATGTATTCAACACCTCGTTCATCAAAAATGTGCTTTCGACATCTCAGGTGCTGAATATGGTATTATGCACCATATTTGGTACACGAGGTGCCAAAAACAGCTGTATTCGGCATCTCACTAGCTGAATATAGCCTTCCGTTCTATGCGCCGCGCTGGCGATCGAAGAAAGAAGCTAGAAGAAGCTTGTACATGTGCGTTTAAACTTTTTATTTAACTCTCAATTTTATTTAGGAGTATAAAAATAGTCCAAAAATTCTAAACATTTTTATGAGTAAACTAGAGCTCACTAGCAACCTATTTTAATTGGTTTGATCCAAAAATCTTGAGCCAATATTTAATTAAAATTCTCCAAATATCGCTAGTTTTATAAATTCTATAAATTTTTAATGCCTCAAATTAATTCCCAAATCTTGAAAAAATTCACTAATAATGTGATGTACTAATTTATAAAAATATTTTCAACCCTAGGTTATTTGGTGAAAAAGTGAGTTCCTTTGTATTGCTCTATTTATATGTATTTTTATTATTTCATATGATATTCTCATTTTAACTCAATTTAAATAAAAAATTGTAAACATTCATATTGATGTATAGAACCAAAAAAATCATAAATTCACTAATATTTTTCTAATGTGATGCATGACAGGTTGACAACTACTAAGATGGTAAAATCAAACACCTCAGAAGCATAGAACCTAAGAATTGCGAATATATATTTACATTCATCTTTTTAAAGCAATTAATGATACACTAAGTTTTAATATTTATCAATTAAATAAGGCAAATGATATATCCAAAATTTAAACAACCAGATAAGGAGTATACAAATATGATGTCATCTCTCAAAGCTGGAAGAGAAAACCAAGCAAAAAATAAAGCACAGAGAACAACAAGAAGAGACTTAATATTAATCTGAGAGGTTGCCCGATATTTTCAACTTGGTGCCAACAACAGATTAAATGGACCATGTTTCAATTAATCTGAGAACCAAGGTTTTTTCTATATTTATTTTTTTATTCAAATTGAATTAAAAAGAGACTATCACATGAAATGACAAAAATGCATATAAATAGAGCATTACGAAAGAACACACTTTTTCACCAAATAACCTAGGCTTGGAATAATTTTATAAATTAGTATATTACATTAGAAAAATATTAGTGATTTGTTCTAGATTTTTGGAAATTTATTTGAGGCATTAAAAATTGATAGAATTTATCAAGGTAGGGTTATTTGGAGAATTTTGATTAAATATTGGCTCAGGCTTTTTATATCAAACCAATTAAAATGGGTTGCTAGTGAGCTCTAGTTTTCTTATAAAAACATTTAGAAGTTTTGAACTATTTTTGTACTCCCAAATAATATTGAGAGTTAAATAAAAAAATTTAAACGCGCACCTTCAGGCTCCTAACTTCTTTCTTCTATCACCAGCGTGGCGCACAGCATGGGAAGTTGTATTCGGCAAGTGAGTTGCTGAATATGATACTGTGTACCGTATTTAGCATCTCAGGTGCCGAATACGACAATTTTTGCATCTCGTATGTCGAATACGGTGCACAGTACCGTATTTGATGTCTATTTTGAAAAATACGGTTCCGTATATTGTCTATTTTTACAATATTTCCTGTATTATTGTGTTTTGTAACCCTCGGGGATTTTATAGTGGATGGCATCCTATTATTTTGTTTTCGCTATTGCTTTGTTTTCTAATTCTTTCATTTCAAAGAGGCCATGATTTGATGAGGCATGATGAGACCAACATGTCTTTAGTCTGATTCAGCAACTTTCTAAATGGAAACCAAGGCTACATAGTTGCACACAAATTAATGTGCTAACCATTCGAATTATCCATGGTTGCCTGCTGAAAATCAAACATTGCTTTTTCAATACCCATGTTACATTCTGTACATATATAATTTTTTTGAGAATTTTTTAAGTGTGCAAGTGCATAAACCCAACATAAGTTTAGAATTCTATTTCCCATGTTTCAACCCCCAATCAATCTCATGAGATGAGATAATGCTATACTAACCTTTAAAATTAAAAAATCCAAAATATTTTGTCCGGTATTACAACTTAACGGGGGTGGGGATGGGGGGGGGGGTCCGATACACCCAAAAAATCGCTGATTTTTTTTTTACTGAAAACATGAACCCTACCTTGCACCTTTTTATGAATTCCGTAAGCTCATACAACCCTGCTTCCTGCCATTCTCAACGACCAATATGGAAATTGCTACTAAGAGGTCAACCCTCCCGGACTAATATCGGTAGCAACGGGAGAAGGTTGTGGTCCAAGAGCACGAACATCGGTAGCAACCATGGGTGAGCAGTAGAAGAATGTGAGGCAAAATGGCAAAATCAAGAGGTGCCAATTGATCACTGGCGATCAAATAGTACACAAATGATAAACTAAGAAAAAAGACTTTGAATAATTACTTGCGTGCAATGACCAAAGCATTAGAATATTACAATGTAAACAATTGGGTCACAAAATATTCTATTAGAACGAATATTTAGTTAATTACCCCCCTAAGAAAATAGAATGAGCAGAATATAATTATGTTATGGACTCTACTAGGAAAATAGCAGCTAAAGATCTGCTCTTCTTTTCTCCAGATTCTGGTAGTCAGCTGTGGAGGGATAATAGGTCATTCATGCATTAGCCTGGGATAACGCAGTTTGGCCTCCACTGGCTCCGCTCCTAGGGAACATGAAGTGAGGGTGACATGGATCACGAATAGGATATAGTAAGACGGACTGTACCATTATGCTCCTAAAAGTTTTATAAAGCCATATCCTCAAATGGGTTCCCCTGAGTAACGCTAACAATGTTCTTTCTTACTACACCAAGATATTAAGCATCCTTAGGGATGAGCATATACCCTTTCATTCTTTTCATCCATTTCTTAGCAATAGCTTCTTGAAACCAAGCAACCCTATGTAATAAGAGTAAAAAAAAACATTGGCGGCCGGTCCTTGAACTTGTTGTTCAGGAGTGTACGTAGTTAGGTCCATAAACTCTAAAAACAGTTTCATACCCCTAAACTTATTAGGTAGATCCCTTGAGGCCTAAACTCCCTAATTAGTATCTAGCTGCCTATATGGCATTCTGATTTCTGGCTAGACATGCCTCTCCTCTCTTTCGCCTACCTCCCTCCCCTACACGAGGGCGTTAGAGAACGGTGAGCGCTGACAGATAAATGGAGCAACTCGGACCGTGGACAAATCTGGTCGCCAGCGACCCCTAGAGGTGGCTCCAGGACCATCTCCAATGCCTCCATCCAACGACGTGATCAGTTGGGGTAAGATCCGGCCTCTACGGCCCGCTGGAGGTCAGATCGATCCGTTGAGCCAGCCGCTAGATTGGGCACCATTTTCGAGCTGCCAATATCAGGTACTCAAGAAACCGGACACACAGTCATCAAGAAACCCTGCTGCCAGCAGGCAACATAAGCAGGCGATTAGGAAGGGTTGGAACTCAAGTTAACTTCTTAACAACTTTGGGGCATGAAGATGCATTTTGAGAGTTCATGCTTCTAAGTGACACTCTTGAATAAGTTATTTAATGACTGCCATTATATTTCACTCTTAAAAGAATAGTAGTGTGTACATATTTGAAACTTCATCAGCTATCATCTGTAATGGTGCCCATAGAGTAGATCGGCCGTCATTTTATACTTCCCTTTCCTTCTCTTGTGCATGTACATTTATTTGTATTCTGATTTGTTATGCAGATACGCCGTTTTCACATAGACAAATCCAAATTTCCAACGATATTGTTTGTATAACGAGGAATTCTATTTAATGTATGCTTTTGGTTTTGGTCTGTGATTATAATCCTATTACTATTATTGGAAATAGAAACACAATTCCTTTTGATTTATTATTACATGTATCCTCAATGGTATATTACTTTGATTCACCATGTCGATCCTACATTTACAAATAAACAAAATGAACTCTCAAGAATGAGCTCTCCTGTAGCAGTAGGTGCATATAGACAGCGAGTATACGCAACAACATATTTGTGCTACTATATCAATCCTCTCACTGTCTCTAAACTTCTTCTCCAACTGTCAATGGACTATAATTAATTGTCTAAAATCAACTAAGAAGCTAGCTGAAAATCTACATGTATTCCCAATTTCAGTTCCTCATTCTTAAAGATGGAACTCTGATTTAACTTAGTTGTATCTCAACAGAAATCAAATCACATTCAGGCAATAATTGTAAGAGATGTAAGATTACATATTTTTAAGAAAGCGGATTTGGTATAGGCCTTTCCAGTACCTACTGACAAATGTTTCCTTTTCTCTAAACTAGTTAAATAGACCATGCAATGTTGCTGATTGTGCCTTGAATGCCACCAATTTTTCTAAATTCTTTTAGCCTGAATGATAAGCCTGAAATTTTGTACTTCATGAAAAACTCATTTCACCCTTTCATTTACTGAGCAGTTAGATATTTCCATGATCCGTGAGCTAAACTCAAATATCGCTTGAATAACTTTGAACTCAACTTAGATCTCTAGTAGAAGCTAATATGGATAATATAATTGGTTTACTTTTTCTGAGCTAAACGGCAGAAAAATATCGAATTTTATTCCTTGTCTATAGTGCATATGCATTGGAGAGGTAGTTTAATTTATTGAGTTATCTATAGATGATGTTGGTCAACGCTATAAATTATTTACTACTAGTATTTGAGATTCCACATAGTATGTTGGCCTGCCATTTCAGAACCTATGCATCAAGAAGATTAGAATGATTTTCCATTAGCAGGAAATTCTAGACACAATCATAACTGATTTGAATTTAAATACTTTACTTATACAAGAATAGCATTATTCGTTCTTCTCCGCACACTAGTGGAATAAAAATCTTTGAGATATGTTTGTCACCTTTCATCAGCGATGACTCTGCAGCTTGATCAAGTAAAGATAGGGCGGTACCAGGTAGTAGCATCGATATCTAAAGAATGTGGAAATGTTGCCAATGTACGCAGGGCCAGGCGTGTATGTCGTGCATTTGACCATGGCAAGAGAAAGCAAGTGATTAATCAGTGATGCCTTGATGATAATTGCGGCAAACAAGATTAATCCACTACTATATATAAATTACACTTTCTCCTAGATAGCAAGTAGTTCGGTATATAGAATTGGAAGAGTTAGTACTTGGTCATCAAGTGAGCAAAGTCTCACATGGAATATACACTATTGAATCACTTGAAGAAGCTCCAAGTCAAAAGAAAAGAAAAGAAAAGAAGCCCCTCTAAAAATATTTCAACTGAAGATGGGTGGTAAAATTAATAGCTAAACTGAGAACAAATAAGAGAGAAGAACTGAAACACTCTGGAATAGATCGACTCATTGTCCTTGCCAAGAAATTTCATCAACAGATTCATCAGCTATACAAGCTAAAGGCACTGAGGATCGAATTAAAGGTGCAGGAGATACCAATCAAATTAGAAAACAGGCAATGGCAAAGAGAAGAGGTACTTGGTGCAGGAGAAGCCAATCATAGCCTGAGGGACAAGTCCAGCTCGTCGGTGCGCTCGACGTCGTTCCCGGGCACCGGAACAACATGCTGCGCATCCAGCGGCCTCGACCTCTTAGGCTCAGGCTCAGCTCCAGAAGCATCGACGACCTGGTCGGCACCGGCCACGGACGCCCCGTGCTCTCGCATGGCAGCGGAAATCTCCCGGCGGCGCTTGGCGAGGGTGCGCTCGTACTTGTGCGCGTTCTGGTGACCGCCGAGCGCCTGGAAGGTGTAGAACTTTCGGTCGCAGTACGTGCAGAGGAAGAAGCCGGGCGGCTCCTCCGGCTCGGCCAAGGCGGAAGGGTGGTGGTCCTGCTCACTATTCCCCATTGTAGCCAGCTTAATTTGCTACAGAATCTATTGTGCTAAGCGAGGATTATATAGTACGGGTGCTGGAGAAATGGAGAGAGGTGGATCTATCCAGTGGACGGAGGTCGTGCACTTCGTTACTGTGGCAACGAAAGAACTCAGGCCACGTTGCATGACCAGAGTACTGATCCTATCAGGGGAAAAAGTAGGGTGCGACTTCAAACAGAATGTCACGCCCAGCACCGTCTTTGTAAATTTGCAAAACTCGAAGAAAATCTCATAAAATATGAGGGAAACAAGAGTGATTTGAAATCACACTTACAATTATATAAAATAATTTACACTTACAATTATACCATTGTAATCAAATCCAAAACCCTAACTAAAACAACAAGCATGCTTACTGTTGAGCACAAGTACAATGTATATGTTGGACAGGAACAAGCTAGGAACGAAATAACTACAGCGAATAACATCAAAGCCTGCCAGAGGTGGCTTGCCCCACCCTATATGTTTTTTTAAAAAAAAAACGCGTCTGAGCACGTTGTTTCGTTAAGAGGAGACTGAACTTACACGTGACCGCAACACTGCACCTAGGCGAGCTGGAGCAGTTGATTACATCATAGGTGGATTATACGGTGACACAAACACGACCTACCCAAAGAGAAAAGAAAAAAGCAGTGGCAGCAAGAACAACATAGCTGAATTGCACTACTTGGGGACTAAGGTTGCTATAGGAGCTCCAGAAGTCTCATGTTGCCGGCTTGCACCTAGCACCGTCCCTCATCCCGGATAGCCTTGCTCAATTCACCGGCCAAGGTTACCTTACGATTGAATACTTTATTGCTCCCACTACTATGACAGTAATTTTTAGAGACGGATCATAACCTATTTTCACATGTGTTTAGCCAATCCGCTTGGGATCGAAGGCCTGTGGAAATGAATGATTTCCACAAGCGCAAAACAGATCGTCTGTGGAAAACAATTTACAAAGGCGGTTATCTTAAAGAACCGCATGTGAAAATGTATTTACACAGGCGATTCCTCAAGATAACCGCCTGTGGAAATAGTTTTCACAGGCGGTTCCTCAAGATAACCGCCTGTGGAAATGGTTTTCCACAAGCGGTCATCTTACGGAACCGACTGTGAAAACCTTTTCCACAGGCGGCCCACTAAAGATTTCCACAGGCGGGTGACATAAGGACCCGCTTGTGATATGTATTTCTTAAAAAAAAATAAGCATATATTTTATTCTCTCCAGATTTCACATAGTTTCAATACAGATTTTTAACATTATAGATTTCAATAGCATTACATATTTTAATATTTAACACAAGTACAATAATATTCACAAGTATTTTTACATCATAAGCCTATATTGCTAAGAGTCTTTCTTCTCCCACTTACGAAGCCTCCGATGGCTAGCTAATTCGCCTCCAAGATCAAAGAATTTGCCACTCCTATGGATGACTTCGTGCATAATAAACCGGCACATGTCACGTTGGACGTTTTGGATATCTTTATCTGTAAGAGAGAGGTTGGTACATTGGATCATCCATGCCTGGAATGAAAACACAACTAAAAGAGTTAAAACACTACTGACAACAAAAATATAACCAAATAAAAATATGCAGGCACAATGATGACTTACGTCCTCAGGGTTCGTTGTGTACCTTCCGTTTACCCTAAGAAATTGGCAAACATAGTATCCACAAAGAACACTATCGAAACCTTGCTTGTGGCACTTCAAATAAAAACGCAACGTATTCATTAGTTCAATAAGACTCTTTGTTATAAATAGTGAGATACAAGCATTAGAAGTGTGTTATTACCGGAAAGTGTATACGGACCGTCATCGCATTCAGCTTGGCCGTATCGTGTATCCCACCTTTCGTTACGTACCACTTGTAGGTCCTATTCGAATGCCAATAAGTAATTGTCAATTCATAAATGATTTATAAGAACTTTATGTATGGAGATTTCCTTTACCTCTGTATAACATCAATGAAATCTTGGTAGAATTTTTGTTGTAGATTAGCTGAGTCAAGGACCACAATTTTGCTCGACTTCGACATCAGCATTATACAAATATAGTTATGTTAGATTCTTGATCGATCAATTAAGTTGAATACTTATGTTAGGTTTATGACGTATCACACTTACTTAATGTTGTAGGGAGCCAAGATGTAGTCCTTGTCCTGCATTTCTAGCACAGCTCTTCCTATATATGTTGACATTTCAAGCCTGCGTATTTTGGTCATTTCTCTTATGACCCTTGATTTCTCCTTGTTACTCTTCCCCTTAATCTTGGGGTCATCAGTCCTCAAGTTCACGACCATGTTAGACTGGAAAATTCGTTGCTCATTAATGAATCTGACGGGTGCCTTCAACTTTTCCGCATTGTTAAATTGCATCCTACATAACAAGTCACTAGTCATTAGCTTCTATAGAATACATTGGTAGATATATGAATGTAAGGGTAGATTGTAGGCACTTACAGGCACCACACACTTATGAGATTGACGTAGAGTTTGTCGCGGCGGAACAAAGCGTGCATATCCTTTAAATCCACCATGAGGTAGGAGTTTCTGCTTAGATAAATGTTAGCGGGGACAGAAGCAGTGATTGTGGAGAACCTCGTGCGACATGCCCTCATGTACCATTCGTGGAATCTCCTCATCTCCCATGGACCTTCTTGGAGTTGAAGCAATGGCAGAAATGGCTTGCCATGCTCATATTTCTCAGGAACATCTGGTGTAGGAAAGAAATCCAACTGAGAGGTACTTAATGTTTTGCCGGTCTCTTTCACGAGATCGCCCTTCGCTGGAGATTTCTGAGCGGATTATGCCTTTGATTTTGATGAGGACAAAAGCCACCTCTTCACCGGAGATGGTAGAGTCTTTTCGTATGGGGTAACCATGACAGGGACTCTCTGATGCTCAGGTGAATGTGGCGGAGGCGTAGACGCTGGAGGCGGAGGTGCCAGAGTCGCGGGCGGTGGAGGCAAAGATGCCTGAGGCGTAGATACTGGGCGCGGGGGCGAAGGTGCCTGAGGCGGAGAGGCTTGGCTCTGGGCTGGAGGTGCCTGAGGCGGCGAGGCTTGTCTCTGGGGCGGAGGAGCCTGAGGTAGACATGCTGGACGCGGGGGCAGCCGTGACGCTGGCGATTGTGACTTCAGACGGCTAAAGATGATATCCCGTCTAAGCCATACAATGAAGTTGCCAACAGCCTTATCAAGAATCTCGATACCATCAGGTGTGCTGATGTTAAGCTTGTACTTCATGAAAAGTGGCTATACCGAGTCCACTTGTACCCTGCTGTAACCGGCCGGAATATCTTGATTGTGAAACACACGGCCTGGAATGGCCTGGCCCGTGGCAGCCTTGATAGTGAAGTCTCCCCTGCCAACAAGAACATGTAGCATGCAAGGGGTAGCCTCTGTGATATCGTCCACAGGATATCTCTGGTTATCGACCTGCGTGGACCCGACGCTGCTCCGAAAGCCTGGGCTTGTTGGTTGCTCTATCATCATTAATGTCGTCTTTTCCTTCTCCTTTTCATTCCACATCTTCATGAACTGGAACTTAACCTGTTCTTGTATCTCTTTCGCTAGGGTCTTCTTATATCTATTGCGGGTCTTGTATTGGCTCGCAGCATCTGGGAACCCATGCTTCCAGCCCACTTTTGATCCGATGCCTCGAGTGCGACCCGGGTGTTCCTTGTTCCCCAGGGCCTTGGTAAGCAGGCCATTCTCCCTGTCCGGCTCTAGATACCCTTCTTTACCAATCCCTTGAATGGTCTGGGTCACCTCTATGGTCTCAGGGCTTTGGAAGGCTAAGTCCCCAGACTCGATTCGTTGTGACCGAGCGTAGACCCAGTTCCTACTTCGCTCGTCATAATTTTCCAAAGGGTTGGGTTTCCCAGCCTGGGCAGCCTCTTCTTCTTGCCTCCTCAACTCAGAAATTTTGGGGGCGTACCTAGACGATCCCAGGTGATGGTGGTGCTTGTTCTTCTTCGCAAGGTACTTGAACAATTCACTTAGTTTGATGGCATCAGGTGTGGTCTTCTGCCTAACAAACTCTATCCATTGGTCTGGCGTAATCTTTCCGTATTTATTAAAGGGTACCAAGTTCTTCTTCACGAAGTCCTTATTTAGCTCACTCTTCCAGCCTCAGAAGCTCTTTCCCATAGTTTTCAATGCATTCTGTTTGGCTACTTCCTCTGTTCCCGAGGGGAATCGGATGGTTCTTTGCAATGTTACCTACAGGAACTCCTTCGTTTCATCCGGCAGCAACTGCCAATCAGTTATAATAATTGGGACATACTCCTTGACAAGAAATCCACAACTGTTGCAGAATTTGGCGCATGCCTCACTAGGTGCAACAGGCTCTCCTTAAACACCGACCTGTGTAATTGTATAAATGCCAGACGACAACTTATTTCTACTACACTCGTCCCGTCTTCGTTTCAGCGTACCCCCAGAGGGACCCGAAGTTTCGGGCATAGAGGGAGCGGAAGGTTGTGGCGCAGAATGTTGTGGCACAGATGATCGACATGAAGATCTTTGCTCCCTCACCCTATAGAGAGAAAAAAAAGGAGAGTTCACATAAACAAAAAAATATTCCTCCATTTAAGAAGTATAAAATGCATTGACTCAACTAAATACCTCTTCGGCAGGGTCGTAGTCGTTGTCACTTTCTCGACATCGGATCTCCCTATCGCAAGGAACAGGGCTCGAGCTGTGATACGAGCCCGAGCTTTCACTGCCCTCGGAGGACGGCTGGTGCGAGCTTAGGCTCCTATCCGACCTCCTGCTTGCATCCGCCCCATCTTGTGCCGGGGCATCCTCTATTGGGAGCGGCCTTTGTACTGGGGAGCCCTCTATTGGGATCATCCTCTGTACCGGGGCGTCCTCTATTACGAGCGGGCTTGAGCTCGAATCCGACCTTCTGCTTGCTTCTGGTTTCTTAGGGGTAACTATCCTCTTATGCCTCATGGTACTTACTTGACCACTGGATTATTATTACCTAGAAAGATACCATTGTGAAGCAAGATGCAATAATATTATTTTAGAAGAAAGAAAAGGAATCAATCTATGTGTTTTAAACAAATTGCTGATAAATTTTGATGACATTTTGACAGATCCTAAAAGATTCGCTACGTCGTTGTCTTCTCTACTCAATCCTAAAAGATCCTTGGAGTCCTCGCCAGCGTGACAACCCATGGCCTTTTCCCCACTGTTCTACATCTCCGGTCGATCTCCTGCTCTCTCGTACTCCCTCGTTAGAGAGTAGGAGATCGAGCAGATACCAATCTCGCTCAAGATACCAATCTAGACATAGTGGTCAATTTACTTGTTGAATGGTAGGGTGGTACAAGGGAAGGCTTGTAGCAGACGGGACTACACAACCGAATATTGCGGTGGCTTTTTAAAAATGCTTATTAATTTCTATTTTTAGATGCAATTGTTAGTTGGTAGCATCTTCTTAGGATATGTAACAACAAAAATCACACTAGGAATGACAAATATTCCTCTTATCAACTAGACTCTACAAATAAATCACAACAACCGCAAACAAACCCTAAGCAAATGGAATGAGAGAATTTAATATTATATTGGATAAACAATGTTTAGAGGATGAACAAACAAATTAGCATAATCTGTCTAATCAACCAAGACATTAAAAACAAATCGCACTAAAATTCACTTGTTCATTATGTTTGCAGCAGTAAGCTTGTTGATTGATTAAGAGATAACCGTGCAACAACAAAATCCTCACACAGCAAACAAAGAGGAAGAAAACATAATACTGACCAAAATCCCCACATAATACTGTCACACCAAGCTTAAGATAGGAACCAACTGAACAAGTGTTAAAACAAAGAGATTGCTCTCAGTGCGGGTTACCGAATTAACGGCCATCCAACGCATACTAAGATTTACCGAATAGTGTAACAAATCACCTCTAGAGCTAGGCCGAGCTACCCAAGTTAATGATCAAGTACAAAACGAACTTAGAGGAATTATCACCGACGGAGTTTGTTAATTCAGGAAATGAAGTGCCAGTTGGTTTTTTTTTTCATATTTTCCATGATCTAACAAATTTAAAATTGTGGGATTCAAGACTTCAGATCTCTCACAAAACATTTTTATAACAATTATTGTACATTATGGCTATCAATTGGGCTTTGTCCAGGAAAATGACTTGGTTTGAGACACATGCTCTGGTAGTCCTGTGTAGCTCCCTAAAATCCTAAATGAAACAAGATCACAAACTGGCGACTACGACCTAGCTCAAGAGCACAAATGAAACACTAAACGAACTTAGCCTGTTATCATCACAGAGTTGAGGCACCTACCAGCAAGGCCAAAGGAAACAGAGAGCTCAAGGCGCCAAAGGGCACCAACATGACCAGACCAAGCACTAGAGCACCCACCGAATAGAGCACATAGAGCAGAAATGAAACAAGATCACAAACTGGCAACTACGGCCTAGCTCAAGAGCACAAATGAAACACTAAACAAACTTAGCCTGCTATCATCACAGAGCTAAGGTGCCACCAGCAAGGCCAAAGGAAACAGAGAGCTCAAGGAGCCAAAGGGCTCCAGCACTGACCAGACCAAGCACTAGGGCGCCCACCGAACAGAGCATAGAGAGCACACAGAGCTGAGAACATTATTCAAAGAGCACTGCGGCATGATGGCCAGGCATCATAGAGCACAGCGGCACAATGGCCGGACGTCACAGAGCACAAGAAAGGACCACGGCTCGGCCGGAGCACTGGCTATGACGGCTCGATCAGGCATCACAAAGCACAAGAAAGGACCACGGCTCAGCCGGAGCACTGGCTACGATGGCTCGGTCGGGCATCACAAAGCACAAGAAAAGACCACGGCTCGGCCGGGTAGAAAGGGGAGATGGCTACTCACCGAGTAGTTAGAGTTAGGGAGCACGCGCGGGGTCGGGGTACCTGGCGGCAGCGGTTCCTCCTCGGTGGCGAGGTCCTCCTCGGTACCTCGGACGGCGGACGGAGAGGGCGCGACTCCTCATCGAGGGGCGGCGGACGGAGAGGGGTGGCCCTCCTCGTTGGGGGAGAGCGCACGGCAGACGGAGGAAGAGGGCGCGGCGAATGGACGGAGGCGGAAGAAAGCTCAAGAGGCAGCTTGACGGCGTGGGCAAACTTAGTAAAAGGCTAGGGTTTTTAGGCATCGCACGATTTTATATATAGTAGTCATTTCCATAGGCGGTTGACCTTAGGAACCGCCTGTGAAAATGAATTTTCACAGGCGGTTTACCTTAGTAGCCGCCTGTGAAAACATATATTTTTCTCTAGAACCGGCAATGATTATTTTTTGTGAAATATTCTTTTATTACATATTAAGCTTCTTAAATTAAAGCATATAATTTGAATATTTGGATACAATGTTCTATTAGCTTTCTAACGATGTTTGAGGCGGTCCTTGACTGTGGATATATTTCGAGTAAAATAACGTAAAACATCAACTTGTTTGGTCACAATGACATTTTCAGAAACAGTACAATATTCAACAACGTACTCTGACAGTTAAAGCATATAACTTGAATATTTAGATACAATGTTCTATTAACTATTTGCCTTGAACTGTTTTTCCTACACTATCAAGGTGTATGTAGGGCATCACAAATCTATCTAGGGTTGCTTCTACAAGTTTGATCTTTTCTGGATCTCTGAAAGGTGGCACATCGTCGAACTGATTGTATCATTCCTCATCCTCCACATTCTCAACTCCGACAATTCTTTATTTTCCAGCAACAACTACGTACTATTTTCACAGACGGTTCACATAAGGAACCACCTGGGAAAATTAGTTTTCACAGACGATCCACAACTGCACGGGGCCGCAGTCACCTACTCAGATGGTTTGTTCTATGAACCGCTTGTAGAAATTAAGCCTAGGTATCTCAAAAAATAGCTTTTGTAGTAGTGTCCTCTCCTTCCGAAGAAACCAGCTTCCAGAATGAAAATGGAGTCGAAACTACACCTAATGATCTTTGGAAGCCGCTTACGCGTCGAAAGCCACCAATTCACCAGTTCCATGTTTGCCCGTGGAATAAAACGATGGAGGCCCACTGGCCTCAGCAGAAGGAATCAAACCTCATGGCTATAGACATAGCTGAGGAGAAGGTGTTGGATGGTTTCATCAGCCTGACAACATAGGGAGCAAGGGCCACCATTCCTCAGGTTATATCTTTGTAAGCAATCATTCGTCTAGTAGCAATCAAAGAGAGCCAACCAAAAGAAGAACTTGCATTTTTCTGGCACCTTCGTCTTCCATAGCTATTTCGCCCTAGGTAGCTCTGTTTGCCCGTAAAAGAAGACCCTGTATGCCAATGATAAGGAGTATTGCTGGTTGGTAGACCAACACCAAATGAACTTATCCGAAACATCTGTTAATTCAACCAGTTCCACGGTATCTCAAACACGCAGAAACTCAACCAAAACAGAGACTGTCAGCGAGCCCGTAATGTCTACGTACCTACCACTAGGTATACAATACATGAGAGATGTGCTATATGTGTACTGATCGTTTTGGTAGCGCGCTTCTATCATGACATTGCAACAAAGACAAAAGAGGCATGAGGACCCGATCAACTCCACGTCCTGTAGAGCACGTAGGTGTCCTGTGTTGTGTCGACGATTCCACGTGCTCTTTGGCCAGGTACTAGTAGGTGCTCATCATCTTGTGGCTCCCATCGCCATTATTACATTGTCCATTCCTTGCTCCGAGTGGCTAGCTTGGGCTTGAGGTTGGGCGCTGCTCTATTGGAAATTTTAAGGATGCTTGCAGTTTCCTAGTACAGCACCTTATTCTGAAATAGTGCCTATACCATGTGCAATTAAAATAATGGGATAAATCATTCCTGGAAAAATAAGATGTTCTGATAAGAAAATCAGATTTTGACAAGGCTCTGATGGGGTTAGTGTATGTGCTTGGAGATGAAAAGAAAATTAGATTTTGGCTAAATACTTGGCTCAAGCAATGTCCACTAAAAGTCTGGTATGATATATATGCTCTTTGGAATTTGAATGATCAGAAATATACTATTCACCAGATTTTGGGAGAGGGGTATGTGAATCTTTCTTTTAGAAGAACACTTGGTCCACAAGAAGTTGCAGAATGGCTAGTTGAATGCTCTGCTTCATAGTATTCAGTTGGCTGATGTACAGGACTCAGTGTAGTGGACTTTGGAGAAATCTGGAGATATTTCCACATCCTCTCTCTATAAACACATTACTTTTCCTGGTGTTTGAGATGCTAGAATTATTGAAATCTGGGAAACTAATTAAAATACATCTTAAAATTAGAATTTTTCTACGGATGCTGTACAAAAATATAATTCAATCTACTGATCAATTGTTGAGGAAAAAATGGAAGGGTAGTGAATGGCGTAAGTTTTGTGGGAGTAGAGAAACAGCATATCACATAATGTTCCAATGTCCTTTTGGTTAAATATGTGTGGTGTGTGTTTAGAGACATTTTTACTTTGGACCTCCCCTGTCTCTAATGCAAAAGAGTTTGTAGATATGTTTTTGAGCCCGGGGGGAGCAAACGAAGTGACTTGATGATTTACCTTCTAAGAGTCACTTGCTGGTCTCTTTGGCTGACAAGGAATTATCTCGTTTTTAGAAATTTTATCCGTATATATAGCGACTCAACTTTCACTACACACCTTTTTGGCTATGATTTATGTAGTTATATTGTTGCAAAGAACTACTACTCTGTAAATAGTTAGTGGAGGTACTTCCTAAAATAAATGTTCTACAATATTATTTCCACATGACAAATCTTGAAACCTACATGTACCTATATTACATTTTTGGACAATAGGTCCATCCTAGCTTTATATAGAAAGCCAAACGTTCTAGAGAGATACAACGAGGAAAGGAGAAACAAAAAAGATTGAAAACTAAAACGGTACTACCGAATAAGTTATACCATTATGTTTGTAATCATAAAGGATTTCTAAATAAACTGTATATATACACACGTTCTTAAATTATATCTAATTCCTGTGTTGTGCCAAGTACGTATGGTCTAGTCAAGGTAGTATTCCTTGTCTTCTTGTGTGCCTGCACGGTGGGCGTGTACAACGACCCTGGTGCCAGATCCATCCCGCCCCGACCTAGCTACCTTGGCAGCGATCCCGCCCGCCCTAGCTATCTTGCAGTCATGTCCAAATCAGCTATCAATCGTTACTACAAAAACCTTTAATCTATAGACGGTTCAAAGACAATGATCCCAATCTGTTTTGGCAAACTGACTATGATCATGGTTATCACTGTCGGTTCTTCATCCATGGTGTATGGAGAACTTTTCAATCAATTTTTAAGCAGATATCACAATCAGATGGAGCCTCGAACTAACTATATAATATCTTAGTCGGTTCAAGAATAGAACAGACTGTGATGTGTAATCAGGGCCAGTCCTTAGGTAGGGTAGGGCAGGGTAGCCGGGTTAACCGCCTTGGGCTCTGAAAGTTAGGGACCGCATCCGATATAAACACTTGTATGACTGTTTATGGGGTAATAATCAATATATTAGCTTAACTGTAGATCATCCGAAGCTCAGGAACATGTCCAGAATGGTAACTAGTCAGGCAACTAGGAAAATAAGAGAAGGCTCAAAATAGTTCCTTCATCTTTGTCCGTTCCTTTCTTAACATTTGTCCATTTCTTCAACCAAAGCATTCGTCAGTAATCATGGTAATTAGCCCAAGGCTGCAAGCCAAAGTCATGGTAATCACACATCCGTCCATTCCTCCATCTCGTACCCCTCGACCGCTCCTCTCTCCCTGAAAAAAAATGCCATCGACCGCCAACTGCTAGTGATCACTCCTTGCACTATTAAAGGAGGAGGTGAGTTCACACTACCGGATTTTGATACTTTGCCGTGTGCCCAGGGCACACGGCAAAGCGCTAAAAACACTCGGCAACATGTTTGCCGAGTGTAACACTCGGCATAACACTGTCGGCATACACAGTGCCGGCAAACAGCTGTTTGCCGAGTGTTTTATATCGAGCACTCGGCAAACATATTTGCCGAGAGCCAAATACGACACTCGGCCAAAAAAAGCGACCTAACGGCGCCACGGCCTTAACGGCCTCTTTGCCGAGTGTCTAATGTATACACTCGGTAAACCCGAGGACACGTGGCGCTCGCGACTTTGCCGAGTGTCCGTGGAATACACTCGTCAAATCACGTCACGTTTGCCGAGTGTATTGGAGGGTACTCGGCAAAGTGAGTACAGAATAGCGCCGAGATATCACTCTTTGTCGAGTGTATACACTCGGCAAACTGGCATCCAAAATGCCAGATTAAACAGCCTTGCGACACGTGTCACGTTTGCCGAGTGTTACACTCGGCATATCCTTGTTTGCCGAGTGTAACACTCGGCAAACTATTCTATACCAGACGGCCAATTGATCCATACCAAATTCAAAACTGTCGCTGCAATTCAAAAATAATTTATATATATATATATCACAGATTACCACATTCACATAAACCGTCGCATAAACATCACATAAACCGTCGCATAAACATCGCAAGTGACACAAACATCACAAATTGTCATGACAAGATAGCAAAATATAGTCCAAACAAAAAGAAAATGTTGCAGGCCGTAACGGACTCCACACTTGATTACCACCTTAACCTGCATCAATCAAGGAGCAGAAACACTAAGTAAGAAGTATGCATTTGAAAGTAAACAGAAATGCTAAGTATGGATATGGGGTTACAAAAGTAAGTTTTCAAAGTGAGGAGAACGAACCAAAGTGAGGTGGAGTACCAAAGTGCGAACCTCCAGCTCCAGGCGTATTCGATCCCTCTGATGGATACTGCACAAAGGAGGAGATAGTTAGCACAACACTCTATGGTTGTAGGAATGGCAATAATGGTGATTACAAGGTTATAAACTAACTCACAGGAGTGTGTGGAGCCTGTGGAGCAAGTGGACGAGAAAGGGTTGGCATCGGTGGCGGAGTTTGGCCCATTACAGCATAAAGGGGCGTCATCATCGCATACCACTGGGATCATTGCATCGGATTAAAGAAGCCGGGTGGAAAGATCTTCTCCAACTTGCAGAGCAACACAGGCGCCAGTCTTTCCATGTCTGCTACCACGGTATGAGATAACTCTTTAGCACAAAGCTGGCGGAAGAAATTGCTCAACTCCGCAAGCACTAGCCAAACATCCTCGGGGACATAGCCTCGAATCATCACCGGCAGTAGCCGCTCAAGCCATATGTGATAGTCATGACTCTTGAGCCTGTTGATTCGCAAAGTAGCTAAATTCACTCCCCTCTTCAGATTCGCTGCATACCCATCAGGGAACATCAAGGTTTGGAACCACTCAAGTACTTCCCTCCTTTGGGCCCTTGTGAGAACAAAATTGGCCTTTGGCTTCGTCCACGATTTCCCGCCTCTGGGAGGGGCCATGTCTAGCTTTGGTCTATTGCATAATCTCGTTTGATCGACTCTAGCCTTAACGTTATCCTTCGTCTTCTCAGGAATGTCCATGATTGTTCCAAAAATGGCCTCAGCGACATTCTTTTCAGTGTGCATTACATCAATGTTATGTGGAAGAAGGAGATCATCGAAGTATGGGAGATTCCACAAGCATGGCTTGTGAGTCCAGGCGTGTTGCTCACCATATCCCAAAAATCCATCTCCTTGGGCATTGGCCTCGAGAGCGTCTAACTGAGCACGAACCGCGGCACCGGTCATCTTAGGTGGTGCCGAGCCTTCGACAACTACATCTTTCGTAAAGTTCTGCACGTCTTGTCTGAATGGATGGTCAAGACGAAGGAATTGTCGATGCTTGTCGAAGGAAGAATATTTGCCACCCTTTGTCAACCAAATGAACATCAGAGCCGCCTTGCATACTGGGCATGGGAACTTCCCATGCACACACCAGCCACAGAATATCCCATACGCCGGTAGGTCATGCAGGGAGTACTGGTACCAAACATGCATTTTGAAGTTTGTCTTTGTAGCTCGGTCGTATGTCCAGACCCCATCCTCCCAAGCACGGACCAAATCATCCATCAGCGGCTCCATGTACACACTCATATTCTTCCCCGGGTATTCAGGCCCCGGAATTATCAGCGACAGGAATATGTTCTGTCGTTGAAAGATGACGCCAGGGGGGGAGATTGAGGGGAATAACAAACATGGGCCAACAGCTGTATGAGGCACAAGTCATACCATATGGATTGAACCCATCAGTTGCGAGCGCAATTCGTACATTACGAGCCTTTAGAGCTTTTTCACAATGAATCAGATCGAACCTCTTCCATGCTTCACCATCCGATGGATGTACCAGCTTGTCAGGATTGTATCGACGCCCATCTTTGTGCCATGTCATCTGTTTAGCAGATTCCACAGTCATATACAGCCGTTGGATTCTCGGTATGAATGGAAGATATCGAAGGATCTTCACGGGGATTGCAAGCTGCCTCTTCTGACCATCACCAGAGTCTACCTCAAGATACCTAGAGGAATTGCACTTCACACAGTACTTTGCGTCCGCGTGTTCTTTTCTAAATAAGATGCATCCCTTTGGACAAGCATGTATCTGCTCATATGGCATCTTAAGTGCACGGAGGACTTTCTTCGACTCGTACATGCTCTTTGGCAGAATGTGACCTTCCGGGAGAAGGCTACCAACAACTATCAGCATTGCGTCGAAGGTTTCTCGGCTGCAGCTAAACTGGGACTTGATAGCCATTAGGCGTCCGATGGCATCCAGTTGAGAAACCTTGGAATGCCCGTGAAGGGGTTGCTGCGCCGTAGACAACATATCATAAAAGTCCTTTGCGGTTGACTCCGGCACTTCCTCCATACGTGCTTCATTAAAATATGCGTCATGAAAGTCATCTAGCATGTCTCCGACCCCGACATCATAGTCGTTGGTGCGTTGACGCACCACCTCCTCTCTGGCACGTTCGGACTCACCATGGTAGGTCCACCGGGTATAGTGGGGCATAAACCCATTCTTACAAAGGTGTTGACCTATGACCTCCTTTGTTTGTTGACGCGTGTTTGCACAAATACTGCAGGGGCACCAAGTTCCACGAGGTCCCTTAGGCCTAGCAAATGCTAATTCCAAGAATGCATCGGTCTTCTGGATCCATTCATCGGTCAAAAAACCCTGACTAGAGCGGCCAGTGTACATCCACTCACGATCATCCATCCTCTAACATATTGGGAAACATACACATATAATATTTTTTATTCAGCAAGTAATATAAAAATCAATTTCATCTACCTATACAATTAATTATTTCCATCAAATATTTGTGTTTTACCATAAGAGGGAATCGACATGCATCAAACTATATAATAGGTAAAGATAGGTCCTAATCCCACCCGACGATGTGTACATTGGGCCGTTTCCATGCTCTACTCCAATCCGAGACAGAATTTCGGCAGCACCTCCCCGCTGTTCTCCAAATACACGTCTCGGCAACAAGCCAAGACAATGTGTATCCGGAGAACAACGGGGAGACGTTGCCGAAACTCTGTCTCGGATCGGAGTAGAGTATTGAAACGAACCCAATCTACACATCCTCGGGCTGTCCAAAAAATATGGACAATTCGAAACAGTTAAGGTTATAGATATGCAAAGACTTGCATATTTATAACCATAACTCTTTCAAACGGGAGACGCATAGGTTACGCGACATGCACATCCTAAACCCTAAATTAGCCAAAATTCAAAATTTCGACGGCACCTCCTTTGTAATAAATAGCAAAACTGACATAACAACACAACAACACAGACATGACAAATATGGAGGATACAACCATCTAAAGACTAACTCATAACCCATTCCCCGGATAGTATTGCCACGAGGACCCCATATGATCTACTTCATGTGCTATCAGCAACACATGCCCACAATGACATGAGTCACATATGAAGTCCTCATGGCAATACTCTCCGGAGGACGGGGCTAAAAGGAGGGACGAGCACATGGCTTCAACGGCGCATAGCGTGTGGCGGTACCTTGTACCCCGGGTGTCGGAGGCGGGCGGCGCGGGGCGAGGCTGCGTCGGCCGGCGCGGGGCGGGCCTGGCCGGCTCGAGGCGGAGCGGGCCGGCGCGGAGCGGTGTCGAAGGGGGTGGCGCGGGGCGGGGCGGGCCTGGCACGGAGCGGAGTCGGAGCGGTGCGGCGCTGGCCGGCGTGAGGCGGAGCGGGCCGGCGCGGAGCGGCGTCGGAGGGGGGCGGCGCGGGCGGGGCGGCGCTGGCGGGGGGCGGAGCGGGCAGGGCGGTGCGAGGCGGTGTCGGGCGGCGGCGCGAGGCGGGGCGGAGCGCCTGGTGCGGAGCGGCGTCGGTGGGGGGCGGCGCGGGCAGGGCGGTGCGAGGCGGTGTCGGGCAGCGGCGCAAGGCGGGGCGGTAGCAGCAGAGGGGGATCTGGGAGGAGGAGGAGGGCGGCAGCGGCGGATTGGGGAGCGGGAGGCGGATGCGGCGGCCGGGGAGAAGGAAAGATATTCTGAGATCTGTCCCTTCGCGCGGCCGGGGTGGGTAACCCTATATTCGTGAAATTGCCGAGTGTCAAATCTAGAACACTCGGCAAAGCGCTTGTTTGCCGAGTGTAAACGCAAGAACACTCGGCAAACACCTGAATTTTTTTTTTGCTACAAATGCACTTAATGAATTAAAAATAGCAAACGGAACCCAAAAAAATACCAGATTTTAAAATCGAATATGCTATGTTGTATGTTGAGTGTAGAAAAAGTTTCAAGGTCAAACGACGATTCAACCGTCACTTCGGCTTCAAACCTGATATGTTCCCTCTCGAAACCACGATTCTTCCTCGGAGATGCTTCAGTTTCTAAGCATCGTACGTGATAACTTTTGCGAAACCTTCTCAGATTTTTATCACAGCCTCTACGTATCATATCATGACACTATGGCAAGTCTCATGTTTTTCAGACTTTATTTGTTTTTTTTAGAATTAGAAAACCAATAAGCTACATGTTGGTGGTCGAGTGTTGCCGCCCAGATGTTTCAAATTTCTTTTCATTTCTTGGGTAAGGCCTAAAAATAGACTCAACAACATGAATATGATTTTTCTACCCATTTTTGTTCATTATTTCATGTACTTGCAGATCAAATTTGACTTATATTCATTAAAAGCCAATAAATGCACTTAATGAATTAAAAATAGCAAACGGACCCAGAAAAATGCCAAAGTTTAACATGGAATATTCTATGTTGTATGTTGAGTGTAGAAAAAGTTTCAAGGTCAAACGATGATTCAACCGTCACTTTAGCTTCAAACCTGATCTGTTCCCTCTCGAAACCACGATTCTTTTTCGGAGATGCTTCGGTTTCTAAGCATCATACGTAACAGCTTTTGCGAAACCTTCTCAAATTTTTACCACAGCCTCTACGTATCATATCGTGACACCATGGCAAGTCTCATATTTTTTTTTGTTGCTTTTTTGTTCCACCACTTCTCACTATGCTACCAGCTACCTTCTCTGATGTACTTAACGATGAACCAAGCAAAACCCATAGATCAGAAGGGCATCTTGGTGTGTCAAGCTGATATGCTTTTGCTTCTTCCACTTGGCAAGCATTGAAAATTCTTTCTTTGTCTGGATGACAGCTGGAATGATAGTATATAGCAGAGAAATTCCTTTTTTTGACGTCAAGCAAGAAGAATTGTCATTCTCCTTTGTTTGTGAGCTCAGCTCATCACACGGTAGCATCTTTGACACATGTTTAGAGCACAACTGATTCCAAGGGCCGCTCCCAGGAGTCCACATCTGCTGCATCTCAATCTTGAAACACGACTGAATTCTAACTCCAAGTTCATAACAATATCATCCTTAAACCATACTACAGTAGTACTGGAATCGATGTGTGACGGCCCTTGGTCGGTTGTTATTACGGGAAAGAAAAGAGAACAAAAGGAAACCAAAAAAAAAAATAAAGAAAAAAAATAGTTTGCCGAGTGCCTAATATCGGGCACTTTATGTTTGCCGAGTGCCCGTTAGACGACACTCGGCAAAGGGGCGACTCGCCGTCAGCCGCCGAACGGAGGGACACGTGGCGCGTTGTTTGCTGAGTGCCCGAATTCGCCGAGTGTTTTTTTCTCTTTTTGCCGAGTGCTATTGTTTGCCGAGTGTGTTTTGATGAATTTACTGAGTGCCTAATTGTTTGCCGAGTGCTATCGTTGGGAACTCGGCGTAGGTGGCTGTTTGCCGAGTGCCTGATATAATGCACTCGGCATACACGTAGGCACTCGGCATAGGCCTCGTTTCCGGTAGTGTCAGTTAGATCTAAACCTTCTTGTAACTTTGATTTTTTTCTTCTAATGTTTAAAGATTTCAATTAGAACTGAATGGTTGAGAGATACATAAAAGTAGAGGTGCAATTTAGATATCTACCAACATAGATGATTCTGTTTCTCATGGTACCAGTTCCTTTACTATAGTATGGTAATATGTGATCAAGAAAGCATTTATCTGAAAAAGGAAAAAAATGAATCAGTTAGATAGATGGCAGGATTATCGAAAAAAGGTGACATGTTGCCAAAGGGAATTTGCTTTTTCAAACTTTTGGGATCTAGTGACGATATTGTATAGTTCTTTTGGCAATTATGGATGGAGAGAATATAATAGAAGCATCTTAGTGAGAATTTTGCTCTACTTCTCTTAAACTATTTTTATCCTATTAGCATTTTACAGTTTCGTCGTACGTACTAATATTGTTTGAGCAACCGGACTTTCAGTGATTAATGGTTCATGTTCTTATGATCGGCTAAAGATTAGCTTTATAATTGCAATATAAGTATTGTTATTGTTACACAGAATCTCTACTTTTACCTTGCCCTAGGTCAACAGAAGGTCAAGACCGGCCCTATGTAGATTATCCCTAATCATATTCTCTTTATTTCGTTCCCTTTCTGATTTACTTCCCCGTTCTCATTCTCTTTATTTTCTGTCATCTCCAACAGCTTTCTTTAGAGGGGAATCGCGAAGGGAAAGGAAAGAGAATCCTATCTTGAAGGGAATGACCTGAGAATCCCGTCGTGAAGAGAAACCGTTAGAACGCTGAAAGGAACGAAAATCACTTCATGACAAGATTTTGATCCCAAAGGGAAGCCCTAATATATCACAGTCAATTCCATCCGCAAACCGACTGAGATATTATTGTAGTTGGCTTCGCTCTGGCTCTGATAGCGATAGGTTCTTCCAATGAAAGGTCGCAAGCCCTTTATTCTCCCGCACAACTCTTCGCCTTATCCCCACTACTACAACTGAAAGCGCCACGAGCCTCTAGAAAACCATGCATGCCTTCACCACAAGGTCGCATTCACCACCGGCACACCCCCTACCTTGCAACCATCGATCCTATCATCCTCGACAGCGACGACAACGGTGACACGGACAACCACAACGACGATGACGCTATTGCGCATGCCATGCATGAGGAACTCCCTCCAATGAAGCTGCTATTGCGCAAGCCGTGCATTAATGCAGATGATCATGATGCTCGTGCCAGTAATTTTTTTGAACGGTCGTGCCAGTAATTTTGGCATGTGAGCATTATCGGTTGGTTTGAGACAGCCGGCCGGCCGGCCGGGACCCACCTAGCTAACCTGCAGCTGTCCACACAGTGACAATTCGCCTCATGCACGCAGGATTATTAGAGTAGAATATTTTTAGTTCTAATTTTTTTTAAAGTTGAGGATAGATTTGACGTGTTTATGTGAGCCATCTTGTGTTTATGTGAGCACAAGAGTGTTGATGTGAGTCATCTTATGCTCATTCTAGATTAAAAGTAAGGGGTGCAAAAAACTTTATTATAATCTATCGACTATATTTTCTATAATAATTTAGGGATGGTGTTCTTCCAAATAAGCTCTAAAGGTCTATTGGCTAGTGGTTTTCTTGACAAAGACGAAGCTTTCTTTTTCACGAATAAAGATGGGCTTCTTTAGGGACCAGGTGGACCATGATCCATAACCCCCTTTTTGTCAAGTAAATAGTACTGATAAAGCCCCTAGCCCCCTACTAAGTTGTAAAAGCATGTGCGGTGGAATTGGCCCCTGTCTTCATCGCCGTCTCTCCCCTCAATCTGTACTGCTTCTTTATAGAGGCTTGGGCATCTATAGCCATGCCGGCAAGTGCTAGTGTACTACTACAAGGTTCTCTCTGTAAGTTTGGACGGTTTGAACGCCCCCGGTCGACGTGATGACCACAACACGTAGGCTTGTCTGCAAGCAAATCGCAAGAAGTGCAACCCTCTGCAACTGTTAGGCCTCCGTTCCACTCAGCCATAATTCCTATAATTTCACTACCGAAAAACAATAAAGAAAACACATATAAGTGACGAATCACTATATGACCTGTAACTTATATCGCCTCATGTCAGGACTAGGTATTTACCTGTTACAGATAACAGATAATAGGTGACGAGTCGTAATACTATGCGTCACCTATAACATGAGTGATGGGTAATAACTAAACCCATCACTTGATGGGTCTTCCTGCACTAATTTTAAGTGACGGGTCATATTATGACTTGGCAAAGGTGACAGATCTCTCTGGATCAGTCATAAGTGACGGATCGTAACATGACCCATCACTTATAATAAATAATAAGTGACAGGTAATACTATCACATGTCACTTATTAGTTAGATCTGTTTTAACAACTGATCAGCCACTATATGAGCAAACAGTTACTCAACAGTTCCACCTGCACAGTGTTGACGATTTTTTGGGCTTCGCTAGAGTTTTTCTAACATCTTGTTGATTTGAAGTTTGAATTGATGCTAGGTCCTTCAAGGTTTGTATCTCCCCTTATTTTCTCCTCTAATCCCTATTTGGTAGATTTGTTATGCTTTGACTTGTAATCAGCCATTTTGCATCTTTATTCAAAATGTTAGTACAAGTAAGCTGTATTTATATTAGATTTGATACTAGGTTTTCCTGATCTATCGCGAGCTGTCACAGATTTTGTAAGAAATTTTTAATTGCATGCTTAACCAAAAAATTAAGGTAATTGCTAAGGAAGAATGAATGTCTTTACATTAATTGTAGATGACAGACAGAAGTTGGATGTACCTTGAGACCTGGACTTGTCCGGAGTACCTGAGTGGGGTGAAGCATTTCATGAGTGCTGCCTTGGCGGATATGAAAGATCGTGGTAAAATAGCAATGTATTATCCATGTCACAACTGGAAGAATGATAATAAGTTTCTGAAACCAGACAATATCCATACACACTTGGTTATACGTGAATTTAAAGAGAACTATATATGTTGGAACAAACATGGCGAGAAAGGTCTTAACAAAAGAGAGTTAGATCGGGCCCTCCATGCCGACAGTGTGGATCAAAGACTTACACCCAGTGAAATGGATCATGATTTTAGGGATGAGAACATATTAGGTTTCAATGATAATGATCTCGAGGATTTTGTGGAGAATATGAACTAGATGGTGCGAGATGTCGAGCGGCATGACGAATATAACAATGGCGAGTTTGCTAAATTCTAGGACTTTGTGCGAGATTCCAAGACTCCCCTTTATCCCAACTGTAAGGAGAAGTACATGCGGATATTTGAGAACCTAAGGTTCTACAGCTGAAGGATCCCTACGGTTGGACTGACAAGAGTTTTGAAGCATTGCTGGATCTTCTAAGGTACATGCTACCGGAGGGGAACTTGGTGCCTGAGGACGTCTACGATGCGAAGAAGATAATTTATCCTTGAGGACTAGAAATAGAAAAAAATACATGCATGTAATAAGGATTGTATCTTGTTTCGTGGAGAGTGTGCAGAGCTGGATCAATGTCCTGTTTGTGGAACCCATCGATATAAGCGTAGAAATGATGGTGGTGACCGGGATGGAGGCAAGAAAAGCAAAGGTGGTGTGGTATTTTCTTGTAATTCCCCGTGTGAAGTGTCTGTTTGCCAACAGAAATGAGGCATAATTGGTGTGTTGGAATAAGGAGAGTCATAAGAACGATGCAATAATACGGCACTCGGCAGATCCCGCTCAGTGGCAAATCATTTATTCCACATTTAGTTGGTTTGCTAAAGAATTGAGAAATATTAGATTTGCTGTGAGCATAGATGGCATGAATCCATTCGGTAACATGAGTACCCCACATAGCATCTGGCCTGTTGTATTGTCGATCTACAACCTTCCACCCTAGCTTTGTAACAAGCGAAAATAAATTATGCTGTCGATCTTGATATCAGGACTAAAATAACCTGGCAACGATATCAATGTGTACCTCAGGCTTTTAGTCGATGATCTTAAGAAACTCTGATCGAAAGGCATCGAGGTTTGGGATCAATACAAGCAAGAGTACTTTACCTTGCATACCATATTGTTCGTCACCATCAATGATCTGCCAGCACTTCGTAACTTATTAGGTCAGAGCAAAAGAAAAAGTGAAGCTTGCCCACATTGCTTAGATGACACATGCAGTTTGAGGTTGAACAACTCAAAGAAAATAGTGTACATATGGCATCTACGTTTCCTTCCCAGGAAGGACCCGTACCGAAACATGGACAAGCAGTTCGATGGCACAAGAGAGAAAGTGTTACCTCCGAGGCATTTTACCAGGGAATATGTCCACAATCAGGTTAAGAATATCAATATTGTCCTTGGCAAGCGAAAACAATCCTCTAAGGATGATGAACAGTTAGGAATGTGGAACAAGAAATTAATACTATTTGAGCTAGAGTATTGAGAAAAACTAGATGTTCACCACGCTATCAACAATATGCATGTAAATAAGAATATCTATGAGAGTCTGATCGGTACATTGCTCCAAATGAAGGGAAAAGAAAAAGAGCATGAGAACGCATGAGCTGACCTTGAAGAAATAGGTTTAAGGCAAGAGCTCCATGCACATGATATAGACAAAGGAAAACACCAACCCCATAGCAGCTATCACTCTCTCCAAGATGGAGAAAAAAAGCATTTTATGAGTTCTTGCACAGTGTGAAAGTTCCCTCCGGTTACTCGTCTAACATCGCAAGACTTGTTTTGGTGAAAGTGTTGAAAATGAATTTTGCCTTGATAAAATCCCATGATTGCCATGTGATGATGATGTCACTACTTGCGGTAGCTATTAGAAACATCCTCCCAATAAAGGTTCGTAAGGCTATCTGAGCCTGTGCTTTTTCTTAAATGTAATTGAATAAACGGTGCTTGATCCAAACTCGCTAGAGAAGCTAGAAAGAAGACACTTTAAGACTATGTCTTCTTGAGGTGTATTTCTCACCATCCTTTTTCGATATCATGGTACATCTCACTGCTCATTTTGTGAAGGAGATACACAACCTTGGCCCCGTGTTCTTGCATCATATGTTTCCATAAGATAGATATATGGGCATTCTCAAGTCATATGTAAGGAATCGAGCCTTTCCTAGGGGATGCATCATGCAGGGTTATGCCACGGAGGAGGTATTAGAGTGGTTTGTTAATTACATTGACCTAAATAACCTAAGGCATGCCTAAGTCTCACCATGAGAGTAGGCTCGCAGGTGTAGGGTCTAGGGAAGATGGAAATTACTCCTAATCCAAAGGCATACGACCGAGCTCATTTCCTCGTGCTGCAACAAATGAGCAAAGTGCGCCCATATGTCGATGAGCACAAGCAGATGCTACTTGAAGAGAATTTGGGGCAGACCGAAGCTTGGGTTTCGAGGCAACATATGCGAAGGTTCACGACTTGGTTCCGAGATTGAATTAGACAATCGAGTACTCCTACAAGTGCTCTGATAAAAAACTACCATCGGGTCCAATATACACAATTATGACATATCAAGGGTACAATATAAACGGATACACATTTTATATGGTTGCCCAAGATGAGAAGACCATATATCAGGACAGTGGTGTCCATATAGATGCTTATGACAACAACATGCAAATGGACACATACTACAGTCAAATAGAGGAGATTTGGGAGCTGAACTACTTGGGATTCAAGGTAGCCCTGTTTCGGTGCCATTGGGTACATGGGGCAAAGGAAGTCACTAATGACAAGTATGGATTCACTAGCGTTGATCTCAAACATGTCGGATACAAATCTGAACCCTTCATACTCGCTAAAGATGTTCGCATGTGACCGACACAACAAAGAAGAAACGTCATGTGGTTTTTGCTGGGAAAAGACACATCATCGGAGTTGCAAACGTTGTTGATGAGGAGGAGTTCAATCAATTTGATGAAATCCCCCCTTTTGCTACTGCAATCATGCCACGCCTTTCGCCGACTGAGAAAACTCCATACATGCGCTCCTACCATAATGAAAGGATCCATACCAAGAAAGCACGAAATGGGTGAATTTGAATTTAATTGTCAAATTTGTAATATTAATGTCAAATTTGAATTTTAGGTTTCAAGTTATTTGAATTTATAATATTAATGTCAAATTTGTAACATTAAGATCATATTTAAATTTGTATATATTAAATTTGCAATATTAATGTCAAATTTAAATTATTAATTTCAAATTTGTAATATTAATGAATTTGAATCTGGAATTTTTGTCAAAGTGATAGGTAACAGGTGATATTATTCACTTGTTACTAATTAGAAGTCATAGGTAATGGGTGATACTATTAACCCATCATCTATGATTTTCAGTTATAAGTGACGAGTGATATGTTAACTCGTCACTTTTTACGTAAAATAAGTCATAGGTGATAGGTGATACTATTAACACATCACCTATGACTTCAGGTCATAAGTGATGGGTGATATGTTAACCCATCACATTTTACATAAAATAAGTGACAGGTGGTACTTATAGGTGACGAGTGACATTCATCACCCATCACCTATGACCTATTTGTATATATACCGAGTCCTCGCGCGCACTACATTCATTTTGCCTAAGTTATTTTGCCCGCGCTAGATTTCGTCGCCACCTAGAGTCTCCTCATGCGCCGCTCTCGTCCCCAATGAGCCCTGGCCTCCTCACACGCCATTCGGCCTCCCCACGTGCCGCTCGGCATCCTCGTCCCCGACGCACCTCCTCAGCCTCCCCGTCCACAAACTCCCTCCGTCGACCACTGCCTCCGGCCACCCTCCAACTGAGCTGACCGCACTACGATCTCCCCCACACCGAGGTGAAGCTCGCCGGCCCCTTCCCCCACTCCCCCTCATATTTTAGATCGAGGTGAATCCTGCAGTAGTGTAGATAGTAGCTACGGTTTAGGTGCGTACTTATGTTGCTCAGTGATGACTTGATTTACTGAGATCGAGCATGATTATGAGTACAATAGCTTAAGACCTGTGATCTTGCTTAATGTATTTGGTAGCTCTAGAAGTCCTCGTTGATAGCACTCTCTGATATGTTCTTGTATGCAAGGTGCAGTGCTTAATTCAGTTTTACAGTGAGCTATTTATTATCATTGATCCTTAGAAGTTGTGTTGCTGTTAACTCAGAACTTGTTTAGCATACTAGATTCTGGACAAGGAAGTTGATTCATCATTTTGATTTTGTGAGTAATTGTTTGTAACTTGTTGTTCCATTTCCACACCTGTCTTGGCATCTCTTTACTAGTTCTGTCCAGAATCTAAGTGTTTTGTTTGATTCAGCGGCACACTCAATGATTACTTGGTTTGAAGGCATTGACCAGGTTTTATAGCTAGTTGAGAACTTTATAATCTGCCTAATCGATGAAGTAATCAATAGAATAATTAGGGGGCAGGAACTTAATTGTCCTGGGGCCAATTGTTATTTATTTTCTGAGAGCACACTTATACATGCTTCACACATGTCGAGTTCATGGTTTACACATGATATTTGAAACTGTTATTCTAGTTTTGCTATCAAAGATCATGTGTATTGACCATTGATCGAAATAATTACCTAAGATCGAAATAATTACCTAAGAAAAAAGACAGAAACTAACCCAAGAATGTAGCAACAATCCTTTCCTTCTTACTGGAGACTTTAGTACTGTAGATGTGTTCTCTTTATTGATATTTGAATTTTGAGAAAATACATAGATACATCTTCCTAAAGTCCTCCAACTTGATTTAGTGTACAATAAATTTTTGATTGCTATCTTTTAGTCATTACAATTATATTAGGATCTCTAAAATGTTAACACACATGGAGTGACCCAATCCATATGAATGTTTTTGTAGAATTCTACACAATGTCGGATTTCATGGAATTAGCTTGGTGACCATGATTCTCTATATCTTGACACAGCTCCTAGTTGCGAGAAGAAAGGAATACATTCTTTTATATATGGACTATGCAAACTAGTTATTTTTTAAAAGCATATATATGTCTATGGATAATCCCCAAAGGTATAGATATCAGCTAGAATAGGAGAGGACTAGTGCTGAAATAGTTTTTAGTGTCCAAGATGGTAGAAAAAAATAGAATGTGGGATCATGCTGCATGCAATGACTAAAGTTGATAAAAATGAAGGGGGAGATAGTTCGACTTTGCAAACTTAAGAAAATCCTTAACCTTGATTCCTTTCTTTCTTCTAAGAAACAATAGGGAGAAAGAGGACTGTCACCCCTAAGAAACCAAAAGCACAGAGGATGATAGCACTAGAGACCACCCCAACACAAGATGGAGTGGATAGGAGCCTAAGCCCGCACACGTCCTTCTCCGAGAGCAGCAAAAATCAGTATCACAGCCTGAGCACTGACCCATCACTGATGCGGGAGAGCCAACATCAGGCAAGTGACGAAGAATACAATCCCGCCGAAGAGGTATTGATATGAGTCAATGCATTGTATACTTATTGAATGGAAGAGTTTTTTATTTATGTCAACTCCCCTTGTTTTCTCTCTAGATGGCAGAAACATAATCTCTGAGCTAGACAGCTAGTAGCGATGCACGAGCTCAAAAGGCAAGGTCACAAACACAGTGGTCGATGGATTAGGTTACCGTCATGAGAATCGATGCTAACGGGCTGCCTATAGATAAAAAGGCCTTGAATAGATTCTAGAGGGTCGCATGGTTCATTGCTCGGGAGAAGGTGCCGATAACGACTAAGTTCGAAGACCTTAGTGATGAAGGTAAGAGGGACTTGTTCGATAATGTCGTCAAGGAGTATCTGGAGTACCCTGGAAACATTAGTGAATGTCAAATGATCGCCATGCTCAATGCAGCAATGAAAGCGATCGCGAAACTTCACCAAAGCTTTAAGAGCAAGCTTGTGAATCGATACTTGGCTAAAGAGGTGGTGCCCTTCGAGGGCTATAAGCACTTGAAAGAGAAATATTGGGATGCTTTTGTGTTGATGAAGAACTCAGAGCAGTTAAAAAGGAGAGTGAGGAAAAGAAGCAGCTTCGGGCTAGGAACAAGCATAATCACATGACCGGCGCAATCGAGTACGTTGGGAAAAGGGCCAAATGGCAGTCAGAGGATGAATAGTCATCTAGAGAAGGTTGCAAGAATCCTTGGCTCCAATTCTTGAGACGATCGCAGTCATATTTGCATGCAAGGGGTGAGCTGTCCGAGAGTGGGAAAATCACATTCGGAAACACCAAAACTGAGGCAATCACAGAAAAAGTAAAAGGAAAGGAAGCCGAAGCCAACCAAGGTTCTTTCACCGGGGTCAGGGAACATAATGTTCTCTCAACGATGCTGGGAAACCCAGAGCACCTAGGTTAGTGCAAGGTGTGTCAAATTCCCAAGGCTAGAAATATGAATTTTTCGAAGACTTTGGAATGTACAAGAAGAGGAAGAGGCCTGCAGTGGATGTGGATGCATTAACACAGATATTGACATAGGATATCACCTAGAAAGTTTACACAAACATCATAGAGTAGCTTGCAGCAAAGGGAATAGATATTTCCATCAAAGTGGAAGCTAGCCCCCAGAGCTACAAGGAAGAGTAGCTGCGCCTCCATGGAGGTCAATCAATAAGTAGTTGCTATCGTGACTGAGCTGGATATGATTGACTTGCTTGAAGGGCCCACGCCCTGTAGCCTTGTAATTAGGCCTGGCGGGTATCACTTCGAGGTTACAAGGGATCATGTGCTTCCAGGCATCCGCATCTTACATACGGTCCCGATACGTGCAGGCTATGCCATGGTTACGGTGAACATGGTACATAGCAATGCCAACCGATCACGTGTTAGAGCTCCCCCACAATGGTGAAGTCACAACTCTAGGAGAAGCTCTTCGTCAAAGGATCCAGTGGAGGAGGGGAGACATCATTATCTCCAATGCATCTCAGTCTAGATGAGCTCCAAGTGCACCGCTGCCATGCCCCTCACTTCCAGAGAAGGTAGCTTCACTACCTTCTCCTCCTCTAAAGAAGCTGACTTCACTGTCTTCTCCTTCATATCCGATAGTCTCGCTTCCAGAACCAATTCCGTCACCCCTAAAGAGCCCAAAGAAGAAGGAAAAGGGAGCTGAGAAGAAAGTCTCTAAGAAGAATCTGCTGAAGATATCGAAGGCCATTGTACCGGTGAAGAAGTTCACCGGACATTGGAGCAGCGTGGACTAGTGACAACATGAAATTTCAATATGGGAAGCCCATGATGACGGTAGATGGCCTATCAAGGGCGAGACGAGCATGTGTCGACCTGCATAATTACTTCATGCAGGCTTCTAGAGACAACAATACTATATCCATAGTCGTACAGTACAAACGATGGCACTTCTTAAGTAATGACGACGGCTACTTCATTGTGGGTTTCAATAACTTATATGACCTCTTTAACCTTAATGGCCTGAACTCTTCGTTATTACTGATCTTCACATTATAAGTCCCTTGAAATTGAATATTTATAATTAATACCACTAAGTTTGAATCTAGCTATGTTGTTACCTGTAGACACTTGTTGAAAGAAGCAAAGAAGAATAAGGATTCCATCGCATGTATTGATCCTAAGGCCATTACAACATCGGTCATCCAACTTCACCCCGATTACACTATGGACCATGTGGCTGGCAATGCAACAATATTCCAAAATGCCGTATCTGATGGGTACCCACAACACCGGTGGCCATGGATCTTACTGGTCATTTGCCTCAAGTGGGACTTGGTGTTCTACCTCGACTTGTCAAGACCAGTAGGAAGAAAAGGCAAACCTGGGGAGCGTGATTACAACGCTATAAAAGGAATGCTCGACGCGTAAGTTTTGCCTGACTTAGTTTACATATTTAACTTTTCTAACATTCAAATGCTTCCTAATCGATCCATCCTTATGCAGGGCTTTTGACAAGTACATTCGAGCTCAACCTGACTATGATGCAAAAGTCAGCCGCAGACTGACACACAAGATGGGGTTCACGATAAATGCTACCTAATAGAATACCAAATGCTCTTTGTTACTGTTCTTTTTTTCTTTTTATCTAACACTAAATTTTCTTTCTAGCAGTGCCACCAACAAACCACCGGCAACACCTGCACATTCTATATTGCATGGAACATGCTTCTCACGCACCACATGAAGGATATAAAATCCTACAATGTAAGTTCGATACGAGATTATTTGTAACTAATTTTAGTAATTTGTTTAGGAATCCGATGCTCTTTTTTTCGTCGACGGTGCACTTATGGAGATTGGATGACGAATTCTAGAGTTCTTGGTGGCTGAAGTCATAAGCCCACACGGCGAGTTTCACTATTGAATCCCTAGGTTATGAGGTCTTATGTAATATGAGTTGATCTGAACTTTGCAACATTTGTGATTTTGTAATGAATTCATTGGAACTTTGTAACCTTTGTGATTATGTGATGAAGCGAGTTCTTATATGCGTGTTTGTTGATAGAGATTTGAATGTGTTACTGTTGTTTGCAAGGAGAAGATGGCTGTAAAATCCTGGCTACGCTTTAGGATGCAGCCTGAAAATAGGACATTCCTATAAGGTAACATACACATAAGTGATGGGTAACTATCTTACTCGACACTCATGTATTCCTCTCAGCACATGGATGGCAGACATAAGTGACAGGTAACTTGCCAAGTTACATGTCACTTATGTTAGGACATAAGTGATGTGTAACATCTTCATCCGTCACTTATGTTAGTACATAAGTGATAGGTGAAGACGTTACCCATCACCTATGTCTGTCGCCCCAGCATATGGGAGACGCTCATAGGTGACAAGTAATGGTATGACCTTTCACCGATGATATTATTGATGACGGGTTATTACCCGTCACCAATGACTAGTCATTAGTAATACATTCGGGGTGACATGTGCGGGACCCGTCACCGATAAGGTTTATTACCCATCACGTATAAGTTTTTTTTATGTAGTGTTTATAGTTAAGTGCGTATGTTGCAGGTCAATCATGATTCGCATACAGATCAAGTGAGAATCGCCATTTCGGTGTAATTCAGATTAACATGTTAACCTTTCTTTTAGAACCCCCCCCCCCCCCCCTAAAAAAATAAAAAGAAAAAAAGAAACCATAAGAACTTTCTGTGTATAAGTTTTCAGAGCTCTCAACATTATAGTGATGCGAAGGGATAGTGTTCCGTGATGTACGTTGCAGTTTTTTTCATAGTTAAAGTCGGCCCACAAAATCGATTATGTGACTGAAGTTCAGAACCATAGGCCTTAAGTCATGTATCCATCAGTAATATATAGTGCCCAAAGGTCATTTACCAGCTCTGCTTGATGGGACTTGGTTGAGGAACACGAAAATTCAACTAGGGCATGTGGACATGTATGGTTTGTTATGAATGTTCATTTATGTTTGAGGAGTAGATAAAAAAAGTAGATGAGAGAATCAATGAATTTATGAGCATAGGTGTGAGAGCTGGACGTTCTCTGTGCAGGTGCATGCGCATGCGGAGTTATATTTCTCGAGCTACACCTTTTGTATACTAACTTTTTTTCTCTTTAGTTTATTCCCCGCGGGTCTCAGTCATTTGTACTGGTGTTCGTGAGACCGTGAGCGACCTAGATAGGGTTCATTGTTCACCAAAAAAAAAAAAAAAACCGAACTTTATACAGGTATTCTAGCTTCTAAATTTGGCTAACAAAAGTATCCACACTACTAATTAAACATAACAATATTAAGTATGTATCTTGTGATTTTATGTAGCCGTTCTTTAAGTGAACCAATTCTTTTTTCCAGGGAAAGATCTTTTCTTTTTTGGTGCGCAGTGTATACATATTGGATATACATACATACATACAAAGCTGCTTATATACTCACAAGCCACAGCTCTGCTGATGACTTCGTTTTCCAGCTTGTTCTGTTTAATTTGTCCTCTTGCTCCTTCAGTGCTAGATCTAAGATTTGGTAGCTAGTCTTAAGGTTATGAGGCTAGCTAGCTTCTTGTGTCGTTTTTCTGACAGAAAGGTACGTGGTCCTGTCCTGACTGATACTGTGATACATCGCTATCCAAATTTGTTGTCGAGCCCACAACGCGAGGCGGCTGAGAGAGAGAAAAAAAATTTGAACCCAAGTGGATCTCCGTTATGAGCATTAATATCGATGAACGAGGCTGGCTGCAGACCATGTCTGAACTCCTGTGTGAGGAAACAAATCTGAAAACGATGAATGATCCTTTCGTGTGAATAAGTTTTCTCTGGCTTACAAGAAAAAGATGTGGAAATGAAAAAGATGTGGAGCAGGATGCATAGATAGGATAACCCTGTCTTCGTCTTCATCCCTACTGTGATCTCACATATGTGGACCACAAATAAATATTATTGTGAAAGCACGAAAAGTGGAATCTATGAATGACATATATACACACTTGCTGTAAATCGATTATTGTCCGGCGCGCATCTAATTATAAGAAAAAAAAATTGATATGACACAGTTCCATTATATAAGTGGTACTTAGAAAACCTAAAATAAAGTATCCGTGGCCGCTCTATGTTCACAAATATCCATCTATCTGTACCTTTACTGGTTAAAAAAGTTTAAGTTTCACATAACCTTGTCACACTTGTTCACGCCTCAACAGTGACAAGTTTCGTCTAGGCCATCTGTTAGTTTGATTAATTATTGGTTGTGATTCATCTATTTTTTAATGTTGTCATTAGTGCTTTATTTTACACACCTATTGTCCTTATACATCTTAAACTCATGCATGTGTTTAGCTCGCTGAGTTGGGAATTTAAAATAATATTTTAATTATCTTTGTCCCGTAAAAGTAGTTAAATGTTTCAAATTGCACATTTTTTATCTACGGTATGATGCACTCTCCTGTTGCATGTATCCGACCCCCTTCGTTCATGCCCGTGCATCGTCCGTTTGCAAAAAGTTCACGGCCGATCGTCCATTACCGTCTGTCACGTGGCCGCGGGGTGTGAAATTAAAGATGGTTTGATACATTGTACAAATATAATTGGCTAAATTCTAATATTGTTACTTGGCTTGAGTTTGAAGTGCACAATGTGCGGTAACTGGTTCAAAAATGGATTCGACGCGGTGTGTGATGATTCCAAATAGTTATGTCAGTTACAGTGGGTTATATGTTCCTTATCAAACTAGCAACCATATATGGGTTCCATACATGGGAAATCAATTTATGATATAACAGTTCAAAGAAGTAAAAAAATATAGTATAATAAAAAAAAAGATTTACATCATAAAATTCACAACATGCACATGTAATTTCAGAGGGAGGAGAATATATAAGAAGTACCTAGACAAAAGGTGGAGGAAACCGTACACTACTGTAAAACTGATTATAAATAACGGTTTATTATTGCCAGTTATGCAAGAATCGGCAGTGAAAATATATCAATACTGGTTCTTAATCTTTCGTGCTCGAACCGTGATGGAGTCACTAAAAACCGACACTGATGGTCGGTATCAGTGCCGGTTCGTGTTACAAGCCGACAATGAAGCGTAGCCCGGACACGAAATTTCCATTCAATGGAATTTTGGCTGTCTTGCGACATCCGATCGGCTCGATCTTATCTCTTCATGCTCGTTCGCTCTCTCTATCTCTCTCTATCTTATCTCATCGCGCTTGTCTTCTCTCTCCTGCCTGTCGTCCACATCCTCGTTCTCCACCTCCACCTTCCCCGTTGGCCGGGTCTACCCGTCAAGCGCAGCGGGCTCCTCAGAGTTGACTGAGGCCACTACCACGCCCACCTCCCTGTTGTGGATCCTCCTCCCTCATGGCGATGGTGGTCCCCTCCTCTGGCACGGTGAGAGCGGCTGCTTGGTACACCTCCTCGGTGTACTCCGCCGTCATCTTGGTCAACAGCGGTGAGAGGTCCACGGGGTTGTGCGTTAGTGCTGGGGCCACGCAGTGGCGGCAAGATCCACACGATGGCGTGCGGATCCATAGCAGCGGAGTCCTCCATGGTGGTGCACAAGATCTCGGCGAGGGTCACGCGGCGGATCCCATTGAGGAGCATGGCAGCGGGTCCACGGCTCGTGCTATGGCGGCGGCATTCGAGCCACCACGTTATCTTGTTATGCAGGTGTTCGCCATCATCTCGTGTGCCGTCTGATGCATGGCGCCAACTTCCCCTCCAGCGCCGACGGTGCCCGGTGGCAGCGGCAACATGAGCAGCATCCGATCCGGCTTAGAATCGAGCCAGCTCATTTTTTTTCTCCCCAGAACACCTATCACTATTGGTTCTAAACATGGCAGTGATAGGTACTGATCATCAGTGCTGAGTAAGGACTACCTATTCCAAAATCGACGTGTGTTAGGCTAAAGCGTAGACCCTCTGCAAGGAGTTTGAAGACCTCAAGTTTGAGAACGACGAAAGCGTTGATGACTTTGCCATGTGCTTGACTGGGCTCATCAACAACATGTCCATCCATGGAGAAGAAGTTTTGGAGAAGAACATTGTACTCTTGTTCCTTCGAGTGTTGTTGCGCCGCTACTGTTAGATGGTGATCTCCATCAAGATTATGGTTGATCTCAATTATCTTACCATTACAGATTTGATTGGGCATGTGAAGGTAGCCGAGGAGCGGTTTGAACTCGACATGAAGGAATAATGCAGCGACAAGCTCCAGCTCATAGAAGAGGGATTAATGGCCCATGCGCACAAAATGGTGCGAGCAAAATGGATCCTTGTGGAGCAATAGTAGCAATTCTACCAGCAACATGCATCATGGCAAGAGTTGCGGAAAAGGCAAACCTATTGATGCGCATGACACCAAGGAATGCCAATCCTCTAGTGGGAATGGAGGTGGAGCGGGCGCTATCGACAAGGATAAGTGCCACTACTGTGGCAAGAGGGGCACTGGGCTCGTGAATGTTGCAAGAAAAAGCGCAAGGAGGTTCCCCTCACCCAAGATGTCGATGATGAGGAACAATCCCTTCTGATGGTGTAGGTGTCCACTACCGAGCAGCCACATGTGACCTCTTGGCCCTTCTGATGGTGCAGGTGTCCACCAGAATAGCCACACCAGAGTGCATCAATGGTCACATGTTCCTGAATGAGGAGCGCATGAAGGTCGAGCTTGGCGAGCAAGAAGAACAAGCCAACCCCAAGTGGTACCTCAGCACGGGATCCTTGATCCATATGACCGGCCACCATGCTGCCTTTGCTGAGCCCGATGACACCATCACCAGGACAGTCAAATTCGATGATGACTCAGTGGTGGACATCTGTGACTAAGGAAACGTGATGTTCAACATTCACGACAATGAGCATCTAGCCTTCTCTGATGTCTACTACATACCAAGGATAAGAAGCAACATAATCAGTTTTGGTCAGCTTGATGAAATTGGGTGTGAGATGCACACTCACGTCGGAGTGATGTGGATCTATGATCATCATAGGAAACTCCTCTCCAAGGTATGCATTCAAGAAATCGTCTGTACATGGTGAATTTTTATATTACCTAGCTGATGTGCCTGTCCGCGTGCTGTGGTAGTGTGGCCTAGAGCTGGCACGCTCAATTGGGCCATCAAAACTTCCATGCACTCCACAAGATGGCACACAACTAATTGGTTTGTGGCCTCCTAGAAATTGACCAAGTTGGCTAGCTCTGCAATGTGTGTCTCATCAGCAAGCAGCGATGCCATCTGTTCCTGCAAAAGGCCAACTTCTGGGCAACCTAACTCCTCGAGCTAGTGCATGTTGACCTTTGCGATCCCATCTTGCCACCAACACTAGGCGGGAAGTGCCATTTCCTACTCCTTGTCAATGACCATAGTAGGTTCATGTGGTTGGTCCTTTTATCGAAGAAGGACAAAGCAGAGACGGCCATCAAGCAGTTCCAAGCCAACACGGAGCTTTCCTATGGCTGCAAGCTTTGCTCGATTAGGATGGATTTTGGCGGCGAGTTCATGGCCGCCATATTCATGAACTACTGCATGGATCATGGCATCAAGCGTCATCACATAGCATTGTACTCACCACAAGAAAATAGTTTGATGGAGAGGTGAAACCAGGGCGTCGTGGGCATGGCAAGGAGCATGATGAAGGCCAAAGGTGTACCCAGCTCATTCTAGGGGAGGCGGTCAATAGTCGTGTTCATCCTGAATAGATCATTCACACGAAGCCTCGAAGGGAAAATATTGTATGAAGCCTGGTATGGAAAGAAGTTGAATGTCCATTACTTCCACATCTTTGGCTGTGTCACTCACATCAATGCGGCAAATCCAAACATAAAGAAGTTGGATGATCGAAGGAAACCAATGGTTTTCATTGGTTATAAAGCTAGCACAAAGCATACAGAGTATGTGGCTCAGAGACTGGGCGAGTTCATGTTACCCGTGATGTTGTGTTTGATGAATTGGCTATCTGGGATTAGGGTGCCAAGGTTGATCTCAACACCGGCAAAATGTTCATGGGTGGAGTACCCAGCCTACCTGATGGGAAGCTCAGGGAGAACTAGCTTGTAGGAGCGGTGGTGTGGGGGGGGGGGCAGATGTCAAGCTGCACCACCCTGCTCTCTATCATCTGTTGTGACAACCACCACACCGGCAAATGTGCTAGCTACTCCCATGATCATCATGACGAACAACAATGAGTTCATTTCTCCACCTACAAATGCATCTCCTTCCTCAATCGACGATGATGACCCTTTTTGGTACTAGACCATCGACAACATTTGCACCTAGCTGGAGAACTACCAGCTTCACTTGATGACAGGGGAGGAGCATGTGTCCTTTGCCAAGGCTAAACTACACAAATGCTGGCACACAACCATGCTAGAGGAATTAAAGTCAATTGAGGAAAATGATACCTGGTCGCTTACGGATTTGCTAGCAGGTCAGCGCCCTATCGACCTTAAGTGGGTCTACAAGGTTAAGAATGATGCAGACGGGACTGTGGTCAAGCACAAGGTGCGGCTCATGGAAAAAGGGTGTGTCCAATGTGTCGGCATCGACTTCGATGAGGTCTTTGCTCTAGTAGCATGCCTGGACTCTGTGCATGTGCTAATCACCATTGCTATGCAACAGAGCTGGGAGGTGCATCATCTCGATGTCAAGTCATCTTTCCTCAGTGGAGAGCTTGAGGAAGAAGTGTATGTTGCACAACCACCTGGATTTATGCATGGTGGTGAAGAGCACAAGGTATTGTACATGGGCATGTATAGTCTTTGTTAAGCTCCCAGGTCCTGGAATGCCAAGCTTGAATGCACATTGTTGTCACACAGTTTCTAGAGGAGCCCTTTTTAACATGCAGTCTGCACGCAAGGCATCGGTGTGACTCAGCTATTTCTCAGTGTGTATGTCAAAGATCTGATTGTCACTGGTGCACATCTGGATGACATTGTCAAGTTGAAGCAAGAAACGCAAAAGAACTTCAAGATATGCGACCTAGGCCCGTTGAGTTACTATCTCGGCATTGAAGTCAAGCAATTGTCTTGGCAAATCACTCTTTGTCAGTATGCATAAGTTGACAAGCTCCTTGACAAAGCTGACATGAAGGATTGTAATCTAGCACGTCCTAATGGAGCCTCAGCTTAAGCTAAGAAAAGTTAGTCTGAATCCACAACTGATGCCACATTCTATCAAAGTATGGTTGGAAGCCCTCGCTACTTGGTGCATACACAGTTGGACATTGCTTTCGCCATGGGATATGTGAGCTGTTTCACTGAGGCTCCAATGATCAAGAATCTAAGCACTGTCAAGCATCTTCTACGCTACATCGTGGGCACACACACTTACGGTTGCATCTACACCAAGCATGATGGCGGCAACAAGTTGATCAGCTATAGCGACTCTGACTTTGCCGGTGATCTTGATGACAAGAAGAGCACCACATGCATGCTATTCTCACTCGGTCAAAGCCTAGTGACCTTGAGTCATAGAATCAAGGGGTGATGGCCCTATACTCATGTGAAGCTAAATATGTCACTGCTACAATTGTGGCATGCTAGGGCAACTTGTGGGAGATCTATTCAGGCAAGATCCTAAGATCATCACCATCCATGTCGATAATAGGTCAGTAATTCAGCTTTGTAAGAACCCAGTCTTTCATGATCAAATAAACACATTGAGATGCATTTTAATTTCATTCGGGAATGCGTCAAAGAAGGAAAAGTTGCTATTGAAGTCATCGGCACTAAAAATCAGCTTGCAAATATTCTGACGATGCTCCTTGGACACAAGAAATTTCAAGTGCTGTGAGCTAGAATTGGTATTATAGATGATAAGAAAAACCAAATTAGGGGGGAGAATGTCGAAATAAGTTTAGTTGTTTTAGTCTTCAAAGTTCTATTAGTAGGTTAGAGTTTGAGAGTTAGTCGATTTGTCAGAGCTTGTTAGGGACTGCATGAATCATGAGTTGTGCACCTCATGCTTCTAGGAAATTGCCACAAACCAAGTCTATAGGATGTCATGGTAGAATTCGGATCATGTCGCAATAGTTTATTTGTTTGATCGATGTTAAATAGCAAGAAACAAGAGAAAATGCTGCAAGTTTAGAGTAGCACCAAAAGTTCAGTTTCGTTAGTTATTGTTCATCATCTGGACGGAGTCTGAATTCCGTCTGACTTTCAGCCAAGCGCGAGTGAGAGTGAGGGAGAGCTGAGCTTCTGATTTCAAATAGAAAAATCATGTGGGGAAGAACATAAAGCTTCAAGATTGGGGGGGGGGGGGGTCAGATCAGGCCCACCTATTGCCATTGACTCTACGTGAGAGGGTGGTGGGGTGCAGATGAGACCACCACCGCCAATTAAGATTTTTAGGTACTGATGAAGATAGAATAATCGTGACCTGCATATATAATGTTACCATTCCAAATTTGACTATAATCCCTCATGATCCCACAACCATGATTCCTCCACCTATTTGCATGCACCGTTGAACCCCATGGAAGGTTTGTTGAAAGTTTAAAAGAAGAGATCAAGGAGTTTTCATATCCCATTGAATTGATACTCCTTACTCCCTCCAATGTCCATTTAGCTCTTCTCATAATGTTGGATGAGATAGAAATGGCAGATACAACCACATGATTAGTATCATGTACGTCCAAGTGTCAGTATTTTGGGTAAACATTTAATTTGTTGTGAATGCCGATACAACTTTGGAGCATATTTAGTCATGGTAACAATAATAAGAGAGCTTTAGATGGGACGAAGGAGAACGGTTTAGCTCTGAAGCATCATAGTGGGAAATAGGTATTTGCTATGGTCAAGGATTTTAATCATTGGCAAGGGACTAGGTCATACACCTGTGCCGAGTTCCCATAAGGAGATGCCTCTATTGAAAAAAGATATCAATATTTTGCGACTTACTTGCTGGGATTGTTATATAATATGCCATCAGTTATAATCTCAAAAGGTGTACCTGTATGATCCTTAGACCTGATATCATTATTAATCCCTAGAATGTGTAATGGCATACTTAAGGGCTGCTAAATGCTACTCTGTAATTGGGTAGTCACAAAGGTAGTTTTCAGGGTTACCATGAAACATGTCGTGGGATGTGAATGATCAAGAGGAATTTTCCCCTCCTATGTAACGGGAGACATATCTCTGGGGCCTTCAATGTGGTTGGATTAGAAGGTGCATGGCTATGTCAATGTGATTAAAGAGTTAATCATGAGTTGAGTAATCCACTGCAAGATTGAGTGAATGGTCGAGTTATCAGAAGGATGACACGTGTCCTGCCTTGAGCCTTACTGGTATCGTGAGGCAAAGGGATTGGTGCATGTGTATATCAAGGTTCAATTGATATGATCTTTATGTATATTCGGGTGTCAATAAACCCTGCAATGGACCGCTGTTGATTTCGGATCGAAAAGGAGTTTCTAAGTCGTATCCATTTGTGCATGAACCTAATGGGTCACACACCTAATGGGGTTGGAACATGACACGCGGATTGGATCTGTAAGAGGGTTTGATTGGATTGTGATCTGTGTGGGACTAGAGTCGTGATGGAATACCAATGTGAGAGCCCATAGTAGGATATATATAAGGGAAGGAATGGGGAGGGGCGTGTACGGTTGAGCCACTGTGAAACCCTATCTGCGCCTTCGCCACCTGACCTCTCAAAATTCTAGTTGTGTGTGCAGTGCTGGCACACTAGCGTTCGATGTTCCACCCCAAGACGTGTGGATACCGTAGAGGCATTGCTGCTATTGTGACGCTAATTAGCTCGGTGACAAGAATTTGAAGCTTGTGAGAGAGCTAGTCGATGCTTATCGGAGCTTGTTGGCTGCTTCCTATACATTGACACGCACGATGTTAGATTGCTCCAACTCTTCTTTCGCTACACTATGTGTCAAGTGGTAATAATCCATGATCCCCTGCTCATATGGTTTCTCAGTTAAACACTATAGAAAATTTTATTTTGCGCTATCATAGCCTACCCGTTCCCCAACAATATTAGCAATGCATGCACATCATCTATGCTGTAATGCTAAATCACTTTGTTTTTGCCAATTTCACAATAAAGCTTTTTTTTTCAGCATACAGGATCTCACAATCTCCCCATTTATGAAAACATTTGTAACACCTCATGTGAATATTAGCAACACCTTTTCAGACATGTTTTGTTTTTAAAATCAAGAAGCAAAGTGAAAAACAAAAATACCAATCAAAAGATCCAAGGATGCTCTCATTTTCTTCAGAACTAAAATTTCCCCCTAAGAGAACTAAAAATAAGAAAAGACGACAAAAAGAAGGAAATAAAAATACTAAATATATTTATCCCCCTTTGACAATGGATTCATCAAGAATACAAAAGATAGAATAAACTATTTATTATAATTGTAACACCCTACTTTCCAGAATTGTACAACTTTTTAAAAGTTTCCAATATTAGTGAGTAGCTTCACCAATAGAGTAGTTTGAAACTCATTTTCATAAACAACCAAGCAACCGGGGTTATTATTTCTTATGCATTGCATGCTGAATTTTGCTAGGTTCCAGGTAAATGCATTAGAGTTCTTTTTTATTTTCTCTTCCTCTTTCGTGTTTTGAGTAAAAAAGGTTTTGAAAAGGTATTTACAAAACTCAATAATAAATAAGTTAATGATCTTAATGGTTGGAATTTAAAATTCTTAAATTCATCATCTATTCAATCCTTGATCATACCTGATCCTTCTCTAGTTCAATTCAAATCTTATCCAAATCCTTGTTTAAAGTCATTCTTTTCTTTTCCTCAAATCCTATCCAAATTCAAATTCAAATTCCTTATCTACTCCCATTCTTGTTTAAACTCAATTTTCCCTCCCTGTATCATCTTCTCGATCCAATCTCCATCTTCTAGGCCTCAACCCATCTTTTTCTTAATTTTTGCAGCCCACCTCCTTTCCCCTTGGGCCTGGCCCGTCCTCCTTTCCCATTCACCCTCAGCATCTCTATTTTTCCCACCCAGGTTGAGCCTATTTTGCCCGAGTAGACTCCCCACCCTTAGGCCCTTGCTAATGCCGATTCCCCTCTCCTCTCTCTACTCACGGGCCCCACTGCTCAGGATCATCTTCTTCCTTAGGAAATCTCCTTCCTATTCTGCCTTCCACATCGGAGACAAGCCAGGTAAAAGCCTTGTCGTCTAATCTTGATTCCATGATCCAAATTAGAAGACACATACATCTTCGATTGGATAAGATTGTAGCCGTCAGATGCAAAATCCGCGATCCAAATTTAATGAAAGCCATCCTAGTTATCATCCACGTCAACAGCCACCCCAATCTCCATGTGGTCACCACGTCACCCATTTAGCTTATGTGTCAGTGCAGTCAGCAGTGCCTAGTCGACGCCACCTCATAGCCTTGTCTTCTCACCCAGTTTAGGAGTTCAAGACACCATCGAATACAAATCTTGACAATACAGAAGTTGTACGTCTCGTCGAGTGCTTAGATTTGCACCTATGAAAGTCCCCATTTGGATAATAGAGCTAGGAGTTATGGCCCCTGAAATTAGTGTTGCGCAGATAAGTCTAATTTCAAACGGTTTATCTTGTGAATCAAGATGGCATTTTCAGACGTTCCAATGAACACCAAAGTTGTATATATTTTTGAGTACTACAAGATAGAGTAAGAAAACATCCAATTTGGAGTCTAGACGATGGATATATTATCCTCGAACATGAGCCGTCCAGTTCGCCTTCCACCTATGGTCGATTCCCCTCCCGACTTTATGGCTACACCTGGACCAATAATTAGGAGCTGCACTCTCTCCCCTGACCCTTCCCATTTCCCAACCCTAGCCACCGCTGCTACCTTGCCTGTGCATCGCCGCGTTGCCACGCCACACTGTTGCGCCATCGCCCAATGTGTCGCTCCATGGAGGAGTTGTGCCCTATTTCCCCTACCATCGTCGATGATGTCCTTGCCCTACAGCATGCCATCAACATAGCCCCTGCCCTTCACCACGTCCCTACATGCCAGCCTGTGACATCGCCGTTCGCCGGTGATATCGCCGCCACCCGTGATGCGTTGCGTCACTGTTGCGACGACCTCCACCCCAATCCCCGTAGCAGGTGCAATGTACAAGCCCTAACCAAGTCCTAGTCCCCATGGAGCCCTCGTTGTGCTGCCAAGGCCATTATCGTCGTGGATAGCCATGCGGCCCCCGATTGGCATCGACGTTCCTAATCAACTAGTGCCCTGATCGCCATGCCCTTTTACCAGTGTGTGCCCCTGGTAGCCCTTAACCGCCCCACAAAACAGGTCGGCCAGTAGAGCAACTACGTCATTGGGATCAAGGTCACCTTGCACATCAGGTTTTCATTCACATTCCCCATCAATCTAGAAGCTGTATGGATGCGCCAACTACATCACATTGTGTCCCATGGAGTATTACACGTGACACTAGGAGCTCTTCACTGGTTCTTCAGTGACACGATCAGAACACGATTCCTAATCACAACATTCCGTCATACCCCTTCTTTAATCCAAGTTGGCGCTTGCATGGCATGCCAAGTCAGCACCACATCATGCTCCTTAGCCTAGTCAGTAAATTCTAGTCATCCCCATACTTTATGAACCATGCGCAATGATATTATCAAGCCTGACGCAATTGTTACACAATAAAGCCTTTTCCCATAGGAAGATAATTCCGGTGAACCAGCATTTCTTTTTCAGCCTAATCCATCTCCCGAATGCCCGTTCCCCTTCATCCTAATATTCTTGCGTATAAATTCTTCTAAAATGATAAACTATCCAACAATAGTATTTTTAAAGTGTTTTGATGATGTTTAGTATGCCGTTCTTTCGTTTATGTTCGTGAGTAGGCACCGACATCCAAGAAGAAGAACTAGGAAGACTTCAGGATCAAGACTTCGAAGACCTTGTTTTTGTTTGGTAAAGTCAAGTTGTCCTTGATGTATTTTGTACCTATATTTTTAAATGTTTTGATTGTAAAACTACATGCTAATAATCCTTGTTGGGAATCCCAAATGATAGGATCCCTTAGAATTCCATATCTTCCTTCCTTGTCATTGGGAATTATGTTGGTTATGGATGGGTATATCATGCTTAGCCTCGCTTTGGGATTGTTGGGATCACCACTATTAACTACACATGATAATGATCTTATGCAAGCATGATAAATTTTGTGAAATATTGTTTTATGTAGCAACATGGAACTTAGGTTATGGGCATGTGTTGGAAAGTGGTTGGGCCTTTAGATGTGTTCTAGGCATGGTTAATTTTGGATGGATATTCTGGTGATTACCCTTGTTGGTTAGTTGGCGGTCTTGTCCAGACCATATTAAGGATCGGTTTGTAGAGTGACAACCCATGATTATAGTATAACCACGAGACTGATATGGGTAAGGCTTGTTTGAGTAATTAAAGGCAACCAGTGTTGTGTGGGCAGGATGGCGGCGCGGGGACAGAAGTAAGTAACTTCCTAGGAACTGTACGGCACAAGAGGGGGCTTCTGGGGTGAAGGGTTACTTCCCCATCTATGGAACCTTAGTGGGCCCGCAAACATTAGGGAAGCTCTTTGGAAAAGCCTATAGTGATCACTTGGTGCACACCTCAAGTGGTATGTAAGGTACTGTGGGTACCGACAACATAGTCAGCATGACTCGTGCGTAAAGTGTATAAACTCTGTAGAGTGTCAAACTGAATATTCAACCGTACTCACGGTTACGAGTGGCATGGACCCTCACATGATTAGAAACAACTTGGTGGTTTGGTATGGTCAATCACAATGGTGGTAACCGTGTTTGAGGAAGTGGTATGGTCAGGTGGTTGGAACTTGAGGTTTAGTCTAAATGGTTGGAATCTCGAGGTTATGGAATATTATTCATTTAATCTAATTAATCACTTTTGAACTACTGCTTTATTTAAATTATGCATTTAAGCAAATAAGCCGATGTTAGCTTTATTGTTGTATATGCCTTCATATGCATTTTTACCGGAACTTAAGGATTGCAAGATTTACTCATACTTACTATAAACACCACAGTCAATCAGGGAAGATATTGAGGACTTCGTAGAAGATGGCGCATTCTAGGTGTGTTTTCCGTCGATTGCCTGTGGAGTTGCCTAGAAGAACTAAAGACTTAGGATAGTTTCCGCTGCCATTTCATTTGCCTTTTGGCCCTCAGGTCCCTGCTATAAGAATGAATGTACATCTTTTAAGTTAATGATATTGTTCTATTATTCCACTGATGATGTCACTATATGTATGTGTAAACTGATCCTCGCATACATATAGCTATATTCGGTTTGGTCTTAAAACCAGGTGCGCCAATAATGAGCATCATAAATCATCCTTATATGCAGCAAATACTCGTCCAAATCATGCTATCAAAAATAATTGCACCAACTCATCTACATATATAAAAAATATAGTGTAAGCACAACTCATCAAGTATAATTAATAATTTATTTGCAAGACATTGTCTCCCATCTCAACTACTTCAATCTTTAAAATTATTGAAACTTTATGACTTTATTATGCTTGAAAAGTTGATTGATTGCTTAAATGCAAATAAGATAAATTTATTTGCAAGAAATTATATGCAGAATCAGCTTTACTTTCCAACGAAGCAAAGCCTATGCCAAAAGGACAATGAGAATCTTAAGGTCAATGGTTTTGGTAATACACAACTTCTTTCAAGTTAATATCAAAGGGTAATGATAACTAGTCTCGTAAAGAAGAAGTACGACAATGCATATTTCCTTGATCTTTTACCTATTAGCTATAACTCAGCACTTAGCACATAATTTTGATACTTCACATTTAGCACTTTTAGAAAAGATCAAAGAATTCAAGAAAGTTCAACCATGATAAGATTTAATTTAACTTTTTATTTTAATTCAAAAGTCATGACAAAAACTACACCACACATGCATAGATATGAAAATGCAAAAAACCTTGTAGCATTAACATAGCTTCAAATGTCATATATGTATAAAGTACAATGCTCCTTACTTTTTTTAATGTTTTCTCTTTTTTCTTTAAACACACAAAAGAACACAAAAACAAATATATCATGGCTACAAAGATGTTAATTCTAGTCGGTTCGTAACCCTTATTGCAGTCAATTTTTGAATCAACTAAAACATGGCGATTGAGATAATCTGCAAATATTACAGTCGGTTCTAAGCATTGAACTGACTGTCATGATGCAACATTAATGCTTTCTCATCAATATTTTTTAAACATCAACGGTTTGTGCTGAAAGCTATAGAAACAACGAAACTGTTGCAATGTTGTTTCAGAAGTAAAGTTTTGTTATCCCTTAATGTGATTAAATATAACCTTTTAGTTTTGCTTCATCTATTTGGGTGGAGGACCATTTTGTCTATGTTTTGTCAAAAGTACGTGATGTAGACTTAAGATATGAGCACTTATGATGAACGTCACTTGTTGCTGATTCATGTATAATGGGTACAATGCATATAGTTAGAGACATGATGAACATGTTATAGAAGATTTGGACCTATTACCTTTTTTGATAGTTGTTGTTTCTTGATGTATTCGCTAGCTGCTATATATGTTACTGTCGATTATGCAAAAAAAATGAATAGATGGAAATTTTATGTAGGAATGGCTCATACAAAATGAAGTTGCCACCCATGGACGTGCCCCCCGATACAAGGCTCCTCCTCTGACCAGGATTTAGTCTCAGATGATGCTCATGAGCGAAGCCCGAGTGGATACCTCAACTTGAATCAACGTGACGCTAATGCTCCGGAGGGTTCAATCACTGATCATGCGCTCTCATCCCAGACCACTGATGCTACGTTCGATGGTCAGTCGTCCGAAGGACCGAGGTGTGGCCGAGGTCCTAGCAAGATGCATGAGTGCTATTTTTTTTCATCAAAGAGGACGATTCAGTCGGGGAGCCCATAAAACCTCTACATGTCATCAGGCCGTTCAACGCATGCGGCTATCTTGTAAGGGACCATGTCGCTATCACTTATAGAATCTGGAGAGACAAACGAGGTGACATGTTTGCGGTTCTCAATAGCATAAAGGATTTCATGTGGGGCAAATTATCATAAAAGTTCGAGTACCCAGAAGGATGCAACATGCCCATAACGAAGCATTAGACCCTAGTCATAATGGGTAGAATTTAAGAATTTTAAGGGTACATTGTACAGAGATTATCACTTGAAGTGTCAAATACCGGATTGGGATGATTATCCAACAGTGAAAGATTTTTGGAATGATTCCATGGAGTATAGAGATTCGGAGGAAGCAAAAAAGATAAGTGAAGCAAAAAAAGCCAACTCCTAGAATAACTTATACCCCCACAGAATTGGCTCGCGTGGGTATGTTAGAAAATTTGATGAGTGGGAGAAGATGGAAGAAGATGTAACTAAAAGTGGTGTCACACCTGTGATAGCTGAGTCAATTCCACGAGTGAAGAACTACCTGTATGGGAAGGGGTGACTCTTGCGACTGATGGAAGCTTATGCCTCAAAAGCGAATGAGAACTGGAAGTCATGCAGAAGATTAGATATGCCCATGTTGAGTGTTCTTAGCTCTTTCTAGGCAGATAGGGAGAACGATGAGCTAACCGTGGCACTGGGAAAAAGGAGCGCACTGGTCACACACGCGGTAAGGGTTTGAGGCCTTGGAAGGTCGGATTCAAACAAAACACCGACACTTGCAAGAAATGAAAAAAAAAGAAAATAAGGCCATTACACCGAGCTAACCTTGGCACTGGGAAAATAAAAGCAACCTGGATTACCCTGAAGAGGCGGGGAAAACAAGGCTCTAAAAAATGTAGACCATTACATCCTGTGGCGCGAGCACGACATATTGTTTGGCGAAGACACACACGAATATGGGTCTAGTCCGGAGTCATCGGACACACCAGAGGATCTCCGCCTCCTCCACCGTCACCTCCACAGCCACCCATAATCTCTCCACCCCCTCTATCATCGCCTTCATAGCCACCCAGAAGATCTCCACCTCCACCGCCACCTCCACAGCCACCAAGAAGATTTCCATCCCCTTTGCTGCCACCGCTTATCCTGCTTCAGAAGCTGGTAGCACTTGCACAAGCTCAAAAGTCGATGTCATCTAAAAAAATCGACTTCATCACAGCAGCGAGAAGCAACTAAGAAGCAGTAGTCAGCATCTAAGAAGCCGGTATCTCATTTGGCTTATGATTTAACTGATGATGGAACCAGAAGGAAAGTGAGCACCGATGTCACTGCACACTTAAATGTACTGAGCCATAGAAGAGTTCTATCGATCCAGCAACGGTACCAAGTTTCTTCAAACTTTGACAAGACATGTGGAACCACCACTAAAATCAAACTACATGTGCATCATGGGTAAGAAATAGTTAGGGAAGGTATCGAACGAGAAGGTAAAGGAAATAAAAAGCGCTAGAACAACATGAAGAATTAGAAAGAAACTTTCTAATTGATGTCGGAATGACAAAAGACGCATATTATGACGAGTCCAAGGTTGAAAAGGCAAAAACTAAATGGCAATTTAAGCTTGGCGAACCACTGGTTGAGTCCCTGTCGGAGGTAACAACCCAAATACGGAGATTTCATACCTGGTACTTAGAATAGTCGAAGGCCGGTAGAGAGATGTTCGCTTTCCAATACAAACATTGTGATTTCCTCCATGTCGACAGTGAAGTCTGGATTCATTTTGATGAAATGTATTAACTGTACCACCAAGACGCCCTCGGCATTCAACTCATAAGTTTGTGGACTCTATAAGTGTCTTATATTTATAATTCAAAGTATAAATTCTTGTACCATCAGATTGGATGTCTTGACTTCTTGTGTACATAGAATCGAGATACATACATGCGGTCATAATAGCATCACTGAAGTAAGATTCCTTGACCCAATGAAAATAAACCAGAGATGGTCGCCACCCTGCCACAAGCAACCGAGGATTATGCACTTCAATTTATTCAAACATACCAATTAAAAATACATACTTTTACCTTACAACTTTGGGTATGTTTTTCCCTCCATGTTTGTACTACTATTTTTGAGCATCATGATGTTAGGACTTAGGACTAATTACCTACGGTCACATATGTGCAGATTTCACTAGGCCCTCTTTGTCATCTAGACTAACTATAACAGTATCATTGTCCCCGATGGGAAAAGAAATCTAGCAGCCGAATACCAAACTGTAATAGACTTCCTACAATGGTAAACTAATCATTTCATTAATGCTTTAGTAAACTTTGAATTGATGGAATCTAAGTCTAGTTATGGTCAATAATCACACACGTATAAGGTGTACGTGCACTATGCCAAGAGGAAAGGACACCACTTTCTATTTTGAAAGGAATAAAAAATCGTAACAGACTTTTCTTGTAGGCTTTAGGCCCAGAGCAACAATTTATCTGGCTATTATGTATGTGACTTCATGCATGGATGGGCTGAAAACAATTATAGTACCATTACGAAAGCTGAGGTAACTGGTGTACATATTGATGATTAAGTTTTAGTTCCTACTCGTGTTCAAATAGATTGATTTCTTTAATTTTGGTAATTGCAGGACCTCAAGCTGGAAATAGGTATCCTCATGCCGCAGAGAATTAGCGTAATTCAGGAACAACTCTGCAGGTTCATCAATGACCAAGTCATTCCAGAGTTTGGGTGGTACCATGTTTTTAAATGGTGCTATTCACAAGCTATCCCTTCAATTAGCCCGTCGAGTTTGTTACCTGATTCTTCTCAAGGCAAAAAGTGTTGTTCAAGGTCTTCGGTCAACAAGAACAAATAAATGACATTGCTTGTTACCCTTTTGTTGTATACTTCCGTTAATTGTTAACTTTTGTTGCAAGTTTGTATTGGTTATGATCTCTAGTCAATGACATGTGAAATAACATGATTATGTATGCATGAATGAGATGAGATGTGAATGAATTATGCATGTGTGTTATATTACATGTGCTGAGATAATTATATGTAAATGTGAAACTTGAATGCATGTTTATCTTGATGTATGTGACATTATTTGTGATTTTGTCGGCAACTATTATATTTGTACAGGGGGAGGAGCCATCTGTGCCGACTCATGACAAAAAACCAGCACTGATACGGAGACTATCAGTGCCAGCTTGTACCAAAAACCGACACTGATAGTTGAGTATTAGTGTCGGTTACTTGTTATGAACCGGCACTGATAGTCTTAGTACCAGTACCAGTTCTTTTCATGAGCTGGCAATGATACTCATTATCAGTGCTGGTTAATAAATTGGTATTGATAGTCCGTGACTATCAGTGCCAACTAATCAGTGCTGGTTCAAAAACTGCCACTGATGGCATTTTTGAGCCGGCAGTGATGACCATTTCTATAGTAGTGTTCTCCAATAAACAAATGCAAAGGATAATAATGCTGACATGTGAAACAAAGGGGTCTTCGGTGGCTTCACTCCAAGGACTCACCGCGCTTGAGATGAACTGATGCACAGAGGAGGGGTGGTTATCGATGACAAAGGCACCGTTGCTCAGGTGGTCATCGATGACCAAGACACCACTACTTAGGTCCTGATGGGCTCGGGCTCTAGGAGAGGATGGCAAACAGTGCGCTTGCTGGCTCAGGCTCTAGGAGAGGAAAGTGGACATCATGATCGTGAACTCGAGCTTTGGCAGAGGAAGGCATACAGTGCGTATTGTGGGCTCAAGCTCTAGGAGAAGATGGAGAACAACATGCTCATGCGCTCGAGCTCTGGGAGAGGAGATGTGGATCCGTTTGCGGGCTCAAGTGCAGAGGACATCAGTGGATCTGGAGGATGGTGGATCTAGCGGTGAACTCGAGCTCTAAGGATGGCGATGGTGGATCCGGTGGTGGGAACCCTATCTTGGAGAAAGTGACAGTGAAGAAGAGATGATACGAAAGGTCAATGGGAACCCTAGCTCGAAGGGTCAAGCCTAGCCTATGTTTGCGAAAGTGTTTTCCCAGTAGGTTTCTAAGGACAACCAACTGAGCTGCACATATATGGCTGAAAGCCTCAATCTGAATAATTGCCTCATTCACCTCGCATCGTCGGGGGACAAGGGATGCACCATGCTCATAACCTTCAGTGGCCTTCAGATTGGTGAGAAGCCATCCTGCCCTGTGCAGCTCTACCCCGGCAATGTCACCTACGTCGTTGGCCCATACTGTACGCTCCTACCCAGGATAACGAGCGTGACTAGCTCTTTCATGACCACGCTAGCGACCAGAATGTGCGCGAGAGACTTCGAGCTTGAGCGACCAGTACGACGTGAGCACGTGAGCGCCCGACCACAAGTCGCGACTACGCGTGCGCCCGACCATGAGTTAAGACCTCACGATTCGGTGATTACGACCATGCAATCCGCCACAGAGTATGTGCTCGAGCACAGAACCATCAAATACGTGTTGCACTCAAACCAATCCAATAGCTATATGTGTGTCACATACTATTTGGCCAAAATGAACTCGCGTATCTCGACGAGAAGCAAATAGAACATCAAATAGTAAAAACTCGATGAGAACGGAAGCAAGACTGATGCTTTCCTTGGAGGAATTTTCTATTCTATTCAACTTATCTCAGCTTGTGACTTACCCAATCCAGGGATTACAATTCTATATTTATAGTGACCTGCTAACACCAAATCCTAACATGAATCATGTCATCCCACGATCCAACTCCGACTTGAACTCTAACTACTCCTGTGCATACCGCACGATCGAACCTTGCAAGTTAAGACGAGGACTCTAGACTTCAATCGAGTCCCTGAGGCCCACAACAAGGATTAAGTCAAACATACTCCCCCTTAATCTTGTCGTGGGTCAAGATCACAAACTCCCAAAAGATGTCACATAACCGCCAACTTCACTGCCAGTAATGCCTTCGTTAGAGCATCAGCTCGTTGCTCCTCCGTGCAGATGAAATCTACCTCAATCCGACCTTCTTCAACGCACTCACGGATGAAATGAAACTTGGTGTCAATGTGTTTACTACGACCATGAAACACTGGATTCTTCATCAAAGCAATCGTTAATTTGTTATCAACAAATAATTTGACTGCTTTGGGCCCTTCTCCTGTCAGCTCCCCCAACAGACTTCTAAGCCACAGTGCTTGGCATGCCGCCACCATTGCTGCCATGAACTCAACTTCGCAGGAAGACAAAGCAACCGTTTTCTGCTTCTGTAAGTTCCATGACACCAGACTATCATTAATGTAGAAAGCCATACCTCCAGTACTCTTCCTGTCATCCATGTCACTGGCCAGATCACTATCTGTGTACCCGGTGATTTCTTCTTCTATTCCTCCTCTGGTATACACAAGACCATAATGAATGGTTCCCTTCAAATACCGAAGAATCTGCTTCACTGCCTTGCGATGCATCACCATGGGCTTCTCCATAAATCTGCTTGTCACCTCGACAGCAAATGAAAGGTCAGGTCTTGTAAAATTGAGCAAATACCTTAGACAACCAATGATGTGTCGATACTCGGTTGCATCCACCGACTGTCCATCTGGATCCTTATGCAGTTGCGCCCTTTGTTCCATGGGGAATTTTGTGGGATTGCAATCTGGCATACCGAATTGACCAAGGACCTTCTTCGCATATGTTGTTTGCTTGATTGTAATTCGCCCATCTTCTTGCGCTACCTCAATCCTAAGATAGTAATTGAGCAATCCAAGATTGGTCATCTTGAACTCTCTCATCATCTGCTGCTTGAATCCCATGACCTCCTCTGGATTTTCTCCTGTCACAATGAGATCATCAACATATACTCCAACAATAACTCCATGCCGGCCTGTTCCTCTTGTGTATACGGTGTGATCTTGAGCACACTTCACAAATCCAAATTGCTTTAAGCTTCTATCAAGCCGAATATTCCAGGCCTGTGGCGCTTGCCGGAGTCCATACAGTGCCTTGCTGAGTTTGAGCACAAGATGCTCTTTGTTCTTTACTACAAAACCCTCCGGCTGGGCCATATATACTTCTTCTTCAAGTTCACCATTTAAGAATGCCGACTTGACATCAAGATGATGAACCTACCAACCTCTATTGGCTGCAACAGCAAGGATGACATGTACGGTGTCTAGCCTAGCCACCGGCGCAAACACTTCTTTGAAATCGATTTCTTGCCACTGCACATAGCTTTTCGCGACCAACCTTGCCTTGTGCTTGATCACATCTCCTTCGGTGTTCTTTTACAGTTTGTAAACCCATTTGAGTCCAATCGGCTTGTGACCAACCGACAACACTGTGAGAGTCCATGTGTTATTATTCTCCATGGACTCGATCTCCTTGACCATGGCATCCTCCCAGACCTGCTATCTAGCAGCCTCGTGATAGGAGGATGTCTCCTCCATCTCCACGAGCATGACCTCTACTTCCAAGTCTTCATCGAGATCCACCCTTGGAGCATCTCTCATGATGTCATCAATGTGCCTGTATCGAACAGGCCCTTCATCTGTGCTGCTGCTCCAGCTCGACAGTGGTGTGGCCTGATCATCCACTGGTAATTCAGGTGCTGGCAGCACCACTAGATTGGTGGGGGTTGTTGCAGAGGCGGCTGTCGTGTGTGCCGCAGCGCGTGTCCTAGTTGCTGGTCCTTCCGGCGTCACCTCACTGACCAGTGGAGTCGATGAAGGAGCTTGATCACCATGTGCCATTGGTACAGGCAGACTTGCCGAACCACTCGTGAGTGGTATAGAGTTGCCCACCGCCAGCTCAGTGCCTATCGCCTCCTCGACATCGAAACCAGATGGCTCCTCGCTGCCTGTACTTGTACACCAGCTCCCCTCCATGCTTTCATTGAATTTAACACCATGACTTACATGAATTTTCCCGCGCCTTGGATCAAAGAGACAATGCGCCTTGCAGCCGTCCACGACGCCAAGATACACCATTGGTTGGCTTCGATCGTCGAGCTTCTTCAAAAGTGGTGTTGTCACCTTCGCATGTGCAGTACAGCCGAACACACGAAGGTGCGCCAAATGTGGCTTCCTTTCGTTCCAAGCCTCGAATGGGGTGCGTTCGTCTAGCGCCTTCGCCGGTAAGCGGTTCAGCAGATACACCGTGTGCCGCGCCGCCTCCCCCCAAATTAGCATCCGATGGATATTGGATAATGAATTGATGTCTTCATGGAAGTACCAGGGAGGCAGGGAGCAAGTAAGCAACCGATGGATAATGAATTGATCTGATTGATGCTTTGATGGAAGTACCTCGTCCTCGTTGGCCACCTGTTCGACGATGGCGCTGGGCGCTGGTCGTGCTGCCTGCTGCGGACTGCGGAGCAGTGGCTGGACCAATGGATCGGGCGCCGGGCGGAGCAGTGATCGCTGAGGCGCTGACTGGCTGACTGCGTGAGGAACGGAGGACGTGACGAGGAGGCGAGGAATCGCGACGGCACTCGACAGTGGCGTGAGGAGGCGAGGAGTCGCGATGAAGAACTAAACTGCCGTGAGATTTTTTGATTTTTTTTTCAACCGATCTAATTAATTACTAATCAGACTGGGCTAAACTAGGGTAGTCCTGGGCCTACCAGGACTACCTTGTGGGTCCGCCCCTGCCCCAAAACCTTCTAGGCATGTTCATGCTCTTGAGGAGGGACCTCGCTATCGCCATCACGGTCCTATTCCTCCGCTCCACCATGCTGTTTTGTTGTGGCATGTATGGCGCGGTGAGATGCCGTTTGATCCCGGCGTCCTCGTATAACCGGGTGAACTTAGTAGAGAGGAATTCCCCGCCGCGATCAATCCTCCACTTTTGATGCGTTGCCTGCTCATGTTCTTGGCCTGCAACTTGAACTTTCTGAACACAGAGCAGGCTTGGTCCTTCGACTTGATCATGAACACCCACATCCACCATGAGTAATCATCAACAATTAACATAAAGTAAATGTTACTGACAAGAGTCGAAGGTGTGATCAGCCCGCATAGGTCAGCATATAGCAGCTCCAGTGGCTTTTCCACCCTGAAATTTGCCGCTGCCAAGAACGGCTGCCTCGCCTGCTTTGCTAGCAAACACCCGTGACATAACTCATTCGGGTGTGTGATTGGCGGCACTCCCGCCACCATCTCCTTGTCAACAAGTAGCTTCATAGCTGCGAAGTTGACATGTCCGAGTCTCACATGCCAAAGCCACGCCGGGTTTTGAAGACTGGCTAAGAGACACACCGGCGTTGCTTGATATAGCTCGATCTTGTAGAGGCGATTTGGAGTTTGCCTCACTTTCATCAGCAACCGTGTAGGACTATTATCATACACACGTAGTTGTTCAACATCCATGATCACCTTGTGTCCAACTTTGGTAAGTTGTCCAAGGCTGATGATATTGCTGCACAGTCTTGGAATGTAGTAGACCTTCTGCAACAGCCACTGGTCATTGTTCTTGCAGCTGAACATGATAGAACCTAAGCCCATAATCTGCACCGTGGAGCCATCCCCAAACTTCACCTTACCAGTGACACCTTCATCTAGCTCTCTGAACTTCTCTTTGTCACCGGTCATATGATTACTGGCCCTATTGTCCAGGTACCAGACCTCAGAGCTAGAGCATCCCTTCATTGTGTCGCGTAGTTCCAGCTTCAACTTCTCCTCATTCAGTAGCACGGCTCCCCGCTGGTGTTGCTGTTCTTGTGCTGGCTCTTCTGGCACCACAAGTAGCAGGGCCAGCTCGGTGTCATTAGCACGAGTGAGATGTGTCTCCTCGTCCTTCTTCTTCGGTGCCTTGCACTCATTCGCATAGTGCCCCATCTTGTAGCAGTTGTAGCACTTGATGTGGCTCTTGTTGCAATGACCGCCGCCCGAGCCGCTCTCCTCGTCATTGCGTGACATCCTGCCGTCACCACCTCTGCCGCATCCACGAACACCCCGACCATGATTGCTATTATCTGCAGCAAGGTGGGATTTGCCCTTGTTTCTTGATGAGGAGTTGCCACCATCAGTCTTCTGCCATGCCTGCCACTCGGCCTGAGTGAACAGGAGCTGGCTGTCGCCGATGCTATTGCCACCGGATGCACGCGGGCGAGCACGTTCTTCAAATACCTTAAGCCGCTCCACGGCTTCCTCGAATGGCATCTTGTCGAGGTCGTATAACTGCTCGATCCCGGCGATCACACTCAGGAATCGATCCGGCATGGTGTCGAACAGATTGTTGACCAATGCAGCGTCGTCGAGCATCTCCCCTAGGTTTGCGTTCTTGACAGACATGCTATTGAGCCTTTCGGCGTACTAGTCCAGGCTCTCTCCCTTCTGCATGCGCATGGCATTGAAGTCGCTCTTCAACGTTAGAAGCCGCATGTTCTTGATGTGATCCGCGTTGACGAACCTTGTCTTGAGACAATCCTAGACCTCCTTTGTAGTTTTTTTCTTGCCACCTGCATCAAGAGATCCTCCGGGAGCACTTGGAAGAGATGTGGCTTTGCCTTCTTGTCCTTCTTCTCATCGACGACTGCACCGGTCGCCAATTCGACTGCCTCCCAAACGCCTTGATCTTCCATCATCACCTGCATGCGATCACCCAGCTCGTGTAGTTTGTCCTCATCAACTGTGGGTACAAGAACGACCCACTGCCGCACTCCCGGGCCACCTTGCCCTGAGGAACGATCGACATCTTCACAAGTTAGTGCTGCGCCCTACCAGCTCTGATACTAGATGTACGCTCCTGCCCAGGATAATGAGCATGACCAGCTCTTTCACGACCACGCCAGTGACCAGAATGTGCATGAGAGACTTCGTGCTCGAGCGCTCGATCATGAGTCGCAACTATGCGTGCACCCGACCACGAGTTGCGACCTCACGATTCGGCGAGTACGACCATGCAATCCACCACCGAGTACGTGCTCGAGCACATGACCACCAAATACGTGTTGCACTCAAACCAATTAAACAACTATACGTGCATCACATACTATCTAGCCAGAACGAACTCGCGTATCTTGATGAGAAGCAAATAGAACGTCAAACAGCAGAAACTCGACAAGAACAGAAACAAGACTGATGCTTTCCTTGGAGGAATTTTCTATTCTATTCAACTTTTCTCAACTTGCGACTTAAACAATCCAGGGATTACACCTGTGAGTAGAGACATTAGACCTAGAATGGTATCAAAGTGTTGCCTCATCTCCACTCCCCCTACAGCCAACTGCAAGTAGTGCCAATTGAGCGTCCTGTGCTGGCTCAACTTGACCTTCTTCCTTAGATAAGAGTGGAAGAAGCTCTCCTGCAGAATGGTGTAGAACATGTGATCTACCCCCTTATCTCTGACCGGGGAAACCACTCATCAATCATCACAAACCTCAGTTTCTTAATCTTTGGTGACTTGTGAGAGGTCAAGTCAAGCAATCGAATCTCTCCCTGAGGCTGAGGCTAAGGCTGAGGCTGAGGTTGAGGCTGTACTATCTGCTCTGGCTCAAACATCTCCTGCTCCTCCTCTACCACTGGCTATTGACGAGCCCTCTTCTTGCTGCCTGATTGGCTAGAAGACGTCGAGCCTAACCCTACGGCAGGGCGAGTGTGGGTGGACCAACACGGAGGAGAAGCAACGTCTCTGATATGAAAACCTCACTGAGCATCTGCTGCATCTGCCACTGCAATGGCACGATCAATCTCTTTCAGAGCCTTTGACTTCTTTTTCTTCGGCTGCTCAATGGCCTTGCCCTTGCCGTTATCACTGTGATCATGACCCATCTAACAGATAGAAATATGACATATGGATGAGCTAGACCTTCAAGTTTATGAAATTGACAAGAAAAGGACCCAAATTGAACCCTAAGAATGAATATGAGAAAGGATGAACATGCTATAGATTCAAGTTTGTGACAGAAAGCATTGATCAATTTCAGAATTTGATTTGAATCGAAGGAATTGATCAAATTTTACATGAATTTTAGGCAAAATTTGAGTGAAATTGAACAAATTTAGCAATTGAAGCACAAAAATGATGATCATGTTCTCAATTCATGACAATAGGAAGGCATTACAACATATTATAATAGATTTACACTCAATTGATAGAAATTTGGATGAATTTGGTCAAATTTGCATAAAATTGATCTAGGGTTTGCAAAATAATTCAAGAATTGACCGAATTGAAGTGCTCACCATGAAGAATAGAAGAGAGGAGGACCAGAGCTGATGGGAGAGCACGACGGCAGGCGACCAGGGTGGCGGCAACGGTGCTACATCACGAGAGGGCGGCTGCTAGAGCGCGTGAGCAGCAGGGCAGAGCGGTAGCGCTGCTGAGGTGGCATAGGGCGGCGGTGATGTAGCTATAGTGGTGGTGCAGGGTGGCGACGGTGCGGTAGGATGCTGGCGAGATGAAGACGAGAGGCGGCGAGTCGGTGAGATGGGCGGGCATATAGGCGACGCGGTGAGATTGAAAAACAAAGAGAGAGGCTAGTCGGGACGCCCTTACATGATATGTGGGATCCACAGAAAATTCAAACACCAGAAGGTCTAGTGATGCCAACAGAGAACACAGGACAGAACACCGGATGAAATTTTACAGGGAGCATTTCAACCACAACCGAAACCACCTTCATATACCGGATGCTCCGATGATAGAGCACTAAGCAACGGATAACATCACCAGACAAACTCTTAGGGAATTTTCAGAAACTGCACACCAGATTGTCCGCTGACTCTGATCTATTCACCGAACAAAAACATTGAACCTTTTTCCAGGGTTGAAGTGAGCTGACTGGCAGGATAACTAAACACCGGAAGATCCAGTGGGAACAAAGAATGGAGCACCGGACAATCTGGTGAGAAGAGAAAGATTCTGTAGAACTTAAATCTCTCATTAAGTCCAAACTTCGAACAAAAAACAACATAAACACATGTTTGGACTAGTTTGAGTGAATACCTTATGCTCTCAAACACTCATTTGCAAATATGTGCCAAAGCGGCTATAGCATACATATTTTTTCAATAGGCAATAAGAACCAAATAAAAAGGAGGGAGAAAACTCCAAAGGAATGTATGAGCCATATTGCCTTAGAACTTAAATATTAAAACTTTAAATTAGCTAGGATACGACTCAATAGGCATTAAGCACTTACGTTTATTTAATCACACTTTTAGAGGTGTATGTTCACATTAAGAGCAAACAACAATCTCAAAGAGTGATATCCTCCTCTGTGATCTCTCTACCGCCAATGCACATGCAATTCATAACAAGTGCATGAAAGTAAACATGAGTCCAAGCTATATGACATGTGAATGCATAGCATAAATATATCTATCTTATCATATTACGTCCCTCCTCAAGCTTCTTCATGGCGAACCCAACAACATGCCTTGAGAGAAACTAGGGGGCCACCAACTCAAGCAAAACCCATGTTCACCACTATCTTGAGAAGGTTAGACAAGCACCTATCATGAAATGCATCTATATGATAAGACATCATATGATATTTGAAGCATCTATCACATTCAACTCACTTCACAATTTACAAAAAGTAGCTTCATTTAGTGGTTTTGTGAAGATATCCACCAATTGATCTTCCGATCTTACACTATCAAGAGAATATTATTTTTACCCACATGATCTCTAAGAAAGTGATGACGGTTATCAATGTGCTTTATACGGGAGTGTTGAACATGATTGTTTGCAATTTTTACAGCACTCTCGTTGTCACAAAGGAGTGGAACCTTCTCTAGACGAACACCCAAGTCTAACAAAGTTTGTTTCATATAGAGGATTTGAGCACAATATGCTCTGGCGGCTATGTATTCGACTTCCACGGTGGACAATGCTATGAAGTTTTTCTTTTTAGAAGACCACGAGACTATGGATCGCCCTAGCAAGTAGCACTCACCCGAAGTTCTCTTATGATTCACACGACATCCGGCAAAGTCCGAATCTGAGTAACCCAAGAGTAGGAAACTAGCACCTTTGGGGTACCACAAGTCTATGCTAGGTGAATGCTTTAGGTATCTAAGGATCCTCTTAACTGGGCTAAGATGTGATTCCTTAGGATTACCTTGAAAGCGAGTGCACATGCATACACTAAACATAATATCAAGCCTAGATGTGATAAGGTAAAGAAATAACCCAATCATAGAATGAGAAAGCTTTTGGACAACTAGTTTACCCATTTCATCCAAGTCGAGGTGTCCATTAGTAGACATGGGGGTCTTGATTGGCTTGCAATCATCCATCTTGAATTTCTTTAGGATGTCCCTCGTGTACTTCTCTTGATGGATGAATGTCCCTTCCTTTAATTACTTGATTTGAAAACCAAGGAAATAGTTGAGCTCGCTAATCATTGGCATCTCGAACTCCCTAGACATCATGTCACCAAATTCCTTGCAAAACTATATGTTAGTTGAATCAAATATTATATCATCAACATAAATTTGACATAAGAAGAGTTCATTGTCGATGATTTTTGTGAACAATATAGTGTCCACCCTCCCGATCTTGAACCCTTGGTTGATGAGAAAGTCATGTAGGTATTTATACCAAGCTCTTGGGGCTTGCTTGAGTCTATAAAGCACCTTGTGCAAGCTATAAATATGATTAGAATATATAGGCTCTTCAAAACCGGGGGTTTGTTCAACATAGACAAGTTTATTAATGAAGTCATTTAATGATGCACTCTTCACATCCATTTGATAAAGCTTAATGTTATGATGTGAAGTAAATGCAAGAAGGATATGGATGGCTTCAAGTCATGCCATGGGAGCGAATGTTTCTCCAAAATTCAAACCTTCAACTTGTGCAAAACCTTATGCGACTAGTCTTGCCTTGTTGCGTACCACCACACTATGTTCGTCTTTCTTGTTGCGAAAGACCCACTTGGTTGTAATCACATTCTTGTCTTGAGGTCTTTCTTCAAGTATCCATACTTCATTGTGGCTGAAGTTGTTGAGTTCTTCTTGCGTAGTAATTACCCAATCTGGATCTTTAAGAGCCTCATCTACATGTGTGGGTTCCAAACAAGAGACAAACAAGTAATATTCATAAAATGAAGCATATTGACGAGAGCGAGTTCTTACTCACCTAGATGGACTCCCAATGATCAAGTCAATTGGGTGATCCTTAGAGATGTGTGTTTGCTTCACTTGTGGTTCTTGAGGTGTGTCTTGTAATGGTCCAACATCTTGAGATTGAGCTTGAGCTTCCTCTTGAGAGATATGGATATCTTGTGATAGAAGTGGTTGATCATCCTTTTCATCATCTTAATCAACTTGGGGCGCCATGGAGGTATGTGGAGTGAAAGTAGAAGGTACATCTTCGTCATTCTCCTTAGAGTTGATATCCCCAATCACCATATTCTTCATCACATCTCTCAAGGGTTCATCGTCTATATGATCACAAGAAATACCTTCACCTTAGGAGTCATTAGATTCATCAAACTCCACATCACAACTTTCTTCAACAAAGCCGATGGTATTGTTGAATACTCAATATGCTTTGAAGTTCGATGCATAACCAACAATAAAACCAATATCAAAACATTTTTCAAACTTGCCTAGGCATTCTCTTTTCTTATAGATAAAGCACTTACACCCAAACACCCAGAAGTAGGAGATATTGGGTTTCCTCCCAATGAGAAGTCCGTATAGAGTCTTCTTCAAAAGTCGGTGGAGATACATTCGGTTGGATGCATGACACGCCGTATTGATTGCTTCCGTCCAAAACTTCTCTGGTGTACTCTACTCATCCAATATTTCTCTTGCAAAAGTAATCAAAGTCTTGTTCTTCCTCTCCACCATGACATTTTGTTGAGGGGTGTAGGTTGAAGAAAGGTCATGCTTGATGCCTCTATCATCACAATAATCATCAATTTGAGTGTTCTTGAATTCCACGCTGTTGTCCCTCTAGATCTTTACAATTTTGGCTTCAAACTCATTTTGAGCCTTTTTTACAAACTTCTTGAAGATCCCAACGGTTTTGCTCTTGTCATCTAAAAATAAAGTCCAAGTGTATCTCAATAATCATCAACAATGACAAGCCAATAGAGATTACCACAAGACTTTTGTAGGTAGTTTGTCCAAAGAGGTCCATGTGTAGAAGCTCCAAAGTTCTTGATGTAGACATCATTGATTTGTATGGATGAGAACTTGCAACTTGCTTTCCCGCTTGGTAAGAACTACACAACTTGTCCTTCTCGAATACTACATCTGTCAAACCAACCATCATTCCATTCTTGAATGCCTTCTTGAGTTGGCTCATTCCAATACGTCCAAGTCGACGATGCTAAACCAACCGATGGATGTCTTGGTGAAGAGGTATGTTGTCAAGCTAGCTTCATTAGAAGAAAATCCACAAGATATATATGTCCATGTCTAAAAACTTTAAAGATTAGATCATTATGCTTCATACTAGTTATAACAACATTAACATCACTAAATAAACATGTGAAGCCTAAATCACATAGTTGAGCTACGAAAAGAAAATTAAAACTAAGAGACTCTACTAAAAGCACATTAGAAATAGAGAGATCATCGGAGATTGCCACCTTACCCAAATTAACCTACCACATTTGCCTTAGAATTATCACCAAAAGTGACTTTGTCATGATTGCCCACTTCATCTTTTAGAGTGGTAAACATCTTTACATTGTCGGTCATATATTGCGTGCATCCACTATCAAGCACCTAATACTTTCCACTGGCCTTGTAGTTCACCTACACACATGGGATCAAACCTTTTATTTAGGTACCTAACCAAGTTTGGTATCTTTCATGTGAGATACAAGAGCTTTAGACACCCAAAGTTGCCTAGGAAACTTGCCCTTAGCTTGAGTTCCAAAGAATTTAGCCATGACTTTTCTACTTTTAAGCTTATGCAATAGGAAATGATGATCATTGAAGTATACTTGTATTTAAGAGGCAAAGTAGAAAAGGGTTTAGTAGGAATTGGACAGTCCCTTGTGTGGTGGCCGGTGACCTCGCAATGTTGGCAATATGAACCAACTTACTTGATAAAGCATTTCTTGATCTCCGGTGACTCTTGGTGATGTTCTCCACCGGGTTTGGGAAGCATCCAAGGTCTCTCTTATTGTAGTACATGGTATTCTTCATGAGGATTTTCTTGTGCTTGTACTCCCTCTTAGTCAACCGAGGGCCACACACAAATTGAGATTTGCAATCTCATTAATGAGCTCTTACTCCCTTGCATGATTAGTCTTAGAAGATGATATAGTATCTCATGAACAAGAGCATGGGATATCAAGAAGATCATCACAAGATGTAGATGCATTGACCTTAACAACATCAATAGAAGGCAATTAGTTCATGCTAGAATCATTAGCATTATAAGCTAACTACTCAAGTTGTTGATATTTTTGTTTCAAGTTAACATGCTCATGTTTTAGCTTCTTATTGCTCTCTTCAAGAGACTTGCTAGATACAACTATTTAATCATATTTTTTAAGCGCATCGTTATATTTAGCAAGTAACTCATCATTACTAGAGCTAAGGTTAGCATTATCATTTTCGAGAGACTTGATTTTTGCTTTTTGCTTCTTGATGATGGTAGCATAGTCATTCATGAGCTTAGATAGATCATTAGGAGAAAGATCATCATCATCACTACTATCATTATCCTCACTACTCACCTTGCTGTTACCTTTTGCCATAAGGCACATAGGTGGCAGAGGTAGCGGTGGATCATCATTGGTGATGGCGAGGCCTGCAAAGTCCTTGCCTTTATCATCACTTGAATCTTCACTTGAGCTTTTATCGGAGACCCATTCACCAACAATATAAGTCTTGCGGCCTCCACCCTTCTTGTTGTTGTCTTGACCCTTTCTCTTGTTTTTGTCCTCATCCTCATTTGGATCTATTATCTTGTTCTTGTTTTTGTTCTCTTGTCAGGATGAGGGCAATCATATGACATGTGGCAATATTCACCACAATTGTAGCACTTCTTGTCTCCACCATCGAACTTGTCAAATTTTTTAGAGCAAAATTTGTTCTTCTTGGGATCATAGTTGTAGCCCTTCTTGCCCAACTTGGATATCATCCTTGTGGTTCTTCTCATAAGGAGGGCAAGCTCGGTGTCGGAGTCATCATCATCATCTTCATCGCTTTCACTTGTTGATGGAATCTTCACCTTCTTCTTCTTCTTGTCATTCATTTTGGCCTTGAGAGCAAGATTCCTCTTGGAGGAGGATTCTTCTTGATCTCCAAACAAGAGCATCTCATGAGCATGAATCTTGCCCACGGTATCAGGAATCGTCATGTCATTGATGTCTTTCTCATGAAGAACAGAGATGGCAATGTTGTATTGCGGCTTAGAAAACAACATCAAGATTCTACGAATAATGTCTCCTTAAGACAATTGAGTGAGTTCAAGAGAATTGATTTCTTCAACAAGCACATTCATACGAGAATACATATCATTGTATATCTCATTAGAAAGCATCTTAAATTGATTAAGGTTGTTCATTAGCACATGATATCTTTCCCCCCGGATTTTTATAGAACCTTCATGAGCTAATTCCTTGCTCCTTACTCTAGAAAACACTTCTTCACTAATTCTCTCAAAAATAGCATTTTTAGACTTAGCATTCCTCTAATTTGTTGTTCATTAAATGGTTGATCAAACCTAATGGAAGCGGCTAACCAAACTTGAGGGGAAATAGCCTCAAGATGGCTCACCAAGCAAACTTTCCAATAGGAGAAGTTCTTCCCCTCGAACGTTGGCATGCTACTTCCATTACTAGGGGCCATTGCTCTAGGATTTTAAGTCTATCAAGAGCACAAGTCTCTGATACCAATTGAAAAGATCGAATGGTCAAAGAGGGGGGTAGATTAGGTTATTTAAAAAAAAATACTCCTACCAAAATCTAGAACAAGTAGCAACCTTAGCCTAGATGAAATGAAACACGACTACATGATCAAACTAGACAGAAACACGAAAAAATTAGCAAGCTAGAACACATAATAAATGTCGAAAGAAAAGCTTGCAAGAAGTAAAATGCTCAAATGTAAATTGCGGAAAGTAAGAAGATGTACAAGAGAACACCGATTTTTTCTCGAGGTATCGAGGAATTGATATTTTTCTATAGTCCTCGTTGGAGCATCCACAAAGGATATCACTCCCCCTTGAGTCATGAACTCTCAAGTTCTCACTCATGATTGTCACTTCTCTATTTTCGGATTGGTGGGCATCAAACCAAGCATATAGCTCTTCTCAGGGCTTCCACAAGAACTCTAAGAGCTCATCGAAACACCTTCAATCACCAATAGCTTCAATTGACCAAGATCAAGTCTAGACTACAGCTAGATGCACACTTGCTACTATAGAAGCACTAATGAAGCCCTTAACGTTCAATTAGGGACTTGGAAATCAACTCAAGATCTCTCCCTTACTTCTTGATGACACACATAGTGTATGGACTCCTCTGTGATGCCAAGAAGACAACTGAAACCAAGTGTGGGAGTATTTATAGGCTAGAGATCCAAAATATGTCATTCCCTAACCACCCACTTTTTCTATTAGCACCAGATGATCCGGTAAGAACCATCTCACACAACTGGACAATTCGGTGAGTAGAAACTTCAGAGATAACTGTGCCAACTGTCATTAGCCGTTGATCCTTCGATGTACTCATCCGGTGACAACTGAAGTAACACCTGACAATCTGGTCATAAGAACCAGGCCAAAAAGCTCATTACATACCTTTATGCAAGAATTAGTCTGGTGATGTCATCTTTGCCTACACCGGATCATCCGGTGTGTGAAGCCTCTTCTGAACCTCTGTACAACATTGCTTCGGTGCATTTGTCCGGTGAGGACAACGTAAACACCAGACTACCTGGTGAGTAGAGCTTCATTTTTCTGCACTTGTAATTTGCCTCTGCAAAAAGTAGTTCGGTGATCCCCTCTTTACATCACCGGATAATCCGGTGAGCTAAAATTCATTTTCCCTTGGAAATTTTTCTTCTATTGAAACAAGTTCGGTTCACTTACCACCTTAACACCAGACCATTCGGTGAAACACTTCAAAAACTTTTGAACACGTGTCACCAAAAAAAAGCTTCCAGTGATTTCACTAGTTAGGCATTGGATCATCCTGTGCACTAAGTTCTCTTCTGATCTGAACCAAAAGAAAAACTCAGTGAGACTTCATTTCATGTCACTGGACTATCTGGTGAGGTATATTTATTGCCGAGCTCGTCCAATTCAACCCTTTTGAGCTCTAACTTCATGACGACTCAACCAAGGGCTTCTATGAGCTACCTAGTGCTAGAAATTCATAAGTGTGCATCAAACCAAGTCTATACTGACTAGATCAACCTACTAGTCTTAGCTCCTCTTTATAATACGGTCAAAAAGACTACGAAAGAAGACCTATACTACTCTAAGTGTCCTTCATCTCCTTTCTGACACTTAGAACTAGAAGATCCTTAATCTTGATACACATGTCCTTTGACCATCCATATAATCAACTTAGGAACCAAGAATAGCCAATCATCATTATGAACTAAATTTTTTTATACCATTCAAAATACACTTGTTAGTCACAATAATATGGTTATCGTTAATCACCGAAACACTTGTCACTTACCTAAGGGCCTAGATGCTACACCAGTACCCATCAATACTTTACACACTTCCAAGGTGTGCACCGAGAGACCATTACAACACCTTCACAAAGCCTCTCTCAACATGTGCATACCCGCTTAGGTTAACCACCGCATGAATACACCTCAACAATGGAAGTACACCATTCCATTCTGTACAACCAAATGGTCGACACCATATTGAGAGTAAAGAAATTAATCAACTTGGTCAGTCTCATACTAGGCTTGTGGTTATACTGTTAACTCCAAATGATCGCTCCATGAAATGGTCCTTAGATTTAAGCAAGACTACCACAAACCCAACCGTATAACTTGTACTGGTCTCATCCAAACCAGTTGCTCAAATCCTAATTCCATGTTTCAACAAAATTATACAATCATCTTTATCATAGTTGCATAGGACCATTATTATATTTAGTAGAGCCATTATCATTATCACTATCCCAAAGCAATGTTAAACATCATCTACCCATCTATAACCAAACTATAACCATAGCGAGAAGGATGATAAAGTAATACTAGGGTAAAGCCCAACTTGGGATTCGTGTCAATATTATTAATGTGCATGTTTGTAAAACAAAATATTTTAAATACTAGTATTAATATGGTCAAGAACGTAACATGCATTCACAATACTCAGTTGGGCCTTCAAAGCCTTCATCTTCAAAATTCATAAAAGCATCTTGGCGAAGGAATGGATCAAAACAAAGCTAAGGTTGACAAGTTATAGCTTTCAGAAGATTAAAATAGCACATAAAGATTAACTATATGTGAAACTAATATATATATATATATATATAAAGATATATATATATATAAAAGATATATATATATATATATATATATATATATATAGATCTATTTGTCTGATTGTCCTCAAATTTTAATAGTAAAAACTAGATAATGTTACAAAACTATTACAAGAAGAATTAAGTCAATCAGATCTTTGGATCAAGAGTTATGACCTTAGTAAGCAGACTATAATAGATGGTGACGAAAATAGATTAAACACTAATTTTTCGATAATGCAAGAATTGTAAAAATTCAACCAAGCAAGCTTTTCAGAACTTTGCCTTGATTCTCTAGGATAATTTTGGATGGATTAAAAAAAAATTATGTTGACCGAAGGATCCACTAAAAATCCACACGAACAAAAGAAAAAAAATGTGAAGAAGGAACAAAATTACAAATTCATCAACTTACAAAATTGTATCTTCATTACACAGATAAGTTCATAATATGCATCTCTACTGCATCCCTAAAAGAATCTCCATGATATTCTAAACCCTATATGAGTTCACCTTTTTCCTAAAAAATCGCAACTCCATCTCCCTATCTTTCTTCTCTCACTCATGTACTGTAGCACCTCATTTTATTTGCTAGTCAGCTAATAGTGCATCTGACACGGCCATGGCTTGACACGCTCGCTTGGGCCTTGCTCTAGCATCCCACACGCACCCAGTGCTTGCTCCACCTCTCTCTAGTGCTGCATGCCTTGGTACGCCAACGCCTCATCCATTTCGCCCACCTGGCCATCACCCCTGTGCTAGCCCACCTAGGTTGAGCGGCCTTGCCCTGGGCTACCCTGGTTGAGCCGCTCCAAAAACCTGGGCAAAACCTCGTCCTCGCAGTAGAGTCTTTTTATAATATTTTTATAACTAATATGTAAATAAATAGATTTCTAATGGCAAGATTTGCACAAATAGACGTCTACCGTCCCCTTAAAGGGCTGCAACCCTTTCAAAGGGTGGTAAGGATGCCACGGTGGCAGCACCACCCCTTACCACCCTCTCAGAGGGTAGGTAGGGCCCTCCTCCCTTGCCCGTGGTTGTATCAACCCTTGCCGCCCTCTTAGGGGGCGGTTAACCTCCGATCCACGCCCTCCTCCACCAGTATAAAAGGCTGAAAATAGCCAAAATAACCATTTAAATCTAGAAAAATAGAAAGAGTGGGGGAGGAGAGGAGAGGAGAGGAGAGGGAGGCAGCGTGGCGAAGCTCTATTGTTTTTGATCTACGGATTTTGGATCTCGGTTTTCGGTAATTTTTTTAGACTTATGTTTTCATTAGTAATTATAGTACCACCAGATCTAGGGTTTAATGACATAACAGTAGTTATGTTATATGAGAACTAGGGTTTAAAAGTAGGATATGCTGTCTTTTATAGTATATTGTAAAGATCAATTTCGATATGGTAGGATAGTCATCAGATGCATAGTAGTATTTAGAGTATGGTAGTTTTGATTATCTAGATTTTAGAATAATGATATAAGTAATAGTTATAGCTAATTAGAAACTTATTAGATAGACGCATGGTTGATTAGTTTAAATTGGTTAGTTTTCTTATGAGCAATATTAAATAAACGTATAGTTAGGTGATCATCGGTGTCGGTAATTTGTTAGAGTTTCAATAATCAGAAGTATAGATTTCCGATATTAATATTGGATATATTTTTAGATGTTTCCAGGGATGTCCCATAAATTATATTTTCAGATATATTATGGTGAAGGTCAAATTAGTTATTGTCCTAGCGATGTAGATCTCGCTGGATTTCATGATGTCGTCAAGGGACTTAGTAGATCCAATGATAGGACCATAGTGGGCGTGTGCAAGTGGCTGATGCACCATTTTCAACTGAATCCCCAGCAACATGAGTTTAAGCTAAGAGCTGTGCTAAGCCGTGCTACTTAGGGGTACTTTGGGGAGCTCATCCCAATTAATACGACATCTACTTGGAGGCAGCACGTAGATATATCATGTGAACGTGGTCTACCTCTTGTGCTGCTAGCTGAGGCGTACCAGAAGGATCCAACAGAGATAAATTTTGCGGAAGTAGTAGCAGGAAGAAGTCAGGCAGTGGGGGATGAACCAGACCTAGCAAGATGTTGGGGATGTGCGTGAGATAAAACCAAAGGGTGTAGCCGATGAGGGGGAGCACATTCCTAGCATAATTGAAGAGATGGAGATGAAGGATCAAGAGCTAGAGGAAGCTATTGCTGATGAGTTTTCATCCAACGAGGAGGGTAATGCTCATATTCCTGTAGAGTGAAGGAATCATAAATTTTCAAAGCTAGTGTTGAGTGAGGGTCATCAGACATCTTGGAAATATCATGAAAATGAGGTGTCCCAGGGTGCTATGTACCCTAGTAAGAAGGTTGTTATTGATGCAGTGAAATTCTAGTCGTTGATGCTTCGGAGGCAATTCAAGGTTGTGAAGTCGAGCAAAAGGGAGTATAACGTCAAGTGTTTGGTGCTTGATTGTTCATGGTGGGTGCATGCATTCAGGGGAAGTGGGTTGACTACTGGGAGTGCTCAATAGTTAGGGAGTATAATTGTCACATTGAGGAAATAGAGTTCTCCCAATGGAACCTGTCATCTGCTTTTGTTGCTAATGTTATGTACGGAGAGATTGTGGACAACCTAAAGTATGAGCCACGATCAATAATCGGTGCTATTGAGGAAAAGTTCCAATACACAATAAACTACGTCAAGGCATGAGGGTGAAACAGAAAAGTATTGAGATTAGGTTTGGGACATACGAAGATTCATATGCCGATAAGGATTCATCCAACGAGGAGGGAAATGCTCATATTCCTGTAGAGTGAAGGAATCAGGAATTTTCAAATCTAGTGGTGAGTGATGACCCTCACTCACCACTAGCTTTGAAAATTCCAAGGTGTCTGATGACTCTCACTCACCACTAGCTTTGAAAATTCCTGATTCCTTCACTCTACAGGAATATGAGCATTTCCCTCCTCGTTGGATGAATCCTCATCGGCAATAGTTTCGTCCAGCTCTTGATCCTCCATCTCCATCTCTTCAATTTGGCAGTAGAAATCTGTTTATAAGAAAATGAACTAGAAGTTAAGAAGCTAGCTATGAGTAACTTTTCTGACAAATAGTGTGGTGAAAATTTTTAAAAAATTATTGTGAAATTTAACAACTAAAATTCAAAATTAACTTTTAAAAAAGACAAAAACATAACTTTTTTTTTAAAAAAAATTAGAAATATAAACTCAAATAAACAGACCCTTACACCTAAACTAAGTATGAGTTCTTCCGTTGCCAAGTAAAACAAAAAACATGTGCGGAAAATGGCGCCATCCCCGTTCGTGTACTTAATATCCTCGCTTAATGAGCACAACAGTTTCTGTACCAAAATTAATTTTGCACAGTTGCCACAGAGACGCACTATTAGCTAGCTATAATGGAGAGGCTGGAGAAGGAGCTGGACCTTGAGCTCAGCCTCCACCCTTTCTCTTATGCGGCGGAGGCGGAGCCGCCCGGCTTCTTCCTCTGCACGTACTGCGACCGCAAGTTCTACAGCTCCCAGGCGCTCGGCGGCCACCAGAACGCGCACAAGTACGAGCGCACCCTCGCCAAGCGCCGCCGGCAGATCGCCGCCGCCATGCGCGCCCACGGCGCCCGGGTCGACGCCGTCTGCAGGCCCGGGGGCATCGGAGTCCTCGACGTTGCAGCAGGAGCTGAGCTTGAGAGGGCCAGGATGGTCGTGCAGCCAGCGGTTCCGTTGACTGTGCGGTCTGGCCTTCTGCACAAAAAGAGCAGCTCGTCGGAGTACGGCGTCAAGCGCGCCGACGAGCTGGATTTGTCCCTCAGGCTATGAACCTACCTACTACTATTTGCTTCTCTTGCACCTCTTTCCTATTTTTCTGTCTTTACCTGTTTTGGTTTAAGAAGATTGCTTTGTCCCTGCACCTTTCTACATCTTATCTGTGGCTTTACAAACTCGGGCTTTGCCCGTCTCTAAAATGATTGGATTCATCTCCACCTTTAATTCTTCAGTGCCTGTTGTATGTAGTTGAGTTTGTTTCATGGTATTTCTGGCGAGATTCAAGTACAGTTCTTCGAGTTTATCACAGAGGGCGTGGAAACTTGTTGTGCTCAGTGCTTACTAACACTTCAGTTTTTTTCTCTCTTTGTTGTGAATTAGCTACTTAATTTTAGCATGTTTTGATTGAAATAATTACTGGGGAGCTTCTTCAAGTGATTCAAAATTGTCCATATACTCCATGTGGGTCTTCGCCCAATTTATCAACATATACAGTGTTTGGATCCCTTGCCATTGCTTGCTTTGCTTCACTGGGCAAGAAATTGGACGTTTTGTTGTCTTATTCGTTGTCTCGGTACCTACGCTTTTTAAGATTTATTTTGCCAGCTCGAGCTAGACGGCTAAGCCAACCAAACACGTCCATAGTACACTACTACAGAAACTTTTCGAGATACTTAAATACCTTTCTACAGCGGGTTATATGATAAACTGTTTGAACGATTTTGGTGACAGAAAAAATTATCTATGTAAAAGTTATTTTTATAGTCGGTTTACATAAGAAATCATGTGTATTTTCACAGACGGTTTCTTAGATAAATCGTCTGTAGAAATAAACTGATTAACACATACGGTTCACATAAGAAACCGTATGTGATTATGGTTATTTTTACAGGCGATTCCTTATATAAACCACTCTAAAAATAGAGAGCCGTTTTCAGAGACAGTTTATATAAGGAATCGCTTATAAAAATAGATACCAGTTTATCTAAAAAATCATAACATTTTCATACGAACTCAGAAGGAGATAAATTTTATATGAAAATTGTAGACCTCGATGAGATCTACAACTTTGTATTTGAAAACTTTTTTATTTAAGATACTTATGTATCTAACTAATCAGTTAAAATTTTACACATAAGTTTTGATCACACATATGCTATTGTTACCATAAGTCCTATTAATGCAAGTAAACTCAGAGAAGACAAAGAATACTAGCAACTTCAACATCAACAACAAGATCAACTAGAAAAGATCAAAGACCCCCACTATCAATAACAAGACTCTTCTTACAAAAGTATTAGTGATAACAATAGCATCAAGTATCGTCAAGCATCAGCACGGTTATAAATATTTTTATTTTTATTTATTTTTCTCTTATTTTTTCTCACCTCAGCAGCATAGAATAGGAAATATAGTACATTTCTGCTCAAGTTTGATGTAAGGGGTGATGACTATGTACACAAACATGTATTCCGAAAATAGTGAAAAACTTTCAGAGGCAAGAACTAAATCTTCTAAGCCGTTTTTGGCCTAAAAGAAACACCGAACCCGACAAAGTCAGGGAGAAATAGTGTAACTTTTTCTATATATGTCCGTAGAGTCAAAAAAATGTCTAAATTGGAGTCTATATGCAAAAGTTATGGCCATTTTACCGAAAGCGATTCACAGCAATTATCATAGGTGGTTTACTTAGGAAACCGTCTGTGAAAACCTTCGGCATAAAAGGTTAAAAAGATAAAATATCCTATTTCAATCACAGCTACTTGATATTTGAGGTGGTAAGGTGGTTTGTGAGTTAGGGTAGAGGGGAGGGAGGTCGCGGGTTCGATTCCCATGAAACACAGGAACTAAAAATAGTGCAAAAATATAGTGTGGCCGTTGACTTGCAATGGCGCGGCTGTGGCAGGTAAATTTTTTTTTTGTTTTTTGACCAAAAACATCAATTCAGAGACCGATTATCACATGCAGTTCACTTAAGGAATCGCCTATAAAAATCTAGTTCCACATGTGGTTTCTTAAGAGAACCGTATGTGAAAACCATTTCTAGAGGTGATTCACTTAAGGAACCACATGTGGAACCACCTTGAACATTACCACCACGGTGGCTATAGGGCAGATCAACCAATACGTGGAAGGAGCTCTCTTCAACGATCTTCCAAAACTGCAGGGATACGTTAAGGTCGACGTGGACTCCATGCGAAGGCCATACTGTAAGATTGATATGGATTACCCCAGAGAGACGGGTTCTAAATGCTCAGATCAAACGTGGGTGGCTTCGTTCTATGGCCCAAACGCTACATAGTGTTTAAAGATGAGACAGATGAGTCGTCTGATATGGAGTTGGACCCACCACATAGAATTTCTCCGACTCCTCTACGGTCGCCGCCACCGCCACCATCACAAAGAAGAGAGCCAACTCCTCTATGGTCACCACCACTGCCACCATCACCCAGAAGAGAGCTAACTCCTCCCTTACACAAGTCGCCACCAAGAGAGCCTACTCCTCCCCCTCAGAAGTTAGCACTAATGCCACCAAGAGAGCTAACTCCTCCACTTCCGAAGTCAGCACCACCACCACTAAGAGAGGCAACTCCTCCCCCTCCAAAGTTGACAAAAGTTGCACAGTCTAAGAATTTGAGTTCATCTTAAAAGTCGGCTTCATCCTAGAAGCAAAGGGCACCTAATAAGGTGGCAGCACCTGAGAAATTGCCTTATGAACAAACACCAGAGAAAACCAAAGGATAGTAGACACCGGTGTCAAGAAATTCTTTGAAAAGCCAAAGCCTAAGAAGAAAATACTAATTCATGTAGAAACATGAAAGTTTTTCTTGAAGATGGCCACACCTATTGAGCGTAAGAGTAAATCAGACTACACGCGCATCAAAAGCAAGAAATACTTGAAGGAGTCTTCTATCGAATAGATACAACAAGAACAAATTTATAAAGATTTCTTGAAAATGCTAAAATGACAAAAGAGTAATTTCTAGACAAGTCCCTGACACCAAAAGTAGTCGAGAGATGGCAATTTAAGTTGCACGAACTCTTGGTCACGCCAAACATGTGGGACAAATTGACATATCAACTTCAAAAATTCCATGCGTGGTACATGAAAGAGTCGCGGGATGGTAGCGAAATGTTCGAGGTTAGATACAAGGATCGGGATTTTTCTCCACAGGGACGGCTCTATTTATATATTATTTAAGAAAATATATCGATTGTACAAGCAAGATGCCCTCGACGTATCTATCTTGAGTTGTTGGACTCTGTAAGTGTCATATACATATAATTCATAGTATAAATTCATATACAATTGATTGAATGTCTTAACTTATTTCTTATGTAGAATGGAGGTACAAAGATGTAGGACAGAGCGCATCTACCATGTGGGATCCATCGACCCACATCATGTAAACCCAACAATGATGCAATCCGATCCAAAATGAACCGAGGACTATGCATTGAAGTGTATTATGGAGCTACAATTGAAGAAATACATACTTTTGATGTACCACTTTGAGTATGTGTTTCCCTTCATGAATGTTCTACTCTTTTTGAGAAATACAGAGTTAGAAATTAGGACCAACTAACCTATGGTGACCTATGTGTAGTTATCACTGGATCCTCCTTGTCATCCAGCTAGACATTAGCAAGATCGTTGTTTTCGACTCACAAAATAATCCAAAAGAAATCTACCAACCCGTCATTGACTTACTACAAAGGTAAAATCCGGCCATTTCGTAATTGCTCTTATAATATTTGATTTGATTGAATCTAAGTTTACTTACGGTAATAATCACACAAATGCAGAGTGTACCTATGATACATCAAGAAGAATGTTAGACACCGGCCATTCGCGAAAGAATGGATTATTCGATATGACTTTCCTTGTAGGAAGCAGGGTTCGGAAAATAATTGATGTGGTTTTATGTAATGGAATTCATGAACGGATTCAGCGGAGACGCGTCATACTAGATGGTCGATGCTGAGGTATGCGACATATATCTTGATGACTAATTTTCAGGTCCAACACTTGTTCATAAGGATTGATTTCTTCAATTCTTAAAATTACAACTCCTCGTGTTGTCCAGATATTCACTTATGGCCATTGAAATCAACACACTTCAAGAACAAGTTGTCAGGTTCATCAATGACCAAGTCATCAGTCCAACCGACGAGTTTCATGAATTTGGCTCCTCTCTCTTGTTACGTTCATCCAACAAGAAAAAGCAGAGTTCAGAACATTCGATTACCAAGAAACCTTAAACCCTTTTTCATTGTTGTAACAAAATCTCATATGTATGCGGTGTATATATACTGTGACGAGACTTGATGTTTTAGAAATGAAATTTATATATGCTTGTCTATATATGCTATGATAAAACTTGACGTCGCATAAATTAAATTCATATGTGTGTGTCTACCGTATACTATTGCCGGCAATGGCAAAAATTTGAAAAAGCCACGGTATTAGCTGCAACCGCCACATCTTGGAAATGGCGGGAAATACCTATCAGTGTCGGTTAGTAAAAACAAACCGGCACTGATAGTACACTTATCAGTGCCGATTTGATCTATAAACTAGCACTGATAATGATTTTCAGTGCCGGTTTGATATACAAACTAACACTGATAATAATTTTCAATGTCGGTTTCATACCCAGCACTGATAGTCTGTGACTATCAGACTATCCGTGCCAAGTAATTAGTGTCGGTTCAAAACCCGCCACTGATGGTGATTTTGAACCGACACTGATGAGGGTATCTGCTGTAGTGACCATCCATTCGAATTGCCCATGGTTGCCTGCTGAATCAAACATTGGTTTTTCAATACCCATGTTTTGACATGATGCACAAATACAATTTTTTGAGAATTTTTTTTATTGTGCAAGTGCATCAACCCAACATAAGTTTAGAATTCTAGTTCCCGTGTTTCAACCCCTCAATCAATCTCTACACCTGCTTCATGTGTTGCTTCAGTAAACAATGGTACAAACAAATGGAAATATGAAATAACTATTAAGATTTTGTTTAGTTATATTATCTTCAGTACTAATGTTCTGAAATGAACTTTATATACTCTTTGCATGTGAATGTTGCTACTTGAGTTGGAAAGAATTCGTATATACAAAAATTGTTTTCAGACTATTCGTTGTTACACCTTAGCTTAGAACTCTTTTATACTACGGTTGCATTCAGAGTTCTTTCTTATATAATTCTATTTGCTTTGGCCACTTTGAACGTTGCAGTAACTGGAGTAAAAGGCTGTTTCACCCTGTTTTGGTCTTGGTTTCAAAACTGGAATGTCCCGTCGATCTCAGCGTTATGCCCTCCTATTCTAAATTTCTAAATACCTATTTGTAACTCGATGTGGATTGAAACTGTACTTTCCTAGAGTTCTTGTTCATTAAATATTCATAACATTATGCGGGTGAACTTCATAACTTCTAGTTACCTAGCTTAAGAGTGCACACTTATTCTCGACAATATATAGGGTATTTCCACATGTACATGTGGATACATGCACTGTTACAACCATCTGATGTACTCCAAGATTGACGCAAACTTTTCAAACTTCAAACCAAGCAACACCGTCTTGTATTCATTTTAATGTCCTTGCACGAATCTCGAAACACTAGGTTATGTGAGGATAGTGCTGCTTGTACTTCCATCTACAAGGGGGAGATACATTTTTCAATTAATATTTGTTCATCATCGTAATCAGATTACAAGTGTTTTGCAAAATTCCTTAGATTTCACTAACAGAAATTCAAGAATATTAAATCTGCTTTCTATAATGGGTGACATAACTTGAACAATCCACCTGTTGAAGAATTCTTCCTTCTTAATACTCCCTCAATCTCAAAATAGATGACGTTTTAGGCTATTCTACAATATTAAAAATACATGACGTTCTACGGTTTCAAGGTAACTTTAGCCCAAATTTTTCAATTTTAATTTATCCCTTCATTAAGTAACTTTCTTCTCAATACAAGTATCATTTTTTATGCAATAAATGATATTAATAGATGGTAAGATGATCATTTTATCTTTTACTTTAATACTTATGCTCAACTCTAAAACATCATCTATTTTAAGATGGAGGGAGTACTAGATACTTCTTCTATGTGAAATATCATTTTCCTAGTTTATGAGATATTCAAAATATTATGTAGAAAAACTGAATTCCATATACAGCTACAGTCAGGTTCAGTCAGTTTCTGAGGATATATAATAGTCTAACCAGTTATTGTACATAAGTAACAGATGAAGACCTACTAGTACTGTACCTAACTGGCCACTTTTGTTTTCTTTCTTATGCAATGCGAATATTGTATATGAAATTCAGGATGAACATGTCGGTGTTCATACTGATTTTTTGTACTTTGAATTTGTTTGGAGGCCTGATGAAAATTAAATAGTTGCAAGTGGTGTATCTAGATCGGTTTAACGTGGAATCTAATTAGAACTTGCGTCTTGCGACTAGATGGCATGACACATGAGCATATTCCAAAAATTTCTTTTGTTTTGTCTGTTTTTATAAAAATATAAACACTAAGAATGAATGCACACGATCGTTTTCAAAAAAAATTCTTGCTATGAATAGCTGGTCACATTGAAAGTGGAAAGGTTAGTCGCCATGTATTTCCACAGGTTGTGCTGCTGTTACATTCTTATTTTGTGTCCTCTCCACTTTACTCGGCTTGGTCCTATATGAAGTTTTGTTCATTGAAACTGTAGACAGTCTTCAATAATCCAGTTGAGAAGATGGAGTTTCATATCAAGAGATACCCCGACCATTATCTGCAGAGTTAATCTTGGGGCTGGATGTGATGCTATTCTTCGAACAAGCTGCAGTCGCATTGTGGGTGACTGGGAGGTTGCGTTGGAATTGTTTGTTGAAAAAAAAATCGGATCAATTTTCATGTTTCTGGGCTTTTCCTTTTGCTGGCTTTTTATCATGTCTGAAACTATAATCACGTAATTAAGTCCAATTATGTGTCATTAGGGTCATGATTAATTTTGAAACAATTTATTTTGAAACCCTAGTGCAATTCGTTTAAAGTCAATCGGATGAAAGAAGATAATTTTGGAGAGAAAAGAATCAAAATCGTATTAAAAATATCTTGTTTATCTAACAAGTGGATCTCACTGGAGTGGACCAACCACCCCTCTCTCCCCCTCATGGGCAGCAACTGCCCCACCCACCCCCCCCCCCTCTCTCTCTCGTGCTCCCAACCGGCCTAAGGAGCTGAGAGCTCCCTCTCTCCCTCCCTCTCTCAACCACTCTCTCACTCTCCCTAAAATCCGACCTCAAGAGAAGGATTTGAGGTATGTATATGGTACTCACGCGGTCACAAGCTCATAAGCTACCCATCCATCCAATTGAATTTTGTTTTCCCAGAAGATTGGAGCCAGTTTTGACTCATTTTGGTGTTTTTGTTTGAAGAACGAGGAGCACCAGCGTTCTTCCTCTTTTTGAGTGTTTCCTTTATCCCTCGACAGTCACGAACCTCTACAAGCACCATGGGTAAGTCCTTAGACTTCCCATGTCAAGAATGCATGATTTGGTTGGTCGATTTTGAGTTTGGAGTTAAAGTTATGAGTTCTTGAATTCTTGAGCATTGGAGCTAAAATAAGGATTTGGGTGAGATTTGAGTTAGGAATTGTGCTGCTAGGTTGGTGAGTGAGTTCTAGACTCTATGAACTAACCCAAACATGTTTCCCTTTGGCTTGGAGAGGCTTGCAAATCAAATCGACCGAGTTTTTCCTCTTGAAGGAACCTCTCTGGACAACCCAAATACTCTGGATCAGCCCGGATAGTCCGGGTAGCCCAGTGAAAACCCCATCGAATTGTACAACAGAGAGCCCCACTCGGAGCCTCACCCAGAATGTTCGGCGGAACCCAGAGTATCCGGACTCACCCAGAGGTTCCAGGTTAATAAAAGAATGGCTAACCGAGACCTCAGTCTGGAGGATAGCCCGGAGGTTCCAGAACCCGGAGTCTCTGAGTTCAACTCGGAGTCTTCGGCCTCCTGTTACTTTTCTGCTGTTGTTTAGATCGCAAGTTTCACTATTCCTCCATATGTCTTACACTTTTTACTTATTGTTATGCATGTTGTAGCATACATTGTGCATTTCATTTATGCTCATCATTGCATACGTTCTCCTTTAGTGAATGAATAACTGGAGCATGTCACGACCGTTGTTCTAGGCGACGCTAACCTCCCAAAGTTCTGTGAGTGTTGTGCGGGGAGTATCAGGCAACCACCAGAGCAACAAAGCAAGCATCTAAGCATATTACACCCTTTGAATTGAAGTGTGGAGTCTAAAATTGATAAGATATGCTCTATGTATGTTTGCATGTGTAGCGAATCAATATCGGGTTTATGTGGGTAGAACTTTCATTGATTGCATTACATCTACCTTGAGTTGTTGAATAGCCACATCTTTGTAGCCTTGGCGATATTGTTGATGTCTAATTTGCAAGGTCAATCAAAATGCTTATCAATGCATAGGTCACTGGTAGAAGTCAAGTGGTGGAGTGATCCATCGCTCGTGAGCTATAGGTTTAATTATAGTTCACTATGATGATTTTGGTTGGGTGAGTTGTGATGATGAGACAAGATGTGAGTGGTGTTAGGGGTGTCTTCTACCTCAGAGGAGTTCTAAGGGTAGTTCGGGAGAGGAGCCTGGGCACCATAGACCGTTTTGCATCATTTAAGCACTGTCCGTCAATGTCGTTGGCTTTAGCACTTTCCGTACTTACTACATGTCGCATTATGGGAACGACATGCTGAATACCTTTGTATTGTAGCCTTTTGGTGTGCAAGTCGATGGTGTGAGCAGGCGGGCTTGTAGGGGTATTCAGTTTGCTCCGGGAGTAGTTTTGGATGACCCCCGAACCTATCAGTGCATGAGCAAATGGTTATGGTTTATTGGAAAAGGTTGACTCGAGTACCCCCTTACATGGTCATGTGTGGACACGTGAGCCGTGCGGCCCTCAAATTGTGTAGGTAAAGGAGTATCCCCTGTAGGGTGTAAAAATAATTTGAATTATCGCGCCCTCAGTCATGAGCATGTTTCTGTCCATCTACATCGGTCATAGAGTTACGAGCGAGGGACGATTGTATGGATGGTTTGTTGGGAAATGTCGATGTTAGCTATTCATGTATTACTATGTTTCCTTTTATATTTATGTGCAAGTTGTTGGTTACAGGATGTGTTGGTTAAGCATAGGTAATTTTCACATCCCTAAGGGCCTTATGGAGATTAAGAGACAGGAGTTTATGGACCTCAAGTAATGAGGCAGATCGGTGATGGAGTATGTGCAGGTGTTCAACCACCTTGCACAATATGCGTCGGACGAGGTCAATACCGACAAGCGGAAGCAATACCGCTTTGTGAACAGCCTCAGTTCCAAGATGCAAGACCGGCTGTCAGCACATGAGTTCAACGATTTCAACCAGCTACTAAGCACCTCTCTCATGGTGGAGTTCAAGTTAAAGAACCACCATGAGGAGAAGAAGCGCAAGAGGGTTCCGTTGCCTTCCATGGGTGGGAGCTCTCAACGTGCACGGACAGAGAGTCAACCTCATCCATCACATGTGATGACTTCAGTCATTCCACGACCAATGTGGATGGTGTGGCACCCATCTTTCTTTGCTCCGCAAGAACAACTTCCAAGACCCATCGGTTCCCAAGCGAGTGTGACTGGTGGCCCGTGCTACAACTGTGGGCGCGTTAGGTATTTCGCACGTGATTGCCCTTATCCGAAGTCGGGAGCCACGGTGACTACTTCAAGGACACCACCACCTGCTCCATCCGTTCATCAAGTCTCCAAGACGGCGCACATTCCCAATCATGGTCGAGTGCGCTACACCGTCGTCGTGGAGTCTCATAAGGAAGACAACATGTTGATGGGTATGTTGTTTGTGAATTCTTGCCCTGTAGTTGCGCTTCTCGATTCTGTTGCATCTCATTGTTTCATCAAAGAGTGTTATGTCTCTTGTCACAGCATGATCACCAAGGTTCTACATTCCTCTTATCGTATTGATGCACCCAGTGCTATATTGAGGACCAACTGTGTCGTTCCTTTGGCTGAGATTCTCATTGAGGGAGTTCAGTTTTCTGCAAATTTAGCCCTGCTGGATACAAGAGGAGTGGATATCATATTGGGAATGAATTGGCTTGCCAAGAAGAAGTCCGTTATTGATTGTGCTCGTAGGACTATCACTTTTAATTACATGTCAGGTACCCAAGTCCATTTGAAGCTTAAGGAGATTCATCTTTGCTTTTATGCCCTGAAGGTCGTCACCACCCCGGATCTCAAGGATTTCCCAATGGTGTTTGAATTTCCCGATGTCTTCCCAGAAGAATTGCAGGAATGTCGCCCAACCGAGCAGTGGAATTCTTAATTGATATTTTGCCCGGAGCGGCCCCGATTTTGAAGAAGTCATATAAGATGCTACCAAATGAGTTAGCTGAGTTGATGAAGCAGATTCAGGATTGCTATCAAAGGGTTTTATTCGTCCGAGCTCCTCACCTTGGAGATGCCCAACAATCTTGTGAAGAAAAAGGATGGTACTCTACGAATGCGTATTGATTATCATTCGCTGAATGAGGTCACTGTCAAGAATAAGTATTCGCTTCCTAGGATCGATATTCTGTTTGATCAGTTGACTAGTGCCCGGGTTTTCTCGAAGATTGACTTGAGACTGGGCTATCACCAAATCAAGGTTTGACCAGAAGATATTCCAAAGATGCTTTCTCGACTTGTTACATGCTCTATGAGTTTATCGTCATGTCCTTTGGCTTGACTAATGCTCCAGCATTTTTCATCTATTTAATGAACACCATGTTCATGGAGGAACTTGATAAGTTTGTCGTGGTTTTCATCGATGACATTCTTATATACACCAAGACTAAGGAAGAGCATGCAAAACACCTCCGTGTTGTTCTTGGCCACCTTCTAGATCACCAACTCTATGCCATGTTCAGCAAATGCAAGTTTTGGCTCAAGGAAGTCACTTTTCTGGGACACGTACTATCTGAAAATGGTGTCGCAGTTGACGCGAGCAAGATACATGATGTGCTAAATTGGGTGCAACCCAAGAATGTCACCGATATCCGGAGTTTTCTCGGACTTGCAGGTTATTACTACTTGTTCATCGAGAATTTCTCCAAGATTGCCAAGCCAATGACTGAGCTCTTGAAGCAAGGAAGTGTGTTTGAGTTGTCGAGTGAATGTGAATCAGCTTTCGAGACTTTGAAGAAACTGCTCACGATCGCTCCTGTTCTCGCTCAACCCAAAGTGGACAAGGGTTTTGACATCTGTTGCAACACTTCCCGCATAGGCCTCTGATGTGTCCTTATACAAGAGGGTAGATTTGTGGCTTACACCTCACGTCAGTTGAAGCGCCATGAAGAGAACTACCCAACTCATGACTTAGAGCTTACAGAAATTGTGCACGCTCTGAAGATCTAGCGCCATTATCTACTAGGAAATATGTGCCATATCCATACGAATCACAAAAGCCTCAAGTACATTTTTACTCAGGTAGATCTGAACATGAGGCAACGAAGATGGCTCGAATTGATCAAAGACTATGAGCTGGAAGTGCATTATCATCCTGACAAGGCAAATGTGGTTGCCGATGCACTGAGTCGAAAGGCTCGATGCAATTGTCTTTCGGTCAAGTTTGGAAATACCGTACTTTGTGATGATTTCTTCCAGCTTGGACTCGAGATGGTTCCGGAGGGATTTCTTGCAAATTTGGAGAATAAATCCACCCTCCTGGATGATATCAAAGAAGCCCAGAAGGATGACAAGGGCATGGCCCGAATCTGAGGAAAAATAAAGGAAGTTAAAGCTGCCTACTTTTCTGAGGATGATCAGGGTATTCTGTGGTTTGGGAATCGGCTAGTGGTTCCGAAAGTCGAGGCATTGAGGAAGAGAATTCTGGATGAAGCACATGATTCTTTGCTATCCATCCATCCTGAGAGAAAAAAAATGTACCAAGACCTCAAAACTAGATTTTGGTGGACTCGCATGAATGAGAGATCACTCGATATGTTGCTGAGTGTGATGTCTACCGAAGGGTGAAGGCTGAACATCTCAAGCTAGTCAAAACACTTCAACCTTACCCATTCCCTCCTGGAATTAGAAGGAGATCGGCATGGATTTCATTACTAGATTGTTGAAGACCTCACGTTGATATGACTCGATCTGGGTCATCGTTGACCGACTCACAAAGTTAGCACATTTTCTCCCTATGAAGACTCGATTGATACAATGCTAAGGACTATGTAGAGTTGTACCTCGCCAGAATTGTTTGCCTTCATGGGATCCTGAAGAAGATCGTCTCTGATCGAGGCACTCAGTTCACTTCTCATTTCTGAAAGAGCCTTCATGAGGCTATGGGGACTGGGCTATTCCAAAGCATGACATATCATCCTCAGGTCGATGGTCAAACTGAGAGAGTGAATCAAATCCTGGAAGACATGCTCCGAGCTTGTGTTCTCACATATGGGAAGAAGTGGAAAATTTGCTTGCCATTTGCCGAGTTCTCCTACAACAACAGTTATTAAGCAAGCATTGAAATGTCACCGTTCGAAGCTCTCTATGGCTGAAGATACCGAATGCCATTGAATTGGTCCGAGTCCAGTAAAAGAGCTTTTCTAGGTCCGAATTTGGTCAAAGAGGCAGAAGAACATGTCTTAACTATTCACCAGCATCTACTCACAGCTCAGTCTCGTCAGAAGAGCTATGCTGACCATCGTCGGCGTGAGCTGGAGTTCAAGATTGGAGATTTTGTCTATCTTAAGGTCTCTCTTTCATAGGAACGCATCATTTTCAGATGAAGGGGAAGTTAGCACCCTGTTATGTTGGCCCTTTGTGGATTGTTGCTAGACGTGGTGAGGTGGCTTATTGGCTGGAGCTACCTCCATCCCTTTTGGTCGTGCATGACGTCTTCCATGTCTCATAATTGAAGAAATGCCTTTGAGTCCCAACCAAAGTCATTGAGGTGGCAAATCAAGAATTGCAACAAGATCTTTCTTATTACGAGTATCGGATCTGCATCCTTGATGAAGCCGAACAGAAGACGCGACAAAAATCAATTAAGTTCCTCAAGGTTCAGTGGAGTAATCATTTCGAGGATGAATCCACGTGGGAACATGAAGATCGGCTTCGTTCCGATCATCCTGAGTTCTTCTCCAACCTGTGAGTCTTACTTTAGTATTATTCCTGACAGCGTGGCCCATTGATATTCCTCTAATCTTTTTGTTACTTCGCAAGTCACGAGGTTCCTAGAGTCACCGTACTCTCCTCAACTCATACCAAAGCTCGAGACGAGATTCTTTTAAGGGGGAGGTTTGTCACGTCCCGAAAACTAGTCACATAATTAAGTATAATTATGTGTCATTAGGGTCATGATTAATTTTAGGGCAATTTGTTTAAAGTCAATCATATAAGAGAAGGTAATTCGGGAGAGAAAAGAATAGAAATTGCATTGGAAATGTCTTGTTTCTCTAACACGTGGGCCCCATAGAGTGGGCCAACCACCCCTCTCCCTCTCTCATGGGCAGCAGCTGCCCCACCACCCTCTCTCTCTCTCCCATGCTCCCAACCGGCCCAAGGAGCTGAGAGCTCCCTCTCTCCCTCCCTCTCTCAAGCACTCTCCCCCTCTCCCCAAAATCCAACCTCAAGAGAAGGATTTGAGGTATGCATGTGGTACTCACGCGATCACGAGGTCATAAGCTACCCATCCATCCAATTCGTTTTCGTTTTCCTGGAAGATTCGAGCCGGTTTGAACTTGTTTTGGTGTTCTTGGTTGAAGAACAAGCAGCACCGACGTTCTTCCTCTTTCGGAGCATTTACTCCATCCCTCGACGGTCACCAACCTCCACAAGCATCATGGGTAACTCCCTTAGGCTTCCTATGGCAAGAATGCATGATTTGGTTGGTTGATTTTGAGTTTGGAGCTAAAGTTGTGAGTCTTGAATTCTTGAGCTTTGGAGCTAAAATAAGGATTTGGGTGAGATTTGAGTTAGGAATCATGTTGCTAGGTTGGTGAGTGAGTTCTAGACTCTATGAACTATCCCAAACATGTTTCCCTTTAGCTTGGAGAGGCTCGCAAATCAAATTGGCCGAGTTTTCCCCTTCAAAGGAACCTCTCGGGACAACCTGGATACTTCGGATCAACTCGGATAGTCCGGGTAGCCCAGTGAAAACCCCATCAAATTATATTCAAAATTCATGCAGAGTTAGTGTGTAATTTGAGTCTAGAACCCTTTGTATAGTGCATATATATGTTTGTGTAGCATAGATTTAATAAGCGAGTGGAATCGACCAAGGAAAAACACTTTAGCACTCAACTCGACCAGAACCTGGAGAGTTCGGGTTAAACCCAAAGAGTCCGGATAGATTCGTTTTGGAGTTAGCAGAAAGTCCCACTCGGAGCCTCACCAGGAATGTTCGACCCAATCCGGAGTATCCGAACTCACAAGGAGGTTCCGGGTTAATCAGAAAATGGCTAACCCCAGTCCAGAGGATAGCCCGGAGGTTCCGGAGCCCGGAGTCTCCGGCCTCCTATTACTTTTCTGGCATTGCTTAGATTGCAAGTTTTGCTATTCCTCCATATATCTTACACCTTTAGGTTGTTGTTACGAATGTTGTAGCATACATTATGCATTTTATTCATGCTCATCGTTGCACATGTTCTCATTTAGTGAACGAAGAACTAGAGCGTGTCGTGGTCATGGTTGAAGGTGACGCCGACCTCCCAGAGTTCTGTGAGTGTTATGTAGGGAGTTTCAGGCAACCGCCAAAGTAGCAAGGCAAGCATCTAAGCATATTGCACCATTTGAATTTGTCACACCCTGATTTTCATATTTCTCAAATTTCTAAAATTTTCCAAGATTATTGAATAGCTTCACTAGTAGCATAGGTTCAAAACCTATTTTCTTAATAAATCAATCAATATAGGTTATTATTTTGTGTGCATTGCATGCTAAATCTTGTTAGAGTTCTTTTTCTTTTTATTTCTCTTTGGTGTTTTGAATGAAAAAGATTCTGAAAAGGTTTTTACAAAACTCTGTAGTAAACTAGTTAAGGATCTTAATGGTTGGAATTTAAAGTCCTTGAATTCATCGTCTATTCAATCCATGATCATACCTGATCCTTCTTTAGTTCAATTCAAAATCTTATCCAAATCCTTGTTTAAAGCCAATCTCTCATCTTTCTCAAATTCTACCCAAATCCAAATTCAAATTCCTTATATGCTCCTATTCTTGTTCAACCTCATTTTTCGTTTATCTTAAATTCACTCCAAGCTCAATTCAAATTCAAATCCTATTCAAATTTCTTTGCAGAAGTCTTTTTTCTAAAACCTAGATATACCTAAAGTGTCTTTCGGCTCAATCTTGCATAAGTCCAAACTCTTAGCCAAGTCTTCTAGAAGGCCCAACAAAAAGGATCCAGAGAATCTGCTAATTTTCGCGGAGTTCTGAACACCCTCATCTTCCCATGAAGTTTCATAGTTCAAAACGGTCTGAAATGCAAATCTTGGCAATACCAAAGTTGTAGCTCTAGTCGAGAGCTTAGATTTGAACCTATGGAAGTCCCCTTTTGGATGATGGAGATAGGAGTTATGGCCCCTGAAATCAGTGCTGCGTAGATAAGTCTGAGTTCAAATAGTTTAACTTGTGTTGCATTGTTGAAAATCAAGATGGTTTTTTCATAAGTTCCAATGAATATCAAGATTGTAGATTTTTTCGAGTTCTACAATTTAGAGTCCAGAAACGTCCAATTTGGAGTTCGAACGATAGAGGTATTATCCTCGGAATAGAGAGCTAAAAAAAGGAAATCCTAACCGACTCGAACTCGAACCTGATTCATGTTCCGCTTGGACTCCACCTCAACCAGCTGCCCCTAACCCTATAAATAGGAGTTGCATGCCCTCTCGTATCCCTACTCCACGCCCCAAGCCCTAGACACCACTGCTGCTCAGTCTGTGCGCTGTCGTTCCCCGGAGCCGTCGCCGCCGCCCGTGATGCACTACGTTATCGTCTCCGCGAATTCTCCTTCCTCGACCATCGAAGCAAGGAGAAGACCCCTTCTCCTCCCTTAGTACTGTTTTACCATCATACTAAGTCCCTAGCCAAGCCCTAGGCTCGGCCAAAGCTTGATCTATGCCGTCACGGTCATCGCCATCGCGGACAGTCGCGCCATCACCGATTGGCATCGATGTTTCGGCTGACCAAAGGTCAAATCACCAAGCCCTTTCACAAGTGCATGTCCCATGATGTTCCCCATGCCATCACCAACCAGGTTGGCTAGTAGAGCAGCCAAACCACTGAAATCAAGGTTGACATGCCCGCTATCTGGTTTCTAGACACGTTCTACACGCGCACCAGATTTGCATTCGTGTTCCCTATCAATACAAAAGCCGTATGGATGCCCCAACCATGTCATAGTGTGTCCCATCGAGTCTTCTACGTGACCCTCGGAGCCCATCCCTGTTTATGCAGCGACATGACTGGAACACGATTGCCAACCACAACATGTCGCAACCATCAGCCATCTCATATCTGCTGATTGTTCTTCCTCTTCGGGGATGATCTACAAAAACCCATGTTGTAGCATTGTGTTCCCAGAAAATATGAACGTCTCTGTTCAAATGGTTTCTCAAATTTCATAGCCAATCTCCTGGAACGCGAGAATCTTGATCGCTGCATCTGTTCGTGGTCACCACCAAACCTAGCAGAATCATCGTTGTTTTGCCGCTACCTCAGATGGCCCCTTCCAAAACCAACTATACTGCTGAGTTAGTATTTCCGCGTTCTACACCATGCTTCCCTCGTTTCACTGAAACGCCATCGAAGCCCAAAATTGATGCCAGTGGTCACATGCCCGATCGCCATCTCTGACAAAACTCAAGCCACCTCTGATACACAGAGTCACCGGCAGTACCCTTAACCCAGAAGCGCAACCTCCAACCTTTTTGATCTATATCCCTTCTTTAATCCAAGCTGATACTTTCATAGCATGCTAGGTCAGCACCACATCATTCTCCTTAGCCTAGTTAGCAAAGTCGGGTCTACCCTACACTTCTTGAATCTTGCGCAATGATATTGTCAAGCCTGACGCAGTGATTATGCAATAAAGTCTTTTTGATGAGTATTGTTGGCCTGATCTTCCGATAGGTAGCGATAAGTCGGTGGGTGGAGAACTCGACGTTGATGATCCAAAGGCTTCGACCCGAACAGATCGTCTCCCTCGCAATCACTACACCACAGCTCCATTGGTTATCAACCGTGTCGCGCTGTTGACCTCGCCAAGAAGGCTCAATCCCTGCAAGCGTACCGAGAACACAAGCAAGAACATAGAAGATGCAATCTGAAATATTGCAAATTGAATTCAAGCACTCGAAGTTGGGGTTCCACAAACACTTGCGGCGGCCTAGTCGGTCCGGAACAAGAGCGAAAATCTCACAACTGTGTGTAGATCAATATCTAAGCAAAACCCAACCCTAATTAGGGCGGCAGCTACTGTATATAAAGGATTAGGGTCGGCCAAGGACCCCTGGACGTGTCCCTAATGGACTCCAACACGATACACGGGCCAACGGCCCAAAAGATGGTGGCGCAGCACCCTAACAGATTCTGGACGTCCACTTGTTTCGATGATTCCTGTTGACTCATAAAGAATTTGGACATGGGACCAGTCCCGTTGGAAAGATTATCTCCTTAGCTTTCCAACCATGTGCAGAACGTCAGAAACGGAATCCGTATACATCCTGGGCGATGATTTTAGTGCGGACTGGTCCTGGACTCCGAAATGGACTCGAACTGGATTGGACCTCCACCTTGGCTTGGGCGCCCTTGCTGTTCTTCTCCCGTGTTCCTAAGTAGCAATATATCACAATTATTCAGTAGCATCCCATCCTCATCAAAATATAAAGGAACACTAAGGAACGAGCTCACCTCATGATTTAGTTGACGTGCACGAGCTCGTGTCAATGGACCTATTGTTGAAGGAATACTCAGTGTGTGTGTATCCGAAAGAGTGATGTCCTCATCATCCTCCCCCTCTTGAATTGGAGTCGTCCTTGACGCAATGTCATCTTCTTCTCCCAAGTAAGGCTTTAAATCTGAAATATTAAATGTGGGACTAACCCCATAATCTGCAGGCAACTCAAGCTTATATGCATTATCATTGATCTTTTCCACAATTTTAAAAGGACCATCAGCTCGAGGCAGCAATTTAGACTTTCTCAAATCAGGAAACCTATCTTTGCGCAAATGTAACCACACAAGATCACCAAATTCAAAAGTAATATGTTTCCGACCTCGGCTACCATAAGTTCTATACTTCTCATTCATCTTTTCAATATTTTGCTTAGTCAACTCATGCATTTTCAGAATCAAATCAGCACGTGTCTTAGCATCAAAATTCAATTTCTCGGATGTTGGTAAAGGAAGTAAATCAATAGGGGCACGGGGGTTAAAACCATACACTACCTGAAATGGACTTACCTTGGTGGTGGAGTGAACTGATCTGTTGTAAGCGAACTCGATATGGGGTAGACACTCTTCCCACATCCTCAAATTTTTCTTCAAAATAGCCCGCAACATGGTGGATAATGTGCGGTTCACAGCCTCCATTTGTCCGTCGGTTTGAGGGTGACATGTCGTCGAAAACAGCAGCTTTGTCCCAAGTTTATTCCAAAGTGTCCTCCAAAAGTGGCTCAAAAATTTTGCATCACAATCCGAAACAATGGTGTTAGGCACTCCATGCAAGCGAATGATTTCCCTGAAAAACAAATCAGCTATGTTTGTAGCATCATCGCTCTTGTGACAAGGTATAAAATGTGTCATTTTTGAAAAACGATCCACAACGACAAATATACTATCCCTCCCCCTCTTGGTCCTAGGCAATCCTAAAACAAAATCCATAGAAATATCCTCCCAAGGCACACTAGGAACAGGAAGAGGCATATAAAGTCCATGTGGGTTCAAGCTAGACTTAGCTTTATTGCAAGTAGTGCAGCGTGCCACGTAGCGCTCGACGTCGCACCTCATCTTAGGCCAAAAGAAGTGAGTAGCCAGTACATCCTCGGTCTTCTTCACTCCAAAATGTCCCATCAAACCACCTCCATGCGCTTCCTGCAAGAACAATAGGCGAATAGAGCTAGCTGGGATGCATAGCCTGTTAGCACGGTATAGCAATCCATAATTCAGCACATATTTATTCCAAGTTCTTCCTTCTTTACAATGTTCGAGAGCATCTTTAAAGTCCAAATCAGTAGCATATAATCCTTTAATTGTTTCTAAACCAAAAATCTTATGATTGAGTTGGGACAACATGGTATAACGTCTAGATAATGCATCTGCAATGACATTGTCTTTACCTTTCTTGTGTTTAATGATATAAGGAAAAGACTCTATAAATTCAACCCATTTAGCATGACGTTTGTTCAGTTTGGCTTGGCTTCTAATATGTTTCAAAGCTTCATGATCAGAATGAATAATAAACTCCTTAGGCCAAAGATAATGTTGCCATGTTTCTAAAACTCGCACTAAAGCATACAACTCCTTATCATAAGTCGAATAATTAAGAGATGGCCCATTCAATTTCTCACTAAAATAAGCAACGGGTTTACCTCCTTGTAGTAGCACTCCTCCAATTCCAATGCCGCTAGCATCACATTCTAACTCAAAAGTCTTACCAAAGTCCGAAAGTTGGAGTAGAGGTGCATGCGTAAGCTTATCTTTCAGCGTATTAAAAGCTTGTTCTTGTGCTGGCCCCCATTGGAACGGAACGCCCTTCTTTGTCAACTCATTGAGTGGGGCAGCAATGGTGATAAAATCTCTCACAAAACGCCGATAGAACCCTGCAAGGCCATGAAAGCTTCTCACCTGTGTGATAGTCCCAGGGGTCGGCCAGCTCTTGATGGCTTCAATTTTAGCTTCATCCACTTCAATTCCCTGTGGAGTAACAACATAGCCAAGAAAAGCAACTCTATTCGTGCAAAAGGTGCACTTGTAAAGGTTAGCAAACAAACGTGCCTCTCTCAAAGCAGTAAAAACAGCACGTAGATGATCAATGTGTTCCTCATGTGACTTGCTATAGATCAAAATATCATCAAAGTACACCACCACAAATCTTCCTATAAAAGCACGTAAAACCTCATTCATCAATCTCATGAAAGTGCTAGGTGCATTAGTTAAACCAAAAGGCATCACTAACCACTCATATAGACCGAACTTAGTTTTGAAAGCAGTTTTCCATTCATCTCCCAATTTCATTCGTATTTGGTGGTAACCACTACGCAAGTCAATCTTCGTGAAAATAATAGAACCACTCAACTCATCAAGCATGTCATCTAGCCTAGGAATAGGGTGACGATACCTTATTGTGATATTATTAATGGCTCTACAATCAACACACATGCGCCATGTACCATCTTTCTTAGGAACCAAAAGAACAGGAACAGCACAAGGACTAATGCTCTCTCGTACGTACCCACGGTCCAAAAGGTCTTGGACTTGTCGCTGAATTTCCTTAGTCTCCTCCGGATTGGTCCTATATGCAGCGTGGTTTGGCAATGTAGCTCCCGGGATCAAATCTATTTGGTGCTCTATCCCTCTCAATGGTGGCAGCCCCGGGGGTATCTCAGCTGGAAAGACATCCTTATACTCCTGCAAAAGGTTAGTGACAGCAGCCGGCAAAGAGCTAGGTATATCATCAATTGAAAATAAAACCTCTTTGCATATGAAAGCATAGCACAAAGTATCATTATCTTGAATTTCAGCAAGGTCAGTTTTAGTAGCAAGCATAACACCACCCTTTAACTTAATGCCTTCGGACCTAGGTGTGTTCTTCTCTTTCTTAGGTGGAAAAACAGAATGAGCTACTTGCCGATTTTCAGATTCCAAAACACGTTCTTTCTTTTCTTTTTCAGCTAAAGCTTTATCACATTGCACAATTTCAGCAGGCGTCAAAGGAAGCAAAGAGATTTTCTTTCCCTTGTGCATGAGAGAGTATTTATTACTTCTACCATGGTGTGTAGCATCGATATCAAATTCCCAAGGACGGCCTAACAAAAGTGAACATGCTTGCCTAGGCACTACATCAAAATCAGCATAATCATGGTAGGAACCAATAGAAAAATGTACTCTCGCAGATTGTGTTACCTTAACCTTACCACTGTTATTGAACCACTGAATGTAGTATGGATGAGGATGTGCACGTGTTGGCAAGGAAAGATTCTTCACAAGATCAGAGCTCAAGAGGTTGTTGCAACTCCCGCCATCAATTATGATACGAACACGTGCATCTTTGACAATGAGGAATATCTGGAATAGATTATGGCGTTGTAGCTGCTCTGCTTGCCCCATTTGAGAACTCAAAACTCGCTTCACAATGAAGGTACGGGCTGCATAACTCTCCGTGGCAGCGGTACCACTAATCTCCTCCCCCTCACTATCCATGTCATGATCGGCTGCAAGATTAGCTTCAAATGCATATTCTTCCTCGACATCACTATGACTAACATATCCACCATCTGCTGTTGCAGAGTATGCTCGCTGGCTTGGGCAATCCTTCATGACGTGGCCAATACCTTGGCAGCGACGGCACACAATGCCCGTTGTACGACATGTGGTAGCTGCACCTGAAGAAGAGCATGGCATTGGATCCTGCGAAACAGTAGATTTACTCACCTCGCGTGATAGTTGTGGTGCTCCTGCTGAACGCGCCCGAGTGTTGGAGGAGGGAGTAGCAGATCGTGTAGATGTAGAAGGGAATGTTGTTGCTTGTCCCGGTGGTACTCGTGAAGTAGATGTACTCCCAAAATTGTTCCGTAATTTCTGCACCTGTTGTCGATCCTGCAGTTCTTTTTCTGCCAAGATAGCAAAATGGAACAACCTATTGGTAGTATTGTAATCTTTATAATCAACAAGGTCCTGAATTTCACGTCTCAACTCGGAGTAAAAACGAATCATGGTATCCTCATCATCCTCTTGTATACTACAACGAAGCATAGCAATTTGAAGCTCTTGATAGTAATCATGGACAGATTTAGAACCTTGATTTAAGCGCTGCAATTTCTTTTTCAATTCACGTGTATAATCAGGAGGAATACATCTATTGCGCATGGCACGCTTTAGTCTAGGCCATGATTCAGGTTCTAAGCCACTAGAAACTAGACCATTCCACCAAATAATAGCATAATTCGTGAACTCACAAGTGGCTAGTCTAACTCTATGTATTTCAGGAACCATATGAGAACTATACTTTTGATCAACCGTCATTTCCCAATTCAAATAAGCATCAGCATCATATGCACCATCAAAAGGAGGCATGGAAAACTTAATCTTAGAATAAGGATCATCGCGACCGTTGCGATTAACATTATTACCTCCATTACCTTGACGACGTTGTTGTTGGCCACGACGTAATTGTTCAGCATGAGGACGTTGCTCAGCACGCGCATCTTGCCCAACAAAAACCTCACCATCTTCTTGGTCACCATCATTAGTATCATCATCATCATCATGTGAATGGTCATCATCCTGTGGTGGCTGTCGCAACTCAAGGTCGTTGACTCGCGTGACGAGGTTAGCAATGCTTGTTCTAATGTCTGTCAATAGCCTAGTATGATCCTGGAAGGCTTTGTTGAGTTCTTCCTTGGACACACAATCCTTAAAATCCGATGGAGAGCCATCACCTGACATGGTTAGTAGAAAACAAAGGACAACAAATATTATCCCTATCAACTACTAGGTTGTGGAAGGTGGAATCACACACACGCAAGCGTCTTACCACGCTTTTACAAATGTTCTTACCAACGCAGCAAGGAGGAACAACTGTGGAAGCGTGGGATGATTGCAAGAGTGAACCTGTTCGGATCAAAGGAGGTGGAGCTTGGAAGACACAATATGGTAGCAAGGATTAGCAATAATTGTAATCAGAAGAGCAAAGCTAAATAAGTGTCCAAAGTATGAATCACAGTTGCTAGTCTATCACATGTCCCTAGTCCTAGCACAACAGCTGAAACAAAGCTAAAAAGGATGATCAGAGAAAGACACAACAAATAGCACAATGATCTGGGTGTTCTCTATGTGCTCCTCTTTTTTTGTCTTTTAGCACTAGTAGGAATCATGAATTTTTTTTTCCGTATTTTTCTGATTTTTTTTTTCTGAACTAGGAGCACACAAGCAACAACCACAGAAATTTTCAGCTGAAACGGATGCAAAATGTGGCCTATAGAAAATCAAGCACGTTCTCTGAAAAGCGTGCAGAAACTTCGCGGCTGGAATACTCAATCTTCCGAGCTGAATTTGGGAAAAATATTTCTGCGGAACCCGGCAAAGCCGGGGAGTAACGGATGTAACTTTTTCTCTAGATGTCCATGAAATTTTTTTTTGCCTGATTCCGAGTCCGTATGAGAAAGTTATGGCTGTTTTACTGAACCCCTGTCGAGTTAGGGTTTTTTTTCAAGCAACTCTTGCAGAAATTGACCTCTTTAAGGTATTACAAGCAATAGGATCGCGAGATAAACAAGAATGGCAGCGGTGGCAGGGCAATTGATACAAGGCGGCTTGCGACCTATCTAGGGTTGGCGTGGCGGAAAGTAACACAAGGCGGCTCGCGGTGGCAAATCGAGTAATGTGGTGGCTCGACTTGTTGGTGGGGATGGTGGCGATGGGATAGCGGCGTGATCAAAACAGCACGGAGCGTTGACAAAAAAACCAAGAACACGACTCTAAAACCAGCAACAAGACTCGACCACGGACACAAACTCAACAACGCGCAACTGAAAACAAAATTTGCAAAGGCACAAAGGGTTCTAGGGCAGCGGAAATTGACGGAATTTTTTTTGGCTTTTTCTGGACTCTAGATAATGAAAAACAGACTAATCTAAAGGGGAAAACGAAATTACCTAACGGGCAACCTGAAAATCTGATACCAGTTGATGAGTATTGTTGGCCTGATCTTCCGATAGGTAGCGATAAGTCGGTGGGTGGAGAACTCGACGTTGATGATCCAAAGGCTTCGACCCGAACAGATCGTCTCCCTTGCAATCTCTACACCACAGCTCCGTTGGTTATCAACCGTGTCGCGCGGTTGACCTCGCCAAGAAGGCTCAATCCCTGCAAGCGTACCGAGAACACAAGCAAGAACGTAGAAGATGCAATCTGAAATATTGCGAATTGAATTCAAGTACTCGAAGTTGGGGTTCCACAAACACTTGCGGCGGCCTAGTCGGTCCGGAACAAGAGCGAAAATCTCACAACTGTGTGTAGATCAATATCTAAGCAAAACCCAACCCTAATTAGGGCGGCGGCTACTGTATATAAAGGATTAGGGTCGGACAAGAACCCCTGGACGCATCCCTAATGGACTCCAACACGATACACGGGCCAACGGCCCAAAAGATTGTGGCGCAGCACCCTGATAGATTCTGGACGTCCACTTGTTTCGACAATTCCCGTTGACTCAGAAAAAATTTGGACATGGGACCAGTCCCGTTGGAAAGCTTATCTCCTTAGCTTTCCAACCATGTGTAGAACGTCAGAAACAGAGTCCGTATGCATCCTGGACAACGATTTTAGTGCGGACTGGTCCTGGACTCCGAAACGGACTCGAACTGGATTGGACCTCCACCTTGGCTTGGGCGCCCTTTCTGTTCTTCTCCTGTGTTCCTAAGTAGCAATATATCACAATTATTCAGTAGCATCCCATCCTCATCAAAATATAAAGGAACACTAAGGAACGAGCTCACCTCATAATTTAGTTGACGTGCACGAGCTCGTGTCAATGGACCTATTGTTGGAGGAATACTTAGTGTGTGTATCCGAAAGAGTGATGTCCTCATTACTTTTCCCATAGGAAGATAGTTCTGGTAAACCAGCATTTTCTTTTCAGTCTAACCCTTCTCCCGAAAATTGTTCTCTTTTCATCTTAACTCTGATTTAGTCAATTCTTGCGTCTAAATGTTTCTAAAATCATACATATCCAACCATAATGTTTTTAAAGTGTTTTAATGATGTTTGGTATGTTGTTCTTAGTGTTTTCCTTTGTGTTGTTTATCGGTAGTTCTTGCGATTAGTCGATAACGTTCTGGAGCAGTTCGAGGGACATTAAGACCAAGATTTCGACAACACTGAGCAACATTGGGTAAAAGGCAAGTGTCCTTGATCATATTGAACCTATGTTTTAAATGTTTTATTTTAGAAAATTGCATGCAATATTTGTCAACTTGATGGATAGTCACCTATGTTAGGGTTTATATAGTAGTCACCTATGTTAGGGTTTATCTAACTCTTCCTTTACATTTCTTGAAGCCTAAGTGGTAGTTGATATGAGTCTCTTGGGTAGATTTGCTTAGCCAAGCTTTTGTTATGTTGGAAAGTGTCATATACTTGATTAATGAGCTTATGCAATAATGGTCGTTAATGTGTTAATGGTCTAACAACATGAAACCTTAGGCCTTGAGCAAAGTGCTTTTGGTGGTTGTAATGGTTATGTTGTTGGTTTAGTATTAACTCAAGTAACCTAAATAAGAATCGGTTAGTGGAGTGACAACCCAAGAAGTAATGTACCAACCACGAGGCTGATATGTGTAAGGCGTGACATACTAGTTAGAGTCTATTCAGTGTGTATTGTGTCAGCACAAAAGGGGGCTTTTGGGTAGGAGTTAGACTCACGTAAACCCTAGCGGTGAAACCTAGTGGGCAGATGCATACTGGATTAGGCTCTAGTTAGTGGAAAATATCATTCAGTGATTTTTTGGTGGCATACCACTTGCGTGTGTTAAGTGTTTCGCGAACACGGTAACATAGAATTCACTGACTCGTGGGAAAAGCTGGACAACCTCTACAGAGTGTAAAAACTGTTATAACAGTTGTGCCCACAGTTATGGGAGACTTGGATCCTCACATGATTAGTGGGTTGTGGTTATGAGTTTGGTTATAGTTTTGGTTATAGTAGAAGGAGTACTAGACGTTTATGGTATGCAAGGTGGGGAGTCTTGTATGCCGAGTGTTGGACTGTATGGGTTATATTCACTTAATAATTGTTTAATGCTTTTTAGTCCAAATATCTTTTCATTACTCGTATTTACGCAAATATTTCATGTGTTACCCTATCTTGTTGTAAGCCTACATATTATTATCTTTCCCACACTTGTTGAGCGCGTCATGTGCTCACACTTGCTATTTTACCTATAACATGCGACATGTGTGGTGCTACTCAGTGAGTGAAGATGATGAAGACTATCAAGACGCGGTTATGACATTCTAGGAGCGTGTCTCGGTCGGTTGCCTGCAGTGTTGTTGGGCACCAATGCTTCTATTCCGCTACAGATATCTTCATAGAAGACAATATATGTCAATTGTTGTAAGAGTTTAACATTTATTCTATAAAAGTATTACTTTTTTTACTTCACCTGTGACGTCCTTATGTGTGTTGAATATCCTGGGTGCACATAAGCTGTATCTTATTTTGTTCGTTAAAACCGGGTGTGACATAGGTGGTATCAGAGCTATACTGACCGTAGGACGTAAGCCTAGATAGAATGGTCGTGCCATAAATCATATTTTAAAAGCCTAATTTGAAAAACACATCCCTGTGCTTTTCTGACCCCTCGATTTCTCTGTCTACTTACCTACTCTAATCTATTGGGCAAAATGAATTTTCAACACCCCCTCTTTCAAACTTTTAGTTGCAAAACCATCCCAGTTTCTATGATCAAGAAGGATGCTCTTGAAGATCTCACTTGACGTTTCTACCTCATATGAAGATTCCGATGATGAAGTTGAAGACTCTTCGCTATAGGGAAGAATGATCTCGCACAACAATGAAGGCATGAAGATCTACCTCTACGTTGCTTCTAGTTTTAGTTCTTCTAGTCAGAGGAGGATTTTCCCTGATCTTCAAAAATGTTAGAGCGATATTAGTAGTGTGTGCTTGTGTTGTGTGCCTTGTCTAATTTGTTTTTTTTTTTTGTTTGAGTGCTGGAGTGCGTTGGGTGATGCTTTAGCATCTAGTAACAACGACATTCCTACTATATCTCTATAGTTAATAGTATAGTTGAGTTTTCTCTTTCTAGTCCCTTCTTTTCTTTCCAAACCTCCCGCCTCAATCTCGATCAGATGGTGAATTACGGTTCACTATGATGATGTTGGTTGGGTGAGTTGTGAGGATGAGACAAGATGTGGACGGTGTTAGGGGTGTCTTTTGCCCCGGAGAAGTTCCTCGGGCTAGTTCAGGAGAGGAGCCTAGGCACCATAGACCGTTTTGCATCATTTAAGCACCGTCCATCGGCGCCGTTGGCTTTAGCTCTTTTTGTACTTACTACATATCGCATTATGGGTATGACAAGCCTAATACCTTTGTAGTTGTGTCCTTTTGGCGTGCGAGTCGATGGTGTGAGTGGGCGGTCCTGTAGGGGTATCCAGCTTGCTCTGGGAGTAGTTCTGGATGACCCACGCACCTATCAACGCATGAGCAAACAGTTAGAGCTTATTGGGAAAGGTTGACTTGACTACCCCTTGCGTTGGCCTGTGTGGACACGTGAGCCATATGATCCTCAAGTCATGTAGGTAAAGGATTATCCCCTGCAAAGTGTAAAAATAATTCGAATTGCCACGCTCTCGGTCATAAGCTTGTTTATGTCTGTCCGCATCGGTCGTATAGTTACGAGCGTGTGACGATGATATGGATGGTCTGTTGGGAAATGTTGATGTTGGCTATTCATGTATTACTATGTTTCCTTTTATATTTATGTGCAAGTTGTTGGTTACAGGGTATGCTGGTTAAGCATAGGTGCTCACACATATGTGTCTAAGTTGCTTTTAATGTACTTAACCTTATGGCTTTTTTCTTGCTAATGGCTCAATGCATGATCCTTGAGTCGGGTTATTTATATGTACCCTAACTAGATTAAGTCTTGCGAGTACCTTCGTACTTAGCTGCTCTACAGGTTTTGCAGGTGAGGAAGAGACGGTGATTGGCTACTTCACGCATACCGAGAGTGGCTGGCATGAGTAGGCAACTACTCGGTGGTCGCGCTTTTCGGGTGAAGCCTAATGGCATATGGCTTCACCCACCTTTTGTGGTCTATAGCTTTTGTTTCTGCTGCGTAGTTTCTATTTTGGCTAAGAGTTGATCAATTTTAGTATCCTCCTAGATCTCTTTTGATGTAAATTTTTAAACATGTAAGTGCTTAAGAAATTGTAATATAATTTAATATATCGCTCTTTATTAAGCTTGGTTGTGATTGCTTATTTTAAAAAGGCATGTGTTTTGATCTTGGGCACAAAACACATATCGGGACTACCGAGATAGTATTCTGGTTAATCGTTAAAGTCATGATTAAGTAAATGATTGACTTAATGATTAATTAGAATACTGTTTGGATGGTTCCTTACACTTTTGTTGGCCCGTTCACCGTTGCATTGCCCAAGCCCATGTTGGGAGCTCATCTCCTCTAGGGTAGCGGTGCAGGGGCTGTTTGAGGAAGGGTGGCAGAAAGGAAAAGAAATGAGGAAGGGAGAGAGGGCTGGTGGTGGCTCAGATGTAGCAGCAGCGGTGCAACCGCTCCTCCCGATTACTTCAGGGATTGGGGGTTGCAGAAGGGCAAGGCCACAGCTACAAGAGGGCCTATCTCTTCTCCCAGAAAAAGATAAAGAAATACCTTTTTTTTCCCTTTTGGTGCTCCTCTGATTTCTCTCGATTGGTTGACATCTTTGAGCCAGATTTGAAGGTGGTTCTGATCCCGGCTTTGGTGCTTCGTTTCTTGGAGTTATTGGGAGGTGGAGCTCCTGTGTTGGTGTTGATTAGAGCTGTATTCGCCAAGGCTTGCCCGTACTTGCAGTGGTGGTACGGTTGAGACATTGTATCTCCGTCTTTCTCTCACCGGCGTCAACTAGTGGGTGATCGGATTTTTGGGATAGCGGCTGTCAAGCCATGGCTTGCATCGCTTATTTACTCATTTTATTGCCTATCACTGTGAATATTCAAGGTTTACTCCTTTCTCCCTTAGTGTTGATCTGGACAGTATGGTTGCTTAAGTAAAGCTCAATGATGTTTAGAGATTCTGCGATTGAGCATGTTCACTAAGATACACTTGCTTAGGACTGTGATTCCTCTTGTTGTGTGGCTGGCTTTGGTAGCACTTGAAGGCTAATTGGTTTGTATCATTTTTTTTCTATACTCTGTGACACAATATGTGGGTTGGAGCATCCGTTTGTTTGGCTGCTCAACTAAGTCCTAGTCTAGTGTTGCAGTGATTTTAGAGAATGCTATGCCTGCTTGTTGCTAGATGAATTGCTAGTCCATATTGATGTTATTGTTTTTATTGGTTGTTCAATTCTCATATCTGTCTCGACAGTGATTTTGATTCTACTGTTCATTTTGTGTAATCTGAAGTATCACTGCAACACTGTCTTGGAAAAGCCTTTAAGTTTTCAGAGCTCAGTTCAGGTTCTTTTGCTAGTTGAGGGCTTAGGAACATGTCTCAGTCGATGACGTACTCGCTGCTACAATTAGGGAGCAAGATCATATTGGTTATGGGGCCAATTGTTTTAGTGAGAGCGGTTACACAAAAGGACTCTAGGTGCTGTTCAGTTCATGGCTTATACATGTTTTCTGTCACTGTTGTTTTAGCATTGTTGTCAAACTGTTACATGTGTACTGAATTCTAATTGTTATGATCTTGTTTTATCCTTTATGGAATATGGATTTATATGCTCTTATTATCGCACGTTTTATAACATTGTGTAATAACTATCGCAGTCGAGCTTTGCAATCATATGTATGGTACATAGTTCTCCAATTTCATCATTTGCCAAAAGGTAAAACAAATATGAAAACAGTGCAATTTTTAATACAACACATAACTGGAGTTGAACTATACCAGGGCTGAACAACATACCATGTTATAGCAGTCCTAAATTTCTGAGAATATACAAAAATGACATACTATACAAACCACAATAACACCAAAAAATATTACTGTGAAGAAAACACAGTGTTCATATTACATTACAACACAGTGGCTCAAGTAAATGGCCTTATTAGGACTTTGATAATTTGCACCAATGTCCTCCACTGTCCTATCATATCAATGTAGAGAAACTGACACCTCATGTAAATAACATTTGAGCTTAACTAAAAAAATTCAAGCTCCAATTGCTTGAAATACAAAAAACAAATAAATATTTCCCAAGGAATAATTAGGTAAAAAGCACCATCAAAGAAATCCAAACATGATAAAGACAAGCTTGGTAATTCAAATAGTTGTGCAAGCAAAACTCCATGTTGGTAATTCTATATCTACATACCATTCTCCCTGCATTTCGAAACAAATAAAACATACAAAGCAATAGACTAGAGAAGAATCTCCACAACTTACTAGACAAAAGAAACCAATGTAAGCCCATAAGGCTGTCAACTTTCTGCAAGGAAGACACTATAATTTAGTTTTGCCAATTTAGTCTCCATTCTGTTCAAGTTTGTATAATCAAGCCCTTCTAGCTCACTAGGAACAAAGTGACAGATATGCATCAATTTAGGCAAAATATGAGCAAATGTGATATACAAATGCACCTTATTGCACAATGCGACATGATAGTGGCACGATGGCTAGGCATCATAGCGGCATGATGGTCGGGCATCACAGCGGCACGATGGCCGGCATCACACAGAGAAGAATGGAGGGGCATCACACGGCTCGACCGGAGCACCGGCTATGAAGGCTCGGCCGGGAGGGGGATGGCTACTCACCACGGCTTCGACGGTCGTCATCGGGCAGGAGGCAGCCAGAGTCAGGGAGGAGGTGGCCCGAGTCATGGAGGAGCACAGGCCAGGGATGAGCGTAGGCCAAGGAGGAGGCGGCCAGAGTCGGGAGGAATGTGGGCCGAGGAGGAGGATGATAGCGTTGAGGATGACAGGAATGGCGCCGCGGAGCAGAACAGTGACGGCGCAGGGGAGGAGGACGATAGCGTCGAGGAGGACAAGGATAGTAGGCTCGGGCTCGTGGTCCTCTGACGGCGTGGACTCCTCGGCGTCAGGAGGCGTTTCATCGGAGGGCGCACGAGGGAAGGGAAAAAATTTCTAAGTATCAGAGGGCATGGGTGTCGAGCCATTTTATCAGGGAGGGCTTTCACTACCGGCTCAATATGCTCACCAGCAGTGAACGAGTACCTTCACTACTCAAGAGGATGACCGGTAGTGAAACTAGTTTCACTGCAGGCTCAATAAATTCACCGGCAGTGAAAGTAGTTTCACTGCCGCCCGAATATGTCCACCGGCAGTAAAACCCCTTTCACTGTTGGTGCCGCAGGGTGCAAAAAATTTGTTTTAGTTTCACGCACGCGCATAGAAAATCGAACCCACAACCTGCACCAAGTAAGACCGAACAAACCGCTGCGCTACTCAAGAGTTTTATATTGAGTTTGTACTATCTATATTTATTAACATTCTGTTGACCTAAAATCCTAATACATATTTATTTAAATTTGAACTTGCTATTTACCAAAATTAAGTTTTGTATATACCTAAATTTCCTGGTTAAATTTTCCAATTCAATAAAAAATTAAAATAAATATGTTCATAACTAAGTTTCTATATTGGGGCTGAAGCAGACGACGACAGTGAAACTACTTTCACTGCCGGCAAATCCACTGGCAGTGAAATTAGTTTCAGTGCCGGCCCACCGGCAATGAAACCCCTTTCACAGTTGGTACCGCGGGCTGCAAAAAATTTGTTTTAGTTTCACGTGCGCGCATAGAGAAATTGAAGCTTCCATAACAAAAGTGAGGTATAATTAAAAATATATAATTGGAGCTTCCTATATATATCTTAATTTCATCGATTAATATTTTAAATCATTAAAATTTGCTAATTCATTATTAAAAATAAAAAATTAATATTCTCAATAATAAAGACTTCTTCCACCATCGCCATTACAAATTGAAGCTTCCATAGCAAAAGTGAGGTATAATTGCATCTAAAACAAATTCATACATAGTAATTAATACAATTTAGCTACTTTGTCTTAACGATTCGCCCTTCATTATGATCGCAGCGTACATAGGGAGGTTCATCGGTGTCTTCCATGGGACCTAGGTCAATGTCCTGTACAAAAGGAGGTAGCGCGTCGAATTGATTGTAGTCTTCCTCGTCAACAACATTCTCCACTCCGACAATCCTTCTTTTTCCTTGAAGAACCACGTGGCGCTCCTCCTTATTAGTCGGGTTTGGGTCCTTTACATAGAAGACTTGTATAACATCATTCGCAAGTACGAATGGTTCTTCCCTGTATCTAACGAGTTTTTGGTCCACTGTAGTTATACCGTACTTATCGATCTTCACACCCCTGAGAGTTTGGCCCATTGGCACCGAAAAAGAGGAACCTTTAACACTCCATAGTCGAGCTCCCAGATCTCCTCTATGAATCCATAGTAGGTCTCCCTATTTCCATTGTAGTAGTAGGCATCTATACGGATACCGCTATTTTGGTTGGGGCTCTTATTATCCTAAGCTCTCGTATAAATGTACAGTCATTTATGTCATATCCTTAGAATATGAAGATTGTAGTTGACGGTCTGTGAGCCAATGCATTCAACTGAGCACACTCTATCTACTTATCCATCACCTGTCTACATAACCAAGCGCTAAAATGATCTCGGTGCTCTTGCGCGATCCTAACATCAAACTTCCCTAGGTTTCTAGTGCGTAGCACCTTCTGGTTTTCTTCGACATATGGGTCCACTACAACTGATTATTGCAGAACTGCGAAATATGCTTGTGTGAATGAAACGGGGTCATTAGTGCGGAATGAGTTTTCACCTATCGTCCCTTCCCCTGTAGCCTCCCCTCATGGCGAGATACAGGCTCACCAATCAATATGAGATTCATGTAGTTGACACAGAAATCAATGACCTCCTTGGTTCCCGAGTCCTCGGCCATGTAGCCTTCTAGTCGATTTCAGTTATGAACATATTTCTTAAGAACTCCCATGAACCTCCCAAAAGGGTACATCTAATGCAGAAACACAGGGCCAAAAATCTGTATCTCTTTCACAATTTTAATAATGAGATGCACCATGATATCAAAAAATGATGGAGGGAACAATGCCTCAAGCTGGGATAGAGTTTTGACCACGTCTTCCTGCAGCTTATCTAGCTTGGTCGGATCGATGGCCTTCTGTGATATCGCATTGAAGAATGAACACAATTTTATGATTGAGTTTCGGACCTTCGGCAGCAGAATATCTCTAATTGCAATTGGAAGCATTTGTGTCATTATCACATGAAAATCATGAGTCTTCATGCTAGTTAATTTCAAGTCTTTCATGTTTACTAGTCTCTTTATGTTGGTGGAGTAACGGGATGGAACATTGATTCCATGCAAGCACTTGCACATTGCAATTTTCTCTGCATTGCTTAGATTGTAGTTAGCGTGGCAAAGATATATGTTGCCTTATTCTATCTCTTCAAAATGTAGATCATGTCTGAGTTTCAAACATTTCAGGTCATTTCGTGCTTAGAGTGTATCCTTTGTTTTGCCAGATATGTCTAGTAACGTACCAATCGAGCTATCACACATGTTCTTCTCAATGCGCATGACATCAATTGCGTGTCGAACCACCAAATCCAGCTGATATACTAAGTTATAAAAGAAAGATTTCTTTTTGAACATAGGAGCTCTAAGATTAGATTTCGGAACCGGTGTACTCCCGCTTCCCTTTTCAAGGATAACCCTAAGTCCCTTTACCATCTCATATACATATCTTCCAGTGTGATACTTAGGAGGTGATCGAGTCTCAATTTTCGTATCAAAAGCTCTCCTGTTGTTGCGGTACTGGTGATCCTTACGAAGAAATTTACGATGACCTAGGTACACCATTTTTTGGTTGTTCTTCAGCCACAAGCTCTCTATTTCATCCAAGCAATGGATGCATGCGCAATAGCCTTTGACAGTCTAGCCCGATAGGTTGCTAAGGGATGGCTAATCTTGAATTATTACGAACAGCATTGCGCGTAGGGTGAAGTTCTCTCATTTGCATTCATCCCATACTTGCACACCATCATTCCATAATATTACAACATCTTTCATTAATGATTTTACGTAGACATCGATATCGTTGCCAGGTTGCATCGACCTTGGTATTAGCATCGGCATCATAATGTACTTCCGCTTCATACACAACCAAGGAGAAAGATTGTAGATACTGAAAGTGCATCTAGGCCCCCTAAGTGGGCTTTGGCTTATTGATGACAAAACGATTAAGGAACTAATATGTTTATCTAAGTTATGAACATATTTAAGTATTAGTTGAGAAGACATATGATGTTTGATGCCCGTCGAAACAAAAGGAGAAGCAATTAAGAGTACTCAATAGGATTTAAATTCTTTTATTTTTGAAATTGAGTCTAGGATAGCCGCTCTATTAAGAGGGTTGCATTTGATTGCTTGGTTAGTGTCTCAATGCTCAAGATATCCTTTAGAACCGACAAGTTGAGAGACACACTCACCCACGGACACCGAGTTAGTTCTGCAAAAGTTCACTGAGTCCGGATACTCTGGTGTTCACCGGATACTCCAGTACTCAGTGTTTAGTCCGGAGTCTCCGAGGTAGACTCCGGCAGAGAGTCTCGTTTCCGATTTATTTTTATTGGAAAAAGATCGGAGTCTCCGGTATTCACCGGATACTCCGGTAGTTTATGGGTTTTGAGGCCGGAGTCTCCGAGGGAGACGCCGCCAGAGAGTCTCGGTTAAGTCTTTATTTTAATTGAAAAAGACCGGAGTCTCCGGTGTTCACCGGATACTTCAGTAGGAGAATAAGTTTTAACCGGAGTTTCTGAGAGAGACTCCGGCAGGGGTGTCTCAGTTAGCATTTAATCTTTTTGATAAAAGACTAGAGTCTCCGGTGTTCACCGGATACTCTGGTACCTGGAGAGGCCGGAGGGTCCGGCAAGTCTCCGAACTTAGTCTTTTTGAAAGCCCCGTCAGGACCGGAGACTCCGGTGTTCACCGGAGACTCCGGTAACTTAACAGAATTGTAACGGCTAGTTCTGACACGCTCTATGACCTGTCTGACACCATTTTTGGATTTGGGACCGGATACTCTGGTGTTCACCGGATACTCCGGTCAGGTCTGACAGAACAGTAACAGCTAGTTTTTTAGAGAGGGCTATAAATACTCCCACACCCCATGACATTTAAAGCTTGCTGTTGCTGGTGAACTCTAGACTCTTTGAGCACTTTAAGAGCATTCAAAAACCCTCCAACCACCTCTAGTGCAAAGTTTGCAAAATTTAGTGAGTTTGTGTTTGGAGAGGGTTTAAGCCACTTGAGCATTGAGTTCTTCCTCGAGCATTCGCTGTGATCATTACTCTTGAAGCTTGGTGCTTCTAGACGGCAAGGCATCGCCCGTAGAGCACCCAAACTTTGTGGAGTGCCACGGGAAGTTTGTAATCATCTTTGAATTGAGTAAGGAAATTCTAGCTTGATCTTTGTGGTCGCTAGAAGAGGATAGGGTTGGAAAAGACCCGGCTCTTTGTGAGCTCCTCAACGGAGACGTAGGCACTTCTTTGTGAGGTGGCCGAACTCCGGGATAATCTCTTGCGTTCTTATTTGTACAATTTGCTAAATCGTGTGAATTTGTGATTCCTCATAAAAATTGCTCTAGTGATCTTCTAACTAGTATTAATTGTTATTTTAGCTCTGTGATATCCAGTAGACCTAGCTTCAACTATAGTTTCTAGCTACTTGCTTTAATTCGTAGTTGTTCTAGATTTTCTGTATAGACCGGAGTATCCGACCTTCACCGGAGTATCTGTTAGATTTAATCCGCTGTTTTAGTTTTAATTTTCAGAAAAGCCTATTCACCCCCCCCCCGCTCTAGGCACTTTTAGATACATAGAGTCACAGACCAAGTGCTATGACTACTGCTCATGTTGCCAAATAGATTCATCCCATCCGTACTCAACCCAAATCTTATATTCCTCACACCTTCTGCAAAGGGCTTCTTATATTTCCTATCGATGTTTCTCCACTATGTAGAATCAGCGGGGTGTCTCAGCATTCCATCATCCTTACACTCATCGGCGTGCCATCGCATCAGTTCGGCATGCCTTTTCTTTGTGAATAAACACTCCAAACGGGGGACTATAGGAAAATACCACATCACCTTCACGAGACACCTTTTCTTTTTTCCTTCACCATCGATATCATCACCGTCATACTTGTACCGTGCTGCACCATAGACGAGACACACTTGCAAGTCTGCATGCTCTGTGCAATACAACATGCAATCGTTTGGACATGCATGTATTTTCTGTACTTCCAACCCCAATAGCCACACAACCTACTTGACCTGGTACGTATTTTCTGGCGGCACATTTTCCTTTAGAAGTAATTTCTTCAAGAACAGTAATAACTCTGTGAAGCTTGTATCAGACTACCCGTTGCTTGCCTTCAATTGCATCAATGAAAGCATGGTACGCAACTCTATGTGCTCTTTCTCGCAGCCCGGGAACAACGGTGTTTTAAAGTCCTCTACCATACACTGGAACTTCTGAAACTCTCTTTTTATTGGTGAAGTTCCCCTCCTCATCGTGCAATATCTACTTCAGATCATCGACGTTAGCGTCGGACAACATCTCCTCTAGATCATCATCGACCTACGTATCTCTAGTAGGCGGCATATCGATATATTCATCGACCGGCATATCGGTGCACATGTTGTTTTCTTCTCTTTCAATGTATTGCGTTTCATGTACGATCTCAGCTTCACCGTGCTCAGTCTAACGAGTATAGCCACACATAAAGTCTCTTGGCATCAAGTGGGAATGTATCTGCTGAGTGGTGGAGAACTGCTTCTTATTCTTGCAATCGACGCATGGACAACATATGTATTGAGACTGTGTATTTAACTTGTGTGCCACGGCGGCTACCAAAAAACCCTCCATGCCGTTCTTGTACTCTATGCTCACACTGCTCCATCGTACATCCATCTTCTGTCCATCTACAATTATATCATTATTCGAAATCCAAATTTGAAATATTTAGAAGATTTTGCGATCACCAACAAATAAATTACTTCCCCATCTCCTACCAGCAATTGGCCTGGGTTGGAGGAGCCGTCTTTTGTATGCTTTTGTGTCCGCTTTTGATGAGTATTTGTTGGTGCTATCCCTAAAAATTTTCTTTATTATTCAACCCTTATCTAGGACTCATTAAGGAAAAATGAAAAATAAATACGCTCATACCTAAAGTTTCTATATTGGAGGTTGCTAATTAAATAAAATATAAAAAAATACAATTGGATCTTGCTACATACCTAAATATCATGGCTAATTTTTCTAATTCATTAAAAATCAAAAATAAATATGTGTATACATATATACCTAAAGTTTCTATATTGTAGACTTCTAAATTTATTTCTATGGTTTATTAGGATCAACTTTGAAGATTTGCCTAGGTCTCTAAAGGAATAAGATCCATTTTGGTTTTTCTGGTAACATTTTGAGTTAAAATGCTAAATATAGGATTAACCTTGGGATTTCAACTTACTTGACCTCAAGTGGCTTTTGCTAGAAACTTGCTTGCTGTTGAGGAAAAATCTAGAGTTCACTTGCCTAAAAAATGAAAAAAGACAAATGAGTAAATGGAGATGAAAGAAAGGATTTTGTTTGGATAGCTAGAGAGAACTCATCTAGACCTCTTTCTTGACCAAAATTGAGCTTGAGTAGTGGGAAAATCAATACGAGAGAAGGGATAAAGTGGTTGTTGGCATAGGAGATTTTGTGAAGGAGAAAGTTCTGAAATAGCTCTGTTAGCTTGAGGTAGAAGAAGGTGGGGGAAGAAGATATCACTGTCGGCTCATATATTCCGCCGACAGTGATGTAGAGATATCACTGTCGGTCAGTAGATTAAGCTAGCAATGATGAGAGTGGATGCATAACTGCTATCTCAATCCATCAGCCAGCAGTAATGACCCTTATCGCTGTCGGTTCACAAGCTAGGATAATCGATTCTTTCTACGCGGCTAATGAACCAGTAGTGATGTCTCATTACTGATGATCTATGAGAAATCGATAGTAATAGATTGACATATAAGTTGAGTCCTACAATAGTGTGTCACCTTCTTTCCGTATCAGCAATTATAGTAGCGTGGATCCTAGTCTGAAAGCCATTGAAATGGTTGTAGCAGACTAGCAGTGGTTACTGATTTCGTGTCACATCGTTCAATTTCTTCGATCGTGACTTATAAAATTGATCCCGGCCAAGTTTCGTATATACTGCTATATGAAGAAAAACAACACCATCGAAACTCGTCATTTTTACATGAGACTGAATGGTTCATGGAGCTGTACATACGTACTCAATCATAGAGGGTGGTCCTTTTTTGGAGGAACTAGCGGCTACGTGGTCATAATGTTTGTCCTTCCTAAAAGGACAATATAAGTGGTTCTATCCAAATAACTTCCACCACAGTCATATTTTGTACCACCCCCTAACGAAATCAGAGAAATTGATGCTCCACTTCAACGCCATAATAAGTGATACTCCAGTACGTATTGATTCTCTTGTGGTCCCAAACAATTTTGATAGCCTTTTCATAGCAAATGAGGGCAATCGTGCCGCTCTGCGTGCGCGCATGCCTGCGTCTTCAACCTCTGTCGTGCCCTGTCTGCTTGACCGCTTGTCTAGCTACCTCAGTAGTGTCGTGCTCATCCTAGCTAGCTCCACTGCAAGATAGCAGCAGCAGCCGCCTTCTGGTTAGCACAGCATATGGTCGTACGGACAAACTAATTACTTCCTCCGTATTTCAATACTTATTATTTTTTCTACCATTTTGTTTGCTTTCAAGTACTTATCACTTCACATTTTTTAAAACTTAGTTTTCAATTTTATCTTCAAAAAAAATATCTCTTACCGCCCCATTTACGATGGATTCTGGAATATTTATGTTAGTTTATAAAAATATTTTTATCATTTCTTATTTAAAATTGGTACTACTTAATATACGTATTTAGTTAAAAATGATAAGTATTAAAAAATGGAGAGAGTAATTGCATTGCACTGACGAGCTACTGCTCAGTTGTATGCAGTAATGCAGGCTACACTACTGCTCAGTTGTACGGAGTATGGATTAGTGCAGGCTACATCTGGTGAGCGCACACGTTCACGCTATCTGGTCCACATGCTTGCTCCGCTTCTCACCCTCGTGTGCGCCGCTCGTCACTAATGCCAATCGATCAACGCGCGAGACCAAGGAATCAATAACTGCTCGCGCGCATGCAGGACTACCTACTGCCACTACTAAAAAGACATTAATTCTAGTCAGTTCTGATCCTTATTGCAGTTAGTTTTAGAACCGACTCAAACAAAGCAATTCTGATAGTCTGCAAATATCACAGCCGGTGGATGCAAGCATATACACCGTACGTCGCAGAGAACCAGGCCGGCTGACTGGGCGCATGCATGGCACGCCGCAGAGGCGCAGAACGCAGGCATGCCCAACAAGCTCGCTTTCTCTGCACCAATGGAACGGATCCTCTGCCAGAACTCACCTGTGATGCACCGTACGACGTCCATTAGTTCTTTCTTGTAAGCTGAGCTCCCAGCATACATGTATAGGATGGTAATGGGTCTAAACCGCCGAGCTGTACCACTCCGTATGTAAAAAAATCATGTCCATTACAATATTCATATCTGCACACATCTACGATATGCACCAGTGCCTATACACATGCGATAATGGGTACTCGATAGGTTACTTGCACCCGGCAACTCACCCTTAATGGCCGGGAGGGGTGGCAGAGGAGGCAGTGACAATGGCGGCAAGGAAGGGTGACGAAGGAGGAGGCAACGGTGGCAGCCTGAAAGATCGATGAAGGAGGATGAGGCGGCAACCTTTGGGAGGGCCAACGAAAGAGGAGGCAGCGTTGGCGGACGAGAAGGTCGATGGAGGAGGCGGTGGCCAGGAGGGGCAACGGAAGAGGCAGCGGTGACGACCGGGATGGTCGATGGAGGAGGCGGTGGCCAGGAGGGGCGATGGAAGAGGCAGAGGCGGCGGTTGGGATGGTCGATGCAAGATGAGGCGGCGGCGGCCGGGAGGGGATGCAAAGGGGGCTGTGCCTGAGAAGGGTGACGGAGGAGGTAGCACCAGCGACTAATAGGGCTGATGACGGCGGCAGCTAGGAGGGGCAGCGGTTGAGAGATGCGGCTAGGCGGGGTGGGCGGCAGGCAAGATAGGCGACTGGGAGGAGTGGACGGTAGGTGAGAGAGGCTTAGATGCGGCTAGGAGGGGTGGCCGGGAGGGTGGTGTCTAGGTTTCACGGTATGGGCTAATCTGTCTAGTTGGGTTTAGGTGGGCTAGATTTGCTGGTGGCCTGGGAGACTGAGGACCCATGAGTACACAGGTACAAGCAGTAGGATGTAGCGAAAATGTCCCTATTAGGCCATAAATGTGATTTTAGTGATTAATGATAATATAGCCAATGAGACTAATATATTTATCAAGTATATGCTTTAGTAGATCTCATGGATGCAATACATGAAGAAGCCATCGAAGTCAGAATAAAGTTTGATTGAATTGGAAAAGTATTAGGAAGATTTGCATCACCGGATGGTCCAGTGCAGAGGAGTTTACACTCACTAGAATATTATGTCTGGATGCGGTTAACCTCACCGGTTAGTTCGGTGTTAGGCTTGAGTGTACACCGAAGTGTTTCTGTCAATGAATTTAAGGAAGTTACACTCATTGAAAGGTCCGGTGATGAACCGGTGAACACACTGGAGCATTTCTGATAGAGGGTGAGGATAGCCCCATCAGATGATCCGATGCTCAATGAAGCAATACACACCAGAGCGTTCTAGAAGAAGGCAGAGGAAGGTGAACTTACCGGATGGTTCGATGTCGAGTTGTACTCAACAGAGTATAGCACCAGAGTATTTCTTGCATAGAAGGATTCAGTATTTAAACATGAGGATCAACTCACCGGATGGTCCGGTGATCACCGAAGGATCACACCAGAGTATTTGTGTAAAGAAGATGTTAGTGTCTCGGATTAGCTCAAGTACACACGTTGGATGGTCCGGCGATGGTTTGAAGGTTACACCGGATAACCGGTGTTCACAGAGTTTTGAGTGAGGTTGTAACAACTAATTTATGAGGTTGTACACATTGTATGTTCTGGCGCTTGTACCATTATCTACATCGGATCATCCGATGTTCATATTAAAGTTAAGACGTTGGAGCAATGGTTAATTGATGGGTTTGAGGCTAGAAATACCCACTTACTCGGCCATTTGAAGGTATGGCAATAAGCTGGAGTCCAGAGAAGCTCATATATATTTGAGAAGATATCCAAGCCACCAAAATGCTTAAAGTGATCATCCAAGATAATTAAGCATATGATTAGAGAGTGATTAGTGTTAATAGGCCTAGAGAGAGTTATTGCTAGGTGTCGGTGCCTAGAGAGTGGATCAAAGAGTGATCCTAGCTTGTACTGAGAGGTTTGGAAATCAAGTTAACTACTTAACAACTTTGGAGGCATGAAGCTGCATTTTGAGAGTTCATGCTTCTAAGTGACACTCCTGAACAAGTTTAATAACTACCATTATATTTCACTCATAAAAGAATAGTAGTGTTTACATTTTTTAAACTTCATCCGTTATCATCTGTAATGGTGCTCATAGAGTAGATCGACCGGCATTTAATTTATACTTCCCCTTCTTCTCTGGTGCATGTATATTTATTTGTATTCTGATTTCTTATCCAAATTCGTTGTTTTTACAGAGATAAATCACTACATAAAAAAATCTCAAAAGTGATGGGTCATAATTGCCATAGGTGACGCCCGTCATCTCGAATGCGTCACGGATGACCAATTATAAGTAACAGGTAAAGACCCATCACCAATAAGATCATTGGTGACAAGTCAAAACATAATTCATCATTGATAACCGTCATAGGTGATGGGTCATAACTGTGACCCGTCACTTATTTCATGTCACTTATAACTGATGAACAATTTTCGCTCTTTTTGGGTATGAAAAAAGTCAAAAAAATATTTTTCACCCGAGCCAACTCAACTCAGAGCCATCACCACTCGCCACTTGTCCCTTGCTATTTTTCAAGCTGTTTTTCATAATGTGCGTATCATGGGAATCGAACTCACGACCTACCCTCGCGCGCATCTCCATCTTACCACTTCACCCTCGCTTGCGTTCTGAAGGAAGCAGTATATTTTATCCTTTTAACTTTTTTGCCGAAGGTCATAAGTGACAGGTCATAACTATAATCCATCACTTTTGACTTGTAATAAGTGACGTGTCATCGTTATGACCTGTCACTTTTGAGCTTTGTACAATACTCACACAACTAGTTGATCCAGAGTATCTTCGGTTAAACGGGCATAACTTTTGCATACAGACATCAATTTCGATATTTTTTTTATTCTACGGACATCTTCAGAAAATGTTACATTTGTTCCCCTCAATTTCGTCGGGTTTGGCGAATTTTTTAAGGCCAAAAACGGCTTGGAAGATTGCTTTCTCGCTCCTGAAAGTTTTTGCACCATTTTCAAAATACGCGTTTGTGTCCATAGCTGCCATCCCTTACATCAAACTTGAGTAGAAATATACAATTGTTCCTATTCTAGTGTTTGTGATGTGAGAAAAAATAAGAGAAAAATAAAATAAAAATTATTTGTAAATGCAATATATAAATCAAATTGCTTTAGAAAAATGATATTTGCTTTTACCATTTTACTACATATTTTATGGTTTGCAAATCAATGCAAATTTTACTATTGGATACAAGAAATTATATAGTTATTATTATTAATTAATACTATCTAGATTTATAATTGATACATTATGAAGGATATATTAGACATGTCACAACTACGTAAAAAACTGAAGAGTTGATGGGCTAATACATATAATATTTCATCAAAATGATTGACTAATACATCTAATAATTGACTAATTAAGATTCCTTCATATGTTCTCACGGGTCAAAACTTCTCATTAGTAATGGGTCAAAACTTGACCCGTTACTGATGACTCTCTTGGATGACCCATCACTGATGAGTTAATCATTAGTGACGGATCACAACTTGACATGTTACTTATGACTGGTCTAGAATGATCCATCACTCATGAAGAGTCATAAGTTCACTCATGAAGAGTCATAAGTGATGGATCACAATTTGATCCATCGCTCATGACTGGCCTAAGATGACCCATCACTAATGACGAGTCATCAGTGACGGATCACAACTATGATCCGTTACTTTTAACATAAGTGACAGGTCATATTACAAACGTTACTAATTTTATGTCTTCTTTGTCTGTTTTTCACGTAGTGAATCCAAATTTCCAACAATATTGTTTGTATAACGAGGAATTCTATTTAATGCAAGTTTTTTGTTTCGGCCTGTGATGATAATCTAATACTATTGCTGGAAATAGAATCACAACTCCTTTTGATTTATTATTACATATATCCTCATTGGTATATCACTTTGATTCACCATGTCGATCCTACATTTACAAATAAACAAAATGATCTCTCAGGAATGAGCTCTCCTGTAGCAGTAGGTGCATATGCATATCAGCGAGTATATGCAACAGCATATTTGTGCTACTATATCAATCTTCTCTCTGTGTCTAAGCTTCTTCTCCAACTGTCAATCGACTATAATTAATTGTCTAAGACCAACCCAGAAGCTAGCTGAAAATCTACCCAATTCCAGTCCCTCATTCTTAAAGATGGAACTCTGATTTACCTTAGTTGTAGCTCAACAGAAATCAAATCACATTCAGGCAATGATTATAAGAGATGTAAGGTTAGATATTTTTAAGAAAGTGGATTTGGTATATGTCACATCCGATTTTAACAGACAAAACCAATTACGGCTTATGTGTACACAAGAAGTTTAACACACATAAGGACATCACTTGTGAAGTAACAAAATCAATACTTTAACTTATAACAGTTTAACTATTACAAAAAGACTTCACCTAATCAACTTTATTAGCTAAAATATAGCAACTAAATGACAGCAGCAAAATGAAAGCATCGGTGACCACACAACTCCACATGCACCAATCGGAAGACATGCTCCTAGAACACCAAATCATCATCTTGAAAATCTTCAAAGTCCTCTACTAAGCAACATATAAATTATGGGAGATAGCAAGGATAAACACATGGAGTACTCAGAAAGTATGGGAACATAATGATATTTAGGCTCTCAACAAGAATAGGCTAACATATGGTATATTTGCATAAAGACGAGTAAGAAAAACAGTAATGTAATTCAAAAGTATTAAATCATTGTTAAGTAAATGTAACCCAACAACCCAACAACTAGACATTACCCAAGGCTAACCACCATGCAAACATAACCATACAACCATCAGCAGACTACCAACCTATAAACAAAACCATAATCAACCAATTATGTGAGGATCCAAGTCTCCCATAACTGCGGGCGTAGTTGTTATAACAGTTTTACACTCTGTAGAGGTTGTCCAACTTTTAGCCACGAGTCGTGATATCTATGTTGTCGTGTTTGCAAGACACTTAACACATATTAATGGTGTGCCACCAGGAAATCACTACGAAGCATGGTCTATCAATTAAGTCCTGGTACTCCAACAAATACCAGCTAGGTGTCTAATTAATATGCTAAGCCTTACCCATATTGGCCTCGTATTTGGTATGGTATTTCTTGGGTTGTCACTCCACGAACCGGTCCTTATTTGTGACACTAGGGAAAAGACTACTCAACAGGTAATAACCAACAGAAAGAGGGAGGAAACAGATGTTACAACCATCCTAACCAAAGATAACAGATGTTACAGCCATCCTAACTAAAGAGACAACTGCTTGGAATGAATCTACAAGCCCATCACGCTTACCATTGTAAACTAACTAACTCTTTGCTCAAGTCCTAAGGTTTCATGTTACTATATCAAGTTCACCATGACCATTGCATATATCCACTAATCATGTATATGACACTACCCAACTTTCTGATAGCATGGCCAAGTAATTCTACCCAAAAGACTCATATTAACCACCTCTTATGCTTCAAGGAATGTAAAGGAAGAACTAGGTAATCCTAACATAGGTGACTACCCATAAAGTTGATAGACATTGCATGCAATAAAACAAAACATTTAAAAATATAGGTTCAAGATGATCAAGGACACTTGCCTTCTCCTTGCTACTATTTAGTGTACTCTAGCTTTTGGTCTTAACGCTCCTCAAATTGATCCAACGCATTGACATGTAATCGCACAATTACTGGTAAAGCACACAAACAAAACACACTAAGAACAGAGCACAAAATAAAAGAACAACAAGACAAAACCTATCTAAAAAGATAGAGCTCTGAAAAACAAATCTAACGGCACAAGAATCGCTGAAAAGGAGATAGGACGAGAAAATTACGCTAAAACAAGTTTAGGGTTTAATTAAAAAAGAAGAGGACTTAATTTGAAAGAAACAGAAAGTTTAGGGATCTTTTTATACAAATAGAGGGATCTTTTTGTAATTATGGAAAAGTTTAGGGACTAAACTATAAAAAGCTAGGGGCCTTTTTGTGAAAATAGAGAAGTTTATGGTCTATTTGCAAAATTGCTAACTATTAGGATTATTTGGAATTATTTTTATACTAAAAATCCTATTTATTGCGCAGAGGCTAACTGGACTAACACGTGGACTGACACGTAGGCAGATCTATTGGCTTGGCCCATATGTGGCACTGATGTGGCAGGGTGACGTGACAAAGGAGCTGAATGGGATTAAAAGGGACACATCCTCATCACAATAATTAATCTGGATTAACCATAATAAGTGGGGCAGATCTCTCTATTTTGTCTCTGAATTAATTTAAGAATTTATAGGGTATCGTATTTTAGATAATCCTGATTTATTGTTTTTTATTGTGCCATGAATGCCACCAATTTTCTAAATTCTTTTAGCCTGAAATTGTGCACTTCATGAAAACTCATTTCGCCCTTTCATTTATTGAGCTGTTAGCTCTTTCATGATCCAAGAGCTAAAAACCAAACCATGTAAGAGTTCATGAATTGCTACCAATACGCATGGACCGGGCAAGTATGTCGTGCATTTGACCATGGCAAGAGAAAACAAGTGATTAACCAGTGATGCCTTGATGATAATTGCGGCAAACAAGATTAATCCACTACTATATATAAGTTACACTTTCTCCTAGATAGCAAGTAGTTCGGTATATAGAATTGGAAGAGTTAGTACTTGGTCATCAAGTGAGAAAAGTCTCACATGGAATATGCACAATGTTGAATCACTTCAAGAAGCTCCAAGTCAGAAAAGAAAAGAAGCCCCACTAAAAATATTTCACCTGAAGATGGATGGTAAAATTAAATAGCTAAACTGAGAACAAATAAGAAAAAGCAACTGAAACACTCTGGATATATAGATCCACACATTGTCCTTGTTGCCAAGAAATTTCATCAACACAGATTCATCAGCTATACAAGCAAGAGGCACTGTCGATCGAATTAAAGGTGCAGGAGAAACCAACCAAATTAGAGAACAGGCAAAGGCAAAGAGAAGAGGTACTTGGTGCAGGAGAAGCCAATCATAGCCTGAGGGACAGGTCCAGCTCGACGGCGCGCTCGACGTTCCCGGGCACCGGAACAACATGCTGCGCATCCAGCGGCCTCGACCTCTTACGCTCAGTCTCAGCTCCAGAAGCATCGACGACCTGGCCGGCACCGGCCACGGACTCCCTGTGCGCTCGCAAGGCAGCGGAAATCTCCCAGCGGCGCTTGGCGAGGGTGCGCTCGTACTTGTGCGCATTCTGGTGACCGCCGAGCGCCTGGGAGGTGTAGAACTTTCGGTTGCAGTACGTGCAGAGGAAGAAGCCGGGCGGCTCCTCCGGCCCGGCCAAGGCGGAGGGATGGAGGTCCTGCTCACTACTCCCCATTGTAGCCAGCTTAATTTGCTACAGAATCTATTGTGCTAAGCGAGGATTATATAGTACGGGTGCTGGAGAAATGGACAGGTGGATCTATCCAGTGGACGGAGGTCGTGCACGTCGTTACTGTGGCAACGGAAGAACTCAGGCCAGGTTGCATGACCAGAGTACTGATCTTATCAGGGAAAAAAAGTAGGGTGCTGGTTCAAACATAATGTCACGCCTAGGACACCGTCTTTGTAAATTTGCAAAAACTCGGAGAAAATCTCATAAAATATGCTGGAAACAAGAGTGATTTGAAATTCCACTTTTTGCTAGTAGTATAGATCGGCATATGTATGGTGCTTATATATGCATGTATTTCACAAAAAAAATACATTTTAATACTTACGGTAGCTAAATTATTCATAATTTTCAATCGAGTTGTATAATCAATTTGGGGGCACGCTAGCTGTGTTTAAGATATAAAATAATATACACTTATAATTGTACCATTGTAATCAAATCCAAAATCCTAACTTAAACAACAAACATGCTTACTGTTGAGCAATATAATGTATATGTTGGGCGGGAACAAGCTGGGAACAAATTAACCACAACGAATAACATCAAAGCCTGCAAGAGATGGCTTGCCCCACCCTATATGTGTACTGGCCGGTCGATTTGGTAGAGCGCTTCTATCGCGATGTTGCAACAAAGACAAAAGAGGTACGAGGAGGGCCTAATCAACTCCATGTCCTGTAGGGTGTCACTGTGTCGTGTCGGGGACTCGACGTGCTCTTCGGCCAGGTAATAGTAGGTGCTCACCATCTTGTGGCTCCCATCGCAATTGTTAGGTTGTCCTTTCCTTGCTCCAATTGGCTAGCTAGGGCTAGAGATTGGGAGCTGCTCTATTGGAAATTTTAACGACACTTGCAGTTACCTAGTACAGCACCTTATTTTGAAACAGTACGTATACAATATGTAATTAAAATAATAGGATAAATAATTCCTGGAAAAATAAGATGTTTTGATAAGAAAAATAGATTTTGACAAGGATCCGATGGGGTTAGTGTATGTGCTTGGAGATGAAAAGAAAATTATATTTTGGGTAAATACTTGGGTCGAGCAATGTCCACTAAAAGTCAGGCTTGATGTGCTCTTTAGAATTTGCCATGATCAGAAATATACTATTCACCAGATTTTTGGGAGAAGGGTGAATCTTTCTTTTAGAAGCACACCCTACATGTCGAGACACTATTTTTGTCTTCTAGAAACATTCAATATTGTCTTTACGTAGTCGTGGACACATTGTCTAAAGTGTCATAGAGGTGTTATTGCATACATTGTCTCTTTGAACGAAGAGACAATTTGATAAATGTCAATAGGTTCTACAAGACACTTGGTAGAGACACAATATTATCTCTATATGCTAGAAATATATTGCAAAATATGATACTTTTGTAGGGACCAATCCTCGAACTCAAGACCTCATGCACTCACAAGTATATGCATAATCTCTATTAGCTAGCCACCTCAACGTCAAATCATTTGTTGCTTAAATGTATGCTATAATTATTATGAGTAGTTCACTACATTCCTGATCAAACGTCAAAATAGTATCTCTTGAATATTAAAAGGAGTGTCTCAAATTATATCTCTTCGACATAACGTCACATTAAAAATGCCTCAAAAATGTCTCTACATAATTTTTTATTAACATTTTATAAAATATCTTAAAAAGATACATGTATATATAGTTTAAAATATTTCATATAGTGTCTTTATACTTGAGACATCTTTTAAACTGTCATAAGAAATGTCTTTACATAATCATATGTCATATTCATAAGGACAAATCACATAGTGTCTTTACAAAAGTGTCTCTACACGAGATTTTTGTTGTGCTGACATTTGGTCCACAAGAAGTTGCAGAATGGCTAGAGTTGAATGCTGTGCTTGATAGTATTTAGTTGGCTGATGTACAGGACTCAGTGCATCAGTGGGCTTTGGAGATATCTGGAGATATTTCCACATCCGCTCTCTATAAAAACATTGCTTTTTCTAGTGTTAGAGATGCTAGAATGATTGAAATCTAGGAAACTAAAATACCTCTTAAAATTAGAATTTTTCTATGGATGCTGTACAAAAATAGAATTCAATCTGCTGATCAATTGTTGAGGAAAAAATGGAAGGGCAGTGATTGCTGAAGTTTTGTGGGAGTAGAGAAACAGCATATCACATAATGTTCCAATGTCCTTTTGGCTAAATATGTGTGGTGTGTGTTTAGAGACATTTTATTTTCTTTGGACGGTTTGTGTAGGACCAAGATAAACGACTAGAGGGGATGAATAGGCACCTTATAGATTTTTGCAAAATAGATGGCCTACTTTTTGTTCACCCAACGCTCCTCAAAAACACATAAACGGAAGTATAAACTTTAGAGAGACAAAATGAGAAAGAAAGTTACAAGACAACATGACTCCACAGATAGAATATGAACCATAGGTTCTATTCAAGACCATTCTATGTGTCTTTGTGCACAAAAGCTTGAAACTTGAATGAAGAAAAAAGCAAAAAGATAGTCACCTAAAGAAGCAACTCTCCTGATTGATAGTCTAGAGGCAAGAGGATTCAAGACCCTCTCAAATATATGAGTATATGAACCTTTATGTCTCTAGCAACAAGAAAAATTACTCCATAAAGGTGGAAAAACTGCAGCTCAAAAAGAAAAATAAAATCACAACCGAAAAGGAAAACTTGCAAACTCGCAAGGGAACCAATAGAGAGAGACTAGAAGGAGGGGAATTCAAGCATATACAAAAACATAAACTTCATTACTCAAATAGGTCAACCCTATTTTAGGCAGATTACAAAGTTGTTTCTCTCACAAAAGCTCTAGCATATTACAAAGACTAAGTTTACCCTCTTCTCTCCTCCAAAAGCTATCACTAGGCTCTAAAATGGCTGGCTCATCCTCTCTTTGTAAATCTACCTATCTATTTATAAGCCTAGGGAGGTGCCTTGGCCCTTAAGTGTTCTTATTTTCAAAATACCCCTCACCGTTAATACACTCCTACCTATCACCGGGGTATTTTTAGTCCATTTTTCTCTCCATCTATCGAATGGTCTAGCTTCTTCATGACTTAGCTTCACCTCAACGCAACCTTTGCGATGATGCCACATGACCCTCCGGTCCTCCCATGGTTTTATGGCCAAATCGTGAAACCCTAGTACACTTTTCAAAGCGCGACTAGCCGTCACCTGCTTTGCTTCAAGCAAGTGCCCTGATGTCGGCGCGTGTACTCTGTCTTGCGATCTTGACCACCGACAAGTCTCTCCCGCTCCCGATCCCTCGGAATGCCTTGTCACTTGCACCGGCATCCTATTCACTTAACTTCGTCAACATATCATCTTCATCCTTCTCCATCCATGCTTTGCTTAACATCCACGTGTACCGCTAGGATCACCCTTAACTCCGCCCGACCTCCTTGATAATTAGACACTAAGCCTCCTCCTTGGCTTTGATCATCCCGTTGTCGATCGCCAAGTTACATCCATCACCTGCACAGCATAAAATAAGTAAACATGTTTCTCCCACTCCAAAATCATCTCTAGGTTAGCTCAAACCAAAAAATCCTCAAATGAAAGCACATCATGTAGAAATCATGAACACCAGATCTTTCAGTATGTTATGCTCTTGAACACTGGACCATCCGGTAAGTTCAACTTCATTTGCACACATAAAAATTATTTTCTGCAAGAAAAGCTCCGGTGATCTCATGTCCATCACCGGATCATCCGGTCAGTCCACATGCACCAGACTCTCATTTGCAACCCCTCTGCAAGAATTTATCTGGTGAATAGTCTAGTGTGCACAAGGCATAAGCACCAGACCATCTGGTGCCTTCATCTCCACCTGACTCACTTCTACACCATCTCTGCAAGAATTAGTCCAGTGACATCGCTTTCATCTGACCATTTGGTGCACTACTCTCACTTTTCTTTCTACGCTGAAATGCTCCAGTGCTTTCTTCACCTTAACACCGGACAATCCTATGAGATTAAAATCCCAAGCACTTGACGATCCAGTGAGGTAATTTTCCCTGGACTTGTACCAACTCCATTGTACTTTCTAACAATGGTTAGCCATAAGCAAAGTCATACATAAACGCACTCATGCTAACTAAGTTTCACTCAAAAACAATGTTGTGAATGACTTTAGAAACAAATAGCTCAACTTGGTTTCTCAGTTTGTAGAGATGTTTTTGAGCCCGTGGGGAGCAAACGAAATGACTTGATGATTTACCTTTTAGGAGCCACTTGCTGGTTTCTTTGACTGACAAGTAATTATCTTGTTTTTAGAAATCATATATGTCTCTTTGGCTGACTAGCAATTATCTTGTTTTTAGAAATCATATACGTCCTTCGCCTCAAGCTGTTGTTTACAGGTTGACATCGTTTATGCAGCGATGGAAACAACTAAGCAAGGAGGATGAACGTGCAAAGGTGGACAACCTGGTGGGCGCATCAAAATGGCAATTAGTGAAGGCTCTCAACAGAACTTAGCCTGTTTGCCAACTAGGATAGGCTGATAAAACTTTAGTTGTGTCCTCTTTTGCTTGTAAGATGACTTTTGAGGAAGTGTAAGTTTGAACTATGTACTTTGGTTATGGTGTCCGTTTAGAGCACTACCGGAGACAGCTTCTTTGCCGAGTGTCCCAGACTTTGCCGTGTGCTTTTTATCGGGCACTCGGCAAAGAGGCCATTTGCCGAGTGCCAGAGATAAAGAACTCGGCAAACATCTGGCACTCGGCAAAGAGGCTCTTTGCCGAGTGCCACAGATAAAGAACTCGGCAAAGAGGCAATTTGCCGAGTGTCATTTTTTGACACTCGGCAAACCCTATTTTTTCACTTTTGAGCAAGTTCGTGGAGGCTATTTGCCGAGTGCCAGAGAAAAAGAACTCGGCAAAGAGGCTCCTTTGCCGAGTGTCATTTTTTGACACTCGGCAAAGAGGCTCCTTTGCCGAGTGTCATTTTTTGACACTCGGCAAACCCTAATTGTTTTTTCACTTTTGACCTCCAAACTTTTTCTGCAGTCCTCATACAATACCTGGTACTCCATGTTCCAATGTGGCACATTTCTCGGACTTTTTCTATATTTCTTTAATTTATTTCAATTAATTGAATTTTCTTGGATAATTCAAATTATAACTGCTAGTCATTCGAATAATGAAAAAAAATGAATGGAAAAATGATATTCATGTTATTTAGTATAATGTGAGGCCGTATCCAGGAACAGACCACAAATTGCGAACATCTTGTTCACGAAACATGACCACGAACTTGCGGGCGAGTTGTTTTTAAATTGTATAAAAAGCAAACGAAGTCCGAAAATCATGAAACTTGTCAAGATGTAATGATATCATATGTGGAGGCTGTGATAAAAATTTGAGAAGGTTTTGCACAAGTTGTCACGTACGATGCTTGTAACCGTTGCAAACCGAAGAAGTTTATCCAGGTTTCTTCGGAGATTCTTCGGTTTGCAAGCTATCTGCAATATGCTTTTCATGCGTTTTAGAGGTAGAGTTGTGTATCGATAGCGATGCTATCTGCAATATGCTTGTCATTGTAAAGCTGGTATAACCCCAGCAAAACAACCTATGCTTTCTATAAAAATCTGGCCAAAAGCATTATTTTGTCTAAAATAAGAAGTTTTAAGATATGATCAGATGGATACTACTTACCACCACGTGAAAAAAAGTCATTAGTGACTAGTAATAATTGGTATTAGTATCGGACCCGTCACTCTTATCGTGTCACTAATAATAGTTCATTAGTCATGGGTGATCACCCGTCACTAATGAGGTTGTTAGTGACTGATCATAACCGTGACCTGTCACTAATGTTCAGTCATTAATGACAGGTCATAATCTTGACTTATCAAATTGACCGATGAAATTTTTTCATATTTTTGGACAAAAAAGTTAATTTTTTTTTCACCCGAGCCATCCCAACGCAGGCCCATACCATGTTTCACAAGCCACACTTCTTTCACATTATTTTCAATTTTACGTTCCATAGGAATCGAACCCACACCTCCTACTCGCGCGTGTAGCCACCTTACTATCTCTACTATCACGTAGTTGTGATAGAAACCGGATATTTTATCCTTTTAACCTTGTTTGCTGAAGGTCATTAGTGACGTGTCATAACCATGACCCGTCACTAATGAATAATTTTGCCAAATTTCATCGAGGGTTATAATTTGATAGGTGACCTGGAGTGTATTTAGTAAAATGAGCATAACTTTTGAATACGGACTTCGATTTCGATGTTTTTTTACTCTATGAACATCTAAAAAAGGTTACATCCGTTTCTCCTCCACTTCGTCGGGTTCGGCGATTTTATTAGGCCAAAAACAGCTTGAAGATTGAGTTCTCACCCCTGATAGTTTTTGCACTATTTTCGGAATGTGTGTTTGTGTACATAGCCGTCACCCCTTATATAAAACTTGAGAAGAAATGTACTATTATTCCTATTCTAGTGCTACTGAGATGAGAAAAAATAAAATAAAAATAAAAAATATTTACGAATACCGTCATTAGTGACAGATTATAAGTTGACTCGTTACTAATGACTGGCATAGGACGACCCGTCACTAATAAGTGGATTATTAGTGACGGGTCAAGTTGTGACCCATCACTAATGACTAGTCTAGGACGACTCGTCATTGATAACCTTATCATTAGTGAGAGGTCACAACTTGACTCGTCACTAATAACTGGTCTAGGACGACTCGTCACTGATGACCTAGTCATTAGTGACATATCACAACTTGATCCGTCACTAATGATCAGCGTAGGATGACTCGTCATTGATGACCTTATCATTAGTGATGGGTCACAACTTGACTCATCACTAATGACTAGCATAGGACTACCCGTCACTGATGATTACTCATTAGTGACAGGTCACAACTTGACCCGTCACTAATGACTGACCTAGGATAACCAGTTAGTGATAACCTAGTCATTAGTGATGGATCACAACTTGACCCGTTACTATTATCATCAGTAACGGGTTATGTTATGACCCGTCACTAATGACCACTTATTAATGACGAGTTTATATCTGGTCTCAATCAAAAGGGATATTAGTGACGTGTCCTTATTATACCTATCACTAATAGAATATTAGTGACATGTATTGAGTAACCGTCACTAAAATGGTGTCTCGTTTGCTAGTTTCTTACGTAGTGTACTCCACTAAATTTTATCCGTATATATAGCAACTCAACTTTCACTACACATCTTTTTGGCTATGCATGATTTATGTAGTTATAATGTTGCAAAGAACTACCACTCTGTAAATAGTTAATGGAGGTACTTCCTAAAATAAACGTTCTATAATATTGTTTCCATGTGACAAATCTTGAAACATACATGTATCTATATGATATTTTTGGACAATATCCTAGCTTTATATAGAAAGCCAAAAGTTTTAGAGAGAGATAGAAAAAAGGAGAAACAAAAAAGTTTGAAAACTAAAACGGTACTACCAAATAAGCTGTACCATTATGATACTAATGATAAAGGATTTCTAAATAAACTGTATACACGCACAATCTTAAATTATATTTATTTCCTGTTGTGCCAAGTACGTATGGTCTCGTCCAGAAGGTAGTGTTGTCTTCTTGTGTGCTTGCACGGTGGTGTGCGCAACGACCCTGCTGCTAGATCCTGGCCGCCCCGAGACCTAGCTACCTTGCCAGCGATCCGGCTCGCCCCGAGACCTAGCTACCTTGCCAGCGATCTGGCCCGCCCTAGCTATCTTACAGTCATGGCCAAATCGGTTATCAATCATTACTTAAAAAACCTTAAATCCAGCCGGTTTAAAGACCATGATCGCAGTAGGTTTTTAGAAAACTGACTATGATCATGGTCATCACCGCCGATTCTTTGATGCACTGTATCTGGAGTCCGTTTTTAATCAGACATCATAGTCGGATCCGGTCTAAAACTGATTGTGTAATATCTTAATCGGTCCGAGAATAGAACCAGACTACGATATATGGTATGTCACACTGGTTCCATCCGCAAACCGATTGAGATATTATTGCAATTGGCTTCGCTCTGGTTCTGACTGTGGGTTCATTACCATAAAAATGGTCATTCCTGCCCCCTTCACCGCCGGTTCAATAAGCTCACGACGCACATAAAAAACCAATACAGCATGAACCGACAGTAATATTAGTTCATTAAAAGACATGTCTTTAATAAATAGTAGTGATAATAGCTATCACTGTCACTTATATTTAAGAACCGATAGTAATAAGGAAAAAATCAGTACGTCTTCACGTGCTCGTCTACTCAGTTTCTTCTTAGAGTCTTTAAATATTTCACATTTGATCGCTCTCATCCTCTACACCTCCACTGCCGCTGCCGCTGCATCCTTTGCCACCTTCTTCGGCCACCGCTCCCACACTCGTGCCATCGTCTGGGGAGGAGCAGGAGGCACTGCCAGCGCGGTCATCGGACGAGACGGAGACCTCGAACTCCATTGACTTGCAGGGTCCGCCTCTGAGGATGAGGTGTGAGACTTCTTCCTCGACGAGATAAAGGCGAAGAAGCCCTGATCGCGCTCGGATGAGGAGGAGTAGGCCGGCGACGGCGGCATGGCCGATGACGATAGTGACAAAGGCAACAATGAGGAAGATGACGATGACGACGGCGATGATGTTGACGTTGATGACAAGGATGATAACTACTTCTTCGTCATCATGGCTGATGGCTGTTAGTCTCATTTAGGATTTTTTGTGCACCATCATGTATGACTTTTGTTTTTGTTCTACAGTAATAGATTTAGTTAGTTAATTATAGATTAGTGTGATATAAACCTTAATCTTATGGTGATTAGTAATATAAAACTCAGTTAATTTTTTGCCTCACTACTTAATTTTTTTTTTTGTCTTGGATTGAGTATCATTACCGGTTTGTAACTGGAACTAGCAGTGATAAGTATACAAATCAGCAGAATAAGCTAAAGAACCGACAACGATAATTTTATCACTACCGGTTCTATAACTAGCACTGATAATTATACACTTAATTAGTACCAGTTCAAAAACCAACAATAATATAGTTTTTTAACCGGCAACGATGCCTTTTCTATAGCAGTGGTTCCTCAAGGAAAGGTCACTAGCCCCTTCTTTTCCAGCACAACTCTTTGCCTTATTCTCACTTCTACAACTGAAGCATCACAAGCCTCTAGAAAACCACACAAGCCTTCATCGTAGGTTTGAGGAACGATGACTTTCTAAGAGAGAGTGAATTATGATATTTAAAAACTAATAGCTCTAAAAACTTCACAAAATAAACCTATATTAATTTTGATCTAAATGTCCTCTAGGTTTATCTAATATGTCTACTCTACCATTCAAAAAAGTTTGCAACCTACTCTAGGAAGGTAAATTGCAATTATGTAAATGCTAAAACATAAATAAGATAAAGAAAGCAAACTCTGCATAAGGGATTTTTATCTCGTGGTATCGGTGGCACACAATTCACCTCTAGTACACGTTGGAGCTCCACTAAGGATATGCTCCCAGCCACCAAGACTCTTCTAGTCACGACTCTTAAGCTACCAAGCCATCAAAGCAAGACCTTAACCACGATAAGCAACCAAGCCACCAAGACGAAGTTTCACCATTAATCTCTCTTCCGGTCACTTACACGCCATCTTCACATCAAAGTTTTAGCCACCAAGACAAGGGCATCTGCGTCCCCGTACGCGCTTCTTGACGCCGCTCCACATCAAGTCGAAGGGTAAAAAGCTTGATCTACCATAGCTTAAGGTGCCCGTGAGTCACTAAGACTTTAAGACTCCAGCGTACCTGTTGGTATAAAGTTGGATCACTCCGTGATCCATCTTTCAGTTACAGCACCTAGCAACACTTCTCTTTAAACCTATAACTATTAATCACTCTCTAATCTGGTGCTTAATCTTCTTAGATAATCACTTTTAGTACTTTTATGGCTTGGATGTCTTCTCAAGTGTATATAGGCTTCTCTAGACTTCAGCACCTTCAAATAGCCGAGTGGAGGAGTATTTATAGTCTCAACCCTCGGGCTAGCCATTGTCCTAATGGCTCAAATTCACTGTATACGCTGGATATTTCAGTGTAGTCATTTTTCCTACGACTTCTGTAATTCAACCAAACTTTGTCCCAACGGTAACTTATTATGTATTGCATCAAAAGACCTATTAATATATATTTGTAATAAACATATTAGTATCATTAATTATGTTATTATTAATCATCAAAATTATAATCATAATTTAATAAGACTATTTTTGTTACAGCACGAGCATATTCACCACCGGCACGAGAATATTCACCATGGCCACACCAGCGGTGCAGACAGCCGCTGCCAGGCAATGAAAGGAGAAGTAGACAGCGACCACAACGACGATGAGGCTATTGCGCATGTGATGAGGAACTCCCGCCAATGATGCTGCTATGGCGCAAGCCGTACATTAAAGCAGATGATCAGGATGCTCGTGCCAGTTTTTTTTTTTTTTTTGAACGGTCGCGCCAGTAATTTTGGCATGTGAGCATTATCGGTTGGTCTGAGACAGCCGGCCGGCCGGCCGGGACCCACCTCGCTAACCTGCAGCTGTCCACAGAGTGGCAATTCGCCTCATGCACGCACGAGGGCCAGTCATTTCAATGCGATGTTCTCAACTTCTCATGCATGTCAAGCATTTTTTTTTTTGTCAGGACTCATGTCGAGGCTTTGGTTGGTACTTGCGATTCTTACTACTGCGCCTCTCGACTTTTGTATTTCTTTATTTCAGGCGAGCGAGCTAGCTAGTGCGACTGTGCGAGTGGTGAGAAGGGATGATGTGTCATGTTGGCCTAAAGTGAAATTTCGGCGATTTCGTTTGTGCCATGTTGTGGCCTAAAGTGAAAAGCATGCAATATATATATATATATATATATATATATATATATATATATATATATATATATATATATTTGAAGCCGGCTATAAAATAGACTATCCTATAGTCAAGTTTTCTATCATGGCTTTTCTGGTTCCTGAAAACCGATTTTGCGTGTAGCCGGTCCTGGTTGCATCGTAGTCAAGCAGAGCTAATTATGATTTGCCGAGACTGGTCATCATAACTGACTAGCGCCGGAGAAATTGGATCTGATAAGGTGGTTCAACAGCCAGACGTTTTTCCTTGCCTTCTATTCACGAGTCGAGCTGAACCGAGCCGATAAAAACTGCCATCCTAATCATAAGGATCAGTTAATGCTTGATTGTCGAGTCTACGAGAATCAAATTAGGCCCTTAAAATTGTCGACTACATTTGATTGTGTCCGCTACAGCAATGAAACCAATATCAATTATATTTGAGTCGTAACTATCTGGCAGCATTTATTATCCTGGTGGCCACCGTAGCTAGCCACATCTATTAAACAAAGAGATGTATTAATTGTGTTACCGTAAAATTGCAGTACCTATTACCATGTGCTGACAATGAGATATTTCTTTTCCTACTACAAAATGCTGATCTATTTACTACAATAATGTAATAGTGTGGTTTGAATTAAATTAGCGCAAGCATAGTATACGTAACTACTTAAATCGTTAAGCATCATCCATGAACATGAAAATCAACTCGGACTTTCATTTTTGCTCAACTCAAACTGTGACCAACTCGACCTCTACTAGTTTGATTGCCACACACCACCAATATAGACTAGTTGAAAGTCATATGATATTTTGCTGACCACAAAATGTACATCAATTTACCATATAAAGTGAAATGAATTACGATATTTAAATGCAACCATGATAACAATAAAAGTTAACATCTATTACGACAATGGAGTGTGGTAGTTACTACATTTTTTTAGTAGTTGTATTCGTTTTAGATGTATAGGATACTGTGGGAATAAATTGGAAATTGAGTTACTACAATTGACATATTGATTGACAATAAAATGATATATCACTGATAACAAAATGTTGTAGTGGTTTGGATGAAGAGTGAAGCTGGAGGGATATATTTAAGAGAATGCCATGTAGTGTTTGTTACATTTATGGTTGAGGAATTACGACAATAAGTAGTAATTCAAATACATGCACTCTGTTCAATTATTGCTCTCAGTAACATATTTTAACTGTTAGATGTTGAATCAATTACTACAATGGAGTGCATTAGTTACGATAGTTTTAAATTCGAAATAGTTTACACTACTGTGAGATGCATGACGAAATTGTGGACGATTACGCGGAATGAATGTGTAGTGATGTAAACGGCCAATAGCTGCTAAAACAGTAGCAATGAAAATAATAGAAATGTGTAGGAAAATATACCACAGATAGGCATGGTAATTGACATTTAAAATTAGAAGGGATTATGTCCAAAATAAAGTGTATACACAAAGTGCACGGATGTACACGACACACGATAAAGTAACTAGGAAGTTGCATTACAATCAGATGAAAATGTTAAATAAAGTTGTGCCATGAACATTATTGAGGGATTTGAAGCATAAATGGGATCAAGGTTGGAGCCTAATTGTCTCAGGCCACCAAAAAGCTTCTTTATCTCATTCAGTGGTGGTAAAGCATGTAGAACAAAACCTCAGCCCTGAACAATGTGACCCTACCCTGCAATGGTAAAGTGATGTAACTATACTGAGATGAATGGAAATTAAAACTGCAAAAAAAAATATATATATGAACTTCATTGAAATGAGAGGACTGACCAGAATTATTGGTGTGTTGAAAGCTTTGACCCTCTCATGGAGTTGCTAGGGAGGATTCATCCCTAAAAGAAAAGTATGATATGAATAATAGTGTTATGCTAAGTTCCTTGAAGACAGTCAAGTGAGTTGCACACACATTGCATGCCTGAGCAATGAACCAGCACTATACAACACCTATAATTTGGAGGGCTAAATTACCATAGCAGAACAATACTCTTTCCAAAAGCTCAATTTTGGATTTACAACAAATCAAATTTACAACAAATCAAATTTACTAGAACTAAATAACATCATAGCAGGGATTTACTATAAGCCTAATCTAAGTTACGATATTGTTCAAAAATTAGGATTCCCCGCATTCACAAACCAATCAAGCCATGAACACAGTTGATATGTAACTAATTAATCGAAAAAAATAGCAAAATTAATGTAACCAGGTGACATGAAAAAGGAAAAATACAATGGTAAGCTCAGAGCTCCAAAATCATATTGGAGTGGAGTAATCCGTTCTATGCAAAATCTAACAAGAACAACGATGAACAGTGGATCAAGAAACCTAACCTCCCTTAACAATAGTGTTGTTCTAAGCTCCCTGAACAAGAAATCTAACAAGAACAATGATGAACTGTGGATCATCTCATGCATGATATGAACAATACTATTGTGGTAAGCTCCTGAAGACAATCAAGTGAGTTGCACACATATTGCATGCCTGAGCAATGAACCAGCACTATGCAGCAACTATAATTTGAAGGGCAAATTACTGTAACAGAATAATGCTCTTTCCAAAAGCCCATTTTTGGATTTACGACAAATCAAATTTACTAGAACTAAATAACATTGGAGCAGGGATTTACTATAAGCCTAATCTAAGTTACGATATTGTTCAAAAATTAGGATTCCCCGCATTCACAAACCAATCAAGCCATGAACACAGTTGACGTGTAACTAATTAATCAAAAAAAAAATAGTGAAATTAATGTAACCAGGTGACATGAAAAAGGAAAAATACAATGGTAAGCTCAGAGCTCCAAAATCATCTTGGAGTGGAGTAATCCGTTCTATGCAAAATCTAACAAGAACAACGATGAACAGTGGATCAAGAAACCTAACCTCCCTTAACAATAGTGTTGTGCTAAGCTCCCTGAACAAGAAATCTAATAAGAACAATGATGAACAGTGGATCATCTCAAGCATGATATGAACAATACTATTGTGGTAAGCTCCTGAAGACAATCAAGTGAGTTGCACACACATTGCATGCCTGAGCAATGAACCAGCACTATGCAGCAACTATAATTTGAAGGGTAAATTACTGTAACAGAATAATGCTCTTTCCAAAAGCCCATTTTTGGATTTACGACAAATCAAATTTACTAGAACTAAATAACATTGGAGCAGGGATTTACTATAAGCCTAATCTAAGTTATGATATTGTTCAAATATTACGATTCCCTGCATTCACAAACCAATCAAGTCATGAATACAGTTGACACGCAACTAATTATCAGAAAAAATAGTGAAATTAATGTAACCAGGTGACATGAAAAAGGAAAAGTACAATGGTCGGCTCAAAGCTCCAAAAATCATCTTGATGTGGAGTAATATATTCTATGCAAAATCTAACAAGAACAACGATGAACAATGGATCAAGAAACCTAACCTCCCTGAACAATAGTGTTAACCTAACCTCCCTGAACAAGAAGTCTAACAAGAACAATGATGGAATAGAGGTTGTTGTGGGGGATGCATATGCACACCTAGCTACTCACCGTGACAGGTTTTGGATCCAATCTGAGATGGCAGTTGGCCGGGCAGCCTAGCGCCAAGGACGACGGCTGCCAGACGATGTGGGTGCTCGAATCCCGCTGCTTTCGGGATGGAACGACAGACGAATGTGGCACGACCTGGAATGGAGAAGGCGCTAGTGGAAAATAGGGGGGATGGAAGGTCCGTCGCCGCGATGAATTGATGTCATGGCCTTAGCGGTGTGACTGGGGGTGGTTTCGAATGAATCGAGATTTCTAGTAACAGGGGGGCTCAATTTGGGGGGCGCTCAACTGGTTCCATCACTATGGATGAGGACGACTGAGAGAGCTAAGCAGAACCAGAATGAAAAAGAACTGAGCCGAGTCAGGATGAAGGGATCAGGAAGATAGTGAGGCTCCATTTGGCTGTCGGAATCGTTTCGAATTCTCAACCGTTCCAATGAATCCGGCAGCCAAACGATCTTTCAAGAAACGATTCCAGCAACTGCATTCAACGAATCATGAGAGAATCGCTGAAATGGCTGGGAGCCCGTTTCTGAGCGATTCTCCTGATCGAGCCCTTGTTACAAGATTGCTCAAAAATTCATCTGTTTTCCTTATAGGTTTAAACCTTCTAAACGCTCCAAATAATCTACCATTTTTTTTGTAGGTTGTATAATTCATAAGCAACCCATTTTAACTAGTTGCACTTAAAATACCTGAACAGAATTCAAACTAAAATTCATTAAAGTTGACTATTTTTTCACCTTCCATGAATTTTTAGAGCTTTAAAATAATCCCAAAAATTAGGAAAAAATAACCAATATTAATCTTAATTAATGGACTAATTTCTAAAATTATCTCCAGCCCTAAGTTATAATGTGAAATTTCAAGTGTCTTCGCATGATCTCACTTTTCATAAGTTTAATCAATTCCAATTAAATTCAAATGCATGCAACAATTGCTCGTATGTCAATTGTTAATATTATAATGTTGTTATTTAAATAATAATAATAAAATACAGCATATCATCAAAAGGTAAAATGGTCAATTACACCACTATCCTCTCTAAATCCAGATATCTAGCCAAACGGTTTCCTTCAGTGATTCTGATTCACTAGGGAAATGTTTCTTTAGAGAATCTGCAACCAAAACGTTTCTGAGAGAATCTGGATCCCTACCAGATGCACCTTGAGTCCGTTAGGTGGTTGGGCTGGGCAAGGAAGAGATCGATCAGTCAGGAGCGCTCGCTTTGGGTTCGGCTACAGAATGGGCTATTCTACAGCCGGCTATAGATAAATACATCTATATATATACATATATATTGTGTGTGTGTGTGTATTATCTAAGTGACCATGAGTTGTAACAAAAACACAAATAATTCGATGCAGTAACATCAATCAAAAACTTAAGATATGGAGATATGGATGTGCTATGGAGCATCATCGAACGAATACGTCGAGAGCAATGCTATAGTTTAATTTCATATAGGATCCAAAACATTAGTAGGAGATTATCCACTAATTTTCTTTCTAATTTCTTTATTTCTTTTTATTAGTAAAATGAATCATATATTCGTAGCTGGTAAGAGGTGGGAAGGCTAGAGCAATAGAGTGGATGATAAAAGTGGATAAATTATTTGAATTTTAGAGATTTTTATTAACGAGTCTTCGGTCTGCTAACTTGCAGTAATTCTTCTTACTCCCTTCATTCAGAAAGAGTAGGCATATTTCTTTTGGTCTCAATATTCGAAGTTGGATTTTGACTAAAGTTTTCACTCAAAATATATCATTTATAACTATAAAACCTATATAGTGTGAGATAATTTTGAATTATGAACTAGTTGTATAAATTTTACATACTAGACATTCTTATTATTTGATTAAATGTTAGTCAAACTACACAAAATTTGAATTTTCCAAAAAAATACGCCTACTGGTTCTGAACGGAGGGAGTATGACATATTCATATGCCCTAGAGAACCATTAACCATTCATCGCATGTAGCCATTTTGATAAGTCACATATTCAATGGTAGAGACAGGGATTTGTGGAAGGGCATGCTAATGAGCAATCAATAGCGTATAATGTCACAAAAGCAGGACCCCTGTCCCCCAATGACCCCCATAAAGGATAATAAGACCTAACCTTTTCTCTCACCAAGAGAGAAAAGGATTGCAACAAGAAGTAATGCTCTTTAGTATAGAACCAACCTTTTATACCAACCCATCAATGCCGACTCTTAATGGGTCGATAGTGATGGGGCACCACTGCCGATTCATAAGGCACACGGGAAGAATCAGTCATCATGGTTTATACACAAATAGCGATAAACGCCATCACTGCCAGCCGATGGCTTGAGCTGACAGTGATGCTCAGCTCCCTCATCACTGCCGGCTTAAGCCACTGACGGTAGTGATATTAGGGCATCACTATCGGTTGGTTATATAAGCCGACAATGATGTCTCGGCTATATAAAAGCCGTCATCTCCTTCCCCAAGTCCGAGCATATAGAGGAGCTCTATTCTTGTTTATTGACGGCCATTTTTGGTCACGAAGTTCTCGATGGCTTTAAAATTGAGGAATCCTCATGCCTTAGGTGTTCCAAAGTATGTGACTTTATTTTCAATCCATTTCTAATTGAATTTTATTTGCTAAATTGCTCTAGATTTTTAAATGATGGAGATGAACCTTTGGCCATAATGTTTTAAGATAATGCAGATGCAATTATACCACATTTATGACAAGGAAGATTCAATTAGTAGCTTATGGTGGAAAGTGTCTTTATTATTGATTTACATTAGCTATAGGTATGAGCATATTTATTTTCGATATTTAATGAATTAGAAAATTAAGGTATAAAATTAAGGTATATAGCAAGATTTAATTATATTTTTATATTTTAATTAATTAGTAAGCTCTAATACAGAAACTTTAGGTATGAACATATTTATTTTTTATTTTTAATGAATTAGAAAAATTAGCTATGATATTTAGGTATGTAGCAAGCTCCAATTAATTTTTTTATATTTTAATTAATTAGCATGCTTCATATGGAAACTTTAGGTATGAGCGTATTTATTTGATTTTTAATGAATTAGAAAATTTCGCACATGATATTTAGGTATGTAGCAAGATCTAATTATATTTTTATATTTTATTTAATTAGCAAGCTCCAATATATGAGCATATTTATTTTTTATTTTTATTTAATTAGTCTTACATAATGGTTCAATAATAATGAAAATTTCTAGTGACAGCACCAACAAACATTCATCGAAAGCGGATGTAAGAGCCTATAAAAGGCAGGTGCTCTAATCCAGGCCAATTGCCAGTAGGAGATGATGAGATAATTTATTTGTTGGTGATTGCAAAATCTTCTATATACTTTGAATATGGATTTAAATAATGATATAATTGTAGATGAACAGAATACGGTTGTACGATGCGAGCCATGCGAGTGCAGAGTACAAGAATGGCATGGATTATTTTTTGGTAGTAGCCACGGTGCACAAGTCAAAAATATAGTCTCAATACATGTGTTGTCCATGTATCGATTGCGGGAACAAAAAGCAGTTTTCCACCACCAAGCAGATACATTCCCACTTGATACCAAGGGGGTTTATGCCTTGCTATACCCGTTGGACCGAGCACGAGGTGAAGCTGAGATTGTACAAGAAGGGCAACACATTGGCAGAGAACACGAAGACTTGTGCACCGATATACCGACTGACAAATACATTGATATGTCGTATGTCAGAGATACGTTGGTCGATGATGATCTAGAGCAGATGTTGGATGACGATGACGACGATGATCTAGAGCAGATGTTGCGCGATGGAGAGAGGGACTTCACCAATGGAAGATACTTTCAAAAGTTTTAGCAGATGGTAGAGGACTCTAAAACACTGTTGTTCCTGGGCTACAAGAAAGAGCACATAAAGTTGCATATTGTGCTTTCACTGCTATAATTGAAGGCAAGCACTGGGTGGTCGGATATAAGCTTCACAGAGTTGTTACTGTTCTTGAAGAAATTGCTTCAAAACATGTACCAGACCAAGTAGGTTGTTTGCCTATTAGGGTTGGAAGTACAAAAATTATATGCATGTCCAAATGATTGCATGTTGTATCGTCAAGAGCATGCAGACTTGGAAGCGTGTCATATCTGTGGTGCAGCACGGTACAAGCATGACAGTGACAATATTGATGTTGAAGGAAAGAAGAAAAAACCTCCTATCAAGGTGATATGGTATTTTCCTATAGTCCCCCGTTTGAAGTGTTTATTCATGAACAAATGGCATGCTGAATTGATGTGATGGCATGCCGATGAGCGCAAGGATGATTGAATGTTGAGACACCTCATTGATTCTACACATTGGAGGAACATCTATAGGAAATACAAGATGCCATTTGCAGAAGAGGTGAGGAATATAAAATTTGGGTTGAGTATGGATGGGATTAATCTATTCGACAACATGTGCAGTAGTCATAGCACTTGGATGTGACTCTTTGTATCTACAACCTTCGTCCTTTGTTGTGTATGAAGTGGAAGTACATTATGATGCTGGTATTGATACAAAGACCGAGGCAACCTGGCAATGATATCAATGTCTACCAAAAAAATTAATGAAAGATCTTGTAACACTGTGGAACGATGGTATACAGGTATGTAAATTAATGGAAGATCTTGTAACACTATGAAACACTATCAGGCTAGATTGTCAAAGGCTACTTTACATGCATGCATTGCTTAGATGAAACAGAGAGCTTGTGTCTGAAGAACTACCAAAAAATGGTGTACCTAGGTCATCGTAAATTTCTTCGCAAGAATCACCCGTATTGCAGCAATAGGAGAGCTTTTGATGGAAAGTTGAGACTCGATCACCTCCTAAGCATCACACTGGAAGAGTATATGAGATAGTAAAGAGACTTAGGGTTATCCTTGGAAAGGGACGCAGGAGTACACCAGTTCCAAAATCTAATCTTAGAGCTCCTATGTTTAAAAAGAAATATGTTTTTTATGACTTAGCTTATTGGCCAGATTTCGTGGTTCGACATGTAATCGATGTCATGCACATTGAGAAGAATGTGTGTGATAGCTTGATTGGTACATTACTAGACATACCTATCAAAACAAAGGATACACTCCAAGCACGGAAGGACTTGAAGCGTTTGAAATTCAGACAAGATCTACATCCCGAAGATATGAAAGAAGGTAACAAATATCTTGGTTTCGCTAGCTACAGTCTGAGCAAGACGGAGAAAATTGCAGTGTGCAAGTGCTTGCATGGAATCAAAGTTTTATTCGGTTACTCCGCCAACATAAAAAAGACTGATAAACATGAAAGATTTGAAATTAACTAGAATAAAGTCTCATGATTATCATATGATGATGACGCATATGCTTCCAATTGCAATTAGAGGTATTCTGTCGCTAAAGGTCTGAAACTCAATCATAAAGTTGTGTTCATTTCTTCAACGCAATATCACAGATGACCATCGATCTGACCAAGATAGATAAGCTGTAGAAAGAAGTGGTCGAGACTCTGTCCGAGCTTAAGACGTGTTTCCCTCCATCATATTTTGATATCATGGTGTGTCTTATTGTTCACATTGTTAAAGAGATATGATTCTTGGCTTCATATTTCTGCATCAGATGTACCCTTTCAAGAGGTTCATGGGAGTTCTGAAGAAATATGTTTGTAATAGAAATCGCCCAGAAGACTGCATGGCTCAAGGCTAAGGAACCGAGGAGGTTGTTAATTTCTACGTCAATTACATGAATCTCAAATCAATTGGTGAGCATGTATCTCGATATAAGGGGAGGCTACAGGGGAAAGGGATGATCAGTGCAAACTCATTTCGCACTAATGACCCTGTTTCATTCACACAAGCACATTTCACAGTTTTACAATAATCAGTTGTAGTGGGCCCATATGTTGAAGAACACCAGAAGATGCTACGCACTAAAAACCCAGGGAAGTCCGATGTTTGGATCGTTCGAGAGCACCGAGATCATTTTGGCACCTGGTTATGTAAATAGGCGATGGAGAAGTAGATAGAGTGTGCTCAATTGAATGTGTTGGCTCACGGACCGTCAAATACAATCCTCACATTCTAAGGATATGACATAAATGTCTATATATTTTATATAAGAGCATAAGATAATAAGAGCACTAACCAAAATAGCGATGTCTGTATAGATGCATATGACTACAATGGCAATAGGGAAACATACTATAGATTCATAGAATAGATCTGGGAGCTCAACTATGGAGTGTTAAGGGTTCTCTATTCTGGTGACAATAGGTCAGACTCTCAAGGGACGTGAAGATCGACAAGTTTGATATGACTAGAGTGGACTAAAAACTCATTATATACAGAGAAGAACCATTCGTACTTGCAGAAGATGTCAGGCAAGTCTTCTATGTAAAGGACTCAAACCCGACAAACAAGGAGGAGCGTCGCGTGCTTCTTCAAGGAAAAACAAGGATTGTTAGAGTGGAGAATGTCATCGACGAGGAAGACTACAATAAATTCGACGCGTTACCTCCTTTTGGTGAGGATGCCGATCTAGATCTCATGGAAGATACCGACGAACCTCCCTGTGTATGTCGTGATCATAATAAATGGTGAATCGTTAAGCTAGATTAAGTAGCTTTATTTATATATTAATGAAGGACATTAATTACCATTTATTAATGACGTACTAATTTGATTTGTTTACCTAATGAATTCAAAAAATTATCCATGAAGTTTAGGTATATAGCAAGCTCCAACAATATTTATTTTCCATTTTTATTTAATTAGAAAATTTAACCATGAAATTTAGTATATAGAAAACTTAATTTTGCTATATAGAAAGTTCAAATTAAAATAAATATGTATTATGATTGGAGGTCAACAAAATGTTAATAAATATATATGGTACGAGCACAATCAAATACACTTGAGTACCGCAATGGTTAGTTTGTTCAGACGTGGTGCCACATGTCGCAGGTTTGACACTTGTGCTCAGCACAAAAAATTGCTTCGCTGCGCAGGGGCAGGGGGTTCACTGCCATCTGACATCATGGGCCGGAAGTGAATTCCCTCCTCCCTTCACTGCCAGCACACCCTTTGTGCCAAAGTGAAGCCCCCCCCATATAACCGAAATGCCGCCTTTACTCTCCCAGACTTACAAAAAATTTCCCCCTTCCACTGAATTGCCTCCCACGTCATCCTCAAGTGTCCCTGCCTCCACCTTGTCCTTGCCCACACTGTTAGAGGACCAAGAGCCCGCACATACGAGCCTGAGCCCACCGTCTCAGTCCTCCTCAATGTTGTTGTCCTCCTCCCCAACGATGTCCTCATCCCTCTCCCTGAGGCCTTCACCAAGGACCAGCACCCACTTACTGACGTCTCCTCCTTCTCCATCATCATCACCCGCGCCGATGATCCCAGCCACCATTGGCACCCACGCCGACGACCCTAGCGTCTCGTCCACCTCTGGCTCCTCCCCTTCGTTCTAGGTACACCGCCATGTGCTCGTAATCTGAGCTTGGGAATACTGAGATGTGGTTGGGTTTGGTTGGGTTTCATCTCCCCGACACCGCCATTTGAGAGCCCAGCGATATTAGCTCCTGCTCTATGCTGAGGTCATGGTTCCTAGTGTTAAAATGATAAGAATAGATGCTACCTAACTAAAATTTTGTTTACTCGGAGAATGGTTTACATATTCTTGCTTAATTTGATTTGGTTTTCAAGTAATTCGAGAATGCTCAATGATGAACTATTAATTTGAGATGCTCGATGATGAATTGTTAGGTTGAAACCAGACTCTAAGCTAGTAGTGCAACAAAGATTTCACTGTATGTTGCCCTTGTCCGGCCTATATGTTGTTCAAGATTTTACTGTCTGCTGCCTTGGAGGTTAGCGGAATCTTTATTCTGGTCCTTGTGTTTTTGGATGTAGAAAGTTGTGGCATTTTAGTTTTTTTTCATGCACAAATGCTGCAATGACATGGTATATTTGGATTGAACTTTTAAAATAGTATTGCTAGATTTGTCTTGAAAAGTAGCTTCAACATATTACATGATAGTTGGATGCTATAAGTTTTTTTTTGTTGCTTATTTTCTAAAATTTAGGACTGTTATGACATAGTATGTTATCCATCGTGATCGCAAAAGTGGAGTGTTCTCCAGTTGGGAGGCATGCCACTCACAAGTTAATGGATTCAAAAGAGCACGTTACAAAGGATACAAGTTCAAACATGAAGCTGTTGCGGCATACAACAGTCAAGTCATCCAAGCCAAGCTAAAATTAGCTAACTTTAAAAATAATGAGAAGAAGTGTGATTTTATGTGTAAAGATGTTGTAATCCTAGTTGTGGTGTAATCATCATTATTTTTCTATTTGTGCCTATTTTGCTATGTAAGATGTGACTTTTTTTGTTAAATGTGGTCATAATATACTCAATCTCCCTCCTACCTTTCGATAGCCTCTCTCCCTCCCTCGTCGGCCTTTTCTCTATCTTCATCCTTCCTCAGCTCTTTATTTGTATAATACTCAACCGCTCATCGTCATTGTATGCAGAACTCTCAGGAAGGGATGGCACCACAAACCGCTAATACAGCCTAGGTGCCAGAAGGAGATATGTCACCGTCAAACATTGAAGAATGTAGCCCAAGCAACTACCTCAACCTAGACCAAATAGACGTCTGTGGAAGCGATTAGGTAATTGAAAAGTAGATGAATGCATCTGTTGTACATATTATCAATAGATTCCCAATACTTTTTTCGCTTATGTGTAGATGCTTGATGCTCCGGAGGGTCACGACAATGATCGTCAATCCCAGGAGTGGCATCGTGTCTGAGGTCCCTCTAAGATGCCTGGGGGATGATTTATAATCACTGAGGTCTCACTAGCTCGGAAGCCAATTACACTAGAGAAAGTTCTATGGCTGTACAAGTTACTTTGTCACGTAGCTATTAAGGATCACGTGCCCATCAGCTACAGATTGTGGACTGGTGAATGAGGTGATCTGCACGTGGTTCTGATCCAATGAAGAACGACAACTTGTGGCCCATCATATTAGGGAAGTTCGAGTTCCCCGAAGAGACATATATGAAAGTAGTTAAGTGTAAGGCGCTAATGATCATAGGGATTTCATTTAAGAATTCGAAGGGCACACTGAACAGAATCTATGTGCACAAAGGTACAATGCCAGATTTTAGCAAATGGTCATAACTGGAAGATCATTGGCAACTATTTGTGGAGTACAAGTTATCGGAAGAAGCACAGAAGTTCAATGAGGTGCACAAAGCAAACTCAAAGAAGAACCTTTACCCCCACAAAGTCTGCAATCATTAGTACATGAGGAAAGAACGGCAGTTGCAACAAGAGCTAGTTGAACTGTAAGAGAGAGGTGTCACACCTAAGATGGAGGGATGGAGCGAATGATCAACGTGCTTCTTTCATAGGAGGGGTGCTTCTTACTCAGATGATGTAAGCTTATGCTTTACAACCTTCCAAGACCAGAAAGTGACGCAAACTCTTGCAAAAAGGCTTGTGGACGCCCACACATAGTTTGAATAAGGCTCTTTCAAGCTAGATATGGATAGGGACAAGCTCACCTTGGCCTAGGAAACAAGGAGTATGGTAGTCGCACACAATGCATTGGTGTGATGGGTTCGAAATATAGATTCCCAAACACCGTTGACAGTTACAAGAGTCAAAAGAGATCCCAAGGAAAACAAGATGCAGAATGGGAGACAGAACAAGCTAGGATGATGAACATGCTTGAACTTTCACTACAACGTGAGAGGTAATAGATAGACGTAAAAAATAAGATAAGTAGTACAGGAAGCCATCTGGCGTGAATGGTGCACCATTGGGAGTGAACAGGAACAACCAACAGCATCTCCTACTTTTATCACTCCATCCCTGGTGGTCGTCAAAGTAGTTTTGCATCTACGGGAGTTCTAAGAGTTAACTTCATCACTTATCACTTATCTCGTGGACCACATCACAGCGCGAACACCGTGTGAATTACACATTGGTGCTAATAACATTACCATCAAGGTGGCTTCCGAAGTGGCTTTTCCTTGCAGCGCCCATGAACTTTTACATAAACATTCAATACAAGAGGGCTACATTGTGGTTGAAGTAGACAAGGCAGTTGATCATTACCATCATGTTGAGGTGGACTACCTCAAAAGGAGGCGGCGAACACTATAGGAGAGAACGAGCAAACATTTAGCGCGTGGGAGAAGGCCTACATAGTATTTTCATTAGGGACAACTTCTGGGAACCTATACTCTCCACGACACCCCAGGACGTCATCGCCTCATAGATCTCCCTCTCCTCAGCCATCTCCTAGAAGAAGTCCACCTCATCTGTCATAGCCTCCAAGAAGTCCACCGCTCAAGAAGCCAACACCATTAAGAAGCCAGCCATCATCTCGAAGAACAGGATCGGATTCCACAGCATCTAAGAATATGATATCATCTAGGAAGTCAGTACCATCTAAGAAGTTGGTAGAACCCAAGGATGTCTATTCACTTAATCCTAAGCAAGGCAAAAAGATTGATTCCAATGTAACGGCTCATTTCTATCCTCCAGCACCTCTACTGAAGCCTATTGTAACTGAAGATAACATGGAATTTTTTATGAATATAGCCAAAGTTAAATAGACAAATGCGGCTTTAAGTAAGCCACCGACTGACTACAAACGCATCAGCAAGAAGCAATCCAAGAGCAAATCAGGTCCAATTATTGAGGATGCTCCAAGAATTGGAGGATTTCTAGCTGATTCTAGATTAACAATACAGCAACTAGCACAACTTGTTGCACGAGCGAAAATCCCAAAGTTAGATGTTAGATGGCCGTTGGAATTGGGCAAACCTTTGGTCAAATCAAATATAGAAACTAACCTTACAACTCAAATGCGCTGATTATATCTGTGGTACTTGGAGCAGTCCAGGCAAAGTTTTCAGGTATTTTATGTAAGATACAAAGATGAATATTTTCTCAATAGAGACGGCTCCTTCTGGGTGAAATTTGATTGCTTATGTGAAATGTACTAGGAAGATGTCATCGACGTGGCCATAATCACAGCGTGAACTCTGTAAGTGACTTATGTATATAATTCGCATTAAATGATCTTGTACCTTGAAGTTGATGGCTAACTTCATTCTTTCGTAGAATAGAGATCCACACAAGTAGATAAGAATTAGATAATAAAGTAGGATTCAACGATCTTAGGCATGTCAACGAGGAACTTGTACGGATGAATTCAGACTTTATCAAGGACTACTTATTGAAGTGTCTGCTTTACCACCAACATAAGACCTTCGTACTCTTACCCTATAGCTTTGAGTACGTGTTTGTGTGCCAGGGCATTTTGCTTTTATGGAAAACTCGATTCTAGTATTAATTTGCTATGGTGACATATTTCTACAATTTTCATTGGATCATCCTTGTCATCCACCTAAACTTGAGCAAGATTATTTTCTTGGACTCATAAAAGAGAGATAAGTCAACTTACCAAATCTTCATCGACATGCTAAACAGGTAAACTCGATCATTTAATCTTTACGTCGGTTGCATCTAATTTTTACCTCCTTTTCAATTTCTATACGTGTTCAAAAACTAATTCTTTCAATCCTTCAAATGCAGCGCTTTAAATAATGCACAAGTGCGATATATACTCCTTACGGAAATACATGTCATTCAAGAACAGATCGCAAGGTTCTATATCGAACATGTTATCAACCCAAACAGCGAGTTTCATGAACCGATTGTGCCGTCGACGTGTGAGAGACCTTCAGATGATATCATATCTTTTAGTAGAGAGTATACGATAAGAAGGAAGTCTGCTAGGGGTTTCGATAGTGTGTATATGTTCAAATGATAGCGTTTATATGTATTAATGAAGGATATGAATTACTATATATTAATAAATGCGTCTTCATTATTGATCTACATTCAATATGTGTGTCGTAGAGAGACAGAGAGGAGAGAGAGGACATAGAGGAGAGAGAGGGAGGAGAGAGAGAGGGGAGAGGCAAAACACTGCCGGCTGAAGGTTTTAACTGGCAGTGATAACTCTCTTCACTGCTGGTCCCTGAGCCAACAGTGATAGTTGGGGACTATAATTGTTTGTCTCCCACTGGTGACTCAAAAATCGATAGCGAAGATGGTTTTAAAGTTGGCAGTAAAGCAAATTTCTGTAGTAGTCGCTAGTCACATGTGCCATAATGTAGAGAGTGCTACATTAAAAAAAAATCTGTACAATATGTTAGACAGATAAAACTTGGCGTGTTTGCAACACCAAATTACATGCGTCTTTCAATAGTTCACAAAATGTACTTAACTAATTTCAGGAAAGGAGCTCTACTGGAGTCTAGGGATAGTACTAGCAAAGAGAATGTTTATGTTTAGGATATAGTTAAGGGTATTATGATAATTTTTTAAATTAATTTTTTTATATATTTTATATATTTCTCTATGACCCATCACGGAATACAAATTGATATTTTTAATATAATAGTACAGCTAGGTTTAGATCCCACCGCCGGTTTTTTCTGTCCCCACCCCCCCCCCCCTCCAACCTCGACTCGTCTCAACTGCTAGCTGCCTCTGCTGCAGCTCTTCCCATGGCCAGCTTCTTTTCTTTGGGCCTCTGCTCCACGGGCAGTCCGGTGGCTCCTCGTCCCTCCTCCGCCCCGTCTCCTCCGCTTGTCCCACGGCTTCCCCAACCAGGTCGCACCACACTGGTCGGTTCCGTCATTGCACCCCTCCAGAGTCCTGCCATGGCACGCTCGGCTGGCTTGCCTAGGCCTCGCGCTAGCCTCTTGCTTCTCTTGCATAATCGGCTCGCTGGGCCGCCGACTTCCCCTGCCGGCTCCTCCTTCCTTCCGATTCTAGTGTCGTCTACATCCGGCCTACTCCAGCCAGCCCGATCTAGTGCCTCCCAGGAAAGCGGCCTCCGATTCGCCGCCTCCCAGGCCAGTGGCCTCAGATTCACCGCCTCACAGGTCGGCGGTCTCATCCACTGCTCCCGTTGGCCCGCCGGCTCCGATCCCACTAGACCGGATGACTCGGACCGCGTGGTGGTCCTCCGCGTCCTGGGCCTGACTCCTCTCGGTAGCATGTGGGGATCCACGCGCCACCTTCGGCTCCAACGCCATGGAGGCTTCCGCCGCGTCCTCTCACCCCTCGCGGGGCCTCGGTCAGTTCGGTCTTGTTGGGATTCGGAGAAGGCATTATTTGTTCTGTTGCAAAAATCTAAAAATAGATAATATATTTGATCATATTTATTTAAATAGATAATATGTTGTTATATTTATAGTATTTGTATTTGGTACTTTATTTATCGAAAATAGTAAACAGTGTCATATTTTGTATCTTATGTCCTGAATACAGCCAGCCTTTCGTCCATGAACTATAGCCAAGTTGATTAAATTTTGTTTTCATTTTCCTTTAAAACGGTGGTCTTTTGTTAGTCTAAAATATTTAAAACTTTTTGTATGTGTTACATAATCCATATGCAACCCATTTTAATTAGATTCACTAAATTTTTTTTGTATATTTTAAACTAAAATTCTCAAAAATACTACTTTTATAACTTCTACTAATTGTTAGTGTATCAAATAAATTCCCAAAAAATAGAAAAATTCACTAATATTCTTCTTATATGATGGCATAATTTCTAAAATTATTTTTAGTCCTAGGTTATATGATGAAAAAATGAGTTCCTTTGTAATGCTGCATTTATATACATTTTTATCATCTCATGTGATATTCTTCTTTTAATTCAATTTGAAAACAAATAAAATTCAACTATCTCATTATTTTTATCCTATTGACATGCTAACCTTTTAACTACATTTTAAAAAACGGTGGGCAAGCTAGCGCATCTCTTGAATGGTGCAAGCAGAAGTTGCTTGAAAAGGAGAATGGTAACAAGGAGGAGGAGGAGGCGTGCAAAGAGGTCATGAACTTGGAGCGTCTTCATGGACATTGCTGTATAGGTGGTTCTCATGGTCGTGGCCACTACTCATCTGATGTTTGCCTAAGCGGCTAAGTAATACAGTCGCGGTATTTCTATAGACTATGTAAGGACGAAAAGCTATTTGTTTTGACTACTTCTAGTGTCATTTTAGACGTATGTGTATGTAGTCAAACATTTAAAACTTACTATATATTATTATATTTATAAATATTTAGATGAAAACACAACAACTTATGCATAGATTCGCCATTAAATTTACTTTCGTAACTAGTATGATTATATTTTTATAAATATATTATACTAAAAATAGTAGTTAAATTGTATTTGGAAAACCATGTTACTGTTTAAAGTATAATATAATCATACTTTAAGCAACTACTGCTTGCACCATTCAAGAGATGTGCCAGCTCGCCCACCGTTCTTCAGAAATGTAGTTAAAAGGTTAGTATGTCAATGAGCTAAAAATAATGAGATAGTTGCATTTTGTTTAAATTCAAATTAAATTAAAAGAATAATATCACATGAAATGATAAAAAATGCATATAAATGGAGCATTACAAAAGATCTTACTTTTTCATCATATAACCTAGGGTTGAACATAATTTTAGAAATCAGTCCATCATATAAGAAGAATATTGGTGAATTTTTCCAGATTTTTTGAGAATTTATTGAGACACTAACAATTTTTAGAATTTATAAAAGTAGTTTTTTTGGAGAATTTTAGTTTAAAATATACAAAGGATTTTTGGTGAATCTAATTAAAATGGGTTGCACATGGATTATACAAAAAGTTTTAAAATTTTTGGAGTAACAGAAGACCACCATTTTGAAGGAGAGTGGAAACAAAATTTAATCAACATGGCTACTGTTCATAGATGGAGGGCTGGCTATATTCGGCACCTAAGCTACCGAATATGACACTGTTCACCATATTCAGCACTTGAGGCGCTGAGTACAGTTGATATTCAGAATCTCGGGTGTTAAAAATGTTGAATAGTGCCATATTCGGCACCTTAGTTGTCAAATATGGCACTGTTCACCATTTTCGGTAAATGAGGTGTCAAATACGGTTGCTAAATTTGTAAATACGGTAATATTTATCTATTTCAATAAATATGATCGAGTATGTTGTTTACTTCTGGGATTTTTGCCGACCATATTCAGCACCTTAGTTGTCAAATATGGCACTGTTCACCATTTTCGGTAAATGAGGTGTCAAATACGGTTGCTAAATTTGTAAATACGGTAAAATTTATCTATTTCGATAAATATGATCGAGTATGTTATTTACTTTTGGATTTTTGCCTCTCTTATGGGCCGGTTCCTGCTTGCCTCCGCTCTACTTTGATTGAATTTTTGGACCACATATGGACCATGTTGCTGTTTTGGGCCTGCTGCTATGCAATATTTGTGCTACTTGTGCTGCTTCTACGAGCTAAAATTAGCTTTTGTGTTGGTCCTCTGTTCTATGCTGTGCTTTGGTGCTACGCTGCTAGTTTCATTTGAGTATAGTTTCAATCTATTTTTTCGCTATGTCCACATCCAAGTCTACTCGTCACTTTTTGAGTTTGTCTATGTTATGCGACTTCACATATTCTTTCGTCCATTAGTTGATTTTTTTCAGACATTATTGATGCAACTTAGCAAAAAAAAAAGTATATACAGGTATTGGATTCTAAATTTGGCTAATAAAAGTATCCACACTACTAATTAAACACAACAATACTAAGTATGTATCTTGTGATTTTATGTAGCCGTTCTTTAAGTGAACCAATTTTTTTTCCCAGGGAAAGATCTTCTCTTTTTTGGTGCGCAGTGTATACATATTGGACACTATACATACATACATATATAGCTGCTTATAAACTCACAAGCCACAACTCTGCCGATGACTTCGTTTTCCAGCTTGGTCTGTTTAATTTGTCCTCTTGCTCCTCCAGTGCTATATCTAAGATTTGGTAGCTAGTCTTAAGGTTATGAGGCTAGCTAGCTTATTGTATCGTTTTTTCTGACAGAAAAGGTACGTGGTTCTGCCCTGACTGATCTGTGATACATCGCTATCCAAATTTGTTGTCGAGCCCACAACGCGAGGCGGCTGAGAGAGAGAAAAAAAATTGAACCCAATGGATCTCCGTTATGAGCATTAATATCGATGAACGATGAATGATCCTTTCGTGTGCGTAAGTTTTCTCTGGCTTACAAGAAAAAGATGCGGAAATGAAAAAGATGTGGAGTAGGATGCATAGATAGGATAACCCTTCTTCATCCCTACTGCCACCTCGTGACCTCGTCCCAGTCTCAAGTCTGGACCACAAACAAATGTTACAGTGAAAGCACGGAAAGTAAAAGCTATAAGTGACACATATACACATGTGCAATAAATAATCGTTGTCCGGCACGCATCTAGTTATAAAAAAAAATATTTGACATTCCACTGTATAGGTGGTATATGGAAAGCCTAAAATAAAGTATTCGTGGTCACTCTATATTCACAAATATCCATCTATCTATATCTTTATTGGTTAAAAAAGTTTAAGTTTCAAATAATCTTGTCACACTTGTTCACGCCTCAACAGTGACAAGTTTCGTCTAGGCCATCTGTTAGTTTGATTAATTATTGGTTGTGATTCATCTATTCTTTTTTAATGTTGTCATTAGTGTCCTTATACATCTTAAACTCATGCATGTGTTTAGCTCGCTGAGTTGGGAATTTAAAATAATATTTTAATTATCTTTGTCCCGTAAAAGTAGTTAAATGTTTCAAATTGCACATTTTTTATCTGCGGTATGATGCACTCTCCTGTTGCATGTATCCGACCCCCTTCGTTCATGCCCGTGCATCGTCCATTTGCAAAAAGTTCACGGCCGATCGTCCATTACTGTCTGTCACGTGGCCGCGGGGTGTGAAATTAAAGATGGTTTGATACATTGTACAAATATAATTGGCTAAATTCTAATATTGTTACTTGGCTTGAGTTTGAAGTGCACAACGCGCGGTAACTGGTTCAAAATGGATTCGACGTGGTGTGTGATGGTTCCAAATAGTTATGTCAGTTACCTGTTGGTATAAGGTTGGATCACTCCGTGATCCATCTTTCAGTTGCAACACCTAGTAACACTTCTCTTTAAACCTATAACTATTAATCACTCTCTAATCTTATGCTTAATCTTCTTAGATAATCACTTTTAGTACTTTTATGGCTTAGATGTCTTCTCAAGTGTATATAGGCTTCTCTGGACTCCAGCACCTTCAAATAGCCGAGTGGAGGAGTATTTATAGTCTCAACCCTCGGGCTAGCCATTGTCCTAATGGCTCAAATTCACTGTATACACTGGATATTTCAGTGTAGTCATTTTTCCTACGACTTCTGTAATTCAACCAAACTTTGTCCCAACGGTAACTTATTATGTATTGCATCAAAAGACCTATTAATATATATTTGTAATAAACATATTAGTATCATTAATTATGTTATTATTAATCATCAAAATTATAATCATAATTTAATAAGACTATTTTTGTTACAGCACGAGCATATTCACCACCGGCACGAGAATATTCACCATGGCCACACCAGCGGTGCAGACAGCCGCTGCCAGGCAATGAAAGGAGAAGTAGACAGCGACCACAACGACGATGAGGCTATTGCGCATGTGATGAGGAACTCCCGCCAATGATGCTGCTATGGCGCAAGCCGTACATTAAAGCAGATGATCAGGATGCTCGTGCCAGTTTTTTTTTTTTTTTTGAACGGTCGCGCCAGTAATTTTGGCATGTGAGCATTATCGGTTGGTCTGAGACAGCCGGCCGGCCGGCCGGGACCCACCTCGCTAACCTGCAGCTGTCCACAGAGTGGCAATTCGCCTCATGCACGCACGAGGGCCAGTCATTTCAATGCGATGTTCTCAACTTCTCATGCATGTCAAGCATTTTTTTTTTTGTCAGGACTCATGTCGAGGCTTTGGTTGGTACTTGCGATTCTTACTACTGCGCCTCTCGACTTTTGTATTTCTTTATTTCAGGCGAGCGAGCTAGCTAGTGCGACTGTGCGAGTGGTGAGAAGGGATGATGTGTCATGTTGGCCTAAAGTGAAATTTCGGCGATTTCGTTTGTGCCATGTTGTGGCCTAAAGTGAAAAGCATGCAATATATATATATATATATATATATATATATATATATATATATATATATATATATATATATATATATATTTGAAGCCGGCTATAAAATAGACTATCCTATAGTCAAGTTTTCTATCATGGCTTTTCTGGTTCCTGAAAACCGATTTTGCGTGTAGCCGGTCCTGGTTGCATCGTAGTCAAGCAGAGCTAATTATGATTTGCCGAGACTGGTCATCATAACTGACTAGCGCCGGAGAAATTGGATCTGATAAGGTGGTTCAACAGCCAGACGTTTTTCCTTGCCTTCTATTCACGAGTCGAGCTGAACCGAGCCGATAAAAACTGCCATCCTAATCATAAGGATCAGTTAATGCTTGATTGTCGAGTCTACGAGAATCAAATTAGGCCCTTAAAATTGTCGACTACATTTGATTGTGTCCGCTACAGCAATGAAACCAATATCAATTATATTTGAGTCGTAACTATCTGGCAGCATTTATTATCCTGGTGGCCACCGTAGCTAGCCACATCTATTAAACAAAGAGATGTATTAATTGTGTTACCGTAAAATTGCAGTACCTATTACCATGTGCTGACAATGAGATATTTCTTTTCCTACTACAAAATGCTGATCTATTTACTACAATAATGTAATAGTGTGGTTTGAATTAAATTAGCGCAAGCATAGTATACGTAACTACTTAAATCGTTAAGCATCATCCATGAACATGAAAATCAACTCGGACTTTCATTTTTGCTCAACTCAAACTGTGACCAACTCGACCTCTACTAGTTTGATTGCCACACACCACCAATATAGACTAGTTGAAAGTCATATGATATTTTGCTGACCACAAAATGTACATCAATTTACCATATAAAGTGAAATGAATTACGATATTTAAATGCAACCATGATAACAATAAAAGTTAACATCTATTACGACAATGGAGTGTGGTAGTTACTACATTTTTTTAGTAGTTGTATTCGTTTTAGATGTATAGGATACTGTGGGAATAAATTGGAAATTGAGTTACTACAATTGACATATTGATTGACAATAAAATGATATATCACTGATAACAAAATGTTGTAGTGGTTTGGATGAAGAGTGAAGCTGGAGGGATATATTTAAGAGAATGCCATGTAGTGTTTGTTACATTTATGGTTGAGGAATTACGACAATAAGTAGTAATTCAAATACATGCACTCTGTTCAATTATTGCTCTCAGTAACATATTTTAACTGTTAGATGTTGAATCAATTACTACAATGGAGTGCATTAGTTACGATAGTTTTAAATTCGAAATAGTTTACACTACTGTGAGATGCATGACGAAATTGTGGACGATTACGCGGAATGAATGTGTAGTGATGTAAACGGCCAATAGCTGCTAAAACAGTAGCAATGAAAATAATAGAAATGTGTAGGAAAATATACCACAGATAGGCATGGTAATTGACATTTAAAATTAGAAGGGATTATGTCCAAAATAAAGTGTATACACAAAGTGCACGGATGTACACGACACACGATAAAGTAACTAGGAAGTTGCATTACAATCAGATGAAAATGTTAAATAAAGTTGTGCCATGAACATTATTGAGGGATTTGAAGCATAAATGGGATCAAGGTTGGAGCCTAATTGTCTCAGGCCACCAAAAAGCTTCTTTATCTCATTCAGTGGTGGTAAAGCATGTAGAACAAAACCTCAGCCCTGAACAATGTGACCCTACCCTGCAATGGTAAAGTGATGTAACTATACTGAGATGAATGGAAATTAAAACTGCAAAAAAAAATATATATATGAACTTCATTGAAATGAGAGGACTGACCAGAATTATTGGTGTGTTGAAAGCTTTGACCCTCTCATGGAGTTGCTAGGGAGGATTCATCCCTAAAAGAAAAGTATGATATGAATAATAGTGTTATGCTAAGTTCCTTGAAGACAGTCAAGTGAGTTGCACACACATTGCATGCCTGAGCAATGAACCAGCACTATACAACACCTATAATTTGGAGGGCAAATTACCATAGCAGAACAATACTCTTTCCAAAAGCTCAATTTTGGATTTACAACAAATCAAATTTACAACAAATCAAATTTACTAGAACTAAATAACATCATAGCAGGGATTTACTATAAGCCTAATCTAAGTTACGATATTGTTCAAAAATTAGGATTCCCCGCATTCACAAACCAATCAAGCCATGAACACAGTTGATATGTAACTAATTAATCGAAAAAAATAGCAAAATTAATGTAACCAGGTGACATGAAAAAGGAAAAATACAATGGTAAGCTCAGAGCTCCAAAATCATATTGGAGTGGAGTAATCCGTTCTATGCAAAATCTAACAAGAACAACGATGAACAGTGGATCAAGAAACCTAACCTCCCTTAACAATAGTGTTGTTCTAAGCTCCCTGAACAAGAAATCTAACAAGAACAATGATGAACTGTGGATCATCTCATGCATGATATGAACAATACTATTGTGGTAAGCTCCTGAAGACAATCAAGTGAGTTGCACACATATTGCATGCCTGAGCAATGAACCAGCACTATGCAGCAACTATAATTTGAAGGGCAAATTACTGTAACAGAATAATGCTCTTTCCAAAAGCCCATTTTTGGATTTACGACAAATCAAATTTACTAGAACTAAATAACATTGGAGCAGGGATTTACTATAAGCCTAATCTAAGTTACGATATTGTTCAAAAATTAGGATTCCCCGCATTCACAAACCAATCAAGCCATGAACACAGTTGACGTGTAACTAATTAATCAAAAAAAAAATAGTGAAATTAATGTAACCAGGTGACATGAAAAAGGAAAAATACAATGGTAAGCTCAGAGCTCCAAAATCATCTTGGAGTGGAGTAATCCGTTCTATGCAAAATCTAACAAGAACAACGATGAACAGTGGATCAAGAAACCTAACCTCCCTTAACAATAGTGTTGTGCTAAGCTCCCTGAACAAGAAATCTAATAAGAACAATGATGAACAGTGGATCATCTCAAGCATGATATGAACAATACTATTGTGGTAAGCTCCTGAAGACAATCAAGTGAGTTGCACACACATTGCATGCCTGAGCAATGAACCAGCACTATGCAGCAACTATAATTTGAAGGGTAAATTACTGTAACAGAATAATGCTCTTTCCAAAAGCCCATTTTTGGATTTACGACAAATCAAATTTACTAGAACTAAATAACATTGGAGCAGGGATTTACTATAAGCCTAATCTAAGTTATGATATTGTTCAAAAATTACGATTCCCTGCATTCACAAACCAATCAAGTCATGAATAAAGTTGACATGCAACTAATTATCAGAAAAAATAGTGAAATTAATGTAACCAGGTGACATGAAAAAGGAAAAGTACAATGGTAGGCTCAAAGCTCCAAAAATCATCTTGACGTGGAGTAATATATTCTATGCAAAATCTAACAAGAACAACGATGAACAATGGATCAAGAAACCTAACCTCCCTGAACAATAGTGTTAACCTAACCTCCCTGAACAAGAAGTCTAACAAGAACAATGATGGAATAGAGGTTGTTGTGGGGGATGCATATGCACACCTAGCTACTCACCGTGACAGGTTTTGGATCCAATCTGAGATGGCAGTTGGCCGGGCAGCCTAGCGCCAAGGATGACGGCTGCCAGACGATGTGGGTGCTCGAATCCCGCTGCTTTCGGGATGGAACGACAGACGAATGTGGCACGACCTGGAATGGAGAAGGCGCTAGTGGAAAATAGGGGGGATGGAAGGTCCGTCGCCGCGATGAATTGATGTCATGGCCTTAGCGGTGTGACTGGGGGTGGTTTCGAATGAATCGAGATTTCTAGTAACAGGGGGGCTCAATTTGGGGGGCGCTCAACTGGTTCCATCACTATGGATGAGGACGACTGAGAGAGCTAAGCAGAACCAGAATGAAAAAGAACTGAGCCGAGTCAGGATGAAGGGATCAGGAAGATAGTGAGGCTCCATTTGGCTGTCGGAATCGTTTCGAATTCTCAACCGTTCCAATGAATCCGGCAGCCAAACGATCTTTCAAGAAACGATTCCAGCAACTGCATTCAACGAATCATGAGAGAATCGCTGAAATGGCTGGGAGCCCGTTTCTGAGCGATTCTCCTGATCGAGCCCTTGTTACAAGATTGCTCAAAAATTCATCTGTTTTCCTTATAGGTTTAAACCTTCTAAACGCTCCAAATAATCTACCATTTTTTTTGTAGGTTGTATAATTCATAAGCAACCCATTTTAACTAGTTGCACTTAAAATACCTGAACAGAATTCAAATTAAAATTCATTAAAGTTGACTATTTTTACACCTTCCATGAATTTTTAGAGCTTTAAAATAATCCCAAAAATTAGGAAAAAATAACCAATATTAATATTAATTAACGGACTAATTTTTAAAATTATCTCCAGCCCTAAGTTATATTGTGAAATTTCAAGTGTCTTCGCATGATCTCACTTTTCATAAGTTTAATCAATTCCAATTAAATTCAAATGCATGCAACAATTGCTCGTATGTCAATTGTTAATATTATAATGTTGTTATTTAAAAAATAATAATAAAATACAGCATATCATCAAAAGGTAAAATGGTCAATTACACCACTATCCTCTCTAAATCCATATATCTAGCCAAACGGTTTCCTTCAGTGATTCTGATTCACTAGGGAAATGTTTCTTTAGAGAATCTGCAACCAAAACATTTCTGGGAGAATCTGGATCCCTACCAGATGCACCTTGAGTCTGTTAGGTGGTTGGGCTGGGCAAGGAAGAGATCGATCAGTCAGGAGCGCTCGCTTTGGGTTCGGCTACAGAATGGGCTATTCTACAGCCGGCTATAGATAAATACATCTATATATATACATATATATTATGTGTGTGTGTATTATCTAAGTGACCATGAGTTGTAACAAAAACACAAATAATTCGATGCAGTAACATCAATCAAAAACTTAAGATATGGAGATATGGATGTGCTATAGAGCATCATCGAACGAATACGTCGAGAGCAATGCTATAGTTTAATTTCATATAGGATCCAAAACATTAGTAGGAGATTATCCACTAATTTTCTTTCTATTTTCTTTATTTCTTTTTATTAGTAAAATGAATCATATATTCGTAGCTGGTAAGAGGTGGGAAGGCTAGAGCAATAGAGTGGATGATAAAAGTGGATAAATTATTTGAATTTTAGAGATTTTTATTAACGAGTCTTCGGTCTGCTAACTTGCAGTAATTCTTCTTACTCCCTTCATTCAGAAAGAGTAGGCATATTTCTTTTGGTCTCAATATTCGAAGTTGGATTTTGACTAAAGTTTTCACTCAAAATATATCATTTATAACTATAAAACCTATATAGTGTGAGATAATTTTGAATTATGAACTAGTTGTATAATTTTTACATAATAGACATTCTTATTATTTGATTAAATGTTAGTCAAACTACACCAAATTTGAATTTTCCAAAAAAATACGCCTACTGGTTCTGAACGGAGGGAGTATGACATATTCATATGCCCTAGAGAACCATTAACCATTCATCGCATGTAGCCATTTTGATAAGTCACATATTCAATGGTAGAGACAGGGATTTGTGGAAGGGCATGTTAATGAGCAATCAATAGCGCATAATGCCACAAAAGCACGACCCCTATCCCCCAATGACCCCCATAAGGGATAATAAGACCTAACCTTTTCTCTCACCAAGAGAGAAAAGGATTGCAACAAGAAGTAATGCTCTTTAGTATAGAACCAACCTTTTATACCAACCCATCAATGCCGGCTCTTAATGGGTCGATAGTGATGGGGCACCACTGCCGATTCATAAGGCACATGGGAAGAATCAGTCATCATGGCTTATACACAAATAGCGATAAACGCCATCACTGCCAGCCGATGGCTTGAGCTGACAGTGATGCTCAACTCCCTCATCACTGCCGGCTTAAGCCACTGACGGTAGTGATATTAGGGCATCACTGTCGGTTGGTTATATAAGCCGACAATGATGTCTCGGCTATATAAAAGCCGTCATCTCCTTCCCCAAGTCCGAGCATATAGAGGAGCTCTATTCTTGTTTATTGACGGCCATTTTTGGTCACGAAGTTCTCGATGGCTTTAAAATTGAGGAATCCTCATGCCCTAGGTGTTCCAAAGTATGTGACTTTATTTTCAATCCATTTCTAATTGAATTTTATTTGCTAAATTGCTCTAGATTTTTAAATGATGGAGATGAACCTTTGGCCATAATGTTTTAAGATAATGCAGATGCAATTATACCACATTTATGACAAGGAAGATTCAATTAGTAGCTTATGGTGGAAAGTGTCTTTATTATTGATTTACATTAGCTATAGGTATGAGCATATTTATTTTCGATATTTAATGAATTAGAAAATTAAGGTATAAAATTAAGGTACATAGCAAGATTTAATTATATTTTTATATATTAATTAATTAGTAAGCTCTAATACAGAAACTTTAGGTATGAACATATTTATTTTTTATTTTTAATGAATTAGAAAAATTAGCTATGATATTTAGGTATGTAGCAAGCTCCAATTAATTTTTTTATATTTTAATTAATTAGCATGCTTCATATGGAAACTTTAGGTATGAGCGTATTTATTTGATTTTTAATGAATTAGAAAATTTCGCACATGATATTTAGGTATGTAGCAAGATCTAATTATATTTTTATATTTTATTTAATTAGCAAGCTCCAATATATGAGCATATTTATTTTTTATTTTTATTTAATTAGTCTTACATAATGGTTCAATAATAATGAAAATTTCTAGTGACAGCACCAACAAACATTCATCGAAAGCGGATGTAAGAGCCTATAAAAGGTAGGTGCTCTAATCCAGGCCAATTGCCAGTAGGAGATGATGAGATAATTTATTTGTTGGTGATTGCAAAATCTTCTATATACTTTGAATATGGATTTAAATAATGATATAATTGTAGATGAACAGAATATGGTTGTACGATGCGAGCCATGCGAGTGCAGAGTACAAGAATGGCATGGATTATTTTTTGGTAGTAGCCACGGTGCACAAGTCAAAAATATAGTCTCAATACATGTGTTGTCCATGTATCGATTGCGGGAACAAAAAGCAGTTTTCCACCACCAAGCAGATACATTCCCACTTGATACCAAGGGGGTTTATGCCTTGCTATACCCGTTGGACCGAGCACGAGGTGAAGCTGAGATTGTACAAGAAGGGCAACACATTGGCAGAGAACACGAAGACTTGTGCACCGATATACCGACTGACAAATACATTGATATGTCGTATGTCAGAGATACGTTGGTCGATGATGATCTAGAGCAGATGTTGGATGACGATGACGACGATGATCTAGAGCAGATGTTGCGCGATGGAGAGAGGGACTTCACCAATGGAAGATACTTTCAAAAGTTTTAGCAGATGGTAGAGGACTCTAAAACACTGTTGTTCCTGGGCTACAAGAAAGAGCACATAAAGTTGCATATTGTGCTTTCACTGCTATAATTGAAGGCAAGCACTGGGTGGTCGGATACAAGCTTCACAGAGTTGTTACTGTTCTTGAAGAAATTGCTTCAAAACATGTACCAGACCAAGTAGGTTGTTTGCCTATTAGGGTTGGAAGTACAAAAATTATATGCATGTCCAAATGATTGTATGTTGTATCGTCAAGAGCATGCAGACTTGGAAGCGTGTCATATCTGTGGTGCAGCACGGTACAAGCATGACAGTGACAATATTGATGTTGAAGGAAAGAAGAAAAAACCTCCTATCAAGGTGATATGGTATTTTCCTATAGTCCCCCGTTTGAAGTGTTTATTCATGAACAAATGGCATGCTGAATTGATGTGATGGCATGCCGATGAGCGCAAGGATGATTGAATGTTGAGACACCTCATTGATTCTACACATTGGAGGAACATCTATAGGAAATACAAGATGCCATTTGCAGAAGAGGTGAGGAATATAAAATTTGGGTTGAGTATGGATGGGATTAATCTATTCGACAACATGTGCAGTAGTCATAGCACTTGGATGTGACTCTTTGTATCTACAACCTTCGTCCTTTGTTGTGTATGAAGTGGAAGTACATTATGATGCTGGTATTGATACAAAGACCGAGGCAACCTGGCAATGATATCAATGTCTACCAAAAAAATTAATGAAAGATCTTGTAACACTGTGGAACGATGGTATACAGGTATGTAAATTAATGGAAGATCTTGTAACACTATGAAACACTATCAGGCTAGATTGTCAAAGGCTACTTTACATGCATGCATTGCTTAGATGAAACAGAGAGCTTGTGTCTGAAGAACTACCAAAAAATGGTGTACCTAGGTCATCGTAAATTTCTTCGCAAGAATCACCCGTATTGCAGCAATAGGAGAGCTTTTGATGGAAAGTTGAGACTCGATCACCTCCTAAGCATCACACTGGAAGAGTATATGAGATAGTAAAGAGACTTAGGGTTATCCTTGGAAAGGGACACGGGAGTACACCAGTTCCGAAATCTAATCTTAGAGCTCCTATGTTTAAAAAGAAATATGTTTTTTATGACTTAGCTTATTGGCCAGATTTCGTGGTTCGACATGCAATCGATGTCATGCACATTGAGAAGAATGTGTGTGATAGCTTGATTGGTACATTACTAGATATACCTATCAAAACAAAGGATACACTCCAAGCACGGAAGGACTTGAAGCGTTTAAAATTCAGACAAGATCTACATCCCGAAGATATGAAAGAAGGCAACAAATATCTTGGTTTCGCTAGCTACAGTCTGAGCAAGACGGAGAAAATTGCAGTGTGTAAGTGCTTGCATGGAATCAAAGTTCTATCCGGTTACTCTACCAACATAAAAAAGACTGATAAACATGAAAGATTTGAAATTAACTAGAATAAAGTCTCATGATTATCATATGATGATGACGCATATGCTTCCAATTGCAATTAGAGGTATTCTGTCGCTAAAGGTCTGAAACACAATCATAAAGTTGTGTTCATTTCTTCAACGCAATATCACAGATGACCATCGATCTGACCAAGATAGATAAGCTGTAGAAAGAAGTGGTCGAGACTCTGTCCGAGCTTAAGACGTGTTTCCCTCCATCATATTTTGATATCATGGTGTGTCTTATTGTTCACATTGTTAAAGAGATATGATTCTTGGCTTCATATTTCTGCATCAGATGTACCCTCTCAATAGGTTTATGGGAGTTCTGAAGAAATATGTTTGTAATAGAAATCACCCAGAAGACTGCATGGCCCAAGGCTAAGGAACCGAGGAGGTTGTTAATTTCTATGTCAATTACATGAATCTCAAATCAATTGGTGAGCATGTATCTCGATATAAGGGGAGGCTACAGGGGAAAGGGATGATCAGTGCAAACTCATTCCGCACTAATGACCCTGTTTCATTCACACAAGCACATTTCACAGTTTTACAATAATCAGTTGTAGTGGGCCCATATGTTGAAGAACACCAGAAGATGCTACGCACTAAAAACCCAGGGAAGTCCGATGTTTGGATCGCGCGAGAGCACCGAGATCATTTTGGCACCTGGTTATGTAAATAGGCGATGGAGAAGTAGATAGAGTGTGCTCAATTGAATGTGTTGGCTCACGGACCGTCAACTACAATCCTCACATTCTAAGGATATGACATAAATGTCTATATATTTTATATAAGAGCATAAGATAATAAGAGCACTAACCAAAATAGCGATGTCTGTATAGATGCATACGACTACAATGGCAATAGGGAAACATATTATGGATTCATAGAATAGATCTGGGAGCTCAACTATGGAGTGTTAAGGGTTCTCTATTCTGGTGACAATAGGTCAGACTCTCAAGGGACGTGAAGATCGACAAGTTTGATATGACTAGAGTGGACTAAAAACTCATTATATACAGAGAAGAACCATTCGTACTTGCGGAAGATGTCAGGCAAGTCTTCTATGTAAAGGACTCAAACCCGACAAACAAGGAGGAGCGTCGCGTGCTTTTTCAAGGAAAAACAAGGATTGTTGGAGTGGAGAATGTCATCGACGAGGAAGACTACAATAAATTCGACGCGTTACCTCCTTTTGGTGAGGATGCCGATCTAGATCTCATGGAAGACACCGACGAACCTCCCTGTGTATGTCGTGATCATAATAAATGGTGAATCGTTAAGCTAGATTAAGTAGCTTTATTTATATATTAATGAAGGACATTAATTACCATTTATTAATGACGTACTAATTTGATTTGTTTACCTAATGAATTCAAAAAATTATCCATGAAGTTTAGGTATATAGCAAGCTCCAACAATATTTATTTTCCATTTTTATTTAATTAGAAAATTTAACCATGAAATTTAGTATATAGAAAACTTAATTTTGCTATATAGAAAGTTCAAATTAAAATAAATATGTATTATGATTGGAGGTCAACAAAATTTTAATAAATATATATAGTACGAGCACAATCAAATACACTTGAGTACCGCAATGGTTAGTTTGTTCAGACGTGGTGCCACATGTCGCAGGTTTGACGCTTGTGCTCAGCACAAAAAATTGCTTCGCTGCGCAGGGGCAGGGGGTTCACTGCCATCTGACATCATGGGCCGGAAGTGAATTCCCTCCCCCCTTCACTGCCAGCACACCCTTTGTGCCAAAGTGAAGCCCCCCCCATATAATCGAAATGCCGCCTTTACTCTCCCAGACTTACAAAAAATTTCCCCCTTCCACTGAATTGCCTCCCACGTCATCCTCAAGCGTCCCTGCCTCCACCTTGTCCTTGCCCACACTGTTAGAGGACCAAGAGCCCGCACATACGAGCTTATTTTCTAAAATTTAGGACTGTTATGACATAGTATGTTATCCATCGTGATCGCAAAAGTGGAGTGTTCTCCAGTTGGGATGCATGCCACTCACAAGTTAATGGATTCAAAGGAGCACGTTACAAAGGATACAAGTTCAAACATGAAGCTGTTGCAGCATACAACAGTCAAGTCATCCAAGCCAAGCTAAAATTAGCTAACTTTGAAAATAATGAGAAGAAGTGTGATTTTATGTGTAAAGATATTGTAATCCTAGTTGTGGTGTAATCATCATTATTTTTCTATTTGTGCCTATTTTGCTATGTAAGATGTGACTTTTTTTGTTAAATGTGGTCATAATATACTCAATCTCCCTCCTACCTTTCGATAGCCTCTCTCCCTCCCTCGTCGGCCTTTTCTCTATCTTCATCCTTCCTCAGCTCTCTATTTCTATAATACTCAACCGTTCATCGTCATCGTATGCAGAACTCTCAGGAAGGGATGGCACCACAAACCGCTAATACAGCCCAGGTGCCAGAAGGAGATATGTCACCGTCAAACATTGAAGAAGGTAGCCCAAGCAACTACCTCAACCTGGACCAAATAGACGTCTGTGGAAGCGATTAGGTAATTGAAAAGTAGATGAATGCATCTGTTGTACATATTATCAATAGATTCCCAATACTTTTTTCGCTTATGTGTAGATGCTTGATGCTCTGGAGGGTCACGACAATGATCGTCAATCCCAGGAATGGCATCGTGTCTGAGGTCCCTCTAAGATGCCTGGGGGATGATTTATAATCACTGAGGTCTCACTAGCTCGGAAGCCAATTACACTAGAGAAAGTTCTATGGTTGTACAAGTTACTTTGTCACGTAGCTATTAAGGATCACGTGCCCATCAGCTACAGATTGTGGACTGGTGAATGAGGTGATCTGCACGTGGTTCTGATCCAATGAAGAACGACAACCTGTGGCCCATCATATTAGGGAAGTTCGAGTTCCCCGAAGAGACATATATGAAAGTAGTTAAGTGTAAGGCGCTAATGATCATAGGGATTTCATTTAAGAATTCGAAGGGCACACTGAACAGAATCTATGTGCACAAAGGTACAATGCCAGATTTTAGCAAATGGTCATAACTGGAAGATCATTGGCAACTATTTGTGGAGTACAAGTTATCGGAAGAAGCACAGAAGTTCAATGAGGTGCACAAAGTAAACTCAAAGAAGAACCTTTACCCCCACAAAGTCTGCAATCATTGGTACATGAGGAAAGAACGGCAGTTGCAACAAGAGCTAGTTGAACTGTAAGAGAGAGGTGTCACACCTAAGATGGAGGGATGGAGCGAATGATCAACGTGCTTCTTTCATAGGAGGGGTGCTTCTTACTCAGATGATGAAAGCTTATGCTTTACAACCTTCGAAGACCAGAAAGTGACGCAAACTCTTGCAAAAAGGCTTGTGGACGCCCACACATAGTTTGAATAAGGCTCTTTCAAGCCAGATATGGATAGGGACAAGCTCACCTTGGCCTAGGAAACAAGGAGCATGGTAGTCGCACACAATGCATTGGTGTGATGGGTTCGAAATATAGATTCCCAAACACCGTTGACAGTTACAAGAGTCAAAAGAGATCCCAAGTAAAACAAGATGCAGAATGGGAGACAGAACAAGCTAGGATGATGAACATGCTTGAACTTGCACTACAACGTGAGAGGGAACAGATAGACGTAAAAAATAAGATAAGTAGTATAGGAAGCCATCTGGCGTGAATGGTGCACCATTGGGAATGAACAGGAACAGCCAACAGCATCTCCTACTTTTATCACTCCAGCCCTAGTGGTCGTCAAAGTAGTTTTGCATCTATGGGAGTTCTAAGAGCTAACTTCATCACTTATCACTTATCTCGTGGACCACATCACAGCGCAGACACCGTGTGAATTACACATTGGTTCTAATAACATTACCATCAAGGTGGCTTCCGAAGTGGCTTTTCCTTGCAGCGCCCATGAACTTTTGCATAAACGTTCGATACAAGAGGGCTACATTGTGGTTGAAGTAGACAAGGTAGTTGATCATTACCATCATGTTGAGGTGGACTACCTCGAAAGGAGGCGGCGAACACTATAGGAGAGAACGAGCATACATTTAGCGCGTGGGAGAAGGCCTACATAGTATTTTCATTAGGGACAGCTTCCGGGAACCTATACTCTCCACGACACCCCAGGACGTCACCGCCTCATAGATCTCCCTCTCCTCAGCCATCTCCTAGAAAAAGTCCACCTCATCAGTCATAGCCTCCAAGAAGTCCACCGCTCAAGAAGCCAACACCATTAAGAAGCTAGCCATCATCTCGAAGAATAGGATCGGATTCCACAGCATCTAAGAATATGATATCATCTAGGAAGTCAGTACCATCTAAGAAGTTGGTAGAACCCAAGGATGTCTATTCACTTAATCCTAAGCAAAGCAAAAAGATTGATTCCAATGTAATGGCTCATTTCTATCCTCCAGCACCTCTACTGAAGCCTATTGTGCCTGAAGATAGCATGGAATTTTTTATGAATATAGCCAAAGTTAAATAGACAAATGCGGCTTTAAGTAAGCCACCGACTGACTACAAACGCATCAGCAAGAAGCAATCTAAGAGCAAATCAGGTCCAATTATCGAGGATGCTCCAAGAATTGGGGGATTTCTAGCTGATTCTAGATTAACAATACAGCAACTAGCACAACTTGTTGCATGAGCGAAAATCCCAAAGTTAGATGTTAGATGGCCGTTGGAATTGGGCAAACCTTTGGTCAAATCAAATATAGAAACTAACCTTACAACTCAAATGCGCTGATTATATCTGTGGTACTTGGAGTAGTCCAGGCAAAGTTTTCAGGTATTTTATGTAAGATACAAAGATGAATATTTTCTCAATGGAGACGGCTCCTTCTGAGTGAAATTTGATTGCTTATGTGAAATGTACTAGGAAGATATCATCGACGTGGCCATAATCACAGCGTGAACTCTGTAAGTGACTTATGTATATAATTCGCATTAAATGATCTTGTACCTTGAAGTTGATGGCTAACTTCATTCTTTCGTAGAATAGAGATCCACACAAGTAGATAAGAATTAGATAATAAAGTAGGATTCAACGATCCTAAGCTTGTCAACGAGGAACTTTTACGGATGAATCCAGACTTTATCAAGGACTACTTATTGAAGTGTCTGCTTTACCACCAACATAAGACCTTCGTACTCTTACCCTATAGCTTTGAGTACGTGTTTGTGTGCCAGGGCATTTTGCTTTTATGGAAAATTTGATTCTAGTATTAATTTGCTATGGTGTGACATATTTCTACAATTTTCATTGGATCATCCTTGTCATCCACCTAAACTTGAGCAAGATTATTTTCTTGGACTCATAAAAGAGAGATAAGTCAACTTACCAAATCTTCATCGACATGCTAAACAGGTAAACTCGATCATTTAATCTTTACGTCGGTTGCATCTAATTTTTACCTCCTTTTCAATTTCTATACGTGTTCAAAAACTAATTCTTTCAATCCTTCAAATGCAGCGCTTTAAATAATGCACAAGTGCGATATATACTCCTTACGGAAATACATGTCATTCAAGAACAGATCGCAAGGTTCTATATCGAACATGTTATCAACCCAAACAGCGAGTTTCATGAACCGATTGTGCCGTCGACGTGTGAGAGACCTTCAGATGATATCATATCTTTTAGTAGAGAGTATACGATAAGAAGGAAGTCTGCTAGGGGTTTCGATAGTGTGTATATGTTCAAATGATAGCGTTTATATGTATTAATGAAGGATATGAATTACTATATATTAATAAATGCGTCTTCATTATTGATCTACATTCAATATGTGTGTCGTAGAGAGACAGAGAGGAGAGAGAGGACATAGAGGAGAGAGAGGGAGGAGAGAGAGAGGGGAGAGGCAAAACACTGCCGGCTGAAGGTTTTAACTGGCAGTGATAACTCTCTTCACTGCTGGTCCCCGAGCCAACAGTGATAGTTGGGGACTATAATTGTTTGTCTCCCACTGGTGACTCAAAAATCGATAGCGAAGATGGTTTTAAAGTTGGCAGTAAAGCAAATTTCTGTAGTAGTCGCTAGTCACATGTGCCATAATGTAGAGAGTGCTACATTAAAAAAAAATCTGTACAATATGTTAGACAGATAAAACTTGGCGTGTTTGCAACACCAAATTACATGCGTCTTTCAGTAGTTCACAAAATGTACTTAACTAATTTCAGGAAAGGAGCTCTACTGGAGTCTAGGGATAGTACTAGCAAAGAGAATGTTTATGTTTAGGATATAGTTAAGGGTATTATGATAATTTTTTAATTTATTTTTTTTATGTATTTTATATATTTCTCTATGACCCATCACAGAATACAAATTGATATTTTTAATATAATAGTACAGCTAGGTTTAGATCCCACCGCCGGTTTTTTCTGTCCCCACCCCCCCCCCCTCCAACCTCGACTCGTCTCAACTGCTAGCTGCCTCTGCTGCAGCTCTTCCCGTGGCCAGCTTCTTTTCTTTGGGCCTCTGCTCCACGGGCAGTCCGGTGGCTCCTCGTCCCTCCTCCGCCCCGTCTCCTCCGCTTGTCCCACGGCTTCCCCCACCAGGACGCACCACACTGGTCGGTTCCGTCATTGCACCCCTCCAGAGTCCTGCCATGGCACGCTCGGCTGGCTTGCCTAGGCCTCGCGCTAGCCTCTTGCTTCTCTTGCATAATCGGCTCGCTGGGCCGCCGACTTCCCCTGTCGGCTCCTCCTTCCTTCCGATTCTAGTGTCGTCTACATCCGGCCTACTCCAGCCAGCCCGATCTAGTGCCTCCCAGGAAAGCGGCCTCCGATTCGCCGCCTCCCAGGCCAGTGGCCTCAGATTCACCGCCTCACAGGTCGGCGGTCTCATCCACTGCTCCCGTTGGCCCGCCGGCTCCGATCCCACTAGACCGGATGACTCGGACCGCGTGGTGGTCCTCCGCGTCCTGGGCCTGACTCCTCTCGGTAGCATGTGGGGATCCACGCGCCACCTTCGGCTCCACCGCCATGGAGGCTTCCGCCGCGTCCTCTCACCCCTCGCGGCGCGGCGGGGCCTCGGTCAGTTCGGTCTTGTTGGGATTCGGAGAAGGCATTATTTGTTCTGTTGCAAAAATCTAAAAATAGATAATATATTTGATCATATTTATTTAAATAGATAATATGTTGTTATATTTATAGTATTTGTATTTGGTACTTTATTTATCGAAAATAGTAAACAGTGTCATATTTCGTATCTTATGTCCCGAATACAGCCAGCCTTTCGTCCATGAACTATAGCCAAGTTGATTAAATTTTGTTTTCATTTTCCTTTAAAACGGTGGTCTTTTGTTAGTCTAAAATATTTAAAACTTTTTGTATGTGTTACATAATCCATATGCAACCCATTTTAATTAGATTCACTAAATTTTTTTTGTATATTTTAAACTAAAATTCTCAAAAATACTACTTTTATAACTTCTACTAATTGTTAGTGTATCAAATAAATTCCCAAAAAAATAGAAAAATTCACTAATATTCTTCTTATATGATGGCATAATTTCTAAAATTATTTTTAGTCCTAGGTTATATGATGAAAAAATGAGTTCCTTTGTAATGCTCCATTTATATACATTTTTATCATCTCATGTGATATTCTTCTTTTAATTCAATTTGAAAACAAATAAAATTCAACTATCTCATTATTTTTATCCTATTGACATGCTAACCTTTTAACTACATTTTAAAAAATGGTGGGCAAGCTAGCGCATCTCTTGAATGGTGCAAGCAGAAGTTGCTTGAAAAGGAGAATGGTAACAAGGAGGAGGAGGAGGCGTGCAAAGAGGTCATGAACTTGGAGCGTCTTCATGGACATTGCTGTATAGGTGGTTCTCATGGTCGTGGTCACTACTCATCTGATGTTTGCCTAAGCGGCTAAGTAATACAGTCGCGGTATTTCTATAGACTATGTAAGGACGAAAAGCTATTTGTTTTGACTACTTCTAGTGTCATTTTAGACGTATGTGTATGTAGTCAAACATTTAAAACTTACTATATATTATTATATTTATAAATATTTAGATGAAAACACAACAACTTATGCATAGATTCGCCATTAAATTTACTTTCGTAACTAGTATGATTATATTTTTATAAATATATTATACTAAAAATAGTAGTTAAATTGTATTTGGAAAACCATGTTACTGTTTAAAGTATAATATAATCATACTTTAAGCAACTACTGCTTGTACCATTCAAGAGATGTGCCAGCTCGCCCACCGTTCTTCAGAAATGTAGTTAAAAGGTTAGCATGTCAATGAGCTAAAAATAATGAGATAGTTGCATTTTGTTTAAATTCAAATTAAATTAAAAGAATAATATCACATGAAATGATAAAAAATGCATATAAATGGAGCATTACAAAAGATCTTACTTTTTCATCATATAACCTAGGGTTGAACATAATTTTAGAAATCAGTCCATCATATAAGAAGAATATTGGTGAATTTTCCCATATTTTTTGAGAATTTATTGAGACACTAACAATTGTTAGAATTTATAAAAGTAGTTTTTTTGGAGAATTTTAGTTTAAAATATACAAAGGATTTTTGGTGAATCTAATTAAAATGGGTTGCACATGGATTATACAAAAAGTTTTAAAATTTTTGGAGTAACAGAAGACCACCATTTTGAAGGAGAGTGGAAACAAAATTTAATCAACATGGCTACTATTCATATATGGAGGGCTGGCTATATTCGGCACCTAAGCTACCGAATATGACACTGTTCACCATATTCAGCACTTGAGGCGCTGAGTACAGTTGATATTCAGAATCTCGGGTGTTAAAAATGTTGAATAGTGCCATATTCGGCACCTTAGTTGTCAAATATGGCACTGTTCACCATTTTCGGTAAATGAGGTGTCAAATACGGTTGCAAAATTTATAAATACGGTAATATTTATCTATTTCAATAAATATGATCGAGTATGTTGTTTACTTCTGGGATTTTTGCCGACCATATTCAGCACCTTAGTTGTCAAATATGGCACTGTTCACCATTTTCGGTAAATGAGGTGTCAAATACGGTTGCTAAATTTGTAAATACGGTAAAATTTATCTATTTCGATAAATATGATCGAGTATGTTATTTACTTTTGGATTTTTTCCTCTCTTTTGGGCCGGTTCCTGCTTGCCTCCGCTCTACTTCGATTGAATTTTTGGACCACATATGGACCATGTTGCTGTTTTGGGCCTGCTGCTATGCAATATTTGTGCTACTTGTGCTGCTTCTACGAGCTAAAATTAGCTTTTGTGTTGGTCCTCTGTTCTATGCTGTGCTTTGGTGCTACGCTGCTAGTTTCATTTGAGTATAGTTTCAATCTATTTTTTCGCTATGTCCACATCCAAGTCTACTCGTCACTTTTTGAGTTTGTCTATGTTATGCGACTTCACATATTCTTTCGTCCATTAGTTGATTTTTTTCAGACATTATTGATGCAACTTAGCAAAAAAAAAAGTATATACAGGTATTGGATTCTAAATTTGGCTAATAAAAGTATCCACACTACTAATTAAACACAACAATACTAAGTATGTATCTTGTGATTTTATGTAGCCGTTCTTTAAGTGAACCAATTTTTTTTCCCAGGGAAAGATCTTCTCTTTTTTGGTGTGCAGTGTATACATATTGGACACTATACATACATACATATATAGCTGCTTATAAACTCACAAGCCACAACTCTGCTGATGACTTCGTTTTCCAGCTTGGTCTGTTTAATTTGTCCTCTTGCTCCTCCAGTGCTATATCTAAGATTTGGTAGATAGTCTTAAGGTTATGAGGCTAGCTAGCTTATTGTATCGTTTTTTCTGACAGAAAAGGTACGTGGTTCTGCCCTGACTGATCTGTGATACATCGCTATCCAAATTTGTTGTCGAGCCCACAACGCGAGGCGGCTGAGAGAGAGAAAAAAAAATTGAACCCAATGGATCTCCGTTATTCAGCATTTGTTGTGCTACATACAGTTGATATTCGGCACCTCGGGTGTCAAAAATAGTAAACAGTACTATATTCGGCACCTCAGGTATATCGAATATGGCACTGTTTAGCATTTTCGGTAAATAAGGTGTCAAATACGGATACTAAATTTGTAAATATAGTAATATAATATCTATTTCGACAAATATGATCGAATATGTTATCTACTTTAGGATTTTTCCTCTCTTATGAGCTGGTTCCTGCTTGCCTCCTCTCAGCTTCGATTGAATTTTTGGACCACATATGGACCATGTTGCTGTTTTGAGCCTGCTGCTACACAAGTTTTGTGCTGCTTGTGCTGCTTCTACGAGCTAAAATTAGCTTTTGTTTTGGTTTGCTGCTATTATATGTTGTGCTTTGGTGCTACTGCTGCTAGTTTCATTTGAGTATAGGTTTAATCTATATTTTTTTGCTGTGTCCACATCCAAGTCCGCTCGCGTCTCTTTTTGAGTTCAACTATGTTATGCGAGTTCACATATTCTTTTATCCATTAGTTGATTTTTTTTCAGACGTTATTGGTACAACTTAGCCATCTAGATCTTTTCGTAGCTTTAGTGATAAATTGATTTGTTGTCTTGCTTTAACAGGGATCAAAATTTCATCAAAATTTTGATGAAATTTCATGAATTTTAGGAATTTTGAAGCAAAACAAAATATCTAATTTCAGAATTTTATTTCACTGACATGTGGGGCCCATATAGCAAAGGACAAAAATGATCAAAATTTTAGCAAAATTTCACAAATTTTGATCTTGTCATCAGTGAAGGAAAAATTGTAAAATGAAATTCAAATCCCTAGACATTACTGTGTTTGCAATTCTTGATCTAGGGCATTCTTTTGCTATCTTGGTCTTTCCGTAACACTTGTGACAATTTTGTTTTTCATCTTGCTACTCATCATTGCTTTGTTGCGATTCTTGATATAGGACATTCTTTGTTGTCATCATCATGACTCTACTATTGTGCTCCGCTTTGCATTTTTCGGCTTGATTCGATACAATTACCAAGGCTCCACTCTACGACGATTTTGAAGAAATAGTTTTTGATGTATTAGCTTTCTTTTGTCTAAGTTTATTACTTAGTATCACCTATTTTAAATACAATGCTACTACATACACCTTGCATTTGAGGAGGGTGTTAAGGGTATTATTAGTAATATTGTAGTATAGGGTTTCCCTTATGTACTCTATATATTGCTCCATGCTCCATGGGCTATTATTGAATACATGTTGCTACTCCTAACAGTGTACTCCATGAAAGTTCATGACCAGCTTATTTGTCACAACTCCAATTTTAAAAAATCTTAGAACAGGATATTTCCAGCTTTAATTTGTTAAGCTAGAGCTAAGGATATATTTGAGGTGTTTAGATTGTGCTCGTTCTAGATTAATGGTAGGTGTGCAAACATTTTACTCTATATCCTACCAACTATATTTTTTAAGAGTATTTATGAGCTGGAGCTATGCCAAATAAATTATAAAGTTATGTTGGCAAGTGATTTTCTTGACAAAGACAAACTTCTTTTTCACGAATAATTAAAGATGGGGCTTCTTTAGGGACCAGGTGGACCATGACCCCCCTTTTCCTCAAGTAAATAGTACTGATATACCCTTACTACTAAGTTGTAAAAGCATGTGCGGTGGAATTGGCCCCTTTCTTCATCGCCGGCCCTCCCCTCAATCTGTGCTGCTCCTCCGTGTACAAATCGGCAGGCTTGGGCATCTAAAATCCCGGCCGGCAAGTGCTAGTGTATTACCACTGACCACAACACGTAGGCTTATCTGCAAGCAAATCGCAAGAAGTGCAGCCCTCTGCAAATGTTAGGCCTCCGTTCCACTCAGCCATAATTCCCTATAATTTATAGTTAGGTGCGTATGTTGCAGGTCAATCAGCCCTGAATTCCTGATTCGCATACAAATCAAGTGAGAAACGCCATTAGTGATGGATATAGGCCATGAGTCCTATATCCATCACTATATATAGCGCCCAAAGCTCATCTACCAGCTCTGCTTGAGGGGACTTGGTTGAGCTACACCTGTTGTATACTAACTTTTTCCTCTTTAGTTTATTCCCTGCGGGTCTCAGTCATGTGTACACTGGTATTCCTGAGACCATGAGAGATCTAGCTAGGGCTCACTGTTTACCACAAAAAAAGTATATACAGGTATTGGATTCTAAATTTGGCTAATAAAAGTATCCACACTACTAATTAAACACAACAATACTAAGTATGTATCTTGTGATTTTATGTAGCCGTTCATTAAGTGAACCAATTCTTTTTTCCAGGGAAAGATCTTCTCTTTTTTGGTGCGCAGTGTATACATATGGGACACTATACATACATACATATATAGCTGCTTATATACTCACAAGCCACAACTCTGCTGATGACTTCGTTTTCCAGCTTGGTCTTTTTAATTTGTCCTCTTGCTCCTCCAGTGTTATATCTAAGATTTGGTAGCAAGTCTTAAGGTTATGAGGCTAGCTAGCATCTTGTGTCCTTTTTTCTGACAGAAAAGGTACATGGTCCTGCCCTGACTGATCTGTGATACATCGTATCCAAATGTGTTGTCGAGCCCACAACGCGAGGCGGCTGAGAGCGAAAAAAAAAAAAAGAACCCAAGTGGATCTCCGTTATGAGCATTAATATCGATGAACGAGGCTGGCTGCAGATCATGTCTGAACTCCTGTGTGGGGAAACAAATCTGAAAACAACGAATCATCCTTTCCTGTGAGCAAGTTTTCTCTGGCTTATATGAAAAAGATGTGGAAATGAAAAAGATGTGGAGTAGGATGCATATATAGGATAACCCTGATTTCGTATTCACCCCTACTGCGACCACGCATCAATTTCAAGTCTGGACCACCAACAAATGTTATTATGAAAGCACGAAAAGTGGAATCAATAAGTGACACGTAGAAGAAAAACAATTGACATGACACATTTCTACTATATAGGTGGTACTTGAAAAGCCTAAAATAAAGTATTGTGACCACTCTATATTAACAAATATCCATCTATCTATATCTTTACTGGTTAAAAAAGTTTTAAGTTTCAAATAACCTTGTCACACTTGTTCACGCACCAACAGTGACAAGTTTCGTCTAGGCCATCTGTTAGTTTGATTAATTATTTGTTGTGATTAATCTATTATTTTTTAATGTTGTCATTAGTGCTTTATTTTGCACACTTATTGTCCTAATATATCTTAAACTCGTGCATGTGTTTAGCTCGCTGAGTTGAAAATTTAAACTAATATTTTAATTATCTTTATCCCGCAAAAGTATTTAAATGTTTCAAATTGCACATTTTTTATCTGCGATATGATGCACTCTCCTGTTGCATGTATCCAGCCCCCTTCGTTCCTGCCCGTGCACGTCCGTTTCAAAAAAGTTCACGGCCGATCGTCTCTTACTGTCTGTCACGTGGCCGCGGGGTGTGAAATTAAACATGGTTTGATACATTGTACAAATATAATTGGCTAAATTCTAATATTGTTACTTCGCTTGAGTTTGAAGTGCACAACTCGAATATTCTAGGACTCTAATATTATATACATTTTAAAATTCAAATTGATTCGATTTTTTTTGCCCGGTTTGTTTTTTTACCGATACCCACCGGTAAACAGGATTTACCGTTGGTTTTCGGTCAGTAAAGTGAACCTTAATATCCTCTCAACTCAGAGGGCTAGATTGTTTTCAGGAGCGGATTCATATTTATAACAATATTTTAGTCGCTCCACAAAATTACACAGGGAATGAGGGCAATCTATAGATCAAGCTGCTCTAGAAAAACATAGAGTTGTCTGGTTTGACAGAACTTCACCCAGATCTAAGCATGATTATTTGTAGCCGTGCCAAACACCCCTGAGAGTTGGAGCCATATGCTTTTGACTTGGGACAGCATGGGGTGACGCGCGATGGCGTTCACCCGCAAGCCGGGTCACACCATCTTCCTCGCCGATGTAGGCCGTGGCACTGGAGACGACGACGTCCGCCCTTCAAGAATTTGCACGGTACGTGATGCGCCGTCCTGCCTGTGAAGAGAGAGGACGCCTCTGCTGTGGCACAGGCGGCATTCAACGGAGAGCTCCCATGCTTTGTAATTTTAATTAATGCAAATATATATATTTAAAAAAATCCTTCGTTTGCCGATGTACCCTCTATATATACACAGTAGTCATCATAGTTTAGGCTTGAGTTTTACTTAGATTATTTTGTTTTATACAGTGTTACCACTTGTTCGGTTTGTGGAACCCCAACTCTAGCACTTCATTGGTAATTAGCAATATACAGATTGCATCTACATGTTCTAGCTTGTGTTCTCGATTCACTTGCAGGAAAAGCCTTCTTGACGAGGTCAACCGCATCTTGGCACGGTTGATAACCACAGAGTAGTGGTGTAGTGGTTGCGAGAGTTCTCGATCTATCTTAGTCAGAGCCTTTGGATCATCAACGTCGAAACTCCACCAATCCCTATCCTTGGGAAGTGATTCCCTGGATGCGTGGAAATTGTCTGTAGATACCTAGGATATCTCGTAAATGGAGAAGTTTATCTCTAAGAATGATGAGGAATGACTCCTGAAGCCATATGATGATCCTCTATATATAAAGAGTTAGGGGACCCTGTGAAAAAATGAGAAGTCAATTGAAGCCATTCAAGCCTATAGGAGCTCTGAATCCTCGAGCCTTCTATATTTTAGATCTACATTAGCAACCCTCCCTGAGTACGCACAAGGGAGCCCCTTCGACTAGGTTTAGATCTATCCAGACTAGGCAAGAACCCCCTTGTAAACAATCTCAGAGGTTAATACATGACCAACATGAAGTATCATCTACTCTTTGAACAAGTTTGTTAAATTGGCGATTTACCAATCATTGACACTACCTTTGCTGACAAAATTTTCCTACCGTTGGTGTCCCCTCCTTAGCCCTATTTGGCAATTTAGGAATCATTTCCTGTTCAAAAAATTGCATCCTAGGAATTTTGGTGCCCGTAGGATCCTCTCTGGGAATAGGATCCTCTCTAAGGGTGTTTGGTGGATAGGAGCCAAAAAGCAGTAAGTTCTGAATACGATATCTACAAAAGCTTTGAATTTTGGAGTGCCGATGAGAAGAATTGGAGAAACATCTCCATCAATTGGAAATTTTCAAGTTTAGCAGGGTTTTGAATTTTGAATCCCGGGTTTCCCAGAGGAAATTATGGAAGTCCCCTAGATCTGCATCCTTGTCGGTGCTCCATTGGCAAAGTTGTTCGCCGCCATCCTCACAAAACAGCACTGCCTGATTTTCTCTCTATGCTTGCTGGCTGAGGACAGCGATGGCATGCTCAAACTGTTCCTAGTCCAACAAATTGTTGTTCCACATTCTCGGCTGGGGGGGAGTTCATGGATGGTGGATCGACAGCCTCGGGCTCTTCTGAGAAGGGCTTCGACAAGCGATCCCCATCAATCTAGGAGTTCATCCAAGTGACATGCCTTGTTGGCTTTTTAGATATGAAATCTTGAGTGCGAAGGAGGGTACTAATGTACGCGATGAGTCTTATCTTGCCTCGCATATAGTCGAGCCAGTGGCCTTGCATCTCAGCACCCGCGATGTCGTTATTTCAGCGCCGAGTCCGACGCCTTCTCTTCGAGCCTTTGGGAGGGGACTCCCTATTCCATGGTGTGGGTATGGGAAGAGTGGGGGTGGTTGTTGTGACCTTGGCGAGGACCTCTCCCCAAATGCCTGCCCAACCCATGGTGATTCTGGCGTATTTCCATTTAAGCGATAAATTAGCGCAAAAGTTTGGTAAGTATGTCTGTCAATTGGCCAATCAATCTCTGGCTATTTCCGTGCATGTTCCAATGGAAATTGTAGCATCGACGTCAATGAGGCTATAGTAGGAAAGACATTTTGGGGCAATTTGAAGGCAGCATTCTTCCAATTTCTCGAGATCACCTTCCTATTGTAGCAAAATGATGTCTTCCCCACATATCCAGTAGAATCAACTGACTCCCTTTCTTTCTTCTTCCATTCTTTCTCCCTCCTTTTCCACAAGTCCTGATGACAGGAAGTGGTGCTGGCTCCAACTCCTCCATTGATGGTGGCTAGGGCCAGGAGCTCAACGGTGCTCCGGTCGATGCTCAACATAGTGGAGCTTCTAGGAATACGAATAGTGGACACAACGATGGGCAATCTAGTGTTACAGTCAATGGTACTGGACAGCCTGGTGCTGGTAGGTCCCTACCCTTTGGAGGACATGGTCAGATCATGCCAACGTACTCAAGTGTCCACGTCTTCCAGTCACTCACCGACATCAATTCAACTGGCACTCTTGGTGGGTTTGGGGGACAAGCTGGACATCGTTCCTCCCAAGGTTGTCACTTCACATTCAGTACTAGTCCCTTAACATGTCCTCACAATGGCGAGTGCCCTAGCCTGGGACCTCATCCTGGAGGTCGAGGGCATAACCTAAGTAGACCTCAGATCTTCTCAAAGGTGCGGGAGGGGAGTAGTTCCACTTGGTCGAGTGTGGCTACCTTCCCAAGACTGTCACCTTTGGCTCCCGAAGTAAAGGACAACAAGCAGAAGTTGAAGAAGTCATATTGCTTCTGCTGTAAGACAAAGGCCACTCGATGGAGGTGTGTGATGTAGTGATTTACTGTGTTATTTTCAACAAGCATGATGATCACCTCTCAGCTAAAATTCCAATTCTAAAGCTCCCGAAACTGAACACAACATTGCTTGGCTTTGCTACTGGCAAACTGGGGTTTTCCAAGTACTTCATATAGGCCACAATGGTATCGACCTTCAGGCACTGCCGAAGACCTTGGTCAAGGTGACATGTAACCATTTGTCTGCCGAAGTTATTCATAATGAACTTCGATGGAGGATCCATTCCCACTGGAACTGGGAGGCAGTTTCACAAGGAGGAGATAGCTATCTTGTGGCTTTTCTGAATTTGGACGAGCTGAGCAAGATGGTGGATGTCGAGTCCTGTCTAAAAGCACATGGGTCTATTATCTCTATTGGATAATGGAAAACATCCGATCAACCGAGCCACCTATTCCACCTTGAATCTATCTAGGTGCATATGTCGGGAATTCCTCTGCTGTTTTGGCATTATCTGGCCATCTAGGCTATAGTGGCGGTGATTGGTAAACCGTTGGAAATTGGCATGCATTGCTTAAGGAGCCATGGCATTGTTCAAGTCCATATGGATCTTATGAATGCCAATTTGCTGCCCACTAAGTTAGACGTAGTCCTTGGTTGTGTTGGCTATAAAACATCTTCACCCTCGAAGACCCAGGCTTTGTCACTAATGATGGTCCGAGCTTCCATCTGCATGAAGGGGATTTTAATGGTGACAAGGATAATTTGATGGATGATGACCAACATGCACTACAGGACCAAGCCAAAAAGAAGGCAAAAGGTATTATTTCTTAGGCTAACAGCAGCAATCTAGCTGCTGCCCCTATCTAGGTGGATTAGGTTGCATTGGCAAGTTCACCAATCGGTCATGTGGTGCCACATCTTATCATTGGGACTCTATTCAACAGGAAGACCACAAGCGACAACATGCCGCCAACAACTTTGACTAGCCATGGGCCTTCTCTGCAATCGAGCCTGCTTCACCACCAAGAGTCTTGATCATAGCGCACCCAAGGACCTCTCCAAGGTCGCCCCTGTCTCCTTCCAATGGAGGGGTGCCCTGTCCTTCATCCGTCAGCCAATCAGATGTGGTACACAATAGGGGGCCAATGCGGCCGCTAGGCCAGTGCAGGTCTATTCCATTCACAAATCGGCAGCTAAGGCTGTCTCCCAACCTAGCAGTGCACTGGAGGCCATGGGTAGCCAGGCGGGGCACTCAGGTTCGTCGACAGAGGGTGCTACCCAAAAGGCTCAACATGCACCAGCCTCCCAACCTGGTCATGCATCGAAGGCCACGAGTGACCATGTCGGGCTCTCAAGTTTGTCAACTAAGGGTGATGCCTGAGAGGCTTAACAGGCATCCAAAGCTACAATGCAACATTCAAGGATGGCCTGGCTTCCTCCCAAGGGGCACGGCATACCAACCTCTCCACGCCCAGCTTGCAACCATGAGGCTTGGCATCGGCCAAGCCTAACTAGGCCTCTGTTTAGGCACCGCCATCGGTGATGAGAGCATTGCTCTATCTTCCAAAAGGTAATGGTGATAAGTCAATTTAGTGGAGTTTCAATGTTGATAATCCAAAGGCTCTGACCAGAATAGATTGATAACCCTCGCAACCACTACACCACTACTCTGTGGTTATCAACCGTGCCAAAATATGGTTGACCTCTCCAAGAAGGCTTTTCCTGTAAGAAAATTGAGAACACAAGCAAACAAATAGATGCAATTTGAATATTGATGATTACCAATGAAGAACTCAAAGTTGGGGTTTCACAAACTGATATACGAAAAAAATTTCTAAAATAGAATAATAGCAAAACTCGAGCCTAAACTATGATGGCTGCTATATATAAATACATGGGATGTGAGAAGGTCAACTTAGGGTTGTACAGTCATGGGAAGAGATGTACACAACCTGGACTCCAACTCCGACACGCTTACAAGACCCGACAAGGCCCACAAAGGTGATGCAACAACTTATTTCATCAACTCTATCTAATCTATAAGGAATCTAAGGGTGATACCAGATCAATTGGAAATGGCTCATCATAAGCTTTCCAGAAAGTAAAAGAACACCTCAAATGGACTCCGAATGCGAAAAATATGCCCATTTTATTGACATTCTATCTTCAGACTCTGAGTAGACTTTGGAGTCCGACTAGGGCTTGACTTTGAGTTCGAGTAGACTTGGCCTTCGAGGGATGACATCCAGATGAGCTTTTGATGCTTCTCCCATATTCCTAAGAAACAAAACATTACAAAACTTTAGTAGCAACCCATCCAAGGAAGCATCAATAGCGAGGAACGAGTTCACCTAGTGATTTAATTGTCATGCGCGTGCTCTTGTAATTGGTCCTTGTATCTCTTGAGGATTAGTGTTCCACAAATCGGAAGGAGTGATGTCCTCATCAATTAGCCTCCTTGGACATCTCAGCAACCCTTGATGTGACATCAACGTGGGGGCCCATTCTCCACCTCTCCCTATTGTCAGTTGGAGCTCCTGCCTGTGGGCCTCGCGCTAGCCTGTTGTTAGAGTCTACCAATCGGCTATAGCCAAGGCCACCCTGGATCAATCCAACGCTAGGAGGGTGGTGCAACATGTGCTCAATGATGCTACCTGGTCGGCCCTCTCTCGGTCTCTTGCCTCATCAGTTGGTTCTTGTGGGATTCCTCAGCGGCCACGGCCAGTTTCGGCTTTGCGTGCGACTGAAAGGAACCTCAATGTGGTGCGTGATCTCAATAAAGTTGTTGGCTACAACACTCTTACTTCCACGGCTATGACTCAAGCATTCTAATCAGCATTCTTAAATGAACACCGGCTAGATTTATGGCTCTGCTAGAGACAGGGAAGCATACCATCGATGCAGGGCTCCTAATTCATCTCTCTGGCGGTTGAGACTTCTAATGACACTGCCACCCACTGCAGGGTAGACCATGAGGCATCCTCATTGGAATTAATGTAGCTACCTTGGATGTCGAGTATATTTACAATGGGGAATTCTTAGTCAGAATTCATCTTTGGAACAAAATTGACTCTTTCCAATGGAGCTTATCTACAGTGTACATGTCGGTTCAAGACGACATAAAGTCTGCTTTTTGAAAGAGTTTGTCAACACCTGTCAAGATAACCCATATCCTATGTTGGTTGGTGGGGACTTCAATATCCTTTGGTGCGAAATGAGAAGAATAATGGCATATTTGAACCCAAGTGGCCTTTCCTGTTCAACGCGGTCATTAACAGCTTGGATTTAGAGGAAATTGACCTATTCGGCCGGCAATTCACATGAGAAAACAACCTCCAAACCCTCACTTTTGAAAAACTCGACCGTGTGCTTATGACCACAAAGTGGGAGGAGAGAAAACCTTTGGTCGCAGCCCATGCACTTGAGCAGATGAGGGTATCCGACCATGCTCCTATTCTTATTGACTTCAGCAACCCAATTGTAACAGGGGCACAAACTCTTCAAATTAGAATTGGGATGGATACCGTGAGGCCTTTACTGAACAGGTGAAAGAAATTTGGAGCCATCTGATAGTAGGTTGAAACTCCATGTAGAGATGGATAAAAAAAATCAGTTCACTAAGATGTCACCTCAAGGGCTAGGCAACAAACACTGCCATAACGTATAAACAAAAAAAGAAAGAACTCCTAGAGATCATAGATAACCTCGACCAAATTTTTGAATCACGAGGTTTATCAGATTCGGAGATGAACTTAAAAAACCATGCTAATGAAAACATGGTCAAGCTCCTGCATGAAGAGGAGCTAAAGTGGTACCAAAGGGCTAAGGTAAACCATGTCTTACATGGTGATATCTCTACAAATACTTTCACATGATTGCAAATGGCAAGAATAGGAAAAGTCATATTTTTCCTTAGATTGGGAGGAAGGCAAAATTGAATTTGACTCGCAAATAAATACATTGCAAAAACTTTTTTGTCCACCAACGATAAATCACTTCTCCTTGCTTCAATTGCAGCGGGACAATATCCCTCTAGTTTCAGACCTTGAAAACCAACGGCTCCTTTCACAAAAAAAGGAAGTGTGGGATGCAGTGTTCCAGATGTAACAAAATAAAGCGCCCAGGCCAGATGGATTCACGGCAAAGTTTTACCAGACATTCTGGGATGTCATCTAAAATGATTGAATGGTGTTATTTTAGGAGTTACATGCTGGAACACTACTGATCCATAGCCTTAACTTTAGTATAATCACTCTGCTACCCAAAATCAAAGACGCTACTCGTATCCAGCAATATGGCCCATTTTCCCTGCTAAACGTCAGCTTCAAGATTCTTACAAAGGTTGTCACCAACCACATAAACGCAGTAGCGGATCGATCCAACCCACTTAGGCCACATTTATGCGAGGTAGAAATATCCTTGAGGGGGTCATAATCCTGCAAGAGGCTATCCACGATTGCACTGTAAAAAGATGACTGGAGTCTTACTAAAGTTAAGTGGCCCTTCTTACTACAGTCGCTCTGAATGAAAGGTTTCTCATCTAAATGGTGTTCTTGAATACAATAATTCATTTCAGGAGGCAATGTAGAATTCAAGGTCAGCGACGACATATGGAAATTTTTCCAAACAAAAAAAATGTCTACGCCAAGGAGACCAGCGCTCTCCAATATTGTTTAACATATTTGCTTATATGTTGGCAGTTCTTATAGGGAGAGCCAAAAGAGAAGGGAAAATTGGCGGTTTAGTGCCATATCTCATGGAAAATGGTTTATTTATCCTACAATATGCAGATGAGACCATTCTTTTATGGACCATGACTTGGAAAAGCCAAGAACTTGAAGATCATGCTTTGTGCTTTCGAGAAGCTATCTGGTCTGTTTTTGCCAAGCCCAGGAAAATGTGACCTAGTGTACTAGGCTTTTCGGGTGTGCTATGGGGGGACTTACCCCGATACTACTTGGGAATTCCAATTCACTACCATAAGTTGAAGAACACATATTGGTCTGGTGTCATGGAATGGCTCGAGAAAAGACTTGAGCAGTTAGCTGAGCAAGTACTTGACCGCAGGTGGATGGATTGTTCTCCTCAACTCTCAGTCCTCAGCAACCTACCCACTTACATGATGTCCTTCTTCCTTATCCTGCGGGGGCTGCTAAAACAATTTGACTACTACTGTTCCAGATTCTTTTAGCAAGGTGATGGTCATAAGAAAAAAAATTACCATCCAGTGAAGTGGAGTGTCATGTGCCAACCCAAAGACCAGGATTGTTTAGGGATCAGAGACCTCAATGCTCACAACTTGACCCTGCTATGTAAATGGCTTTATAAATTAGATACAGGAGAGGGGACTTGGCAAGAATTATTACATAACAGATACATTAGATCCAAACATCTGTCATTGGTTACATGGAAACCAGGTGACTCTATTTTTAGGCTAGGCTGAAGAAGGTCAAGCATATCATTTTCCACTTTGGTTCCTTCATCATCAAAGATGGTTCCCGGATCATATTTTGGGAGGATCAATGGCTGGGAAATGCACCACTCAGAGAGCAGTACCCTTATCTGTATAATATTGTTGAAACAAGGAGGACACGGTGGCCATCATGCTACACTCAAATCCACCAGACAAATCTTTCCGGAGGTGCCTTGTTGGCCCAAAGCTACTCACTTGGAACGAGCTGATTCAACACCTTAATTATATTTCCTTATCACAAGGGTATGACGAGTTCCGGTGGAATCGCTTGCAATATGGAAAATGTAAACTCTTTATATTGCGCCCTAATTCAGCACAATGTGCCAATTATGAATACGCAGCTATGGAAATTGAAGGTTCCCCTAAAAATTAAAGTCTGTCTTTTGTACCTGTGCAAAAGAGTTCTTTAACAAAGGATAATATTTCTAAAAGACAATGGCAAGGCAGCTAAGAGTGTTGCTTTTTTCATAAAAATAAGATGGTTAAACACCTCTCTCTTTTTTTACTATCGTTTTGCCCAATTAACATGGTTCATAGTCCAAGTAGTCTCCAATATTTACCCATCACGTGGAACAACTAATATATTCAGTAACTGGTCTGTAGTCTAAGTAAACAGTGGAAAGGAGATCTAATGGCGGCTGTTGCCACTTTTGTTGGTTTATCTAGCTCTGAATGATATTATCTTTAACAAAAAAGCAGTCTTCCTCTCCTTTGTAGGTCATCTTCTCTTGTACGTGGTGACTCTGTACATAGTATATTCTGCAGCGACAAGAGTGGCGACATTCGGTGGCTACAACATACGCACTTGGAGCGGGTGGTTAGAGTGTTCTTTGCCCATTTTAGGGGCAGTCTAGACTACGTATAGCCAATTCACCTTCTTAGACGTGCTTTGATGTGTTTCCCTTTTTAGAGTCATATGGTTTGTCTTGTTTCTATTTTTCCATTTTGGTTGTATGCAAAGGTCAGGAGCATTCTATTTTGTTATTGTATTATCTTGATGTGACGATAAGGAATAATAAAACTTCCATTATTGATAAAAATCAATAAGAAATTCAAGGTCTGTAACACACTAGACTGCTACTTCTCCATCAACTCCAGTGCAACTGTTAGGCAATTTGCCTAGCACAAAGGGTGATATCGATTCAATTTGGCCCCAGTTTTTCATAAATCTATGAAAATTTATTGGATTCGCCTCTAAAGCCACGGCTGGGAAGATGAAATCAATTGCGGAGATCACGTCACAGAATTTTGGCCAGTTGGAATCGACGACGAGGACGGAGGACGGAGTAGGTCCAGCTGGATTCTCATCGACGAGGACAGATGAGGTTTGATCTTTTGCCACCTACTTGAAGAGAGTAGTCGATCTCTCGTCGCCTCTGCCTCCGCCGGTCCAGTCGCTATTTGATGCATGCATGAGAGTTAGGTATGATTGATTGTCCATACGGTTTTTTATGAATCGTATATGCAGACTAAGTGAAAGCAGTTTGAGCAGAGTCATATTTATTGGAAAAAAATATTTTATTAGTTGTATCTATCTGGATATGTTGAGCTGAGTTTTGTTTGGTTGACCGAATTTGAGGCCATATGAGAGGATGCAAGAGTTGATATCGTGATTGTTTGTTCATGTGAAAGTGATTTTGTGATACTAGCAAATGGGCCTGCCTTCATGAGTGGATGCAGGAGTATGTATCCACTAGGTCAGATTGTAGAGAGAAGTTTGAATTGAGCTTTCCTCCTAGACCAGGCTGCAAGTATAATACTTGTATGGGGTATATGTAACTTCAAGCGATTTGTGGAGGGTATTTGCAATTTCTCCAAAACAAAATGATCTCCCTACCCAATTTTTCTTGCCCCCTTGGATATCGCTTCTCAGGCCGAAAATGGATTTGTTTTCTGGCCCAGACAAACACTTCCTTAGGGTTGTTGTACTTCCTATTCCTCGGTCATGAAATTCCTAGGAGATAGCCACGATCTGGGTTTCTAAACAGGCTAAGTACCATCCTTTCCCCGGTTCCCCTCAAAATGGCCACAACGGCTACTCAACTTGTATGCTACCTACTAGCTGGGGTGTCTTCGTTACTACGGTATCAAATAATAACTTCAAAATTTTAAAAGAATGAAATCTGCAGATTTCCTAATGATGAGAATTCCATTATAATGAGATTTTGTGACGGTTAACCTTTGTGTAATAAAATTCCTTTTCAGCTTACGAAGAGGTTGCGTATTCATTGAGCAGAATAATGTTTCTTGTACATCTGCCTTTCTAGCAATGTTCGTGACGATAAATAACTGATAATTATCTTATCTGGACATCTCGGAATTTTTCGTAATTCTTAGATCTTTATCTTCAAAAAAAGGATCTCTAGATAAAAGGAACCATTCATAGGTATTCAATGCATCCTGTAATTGGGAATGTTTATTCCCAAAACAGGAAGGAGGACTCTAGATGACGTACGACACCCTCATATATAATGGAGCCAAGAGACCTAGTGGAGGACATGCTAATAGAAGTCATTAGAAGCCGAGACAAGAGATACAAGTCAACAAAAGCTGAGCAAAGAAGTCACCGACTAGATATATGTGCACGTAGGCTAGCCACATACCCCCTAGTAACAAGATCAGATCAATATAAGACAAACAATATATATGGTTATTATCCTCTTAGGGGTTCGAACCTGTATAAAAACATATGTGTGTTCTCTCATGATTCATCTAATTAAAGCATCCCCTATTTCTTTAATAAATTTGTTAGATCGGCGGTTCACAAATTATGAACAGCTGGCGCCATTCGTGGGGATGATGACACAAGGCGTTGAAGAAACAATGCAAAACATGTCATTGATATCGCCCAAAGCTTCGTCAAGAATCGTTTTTTTTTTAATGAGCGGTTCTACGATAACATTACCCTTCTTCATAGCAAGCTAGTGATCAATCAGGTGAATTTTGACATAAACTTTTTGGTGATGATTCAAGCAATGAGGTAAGTCGATTAATGGATCAATGAGCTAAGAATTATGGCAACGAGTTCGAACCACCTGGCTGCCAAGACAACATGGATTGTCAAGACACTGACTCGGAGCAATCCGATGAAACATCTATGATGGATTTGGACACATCCTCCAGTGGAGGTTGCCCCTAAGAAGTTTTAACTATTAGAGATGGGGGTGATGATCTGGGTAATCATGATAACGATCCTACAACTAAACTAGGTCCTTCGGCTCCAGGTGCGGGCATTGGTCAGCTTCAAACGAGCACACCACCCTTGGTCCTTAACGGAGCCCCGGTCTTATCATCTCCTAAACATCAACATGGGGTTGACCATTTTATCTGCAACTACTAAAAGGATCCTCCTTCTACAATAGGCCCTCATGCGCCCTTTAACTATAGATCTGACTACCCCAGCTGGTAAGGATTGGATGAACTCGACGGTCAACTTAATAAAGGAGATCATCATCTAGGCCGAGAACTCTCATCTGGTCCTAGTCGAAAGCAATGCTAATTAGGGCAGATCAGGCAATCCCCTGTCATGAGACGCATCGGACTCGGAGAGGCTTAACCCCAGACACAAAGCTTCTTAGAATGACAATTGGGTGAACAACTGCCACCTATCGGTGTATAGAATAGGGGATCCCCTGTTCTGAGGGCCCACACATCCAATATCCAATTGGAAGAAGATTCTTTCCCGAACCAAGGTCCCACCGCGCGACCAATCTGTATCTTCACGACCAGGATCCTTACCACATAAGAGATTCTCATGACCAGCCTTCGCTGGTCATGGAAAAGGTACTCATCAAACCAGTCTATTCTCATTAAATGCATTCCACTCAAGTGTTTTCCTTCCCTAGGTGCAAGACATAAGACAGTAGAAAAGGGCCCACTTGTAAGTTTAAAAACTCTGATAACAAAATACACAGAACATAGGGTTTTTATTCTTAGAGAGGCATGAACCTGGATAATCCCTGTGTTCTTGAGTTCATCACAAACAAATGCATACCGCAAACGTTATTCACGCACCCATCAATCGGTACACCCCGAAATCATTGTCAGGAACTAACCCTCGACAGTTGGCACGCTAGGTAGGGGGCGTATTTCTGCATTTTGATAAGTGTTAGAGATTAGATTGGGCTACCCATTGCCAGATCCACGGCAACCGCTGAGTCTTGTTCTGAGGACCCTAGTCACCGCGAGTTGTTCATCATGGGATACGACCCAGATGAGCCTGATGTGCTCAAGGTATGGGATACCAAATTGGAGTTTGAAGGCTCTGAGGCTCAACAGGAAGTATGCATGATAGTTCATGCAATGAGGAGCAGCGGAGGCTCTCGTGTTTCGAGTGCCGATGATCCCCAGGTCATGCGAGAGTGGAACCAGACTGGCGCCAAAAACGGGGACGCTATAACACAACCCTAACCACCATAGCATCACCCTAAGGGAGCTGCCTTAGAGGACCCCATCTTTGGTGGTGTCATCACCAAGACCATCACTCCGAACGAATGTCGGGGGCTTCCCTCTCGCGATATGTCACCACTTCACGCTCGGCAGCCTGACTATGAGGCCATGACGTCTGCACAAAACCTGTAGACCATGTGACTGCTTCTTAGCCACCCATCGGTAATAGTACCAGAGGGTTTTAAAGTTGCGCCATAATTGCATGACCTCGCCCTCCTGGTTGGGGCCGCTCGATGCCAAACTGTGGCGACAAGCACCACGTCCGTCGATAGGACTGGTGATGGTCGCGATCACCAAGAACCACGGTAGGCCCCACGATAGAAAAGATCTTGTCCTCCCTCGATAACGGGGAGCACTCGGAGACCCCCACCACATCGGGATAGCCAACCCTCTGACCTACGTGACTCCATGCGCCGACACGACCTTTGCATCATGATTCAAAGTCATCAGCCAGGCAAAATCCCCAAACAGGTAAGAGGGTACCCTAAAACTAATTGGGTGTGTGGCCTTTTTGGGAAGGATCATCTTGAGTACAGGAAAAAGGGTCTTCCGCTCTTCAAGTTTCTAATAGAAATAAGGACCACTTTCAGCGGAGAACAAGAACGGGGGTAGCCTTGTAGGACATCAATAGGTGACCCTTTCCCCCCTCCTGTACTAACCACTCCTCGACCAGATGAGGAGTCATTGCCCTATTTGTAGCTACCCCCATAGGTCGCGGGAGCGGTACTAGTCGTCGAGCAATGAGGGTTTTCTGTGACCAGAGACGAACAGGCATAGGACCACACATATCGATAGGATGTGCACGCTTAATGGATTGGGGGCTGGAGCGATCTCAACCCCACACGCCAGTGACACCTTTAGGTACACATTTCAATTAAACTTTCAGGCCACCAAACAATGTTGCGGAGTATGAGGGCCTCTAATCTGGAATACGAGCAACATCCGCATGAGGGGTAAATTGCCCACTAGCGATAAGGGACTAGCTACTGGTCGTAAACTGGGTGCGGAGAGTTTCTTGTGCTCAGAACAAACGATGGTGACATACCTCTCCAAAGTGAGAAAGCTAGAGCGACGTTCCTTCGATTCTAAAGTCTAGCATGTCCCTCGCAAGGACAACTTCCTAGCCGATGAGCTGGTCTATCTAGCCTCTTCTTCCACACCAGTCTCAGTCGGAGTCTTTGAAAAAAATTTCACATGACCACCCACCGCGGTCTCGAGCCAACGTGGAAGGGAAGCTACGCTTGGAAATATAGTACCAGAGGCAACCCTTTGGAGGCAACGTCTCCTTCGATGTCGTCAACCTGGAGTGGCCATCATGTGGTCGTCCTTCCTAATTCGGGTACAGCCTAGATAGATTAGATCTTGGACTACCTTCAGAATCAAGCAACCCCTAACAATGATGGGTCAGCAGAAAGGGCCACGTAGCAGGACCACAAATACTCCTGGGTAGGGAGACGCCTCTACCGCCAAAGGAGCAATGGTCTTTTACTAAAATACATCACTCAGGAAAGGGGGAGCAGAGCGTTCCCCGATATCCTCAGAGGCATATGTGATAGCCACGCTTCATACCAGACTCTAGTAGGGAAAGCATTCTGGTAAGGATTCTATTGGCCCACAACCCTCTAGGATGCTTACGAGTAAGTGAAATGGAGAGGTTCATGTCAGAACCATAGCCGATATGCTAAACTACCAGCCCAAGCACAGCAAACCGTACCACTCTCTTGTCCTTTCACTGTCTGGCGGCTCGTGATCATGTGATCGTTCCTTAAAAGCCCCATGCGGTTTTGAATTCCTATTCGAGGCAGTAGGCAAATTCACTAAGGAGATCGAGACCAAGCCTGTTAGGGATTCTCCACCATAGTAGCGATTAAGTTCATACAAGCAGTGGTAGTGCGATTTAGCTATCCAAACCGCATAATTATGAACAACGAAGACTCAAGTCACCAGTCCGAAAACGCACATCGCCTCATACGATCAGGAGGCACGGTGAGAGGACAATACAAGCCCGAGCGAAGAGTCCCACGAACGTGCTCAAAATTCAAGCAGCCCGATACCAACAGAGCCTCAAGCGCTACCGCGACCATAGGGTGCAAAAGTAGACACTAGTCGTAGGCGACCTCGACCTCAGACAAGTCCAAGAATAGGATAGGTCGTAACAAGCTTTTCCCCAAGGGGGAGGGGTCCTACAAAGTGGTCTACTTTTCCTGACCTGCCACGACCGACATGACCAGAGGCTGGCCACAAATTACACAAACTCACAGAACACAGTTTCTATATGTAAGGATGCTTGAAGACAAGTCTGTTTTTCTCTTTTGTAGGTTCTTCCCAACGAGCGTGGAACATGACTTGTAAGTTTTTTTCAAATTCGAAAATAGACTCACCAATGGTAAGTTTTTCTAATTCATAGGCTTGACAACATGGTCGATAGTTTTACGGCTGACCAGACGGTCGAGGGCTAGAGCTTAGGATCCATTGTTTGTTTTTGTGCAGCATACATGTTTTGTTCTACCCGATCGATCATATTGTTGGGGTGAGGGTCAAAATTACTATTCACACAGTGTCGAAGGTATAGGTGTCTAAGGGATGATGACCACGAGGCCACGAGTCTTAAATTGAGTTGAGTGCTGGTCACCCCCGACAGGCTTGTCATGCTAAGGGTCATCTAATCGCAAGGAACCTTGCTGGCGAGCACCCCGAACTTACTCGCCACTTGAACACTGGAAAAATTTACACGAAGATGGGTCCTTCCATTACAAAACAACCACCCAGGCAGCTCCAAAGGGCTAGATCTAAACAGTCTATTCAGTACACGTGAGACCCGAAAACATATGGTAGTAGATTGAATCAGACAGACTAAAAAAGGGAGTGAACAGTGGGTAGATATGAGTTAGTGAGTTCATGGAGCTCCTTGGTGGTCTTCGTGAAGCCAACAAAGACTTCGGAGACTACCGAGATGAGATCTGTATCCAGAAGGTGCTCGTGGACACAGGCTAGGGCAAGACAGACGCTGGTGGCTCCGACATCCAGCAAGTGGTTGCCCACCATCACACGTAGCCTATCCTCAAGGCCACTCGCCTCCTTGAAGGCTTTTATGTAGGAACGATATTGGCAACTAGAAGGGGGTGAATAGGCGCCTCAACAAATTTCTTACAAAATTGATGGCCTTCTCCTATTTGTATCACCCAACGCACCTCAAAACTCAAGCGGAAGCAAAAATAGAGAGAAATTTTAACAAAAGAAAATCAAGGCAACACGACTCCACGAATGGTATATGAACCATAGGTTCTATTTAAGATCAATCCATGTGTTTTAGTACTCGAAAGATCACAACTTACAAAGAAACAAGAAAAGATGAACACCAAGCAATGAAACTCTCCTAGTTGATTGTCTCGAGGCAAGGGAATACAAGACCCCGTCATACAAGAGTGTGTATGTGAATTTTATGTCTCTAGCAACAAGAAGAATGACCTCACAAGGTGCTAAAATTTCAGCCCAAAAACCAAAACGAAAATCAAAACCAGAAACCGAAAAACTTGCAAGGGAACCAATAGAGGGAAACTAGAAGGAGGGGAATTCAAGCATATGCAAAAACATAAACTTCATTACTCAAAGAGGTTAGGCCTATTTTAGGGGGATTACAAAGATTTATCTCTCAAAACTCTCATATATTACATAGGCTAAGTACTCATCATTCTCTCCTTTAAAACCCTAGATCTAAGCTCTCAAATGTGTGACACAAGGGACTCAAGTGGCTGGTTCAAACTCTCTCATAGCCCTACCCCTCTATTTATAGGCCTAGAAAACTTGACCCCTAAGTTTCCTAACTTTTCCCAAAATACCCCTCTCTTGTAGTACACTCCTACATACCACCAAGGGTATTTTGTTCTATTTTCTTCTCTATTCATCGGACGGTCGCAACGCCTTCACGACTTAGCTTTGCCTCGATGTAAGCTTCGCAATGGTGCCGTGTATTCCTCCAGTCCTCCAACAGTTTTGAGGCCAAACTGCAAAACCAGCTACACGCTTCTCAAAGTGTGACTCGCTGCCTTGCTTACACCTTAAGCAAGCGCTTCGATGTCAACGTGTGTACTCCGTCATATGATCCTGACCGCCGACAAGTCTCTCCCCCTCCTGATCCCTTAGGCCACCTTGTCACTGCATCCCCTTCGCTTGACTTTGTCAACACGTCATCTCCATCTGCTTTCCATGCTTTGCTTGACCTCCACGTGTTCAGCTAGAATCACCCTTGACTCTGCCTGGCCTCCTTGATCGTCCGGCACCAAGCACTCCGCTTGGCCCTGATCATCCCGCCATCAACCACCAAGTTGCATCTATCACCTGCACACCATGAGACAAGCAAACACATATCTCTAACTCCAATTCCAGTTAGTCCATAATTAATATGCTCAGATGAAATCCCAAATCAATTCAAAGCTCATGCAAAACCAAAGATCATCAAGCCAAATAAATACCAATGTCAATCACTCATCACAAGTAAACCAAGGCAGATTTCAACTTGGTTTCTCAATCTTCCCATTGATGAGTGCATTGACAACCCTCAAAACACAAAAATTTTGGTTTGAAGAAATTAAGATAAGGTCATCCAAGTGAACCAAAACTCAAGAAAGAGCAAAATATGTCACTTAGTATAAGAAAGGTTGCAAAAGCCCTAAAAGAGGCAAAGACAAGCCAAAAACCTCATAAGAGCAAGAAAAACTCAAAAACCCAAGAACACATGCTCCTCCTTTATGATTGCACATATTCCATTTTTTCCTTTCATTTTTTAGATAAATGCAATTTTCTCCCCACTTGAAGAATATTTGTGCATAATATCTTTGGGCATATTTTCTCCCCCTTTGGCATTGCGAACATCAGAGATACAAGGCTATGCAAAAGATGTGCGAATGAAATACAAGCCTACAAAGCTTCACATATAGATCACAAAGCACTTGCAAGGACCAAAGATGTCAAAGCACTAGGAGGAGTAAACAATATAACTCAAAGGCGCACAAAGTCTCGAAGTGAGTTCATGTCACAAGCACCGGGAGTGAAGCAAGTTTTGATCATGTTGTTTAATTATCCAAAAGATGTCACAACAAAAGTATCCACAGTTTCATGATCAATGCAAAGATTAGAGATACTAGTGTTATATCAAGTTCAAACAAGCAACCAGGTTTAACCCGACGGGCTATGCAAACACTCACATATCAATCCAAACCTTAGTTTAACAACATGAAAAATACATTCTTAGCACATTAAAAAGCATAAGTTAATTTTCTCATTTGATCATTCAACTATCCTCAAGTGAGTTTTAAGTAACCATGGGTTCACTTCTTTGGCAATCCACATGAAGCCTTAAGCCACCATTTTGGATTCAATTTTAGCTCAAAACTTGATCACTCATTTTATTAACTCGACATAGGATTCAAGATATGTAAATTTTCAAAAAGCCAAAACAAGTTGTGCCTTTGTGACACAAAAGAGCACATACTCTCCCAAGGGTTAATCATGGGCTAAACATTTACATAGACAAAGATCAAAGACCCCCAGTTCGCTGAAGTGAACAAAGCAGCCTGGCACAAGCTTTCCACATTGATCAAGCTAAAGCAAACACTCAAGGGTGACAAGAGATTATGTTCATATTCCAAGTTCATTCTTAGAAGAGACAAGCTTGCTCAACAGATTTTATGTCATATTTTAATAAGAGCCTAAGTTTGCACAAATTGTTATACATCCACTACACTTATCACAAATTCACAACTAGTACAAGAAAGTGCAAAGAACATATAAGTGAAGCTAGCGAACATGATTATTTTACAAAAATGCTATGCAATGCAAATGCAACAAGAGTAAAATAGGGTATGAACAAAGGAAACTCCCCCACACACAATGCCATAGGGATGACACAACCAAGCTCTCCCCTCAGAAAGGCAAACCTTGTTGCATCTAGAGGCTTGGTAAAGATGTCGGCTAGCAGGTGTTGGGTAGCTATGTAGCTCAACTCAATATCTCCCTTCTCATTGTGGTCTCTCAGGAAGTGCAATCTCATATCTATGTGTTTATTTCTGGAGTGTTGAACTGGGTTATTGGCTAAGCTTATGGCACTGGTGTTATCACATAAAAGTGGCACACTCATGAAATCTAACCCAAAATCCCTCAAGGTAGCAACCATCCACAAAATATGTGAGTAACAACTAGCAGCAGCTACATATTTAGCTTCAGCAGTAGACTGCACAACACTAAAATGCTTGCGAGAAGATCAACGCACAAGAGAAGTTCCCAAGAAATGACAAGTACCAAAGGTACTTTTTCTGTTAATTCTACAACCAGCAAAATCCGCATCCGAAAATCCACGAAGAGAAAGCGAAGAGGATGCAAAAAACAAAGGCCATACTCGAGAGTGTGCTTGAGATATCTCAGAATGTGTTTCACCGCTTGGTGGTGAGACGTCCTCGGTGAAGCCTGGAAGCGAACACACAAGCAGACGGCGAAGTGGATATCGGGTCTTGTCGCCGTCAGGTACAGGAGGGAGCCAATCATGCTCCTGTACTCCCACTGGTCCATCTCCTCGCCATCTTCATTCCAATCAAGCACGATCGAGGTAGCCATTGGTGTCGCCAATGGCTTTGCATCACTCATGTCGAACTTCTTCAGCAAATCGTTGTTGTACTTTGTTTGATGGACGAATGTACCTTGCTTGCATTGCTTGATTTGCAGCCCAAGGAAGAAGTTGAGCTCGCCCATCATCGACATCTCAAATTCCCTACTCATAGTTTCTGCAAACTTGGCCACAAGTGCATGAGAAGAGCCACAAAAAATGATATCATCCACGTAAATCTGAACAAGAAATCATTGTCATGCTTGAGAGTGAACAAATTTTATTAGCTAACCCCATCACATACCCATGCCCTAGCAAGAAAAACCTAAGCCTGTCATACCAAGCCCTAGGTGCCTACTCAAGCCTATACAAAACTTTCTGAAGCTTGTATACTCTATGAGGGTATTTGGGATGCTCAAAGCCTGGGGGTTGATTGAGATAAACCTCTTCCTCTATGAAACCATTTAGGAAAGCACTCTAGATATCTATTTGATACAACTTGAAACCTTGGAATGCCGCAAATTCAAGGAGGATCCTAATAGCTTCTAGACTAGCTACTGGCGCAAAGATCTCTCCGAAGTCTATCCCCTCTACCTAAGTCAAATCCTGAGCTACTAGTCTAGCCATGTTTCGTACTACAGACCCATCCTCCTCCTGTTTATTTTTGAAGAATCATTGACAAAGCACGTCTAACATCATGGGGCTCAAAAGAAACAACAAATGCAGAATCAGTGAAATAGGAATGAGAAACAGATTTGGACCTCGTTACCCTCTCACCAAGGTCGTCGATCATGAGCTGTGGGGGATGTCACCGCTGAATGTGTTGAGGAGCTTCGTGTTGCGAGATGACCTCCCCCTCAAACATTGCTGGTGCAGGCTTGAAAGTAGCTAAAGTGGAAGTAGAGGCTCCAGGACCCTCTACCGGTGTCGAGGAGGCAGGACCAACTCGGGCGTGAGTGTAGTGGAAGGAAGTAGTGGATCATCCTCATCATCCACGAAAGTTGGAAGGTCGCTGTCTACAAAAATGCTTTCGCTCATCTCCTGATCACCTGCACACTCAAAGATAGGGCTAGCACAAGGGGTTAATTCATCAAAGGTCACATCACAGGACTCCATGATGGTGTAGTGTCAAGATTAAAGATCCTATAAGAATGACCATGAAGAGAATACCCCAAGAAAATGCTATCGGAAGAACGCGAATCAAATTTGTCAAGATTGCCACGCTTTAAGACGAAGCACCAACACCCAAGAACTCTCAAATGCGAAACATTCGGCTTCCTCCCAAGACACAACTCATAAGAAGTTAAATTCAAGATCGAGCGCAAGAAAATTCGATTAGAGATGTAGCATACCGTGCTAATGGCCTTAGCCCAAAACTTCATAAGAGTCCTATGCTCATCGAGCATCGTCCTAGCCATCTCCACCTAAGTGTGATTCTTCCTCTCAACCACGTCATTCTACTGAGGAGCGTGTGGAGAAGAAAATTGATACTCAATGCCATGCTCAAGACAGAAAGCATCAAAGAGATAGTTCTCGAACTCGGTGCTATTATCACTGTGAATTGCTTTCAATGCACCAGGGAGTTCTCTGAACAATCTCAAAGCCAAGCTCCGAAAGTGTGAAAACACTTCATCTTTGCTCACAAGAAAGAAAACCTAAGAATAGCGAGAGAAATCATCAACAATAATAACTACATACCACTTTTCACCCGCCGAAGGAACCAGGGAAGGACCAATAATGTCCATATGAAGAAGTTCTCCCGGTCATTCCGCCATCACCAGATTGACTGATTGGTGAGAGGCAGTAACCATCTTGCCATGCCGACAAGGAGCACAAACAAGATTCTTATCAAACTTGAGCTTGGGCAATCCTCGGATCAAACCTAGGGCACTCAAACGAGTAAGCAAGTCAAAGCTCATATGCCCTACTCTCTAATGCCACACCCAAAGCTCAGAAGAAGGTTGAGCAATCAAACAACGAGAAGAACCAAGGGAGTCAGAAAAATCTGTCCAAAAACTCTCCCAACTCTGGAAATTCGGTAAATCAAAGCACCTGAAGAATCAAGAACTTGAGAAGTATCGTGTTTGAAATGAACTTCCAAGTCCTCACCCAGCAACTGAGATACAGAAAGCAAATTGTATCCCAGATGCTCCACCAAAGCCACATCCTTGAGAGTAAAACTCTCATTCACCCATACTATACCTTTGGCTTTCACCCTTCCTTCCAATCATCTCCAAAAGTGATGTACTCATGCCGCTTCGTTCAGGTGAGGCTGGAGAACCATGATGTATCTCCGGTCATATAGCGCAAACAACCAAAGTCAATGAGCCACTTGTTCTCCAGGCCTCCGCTTGCCACCTACATGCGGGAACAATAGTAGGTGGATATCTTAGTATTGGGGTTAGTCATAAACTTCTTGGGAATCTAGTACTGGGTCATCTGCTCTAAAGCAGTAAAAGTCAGTGCATGTAAATCAACACTAGTACGCTTGGGGGTGAGAACCACGAAGAGAAAAATGTGATCCGCCAAAGCGCTGGGACTCAAAACCTCTTACACATGGATCAAAACCATATGAGTCATGGTAAAATCTACGTCGGGCACCATCACTAGGAAGAGACTGAAAAGCGCTAAAGACTCATGAGTAGGGGTGAGGAGAAGGCTCATGTACACCAACAGAGGGGCAGTACATGTCCCGAGTACTCCACTCCCACTCACGCCGCTCATCCCTCCTACGGCGAAAGCAAAACCCAACCAAGTGACCCTCTCCCTAGCAGTAGGTGCAGTGGTAGCGTCTCTTAGGAACTCAACTGTCAGTCACTCTAGGCTCTCTCACAAAGGCTCTCATCTGAGACTATGAAGTTCTCTTGGGTTGTGGTGCGGGCTTCTTCTTGGTAGGCTGTGGTGTGGGTTTCTTCTTGTTGAGTTGTGGTGTGGCATTGTTTTTGGAATTCTCAGGTTCTAGAATAGTAGATTTGGTGAAAACAATCTTACTCTCCCCATTGTAAGCCACCATCTCAAAACCCAACCCAAGAGCCAAACCCTCCTTATCAGCACATATCTTGGTCTTGACCAAGATCAAATTCATTTTGTCCTCACCTTCTGAGCATTTCTCTACTAGAGAAAGAAGATACTCATTCTCAGCTAAAAGCTTCTCAACTTGCCCTCTAAACCAGCTGAGTTTGTCCTGAAAGATGATGCAGGAGGGATAGTTCGGCTGCACATCCTTCAAACTCCCGGCACTCTCCAATCTAGATTCCAACTCCTTGATGCACACTGCTTTCAGTTTAACATCGTTTGCAAGCAAAAGAAAATTCATATAGGCCCCTAAGAGAGTGGATTTAGACTCCTCCTCAGAGAGCTTCTTCTTAGCAGTCTCAAGTCGACTGGCAACTTGAGCATGCAAAGCCTGTAGCTCGGCAAGTTCTGTCATAACCACCAAACAACTCTCACACTCCTCATCATCACTCCTAGACCTAAGCAATGCAAGCTCAAAAGAAACATACTCATACTTAGGCCTAAGCTCCTTCAACTCACGCACAGCTTTCTTAAGTAACCTATCATGGGTAACAAGAGCATCATTCAAGGTATCGACTTGGATGAAAAGATGGTTGTAGGAAGGTAATACCTCGGAGGGATCAAGCTCGGGTTTGTTATCACTGTTTCGTCCGCCATGAAGCAGAGGCTGGTGAGGTCTTTAGCCTTCTTCTTGCTCTTCACTTATGGTTCATCCTCCTCTGAGCTCTCCTCCTCGCTTGAAGAAGTGTCCATGTCGCTGAGAGCTACCACGAACGCCCTAGAATTTGCCTTCTTGGCCATCTTGTCACGGTTCTTCTTGAAGAAGGGTTTTTTGTTCTTCTTCTTGTGCTTGTCATAGTCATGGTCGCGGGCTTCCTTCTTCTTGAGTTTGGGGCAGTCTGCCTTGAAGTGAGTGGTGTCACCACACTCAAAGCAGGCACGGGAACTACCCCTTCGCTGGTCTCAATGGTTGTTGTAGAAGCGAGTGAATTTCTTCACGATCAGTGCAAGATCCTCATCATCAAGCACATCCACCTGCTCCTCCGTGATAGAGACCAAGGAAGACAAAGTAAATCCACCAGATAAAGTGTTAGCACAAGAAACACTAACTACAGACTGGTTGCCACCGTTAGGTCCGGAAACCAACTTCTGAGACAAGGGGTTTCCAAAACCAATCCGAGCCTCCTAGGCTATCTCGGTGGACTTGAGCTTGCTGAAGAGCTCATCACAAGTTAATGTGGTGTAACTTGATAACTCTTCGATGCTCGAGATCTTCACTTCCCATATGCTACGATCTAGAGCATAGAGAAGCTTAATCACTCTCACTTGGTTAGAATAGGACAAAACACCAGTTGATTGAAGATTGCTAAAAATTCAATCAAAGCGAGTAAACATGGAATCCAAAGACTCTCTGGGGCCTTGCACAAACATTTGATATTTTGGTTGTATGTGCTTTGGCATTTGGTCTTAATCTGATTAGTGCATTCATGAAAGATGCTCAGAGTAGTCTAGATCTCCCATGTAGTACGGAGGTGCTGAACACTATCAGACTCATTCTGACTCAGGCTTGTGAACAAATATTTCTAGCCTTGTTGTTGGCCTCATATTGTTCAATTTGAACCTGAGTCATGTGAGCAGTAGGGATCTTGTAGTTGGAATCAACTACCTCCCAAATTGCACTTCCTTAGCATAAGAGATAAGCCTCCATCACACCTTCCAGTACGAAAAATCACGGCCATCAAACAGCGATATCTTCCCACTTCTCTCCATATTGCCTACGGATCACAAAGCCGGTTAAGGTCAACAAGTGATCAAACCGGCTCTGATACCAATTGTAGAATGAGATTGGCGACTAGAGGGGGGTGAATAGGCGTCTCAACAATTTTTTTACGAAATCAATGGCCTTCTCCTATTTCGATCACCCAACGGACCTCAAAACTCAAGCGGAAGCAAAAATAGAGAGAAGTTTTAAAGAGAGAAAATTGAGGTAACACGACTCCACGAATGGTATATGAAGCATATGTTCCATTTAAGATCAATCCATGTGTCTTAGTACTCGGATCACAACTTGCAAAGAAACAAGAAAAGATAAACACCGAGCAACGAAACTCTACAAGTTGATTGTCTAGAGGCAAAGGAATTCAAAAATCCATCATACAAGCGTGTGTATGTGAATTTTGTGCATCTAGCAACAAGAAGAATGCCTCACAAGCTGTTGAAATTTCAACCTAAAAACCAAAACGAAATCAAAACCGGAAACCGAAAAACTTGCAAACTTGCAAGGGAACCAATAGAGGGAAACTAGAAGGAGAGAATAATGAGTGCTTAGCCTATGTAATATATGAGAGTTTTGAGAGATAAATCTTTGTAATCCCCCTAAAATAGGGCTGACCTCTTTAAGTAATAAATTCTCAAATGGGTGGCACAAGGGGCTCAAGTGGCTGGTTCAAACTCTCTCATAGCCCTACCCCTCTATTTATAGGCCTAGAAAACTTGACCACTAAGTTTCCTAGCTTTTCCCAAACTCTCTTGTAGTACACTCCTACCTATCACCAAGGGTATTTTGGTCTATTTTCTTCTCCATTCATCAGACGATCGCGGTGCCTTTACGACTTAGCTTCTCCTCTACGCAAGTTTCGTGATGGTGCCACATATTCCCCCAGTCCTCCCACCTGCACGCTTCTCAAAGTGTGACTCGACGGCTTACTTACACCTTAAGCAAGTGCTTTGATGTCAACACGTGTACTCTGTCATGCAATCATAACCGCTGATAAGTCTCTCCCACTCTTGATCCCTCGGGCTGCCTTGTCAACATGCTGTCTCCATCCGCCATCCATGCTTTGCTTGACCTCCACGTGTTCAGCTAGAATCACTCTTGACTCCGCCCAGCCTGCTTAATCATCCAACATCAAGCACTCCACTTGACCTCGATCATCCCATTGTCGACCGTCAAGTTGCATCCATCACCTATACACCATAAGACAAGCAAACACATATCTCCAACTCCAATTCCAGTTAGTCCATAATCAATATGCTCAAATGAAATGTCAAATCAATTCAAATCACATCAAAGCTCACACAAAACTGAAGATCATCAACCCAAATAAATATCAATATCAATCATTCATCACAAGTAAACCAAGGCACATCTCAACTTGGTTTCTAAAACTAAAAACTAGTCGACGTGACCAATCATGGTGCCTACAGGCGTTGGGCGAACCTAAGCACCGGTGGACCACAACAGCGAGTCGAAGGGTGCAGAAGCTAGGCTGAGGCGATCATAGAAATATTTCTACCACTTGTCACTTTCTCTGGCCATCTGTTGCAGGTCTCTCCGTGCCACGAGTAGCTCCTCCCAACAAACTGGTCAATGAAACAGGTCACAAATCACACAGAAGCCAGTCGATCGGGTCTCAGATGGATAGCCTAGGACTAACACATGGCTAAGTGGTGCTAGGATCAACGCACCATGAAGATCACCATGCAGGTTCTCTTGCTCGACTGCAAATCCTAGCTCACATTCAACCACCGCTTCCTGGATACGTCGGTCAATGGAATCTTCAATAAGCCCAGGGGTTCGGGGCAAGCAAGTGGGTCAGCCAGTTCTGGTCACACCACTTCTAGCCGGCACTAGTCATGGGCATTGTCGATAGGAGCAGTCGGGGGCTCAGAGCAATGAAACATCATGAGTTCATTTTCTACTCTATTGTCTAGAGTCTTTACAATCATCCTCAATAAATCCGTCACGATCCACAACCGTGCTTCCTCTACCTATTTGGAGGCGTCATTGAACCCATGGAAGGTTTGTTGAAAGCTTAAAAGAACACGTCAACGAGCTTTCATATCCCATTGAATTGATACTTCTTACTCACTCTGTGAGAGCCGTCCAAATCGCATTCAGCTTAATGGAAAAAGTCGACTGGCTATAAATAAGAGAGCTAGCACATGTCCAACAACTAGCATGCCATGTGCTAACACACATCTAAACTATCCATCGCACTACCATTCGATTAAAACGAGTGTAATTCCGATGTTCCTGGTACATGCTTGCTAGGATCACACATGTGCATTTACATATGTTCATCATAATAAGAGACGACAAACGTAACATTATATTACAACATGTTTCAACAAATGTTATTAGAGTAAAAGCAACTAGCGCCAAGTTATCCATAAATGTGACCCAAAACGAAGACTAGAAACTATATTACAACGAGTTCATTCTAGTACATCCTTCATCTAGATACACGACGGAAAAATATGTACAACAAAATAGTTAGCCGATGATGCTTTTGCCATTAAGGGTCACTGGGGTTAGTCTCATGTCACTTGACTTTACTCTTGCCCATCACCGGCTTTGGCGGTGTAGAAGTAACCAAACATCGGCTCGCCCTCACCTGCAACAAAAACTTTACAATAGCATCATGAGTACGAAAGTACTCACAAGACTTACACATATGGGTTTATATATTCCCGACTTGAAGGATAATGCATTTGCTTGTGGCAAGAAAACTAAGCCATAAGCTGACACATTTACTTAAATGCAATTCATTATCTTAATGTGTACGCACCTAAGTATGAAGACTTAGGCGACTCAACTGATGTGACCTACTTTTTCCCAAATCCTACCCATAGCTTAATGAGTAACCTTATACAAGTGATCAAATCGGAAAGATCACATGAAACTTTACCACTCATGCTCATCCCCGATGAACATGACCATCAACTCAAGAACATCACGTGACTCTACAACGAACTGTCAGAACACCAAGCATGCTCATGACCGAGAGCACGGCAATTCAAATATTTTTACAATACTGCAAGGGTACATCTTTACCCACATGACACGGGTACATCCTCTCAGGCCTCGTGACAACCTTTCTCATATGTGCTACATCAGACCAACATATGCCTACGCTGTCGAGGATACCTAGTTTCCACCAAGGCTCTCCCCCACTGGACACCCTAGGGTCCTCACAGCCCTAGTATAAACTTCTCCATCTCATTCTTTTTCTCGACACACCGTAGGGCCACCATTAGTCGATGCACACAGCATATGATATTCACCTCATCTGTCCCATATACGGATATATGGTAAGTACGGTAATTGTTGGGCACAGGCAAACATCGGTACAGTCCTTAATCAACTCAAGCAGGGCTATGACATCTGAGACTCCTTTCACATCTATCCCTACCACCTGCTCAAGTCTCGTAACCAACACACTTACCACATTGACTTAACCATCATCGTAGAGTTTGTAATACATGTCCTATAAATTTAGAACAATGGAGACATCCACCACTTGACTTCTACCAATACGCTAAGCATAGCTAAGCATTTATCAAACACTAGACTTGATTCTATTCATTACCCATGGTTACAAGGATACGGTAACATCAATCACAAGGAAGGTAATGCAACAATATAGGATCTACCCACTTGACCTTCACAACTCAAACTTACTTAATACAACTAACCCATACAATAGTAGCTAGTTCATACACATGACCATTGTAAAATAAAGGTGCAATATGATAGATGCTTGCCTTGGTTTTTTAGTGCTTCGTTCACATACAACTCCAGTTCGATGTCAGTTTTAACTTCTTGAACTGTCGACACGTCACTCTCTAATCAAAGGAATGCGCATCGAATAAATAAAAGACAAGCAAAGAGATATGCTTTATGATGCATAATTATCAACAAGATGCAATGTGATATGTTAGGAAAACATTTACAAAAGAACACTAATCAATTGGGCTAGAAAAGGTTGGAACATTGAATGAGATAACCTAAGCTCACTGGGTACTGAGTGGATGGCGGTCAAACCGGGTAGGGTGATGGTCAGACCGTGGGGGTCAAACATAGAACAAAACGGTGCTAAGTAAATCTGGTGGTCAGACCAGACCAATGGTGGTCAAACTACTGGACCTGGCGATCAAACTAGCCATAGTGGTGATATGAGTCCTGATTGTGGAGTCTGACTTGAGTCTAACCAGCCAAGTCAGGTCTCGACGGTCAGACCAACCCAGGTGGTGATCAAACCACTGAGACTGGCCAGTAGCACCTTGGAGAGGTTGCTGGTGAAGACTCTGACGACGCCTTCGACCAAGAGTGGTACCAAAACACTCTACAAAGCTAGTGGGGTATATTTTGGGTGGTTTGGGCGACATGCACGGGGCCAAACTCAAGGACCCCATGGATGATGTCCATGGCTAGGGTGGAGCTCGAGTCTAACCTAATGCGGGAGCGGTTGGAGCTCGGTAATGATAGGGAAATGTTTGGGGAAATCTCCTAGGGGGTTGGTTGACTCCGGGGTATCTTTGATTCGAAGACTAGGCTCTGGGGTGGTAGGTTTCTTTGAGGTGGAAGAATACGTGGTTAAACTTCTTCGACGAGGAACATGGCGGGGAGGAGTTCAGGGATGCCTTTGAGAAGCTTGGGGAAGCATGGTCCATCAATCTCCAGCCATTCTGGTGGTTGAGGTGGTTGCTCTCTCTCTCTCTCTCTCTCTCCTCTCTCTCTCTCTCTCTCTCTCTCTCTCTCTCTCTCTCTCTCTCTCTCGGTAGAGAGAGAGAGAGTCAAGGGGGTCTTAAGTGGTGCCTTTGAGTTCTGGCGGTCAGACCACCAGCTAGGCCCATGTGTAGAAATTCCTCTTTCTTTCCCCGTTTCTTCAAATTCTTTTCCTTATCCTTCCTAAATGGTTTTGGGCCATAAACTATATTAAAAAAATTCCTACTCATACATATATGGCGCAATGTGAGTCGTTTATCGACGTAACATTTCAAAAAGTTTGTGAAATGCCTAACACAAAATCATAAGCATGAAGTACTTTGTAATGATGCATGTGCATGCTCGGTGACTAGGTTAGGGTTTTTGGGGTGCTTCCCATATGGCGTTATATGGCCCGCTTCATACAACACCTCGCAGTTAACCAATCCTTGGTGCAACTGCAATTCCATTGCATGTTGCAGTTGGTTGTAGCGCCTTCGCATCTCCCATAGTTCAGCCACGGCGCAATGGTAAGATTGGTCCAAGGAGCAAACCAATTCTACCATGCGGTGCTCACTTAGTGGGGCTGCATCCGGAACGTCCTCAAAACTATTGATGTTGTTGTTTCCTCGAACAGGGAAATGGATAAATGGTCACCCATTTGGCATATTATGATTATCTTTTTCCTTATATTTTTTCCATATGGTTTTTAAGGAGTTCTCAATGGCATATTATGATTATTTTTCTCCTCATATTTTTCCCATAGAGTTTTTGGAGGAGATTTTATTGTGCTATATACAGATGAAAAAATTGATCAAGGGGGTGTTACAATTAAATTAACATGTGATCAATTCTACATAACTGCAACTAGCAGTTGCCAATGACTATTGGAATCACCCCTTTAACTTGAATATTGGAAGCACCCCTTCAATATGTATATATGTACAATCTATTGATGCAATGAAAGATCATGAGTTCATTATCTACTCTATTTTCTACTGTCTTTACAATCATTCTCAATGAATCCTTCACGATCCCACAACCGTGATTCATCCACCTATTTGGAGGCGTCTCATAATCCCAAAATCTTGATTCATCCACCTAATTGGAGGCGCCTTTGAACCCCATGGAAGGTTTGTTGAAAGCTTAAAAGAATACGTCAGGGAGCTTTCATATCCCATTGAATCGATACTTCTTACTCACTCTGTGAGAGCCGTCCAAATTGCATTTGGCTTAATCGAGTAGGCCAACTAGCTATAAAGATGAGAGCTAGCACAGACCCGACAACCGGCGTGTCATGTGCTAACACACATCTAAACTGATGAGGACATCACTCCCTCGGATACATACAATGATCCTCCATTGAACTTTCAAGGTCCAATCACAAGGGCTCGCGCACGACAATTAAATTTAGAGGTGAGCTCGTTCCTAAGCAACTCTTTATATAATTTTGAGAATAGATTACTACCTAATGATTATGTGTTGCTTAGGAATCATAGAGAGGACAAAGAGACACATAGAGGAAGGCTTGGAGGCGTGGAGGAGCAGCTAGGACGTCCAACAACAGCAGGAGGTCCAGTCCAACTCGAGTCCGAATCAGCCTCGACCTCCAGGACCAGCGAGCAGTAAAATGGACGCCCAGGACGCATCCGGACTCCGTTTTCGACGATTCACATATGGTTGGAAAGATAATTTCATAAGGAAACCAATGGCGTTGGTTTGAGGTCCAAATTCCTTCTGAGTCAACGGAAAACGTCGAAACAAGTCAGCGTCCAGAATCTGTCCCGGTGCTGCGTCACCGTTTTTGGTCCGTTGGGCCATGTATCGTGTTGGAGTCCATTAGGGACGCATCCAGGGGTCCTTGGCCGACCCTAATCCTTTATATACAGTAGCTGCCGCCCTAATTAGGGTTGGGTTTTGCTTAGATTATTCTGTCAAGAACAGTTTCGCCGTTTCGTCGGTTTGTGAGACCCCAACTCGTGAGATTAATCATTCATCTGCAATTTGGTTGCATTCTTCCTTGTTCTTGCTTGTGTTCTTCGATTCGCAGGCAAGGATTTTAGCCTTCTTGGCGAGGTCAACCGTGCAACGCCGGTTGATAACCAGAGGAGACGTGGTGCTGCGATTGCGGGGTTTCGGATCGTGTTGTTCGGAAGCCGGATCGACTTGTGTCTCGTTTCCACCAAATCGAGAGTTACCAGAACCTTTCGGAAGATCGGGAACCCTTGTTCATATTAAGTGGTATTCAGAGCTTCAGGTATACCGTCAGGTTCATATCTACCCTTAGTTTTGAGTGTTTTCGCCTTCGTTCCATAGTCCACTGCCATATCGTTTTTTTTTCCTATCCTACAACCCTTCCGCGCCTTTAGCTTTTGCATATTTCAGTTTCAGAGTTCGTCGTGTTGAGTTTGTGTCCTGGTCAAGTTCTTGTTGCTGGTTAGGTCGTGTTAGAGTCCAGTTCGTGTGTTTTTCCCCACCGTTTCCATCAAACCCTAGCCTCCGTCGCATATTTTCCCCACTTTCTTCCCGTTTTGTCCTCTAATTCGGAGTCGTTTCTTAAATCGGGCATAACTTTCGCGTACGAACTCCGTTTTCAGAAAAGTCACAGAGTTTTTCGCATCGAAACGGCGTTTCGGATCCGTTCGTCCCCCGCTTCGCCGGGTTCGGTGAAATCAGAATTCCCGAATTCGCCTCCGAAGTTTGAGTTTTCAATTTCCAAATATTTTTCTCATTTTCCGGCTGAACTTCAGAAAATTCTACAGGCCACGTCTTTCACTTGTTTAAGCTCAAATTTTCTATGGTTCCCTCTTGTGTGCTCCTAAGTGAAAAAAAAAATATCAAAAAAATAAAAAGAAAAAGTCGAATTTTCCCAAAAAAACAACGACAGCCCAAAAAAATAGAAAAAAGAGAGGGGCAAAAGAGGAACAATATCTAGAGGAGCACATAGAGAAGGGCAAAGTGAGCTGTGTTAGCGTGTGCTGTTTAGTTCTTTGTTTCTGTTGCTCTTGCTATCCATCATACTTGTTTCTCCACCTTGTTTATCACACATACTTGGTACTTGCAACACTTTAGGCCAGCAACGAGAACAAGTACTTGGGACTATAATTCAGCATTACTATCTGTTTCTGATTTGTGTTCCACATATACATATTTGTTCTCTTTGTGTGCCTTCTAAGCTCCACAGATTCTTCTGGACAGCACTGGTTTGCATCCCTGCAATCGTTCGCACGCCTTCCAGGTATCCTTTGCTTTGCTGGTAAGAACCCTGGTAAGAGCTTGGTAAGGTGTCTACCTTTGCTGATCTTGATTGAGAGGCACCACTCCACCTTTGTAGTACGATTATTAGGGATAACCTTCACTGTTTGTTGTTGTGTTTTTTTTCCACAATATCAGTTGAAGGAGATAAAACGCCAAAGGACTTCAAGGAGTGTGTCAGCCAAGAGCAGCTACAAGCTGTTGTAGACAATGCTCAGAAGGAGATGAAGGAGACAGTCATCAAGGCTGTCACTGAAGCGATAATTGAGATGAAACTCGCAAACGCGGTTGAGCGGGTGGACAAACGGTTATCTGAGCTCACCGACAGGGTAAATGCGTTGGAAAACCGTCCTGTGCACAACGAAGATGTGAATGGAAGCAACACCGGTGATGAGTTGTATGATGACGATGTTAATGTTGATCCAGCGGCGACATTGCAAAACAGATTACGGCGTCGTCTTCGCACTAACACCACAGGTATGGGTGGCGTTCCACATCACCACCACCATCGAGGTATGTATAATCGAGCTCCTGAAGATCCTTATGCTAAGGTTAAATTTACTATACCTTCTTTTTCGGGACATTATGATGCTGAGGGATATCTTGATTGGGAGATGACAGTAGAGCAAAAATTTAGTGCCCACCAAGTACCTGAACAACATAGAGTTAGACAAGCCACTAGTGAGTTTAAAGATTTTGCTATTATTTGGTGGACTGGTTTAGCTGCAGATGGTGCCACACCTCGTACATGGGAAGAGCTTAAGGTTGCTATGCGTGATAGATTTGTTCCCCCATCTTATCATAGAGACCTGCGTAAGAAATTGATGCGCTTAGAACAGGGAGATAAATCTATGCAGGATTATTATGGTGAGCTTCAAAAGGGCTTGATGCTTTGTGGCATAGTAGAGGGAAACGAAGATTCTATTTGTCGATTTTATTCGGGTTTGAGACGTGAAATCCAGGATATTATTGATTATAAAGAATTTAACAATGTCAACCAGTTGTTTCAGTTTGCTATGCTTGCAGAGAAGGAGTTGCAGGGGTGTGAGCAGCAGGGCAAGTACAAGGCCAGCACCACATACACGCCGCGCACAGGACCATCCTTTGGGCTGTCCAAACCATCCACTTATAGGGCTCCCTCACCAGCGAGCAAGCAACAAGCAGCTACAGCACCAAATCCGGTCACTACACGACCTTCAGGCTCAGGTAAAAATTCTGTTTTGCAGGGACCTTCCAAGAGTGCTTCCTCTGTTGCATCAACGGGACGCACCTCTGGCATTCAGTGCCGTCGCTGCCATGGATTCGGTCATGTGCAGAAGGATTGCCCAAGTCAGCGGGCATACATTGCAACGGAAGATGGGTACATCAGCGCCTCTGACATTGAGGAAGAAGAAGAAGAAGAACCAGTTGTTGAGGAGAGCAACGAAATCTTGGGCAGTGATGACACAGCGACCTATAGGAGCATCATTGTGCAGAGGGCGCTCAGCACAAAGGTACAACAACCAGAGAAGCTGCAACGCCATAACTTGTTCCAGATTTTCTTCGTCATCCAAAATCGGCGAGCACGTGTCATCATCGATGGAGGTAGTTGTAATAATTTGGTGAGTTCAGATTTGGTCAAGAAGCTTGGCTTGACCACACGCCAACACCCCCATCCATATAACCTTCAGTGGTTTAATGATGCTGGAAAAGCTAAGGTAACACAAACTTGCAGAGTTTCTTTTTCCATTGGTTCCTATGCTGATTATGTTGACTGTGATGTGGTACCTATGGAAGCTTGCTCACTTTTATTGGGTCGACCTTGGGAATTTGATAATGATGCTATACACCATGGTAGAAGTAATACATATACTTTTATGCATAAAGGAAAGAAAATTACTTTGGTTCCTATGACCCCTGCTGAAATTGTACAAGCTGATAAAGAACGAGCTGCTAATTTGCGTGATACTAAATCTGAAAATCAGCAAGTTGCTAATTCTCTTTACCCACCTAAAAAGGATAAGTCTGCATCTAGTTCTAAGGTAGAGGGCATAAAATTGAAGGGTGGTGTTATGCTTGCACTAAAAAGTGACCTTGCTGAAATTTCTAATAATGATATTTGCTACACCTTGGTTTGCAAACGAGTTTTGTATTCGCTTGATGATGTTATTAGTTCGATACCTCCTGCTGCCACTAACCTTTTGCAGGAGTATGAGGATGTTTTCCCAGCTGAGATACCCCCGGGACTGCCACCTATGAGAGGGATAGAGCATCAAATCGATTTGATCCCGGGAGCAACATTGCCAAATCGTGCTGCGTATCGAGCCAATCCCGAGGAGACTAAGGAAATTCAGCGGCAAGTCCAAGAGCTTTTGGACCGCGGGTATGTACGTGAGAGCCTTAGTCCTTGTGCTGTTCCTGTGATTTTGGTTCCTAAGAAAGATGGTACTTGGCGTATGTGTGTTGATTGTAGAGCCATCAATAACATTACTATTCGATATCGCCATCCTATTCCTAGACTTGATGATATGCTTGATGAGTTGTGTGGCTCTGTAATTTTTACAAAGATCGACTTGCGTAGTGGTTACCACCAAATTAGAATGAAACTTGGAGATGAAAGGAAAACAGCTTTCAAAACTAAATTCGGATTATATGAGTGGTTAGTAATACCTTTTGGTTTAACTAATGCACCTAGCACTTTCATGCGTTTGATGAATGAGGTTTTAAGAGCTTTTATTGGACGATTTGTGGTGGTTTACTTTGATGATATATTGATTTATAGCAAGTCTTTGGATGAACATATGGATCACTTACGTGCTGTTTTTAATGCTTTACGTGATGCACGTTTATTTGGTAACCTTGAGAAGTGCATCTTTTGCACGGATCGAGTCTCTTTTCTTGGCTATGTTATTACTCCACAGGGAATTGAGGTGGATGAGATGAAAATTGAAGCCATAAAGAGTTGGCCGGTGCCCCAAACCATCAAACAGGTGAGAAGTTTTCTTGGACTTGCAGGTTTTTATCGTCGTTTCGTGAAGGATTTCAGCGCCATTGCTGCCCCCTTACACGAGTTGACAAAGAAAGGTGTGGTGTTCCATTGGGGTAAGGCACAAGAGGAGTCCTTTGACACTTTGAAGGACAAGCTTACGCACGCGCCATTGCTGCAACTTCCAAATTTTGGTAAGACTTTTGAGCTAGAATGTGATGCTAGTGGAGTTGGCATTGGAGGTGTTTTGATGCAAGAAGGTAAGCCCGTTGCATACTTTAGCGAAAAATTGCATGGCTCTGTTCTTAATTACTCTACGTATGATAAGGAATTGTATGCACTTGTACGTTCTTTAGAGACGTGGCGTCATTATTTGTGGCCTAAAGAATTTGTTATACATTCAGATCATGAATCGCTTAAGTATCTTCGTTCTCAACATAATCTGAATCGTAGACATGCTAAGTGGGTTGAATTTATTGAATCTTTTCCTTATGTTATCAAACACAAGAAAGGGAAGGATAATATAATTGCTGATGCTTTGTCTAGACGATATGCTTTGTTGTCCCAACTTGATTATAGAATTTTTGGACTTGACTCAATAAAAGAACAATATGTGCTTGATCCTGATTTTAAAGATGTATTGCTGAACTGTAAAGAGGGACGTACGTGGAACAAGTTTGTGATCAATGATGGATTTGTGTTTAGAGCTAACCGTCTATGCATTCCAGTTGGTTCCGTTCGTCTTTTGTTGTTGCAGGAAGCACATGGAGGAGGATTGATGGGACATTTTGGTGCTAAGAAGACGGAGGATATGTTGGCCACACATTTCTTTTGGCCAAAGATGAGGAGAGATGTTGAGCGGTTCGTGGCACGCTGTACCACATGTCAAAAGGCTAAGTCTCGCTTGAATCCACATGGTTTGTATATGCCTCTTCCTGTTCCTTCTATTCCTTAGGCAGATATTTCGATGGACTTTGTTTTGGGATTGCCTAGGACTAAGAGGGGGAGGGATAGTATTTTTGTTGTTGTGGATCGTTTTTCTAAGATGGCACATTTTATACCTTGTCATAAAAGTGATGATGCCGTTTATATTGCTGACCTCTTTTTCAAAGAGATTGTTCGCTTGCATGGTATGCCTTCTACTATTGTTTCAGATCGGGACGCTAAATTTTTGAGTCACTTTTGGCGCACTCTATGAAATAAGTTGGGTACAAAACTATTGTTTTCTACTACTTGCCACCCACAAACTGATGGCCAAACGGAGGTAGTGAACCGCACTTTGGGTACCATGTTGAGAGCTATTTTGAAGAAAAATTTAAAGATGTGGGAAGAATGTTTGCCCCACGTGGAGTTTGCTTATAATCGGGCAACACATTCTACCACCAAGGTAAGTCCTTTTCAGGTAGTGTATGGTTTTACCCCTCGCGCTCCTATTGATCTTTTGCCTTTACCTACCACTGAAAGAACACATAGTGATGCTAGTGCACGTGCTGATTTTATTCATAAGTTGCATGAAACAACTAAAATAAATATCGAAAAGATGAATGAAAAGTATAGAATTGCTGGTAGTGAAGGTAGGAAAGAAGTCAAACTTGAACCGGGTGATTTAGTGTGGTTACATTTAAGAAAAGATAGGTTTCCAGAGCTGCGTAAGTCTAAATTAATGCCAAGAGCTGCTGGTCCTTATAAGATAATTGAGAAAATAAATGATAATGCATATAAACTTGAGTTGCCACCAGAGTTCGGGATTAGTCCTTCTTTTAACATTGCAGATTTAAAACCTTACTTGGGAGCCGATGATGAGCTTGAGTCGAGGACGACTCCAATTCAAGAGGGGGAGGATGATGAGGACATCACTCCCTCGGATACATACAATGATCCTCCATTGAACTTTCAAGGTCCAATCACAAGGGCTCGCGCACGACAATTAAATTTAGAGGTGAGCTCGTTCCTAAGCAACTCTTTATATAATTTTGAGAATAGATTACTACCTAATGATTATGTGTTGCTTAGGAATCATAGAGAGGACAAGGAGACACATAGAGGAAGGCTTGGAGGCGTGGAGGAGCAGCTAGGACGTCCAACAACAGCAGGAGGTCCAGTCCAACTCGAGTCCGAATCAGCCTCGACCTCCAGGACCAGTGAGCAGTAAAACGGACGCCCAGGACGCATCCGGACTCCGTTTTCGACGATTCACATATGGTTGGAAAGATAATTTCATAAGGAAACCAATGTCGTTGGTTTGAGGTCCAAATTCCTTCTGAGTCAACGGAAAACGTCGAAACAAGTCAGCGTCCAGAATCTGTCCCGGTGCTGCGTCACCGTTTTTGGTCCGTTGGGCCATGTATCGTGTTGGAGTCCATTAGGGACGTATCCAGGGGTCCTTGGCCGACCCTAATCCTTTATATACAGTAGCCGCCGCCCTAATTAGGGTTGGGTTTTGCTTAGATTATTCTGTCAAAAACAGTTTCGCCGTTTCGTCGGTTTGTGAGACCCCAACTCGTGAGATTAATCATTCATCTGCAATTTGGTTGCATTCTTCCTTGTTCTTGCTTGTGTTCTTCGATTCGCAGGCAAGGATTTTAGCCTTCTTGGCGAGGTCAACCGTGCAACGCCGGTTGATAACCAGAGGAGACGTGGTGCTGCGATTGCGGGGTTTCGGATCGTGTTGTTCGGAAGCCGGATCGACTTGTGTCTCGTTTCCACCAAATCGAGAGTTACCAGAACCTTTCGAAAGATCGGGAACCCTTGTTCATATTATAAACCGCCCATCGCACTACCATTCGATTAAAAAGAGTGCAATTCTGGTATTCCCGGTACATACCTACCAGGATCACACATGTACCTTTACATACATTCATCACGATAAGAGACAAGTGTAAATTATATTACAGCATGTTTCAATAAAATTTATCAGAGTAAAAGCAACTAGTGCCAAGTTATCCACAAACTTGACCCAAAACGAAGACAAGAAACTATATTACAACAAGTTCGTTCTAGTACATCATTCATCTAGATACGCATTGGACAAATATGTACAGCAAAATAGCAAAAGTAACAGATGATGCTTTTGCCCTTAAACATCACCAGGGTTAGTCTCGTGTCACTTGGCTTTACTCTTGCCCATCGTTGACTTCGGCGATGTAAAAGTAACGAAACACCGATTCATCCTCACCTGCAACAAAAACTCAACAATAGCATCGTGAGTACAAAGTTACTCACAAGACTTACACATATGGGTATATATATTCCCAACTTGAAGGATAATGCATTTGGTTGTGGCAAGAAAACTAAGCCATAAGCAGACACATTTTCTTAAATACAATTTTCATCATCTTAATGTGTATGCACCTAAGTATGAAGACTTAGGCGACTCAACTGATATGACCCACTTTTTCTCAAATCCTATCCATAGCTTAATGAGTAACCTTATACAAGTGATCAACCCGAAATGATCATATCAACCTTTACCTCTCATGCTCATCCCCGGTGAACATGACCTCTACTCAAGAACATCACGTGACTCTACGACGAACTGTCAGGACATCAAGCATGCTCATGATCGAGAGTACGGCAATTTGAATTATTTTTATAACCCTACAGCAGGATACATCTTTACCCACATGACACGAGTCCGTCCTCTTGGCTCTCGTGACAACCTTTCTCATATGTGCTACATTAGACCGGCCCATGCCTAAGCTACCGAGGATACCTAGTTTTCACCGAGGCTCTTCCCCATTGGACACCCTAGGGTCCTCGTCTCCCTAGTATAAACTTCTCTATTTCATCATTTTCTCAACACACCACAAGGCCATAGTTCATCGATGTACACAACATATGATATTCAGCTCGTTCGTCCCATGTACGGATATGTGGTAAGTACGGTAAGCGTTGAGCACAGGCAAACATTGGTACGGTCCTTAATCAACTTAAGCGGGGCTATGACATCCGAGACTCTTTTCGCATCTTTCCCTACCATCTATCATACATGTCCTATAACTTGCGAACGATGGCAACATCCATCGCTCCACTTCTACTAATACGCTAAGCATAGCTAAGCATTTATTGAACACTAGACTTTATTCTATTCGTTACCCATGGTTACAAGGATACGATAGCATGAATTATAACGAAGGTAATGCAACAATATAGAATTTACTCACTTGACCTTCACAACTCAAACTTACTTAATGCAACTACCCATACAATAGTAGTTCATACGCATGACCATTGTAAAATAAGGGTGCAATATGATAGATATTTGCCTTAGTTTACCGGTGCTTCGTTCACATACAACTCCGGTTCGATGTCGGTCTAGACTTCTTGAACTGACAATATGCCACTCTTAATCAAAGGAATATGATAGATGCATGATCATCAACGAGATGCAATGTGATATGTTATGAAACATTTGCAAAAGAATGCTAATCGATTGGGCTAAAAAAAGTTTGAATATCGCATGAGATAACCTAAGCTCAGTGGGTACTGAGTGGCTGGTGGTCAGACTAGGGTAGGGTGGCAATTAGATCATGGGGGTCGAGCAGAGAATAAAACGGTACTAAGTAAACCTGGCGGTCAGACTGGACCTATAACGGTCAAACCACTGGGTCTGGTAGGTCTGACTCATGATTGTGGAGTCTGACTTGAGTCTAATTGGTCAAGTCAGGTCCCGATGGTCAGACCGACTTAGGTGGAGGGCAGACCGCTGGGCTTGGCCAGTAGCACCTCGGTGAGGTGGCCGGTGAAGGATCTGGAGATGTCCTTGACCAAGGGTGACACCAAAACACTCTATAAATGTAGGGGAGTATATTTTAGGTGGTTTGGGTGACATACACGAGGTCAAACTCGAGGACCCTATAGATGATGTACATGGCTAGGGTGGAGCTCAAGTAAATTAATGGGAGATTAGTTGGAGCTTAGGAATAACGGAAAAATGGTTGAGGAAGTCACACATTGGAGAGGGGAAGCTTCCTAGTGGGTTGGTTGACTCTCAGGAAGCTTTAATTCGAATATCCGGCTCCACGGTGGTAGTTGACCTTGGGGTGGAAGAAGATGTGGGGAAACTTCTCTAGCAAGGAAGATGGAGGGAAAGAGCTTTGGGAAGTCTTCTCCATCGATCTCCGGCCGTCATGGTGGTCAAGGTGATTGCCCTCTCTCTCTCAGTTTTGGAGAAAGAAGTGAGGGAGGGAGGGAGAGTGAGTTAGAGTCAAGGGGGTCTTAAGTGGCACCTTTTGGCGATTAGATTGTGGCCTAGGCCCACGTATAGGAAGTCCTTTCTTTTTTTCTTTTTCTTTCAATTCTTTTTCTTATCCTTCATAAATATATTTAGATCTATCTAAACTACCTTTAAATAATTCTCACTCATACATATATGGTGGAATGCGAGTCGTTTATCGATATAGCATTTCAAAATATTTTTAAGATGCGTAACACAAAATCATAAGCATGAAGTATGATGTAATGATACAGGTGCGTACTCGGTGACTAGGTCAGAATTTTTAGAATGTGACACTCTAATCCCAAATATATGTCCATCTAGCTCTTCGCACAATGTTGGATGGGATCGAACTGGCTGATACAGCCACATCTCCCTAGTTTTTTCTTTCATGTACAGCCGAGTGTCAATGTTCTATGTAAACTTTTCATATGTTGTGAACGCCGATACAACTTTGAGCAGATTTAGTCATGGTAGCATGGCGCAGATTATCTGAACCTTCGATAGGTTCTCAGATCCCACTGGCAAAAAAACGAGCTGCTCCCGGCCCGATCTAAACGGAACATTGGAACGAGTGAAGGCAACGTTACAGAAAAAATGCAACAAATAAAAATAACCAAAACCCAACTGATCAATTGTACGAAACAAAATCTGCTGAAAACACATTCAGAATCTTATAGTGGTACCGTTTACATACACAGGCTAGACAAAACATAAAGAAACAGCTACAACAATTATCCTGCTAATGACATTTCGAAGACAAAAAAATGTACTACTATTTAACCGATGCACAGAATGGTAGCAATGATGTGCAACTCCAGGACTAGTTTCCTTTCAGCCAGAAACAAAGTCTGCAATAGCTGCTTCTTTTGTATGTTCCTGCACCTTCCTGGTGAAAAAGATACGAAAAGACTCCCAAACATAAAGGAGCTCAAGCCTGATAAGAGCATACGTCTTGTAAACTTAGAACTTCTGAATAAAATTGATGGTGAACCTGCAAAACTTGGGAGTGCATCCTCATCCATGCACTTTTGCAAACTTTGGCATACAGTTTATCCAACATGATAGTGCATAGTAGACACTTTGGAAATTACCGATACTCATTTTAAGCACCAGAGCAACACATGCGCATCAGCTCAAAGGATCCAATGAGATCATGTGCATGCCTAGTGCATGTTAAGTCCTTTGTGATCTAAATCAACACAAACAAAAGCTTCCAGCTAACTACAAATTAAGATCTTAACCTTTGATACTTCAAAACATCACGTTGAAATCTGTTTAAAGGTAAACTAGAATTCATGCTAGCATATTTCAAGCTCATTGAGGATCTCCAGGCTACAAATTGTAAGTTGCAGTGGTGCAATTGTCTCAAGGAAATGTCCGCATATAGCAACAAGTTCGGTATGCTTGTCTCTTGTGCTACTTTAAAGAACAGCATATGGTTTTGGCATTACTTTCAGGAATGGGCAATTAGACATATCATTGATAGGTAACCCACATCTTCCGATAAAGGGCAAGCAACATCTCCCTAGTTTTTTTTTCTTTAAGTAACATATTTCTAGCTTTTGGACGGCGGATAGGAAACAGAGTATTTCAACACAAGCCACTAAGGTGAAGCAAGTTCCAAGTGAACAAATACAAGCAGTTTCAAATGTGACCTTTCAATACATAGGTTTGGAACATTTACGGAGGGGCTTCAAACACAGGCCCGTAGGAAAATATAAGTAAATGTAGTATGCGAGGGAAAACAGATGGTCTAGGGCATCCAGGCAGGTCCTCTTAAGCAAAGCTTCCGGGTTGGGCCATACTCTTGGTTCATCTGGTTTGGGAAGGGGCTCCAATAAGCAGGCTCCAAACTTCATTTGTCTTGGCTCTTTTTAGTACAGGAGGGGGGTAGCGGGGCAAAGGTGAAAATAACAGGTCCATCAGAAGATAGCTGAACTGGGTTAAATGTGTTCAAAAGGCAGATAAGCAGTAAGGATAAAGGCTCAATCACATAATCATTCTATGACATGTCAAGACAAGGTGGAGGAACCATACCTGTTTTATTTATCAATTTAAATCCTAATAACCATGACGCTTTCCATAGGGAAGAGAATTATGACCAGATAACCTGATGAAAAACATTGTCAATCAGAAAGTGCTACATGAGCGCAATGCATAATAAAGACCAATGAACTAAGTAGGTCTTATATCCTAAGGGGCTGATACATTAATAATGTTATACTTAATTATGTATCAAAATGAATGAATCTCTATACTGATACATTAATAATGTTATACTTAATTATGTGTCAAAATGAATGAATCTCTATACTGATCAATTAACCTGATGAAAAACATTGTCAACCAGAATGTGCTACATGAGAACAATGCATAATAAAGAACCAATGAACTAAGTAGGCCTTATATCCTAAGGTGCTGATACATTAACAATTTTACACTTAATTATGAATCAAAATGAATGAATCTTTATACTGGTCAATTAACCTGACGAAAAACATTGTCAATCAGAAAGTGATACATGAGCACAACGCATAATAAAGGACCAATGAACTAATTAGGCCTTATATCCTATGGTGCTAATACATTAACAATTTTATACTTAATTATGTATCAAAATGGACGAATCTCTATACTGATCAATTCAAAAAACGGCCATCCTTACCCACTGCTGCTAGAGCGACCACTGTACCCACTGTAAGCCCCATATCCTCCTCCAGAGGCCTAGAGAAAGGTTCAGTAGATGTTATGGAATGAAAATCTTGAAGGTAAGCTGTCAACAAGATTAGCAAAGAAGACAGTGACATAAGCTATACCTGGGAGCTGCCATAATTTGCATAACTGTCAGCAGGAATTATATCATCTGATGCACGATATCCACTTGAATATAGATAACCATGCCCAGCAGGCTTAGGGTCTCTTCCTAGATACCTTGGTTCATCCGACACACCAGCAGGCAAAGGATGGTACGGGACCACAGGTGGTAATGCTGATAATGTGCCCTCTCTTTCAAAGAAATTGGCTTTCAGCCTTGTAGTTATTTGCACAAGAGCATTTCTTGCAACATCAAGGTCTCCACTGATCTAGTGTACAGAAAAATCACTATGTTGAAAACTTGTGGCATCACAAAAGACTGATAACAAAGACGAGCATAAAGTACAAATCATTACCTGAACCATCTCTTCATCTTCTGCTGCTACTTTTGGAACATTTTCCTTAGAAAGGATGCGAATGTTTGCTCTAGATGATCTCCGAATCTCAGTGATGATTGAACCACCTTTGCCGATTAAACACCCAATACGTGATGTTGACACCAACAAGCGTGTTGTGTATGATGGCTCCCCTGATTCTGAATCACTTTTCTCACTGCATCTAGGCTGTAGACGTACAGCAGCATCAATTGTTGGAGAGACAGGATCTTCAAAGAACTGCATGGAATAAATAGACAGCATTGGTCAGGAAACACAACTTACAAAAAGTATTGAGGCTTACTAAATGGGTACCAGACGAGGAAGAAAATACCTCCTTTGCAGAAACTGTAATTATGCAGTCATCTTCAGCACCTGAACTAGAGCTATCAACTTTGATAAATGCTCCAGATTCCTGCCTAATCTGTTTGATAATTCCGCCACCCTTCCCAATTACACCTCCCACATTCGCAGCAGCACAAAGCAAACGCAAACTAAACTCCTTTGCGGAGCTCTCATTCCTGGGTGGTTGGTATATGGAAGGCCAATCTCCTGCCACATCACCTTTGTATCCTCCATAAGGAGAAATTACAGGAGTAAGCCCTACAACAGGTGCCGTAGAGGAACTACCAAGGTGCGAGCTTCCTGGATAAGGTTGGGTCAAGCTGGATGATAGAAGATGATGTGACCTAGATGGGTTGTCATGGAGGCGAGATGAAACTTGAAGAAGAGCCTTCTTGACAACTACAGCGTCCCCAGATATCTAGTGTCAAAAAGATTGGAAGCATTATTATTAAATATTGACTACTTGTACCGGTACATATTCAAGTTTCAGTAAAATTTAATGTTGTATACATTCTATATACAGATAAGACCAGCATCACACAAAAACACAGGATAGACACATACACGCGTATAGTAGTACAGCCTGTACAGGTAATGTAGGATAAGATGTGAGAAATGACCAACCTGGAGAAGTTCATCGCCACTAATGGCACATGCAGGAATATGATCATTACTAAGCACACGTATTTGCGCACCAGTCTCACTGCGGATTCCTTGGATGATATGCCCACCTTTTCCAATAATGCATCCAATCTGATCTGATGGCACAAGCAAGCGAACAGTAACTTGAGGTAAAACTTCTTCACTGTCTTCGTGTCCAGGACCGTCGTCAGTGGCAAGCCTCTCATGAACTCTAAAGAGAGCATCTTGAGCAGAGCAAACCTTATTTTCAGCATCTTCAAGGGTATTAGTTTCCCTGCTTGAGCTAAATATTGTGATAACTCGCTCATCACACCCAGGAACACTCTCACCAATCCTAATCTTAGCTTGAGTTTCATTCCTCAATTGCTTTGCAATCTCTCCACCCCTGCCAATGATACTCCCAATTTTTCTAGAGGCGCAGAGGTAGCGATAGACAGTATCATCTGGACCAGGAGCATAGGTATCATCACCAGGATTTCTTCTCTTACCGCCTCCATTTTCAGCATAATCAGTGTGGCGCTTTCCATGACTGTTTCGGTGGCCAGCCATTATCTGGAAGCAGAAATAAAACAGTCACAACACAGAATATTGCATCAAATAAATGCGAAAGTAAATGCCAATCTGCAATGTCATTAAAAGCAGAGCTTGTCAAATGGTAGAAGTGAACCCCCTTTTCCGATAGGCCAATATTTTATGTTTTAAAAAGCGTTTGCGCAATAAATCCATCTTGAAATCACTGAACTGCAAAACTCCAATACCATCCAACAGAAAAAAGATGTGGCCTTTCCTAACAAAGGCAATCATAACTGCTCGTTAAAGATGCATACTAGGGCTATGGTATCGTGGCTAACACTTTGACTAAGAAAATTCGGGTATTCTGTTATCACTAGGTCAAATTATGCATTTTTTCCAAACTACAGAATAGACATTTCTACGAGAAAATAGCACCTTTTTCAATTCTTTCCAAAACCTAATCAACAAAGCTACCCGAATCAGACGCATCGAACTAGGGCACAGACAGACAGGCATCTACCCAGAGTCAAACTCAAAAAAGAGTCATCTATCCACGAACTAAGGCATGTTTGGTTGGGCTGAGGCTTTTTCAAAAGCTGCTTTTCAAAACTGCGGTTAAAAAGCTGCTTTTGAATTAACTTTTAATACGGATGAAATATATAATATATGTAATACCCCTCATAACATCTCATTACATCATCCCTCGGAAGCTATAAAAGCTCCTCCACACCAGCTTTTAGCTTATAGTAATAATAACAACTTTTGCTTCTGAGAAGCTATTTTCAAAATCGGACTGTTTAGTTTAGTTTTCTACTTCTGAGTGGCAAAAGGCACAAGAACTGAACCAAACAGGGCCTAAACCTTCCCCGTCGCAGGGGCACATCCCTCAGGCAAGAAATACCCAAATAATCGGTCCAACTTCGCTCAGCTACATCTTACAGAACCAAACAATTCGCGGAAACAGCACTGCCTCCACCGAGTAAGCCCTGGACGCGGCCAATCCCGGCGCCCAGATCCCAAACTCACAGCAATACGCAGGCTCGGCACGAAAGGGGGCCCTAAAGAACGGATCTACGCTTGGAGCCCACGCCAGGGCGTGGGAAGGCGAAGAGGAGGGCCTGGGGGGCACTGACCTTGGCGACACGGACTTCGAGAACCCTAGGCGCGAGGGACCTGCGTTGGCGTCCGAGGAAGACGCAGCGGTGAGAGGATGGATGGAGCCACCAGACCAGCGGCGGCGAGGAATCGAGGAGCAGAGGGCAAGGGAGGAGGGGATGGGAAAGGCAGGAAGAAAGCCGGGGGACGAATTTTATTAAGGCGAAGCTCGTGGATTTCGGGTGGTACGATGAGTGGGCCGGGCCAGACCGAGGGGCCCTAAAGCCCACACTAGAGACCGGTCGTTTTGCAGCTTAAGGTATGTTGATTTGGATTTCTGTTTTTTTCTTTTTTTAAAAAGATGCGTTTTTAGTGTTTTAAAAGCTATTTTTTAGATTTTAACTATTGGTTTTTATAATAAATTTTTAGCTTCTCAGCATATCATTTCTCTGAAAAGCTACTCTCAACTAGTTTCTTAATTTCTAGTTTATTTTCTTAGAAGCAAGCTTTTGGTTTGTTTAGACTTCTGACAGTAGAAAAGTCAGAAGAAAAAGCCTAAACAAACAGACCCAAAGCCTGCTTGCTAGTGGTTTGTGGGGAGGGAGATGGTTTTAACGGTTTGAATTCCAATATGAGTTGGTGTGGATGGATTGAAACGGGGTGACATAGCTCACAAGTTGGTTTGGTTTGGATGCATGCTAGGACCAGTTTGGTTTAGGTTCCAAATTTTCGGTCTAAATTGTTTTCAACCTATGCGCTAACACCGAGTTTCACCCTGAATCAGTCACCCTATCGCCGCCAACCCTCCACTACGCTCATTGTTGCCACTTCCCTTCCCCCGCACAAACAAAAACCCTGATTTAGAACCTCACCTTTTGAGTCCATTTGCATAGACATGGTGTGGGACTTCTTGGATTTGAGTGCGGACGCCTCGACAAGGTTGACTATGATGGTAGTGGTGGAGGAAGCGACGCGTATGATGATCATGTTCCCCGCGGGGTGGAGGAACCCTAGGATCAAGCTGTCGCCGATGCCTATGCCATCAGCGGAGAACGTTGTCGCGATGTCATTGTATGCGAAATTGATCTTGTCGTTTGGTTTACGGGTTGTGACGAAGAACTCGATGCAGGAAGTGATGCTGCAGCAAGGTGACTACAAAGGTGAGCAGCTACAGGTGGTACATCACGTAGAACACCCCCTGTTGCGATGGTGCCCAAGAACACCAGCCCCACCAGCACAAATGCCAGCCATAGGCAGCATGCATAACACCAACCACGCATGCTCTGCCAGGGCCGCTGTAGCGGCGAACGCGACTGCTTAGTGCCTGGGCACCATGGGCGGTTGTCAGTGAATCAGGAACCGGGGGTCCCCGAATCTCGAGGCCAGGCCAGCAATCCGCCACGTGGCGCCATCCCGCGGAGTCTCCTCCGCAAGGTAAAAAAGATTAAGTCCCGGGAGAGGATGCTTGGGGCCACGGCCAGTGGTCCCCGAGTACCCAGGTTCCCCGATGATCTGCGAAGTCTAAGTGCTGGGAAGAAAGTGCTCGGGGAGGTATACGGTGACCCCCGAGCACCTGAGTCCCCCGACGATCAGGAAAGCTAAGTACCGGGAGAAGTGTGCCCGGGGCCGCAAGTGGTGGCCCCCTGGGCACCCAAGTATCCCAAGGGCCCACTGAAGGAAGTTTCGGGAGAGAGTGCTTGGGGCTGCGTGCAGTGGCCCCCGAGCACTCGATCCCCCGAGGATCCATACAAGCGTGCCCGGGAGAGAGTGCTCGGGGAGGTGAACAGTAGCCCCCGAGCACTCGGTTCCCCGACGACCGAGGAAGGGCATTCTCGGGAGAGAGTGCTCGGGGAGGTGAACAGTGACCCCCCGAGCACTCGGTTCCCCGACGACCCAGGAAGCCCCCTGACAGTGGCCCCCACAGGGGCCCACTGATGAGGTGTCAGCCAGTCAAAGGCTCGAGGCCGCATTTAAGAGCGTGCGTGGCCTATCACCTCCAACTGCTCCCGCCACGCTCGGTGTCAGTTCCTGCCACATTCTGGCAAAAGGGCGTGGGGACATTAAATGCACGGGTCCCATCCCGTGCCATCCGGCACGTCTCGGGATAACGTCGTGAGGGCCGAGGCGTTCCGTCTGCCGCGCTGCTGTGGCAGGAGAACAAGACAGGGCGGGCACGCCGGGCCGCTCTGCGGCTGCCCGGTGGGCCCTCTCCACGGCGCCCGTTGCCAGTGCATTTATGGTGACGGATGACCGGGCGCGGGGCGCTTTTTCCACCCCCGGTCACTTCACACAGAGGCTATGATGACGCCCTTTCCATTTATGGTGCCTTGGAACTCGTGCCCTCCCCTTCGGGGTACACTACTGCCGGTGGGTATTTAAAGCAGCCGGCAGCACGGACAAAGACAGGCGCAAAAATAAGCTCGACAAGTTAGATAATCTCTCGAAGGTGGGAAAATCCCAGGGGAAGTGAGTAGAGAAGAGAAGAGAAGATCAAGAAGCCCAAAGGCACCCAAGGCCAACAAATACGTACAGACCGAAGAACAAGGAGCCCCAGGCTCTAGGATAGACAAACATTCTTGTAACCAGCAACATCCTTGAGGGACATTCTCAGGGCACTTATAATATCCATACAGGAGTAGGGTGTTACGCCTCCGTGTGGCCCGAACCTGTCTAAACCCCAGTGCATTTACTTCGTTCCGCACTAGATCATTCCACCCCGTCGGCCATCGCATTTATACCCATTTATTTCTCTGGCAAACATATTCAGGATCATCCTCCGGCCGAATCTCTAAAAAGGGGTCCATCAGGATCCCTGCGACAGGAGTTAACCCTCCGACAGCTGTGGTGTGGGCTCATGGATTGGTCCTAGAATTGTTTGATACTGGGCTAAATAATCGGGTTGAAACCGGATAGCTGAGTTGTTTGGTCCGGTTTGGGTGGAAAAGGCAAAGTGGGCTTGATCGGTTTGGGTGGAATAACGAAGAGCGTGGTTTTGATTGGTTTCAAAAGTTGGATGACGTTCAAATTGGTTAGGGTGGGTTTGGCTAGGTTTTCACACCATTAGCAGGCTTATTTGCAGCGCAAACCAACCACAAAATTGCATGCTAGGCAAAGGGAGAGCTTAGGGGTGTAAATTGGTGAATCTAAAGGTACCCACTGATCCTTTTTAATTCAACCAATAATATTATTTTTCTCAAGTTGAGTAAATTTTAAGAGAACTAGTGTAATTAATTAAGAGCATCAGTAGGTATCCTTAGGTTCACTAATTTGCACCCTAGAGAGCTCAACCTGTCTCGAGTTCTAGTGAGGTGAAATGAGTGTTGTTTGGGAATATCCCCAAATAGATTGAAATGCTTGAAACCATATCAAAGCACCCAAAACATGCAAACTGTTTGACCGCCGTATAATCTAACTTTGATATTTCCCATCTAAGCAAATCAATAAAAAAAAACAGATCCATACCTCTTGCCTTCAAATTTTGCCGGAGAAGGACTTCAGAAGGAGAACAAAAGGGAGCGGAGGTGTTAGGAAATACGGCTAAGATGTGTGTTTCAGGGAGCATGGGTCTAACAAATGTGGCCCACTTTCTGTCGATAGTTTTAATAGAAATGATAGCTTTCTTTCGAGGGCTTTGCTGACAAGTATAAGAACTTTTATAAAACCTTCTAGGTTGGAAACTACCCTATACTAGGTGAAATGAGCTGACTGTAACAGTAGCTTCTTCAAAAAGCCGAAGAGTAAGAGCCCACTTGAACTAGATGGCATCACCTGGGTCTGTGTAGCTCCAATACCTTTTTTCTAGTGCCATGGAGAGAAGCTAAAAATGGCTTGCACTTGCATGAAGATAATGTAGAGGGCTATCATATAGGATTGATGGCTCCATGTGTGTTGTTTTTGTTATGTCTTACGGTCACCGGATCTATGTTATGCTATCATTACTTTTTTTGTCATGCTAAGTATGCTTTTGCCAAAATCTTAGACATCATCACTGGAGTAACATTGCACCTCTTAATCAACCAAAAATGGGAATTTCTATTGACAAATCTGAACTACCACACTCCATTATTCGATAATTTTTTACTCACTGCGTTTAAGCAAAATGAAACCAAACTTTCTATGTGCAAAACCTATCTTTAAAACCAACTGTTTGAAAACTTCCAATTCAGAACCCTTAGGATCCGACATTTTGGTTTTATGTAAAAGCCCCACTAATTCCCAACTTGAAAATGTGCTCCCATGTAAAATCCTCACAAATACTCGACTTAAAAAATTAAAAAGTTCCATTCTAAATTTTGTTGGTAAACAAGAGGATACACATCATTATAGTGGGATGAATTTGAGAAGAGAAAAAGAACGTGTTACACGATACTTGTGTTGAGATTAGAATAGATGGCATATTCAGGTTTCTAACGAATTCTCTATGATACTATTTATCTTAGAAGGGATGTTTGTCGTTCAGATCAAATATAATAGCAAAATTGGTAATCTAAATACAAATTTTACATGTAACATTATACTTGTTTGAAAAAATAGATTTAACCCTTAGAATAAGGGACGAACATTTAGTTTATTTACTATTTATTTATTTATGGGAACGACTAATGCACGGCCGTGCATGCTATTAGCATCTTGTCCGCACGCCCAAAAAAGGAATCTTTCTTTTGCCGCGCGTGGACCGCGCGTATGGCCCAAGGCCTTTATTCTCTCCGGCGCGGGAGCGCGTTTGCGCGCAAAGCGCGCCTGGTAACTACTGGGCCCACCAAAAATCGATCGGAGGCGCTGGAATAGGCTTGCCCAAACCACACGCCGCCGCCAGCATGCAAAAAAAGCAAATCGCGGAGGCAAAAAGCTAGGGTTCCGGCGGAAAAAGCAAAAAAGTCTCCATTGAAGCAGCACAAAGCTAAGCAGATTTGCCTAAAAAAATCAGGTATGCTTTAGTAGCTTCCCAGATTCTTTGATGGTTGATCAGCTTTACATCGTTTTTGTCTCAACCGATGGGGGATTCTCAGAGTGACACTGTAAAAATTTGCATGGATTTCCTCTACCTAAAATCTACATGTTTGCTTCCTGGAAACAACATTTAGCCTGTATGACTGAAATTGTATCATAACTTGCCTGCACAAAAGGGAAAAAACAGCACGCAAACTTGCTTTTGTCATCCTGTTGGTACCCTTCTTATTATACCTGATGCAACTGACTACACAGACCTGCAGAATTGGGGAAAAACTGCATATGAGAATGAGCTATCCCTGTTCCTATTTGATGTAAATTACAAAACAAAGTAAACAGAAAAAGAGGAAGAAAGTTTATGCTCAATAGAATCTGGCTTATTTTGCTTCTCTGAACTGGTTTAATATTACTGAAGACATTAGATCTGCCTTTACAGGTCATCAAAATAGCTTGTATCTACTTAAAGAAGCTTGTATTTATCTTAAAAAGTTACATCTTCTAAAATTTGTTCAACCCTGTCAGGTTTTTTCTGAATGAAACACAATATAGTTTGTGCATATTTGCTTCTCAGATGGTTAATGACCGTAGAAAAAAAAGAACAGAAATTGTACTTCGAAAAAAGGACATACCCTAGATTTGCTTCCTGATCTGGTTCCAGATGTATGTATATGAATTCTCCAATGATACAATTTATTTGTGCTGCGGAACACAAAACCTGATTCAGCATGCGTGATTGTACTACGTAAAAAAAAAGCAAAACCATGCATGATTTTCTTGCTTATGAAGATATGCACTACTGAAGAAACATTTATGTATTTATGTAGGTTTCTAAGAGATGGATCTAAACCAGCTGCCACCTGACTTTGACTATGATTTCATCTCAAGACATACTGAAGATGCAATTGAGAGCAGTCCAAAAAATTGCACTCAGCCTCCCCCTATCCAGCAAGACTCCCCAAGCATTTCTGATGTTAGACTCTCTTTGGAAGAAACACATTTACAAGATGTTCAGCAAGAAAATGCCGATAACACACAGGTTGCTGTAGGGGATAATGTTGTTTCAGATATTACTGGACAAGTTCTGCATGAAGAGGGTGAGGTGTGGTCTACGCCGCAAGTCCCCTATACTGGTATGACATTTGGCAGTGTAGTAGAAGCAAGGGGATACTACAATGCATATGCTAAGAGAATTGGTTTCTCAATAAGGACAAATACCTCGCGCAGATCAGGAATTACAAAAGTGCTGGAAAAAATCCAGTTTGTCTGCAACAAAGAAGGGAAAGGGAAGAAAAGCAAAACTGATGAAAATACTGAGGAGCCTACAGATGATTCAGATGAAGATGATTCTGAACAAGATGATGTTGATCTACCGCATGAGCGAGCCATTAAACAGGGTGGGGGGGGGGGGCGGGACATGGTGGCAAGAAAAGGAAAAGGGAGAAAATGAAGTATACGCAATGCAAAGCAAGGATGACTGTGAAGCTAATTGGTGCTAGGTGGCATGTAATTTATTTCATAGCTGAGCACAATCATCCACTCATTACGAAGCCCTCACTAACAAAATGGCTTAGATCACACAAAGGCATATCTAAGGAAGAAAAGGCTTTCATCACTATGCTGCATGGCTGTAACATGACCACAGGGCGCATTTGCAGCTAATGGCTGAGTTCTATGGCTCCATTGAACTAGTACCGTACGTAGGCAAAGATGTCAGTAACTTCCGATCCACACTTCGTACCACTGAAAAGTACAAAGACATGCAAGAAACACTAGACTACTTTGAAGAGTTGAAAGTGCAAGATGACCCTGATTTCTTCTACAAGTTCAAGTTGGACAATGATTATAAGATTCAGAACCTATTCTGGGTGGATGGTTCAGCAAGGAAGGCGTATGAGGCATATGGTGACTGTGTTTCATTCGATACGACATACATGACTAATATGTATGACATGCCCTTTGCCCCCTTCATTGGAATAAATAGACATGCTCAATCATTCCAGCTAGGATGCGCATTCCTAAGGGATGAGAAGACAGATAGCTTTGTTTGGCTTTTCAAAGCATTCCTTGAAGCGATGAAAGGCAAGGCTCCCCTTAATATAATAACAGATCAGGATGGGGCTATGAAGCCGGCAATTGAGCTTGTCTTCCCTAATACAAATCATCGAAACTGCCAGTGGCACATAATGGATAAAGCTTCTGGAACAATTGGTCCATACCTTTCATCTAATCAAGAATTGAAGGATGAGTTTACAGACTGTATTAACTACAGTATAACACCTGAAGAATTTGAGGTGAAATGGGATGCTATGATTAATAAGCATGGCCTGGGGGACATACAGCATTTTCAGCATTTGTATAGCATCAGAAAGAGTTTTGTTCAAGCGTACTATATGCATTGTTTCTATCCTTTCCTCCAATCAACTCAGAGAAGTGAAGGGTTTAATGCAGTGCTGAAGAGATATGTGAATCCAAACTTATCAATATTGTTATTTGTGAAACAGTATGAGAAAATTCAGCAAAAGTGCCTTGTTGCTCAAGATGGTCAGGACTTTAGGACTGATGATAATGAACGACACACATGGTCAAAGTACCCTATTGAGAAATATGCATCAACTGTGTACACAAAAGGTATTTTCTATAAATTCTCAAAGGAATTTGAAAAGACTGCAGAATATGATGTGCAGGAGCATGAAGTGCCCTACCAATACAAGCTAGTACCGAATGACAAATTTGTTGAAGACTATGGGACTAGGTCATATATTGTGACAGCAATTGAAGAAGAAACAAGTTACTATTGTGAGTGCATCAAGTTTGATAGGGATGGGATAATTTGCTGCCACATCATGAAGATTTTGATCAGATTTGGTGTGAAGACCCTGCCTGAAAGATACATATTGAAAAGATGGACACAACAAGCAATTCCTGTTGACACAGATATGTCTGCTGATGCAAACATTTCTGTTGATATTGCGGCTAGTGGTATGTCTTTGCAGAACAAGAAAACACTGAGATTCAGCAACCTTGCTTCTGCACTTGCAAAATTTGCACGTGAAGGTTCAAACTCAGATGATGCTCATTCTATTGTTACTAAGCACATCGAAATGATGCAATCTGAACTTGCAGATCTAAAGAAGAGGAAGAGTAAGAGGAAGAAAACTGTTGTTCCTAGCAATGACTTTTCTGTTGCAAATGTATCTCAGTCTCTTTCTAATGCAGCTACGACAACTTCACCTCCTGGTCATGGCTCTACAGCTGCTATGTCTACTCCTAACCCAAATGTGCCTGCTCCTGCAGATTTTCAAGATGCTTCATATCCTGATAGTTCAAGATTAGTAAGGAATCCGCCAAGATCAGTAACTAAAGGGAGGAAGAAGTCAAAAAGGTTGTCTAACGGGAAGAATGTGCAACCAAAGAGAAAGAACAAATGCAGCATTTGTCACTCTGAGAATCACAATGCTGCAAAATGTCCTGGAAAAATAACTAAAAGAATCCCAAGCAAGGAGATGCAGCTATTCACATGACATTAGTATGCTTCGTTTTAGGTTTGTGGCAGGATGAATGTATGCAGTGGAGTTTCCTTAAGAGTTTGTGTTAATCTGCTTAGTTAGAGTAGTAAACTGCTTTCTGCAGTCTAGTAAAGTGTTTTACTTTTGGTTTAAAAGTGCTTTTTACAGTCTATTAAAGTGCTTTTTGTTAGAGGAATATATTGTTATTGAACTGTTGTGTTAACACAACAATCTGGATGCGTAGGTAAATAGCACATAGGTAAAATGTATTTTCAATTTTGCTTTCTTAACAGGTAATATATATTTTCAAAGTCAACTACATTTCAGCAGCGGGTCGGAAAAAAAGAAGATAGATGTTACCTAAATGATGTTGAGCTTTGTCTTCCAGCGCGTCATGTTTTCAGGGTGACTTACCCATTTGTATGTCAGTAGTTTGCGTATGTTTGGCATATCTTTTTCCTTGAATGTGGGTAGCTTACGACCGTCCCAGTGTTCACAATGCATAAGGATATGGAAACCGCAGTCATATCTGTGAAAGAAAAAAAAACTGTACACATTGCCAATGAAAACATCAAACAAAGTTGCAAAAAAGCATTATGATAACTTACATATTGCTCTGCAACGGAACCTCGATGTCTATTAGTCGATAGCTATCTATCTTCTTCTTCGATTGCGTATAATATGTGATCCACAGATGCTTGATTGCAGATACCAAAGTACTGCAGCAACTTTTCAGCTTGTTATCATGTAGGGACCTCATTGAGTCAAGTACCTCAAAAGCACAAGAATGATACAAGTTACTTGTGCTGAATATGAATAGAAGACCTTATTGATAATGAACATAATGACTTTAGAAAAGTACCTCAAACCGTTGTCCCCGTAAGTTCAAAGACAATAGAAAGTAGTGCCCAACTTCTTCGTGGAGACCCTCGACCTCCCACATTTGAAGTACAGGGAACATTACCTGGAAAAAAATGGAGAAAAACATATTGTGTCTAAGAAATGCCAAAAAATGTGAGGAAAAAAAGAAAAGGAATGTTACCAATTTAGATCTGTCAAGATGGGTCAAGCCTCTCATGAATGCCCTCTTTATATCCCCATGATCCATTTCGCCCCTCAAGAGTCGATGCTGCACATAGAAAAAAAATACAGGGAGGAATTTATAAACATTTAGAAACCCATGTTGTGTCTTTTCCTGGGTATGTATAGAGGCAAAAAAAAAATACTCACAGCAACCCTTAGTGGCAGTACACGTTTAGCAGGGCTTGTATTATCAGGTTCGTTCAACAGATGAATCCCAATTTCAGCTACAGTGTTGATTAACTTCCCCCCTGGTTTGACTGACTTTGAGAGATGATTTAAGGTGACCCAAAAGTCCCATACATTGATTATAATATCACTGCATGAACATTGAGAACAAAAAAGAAGAAAAGGTTTAACTTAGTAAAAAAAAAAAAGACCCACTTGGTAAAGGTCAGATGTTCAAGAACATGGGAAAAATACTTATCAGTTGTATGGATTTGCTTATGAGCATGGAACAACTTGCTTTCAGTTTACTGTCGTTTTGCTTATTGATTGAAAATTCCAAAAAAGTTGCTTCGACTTGTATAGGATTTGCTGTACAAGTATGAAAAACTTGCTTGTCCAAAATGCATGCATTAGCTTGTAGATAGGCAACAGGAATGCTTCTCCAAGTCACTAAAATTGCTTTTTCGAAGACATTACTATTGCTTACAGTTTCTGAAATAATTACTTTTATACATAGTACAGATAAGTAACTTAGTAAAAAATTAATCACTAACTTGCATAACAATGATAAGTAATTTGTTTAAAATATAATCACAAACTTGCTTAATCATAATTAATTACTTGTTTAATCATAACTTGTTTTACCGTGTTTTTGTTTTCTCTGTGTTTGGCAAATTACTTTTTATGCTAAAAAAGAAGAAGAAAGGCTTATACAAAATTGCAACTATTCGTGCTGAGCAGCTGATACAAAAGAACAGGGAGCTGTATGAAAAAAAGAATGGTGATGAATAAGCAATAGAGAAATACATACTCTGTCTCATTGGAACTTTGGCTTGACCTTGTAGTCCTTCCAGTGGCTCTGCACACCGCGTTGTACACCATGCAAACAACTTTGCTGCATTTGAAGTTGTTCTTATTATCGTAGTCAATAAATGGAGACCTCATTGTAGCTGGGATCTTCAGAAGCCTTCTGGGGGCTGCTGTACCAGATGTACTTGGAGCAGTAGAAGGTTCAAGATTGATTGTTGCTGGGGTTTTTTCTGCAATTTCATCAGTTTGAACTACTGCAATGCTTTGCATAATTGCTGCAGCTTCATGCATCTTCTTTTCTTCTATGTGCCTTCTTGCATCTTCTTCCATTTTGTGTAACAATTCCTCAGGTTTATTTGCAGCGTTCTTTTCTTCTATGTGCCTTCTTGCATCTTGTTCCATTTTCTGTAGCAATTCCTCAGGTATATTTGCAAATGAATCATCTGAGTCGTCCTTGTTACTGCATTCAAATTGTGGTGATGTGTCTTTCTTGACTATTGTATCAAGTACAGTGAGGTTCCTTAGGCCTTCTTCAACCTTTGTTTGCTCTAAATTTTTTTGTTCATCCTCAATCCCATCAGATTCAATGTCAATAAACTTCATGATGTTACATTCTGGTGCTGGGAAATCCCAAGAATTGTTCCTAGCAATAGGTGGTGTAACATCTTTTGTCTCTAGGACATCATCTGTTGATTTGCTCTTGTTTAAAATGAAGTTTTCCTTCACACTATCTACTGGGACAGGTAGCCTTAACCTCTCCCTCTTCAATTTCTTCCGAAGCTTCTCACTACAGTCATCTTGCTTAGCAACTCGCTTCTTAGTACTGCTACTTATTCCATGCTGCACATCTTCTAGATGCTCTGGTAACAGTGGCTCTATGACTCTGTTGTTAGCCAATTCTCCAACTCCTTCTTCATGAACAACGGCTGTTCCTGATGCTCCCTGCTCCCTATCTAGTTCATATTGTCCTTGCTCCACGCCTCTGTTCTTCCTTGTTCGCCTAACCAGAGGTGTTTCCTTTTCCTCCATGTCTTCCTCAATATGTATTTCATCATCATTCCTATCTTGTTCTTGTTCTTCCTTGTCATGACCTCTCAGATTCTGCTCTTCTGATTCTGCATGCGCACTGGACTCGTTGTTGCACTCCTTCTCACTCAACTCATCATCATATTTTCCCAAGTCCTCCCCCTCATGACCTGCACATGCTTCGTTTCCACTCTCTGAACCTTCCTCCTCATCCTCATCTTCGTTGGAGTCTACATCTTCATCCTCATAGTCTTCGTCCTCATAGTCTTCGTCTTCATCGTCGTCGTCTTCGTGTTCATCATTGTCTTCATGTTTTTTGCTCATCCTCCTCCGCTTGGATTTCCTTTGACTTGGTTGATCATGGTACACAGAAGGTTGGTGTTCCCCCATAATTTCAGATACCACTCCTAAAAAGGTGCCCATCATTTGTGTGATGCCAATGCATACTTTGCTGACAGCTTCAGAGAGCTTCCTCTTTTTCTGCATTGAATTCATGTAAAAAAACTTCTCCAAGTTACTAAAATATTTTTGAAACACTTTTAAAATGCTTAAAGGTACTAGCAAAAATGCTTAAACAATCAGTTCAACACAAGGCATGAGTGAAAGGCTGACTAAATTGCAAGATATGTTGCACTAAAAATGAGTAGAAATGACTTGACGATTATCAGGTACAAAAAAAAGTAAAAAAAGTGACAGAATGATTATAATTTCATGTGACATTTATTGACCATGACAGAATGCCATAAAACTTCAACATGATTATTACACCCTAATACAGGATAAAGTTTGAAACAATGTCGATTCCAACAAATAACAAAAGTTGGAAACTTAATTTTTTAGTAACACCACCAGAAAATGCTTCTCTTTAGGTAGAAAATGCTTCTCTTAAGGTAGTAAATGCTTTTCCAACAAATAACAAAAATGCTTTTTACACCTGGTAAATTTGCTTTTATACACCTGATAAATTTGCTTTTATAGTTACTACAAAATTGCTGGATGCAGATTGGAGTATTGAGATAAAAAAAATTCATTATGATTTTTGCCTATCATCGGATATGTAGCTTTGATCCAATACTTCTAGTGCCATATTCATGGTTGTTGTAAACGAGTAGGTGTAGCTTGAGATTTAACATTAAACTGCTTGAGAGGACAAAAGTGAAATGCTTTCAATTAATAAGGTGCATAACAAGAATATGGGACAGACCTCAGCTGGTAAGCCTGGAGTGACCTTGGATGAAACAAAGCTTTCAATATCATCCATATGTCCCAGAAGTGACTCCTAGACAACTGAGTGGCATGAACTTTTAAGCTGAAAAAAAAGGAGACAGAACAACACGAAAGAAAAGTGAGATTTTGTGAACCCTCTTGCAGGGATAAAAACTTGTGCATATTAATATGAACAAAAAAAAAAGATTTGAGAATAAAGTTCACGCACTGTTAAGCTTCCAAATGACCCATTTCTGTTTTTGTCAAGCTTGATGACTTTATCGATGATTGTCCTCTTCCATGCCCCAATTCTTGGAATGCAATCAGGAATTTCATATCCGTCAATGACCAAGGAGTCTAGATACATGAGCTGTACATATAAAAAGGAATTTAAAAAATCACAAACTGCCAGAAAAAGAAATTATCTTGTGGAGTTCAAAAGATGAAAAAAGAAAAAGAAAAAGAAACTGCAGGACAAGCTTACCACAAGGAAAAATAAGCAACCCTTCACAGAGTTCCTTTTGTGCATTTGATGTGCAGATTGTCTCAACGAATCTACAACAAACTGACACCAATTCAATGTATTAACCTTGGATAAGTTGACCAGTGCAGGATAACATTTTGGACTGATGCCAAGGCAGGTGGTTGGGCACAGAAATGATGAAACAGCCAACATAAGCCATGTCCTTAGGTAATCTTCATCAGCATTCTTGTTAGCTTTCAGTCTCTTCACTATTGAACCAATCTTCGGTGCATTCTCAGTATCATATTTCTTATGTATAAAGTTGATGGCTTTTACATTGAAGTCATACAACACCTTGTCTCCCTTCTTTGGCAAGCCAAGAATCCTATGAACTGATTCAGCTGTGACACTGATCCTCCCCCTCCCCGGGATCACAATCTCACTGGATTCAGCATTGAAATTCCTTATCACCCACTTGGTAAGGTCAGATGGTAGTGTACTTGTCCCTATATTGAGCAACCCTCCAAAACCAACTTTTGTAATCATGTCACGCTGTGCACCTGACATGCATTTGTACAGCTTAACCAATCTTGATGGTGAAGCTCTGTTCCTGGCACCCTGAGTATGGGACATGGCATCATTTTAAAAAAAAAGCTATACAAAAAGCCACGCTATAGAAAAACTAAAAAAGCACTGCAACACAATACTCCCCTTAAAAAATCATTACTTATAGCAGTTAAAAAAGGCATGATTTCCATACTGTATTCCCTCCAAAAGCAGAAAAGCAAGTTAACATTGTTCAGATAGAAATTCAGGCTTTTCCTATTTGAACCAGTACTTGATCAGCATCAACGCTTATCATAGAACTACTCTATAGGTGAATCTTTACAAATGGAGTGTGACACCATCACACCAAAAAACTAAAATGACTTTTGTTATACGCACCCCACACTGCCGACGATGGTTGCTACGTGATGTAGAAGCCACATCCTCTTTTGTTATTTGCCTTGTCATTACCTATGAAAAAATTACAAACAAAAAATAGACATATGGAGATCAGAGGAGCTGTGTGAAAAAACAATGGAAGAAGAAAAATGATGAATAATTAAAAAAAGAAGATCAGCGTGTATGCACGTGGAATGTTACTTACCTGTTTAAACAAATTTGCTAATACGAAAAAAGTAATTTGCTTATCGTACCATAAGCAATTTAGGCTACACAGTAAAAAGCATTAAAATGCTTATAATACATAAACAAATTGTCCTATTAGTAAGTGTTAAAAAAACAATGATAAAACATAGCATCAAGGGAGATGTCGAATAAAAAAAGGAACCACACAGATTATATATATGTGATGACCTAGTAAATACATAACAAAGTTTTTTAACCATTCGACGATAATACATAAATGACATAAAGAAAAAAAAACCTTGTATATATGTATGAATGTAAATCCACTCATATCAATAGCAACTGTGAACAGGTTGTGCCCTATGACATGGGCTAGCTACAAAACAAGCATTGAACAAAAAAAGAATGAAAAGGTGAAAAAAAACTCATCCAATGTTTGTTGACCTTAAAAAACCTTGTATATATGTATGCAAAAAAAAAGTGAGCATAAAACCATTGTATGAAGAGTGAATGGATCAGGTTATAACTATGATGTGTTTTAGGCAATTTGGGGAAAAAATTTGCATTCAGAGAATCGAGTACGCACATTCAGAGGATGTGAGGTTATCAACGATTTGCACTGGATCAGACAGGTTCCCCCCGAGCAAATGTGACAGAAGAGAAAATGTAGTACGAATTTTGGGGAGAACGTCACCTTGCTGTTCAATCCTCAACCCCCCCCCCCCCTTGCATAACTGATTTGCAATGGATCTATGCAAAAATCACGAATCAGGAAACCCTAGGTCATAAGATTGGGGAGAGAAAAAAACACATACGAGATAACCAAATATGTGCACACTCAGAGGAATCCACGAGCGGGTACGAAACGATTTGCACTGGATCATACCGTATTCCCGAACAGTTAAATATATGTGCGAGAAGCGAAAAAAACAACACATTCAGACGGATTTAGAGGGGGGGGGGGGCTCACCTTCTGTGCAATCCTCCTCCCCCGCCACGCTACTGATTTGCGCTAAATCAACAAAAAACGCGAATCAGAAAACCCTAAAATCGCGCGAGAGAAGGAAAAACACAGCACATTCAAACGGATTTTGGGGGGAACTCACCTCCTGTGCAACCCTCCTCTCCCGCCGCGCTACCGATTTGCACTGGAACAACACGAACGCGCGAATCAGAAGACGAGAGCACGCAGCTTGGTTTTTTTCTGTTGCGAGAGCGACGAACCTGGAGAAGAAGACGAGCGAAACGAAATGAACTAGTGCGGTTCCCGATGTTTGAAAAAGCCTCGCCTCGACGGTTCCGCGGCTAAAAGCTTCGCTGACGCGTGGGTTGGTATACGGGGCGCGGGCAGACGGACGTATCGCGTATCTCAGTCGTCGTATGAGTCACGCATGCACGGTCAGATGGAGAACCAACGACGATCCGAGCGTGCATGCTCACGCTCGGAATTTAGTCATTGGGTTTATTTATCTATCCACCAATCAGTAGAGATCGGTTCTTGTTCCCACTCCCCTGTCCAAGGAGGTCACAGCGCGCACTCGCACGGAACTCCTACCTCCTCCGACGGCATAGCCTTCCTCCCCTTCTCCCAGGACGCCCAAACCCTAGCTTCGTCTCACCGACCTCACCCTCTCCTCTCCGCGAACCAGCCTACCTGCCCGGCGGCATGTCCTCGTCAGGCGGCGGAGGGCAGCAGTTCCGCTACACGCAGACGCCGTCCAAGGTGCTGCACCTGCGGAACCTGCCGTGGGAGTGCGCGGAGGAGGAGCTCGTCGAGCTCTGCAAACCCTTCGGCCGCATCGTCAACACCAAGTGCGGCGTCGGCGCCAACCGCAACCAGGCCTTCGTCGAGTTCGTAAGCCCCTTCACCCCCTCCTCCATCTCGACCCTCCCCCGTCGATCTCCGCGATCCGGTTGGGAATTCGGGGTGGGCGCGTCTCTGGATAACCTCTACGGTTTCGCATCTCCGTGCAATTGATACGATCGGCGACTTCGGTGTAGGTGAATCGCCGGATCTAGCTAGCTTTTTGTTGTGCAGTCGTGGAATTCCGTCAGCGCTGAAGATTCGGATATGATTTGTGCAGCGGGTCGCAAGGCCACGTGCCTATTCAGATGTACTGTAGATAGAAAATGGTAGATCACATAAGATTGTTCATTTTGTGCATGCATCAATCATCCTTGGATTAAACCCGTTGTGGTAAAATCATTGATCAATGTTTAAAGATGTACGATAAGATAATGGTTGTTGAGTTGTATGGATCAGGCATAATGAAGGGATTTAGTGGCTCAAATGCTATTGTCATGTCTACCAGCTTGTTGTCTGGTTACCTCTGGCCTGTGAGCTCTGGCCTCTGACTGATAGGTTGTTTAGGTGTGGATTTGTGCAAGGTTGAGTCTTGTTTCCTTAACATTGTCCGATGGATCTTGAGGTTTGATTAGGCTGTTCTCATTGGAGTTAATGGAAGTTAGTTGCATATAAATGTTATTGTTATAGCAATAGCTCGGTTGGTAGTGCCTCCAGTTGAGAGGCCACCCACTCGGGCTCTAACCCGGTTACTCACAGGTCATGTGAGTACCTCTCTAAAGGGTTTGATATATCCCTCTCTTCAGACAAAGGCAGGGCAACGTCTTCTCCCCATGGTCGAGTTTTTTTTTATTGTTATATCATTCTGTTGGGAATCTATGTGCATGTGTCACTCTTTATTTTGTTTCATGATAGAATGCTCTTAGTAATTTAGATGGCTGGTTGAACTTCCCCACTTTTTCTTCCTCTTTTTTTTTGGGGGGGGGGGGGGGGGGAGGGGGGGATGTAGCGTGGTGGGGGCTGTAGACAGGGCATCAAGCGATATTGGAAACTTCTCTCTTCCTGGAAATCAAATAATTGTGTAATTCTTCTTTGCAGACCGACGTTAATCAAGCAATCTCAATGGTTTCATACTTCGCATCATCTTCAGAACCAGCACAAATCCGAGGCAAAACTGTTTACATTCAGTATTCAAATAGGCAAGAAATAATCAACAACAGGAGCCCTGGAGAGACTGCTGGAAATGTGTTGCTTGTTACCATAGAGGGTGTTCAAGCTAGTGATGTCACTATAGAAGTGATCCATATGGTGAGTTCTACAAGTTCATTACTTCGTGTCTTGTAAACTACATTGATGATTGTGTTAGTATGGTAATGACATATTTAAGTGTGCATGTTGCTGCCTTGGTTGGCATTGACTGAAGGGATCCAAGGGAGTCTACCTGACCTGATCCTTGTAAATCTAAAATTTTACATAGATGTTCATCTCGTAGTAACGTATTCTGCATGAATCAGCAGGCCTATGTTAACACGGAGAAAATGTCGTTATCAACACCTGCAATTGGAGAGATACCATGTTTGTTTTGCTGCCTCTGTCTTCTAACTAGTTCATTCAAAGTTTTATGAAATCTCATCTTGAGGATGCAATTTTCTAATTGTCCTCCATCGTGTATCTCCGGTGTAGGGCATCTCCCTGTTTACCCAAGTTACTGATGGAAGGTTAAATTCCGAACCTTTTAGACAATAAGTATCTCTATGGTGCTTCTTTTTAGATCTTTTTCTGGTGATATTTTACATTATAGACAGTTTTTAAACAGTATATTTAATTTCATTCATTGCTGATCTCTCTCTATCTCATATTTGTTGGGGGTGAGGGATAAGCTTTATTTCCTTTGTTTGGAAATGAGGTTCATGCATTATTCAATTAGGGCAAATATTATGTGCAATTGTTGTGTTTCTGTACTGCTGTTTTTTTACATATGCCATGAAAGCCGTTTGCATTTCCTAGACTAATTTTGTCTTTTTCCTCCTATGTATGATCCTTTTTTGTATCAACTTTCAGGTTTTTTCGGCTTTTGGATATGTTCATAAAATAGCCACTTTTGAAAAGGCTGCTGGTTTTCAGGTCAGTTAAAGTTCCTTTTTCAGATACTTATTTGTTTTAAAATGAAAGGAAAAGGCTTCATCTTATTCTATCTGGTAGGCATTGATCCAGTACACTGATGCAGCCACTGCTTCAGCTGCGAGAGAGGCCTTAGACGGAAGGAGCATCCCAAGGTGACATTCCATAGTCTTTTCTTGTATTATCCATAGTTGTACTTTATTATCTTTCTGATAAACTGAATTGCTTTGGTTCTTGATCGTAGTTACTTGCTTCCGGAACATGTAACATCCTGTTTCTTGCGAATTTCTTTCTCTGCACACAAAGATTTGAACATCAAGTTTCAGTCAAACCGCAGCAGGTAACACCTATAATTTTTTTCACGGAGTTAATTAGTAATCATTATTTCTGATAAAAGACTGATTCCTGTGCCCCATGTCCTCCCATATTTGATTATTCACTGGTTTATGTTATTCCAATGTGAGCAGTTTTGTAATGTAATGCCATAGCATCACTCATTGGAACACAAGGGGTTACGTGGTTCAAATTGCATGGCTGTACAAGATGTCTATCTTCACACATTTAGAAACTTTGTAGAATTAATATACTAATGAGTTTTGTTGGGCTAATGCCATGAGGCCCTGCTTTGCTAAGTCCTAATACATCTACACGTTTAGAAGCTTTGTAGAATCAGTTTATTGTTTAGTATTTTTGGATTAGATGTATCATGCCCTGCTTTGTTGAGGAAAGCAAATTATGAAAGTACAGTAGTTAAAGAAATAACAGGAAAGAGGAAATTCTGGGTGTAATGTAATGCCATAGCATCACTCATTGGAACACAAGGGGTTACGTGGTTCAAATTGCATGGCTGTACAAGATCTCTATCTTCACACATTTAGAAACTTTGTAGAATTAGTATACTAATGAGTTTTGTTAGGCTAATGCCACGAGGCCCTGCTTTGCTAAGTCCTAATTGCCTACATCTACACGTTTAGAAGCTTTGTAGAATCAGTTTATTGTTTAGTATTTTTGGATTAGATGTATCATGCCCTGCTTTGTTGAGGAAAGCAAATTATGAAAGTACAGTAGTTAAAGAAATAACAGGAAAGGGGAAATTCTGGGTTGATTGTTTGTTGTTCGTGTACCCAACCAGATAACTTAGCCATCACCTCAGTTCAACACCTAAGCAAAACTCAGGTAATCTTCAAACTCTGCAATCATCAAAACTCTACAAACTGAGTAACTAACCCCCCTTTTCTCCACAATTGCTCGACCTTCCTCTTACCAATAAAGCAAACAAAATCATTTTTTGTGCAAGTATTTGTGTTTTTGAGCAATTTATTAGTTATAAACCCTTGAACGTAATTTCATAAGCCTTTGAGAGCTTTATTTGGTTGTGGCAAAATTATTTGTCAATCAGCTGTCCACATTGTATGAAGAGCTGAAATTTCTGCTTGACTACCTATGTTTCCTACAATAGCTGGTGACTGGTGAGATTTTCATTATATGGGAATCAATATTGGTTGCCATACATCATATCATCGTTTGTCATTTGACATTTGTTTTTTTTAGTTGTTTGTAAACTCAGGGATTATTTGAAACTTTGCTTGGATGTTTGTACCTGTTGTGGAAATAGCTTCAAATGTGCACTTGTCATGTGATTCACTTTTTCAATTTTGTTGCGTATTAGGCTTTTTGTTGTTGCAAGTATATGCCAAATTACATTAGATATCTTGTTGGAAACATGCTTTTGTTTGAAACTTTCAATCTGACATTGTGTCATGCGCAAGGATTTGGGCCCTTTCGGCCAGCAGTAGTAGGATTAGAGATAAGCCAGATTAGAGATAGAGGTCGAGTTCAGTTAGGATTTAGTTTGATTTGATTCAGATTCGGTTAGAGATATAGATAGAAATAGAGATGAGTTCGGATTGGCTTAGGAGATTGAGTTACTTTCCAAAGTTGTAGCCAACAACTCTATATAAAGGAGCAGTCGGTATCTATTCAGGGCAAACAAAGAAAGAAGTTTATTTTAATTACGTTCCTATCTATTTGCGTAGTACTGTAGCAGAGCACTGGCCACGGTGCCCAAAACTCGCCCACGACCTCCATCTACACATTCATACCACCTCCGATCATCCTCTCATACCCCTGCCCATGACACATTATTTAAAGCTCCTTATCACTGTTATTTTGCAGAGATTACAACAATCCTTATCTTCCAATTAATTATTCTGCCATGGATGCTAGTACATTACAGGTATTTACTTTTTCAGAAGACCACAAGGATTCAAACATTTTACTTGTCTGTTTTGCCCTTTTATATGGACCTGTTGTTTCTACCTTTTGATGTGCCTTGGTAGTCTGCTGTTGGTGCTGACGGAAGGAAAGTGGAGGCTGAAGGCAACGTTCTTCTTGCATCAATTGAGAATATGCAATATGCTGTTACAATTGATGTTCTTCATACCGTAAGTCAAATTTGGAAAACACTTCCATAACATGCTTCATGATTTTTTTGTTGCATGTTTAATCTTTACTAACTATGATTAATCAAATTCCAGGTGTTCTCATCATTTGGTACTGTCCAGAAAATTGCTATTTTTGAGAAGAACGGGGGAACACAAGCTTTAATTCAGTACCCTGGTACGAGCCTAGGAATAGATCATCACAGGCTTCAAATTACCAATCAATCCAATCAGTTTTTTCGGGGAACTAGTGAAGCTTGAACTGCCAAATCTGGGAAACCTTAGATCTGTACAAAAATAATATTTTTAGCTATCAGATGAGGTTCTGCGGGAAAAACAATGTGCTTTTCCTGTCCCAGAAATAAGAGGCTTTTGCATCTTTAGAAGTCATTGCATTTGCTGTGACTCCGCACTCCAGTGGGTAGTCCAAGTGGGTCTGGGACTACATGAGGATCCAGCCTATTTTTGTGCAAGTATGCGTGTAGGGGTTAGGGAACGTGAGGCTGTGAGCACAGAGCATAACCACAACTAGCACATATGTTTGAGGTTCAATATTGCAATGTCGTGAGTTTTAATTGATCTGGTAATCTTGTATGTTCAATGTTGATTGCAATTTCTAAATTTGCAATGTCGTGAGCTTCAATTTATCCGGTAAAAATAGTTGATGATCATTATAGAAGAGAATGTATCTTGGTGTCATTGATAAAATTTAGCAAGAGCTTAACAATAAGTAAGTTACTAATTGCTTTATCTTTGCCTAGAAAATCAAGTACTAGTTTTGATCCTTGTCTAGAAAAAGGAAAAAGAGAGAGCGAAGCAACACTAGCTAGCAGTTGGAGCAGATACATTGCACAATAGAGTACTAGTTGTTGTTGTTGGGATAGATCGATCTTGTTAGTTGTTTTAATATTTGTTTGACAGATATCGATGTTATTGTTTTCTTTATTATTCAGATTACTCACATGATACTTAATTAGCAGAATTTTTTAAATTAGATTGTGTGGTTTGTGCCAAACTTTAAACCATTATATGGCTTAATCATATTTATTGAGTTGGATATTTTCTCCAAAGTAAGCGAGGACCTAATTGAGACTTTCATGACTATGAGAAAGCGCAAAGTGAAGAATCTAGAGTAGTATTGTAATCTCCTATTTATGTAAGACCTTATTTCATATTTGAACAATTTATATTGTATTTTTTGCAAAAGTGTTGAATTTACGATATTATGATATATTTTTTAATACATTTGTATTGTGCTTTTAGGAATTTTTTACTTATATATTGTTCTCGCAGTCTTATGAAAAGTTGGAGTGCCTACCCAATGCAAAAAATCCTAGCTCTGCCACTGCCGCACTCCTTAATCAATCTGCTTATATGACCATTTACTTTCTGTCGGCTAAACATGCAACGGATTCTGTTTATTCTTTCATGCGCTTTTGTATAGAAATAATTCATCATAATCTGATTAAATCTTCCACTACACTTTAGATGTAACTACAGCTGCAGTTGCAAAGGAAGCATTGGAAGGGCATTGTGTCTATGATGGTGGCTACTGTAAGCTTCACCTGTCATACTCTCGTCATACTGATCTGAATGTAAAGGTATAATAGGTGACTTTGTTTAGTGTACTTTAGTCTTAAAAATCATCTAGGCGATACATGTAACACTGTTTATGTGTTTATGTAACACTGTTCATAAAACCCTATGTTTATGTAACACTGGGATGCCGTATTTTGATTTGTCCCTCATATTAACTCGTACATTCCATTCGTCTTTCAGGCACATAGTGACAAGAGCAGGGATTACACAATTCCAGCAGGTATAATCCAAGGGATACCGCAACCCCCTGGTGTACCGGCAACATCCTCTGGGTGGCACGGTAATCCTCAAGCAGCCAGTGCATATGCCTCACCTGGCGTTGCTGCTCAAAGCCACAGTACCAATGGACAAGTGCCAAATTGGAATCAGGGCAACTCAGGGTATCCCCCAGCCCCAGGAGCATATCCAGGCCAGATGTGCTCATCTCCGGTGCAGTATGCAGCATCAGGGGGCTTCCCTGCCTCTCCCGCTGCTCCGCCGCACGGGTCCCATGCTTCGCAGCAGATGCCTCAACCTCACCACGTAAATCAACAGCTCAGACCTGCAGGTGCACCTGGAATGGGCCAACCACCACCACCACCACCGCAATACTACCGTTAAGTTAATTCATCTTGCATAACTGTTCTTGGTCTTTCTGATTTAAGTTTGTTCTGGCATCAATGTAATACTGTGATACCGCCATCCCAGTAATGTTTGATGGTGGTGATCGGAGATAGATATGAGTAACGAGTACATGACTATGGTTTCCCCCTTTGCTGCCATGAGTTTGTGTCAAAAGGGGTTCTATCTATCGTCAATTGGTGGCTTTGTTTCTCAGTAATCACTGGCAGGCCCGCGATTCTTGAGTCATCGAGTTGGCTTATTAGTAGATAGAGATGGAAGTTAAACAAAGTGTAGTGCTAGGTCCTGTTTAGATTAGCTAGAGCTTATAGAAAGCTGGTTTATAGCTTACAGATTGTTAAAAGTTGTTTAGTAAAAAGCTAGATGTTGTTTGAATTCTTGGATTATAAATTGGCTTTTTGTTGGTTTTATGTGTTAATTGTCTATAGTACCTTTACCTTTATTGTTAATATGCAAACGCTTGCAGGTGAGGGTTGAAAGGCAAAAGGGTTTTTTTAATATGTATTAGTTGAAATAAGTTGGCTTTTCTTAGTTTATGAGATTATAAAAAGCTGGATGGTTGAATTATTATAAGCTAGATAAAACGCTAGATTATTTGAATCAACTAACTTTTAAAAGCAACGTTCTATAAGCTCTAGCCGATCAAAGAGACCCTCAGTAGGTCTACTGGCCAAGAGTTGCTGTCACCTCCTGTTAGCACTTCAAATCTACAATTTACCAAACTGTGAAATGGGGGTACGAGGAACAGCATTTCTCACTGTGCACCGGTCAACCATGAAGTGAAACAGCTGCTTCGGTTCTGGGGCACAACGGTCTAACAAAGCAAGCAATGGGATGAGGGTAGGCAACAACCGGGAGCCCAAGACGCGAGATGTCGTAGCGCAGAATTACGCTGTAGACGAGCTGGTGAGTGAGATCTCACTGCTTGCCAATCTTGTGATGTCCCCGACTGGGGGTAGTGCTGCTGGAGCCGGAAGGCCCTACACTTGTGCCCATAGTCAAATTGTTTAGTCACTCTGTTAGGCCAACTCCAACGGGAGCCGGAAATCCAAGCCGCATCCCTGTAGTTCCGATTTTGTCGTTTCCAGCTGCTGCATTCGGTTCCAGCGGAAGAGGCATCCGCTTCTACAGTGATGCAGACGCGCGACTGTAGCACTAGGCAGCCGGCAAATTTGCCGTTGGTTTTGAGGCTCCCGTAACCCTGTAGACTGAGTATGCGTGTGGGCTCGAAGGGAGGAAGAGAGTAATGTAAGGTAGGAAATAGGGTGTCTGTTGGAGATGAAAAAATAGGGAAGACTGTAATAGTGATAGAGGATGCTGTAATAGTGTTATAGGGTGTGAATTTTTAGAGTTTCTGTTGAAGATGATCTTAAGCTGATACGCAGTGATCACCTTGTAATCGCAAGGAAAAAAAAGCTGATGCTAAAACTGGAAGGGCCCCTACACCGATGCTAGTGCGCACTGCACGCACAGCGCCGAGCTGCTCTCCACCTGGCTGCAACTAGCCAAGTAAACCGCAAAAAGCTAAAAGGGAATCGGTTGATAGAATCAAATGAGTTGTGACAGCGGCTAGGTTCAAATTCGCGGCCTGTTGCAAGATTACTACTATTATCTGTCAAATGGGTCGGCTTGTTTGGATTGAACTTTGTTTGGCTGGAAAGTTTCGGTATCTATTTTAAACTTAAAATGAATAGAAACCCCCGGAAACACCCCCGTGCAAGTCACGCTGCAAAAGCAAAAGCAACTAAGCAAGTACCTGTGCTTTCCCAATGCGTGCTTGGCTTGAGCTATCTCCAATAATGCGGCTCCATTGTCCAAATTTGTGCAACCCTTCCGTTTTGGAACAGCAATTGTAAAGAAAATAAAAACTTGCCAGTTGAAACAAACTTGATGATATTCCATGTTGTTCGTGATCTAATCACCATAGAAGGCTCCTAAAAGCCGCACTTGGCGGATGGAACCAACAACCAGTCTGCTATGGAGTGCCTCTAGTAACCACTAGGGACGAAGTCTGGATAGAATCTTGTGACACTAACCATACAGATCGATCAACCAATTTGATGTGGACGTTCTATCTGCCATCAAACTCAGTCAACGCTGAAATCTTTTGAAGCTATATTTTTTCGCCGAACAATATCTGTTCTCCAAGCTTAAAGCAGGCGTCATGATAGACGGCAGTCAAGGAAATCTCATCATGAGAGCTTGAACAATTTAGAAGCAGATCTTTCCTGCTACTTTCTGGAAAATGCCTTTTATTCAGGAGATATTTTTTCGACAATAATGCAAAGATGCAGCATGGAATGGAAAATAGTTTGTGAAGTTGTCCTTTCTTTTAGTACGTATCACATGAGAAGTTGGTCAGAACCTTTATATTGACAGATTATCGTCTCATTATCTATAGGTTTTTATAATTCAAATACCGAGTGATTTATTAAAATCTGAAATGATGATCATCAGGAAGAGTGGCTGGCTTCTTTAATGGACAGTGGATGAAGGAAAAGGTAAATGAGCAGGAAGAGATAGAAAGCTGAGGTGGTTAGGCATCTATTACATATATTAAAGGGCTAAGAATTAGAGCAAGTGTAGAGGTTAAGTTACTATAGTTACTGTTTATATAGGTTCCACATACGTGCACGTGTATACGCACGGATACATATATGCATCTATATACATGTACATGTACGTGTATGTGCAGGTATATATACATATACATGTATGTATGTGTATGTATATATACATGTATGCATATGCATATATATATATATAGATAAATAACGAAACGAATAATAGTTATATTGATAAATCGGCTGGAATAATCTAAAATGCATAGGAAAATATCTAAAAATCAAAAAATATGAAACAAATTTAGTTAGGTTCGTATTACTGTCATTCATATGTTAAAATTATGTGCATTCATGAAAGTACCAATGTTTTCCCCATAATTATATGAATGTGTTAAATATTGATAAATTCATAAATAAATATTGAGATGCCCAAAATTAACGAATTCAATTTTTGTAGTCTTCTTTTATCATGCTCTGTTAAAAAAAAAACCGGACGCGACGTAGACGCACCAATCCACCTAGTTGGCACCTAAAACTACAATAAAGTGACAAAGTCTCGGTCGCAGACGGTTGCTCAATAAAACAAAAGGATAAAATGTTTACCTGCTAATCTGTCAACGCTACATACAACTTCTGAACTTATATGTACATGAAAAGGCACCCAAAGGGGAAAAGAAGGGTTGTATACCAGAACCACCTGACTAACTTAAGGATTTATCGCCTGCCGAAGTGTGGATCAACTTTCTTAGCATTTGGTAATTTGTTTGTGAGACAAATTGTCTGCAAATCTTCCCTCAGTTCATCCTGTTGGTTCTGGCAAGACGGCAATCTTGTCAACTCTGAAACAGCACTGTCCGTGCACCAGTTACCATGAAACTGTAATAGCAAGCACAAATGTACATGGATGCTTCTCAGATCCAGTCCACAGCGATTCCATTGGTGAAGACTGAATAGGGCCGTGCATGTACCTCACGATGCTGTTCTTTGGTTTGCTGTACCTGCACATATAGGATATATAGTGGCCTCTACTAGACGCCAACAAGGTGTAAACTGAATCCTGATCCTCCATCAGCCGGATTCCATGGGCTGTGCCTTCCCATAAATGTGCCTACAGATCTTTGTGTCATTTCACAGTTCACCCACCAGATTGTTGGTTACTGGTTGCAACGGACAACCAGATGCAGAAATAGCAAGAAACTTCAGCCACCTGTATATTGCTGGAGAAGAACAATAGCACAACCACCAGCTGCACTGGAAAACTGTTCACAGTTCACACTGCAAATGCTGAGAGAAGAGAACACAGGACTGGAGGAGGAGGATTGCAAGCAATTTCAGAACCACACAGAGATCTTGTGAATGGTCTCAACCGTGTTGGAGTCTAGAGATCTTGCGATCATGGGATACATATGTGATGGTCCTATGTGGCTATGCAGCATTCAATCTGGCGGTCACGCGTGCAAACACAGGGCAGCTGCAAACTGGCTGTCAGACATAGCACATAAATGGGTCTCATATAGTCGTATCTTGCCTGAGTCACCAGTAAGCGTGCAGCATCACTGCGAAATGAACACAGGGACAATGCACGCGCGTTTCTTTTGTAGCCTACAGGCCCCTCACAGGCAGATGAACAGCATTTGTATGCTGTCAGATTTACTACTACTACTAGTTCAAATAAAAATTGCGGAATTGCTAATTATCTAGCGCATGATTTTGGGGGTCGGGTCAATCCCCTGAAAAAAAATGTTCAGGAGTCGTTTCCGGTTAAGCTCGCGCATACACTTGCACCGAGATTTTGTAAATTCTGGGTTTATTTTATAGCTATACTTTATTTATGCGGAGGCTGAAACAAGTTTCCATTTTTTTTAAAAAAGTTATATTTTATTTTTTCAGACTTACTCAATAAATGAAAAACAAGAATATATATAAAAACTAGGTATTACCGTATTTAGAAGAAAATAGACCTAAATTTGAGCCTAAAAATGCTCAAACTTTAGTGGAGGGTGTACATCCACATCTTTTACAACCCGATCTAGATTCAGTTACTGACTTTAACACAAATGGTCTTCTCTAGGCTATGTATTGATGTCCAAATAGATCGTACCTATTAGATCAGCTTGAGACACAGCATTGTAGGCATGACCTAGCCATGGTATGACCCAAAGGGTAGGCAAGCCGGGCTGACACAGCACAGCTAGCCGGGACGTGTCTGAGCGGATGCCTTAGCACGACTATGCCACAATGTAGCCCTGTCCCCGGCCCTCGCGCTGCTACCCTGCCTCATTGTCGTGCCACCTCGCCCTTGCGCCGACGTCCCGCCCCACCGTGCTGCTCTGCCCCTTAGCCTCTCTGTCTTGCCCCTGCGTCACCACCCCGCCCTCCCCGTCGTCGTGTTGTGCCCACCAGACCACCGAGTCGACCGTGCTGCAATAATGCCTGGGCAGCCTGATGGCTGACGGGTCGTGATGTGGGCCGCACTTTCGGCACGTGGATCAGCACGACGTGGCCCGTTAAACTTACCGGCCCTATCGGGCTATGCCTAGCTGGGCCAACCCAATAGACCTATTTGGACAGCACTACGGCCATATTTGTTCATAACAGTCTGAACTCTGAAGGCCTTTGAGGCAACAAAGCTTTTTTTATGACAACAAAGTTGGTAGGTACATAATTAAGTCAGTACTTAGCTATGGATAATCTTACGAGACTTGGTCTAATGTATTTACCGTTCAAATCTAATTCATAGTGTGACACATATCATATTTTCTTTCTTTTTTGTTTTCTCACATATGATTTTCTTCGGCTCCATCATAAATTTTATAATAATTTTTGTCATGTGTTATTCTATAAATTAGATTCAGACCGTAACTACATAGTTGTTACTAGTATTACTATAATTTCCTTTAATGTGTCAATTGGACCCGTCTCTAAAATTTACTTGATCCAAGTATCTCTCTATTTAAACCCCCACACTAACCCCTTCTCTTCTCTGCACTCTCTAAGTACAGAGCTTCGCTCGCACTTGCACGGTTGCGCGTACGGACGGGCGTGCCGCACTGCACACCGACAAAAATGGGATCACTAGCGACGGTGCTACTCTTTCTCGCCCTGCTGTCGCTGTCCTCTTCGGCACAAGGCTTTGGCGCCGGCCGCTTGATCAACGCCCACGCCACCTTCTACGGCGGCGCCGACGCCTCCGGCACGATGGGTGCGTAGTACCGTCTCCGGCGTCCATGAGCAGAAGCATCGCGAGTTCTTGTTTCTTACGCAGGCATTGTAAATGTGGTTGATCATATATGCTCCGACGCCGTGAAATGCATGCAGGCGGCGCGTGCGGGTACGGCGACCTGTACAGCCAGGGGTACGGCACGGAGACGACGGCGCTGAGCACGGCGCTGTTCAGCGGCGGGCGAAGCTGCGGCGCGTGCTTCGAGCTGCGGTGCGCCGGCGAGCCGCGGTCGTGCCTGCCGGGCTCCATCGTTGTGACGGCCACCAATTTCTGCCCTCCCAATTACGCGCTCCCCAACAACGCGGGCGGGTGGTGCAACCCGCCGCTCCACCACTTCGACCTCTCGCAGCCGGCCTTCCTCCGCATCGCCAGGTACCGCGCCGGCATCGTCCCCGTCGCCTACCGCAGGTACGTTACGTTACATAAGCAATCGGCCAACGCCATGCATGAGCCACTCAGCCTTGGCCCACTCATCAATGGCGCGCCGCGTACTTTGCGTGCGTGCAGGGTGGCGTGCAGGAGGCGGGGCGGCATCCGGTTCACCATCAACGGCCACTCCTACTTCAACCTGGTCCTGGTGAGCAACGTGGGCGGCGCCGGCGACGTGCGCGCGGTGGCCGTGAAGGGCGCGCGGACGCTGTGGCAGACCATGTCCCGGAACTGGGGCCAGAACTGGCAGAGCGGCGCGCTCCTCGACGGGCAGTCGCTCTCCTTCAGGGTCACCGCCAGCGACCGCCGCTCCGTCGTCTCCTATAACGTGGTGCCGGCCGGCTGGGCCTTCGGCCAGACCTTCACCGGCGTGCAGTTCGCGTGAGATCAGGCAAGCCTGCCGCGACGCAGTGCCATGTTTGGTGTTGTATGATATATGGTACATGTACAGTGTGCTTCTCATTGGGATAACATTTATAAGCTAAAATCTACTTGTAATGCGTACTAAAAATGCAACTGTTTGTATAACAGTCTACTACAATTTTCATATTTTCAGTTTTTACGGTCTTGTTATTTATCTCTCGAGTGATAATCTCTTTTTTTTAGACCGATCTCCCTTTTTTCTTATGTACCAAATTTGTGTACACAGACTTTGCTAGTTTGCTTTGAAATTTGTTAATTTTTATTGAGTCTAGAACTAGGAGTATAATCACAAAAATGTAGTCATACCAGATAGTACCAACAGGATGTAACATCTTATACTGGTATTAGTATTTGTGTTCCAGTAATGAACATAATGCCTTTGCATTATTTAATCACTGGTAGCAGGAGTATTGTATAATTTTAGTCAAAATCATTTTAGAATTTGGTCTTCTTACTCCGACGTCTCCTAAATAGATGAATTTACAACCCTTTAAAGTCGCTTGGACAGCCAAGTCCATGTCTTCAACCGTAGTTCGATCCTTCCAACCTCCTGCGTCATTTATAGCAGTTCCTAAGAGGAGAGCATATGTTTAGAAGGTTCTATGTCTGGAGTCATCCTGTTATCGTGGTGATCTACAGAAAAAAAACCCCCGGAAATGCTAAGATTCATATGTCCGAGCGAAGGGTTCTCTTCGGACGCTATGTGGCCCGCTCTCATTCACGCAAGCTCCAACTACCTCGGTCTCAGCTTGCTCTTACAACTCCCTCCTGCTTCACTCGGCTTCGTTCCCCACAGCCCCGCACGCGTTGGTCGCACAACCACCCTCTTGCTCGCTAGCATCTCGTTCTGCTCGAGCTCCCATCCTCTTGCTCACTCTTGTCATAGGAGGTAACGATTAGAACTACGAGGGGTTGGTTCGAGCTTGCGATTGAAGCCTGGGAGGTCACGATTGGAGCATGGGAGGCCACCAACCTGCTTTGCGAGGCCATGAGTGGAGCTTTATGTGGACCACTTTGCTTCCAAGTGTGTATTGAGGCCACCAGTTTTGTTTCCTCTCTCTCCTCTTTGCTGATTGTGTCATATTTTCTCCATGTCCGATGAGGTCTCATTCGATTTGTTGTAGCCCTTCCTCTGTTTGTTGTGTATGTCTCTTAACAAGATGTGTTCAACATGTGAGTTTTGATATTGTGATAATTCTTTTGGTTTACCGCAAGATTAAAATGTTGGAGTTACTTTCATTTGTTCTTTGATTATTCTCATGATTCAGGTCAAGACTGATTAAAATATCTATAGTATAAAATTTATGTTACAACATTTTAATTCAATGTGTGCAACAATCGAAAATAACCTTTGCAACATGAAGTGTCGCTATGTTGCAACTGGATTAGTTTCTTAGATGTTGTATCAGGTGATTTGGGATGTTGCAATATTTATTTTGAAGTGTTGCAGTAGAAATTTTTGAATGTTGCAATTGTTTAGGATGGTTGATATATTTAGGAAGTAAAAAACTCGATTTATAGTACCGGGATTCTTTTCATGCCATTTTTTAGTGTGATTGCGCAATTAGTCGAGCTCACTTAAGATGTCTTATGTGAGCTCAAAGTCGAGTGAGGACATGAGGCTCAAAGCCTGAAAATATTGCATGCAACATGACAGGATGTTGTGGTGTAAATTTTTCTCTAGAAATCGGATGCATACATTAAGCTATTTTGATGTTGCAAATGTTAACTTCAGATATTGCACACGCTATTTTTTTTTTATGTTGCAAGGACCGTTGAAACGTTCGATCCATCGGATGTGCGGATGCTAGAAAGTACGACAATGCTCCTCCTAAGACGTCTGAGGATGCGTTCTGCTCGGACGCTTCATTCGGCGCCACGCGTAACCCTAGACCCAAAATTTTTATTCAATCGAGTTTGCAGAGAAACGTGTCCATCTCTTGTCTCCAACAGAGCACCGCTCTTTGTCCTGCGTTCTCTGTCTCGTCCAACCCGCTATGATCAGGTCCAGGCCTTCTACTCCATGACCATCGATTGCCTTTGATGTTTCGAAGCGCGCACTGTCCACCTTCGCTGCTGTTGTTATAGCCAAGCTCCTGGAGGCGGCCGCGTTGCTGTTGGACGTTGGCGTTGGCCAAAGGCGCTAGAGTTCAAGGACACCGGGAGGCTGTTGCCGTCATCGGCGCTCGTGGGCACGCTCATGGCGCTGCAGGTGGTGCCCTTGGAGCCCTGGTAGACGTCGCCACCATGGTGCTGCAATCGTGGCCTTGTGGTCAATGGCTAGCAGCACACTAGGCCGGGGCCCGTGAGGGCCACGGCTCACCGGCACTTCTGCACGGGTGAGACGAAGTATTAAGGCATTGAATCGAACGGCGAAAAGCTTTTTTCTATGTTGCAGCAGCTGATTTTTGGATGTTAACAGATGGTTTGGGATGTTGCATTAGCTTATTTGATGTTGCACCTTGTGATTTGGTGGGATCAATTCGTTTTACTGATGTTGCAATATGGGGATTGGGATGTTGTAACAGGTGATTTGGAATGTAGGAAAAAAATTATCGATGTTGAGATTATCGTTTTATCATTTTCTTGGGGCATGTTGCATGAAACATGGCACTGATATTGCAATGGAATTTTCTCTCCTAGAATCGGATGTTAGTAAGCTACTTTTTGTTGCGTGCAACACGATGGCGTGTTGCAGTGGGAATTTTCCAGCAGAGAACAAAACGGAGAAGAGATATTCGTGCCTTTTGTTGCATGTAACACGACGGTATGTTGCGATGGGAATTTTCCAGTTTGCATCGAATGGCAGAGCTGCTGTCCAGCTATTTAGATCCGACGACCTCGAATCATTCGGAGCAAGCGCTGGCTCCGGACGTTCGGGCGCTACATTGACAAAGTACTGAAGAAATACAATATGCATAAGTGCTCTGCTACACCTGCTCCTATTATTAAGGGCGATAAGTTTGGGATATTTCAATGTCCAAGGAACCAATATGAAATTGATCAAATGAAGTCGGTTCCTTATGCTTCAGCTGTTGGAAGCATTATGTATGCTCAAGTATTTACGCGCCCTGACTTAGCTTTTGTGACCGGGATGCTTGGCAGATATCAATCAAATTCAGGACCTGACCACTGGAAAGTCGTTAAGAAAGTCCTTTGCTATTTGTAAGGCACTAAAAACTACATGCTTATATTTAGAAAATCCGATAATCTCAAAGTTATTAGTTATTCGGATGCAGACTTTGCGGGATGTGTGGATACTAAAAAATCCATGTTAGGTTATATCTTCACCCTCCCTGGAGGAGCTATCTCGTGGAAAATCTCTAAACAGATACTTACGACATCGTCAATGATGCAAGCTGAGTTTGTGGCATGTTATGAGGCTACCGGACGGCTATATGGCTAAAGAACTTTATCCTGGATTAAGAGTGGTCGACAACATTTCAAAACCACTTATATTATACTGTGATAATCAGCCCGTAGTTTTCTATACGAGTAACAACAAGTCGAGTGGTGCTTCCAAAGACATCGATATTAAGTATCATGTTGTGAAAGATAGAATCCAGGATCAAACAATAAGTGTCAAGCATATAAGTACTAAGTCAATACTTGCGGATCCACTCACTAAAGGCTTACCACCTAATATTTTTCGTGATCATGTTGCCATCATGGGGTTATTGGAAAGCCTATGATTCTGGATAAGAGGACCATAATGCAAACCAACTCCTATTAGTAATAATGAATTTCCATTTCGAGATGGAGTGATACACTATAGATATTTGGGTTTCAGCGGTATATCATTAGCCACTGTAACGCTTTGCCTCAGAGTATTGTTTTATTGAGAGTGGGCTTATGATATCAGCTTTACGATCAAGGGGGCGGGGGGAATGTTGGAATTGATCTCGGCAAACTGCTAATGTATCCTAACTAACAAGACCGAGAGATGGGAGAGTCCCGTCTCCATACGCGATGATCGGAGGCGCAATTAACACATGGTTCCGGTCCCGAATCGAGCAGCGCCATATAAATAAGGGGGTCCGATGCCTAGCGGTGCTGACTAATCCCGTGAGGTTCAAACGCCCTAACAAATCTTTCCCGATACTAACAAGACGCTGGATCGGCTTAAAGATCACCGTACCATCGACAGCATCCACATCTACACCAACGCTCTTCAACCTTACCGTCAAGCACTAATGGCGTCACCGAACGCAGGTACATGTCCATACGCTTCCGCTTAAGATGGTGTTTGATATTAGGGCTAATGATATCGTTAATTAAAGCTTAATCAAATTTATAATCAATGGCGCAGGAGGAATGCTCTCTAACATCTATGCTTGTCCTCATGACACTTCTACGTTCAATTTTAGCTCATCTCATTGTATCACGTAATTCACATTTACAAATGTGCCAGATCTGCGTAGCTCGGTACCCAAAAAAAAAAAAAAACCCACATACATGGCCTTGTGGGTGTTCCTTCTTGCAGAATGCAAGGTGAAGGCATATTTAGAATGCGGGAATTTCATGGATATGTTAAACGAGTTTCACAAGAATTGGTTCAATTTAATTAGGAATACAAAAAGTCATTATTCCAGATTGGGGATGGAGTGTTGGTTGATGATATTGTTCGGTCACGAAGAAACTCGTGTGGCCTATTAGCAAGGCACGCCAGTGATTTGTTATGAATCCATCACTTTCATTTCAACGGACTTGGCAATTGCGTTGCTAGGTTCTAAAATAAATTTGAATGTTCAAAATGAAAGTGTATTGCTACATAACTTTGATAGATTTAGTATCTTCAGTTAGATAATATCGGTTAATCTACGCCTTTTGTCTCCACTAAAATGGTAGATCCTACTCTTTTCTCTCAAAATTGATGAGTAAATTTCTAGAATATCCCTTTCTTTAGATTAATGTGGGAATCTCTATGCAGAGAGAGTGAAAGCAACGCATTAAATTTCACAAATTGTTTATGGATATATAGATTGATAAATCCCTTCTTATGCACCGAATCACTTAGCCGTCTCACTCTCCCATCAATTGGTTAAAACCAATGCGGGTTTGATTTTTGTTGCGATGGTGAGAATTGGAATCACAACACAGTAAATAAGTATATGATGGAATTAAATTTTATTTTCCCATTACACTAGAGACTTGATATTTATAGCCATACCTCAACTACACAGATCTATATTACATTGGTATCCCTCTCTGTCAAGATACTCTCGAAATATCATCAGGGTATTATAGTCATTAATATACCAGTACATGCCATACAAACATGTGATTTTACATCTATTTTCCTTTAGCTATCTTGTATCAATGAGACCTTCGACACGCTGGGTCTTGTTCCCATGGTCACCGCTAACCTCAAGGTTTCTTTAGGCTTCACTCCTTTAGACTTCTATGCAAGTTTCATTCTTTCAGGCTCCTCACTCCACATCGGCTAAACCTTAAGACCTTGCTGACTCTTTTACTGATCTTCGACTTCTTAGAGGTTTAGCTTTCAGGCTCCCTCCTTGGCCATTCTCAGGTGCGTCTTAATAATGGGTTCGAGGCGTTGGCTATTGCGACTATTAAAGGGTTGGGATTCCTCGTCATAGTTTGTACAAGGTTTTGACTCTAGATTCGACGATCTGCTTCGTTCAGCTGCTGCACGGCAAGGTGAAGAACGATGAAGGTCACCAGAGGTGAACAAAATGACCTAATTGTGTTGTTTTAGTTTCTAGGGACCTCTATGTGAAAGGAAGATGTATTTCTTCCAAGTTTAATATCATTCCATCTCTATTCCCCAAAAAAGATAACGCTCGACCAAACCTTAACGTACTACATCATCGAACGCACACCCCAAATGATCCTTGACATGAGCAAATCTTCGCAAATACGGCAAGATTTAGAGAACCACGGTCCATAAATCCTATCCTATCATGCAGTGGATCTTTTGAAACTCCTGTCAAATCAAAATTCGCTGCCGTTGACGCAGGCCACTAAACGCAAACAAGATCTATGCAAGCGCTTGCTGGAACTGGCTCTCGATTGACCACCAGCACCGAGACACTACAGGCCGCCAGGGCAAGATCGATCACCCCAGGATTTGTTTCCATGCATGGCGATCGCGGCAGTAATTGGTACGCGGCTGGACGGGCAAATCTTAGCAGCATCCACCACACTTGCTGCATCGGGCCTGCGGGATCCGGTTGGGGAGCGGCAGGAAGAAGAAGGAATTAAAGCGGAGCGTATCTCGAATTCATTCGTGTCGATCGGCCATTCTTGTCAGACAGCAGTCAGATCGCCGCCCCGGCGTCAATGCTGAGATACAGCTCAGTTTCCCGATCGGAGAATGGCGCCGTGGCCCGCTTATATAGCAACGCGCGTACGTGGAGGAGGACGGGATGGATGAGCTATAGGTAGCTTGGCGATCATGTTGAGCGGCGGCGGCGGCGGGAGCAGAGGAGCCGAGAAGAAGAGGAAGGCCGACGACGTCGTCGCGCCGCCGGCGAAGCGGGAGCCGCGGCGAGGGCTGGGCGTGGCGGAGCTGGAGAGGATCAGGGTGCATCTCGAGATGGCCGGGAGCTGCTACGTGGTCCCGTCTCTGTCGGCGCCGGCGCCTCCGCCTCCGCCAGCGCTACCTCATGCACTCGTCGCGCACGTCCCCGGCGTGGCCGCAGTGGCGCACCACCAATACGTACGCGCCTGCTGATGCAATGCCATCCATCATGGTTTCCACAGTATATATATATAACGTGATATCAAACAAGATCAAATATATATGATTCCAATTCTACTGTAGTAAAGTAACCTGCTGTGTCTGTGTGCACATAACACAGGTCGGAAATGGAGCTGTGCAAGTACAATATTTCAACCCGTATTACCGCGCCCAGCATTACGCTAATGATCCTGCTTTGACCCGGTACGTGCATAGTTTTACTAAACTAGGTCGTCGTGCCTCTTGCTTAACCAGCTAGTTTTCCGATTAATCAACATTAATTGCTTGATGCTGCAAAAGTCGACGCAGAAGACATGGCTTGCTTTGCGCTCATTCTAGTTTTTTTAAAATAAAAAGTGCACTTATTATAATTTACAGCCCTTCTTTTATTCCGTTTCTTGCATGGATTAGCAGGCTCTTTGCATCCAACGGCCATCTTTCCTGGCATCAGAAGAATCAAGTCGATCAGATTCAGAGCGCCGTCGCTGCACTTCCCGGCTTGGGACAGGCTGCATCATCATCATCTGAGGTATCACATTAACTCGCCATGCTTGACTGAGGAATTTGAAATGGCTGTAATATTATTTGTTTGGGTACCTGGCTGACCGGTCTGACATGCAGTGCTCGTCGTCGGCGTACCAGCAGCAGGATCACCATCAAGCGCAGCCGCGGCAGCTTGGCCAGACGGCGAGGCCCCAGGTTGCCTTTGTGGACCTCGTCGACTCCGACGACGACGTCGACGGAGCCGCCGTGGAAGAGCTGGACTTGGAGCTCAGACTCTAGATCGAATTTGCTGTCGAAATGTTAGGTTGTTGAATCAATGTTTAAATTCTTTGTTCTTTTGCATAGAAGCTGTCAAAATTCTTTGTACCTAATCCACAATGGAATTACGCCTTTATGGAGGGTTGACGTAAACTAGAATGGCGCCTTCATCTCAGCCGTCCGAGCGCCTACCCGATACCCGTACTATAAAGATCCTCCTCACTCGCGATTTAAAAAGAAACCATGTAAAAAACAAAAATAAATAAAATAAAACACGACGTCGTCGCCACCACTCTCGCCGTCGACGAGTCACGGCGGGCGGCGGCGTCGGCAGCGGCCGGGAGACCCGGCGGCTTACAACCATGCCTGAACCGACCACCAAACCCCTCTCCCCGCGCCCGCGCCGCCGCCGCAGTCTCTGCGGCCTCTGCCTCGGCACCGCGCTCCTCGTCCTCGTCGTCTCCGCGCTCGTCCACCTCGTCTCCCCGCCGCCGCATCGCGCTCCCCAGTCCACACGCTTCTCCGTCGTCATAGACGGCGGCAGCACGGGAACACGGGCCCACGTCTTCGCCGCGGGGCCCGACGGGCGCCTGGATCTGGCGCGCTCCGCCGTGATGCGCGTCTCCCCGGGTCTCTCGTCCTTCGCCGCCGAGCCGGCGCGGGCCGGGGAGTCGCTGCGGCCGCTGATGGAGTTCGTGAGGGAGAGGGTCGGGGGCTCCTCTGCGGAGACGGAGGTGCGGCTGATGGCCACTGCCGGGCTGCGGCTGCTCGAGGAGCGCGCCCAGGAGGCCATCTTGGCGTCCTGCAGGGACGTGCTCCGGGCCTCTGGGTTCCGGTTCGAGGACGCATGGGCCAAGGTGATCCCAGGTACTGCTGCCCCCCTTGCCAATGGCTACCTGGGAGAAGTGATTGCACAGTTTAGCTCTATGGTTAGTGGCTGATTGCATTGTGGATAGGGGATTGAGTGTTTAACTGAAGTGAGTGCAATGAATTGGAATTGCTGCCTGAATTGGAATTGGATATGCTTTGGTGAATTCGGAAATGGCTCGTTGAAATATGTAGTGGCAATGAAGTATGCGGCGGATGGCTTTGTTGAAATATGTAGATGGCTTTGTTGAAATATGTAGATGGCTTTGTTGAAATAAGTTGAGCTGTGAATACCTTCACTGTTGAAATGTTCTATTCAATTATGGAGAGAAGGTTCCTTTGGGGTTGCTAGATAATTTTTATGTTGGTTTAGTAACAGAACATCAACAAACTAAACCAACCATACAAAAAGGAAAGCAGCGATCCAAGACAATGTAGGTGTGCCAATTAGTAAGCATAAAAGTCGCTGGGGTATGGTATATCTGGATGACTTTCGTGTCATTAGCTGAATACTTTTGATTTGAATGCTTACTCAGACTGGTACCTTTTCTCCAGGCTCTGATGAAGGTATCTATGCTTGGATTGCGGCAAATTATGCTCTTGGCACACTTGGAGGGGATCCTCACAAAACCATTGGGATCATTGAACTGGGGGGCGCTTCAGCTCAGGTCGCACGATGAACACACACATTTTTTTGGTTTGCTCCCTGAGTGCATCTTGTTTAACCACAATAGAAGCTACTAAGCCACTGTAATGTAGTAAAATCCAACGGACTCGCTTACCTGAGATGGTGATTTCTAATAGGTGTCTAAATGGCTTCAGTAATTATGAATGGCCAAATTCCACTAAAACTTCCTCAATGTCAGTACACATAATAGCTTAACTTTCTGGACATATCCCAAGAATTCACAATTTTCTGACAATGTAATTGCTTCTATTTTGTTTCAGCTGACCTTTGTTTCTGATGAAGTTCTTCCTCCCGAACTGTCAAATAATTTTACTTTCGGTGATACAACATACACTCTATATACCAATAGCCTTTTAAACTTTGGTCAAGTGAGTATATCCACTGAATCCTCTACTTATACTATACTGTAAATTCTACAATGGATTAACCAGCTGATTTAATAATTTACTTTCGCAGAATGCAGCACAAGACTCGCTCTTTGAAATTTTGAGGTCTAGAGGTATTTATTTTTAATCTTTATTATTCTGTTGATGATAGAATATAATAATCAGAATAGACCTTTCCCATCCTTGCGATGGTGACAAGGGAATCCAGTATCTGATCGATTAGGGAACACTAATTCTCTTAAAAAAATACTGCAAATGGGAACTGTAAATAATCACATTAGCTGTCCATATCGTTACTTCAATAGAATGCTAATGATCAATTTGCACTATACTATAGCTATTCTGTTATGCTATATAAGTACAAATGTGCCTGAACTATAGTTCAAAACAACAGTAGTAGTTTTTCTAGTTTCATGAACAGTAAACATTGTATTGAGACATTGAATGTTTGTTGAAGCAGTTACATCCCTTGTTACATTGGTCTCACAATATGCGAAATGTGTCATAAACCAGAAGGGTTTAAATATTTTTGCTGATTAGCTTACAAAACTATTAGTCTGTAAATACCAAGTAGAGTATTTTGGCACGATCATGACTCATGCGATTGCAGGCTCTTCCAAAAATAGTACACTTGTTGATCCTTGCACTCCTAAGGGATATTCACGTAATGAAAAAGTAATGGTGGGGACAAGCGGTGCTTCAAGATCGACATTGAATAATCAATATGTTGATAATGGGAATGGAAACTTTACAGAGTGCAGATCTTCTTCGCTGATGTTACTGCAAAAAGGAAAGGGTAAGAAATATATGCAAAACCGCAAATTGTGTGCTCACTCCTTTTGTTATCCTTGAAGGCATATCCGTTTCCAGTTATTTACAGCTGTAAACGCATTTTTTGCTTTTCTTTACTATTTCTTTGCTTAAGAGTGCCAATGTGCCATAAATATCAGCTGAAGATAAGGAAAGCTGGCACCCTCATCATGCAATGCAGAGAGTTTACCTAAAGCTATAATGGACAATAGGAGGCTATTCTGTAATTCTTTGATGGCAAGAAAGATGGATTTCGTAATTGTATTGACTTGATATCTTTTTCAAATCTTGCGCACTTTAAATATTTGCTCAACTTTTTCTTGACTCTGACCAAACAAACTCATTATTATCTCTTAAATGCAGAAAAGTGCCAGTATCAACAATGCCACCTGGGATCTACTTTCGTACCTGAGCTACGTGGACATTTCCTGGCAACTGAAAATTTCTATTTTACATCAAAGGTCCACTACATGTTTCTTTTTTTTTCCCTTGTACATGCTAACCTGTTCTTATGACACTTTTAACTCTTGTACTTTCTCTATCAGTTCTTTGGACTTAAGCAGTCTTCATCCCTATCTGATTTTGTGCTTGCTGGAGAACAATTTTGTAAGCAAGATTTCTCCACTCTTAGAAAAAAGTATCCTAATCAGTCAGATGAAGCTTTCTCTCGGTATTGCTTCTCGTCAGCGTACATTGTAGCTCTACTGCATGACATTCTTGGTGTACCTCTGGACGACAAGAGGCAAGAATATTGTGCACATCGATTTTCTTAAGTGAAATTTACTCTCGAGTAATCTTATATGCTGAGTGTTGAGCTACTTTCACTTTTCCTGAGCAGGATCGAGTATTCCAACCAGGTTGGAGATGTTCAGGTTGAATGGGCCCTTGGAGCATTCATCGCACACATGCAAAATACAACTTTAGAGCCATCACACGCTGCTGCAACATCAACCCATAGCGATAGATCAATTGTTGTTGTGCTGGGGATGTTTCTTTTATGTGGAGTGTTTTTGGTGTCAAGATGGAGGAAGCCCAAGACGAAGATTATATACGACTTAGAGAAAGGTCGATACATCATAACACGCATCAGCTGACGCTGACCCTTGTGCAGCTGAACCATATTTATACGAAGGAATATATGTTGTTCTGTTGTACATCAATGTACAAGTTCAATTCTTTGTATTCGTGCTCTTAGGTAACAGTTGGGTGGGTGGGGCATGGAAGATAGCGCATTTGTGTACGGAAGCATTTGTAGAACATATTGTCATGTGCTAATTGTATTCATTTGATGAATAAATATAGTGGTTTTGGCTCATGTTATGAGCTTGATATTTTGCACATCCATATGCACTGTCATACATGAGTATGCACAGGGGCGGATCCCGGGGGGGGGGGGGGGGAGGTAGTCTTTGGGGGCTCGAGACTACTTATACTTTGTATGGTTATACGTTTAAGGCGCCAGTTTCAGGTACTGGTCCGAAAGGGCATGGGCTCAAGGCATACTTATACTTTGTATGGTTATACGTTTAAAACGTTTTTTGTTCTTGTACAAAATTGCTTAATTATCCTATTAAAATGGTTAATTATCCCCCTTCTGTGTTTTTCTCTTTCTTATATGTGTTACTGAATGCAGAGCACTAGAGATCCTGGCCAATTTTCAATAAAAGAGTTACAAAATTTTGCTACAAGAATTAATCTTTTGTGATATCTTTTAGATTTTTGCGCCGTAACCAGCATCTTTGACCTTTGCAAATACTATGTGAATTCATAAAACATAATACATATACTTATAATTGCTTCTTATTAACAAATCCAAGTCAAAGCTTCCAGTCTTCACTTTTCAGAACTTCAAATGGATCTTAGGCTAACTAAAAAGGAAATAACTTAAGGCAGATCCTAGTACAAGTCTACCGTCTATTGGCGTGGTAACGAAGTCGTGAGTATACCACTCTACATAGCTGGGTTCAAATCCCGATTCTCCTGATTTACATACTCGGGCCCTTCCAACGATTTTACTCATTTGCTTGTGATTGAAGACCCATTCGCGGGTGTATGAGAACAGTGTGCGTGTTATCCATGTAAAAAAAGAAGAAGAAAAAATCAGATTTTTTTTAAAGGAACCAGATTAGCGTATCATTGATAAAACATGAACAATACAAACCACCGATTACAACTCCTAACAAACTGATTCACCATCAGAAACACCACTCGGCCATTACCTCGCCTCGCCGAACATGGACGCGAACTGAAACTTAAGCTCGAAGCTGTTCCCTCCATCGACGAGAATACGAAATTTTTTTTCTCCACAATGAATAGCCCACTAGAGACGAGCGTTGAAAGCACTGAACGCACAGACAACACACCACAGCCAACGACCGTAACCTCACCGAATAAAAAGAGAAATGACGTCTCTAACAACAACCTCGAAACAGAATCCCATATCAACGAACATACAACATCATCCTCTGCGGTCACTGACATAGAAGCTAACGATCTAAAATTAAAACCGACACAAACACACAGGTCTACCTGACACATGCAACCCCGAAGATCTCGCATACAAAACTGAAATCACCGAAATAGGGCCAGGTGCTTTGCCCTCAAAGCCTTCTGGACCCGATACGGGCCACGCCACGTGCGAAATAGAATTTGCACTTCGCGTTTCCGAACTTCCGAAGGCTCCGTCGCAGGTCGCCGCTGCTCCAAAAGCCCTCGCGTCGCCGCCGGCCGCCGTTGGTCATCGCTGACGCATATCCAGCGGTTCTCCTTGCCCCTCGCCCCGCCCCCACTCCTCTCGACGCCAACGATGGAGGGCCTACTCCTCGACAAGCCTCTGAACCCGAACAAGCTCCTCAAGGAGCAGTAAGTCCAGCGTCCCCAGACCCTCCCTGAGGCTGCGCTCCCTACTACTCCTTCCCACCCGGCAGACTCTGAGCGTTCTCCTCCTCCTTGGTGATGCAGGTTCGTGAGCAACCTGACGGGGTCCTCCCTGGCGGAGATCGCGGCGCTCTCCACCATCGTGCCGGTGACAGATTCATTTTTTCCCCCGCGTTGATCCCCCAGTTTTTCTTTACGTGCACGCGCGGTAGAGTTGAGATTTAACATTGGTTTTTCTGTGCGCAGGCATTGGTGGTTCTGAGGAAGTGGAGCAGCGGAGGTCAGTCATCAGAAATGCTGTTAATTTTGAACTCTTCGTACATTTTACTGTGTGATTGAATCGGTTCTTACAACAAATCAGCAAGTAGTTTTCAATGGTATGATTGGAAATTTGGAATCTCAAATTCCCAGTATGCTGCATTTTTTTATATTTAGCACTTGGATCAGTTGTGATTGATGAGTACAGTGTGAGATTCTGCCATCCAGCCCAAATTCTTCATCAGCCTCAGCATCGAATATAAAACTAAGTTTAAACTTGGTTATGGAAACTTATGCCATGTTCCTCCTTTTTTTCCAAATTGTGCTGGTAAATATGATGCTATAAATGCAATGCCACACATTCCGACTTCACTGTGTTTTTTATTTAACTTGGCCTTTCAAATTCGCAGCATTTACAAATAAATAAGTTTCTTTTATGTATGGAGTAGATCTGAGAGCGTGCTGTTTCCCTTGTTCCATCATGCTTTAGATAATACTTGGAGGGATACAGCAAAGAAAAACGATGATGTCCATCCTGTTCGCAAAGATTGGATGCATTACTTTTCTGCGCTGCTTGTAGATTATCTCACTGTTGTATTGCCGATCTTGTTGGTCTTCACAGTAAGTACCCCTTTACTATATATGTTGATACTGCTTAGATGTCAGTGTTTGTAAACTAAAAAAGCCAAAAAACACGTAGAGAAAGAAGCCTTGCAGTGCAGTGCAGAGTTTAAGTTGAACAATTTTTTTTTATTTGCAAGGAAAGTGAAAATAATGATCCTTGGGTTATTCCTTCCTTGGTTTGTTTTGTAGGTCTTGGCCGAATGGGTTTATACTTGTGCCATTTCTCTTGTAATCCTGATTCCTATCTACATCATGAATAAAGGGTATTTGGTACAATATATTACACCTATTTTTGCTAAAATATTTTTTAGTTTCTGCAACTCTAAAGTCCACTTTTATATTTCCTTCTTGCAACACACAGTCCATGCTGTTCTGGAATTGATGTAATCCTGTACTCTCAGGTTTCAGTCTCATCTTAAAGCTGAACTCAATCGGCTTCCTTCACTCAGGGCAGACATTTCTTCTTACCGAGTGTCAGTGGTGTGTAAAAATGATTGATTGGAAAAAAATATTAGTTCTTCAGTACTAGAGATGTAGCAGCACTATCGAAGTATTAAAACTGATTGCATAATCTGTAGGTTCTAGTGACATGTTTGTGCATATTGGCGGTGGACTTCAAAATCTTTCCAAGACGCTATGCTAAGGCTGAAACATATGGTAGTGGCATTGTAAGTCATATCTTCAGGGTTTTTTTTTTTTTTTTTGCTTATCTAGTTCCTCATCATCAAGTATTAAAAACAATTGTGAAAGAGTTGTGCATACATAGCACAGCTGCAAATTGTGCATACATTCATAATAGTGTTTGAACTGCTAATGATATATGACTTTATTAGCTTTGCTTCAATGAACGGAGTGTTGGTCACGGAAACATAGACTAATAATCATCTGTTCTCTTTTGTTGCTGTGTTCTGTATGGACAATTTACCCCACCCTACCCCCTGGTTAGGTTGGTTATTGTTTAGTCTGCAATAACCCGTATTCATCTATGCCTTTTAAGGTTTTCTGCAATAACCTTGCTTATTGTTTTCATCCTATGCTGCCATGCATATGATTTGGAATGTATTTGCTACTATTTTTGAAAGTTCAGAAGTTGCAATGTACAATCTGAGATCATCTTCCCCATTTAATGATATAAAGAATTTGATCCATGGTCTAACAGATGGATCTTGGAGTAGGATCTTTCGTAGTGGCTAACGCACTGGTATCCAGACAAGCACGAAACATAACCTCAATGTAAGTCCTTGATTATGATGTGTTCTCATTTATCTTAACCAAAATATCTTTAGGATCATTTGGACTCAGCATGGTGTCCACTGATTCCAATGTATGCTGACAAATTATCTTGCATTTGTCTAGTATCATCACTAAAAAGTAGAACTTCTTTCACTGGCCTTGCTTTTTGGATTTGTTCATTCTGTGGCATTATTACAGTAGTTTCTGTTTGATAGGTCTGCCAATAAACAATAGTCTATACCACATTCTTATGCTGTATCTTCCAATATGCCTGCCTGTGTTCCTCAGGAGCTTCAAGGCAGCGCTGAGTTCCATAAGTCCATTAGTATTTCTTGGCTTTGCTCGCATTGTCTCCACATTGGGGGTTGATTATCAGGTAGTTTTTTTTCTTTGTGCCAATTATCCTACATTACTATTTACTCGTTGTGTCATTCATCATAATTGTCATATGCACTGACATGGAACTTTGTGTTGGTATGCCGTTTGTGAAAAAAAAAAATTATCTTTTTTGCCTTCTTTCCTCAATGGTTTATATTGTGATGCCCCATTTCCTCTTTTCTGGACACTGAAACCATATCACACAGAATTATATATACTGTACTATAGCATTTTCGCTTTTCAATAACACTGGAAGTTGAGTGATTTGATATCAATTTGCCTGGTGCAATAGAAAAGTGATTCAGTAATTCCATATTATAATCATGCATTCTGAATATGCTACATCGATTTGTTATCTTGCAGGTTCATGTAGGAGAATATGGTGTTCATTGGAACTTTTTTTTCACCCTTGCAGCAATTTCTATCCTTACATCCATTGTCAGGATTCATCCAAAATATTGTGGCTTAGTGGGTCTGCTTATCCTTGCAGGTACAAATTTTTGCAGGTACTTTACATTGCAATAATCCTGTTTTCTAAGGGTTCATTTCCTTTTTTTCCAGGATACCAGATATGGCTATCTTTTGGACTGAATGAGTACCTCATTTCTGATGAAAGAAATGCTGATATAATCAGCCAGAATAAGGAAGGTGTCTATAGCATACTTGGTAAAAAGAAAATTATACATAGTTTGTCATTTCTGTGCTTAAGATGCTGAAAAACATATAGCCCTCCAAACTTGTCAGTGTACAGATGCAGTAATACATGAAGGTTTTGCACATGCATCTTACTAACCCTATTTTTCTTCTTTTATCCTATGTGCTGTATGCTACAGTTTTTTACTTTGCTGAGCTTAAGTAAACTGATTACCTTTGGCTATTGGACCCTTTTCATATCTGAAGACCATAAATTTGCGTGCACCTTATTTTTCAAATAATTTGGTGCAACATTAATCGATTCCCTCCCCTGACACAGGATACTGGGGTATGTTTCTAATTGGTGTTTCTCTGGGTTACTATCTGTTCGTTGATACTAGTTCGAAAGGCAGGAGCAGGAACACTCAAGTGGTAAAAGTCTGGGTTCTTGCTGCATCTTTTTGGTGAGAAACAATAACCACATACATGACTAGTGGTTTTTAATATTTCCTGATTATTAAGTTTTCATCCCATGCCATATTCACAGGATTTTGGCAGTCGTCCTTGACAGCTATATTGAGAGAGTTTCTCGACGAATGGTAAGATACTAATTAACTATCCACTTGGATTCATTTTTTACACTAGCATGAAATCAATAAAGTTAAAGCCATCTTGGAGGAAGTTTTTATAAGTTACTATGCAGTTTCACAAACTATGCAGTTTCACAGCAGTTTTATGGCATGTAGAGCAGAATGTTGTGGTCTTAATAACGGAATGGCAAAATTATGTTAGTCGGGAAAGTGTATGCTGAAATGGATGAGTAATATGTAAAAGGAGTTATAGCATTTAAATTTAGAGTAAGTAAACAGCAACAACAACAACAAAGCCCTTTTTTCCCAATCAAGTTGGGGTAGGCATTAGATTAAGTACGCATGATATAAAAATTAAAAGAGACATAGCATTTAAACTTAGTTAATTTTTCCCATGAAAACCATTAGACAAAGTTATGACATGTCTTAACAAGTTAGATTTCTTGACATATTCTCTTGAGAAATTTTAGGAATTTCTTTTCATTTAGGTTTGTACTGTAAGCAGGCTCTTTCCCAAAAGTCCCAAGTTGCCAATGAAGCTTAACCTTTTCTTCTCATAGTCTTTAGATTCAACCAGAAGTTTATACATATAGCTTGAAGCCTTAAACACAGATGCAAATGAACATTATTTTCTTGAAGAAGTGAAGGGACATAGGTCTTGTTACAAGCACTGGCATTTTCTTGAAGGCTAAAGTGAAGGGACATAAGTCTAGTTGTTGCAAACACTGGCATTTTTCTTTTCTTTTTTATCAGATAAGTCATGTGTAAGAATGATAAAGTAACCCCTGGAACTTAATTCATGCCCTTTTACTTCGTGGCATAAAAAAATGATCCGAGCATTCCATTTTGCAGTGCAACTTCGCTTATGTTATGCTTGTTTTTGGCCAGAATTTTCAGGTATCTCGATCTTGCTTTCACAAATTATAATATGCATCCATTGTCACATCGGGACTCTCAGTTTAGTTAAATTGGCCTTTTCTTTAACATTTGGGGAATATCTCTGTGTATGTCAAGCTGCGGACAAGCTAGGACCACATCATGAGTTAATGATACAATATGTATTCTATCTGATAAAGTGATAATACCTACAAATTGCCCCACGATGAGACCAAAAGAAGGGCAAAAGCATTAGCTAGAAATGCCATATGCAGTCTTATATGCTTTGCATATGTTTGTAATCTTTAAATGAGGATGCTTAATGTTTCCAATCGATATAATGTGCACAGCATGGTCCAAAATTGCATTTCTACCCGTTATATTCAAAGCTAGGCCAGCTGATGCTACTATTTGACGATCGGGGAGCAACTTTCTCATATAATCAAGAAAATTGGAAGGGTGATTGTGAAGGCCACGAAATTCACTACTTGTCCAAGTATATTAGCCTGCTTTCTTAAGGGTCTACAAACATAAAGTTTGTCTGGGTTTTTTTGGGTTGTTGTTACTAGATCCATAATTGGTTTTGTTCAGGCCCCACTGTTGATGCTGACTGTGATTATCCAACAGGTTTTATCTATCCTGACGTTAGCAGGGTTCGTTTCATATGAAAATAACTTGGTTCTTGAAGATGCATTCAATCAAAATATGCTTGGTTCATTCCTTCTGGTAACATCATCGCTTGCCTTCTTTATTGACCAAAGAAATGGAACCTTTTGACTTGTGAAACGTCAAACTTGTTCAGATATTTAGGTTAAAGGAACTGAAACTTAAGTTTATTGTTGTTGTTGCAGGCAAATATCCTAACTGGCTTGGTAAATCTCTCAGTTGACACACTGTCTTCGTCTTCCCTTGCTGCCTTCATGATTATGTCAGTGTACACCTTTACTTTATGCATGGTTGCGGGTCTTGCCCATTTTTGTGGTTTTAGAATGAAATTCTGGTGATTGTGAGTTATTTGATATGTTGTATGTATTAATTGATTCTTCAGCAATCTAGCTCATTTGGAATAATGCCAAATTGCTGACCTAATTAGTTGATCCAGTCATTAACTCTGCCTACACTCTGGATCTGACTTTTTCTGGCTTGTTCACTTCATGAAACCATTGCCAAGAGAAGTGCCCAAGTTTCCTTGTGTCCCATCGAAAGAGGACGATAGCATTTAAACATACTTGACTTATCCTGTTCCAAACTGAAAAAAGCTGGCATTGAAGGTGTTGGGCTATCCTTGCACTCATACCTCCCATGGGGCGAGGACCATGGCGTACAGGTGATGGTAGTGCCCAGGCAACGAAAGCCAGGTGGTGTTCGCTCATTTGATGAGTTTGTGACTCTCAGGGCCCTGAATCAACCAAGCCGAGCACAGCTTGATAAGCTCTGCTGTAACGCAGTCATCTTTTCATATCCCCGATGTTTCATGTGATTTTTCTTTTACAGAATCTCTGCTTTCTAAGCATGCTGTAAGTTTTCGACAAAAAAAAACCTAGCAATGTTTAGCTCAAACGTAGGGGAACATCACATTCGAATTGGACGCTAACCTGGATGAGCCGGCCATGCTCCTCAGCCTATTTGCAATATCTTGCCCGCGCCAGCCTGACTGGAAGGACGGCCTTGATGGCGGTGGTCGCTGTTGCAATAAGTTTGCACGAGGACTTGTGAATTCTGTGGTGTTGGTTGACCTAATTGGAATTCCCTCAGGGTTGATGAGGAGGTGTAACTGTTGCTGGATATGACATGAAACTCTGCTAGAAAGACAGCATAGATGGGAAGTTCGAACTTCTTTTCGACTACTACTACTAGCTACTGTAACCGAAGGGAGAAACGGCGCTACCAGGCCAGCATGTGGTTGATGTGTTGTGCTGCTCTGTGGAACATACTCTGTGGAAAGGAACCTTGCTGAATTTTGCATGATTTTGCTGCTCCTGGTCTTGATCACCCTCGGTTGGTTGATCGGACGGTCCAAAACTCGCCGCCCTGGAAACGCAAGGGTCTGCTCGCCTCCTTGTATGTTTCTTCAACACAAGGAAGGTAACATCTCGGTGATTCCTGACAACTGCTATTCGCACAGTACCGTGTACAACGTACTTGCCACCGGTGCTTCGTTTCTGAGTGACGACGATTTCGTCAGTATCAGTAGTGCTCCGTCACTTGCTGGCACATGCATGGTCTGTGCCTGATCTTGCTTGCCGCTTAATCAAGAAACTTTGATGCAAAAGAGTGCGTTACTGATCAACAGCACGCAGGACACACATGGGTACAGAATGCATGAAAGCTGTACTGGACGGAGCCCCTTAATTTCGGGGCTGGGAGAAGTACAAACCGGCTCATTATTGCTGAGCCTGATCGTTGAGACCTCAAGTTTCGCCGGAAACTGCTACGCCGGTGTGATTCACGGGCGCCCCACATTGAATTGTGTCGATCGCGAGAGCTTGTCGCCTCGATCCATCGCCGGCTGACCCGGTCTTCTTCTGCATGCAGCTTTGGTTGGTTGGTGCCCTGATTAAGTGTATAGCTTCTTTCTCTTGCATTCAGGGTTAATTTGATAGATTCTTTCTCTCCATTTGCATCTCCAAATTCATATCACTTTCCCATACACATTCACAAAATTTCTAGAGTGTAAAATGGTCTTAATAAAAAAAGGCACCAATATCGACTATCGCCTCATCAAAGGATGCGAGACATTGACACCAAGAGTGCTACTCCCTCTATTCTTCTTTTTTTTTTTTTTTGAAGTTGCATTTCCCTTTACATGGAACATGAGTACATGACATGGTAATGCTGGTACATATAGAGTACACTTGTGCCACTTCTACACGTTGCAACTCTCATAAATTCCCAAGATTTTCACTAGGTTCGTGCTAATAGTAGTTTTTGTGCCTTCTTTTAGAATTCCTAGTCTTGGATGCATATTTCAATCCCGATGCAAGAGTTGATGTGCCGTGGACCGCGTGTTCACTTTTGGTCACTGCGCACCATTTATTCCCGCGGGTTGACCTTCTAGACATGCATTGTCCTCGTGTGCATGCATGGGCTTGCAGGAGTTCTGTAGCTTAAAGCCGGTACTGCAGCACTGTACTGGGTAGTACTTAAAGTACCAAGGCATGTACGCATGCATGCATACATGTAGAAGTAGTACTACCTCCCATCCCAGATATAACTATACATTGACACGGTTTCTAAATTGCCAGTTTGACGAATGATATGTATAAAAATATATTATTTTAAATAGAAAAGGTTGTGTATTATAAATGTATTTGTAGTGATGAATATATTAACATTAACATTTTGTTGAGTTATATATATGTTTTTTTTAGTATTGATGGTTAAAGTTAAAAAGGTTTGACTTAAGACAAACATAAATAGACTTATATTTGGGATGGAAGGGAGTACAAGTTCACTAGCAATACTTCATATATCGATTGAGCATATCTCTTGCGTTCGCGAGAAAAGGTCAAGAGGTGAGGACATGGCAAAGCCAATTACAAGATAATTGAGTAAGAGAAAGAGCTGGACACTTGGGGTCCCAGACGTCATCGAGGCAAAATGCGATCAGCGTCGAAATGGTATGTTTTCTTCTTGGAATGGCGAGCGAGCTTAATTTGCGTCGAGCCGTCAGTCGTCCGTAGCCAACAAACTAGATAGCTAGCTGTTACATGCGGCGCGAGTCAAACATCAATCGCTAGCTTGCACGCGTGCATCATCGCATCTGTGCCGTGCGTGCGAAACTTGAGCTTCATGCGTGCGTGTCTATCGGTGGCTCGAGCGTACGTGCCCATTTGAACTGCATGCGTGTGAGCCGCATATGAGCTAGCAGTATGCCAGTCTCTTGGCACGATCGATGTGATAGCTTGAGTAGTCCCTTTTTATTACTCTTTTTTTTTTTAAAGAGAGAGCTTGAGTAGTTCACAAAGCGAGGGAAAGGAGAAAGAAGCGCCAAAAGATGCACGTGAGTTGCGACTTGCGAGTAGTCAACTACCGGACGATATATCCACTGGATGAGGATCGCTCTGAGCAGAGGAGTGTGTCATGACTCATGAGCTAGCCAGCTTACGGTAAATGAAATGATCTTCCTGAGCTTTGGCTCTCCGACTTGTGCTCCTTCTATACTATGCTACCATGAATACAAGATCACTCTACCCTCTGACTTTGCTTTTCCTGAACAAGGTGAGCGCTAAGCTATCTACAGTGCTACTACATACATACACATGTTTGTCCTTGCCGTCTCCGTGTGCCGTGTACGCCTATATAAATACACGGGCCTCTACCCCTGGCCGGGACCCTTGTCCTTGGTACGCGTACACTGCACCTTCAACCACCAAGCATAAATCTCCTTGAACTCGATCCCTTTCTTGATTCATCGATCGATTGATAGATCTGCGCGTTGATGGGGCGGCCGCCGTGCCGCGACGAGGAGGGCGTGAAGAAGGGGCCGTGGACGCCCGAGGAGGACCTCGTCCTCGTCTCCTACGTCCAGGATCATGGCCCCGGCAACTGGCGCGCCGTCCCCGCCAAAACAGGTACCGACTGCATGCTCACCTGCAGGCGTGTCGTCGTCGTCGACCGCACGTAGTTTTCGCGCGGCGTGACTTGCTTTGAGCATGAGCGTGAGCAGGGCTGATGCGGTGCAGCAAGAGCTGCCGGCTGCGGTGGACCAACTACCTCCGCCCGGGCATCCGCCGCGGCGGCTTCTCCGACCAGGAGGACAGGCTCATCGTCCACCTCCAGGCGCTCCTTGGCAACCGGTGGGCCGCCATCGCCTCCTACCTCCCCGACCGCACCGACAACGACGTCAAGAACTACTGGAACACACACCTCAAAAAGAAAATCATGCCCCAGCAACAACAGCTGCAGCAGCAGCATCAGCAGCGCGCCTCCCCCTCGGCATCGCCGCCGCCGCCCTCTCAGAGCCAGTGGGAGCTCAGGCTGCAGACGGACATCGACCTCGCCAGACGCGCCCTGCGCGAGGCCCTCTCCGTCGACGCCGCCGGCCCGATGAACACCACGAGCCAGGCGTTGCCTGGCGAGCCGGCCGCGCGCGCGCACAGCGCGCGCAACATCTTCGGCATGCTGGACGGGTGGGCACCGGCGCCAGCTGGGAAGAGCCCGGCGACGCCGCCTCGCGCGGCCGAGAGCACCTCCGGGTCGACGCCGGAGCTCACCGACGGCTCCGGCTCCACCTCCATCGCGTCCAAGCGCGCTGCGCGGGTGGCCGGCCCGCTGTTCGGGCGCGACGCGGAGGTGCCGCAGCTCTCGGCGATCGAGTCGTGGCTGCTGGAGGACGACAGCGGCGAGCAGCAGCCGGCGCAGGAGGGCCTGCCGCTCGATGCCGCCCTGCATAATTTTGCGTTCTAAAGTTTAATTATCAATAATCAAAGATTTTCTAGGCTGCTTAATTTATCAATAATCGAATGTAGGTAGTGGTTGCTAATCTAATTCTCGTCCGTACAAGAGTACGCGGATCGACTATTTGCATTCCCAAAGTAAAACCATGATGCGAGTGACGTTGAAATGCACGTGTTGTACTAGCAAGCATATAAATTTATCTTATGGCCTGCTTCAAAAACATGTTATTTCCCCCCAAATTCGTACGGGATTTGAACTGATCTATGTGAAGTTTTTTTTTTATAAAATCTTAGTGAAATTCATACGCCCCAAATAGACAGACAATCGTTGAACCGGTCCAATAACCCACCTGACATATAGCTACAGACTGAATTCGCCAGCAAAGAATCTGACGAAATTATGCGTATACTTATGGCCCGTTTGGTAGCGCTGTGTGATTCTATGTGAAAAATAGAAGTTGTTTTTTTCAGCTTTCTAATTTTTAATTTATTTCAGATAATTACTCTCACAGATTTCACTCAGAGAGCTAAAAACTGAAAGCTGCTGTTTAACAGAGCTCTTCTAATTCCAACTAAAAAGTTACTCTAAAAACTCTGCCAAACAAAACCTTACAACGAAAACCATATCATTCTGTCTTTTCAGCGATTAAACCGTGTGAAATTCAAGACCTATAATTATGAAACTGGAAGCAACCGTTTTTTGCCAAAAGATTTACGCAACTCGAAAACTAGCATAATTAAATAGAGCTTGTCTGGGTGCTGAATGCTGATCCACGGAGCAGGTATGGGCATGGGCATGGGCGATGGGACGCGACGCCACCTTGTGCTGTGCTCGACTGCTCGTACGACGGTTGCCCGTTGGCCTATAAGGTTTTTCATTCTAGAACCGAACTTCATTGGGCCGACACCGTGCCCTCCTTCCAGCCATTACTCATCTCAATGCATCTGGTAGAGGTGCCGACCCCAAAACGCGTGACTTGTTGCTTCGTAACTTTTAACCAACAGACACCCAGTGAAAACGGAGGCACCAATTCATTTTTATACAAATCCAGTGGACACAAAACTGGCTTACAAAATTATTTTGCAGGCGCGCTGAATTACGATCTGATCTCACACCCTCTTTCTGTCTCTCTGATCTGTCCTCTTCTCTCGCTCGACGCCCTCTCTCCTCCCCATGGCCAAGGTGCATACTGAAATACAGCCACCATTGCATCCCATTCTCGAAGAACAGTGCATGCATAAGGTGGGCAAAATCCAAGTAACCTTTTTGTTTTAAAGTTAAAATCTTGAGTTCAAAGATCCGTATTGCTTGAGTTCATGGTAGAATTTCGGGGTTCAAATTAATTTGAGTCCAAACCTGATTGATGTGTATTCAAAGAAGTCACTTCTTTGAGTTCAAAATTGAAATTCAGGGGTAAAATGTGAAAACTAGGTGTTTAAAGTTTGTGATTTGTTTGAGTTCAAATATATAACTTGGTTGATCTCATGACTCACATGTTAGTGTCTCTGTTCCTCAAGATCTGATCGTCTACTTCTCTATTACTCAGTTCAAAGTTGGAGGAGCAGCTCGCTGACTTGAGCAAGCCACTCGCGCCCGTGTGTTAACTATTAAACCCCTCTCCTTACCTATTTAGATCCTTTGGTATCAACGTCACGATGATCCTCGTCCCATTTCCAGATTTTTACTGTGTGACAATGCCGGTGCCTGTCATTTCTTGCCCCCAGAAATCCTGCCATTTACCACCGGTTTAAAGGGTCGGTATGGATGTCAAGATTCATCAGTTTTTGTCACAGCTAGGTAGGATCTGACAGTGACTTTCTAGGCCAGCGATCGTACTTTCAGTCCTTTGCAGTGCAGTGCTACTTGCTGTTAGCCGGCCCTGCACTTCCTGACGCAACACAGTGATGATGCTGTACCGGCCTCTCTTGCGATTGTAGTTACTAATTAAGCATTTAAGTTGAGTTGAAATACCATTACTACTTTTGTGTGATGGACTCGAGTCCAGCAGCTAAGCAACTTGAAGTGCCTGCTGTTTGGAGAAAAGTCAATTAATATCTTCTTCCTATAAAATATGATGCAAAGGATATTATTTTTAAAAAAAATCACAAAAGATTTTAAAATTGTCTCTAGTTTTTTTAAAAAACAATTTGTGATTTTTTATTTTTTTTTAATTTTTAGGGTTTTGTAACAAAGCTAAGTTTTTCAACAAAACAAATTCTGAAGATAAAATTGAAAATCCAAGTGACTTGTGGAAGGTTTTTCATTTTTCCCATTAGAGGCTCTATTGGCTGAAGCGGAGAGGGTATGGAGCAGCTCGGAGGCTTGTCCGCCATCCCACGTGGTCGTTAGCTCGTTAAGCTTATGGCCTTTTTCGGATTTGATGGAGTCCGGCCAATGGACGTGTTACTTCTCAACCATATATATTAGGCAAATTATACAATACAATTAAATAATTATAGACCATCTATCTTATTACATCGTAATAAAGAATGTAACCACCTATTAACTCCTATATGTAATGGGTCACTCATAATTATTATTTTTATTTTTATGCTTTTGTTTTGAAAAGTCAATTAATATCTATTAATTAGTTGTTTTTTCTTTTGGAAAGTTTTGGTATGGATGGTTGTGGTCGCATTCTGCTCCCATTGGATTTTGGTATGGTCATAAAGTTTTGGTACGGTTGGTTTAATGTGATGGATGAGTTAACAAAAAAGAGTATTAGTCCACGTGTACCTATGAACCAGCACCGGATTTTGGTATCATCACAAAGTTTTCGTACGGTTAGTTCAACGTGACGGTTGAGTTAAAAAAAACATATTGATTCATGTGTACATAACACGTCTTGGTTTCATGTATACACAGTAACATGATGGTTCGGTTAAAAAATGAAACATATGATGGTTTATGTGTACCACTCGGATGTGTGTACGTTCGGAAGGTTCGTATGAGCATACACATGATAGGATGTACTAATTGCGCACGTTGATTAATTTTTTGACCGGAATTTTCTTTATAATTTATAGAGGTATGACTAATCCCTAATTATTAAATTTGGAATGATAACATGTGATGATTCATAGGGTGTACACCACACATGCTAACATATATGAAATTTTTGTGTTACCACACATGTAACATAGCTAAATCCAATGATATGTAGAAAATTTAAAGGACGTGCAGTTTTCATTGGGCGCCCTATATGAAATTTGAAATACCTGATAATGTGATAGTGTACCACACAACGTGTGAATGTAACAATTGTTTTAGCATGTGTATAGTGTCGTTCCTACCTAGCAACGTAATTATCAAGTGACGTGGTAGAGTACACCATTGAACTTGGAAATGTGACGTGAAGCGTGACAGTGTAGCATCATGTAATGTGAGAACGTAAAATATATGTTAGTGCGTATAAGGTATAGTTCCGATCAGATAGGCATGATAATTGAGTGACACTTACTTCGAGACATCTCTCTAGATTACGCGATATTGCGAATGTTATATTGGACCAGTGTACCCCTGATGAACATGTAGTCTACATATTGATGTGAGGTGTATAATCTAATCATCACATGATATCCCTATTGTCACATGTGTTATAAAAGATGCTTAAAGTCTTAGGTCCTTATAGGGAAGCATCCACGAGAGCGAGGGTCAACGAAGCGGAAGCAAGAATATTGGCTTGAATAATGAAAACATTTGCGAGAATCCAATGGCCCAAAAACATTGTTAACAAAGCGGCACTACAGGACATCACATATGTAGCGTCACATCAGTGTCGGTTCAACAGTAATCGGTACTGAAGACGTATCAGTGCCGGTTCTTAAACTCCCGCGTATGAATAATAGCTGAAGAGATAAGAATCGGTACTGATAGTCAATATTAGTGTCGGTTTTTTGGCTAGAACTAGTATTGATACATCAGTGCCGGTTTCAGCCACGAATCGATACTGATAGTGATTGTACTGATAATCAGTATCAGTGTCGGTTCTAGTTATGAATCGCCACTGATGATTGCTATTGTCACAGATCATCTTTAAAAATTCATAGCTTTTTCACATAAAGTCGGATGAAAAAAAATTTATATGAAAATTATAGCTCTCGATGAGATCTACAACTTTATAGTTGAAAACTTTTAAATTTGAGGTTATATAAATACCCAAATAATTATAATAAAGTTACAGCAGTGATCGATGATAGCTCACATTAAAAAATTCATAACTTTTTCACACGAAATCTGATGGTGAGAAACTTTATATGAAAATTGTAGCTCTCGATGAGATCTACAACCTTGTAGTTGATCACTTTTTTATTTGAGATCATTTAAATATCTAAATAGCTATTCAAACGTTCAGTCAAAAGATATCAAAAGAATTTATTTTGCTACTATACTCATGAACGGACGATAGCTGAGATGGTTAGAGGGGTTATGTGTGCGCACAGACTATGAGGTCTTGAGTTCGAGTCTTGGTTACCGCATATGAGTGAATATCACATGACTTTGCGAATATTGGGCATGATCGGATGGGCAGCCTCTGGTCAGGTGCATTTGGTCGCGAAAAAAAATTGGAACTTTTTTGGTCCGAAAAACGTTAAATCGAGACCGACTATCAGTGCCGGTTGATGGCTCCAACCGGTACTAATAGTGATTTTCATTGCCGAGTAATCAGTGTCGGTTCAAAATCCGCTACTTATAGCGATTTTTAACCGGCACTAATAAAATGTCTTGGTGTAGTGTGGAACCTTGTTTTCGTGTGACTTCATGATGTGTCTTGATTGATGTCATAGTTATAAAAACGTTTGAACCTATGTTTGTTTAATTGTGACATGTTTTTTATTGATTTATTTTTGTAATGGTATCATTTGATTTGTACTGAAGCTACCGGAATGCTGTCTCCGTAAGCAATGGTGCAGTGAGCTATTCGGTTTAAGCCATAAACATATTGAGCACAGGTTCTTCTAATGTTATCTAGTGATGGAACCCCTTTCTGTTCCCTTTGCTCGATTGCTTCAGATGTTCAATGTAGACAGATGAATATGGTTTACAAGTTAACCTATCTCTGCCTCTAACAAGTCACAGCTCTAGAAGTATTCCAGCCCTGAATGGAAACCTTCAGCTTCCACAACACACAGTATACCATACCAGGATCAAACACACAGTACTGGCAAGCCTCAGCTTCTGGCCGACCACAGTTCACAGAACAAGAAAATTAGAATAGTAGCTTATGGGCACTAAACACACAGTATACCATAACAGGATAAGATCACGCCCATAATTGCAGAACAGACTATTACATAAATGATTTATCAGGATACTCATGTACAGACGGTTTTGTAGAGCTATCTGTGCAAAGATTATCACATACGACTCTAAATCAGAACCATCTGTGATAACGACAAGACCCCTCCGTAAGTGGTGTCACGCTTTTAGTACAGACAGCTCTAATTACGAGCCGTCTGTATTAATATCATAGATAGTTTGTAATTAGAGCCGTCTGTATTAATATTACAGACGGCTCTAATTACGAGCTATCTGTAATAAAACCAGTATCACAGACGGCTCTAAATTGGAGCCGTCTGTAATATTAATACAGACGGCTTTTATTTGAACCGTTTGTAATGAAAAAAAAAATATCACAGACGGTTCCAAATAGAAACCGTCCATATAATTAATATAGACGGCTCCAAATACGAGCCATTTGAGAAAATGGTCAGGGAGAGGTGGGATACTTTATTACAAACGGCTCCAAATATGAAGCCGTTTGTACTATTAGAATAGTACATCATCCCCTATCTCAGGATCAAAGCAAAGTAGTGGTGTCTAAACAGTAAACAACATCGCGCAGCTTTTGGAAGAAGAGGGCGATTTTGACAAAAAAAAATCGTTAGATTTCGGTGAAAGCATGAAGATTCATTAGCATTTGTGTCTCCAACATCGCGCAACTAAATTCTATTTTGATTTAGATGGTCTAGATTTTGGTTTGGAGAACTAGGTAGATCTAGATCTAGATTTTGTTTTTCATAAAGATATAGTTTTGTTTTATTAATTAGATGATGTAGATTTGTGCTCTAATTTAGTCTTGAGAGATCAACTATATCTACATCTAGACTTAGATTATTTTTCATGATGATCTAGAATATATTAGTTGTTCTAGGTATATATGAAGTTCAAAGTAGAGATGAATGTTTAATTATGTGATACTATAAATGACTAGCTTTAATCTAGTGTTGTAGATAAATTTTGAATTTTCGGTATATAAATATAAAATTATCAATAACTATAGTATTTAACGATAAGTTTTGAATTAATGTTTGCCCTTATTTTTAGGTATTAATGTATATAGTATAATAATAATTATTAATTATTTTTGAATTAATTTGTATGGTTCATTCATGCATGCAAAGCAAGTTCTTTGTCCATTGGGAGTAGATGTAGAAAGGATATATACATGTCCGAACGACTGTATCCTCTACCGTAAAGATCTATCAGACTTGCATTCAAGTCCAGTGTGCAAAGCATCTCGATACAAGTGTAAGAGTCAATCAGACGATGGCGAGGTAAAGAAAGGAATTCCTGCTAAGGTGCTGTGGTATCTACCTATAATTTCGTGTCTTAAGCGTTTGTTTGCGAATCGAAAAGAGGCTAAATTGTTGTGCTGGCACTCGGAAGGCCGCAAGCAAGATAAAAAGCTAAGGCACCTTACCGATTCTCCCTAGTGGAGAAACATCGACATGATCTTCGATGATTTTGGTGCAGAACCACGGAATATAAGGTTTACTTTGAGCACGGACGAGATGAATCCTTTTAAGAACATGGGTAGCAAACATAGCACTTGGCCAGTTGATCTCAGTATTTACAATCTATCTCCTTGGTTGTGTATGAAGTGTTATTAATTGCAGTCTATGCTTAATGAACTGCCTAACTCATCGATATGCTCATTCATCTACATTACTCTTATGCGTAGATTTATGATTCAAGAAGCTAGGAGAGAGAATTTGAGAATTGGATTCCTCGACCCACAGGTCATATGTGGGTCAACTATCACTTGGTCTCCGGGGAGGTCGAGAAATACGTCACGGAGGCCATGGTTGCTCTCTGTGGATCGAATGACCTTATTCTTCTACTGTACAACTACCGAGACCATTGGATACTAGTTTGTATCTATACACATAATCAACATTGCATATACTTTGACTCGATGTACTACGACCCAGAAAGGTATTCAGATTTGATAGATTTGTTGATAAGGGCATTCGCGAAGCATGTTTCTATGGGCGAGATTGTACGGAGAAATAAACCCTCAGCGACCCAACAACATAAGTTCCCAGTAATAATTCCTCTATCGCACATCAATTTACCGTATAATATGCATTCTATAGAACAAAATGTACTGTGCACAAATTTCTGCAGTGTCACAAGCAGCTGCAGGGTACCAACCTCTATGGGTTCTATATTGCCCAGTATATGCTGCAAATCGTTGGCTCTAGTCCATCAATATATCTGCTGGTTAGTGTAATTATAGTATATTAAAAAGCATTTTTCATCGTTGTGCCTAACTACTTAAATTTTCTTCTATAGACGTATAAATTTCCTACATGTAACCTCATGAAGGGCAGTCTAATGTATATTCAAAAACGGCTCATCCAGTTCATACTTGTGAAGATCATAAAGGAGATCAGCGAATTTTATGATCCTGAAAACTTTAGGAGCTAAGGTTTGTAATCTCAACAAAAGCTGATCATTTTAATATATTAAAAATACTTGCATTTTGCAGTCTATTGATGTATTATACCTTTATGGCTATGATATAGAAAATAAAGCAAATAAACTCATTACTTCCTTTTAATCCAGTTTGCTAAACCTAATTTGTTGATTTATATATTGTCAGGCACAGGATTGACTCAAGAATAAAGAACGAAGAATGCTTTGCAAATGTTGTGAGCCTTTGTAATATTGACATTTTACTTCTATTTATGTGTGACTTTGTGACTTTGTAATGTTGTAAGGCTTTGTAATATTGACTTTGTGGTATTGAATGAAGATGGTCGATCTACAAAGTGTATGGAGTTTAAATGTAAATGATCTGTTATATGTATGACATACTGTTTTGTGTATTTTGTTATTCATATGTTAGTTACAAATGGTTTTAGGAATACAACTGTCTGTACAAATACTTTTTATAATGACCTTTGTTATATAGTACAGACGGCTCGAAATTAAAATCATCTGTATTGTCTCATAGTACAGATAGCTCCAATAACAAGCTATCTGTACTGTTACTATATCACAGACAGCTCAAAACTTCGAACCGTATATGATATTACATAATACAGACGGCTCTTGTTTGGAGCCATCTGTATTATTACTATATCACAGACAGCTCGAGACTCTAAGCCGTCTGTGATATTCTATAGTACAGATGGCTAGTGATTAGAGCCGTATGTACAAAAGTTCTGTACATATGATTCACAATCCGTTTGTACAAATTTGATTTGTATAGATTTTTTTTCACAAACGGTTCGAAAAACTGTCCTACACGGGATTTTCGAACCGTCTATAAAAATAATCTTTCCAATAGTGAGATGCAATAGATTACTCATTTGCGAGTACCAAAAGAATTATTCAGACATAAGAATTTAAACTAATAAACTTAAATGAATTATCCCATGTACAGCCAGAGAAAAAAGCTGTTGTTGAATAAATATTTCAATAAGCTTTTCCTCAAAAAATACATAATTTAATAACCTACACTCAAATGGTTTCATACCGTATACCTTGTGAAATCAGTGTAGAACAAGGCTTGATTTGTTGATTAATGGTCCATGCAGCATCCAGTGATACTAGAATTTTTAGGAACTAGCAAAATCTTACTACACAAAGTCAAATATTAAAGAACCATAGCTTAATCTATTGATAAGGCGTATGCTCATAATTCTCTCACTGCGTTACATGCATTTTGTTCTTCTGTTCTCTGATTTACATAATACATCATTTATATGCTGGGGATTAACATTTAAAGAGATTATGCTACAAAACTTATTCATTTGATAAATGAAACGCTGTACCAAATTGTATCGGTAAATACAAGAACCAATTCCTTACAATGCGGCACCGTGAACCCTGTATTGGCATTTCATCCAACACATCAGTGGCAATGTGGCATGACAAACCAAGAATGAGAAGGAACAACTTTACCAGTCCAATTTCCATCTTTGTATGCTACTTGTCTTAGCATTTCGTTCAACACCTTAATGACATGACATGGTAAAACCAAAAATAAGAAGGAACAACACGATAGAGGCAAAATCCAAAATTAAACAACATATGTGAACGTATGTATCGAAATAGATAACATGTAGTCGTATTTACGAATTTAGCATCCGTATTCGGCACACGGTCGATTTTTGGTACATGGTGTACCGGCACACCGTGTGCCGAATATGCCACTATTACCCGTATTCAGCACACGGTGTGCCGAAAATCATCTGTATCTGGCACACGGTGTGCCGAATACGGGCAACCGTGCGTATTCGACACATTGTGTGCCGAAAATGCCTATTTTCTGACAAATTTTTTGGTTTTTTCTGCATGTGTTATTATTTTATGTAATGTCCAAATATGGTTGTGGCCGGTTGCGGTTTGATTATGTCATTTAATACCGGCATGTTGTTATTTCATGTAATTGGCAACTTTCAACTAAATTTGAAATTATTTGCTAATTTAATTGTCATTTTATGCCGGTGTGTTGGCACTTCATGTAATTGGAAAATTTCAACAAAATTTAAAATTATTTACCAGTGTGTTACCATTTCATGTAATTGCCAACTTTCAATAAAATTTGAAATTATTTGCTAATTTAACTGTACATTTCAAATTGCATGAAGAAAGAAAGCATATAGTCTCTAAGTGAAAGTGCATCTAGCCCTCCTAAGTGGGTTTTGGCTTATTGATGACAAAACGATTAAGGAACTAATATGTTTATCGAAGCTATGAACAGGTTTTAGTCTCAATTGTGAAGACTCACGACGATTGACGTCCCTCAAAAAGAAAAGAGAAACAGTGTGTAGTACTCAATAGGATTTAAATTTTTCTATATTTGAAATTGAGTCTAGGTTAGCCGTACTATTAAGAGTGTTGCAATTGTTAGCTTTCATGGTGTCTCAATGCTCAAAATAACCTTTTAGAACCAATAGTTGAGAGACATATTCACCCACGAACACCGGGAAAAATAGGCAGTGTGTACTGAGTCTGGAGTCTTCGGTGTTCACCGGATACTCCGGTACTCAGTGTTTAGGCTGGAGTCTCTGAGAAAGACTCCGCCAGAAGAGCCTCGGTTCTGAATATTTTTAATTGTCTGAAGTCTCCGATGTTCACCGGATACTCCGGTATTTGGTGAATTTTTGACCGGAGTCTCCGAGAGAGACTCCGCTAGGGGTGCCTCGGTTAAGCTTTTATTTTTAAAAGAAAAAGACCGGAGTCTCCTGTGTTCACCGGATACTCCGGGTAGAAAATGTTTTTGGCCAGAGTCTCCGAGAGAGACTCCGTTAGGGGTGCCTCGGTTAGCATTTAATTTAAATGACCGGAGTCTCCAGTGTTCACCGAATACTCCAGTACCTGGAGAGGCCGGAGAGTCTGGCAAGTCTCCAGACTTTTTCTCCGTGGTGACTAAGTCTAGTCCGGAGACTCCAGTGTTCACCGGAGACTCCGGGCAGTTCAACAAAACCGTAACGGCTAGTTCTAACACCATTCTAACCCCGTTTTGGATTTCAGGCTGAAGACTCCGGTGTTCACCGGATACTCCGGGGTAGGTATGTCAGAACTGTAGTGGCTAAATTTTGAGAGTGAGCTATATATACCCCCACACCCCCTACCATTTATTGCTTGCTATTGCTGCTGAGCTCCACTTTCACAAAGCTTGCCAAGAGCATTTAAAAGCCCTCCAAACATCTCTAGTGCTTAGTTTTGCGTCAAATTTGAGAGATTGTATTTGCGAGTGAAGTTGAGTCAATTGAGCATTGAGTTCATCATCGAGCATACATTGTAATCATTTCTCTTGGAGCCTTGTACTCCTAAACGGCAAGGCGTCACCCGTAGAGTACTCAATCATTGTGAAGTGCCACGGGAAGTTTGTAATCGACATCGACTTGAGTAAGAAAACTAGCTTGATCTTTGTGGTCGCTAGAAGAGGATAGGGTTGGAAAAGACCCGGCTCTTTGTGAGCTCCTCAACGGAGATGTAGGCACTTCTTTGTGAGTTGGCCGAACTCCGGGATAATTTGTTGTCTCATCTCTTGTGCAAGTTTTACTAGTTGTGTAGTTTTGGGATTTTTCCCATATAATTACTTTTTGTGATCATCTTGCTATTAACTCTTCTTGTTTAGGCATTGTGCTGGTAATAGAACTAGTACTATCTTTTAGTCCTTAGTTATACTTCCTTAGCTTCAGTTGTTCTCGAGATCCTGTATAGACCGGATAATCCAAACTAGACCGGATACTCCAGACAGATCGGAGTATCCGACCTTCACCGGAGTATCAGGCATCTGTTTAATCCGTTGTTTAGTTTAAATTTTCAGAAAAGACTATTCACCCCCCCTCTAGGCAACTTTAAGTACATTCATTAAGGCAGTGGAAAGCTTAACACTTAGGTATGTTTGAACATGCACAACATTAACCCAAACCCTTGTATCATTGAGCGTCTCAAGATGGCGGTGGAAAGTGCGACGTAAATTAGTGAAGAAATGTCAGTTGTGCCAATCAAGGCTATCAGGGTAAGATGGTTGTCGTCTCCGAGGTGGTGGTTGGAAGTTCTGAGGACGGGTACAAGGAAATCCAACATCATCTTCACAGTCATCACGGTTCTCCGGAGATGGAGGCCTCAGAGGGAGGGGTGAGGTGGCATGAAATCGTCGCCGTCATCATCTTGAGCTATCACAGTAGGAGCACGTCCTATTTCATTGTTGGTGGGACACCATATCGATGTGGCGTGTGAACGTCCTCTTGTAGTGTTCGTTGAACTTTCTCCTGTATGGCTGGTAGAACGTCGAGACATTGGTGGTATGAAATCATCATCCGCATCGGCCTCGTCATTTTCAAGTAGAATAGTGGAGGACGCTCTTGTACCCCTTAGGTTCGCTGATCTTCGTTGTCTTCTACGCAAACCAGGTATCACACCCTCGCCGAAGAGCAAATGTATTGCCAAGAAGTGTGGGATTTCTTTGTTTATCAACTCTGCACCTTCTGGGAACGCCTAACACAGAAGAGGAGCATTCGAATCAACGACAATAAGATAAGTAGGGTGACCAAATAGGAAATGATGAACCTAAAAGTGGGATGCATACTGGTCGGGCAACATCGTCATCTTTCTTTGCCTCATACAGAAACCTAGCATAGAAGGATGGTCAACTAGTTCGCACACCCTGAGGTATATTTGGTGGCGCTCGTGCAAGAGGGCCTTAAGGTCGCAGTTGTTACATGTAGGAGCGAAGCGGTCAACGCAGAACAGGGATGCTCAAGCTACAAGTGTATTGCTTAGTGTCTTGCGTCCGAAGGAGTTCAACAAAGTAGATGGACTCGAGGAGGCTAAGCAAATTTGGGAAACTCTCCAAGTTGCTTATGAAGGCACTACAAGCGTGAGAGAGTCTAAGATAGAGCTACTTGAGGGCAAGCTAGGAAGATTCGTAATGAAAAATCTTGAAACTCCTCAAGCCATGTATGATCGGAGGATGGTGCTTGTAAACAAGCTAAGAGGACCTGGGAGTGAAGACATTGATGATCACAAAGTGGTGAAAAGATTGTGTAGAGCTTTTGCTCCTAAAAATCCCACTTTGGTGACACTTCTCCGAGAGAGAAGAGACTACAAAAGTCTTACACCAAGCAATGTGCTTGGAATGATACTTGCAATGAGCTCATGGAAGAAGAAGCTAATAAAGTGAAGATTCATGCCAAGCAAAGCTCAACCTCTAAGAACAAGGAGGTTGCATTCAAGGCAAGAAAAAGCAAACAAATTCAAGAATCAAGTACAAGTGAAGAAGAAAGCTCCGAAGATGAAGAGATAGCCTTCTTTGTGAAAAGATTCAAGAAATTCATGAAGAAGGGAGGCTACTCCAAATGCAAGAGAGACATGTCCAAGAAGAGAACATCTAGAAGGGCATGCTATGAATATGGCGAAATTGGCCATTTCATAGCCGATTGTCCCAACAAGAAGAAGGGAAAAGACAATAAGAGAAATACAAGACCCGCAAGAAGAAATATTCGGGTCAAGCACACATTGGAGAGGAGTGGGATTAAATTCTGACTCCGACTCCGATGATGAAGGGGTTGCCACCATTGCCATCCGTGAGCCTACACAAAGAAAATCACTCTTAATGAGTGATGATGATGATGACTCCCCCAAGTGCTTCATGGCTAAAGACCGCAAGGTAAAATCTCAATCCAAGTTCCTAGATAGCGATAGTGAGTATGATAGTGATTGTGATAGCTTGTTTAAAGACTTAAATAAAAATGTCATGGCTAAGATAAAAGAGTTAATGGATACAATAGATAGTCATGAGGAGACCCTCGAGAGACAAGAGGACTTGCTCATCCTTGAAAAGGAGAGAAACCTTGAACTCGAGGAGCTCTTTGCTAAAGAGAAGGATAAAGTTGAGAAATTGTCAAATGATTGTGATTTAGCCAATTTCCCAATTGCTAATCTTAAGAGTAACAATTCTATGCTTCAAGAGAAATTATCATGTTTGGATAAAAATTATAAAACTCTTGAAATGCAAATTGATACCTTTAAGAGTGGCTCATCCAACTCTAATGAAGCAAACTTGCTATCTAGTGCATCCACTAGCAACGGATGCTCTCGTTGTTTCAATGTTGATATAAATGTTTGAACCATTAATGTTGAATCCTTGCAAGCATTACAAAAAAGAAATGAGAGGCTAAACAACTTGGTCAGATATGGATGCATCAAAACTTATAAATCAAAAGATGCACTCTACAATACCATTCAAGCCAAAGACAACAAGCTAAAGAGAGGTCTTGGATTTGACCAATACACGAGCAAGCCAAATGGTCATGTGATGATAAATGGAGTGGAATGCCTCAAGTTCGTCAAAGGAGGCAAGCAAGATGGTCACACGGCTCAAGCAAAACAACCAAAGGCTCATGCTCCTCAATCCACATTTTGTGCCTCTTATATACTCAAGAGAAACCACCGTGGTAAAGTGGTTGCTCTCTATGTTGGTCCCCGCACAAAGATAGAGTTGTCAAAAGGAATGTGTGGGTACCAAAGGTGCTTGTGACTAACGCTAAAGGACCCAAATAAATTTGGATACCTAAAATAAAAGCATAACTTTGTTTTGTAGGCATACTCCTCCGTGGATCAAGTTGGGCCATTGATAGTGGATGTACAAATCACATGACCGGAGAAAAGAGTATGTTTTCTTCTTTTGAAGAAGATGGAGGACCTCATGAAAACATCGTTTTTGGCGATAATGGAAAAGGAGAGGTAATAGGCCTAGGTAAAATTGCCATGTCCAATGATCACTCTATTTCAAATGTTTTGTTAGTCAAGTCTCTCAATTATAATTTGTTATCCGTGTCACAATTATGTGAGATATGTTATAATTGCTTTTTTACTAATGAGGGTGTGATCGTCTCTAAAAGGGAAGATGCCTCAATAGCTTTCACCAGTAAGTTGAAAGGTAAACTTTATCTTGTTGATTTTTCAACGGATGAAGTAAAGCCTAAAACTTGCTTGATGGCTAAGTCTAGCATGGGTTGACTTTGGCATCGCCGACTAGCCCATGTTGGCATGAGGAATTTTTCTAAACTTCAAAAGGGTGAGCACATTCTAGGACTAACAAATATTTCTTTTAAGAAAAATAGAATTTGTAGTGCTTGTCAAGCGTGAAAACAAGTCGGAGCACCTCATCCCGCCAAGAACGTGATGACAACTACAAGACCATTATAGCTTCTCCATATGGATTTATTTGGGCCGATTGCCTACATAAGTATTAGCGGTAACAAATATGGTTTAGTTATTGTTGATGACTTTTCACGTTTCACTTGGGTATTTTTTTTGCATGACAAAAGTGAAACACAATCCATATTCAAGAAATTTGTAAAAAGAGCCCAAAATGAGTTTGAAGTGAAGATCAAAAGGGTGAGAAACGACAATGGAAGCGAGTTAAAGAATATATAAGTTGAAGAGTTTCTTGATGAAGAAGGGATCAAGCATGAATTCTCGGCACCCTACTCCCCCCAACAACATGGAGTGGTCGAGAGAAAGAATATGACTCTAATTGAGTCGGCAAGAACAATGCTTAATGAATACAAAGTATCTAATCAATTTTGGACGAAAGCAATCAACATCGCAGCCATACCATCAATCGGTTGTATCTTCACAAGATATTGAACAAGACCGCATATGAGCTCCTAACCGGTAACAAACTGAATGTTTCTTACTTTAAAGTCTTTGTACCAAATTCTTTATTTTGAAAAAGAAAGCTAAGAGTTCTAAATTTGCTCCAAAAGTAGATAAAGGCTTTATGCCTTGGTTATGGATCAAATGCCTACGCCTTCCGTGTTTTCAACAAAACCACCGGTTGTGTTGAAATTGCGAGAGACGTGGTATTTGATGAATCTAACTACTCCCAAGTGGAGAAAGTTGATCCTAATATGCTAGGTGATGAAAAAATTCCAAGCGAAGCAATCAAGAAGATGGCAATTGGTGAAATCAAGCCTCTAGAACCACAAAAGCTACAAGGGGCTCAAAATGATCAATATCAACCATCTTTATCAATGCAAGTGGAACCATCAACATCAATTTAAGATCAAGGAGATAAACAACCTCAAGACCAAAATCAAGCCTATGAAGACTCAAATAAATTCTTAGATGATGAAGTGGAAGATATTCAACATTAATCTCAAGTGTCATACCCACATGTTCATCAAAGCATCCAAAGAGATCACTTGGTGGACAACATACTTGGTGATATACAAAAAGGGTTAATTACTCGCTCAAGAATTGCAAATTTTTGTGAATTTTACTCTTTTGTTTCCTCTTTGGAGCCTTTGAAGGTAGAAGAAGCCCTTGATGATCCTGATTGGGTGATGGCCATGCAAGAGGAGTTAAACAACTTTAAAAGGAATGAAGTCTGGTCCTTAGTGGAAAAACCAAAACAAAATATAATTGGCACAAAATGGGTCTTCCACAACAAACAAGACGAAAATGGGATAGTCACAAGGAACAAGGCAAGGTTGGTTTCTCAAGGGTTCACGCAAATTGAAGGTTTAGATTTTGGTGTATGCTTCCGTAGCTAGGCTTGAGTCAATTCGCATATTATTAGCCTATGCTACTCACCATGATTTCAAGCTATACCAAATGGATGTGAAGAGTGTATTTCTTAATGGACCAATTTTCAAATTGGTATATGTGGAGCAACCATCCGATTTTGAAGATTCCAAGTATCATTCACATGTCTACAAACTCTATAAGACGCTCTATGGGCTAAAGCAAGCCCCAAAAGCATGGTATGAATGTCTTAGGGATTTTCTTATTAAAAAGAGCTTTGAAATAGGCAAAGTTGATTATACTCTTTTTACTAAATAAATTGATAATGATTTATTTGTTTTGAAAAATATATATCGATGACATTATATTTGGTTCTACTAATTAACAATTTTGTGAATATTTTAGTAGGATTAAGACAATATGGTTTGAGATGTCAATGATGGGAGAATTAAAGTTCTTTCTTGGATTTCAAATCAAATAAATCAAGGAAGAAACTTTTATTTATCAAACAAAATATATCAAAGATATGCTCAAAAAGTTTCATATGGAGAATGCCAAACCCATCAAGACACCCATGCAAACCAATGGTCATCTCGATCTCAATGAAGACGGAAAAAGCATGAATCAAAAGGTATATCGCTCCATGATAGGTTCTTTACTTTATCTTTGTGCATCTAGGCCCGATATCATGCTTAGTATGTGCATGTGTGCAAGATTTCAAGTCGATCCAAAAGAGTGCCATTTAGTAGCCATTAAGAGGATTCTTCGATATTTAGTTCATACACCTTACCTTAGCTTATGGTATCCTAAAGGATCATCCTTCGACCTTATCGGCTATTCGGATTCCAATTATGCCAGTTGTAAAGTGGATAGAAATAGCACCTCGGGGACTTGCCAATTCTTAGGTAGGTCCTTGGTGTCTTGGTCTTCAAAGAAACAAAACTCCGTAGCCCTATCCATCGCCGAAGCCGAATATGTTACCGCGGGAGCTTGTTGTGCTCAACTCCTATGGATGAGGCAAACATTGAGAGATTATGGCAACAACATGTCCAAAATTCCACTTTTGTGTGATAATGAGAGTGCCATCAAAATAGCCAACAACCCCGTGCAACACTCAAGAACCAAGCACATAGATATTAGAAATCACTTCTTGAGAGACCATGCAACAAAAGGGGATATCGACATTCACCATGTGAGAATCGAAAGATAACTAGCCGATATCCTCACTAATCCACTAGACGAGCAAAGGTTTTGCGAGTTGAGAAGTGAATTAAATATCCTAGATTCTCACAACGTGGCTTGAACTGTTGCATACATTTGATTGTTATAGTGTTATAGTTTTCTTAGCTAGGAGTTTGCAAAAATTGCATTTTGTGTGCTATTTTTTAAATTATTTGATTATTTGATCTTTCGATCATATTTTGCTACTTGTGATCATGGTTATGTAATGATGCTTGTTGGTTGATCATAAGTGGCAAAATAGTCTTATATGTCCAACTATTCATCTCCCGAAAAATTCCTTCTCAAATCTCAGCTTTCTCAAATTTTGTCATAGTTCCAGGTGCCGGAAGGTCCGGTGTTCGCCGGAGTATCCGGTACCTGATACTGTTCATGCATTCGTTGTTTTCTGTCCAGACTCTAGATCCCGGAATGTCCGGTCTTCACCGGAGTATCCGGTAAAGTGTCAGGTCTGAAGTCTTCGGTCTACACCAGAGTCTCCGGGCTCTCCAGATCTTTTTATCTCTACTCTACCCGAACAGTTATCCTTCTTCCTCAAACACATCTTCTCTCAACCTCTCTCCTCTCAAGCAATCCCCTCCGGCGATTTTCAAGAGTAACCAAGGAGTTTCATCATCTCTCGTTGTTTCTCACTCGAATCCAAGGTCGGAAACTCCGGACTTCCCTATTCATCGACTCTCCGAAGTATTTTGCCCTAAAAAGGTACTTTTTCGAAAAATCTCCCGATCTCTCAATGCCCTTCTCTAGAATCAATTTCCTTTGGTAGACTAGCTCATTATCCATCTTAGAACTTTTTGCTCCAACAGTTTCATCTTTTGTTGGACGAATCTCCCAAAACCCTAAGCTTTTGGGTCTGGCTCGGGTTGACCAGAGTATCCGGTGAACACCGGATACTCCGGCATCTGTCAGAATCTCTGATACAGCTCTTTCATCAAGCATATCTCACGGCCTCTTAAATCCTTACTTCTCATGTATCTCAGGGATCTCGATATGGCGGGAGATAGATATGTGCAAGGTCACACATTTGAGAGAAAGAAGAAGCAAAAGAGTGATCTTCGTGCACAAGAGCTAAGTGCACCGGCACAATCTGAGGATAGTGGCAGTGGGCATGCAAGTGGCGAGCGAGTTCGGAAGGTGGTAAAGAAAGTGAAATCACCTCAAGCCACTGGATGTGGCATTCGTCTTGAAGAAGACACTTTTGATGAAGGGTCACAAAGAACCAATGTTGGTCCAGGCAGGACCAAAAATCAAGCTGGCAGAGGTCGAGAAAGTGGACGAGGAAGGGGATCAGCCCCTGTGACAGCAAGAAGAGGTAAAAGAAGCATGCCTTCTTGAGAAGAGAGAGGCAAAGGTATTGCCATAGGGAGCAGCTCTGAGTCTCCTGATGCCTTTGAAGAAGAGCATGAAGAGGAGCGAGAGGAGGATAATGTGATAGGGCCTCTGAAACTTCACAGACCTCCCAAAACAGCTTCATCATTTGATACTCCAAAGCAAACAGTCAACTACACGAAGCATGTTTCGAAGGTGAACTCTGAGAGGCACACAAATCCATTTGAATATGAGAAGAATGTCACTGACTACCATTTCTGGATTGATTTCCAATCGGACTTTTACGAGACGGTCATTCTCACCAAAAAGAAGCCTATAACCCATACGCAATGGATAGATTAAGACTATATGGCACAGAAGGATGATTCTGTGTTCAATGAGGTTATAGCTGCATGTGAGCACAAAAAGGTGAAGAACATCATGGCTTTCAAATATGATTGGTGGGAAGAAGTAATTGCACAATTATATGCCACGGTCTGGTTCGATGGAGCAGAAAATCCATTCAAGCATTGGATGACAGAAGGAGAGCAGTACAAAGTGAGCTTTAGAGCTTTTGCTCACCACTTTCGGTTTGATACTCGTGACACACATAAGGATCAAATTCACAACGAGCATCAACTCACTTTGGAAGAGTTAGGCTTTATGTATCTCAATCATGGAAGAGTTGAGTTTGGAAAACTCATCGGTATGAGGCCTTTCAACAGATGTTTGAACTCACTATTTTGACTCACATTGGCACCCAAAAGCGGAGATGCAAATACAGTGCAGAGTATCTCAAGGAATCTTCTCGCCTCCATGTCCAATGATCATGCACCTTTTAGCGTTGCATATTTTCTGTGGGAAGAAATATTCTTTACTTCAAAATCACCTGTCAAGAGTTGTGGGTACGCTCCTTACATCATGTCCATCATCGAGCGTGTATCCAAGAAGACTTTTGTGAAAGAGATCAAACACGAGCCATATCGTAGGAGGCCTCTGAATATCAAACCTCCATCTCCTTCGCCATCTCCTCCTCGTGTCCCCCCTGAGCACAAGGAAGATTGCTTCAAGACGTGCTCCACCATGATGATCATCTTTTATAAAGAGCGCTCTCAAGGCCATCTTTAATGTGTGTACTCATAATGCCACTCAGATTAAAGAGCAGAATGCTAGACTGAAGAAGATGGAAAAGCGCCAAAAGGTAATGTATGCTTCAATGAACCTTCAGCCGCCCTACTCTCCTATTGCCTCAGACGAAGTAGAGAGTGCACCAGTTGAATTTGAGAATCTGTGGGCTTGGTATGATGAAGCCCAAGCGGCTGCTGAGAGCTCTCAAGTGCAACATGACGACGATTCCTCTAATGCCGAAGATGTCCCTACAACAAGCTCTTCTCACAATGGCAACAACGATGGAAGTGGGGATGACGACGACGGCAATGATATCTACGAAGAAAGCAGTGATTAGTCTCTCTCCTCTTTTTGGTGCTTGATGCCAAAGGGGGAGAGATGTCAGTTTCTTTCTTTTTTCAGCTTTGAACTCTTATCTCTTCATCGCAGTTGGACATTGAGACATATCTATTGTTTGTGATGAACTATGTGGTTTGTTTAAAAATTTGTAAGACATCTTATGTTAGTGTGATGCTTGTCGAGCCTATCGTGCTTTATTTATTAGATTGAGTGTGATATATATCTTGTCATATGCATCTTGAATACTTTTGTATACTCAATCATGCATCCCACGGATCCTAGGATATAGGGGGAGCTCTTGCAAAATTTTCTTTTACATATGTGCATTTGAGCTAAACTCGATTCTCAATCAATGCACACATTTAGGGGGAGCTCGCCATATCTTCTAGAATTCAAAATCCTTTTCATTCAGCTATCTTTTGTAAGCTTTAATCGTGTTATCATCAATCACCAAAAAGGGAGAGATTGAAAGTGTACCTAGGCCCCGTAAGTGGGTTTTGGCTTATTGATGACAAAACGATTAAGGAACTAATATGTTTATCAAAGCTATGAACAGGTTTTAGTCTCAATTATGAAGACTCACGACGATTGACGCCCCTCGAAAAGAAAAGAGAAGCAGTGTGTAGTACTCAATAGGATTTAAATTGTTCTATATTTGAAATTGAGTCTAGGTTATCCGTACTATTAAGAGAGTTGCAATTGTTAGCTTTCATGGTGTCTCAATGCTCAAAATAACCTTTTAGAACCAATAGTTGAGAGACACATTCACCCACGGACACCGAAAAAAATAGGCAGTGTGTATTGAGTCCGGAGTCTTCGGTGTTCACCGGATACTCCGGTACTCAGTGTTTAGGCTGGAGTCTCCGAGAAAGACTCCGCCAGAAAAGCCTTGGTTCCGAATATTTTTAATTGTCCAGAGTCTCCAGTGTTCACTGGATACTACGGTAGTTGGTGAATTTTTGGCTGGAGTCTCCGAGAGAAACTCCGCCAGGGGTGCCTTGGTTAAGCTTTTATTTTTAATAGAAAAAGACCGGAGTCTCTGGTGTTCACCGGATACTCCGGGTAGAAAAAGTTTTTGGCCGGAGTCTCCAAGAGAGACTCCGCCAGGGGTGCCTCGGTTAGCATTTAATTTAAATGATCGGAGTCTCCGGTGTTCACAGAATACTCCGGTACCTGAAGAGGCCGGAGAGTCCGGCAAGTCTCCGGACTTTTTCTCCGTGGTGACTAAGTCTGGTCCGGAGACTCCGGTGTTCACCGGAGACTCCGGGCAGTTCAACAGAACCGTAACGGCTAGTTCTGACACCGTTCTAACCCCGTTTTGGATTTCAGGCTGGAGACTCCTGTGTTTACCGGATACTCTGGGGTAGATATGTCAGAACAATACCGGCTAGTTTTTTAGAGTGAGCTATATATACCCCTACACCCCCTACTATTTATTGCTTGATGTTGCTGCTGAGCTCCACTTTCACAAAGCTTCCCAAGAGCATTTAAAAGCCCTCCAAACATCTCTAGTGCTTAATTTTGTGCCAAATTTGAGAGATTGTGTTTGCGAGTGAAGTTGAATCAATTGAGCATTGAGTTCATCATCGAGCATACATTGTGATCATTTCTCTTGAAGCCTTGGCTCCTAAACAGTAAGACATCGGCCGTAGAGCACCCAATCATTGTGAAGTGCCATGGGAAGTTTGTAATCGACATCGACTTGAGTAAGAAAACTAGCTTGATCTTTGTGGTCGTTAGAAGAAGATAGGGTTGGAAAAGACCCGGCTCTTTGTGAGCTCCTTAACGGAGACGTAGGCACTTCTTCGTGAGTTGGCCGAACTCCGGGATAATTTGTTGTCTCATCTCTTGTGCAAGTTTTACTAGTTGTGTAGTTTTGGGATTTTTCCCATATAATTACTTTTTGTGATCATCTTGCTATTAACTCTTGTTGTTTAGGCATTGTGCTGGTAATAGAACTAGTACTATCTTTTAGTCCTTAGTTATACTTGCTTAGCTTCAGTTGTTCTCGAGATCTTGTATAGACCGGATAATCCGGACTAGACCGGATACTCTGGACAGATCAGAGTATCCGACCTTCACCGAAGTATCCGGTATCTGTTTAATCCGCTGTTTAGTTTTAATTTTTAGAAAAGACTATTCACCCCCCCTCTAGGCAACTTTAAGTACATTCATTAAGGAAGTGGGCAGCCTTAACACTTAGGTATGTTTGAACATGTACAACATTAACCCAAACCCCTGTATCATTGAGTGTCTCAAGATGGCGGTGGAAAGTGACGACGTAAATTAGTGAAGAAATGCCAGTTGTGCCAGTCAAGACTATCAGGGTAAGATGGTTGTCGTCTCCGAGGTGGTGGTTGGAAGTTCTAAGGACGGGTACAAGGAAATCCAACATCATCTTCACGGTCATCACGGTCCTTCGGAGATGGAGGCCCCGGAGGGAGGGGCGAGGTGGCATGAAATCATCGTCGTCATCATCTTGAGCTATCATAGTAATAGCACGTCCTATTTCGTTGTTGGTGGGACACCATATCGATGTGGCGTGTGAACATCCTCTTGTAGTGTTGGTTGAACCTTCTCTTGTATGGCTGGTAGAACGTCGAGGCATTGGTGGTATGAAATCATCGTCCGCATTGGCCTCGTCATTTTCAGGTAGAATAGTAGAGGACGCTCTTGTACCCCTTAGGTTCGCTGATCTTCGTTGTCTTCTACGCAAACCAGGTATCACACCCCCGCCGAAGAGCATATGCATTGCTAAGAAGTGTGGGATTTCTTTGTTGATCAACTCTACGTCTTCTGGGATGCCTAACGCAGAAGAGGAGCATTCGAATCAACGACAATAAGATAAGTACGGTGACCAAATAGAAAATGATGAACCTATATGTGGGATGTATACTGGTCGGGCAACATCGTCATCCTTCTTTGCCTCATACAAAAACCTAGCATAGAAGGATGGTCAACTGGTTCGCACACCCTGGAGTATATTTGGTGGCGCTCGTGCAAGAGGGCCTTAAGATCGTCAGTTGTTACATGTAGGAGCGGAGCGGTCAACGCAAAATAAGACGGTCTTGCATGCAATTTGGACACAGCTTAGATTAGGTTGCTCTCATTGAAGGGATCATCATTCCCTCCATGCACAACCTGTAAGGAGGCATTTAGTGCTATATCGATCGTTGTATGTGTCCATAGATAGTCTGTACTAGAATATCCCACCATATATGTATTGATCTTTGACTGCAACGTTCTTGCTCTGTACCAAAGTACGAATCGTTGATTATTTAATAAACATTAAACATGTATTAAATATCATAAATAATATATACAAATACTTAATAAGTAATTCATAAATAAGTTATCTGTCCTAATTATTTGACATATATTATGTAAATTAAATGTAATTACTTTAAACTACAATGCATAAGATATAGTACAAATGAGTACACAATATAGTGAATAACACATGTGTCATTAACAAGTGCAAGTGCACCGAACAACTGCACTGGCTCATTAACGACGATGACGCCACACGCAATCCCTAGGAGTGTAAGCGTTTGGCGGGTGTGTGGCCCTCATCCCAACGACCTGCGTTGGCCCCTGCCACGTGTGCTCTTGCTCATCATCATCATCGTCGTGTCATGTTGCACCTCCACCGAACGTGTATCCAGAACCGTTTACTCGGCCCTGCATGTACCACGATGTAGGATCCTCATGCGGAAGTATGGACGCGGTAGTACGTGCTTCGATAGAGTCCAGAATACCGAAGTCTCATCATGTTGGTACCATTGTGAACCCCCAGGTGCATCGGAATATTGGGGGTACTGGCCGCTTAGTAGTTCGGTGAAGCTACCCGCCTGTAATGCAGTAGCCCATTTAAAATCTTGTGTGTCGCTCCAGGTTGGCGTTTGCTGTGTGCAGTCAATGATATTCCCGTGATGAGTTGATACTACTGGTGGAGGTGTATGCATAGTCTGAGGAGATTGTGTCCACTGAGGGGCAGGGGACCCAGTGTACACTGCTCGAGAGCAGGAGTCTCCGTGAACTCCTCGGCTTCAGCACAAGAACGTGGCACATGATGGGTCACAGACGAAGTTGCCTCCCATGATTGTGCCTCACGGGCACTGGACGAGCGCCTACTATACCCCCTCGAACGCGGGGCACAACCACCTAGACCACATAACATGGACAACAAGCGAGACCCTCTCGTCCTCATGTAGTCTCAGAGAGGGTTCCGATCTCTCCGTATTGATGACCCACTTGCTTCCCCATATGCTTGTTTCGCCTACGTATGCATTTCGTACCCCGCTTCAGTCTGTATTTGATGAGGGTCATATCAGTAATACGGATGTATAACTAATGAAAATCGTTAGAAGTACAGCATCACTTACCACCACATGAGAGAAGACGGGCACGATCCTCGGGGAAGGGTCTGGGGGCTGGCGATACGATTCCACTAAGTAAGGTGGCACATGTGTGGGAATGGTACCACAAAAGGTACTCTCAGTACGTGCCATCGTCGTATTGTCCCACAGGAACGACGACATCCACTGCACCTAACTCCGTCCACCTGTTTATGGGCTCCGCATTAATCTTAGATCAGTCATGCGTGCCTGCGTTCCCTTATGCGCTCCTCCTGTACGTGACATAAACAGTTATAATTTTGTAACATGGATCACCTAACGTAATAATGGTACGTACAATAACATCCGTAACGGCTATAGGATTTCCATCCGCAGCGGCTACAAAGGAATTGTTGCTTACCAGAGTTGACTCGGCTAATTCAATTTGGGTCGGTAGAAGAACCATTACCGAAGTTGTTGATGATTTCTTAGAAAGTAAATTTATAGGATTCTGTGTAAAAAGATTCTCGTAAGATCTTATCTATGTTATTCTTGTGATTCAATTGTTGTACTGAAGAAAAGATAGTGAGTGAACACGTGTCATAACAGGAAAAATAGTCTTTTATAGAACTAAATCCTATAGAATTTGCTTCCTATTTATTGGACCGGTATAAACAACTGTACCTTCACATATGCTAAGTTCGCCAGTAGAATTGGCTCATTGGCATGTGAACTATTTACAAATCTTAAATTTAGTGTTACAATTTGAGAGATAATTGATTTCGTAATCAGCAACAATGTGAAAATTGGGTTTGTATGCGTTGTTAAATAGGGGGGAAAAGGTCCAACTACTCAACATCATGTATTTTAATTATTTCCATTTATGAATATATTTGTTCAACACTCAACTTAGTGCATATTTTCAGACGCACAAACGTCCTTTCTTGTACTATGGTTTCTTAATTCCTCAGTTATATGGATTATACTGAATGGATCAGTAATGTGAAGTACTCATCCTGTCCTATACTTTATATGTGCTATTCATTTTTTTCTCTGCTACCACCTTCCTAGAATTTGTTGCCAATCTGTTTTGTTCATACATACATAATCTTGTGTAATGCGGAACATATGGATCTCTAACTTTTGTACCAAATGTGTAGCTTCTATTATACAGTTGTAGGTATTTTTTTTAATCTTGTTGTTTTGCTTACCTACTGTTATAAAAAACTAGAGGTATTACAAATATAACGTAACCAAAACAAACATCCAACCCACACTAAAATTTAGATACCAAATAACCTTTAGTTTTTTACGGTCTAACATTTTTAAATCTACCATCTATAAATTGCCTTTTAGAATCTCAAGCTAAAACAAAAAGACCTTAGAGCCTATTTATTTTAGCTAGAGATCGTGAAAAACAACTAGTAAATTATGGATTTTAAGAAACTAAATTGTAAAAAGGTAGATTGCACAATCTACATAAGCTAGTGGACGATAGTCGTTAGCGACCCTTAAATCGGTATCCCCCAGATTAAAGAGACTTCACGACATATTACTGAATTGATACAATCTAAAGACTAAATTGTTAAAAACTAGATTATATAATCTGTCTATTTATTTCGGTTTATAAGTTATAATCACAATCCACGATCAATAAAGTGAAACAAACATGGTCTTAATCTGGGCGCCTGCCGTGCAATCAAGACCGTTAAACGGGTCTCCAACGTGTTCCTGATTCACGGATTACGTCGGCTTGCGTGCATGGCTATTGGCTAGGAATCGCCGCATATATCATAGCGGAGACTTGTTCATGTCCAAAACAACGAATAAAAAATAACAGACGGAGTATGCAGATCGATTGTGAGCTCGTGACAATATATTCACACACACAAAAAAGAAAGAAAAAAAAAGAAATGAAATAAGATGCAGAATAACCAACCGTCACAAGGTTCAGATATGGTTGCAAAAAAAACAAGGAGCGTTAGACGAAACCATTGTAAGCACAATCTTTTTTAGCATCCGTACTCTGTTTCTGATGAAGGAGAAGATAAATTCAGTTTTACATTAATAACAAATGCATATGAGTAGACAGTTTGAGAGCGCTTGGGTCATGAACATCAAAGAGTGACGAATGTGCAAGGACGATAAGAATCCATCTTAACCTCTGAAAAGATATTACACTGATCCGACTGAATGCGCTACATTATAAAATCAAAGAAGCTACCATCTTGCTCATCATTTCACTGCAAATCTCCCCAGGACTCCTCAACTCCCTTCTGACAACAGATTTCTCACTCTGCAAAAAAGATTTGAAGGGATGTACACCATAAGCCATGTTCAGAACCCTGCTTGCCCCCAAGATGGCTTCAGAGAAGCGCATTTGCCTGCTTTCTCGGCCTCAAACTCCCCCTTCGAAGCTTCAAGGAATGGCCGGAGCGTCAGTTCCGGTTGTGTATCGGGTCCGAGCCTCGCCAGACTCTCCATTTGCTCATCTGCACCGCACCGACGGTCGTTGTCATCGCCACTGTGAACTGCTTCTTCGTTGCATCAATGCCGACTTTGACGCAGGCACCTGCTGTAGGCGCCACGGCTGGCGCCTGTGCTGAATCAGGCCTCAGGACAAGCTCCTCTCTCCTCAGGCCGTTCACCATGGCAGCTGGGTGCAGCACCAGGAGACAAACAAAGGCTGAGAGGACAAAGAACCTCGAGCAGCGTCTTGTGTTTGCCATGTTGCTGCTCCTCAGGTGGAAACATGCAACTCCTGCCTGGGCTCTATTAGTTTGGTTGTAGTACAATGATCAATCACAGCAATGTCTTGTTTGTAGATATATCCCAGGCCATGCTGAGTCCAAAAGCACAAAGGGACAAGGGAAGCATGCCTAAGGCTGTCACAGAAGGTTCTGAGACCCTGACGGTTGAGGCACAGGTATATTTTGGCAAAGTCATTGGAGGGGAGGGGAGAGGCCATCTCAACAGACAAACCTAAACTGGCAACGTAGGGGATAAGAGCAACAGCAAAAACCAAAGGCTTGCTTTAGTCCCTTGTTTGTCATCTTCTATATTTCAGTCTTCAGTAAAACCAGCACTGAAGCACCCATGGAGATAGGTGAAAACAAGTGAGCAGTGGTGAGAAGCAGACAGGAGTACAGTGCAAGACTTCGTGCTTTTGTATGCTTTTCATTTTGTGTCCTTGCCATTCTTGCTAGAAGCACCCTTTTCCCTTTGAATCTTCCAAGGTGATCAAAGCTAACCATTCAAACTTAAAAGGATCTGCACCAAGTTTCAATAGCTTCTTTTCTCACATTTTTCTATGTAGGCTAACATCCAATGCTTTACCTACTTTAGTGCAGAATGTACGGAGTGGTGAATCTTAAAGCATCAACAAGAGTTTTCGGGATCTGACGGGTGTGATTTCTTGCAGCTGTGTATGTGTGGACTGGTCATGGTCCAAGGATAGCATTTTCTTGGTGCCAAAGTGGAAAAAAGATAAAACAGCAGCTAGCTTCTTTGAAGTAAAGATAAGGCCACCTTAGCTGCAAATATACTATTTATATACATGATTGTTGAACGTTGAGCACTTAGATGCAGAAAACCAGAAGAGAAACCATTATAAAGATATGCAAGATTATTCTAAGATCCCTACTTGTTAAGTGGGTAAGGGAGCCCACAAGATCTTCCTTGCTGCAAAAGAAAAGGAGGAAAATTAAAGGTAGGTGAAGGAATTTTCATGGTTTGGCCTTTTCTTTGGAGAGATTCTTAAAGTACCCATTTAATTAATATATTTTGAAAGCTACATTTAGCTATTGCTAAAGTGACCATGAATTAACAATTTGCAAAGCTCTCATCTAGGATGGCAAGTTAGCTGGTTACCTAAAAATTAGGATCCCAGGAGAAAAAGAGCAATCATATAAAGTTAGTTTATGGAAGCAAGTTAGGTCTAGACTACTAGATAGAAATGACATCACAAAATAACAAATAAAAAATTACTTCTCTGCTAAGCAATAGGTAATGCAACATGGCAGGAATTAAAACATGAAAGCACTATGATCTTAGAGCTGATAACATATTGATCTGATCAAAGTAATGATGATGCCCTGATTAAAGTAGAAACACTGTTTATTTCAAATGGCACAGTTATTTCTACTTTTGGTCGTAGATGGTTGCAAAGTTATAAGCTAGTATGCTAGTAAAGACATACAAGTACAGAACAAACCTGCCTTTACCAAAGATTGCATCGGATCTAATACATGAACTTTCCCCTCTCTTTAATATGAGCTGTTGTGAGATATTGTTTGCATTTACTATCCATAGATAATGTAATCTAGAGCAAGTAATATTGATTATGAAACAACTTAGAGATTTTGTCATCTAAGCTATGAAACAAAGGGATTAGCAGAACAATAATTAATGAATATGATGATCTGATATATATGATGATCAATCGTCCATAATTTCATGTCCACCTAAGTAAATGATACAAGAAATTTGCAAATTTTGGAGGGAAATATCAGTTATGACTGTGAGCAAAGTTAGGCTACATGCCAGTGCTTAATTTACCAAAATATACTTTGTATTCCCCAGTACTATTCATTATCATGAAATTTCTCTGCTATTTCTTCTTGAATTTGATTTGCCGTGCTGCTATTTTCAGTTAAAAAGAGACGTATTTAGCTAGACTGAGTTCTACCATCTTAGCTATACAACTGAAAAATGTAGCTGGCACGCAATTATAAAAGAAGCTCAACAAAATAAAAAGTAAAAGAGAAATTACAACATGTTCAAACAGACCTCCATACACTTGCTTATGCGAAATGTGAGCAATCTGTTCCAGTTGTGCCCTTGTGCTTTTCTAGAGAACATGCACTGATTCTGGATCTTCCTGTGAAACGGTGGTGCTAGGTATCTTCGAGCTGTAGAAGGACGCTACCTTGGCTTGTCCATATCTGCAAAGAATCTCACCTGAACACCTGATAAAATTATGTGAAGAAATATCCTGGCATTAAATCAAGATTTCCAAAGGAATCGTTTCACAATGCTCTATGCCATGATCAAGCAAACTTGCAACTTTAGTCTAGTGCAATTGAGTTGAACGTACAGCCCTTACAAGCTATTAAGCTAATGAAACGTTCTTACTTAAAGTGCATAGGAAGCAAAAGCAGCATGCCCTGTCAGGTATGAAACATCCCCAGAGCACTGCATTCCTTGGTGTCTGATGGAAGCAGAGACTTTGCTTCCGGCTTCCGACACCATGCATGACCAGCTATCCTTGTATGCTGATCGGTACCTGCATACCATACACTCTGTGGCAGCAAATCGGAGATAGATGTATGCATCACCATCCACAATAACTATAGAAACCCATAGGCCAGACGCAGGGCCACAACTTGTTCCATGCATGCTAGCGTGGGAGCCATGGCTGCAGGAGCCAGATCACGGTTGCCTCCTCCCTCATGGCTCGTGACTGTTTGTTGAGGCATTCCATCGAGCAGATGGACGGCGCTCTCTATCAACACACGCACACAACGTAGGACAATCGTAGCACTGAGATCGAAGTGTCCACGAGCACAGAAGCACGTCGAACATTGACCAGAGCTGCCCAGGAAGGCCCTCACCTCCCGATTCGTCGGCCGGATTGCTGGAATTTCTGGGCAGCTTTCTCCATTCCCGGAAGCACGGCGTTTACCTGGGCGAAGTCGACAACTGGCAGCCTCAAGGAAAGGAAACGCTCTTCGCATCCACCCTCCACGTGTCCGATCCGACCGACCGCATAGAACCACTGCAACCGGCTCCCCCAGCTAGGTTTGATTAAGCTTGACACGATGTTAAAATGAGACCAACTCGAGCTTAGGTCAAAACTCAGCAAGTCTTACAAACTTAGCTTATTAGGCTCGAGTTAATAAATATGGTAATTTTTATTTGACCTTGTTACCCTATCAAATCTATATATCATTAATTTTCTTTTATGTATCTCCAATGTAAACAAAAAAAGTTCAAAACTCAGAATTTGACCAGGGGGCCTAATGAGAAGTGTGAAATTTGACCTTTTTGATACGTTGTTCAGATGAACAATTGGAGATTAAGGATGTGTAGATTTTATTGAGATAATTCTATTTTGCTATATATCAATCTATTTGGATATTCGATGAATCCGTAGCAAGTTCAATAAATCTAGATCATTGGATAAAAAAAAGTTATTAGGGCTCCGGTCCCGATCCCACCTCCTATTCGCTCGACCACCCCATCTGCCCGACTCCCCATGGCTCCCTAACCCTAGCTCTCGGTCGTCGCTCAGCAATCGTCACCGGTCGCCGCCGTCACTCTTGCTGCAGCAGTCCCACTCGTAGCACCACCTGGCCTCCTACCCCGCCACCCACTCATCGATCGCTAGCTGGAGCACCGCCGCCCGGTGGGTGCCAGGGGTGTACAGGGGAGCGTGGGAGAGGGCGTGAAGGGGGTGCTCGGAGGAAAGGCTAGCCGGCTAGGGAGAAAAGAGAAGAAAGAAGGAAGGAAAAAAAAGAAGAAGAAAGGGATTTTGGGAGTTTTAGTTGAATTCTTCATCAATTCATGAGCTCCCCCCCTGTGTGTATGCGCAGTGGATGTTTTAGCATGGGAGGAAGGTGAATTGGCTTCGTAGGTGGTGGCCATTGTTTGTTTTTGGATAGTTGTATTGTTAGTTTAATTTTTCTGCGTTAAGGCGGAAACTGCAATTGATAGCTTCATTAATGCTTCAAGAATGTTGGGTAATCTTTCAATCAGTGTTTGGAGAAGGGTGATGTTAGCGTTGTGTAGTTTTTCTTTGGGATATGGGTCATAAGTGTCACTCCAGTGGACAATTCAGGTAGCCAATATCTTTAGTCGTATATTCTTTGGAAAATAGAAATGATCACTAAGGAGAAAGAACTATCAAACAATTGGTTTAAGGAAATATTATGCTTGCATATCCCCCGTTGCATTGTGGCTCAAGTAAGAGTTTATGTACTTCTAAATTGTTTTTTTAATGGAGAATTCCTGGTGTTTTTCTACAGTAAAATGATAGATGTTTTATTGGATTCATAGGCTGAAAGGTTTGCCTTCTAGAAGACCAGAATAGCAGCCTAGCGAATCGGAGAGAACGAGTGACGTGTTTAGGCGTAGGATCGTATGGCCTGTATCTCTTTTGTATGATAATGACCTCATGGTTTTGCATTGAGATCGTTGCGCTGTTTTTATTCCCAGGACTTAGCACTTCTCAGTTTACACGGTTAAGGCCATCCAATGCCTCGTCCCGATAAAAGGAAGTGAATACGGTGGTTGTATTATATTATAATTTATTATTTGATTGTTTTCATCTTTCAATTACCATACTTCCTAATAATTTTTTAAATTAAATGTAAGCATATATTACTTCTGTCTACCTTCTAAAGATTTGATAATTTTATAAATTATAAAGTAAAAATAGTGAGATATATTATTTACTTACAGATGTTCATATTCTTTGTATGTAATACTTGAAGTATATTTATATGTTGAAAATTATTATTTTTGTTTCTGCATGAAGCATAGTATGAGCTCAACATCTTGCATAGGAAGTTTGGTCACTCGCTTAACCGTAACTGTATCGATATAATATTGTGTGTTATCTAAGAAGAGGTACGGTGTACACTTTTTGATACCTGAGAAGTAGTAAGGGTACGGAAGAATATATCATGTGCATATGTATATATTATCATGGAAATATTCTATCTTAAAAGATATGGTTTTTACTTATGCATGAAGCGTGTTATATATATCTATTTTATGCATATGAAGATATGTCATGTAGCGTTCGCGATCGTACCGATATAACATCATATATTACTCAAGAAGAGGTATCGTGTACACCCTTACGTTGCCTCGTGGAGGGATAAGGGTGAGGAATGGCATGTCATGTGCATATATGTGCATTTACATATGTATCTTTACTTTATATGCATCGATGTCAATCTTGTGATGCTAAGAAGTATTAAATATCATTTTGCATGATACTACTAAGATAAAGTCTTAGCTAGCGAACGATAGCATGTGGATGTTATATCATTAAACTTAATTATACTTTTCAGATAATGTTAACCTGTTCAATTTAATATCTTTGTTAAAAATAAATATGTAATTAACTGTAGCTAAATGGCTTGATAAAGTAATTTACTTGCTGAGATTTTCGAATCTCACATTTGCTATCTTTCTAAGTACGTCCTGAGGCGATGATGAGCATACGGGATTGGTAGCAGGACGTCTTGTACTATCACCTCTACTTATGGTTTAGTTTTATTGTGTTGTCAGTTTGGACTCTTAGTTGTCTTTTATATATTTGCCTTGTTACGGTATAGTTGTGTAATCAAGATATGTTCCTCGTTTGTTAGGATGCTTATTATTAGTGTGATGTTATATTTTATTCATCTTTATGTGTGATGTTTGATCAGTTAAATCACTAGTTATAGGGAAGATGTTGCCGAAGTTTTAGGATTTAACAGTTTTATAGGTTTGCTTGGTAGCGCTTCAGACCTATGGTGGTCTCTGAGGTATTATATTCAAAGCTAAGGAGACTTTACTAGGACTAAAAAAGATATATCATCCTTAAATCTATCTAGATGATTACATCATAATAATCGACTAAGATGATAAAATTTACTTAAACTTTCTCAAGATTTCTTCTATTACCTAACTTAAAAGAGCTAAATTTAAGCCTACCCAAGCTTGACTCACGCTGAGCTCGAATCCATCGCCAAACTTGTACGAGCTCCACACCACTCGATCTTTTGTCGAGCTAGAGCGGAAAGCTAGCTGGGTCGGCTGGTTGACAGCCCTATCCCCAGCCAGCCTTGATGCGCCGGCGCCAGGCGACACCAGGAGAAAGCGAGAGGAAGGAGCCGCCGGCCTTACCGAGACTCTGTGCCTCAGCCTCACTCACTCTGTCGCTGGTGATTGGCGGAGAGCTCCAATAAACGAACAGCCAAGGTACCACCATCCTTGTGTTGCATAAATTTCGGGCTCTATTCGTTGCGATTCTCGCGTGGCCCGCCGATCCGTGCCTCCCTCTGCATCTCGAGTTGGTTGTTGATTGCAAAGGGTACTGGTTCCGCCTCTTGTGATCGTCTTGTTCTCTATGCTATCCTGCTGTCTTGGCTCCTTACAATGCCTAGCGATTGGGTAGACCGGTGGAGGTTAATCTTTTTATTAGTTTGGGTTTCTCTACAGATTCTTGGGGTTTAGGGTATGATGGTAGGATAACACCGATAGTTGAGAGTAAATTTAGAAGGACTAATTTTTGTTACGTGGTAAAGTACTCAAATTGAGGTCCTTCAATCCACGATCCATGATTCCTAACACAAAATTGTGCAGTTTCGGTCTTGATTTGCTCAAATAGTTGGGCCTTATTTTTTGTTCTTGTTGGATAATGCTTTGAATAGATATGCTGCTCTCTAAATTCCGCAAAGAGTCTTAACGTTTCACACTTTGACAGTTTATTTGCCAGTTTTTGGTGATTTCTTACTGTCATTTAGTCCCTCTTCTTTTGCGCCCGAAATTCTGCTGGTGTGCGTCATGTAATGCTGAACTGTTCTCCAGTTTATCTAATATAAAAATGACACACAAAGTTTTTGCATGTTCGCAAAACTGTTACTCTTAATCGTTTAATTGTTTCCTCAAACATAGAGAAGATGAGGAAAAATAAAAGAAATTTTAGTAGCTCAGACGAAATGGTTAAGGTTCCCAGTGGTGATATTTTTTTTCACGCACATCAAATTTGCTTGGTAAATCTAATTCAATTGTGAAACGGACTGAATGCTTTATTGCAACTTTGATTATATCTGATTGAAAACTCCATGGATTCATTCCTTTTCTTACTTTTTGTTATTTTTTAGGGACTCTGCAGCGGATTTCCGTACATAGATACTAACTGAACACACTTACTGAATCTGAATGTCAATTCTGTTAGGGTGTGATATGGCTCGAAACTCTATTGAGAACAGGACCAGAAACACTCTAGTTGTAGTTGTGGTCTTTGGCCTCTGTTCCTCCTTCTATCTTTTGGGTGCTTGGCAGAGAAGTGGACCCGGAAGAGGTTACCATCCAGTACTTGTGCTAACCGGGCAGAATAAATGTGCACTTGCACCCAATCTAAGTTTTGAGTCCCATCATAGCGCATCCGACCTTCCTAATGATACCAGTAGTTCTGAAATTAAATTTTTTGAGCCATGCAATGAGCAGTACACTGATTACACTCCTTGCGAGGAGCAAAAGCATGCAATGACCTTCCCTAGGGATAACATGATATATCGGGAGAGGCATTGCCCGCCAGAAAAGGAGAAACTTCACTGTCTGATTCCAGCACCAAGGGGTTATGTTGCTCCTTTTCGGTGGCCAAAGAGCCGTGATTTCGTTCCTTATGCCAATGTACCTCACAAGAGCCTTACAGTCGAAAAGGCTATCCAGAACTGGGTACACTATGAGGGCAATGTGTTCAGGTTTCCTGGTGGTGGAACACAGTTTCCTCAGGGTGCAGATAAATATATAGACCAGCTTGCTTCTGTTATCCCAATTGCTGAAGGAAAAGTGAGAACTGCACTCGACACTGGTTGCGGGGTGCGTGAAAGTCTACACTCTGGAGATGCAAACATATGTTTATCGAGCACTGCATCATTTGCTGTTATTTTTGCTGTGTTATACACTGTAATCTTTCCGTTTTTCCTTTTCTTTTATAATTTCATTTAGGTTGCCAGTTTGGGCGCTTACCTGTTGAAGAGAAATGTTTTGACTATGTCATTTGCACCAAGGGATAATCATGAGGCACAAGTACAGTTTGCATTGGAGAGAGGGGTCCCTGCATATATTGGTGTTCTTGGATCAATAAAGCTGCCATTCCCATCTCGTATCTTTGACATGGCCCATTGCTCAAGATGTTTAATTCCTTGGAGTGGAAATGGTAAGAACACAATTGGAACCTTTCTTGGTGGTATAAATGTTTGTTAGCATGAACATATGAAGCATGGTGAAACAGTCATTGTTGGTTCCGCAGATGGTATGTACATGATGGAAGTTGACAGGGTGCTAAGGCCTGGTGGATATTGGGTACTCTCTGGCCCACCTATTGGCTGGAAGATTCACTATAAAGGGTGGCAACGGACAAAGGAAGACCTTCAGAATGAGCAAAGGAAAATAGAACAAATTGCAAGACTTCTTTGTTGGAAGAAGATATCTGAGAAGGATGGCATCGCCATTTGGAGAAAGAGATTAAATGACAAATCTTGCTCCATGAAGCAAGATAATCCAAAAGTCAGCAAATGCGAGTTGACAAATGACAGTGATGTATGGTGAGTGTCATTCCTCCGCAGCCTTCCCAATATAATATGTTTGTCTGTATGGTTATTGTTTGTTCTCCACTTTCCCAGCCTGTAGTTGCTCATAAACTTCATTTCATCCACTAAATGCAGGTATAAGAAAATGGAAGTTTGTATAACCCCCCTTCCCGATGTTAATAGTGTATCAGATTTTGCTGGTGGGCAATTAGAGCCTTTTCCCAAGAGGCTTAATGCGGTACCTCCTCAGATAGGCCTTGGTTCTGTATCTGGGTTCTCAGTTCAGTCGTATGAAGAGGACAATAAACTTTGGCAGAAACATGTTGAGGGTTACAGAAAAACCAATAACTTGCTTGGTACTGGAAGATATCGCAATATAATGGACATGAATGCGGGTCTTGGTAGCTTCGCTGCTGTACTGGAGTCCACAAAGCTGTGGGTCATGAATGTCGTTCCAACAATTGCAAATACTTCCACTTTAGGTGTAATCTACGAGCGTGGATTAATAGGAATGTATCACGACTGGTATGCAGTACTACTATTATGTGTTTCCCTCTTGGGTTCTCATGTGGCCATTCCATTCCAGTTTCTCACGTGATTGTGAAATTTGTTTCTGTAGGCACATTTTACTTTTGTGATCTGGAGAACTTTTCCTTTTGCTGTTAGTAAATGTATTTGCTTTGAGAAAAATGTTGAAAAGGGTAGATTCATCTACCATTCTATGTGAAGGCTGCGGAATATGATCAAACTTTTGCCATGCCAATATCAGCTGGGCTCTTTAGAGCTTAGATTGTAGTACTTGTTGCCCAGCTCACCATGTATATTCTTTGCATTTATGCATTCATCACTTTTTTTTTGCAAGGATGTGCTTTTATCACTTGATGGTGTGCGAGTTACATGTATTAGTTATTTGCTTTCAAAAAGTATTCCGAGTTTTTAGGTGTGCAATAGTTCTACTCTTCTGAGTGTATGTAGTGCTAGTGGATCTGTTAAGAAATACTGTTAGTTTTTCTGTTGGTGAATTTTTATGTGCTCATTATACTATGTTTATTCTTGGTCCAGGTGTGAAGGATTTTCTACTTACCCAAGGACATATGACCTCATACATGCTAATTCCATCTTCAGCTTGTACCAAAACAAGTAAGCATGCAACATTTGCAACACTACAGTTTGATACTAAGTTCGAAAATAAATCTTCCCAACTGATATTATGTGTTATGGAACAGATGTACATTTGAAGATATACTCCTGGAAATGGACAGAATCTTACGCCCGGAGGGCGCAGTTATTATCCGTGACAAGGTTGATATTCTTGTGAAGGTGGAGAAAATAGCCAAAGCCATGAGGTGGGACACCAAGTTGGCCGACCATGAGGGTGGCCCTTATGTGCCTGAGAAGATACTCTTTGCGGTTAAGTGATACTCGGCCGTAGCAAATAAGAGCAGCTAACAATGTCAAATAATTTTTCTCCAGTCACCCGGATAACTTGGCTCCTGGCTGTGTTTATTGAGAAAACCCTGTTGACTATAGTTTGAAAATTGACATTCCATGTTGGGTTCTAAAGAGCTAAAACAATCACACTGGGAGAGTAAATTATGCGAGTCCTACTCGTAATTTGATTTTTCCGCTGCATAGCTTCTGATGATTGTACCAAATGATCGATGGGCCTGTTGCAAGTAACTCATCTCTGTTGAGACAGATGCAGCTGTTTATAGTTTTAGGACCTCCTCAACAATCCATCAGCAAGACATGAACTACAAGTTTGCTGAGTTTTTTGTTCAGCTAGGTGTTTAGATAGGATTAATCTGCTGTCACCCCACCTTTTGTTGTTGTATCTTAGAATTTCTTGAATTGGAGAGTGTATCTGAACCTATAAGGTTTCGTCCTACTTGATTTGAATAACAACCATTTTGAGCCCAGGAATGTCATTGTGTGACCTTGATTAGAAACAGGATTACTATGAATTTTTCTTTTTCTTGAGGTTACAATGAATTTCTTTCAAGTTCCCTTTGTAAGGTTCCAGGAAATGCCCATGTTGAATGCAATCATGCAATATCAAAGGCATGGCTTAACGGAAGCACATTTTATTTCTTCTGTGAAGATACTCTCTTTTGGTTCAGCTGTTGTTTGCAAATTCTCCCTAAACTGCGTTTCTCTGTTCTCAAGATATCCAAGGACAAGATGTGAAAACAATCAAAGGGAATACAGGTACCTATATAATCATACACTCGTACATCCTCAGCGGTTCACACCTTTTGTTTTTTATTTGCACAATATAGTTTGTAGTTTGCACGTGGTGTATTATGCCCTGCTTGTTGCTAGTGACATTATTTGTTGTTTCTGCAGAGTTGGCAAGCAAAAGGAGACATGGCGATGGAAGTGACTTCTCCAGTGTATCCTAAGGCGATAGCTAGGATGAACTACCTGTAAGTCGTCTCGTTACTTATTAGAAATAAATTTCATTAAGCTATATAGAAGAGCTTAGCCTTACTATTTAGGTCTCGTGTCATACTCGTAGGGCTTATGTTGCAGCTGTTCCTTGTAGTTAACAACTATTACTAAATGATATGTTTCAATTGCAAGAGTAACTCAGTTGTGACATCAACCAGTTCGCATGAAATTGAGTCCTGTCAAGACTGAAAAGTTGCATTCCGAGTAAAATGTATTTGCAGAGAACACGTGGATTCTATGCTAGAGCTAGACCATTTAATTGAGTGAGGTTTCATGCTTTCAGCTAGCTCTGTATAACCTGCAGTCTAGTAAAACATTACCAGCAATCGCTTTTCTTTTTCTGTTCATTAGTATAAAAATATAAATATGAGTTGTTGCAAAATGCAAATGCGGTGGAGAAGAATGTCTTCAGATTGCATTTTTCTATCAAGTTCTTTGTATAACTAGACAAGCATATCTATACAGTATATAATTGAAATTTGATGGCTTGAGTTCTATCAGCATTTGACACTTTTGGAAATATAGCCAGTATGAGTTCTACGATTGCATCAGCATGTGTTTTATACTGAGAATTTCTCCTTCATGAACAAAATGTGATTTATCTGTTCATGTTAGAAGTCTACTGAGAAATAAAGAACTACTGGTAGTAGTTACTTATTATACCTTCAGTTTACTGAAATCGATGAGGTTCTATCAGTATCTTTATGATAAAAAATGCTTTTCGTTTACATGGATTGGTTTGGTTCCGCATTTTCGGTGTCATAACTCTCTACTTGTCACGTGCCTTCTTTGGTTCTTTTGGCTCTCGTTGCGAGTTCCATATTTTTGCCAAAAAGGAAAGAAGAAAGAATTTGGTGTTCATTTCTTCGACCCAGATCATCTGTGCAAGAGGCAAAGGAAGATGGAATGCGAGCCTGAAGCCTGTAACAGGAGCAAGTCATCTGTCCTTTCATGGAAACAGCAGAGGAAAGCTGAGTTGTGAGCAGAGCAGTAAACTACCGAGTAGTTGACTGAGTTAGTACTGTGAACATTTCTGGCAAAGTGCAAACTGCAAAGTAATGTACTTGTGTGATTTTTCTATGTTGTACATAACCTTTTTTTCTCGTGAAGATCTCGTTGAAATATATTCATCCGAGTTTCGACATTGTGTCAGCATATTTAGGGCTCGTTTGGCAGGGTTCTAGATTCTTTCAGAAACGTTTTGGTTTCAGATTCTTCCTAGAAACGTTTCAAGTTGAAACGTTTCACGTTTTGGTGCGTTTGGCAGGGATTCTAGAGAATCTGAAACGTTTCTTGCAAACAAACGTCTGGATTCAGATTCTTAAAAAGGATATCAAAATTCACAGAGATAAATATGGTTAATAAAAAATAACAAAACTTTTTTTTGGGATGAAGAACCATTCAAATGTGACCTATTTTATCTGGTTTAACTTGAAAAAGATTAAACGTTGGCCTGTTTCTCCAGCGGAACTGGCCTCAGGCCGTTTCTCACGTGCAGGCTAAAATCAGTGAAACGTTTCAGCCGTTTCTCACAAGAATCGCTCGCGCATAACACCGTTTGGAACTGATTCTATCGATTCACGCAAGAAACTGAAACGTTTCAGCATGCCAAACGCGCCCTTACATGAAGACGCTCGCAGACCTTGTCTATGATGTAATCACAGTTTCGTCAAATGGTACAGATTTTCTGGACCGTTGATTAACTTCAAGAGTGGCTATGATAACAAATTGTTTCTCTTGTAACGCCAGTGGAAGTTGCGTGAGACGAGATCGGCGTGGTCCTGAATCGGAGGACTGGAGGAGCTGAGCTGTCGAGCTGACGTGGTCGGAGCCCACCACCTCGAGTCACGACCGGGCGGAACGCAGGCGGCACGAGGTGACCCTGTGGCATGCGATGTGTCCGGAACGCCAGCGTGGAAGCCCGTGGCCGCCACGGGTGCGCGCGTCTCCATCCTCCACCGTCATCGGTTTCCCGCGTGCGACGACAGCGACGAAGTGGTGCGCCATGTGTTCACTGTTCCTCCGGCCAAAAGCGTGCCGTGTTCAAGGGCGGATTCACCGTGGGGGCGGAGGGGCTCACCCTATCCCAGGGCGCATACGGGAACTCATAAGTTTCCCTTTAATTTTTAGCATAGAAGAAAAAAAAAAGAGCAAAGAAGAGGATAGGAGAACGGGAAAGAACTAAGAGTCTATATTGGGTGGTATTGAATCTATCACCACCATATTTATTTAAAAATAAAAACCATCAAGACGATGTCTCTAAATTTCTCTATCATTATAGACGAAGACGTTAGTTTATTTTAATACTTAAATTATAGTACAATAAATAAAAAGTAGACATAATTTACGCTAACCTACCGTATAACTTGATAGAAAACCAAAACAAATTGATACTGAAAACTACACAGATTTAAAATATAATATTACTCTAAAAAAAAATAGAACATATAGATGTAACTTATAGGCCATCGACAAAACCCTTAAGGTGAAGTAAGTCGGTGAGGTTGGATAGCGTGTCGCGCACACCTTTGTAATGGTGTCTAAGGAACACCGGGTAAGGGACCCAGTTCTAAAAAAATTAAAAAAAAAATGAACATGCAAGGCGTGGGACGGGATGCGGGCAGAGGAAGCATGCGCTGGGTGGTGGACCGCACGCAGCGGCACGCGCCAGGCCGGGGCCCCAGAGGGTGCCGCCCACGCGCCGCTCCCACACCCACCGACTCGTGGGCTCCACAAGGCTCCTGGCCCACAGGTCACCCCAGACCACCGGCGCCCAACGGAACGGCACGAGCCTTTACGTGGCCGCGCGGGCCCACCGTCCTCCCTTTCTCTCTTCTTTTTCTTTGCCCCTCTCGGCTTCTCCTGCTGCTGCGTGAGGCAGAGCAAGCAGAGAAAGAGGAGGGGAGACGCGGAGGCCGACGACTCCGAACCCGCATGCACCTTGCGGCAGCCACAAATCCGGGCCCCTCGTCGTTGTTTCCTCAATCTCTGCGTTTTCGATCCGAGGTAGCCATCGCATCCTACGATCTTTTTCTCTGCTTGGGTTTGGACTCGGGAGAGATGGCTGGGTGAACTGACCGGTGGGTTCTTGGTTCGTTGGCCTCTGCAGGGGAGGAAGGTTGGGGCCAGCATGGTGCCCTCCGAGAGAGGAAGCGTCGCCACCGTCGTCAGCACGGCCGCCGCCGAGAAGCTGCTCCATGGGTAAGAGAGTTCTTGGAGAGGGGCAAGAGTCCTGTTGAGGGATTCTAAATTTCTTTCCTTTGGAGTTTGGAGGTTGCAATGGGTCATGGTTGATAGTTTTGTCGCTGTGGATTTTAGAAATTATAGATTCCTAGCTTAAGCTGGTTCTGCGACAAATTATCAGATTATTATTTTTAGATAAAGGAACAAAGTTCCGTCTTTTTGCATCGTCCAATGCATACAGCCAAAAAAACATTATTACAACGTATCAAATGGAAGGAAACAAAATATGAAAAATGTATCATAATCCGCATAGTCTATAATTATGCGGCCACCTATTCTTGACGAAGAACTGTATGGCCACCACTTCCAAACAATGACATGCCTTCCTTTTATAGCAACCTCAAGAAACGTAACAAAAAATGTTCCCCTGAAAATGCCCTGCATCAAAATTATAGTTGGTTTTTTATTAAAAAATATCATTACGGTAATGTCATATGGACCAAAAATGGCAGCCACTCCTAGGCAATTCCATTTGTTCTTAGCCAACATCTCATTATATGGCCCATACTTCTAGATTTTTGGATTCCCAAGGCAATAGTGATTGTATGGCACATCGAACTAGCAAAATGACACTTAAAAAACAGATGCTGATTGTTTTACTGTGGTTGCAAAAACAACATTTTAAGCTGCCTTTATAGTTTCTTTTGGACAGATTATCCTTGGTCAAAATAATTCATCTACATAAGTACCACAAGAAAATCTTTATTTTGAGTGGAAGCTTAAGCTTCCAAAGACCTTTTGATGTGGCTGATATGGCCCGTGCTATTATTTGTGTATACATGGAATGAACCGAATATTTTTCATTTGCATGCAACCCCTATTTGAGGTGTCCTGTCCACGCGCGTAGAGGCTTGCCTAGATGAAGCCCGTGGGGAGGCCAAGGGCCTCTGGGCTCCAATGGAGCTGGCGGAGGCCAGGGTGTCGATTGGCTGCCAGCGTTGCCGTGCGGTTGAGGTAGCGAGGCGGCGTCAACGATGGAGTGGCCGAAGCGACCTCCATGAGGTCCTCTTCGGTGGAAGAGGAGGAGGTCGTCGCCACCACTGGCAGCGCTACTGGTGCGGTCGGTGCGAAGGAAGGGTCCGCGAGGCGACTTGCTGTAGAGCCAAAGCCGGGTGGTGGGACCACATCGGAAGAGGTAGTTGTTGCTGGCGACAAGAGGGGGTTAGCCCCGCTGCGTGCCGTCGTAGTGGCCCTGGTGCCGAATGCGAAGATGGCCGGAGGACGGAAGTGACCCTGTCAACTTGGGCTGGATCGTATCGGAGATGTATCGCCCAAGTATCTAGTACGTATCTGATTTTTCTTTTTTTCTTTTTTCCCAATACGCGACAAATACGTATCCTAGCCGTATTGAAGCTGTATCCGTATTGGATACCATATCTGATACGGATACGCTCAACCAGGGGCGTATCGGTGTTTTGTAGATTAGTAATGCCTAATCTACCCCGGTCTTTTGGCTGACATACGATGTCCCATCGATTTTGTCGATATTTCTTTTTATGATTGTCCCCTTGCCCAAAAAACCTAGACTGAAGATAATCCAGTCTTTTAAGCACCTCTAGAGATTTAAAAGAAGGACATCATAAATACGGGAAGACAACTCAGTACTGAGTTACTAAGAACTAATCGATCTCCAACAGACATTAGTTTTCCCTTTCAACTGGTCAATTTCTTTTTAAACTTTTCTTCGACTCCCTCCTTCGAATCATAATTTCTTAACTTACTATGGATCATCGGAATGCCAAGATATCTGAAAGGCAAAGACCCAAATCACAACCAAATAATTGTGTGTACGGGTCTTCATATTGCTTAGCAGTCTTATAGCAAAAGATCTTACTTTTATGAAAGTTAATCTTATGCCCAGATAATTGTTTGAACACGCAAAGCAAGAGTTTCATATTTCTGGCTTGCTTGATGTTATGATCCATAAATACGATGGTGTCATCTGCATATTGCAGAATAGATAAGTCATCATTTATCAGGTGTGGAACCACTCCCGTAATCTACCCATCCTTTTTTGCTCTAGATAATAAAACTGCAAGCATATCTACAACAATACTGAAGAGAACGGGCGATAAGGGATCTTCTTGTCTCAATCCTTTTTGTGTTTGAAAATAAGGTGCTACATCATCATTGATCTTAATTCCAACATGACCCCTAGACACAAAGCTTTGGATCCAGCCACACCATTATGCTGAAAAACCTTTCATTCGCAAAGCTTGCTGAAGGAAGGATCATTTAACCTTGTCATAAGCTTTCTCAAAATCAATTTCAAGATCACACCATTTTGTTTTTTCATGTGCAACTCATGACTAGTATCATGGATTATTATCATTCCTTACATTATGTTTCGATCAGGCATGAATGCATTTTGAGATGGGCTAATTACTTTTTCAGCAATTGTTCCAATCCGATTTGTAGCAACTTTAGTGAAAATTTAAAAGCTGACATTAAGGAGGCAAATTGGACGATATTCTTGAATCTTTAGCGCATTACTCTTTTTGGGAATTAGGCTAATGATACCGAAGTTCAGACTGAAAAAAGATGATTTCCCTTGGTGAAAGTCGTTGAATAAGGCCATGAGATCATCTTTGATGATTTTCCAGAAAACTTGGTAAAATTTAGCAGAAAAGCCATCAGGGTCTGGAGATTTATTATGCTCCATTTAGAAAATTCCTCTCTTTACCTCCTCCACATCAACAAGGACAGTAAGGATCTCATTTTCACTTTCACTTTCACTTAAGGAATATCACTAGTTAAATATTCATCCATTGCAAAATTATTATGCTCCGGTTTGCCAAAAAGGACTTTATAATATTTTGTGATATATTTTTTTAAGGTTTGCTTCTCCAATTATGGTACCACCATCTTGTTCCAACCTATATATCCTTGTCTTTCTTTTTTTACCATTGGCCACTAGATAAAAGAATTTTGTATTATTGTCTCCCTCTAGTAGCTGTTTGACTTTAACTCTTTGGTACTATTTGAGCTCTTCTTCTCTTAGCATATGAGCTAACCTTTTATTGAGGTAATGTTTAAATGCTATCTCATTAGGCGTTAAAGGATTATTTTCTGCCCTTTTATGAAGATCATTTATCATTGTGGTGAGCTGTTGCTTTTCTTTCTTGAGGAGGCTAGAAGTATGTTTAGCACAGCCTTTAGTATTGTTGCAGAGTTCTAATTTTGTTTTGCCATTTTTCAATGGCATTACTTGTTCTGCCAAATGTTGGCAACCATATAAAAAAAGCCTTTGCGGATCAACCAGCCTTATTCAAATTTGAAAAGGGGTTGAATGCCAAACTAAGTGGAAGCCCCAGTGCTTAGCAATAAAGGGATATATGGTCAGATCGGGACCGATCAAGTGCCTCAACTTTGACCTTTGGGTACTTAGATTCCCACTCAGTGCTTATAAGAACTCGATCCAGCTTCTCAAAAGTTGGTGGATCCAGTTTATTGGCCCATGTATATTGTCTTCCAATCATGTCAACCTCCCGTAAATTCGGAGTGTCAATTATTGCATTGAATAAACGGGGCCATTGAGGATTGGAATTATCATTATTTTTATCCTCTGGACGCCTCATGCTGTTGAAATCATCCCCTATGATCATGAAGAATGTTTCCAAACTACATACATAAGCCATTTCAGTTAGAAAATCTGCTTTTCGCATATAATGCTCATGCGAATCCATCTTTTCTATTCTTTAAAAGGAATTTTGAGTTAAAATTCCCTTCAACTATGGAACCGATGTCAAAGACAGAGGCATTAATACCAATAATCACACCACCACCACCCCCCCCCCATCTTCCTTGCGGTGGCATAACATGCCACACATAATCCAAACCACCACAAAAGTGATTAAGGGTTGAAGCAGAAAAAGTGCTTCTACCTGTTTCCATGATAGCGAGGAAATCGATACGTAGTTCTTTTACTATGTTCGAAATATAATTGTGTTTAGCCAAGTCTCCTAGACCTCTGTTATTCCAAAATATACCTTTCATCAAATATGTATTTTGGACAGAGTATTTGACTTCTTAGGTAGGCGAGGAACCTTACCTTTGTTCTTAGAAGAATTGGACTTTTTTCTTTCTAGGGACCATGTTTAGATTATCACAAACACGGTCTAAATTCTCATTATTTAGATCCTCAGTTAAATCAAGGCATATGTGACTGAGGATAACATCAAGTCCATCCATATCATCCTCATCCTCAAAATTGTAAGGATCTAGAGTTATGATATAATTTTTTACTCTACCTAAACACCTAGGTGTTTTTGCTACCACAGATAAACGATCAAACTCTATGTGTTTAATAGAAACAACAGATTGTTTAATGATCCCATCATCTCTACCTATAGACACACCTATGTTTTTAATGTTCGAAGAAATAACATCATTAGGTAAAGAAAGGAAAGACTGATTATGCGTACCTCCTTTTAGGTTGCGTCTCGCTGCATAACACTTCGCCTTGGTCATCGAGTCATCATCTCCTAGAGCTTGAATCCTGCTACTAGTGGGGTGCCGAGCAGCCATGATAGTCTCTGGGACTAAGAATAAGTCGCCAGAAGCCACCCCTTCCTGTGGTGCTACCCCTGTAATGGTCACATCAAAGGTATCCACCAACGGTAGTACCTCTAAAGCCTCAATCATCTTAGAGTTTTTCATATTGGCTCTCACCCCGTTTTGCTTGCAAAGGCGCTGCAGCTGTTGTCTTGACAATTTATTGAGAATCATCCTCCTGGGAACCTGAACAGCTTCGGAGTGCACATCCTCACTTGGCACAACACCTCCAAGCTTGACCAGAGGCGCCGCACCCTGGACCACCTCAGCGTACAGCTTGCTGTAGCCATCCAAAACAGCGACCAACTCATTGCCACGAGCAAACACACCAGTTTCCTCCGGATTGACATTTGAAGCCATGTCCTCAAGCGACTGCGTGCCCTGGACCACTGCTGGACATGACCGAGCAGCCTGTTTCCCAGCGCTCAGCACTCCCAAATCAGCAGGCAACTCATCACCACAAGCATCGTTCGCCAGTTTGTCAACCGAATATGTGGCCTCAAGCGACGGATCGCCCTAGACCATCATCCTAGTGTCCAGCTCTCCAAAATCAGCGTTCACCTCGTCTCCATGAGCGATGACGATACCATTCTTCGGCATGTCAATAGGAACCATCACCGCAAGTGATAGCATACCTTCTATATTTTCGGCCGCCATCTCTGTCACATCCTCATTGACGGACAATAAACCATTCGCCACGGCAACATCCATCATCCAAACACCATCTCCTCCCTTTGCCATCAGTTGACAAGTCCCACAACATTCTGTCACCACCCCTTCGAACTCCTGATCCGGCAACAAAGATGGCCACACCTGCAGATTGTTATGCCGATCCGCCAACAAAGATGCCTAACACCCTCGTTTCCCCAGCCGGTGCCCCTGCTACTGTCACCTCCGTCATGAACTCCATCAGCGCGCCCTCCGCCTTGACCATCAACACACCCTCTGCCTTGAACTCCATCAACACGCCCTCTGCCTTGAACTCCATCAACACGCCCACCGCCTTGACCATCAGCGTGCCCACCATCGGCCATCCCATGAATCACCACAACCGCGTACGCGCGAGACGGTGCAGGAGTCTTGCCACACGATCGAGTAAAGATCTCACGACGGATAGGGCTAGATGGAAAAACCTTGAGACGGCCGCGAAGAGATGCCAGCCCCGAATATCTCCTAGCCCAAACAGAACCCGACCCGTCAGGTGTCCCGTGCGGAGACCGATTCAAAATTTGAATACCCGCAGAAACCAGATCAAATGCCGGTAAGCCGGGTTTCGCCGGCGACTGTGAGTCACGACGAGCGAACAATCACCCAGCGTATAGCGCTGTGAGATCCTTGGCTTCAGCAACGTCCCTATCAAATTTTTCGACCGCACACATGAACGCTTCAGCACCACAGATGCTATGATATCCTCTGGTGACGTCACTTCTTGACGCACTGGATCATCCACCAGGACCAAAAGTCGGCCGTAGTTGCAAGTTCCGTTGTGGAGTACCCCGCCCTCACCGCATCAGTGACAATCTGTGAAGCAATTGGTGAAGGCGTCTCCTCTAGTACCGATCCATCGCACCGGAGATCCCCTTGAACTTGATCCGCAGGAACAGCCGAATGGAAAATCTTGGCCACGATCGCTTGCTCTAGGTGTTCCCGCGCCCGAACACGGCACACATCCTCCTTCCCAGCAAATGCAATTTTGCGAGTGACCACTGCGCGATGCCGTTGAGCAGCTCGGATCGTAGGGAGCCATGAAAATCGCCTCGTCGCCTCATCATCACCCCATGGATAACCTACCAGACTGCTGATATATTGATATTATGTGAGTTGCATTATCAGATTAATGGAACTATTTAGGCACAGACACGATATTTTTACTCAAGAAGCAATCTGTAGTAACGAATTAATGTGGTTAATATAGGCACGAGCACAATATGGAATTTGCCAAAGATCAAGTGCCGTAAATTTCTACATTGCTCAACAACGTGTATCGGTTAGGTTGCTGTTGAGTCCTTTTGTTTTTTGCTATTGATTTTAGTCGTCAGCTTGTTCTTTTTCGTGCGGTTAAAATGAAACTTATAGTTTTGCTTGATTAACTTGTTTCTGATGAAGTTCCTATCGTTCAACCTTGTGCAGGCCTATCTCTGGCAAGAAATGCAAGAAGAAGGCCCCGAGGAAGATCCATAAGACTGAGAGGGAGAAGCTTAAGCGCGACCATCTAAATGACCTCTTTGGTGAGCTGGGTAATATGCTAGGTAAGTTGGTATCCACTAATGTCCTTAGTCATAGTATTGTAACTTGAACCAGTGCTGCTTGAGAGTTCATGCTTCTGAATTTTTATGATTGTATGATGGTATGTGATACAATTTTTATGAATGCTGTTGTCATCTATGCCAAAATCATGTTTCACATAAGTCGCATAACACAGCTAGCATGATTCCACTATCTGTCATGAATTTTCCTCCTAAAAGTATTTGGGTTCATATACGCCCACCATTGGACTTGCATCTCAGAAGTTGTGACTCCTGGATTAGCTTATAAAGTGGTTTCCCTAGAAGAATGCACGTGCATGGTCCACTGTGAATGTATAAAGTGTTTGTCTACAGCATCTTATTAGCTCTCCTTCATTACTGCTTTTTTACAAAAGAAAAAAGGGGTGACATCTTATTAGCCTTGAATGTACTTGTTTTCTTGAAACTATAACTCACCCTTATGTTTACCCTTCAGCCCTGACCATATACTTTGAGGTTTTTGAACTTAGTCTTTTGCATTGTGTTCCTAACAATTTTATATAGTTCAAAGCTGCTATTGGGAAATTTTTCTGATCACATGTAGCATCCCTTTACAGAAGCAGATAGGCAGAACAACGGGAAGGCATGCATATTGACTGACACTACTCGAATACTAAGACATCTGCTTTCTCAAGTCGAATCTCTCCGAATGTTAAATAGCAACCTGCAGAATGAATCCCATCATGTAAGACTTTTTCTAATACGTGAACACCTTTTCTAGCGAACGAACTGTTATCTGATTTTATCCACTGTAATTCTGTAAATGCTTTCTAAGAATGTCTAGACTCATTTGCATATCATTGATACAGAATATTTCGCTTGTAACATTACATTTGTCGCATCTTCCAGCATGACTCAACAGTTATTTATTATCTATGCTCCTTTTTCCTAAAACAGGTTGCAGTGGAGAGGAATGAGCTGCAGGATGAGACCAATGTGCTCCGCAAGGAAATCTTGGAGCTTCAAAATGAGTCGAGGATACGGCTTTCAAGCAACCCGGATTGGGGCCATGGCATCACCGGATCGGTTCTCCCTGTTCCTCACTCCACGACTGCAGTTTTCTCATCACAGCAGCCAATGCAACCACCCACCATCGCAAGCACCGTGTTCACCTTGCAGCAACCACTGCCACAACCAGCGGTGATTGAGCAGCCCTGTGCTACACCACCACTGGAACTGAAGCTCTTCCTAGAAGCGGCGTCTGTTGAAAGCTATGAACCATCAGAAAACCAGGAGGCTCACAGCCATGTGACGCGACCACAGGCAAGGTACCCGACCCAAGCAACTTTTTGTCCTGCAAGCCTGCTTTCTGCCCTTCCAAGGATGGAAGATGAGCAATGTAGCAGCAGCACAACCGGCAGCAGCAAGGAAGCTAGCACTGGAAGAGGTTGAGTGAATCAGGTCAACAATCAAATAGGTTATGTTTGGGCGTAGTGGCCTACTGGGTATACTGGCATCAGAAGACCTGTGCATGTAAATACCGATGTCCATTTTGGATTTCAGAACGACGATAGATGATGCTCCGATGGAAATTTCCCTTTTCACCCCACTTGTTGCAACTTTAGTTGATAAATGTCGAAGCTCTCCCGCAGTCAAAACTCTCCTCTCCAGGCTCCAGCTCTGGCTGGGCCTTGACTTTCCCAGTTATTACTCGAGGAGTTGATCTGAATGATACTTGCTTGCTGAAGTTGCAGCTACGAGATTGGGATGATCGACATTTTGATTCACTAACAGAGCTTGGCCAACAAACCAGAATGATGCAAGTCGTGTAAGAATCTCAATTAATGTACAGTGTTTAATAACCTTAATCGTTTCGCTTACTGTTAATTGAAAAGCATGGCATCCATCACACTATCGTATGACCCAGCTGGAATTGGAAAATTCACCATGTTCTCCACAAGGTATTTTATCCACCATACATTTTTGGAGACAAAAAAGACCACTAGCCTGTGTGCGCTATACCAGTCAAATCAGAGAGAGAGAACCAGTCAAATGAGAGAGAGAGAGAGTTCCTTGGACATCCTTATGGCCGATTTCCCCTGAAGGAGGAATTAGGGGGGATTGCAGGTGTGTCTTCGCTGTACGGCTGGGTGGCGGGATCAGTCACGCTCGGTAGTCTTTGCACACTCCCCTTTGCTTTTCTTGCGTTAGGGCCAATCTCTTCGATCATGTACTTCCACCCGTCGATTGGGCGCCTCCGACTAAAGATGTGGGTTTTGATGAAGCTAGCAATCTACAATCACATCTTTGACATCATTTCCAAAACAATATCAACAAGAATATAGGGTTAAGGAAGTATAGTTTGTGGACCTGCTGTTTACTGAAAGCAATTCGTCTTTCAAATTCTTGGAGAAGAATGTCCTCTTCCCGCTGTGAGATCTTCCATATATTCCCATCCTGGCCTCTCGAGGTAGTTTCCCAACCATCAGGCCTGGTTTTAATCTGTGGTGCTTGGGATCTTGGAATCACCAAAATCAGTGTTGCCAGAATCAAATATACTGCATTTCAAAAAGACCACAAGCAAATTAACATAGTCAACTAACCACAGAATATAAGAAAAAGTGAAAGTGTGCGCAACACAAAGCCTAACCAGTCATGCACTATATATTTGCTACCACAGGAAAACTAGTAACCGTTAGAAATGATCTTATAGTATGCAAAGTTTCTACTTGAAGGCAAGTGATACTGCCCAACTTAAAAGATAATGCATCATGGGCAAGGTTGGTCAGTTTAAGTAACAGTAGCACAGCAAAAGAAATATTACATAACTAAAATGTAAAGTGTGCCCACTGCTGCCAACTAGGTGATGAGCAGCAATATCTGAACAAAGCTGACATAAGTTCAGTATTGAGCAAGAGCAGCAGACACTCAACCGCAGTGCTTACTTGTACCTAAAAACACTCTATTCAAATCTGAAAAAGAAATATGGCATGTACTGGATCAAGGATAAACCTCCATAGTACTCATGATTTGTGATATCATGCTGCTAGATTGTAAGTTTGGCAACAAATGGTACGAGTCATATGACCATGATTGTAATTTGGCCAAACAAGTCAGACAGTAGCGGAACGTAGGGGTGGGCAATCGGTTATTATGGTTCGGCTTGTTCGGTTTTTAAATTTTCAGTTTTCAGAAACTAGAAACCGAAATAACCTAGGGAAAAAGCAAAACCAAACCTAAATAACCGACATATTTTGGCTCGGTTTCTTCATTTTTTGGTTTTAAAGCAAAATTTCTACACAGCTCAATAGAGGCACACATGACACATCATTGCAATGCAAATATATCCATAAAGGCATACGGCATTAAAAAATCACAATACGTCCAACACAATAATTCAAATAATCTTGGGCCAGGCCAAGCCAGGCCAAACCAGGAGGTGCATGAGTGGCTTGGGCCTTAGGCGGTTTGGGCCAGGATATTTGCGCCTCAGGAGATGACAAATGGAGGTCTATGTACATTTCGGTTTATATGATTTGTTCGGTTTTTAGAGTCTAGAAACTGAAATTAATTCGGATAACCGAACAACATGACTTTGAAAACCGAACAAATCGTAAAAATCGGTTATTTCAGTTTCTATGTTCGTTTTTTGGATTTTTTTTAATTCGGATAACCGAACAACATGACTTTGAAAACCGAACAAATCGTAAAAATCGGTTATTTCAGTTTCTATGTTCGTTTTTTGGATTTTTTGCCCACCCTTAACGGAATTTGTAATATGTCCATAAGAGACCAGGTAGTGAACTGGTTCGACGAGTAATTTGTGCATCAGGATTCTAGCAGTGAACCGGTTTTCACCAAAATCTCACTTGAAATATGGCTGTTAAGACACTTCAACAGATTCTAATTTGACGTGCAACAGATGCTTTCAGGCCCATATTATACAGCATCGCAGTCCGCTTTAGCATACATTCTAGTGTTCCACTGAGTAGTCCACCAATCTTTAACAGGAACCACGACAGAATCATATAACAAATGACATGTCAATCGATCTTCCTCACTGGATATGTACCTGACACATTTATCATGATTCCTATTGCCCATGCATTCTGTACAGTTTCATAGATTATCTAAAGGTTGTTAACTCGTTGCATGACATAGGAGAACCTTGCCAAGAAACTTTCCTGCATGTGATTCCAGTTAAGTGGCTAGCCAATCAATGTGATCATACAAATCGCAAATATAACTGGTCTTGCAAGTTGAATTTCCATCGATATGGCCTTCATAGGGGACCTGGGAGGATAACCCAAGACAAGAACTTCCACCAACATATGATTATGTCACAGGTCGCAAGCAATCCAATTTGAGCAAGCAATGCGATGACATGAATCAAGTACAGCTAAAGGCGCGATTTTGTTCAAGAATAAAGACGAAAGATAAGGGAGTAGTAGCGCACTCGGAGCACGAGTCGAGGAGCCGGTCGATGTCGTCGGCGCCGCCGCCGAGTCGCGCCTCCTCCATCTTCTCGATCTCCTTCACCCACAGCGCGGCGTGCACGCGCTGCTTCCTCGTCCTGTACTCGTCCGCCTGCGCCTTCTTCTTCGCAACGGGGCCGCCCGCGACTCCCTCCGCCGCGCTCGGCCCACGCTGCGGCGGGCCCCGCCTCGACGCGGCGCGGCGGTCGGCCCAGCGCTCGTCCATGTCGGCCACGAAGGCCTTGGTGTCGGGGTCCACCTCGGCGGAGACAGCCGGTACGGCGGCCGCCGAGGCCGAGGAGGCGGGGGACTCCCACGGCGCGGCGGGCGCCGGGGAGGAGGCGGGAGAGTCGCCCGGGAGCCATGCGGTCTCCCACGCGTCGTTCCACTCGTCGTCGCCAGTGGCCGACGAGGGGGGCTGCGGTGGCGGCGCGCGGCGGTGCGAGGACAGGCCGCGGAGGCCGGAGGTGGCGGAGATGGGGAGGCGAAGGGCGCGCCGGAGGGAGTGCATGGCGGGTGCTCGGCAAAATGCCGCAGGGAGCGTTGGTTTCCTGCGACGCCGTAGAGGATGAGCACTGCTGCTATCGGTGTCCTCTGCCTTCGAAACTTGCTCATGGCAATCTTCGCCTTTGCGCCGATCCATGCCCTCCATTGACAAATCAGTGCTCTATGCCTCGAGTACTCGTGTGACCCACATCCGTTTAGGGATGAAAACAGATTGGAATCCGTTGTTGGATTGTCGGTATCTCGATTTTAATCCCAAATTTCTCGTTTTACTATTGAGACCGAATTGATATCGTAAGCTTCTGTGCCTGTGCCACTTTCGATCATTGTCTTTTACGTGGCTGTATGTTATGTCGAGTACTCGAGTTACGACATGATGACTGTTTTTCAGTTGATAATAATGTTATTACGTGGTTTATATGTGTACGGTATAAATTAATTTTGTTAGTGTGAATTAATTATTTGTCACGTCGATGCTAGAAATCATGGTTCTATGGGTTGGTGTTTTCGTTTTGAATTACCGGTTCCCAACCAATACCGGTGTATTTTCGTTAGGATTGATTCGTTTTCGATATCCTGACATTTCTAAGCTTGTACTCATTTCTGGTTTCCTGTTTTCGATTTCATTTTCGAGAAAAAAAATGTGAAAATGAAAATGGTTAAGAGGTTTTTTCCGACTATTCCCGTCCGTTTTCATCCCTACCTCCATTGCTTAATAGTACTGTTGTGGTGTATTAGTGCGTTGAATAATTCGAATTACTTTTTGTTGTCTAAGAAAAACAAAGAAATTCACAACAGTTGTTTATGCTGCACATATGATAAGAAATGAGGCTCAGGGATGCCATCCACGTGATTTGGCGTATCGCGGCGTGGCACTTGGTGGGCATTAGCCTTTTGATTGGATCTATGCAAAGTAGAACATGTTTAGGACCTTCTCTCACTAGTCCCTCGCCTCCTCCGCTCAAACCCTAGCCAACCATCGCCATCACCTTCTCCTCGAGAAAATTGATTATTTGTCATAGACAGAATATGGCTTCGACTATTTGTCACTCATATCGTTGGCTTCGACTATTTTCCACTCAAAAGAAGACCATTTTGATCTTCTTGCCATTTTCCCATTTTAGTTAACTTTTCTTTTTCCCTCTCAGGCCAAGTAAAAGGACGAATTTGCCCTTGGACTCATCCCTGCTGAACCATATGCGATTAGGTGGGTCGAACCAGATCTCCTCCAGCCGTGAGCTCATCCTCTTCCTATCTCTTCCCATCGAGATCTCCTTCCCGACCACCTTCCTCCTCTCCCTGATGTGCCTCGTGTGTCTCCTCTCCTCCCGCTGCCTCACCAGCCGCCTATACCCTTATGCACCTCATCCTCCCTCGCAATTGCCAATGACCGATAGCCGTACTCCCCTTAGTTGCTGGTGTGGATTCGGTGGGCCGAGCATAGCCCACACTGCCATCAACGAGAACCGCTCATGAGTCACGATGACCTTGACGTCAGCCTCGCCCCGACGACTCTTCCGGCCGCCTATCGAGGTGAGCTATGCTTTTTCCTCGGCTACCCAAGCCTCTCCTCACTCCTCCATCTCCATCGTTTGCGGCAGCTCGTTGTGACGCATCGCCATTGGTGATATTAGGATATAGTGCCCAAGAAATTCTCATTACAGCCATGTCATTCTGTTTCAATATTTGGGATTTAGCCTAGTCATCTCAGAGTATTTGTGTTCTTTCTCAGGTCATAGGGTAAATGTTTCAATATTCTGGCAGCATGATGAAGGATCGAGATAGCGGTCTAGAGGGGGTGAATAGGCGCTTTAAAATTAACTTAACCCGAAACTGCGGAAGTTGGTCAGATGTTCCAATATGACTATCGAAACTTCTGATTATGTTAAACTTAATCCTAGCTGGAACTTCAAGCAATGAAAAACAAATCCACTAGATACTAGTTGCAATAGGATGTGAACTACTCAAACACATGCAAGACTAGCAACAAGTAGACATATATCAAGAAAAAGATGAATTGCTCAAAGTTGCATAAACGGTAAGAAATAGGGAAAATTGGTTCTATAACACCGAAAGTTCTCTAGTTTAGAAATATACTACTTAATTGGCTTGGTACACTTTAATACTACTGAAAGATCGCATTGTTCAGATTCCAATTCCATCACTAGTTTTCCCATTTTTAATTTTTTCTTTCTGAAACTGGCAGATAAGATGGCATATCTAGCCTTTCTTCCTTTTCCAATCTCTTCATTCGTCCTCACGCACAACACTGTTCCTCCCCGCCGTCACACGAGCTCCTCCACCTAAGGAAAGGCCATCACCCCACTGAAGATGAGAGCCGCCGGTTGCTCCATGCGTGTGAACCCAAGCCGCGGCTCCGACGGGGCCACTTCATGGCCTAACGATCTCATTTGGAGCATGAGACCCAAGAGAAAAGAAGTAATCAATCCACATGCCGTTGCACTCCACCGCCACCAAAATTTGAATTTGCACATTTGGATTCGCATTGGAGTTTAGGTATCTGCTTAGCTTGGCTTCGATTAATGGGGTGATTAAGTAGTTAGCATCTTGATTCGGGCATTGGAGCTCAATTTCGTGGTGGCAACAAGGTCGATTTGAGCTCAGTTTGTGGATTTGAGCTTGATTTGGTGAGAAAAGGTCAATTGGAGCTTGTTTTGGCAGCGGCAATCTCATCAGTGGGATGGGGACGGGCTCACCGGTAGCCGAAGCAGGTAGTGACGGGCTTATGGTTGTTTGCTGCTCGATTGGGTTGGCCCGCGGGAGAGGATGGAAGAGAGACATAGGAAGAAGACGATGTCAATTTGGTCACAAGTAACGACAGCCAACTCAAAAATGGACGAAGTGGTAAAAATCTGAACAGAGTGATGTTTTAGTGGTATTGAAGTGTATCGAGTTAGTTCGATAGTATATTTCTAAACCGGGAAACTTTCGATGTCATAGAACTAATTTTCCCTAAGAAATAACCAAAGGCAGAGACAAGTTGACTTTGTACCCAAAGTTCGGGTCCTTGAGGGGATCCTATGTCTCCATTGAGGGGCTTAGTCACACTTGAGCTGTGTCTCTTTCAACCCCTTTCCTCTAGAGGTTGCACAAAGCACTTCTCGGTTTCTTTTGGTATTTCTTCCCTTATGGAGGTGAAATCCATCCTTCACAAACTTCTCACGACACACCACAAATGAATTAGTGGCTCATGAGCAACTCCTAGTCATCTAGGAGACCTCAATCTCCAAGAGTAACAAATATGAACGAAGATTGCTTGGAGATGAACCCTAGTGCTCAAAGATCGCAAAGCTTATCACTAGCACTCAATTACTCTTCCCAAATCTCTCCCACGGAGTTAAACACTTAGAAACGAGAGAGGAGAGGATAAAGCTTGCTCATTATCTATTTGGCACGAGAATAGAAGCCATCCACCAAAAAGAGAGAGGGGGTATATATAGATATCCTCAAGAACTAGCCGTTATATGCTTTTTTTAGACTACTTCAGAACTTTTGATCAAGGATTAATTCTCAACCTGAGAACATTATGTTAGAAAAATTGGACATTTTGACTAACATTGGAACTTCTAATCAAATTAAATCCTGCAACCCGAAAAGTTGACGTGTCGAGCGGAAATCAAGATGTCACCAAGGCATTATGGCACATCCAATCTCTATGCAGAGGGATGCTGCATCATTATGATACGTCAAGTCAGAGATTGAAGTGAAAACGAGCATGAGCGGAAGCATTTTTTAATGTTCATCCACCTGACTGTTCGAATTCATTCGATGGCCATAATGTAATCATAGCCATATGCTCGTAGGCTTACACCTTCGAGCATGTGGTCGGGAATAGTGAGTCGATGCTTACGCTCTACTCTATGTCTTGATTATCACATCAAGTAGAGAGTCAGGGCTACATTGCATACTTTCGATGGTACATGTATGCTCTTTTTTACTCTTCGATCGAGATATTTTCTCTTCGACCAGAGAGTTGGAGGCTACACAGTAATGCCATATTCTCTAAGTACATATTTTTTGCAAGAGTTTATCTGGTTTTATGTTGACTACATTGATTAAAACCAACGGAGACATGTGCTGAACCGATGACAAACAACTACACCTCATAAGGTATAACACCATTAGAGATTATCAGACACCTCACATCTAATGACCCACAAGGTTATGAAGTTCTAGTCGGTCTCATATGTGTTCTCTATCGAGTTCATGCACACGCTGGTCAAATACGCAAGTCGGTGAAAGTTTGCCAAAAATTATCATGTTATTTCTTTTTCTAGTTTTGTACTTATCTTTTCCTTATTCTTGTGGTTACTTCGAGTGCTTACTCAAGGTCCAATACATCTAATAATATGTCTAGTTGAGCTTTCAGGTATCAATGTATATTCAATCAGCAAGTTTTAAGGATGGGCATAGCATGTACTAGTCAGTTTTTGCATCTACTTATGCTAACTCTATTTCATCAACAAGAGAATAGTAGCAAAAGCATACTAGACAAGCAAAAAAACAGTAATATTTACAGACATCCCTAGACCACGAATCAAGTTTCAAATGTTTTGAGTAAAAATTGTAGGACATTAGGGAGAAGGGCTCCCCTCGTTTTCATCGTTAGGAAGTCTAAGTGCTAGAGACTCGATGAAGACGGGGATAAGAGGCCTGATGCTGTGAATAATCTTTGCTGCCTCTTCTACTGAACATTCGAACCCCTTTGTCACTACTAACGTGTCGAAGTTGAGGTAGTAGCTCTTAAGGACACAAAGCATAGTTTACTTAAATTCTTTGCTGAGAGGCAATGCCTTTATTCCGATTGTTTCTCCTTAAAGCTTGGTTGGCTCATGATGTGTAGACACAACTATAGAAATACTTATTAGTGTCGGATGAAAAAAGGCTTCACTGCCAATTTTTCAACCAGCATTCTTAAATCGACACTGATAGTGCCAACTATCAGTATCAGTTGCCCACCTGACACAAATACTATTTTCAGGCAATAAAAAAGAGAAAAATGGCGGCAGCGGGAGCGGCATCCGAGCCGGCTGTGGGGAATCGTCCAAATAATATTCTAATTAATCACCAGGGGGATCATTATTCATAATCACAACATCGATGATTAAACTGAATATCATCCCGGTAATCCCAGCACGTGTTTGTGCCTAAGATCGGAACATATGCCTTCCAACAATTAGCATCACAACATAGCTTAAGAAAGAGCAAGTAATTAACATTTATATTATAAGTTCTTAAGCATGTAACCATTTCTAACAATTTACAACAAAAGGTAACAACAGCTACACATCGAAAAGTTAAACTATATAACAAAAGATAGTGGAGCCACATACCCTTAGGCTCCACCCCAAAAGCACGACCTCCGAGAGTAGGATGCACTACTCTTGCCCATCACCCTGATCGGTAGGCACAGAGTAGCCAAACACCGGCTCTTCCTCACCAGCAGCACCTAAAAACGCAGGCATGAGTACGAAAGTACTCGCAAGACTTAAATCATAGAGAGCACATATACATAGCTCAACTCCAAGGATTATACATTGAGCCATTAGCAAGGAAAAACCACAAGGTTAAGTTAAACATAAGCGGTAAGCAAACTAGACATATATGTGTGAGCAACAAACTTAACCAACGACGACAAAACTTTAACCTGCCATAACCAACTGAACATAAATAAAAGGAACCATTATGAACATATGAGTAACAAAGACCAACTCAACCATCTCCCACATATCCAACCATCAACCACAAGTAAAAACTCTACGACCGATGCAGATAGGCAGAAGCATGCTCATGATCGAGAGCGCGGCATTTCAAAATATTTTTACACCCTGCAGAGGGATAATCCTGGACCCACAGGACTTGATGACCATACGGCTTGTATGACCACACAAATCCATACAAGAGGGTACTCATGTCAACCTTTCCCAATAAACCCCGATCATTTGAAACATGCATCGCTCAGCGTGACGGTACTAGAACTACTCTCGGAGCAAACTAGTACCACCACAAGCCCGCCCGCTCACACCGTCGATGTTCAGGACCCAAATGACCACAACTACAAAGGTATTCAGCTCACCTTACCATTAGATCGGCATGTGGTGAGTATGATAAGTGCTAAAGCTGACTACACCGACGATCGGTGTTTAAACGATGCAAGCGGTCTACGGTGTCCGGTTTCATCTCCCAACCTACCCAGGGGAACTCCACATCCAGACAAGATAAACACCTCCTAGCACCACTCACGTCTCGTCTCATACTCACCACTCATACAATCATCATCATCTCATATCCAACATTGATATCATTACGGAAGTAAATAACGCCTATGCTCGCGAACGATGAGACAATTCACCGCTTGACTTCTACCGGTGACCTATGCATTACTAAGTATTTCGTTTAACTTATAATCTAGACATCAACAACATACTCAAGGCTACAAGGGAAAGGATAAACAACATTTCAAGGTAGAAGTAATACATTCAACATAGGATCTATCCACTTGTACCCAATCTCGAGTAGACATATGGAAACGTACATAAGCATAGTTTATCAATTTTAGACTTCATTTAATTGAACAAAGGTGCAATATGCTTTGTTGCTTGACTTGCTGCTCAGGTGGCTGCCTATAATTACCAATGCAACACTCGCAGAAATCTGGAAGATTGAAGTCGTCTTCAACTGCAACCATGGCACGCTCCGGCTCCTTGCCCACTAAACAAGAACGCGTGCAATGATGAGCATGAATGAATGCAACAAGGTATGCCACAATGTTTAACAATATGCTAGAAGTATAAGACATGCAAATCAATGCAACTCTAAATGATCTAAATAAAATATGAAAAATAACAGCCATCCGGAGTATCCGGATTGGTTTGGAGTATCCGGGTTCGGACCCTCCGGGTGAACCTCCGGAAGAGGCATTCGGTTACTACCTTTTTATTTGACTGGCTCGGAGTATCCGAGTGAATCCGGAATATCCAGGTTCCGGAGTTTTCGAGCCATCCTTCGGGGAAGGCTCTCGGTTAGCCACTACTCTAACTTAACCTGGAATCTCCGGATTGGTCTGGACTATTCGGGATGTGCTGGACACTCCGAGTGAGGCTCCAAACGAAGCTCTCGGTTACTCGATAACGCAACTATCTGGAGTCTCCGAGTTTGACCGGATTATCCGAGTGATACAGACTTGGGTTCCTCACAACTTTTCTCTTGGGTGATTCGACTCACTTTATAAATCTATGCTACACAAACGTGCATATGCCCTATCCAAAAGATTCTAAACCAAACTCGCATTCTAAACCCTAACCGATTTTGAACACAAGTCAACAGACAATTTCTGCTGAACCCGGAGTATCCGGGTGAATCCGGAATATTTGAGTCAGCCCAGAAAAGCTACTCTCGAGTGGATTTTTGGTCGATTCGAGTTGTGATCTTTTTCAAGTCTAAAGGGAACATGTTAGGGTTAGTCCAAGGGTATTGGAACTCACTCATCAACTAGCAACACGACTCTAGAACTCATTTTCGACCAAAACTCTATTTTTGCTCTAAAAAGCTCAAGAACACCAAGAACTCCAAGAACTACTCGATTCCTCCACGAAAATGAAAATGAATTGGATAGATGAGCAGATCATGATCTAGGGAATGCAATGGTACCGCATGCATACCTTGAATCCTCCACTTGAGCTCGGATTTTGGGAGAAAGGGAGAGGGAGCTTGAGTGGGAGAATGAGAGGGGCTGCTGTAGCTGAGCTGCTGAGTGAGGGAGTGGGGAGTGAGGGAGGAGAGAGAGGGAGCAGGTGGGGCTGCCCCATTTGGTGGGTGTGATGGTGGGGCCACTTTGTGGGGCCCACATGTTAGAGAAAATGGGTATTTCTAATGCAATTTCTATTCTTTTCTCCCTCAATTTTTGTTTCTCTTATCCAAATGATTTTAAAAGAATTATTCTAATGTGCCCAATAATTTCCCTCGAATTTAATTATGATGCTAATGACACATGATTAAGCTTAATCACGTGATTACGGAATTTGGGATGTGACACTGGCTCGGAGAGCCAGCTCAGATGCCACTCCTGTCGCCACTCCGCCGCCGCCACTGTCACCAACTCTGACCATATACTCATCTCAAACACAAGAACACAAGAACACAATCTCACCATATACGCATCTCTGCCGGTACACAAGAATACAATCTCATTCATATACTCATGTCATCCAAATACTCATCTCTGTCGGTACACAAGAACACAATTTCATCCATATACTCATCTCAAACACAAGAACACAATCAAATCGAATGGAAAGAATACAAAGAGGGAGATCCAGTACGCGCCCAAGCCACACGCTGCTCCTGCGCCCGAGTCACACACAGCTCGGAGGCTAGCCTCTGCCCGCTCCTGCGCCTGAGCTGCCCGTGCCCGAGCCGCACGCCGCGTGGAGGCACCTCTCGGAGGCTGGCCTCCGCTTGCTCCTGTGCCCGAGTCGCACGCCACTCGAAGGCCGGCCTCCGCCTTGTCCTGTGCCCGAGCCGCCCATCACCCGAGCCCGCTTGTGGCTATGGAGGAAAGGAAAAAGGTAAGGAAGAGAGAGGAGGAGGAGGAGAAGATGGACGGCGGTGCCGCCAAATCAAGAGAGATGAGGAGATCCAGTTCGAGAGAGAGAGAGAGAGGGAGGGAGAGGAGGCCGGAGTGGCGGCTGGGAGCTTGCAGAGCTTAGCACTCTCAATGAGCACGGGCTCGATGAGTGGGCTATTGCTCTTCGGAGGCAGAGGGAGGGAGAGAGAGGAAGAGAGAAGGTGGATAGGGAGGGAGGGAGGGAGGAGACGAAGAGATAAAGGATGCGAGCTGAGCCGAACGAACGTGAGCTGAGCCAAAATGTCATTTAATAGAAATTTCGCATACGTTCGTATCAGTGATGGTTGTGGTTCGAACCGACACTGATACCTGACTATCAGTACCGGTTCGTGTTACAAACTGGCACTGATGTCTTAGCGATTGCACCATAGTGCGCTCGTGGGAGTTTAAGGACTGGCACTAATGCATATTCTGTCATGATTTTTATTGAACTGATACTGATAGGACGTTACTTTTGACTCCTTCTATAGTAATGAGAGTCTCATGATAGATGATATTGTAACCGTTCGAAGGCCCTCAACAATTAGAATATAGAACGATACACGCTAAAATAGATCACAGCCTACTTTTGGGCAAGTGTCATGCTGTGTATCTAATAGATTATGAGTGCACTGTATTCTGAATATGTTGTAAAATAGCCTACAAATCATATAAATTTCGTTCTCACATGCTGTTGTACCAAAATTGTGGCAAGTCCCGTCGCAAAAATAAAAGAAAAGTTGCAAGTCCTGGATGCCATTCTTTTCTCTCTCTTTTTAAAAAAATGACTTTTGTATTTCCAGCCTCAAACTTTGGTGGATCATTTAGGTTTGTATCGAGCAACGCAGCTATGCAAGGTTACTTGCACTGCTTTCTACGCAACATCCTTCTTCTGTTACTAGGAATGCATAACTTAAAGCAGAATCATTTGATTTCCCTAGTGGAATTGGCCATCCTTGCTTCCAGGACATCCCTTGTGGTAATTTGCTGCAAGCTTTATTTTGCATCGGTCAGTGTCATGTGGTAGTTGGCTAATCCTAGTTGGCAGCACTGGTACTTTGTTTGGAGTCTTGGGATTAATGAGCCTTGAGTTCTTCTCTTCCCCTAGACAGCAAATGAAACGAGGAAATCTTCTGGACTCCATACTAGTTTGCTTTGTTGTAAGAAATCAAAGCTTCAACAGCCTGTGCGGGACTTATGCTGCTGGTGCTGTACAATATGCCAGCTGATAATGATAAATGGATAGCAATGGCTCGTCGGGTTAGAAAATCTGCTATAAACTCGTTTAATTCATCGATGAAGTTTTAAGGTCTGTAACGTATTTATTTAACGTTGTGGACACAAAAATTCTTCATGTATGCAAGTCCCATAAACTCGTTTTTCGTGGCAGTGTATTGACAAGAACTCAAAATAATGCTACAGCGAGACCATGTCTCAGTCGACGCCTGGTGGGAGGAGACGATGGCGTCCATCTTAGGGCCTGATCGGAAGGTGGCTAACACCCATTTTTATCTACACCTGCTGAGTATCTAGAAGGAGAGAAACTGAAGAATTTTCCAAAACAAAAGCCTTCAACAGAGTCAAGTGTCCTATGTGGCAAATGATGATGTCGTGACCAAGCTGGGAGCGTGTATGGCGCCAGGATATTTGGTTTTGTGTAGACTCTAAAAAAGATCTATCCTGGGTATTTTTCTTTTCTTTTGTAACCGTTTCTGCCTAATCTTCATTCTCTAGTTGTTGTTCCCCGTCAAATTACTTGTATCAATCGTGATGTAATACTCCTTTCTCCTTTAATGAATGGCATAGCTCTTACCTCATTTTCGAAAAAAAAAGAACACACCTTTTCTATCTTATAAAAACATGCAAACGCCAACGAGACAATAAACTCGCAAACGCACTCTCCCTCGTTAGATCTCATCCAACATGCTTTGAGATCATTCTGGCTGCCACATTTCCATTTCCCCCCTCCTTTTGAGGGAAATCCAAGATTTACCACCCTTATGGGGTGGGTGGTAAAAATTTTACCACCCTAACCCATGTGTCAGTGACTAAGACGACATCACGTGTTAGTGACTCAGGAGAAGAGACATTTTTTTAGTTGACAAAAAATTAAATGACCCTTCTTTTGTTGTCTTTACCTTCTTTTTATCAATATGGATACATGGATTGCCGTTCCGCTCATCGCCTATCACCAAGGGCGAGCAAGCAAAGCTCATTGATACGGAATAAGGGAACCATACATCTTCTGCGATGCCTATGTCACCTTTGGCATTGTCGGTTGAGTTCATGAATTTGAGAGAGCTTCATCAAAAATTTAATTGGAAGTAGAACATTTTAATTTGGAATTCGAATTCGATAATAAATTCGAATCAATCGAGTTGAAAGTTATTAGCTCAAAACTCGAAAAGCTCACATGCACTGAAGTTACATGAGACACTGACAACACGATAGGCTAATAGCAGAGACACTCGCTGACGAAGGGCCGTAGGACAGTTGATGTTCGCATTTAAGGTCCTGTTTGGTTGTAAGAAACGTTTCAAATTCTCTGGTGATTTTCCATAATCCCTGCCAAACACGCCAAAATATGAAACGTTTCACCTTGAATCACCTGAAACTTTCTCATTTTTTACACTACGAGGAGAATCACCCAAAATGGCATTTCACCCGTTTCGATTCACTTCCAGGTCATTTTTCTTCAAGAATTTGAATCCAGAATCCCTGCCAAATATTTTCAGAAAATTGAGAAGGATTCACCAGAAAAATGTTTTCAGGAAGAATATAGTATCGAAACGTTTAGAGAATCTGGAGCTCTGCCAAACGAGCCATAAGCAGGAGAATATAATATCACAAAAATATTTTTGATGGTTGAAAGGATGGTTATGTGTTTGTTTGTTCAAAAAAAAAGGAAGATTGATGGGTCTGCTTATACAGAGAACTACAGTTTGAGGATCGGCATCAACACCCGGTGCGTGTCAGGATTTACAAATGTGTTTGATCTCCGAAAACCAGTCCCGGCAATTACCATAAAAACCGTAGTAACCGCACAGTAATTCAATAGAATTCGGTAGGAACCGATCGAATTTCGTTAAATTTTTGAATTTTTTGACATTTAAATTTGAACTTAAGCGAAACCCGAGCCGTTAACCGCTCGTTGTGAACCCTGGTGCGCATACACATACACACACACAAAAAGGAAGAGCAATCTAAAAGGCACATAGAGGAGGAGATCAAAAGAAGAGAGCCACAGAAGAAGAAATGGAGACGAGGAACTGAATTAGGACAAGACCAAGAAACCAAACCAGGGGAGTCGGAGGAGCAGCGGCAGAAGACAGGAGGGATTCTTAAAGATACAGGCAGCAAACGCATGGAGGCGGCCATGGATCTGATGCGGCGGATGCCGCCGCGGAGCACGGAGACGGCGCTCAACGCGCTGCTGTCCCTCCTCCCCGACCACTCCCTCGACCTCCTCTCCCAGGTCGACCTCCCGCTCCAGGTACGCGCTCGCCGCCATCCCTCTGTCCCGGTCGGGCCTCTAGGTCCTCGGTTCGGGTAGGGATTAAACTGCGCCGGGGCATTTGCTTTTCTTTTTTATATTTGTCTCTAATTGCTCATGGGATTGAATGCTCAGCCGGGCGTGCTGCTTGTATTCCTATCAAGAAATGTGCATTTCTTGCCTTGCCCCCCTTTGGTTCACGCCTTGCGTGCACCTTTGCTTGTCTGGAATTCAGTTGAACCATGCACCCTTGCTTCTCTTAGATTCGGTTGCATCAAAGCCCAATATGATCTCGCTGTTCAATGGAACCGAATTGAAGATATACTGCCCACCGAATAAACCTTTGGTGAATCTATGCAACTTCGGCACGAGCAAATCAAATCGTTAGAACAATGTATTTGTCAGTCTTTTTTTTTTTTAAATGGAAGCGTTGGATTTCTCAGGAGTTCAGTTTATTAGATTCTTCGGTTCCCTTTTCTTGTCTCATTTCTCCCTGCTTCCAGTCTCTCACTAATACACTAGGAAAAATGGTGTAAATTTTGCAGGTATGGATGGATAAGGAGAGCATGAAGGAATACATTCTATGCGAGTATAACCGTGACGCTGACTCCTACCGGTCAGCAATTCAGCAATGCCCCCATGATTTCCTTTTACTTATGTTCTCCATAAGCATTCAAATAATTGAAGGTGCAGCCATCTTATGAATAAAATTTTGGAAAAACTAAGGCAAATGTCAATGATGCATTATGGCAATAGGATTAGACTACCATCGTTTTGGTGCATATTGCAAAAATACTACTAAAATAGTCTTCTGTTACTGCACTACATGAACACTGCCTTACAACATAAGATCTTTACATCATTTTCTAAGGACGCCTTTAGCCTAATCCTAACCTTGCTAAACATCCCTAGTCATCCAATGAATGTATACATCAAGCAAATTGGTGCACAGATCCATAGATGCGTTAATGAGTCTGATTTATTTGGACAAACTTCAACCATTGAGGGTCCATTTTGTAGTTCACCTTTTTTTATTGTGAGGTTGGCTTGCAGATCACCTTGGTCGAACAAGTACGAGCCTCCTTTGGAAGATGGGACAGTTCCCTCTGAAGAGATGAGGAATCTTGAGATTGAGGCAAATGAAGTCTTTTCTGTCTATCGTGACCAGTAAGATTTGTATTTCATCTCACTATCTCTTGTATGCAGTGATTCTCAGTAAATGTAGCATGAAAGAAGGCTATGACTCATAGTAGCATCTGGCATGGTTCCTCAATTTAGTACATGAATGATGATATTCTATCATGTGGATATAAAACAAATTATTCAATCTTCTGTTGACAATTAGGTACTATGAAGGTGGGATCTCATCTGTGTACATTTGGGAGGATGAAGATGATGGCTTTATCGCGTGCTTCTTAATAAAGAAAGGTCCGTAGGAATGCCCAATGTGATCGTGTTTATTCAACTAGAAACAAAGTGTAAATTTCAGTTTACTGGATTTTTGTTTCACGGTTACAGATGGACAAGGCAAAAGAGGGTACATGCAGATAGGTTCATGGGATGCTATCCATGTTATTCAGGTGACTCATGATTACATTTTGTCAACTGTTAGGCTTGGTTTCTCTCCTTGCTACTTCTTTTATGTTAAGTTTAGATTTAACAGGTGAATATTTGTGTGACGTCAATAGGTTGGTCCTGAGGAGGAAGGAGCAGCACATTACTGCTTGAACAGCACTGTGATGCTATCATTGACAACAGACAACAAGCATTCTGGAACTTTCAACCTATCAGGGTCGATTAGACGGCAGGTTATATCTCCTGTCCCTTCCCCTCTTTAGTCGTGTAGTGTTAAATGTCTCCAGTCCAAGGGCATGCTGAGTTAATCAAGGTGCTATACTGCTATGTGAGGGATAGAACTAACTGGCATCCCTTTAATCACGATTATTGATGTTTATTTAATACAGCTCAGACTTTGTGCACAAAACATTATAGACCATCAAGGAAAATCGCATTTGTAGCTATGAATTGAAAACCAAAGGTATACTTTAAACAAATTAGCTGCTAAGTTATATTTTTTTTAAAAACTAGCTGCTAAGTTAATTTCAGTTTCAGTTAAGGCTAGGAAGCAGATTGAAACATGATAGTATGTACTAGGCAAAACAGGCAATACTTTCACATATTGGAGCTATTTAGCCTACCTCAATTTGCTTAGGATTAACATGCTTTTTTGTTGTTGTATTGATGCAACTATTTTGCTGTAATCTGTTTCATTTATCTCAGGCTACTTTTCTTTGAGTAGAAGCATTGCAGAGCTGTAGAAAATCAGAACAAGCTAATACTACAACTATATGTTTCTATTTGCAGATGAGTATGACTCTTGCTGTGGCAGATGGGCATCTTGTTAATATGGGGAAGATGATAGAAGAAATGGAGGGCAAGTTGAGAAATTCACTGGACCAGGTAACAGTTTCTCATTGATAATGACAACTTTGCTTCTAAAGTTGTCGACATCATTTGCAATGACTTGCAATTCAGTAGTCTCCAAGATTAATATTGTTGTGATGGCAGGTTTATTTCGGGAAGACCAGAGAAATGGTTTGCACTCTTCGGCCGCCACCAGAAGTACTTAACATGAGACTACCCGACAGCTGAGCCAATGCATAGAGACGTCAATTTAACAAACGAAGATATGTTGTCTTGACAATTATTTCCTTAGGCATAGTCTGTTTGTATTCTTCGTTTTCATATGTACTTAATAGTTAATAGTCTGTGGATCTGAATCGACGACCCCTTCTTGTCCACCGATCTGTGATTAAATGAGAAAGATTGAGCGAATCATGTCAGCTGTATTGTATCGGAGAAATTTACCCGGAAGCAAGAGTTGTATTTGCACAACTCTGTGTTACCGCAAAGTGCATCTGCAGTAACAAACATCCTGTTATTGTCATTCCGTATTATGAAGACCTCATGTTCTCGTGGTCTTACAATTTGGTTATAAGTTAGGTGGCGTTTGGATGATGGGAAATAGGGGATGGGAATGGGATATGAGATCTGGGATATAATCTAACTCATGTTTGGATTTAGGGATAGGGATACAAAGAGGGTAGGGGAAAGGGATACAGATGTCTCATATCCTAGCCATTATATCCTGGTGGGGAGGTGGGTTTAGAGAGGGATACAACGCTTGGACATCATCTGCCCTCCGTCTGGAGCCGCTGTGCATCGCTCGTCTGCAGGGGTGCTCCAAATATGCAGTCAGTTGCACTCCCTGCTCACGTTGCTGACTGCCTTCCCTCTTCTACCATCTTTCCCGCCGCCACTTACAACATTGCTTGCTCGTTTGCTTGAATGCGCTCGCCATCCACCGCCTGAAACGCTCAAGGACTACAGCGCTTAGCGGTCAACATATGTGAGAGATAGTGCTCGTGCCTTGAGACCACCCCTGGGAGAGATTCCAAGCTCCCCGAGAGATCCATTTTATTGGATCAATGTTTTCCGCTTCCTTCTTTGACTATTGCTTTCCTTCTTTCTTTTTTTTTTCTTTTTCACTCGTTACTGCAACTTGCAGCTTCAATTAAGGGAGGAGGAACGAAAAGGATCATTTGAACATCAAGCTATTTCTGTTGTGTTGATGTTAACTAACTAGCACTAATAATTTCTCTTTAATTTTGTGAGGGGCATTTTTGTCATAAAATCTGTATCCCAGATCTAAACCCAATACCAGACCAAACAAAAGAAATGGACTGAAATGTCATATCTCTAGCCTAAACCCACCTCTTTATATCCCATATCATATCCCTATCCTAAATTCAAAGGCTATCCAAACGCTACCTTTAGGGAAGAAAATTATATGAGATCCTCTGCAGAAAGACCTTCGTGAGACCTGATCCACGCCGTTCGTTCTGGATCCAACGGTCTGATTAAACATATGTGAGAGAAGAAGATAACACGTATCATACAGAGATGAGAGTCTTTCTGTGAGACCTGGTCTCATATAATTTGCCTCCCACCTTTAGGACATGCCACCATGATGTGATAGATTGAACAAGCATGTATTTTACGGAAAAAGATTTGTAGCCTTTTTAGCTCTTACACGCTCTTACTAGAGTTGGCACTTGATCCGACAAAATAACAAGACTAAGACGCTCCTCATCACAAAAGTCGTATATTATAAAATAAAAACAACAGTAATCGAGGATACACGTACTCATCGAGACGATAAGTGCAGTGCTCAGGTACTACAGCTCTCCTCTGCCATATCGAGTCTTGTAGCTCAGGCATAAAAAAAAGTGCAAAATCGAGTCTTGTAGCTCAGGATTCCCTAAATTGAACTGCTATGTTAACAACATGACGCAGGCGAACACAAAATCAGAGGATCTTCTATGGTGGATGCAAATAAGCTTTGACCAAAATATTAAGACCAGTCGTTCACAAGGTTTAGCCAAATACTACAACAACATGATTGTTTTTCTTTACTTCATAGGCAGTGAGCGATCCATTCTCCGATTTTACATAAAAAAAACCCAAGGGAGCATCTAGCTAGAGACCGTGGGCAGTCATCGATGGTGTTGAGCAAAGTAAAAAGGCTTTTCATGGCTTCCCTTCCTCTGCAGCTGCTGCTGGAGCTTCCTCCCCCTTGCTCTCCTCTGCCTTGCTGCCTTCTTCATCTGCATTTTATTTCCGTAAAATAAAATCAGTTCAGTAATGCCTTCCAGTCATGAAATGAAAATGAATTGTCCCCCAGATTTCACAAGGATAAACCATTTACACAGATGTATGGAGCGATTCAATGCTGAAATGGTCGTCAAGGCAAAACAATCTTGGACTAAGATTCAGGACAATGTATACAAATCAACACTTGACCGCTTAGACCAAGACTTAGACTATACAGCACTGTGTAGAAATCAACACTTACGACTGGCACAGCCCTGCTCAAGAATCTATACGCGGCAAAATGACTGTTTCTGGCAGCTCCAAATGTGGAACCGTCCAAAACAGATGTCAGCCCATCTAAGGATATCATTGTCAAAAAAATTTAGCAGCCAAGCATGAAAATAACAAGCAAAGAAAAGTAAACTTCTAGTGTTGTCTTTGTTCGCATGACTTTGCTCAGGATAAACCATCTAATGTTGTCTTTGCTAAATTTTCCAAGCGGGACATTGTTGATGTTACACGGAGAGAATCATGTACTAACTACAACAATTCCGACCCTGCTTGGAAAATTTAGCAAAAACATACTACACCAGACAACTGAAGGACTAAAAGGATAGGTATTGAGCTCATAGGCTTCTTTGAAAGATTCAGAATACAACTACAGCTAAACTGTTAACAGGATTAGCAGGCAAATCGAACATTTGAATCAGCACACATTAGAATGTCCCGTTGCGCATTTGAGGTGGTAATGCTAACCTGTGACGGTCTTAAAGTATCAGGAACAGGCTTCGTCCCAAACTAAATCATTGAAATGACGAGAGTGGTGTACCTTTGTTAGCGCTTTCAACCACATCATCTTCATCATCATCCTCAATATCATCATCATCAGCACCTCCCATGCCCAGTTTCTGCAAACACAGAGTACCATAAGAACCTTTCCTCCCATTTTCTCTATCACCAAAGAAAGCTTTCACTAGACACTTACCGAAAAGTCCATATCACCAATGTCATTAACTGTAACATGTCATGAATATCTTGTCACTTCGAGCTAAACTAGATAGTTCTATGAGAACCAAAACAAATTCAACCAAAACTGAAAGACTTACATCCGACATCCTCATCATCCTCATCCTGCCATTTGTCCCAGTCAACCTTCAAGAAAACAGGTGGCTTGCCCTCCTCCTTCATCAGCCTCGGCCACCACTTGCTCTCAGCTTTCTTGATAAGGTAGCATATGGTCCTTGGGGCAACGGCCGCCTTGCTCTCCTGCAAACAGCAAGACCGATGCAATTAGCATCTAGAATAGTAGTAAATCATGAAGACGAAACAGCCTGTCAACAATTACACCTACCTCCACATTCACAGCATCAAACAGCTCAAGGTCAAGCTCGTAAGGCAAGTCATCGGCGCCCTTTGCCGAGAAGTTGAAATGGCCCTCAGGCTTCAAGCTCAACTTCACATCATTGGCGTCTGGCAGCTCGATCGTCAAGAACACCTTGTCGGACCTCTGAGCCCACTTAGTGATCGGGTGGCGACTGCAAATATAGTAAGTCCAAGAATATGCTCAAAACCATACTCAAGGCAATCATTTCAGCCTCTAAGCAGATAATACAGAACCAGAGATTGTATCACAGAATATTCCGATTCCTAAATACCAGCAATTTGAAGGTTATTGACACAATCATCACATAATTCACCCTTAATCACTCAGGTAGTATTAAGCACATAACCTAGGATTACAGCAAACATAGCGAAATGCATATTTGCACACCGTATCTATCAGACGACTAAGAATTCCAACGCGTCCATGCTAAACAACAAGTCAGCAACAAACTTTCTCCGAGACATCCGTGTTTCCGGGACTATTTTTCCCCAACAGCTAGGAGAAAGCCTTGAAGAAAACCGGCAGGCTAAATTTCTCCCAGCCAATCACACCTAACAAACACTGCAACTCACGGCAGCAGCAAGCAACGCCATCCAGGCATACGAATCAAGAACTACGTAGCGAGCATCCAAAGATCGCGAGAATTTGCAACGAGCTACTACCTCATGCTTCCTCCTCGGAGACTCCGGTGCGAGGCTTGTTAGCTGCGTTGGAGATTTGGGGGCGATTGGGGTTTAGACAACTCCGGGGAGACCGCCGATGGGGTGAAGGACGCGGGTAGGGGTGGGTGAGGAGGAGGAGGGTATAAGAAGAGGCGGCAGACTGGGAGAGAGGAGAAGGCGACGGGGGCAAAGTCGTAAAACCGCGGGTGGTGCGAGTGCGTCTGCTGCTTCCGAAAGACTCTAGAGGCTTCCATTTCCTTCCGGGTCCCGAGCCACTTGGATTTTTGTTCCTTTTCTTCATTTTTTCCATGTCTTGGAACTGCACTAGGTATCTCCCCGTTTGAGTTACAGATAATCTCTTCTCCCAACAGATTTGCAGCACAAATGTGCTGTCTTAAAGGTCGCATTCATCGCCATGTAATTTTGAGACAATTTGATACGAACATCTATAATAAATTGTTTTTTCAGTTGTCTCTTACTTCATCGGTTCAAGGACGTAACATGTATTTTGTTTTGAAAAATAATCAAAAGTAAATTTTAATTGTTAATTTATCTTTATAATACGTTATCAATTGCTATAAAATCAATATTATATTAAAATTATTTTAAAATATAAATCTATTAAATAAAATTTATATACTAAATCTGCATATAATTTAACTAATTATCATTAAATCTTATAAAGTTTAACTTTTTGAAACAAAACATATATTACATTTTTTAACAAGAGAGTATTAAATTTTACAAGTCCTTAATTTGTGCATGTACTAAATGAAAGCTATCAGTTGCATGACTATGGTAAATTATAAAATGGTGCCAAAGTAGTCTTGTAACTTCAATTTTTAACTTATGAGGCTATTGTTTCGTGAGATAACAGCTTTTTTCTCTCACCACTTTCTCTTTCGTATTACTAAAATCTTATGCGCCAATACATAAAACGGTCTACTAGGCAACTATTGTACCTACACTAAATAAGGAGTTTTGCAGTTTTTCTCTCATGTAGTTTGTTTCCTTATCTGTCAAATTTGCGTCCATCCTATTTTCTTTGAAATTCGTTGATCCTTGCTGTCTCCACGAGCACAAGTTCAAAAATGTTGGGATGCACAAAATTTGAGTGATATGACTTGGAAGTTAGTCTCGTATATATAAAAGCAAGATATCAAGACCTCCTTTGAATCAAAGAATTGTTCTATATTGCAGGTCCATGGGCTAAGCGTTTCAGAGTTTCTTTAGAATGTAGGAACATGAGAACACTGTAAAACTAAGTTGACATGTATATTTGTTTATAAACGATGAGTGATTAATAATATTGCGATTTGGTTTGTCGAGTTTTAGATTATTTGACTTTGATTTGAGTATTTTGATCATAGACTAACTAGAATTAGAGTTAAATAAATGTGTTGTCTTGTGTTATGGTGTGCAGGTAACGGATGTAACTTGGCGGCCGATGGCGGGTGATCGAAGCTAAGCTAGTGCTTGGTGCTAGACGATTAAAGAGGTCGGACGGAGTCAAGGGTGATCTTAGCTGTACATGTGGAGGTCAAGCAAAGTTTGAAATGGAGGATGAAGACGATGTATTAACAAAGGTAAATGAAAGGGATGTCGGTGCAAGTGACAAGGTGGCCCGAGGGATCGGGAGGGGAGAGATTTGTCGGCGGTCAGAATTGTAAGACGGAGTACATATGTCGGCATCAGAGCGCTTGCTTAAGGTGTAAGTAAGTGGCAAGTCACACTTTAAGAAGTGCGCAAAGGGTTTCACGGTTGGGTCTCAAAACCGTGGGATGATTGGAGGAATATGTGGCACCATCGTGAAGCTTGCGTCAAGGCAAAGCTAAGTCGTGAAAGCGCCATGGTCGTTCGATGGAGGAGCAAGAAATTGACCAAAATACTCTTAGTGATAGGTAGGAGTGTACTATAAGAGAGGAGTATTTTGGTAACAAGCTAAAAAACTTAGGGGTCAAACTTACTAGGCCTATAAATAGAGGAGTATGACTATAGGAGAGTTTGAACTAGCCACTTGAGCCTCTTGTGCCACCCATTTGGGAGTCTAGTGCTAGAATTTTAGAGGATATGAAGATGAGTGGTTAATCTATGTAATATGTGAGAGTTTTGAGAGAAAAATCCTTGTAATCCATCTAAAGTAGAGCTACTTCTTGAGTAATAAAGTTTATGTGTTTGCATATACTTTAATTCTCCTCCTGATCTCTCTATTGGTTTCCTTACAAGTTTGCAAGTTTTCCTTTTTCGATTGTGATTTTCTTGTTGATTTTCGTTTAACTTTGAGTTATGATTTTTCAACCTTTTGAAAAGTTATTCTTGTTGTTGTTAGAGGCATAAACATCTATATACTCATATATTTGAGAGGGTCTTGAATCACCTTGTCTCTAGACCATTAACTTTGAGAGTTACTTCTTTCGGTGACTATCTTTTTGCTTTGTTGTTCATTCAAGTTTTAAACTTTTGTGCTTAAAGACACATGAAATGGCCTTAAATAGAGCCTATAGTTCATATTCCATCTGTAGAGTCATGTTTCCTTAGAACTTTCTTTCTTGCTTTATCTCTCTAAAGTTTATATTTTCGTTTGTACGTTTTCAGGAGCGTTGGATGAACAAGAAGTAGATCATATATTTCGTAAGAAATTTGTAAGGCGTCTATTCACTCCCTCTAGTTGTCGTTTTTGATCCTACAATTGATATCAAAGCCGGTTTGATCACTTGCTAACCTCAACTGGCTTTGTGATCTGTAGGCGATATGAAGATAAGTGAGAAGATTCATTTGTTCGATGGTCAAGATTTTTCGTACTGAAAGTACACATGAAGGTTTATCTTCTAAGCCAAGGAAGTGCAATATGAAAAATAGTTGATTCCAACTATGTAGTCCCTGTCACTCGCACGACTTAGGTTCAAATCGAATAGAAAAGGCCAACAACAAGGTCAGAAATATTTTGTTCACAAACCTGAGTCAGAATGAGTTTGACAGGGTCCAGCACCTTCGTACTGTCCGGGAGATCTGGACTACTCTGAGTGTTTTTTATGAAGGCACTAATCAGATTAAGACTAGACGTCAAAGCACATACAATCAAGAATATCAAATATTTGTGCAAGGGTCTGGTGAGTCTCTGGATGATATGTTTGCTTATTTTGATGGAATTGTAAGCAACCTTAGATTCATTGGTGTTTTGCCCTACTCTGATCATTGAAGGGCGATCAAGCTTCTCTATGCTCTCGATCGTAGCATATGAGAAGTGAAGCTCTCGAGCATTAAAGAGTCACCAAGTTACAACACATTAACTTATGATTAACTCTTCAGTAAGCTCAAGTCTATCGAGATAGCCAAGGTGGCTTGGATAGGCCTCCGAAACCCCTTGTCTCAGAACATGGCTTTGATTTCTGAACCTAATGGTGGCAATTAGGCTGGAGCTAGCTATGCTTGTGCTAACACTTCATCGAGTGGTTTTGTTTTGTCTTCCTTAGTTTCTATCATAAAGGAGCAGATGAATGCACTTGATGATGAGGACCTTGCTCTCATTTTGAAGAAGTTCACCTGTTTCTACAACAACAGAAGAGACTGGAGGAGAGGGGGCTCACGTGCTTGTTTTGAGTATGGTGATACCACTCACTTCAAGTGAAGAAGAGGGAGAACCACGACTACGACTCTGACAAGCACAAGAAGAAGAACAAAAAAATCCTTTCTTCAAAAAGAACTGCGCCAAGATGGCCAAGAAGGCAACCAAAGCAGCTTCTACAGCGTTCGTGGGGGATTTTAGCGACATCGACACCTCTTCAAGTGAGGAGGAGAGCTCGGAGGAGGAGGGACCACAAGTGAAGAACAAGAAAAAGGCCAAGGACTTTACCGGTCTCTGCTTCATGGTGATCGACAACAATGATAGTGACCCCAAGCTTGATCCCTCTGATGTACTATCTTCCTACGACTAGCTTTTCATCCAAGTCGATACCTTGAATGATGCTCTTGTTAGCTAGGATATGTTACTTAAGAAAGTCATGCGTGAGTTGAAAGATCTTAGACCTAATTATGAGTATGTTTCTTCTGAGCTTGAGTTGCTTAGGTCTAGGTCTAAGATTGAGGATGAGGATTATGAGAGTTGCTTGGTTGTCATGAGTGAGCTTATCGAGCTTCAAACTGTGTATGCTCAAGTCACCAATTGGTTTGAGACTACCGAGAAGAAACTCCCTGAGGAGGAGTCTAGACCTATTCTCTTAGACGCTTGCAAGGATTACCCCTTTGCTCTCAAAAAATGCTGATGTGAAAGACAAGCGCATAAATGAGCTAGAGTCTAGATTAGGGAGTGTTGAGAGTTCTATAGATGTGCAGCCAAAGTGTCCCACCTGCATGATCTTTAAGGACAAGCTCAGCTAGGTTAGAGGGCAAGTTAAAAAGCTCATGGCTGAGAATGGGTACCTACTTTCTCTTGTAGAGAAGTGCTTAGAAGGTAAGTGTAAAATGGATTTGATCTTGACCAAGACCAAGATGTGTGACGCTAGGGCTAGGTTAGCTTTAGGTTTGGCCTTTGAGAGAGTTGCTTACACCGGTCTTGGCAAGACTATTTTCACCGCACCCACTACCCTAGAGTCTGAGAAAGCCAAGATCAATGCTGCATAGCCTATGCCAGAAAAGACAAGCCCATACCACAAATCAAGAAGAGAGTGCTTCCAAAGACACATCCTAAGTAAGCTTCTCAGCCTAAGAAGAAAACCCACATGATAGAACCTAGACTTATCCCTGAGAGACAATATGTGTGCACTTATTATCAGAGAGAGGACCACCTAGTTGGATTTTGCTTTCGCCGTAGGAGAGATGAGTAGCGTGAGTGGGAGTGGGGTACCTAGGACACATACCGTCCCTCTTTTGGTGTACATGAGCCTTTTCCTCACTCTCGCTCACGAGTTTCTGACACTCTTCAGTTCTCCTCTAGAGGCGTTGCCCGGCGTGGATTTTACCATAACTCATATGATTTTGATCCACATGTAAGAGGCTTTAAGTCCCAGCATTTAGGCACACCACATTTTTCTCATCATAGTACTCGCCCCTAGCGTGTTGGTGTTAAGTTGTATGCACCTACTATTTCTACGTGTTGATGTTATTTTGACTAACCCTAGTACTGAGCCATCCACCTTCTATTCTTTTCATATGTATATGGCAGGCGGAGGCCTAGAGAACAAGTGGCTCATCGACTTCGGTTGTTCGCGTCACATAACCGAAGATTCATCATGGTTCTCCAGCCTCACCCCAACAAAGCATCACGAGTACATCACATTCAGGGATGATTGGAAAGGTAGAGTGAAGGCCAAAGGAACGATAAAGGTAAATGAGAGTTTCACTCTCAAAGATGTGGCTTTAGTTGAGCATCTGGGATACAACTTGCTTTATGTATCTCAGTCGCCTGATGAGGATTGGGAAGTGTGCTTCAAGCCTGATACTTCTTGAGTTCTTGATTCTTTTATCGTTTTAATTTGCAAGATTTCTCGAGTTGGGAGAGTTTTTGGAGCTGATTTTTCTGAGTCTTCTAGTTTTCTCGGTGTTTAATTGCCCAAACTTTTTCTGAGCTTTGGATGTGGCATAGGAGATTAGGGCACATGAGCTTTAATTTGCTTACTTGTTTGAGTGCACTAGGCTTGATCCGAGTATTGTCCAAACTCAAGTTTGAGAAGAACCTTGTTTGTGCGTATTTCGGTATGGCAAGATAGTTGCCGCTCCTCACCCACCAGTCAATCTGGTGATGACTGAACAACCAGGAGAACTTCTCCATATGGACATTGTTGGTCCTTCCCGGGTTTGTTTGGTAGATGAGAAGTGATATGTACTTGTTATTATCGATGATTACTCTCGTTACTCTTGGGTCTTCTTTCTTGTAAGCAAGGATGAAGTGTTCTCACACTTTCGGAGCTTAGCTTTGAAATTGTTCAAAGAACTCGCGGGTGCATTGAAAGTAATTCGCAGTGATAAGGCACCGAGTTCAAAAACTATCTCTTTGATACTTTCTACATTGAACATGATATTCAGCAATTATTTTCTACTCTACGCATTCCTCAGCAGAATGGCGTAGTTGAAAGAAAGAACATAACTTCGATGGAGATGGCTAGGATGATGCTCAATGAGCATAGAACTCCTAGTAAGTTTTAGGTTGAGGCCATTAGCACAGCGTGTTACATCTCAAATCGAATTTTCTTGCGCTCGATCTTGAATTTCACTTCTTATGAGTTGCGCTTTGGGAGGAAGCCAAATATTCCATATTTAAGAGTTTTTGGTTGTCGCTACTTCATCCTAAAGAGTGGAAATCTTGATAAATTCGAATCGCGTTCTTCCGATGGTATTTTCTAGGGATATTATCTTTATAGTCATGCTTACAAGGTTTACAGTCTTGACACTAACACTATCATGAAACCTTGTGATGTGACTTTTGATGAATCAATCCCCTGTGCTAGTTCTATCTTTGAGTGTGCAGGTGATTAGGAGATAAATGAGAGCATCTTTGTAGATAGCAACCTTACAGCTCTTGGTGACGACGAGGATGATCTACTACTTTCCTAGGTCACACCTACTCCAGAGCTGACTCTTGATTCTTCTACTCCAGCAGATGGTCTTGTAGCCTTTACTTTCACTTCAGTTGCTTTTGAGCCTGCACCAGCTGTGTTTGAGGGATAGGTTCTCTCAATGCATGATGCTCCTCAACACATTCAGTGACAACACCCTCCACACATGATAATCGACGATCTCGATGAGAGGGTAACTGGTCCAAATTCACTCACCATGCTCATTTTACTAATTCTACATTCGTTGTTTCTTTTGAGCCATATGATGTTAGACATACTTTATTGGATTCAAATTGGGTCAATGTCATGCATGAAGGGCTTGAAAATTTGGAGAGAAACCAAGTTTAGGTCCTTATAGAGCCACCCCATAATGTTCACACCATAGGCACAAAGTAGATTTTTAAAAATAAACAGGGGGATGATGGATCTATAGTGAGAAACAATGCTAGACTAGTGGCTCGGGGTTTCACTCAAATAGAGGGAATAGACTTTGAAGAGATCTTTGCACTTATAGCTAGGTTAGAAGCCATTAGGATCCTTATTGTTTTTGGGCATCCCAGGATTTCAAGAGTGCACTCTTAAATGGTTTCATACAGGAAGAGGTCTATGTAAAGCAACCCTTAGGCTTTGAACACACTAAATACCTACGTAGAGTATACAAGCTTCAGAAAGTTTTGTATGGGCTTAAGCAAGCATCTAGGGCTTGGTATGATAGGCTTAGGTCTTTCTTGTTAGAGCATGAGTATGTCATGGGATCGGTTGATAAAACTTTATTCACTCTCATGCATGACAAAGATTTTCTACTTATTTAGATTTACATGGATAATATCATTTTTTATGGCTCTTCTCATACACTTGTGGCCAAGTTTGTAGAAACTATGAGAAGAGAGTTTAGGATGTCGATGATGGGAGATCTTAACTTCTTCTTTGAACTTCAAATCAAGCAGTGCAAGCAGAGTACATTCATCCATCAGACGAAGTACACCAAGGAGTTGCTGAAGAAGTTCGACATGAGTGACGTGAAACCCTCACCGATGGCTATCTCAACTGTGCTTGATCCAAATGAAAATGGCGACGTGGTGGACCAGCGGGAGTTCAGAGCATGATTGGCTCCCTCCTGTACCTGACGACGACAAGACCGAACATCCACTTCACCATCTGCCTTTGCGCGTGCTTCTAAGATTCACCTAGGATGTCTCACCGCCAAGGGGTGAAACGCATTCTGAGGTATCTCAAGCACACTCTTGAGTATAGACTCTGGTTTTCTGCTTCCTCTTCGCTTTCTCTTTGAGGTTTTTTCAATGCGGATTTTGCTGGATGTAGAATTGATAGGAGGAGTAATTTTGGTACGTGTCGTTTTTTGGGGTACTTCTCTTGTGTGTTGATCTTCTTGTAAGCAGTCTAGCGTTGCGTAATCTAATGTTGAAGCTGAATATGTAGCTGTCGCTAGATGTTGCTCACATATTTTATAGATAGTTGCTACCTTGAGTGACTTTAGGTTAGATTTCAGGAGTATGCCACTTTGGTATGACAACACCAGTGCCATAAGCTTAGCCAATAATTCAATCTAACACTCTAGAACCAAACACATAGATGTGAGATTTCACTTTTTGAGAGACCACAATAAGAAAGGGGATATATATTTGAAATATATTGATATCCAATACCAGCTAGATGACATCTTCACCAAGCCTCTAGATGCTAATAGATTTGCCTATTTGAGGGGAGAGCTTGGTGTATGCCATCCCTATAGCATTGTGTGAGGGGAAGTTGTCTTCGTATATACTTTATCTTACTTTTGTTGCATTTATATTGCATCGTATGATGTAAGATAATCATAGTAGTTGAACTTTGACTTGTATGTCTTTAGTATTTTCGATTGTTAGACTTGAATTTGGGCTGAGTTGAGTAGTTGTGCAGAGGAAGCATTTAATCTTAGGCTTCTCCTTATGCTTTAACATGAAATATTTCAAACAAGCTAGCTTTTCTTAAGATTAAATTTGACAATTTTATGAATCGACTATGAAATGCTATATTCTTATCACCATGTTCGTAATTGTTTTGGCTCAGTCAATGTTTGTGTTAATGCTAATTTGATGAATATCTTGCTCTAGGTTTCTTGGTTCAAGTCAGTGGATTGAAGAACATTGCACTATATTTTTTGTCTTTGTCAAATGTTTAGCTCATGATAGAGCCTTGGAGAACATGTGTTTCTTGTGTTGTAAAGACACTACTTGACTTGATCATTTGAAAACTTGATTCTTTGTGAAAACATGAATAATATTATAAAATCAAGTATTTTGTGCTAAAATGTTATCCAATACGGTTATCTTGAAGTCTCAAGGTATTTGTCGTACCCAGTCACGTGACACTTTACTTGAATAAGAGGCAACTTGAGGATAAAAATGAAAGAAATATGCCTAATTGCTCAATTTTATTTTAAATCACTTGATCTAACTAAATCTTAGTTTTATATGTGAGCGTTTGCAAAGTTTGCTATCATGAATGTTTGTTTGCCTAGTTTGAGATTAAAGTTGGCTAATTCTTAATGATTGTATTGCCTCGGTACGAGTGGATGCTTATGTGGTGGTCACTTTGAATATGATTCGACTATGTGAAATTAAATGCCCAACTAATTCTTCGGGTTTAGCTTGTGCAGCTTCATATTTTTGTGTCACTATTTCTTTTTGAGCTTTTGTATATTTGTGAGCTCCATCTTCTACTTTTCATTGCTTTTTGACGTTTCTAGCTTTTGAAAATGCTTTGTAGTATACTTGTGAAAACTCATTAGGAGTGCATGTTCATGCATTGTCTAATGTTTTGTCCTTAATGTTTACATTGCCAAAGAGGGAGAAATGAATGAAAAAGAGGAGAAATGAAAATTTTGCACCAAATCAAAGAAAAATCTTGCATAAATGTAAAATGTGCATTCATCAAGTGGGAGCATTTGATTATATATTTTTGAGTTGTTATTGCTCTTTTGAGGTTTTTGGATTGTCTTTGCCTCTTTTAGGCCTTATGCAACATTTCTTATGCCAAGTAACATTTTTTTCTTGAGTTTTTGGTCACTTGGATTAGCCTATCTTTTTCAAACAAAAATCTTTGTGCTTTGAGGTGTTGTCAATGCACTCATCAAGGGGGACATTGAGAAACCAAGTTGAAATATGCATTGGTTTATATGTAACGAGTGATTGACAAGGTTGTCGATTTGGTTTGTCGAGTTTTGGATTGCTTGAGCTTAGTTTGAGTTTTTTTTTTATTATGGACTAATTAGAGTTGGAGTTGGAGAAATGTGTTTGCTTGTTTTATAGTATGCAGTTGACGGATGCAACTTGGTGGTTGACGGAGGGTAATCGGGGATAAGCGGGTGCTTCGTGCTGGATGATCATGGAGGTCGGGTGGAGTTAAGGGTGATCCTTGCTGTATACGTGGAGGTCAAGCAAAACATGAAATGGAGGATGGATACGACATGTTAACAAAATCAAGCGAAAGGGGTGCTAATGTAAGTGACAAGGCGGCCTGAGGGATCATGAGCGAGAAAGACTTGTCAGCGGTTAGGATCGTAAGATGGAGTACACATGTCGACATCATAGCACTTGCTTAAGGTGTAAGCAAGTGGTGAGTCACATTATGAGAAGCGTGCAGAGAGTTTCACGGTTGGGTCTTAAAATCGTGAGAGGATTGGAGAAATATGTGACACCATCGCAAAGCTTGCGTCGAGACGAAGCTAAGTCGTGAAGGCGTCGCGACCGTTCGATGGACAGAGTAAGAAATAGACCAAAATACCCTTTGTGGTAGGTAGGTGTCTACTATAAGAGAGGTGTATTTTGGTAAAAAGATAGGAAACTTAAGGGTCAAATTTTCTAGTCTTATAAATAGAGAAATAGGGTTATAGAAGAGTTTGAACCAGCCACTTGAGCCACTTGTGTCACCCATTTGAGAATCTAATGCTAGTGATTTAGAGGAGAAAAATATGAGTGCTTAGCTTATGTAATAGGTGAGAGTTTTTGAGAGAAAAATCCTTATAATCCATTTAAAATAGGACTGATCTCCTTAAGTAATGAAGTTTATGTTTTTGCATATGCCTAAATTCCTCTCCTTCTAGTATCTCTCTATTGGTTCCTTGCAAGTTTGCAAGTTTTTGTTTCGATGGTGATTTTCTTGTTGATTCTCGTTTTTGCTTTTGAGCTATGTTTTTTCAACATTGGAAAGTTGTTCTTGTTGCTAGAGACATAAACGTTCATACACTTATGTATTTGAGAGGATCATGAAGACCCTTGTCTCTAGACTATCAACTTGGAGAGTTGCTTCTTTCGATGACTGTCTTTTTGTTTTGTTCTTCGTTTAAGTTTCAAGCTTTTGTGCTCAAAGATACCTGGAATAGTCTTGAATAGAGTCTATGATTTATATTCTATCTGTAGAGTAATGTTGCCTTGAAACTTTCTTTTTTGCTTTATCTCTCTAAAGTTTATGCTTACGTTAATGTGTTTTTAGGAGCATTAGGTAAACAAGAAGTAGATTACTATTTCGCAAGAAATTTCTAAGATGCCTATTCATCCTCTGTAGTCACCGTTCTCGGTGCTTCAAACACAAAAATAGCAAAAATAAGTAGGAATACAAGTACAAGATGAAAAATCAGAACATATAGAGAAATTGCAGACACGATTGTTTAGACAGAACACAGGAAAAGAAAACAATATGAAGAGATGAGATAGAGTGAGAGTGAAAGAAAGACATTACTATGTGTAGAGGTCTCAAGTTAAAAATGCTCCAAAAATTATACTAAAAACATGCTCGATGGATTCTTTGGAGTTCCTCCAAAATTTCTTTATTATCTTGGGCCCAACTCGAGTGATCTTAAGTTGAGCTTGGAAGGCAAGCCCTTGCCTTGGGACTAAGCTCAAGTTGGGGTTCTGGCTAAAAAACAATATAGTAAGAGATAAATAATTTCATGCAATTGCAAGTTATCCAAACCCTTTATCTTCCAACGCAAATTCTCCAAATCCTGTATCTGCCTCGTGAAACAACTTATCCCCTCTATCCCATTAAGTTGCAGATTCTTACCCTTATACGCTATTGTTGACTTGTCAACCCATAATAGAGGTGTGAAAAGGCATGGTTGCCATTGTTTTTTTTCCTTTTATTTTCTTCTACCTTCGAACATTGAAAAGATTTTGATGTTAGAAATTAACGGAGCTAACGTGGCATAAAAGGATAAGTTTTTGCAACCGGATGAAAAGATTTTTGTAGTGGCTGATTGGTGAACCGGGAAAATTGATGGAAAATAAAAAAATGAATAATGCTGGAATTTTAAAATAGTAAACATCAGAAAAGAATTATAAAACTAGGAAGGACTCCTCTAGAGACGGTGTCCACGGCCAGACGCTCCTTCCAACCTACATTTACAAATTATTTGACATAGTTACTACTTTTTAATTTTTTAAAAAAGAATTCAGCTCCACTTTGGGGATGATCTAGACACTCTTGTAATCTAATGGAAATAATACAATAGAAAAATTAGGCATGTAATTCACTTTCACCTTTCGACATTGTATGTAATTTTAAAATTTATCATGTGTATATGATATTTAATAGTTTAATTGAGAAAGACTAAAATATGGTCGTGGCATTCATGTTCCAAACCCAACAACCTACGCCGGCCAAGAGTGTACAGTTGTCCGCTACTAATAATGTCAATCCACCTAGACATAAAAGCGGTATGCCACCAGCTCACCCGCTTCCTCCCTACATCACACTATCCCTAACCCCAGTTTCCCCACTCCGCAGTCCACTCCCCTGCTAAGGTTGCCTAGCGATGGCACATCCCCGAGACTTCATCGTCGCATCCTCGTCAATCTTCCATGCCGCTACCACCACCTAGGTGATTTCCTTCAAGTTCCAAACCACCAATTCACTGCTCAATTCCCTTAAAATCATCCTCTTTAGTCCTCTCAACCTACCACATCCACCACCTCCTCCAGTAGTCGATGCCACCATCACCGAATCTCTACATCGCTGCCATCGAGTACCAACGATTCCCCATATTGAGGTCTACAAGCTCCACCCATGGTGAAGACGAGCTATAGGGATCTCTATGGATTTCCCACCTCGCGTGATGCTCCACATCGGTCGCCGTCTCCACCCAGTGACTTGAGTGATTCATCGGAAAACGGTAAATTTCCCTCCTTTACAGTTTCTTTCACTGTGTTTCCATTTTTCCAAAATGTTTCCACCACGTCCAAAAAAGAAAAGGAAATGAGTTTTCCTTTAACCGGAAAAAGGGGGAAAAGAGTTAGCAAGAGTGCAAGACAAAAGTAGGCTGCAGCTATATCTACAGTTGGGCCCCCAACTACAAGCCCATAAATTTTGGCCCAGATAAGGGAAAACCCAACCATGTGATCTTCCCCGGCCTGCATTTCAAAATTCAAACCCAAGCAGCCGACAGCGAGCAACGCGCCGCGTGTATTTAAGCGGTGCCTCGGCCATCGCATCCTCTCTTCCGCATCCCCTTCCCTTCCCGCTGCTCGGCCAGACCCAATCGCGTCGGGTGAGGGAGAGAGAGAGAAGGAAGCGAGCGATCATGGAGCTTCCCGATCCTTCTGGAAGCTTCTACTGTCGGATCCCGGGTACGCGCTCTGCTCGATCCCCTCTACCTTCACCTCGCCTGCCTCTTGATTTGAATGCTTGTGGTTGTTTCTCCTACTTTGTGCTATTTTTTGGGCACATTTGATCCCAGTGATCCGAAGTATAGTTGTACGTGTTTGGAGAGCTCGTTTGGATTTGGAATCGATCAGATTCTACGATTTCGCTGGTGTAGTGGGTTCGTGCGGCTCTGCTCGACGTTTCGATGCATCAAATTTGCCCCGCGCTTTCCCGTGATGTTTCTGTGAAATCAGAGCATTCCAAATTATACGATTGCGTAAATGCATTCGAATTCCGTAGTCTAGTTTCGCTGTACTAGATTGCAGGATCGAATTTGGATTCCGTGCTCTGCAGTTTCCGTGTGTATTTGTGCGGCAATTAATTGGCAATCTATCATCGGTTCTCTCCACTTTGGGTTCGAGATGTTTCATTTACTAATCTTCAGCATTAATTCGCTTCCTTCTGTGCAGTGATGGACCTCCGCTACCTCGGCGTCACCCCCAGCAGCGGCGGCAGCGGCAGTAGCGGGAATGAAGGCCGCTCGGCGGTGTACACTTCGTCGCGGCGTCGGAGCCGCATGTCGTCCCCGTCTACGGGCATCCACCTCATGCCGCAGTTCAACGCTGCTGTCGATGGCGGGGGCTCCGGGTTCTCTTCTTCGTCGTCGTTCGGGGGGCTCGACCTCGGGCTCGACGAATCTCACCTCCGCCACAGCCGCCACCGCGTCTACCCCGAGGGCTCGCCGACGCCGAGTAATATGGGGCGCCTCCTCCTACTCTCGCCGGTTGGATCGCCGGCAGCGACGGACGACGATGTGCTCATCATGGACGGCGTGCTCGTCGACAACAACGGATCCAGCACCGCCTCCGGCACCAGGCTCTCCGCCTCTTTCGTCGACAACAATGGATCTGGCACCAGGCGCTCCGCCTCCTTCAGCGACATCGGCGTCGTCTCCTCCGGCTCCCCGGGTTCCAGCGGCGGCTCCAATGGCCAGGTAATTGATTCGGGTAGATGCTCTAGTATCACTGACGTGTAAGACCCACGTTGTCATTGGCTGTATCTCGGGGGGGGGGGGGGTGTTGAATTGGTGTTGTGTTGGGCGGAGCAGCAGACACCTTGGGTATGGACATACGGTTACATGATCCGGCAGACTGCGTTTTGAAGTCGATCTATGGCTCTGTGCTGCGTTTTTTTTTACACGATTTTTAAAATGAAGTGAAATTCTGAGTGTGTCAGTTGACAGTAGTTTTATTAAATTTCATAGGAAATTAAGATTGCGAGTGGATTTCTTATGACTACATTTGTAGGATAATTGTGAATTATTCTGAGAGTTTTTACTCTGGATTAAAAAATGAAAGGGAGAAATATGGCGCATCAATTTGTTGCTTTCATAGTCGTAACAGGAAATCGATATTGTTACTGTTAAAATTCTATCTTCTGTATGCATCAGAGTGCTTTAAACTTCTTTGCAGACACAACTGATTAGTCAAGTTAGCTAGAAAGAGAACCTGGAAACTATTCCTTCTGCTGAATAGGGCTTCATATGATTCATCAAGACACGGACCCAAAATATAGCATGTGAACTTTCACATTTTGCTAACTGGAAAGCATGTTCTGCAGTTGCGTACGATTTTTCTTTTAAAAGGAAGCGTTGCAATTTATTTCTGTATCTGAATGTTTTTACCACTGTCTTCAATGCTTTTGTGTACTCCTATTAATGGTGGGTAGAAAAGCTCATGTATTTATCCATCAGAAGCGTAAAGAAGGGGAGAACTTTTCTGTTTAGAAAAAAAGAGGAGGAAACTTCTGGGCAGCTTTTAAGGGAGGGGAAGTTTTCTTACCCTTGCCAAATCCGTCCTCTGGACTCAATTGTTAATAATACATCATCATGCTTATGAAGGAACTCAATATGAGATGTAGAATTGTGAGAGGACTATGATGAGGCTGCCCTCAAATATGCGTAAACTGATGAGACATTTCCCTTTTGCTCTTGATTCTGCAGTTTGCCCAGGGGAGGGAGGAACCTCGCGGAATGCAAGCCATGAAGCCAAGATTTTCTGAGGTAAATGTTCGTGGAGCCATTTGTTTTCGCTCTATGTCAGATACTAAATGATATCCTTCATGATTTCAAAACTGGATTTGTATTGCCTAACCCTGAGTCTACATGTTATTTGTGAAACTCTGAAGTAGTCAGAAAATAGTACTATAGCAAACTCCCTCTGCATAAATCGAAACGACAAGACTAACACAATTTTTTGTTGCTTTCTTTCACAAGGTTCCTCCTTAGCAAGTAAACTCTAAATTCTTCGGAATCATTTTTGTCTTTTGGCTTGGCTGTTTACGCAACATCGCATGAAACCAATTTACAAAAGACTGACAAGGCATATAGCATGATACTTGGTGAAGTAAACTATAAAGGAATGTTGCTAGGTGCTATTGGTATCTGCTCTCTTTACGGGTCAATGTATTTTTAGGCTACATGTCAGGTGGCTTGTTTGGATATAAAAATGTAAAAGACATAAAAATGTAGACTTCGCTGGGAACTCTATGCTTTCACAAGATATGCCAATTTGCAGCTTCTGTTATCAGTGATGCATTTGAACTGTATATGCTGAAAGTATACATCATATGGATGAGAACGATTGAACAATTTCGGTACTCTGGCATATGCATGGCTCTAATAACCAAGACTATTTCTTTGGACATGAAGTTATACTATAATTCTATATATTGTTCCCCCTCCCCTGAAGCTAAAAAGAACAGCTACCTGTTCAAATGTAGTTCAGCCATGTGGCTTCAGTTTGTCACAAACTTTTTTTTGCAAATTAGTTTGTCCCAACTCTCAACTATTTATTATCACCTTAATATCTTATTATCAACTTAATATCTTCTTTATTGCTACTCGAATGGAACAGAAAATTGACTTATCAATAGACCACACAGTATAAATCATTGTTTCGGAAATGACTTCAAGTACCTGCAAGTTAGAGCGCTTTGAAAAAATGAGATGACAAAAGACAGCATGAGAATTTGATGATACTATCTGCAGCATCTATGATTGCTCATGTTCTAATCTTTGCTGATATCATACACACCGACAAAATGGCTCCACAGGATTTCTGTTGTATGTTCTCAACCAAACGCAAATTTTTGGTTCATATCTGATTCTTTCCATCAGCTTTCACATTGTCCCGCTTCCTGCCATACAGGTGGGATCGCCGAGCAGCCGGCCATCACAAGGCGCTGGTTCCTCCAACATGCAGGGGAGCCCCATCACCCCGCCTCTTCGTCCGCCGTCGCTACCAGGAACCGCCCTCCCCACCATTGCACCTCGAGGCGCCAGCGCCGCCGTCAGCATCAGGCCGCCAGCGTCCTACTTCACTCCACCCAGGGTCAGCGTCCCGGCGGCCGAGCCAGGGCCGTCGGCAGCACCAAAGCAGCCTGAGACACAGACGTTCTCGTGGCCGCCGACCGCGGAGGACGACGCCTCCATCACCGAGAAGCTGTACGGCCACAGCAGCAGCGGCCGGCCCAGGCTGCCCGTGTTCAGGGACATCTGCCCCGCGCAGTGAAGTGAACAAGCCCCCCCCCCCCCCCCCCCTCCTTCGTGATACCATGAAGATATACATGGATCGCTCCGCTCTGTACATTCCGGCCTGTCGTACCCGTAGTCCCGTTGCATTGGATGGTGGAAGTAGTAGGTGATCTGGCGCTCGAACTTCCTGTGCCTCCGGCGGCGGTGACTTGTGACTGTCCGTTGTTCGTTTGCTAGACCTTGAGCCGCGTTCGTGTCGGATTCCTCTGCAAATGTGCTCGTTTGTGGAGTTTGGGACAAGAACATGCATGTCCCAGTGGTTGGTGCTTGTGTGTGCACTCTCTGTCGTCCTTACCTTGTCGCGAACCAAAAGGGTTTGCTGCTGCTGTGCATCGACACCGTTTATGCTGTATGGACTTCCATTACAGGTACAGCTTTGCTTGCTGATTGTGCTGCTGAACGGATTGCTTTGCTTTGCATATGTCGCGTAATCGGACTCAATGGGACTTGTGTTTCGGCATGTTCAGGACAGTCCAGGTCCAGCCCGTTTAAAACGCAGATCCTTCTGTTCCGATTGTGGCCGTGTCCAGGTGCTTTCCGGTTGCTTTAGCGTCGAACGTTTTGTCCTTGTTAATGGACTGGGATCGTCCAACTTTACGGTAGAGCGAAGTTATGGACTTTGATTGTATGCTACATTGTTATGTGAAGCGAGAGGATTTGGATCCTCGTTAATAGCAAGGTCAAATTGCAGACTTGTTGCTACTCATTCCTCAAAGTACAGCCCTTGGTTATCGTGCCTTATTTCACCTCTGCCATGTTTCACGCCTCTCGAGCGTCCAACACATACAAGAACACCCTCTAGCCGCCTGATCAACAGAGACGGCATCTGCGCCTTCGGTCTTTGGTGGCTACACAACCAGGGCTCCACTGACCTAACATGCCGATCACACAGCACAGCTTTGCACTAGTACGTACAGATAGTCAGGACCCGAGTACATGCACATCACACGTCTGCGGTACAGTTTGTTTACATGCTACAGAACACACATGGCGAACGTCGCCAGTCTTTGTAAGTTGCGCATGCTCTGCTCAGAGCTCTGCGTCGTCCGTGGCCGGCCGCGCCGGCGAGGCTGCTCCCTTCACCTTCTCCACGGCATCCCCCGTTGCCTTCGCAGCGGCGGCAGCCGCCTGATCCACCGTATCTTTCCCCATCTCGAAGCTCTTCTTGGCCGCGTCCGTCACCGAGCCGGCGCTCCCATACCTTGGGCACAAGCTCACGCGTCATTTCACAAGGCAGAGCAGCCGCTTGCATACAACGAGCATACCTGCAAAGAAACTAATACGACACGACAGACTGAGAGGTAGCGGCGTAGCACACATACTGAGGCTCGTCGGAGCGCGGCCGCCAGAGCTTCATCAAGGTCAGCCTCGCCAACGTGCGGAACGCGTCCAGCCGGCTGTTGAACCCCGGGATGCCGACGTCGCCGATCGCATGCTCGACCGGCTCGGCGCGCTTGCCCTCCCGTTCCCCGCCGCTCGCTCCCTCCGCCCGCTGGCCGCCATCGCTGGCATGCGGCGACGACATCAGGAACGCCGCGAGGGAGGCCACCAGCAACGCGAGGAGCACGACGGTCACGGATATGGTCACGCCCCTTTTCACCGCCACCGGGTGCGCTGCCACGGCGCTGTCGTCGCTTGCGCCGGTGGCGGTGCCCCTATTGTCGGCCATGTATTCAGCCATGTTCAGGTGTGGTCGTGTGCAGAGATAGAGATCACCCGGCGAGGCCGACGCAGCTGACAATTAACTGATTGCCGCGCATGCACGGGTCTACACGTGAGTTAGCAAGCGCGTGGTGCCGTGGTGACACGTTGCTGATACGTGCCCAGCCCAACGGGCAGGCCGAGGGGAAGAGGTGGACAGCGGCGGGTACACGTGCACCGTGTGAGTCACGGGTGAACGTGTCGTGCGCGGCAAACGAGACAGATCGGACGGCCCAGATGCAGCAGTTGATTGGACGGACAGATTAGCAGAGAAAGATAAATCGACGGTGATGCGTGTGCCCCGGCCCACTAGCTTCACAGCGATGACATGATCCCACTCAAATACTTCTTCTCACCACATTCATTCCCGTTCAGGTGCCCGAGCTCTTTTCAAAGGGGAAAAAGGGGTTCGGGGCCCATGCAGTATTTCTAAGGAGCTCACTATTTTTTTGACACTTTTAAAGTAGAATACTTGTGACGTCCGTTTCTCTTCCTCCCTCTCTCATCTCGCTAACAGGCCTGTCTATTAGCATCTTCTTCGTTCCGCTCCCGTGCCACCTTGCAACGGTCGTTGAAACCGCCGCCCATGTCTTGCCTCCGTGCTTCGATGTGCGCACACGCTTCTCGCAACCGCCCGCGGCCCTCTCGCACCTATAAAGTTACCCAGCCCCACCGCTCTCCCGTTCTCCCTCAACTCCACCACCCCAACATGCCGAGTCGCCATTAACAACCCGTAGTGCTCCGCCGTCACTGTCTACCACGTCTAAGCCCTTTTCGATGCTTCTAAGGTTGTCATCGGCTTCGTAGGAGCACGAGGGATCTTCTCTACTGCTCCTCGACATCGTTCTATCACCGTCAGCCGTCCTCCGCTAAGCTCTGAACCTCCGGCAAGCTTCCTCGATCCTCGTTTTCGCTTCTCCGTCACCGCAAACGAGCTATCGTCGAGCTCCAATCCCTCCATCGCCTTCTCACCATCGTCAGCCACCGTCGAGCAGCCTCCGACCATCATGAAGCCCTCGGTGAGAATCCCCGTCGCCCTCTCGTTCTTTCGCGCCATTTCCTGTCACTTTTGGTAGCACGTAGCGCTATCCCACATTTCTCCGATGAAGCTCCAGTGTGACCCGAGGTGCTGCCGCCGCTTTTTCACCGTCGTCGGTCGCTAACTCCCCCCAATCGCCATCAGCCGTCCAATCGTCGATGAATGACCGAGATTAGACCCAACCCATACCCTTTCACAAGCTAATAGGAAGTCGCTAGTGTACACATAATCTCAATCCGATTATGTGGTCCACATCAACGTGCCACATGGGTGTGTTTTATCCTACATGGCAAGCCACGTCAGCCCAACCAACCCAGTCAGCAGCCATACCAGCAATCATTTTTCTTTTTCTTTTTAAATCCTTTGTTGATGTCACCATGGCCAAAATAAATTTGTTTTCCTTTAGAACAATAATTCTAAAAATCTAATAAATCTTGAAAATAGGTTTTATTTTAATAAAAATTCCAGAAATTAGTTTATGTTTTAAATAAATGTTTTTAATTGTATTTTAATTCTAAAAATAGTTTTAATGTTAGAATAAATGTTTTTATTTTTAGAAAATAGTTTTAGAAAATCTAGATTAATTCAAATAATGTTTTATATATGTTTTCTTTTATAAAATAAATCCTTTTAATATGTTTTGTTGAATATAAAATTAGTTTTAATTTAAGAAAATGCAAATTAATTCTATTAAATTGTTTTATTCAGTTTTATACTATAAAATAGTTTTGGAAAATTTTAAATAAATGTTTTAGGCCTTTTGAAAAATAAGTTTCTTTCAAAAAAAAATTAGTTTTCATGATTTTTAGCCGTTTAAAAATTCGTTTAGCCGTTGCTTTTGCGTCATAGCTCCGATTTAGTCGATTCTTTTGCTAAAATCTTTATAAAATAGTAACCTAGCCATTCTTAGCGTTTGTTTGTTGTGTTAGCTTCGTTTTGCACTTGTTCTTAGTGTGTTGTTCTCTTCGTGTGTAATCAATCATGTCCTGGAGCCGTTCGGGGATATTCAAGATCAATACTTCGATGACCTTTGGGCAGCACTTCGAGGAAGGCAAGTGTCCTTGATCACATTGACTTTATTGTAGGAAAGTGTGGCTTTTATTTCTATTGCATGCTTGTCAATATGAATCTTATATTTAGGGTTTACTGTACTTTCTAGATTATCCTTGTCGCCAGGGTCGTAGTTTGGGTGTCAAGGGTAGAAATGTTTAGTCGTGCTGTCGAGTCGAGTGGTTTAAATGTTAATTAGTTCAATGGTTTACGCAATATGAACTGGGAATGATATTTTTTGTAACATTATGGAATTAGAGACCCTAACAGGATGGTTGACTTGATGATAGTGCGGGAATGCACAGTTGAGTTATGGTTTATACCTGTGTAGGATCCTAAGGACTGGTTCATGGACATATAACCCGACACAACAGCGCAACCACGAGCCTTATATGGGTACGGCCTAGCCAATTAATTAGCCACCCCTCCGGTTCTGTAGACACCAGTGGACAGTTGAGTGGCACAAGAGGGGACCTCTGCAGTGATGTAATCACTGTTAGCGGTGAAATCTTAGTGGGTGCTTACGGGTCGGTAGGAGCTTTGTAACAGTCTTATAGTGATCTTCTAATGGCACACCATAGGAAGTGTGCAAGTGCTTGACCGGCACAGCAATATGGAGACTATCACCTGGTAATACGGGTGACGTGATCATGACTCATGGTAAAGTGTGCAACCTCTGCAGAATGTAAATCTGGTATATCAGCCGTGCTCACGGTCAAGAGCGGGTTTGGACTTCTTCATGATTAGTAGGGGATCTTGGATGGTTGGTTCTGGTAGTCGGGTGGTGGTAACCCGACGAGTTGGTAGCCGAATATAAAATATCTAGTGAGTTTGGTAGTCGGATGAATCCGATGAGCTGTTCTTGTGAAGTCAGTATTGTCACATATAGTAAATAGAACTGCTATGTCTTTTTAAGTCCTAGGTTAGTAGGGCATAGATGCAATAAATCTAAGTCAAAATTTTCTTATCTTAAACCCTTATATCATGTTTTTTCACACTTGCGCAGTATGATATGTACTCATACTTGTTATTTTTAATAATAAATGCTGCTCAGTTGGAGAAAACTATGAGGAGATAAGGAAGCTAAAAACTATAATGAAGACAGAGCGTCCTAGGTCGCGTTGCTCCCAGTCAAATGCCTGTGGTGTGCCCTGAAGCTTTCGTTGGAATTTCCTCTTATTCTTTCATTGTTGTTTAGAACTCTGTTATTTGTTTCAATAAAACTATTTTTTATTCGATATAGTACTATTTATCATTAATGATATAACTATATGTATGATGAAACTGATTCTAACGTGCATATAATTTACATTCGATTTTACCTTATAAAATTTGATGTGCAACACTAGAGCCAAACTAGCTCCGGTGCTAAATTATGAAAAAAACACGTGCAGCCAATAAGGTGTAGGTCTCAAGAAAATAAAGTGAAAAAAATTCGTAGCAATCTGCCTAGTTCTTCTATAGTATTCCCGATAGGGGCGGTATGGAGGAGGGATGTCTTGTGCAATTTAGAGGTTTTCCGAGTGTGGAACAAATTAGTAACAAATAATTACTGACCAAAATTCCCAAACTTAGTAATATCATACTCGGAGATTATAGCATACCTTGTGTGCTACTAAAATAAATCAGATGCGACATTCTAGGATAAAATGCAAAATTTGAAGATTTGCTACTGCAAAACAATTTTGTTGTAACATACATAAATGCTTGCAACATCATGGACGAACAGACCCCGTCCCTTTTGGATTCCCCTGTCCATCTATAAGCGATCCTTGTTCTCTCCTTTGAAGTTAGTATTCTCCTACTCAAATACTTCTTTCCCACCGCATTCAACAAATTTGAACATATAATAAACTCCCTATTCTATTTCTTTCACCTTCTTCAAACTCCTCCAACCATTGTCCAGCCATAGAAGGATTAGTGACATCGTTGCTACGACATCGCCTGCTCCTCCTCCTCAATCTATACGTCTTTCTCTGTAGCAGGATTTTATTTAGTTATTCATTGATGTTTTCTATTTTTTTCATTTGGAGGTGTAACTTCTAAACATGCATGTTCTTTTCTTTTCCCCTATGCGGAGAAGTTGAAATGAATTGTCCGGATAACTGCCAATTATATTAAAAACGGGTGACTATTAAAAAAGATAGCTGAGGCCCTAAAAAGCCTACTCTCGCTATACAATGCACGCCAGACACCTTACTCCCGCAATGATTAAACTGTGAGGAATGGTGACGTCTTAAGAGAGAGATGAATTAAGACATTTAAAAGTTAATAACTCTAAAAACTTTACAAGATAAATTTATATCAAATTTTATCTAAATATGTTCTAGATTTATCTAGTGTGTCTACTCTACTGTTTAAAATATTTGCAATCTATTCTATAAAGGTAAATTGCAAGTATGTAAATACGTAAACGTAAATAAGATAAAGAGAGCAAACTTGGTATAAGAGATTTTTATCACGTGATATCAGTGGCACACAAGCCACCTCTAGTCTACGTTGTAGCTCCACAAAGAATATGCTCTCGGTCGTCAAGACATTTCCGGTCATAGCTCTTGATCTACCAAGCTACCAAGACAAGACCTCAAGCACGATGAGCAACCAAGCCACCAAGACGAGGTCTCACCACTAACATCTCTTCTTGTCACTTATACGCCGTCTTCACTTCGAAGTTTTAGCCACCAAGGCAAGGACCTTCGCATCCCCGTACACGCTTTTTGCTGCTGCTCCACACCAAGTCAGAGCATTTTTATGAAGAAGCCAAAGTGGAGTTAAAGCACCAGATGATCTGGTGCGGTGCTAATGCTAACGCTAGGGTTTCCAGTTTGGCGGCAAAATTTGAAATAGGCATCAGATGGTCTGGTGTTGGCTACTTGTGTCCACCGGACTATTTCCAGCAGAGAAGGATCCAAACTGAATCCTGGTGAGTTGTACTCACTGGACAGTCCGGTGATGAGCTGTGTGAATACCAGAGAGTGCAACGGACATTTTCTTGCAGAGAGCAATTTTTCAGAACATGGGGGACTTTTGTGCACAGGTTGTCCGGTGGTGGACAGTGTGCACACCGGAGTATATCACCGGACTAATTCTTACAGAGAGCAAATTTTCAGTGCGAAGAAAGAGCTACACTCACCGGATGGTCTGGTATTTAGACGGTGAATACATTGGAGCATCTGGTGTTCACGATTTCTGCATGATGTGTTTTCATTTGAGGATTTTTGTTTTGAGCTAACCTGCAGATGGTTTTAGAGTGGGAGAAATATATTTGCTTATTTCATTGTTTGAAGGTGATGGTTGCAACTTGGTGGTCGACGACGGGATGATCGAGGACAAGCAGGAGGCTTGGTACCGGACGATCAAGGAGGCTGGGCAGAGTCAAGAGTGATCCTAGTGATACACGTGGAGGTCAAGCAAAATATGGATGAAGAAGAATAAAGATGACGTGTTGACAAAGTTAAGTGAAATGGATATCGATGCAAGTGATAAGGCGGTCCAAGGGATCGGGAGCGGGAGAGGCTTGCAGTGATCAGGATTGCAAGATGAAGTACACATGTCGACATCAGAGCGCTTGCTGAAGGTGTAAGCTAGTAGCGAGTCACGCTTTGATAAGCGTGTAGAGGGTTTCACAGTTGGGCCTCAAAACCGTAGAAGGATTGGAGGAGCATGTGGCACCATCGTGAAGCTTCCGTTGATGCGAAACTAAGTCGTGAAGACATCACGGTCATTCGATGGACGAAGCGAGAAATAGACCAAAATACTCTCGATGGTAGGTAGAAGTGTACTACAAGATAGCAGTATTTTGTAACAAGCTCGGAAATTTAGAGGTTAGAGGTCAAGTTTCTAAGCCTATAAATAGAGGCGTAGGACTATGAGAGAGGGTGAACTAGACACTTGAGCCCCTTGTACCGTCCATTTGAGAGCATAGTTTTAAGATTTTAAAGGAGAGAAAGATGAGTGCTTAGCCTATATAATAAATGAAAGTTTTTGGGAGAAAATTTCATGTAATCTGTCTAAAATAGGGCTGACCTCTCTGAGTAATGATGTTTATGTTTCTTACATATGCTTGAATTCCTCACCTTAGTCTCTCTCTATTGGTTCCCTTGCAAGTTTGCAAGTTTTCCTCTCTTTTTTGTGATTTTTTTATTAATTTTCGTTTTTGCCTTTGAGTTATGATTTTTGAACCTTGAGAAATTGTTTTTTTGGTTGTTAGAGGCATAAATGTTCATATACTTATGTATTTGAGAGAGTCTTGAATATTCTTGTCTCTAGACTATCAACTTGGAGAATTGCTTCTTTTGATGATTGTCGTTTTGCATTGTTCTTCATTAAAGTTTCAAACTTTTGTACACTACGATATATAAAATAGTCTTAAATAGAGCATATAATTCATATTCTATCTGTAGAGTCATGCTGTTTTGAAAGTTTTTTTCTCGCTATGTCTCTCTAAGTTATATGCTTCTATTTATATATTTTTTTAAAACATTGATTGAATCAGAAATATACTATCTATTTTCTAAGAAATTTAAAAAACATATATTCACCTCTTTAATCATCTATCCCAGTCCTACTTATAGTCGTATACACACCCCGGCCCACGCTGGTGTAAGCATGCAAGTAACACACCACCCAAGCACTAGCAGACCAACGTGCATCACACTGGCTTGACACTACGTGCTTAGTAGCTAGATCGAGCAAGATCCATCGATGGAGCTGCTTCCTCTGCTCACGGTGTTCCTCCTGGTGCACGCCGTGGCCATCCTGGCCTGGACAGCCGCCGCGCGCCGCCGGCAATCACGGTGCTACCTCCTGGACTATGTCTGCCACAAGCCGTCCGGCGAGCGCAAGGTGTCCACGGAGATAGCCGGGAACGTGATCGAGCGCAACAAGCGACTCGGCCTCCCCGACTACCGCTTCCTCCTCCGCGTCATCGTCCGCTCCGGCATCGGCGAGGAGACCTACTGCCCGCGCAACATCCTCGAGCACCGCGAGGACTCCCCGACCCACCAAGACGCGCTCGACGAGATGGACGCCTTCTTCGACGAAGCCATCGCCGAGCTCTTCGCCAAGAGCGGCTTCGGCCCCCAAGACGTCGACGTGCTCGTTTTCAACGTCTCCATGTTATCCCCGGCGCCGTCACTCGCCTCGAGGATCGTGCGCCGCTACGGCATGCGCAAGGACGTCGCGGCGTACAACCTCACCGGGATGGGGTGCAGCGCCGGGCTGATCTCGCTGGACCTCGCGCGGAAGGCGCTGAGGACGCGGCCGCGCGCGCTGGCGCTCGTGGTGTCGTCAGAATCGATCGCGCCCAACTGGTACTCCGGCACCGACAAGTCCATGATGCTGGCCAACTGCCTGTTCCGCTGCGGAGGCTCCGCAGTGCTGATCACCAACGACCCGGCGCTCCGGGGGCGTGCCAAGATGGAGCTCCGCTGCCTGGTGCGCGCCAACATCGCCGCCAACGACGACGCGCACGCGTGCGCGCTGCAGCGCGAGGACGCGGAAGGCCGCGTCGGGATCAGCCTCAGCAAGGCCCTCCCGAAGGCCGCCGTGCGCGCCTTCGCCGTCAATCTGCGGACCCTGGCGCCGAGCATCCTCCCCGTCGCCGAGCTCGCGCGGTTCGCCGCCCGCCTCATCTCCAAGAGGCTCTTCCCACGCATGCACGCCAGCAAGAAGACCGACGGCGCCCCCAAGATCAACTTCAAGACCGGCGTCGACCACTTCTGCCTGCACCCCGGCGGCACGGCCGTGATCGAGGCGGTGAAGCAGAACCTGGGCCTGGACGACGACGACGTGGAGCCGGCGCGGATGACGCTGCACAGGTGGGGGAACACGTCGGCGAGCAGCCTGTGGTACGTGCTGTCGTACATGGAGGCGAAAGGGAAGCTCAAGCAAGGGGACAGGGTGCTCATGCTGACGTTCGGGTCGGGGTTCAAGTGCAACAGCTGCGTGTGGGAGGTGACGGGCGACATGGCCGACAAGGGCGCGTGGGCCGACTGCATCGACGCCTACCCGCCGGAGAGCCTGGCTAACCCGTACATGGACAAGTTCGGCTGGATCAACGACGTCGACGGCGACACCTTGGTGATCTAATTGCTACTTGGTATACATATACCTGCATGCTACTCAAATTGGAAACACCGAAATGGAAACGGTTACTCTAAATTACACTTGTGCAGCACGTACTTAAGTAGTAGTGCACTTAGTTTCTGCAGATTTTACAATTAAAGATGCGTGCGTGGTTTTCTTCTGAAGATATCTATAGGTTGGAGTCAGCAGCACCATGTTTATGGGTATGGGTTTGTTATGTGATGCGGTCCACCATATCACAAATGTTTGGAAAAAGTGTAATTTACCCCTGAAATTCTATTCTTTTTTGCCATTTCACCCCTTCAACTATGGTACCTAGCTAGAGACTAACCTTGTGAAGTTTCACTCAGCAACTATCTACAGAATAACCCAACGGTTGATCAGCAATTTTAAGAGCGTTTGATGGAAACCTAACGGTTGGCATCTTCTGCCTCCTCCCTGGCCACTTTGTGCTGCATCGTCAATAGGAGTGAAAACCGCTCGGAAACGGCCAGAACAGGGTTCTAATGTATTTGAATCATTTTTATTGTTAAAAATAGATTCGAATACGGATAGTTCAGATACGTATATGATCACAGATAATATCGAAAGTGAATATAAAATGAATATGGATTGAAAACGAATACGGCCGGTGAATATTTAGTGGAACCTGAAAGACTACTCATATTGTATATAAGACTATAAAAAAACAAAGAGCATATTCATATTAGAAAGTTACTACACAATAGCTAAGATAATATAGTTCATATACTTGGTCACTTAGATAAAAAATAACATAATTTAGTTCTTCACAAATTCACACGTTATGCTTGATATAAGTTCACATAGACACACAATATTTAGACTTAATACATATTTAAACTTAGTTCATCGTAAACTTAAAAAAAGACTAAAGCTAACATATACATAAATGGAAAGGAGGGTCTTCTTTAGACGAGCCTACCGTCCTATGGACAGCGCCCCAACGCCATCGTCAGGTAGGATGGAAACCGGTAGACAACCACATCCATGCCCCTTGATCAACGTCCTATATGGTGGCTAACGATCGAGATAGAAACATCTTATTTAAAAAAGTAAACATATTGTCCTTCCAACAGGTGACACATTTAAAAATAAAAAATAATTTATTCTCTTTCTCTCAAAATTCAAAACACTATCAAAGTTATCATGAAAAATTCTGAACAATTTTGGTGACGTAGTGAATATTATGATTTAGCTCAAAAAAATTCAGATAAAAATATGATCGGTACAGTGAGAAACAAAAAAGACAAATTTTATTATACACAGTGAGAAACAGAACTGTGATGTAGCTAAAAAAAATTGATATAAAAATATGATCTGTACAGTGAGAAAAAAAGAGACAAATTTCATTATATACAGTCATGTGTACAATAAAATTTGTCTTTTTTTGTTTCTCACTGTACGGATCATATTTTTATCTGAATTTTTTGAGATATTATAAGATCATCTACAACATATATATTTTTAGAATTTTTCATAATTATTTTAATAATGTTTTGAATTTTTTTAGCATTAGAATGTTGTTTTAGCCCTAGGTTTTGGATAATATGCGAACTCAGGAAGTCTGGATATCCGATGCCGATGCCGATGCCGATACCGATACCGATTTCGTCGGAAACTGTTACACCAATTTTGTTAGAGATTCCAAAAAGATTATCCGATTCCAAGCCGAAAATTTTCAATGCAAGTTAAAAACAAACTACCGGTTTCTAGTTCCAAACTAGATCGGCTAGAAACTATCCCAGCCGTTTTCATCTCACTCGTCAGCACTACAAGGAGTACCAACGCCCCACGATCTCCCACTAATGTAGCCACCTCATGCGACCCATTGCACCTTCGCCTCGTTCCAAATCAAACTCTGGACATTTAAACCTAGTCATCAAATACATTTACAGGCATGGGTTGCCATGGTCCCTACTATCTTCCGTCCCTGAGTAATTCAAAAACTTGATTGGATTCCCAAATTTTTGTGCGATACATTCATGTTCACAAAACCAGAATTCCATACTCCTGTCGTTGGAGAAAGAAGAAGAGAGTGAGAAAGGTGGATAAGCCCCTATCTAGTTCCTGTGCGACCGGCACTGCATGTTTCCTGGGCGTGGAGATTCAACGCCATCCATGTTCGCAAGTTGCGGCTAATCCAGCAGCATAGCACCTGCAGACGGTACACGCTAGCTAGCTTGAACACTACGTCTGCCACCCGGACTGAAAACTAAGTGTCGGTCCGACCTGCCCCGGCGGCCGGCTGCTGTTGGTTTTGATCTCGACCCTAATTCTCCTTAACGTTTCCTAACTAACAATCGAATCCTAAGGGGAGCTCGTTTCTCACATACGCACCGTGATTAGGGGTGTAACCAACGTATTGGTTATGGTCTTACCTCGTGCAGCATCATATAAACAGACGTGAGGGAGTTCGGCTGGAATTACGATCCATCTCACGAAGTCAGCCGCCTCTCCTCATATCTTAACCCCAATCCGATCCTTAAGGGTGCTGCCAACGAGGTGAAGACCGTCGCCTCTTCATCCACTACGTGCTGGTGATCAACTACATCAGGCCGAAGCCTCTTCACCACGCCGGCGACCACTTCACCCTCATCTGATGGCATCACCGAACGCAGATAAACACCTCACGCTTCCGCACTTAAGAAGTTTGATCTTAAAGTTAGTAATTATGTTGATTAAGTGAAGAATTGAGGTCTAACAGCTGCCTCACGATCCACGCAAGTCTCCGGGCTGCACGCGCATGCATGGAGCCCGCCAGGTGCATTGAAGGCGGTGGTGGAGCTGTGGGAGAAGGGAAAGGGAGACGCCCGGCCGGGGCAGCGCGCAACTTGCAGCGCCGACAAGGATGTGCATGTGCACCGTAAGTAGGGTAGGGTAGGGTAGGGAGACGCACGCAGGCACATGCGAAGGTATCGTATCCTTCGCCTCGCCGGCCGGTCAATTGGTTGCTCGTCGTCGTCGCGGCGCGTCGATCGAGCTGTGTTGTTTAAAGCGAGACAGGGAGTTGTAGGCATGCATGTGCAGAGGAAAACAGAGTAGTAGTATGGTCTGTCTAAAAGACCAGTAGTAGGTTTATAAACGTTCTCGTCTACTTGCATCCTCAATGTCTTGATGTCTTTATAAGAGGTTAGAAAACAGATTAGTTGCATGCGGAGACCGGACAGCAACATGATCCATCACGACTCCCTTTAGGTGTCGCTACAGTCTCGCACACAGCCAGCAAGCAGGCACGCACTGTCTGGGCGCCTGGTTGTGTTTCTGATGGCGCTCAAGCTGAAAACGCGAGGAGGAGCATGCCAGAATGACAAAACTAAAATAAAATTACGGGGCCAAAAAAGGAATCCGGATTAGGATCGGGGGTATTGAACCCGACGTGAATCGAACACGCAACCTTCTGATCTGGAGTCAGACGCGCTACCATTGCGCCACGGATCCGGCTGTGATCGTCAAGGTCCCGAATACTTGCTGTACTTTTGTACACCTGAGATTCTCGGTACTCTCTATTAATAAGCGTAGCGGTGTCCACGAACCGGAAACTGCCAATAACATGAACATGGTGCGGTAGGTAGCACACAAGTTGAGCTCGTGTGATTGCTACGTTTGGCCGCAGATGACCAGATCCAGCTTAAAAATCAACATGAGAGACAGCAAGGTACGGGGCACACAGTGTGGCCACGAGCACGAGTCAGATGGAGCAGCACGCATGCATGCAACCATGCACACACGAGGAGCATGGTCAACTCTCCTGTAAAACCACCCTCCTGGGCCTCCACGCACCAGCACAGCGTATGTCTTCATCGCGTTATGTTTGATGATCGACTTCGATCAGTTTCTCGTAGTTCCAATGCCAACGTAGTACACCTCAGGTAATCAGGTTTGGCCCGATCTATACTTGCAGCACATACATAGACAAGAAGTATATGTATTTTATTCCTTCAGCATGTAGAGGCGATATGTCTCAACTGCCGCATTGAATATCTGGACAACCGATCGAGTCACCACTCACCAGTGACATGCTACTCCTGAGGGGTGACGGCTCACCGTTCTGAAATAAGTATTGTTTTAAATATTGACATAGTCTTAAAATACATTTTTGATAACTAATTTTTGTTATAATATATTGATAAAATATACTATTATAAAAGTATTTTTTAGACAAGTTTTTCTGTATTATTTTTTAAATATCCAAATTCAATATATAAAAGATAATTTATAGCTAAAATTTGAAACAGTTGAGTATATCAACGTAACCTAAAACGACATTAATTTTGGACCGGAGAGTAGTATACCTGATAACCAATTGACAAAACACTACTGCTTACTTATATCGATCGTAAGGAACAAGAACTTATGTTGACCATACAAAATAATCATTTTCTACGATTGCTGAGTCATACTAACCTGGTTGACAGATCGATCGGGTGATTAGCCGCCGTATTCAATGTCCTGGTGGTTGGAACGAACGCAGAATGTTGAATGTTGTCAGCTTCAAAAGTCAAGGCAATCAGGATCATCCAGGCCCAAGTTATAGTACAATATATTATGGAGTAGTACTGTATTCGATCGTGTGAGTCAGTAAGTAATTCGTATCTCGCTACCTGCATATGTGAGATCATGTATGATAAAAAAATTGATTAATGTTGAAATTGGTAATAGTAAAGTATTTATAATGATCCTAAAATGATATTCATGTGTTGTTATGATATTGTATGGATTGATGTGAGTCTAGTTTGAAGAAACTTGTAGTTAGAATTAGTTGTTTATTTTGTTTGTGTGTAGGTGTGTCTTGAGACCAACGTAATCAGTGATAGGACTAAGACTAGATTTAAGGTGGAACTAAGATTAAGACGGTCTGAGGACATGCAAGCCGTTCGGGCTACAAATGATACATGTGAAGATAATTATAACATGAGATGTTTAGATTATGGTGTGATAGAGATAGAGTGCACTATAAAAAATGGTCCTGTGAGGAGGTGCACTATAAACTTGTGTTTAGAATTAGTTGTTTATTTTGTTTGTGTGTAGGTGTGTCTTGAGACCAACATCATCAGTGATAGGACTAAGACTAGATTTAAGGTGGAACTAAGATTAAGGCGGTCTGAGGACACGCAAGCCGTTCGGGCTACAAATGATACATGTGAAGATAATTATAACATAAGATGTTTAGATTATGGTGTGATAGAGATAGAGTGCGATATAATATGGTCCTGTGATCAGCCCTTACTTGTCACGGGACGCCGATACATAACATGTCTAATTGTATTTATTGGTGTCTACTCAAGTGTTTTTCTTTTCGAAGCACCTCCTCCAGCGAACAAAGTCATGACCGGCACAGATGGGCAATGCCTTATCTCGTAGCATTAATTGCTATGGAGTAGGGTGTTACGGACCAATTTGCGCCACTAATGGATGGGACAGGATCTGCAGAATGACCGGGCAAGTGGATGATTTTGCAGGTAGACTCACAAAACGTAGGGACGGGATGGCTTGGCAGATGAACTCGCGGTGTTCCATGGATGGGACGGATAAGCAGAGCTCTCAGGGCAATTTGAGTTCACCCGGTTCTCCATGATAATGAGCTAAGAGTAGAATATTGTAAGTTCTCCTTCTTTCTAGTATATAAAGAGAGGAGGACCCGGTTTTGTAAAGGGGGAAGAAACAGTAGTCAAGAAAACTCATCTGTAACCAATTCACAAAACATTGATAACAAAATATATAGGACGTAGTGCTGTTATCCTTAGGGATGCATGAACCTAGATAATCCCCGTGTTGTTTAGTTCATCACAAATACACACTACATGAAAAAAAACTCATGGGTGATGGGTAATTACCCTCATGGGTGACGGGTCTCGCACCTGTCACTCTAAACGCGACACTGATGACTAGTTATTCGTGACGGATAAGGACTCATCACCAATGATATCATCAGTGATGGGTCATACCATTACCTATCACCTATGAGTGTCTGTCATGTGCTCGGAGGAATACATAAGTGACGGGTAAGATAGTTACTCGTCACTTATGTGTATGTTATCCTATGAGAATGTCCTATTTTCAGGTTGCATCCTGGAGCGTAGCCAGGATTTTGCAGTTGTCTTCTCCCTGCAAATAACAGCAACACATCCAAATTTATATCGACGAACACGCATATAACAACTCGCTTCATCACATAATCGCAAAGCTTACAAAGTTCCAATCAATTTATTATAGAATCACAAATATTACAAAGTTCTGATCAACTCATATTACATATATAAGACCTCATAACCCAGGAATTCTATAGTGGAACTCACCGTATGGGCTTATGACTTCAGCCACCAAGAACTCTGCGATTCGTCGTCGAAAAAAAGATTCAGCCACCAAGAACTCTGCGATTCGTCGTCGAAAAAAAGAGCGTCAAATTCTTGAATAATTTAACATGTAACCAATTACTCGCGTCGCTAGTTCTTGTGTCGATTGTTCTATGGCATTGGCGTCAAGGAGACGCCGGAGGTGGCAGATACAGGGTTAGCGATCCCTGAGAGACATTCTGCTCTTTCTCCTCTTAGGCTTCTCGATCGATTCTTCCTCATCAGAAGAAATAGTGATGACTCCTTGGGGAACCATGGCGAGGGGCCTTGGGGTGAGAAATCATATCTCTTCACTTTCTGGACCGAGCTTGGGAGACGACGGTGGAGTGGAGGTCATGGCTTTAAGCACTACGAGTTCTACTGGGTGTGTAGGGAGAAAGGAGGAAGATGGGGTGAAAAACAAACGGCCTTGAGTCCCCTCTATTTATAGCGGTGGGAATGGGTCGCATTGTACACACAGAGTCATCAAGATCAGACATCGTTGGGCGTGATAGCAAGGCCGCCTCAGTTGCGCGGCATGTCCGGCAAAAGTTGAGGCGTCACTGCAGCATTATGACATGTCTAATCTCTATAAAGAGAAGTGCATAGTCGTGATGGCGCGTCAAATCAAGAGTTGCGGTGAAAACAAGCACAAGGGGGAGTGGGATTTCAATGCTCACCTACCCACCGGTTCGACGTCACTCAATGATTGTGGAATAAGTCACAGTCGTAAGCTCGGGGGTCAGCGCTCTCGAGCGTGTGCTCGAGAGTAATGTGTCGATGCTTAAGCCCTTTTTCCATCTTGATTATCATATCGACCAGAAAGTTAGGGGCTACATCACACGTTTTTTGATGCTTATGCTCTACTCTCCACTCGATTCAATCATTGAGTAGAGAGCCAGGGGCTACATCATATAACTTCAATTTGATGCTTTTGCTTCACTCTTTGTCTCTGATGATCGCACCATTCAGAGAGCCTGAAGCCATTGTAACACCCTGGTTTTTATAATTTCATAAAATATTCCTAGAATTAAATAGGGTTTAAATAAATAGAATAGGTTAAAAACCTATTTTCTAAAGTAAATTTATTTTGGCCATAGGTTATATCATGTGTTAGGCATTAGGGTTTTATTGTGTGAAAAATGAATTTTGAAAACATTGAGGCACGCCATTTAGATTTTTCAAAAAGTTTGAAAGTGTTTTGTAAAAGAAAAATCTCCTCCTTCTTGTGCCTAATCTTCTTTCTTCTTTTCTTTTTTCTTCCTTTTCCAGGCGGCCATCCTTTTCCTCTCCCGGGCCAGCCCGTCCTCCCCTCCTCCTTCTCTTCCTCGCCTGGGCCATTCCCAGTCCCATTCTCACGTCCGCCTCGCCACCTGGGCCAGCCAAAGGCTAGGCCCAGCAGCCAGCTGCCGCCTGCCTTCTGCCTCCCGGTTGGTGCACCTGGTGAAAGCCATCTTCGCCAGTGCATTGTGCCCCACATGGCCACCTCCTTCCTTGCACTGTGTCGAGTTGAGTTCAAGATGAACACGACTATCGCCGCTACTTTCCCTGAGCTTGAATCCCAATAACCCCCAACCTTATCTAACTCTTGCACGCATTTCTCCTGCCTATATAAGTCCATGCCCCCCCTCCTTTCGAGCTGTTTTGGCCCCAAACTGAGCCAGTGACTCCCATTGCCATTACTGTTGGTTGAGCTCACCGCCGGTTGTTCCTATCGCCCTTTGCCCCGCCCGAGTCACATGCGAGCTTTGTCGACATCCACTGAGTGTGTCGGTGTGCTTGTCTTTGCGTTGCAGCCACCGGAGCATCTTCCCCACTGAGAACCTGTGCACCGCCACCGTCACTCTAGCCATTGACCTCCCTCCCACACCGTGCCGCCCAAGGTATGCCATCAAACGTGTTCGATGTAGCCTCATCATCGTTTTATGCCACTGTCGGTGACATGGGAACCAGGGATCCCCGAGTCCCGAGGCCGGAACAGCAGAGTGCCACGTGGTGCCCTCCCTCGGGGGTTATCTCCCCGAGGTCCGAGAAGACCAAGTTCCGGAAGAGGGTGCTCGGGGCCATGAATAGTGGTCCCCGAGTGCCCGAGTTCCCCGATGATCCGACAAGACTAAGTACCGGAAAGAGGGTGCTCGGGGCCATACATAGTGGTCCCCGAGCACCCAAGTCCCCCGATGACAAGAAAAGCCAAGTTCCGGGAGAGAGTGCTCGGGGCTGCGAACAGTAGCCCCCGAGCACTCAGTTCCCCGAGGGCCTGAGAAGTCCTTCGCCGGTGGTCCCCACAGAATCCCTGCGGTGAGGTGTCAACTGGTGAGAGGTCCGATGCTGCATTTAAGAGGGCGCGTGGCATGTCACTTCCAACTGCTCCGCCCATGCTTGCTGACAGTCCCTGCCACAGCCTGGCAGGGAGGCGTGGGGACATTTAATGCACGGTTTCCATCGCGTGTCATCCGGCGCGCCTCGGGATAACGTCATAGAGCTCAAGGCACCCCGCCTGCCACCCTGCTGTGTCAGACCTGCTCTGACCAGGCGGGCACGCCGGGCTGCTCGGTGGCTGCCCGGTGGGCCCTCCCCGCGGCACCCGTTGAAAAGCGGCATGATGACAAATAAGATCGGAAGGGGGCGCGTTTTCAACCCTCCCCGTCACCTCGCGTAGCTGCCCATGATGGTTGCTTTCTATTTATGGTGCCTTGGAACTCGCGCCATCCTTTCTGGGCACGCTACCGCCCCGACGGGTATATAAGCGGGGCGGGCTCCCTGGAGAAAGGCAGTTGAGATCGAGACAACAGAGGACAAGTCTAGGAGCCTTGACGAACACCAAAGCACAGAAGACAGATCAATCGAAGAACTAGGAGCACGAAGCTCTAGACTTAGACAAATATTCTTGTAACACAACAGATCCTCAGAGAGACATTCTCAGAGCATTTATAGTGTACACACAGGAGTAGGGTGTTACGTTCAGTGCGCCCCGAACCTGTCTAAAAATCCCTTGAGCATTTACTCCTTCCTGCATCCGATCATTCTACCTTCACCTGCATCTCATTTACTCCCATTTATTTCATCTACGAAGCGGATTCAGAATCATCCCCCCGGTCGAATCTCAAAGGGGTCCCTCCGGATCCCCGCTTGAGGAGTTCACCCTCCAACATCCACTCTCCATCGTCTTCCGTGCATGGCGATGAGGTTTTCACCTCTCTCCGGCGAGTCCGCCGCTGCCAATCCCCTTCCGCTGTCGTGACCAAGCCTACTACCGCCGGTCGCCCCTCCCTGGCTACCCTTTTCTTCCCCAGCCATTGGATCTAAAATGTCCGATCCAGATTAGATCCAACATAACTCGTCACCATCCAATCAAATGTCACCACGTGGCTACATAATCCCAGTCAGCTGGTCTGCCACGTCATCGTCCACATCAACCACCACATCAACCAATGCGCCGACGTGTCAAGCTACATCAGCAAGCCCTTTACCTAGTCAATTTTTCTATTTAGTTTAATTCAGGAAAAGTGGCAATTGTGCACTTTAGCCCTTGGACTTTTCTATATTTACCTAAAAGCCCTATCTTATTACAGTTTATTCCTTAAACTTTCCAATATTTACAAATAGGTCCCTTTGTTTCTACACAATGGCCATGTCCTCTCTGTTTTTATTCAAAATAGGTTCTTTCCTTTTTTGAGATTTAACCCTAAACTTGTTTTTAGCGTAACTTTCTTGTTTTAGCTCCGATTTAGACTATTTTCACGCTCACGTGCTCATAGTAGTGTGTACTCTCTTTTAGTACCTTTTTTATAGATGTTAGCTATTGTTTGGTATACTATTCTTAGATAGTTTTGTTTTGTGTGTTTCCTGTGTGTTTCGAGAGCAAATGAGGAGCAGTTTGAGAATCTCCAGGACCAAGTCTTTGAAGAGTCTGAGCAGCAAGTTTAAAGAGGCAAGTGTCCTTGAACATTCTGATCCCAGTTTTTCAAATGCATTCTTTAATTCAAATATGCATGTTGTTAATTTTGAATTTTATTTACTTATAGCACCCTATTCCATATATTCCTTGTCGCCTAGTTGTTAGTAGTGGTTACGATGGGTAGCTTATGCTTAGCTTTGCACAAAGGTATGGATAGTTTATTGGTTAAATATGACTAATGAATTATGCAACTATGAGTTGGGAAATTCTGGTAATGGTATAGCAATATGGAATCTTAGGCCTTGAGCAAAGAGTGTTAGTGATGGTGGTTATAGTTATGTTGTTGGTTTGGCATTTGCTCAAGTGATCTAAGTAAGGATCGGTTCATGGAGCGACAACATAAGAAGTATCGTATCAACCACGAGGCCAGATATGAGACAGGCATGGCCTATTAATTAGTGGATCATCAACATAGAATGAAGCACTAGTGGTGTAGTGGAAGGGAAGAATGAAACTTTCTAGAGCTACAGGCATAAGAGGGGGCTTCTGGGTGGTCTGATGCCACTTTAACAATAGAAAAACCTTAGCGGGCTTATTCTTGTTGGGAGGATGCTTTGTACGGCTTTGTAGTAATTTTCCATGTGACACACCATAGGCGTGTGTTAAGTGTCTTGCAAACACAGTAACAGAAATCATGACTCATGGGGAAAGTTAGACAACCCCTACATAGTGTAAAATCTAATATATCAACTATGCTCACGGTTATGAGAGACATTTATTCTCACATGATTTGTTGGATGGGTTTGATTCAGTTTGGTTGGTTGGTGTGTTTACCTGTGATAGGTATCAAGTTGGTTTGTTTGGGAACCTGATGTGGTTTTCAGATAGTTAGGAAACATATGAAGATATTTTTAGGAGATGAAAGTCTAATGATGAATCACTTAGTTAAATAGGATGCTTTTATAACTCTATGTTAGCATAGTTGGTATTTATACAAATTTAACATGTTATAGTATGTTCCTTTATTTAAGCTTGCATGTTATTTATTTCTCACACATGCGGAGTACAACATATACTCTCACTTGCTATTTCCATCCAAATGTACATCAAACGTTGCTCAGGCAATAAAAGAGAACTAGACCACTACATCGATGAAGATGAAAATTGCTAGGCCTAGGCTGGTGGACCTCCGGTCAATTTTCTGTGGAAGATGGGAGCTTCACTTTGTTTTACTAGTGTGCTTTAATTAAAGACTTTAGGGTCTTTCTATCTTGTTTAAGTTAAATGTTGTAATGATGGCACTGTGTGTGATACACTGGTGAAGTCGCTGCATGTATGAAACTTGATCGTGACATACATGTAGTTTACGTCTAGTTTTGTTCCTTTATAAAATCGGGTGTGACAGTCACATTGTGTGAATACTTATGCTCCATCTTTTACTCGAATTCAGTCATTGGGCGAAGAGACAGGGGCCACGTCAAGTATATTTTGATGCTACGGCTTTACTCTCTACTTTGATTATCACATCAAGCAGAGAGTCATGGGCTACATCGCATACTTTCGATGCTACGGCTTTACTCTTCACTTGATTATGTCATCGAGTAGATAGTCGAGAGCTATAACAATATATATCTTCAATGGTACAGGTATGTCCTTTTTCTACTCTTAGATCGAGTAATCTTCTCCTCGACCATAGAGTCGAGGGCTACATAATAATACCATACTTTTCCTAAATTTTATATGTTTTTTCCAAAAGTTTATCTGGCTTTGCATTGACTGCTTTGGATAAGATCCAGTAGAGGCATATGTCGAGTTGATGATGGACAACTGCATCTAATAAAGCATATAAGAGATTGTTAGACATTTCGCTCTTAACGGCTAAAAAGGGTTCTAAAGTTCTAGTTGATCCCATGTGTGCCCTCTGTTGAGTTCATGTCCGAACACTGGTTAAACACGCAAGTCAGTGAAAGTTTGCAAAAGGCCATCATGTTTTATGTTTCTAGTTTTATGCTAGTCTTTTCATTATTATTACGGTCTTCTCAAGTGTTCACTCGAGGGCTGCACATTTAATGGCTTGTTTAGTTAAGCTTTTAGATATCACTCCTTTGGATCAAGATTGCATCTACTCGTGTTAACTCTATTTCATCGATCAGGAAATAGTGATAATAGCATGTTAGATAGGAAAAATATCAGAAATGTTTCATGGCAATCATCAGACAAAGGCATACCAAAAAGCTTACTAATCAACTAAGGAGAAAGTTTCGGTGATATCCATTTACAAGAACGCCATTTGAAATTCCCCTCAAGAGTTTTTATGGTCCTAGAAACATCATCATGATAAGAAACTTCGAGCATGTCATAATCATCCTGGTTGTAAGCTGAGTTCATTCGATGGGAGCTGAGAATTCGACCAAGGTTGGTAACTTCGGGTACTGATGGTACAGCTTTGGAGGTCATGCCCAGCAAAATTGATCTTTATTTCGCCCAAGAAACAACCTCCCATTCTAGTGGCTCCCAAATATCATTACTGAACGCGTGGAGGGAGACCAGCGTCAATGCATTGTTCTCAGCTGGATTATCAATTTGTTCGCCAACCTTCAGGAAAAAGTGTGAGATTAGACCAGGAGCAGTCGAGAACCATTCATACCAGGTTGACAGATCTCAAACTCAGGCATCGATTGTTCCAATGTCGTCACAACTCCCAATGGATCCTCTGAAGCCACTCCATCCAGAAAATCCGAAATACGCCACCAAAACCTGCCTCTAGAGATCTCAAACCACCGTGGTTGTCCGTTGATAAGATAAATGTGCACTCCTTTTGCCATATGAAGATGAAAGCATGACATCCTTGACACAATGATGATGAATAATTTTTCATCCTTGCACACTGCAAACCCCTCCAAGTTCACTCAGAACGCATCATAGGAAAGCGATGGGAGATCACAGAACCATCAGGTCACCGGGTTAATTACCCTACCTTTGATCTGACGTCCTTGCTCGATGATGATCAAGAGTCTGTTCGAGGCCTTGATCATCTCCCAGCTATCGCCGACTAAACCCCAGAGACAAAGATTGAAAACTGCTTCACTTCCCAGGTGATGGACCTCCACCAAGCCATCCCCGTGCACGAACGGTCCTTGCAGGATCTAGCGAGCGAATTCTGCCATCCTACACACTTCACGTCTAGAGGTGCAGACACAATTGAAGAAGGCAAAATCTTCTGGATGTCGTAGCTTGTTGGAGATAATGTTAAGCACCCCTAAGGGCAAAGTCACCCAATTGGGGGTTTCCGCCATGAGATCCAAGCAGAAAGGTGAAGTTTTTTAGTAGAATGCAAACAATAGTGGATGAGTTTGAGGGGCAAAACTGCAGAGGGAGCAATGGGGATAAGACAATGGAGCTCTCCCCTCAGATAATTAAATAGGTCTTGCTTCAAGGTGAGATTCAGAAATCTTTTCCGCTTCGGACAAAAATTGTGGCGTTTTGATCGGCGTGAAAGATAGAATGATGGTGACGTGCAAATCTCTGCACGCTCATCTGTATTCTACGAGCACTAAATGCTCCTATACCCGTTGTTTCAAACTTTGAAAGGTTTTTTAACTCTACTCAAAGACGAATGTCAAAATTTTGATATTATTGGACCTTATCGAGTCTCGAGTATAGATAACAGCAGGGTGCTCGATCCAAAAGTGTTTCCACTTGATACTCGATATAGAGCATCCTCTTGCTCGATTCTTTCGACTACGAATTTGATTTACCTTACTTGACCAAGCTTGGACTTAGCGGCACTCGAGTGGGCGCTTGCAGAAATCTTCTCTACTGAGTAGAGTTAAGGGGCTACTGTAGAATATCTAATTATAGAGTATATACGTATAAGGAGTATACCATATACGAATATGGTATACCGTATGCATACCTAACAACTCTGGATATTACGAAACCGAAATTTACGATACCTGATACTCTCATAACCTAGAAGGTGTATATTAGGAAGGCCTCGATTGCTTATCCAACTCGAGAAGACTAGTATCTATAACAGATTTATCTACTTGTACGATAAGAAGTACTCTCTATCGACTACGGATGAATATGAAGTGATACATCACCCCTATATAAGGCGTGGACCCAGATCCCCAGAAGAGGCTCTTTTTTGGCTACTCGAGGTAAGCATCAAGACCTTAACGTAGGAGGAACTCGGTGATTTTAACACTAAATTAGATTAGATCTAATATACTCTTTATAATAGGTTAGTCATATTATCTGTACTCGGGTGAATATATATATACATAATCATCCACACATGATGTATTATTACTTCAATCGGAGGCACGCATCTATATACATTGTGAGTATCTCGCTTTAGGTTCGATTTCTAATCCACGAAGATCAGGTACATTGTTAGAACAAATTCTCGACAAACACATAGGTTTCAGTTTCACTCACAAAATTAAAGATTCCTCGTTCGTCATAACGTATGCAAAACAAAACATCTCTATTCTTTAGCTATCTCCTCCCAAGGTTCTACCAAAATACATCCAAGTTCCACCGATGATTCATACAACCAAGAACTAAAACCGCACATGCATGCATTAATCGATATATATATATATGTCCATCGATATGATATATTGTACGACGAGGAAAGCATATAATAAGCATTGCATGAGCTCTACTGATCGCTGGGGCAGATGGCCTCGAACACGGGCAGCCTCCGCCGGCTGCGCGGGCCGTAGAGCACCATGTGGACCGTGACCCCCAGCTTCGACTGGGGCGGCAACTGCTCGAACATGCTCAGCAGCATCGACGACGTCGCCCACTGGTCATCACAGCTCCCCGGCACCGGCACCGGCACCGGCCGGGGCGGAGGCGGAGGCGGAGAAGAAGTAAACGGCCCGGGTGCTGCCGCGCTGGTCGGCTCGACCTGCTGCTGCTGCTGCTCGCGGAGGACACCATTGGTGGCGGCGCCCCGAGCGGACGAGACAGCTCCACGGTGGGCCTCGTGGTCCTCCTCCATGCCTGGATTGATCAAAAAGTGGTAGCTGCGAGCGCTCGGATATTATAAGATTAACAATTGATCATGAGAAGTCAACGAGGACAGCCGTGCGCCGCGTGTATTTATTTATAGCAGATATTGTAGATGCATGTGGAGCTCGACCGGAATAGTCGAGCTGGTACGGTATTCAAATTAGAGATCACAAGTCGATATATCGGACTCGTACGTATCCGTGCAGTGCCTGGACTCCGTCCGTCGTGGTGTCGTTGATATGATCAGGGGTGCGTACTGTCCCGTGCACGTACGTACGTGTTGGTCGTGACATGGTTGGACTCCGATCCTCGCATGACATGCTTGGCGAAGCCACGGATCCTCGGTACTAAAAAGACATTAAAAGAATAGTCACTGACATATGAGCTGCTCCCTCACCTAACCCACATGTCCCGACGCTTGGAAGACACGAACCTCCAACCTTCATTTTGGATGGGACATCTTGTCGAGCAGCAGTTGGTTAAGCTTCTACCGTACTATGATGGCGAAGGAGTGGAGAGGCGTAGAGCTTCCTGTCCAGATTAATTAAGCTGTTGAAAGACGACTCGAGGGTACAACTTGCTGTCTTCCAAGGCTCAGCTGGTCGAAATGCAACGCGATGTAGATGAACAGAGTACCCAATTTGATGATTCAGACTAGAACTGAACCGTTGCCGTACATGTAGGTACAAGGTAGAACAAGACACGGAATTGAACTTGCTCGAGTTAAATGCAACAAAACAGAAGAAAAATAACACTCGTTTCGCAAAAAATGCACAACTTCAGGGAACGTGAGGTTCCAGAGAGGCATGGCGAAGGACACAGGAACAGGCATGAAGTTAAAACCAATATCTCAACAGTACCTGAACGGCTAAATTAAAGCAAGTATCACAGCCACTCAAAGTTAACTCAAGTTACACTCACCTGAACTCAAAATGGGCAAAGTAAAAAAAATTTGTAGGAAATACAAGCTGCTGCTTCTACACTAGTCTTTTTCACATAATAAACCTACAAGTACTCTCTGCAGCCAAGTATCGAACAGCAGTCACCAACGCCTGTTATTTCAAATGTACTGCAGCAGTGACACCTATCAGCTTACGACCACAGCATGCCATGTCCCTGTAGGAGGAAAATAGAATGAGATCTCACCACTATTCTGATAAAAAAAAAACTTTAGTAGAACACCAAAAGAGAACATAGACATGCATACCACAACAACTCCCGGACTAGCGACAAAAAAGGAGGCTAATATCTCCTATTCCTTTTTGCCTTTGCCCTGTGCGGCGAGCTTGGCTGCCACCTCCTCTTCGGATAAAGGCAGATAGTAAATCCTAGGAGAGGATTGTGTCTTCTTGAAGAGATCATCCAGTGTCACAACAGGAGGTTCCGGCTTCTTGGGAGTGGGTGGAAGCATCTCCTTTGCTGACCCTGGATCAGATGTAGGGGGCTTAGCAAGGGGCGGCGGTGGTGGCAATTGCTCCCTTGGTGTAACAGCCTGGCGCGGCACACTTTGATTAGCCTGAGCTTGTTGAACGGGAAGCGTCCTTGAAGCAGCAGCTGGGCTAATAGGAGCTGCTGGCGGGGGAGGGGGTTCAACCTTGAGCTTCACCTCTTGAGGATCAACAAATTCAGCAACCAAATGATTCCCATTGTTTGGGGGCCACTGTAGGTTGTAGACAGCATTCCTAGTGGCCACAGCTTCATCCACCGAGGAGAACTGCAAATTAGAAGTGAAAAATGAGGCAAAGTCAGGGTAACAATATAGTCAGATTATACAGACAAAGAAACAAACATCACAAAAGAAATGCTTTCAACTATGAGTCAGCTAGAAGTACTACATTCTTATGCTCACATTCGCTGTTGGCATTGTGCATCAAAAACTAAAAGAGACTAATTAGTTATCAATACAGTTTTGATTCACTAAGGCCAGACTAAAATGCAAGTAGTCCAGGATCAGGATCTTGATGGCAACAATGAACTGATTCGTCAAAATATGCTTAGCATAATTTATTACTTATTGCACATCATTGGCTTGAATGGAGTTAAAAATATTATTCACCCTATGCATGCTGAATCTATTTTGGCAATGTTGCATAAATGAGGTTGATGAGTGTTGTTTTGCATTTCAAGATGACTCAATAAGCAACAAAGATAAGAGCACAATCTTGGAACTGCAAAGAGAACATACTGTAACATAGCAATGGGTCTTGATATGATCCATCCAGAAGGTCTGCACTGATCCAGTTTTACCAAGAAGCTCTTGCACAGCTTTCAGAGTAAATGGGCGTACAAATCGGTCAATTCTCAAGGAAGTTGTTGCAGGTTTCTGGGTCGGTGGCACTGGAACACAAAAGCAAAGAAAAAATATTAGGTTCACAGATATTTATTGATGAAGCAAATAGACATGGGAACAGAGGATCAGCAAGGAGCCAAGGACTCACCAATCCGCTCCTTCGGAGAATCTCCACTAGCCATTGAATCAGACCTCCCAAAAGAACGTTTTAAAGCAGGTTGAAAAACATCCTTAGGAGCATCAGAACCAGTTTGATTTAATGTTTGTCTCTCTGGAACTTTGCCACTGTCTGCAGTCCATCGGCGCAGTCGTTTGATCGGTTCAGTGCTTGCAACAGTTTCTTCAGCTGTGTATTCAACCAGGAGTTAAAACATAACTTGGAGACCTTGTACATTTAATTCGACAATCACCAAATGATTATGGGATCACTACTTCACTTGCAAATTCAATGACTATATCCAAACTTTAGGTAAAACGATGACCAATTGATCATATGCTCATTACATTGCATGCACAAAGCAAAACTTATGAAGGATGATAAAAAGATTAAAGTAACAAGGAAAAGAAATACAAACACTACAATAACTTAAGTTTGATGCAAGCTATACAAGTAGATCAAATTATCTGTCTTTGAAGGCTTTAATTGGAGAATTTAACAAGAGTACTGAAAGGAAAATGTGTTTAAGTAATACCAAATTCCTCCTAGAGAAAAGGAATGTGCTTGCAAAAAAAGTAAATTTGGAAATAAGCTTTTTCCTAGCAGAGGATCTGATGGTGTCCAACAAAGTATAGCTTAAAACCTCCAATGGAAGCATAAAGGTTCCTCATGGCTGCAAAGCCACTGCAAATCAAAGCAAGGTCACCAAGCCGGTATAAATACATGTGCAAAATTTGTACGCGGTCAGAATTGCAAGGATCGTATGACTCAAGTTGAGAACTTTATGCCAGAAATATAATGTATGCACAAGAAATATGTGTTGAAGGCACTCGAGGCAGAATAAAAGACTGGAAGATATTTTAAAGATACTTCACGATTGAACAAAGTAGAAGGGAATTGTAAAAGAGAAAAAACAAACCTTCAAGTTTCCTCTTTTCTGCTGAAGCTGCTGGCTTCTCTTCAGCTATAACTTCCTTGGTATCAACAGAGGAAGCCTCAACAACAGAAGCAGGGAGGGTCACCTCTTTCACATCTTCTGAACTAAGCTCAGTCTTTCCCATGAGATCATCAGATTTCATATTGGACTCAACTTGCTTAACCTCCATGACATCCTCATCCATTGACTCATCACCTGAACTCCTGTCTAAATTTAATTTCTCTGGAGAACCAACCTCAGGACTATCTTTCTTGTATGAGCCCACATTAGCTGTGGAATCTATGTCTTCCAAAGATGACTGGTTCTTAACCAGCTCGTTGTCATCATCCAGTGGCTGCAAATCTCCACCTAAGGAAGAAATGCCAGATGATGGTTTGACCATCTCCGGCTTAACCTCTAGTTCTAAATCAAAATTATTAGCATTCATGTTATCTTCTATATTATTCTTTTTGTTAGTTGATATATCATCACTAGAAATCGAGTCACACTTAATTTGAGACCCTAAATCTGGGCTAACCTCAGGTACCTGATTATTTGGTTTCGATAGGATGATCTTGCAGTCCTCGTTCACGAGCTTAGAATTTTTGCACTCTTCATCATACATTGAAGAATTGCCACCCAAATCATTGTTAGGTGCCGATTTCTCTCCATCATTGCTTATTGGTGCAGCAGCGACAACATCAGTATCCATAGGATCAGCATCTGATGTGAAGGCATCCACAGGTGCTGATGCTGAATCCTGTTTTTGAATTTTGCTTGCTTCAGTGACATCAGACTTGATTTCAGAAGGGGTCAGGTCCGACTTCACATCAGTACTGATCACATCATTGACAATGATTGTCTCATTGGTGTGAACCTCTGAGGTCTTCTCGAGAACGGGCTCAACATTGCTTTCTGCATGCGGTTGTAATTCCTGAAATGCCGAATTTTCTCCAGCAATTGATTCCAGTACTTCTCCTTTGGCTGTTGCGGTCTCACTTAAGGAAGCTTCAACATCAACACTGGGGACCCCTCCAACAGCAGAAATCGTGAATCCCTGATTAACTTCAGTGAGAGGAACTTCAACTTGCTGAGTCACATGAACCACAGTTTCCTGACTAACTTCTGTGATAGTAACTGTAGTTTCCTGAGGAACATTTTCTTCAGGCAGCTGATCATCAGCTACATTCGCCCCCAAATCTTCAGCAGCTTCGTCAGCTGGTTCCTCACTCTGAATGGAGTCAAAGAGGCGCCTCACAAGTTCATCTTTCAAACCTTTAACAGGGAGCCTCCTCTTACGGAGTTCATCCTTCAGATCAGTAACTCTCCACTGATCAATCGGTCGGTTGTTTAGCACAGGATATGATGACATTTTAACTGCCAACAAAAGAAAACAATGAAATCAAAGTCTCAGTAATAGAATTGCTTCTCGTGGAGCACTAAACAGTAAGGGCACTATAGAACTCTCTATAATTAATGGGTTGCTAGCCCTCAATTAATTTTACAGTTGAACATACGCTAAGGTAAGGCCCTAGCAAAAAAACAAGATCTTGACAATGTGTCTTGAGGAAACATAACTATTCATTCCATAACAGCGAGAACGTTCTTGCCTTCTGATATTTATTAAACAAAACAATGGTCATAATACATAATAATAGGACGCAACTGTCAGCCGCAACAAAGCAGAGAGAAATTATAAAAGTTAGATAACGGATTCTAACAGCAAGATATTTCACTATAAGGGGCACCAAAACCATCTCATTAACGTATAATTCCATGAGGAAACCACATAAGTTAAAGAAATCAAAGAATCCATCCACATATCGCAGACCTGACCGTACACCACTCTAAATCCATCACCATCTCACAAATCGCGCTAATACGCGGAGAGTAAAATAGAAGGGCACTGGAGTAGCGCTAACCTGACAATCCTTGCGCCGAGAGACCCCACGGGACAGACGGCGCACCACCCTTCACCGAGACGCCAAAACCCTAGCCCTAGAATCACGCACCCGTCAGATCAAAACCGAACCACAACAAAACCTACCAAAAAAAATCGCAAAACACGCGAGGGAAAGAGTCGATTCCACGCACCGGCCGCCGCGAATCCTCCGAGGTCACGCGCTCCTGAAATAAACAACCAAAAGAGCACCAACAAAATTCCCAAAAAAAAATCTCGAAAGAAATACAGATGGATGGCGGAGGGGAAGATGGGAGGCTAGATTCGAGGGGAGTGGAAGGAGAATCAGGCGAGATTATCGGGGGGTTGGGAGCTGCTCGCCTCCCCCACGGCTGTGTTCGAGCGCTAGGGTTTGGGACGCGGCGCGGTTCGTGTGCGGCCAAGGCGAGGCCAGCAGGAGAGGATGATGCGGTTTGGTTGCGGCGCAGGGGGAGGGGGAGGGGTTGGATCTTTGGTTGCGGCGGGGGCTCATGCCACTGGCACGCGGGGCCCCCATGGAAGGCCGCCTTCCAACTTGGATGGGAATGAGAACTACGCTTTCGTGATTAGGAGACGCATTACCTCTCGCACGTGTCGAGCTATGTTCTTTTTAAGGTTTGTATGTATTGCCATGTAGAACCCTATGGATGCAAAAGAATAGTGCGGATTTTTTTTCCTTTTTGATGCATAGGGAACGTATTCTGTACCGGCCATCAATTCAGTACGTTGGATCGGAGGGTGACAGATGCGATTTAGGCTTCCCACCTTCGCCAAAAAATATGTCCTGAATTTTGGAACCCAGAATCATACTATGTTTGATTTACTTGTCCAATTATCAGTGACAAGTATGCACTGTTATAGGATTGACAAACATCAATACAATTTCTTGTTACAACATCCAAGTATTATTTTTACTTAAAAAATACGTAGTGATTCTCGTATCAGTTAGGACGTCCTACCTTAAGTTCGGCGAATTATTCTAAACTTTGCAGAAATTACATATCTCGTACCACTCAATCTCTACTATTCCACTCGCATGTGTTTCGCTCCCGAAAATCCTGCTCCCGCGTTTTGCCTCTGGCTCGGGCCCCCGCTTGCCTAGCGCGCTACGCGTCATGCAGGTCGGCTGTCTCCCGCAGCTCCTAGCTGACACCCACATATGGACGGACCCAATGACTAGTATAATATAATTTACAGAGTTTAGCAAGAGCAGTTTAAAATAGAGATAGCATCCAGCTAGTGTGCCTCGGCACACCATAAAAGGTGATCGACTTGATTACACGTAGGAAGGAAAACCATAATAGTTCTCGTGACTTGTGAGGTAATTAAGGTAGTGTTTGATTGAAGAGTGAAGTGGGATGAGATGATTTTATTTATATATTTAAGGATAAGATGATTTTATTCATATATAGATATTTGATTAGTGGGTGAGATGTAACAAGTTTATTTTAGTACCTCAAACCTACTGTCAATGTCACGTTCGAAGTAGGATGACTGCGTTCTATTTTTTTTTAAACAGTTCCGTCTCGAATCTTTGAAGAATATTCTATAATTCTGAAATATTTCATCTCACTACTTTTCATCTATATATCCCGTCTCACGAACTAAACACTACCTAACATCGCGAGGTGCTGCATCATCATGTACTCAGCAAGACTTTTAGTATTTCTCAAATTTTTAGTACATGCATGGATGTTCAATGGATAGCTCCACAAGTTTATTTTAGCAGAAAGCCGCAATTTATTTACAATAAGAATGAGACATAACGTGCAACTGGATTTGATAAAAGCATTGTAACAAATTAAAAGTAAACGCATAAATAAATCATGACTCTCCAATAGCCATATTCATCGCAAACCAGCAACTATAGACATGGCCCAAATAATATAAAAGTTAGCAAACATTAACCAGTGGATTCCCAGTAATGAAAAGACGATAACAAGTGAGATGGCCCTAAAGCTTGCTCATGTCTGTGAGCACATCATCATCTAATACGAATATATTGATACATCTTTTGTGCACAAAATATGCTAATAATTTAACTGATTGTTGATCAAAATTTACGAAGTTTGATTTTTTTAATGCTTATACATCCAAGGGCTTCTACCCCTTCCGCAGAAAAAAAAACGAAAAAAAAGGAAAACTAACTCAGCTAGCTAGAGCCGATTACATTTTTTCAGCCCAGGAATCTGAAGCAGGCCTCTGTTTGAAGCTTTGGAAAGAGTTGGATTTTCACTTATCAAATCCATAGTGGAGCCAAACAGACCGGGTCAAGAATAAAAAACCAATTCCGCCCAGATGACGGGTTCCAAACAGATGGATTTGAGCACGAATCATCGTCTCCTTGCAATGTATTGTAAGACTCAGAAGGGAGAAGAGGTGTCAACGCCGGGTCTCAACTCGGGATTCTTTCTTCGTCTTCTGTGTTGTGCCAATGTGGTGGGAGGGAGTTGTTTCTTATGCGTATTTCCCACCGGAAGCTCTTCCTGCCACCATTTGACGAGGGTCCATCCTATTCCTCCAAGGAAAGACATTGTTGAGGCATTTCATCGAGCATGTGTTGCGCGCGTGGAGGACGAAGAGCTCGGTGTGCCTGCGCCACCACGCACCCACCACCACCATCGCGAGCAACCCCTCCTCAATCGCTGCCCATCCCCGGCGCGCTGTTGTGCACTCACTTGCCACTGCCGCCGCAACCGCCGACGCTTTGGGGTGTGCAAGCGCAGCCCGGGAAGCGGCCAAGCGGGGAACAAAGTTGTCTTGCGTCCAACAAGGGATGCTGCAACTCCGGCTTGGTTGCCGCAAACATTTTGACATGGGGATCATCGAGCTGACCGGCCAACGTCAGTCAGGAGCTATCTAGCAGGTTACCACTGGAGATGGCCACAATCACAATTCACAACAAACCGCGGATATACTTGTACCACGGCCTAGGTGAAGAAACATTTTTCTTGTCAACTTGTCACAAACAGACGCAGTTTACAGCACGCAGGGATACACATGCAGCATTTTGTGGGAACCGAATGCCTCCCGGGAGATTCTAAAGACGACAGTTCATATAAAGCAAGACCATGGTAAATCTATCACCTTCTCTTTTTGAGTTAACAGTAACAAATATAGTGTTTTACATATTCCATCAAACAAAGCTCAAAGGGTTCGCGGAATCTCCCTGGTCGATTTCACCACGAACGAGGCCCGTGCGCTTCTGGAGGTTTGATTTATTGATTCTAGTAAATGTTATTGTCAAACACCCAGGGCTCATGCCGGAACAGCTCTCGGCCATTCATTGGCACCGCTCCTGAAGCTATGTCTGCGGCGCGCTTCTGAGCTGCTTCAGCTTTCCTTGCAGCTTCCTCTGCATCCTGAAGTGTAAAGAAACAAATATGCTGTCAAATTAACTTGTCTTCTTTCCCAAGGAAAAAAAAATATTGGCTTCACTGGTATTGATAAACCAATCGTGGAATCACAGCTTCCACTGTTCCACTAGTCACAGTTCCTCATGCTGAACAAACACAGAAATTACTAGATTGGATAACCAAGTCTTGGCCATGATGGCCCTGCCTTACTAGATTGGAAAAATCAGCACAGGCTCCTGATAAAAAATAGGTATCAGCATTTACATGATTTCATACACTTAACATGATCTATCAAGTATTTTGGTCGAATCACTAAGCACCTACTTCACAAGAATCTCTCAATATGCTATTCAGAGTATCCTAGAGTCTGGGATACCATATACATGTATGGAGTATGGGAGTACTGGAGATCGACATTACATTGAAAAGACTACAAATAGCATAGTGGAAACATGAATTAGTCAAACGACACGAGATTATTTTCTCAAGATAGATTCAAATAAATTGTCATTTTTAAAACCAGCTTTCCCAAGCACAGTCAAACAAAGATTCGTGTATCTTTACCATATGAATAAGCTTACTAGGTTAAACACAGATGTGTCATAGAGAAACTCACAAACACATGAAAATGAAGTAATAATCAAAGATGACACAACTACCGTCAAACGTTCAGGATGTCATTCCTGGGAAGTTTGACATGAGATGAGATGACCACATACCCACATGCCTAATAAACTTACTGTCTATTGCAGTTCATACTACATACACCATTTTCTTTTAACAAACTTATTATTACAATTTTTTTTACCAAAGTTATTATTATAAATAGAACAAAACAAGGGCAATGTGGTACTATTATAATCTCATCCCAACAGCTAACAATAACCGTCGTAACATGTTTTTTGGCTTTTCAAAGATAATAGAACCACAGCCATAGTATTGTAAATGAGAAACACTTCAAGTTACTCAAATTTCATAATCATGAGGGCACAAGTGTAAAATACTAAAATATAATACAGCTTCCTTGATTAAGTAGGATAAAAAAATAATCTCAAGAATGCATCCACAAGCTGAAACTAAAAAACAACTTATAGTCATTGCAAATTTTAAGAAAAGCTTTTTATGTATCAAAGAACAGAATATAAGATGCAATGCAAACTTTCGAATAACATAATCATCAAACAGGGAAGTCTACCAGTAAAAGAAAAGAGCTGAGCAATGCAGTTCTCCCTGAACCTGAACACCTCCTGTAAACAATTATGTGACATCTTGAAATGTCCACCGTCAACATTTTAAATTTTGGCTATCAATATCTTTCTGAGTTTTCAATTTGTGTATATTTGTCTTGGAAAATACATCTGTCTGATATGTGTAGATTTGTCTTGAAAAATACATATTAGCTAGAAATCAGTTGTCGATAGCGTGTGACTGTACCTTTTACTGTAGGAAGTAAATGGTATTCATCAACAAACAGAATATATGTCATAACTTCACAAGTAACTATGCATGACAATCTAATGTGCAAAAAAGCACAAATTAGAGCACTACTGTTCTCTAAGAATGCCAATCAATAATCCAAAAGCACAACCAATGACAGATCCATAATAATGCCCTAGGCAATAGATAAGAATCTTATGACAAAGCTACAATTTAACAACATTCTGTAAATTTCCGAATTCTAAGTCAACAAGATAATTCAAAGCTCAAAACTGTTGCAACATTTTGCCAAAAGTTGATATATAGCCCTAGCCCAAAAAAATGGATAAAGAGGATCAAATTACTATAGAAAAAAATAGTTGCCAGGAAGACGATAATCCATTGACTATGAACTCCAAATGTTATAATTTTGCACCAAGCCATCTAGACGATCGAGTTCATCATGATGGAAAAGGCATAACATCCAATCAATGACAACAATATGCCAAGAATCCCCAACCCATAAATCCAATTCTGAATCTTACTCTAAGTGCCACTGTAAAGACTAACAAGTTAAATTTAGGACAAGAAGGAGCTAAGTGTAGCTAGACAACAGCAACATAAAAAAAGGGGTACAAAACTCACATCTTCACTGCCAACAATTGAATCCAGAGATGAGCTATACAAATCACCAATAGTTACACAGCTTAGCAAAGGGAAAACCCCGAAAGCACACACCTTTACAATTAGATACTCGCTTAATGGACTGGGAATTACAACGAAGCAAGAAAATCGCAGCCCTAAATTGATGGCGCGCGTTAGAGTTTAGACAAACTTTCTAGTTGGGGGAAAGGGGAAGAAAGGACCTTGCGCTGCTTCCAGGAGAGGAACTGCGCTGCGGTGATTGGCTGCACCCTCGCCGCAGTTCCTGGCTCGCCGGCGGCGCGCTGCGGCGGCGGAATACCCTCGGCTTCTGCTCCCATCGCGAAAATCTGCGAAATTCTGGGGAAAAGGGTGGCGACTTGGATACGGAGAAACTGAATATAAAACGGATCGGGTTGAAAGTGTGCCGGGCGCGCTTGATCAAATCAAACCCGAACCCGCTCTATTCTGTACGTTTACTACTTGGAAAACGGGACTGTTTTGCGCATGTGCCTTTCGGCTCTTCGCGTAATTTGATCGTCACCGCAATTTAGTATGCTTCACTTGCAATTTAGTATTCACGTTGGATTTACATCGCCATTGCTAAGTAGTGGCATGGTGCTGCAATATAGTTAATCCTCTTCTTATAATTTTGCCACACCTTCTCAAACAAAGCAAGCACTTGTAATATTGCCGCGCTAAAGGCATCTTCAACAGAATCTTTAAAATTTTATCCTCTAAAATACTATTACAGCATCCTCTATCACTATTGCAGCATCTCTCATTTCCTTCATCTCCAACAGAATCTCCTTATTTCATCATATATCTTCTCTTTCCTATATTATAATATTTTACGTCCAACCGACATAACCGTCGTCGCACCATCCCGTTTCACTGGTTCTGCTACGGTCTAACGTTATTGTTACGAAATAATTTAATTTGTCATGGTGTATATGTAAATGTGGTCGGCATTTTTTCGATATTTACAATTTTAGACCCGTAAAATAGCACTATGCTGACATTCAATTGTGATATCTTGCACTAGAAGAAAGCTTGCAAAGCAAGGAAGAAGCCAGCTTGCGGCTGAAGCCTTCGAAGTAGTGGCTTGTAGGGGAAGGCTAAGTAGTGTCTTCCTTTGGAAGGTTCGGCCAGACACTATATATAGGAGGAAGAGGACCTCTCATTTGCAAGCCACGAAATGGATCATCGTGCAGCCTGGAAGCAGTACATGAGAGAGCTATGTTTGTCCAATGATTCTTCCGATGAGGAAGACAATTTGGTCCTAGCGACTCTTACCGTATGGCATGCGAACGTCGAAGCTTCTCGCAGAGGGCCGTGGGGCGAGTCCATCCCCGGCCACCGGCGCATACACAGGAATCGGATGGAGGGCCACAATCGGTTGTACAACGACTACTTTGCAGAATCCTCGGTGTACCCCGACTACATATTTCATCACAGGTAACATTGTACATTGGGGTTTCCGTTTCAAAGTGGTACGTATCTACGATGTGTGAAGTAGTAATGGTCGGTTGTCGTGCAGGTTCAGGATGAAACATGACCTCTACTACAAGATTGTGAAGGAGGTTGAGGACCATGACCTGTGGTTCCAGCAAAGGAGGAACGCTGCAGGAGAGCTTGGGCTGCCATCCTTGCAAAAAGTAACTACAGCTTTCCGTATGTTAGCATATGATGCTCCTGCAGATTCTCTCGACGAGTGCCTTCGGCTAGGGGAGAGCACCATCATTGAGAGCATGAGGCGGTTCGTGCGTGCTATTGTCGAGGTGTTCGGTGACGAGTACCTCCGTGCTCCGAACGAGGAGGACATTGCTCTATTGCTGGATATGAACCAGCGCCGAGGGTTCCCCGGGATGCTTGGAAGCATTGATTGCATGCATTGGAAGTGGAAGAACTGTCCCACGGCATGGTCCGGTTCTTTCAGGGGCCATGTCAATGCACCGAATATAATTCTAGAGGCCGTGTAACTGCTTCCATGACCACCTGTAGCTGGTAAATCTCCTTATCTTTCCGGTTGCTACTCTTGTGCCAAAGGAGGTTGGGTCCCGAAGATGTCATCCTGGGTGGGCAGCACAACATCATCCTAAGGAATCTCATCTTCGTCACCCCGAAGAAATGGGGCGTACTCCATAGTGTCCCTGCAATGCGTGACAAACGCGATGAAATACAAGAACCCAGCCCATTAGTTCACAAAGACAGTACCCATTCAAAGTTAACCAACATTAGATTCGAGTATCGGAGTACAAACCACCAACTAGTTCGGCCACTACACTCCACAATGCTTTACCACATACCCTACAACAGAATACATGATGCACTTCACTGAAGACGCCAAGACCTATCGGATTCTACGGACATGGACTCCACTGAATCTCCGCACAGAAGGTCATTGGGGCTCCAATCCACAGGAACAACGTCATCGTCATCAACGTCCTGTGAACCGGACCCTTCATCTTCTACATTACAGCCCTGCAAGACTTGTTTGCCCTCGCCTCCGGTCCGCAACGCATCTTCAACTTGGAAGACGAGCTGCTCCAAGTCCCCCGCAATGTTGTCTACCTGAAGCAGAGCTCGGTTCAGGTCTACATCAGCGGGGGTGTTCTCCGTACTCAAATTGTCCTTCACCATGTTCTTCAACTCGGCTGCCATTTGTTGGACATGGTCCTGCATTTTTGAGACAAGAGCGGCAAGCAAAGCAGCGTCCATCTACAACCAAGGACAGGGATGCCTAAACTGAGAAACTAATATTCACTGGAAACCAAGGATATGTTATGTACATGTCGTTGTCAAAGATCAGTACAGGTTGATGAGCAACTAATTTGCCGGCTTATTTGCAAAAACCCGATCCCCCACTAAAGGTAACAGGTAAACACGACAGTTTATCATCCTAGGAAGAAGGAACCATATTGCTTCCTCTACATAACCAAATTTGCTTCAAACATGTACACAATTAAGGGCATCCAGTTCATGACCTAACACAATGTGGCAACTATATTGATCTTCCAATGCATTACAACTTCCTATCATAACCAAACCGTGTACACACATCTACATTACAGCAACTGGCACAATTTCCCTCCTAGGCAAACAACATTCCTATGGACCCAAACTTTGCCGACAAGCAATCCTACCAGCCATACAAAGACCATAGCTCAATATTACAGCCATACAAAGCTCAATTGCAATTCCTACAAACTAAACAAACACTGCAGCATGATTTGAATACATTGATCATGGACATCTAGGTTCAGTTGGTGCTGATTCAGTCGAAGTGGCATACAACAATCCTATCAAAACAACTGTGCCAGAAAAGAATCCTACATTGTATTGGACAGAGATGCATCTCCTGAAAATATAGGCATACAAAGACCATAGCCATGCCAACTATCTAAACATTTGCTGCAATTAAACACATTGTTCATATACACATACATTCAATTCGAGAGTAGATTGTTCAGTACCTACAGGCCTCAGCAAAGTTCATGCCTACATTCCTGTTATCAAACTCTATGCACCTAGGTTACCCTACAACATTCAGTCATAGTTTTTTTCATGTTTTGCAAACCTACAAGCTGCACTCACATAGACTACAAGCTGGTACAATCACCTTGCCACAATTTTGTCAACTAGTTCATCACATTCCTTCGAACCCCAACTCCACACTAATTGACAATCCATTTGACAACCCACTGAGGAACTATATTTCAGCTCAAAGATTGGATATTCAACAAGCATCATGCACTGATAATTGTAGATCTACCAAATAAATAAGGCTCATTCCTATCAAACCAAAATCTCAATCTCTGGTTCTTGAAGCCGGAACAGACATTTGGGCATACACTACCAACTACATGGATCTAGGATGCCAAATCGCTAAGTCACTCCGGCCGGCGAGCAGCCCACGCTCACAAAGCAACCAATCCCTTAATCAGTCCCGCCGCCGAGCAGCCCACGCTCCGGCCGTCGACCACACCCATACATGGATCTGAGACTGGAGTACGTACCACAAGCTTGGTGACGACCTCGCTCCGACTACTGCCGCCGAGCACACGGACGGTGGGGAAGATTCCAGCGTCGTCGCCGGATCTGCGTTGCACCGGTCGTCCGCCGCGAGGGACGATGCGGAGTCTCCCGGGTACCCGGATGGTGCTCGCTTCCACTGGAGTCCGAAGCCGCCCGACACCGCCGCAAGGGCTTGCCAGCTCCACTTCCGTCGCTCCATGGGAGCAACCGCCACTTCTCCACTCCGCTCGCGCACAGGGATGAGGACACCGCATCGCTCCGTAACTTTGCCGACGCCGCGCACCTCCCCGCATCCCTGTTCCACTCGATACCGCGTCTGTTGGAGTCGCTTGCGGCCGACTTCGGTTGTAAAACTGACGCTACAGTTCTTTGCGGCGCGGAAACGACCTCTGTTGGAGTCGGTCTAAAGCACGCAACTCCAAACAAAGTAATAAGCCTCCAACAACGTTCTCTTTCGTTCTCATTTGCATCTTCTGTGACTCTAATCTTTTTTTCGTGCCGCTGTTTCTATGCCATTGGCCTCTTCAATAGTGGCCTCTAGTTGTGCAGCTACTTATATGCCCCGCAACTATGCCTATAAGCTCTTGTGGTGGCGGCGATATATAAACTCAGGTCTATATATAACTGACTCTTGTACACATATTCGATAAATATCTTAACAAATTATGAATATACATGCCACTTGAAGCTATTGTTGGAATAATTTCCCGCTACAGAACCAATGAGGTTCATTTTAGTAAAGATAGGAGGAATCTGTCTCTCTTGATCTCTTGGGTTATTTATATAGGTGAGGGGGAGAGATAGAATTTCCTCTCTAGTGAGAAATAAATATTACAAGTAGACCCTTAGGTCTTTATATGTGCTTCTTTATTACATAGGCTTCTTTGTAGGCCTGAGTCTTTCCCCCAACAGTAGCTCTTTAGCTGTAAGCTTCAATGGGATAGCGAGGTGAACATCTACTAGAAAAAGGCTCGGACTCATGGTTATAATGTACGTCTCGCTACAAACTCCATCCCAAAAACCTAGTGGGAAAAAAGGGTATGGAGAAAAGAGCACGTACATGGTACTATTTTTTCTTTACATGACTACTAGAACTAGATACATTCTTATATATACGCCTCGTCTCACTCGACGAAGGGGGTCTTCAGCGGAGGTAGATCTTTCTCCAGAGCCGAAGTCGAAGGTACATCTTTGTCATGTTCAGCGAAGGCTGAAGATTTTAGTGCTTGACGAAGGCTATTGCCGAGGCCTCAGCAGACACGGCTTCAACTTTGTTGACAAAGTAGAGGCCAAAGGCTGCTGCCATGGCTCAGATGTCGAAGGCTGTTGTCATGGTTCGCCGTAGTTAATGATGTTCATGCTCCTACTCACGTGCACCGGCCAAACTCTTGGGACCCAGGACGAGATTTTAACCCGGGTAACCTCGTAGCCCCTCTTGACCGGTGTTCATGAGTGGTGAAAGATGCCACATGGTCGACATAGTCGAAGTTGGCGTGGGCAAAGTCATCATGATATAGTCGTACTTGTCAAGGCCGAAGCTCCTCTGGTCGACGTAGTCAAAGTCAACGGAGTCGAAGTAGTCTCGGCCGAAGCCCCTCAAGTCGACGTAGTTGGAGTCGATGGAGGTGTAGTCGATGTGGCCAAAACACCTCTCGTCGACGTAGTCATAGTCGACGGAGGCGTAGACGACGTGGCCGAAGCCCCTCTAATTGACGTAATTGTAGTCGATGGAGTCAAAGAAGTCGTGGCCAAAGCCCCTCACGTCAACGTACAAGTCGACGAAGGTGAAGCCGCCATCACCTAAGCCCCTCCGTCGAAGCTGAGTAGGATTAAACACTCAAGTAGGATTGCAGTGTATGTACCCGATGGCGACATGAGATGCAAAAGCCCCCATGATGTCGATGTAGTAGGCGATGACGAAGACGAAGTAGTCGAAGTTGATCTCAATGTAGCAGACATCAATGATGGTGGCAATGTAGACAAAGTAGCACACGATGATGTAGAGGAACTATATCGTGAGCAGTCGCGATGAGCGCTTCCCAAAAACCTTATTCGTCCTCTCTCGGTGCAGGATCCTAGGAGCGACGAGTTCTGGAGACCTGATCTCCCATTCGTCGGTGCATGCCGGCGCAACGGGATGAAGTAGTCTACGTGCGACAACGCAGCAGAAAGAAATTTGCAAAGCCCTAATTGCGAAAATCCAACTCGCGTCTCTATTTTGTGCAGCAGTTGACATATATACATAGAGGGAGAGTCGCACGGTTGAGATGCACAACGATCGGAGATGGTTATACCGTCACGATCAGAGTCTTAACCGACACAATTTTCATATATTTATCTGTTTGCCTATACAGTAAAAAGGAATAAAACTACAAAAGGAAGTAGGACCTGTGCAAGCAACTAGACCCGATTTCAATGAACCATTCACACAGGTGTCATGCGCCTGTGGCCACTGCTCCCGCCTTGGCTATGACCCGGCCCAGGGAGGCGAGTAAGTGCGCGCGTGGTCCTCTCATCCATACTTGCTAAGTGGATGGAGGAGAGAAACCCTTTTAAGTTGGTCTCCATCCACATCCACTAGTGAGGTGGGACTAAAGAAATACATCTCTCTCACATGGTTGGACCTTTAAGATTTAATTATACAAATATAATGTGCTAACCCCATATACTCTAACAATCCCCCACCAAATCTCAAAGTTCCACGAAAATTTGCCTTTTTCTCAATACTGTTGGATATACTAGTGTTTCAATGGAGACTATTAAGTTGAACATCCACATAGAAATCAAGCTACACTCATTCACAACTTGGATAATGGACTAAGTCTTGAATTGCAAGTCTTGTGCAAATAAGTTTCACTTGAAGACAACTTATATTTGACTGCTAGTAGGCTACCCCACGGATAGAGCATATAAGTCATACTTCGTGGTTTCTTTATGAGTTTATTAGAGATCACCCAAGTCTCATAAACTGTATGACCGACAGTTAGACTCATATAGATGTGTTATTTCAAGAATGTCCTATACATTAGCATCTTCGCTAATTAAAGCCAATAGACCACATTAAGGTAATAATCAACTTACCTTACAGATTTTGAGAGTTATGCATCTTTACTCGAGTGGGTTGTGTGTTATTCTCGTTCAGTTAACCAATCGATTGTTCTTCCTAGGTCATAATTTACAAGATCTCAGATCATATAGGTTAGGTTACCACTATTGTATAACTCGTATAAGTCTCATACTCATCTTCTTCGATGCATTATCTATCATATTTTATGATAGTCCCTTTGTAAATTGATCTGCCAAGTCTTTACTTGTTTGGATATAATCCAACGCTATCACTCCGAAGTTCCTTAATTTTTTGACATATTTCAATCTTCTCTTTACATGTCTTGAGGATTTCATATTGTCTTTAGAACTGTTCACTTTGGCAATAACTGTTTGATTATCACATTTCATAAGGATAGCCGATATCGTTTTCTCGACCACTAACAAATCCATTAAGAGCTCACGTAGCTATTCTGCCTCAACAGTGGCTATGTCTAACACTGTGAGTTCTACTTCTATGGTTGACCTTGTTAATATGGCATGTTTGAAAAACTTTCATGAGACAACAGCACCACTAAGAGTGAATACATATCTACTTGTGGCCTTGATCTCATCAATATCGGATATCCAATTTGAATCACTATAATTCTCCAGTATTGATGGATACATAATATAGTGAAGTCTAAAATTCATAGTACCTAGCAAGTAGTGCATTACTCGATCAAGCACATATCAATGATCATCACTTGGATTAGAAGGAAACCATCTCAATTTGTTTATAGTAAATGAGATGATAAATCTTGTAGAACTAGCTAGGTACATGAGTGATCAGATCAAACACTCGAGTAGGATTGTAGTGTACATACCTGATGGTGACGTGAGATGTAGAAGCCCCTGTGATGTCTATGCAGTACACAATGATGAAGATGAAGTAGTCGAAGTTGATCTCGATGTAGCAGTCGGCGATGATGGTGGCAATGTAGATGAAGTAGCACACGATGACGTAAAGGAAACAGATTGTGAACAGTTGTGACGAGCGCTTCGTAAAAATCTTATTCGTCCTTTCCCGTGCAGGATCCCACGATTGACAAGTTCTGGAGACCTGCTCTTTCGTTCGTCGGTGCACGCCGGCGTAACGGGATGGAGTAGTCTACGTGCGATGGTGCATCAGAGAGAAATTGACAAAACACTAATTGCGATTATGCAACTCGCGCCTCTATTTTGGTTGGCAAATATATAGAGGGAGAGTCACATGGTTGAGATGTACCACGATCAGAGATGGTTATACCGTCACGATCGATGTTTTGACCGACACGATTTGCATATTTTGTCCGTTGCCCACGTAAAAAAAGGAATAAAATCGTAAAAAGAAGTTGGACCTGCGTAAGCACCTAGACTATATTTCAACAGACCATTCACACATGTGCCGTGTGGCCACACCCTCCACCTCCACCCTGGTCCAGCGAGGCGAGCGCATATGTGCGTTTTCGTGTCCTCTTATTCACACATGATAAGTAGGTGGAGGAAAAAAAAACTCTTTTAAGTTGATCTCCATACACATCCGTATCAAAGTGGGACTAAAAAATATATTTCTCTCATATATTTAGACATTTAAAATTTATTTAAAATTATAAAAATATAATAGACTAAACTATATATGTTAACACTTAATGTATAGATATGAAGAGTACAATAAAGAGTGTCTTATGAAGATAGTCTCAGCCACGCACAACCCATCTCCGTAAAGGCTGCCAGCCCAAGTCTCCGCCTCTGACGGTTTGACCTCTCCACTCAGGCACTCCCCGCGTCGTACCATCTTACACACCCCACCACCACTCCGCTCCACTCCCTCTCCCACTCACCGCAGCCATGGCCCTCACTGCCCGCGCCACCACCTCCACCGCCGCCGTGGCGTGCCTCCTCCTCGCGCTCGCTGCCTCCGCCGCCGGGGCGGGCTCCCCTGCCCCGGCGCCGGCGGTGGACTGCCTCGCGGCGGCCGCGGGCCTGAGCGACTGCCTCGACTACGTCACGCCGGGCAGCACGTCGCGCAGGCCGAACAAGGCGTGCTGCGGGGAGGTGAAGGCCGCCGTGGCCAACCCCACCGTCGTGGACTGCGTCTGCTCCGCCTTCAGCTCCAAGAACCTCCCCATACCGATCGACATGGCCCGCGTGCTCGCGCTCCCGGGCGCATGCGGCGCGTCCAACGCCGCCTTCAGCAAGTGCCACAGTGAGCGCCGCCCCTAAGCTCCCCTACTTCTCCCTGCCCTTTCTTTGCCTGGATTTGGTTAAAATTGTAGTGTATCTTTCTGTAGCAACTTACTTTCATACCTAATTCCAGAAAATTTCCCCTCAAGAAACCACGCCTAGGCCCTGTATTTGGTCTTATTTAACCGTTTCTTCGATTTCTCTTAAGAGGTTATAGTGTAGAGGTTCAGAGTCCGTAGTTCATCAGTTTGGTTTGGTGCTCCTCTGCTACTCTAAGCAATTTTGATTTGATCTAACATTTTATTTCTGCTTTGCTTGCTTGCAGTTGCCGCGGGACCTCCTACCGAAGGTGACACTTTCTTCACACCATCTTTGCACTGCATTGTTCTGTTTTGGTGTCATGACGTCCATCTGATCTCGGTATTTGGGCATGCCTTTATATCATGGATGAAGTGTAGTAGCATCTGATTTTTTTCTTGGAAGTTTTTCCCCTTAGGTTTGTTTAGATCTTGAAGTACGCACAAAATAAAGCTTTTGCTTGTAGTGAACCTAAACCCAAAAAACAACTGAATTTTAGTCGTTACAGAACACAAAACAGATCCAATCCTAACAAAGAATTAGTTGTCTTTCTACTAAAAAAGGTTGAGCTGTAACACACACGAAACAAAAGGCATTGTTCTTTCACATGAGTGGTGTTCCTTTTGGCTCACAGGAATGGCATAAATGGGTCCGCTACAGTGTTTTTGTCCGCAAACAAAGTATTCTATCCTCAGCTTTTGCATTACCTTTGTATCTTTGCGAGTGATTGCATTGCATGTGAGCTACCAAACGATTTAGACAGAGGCATATGAGTTGAAAGAAACTTTTAGGATCCAGCCACATGTTGCTAAAGACAAGCGATTTGGCAAATTTAAGGGTTGTTTATCGGTTCCGTTAACTTGTATGTTAGTTAGTGATTACCATCTTAACCACTGTCTACTTATGTTTGGGCCGTAGAAATTAACCCTTAGGCTACTTCATTAGACCAATTTTTTATAGGTGATCAGGACCTAACTCCGCAGAATCACTAATAGAAGACGAGCAGGATTACAGTTTTATAAAGCTGCTCCATCTCTGTAACAGTATATTGATCCATTGTAGCACTATAGATTCTTAGGTTAGCATTCCAACCTGGAACATTTTGTTGATCACGGTGCAAAAGGGCCATTATTGAATTCCTGGAGATCTGTAACAGTTGTTGTCACTGTAGTCACGGGCAGAGACTAAGTGTCAAGTCACGGGAGCACTCTAGGTTGCAATCAAAGTAGAGAGCCAAAATTTCGCTGGACCACCTTGTAGAGAACATTATCTCAGGTTTCCTAGGCCCCCCGTGGAACATTTTGACTAGATCCGTGAACAAACTTGTGATGTCGATTTATGAAATCATGCCGAAGTGATGAAGGCAACCATTGGACTGGATGGCCCATCTTGCCAGAGTCCAGATATTTCCGTTCAGTTGCATGCCTGGTGTCTGCTCCCTTCCCCAGTTGTTCACTTCTCCTTTGGGTTCGCTTTGCTCTCCTAGTTTTATCATGTGACCAGATTGGAACCTAGGAAACTGATAGTTTTGCGGTTTCACATCGTGTTCCTTTTGCTCCGAAGCAGTAGGAGGTATGTACAAACAAGTACTACTGAGCAGCTATTATGGTTGTTGAAATAACAAGAAAAATATGGATGAAAGATGATGGATGAGGCTGTCGTGAAACTATGCAAAAAATTGACGGATGTTTTAATAATATCAGCAACTTTGTCTCGTTTTCTCTGAATCTGGAGAAATGTTAGATTTTATCGTCAAGTTGTGTACAAACTATGTTTACCATAATTGTCTTCCCTTATGTAATCTCTCTTCAGTCTTGGAAGTAGCTGGTTCTGATCATCTCTTGTTACTGCAGCGCCTTCACCGTCTGCGGGGGCCCCAACAAGCGGCGGCGCCACTGCAGCCCCACCAGTACCTGCCGCTGCGGCGAGTTCTCCGATCACCGCGACCGCTCTTATAGCCACCGTGGCGGCTCCGCTGCTTGCCTACCGTTACCTCTTCTGAGGATTTCTAGCTCGCATGCTATGCTGCTGTCCTGGCTGAGTGACCTTCGTGATAATTAGTTTGTTGCGCTGTGCCGTAATTCAGTTATCCTGTTCTTCAGAGTGGGCTTTGATATACTGTTTCCTGAGCTGTTTTTAACCTCACTTCGCTTGCTTTTTTGTTGCCTGAATTCTGATGTTAAGCAGCAGTTCCAATTATATTATCACCGTGTGTTCTAATTTTCATTGTTTGGGCTCGTGAAGTGATGTGTAAGCAGATTGGCAGGGGATCTTTACCTTTTTGGCCCTAGGGTGAGACGAACAAGGTGGCAGATAGCCTGACACGTGCTGTAGCATCTGCTACTGCTTGCGCAGTGAAAAGGCTTCACAGGAGCACAACGATATCTTTACAATCTAAACGAGCCCTCCGGGGCTAAAAGAAAAGGAGAATCTAAACGAGCCCTCTCGTGAAGGAATTTTAGGTTGTGAAGTGAATCTGTTGGACATCGTCGGCCCTGGTCGTCGTCGGTTTGGACCTCTCTTCATTGGATCTCTTCGTTCCTGCAGCTATCCTCGTTTGTCGCAATTCCTCTCTCCCCCTGGACACCCGCAGCACCACTCATCCCTCACCGGCGGCGTTGTGTCCAGCCCCTACATTAGTCTCACGCTCTAGGTTGCCTCGATCTGTTCTAGAGCCGCATCGTCCAGCTTCAGCAGCTACCCCGATACCACGTCGCATCGCCTCCATCTCAAACAGGAAATCGATCATATATCCTTAAGTTGATTATCCTTTGATAATATGTTTGAAGTTGATCATTTTTTTAATCATATGTTCTATAAAGATTAGTTTATAACAAAATATTATATTGGATAAGAGAAGTGAAGAATAAACTTGTTACAAACTTGTCCTTATAAAATATATTATTAAAGAATAATTAACTTTAAACATATATTATTAAAGATTGATCCACTTTGTTACGTATAATCAAATTCCCATCCCAAGCAGCCACCCCGATGCCGTGCGCCTCGCCGCCACCACAGGCTCCGCTCCACGCGCCCTCACCGTCTTCGGCACCACCACCTCGCCAATGGCGGAACTTGACAAGGAATTGAGGAGGGGCCAGTAGAAAGAATGATTAGTGTATACTTAACAATTAAGTAGTAAAATTAATATTTTCTTCAACAAAATTTTGAAGTAAGGGGCAAGGCTCCTGTTGACCCTAAGGAAGCTCCGCCACTGACCTCGTCCTCGCCGTCACCAGCGCCTTCGCTCTGCGTGTCCGGACCACGCGACGGGAAAGGCACACATTCCTCTCCTGATTCTCACTCGTCGCCGCCCTGCGTATGCGAGTCGCACCGCAAGAGGCGGTCCTCCTCCGCCGGCGTAAGCGTGGGAACCAGTGCCAGGTACTCCTCCGTTTGATGCCGCCCACCTAATCCACCCCTCCTCTTTTCTTGATTGGTTTCTTGATCCTGTCCGAATGGCGCGTTCCTGCAGGAAGAGGAGGCCTTGGAGACAGCGCCAAGCCGAATCCCACCGGTGGTTCTCTCGCTCGATCATGAAGAGAAGCCAGACAATACGGCAGGTTGGTAACTCCTCCCTTGCTTTCATCCTTGGTTTGATTTCTTGGACAAATTCTTGGTCTATCTATTTGGGCGTTCTCAATCTGGCGTTGATTTGGGGATCTGTAGATGGAAAGAAGGACGTGAAGGAGAAGGAGGACAAGTATGTCGTCGTGGGGGAGAAGGAGGCGTCCTGATCTGTGATTGCATGCTTGATGATATTGAAGAGTGATTCGCGAGATGTATTTTTCACAGATTTGCCTGAATATCTGCTTTGAGCCGAGTGCTACGCCTTGTGGACACAGGTAATTTTGAATTGTGCTTTTCAGAAAAGAGGTTGCTTGAATTCAGAAAATATGTATGCGAAAGGGAACGAAGCACAAACTTTTGCTTAGTTTTGTGTGTTTGTGCAAACATATGGTGTTATTCGCTGTCTGGAATTAACATAGTTTGCTCCTTGCCTTTGCTATGGCAATGCCAGTAGTGATTTCTTCAGTTATTGGAAGTGCACTTCAACTAATTTGCCTGGAACTATGTACATTCTTGCTGGTTAGTGTAGAACTTTGTTAATTACACGAATAAATGGACCAGATAAATGCTTGTTTGCAATGTAAGTGTGCTTTTTTAGCGCATTCGTGTATATAGAATACTGAAATACTAGGGTTTCCGGTCAGTTAATCTGGACTTGAGAAGGGCATGTTTTTTATGCTATACTCATACATTCTTCCCAAAAATCAAGTTTTGCTCCAATTTCTAAGGTTGTGTATAGAAAACATTGAATTGAATATCACTTTCTTGAAATTCAATTGTGACAAGAAATGTTGGAGGAACATGTGGATTGGAGTATTCAATTATTGTTTTGTCTATTATGCAAAATTCCTGACTCTCGTAGTACTTGTGCCTCCACTTCACAGCTTCTGCATGAAATGCTTAAAACATGCTGCAGCCAAATGTGGAAAACACTGTCCTAAATGCCGGCAATTAATCAGGTAAATCTCAGCCTGCAAGCCTTTCCACTTCCCCCAAAGAAGTTGGATGGTAAATATGCTCCATAGCCTTGACTAAATGGTTGTTACTCTGCAGCAATCCAAGATCGTGCACTATCAACATGGTTTAGTTTTGCTTGCTAATTCCTGCATTACCACTATATAGTCCACCTTGACTTGTGTGGACTTATTTCTGAGGCTGCTAATTATTCCCTTTAGGATACCCAACTTGCATGCATATCCCTCTCTTCACCCCCATTTTCTAATGTGGAGTTGGACAACCAACAAGCCCTATATTTGACAGTTGGATTCCATGTAATCAATCCAATCCACTTCAGTGTTCACCAAATGATGATGATGTATACCTCAAACAGTGATCCACACTCATGTCAAGCGCAGACATATGTTTACAGTGAATATAAATGCACAAAATTAAGCTACCTGTCATGCAATATATATTTGTTTATCAAGGTTTATCAATTTTTGGATTTGCTGATCTGCTATAGTTGTGCGACCGTTTCTTTCTAAGCCCGAAATTTCAAAGCTTTATATAAGCAGTTTTGCTATGTTTCAAGTACTTTAAACCTACTTAATTTCCAATCACCTTTCTAGGTCTTTGGATCAACATCGAACTACTTATGGGTTGAGGCTGTTAGTGTTGGTCCAAGAGCTTAGAACAGTGTCTGAAAAATAAGTTGGGGCCAAGCACTTGAAAAATAGTCACACCCTTCTACAATTAATATAATGCAATGAGTTATATAACTAACAATTGTGATCAAGCTGCTGCCTATGTAAGTTTCAACAAATAGGAAGAGAATCCAAATAGTTTTTATTTGCCTATTTGTGTACCATAAAGTAACCACTCCTATGGCTCCCAGTCAATATGGCTTGTCTAACCTTGTCATACCTGTTTCTTTATATGCCTTCTTTAAAGGACAATTTGCGGTTTCCAATTGAGTATGGTTATCTATCTGCTGTGTAGTCATACACCTGTGCTTCTGCATGCTTCTATTCATGTGAAATTTGCAGGCTGCTGAAGCAGGACAGAGGTTTGCAATATGCAGGCACTTGTGACCATGCTGATCCCTATGTATACATAGTATGTGTAACTGGAACTGCATTTTTAAATTTCAAATATATCCATGGTTCAAATATACCTGTTATCTATCTGCTGTGTAGTCATACACCTGTGCTTATGTAGAGTCCAAATCAAGGATGTGCGACACCCAGAAATCGAACTCGGGTGGGCTCAGCCACATCCTCGTGTCTTGCCGCTGAGCTCCGTGCTCGTTTGCTTATTTTATACCGACCCCCTTACCCGGACCTATCTTGAGGTCAAATCGGGTATGTGCGAACTGGGAAACGAATTTGGGTGGGCTTGATCACATCCTTCTGCCTTGCCGTCGAGCTCCGTGCTCGTTCGCAATGGCCTCTTCCTCTTGATCACAGAAAACAAAGACTCTGCTTGTTGTTCTTTCTATTCCACGGAGCTGAAGGCGAGCCGCCGTCCAGCAATGGTCATTGATCGCAAGCCAGGCGAAAAGCTCGAACTTGAGTGACGCCCAGGCTCCCCCACAGTAAATTGCTGCAGGCCCAGTTGATTGATCCGTTGAAGAATACCAAACAGGCTGACTGCGAGCTGTATTCACCATTGGCACCGCCACACAACTTGATCCTGAGTTCCAGCTCAGAGAGAGATGTCATGGACAGCTGACCAAACCGAGAGATATCCCACGATGGCTTGGATGGACAGGGCACCGTGATTGTCTGACACCCATCGTCGGTTGTGCAACTCTTCAGCCACTATCCGCTGCCGACAAATTCGCATCTGGATGTAAGCGGCCAAGTTGGGGGCCAGCTGCTTCACAGATGACAGAACTACCATCCAACCAGTTGTCTAGCCAAAAGAGAGTAGATGCACCATTCCCAAGGACCATGAAAGTGGATGTGTTGAACATTGCTCGGGCTTGTGTGCAATCTGCACGAACGAGCCCATCCATGGTTTCTCCGGGCTTGCTCGTTGCAACCAGAACCAACGTAGCCTTAAAGCTGAGTTCAGGAGCTGCAAATTGTGGATGCCAAGTCCTCCCAGTTGCTGGTTGGCACACTCATTCCCATGCCATCGGACATTAACCACCGCACACTTCCTCTGCTCCAGTCCATAGAAAGGCCCTGTACAGTTTTTCGATGCATCAGAAGACCCGTTTCAGCAGGTCGAGAGCAATCAAGTGATAAATGGATATGGAAGTGAGCACCGTTTACACCAGCACAATCCGGCCACTAGGTGCCAAAAGGTTCCCCTTCCACGTTGGGACTCTTCTTGCAACTTTGTCCTCTAAAGATTGTAATCCGGCCTGCTTTAGTTTGCTCTGCGCCAACGGCAAGCCCAGGTATTTACAAGGCAAAGCTTGTAGCTGACAGGGAAGTGCTGACACGAGACTTTGGATTGTCTCCTCGGTACAACGGATCGGCAAGATGGCACTCTTGAGAAAATTGGTACGTAGACCAGAGGCTGCACAGCAAGATCTCTCTGACTGCCTGTATTTCTGCAGCCACCGGGAACAGGAAGATTACCATGTCGTCGGTATAGATGGACGCGTGATGGTTAATTCCGAGGCGCTTAATGTTTTGGAAAAGTGGACGTTCTTCTGCTTTGGAGATTATTGCATTCGAAACATCCCTAATGATAATAAATAGCATCGGCGAGGGAGAATCGCCTTGTCGCAATCCACGGCCGTGCCAAATTGCCTCGCCGGGACAACCATTGACTAGCATCCGAGTGCTCAATGCTGCCAGGATAGTGGTTATCCACTGACAAAAGGCCGGACCAAACCCACGATGCCGCAAAACTTCTAGAAGGAAAGGCCAAGAGATAGAATGGAAAGCACAGGCAATGTCCAACTTCAACATCAATGATTCTCTCTTCTTTTGATGAACAGCTCTAACCGAGTGTTGCACCAGAAGAAAATTATCAAGGATGCAACAGGATTTGATGAAGGCACATTGATTGATCACCACAAGGTCATTGAGTTTTGGTGCAAGCCGAGCGGCCAAAAGTTTGGAGAACAATTTCGTGAAACTATGGAGTGAGCTGATAGGTCAAAAGTCTTTTATATTCGCCGAGTTCTTCTTGGGGAGTAGAGTGATGTAGGTTTGATTGAGTAGCCCAAGGTCTAGATGCGTCGTCGGCCACTGAACTTGGGAAACCGAAACATAAAGAAATTATTATTCTGCGTTTTTATTTGATTGATGTAGGTTTGATTGTGGGCTCCGAGCGCACAATCTTCCTCTTACACGTGTATGGAGCATATGTAAAGATAACTTTATCTAAACATTTTATTGATATTTTTTCTTAAATTTAAAAAAATTCAAAAATTTTAAGTTAAACTTTTCCTGTTAACTTTTTTTTAAAATTTTTGAGCTAAATTTCTGAGAAAAAAGTTTTCAAAAAGAAAAAGAAGTGCTGTCGAAAGGGGTGTGAGTTACCTACTTAGATGCACACACGGCAAAATGAAAATTCAATTGTTTCTATCCTATTTTCACTATATATGCACCCCTATAATCTAAAATCATGCACCCATAGACCTAGACGTTCAAATGACAAGCTCAGCAGCTAGCTAACAGACCAATCCATAAAATGATACACCCCCTCCATTTTTCCAATAGCTAGGCCACTGATTAGCATGACCCTTCCCTTTTCCGGGGGAGCATGATATTTCAAATTAAGACGACCTTGGACAGGAAAATGTCATAGGCTCGTGTTGCTTTTCGAAGTCTTTTTAGGTCTTGTTTGGATAGATGGTAGCTTTAAAGGTTCTGGTTAGCTAAGAAAGCGGCTATAATTACTGAATTTTAATTACTAATTTTTATAATAAGTTTTTAGTTTTTTATACACCAAAAACCACAAAAACTTATCTCAACCTGTTTTTCACCTTCTAATTTTCATTTCATCTGCAAATACTTCCTTAGTCTGGCTAAAAAGAAAAAAACAAATAAAAACCAACCATCTAAATAGCTTCTGATATTTTTAAGAGAGAAACTATAAAATAAATAAGGAGTGGAGACACGTTTGTCCGAGGCTAGTGCCACTTTTCCGCGGACCTACGGACCACTTTCCAGCGCTGCTGCCAAAGGAGGACATGTCTCCCCATGACGTGGCTGCCGTGGAGTGGATGGGTCGTCACGAGATCTGAGCCCCACGTCAAACTACCCTTCCCACGTCAACATCTCAGTTTGGACGCCCCGGGAACAACGCAGCGCGCGGAGCGGCGGGCTGCATGGCCGCGAAGCCGAGGATCTGTCTGCAGCCTCGAATTCCGAGCCACAGGCGCCACCGCCAATCTGCAGACCATCCTCCAGGCCGGAGTCGCCACTTCCTTTCGCTGGGCCACCGCCACCATTGCCCGAGCTACCGTCAGTAGCGCCATGCTCATACAAGCCACTGGGCGGACTGGTGTCGCTCGTGTAGTCGTGTGACCATTGTGGCCACTGCACCGTCGTTGGAGCGGGCGCCATCTGGGGTCATGTCCGACCACTGTGACGGTGAGAAACGCCTCATCAGCTCCTTGTGAACAGAAACCAAGTACCTAAGACAATCATTGTCAGGGCGATCACGAACCACTCGCCGGACCACCGAGAGCATGGCAAGGATGTTGCCCTCGTCCGGTTCGGGGATCGTTAGCCACTTCTCCGCCGGGATCGACTGCATTTCAGCCGTCCAAGCCGTGAGACGGACCACAGACATGCCAGTGCGAGACGCCGACGACAAACATACCTCCTCGACCCAACAGCAAGGGGCGAGAAGCGTCTCCACTGTGGGAAGCTGCCATGCATGCGCCGGAATACCACAGAGCTCAAGGTTCACCTTCGTAGTAAGCGGCAGGGAGAGAGCCTGCCCATGTCTCATCCATGGCTTGACAAAGACGAAGAAATTGCTCGCCATGATCCTTCCAGGACCGACCACCTGATCCCGAAGGGCCACCGAGGAGAAGGTAATCAGACAATCCTCAGGATAGAACTGCCGAACCGAAAACTCCGTTGAAGGGATGCCATGCTGAGCAAAGATCGCGTTGGTCACGTCCGACGCAAAAACGGCTGGACGCGTACCACCGATATGAGAAAGTGGATGGAGGCCCTGATTGGTCAAACTGCAATTACGAACAGAATCCGCACTAAAAATGACAGGTTACTTGGATATGAGCAAGTGGATGGAGGCCCTGATTGGTCAAACTGCAATTACGAACAGAATCCGCACTAAAAATGACAGCTTACTTGGATATGAGCAAGTGGATGGAGGCCCTGATTGGTCAAACTGCAATTACGAACAGAATCCGCACTAAAAATGACAGGTTACTTGTTAATTTCACAAAATAAAAAAGCAAAGACTAGGTGCACAACTCTGGGTAAGAGAATTGACGGTAAAAATCCAAAATTAAGCAATAAACATTACCGTATTTATCAAAATAGATAATATATTATCGTATTTGTAAATCTAGCACTTATATTCGATATTTCAAACATTGAAAAATCGATTCTGGTACCTAAGGCACCGAAAACGATGAGTCTGACTGTATTTGACACCAAACGTGCCAAATACAGTACACAATGCTGTATTTGGCACCTCAGGCCTGAATACAGGCTGGGCGTGGTGCTTGTGTCACGTCGTGTCATGTCGTTTCGCTTTTGTCGGTTTTTTAAACCCACATGCTGTTGTCCCACGTTAATTAGTTAGCTCTCGCGTTACCGTGTTTCACTATAAGATGAGAGTGCGCTGGTAAGGAGCCGCAACATGAGAGAAGAGGAGAAGTGTGAGCAAAGGAAGAGAGGAGAGGAGAAGCAGCGCGAGGTGAGGAGTAGCAGCGGCGCGAGAAGAGGAGAATCAGTTTGAGACCTACTTGAATTATGTATTTAATTAATACTTCTAGCAATAATAGTAATTAGAGTAAGTAGATTATTTAATCCGTTCAATTACATTTATTTAATTATTTACTTAGTTTGATTATATGAATATGATTATTTACTTAGTTAGTGTAATAGTAATTAACGTGAATTTGTATAATAGTAATTTTTTGCTTAGTCAGAGTAAGTAGATTGTATAATAGTAATTAGCATGAATTTGATTAGAAAGTGTAATTAGATTATTTATTTAGTTTAATAACATGATGGTCTAGTTATGATATTTTTTGCTAGTGGTGGTGTAGGGTGATGGCCTTGTGCATGTATGCTCTCTATAGGTGTAAGTAGTGTCGGTGTAATGAAAGAAAAGAGAAAAATGAAGGATAAAAGAAAGGAAAAAGGAAAAAAATAAATTTAAGAAAGATTAAAAAACTTGGGTTAGACAGAAAGATTCGATTAAAATCAAAATACACTGAAAAATTGACAAATTAAATTTTTTATTTAATAGTGGTTTGCGTCTGTTTAATTAGTATTTTAATTCAATCCAATAAAATAGTGGTGCGCAGAAGAACTTCTACCCTTAGTTAAAGAAAAAAAGCAGTTATGAAGTCAAATAGAGCAATGTTTTTATTGTCTTCTACTCATCGTAGACTTGTCCCTTATTTCCTTCAACTCGCTCAATAGAAATAAATCTATGATTAGGTTAATAGTGTATTGTTAAATGTGAGTACTGAAATTTTACTATAAACTATAGTTATAGTAGTATTCACCGTAAAAATGAGATGATCACCCGGGTTGAGAGCGGCATGCTGATGCTTCTGACCTCTAGAAGAGTAAATATGGTATAAAGAAATCTAGCAAACCTAGCTTTCAAAATAGTTTTGAAGTAAATTTATAATGAGATTGAATATTTGATCAATATGACTTTCATGTTAGTTTAATTAACATTTTAATCAATATTAAATATTAATTATTTCATTTGAATTCAATATTGATGATTTAATTAGTATTATTAATTACTTAAATATTTAGCATTGTTAAGTATTGTACTATTTAATATTTATTGTTAATTAATTTATTTTTTATCCAGGGGTGTAATTAGTTGTGTATCGTACATACATCTAAGTAGTTATTTTATTAGATGTACTTTTGTTTAGCAGATACGGTATGACTTTCTATATTTATTAAAGATACATCCAAGTAGTTATTTTATTAGATATACTTTTGTTTAGTAGATACAATATGACTTTCCATATTTATTATAGAGAACGTCCTGCAGTTTTGTATAGGAGGTTCGTAACAATTCAAAACTGTCAATATATATAGAGTTCGGTTGAGGTACCTAATGATGTAGATAGCCTGAAATCACATGTTATAAGCCTTTTACGTGTGAACCAACAATTGTGTACTGTTATTCTGGAGGGTGTGCGGCCACAACTTATTTCAAACAACTTGGTCATTGTCCATAAGTTGTTTGAGATAAGAAGGAACAATGCATGGACTTTGTACTCACATAAGGTATTGGAGGAGAACTTTGATATGGGGGTGTACGTAAACATAGTGCCATGACTGGTGGAAGGTGATGCAATGACTATCGTGAAAGGATCAGGCCAGCAGGTGATGCATAAAGAGGATGGAGGGCATGTCGGGGAGGGAAGTTCTGGTAGAGAGGGAGCTAGAGTGGACCCTTCTGAGGTAGATGCATGATGCATGAATGATGAAGCCGGTGGTAGCAGGGATGAAGAAGCTGCTAACAATGATGACCTGGTATTGGCACTTCCAGTACTTTTGTGGTGCTGGGTTGCTGGATTGTGTCGTCATTGAGTATAACACCTTATCCAACTGGGGATACCAGAATAGCGACATCCAGGCCAGGCAACAATTTCTTAATAGGGGGAGGTCATCCACTTTATTAGCAATTATGCTGTAATGACAAGAAGGGACCACAAATACACCCGATCTAACCCTATAAAGTATGACCTCGCCCAAATTTTTCTTACTTCGTATGAGCACATAAGCCAAAATATAAGAACTATTTTGTGATCAGTAAACACACCCCACATACATGCAACGAAGAGGTTATTTGGCACTTATGAGATCATCCATATTTCAGACGGGGATTTCTCAGTAAAATTCTATCTCCGAAACAAGATGGACTCTTTCAAATGGACCCTTATAGCGGTCTATGGTCCAGCTCAAAATGAACTAAATTTTTTTTTTCTAGAAGAGCTGTTAATACCTGCCGTGATAACCCTTACCCTTTGTTGATTGGAGGGGACTTTAACATTCTAAGGTATAGATGGGAAAAAACAATGACAAATTCTCTAACTAATGGCCATCCCTGTTCAACACCGTAATATACAACTTGGATTTAAGGGAAATTGAAATGTTAGGTAGGCAATACACCTGGGCAAACAACCATCAAAACCCCACTTTTGATGAGCTTGATCGTGTGTTAATGTCCACAGAATGGGAACTAAGATACCCATTGGTCTCCGTTCAAGCCTTGCAAAAAACGAAAGTATCAGATCACACCCCTATTATCCTTGATACCGGAGACTCGATCCCTTAAGTTGGTCATAGGCCCTTTAAGCTAGAGCTAGGATGGCTAGCTCGTGAAGGGTTTGCCATCCTAGTAAAGGAGGTATGGCACCAACCAAGTAAAGGATGAACATCAATTCAAAAGTGGACAAACAAACTTAGTTTTTTGAGACGTCATCTCAGAGGATGGACTGCTCACACCAGTGGTAACTATAAGCAACAAATGAAAGAACTCATGATGCAATTGATGCCCTTGATATAGCATCAGAGTCACATGACTTAAATGAATCCAAGATTAGTCTAAAGAACCAAGCTAATGAAAAGTTGGTCAAACTCCTACGTGAAGATGAGACAAAGTGGTACCAATGAGCGAAGGTAAACCAAATCTTGCATGGAGATAATAATACACACTATTTTCAGATGATAGCAAATGGAAACATAGAAAACAAAAAAATTTCTGCCTAGAGCAGGATGAAAGAAAAATTGAGGTTGAAACTCAATTAAATAAATAAATAACAAAATACTACAAAGAACTTTTCGGCCCACCTGAGATGAACAACTTCACTATGAGTGAGTCAGGAATCAAAGATATATCACAGGTATCCGAAGCTAAAAATGAAATTCTTACAACCCCCTTTACAAAAAAGGAGGTTCAGGATGCCGTGTTCCAAATGGAACATAACAAAGCCTCCTGCCCTGATGGCTTCCCGGTGAAATTTTACATTACTTTTTGGGATGTTATCAAGGACAAATTGATGATATTGTTCCAAGAGCTACACTCTGGAAATTTACCGCTACACAACCTCAACTTGGGGAAATTATTCTCCTTCCAAAAATTAAAGAAGCTTGTCACATCCGACAATATAGGCCATTTTGCCTACTAAATGTTAGCTTCAAAATTTTCACAGAAGTGGCTACTAATCACATAAATAGCATAAGGGACTAGATCACCCGTCCCACACAAACGACTTTTATGCGAGGCTGTAATATCCTAGAGGGGGTAGTGATTCTTCACAAAACTATTCATGAACTCCATTGAAAGAAGCTAAATGGGGTAATACTTAAAATTGATTTTGAAAAAGCATATGACAAAGTCAAGTGGCATTTTCCTCTACAGAGTCTCCGGATGAAAGGTTTCTCATCGAAATGGTGCTCAAGGGTGGAACAATTCATCACTGGAGGAAGTGTAGCAATCAAAGTAAAAGAATCGTTTGATAGATACTTACAAACTAAAAAAGGTCTATGCCAAGGAGATCCCCTTTCTCCAATCTTATTTAACATTGTCACGAACATGTTAGCAACCCTGATTGAGAGAACAAAGAACTCAAATCAGGTAAGGGGTATAGTGCCTCACCTAGTTCAGGATGGACTATCTATCCTCCAATATGCTGACGATACAATCCTCTTCATAGAATATGATCTGAAAAAGGCCAAAAACCTAAAACTATTGCTATGTGTGTAGGACCGAGATAGGTTACTAAAGGGGGTGTGAATAGACACCTTACAAATTTCTTGCAAAATAGATGACCTACTCCTAATTCATCTAACGCTCCTCAAAAACGCACAAATGAAAACGTAAACTTTAGAGAGACAAAGTGAGAAAGAAAGTTCCAAGGAAACACAACTCCACGAATAGAATATGAACCATAGGCTCTATTCAAGACCATTCTATGTGTCTTTGAGCATAAAAGCTTGAAACTTGAACGAAGAACAAAGCAAAAAGACAGACACCAAAAGAAGCAACTCTCCAAGTTGATAGTCTAAAGGCAAGCGGATTCAAGACCCTCTCAAATACATGAGTATATGAATATTTATGACTCTAGCAACAAGAAGAACAACTTTCGCAGGTTGAAAAATCACAACTCAAAGGCAAAAACGAAAATCAACAAGAAAATCAAAGAACTTGCACCGAAGGCAATGGAACCGAAAGGAGGAGAGTAGAAGGAGATGAACACAAGCTCATGCAAGAAAATAAACTCCATTAAGCATAGAGGTCAGTCCTATTTTCGATAAATTACAAAGTTATTTCTCTCACAAAAGCTCTAACCTATTACAAAGACTAAGTTTGTCCTCTCCTCTCCTCTCCTCCAAAACTTATCACTAGGCTTTCAAATGGCTGGCTCAAAGCTCTTTCACAGCTCTACCCCTCTATTTATAGCCTTTGGAAGCTTCCTTGGCCCTTAATTTTCCTTTTTCTCAAAATATCCTTCACTATTAGTGTACTCCTACCTACTACTGAGGCATTTTGGTCCAGATTTCGCTCCTTCCATCAAACGGCCATGACTTCTTCAAGACTTAGCTTCACCTCAATGCAAGCTTCACGATGATTCCACGTAACCCTCCAGTCCTCCAGCGATTTTGTGGCCAAACCACAAAACCCTAGCATGCTTCTCAATACATGGCTAGCCGCCACTTGCTTTGCCTTAAGAAAGCGCTCCAATGTTGACACCATGTACTCTGTCTTACGATCTTGACCGTCGACAAGTCTGTCCCTTTCCCAATCCCTCGGGCTATTTTGTCACTTGCATCGGCATCCCCTTCACTTGATTTTGTCAACACATCGTCTTCATACTTATCCATCCATCCTTTGCTTGACCTCCACGTGTACCACTAGGATCACCCTTGACTCCGTCCAGCCTCCTTGATCATCCGACACCAAGCCTCCCACTTGGCCCCAATCATCTCACTATCGACCGCCAAGTCCCATCCATCACCTGCACACCATGAAACATGCAAACATGGTTCTCCCACTCCAAACCATCTCCAGGTTAGCTCAAAATAAAATTCCTCAAATGAAAGTACATCCTATAGAAATTATGAACACCGGATGTTCCGATGTGTTCTTCCTCTAAACACCGGACCATCCAGTGAGTCCAACTCCTTTGTGAACTGAAAAATCTCGCCCTTGCAAGAAAGGGTCCGGTGCATTGCTCTGGTGTTCACTATCTAGTCACGGGGGAACATCCGGTGCCTTCATCTCTATCAGAACACACAGTTCCAATCCCTCTGCAAGAAATGGTCCGGTGATTAGTCCAGTGTTCAACTCTGCACACACCGGACCTTCTGGTGAGTACCACTAAACTAGACTTCACAGTTTAGAAAAGCTCTGGTGTACTCTCTGGTGCTCACGCAACTCATCACTGGACTATCTGGTGAGTACCGCTCATGAGAACCCAGTTTGCATCCTTCTTTGCTGGAAAAAGTCCAGTGCACACAAGTAGCCAACACCGGATCATCCGGTGCCTATTTCAAATTTTGCCACCAAACTGAAAACCTCTGGCGTCAGCATTAACACCACACCGGATTATCCGATGAAGCCAATTTCCTAGGCATCGAATAATCTGGTGAGAACAAATCACCTGGACTCAGTGAAAATCGTTCCAATTCCATTCTCCTTCAATTCAAGTTAGTCATGAACAAGAACGAGCATCAATAAAGACATGCTAACCAAGTCCAACTCAACTCAAGCATTGTCAATGACTCATCACATATATCAACCAAGACACTTATCCACTTGGTTTCTCAATCTCCCCTTTGATGAGTCCATTGACAACACACAAGAAGATTAAACAAAGAGTTGAAGCACAAGAACCAATAAGCACATCTAAGTGATCCAAAGGCCAAAGAAAAGCAAGAACATGATCACATAGCATAAGATAGAATTGGAAAAGCCCAAAGCCAAAAAGAAGTAATCAAAGCTCATGACAAAGGATTTTCTCCCTCTTGAATCATTTTTCTCTCCCCCTTGTTGACAATGGATTAATCATGAATGCAAAAAGGGTACACATGAATGCAAAAGCTCCCCCGTTCTTAGTCAATTTCGCCAATTTTACTCCCCCTTGGGTAAAGCAAAAGATGTGCAAATGCAATGCAAACCTACCAAGCTTCATATATAAATCACAAAGCACTTGAAAGGACTAGATATGGCAAAGCACTATGAGGGGGAAACAATAGAACTCAAAGGCGCACAAAGTTTCAAAGTGATTCCATGTCACAACCACCGGGAGTATAGCAAGTTTTGATTATGTTGTTCAATTATCAAAAAGGATGTCACCCCAAAAGCATCTATAGTTTCATGATTAGTGCAAAGATTAGAGAAACTAGTGCTATGTCAAGTTCAAACTAGGCAACCAAATTCAACCTGACGGGCTATGTAAATACCCACATATCAATCCAAGTCTTAGTTTGACAAGATAAAAAAGAACACTCTTAGCACATTACAAACACAAGTTAACATAGACATTTGATCATTTAACTATCCTCAAGTGAACTTAAGCAACCTTGGGTTCACTTCTTTGGAAAACCACATGAAACCTTAAGCCACCGTATTGGATTCAATTTTTAGCTCAAAATTTGATCATTTATTTGATTAACTCAACATAGGAGTCAAGATATGCAATATTTTGCAAAGCCAAAGTAAGTTGTGCCTTTGCGATACAAAAGAGCATATGCTCTCCAAAGGGTTAAACATGGGGTAAACATTTACATAGACAAAGGTCAAAGACCCTCAATCTGCTGAACTGTACAAAGCGTCCTAGCACAAGCTTTTCACAAAACCCACCCTAATATAAGCACTGGTTAAACTAAAGCAAATACTTAAGGGTGACAAGCGATTACGTTCATATTTCAAGTTTATTCTTAGGAAATAAAGCTAGCTCAACAGATTTCATGCCATGTATAAAAAAAGAGTCTAAGCTTGCACAATTTGTCATATATTACTACACCTAGCACAAATTCATGATTAGTACAAGAAAGTGCAATGAACATATAAGTGAAGCTTAACTACTATGAATATCTTACAAAATGCGATGTAAATGCAAATGCGATAAGAGTAATATAGAGTATGTACAAAAATAACTCTTACACAATGCCATCCCTATGGCACACACCAAGCTTTCCCCTCAAAAGGCAAATCTAGTAGCATCTAAAGGTTTGTTGAAGATGTCGGCTAGCTAGTGTTGGGTATCAATGTATTTCAAGTCAATGTCTCCATTCTCATTGTAATCTCTCAAGAAGTGAAATATCACATTTATGTGTTTGGTACTGAAATGCTGGACTGTGTTATTGGCTAGGCTTATGGCACTGGTGTTGTCACACAAAAGTGACACACTCTTGAAATCTAACCCAAAGTCCCTTAAGGTAGCAACCATCCACAAAATATGTGAGCAATAGCTAGCGGCAGCTACATATTAAGCTTCAATAATAGATTGTGCAACGATAGACTGCTTACGAGAAGACCAACACACAAGAGGAGTACCGAAGAAATGATAAATATCAGAGATACTCTTCCTATCAATTCTACAACCAGCAAAATCTGCATCCAAAAAGCCTCGAAGAGAAAGCAAAGAGGAAGTAGAGAACCAAAGTTCAAACTCGAGAGTGTGCTTGAGATACCTTAGAATGCACTTCACCGTTTGACAGTGAGACGTCTGTGGTAAAGCCTAGAAACAAGCGCACAAGCATATGACAAAGTGTATGTCTAGTCTTGTAGCCATTAGGAAGAGGGAGCTAATCATACTCCTGAACTCCCATCGGTCCACTGCCTCGTCATCTTTATATGCATCAAGCATGATCGAGGTACCCATCGGTGTAGCCAAGGGCTTCGCATCGCTCATGTCAAACTTCTTTAGTAGATCCTTGGTGTACTTAATCTGGTGGACGAATGTACCTTACTAGAATTGCTTGATTTGAAGTCCAAGGAAGAAGTTGAGCTCACCTATCATCAACATTTCAAACTCCCTGCTCATAGTTTTTGCAAATTTGACCACAAGTGCATAAGAGGAGCCACAAAAAATGATATCATCTACATAAATTTGAACAAATAGGAAATCTTTGCCGTGCCTAAGAGTGAACAAAGTTTTATCGATCGATCCTATCACATCCCTATGCTCTAGCAAGAAGGACCTAAACCTATCATAGCAAGCCCTAGGTGCTTGCTTGAGCCCATACAAAGCTTTCTGAAGCTTATATACTTTATGTGGGTATTTAGGGTGCTCAAATCCTAGGGGTTGCTTGATATAGACCTCTTTCTAAATGAAACTATTTAGGAACACACTCTTGACATCCATTTGATATGACTTGAAACCTTTAGATGCCGCAAATGTAAGAAGAATCCTAATGGAACTTAGATATGGGTGCAAAGGTCTCTCCAAAGTCTATCTGATCCTCTCTATTTGAGTGAAATCCTGAGCCACTAGTCTAGCCTTGTTTCTCATTACCGATCCATCCTCCCCCGTTTTTTTGAAAACCCATTTTATGCATATGGTGTGTACATTAGGAGGTGGTTCTACAAGGATCCGAACTTGGTTCTCTCAAAATTTTTGAACTCTTTATGCATGACATTGACCCAATTTGAATGGGGCTCAAAAGAAGCAGCAAATGCAAAATCAGTAGAGTGAGCATGAGATGTGGACTTTGACCTCGTTACCCTCTCATCAAGATCTTGATCATTGTGTGTGGAGGGTGTTGCTGCTGAATGTGTTGAGGGACCTCACACCTTGAGAGAATCTCCCTCTCAAATATAGTTGATGCAAGCTCGAGAGCAGCTGAAGTGGATGTAGAGGCTATAGGACCCTCTGCTGTAGTAGAAGAAATAGGAGCCAGCTCCGAAACAGGTATAGTTGAGGGAAGTAGTGGATCATCCTTGTCCTCACCGAGAGCTGGAAGGTTGCCATCTACAAAGATGCACTCGCTCATCTTCTGATCACCTTCACACTCAAAGACAGAACTAGCACATGGGGTTGACTCATCAAAAGTCACTGTTGGGGGTCGTTATTAAGGACCCCCGACGGCCCCTTGGCTTAATTAGCTCAGCCTCCCAAAGGTTGAGCCTATTTTCGCCTTCTGAAGCCCCAGCCTTTTGAAGCCCAGCCTCCCGAAGGTTCGGTCTCCGAAGCTTCGGCCTCCTGAAGCCTCCCCCTTCCGAAGCCCCGGCCTTTCGGAGCTCAGCCTCCCGAAGGCCTGGTCCCCGAGGCTTCGGCCTCCCGCTGCCCGGGCCGGCTTCCTGAAGGTTACTAGGTGAGTCATCAGGCATCAGGAAAAATCTGCCAAAAGGGAAGAACCAGTCGTACTTTATCTGCAAGGAAGTGACCGGCATTAAATGCCTAGGTCTAGCTAACCTACATGGCGGATAGGCAAAGACCGCTCCAGTATCTTGAACACAGAAGTCTTCGTGCTGGAGAGGCATTCCGTCCGTCATCATTTGGACCTAGCAAACCTAAAATGATGGATAGGCAAAGACCACTCCGGCATCTCGAAGGTAGTGCCTTCATATCGGACAGGCATAACACCCCCCGTCATTTCTAAGGCCAGGCCACCCTTGGCATGGCGAGGGGATAAAAAGCCCAACAAAACTGAGTCTATCACCCAACCCTTCCGATGCCCCTCGAAGTCTCGCACCCCGTGGCCGCCAGACAACCACAGGATGCGAAGGGGCTGGGACAAGGGGCACATGCAAAACATCGGCGTGATCAATCATAAAAAAGGGAGAGGAAAAAGAACATACAAAAGTCTTTTTATATAGTTAACCACTGTACATCGAATCTATACCCAACAAATTGGCTAGCCTACTACACCCCCTGTACCACTATGGGAAGACGAGGGTGTCCGATCGCCACGCCTCCCGGACACACCACGGGACCTGGAGAGTCGTCCAAGACAACTGCGCACGAGAGACTGACGCGAGCCACCTCCACCAAAGGGGCTGCTGCCCAAAACAGAGACTCGACCCCGGGAAGACGAAAGATCTGCCGGGAAGGGATATGAGTCGAAGGTCGAGAAGTCCAGCTCTTCCCCCTACCCCACCAACGAGGCCTCCACGGTCAGTGCCTCCACCTTCACCTCACCCATGATAGACTCGAGAATTTTCGAAGGCACCCTTCCGTCAGAACCTTGGGGAAGGACGAAGCTTCATAAGAAGTGTGAGCCGGCAACCTCCCAGGCCGTTCGAGCTACACACCGGTCATCTCTTACGGTAAAGCATACATTTGGAGCAGACACCGGGGGATCCTCTGGTTCGACCTTAACCAAAACGTCGGCAGCCACCTCCGGCCTTGGGCCGCCGTACCTATACACGCAGAGCAAACTCCGGTTAAAACTCAAAGGCTCAAACGTCCCAGAAATAACACAGGTAAAACACAGGAAGACAAGCGCAGTTTCCATCAAATAAAGGAAAGATTATATACATAAAGCAGAAGGAAGCGGTCAACATACTAGAACTTAGCCCCCCTCCCCGGGAAAGAAAAGAATACAAACACAGCCGTGATAGAGCTACACCTCCAGGGCATCCACGCTTGGCTCCGAAGGGGCAACAACGCCAGACAAAGCTCCCCCAGAGGGCCGCGAAGCGCCCGTGGACTCCGAGTGAAGCACCAGGCCTCCCAACGAAGAACTCGGGCGAAGGCCCCCCAAGGCACCCGGAGTCCCTTGACCGGCCATAAAGCGCAACGTCACGCTCCGGCCATGCTTCACCCGGCGACGGAAGCTCTCCAATGCTGCACCAATCTCCACTGGAGGTGCCTCTGGCTGGAAGGCCTTGACCATGGAGTCCGGCACCTACCGCTCCAGTGCTTCGAAGGGACTAACCCCTGCTTGGTGCAGCAGGGTTAGCTGAAGTGCAGCAGTCACACGAGCGCTGGACCTCGCATAGGCCTCCGCGACCCTAACCATAACCTTCGCGGTAGACCGAAGACAGAAGAGCGGCATGACCAACACCTCCGAGTCAGAGGGCAGTGGCGGACACCAAGCACCTAGGCCGCTCAAGGCATTAGAGGTAATCCGGGCCACCTCCGACGCTAGCACCGTTAACTATTGGCACTCCAAACGTAGTGCCCCCTCTGATACTCGAACCTCCTCTAGCTCTCATCGCATATCTACCACTGCCACCCGAAGGGTGTCAACGTCACTCTCCGTGGACACATGGGCTACGTTGGCTGCATCGGCAATCTCCTTCGCCTCCCGGAGGTCTTCGGCAGCCTTCCGCACCTCAGCCTCCGCACGCTCATGAAGCATCATCTCCTCATGAAGACGGCCCTCTGCGGACACCGCCCGTTTTCAGGCCTCTTCCAAAGCCTGGCGTCTACCACCTCCCAGCGCCCTCGTCAAAATTACTTGCTACAAAGCACTACACAAAAGATGGAAAAAGACAAGATAAGCTACCCAGGACCCAACACCGGGCCCGGCGATCAAAACTAACACTACCGACTTGAAGGGCCGCCACCGCCAATTGCGCCTCCAGCTCCTCCAGGGGACGCTGGGCCAACGCTCGCTCGACCTCCCCACTCCAAAGTAGAGAGTAGGCTGCAGCGAAAGCCCTTGACACCTCTGGGTGCAGCACGAAGTCGTCCGGGGTCAGGATCCCAAGGCCAGGGCCCCTCTCAATCGCTCCGAAGGGACTCCCGGCGGAGGGCACGGCGCCTCGGGCACCAGCCGCTGCGGGTGGGCCACCAGCCGACTCCGAGCGCCGCAGGAACAAAGCCACGTCCCCCGAGACGGCCCTCGAAGACCACTTCGGAGGAGTCCGCGATCTCCGCTAGGCCTCCAAGGCCTCGAGGGTTGGAGTCAAGGTCACATCCACCTCAAAGGTCACTACAAAAAAAGAAATACAAATTAAGATCCCAGCGCACGACCAAAAGGGTATGACTAACAAAGCAAACCACACCTGGTTCCCTCGAACCTCTTACAAGAGGACTCGTAGCATCTTCAGCATCCGAGTCAACAAGGCTGAAGTCGAAGTCCACGGATGCTGAAGGCTACTGGGCCTGGAGCATCCTCGTATGGATGGGGGGGGGGGGCGCACGCGCTCGTTTTCCAGCAGCCCTAGGCTCTAGAGGATCCCGCCATGACGGAGCCCCCACGCCAAGGTAAAAGCAGGCACGATTGTATCGCTCCCAACTCTGTGCCAGGGCCACCTGCCGTTCTCGGTCCGCAATAGTAGGGGGGCCTAGGATCACCTCCGCGATCTCTGTCGCGCGCTCCAGCGGGAGGCAGCTCTCTGAAAGAAAAAAGACGGCTCACATCGACAGATCAAGAACCCAACTACAAAAGAAACTCACCAACGCTGATGGACGGACCGGAATACACCTTCGGCTACTCTTCCGCACCTTGCTCAAAAATGCAGTTACAGCCCGTTTGGAGGGGCCGGACATGCAATATGGTGAACTCCTCCACGAGGTCACGCATGCTCATCTTCTCGGCCACCCTTCGGAAAAGGGCAAGCCGTGAGGTGAACTGGTCGTCCGTAATCCCCGTCTCCGGCTCTGGAATATACGCGATATCCCGATTCATGGAGCGAAGGAGCAATTCAGGGCCGACGCTGTAGTAAAACCACCACCGCAACCAACCGGTATACCACTGGCCGTTGATGGCCTTCGCCGGGAAGGCATCGCGATACTGCGGCCGTATCTGGAAGTTGATACTCCCAAAACTGAGGGGCCTCTTCATCCCCTTGACCTTGATCAACTTCGGCTGGCAGCTGGCAAAGTGGAGGGCCGCGAAGAAATCCGTCCTCCCTTCACACCCCTCCGCCCGCATGGCCCACTCAAAGGTGGCCAGGCAGGCAATGGCATTGGCGTGGAGCTGCGGGAGCTCCACGTAGAAGTGGCGGAGCACCTCTTCAAGAAACGACACCGAAGGAAAACCTAGGCCCGCCTCGAAGAAGGCTTCAAACACCATGACCTCATGGGCCAGAGGCTTCGGGACCTCCTTGCCCAGCGAAGGCCGAGCGATGGCTCGGGAGGGGATCTTCCTCTCCCTAACCATCCGGTCGAGCTCCTTGTCATCGATGACAGACGATCCCAACACGGTGGTTTGCCGAGAGTGGCTTTGGTAGGCACACCAGAGCTCTACTCCTGACGGCGGCCCCATCAGCAACGGGGAAGCCGATGACACCTTAGGGTCCCCCGCCGCTGCTACTCCAGCCATCTCCCCTGCCGCCCGAGTTTTGACTTCACTCGGGGTACTTAGGTCAGCCATATGAACCGTAAGAGGATGGCGAAAGGCGCTGAATTACGAGAGAGAGGGGAGTAGAGATCAAGGAACAACTCATGCAAGGCAAGAAGCCCCGAAGACAAAGGCAGATGAGAACGAGGAGTCGGCATAAGGGTTGCTCTGGGCAATCCCCCTCCTGCTACAAATAGGGAACAACTTGCCCCCTCCAGGCGGCGGGCGCATGCACCGTCCTTTCGCCTGCCAGGACGAAATCATGGGGGAGGGAAAATGACTCCCTTGCCCCCCCCCCAACGACAAGACTACACGCGTCTCACGCTCCGCTAGATAGGGCAGGACTACACCTCTCCCCAGGGCGTATTCAATGCCCCCTGTCGCCAATGTCATCCAACATGCCGTTCCGTCACCCGGGTCAAATTGTCCTGGGCAAGCCAAGCGATTCTCGAACCACGAGCCATCAACCACAAGCCAGGGACCGTCGAGGGCCCTGCTCCGAAGGAACTATGGGCCCGACCGCTCTGTTGGCCGCCCCCGCAAGGGGCTACTATTGGGGGTTGTTATTAAGGACCCCCAACGGCCCCTTGGCTTAATTAGCTCAGCCTCCCAAAGGCTGAGCCTATTTCCGCCTTCCGAAGCCCCAACCTTCCAAAGCCCAGCCTCCCAAAGGTTCGGTCTCTGAAGCTTCGGTCTCCGAAGCTTCGGCCTCCCGATGCCTCCCCCTTTCGAAGCTCTGACCTTCTGGAGCTCAGCCTCCCGAAGGCCCGGTCCTCGAGGCTTTGGCCTCCCGCTGCTCGGGTCGGCTTCCCGGAGGTTACTGGGTGAGTCATCAGGCCTCAGGAAAAATCTACCAAAAGGGAAGAACTAGTCGTACTTTGCCTGCGAAAAAGTGACCAGCATTAAATGCCTAGGCTAGTGGACGCTGCTCTGACACCCCTGCACCATGGTACCTATCTTGACACCCCTGGCGGTGCAGCACCAGACCACAATTGGCGACTGGCTCGCCCCCTTCAGGGGGCAGGCACCACGATAATTACCACGGTGGATATTTATCTCCCGACAGGATAGAAGGTAGTCATCCAGGATAAGGTTCAGTAATTTGGCCGGATCCTGGATATTTGTACATTATGATGACTTGTACGCCAAGCTATGCATGAACTGATAAATAGGAGGCCATGGTCCTCTGGTCAGCAGGACGGACACAGAACACGCATCACAACGAACATGTGATTCTCCCCCCTCATCGATCCATTTTTCCTACCATCAATACATTCGTGGTGTTCCTTCCTCATAAACTTTGTCTCGAAACTTGAGTCTCCTCCTCAGAAGAAACTCTCACCGTACTTGCTGGGGTAAGACGAACTCTTGTCCCAACAGTCACATTACAAGATTCCATGATGGTGTTAGTGTCAAGATTGTAAACCCTGTAAGTATGACTATGAAGAGAATACCCCAAGAAAATGTCATCAGAAGAGCGCGACTCGAACTTGCTAAGATTGTCATGCTTCAAGATGAAGCACCAATAACCAAAAATTCTCAAACGTGAAACCTTCGGCTTCCTTCCAAAACGCAATTCATGAGAAGTCAAATTCAAGATCGAGCGCAAGAAAATTTGATTGGTGATGTAGCATGTTGTGCTTATGACCTCAGCCTAAAACTTCCTATGAGTCCTATTCTCATCGAGCATCGTCATAGCCATCTCCACCAAAGTCTTGTTCTTTCTCTTAACTACGCCATTTTACTAAGGAACGCGTGGGGCAAAAAATTGAAGCTCGATGCCATGTTCAAGATCGAAAGCATCAAAAAGATAGTTCTTGAACTCGGTTCCATTATCACTACGAATTGATTTCAATGCACCAGGGAGTTTCTTGAATAATCTCAAGGCCAAGCTCCGAAAGTGTAAGCACACTTCATCCTTACTCACAAGAAAAAAAACCCAAGAGTAGCTGGTCATAGGAAACAATACCTCAGAAGGATCAAGCTCGGGTTCACTGTTATTGTCATTGTCACCCGCTATGAAGCAAAGGCCGGTGAAAGTCCTTGGCCTTCTTCTTGTTCTTCACTTGCGGTTCCTCCTCCTCCGAGCTCTCCTCTTCACTTGATAAGGTGTCGATATTACTAAGCATCGCTACAAATGCCCTAGAAGCTGCCTTGGCTGCCTTCTTAGCCATCTTGTCACGATTCTTCTTGAAGAAGTGCTTCTTGTTCTGCTTCTTATGCTTATTATAGTCATGGTCGATGTCTTCCCTCTTCTTGAGCTTGGGGCAGTCCGCCTTAAAGTGGGTGGTGTCATCACACTCAAAGCAGGCTCGAGAGCCACCCCTCCTTTGATCTCGGTGGTTGTTGTTGAAGCGGGTGAACTTCTTCACAATGAGGGCAAGGTACTCATCATCAAGTACCTCCACCTGCTCCTCTGTGATAGAAACAAGGGATGACAAAGCAAATCCACCAGATAAAGTATTAGCACAAGAAACACTACCTCCAGACTGGTTGCCACTGCTAAGTCCAGAAACCAACGCCATGTTCTAAGACAGGGAGATTTCGAGACCAATCCGAGCCGCCTTGGCTATCTCGATGGACTTGAGCTTGCTGAAGAGTTCATCATAAGTTAACGTGTCGTAACTTGGTGACTCTTCAATGCTCAAGATCTTCAGTTCCCATATCCTATGATCGAAAGCATAAAGAAGCTTGATCGCTCTCTCATGGTCAGAGTAGGATGAAACACCAGTGGATCTAAGGTTGCTCACAATTCCATCAAAATGAGCAAACATAGCATTCAAAGATTCACCAGCCCTTGCACAAACATTTGGTATTCTTGGTTGTATGTGCTTTGGCGTATGACCTTAATCTAATTAGTGCTTTCATAGAAGACACTCAGAGTAGTCCAGATCTCCCAGGCAGTACGCAGGTGCTAGACCCTATCAAACTCATTCCGACTCAGTTAGTGAACAAAATATTTCTGTCTTTATTGTTGGCCTCATACTATTCGCTTTGAACCTGAGTCATGCGAGCAGCAGAGATCCTGTAGTTAGAATAAACTATTTCCCATATTGCATTTCCTTAGCTTATAAGATAAGCCTCTATGCGCATCTTCAAGTATGAAAAGTCTCGTCCATCAAATAATAGAATCTTCCCATTTCTCTGCATGTCACATATGGATCACAAAGCTGGTTAAGGTTAACTAGTGATCAAACCGACTCTGATACAAATTGTAGGACCGAGATAGGCGGCTAGGGGGTGAATAGGTTCCTTACAAATTTCTTGCGAAATAGATGACCTACTCCTAGTTCACCCAACGCTCCTAAAAAAATGCACAAATAAAAGCATAAACTTTAGAGAGATAAAGCGAAAAAGAAAGTTCCAAGTCAACATGACTCCACGAATGATTATTCAGATGTGCTAAGGGAGAGATACCTTTGAGCTATCAGTAAATTCTAATTTACTATTGCAAATTTTGAAATTTAGATTGGAAAGGAGTAGAGGAAAGATTCGAAAAGAGGCTGAGTAGCTGGATGGGCAAGTATCTATCGTCGGGATGTAGGTTGGTCTTTCTAAACTCAATTCTTAGTAGCCTACCAACTTACATGACATCTTTTTTCCTAATACCTCAAGGGGTACTCAAAAGACTAGATTACTTTTGTTCCAGATTCTTCTGGCAAAGTGACAGTTATAAAAAGAAGTATCACTTGATGAAATGGAGTGTCCTATGCCAACCTAAAGATCGGGGAGGTTTAGAGATACAAGATCTTAATGTCCAAAATAACACCCTTCTATGCAAATGGTTATATAAATTGGTGGCCGAAAAGGGTCTCTGGCAAAACCTTATTAGAAATAAGTACTTGGGATCAAAACCCATATCGCAAGTCAGCTAGGAGGTTGGGGATTCCCATTTATGAGCAAGATTGATGAAGGTGAAGCGACTTTTTCTTCGCTTTGGTGCCTTCAATGTTAAAGATGGCTCACAATTCATATTTTGGGAAGATATATGGCTAGGTAATTCTCATTTGAGCAACCAATATTCTTGTTTATATAACATAGGTTGAAACAAACAAGATACGGTAGCCAATGTTTTACAATCCTATCCACCAAAGTGGATAGCATGGGACGATTTGCTCCCTCGCCTTATCAACATTAATCTTATTCAAGAGTCAGATAAATTCTGATGGAATTTGAATAAATCTTGTAAATTGGTAGTTAATTCACTTTACTAGGCACTTATAACTAATGATGAACCAAGAAGGAACGAAAAATTATGAAAACTAAGGTTACCATTAAAAATAAAAAATTTCTTTGATACCTCTGTAAATGGGTTCTTCTAACAAAATAAAATTTATTCAAAAGAAAAATAGCAAGGTAGCCAGAAGTGTTACTTTTGTCATAAGAATGTGACGATTAAACACCTCTTCTTTAACTGTTGTTTTGCAAGATTTCCATGATTTATCATCCAAGTTGCCTCTAACCTTTATCCTTGAAGAAACAAATAAAATATGTTTAGCAACTAGCTAGGTGAGATTAGTAAGCAATGGAAAGCCACAATAATAGTAGCAGCAGCATCCTTCTATTGGTCGTTATGGCTTTGTAGAAATGAGGTAGTTTTTAACAAGAGGAAGATTAATTCTCCTTTACAGGTTGTTGATACATGTACACAACTGCTCTATATATACATGGGTTGTGTTGCAACAGCAGGAGCACCAACATATGGTAGTAGTTGCATGTGCTCTTATGGAGTGGGCGGTCAAGATGATTTTTACCCGGTTTGGTTGGCTGTCTAGACTCAGAATTAGGCCCTGACATAGACCTAGGGCCGATCCCCTTGTGCTCCTTATGTCTCCTTTTTGTATTGTTTTTGTTTTTTCTCTTTTTTGCTATATGTATCCGTACTATACAGAGGACAGAAGTAAACTCTTATGTGTTTGTATTACTTTGATATAATAATAAGAGTTAATAAATCTTTCTTTATCGAAACATGAAAAGGAAACCACTGACCTGCATCAATAAGAAAGAGTGTCACTGACCTGCATCAATACATCATCACATCTTGTACATATTACAACAGTATGTTATGCATTATCTGAAACATCTAGTTCAAGTGAAGTGACCATGTCCTGAACGTCTGCAGCTGAGGAACCTCCTGTGGGCGTCTTTGAAGCATGATGTGTACTTGGTGCAGAACTACTCTGTGATGCATTGGTCTCCCCTGCTCCAGAGAGGAATAGAAGTGCTCAATGTGGCCGCGGCCAATTGGTTCCTACCGAGGTCTGCATCTTGGTGTCATGGCGCGTTACCAGCTCTAAGACTGCTCATCAATCTCTAACCTACAAATGCTACCTGCTGTGCAGAATGTGAAGGGGGCTCGGCCATTGTCGAGGGTGCAGATCAGCACCATGACGCTGAAGGACAACCTCATGGTGGCCGGCGGCTTCCAGGGAGAACTCATCTGCAAGGTATGAGGAGTGCACGCTGTTCAGAGTCGTCATTGTTTTCGGAATGCTATTAGCTTACAAGTCTCTCCCTCTTGTGTCGTCAGTATGTTTATAAACACGGCGTGGCGTTCTGCACAAACCTGACCGGCAACAACAACTCCATCACGAACGCCGTGGACATCTACCAGTTGCCGAAGTAAGCGAGCCAGATGATCATTTCAGCTTCTGAACACGAGTTAAGGACCATACGAACTGAGTTTCCGTTTCTTCTGAATTCTGATGCAGCGGCGCCACTCGGGTGATAGCGGCGAACAACGACTGCGTCGTCAGGACGTTCGACACCGATCGCTACAGCCTACTTACCCAGTTCACCTTCCCATGGTCGGTCAATGTAAGTGTCCGGTACTCTGTCGGGAGCAATCTGTGCTAACTGCTCTATGATATTGTTGGTTACAACTCTTGCACTGAATCACTGACACTGGCCATGCAGAACACGTCGGTGAGCTGCTCGCGGTCGTCGCCGACAGCTCCGACTGCCTGATCGCCGATCCCCAGTCAGGCAAGGCGATCGCGACCCTGAGTGGCCACCTGGACTACTCGTTCTCGTAGGCGTGGCACCGGGGATGCCACGTCCTGGCGACGGGCAACCAAGACGCGACGTGCCGACCGTGGAACGCGCGCAACCTGTCCCAGTCGTTCGCCGTGCTCAGGGGCAGGATCGGCGCCGTGAGGGGGCTCCGGTTCTCCCCCGACGGTCGGTTCCTTGCCGCGGCGGAAGCCGCGGACTTCGTGCACGTGTACGACGCCGCGGCCGGGTACGTCGTTGCGCAGGAGGTGGACCTGTTCGGGGAGATCGCGGGCGCGGCGTTCAGCCCGGACGGCGAGGCGCTGTTCGTGAGCGTCGCCGACCGCACCTACGGCGTGCTCGAGTTTCGCAGGCGGCGGTCGTACGACTAGCTCGACTCCTAATTCTTCTGAAGTGCGAAGTACAGTGTTGTTTTTGCCATTCCTGTACACACAAGTTAACGGGTGCAGCCTGCATTTGCTTCTATTAGAACTACGGAATGGCAGCTGCTTTTTTTTTTCTTGTTTGGGTTGAGACATTTTTTTATACATACATACACATTCATATCACCACACACATACTTGCACAATATTTACTGAAAATTAGAGACGTAGAACTTAAAAATTGATAAAGTCATCACATACATATTGACGAGTATGCCATCTATCACTGAAAAAAAATCGCATACAATAAAAAAACTTAGAGTTTAATAACTGATAAGTAGTAGGTACAATCACCTTCATTAACCACCCAAGTCTAAACTTAGTTCTAGGGTTGAGACTTTTAAGAGTGTGCTGTTGTCGTGCTGTTTGTACGTATTGTAGTTTGCTATAGAGCTTAAGATTGTAAATTGGGTTGGTAATGTACGAATTGTAAACCAGGTTTGCTAGTGGTCTAGTGTAGCAGCAGTTGATCATGTACTGTAAAATGCTCGATTCTCCTGGCAAGATGAGAATGAAAAGGTGTAAAACTCGACTGAATTTCGGGACCGTAGGCTAAGCCTCAATCGTGCTAGGTCCTCCTTGGTTGGTTTGGAGAACCATCTTCTGTATTACATGGCAAAAATACGATTTTGTATAACATATGACCGTATTTGCTGAAATAGATAATTATTTTCCGTATTTACGAATTTAGCACATGTATTCGGCGTACGGTGTGCCGAAAACGAATTTCGGAACACGGTGTGCCGAAAATGACCTGTATTCAGCACACCGTGTGCCGAATACAACAAAAAGCATATTTCGGCACACGGTGTGCCGAATACCAACTGTATTTGGCACACCGTGTGCCGAAATACGCTTTTGCGTCACGTCGTGTCACGTCGCGCTTTACTTTTTCTTTTTCTTTTCGCTTTTCCTTTTTCCTTTTTCCTTTTCGCTTTTTACTGTCTCCCACATGGCATGCCGTCCTGCATGTTTTCCTGTCTGGCTGGCTCGTTGAGCTTTAAAAGGCAGCGCAGAGGCGAGCGGCGGAGAGCACAACGGCTTGCGCTAATCTGCGTTTGGAGCTACGAGCAGAGGAGAGCAGGGAGGAGAGCCTATGGTGAGCAGAGTAGCAAATTAGCGCGAGAGCGAGCAGTCGAGCTTGAGGAGCTGCGGTGCAGCAGGACAACCTTCCTTAGTAGTAAGTACTTATATTTATGAAGTTGATTGTTCGAATAAATTGGATAAATGGTATTAAGTTGGTAAAATAGAGTAGGTATACTATTTGTATATTCTATTATCTCGCAACAGAAGCAATTATAGTGTAACATTAACTGTAATACTTAGAATAAAAAATGTAATTAGAGCAAGTATAGTATTTATTCTGTTTGAATACATTGGATAAGTGATATTAAGTTGGAAAAACAGAGTAGGTACAATATTTGCATATTTTATGATCCCGCAACAAAAGCAACTATAGTGTAATATTAATCGTAATATTTAGATTAGAAAATGTAATTAGAGCAAGTATAGTATTTATTCCGTGCTAATATATTGGCTAAAATAGAGTACGTATGTAACATACATCTATAGTTATTTGGTCATTTACGTTTGTTTAGTAGAGACGCTATGACTATCCATATTTATTATGGAGAACGTCCCGTTGTTTTGCATGGGAGACTCATGTCCATTCAGAACTGCCAGCACATAGAGAGTACGGTTGAGCTACCAATTGATTTAGAAGGCTTACAAACACATGTTATGAGCCTTTTGCGTCTAAACCAGCAGTCCTATAATGTTATCCTAGAGGGTGTTAGGCCACGGCCTGTACCAAACAGCTCGCTCATTGTCCATACGTTGTTCGATTTGAGAAGGAACAACGCTTGAGCCTTGTACTCACGTAAGGCATTAGAGGAGAACTTTGAAATGGGAATGTACGTAAACATAGTATCACGACCGGTGCATGGTGAAGAGGTGGCTACCATGGAAGGATCAGACCATAATGTGATGCATGATGAGGCGGGAGGGAATGTCGGGGAGGGCACTTCAGGTACAGATAGACCCGAAGTGGACCATGGTGAGGTAGATGCACAATGCATGGATGATGAAGTCGGTGGCAGTGGCGACAAAGAAGGTGCTGACAATGATGACCCGGTACCGGTAATCCAATACTTTCATGGTGCTAGGCTGCTAAATTGTACCATCAGTGAGTATAACACCCTATCTAATTGGGGATACCAGAATAACAACATCCAGGTGGGGCAACGGTTTCGGAACAGGGAAGAGGTCATCCACTTTATTAGCAACTATGCTGTAATCACAAGAAGGGACCACAAGTGTGCCCGATCTAACCATACGGAGTATGAGGTCAGGTGTACGAAAGCACCCGACTTGTCCTTACTTTGTACGAGCCCATAAGCTAAAGCACGAGAACTATTTTGTACTGAGTAGACACACCCCACATACATGCAGCGAAGAGGCTATTAGGAATGTGAGCCAAGCGGTTGATGCGAGGTTCATAGCCCAACTACTCATCACCCTTGTTGGCACAAACATATGTTTGTCGTCAAAATCCATTATGGAGGAGGTGCAGACTAAGACGGGTATGCTGATCAATTACCACACCGCGTGGCGAGCGAAGCAGAAGGCATTGAAGATGTTGTTTGGAAGTTTCGAAGACTCGTACCACTACGCACCAAGGCTGATGCAGAAGATTGCCATGACCAACCCCGGGACCCAGTGGGTCATGGCGGATGAGCCGATCAGGCTGGATGATGGGTCATACAACAACACTGATCGATACCTCATTAGGTTTTTCTGGTCATTTGGCCAATGCATCGAAGCTTTCAGGCATTGCAAGCCGGTGGTATGTGTGGATGCCACATTTCTTAGCGGCAAGTACCATGGTAACCTAATGACAGCGATGGCGGCGGATGCAAACAATCAGATAATTCCTCTCGCGTATGCATTGGTTGAGAGTGAGAACAATGATAGTTGGTTGTGGTTCCTCACCTTGGTGAGGACATGTGTCGTCGGCAATAGGGAACGAGTCTGCATCATATCAGACCGCAATAAGGACCTCTTGCATGCATTGGATGTGCTGCATGACAGCACAAACCCCTCCATTGCTTGGCCTGATGTGGAGAGAATGTGGTGCATGCGACACTTAGGTGCGAACCTTTACTCAAGGTATCACAACAAGGGTCTTGTGAAGAGGTTCAAAGGGTTATGTCTTCAAAACCAGCAGCCAAAGTTCAACGAGATATGGTGAGAGTTAAATGAGACCACTCGTAAGATGATGGCACAACAATAAGCACAGGAGGACCATCTGCGGACGCAAATGGTGGGGGGCCAAACCATCATTAGTCGTTCACGTGGTACGTTTAGCCAGTGGATAGCGGGAAAGCTGGCAGAGCGTTGGGCCCTATTCCATTACTCACAGTTCCAGGTGAGAACATAGCATTTGAAAGATTGTATTTTCCTTTTGGTTACGAAAATATTGTATCTAAAATTGTTGTGTCTTATAATAGGTATACGATCATAACAACGAACATAGCTGAGGCGTTCAACAATGTCCTAAAGGGTGTACGCGGCCTCCCATTGTGTGCCATAATTGAGCTCACATTCTATAGGACGGCTGACTACTTTCGAGACCGTGGTATAGCTGCAATGGAGTGCAGCACGCGGTTCGCACCTAAGGTGGAGGAAATCCTATCCAGAAGGAGGAGTAAGGCACACTTCAATCGGACTAGGATCTACGACCGGACCAACAATGAATTTGAGGTCATGTGTCGTCGTCGGTACACTTCTGGATACAGTGCGGGGGACACCGTGCAACAATGCCAAATTGGTCCTCACGAGGTGAAGTGCACATGCAATAAGCCAAAGCTGCATCATATCCCGTGCTCCCATGTCTTGGCCGCTTGCAGGGACATGGGCGGGAACGACGGATCACAATACGTATCACCTTATTTCACGGTCGATGCACTGAGGAGCACATGGCTTCCAAAGATGCGTTCATTTAACATCGGGTCCAACTACAAAGCAATCGAGGGGCCTAAGTGGGTACCTTATCCCAGGGCCAGACGCACGGATCTTGGAAGCCTAGAGCCACGAGGCTTCAAGGTGACATGAATGCAGCAGATGCTGTTGATGGACTACGTAGGTGCAAAATATGCAAGCAATCTGGCCATGACAGGAGGACTTGTCCGACCCGGCGGTAAACTATTAGGCTACGATCGAACTGGATTGTATTAGCTTTGGTGCTAGTGAGTTTGTTATATGAAGTTTGTTGGAAACATGGATTGTATTGTAATTTGTTATGAACGTATTAGGTGTTGTACCCATTTTGTAATAGCTGTTGTCTTACTTTATTTTATAATTGAATCATGAGGCTTGAAATCATTGGCATGGCTCACGTTCACCTTCCCGAGCTTCTTCAACTACGGTATGACGAGAACCACAGGGGAAGGATGATTTTTGCAGGGCAACAGGTACATCGATATTACGTGAATTTCATTTGCTCTAATACCTTGGTACTTACTCTATAAATGTATTGCATACCTTTGCAGTTGCTCCCATTGCATTCCAGGAGTGTGCGCAAGCTTTAGGAGTTAGATCCTCGATTCCACGAGCCCCTCGCACAGGCCGGACTACCACTGTTCGCACTTATGATGGCAGGAGCTCCCATGGAGGGTGGTGGCAAGACTCCACTGCCGCCGATCGAGGTCTCACTGCTCACATGCCTGGTTGACCGCTGGCGTCCTGAGACGCACACGTTCCACTTTCCTTGCGGAGAGATGACCGTTACTTTACGGGACGTTGCCATGCTGACCGGGCTCCCGATAAGGGGCACCCTGTTAGTACTTCCACGACCAGAGTGGAAGAGTTATATTCACGGCAGATAATTATTTGTTACATAAAGCATTTTATACGTTGCAGTGTTGTTCGTGGTTCATTGATTCTCTGCATCTTGTAGGTTTAACGTGCATTATGACATGAAGGATGTAGGGCTCTCCATGTCATGGATTCATAGCCTACCACAGTTCAGTCCTTCCCACCGGATGCGGACGAGCCAACAGTTATGCAGCATTACAAGGTGTACTTGTATATCTTGCTTGGAGGCATAATGTTTTGCAACACGGCAGGCGATTATGTACTTTCGCATATTGTATGGTTAGCGCGTGAGCTCACGTCACGTCCGTACGAGCCGACACATTACAGTTGGGGACCTGCTGTGTTGGCTGCTACATACAAAGGATTGTGTGCCGCAACCCAACGGTCAACGAAGATGGGATCTATTTCTGGCTGCCTACACCTTCTACAGCTCTGGAGCTGGAATTATCTCCCGGTGTGTCGACCGTGGGTGAGCAAGACCTACTATCCAGTTCCCATCTCCGATGGCGTCGTCGACGACATGAGGCCAACTATGGGTTATAGGTGGCTTCATGCCAGGCTGCGATGGAGTCACCACCAAGACCATGGAAACTACGCCCGGGTGATCAGTGACCTTGATGTCCTCAGCGCCGATCTTGTGGAGTGGGATCCATGGCGTAGTGAACGAGTGACCGAATTGCGACTAACAGCCTCATCGCACCATCTTGTTTCCGTGACTCCGACCTATGGATGACTAGATGTTTTTTGCTCTATATGAACAATGTAGAAGTGTATTCCCCTGACCGTGTGCAGAGGCAGTTTGGTCATCGTCAGTTGGTGCCAGTACCTCCCCCACGAGACGCTGGTCAGGCGCACGAGTAAGTGTGTTACTGTATGTACCATTCTTATGTTACAAAATTTTAACTATTTATGTCACATACAGGAGGAGTGCCTAAGGAAACGCAAGCACCCACGACTGGTTGGAGATTAATGCAGAACACATAACCCGGTGGATGGAGTCTGGCCCAGTGGATGTCATCATTCCTGCGGGACAGTACGACGATAGCACGTACTGGGAGTACCTTGCATGGTATCAATCACGAACGCGTCCCACCTTACTCAGCGGCACTGTACTGCCAGCCCCCACACCCTTCCTTGAAGATCGTGCCCCACTTCTTTATGTGGTGGTAAGTGATGTTGTACTTATAACGATTTTCATTAGTTTCTCATCCGTATTACTGACATAACCCTCAATAACAACAGACCGAAGCGGGGTACGAAATGTATAGGCATGCGGAGCATGAATGTGGGGAAGCGAGTGGGTCAGCCACGCGAAGGGATAGGCACCCTCTCTGGGAATACATGAGGACGAGAGGGTCTCACCTTTGGTCCGCGATACATGGACTAGGTGGTTGCGCCCCACGTTATAGGGGATACGACGTACCCGCCATGGACCCGTCTCGTGCCTCCCACAGCAGGCGCTCATCCAGTGCTCATGAGGCACATTCACGAGAGGCCCCTTCGTCTGCGGCACATCATGGGACACGCTCTTGTGCTGGAGCTGAGGAGGTGATACCTGAAGCTCCCGCTCCTGAGGAGTGCATACTGGGTTTCCAGCCCCCTCCGTTCACACAACCTACTCAGGCTACGCAGACAACTCCACCAGGATTATCAACTCACCACGAGGATGTCATTGACTGCACACAGCAGACGCCCACCTGGAGTGGCACTCAAGATTTTGACTGGGCTGCTGCATTGCAAGCGAGCAGTTTCACCGAGCTACTGAGCAGCCAATACCCCCAATATCCCGATGCACCAGGGGGTTCACACTGGTACCAGGAAGCTGAGACTTCATCATTTCGGACTCCCACCGAGCACGTACTACTGGCAGGCACACTCCCGCATGACGATCCTACAGCGTGGTATATGCAGGGCCGAGTTAGCGGTTCTGGATACACATTCGGTAGAGTTGGAACACAGCATGAAGACGAAGATGAGAACCAAGGGCACACGTGGCAGGGGCCAGCTCAGGCGGCTGGGATGAGGGCCACACACCCGCCAGACGCTTACACTCCTGGGGATTACTTGTGGCGTCGGCGTCGTTAAAGAGCTAGTGCAATATATTATGTACTCATCTATTTTGTGTACTCATCTGTATTAAGTGGTATTCACTATATTATGTACTCATTTGTACTATACCATACACTTCAGTATTCAAGTAATTACATTTAGTTTACATAATCTTTTTCAACTAATTAGGACACATAACTTATTTATCAGTAACTTATTAAGCGTTTGTATATATCATTTTCGACATTTCATACATGTTTAATATTTATTAAATAACCAGCGATTCGTGCTTTGGTGCAGAGCAAAAAAGTTGCAGGGAAATCTCAATGTGGCGAGAAATTCTACTACTGGCTTCCCATGAACATATACAACGATCGATATAGCATTAACTACCTGCTTGCAGGTTGTGCGTAGAGGGAAGGATGATCCTTTCAAAGAGAGCAACCTAATCTAAGCTGTGTCTAAATTGAATACAAGACCACCATATTCTGCGTTCACTGTTCCACTTCTACATGTAACAACCGACGACCTTAGGGCCCTATTACATGAGCGCCGCCGAATATACCTCAAAGTTTGCGAACTAGCCAACCATCCTTCTTTACTAGGTTTCTGTATGAGGCAACGAAGGATGGCAATGTTGCTCGACCAGTATGCATCCCACATACAGGTTCGTCATTTTCTATTTGATCACCATAGTTGCCTTATTGTTATTGATTCGAATACCCCTCTTCTACTTAGGCATTCTCAGAAGATGCGGAGTTAATTAACAAAGAAATACCACACCTCTTGGCAATGCAAATGCTCTTCGGCGGGGGTGTGTTGCCTGGTTCGCATCGAAGACGACGAAGATCAGCGAACCCAAGGGGTACAAGAGCTGATGATAATTTGATGCCACTAATGCCTCGGTGTTCCACCAGCCACACAGGAGAAGGTTCAACTCTTACTACAAGAGCACGTCCTACTACCGTGATACCTGAACACGACGACGACGACGACGATTTCATGCCACCAATGCCTCGGTGTTCCACCAGCCACACAGGAGAAGGTTCAACGAACAATACAAGAGCACGTGCTCGAACCGTGATACCTCCGGACGACGACGACGATGACGATTTCATGCCACCTATGCCTCGACGTTCCACCTCAACGAACAATACAAGAGCACGTACTCCAACCGTGATACCTCCGGACGATGACGACGACGTTTCATGCCACCAATGCCTCGACGATTTCGTTAATCTACATCATCACTTTCTATCACCATTTTAAGATGATTACTGATACCTTGTTAATGTTGCACATGTTCGAATATACCTTGTTAAGACTATCGGTCGCCTTAAAGACTGTTTTTTTACTCATGCATTTTAAATTTTTTTAGATTAGCAACAAATTTTTAATTTTGTTACATAAATTACACAGTCAAATCACATAAATGCGGGGGAGCATGAAGAAAACATGTATTTTGGCACACCGTGTGCCAAAATACGCTTTTTGTTGTATTCGGCACACGGTGTGCCGAATACAGGTCATTTTCGGCACACCGAACGCCGAATACATGTGCTAAATTCGTAAATAAAAAAATAGTTATCTATTTCAGTAAATACGGTCATGTATGTTGTACAAAATCGTATTTTTGCCGTATCACATCTGTGGCAATGGAGGCTGAAAAATGAGATGATATCTGGGCACTTCGGCTCGAAAGCCCAACCGCATGACATCCGCGAAGGCCGATGGGCGTGATCCGTGGACGGGACTGCCATCTGGCCCAGCATGCACAGTTTTCTTTGGTAGAACTCGCGATCGGATTGGATTCCTCAAGCTTGACGCACTCTTCTGTCCTGTTCAGCAGTTGTATTCTTTTATGTTCTCCTCTCGGCGCCTGCAAATGTCAAAGCATCTCTGACCCTGATAAAACCACTTCGATTCCTCCTAGCAGCGATTTGTGCACGTACACACGATGCAGCTGCCTCCGTCTGACCATCTCCATCTCCATCGATGAATCAGCAGAAAGGCGACGCGCCTTTCTCCGTTCGTTCCTTCCTCCCCGTTTCATGTTGTTTATGTTCTCATCTTATACCTAATTGGCAGCTGCGAGAAAAAGTGGCACTGGTCCCCTACGTCGCCGAAGACGTTATTCTACACTCTTCGACCCCGTGGCATCCTGATCGACCTAGCTTTACAGCGCATCCGGCATGTGCAGAGTGCTCCAATTGGTGCCGAGTCCTCCTGACTCCTGAGGATATCAAGAAAAGCGACGCCAAGTTCAAATCACACTGTGCTACCTAACACTGATACCGCGAGTAGTACATTCCCTTCCGGAAGGAAATGCCGCTTGCAGCACTAGTGCAGATTTGGTCATGGGTGCACACGGCTTTCTGTTCCATCGATCTGCCGAACCAAACCGGGAACAAGCAAGCGTGCGGTTTTAGTTGATGGTCAAAGCAAGCAAGCATCGGCCGGCCGGCCGGTGATCCATCCATGTTCCCGAAGAAAGATGCTTCATGCATGCGAGCGTGCAGCTTTTGAACATGTGACGTTTGCCTGCCGCATTTGCATTTGCATCTGCATCCGCCCGAGTCTGCGGCTGCCTGCCCAAGGTTCCAAGCCTAAGGGCTAAGCAGCTGCAGTCTTCACTGCATCAGCTTAATAATAGTGCTACTTGCATTGCCGCGAAACAGAATTGCCTCTGGAATAAAGCGCGTGCACATGCCTGCTCTGCTCGGAATTATTTGTTTGACGCCGGAATCATGGCCTAATTAGCCTAACACCAGTTCGAATTGCTCACTGAAAGAAAGATGCAGGTTTTGATGTGCGTGTAAAGCTTGTTGGACAGAAGCTCGTCCAAACGTGGCCAGTCAGAGTCAGAGAGATTCCCACGGTTATTGTTCTTCCAGGAACAAGAATCTCCGTGGCTACACATTTCCTAGCTGGTAATCAACCACCGTATGCCTCTGAATTAATGCATCTCGCGACCATTTCAAGGTTCTCAATCGATTGTCTAAAGAATCTTGGCGCGCGTTTTCCATGACTTCTGGCATCTCTTTGTCGGAATGAATCGTGCTTTATTCTTGTACCATGCGTGAGGTTACAACCATTATAACATTTGGCAAGTGCTTTGATTTCTACGACAAATCAGTGAAGAGACAAGCAAATGTTCTAGGCACGTACTACATTGTCTGGGACAACTTTTCTGGGACGGAGTATGTACATACATAATCTATGCAGATACTCAATGCAGAATGGACTGTTTCTAATCTAGTTTCTCTGATCCCTGGTCAAAAGTTTTATGTCAGGAACATGCTACTGGCACCAATATGTTTATTAACTCAAGTTACTAAACTATACCTCAGGACCATGCATGCATGTTGACGCCTTGCATCCAATCTGTTTATTACTGTGGTTCGGAAGTAATAGGGTAATGATACTTTGATAAGTATGAACATGATGTAGTCAGGAAAATCCAGGGTTTTCTGAAGTTAGCAAACTGTGACACATTCTTTATCGTGAAGAAACAACTCTATGACATTTACTATAGTATTCTTTTTTCTGAAACGGCTATTTTTGCCTGTGCCCACGCTTGGGGATAAAACCTAGATAGCGGGGGGTGCACTCGTGCGACTTTACATTTGCTAAAATATGAAATGAAGGAAAAAGAATATATGCATGATAAGACTATTCTTCTGCTCAGCATTTTACTTTTGCTGTTAGACAAGGAACTTCTTCTGTTCAGAATTTGACTTTTGCTGGCAGACAAGACACTTCTATAGATACCATACGTAATAATATGGTTATTACATGGACCAAATATGCTGATTTAGGCGTGGTGTTACTCCGGTCTAGATGGCATATTTTCTGCCTATATCATTGTATCTAGGATGATTTGAAATAGTCTAGGCCAGAACATCTCATGTATTCTTATCTCCATATATTCTTCAGCTCATACACAATTTTACTTTCTTCAAATCCATATATTCTTCTAACCAAGAAACCAGATGTGGAGCGCGTATGCAGATTTGATAGAAAGCTTGGTCGGCCAAAAGGCCAGGAAGGTCTTCCCGATCCCAACAAATCGAATGATTCTCTGTTGATGAATTATTGTGGCAAACTTTCGAAATTTGGCTCCAAGAAGTTCATTTTTTTTTATCCAATGGAGGACAAAAAATTGCAAGTTGAGAAAAATATGTCAGATATTGACATTGCTACTTTTTTTTTTTGCTGCATTCCCAAATTAGCCTTTAAAAAATCAAAACTTTGTTCTCTCGCGTAGAAATGTACTGTCTGCTAAAGTTCCATAATCAAATGATCAAGTTCACTAATCCTGTAAACTAGTCTGTTATTTTATCTGAACTAGTGGTAAATCATTACATCACCTTCAATTCCATGACTAGATACTATACTCTGTAGAACCATATACCCAGAGTACACTATATCTGTCAGAAAACTCTAAAATTAGCCAATATCTGATTGAGTTATACTAAAGTTATATTTAAAGTAAACAATATTTTTCTCAACAAATATAGGCAATCCTTGCTCCAGAATTTATGTGATACCTCCAATTAAATCAGTTTTAATTCCTAGCAAAAATCAGTTTTAATTGCCTAATAGATATGTGAAGGTTGGGGAACTTAGCACCGGATTGCTAGTCTCGACATGCAGTTACCAAAGCTTCCATATAAAAGAAAATATATGGCTGATAGCTTTTTCAAAAAGGTTATAATATATATGCTCAAGAAACGAAAGTGTGCCTTATTGATGTATCACATCATGCCACTTGTTTTTTCCCCGAAACATATATGCACTTTCGTCTCATTCACTTTCTCATGTGCGTAGGAATAATTCTGTAGAATAGTTCTCAAAAGCACCCACACCCAATAAGAAAACGACTTAGAAGGTTCTGAAATTTTCACCATGACTATTACAAGGGTCCCAAACATTCCTGATTGCAGGGAAAGCATTTCTCCTATTCAAAGTATTAATACCAATGGCATTTCAGCCTATGCTTTTACCGATTAGCACATAATTAATGCTAACAGCGGTTAGTTCTTGAAGAGTCCATGTTGTGTGTTCCTTACTCGGAAATGCAATTATTGAGGTCAAAAAGAGGAACAATATGACCCAACCACTTACAAGAGTATGCTCTTAAAAAAGAATGCCAATTGTTTGGAGCATCCTAATGATGGTTTTATGATGCTTGTGGGATTAAAAGAAGCACACACACACACACACACACACATATATATATATATATATATATATATATATATATATATATATATATATATAGACACACACACACACTACATGAAAATGGACAAAAGAGACAGACATAAGTGATAGGTCATTATACGACCCGTCACTTATGTCGCTTCAGGTCAGAACCAGGTATTTACCCATCACAGATAACAGATAATAGGTGACGGGTCGTAATATTACCTGTCACCTATAACATGAGTGACAGGTAATAACTAAACCCGTCACTTATGACTTGTCATAAGTGACGGGTCTTCATACACTAGTCATAAATGATAGGTCATGTTATAACTCATCACTTATGACTTGGCAAAGGTGACGGGTCTCCATGGGCCAGTTACAAGTGACGAGTCGTAATATTACCTGTCACTTATTACTTAGATGGATTTTAACACCCAGACAGCCATTGTGCGGGCGAACAATTACTCAACAGTTCCGCCCACACAGTGCTGGCAATTCTCACCAGCTCTAGTAGAGATTTTCTAATATCTTGTTGATTTGAAGTTTGAATTGGTGTATGATTTGTTGTGCTTTGAGTTGTAATCAGTCATTTTGCATCTTAGTACAAGTGAGTTGTATTTATGTTAGATTTTATACTAGGTTTGCCCGATATAGCACGAGATGCCACAGATGTAGTGTATTTATCTGGAATTTTTAATTGCATGCTTAACTATGAAATTAAGGTAATTGTTAATGAAGAATGAATGTTTTTACATTAATTGTAGATGACGGACAGAAGTTGGATGTACTTTGAGAACCGGACTTGTTCGGAGTACCTTGAGACCCGGACTTGGTCATGCATGGATTTAAAGAGAATTATACTTGTTGGAACAAACATGGCGAGGAAGGCCTTAACGAGAGAGAGTTGGATCGGGCCCTCCATGCCGACAGTGTGGATCAAGGACTTACACTTGGTGAAATGGATCATGATCTCAGGGATGAGAGCATATTAGGTTTCAATGATAATGACCTCGAGGATTTTGTGGAGAATGTGGACTAGATGGTGCGGGATGTCGAGCGGCACGACGAATATAACAATGGTGAGTTTGCTAGATTCCAGGACTTTGTGCGGGATTCCAAGATGCCTCTTTATACCAACTGTAAGGATAAGTACACATGGATATTTGAGAACCTAAAACTTTTAAAGCTGAAGGCAACCTATGGTTGGACTGACAAGAGTTTCAAAGCATTGCTCAATTTGCTAAGGGATATGCTACCGGAGGGGAATTTGGTGCCCGAGGGTGTCTACGACACGAAGAGATAATTTGTCCTTTAGGACTAGAATTAGAAAAAATACATACATGTAAGTAAGATTGTATCTTGTTTCATGGAGAGTATGCAGAGCTGGATCTATGCCCCGTTTGTGGAATCCATCGATATAAGCGTAGAAATGATGGTGGTGACAGGGATGGAGGTAAGAAAAGTAAAGGTGGTCCTAGGAAAGTGGTGTGGTATTTTCCTGTAATTCTCCGTCTGAAGCGTCTGTTTGCCAACAAAAATGAGGCACAATTGGTGCGTTGGCATAAGGAGGGTCGTAAGAATGACGCAATGATACGACACCCGTCAGATTCCATCCAGTGGCGAATTGTTGATTCCACATTTGGTTGGTTTGCTGAAGAATTGAGAAATATTAGGTTTGCTATGAATACAGATGGCATGAATCCATTCAGTAACATGAGTACCTCACATAGCACCTGGCCTGTTGTATTGTCGGCCTACAACCTTACACCCTGTCTTTGTAACAAGAGGAAATACATTATGTTGTCGATCTTGATATCAAGACCGAAACAACCTAGCAATGATATCGATGTGTACCTCGGGCCTTTAGTCGATGCTCTTAAGAAACTCTGGTTGGAAGGCGTCGAGGTTTGGGATCAGTACAAGCAAGAGTACTTTACCTTGCACGCCATGTTGTTCGTCACCATCAATGATCTGCCAGCACTTTGTAACTTGTCAGGTCAGAGCAATAGAAAAGGTGAAGTTTGCCCACATTGCTTAGATGACACATGCAGTTTGAGGTTGAACAACTCAAAGAAAATAGTGTACATGTGGCATTACCTCCGAGAAAACACCCGTACCGAAACATAGACAAGCAGTTTGATGGCACAAGGGAGAAAGCATTACCTCCGAGGCATTTCAGCGGGGAAGATGTCCATAATCAGGTTAAGAATATCAATGTTGCCCTTGGCAAGCGAAAACAATCCTCCAAGGATGATGAACAGTTAGGAATGTGGAACAAGAAATCAATACTATTCGAGCTAGAGTATTGAGAAAAATTAGATGTTCTCCACTCTATCGACAACATGTATGTAAAAAAGAATGTCTGCGAGAGTCTGATCGGTACATTGCTCCAAATGAAGGGAAAAGGAAATGATCATGAGAACGCACGAGCTGACCTTGAAGAAATAGGCTTAAGGCCGGAGCTCCATACACATGATACGAACAAAGGAAAATACCTACTCCCAGCAGCTATCACTCTCTCCAAGAAGGAGAAAAAAGAATTCTGCGAGTTCTTGTACAGTATGAAAGTTCCCTCCGGTTACTCGTCCAACATCGCAAGACTTATTTGGTGAAAGAGCTGAAAATGAATTTTGCCTTGATGAAGTACCATGATTGCCATGTGATGATGACATCACTACTTGCGGTAGCTATTAGGAACATCCTCCTAATTAAGGTTCGTGAGGCTATCCTGAGCCTGTGCTTTTTCTTCAATGCAATTGAACAAAAGGTGCCTGATCCAGACTCGCTGGAGGAGCTAGAAAAAAGACACTTTGAGACTCTATATATTCTTGAGGTGTATTTCCCATCATTCTTTTTCGATATCATGGTACATCTCACTGCTCACTTGTGAAGGAGATACACTACCTTGGTCCCGTGTTCCTATATCACATGTTTCCATATAAGAAATATATGGGCGTTCTCAAGTAGTGCATAAGGAATCGAGCCTTTCTTGAGAGATGCATCGTGCAGGGTTACGCGACGGAGGAGATATTGGAGTGGTCTGTTAATTACATTGACCCAAATAATCCAATTGGTGTGCCTAAGTCTCGCCATGAGGGGAGGCTCATAGGTGTAAGGGTCCTGGGGAAGATGGCAATAACTCCTGATTAGAAGGCATACGACCAAGCTCATTTTCTCGTGCTGCAACAATTGAGTGAAGTGTGCCCATATGTCGATGAGCATAAATAGATGCTACTTGAAGAGAATCCAGGGCAAACCGAAGCTTGGGTTGCGAGGCAACATATGCAATGGTTCACGACTTGGTTCCGAGATTGAATCAGACAATCGAGTACTCCTACAAGTGCTTTGATAAAAAACTGGCATCGAGCCCTATATACACAATTATAACATATCAAGGGTACGATATAAATGGATACACATTTTACACGGTTGCCCAAGATGAGAAGAGTATATACCGGAATAGTGGTGTCTGTATAGATGCTTATAGCAACAACGAAATGCAGAAGGGCACATACTATAGTCAAATAGAGGAGATCTGGGAGCTGAACTACTTGGAATTCAAGGTAGCCTTGTTTCGGTGCCGTTGGGTACATGGGGAAAAGGGTGTCACTAATGACAAGTATGGATTCACTAGCGTTGATCTCAAATTTATAATATTAATATCTAATTTGTAATATTAATATCAAATTTGTAATATTAAATTGAACATAACAAGTTATGAATTTGAATATGGAATTTCTGTCAAAGTTATAGGTGACGGGTGATACTATTCACCCATCACTTATTATTAGTTATAGGTGACGGCTGATACTATGTACCCGTCACTTATTATTAGTTATAGGTGATGGGTGATACTATTCATCTGTCACCTATGACTTTCTTCACCGGTCACTGAGTACAAGAAATAAGTGACGGGTGATAGTGTTTACCCGTCACCTATGATTTATAATAAGTGATGGGTCAATATTATAGGTAACAGGTGATAGTGTTTACCCGTCAACTATGATCATTTAACTATATATAGGTTGTCTCCCTGTGTCATTTTTTCTATGTCTTACCCCTAACTCCCCTCATCCCCGAGCAGTGCCTCCAGCCTCCTCATCCCCGAGCCGCCGCTGTCAACGCCCTCTCCTCCGTGCACCACCTCCATCGATGCCCTCTCCTCTGTGCTCCACTACCGTTGAGCCCCCGAGCCCGTCGTTGGTCCCACTGACGACACCCTCTCCGCCACATCCCCAGCAGAGGAGCAGATCCAGGCGACCGCCCCCATCTTGGTCGCCCCGTCACCTGTCACGGTCATCGCCATCTCCGCCGTCTCCTCCGAGCCCGTGAGGTAAGTAGACACACCAATCCACCTAATGATCCTGATACATAGCTAGATGTGCATGCGATGGAAAGCCTGATACATAGCTAGATGTACACACGTAGGTCCGAGAAGGCACGTTACAAATCATTTGCCTTCGATCTCCGCTCAGCAGCATGCCTGCTTGACAGTTAGACATGCAATTCAGAGAAGGGAAATATTGACAAAAGATGTTTGAGATCGTAGTGTTTCTCTGCATCTTTCTTTGGAATTTTAGGGTGTTTTTTCTTCTTCTAGATTTAGGGTATGTTTGCAACATGGAGATCTTACAGAAACTTCGTACGAAGGAAATAATTTGATTCTTTGTATGCGTCATGAAAAAATTACCACATTTATTTTTAGGAAAAAAAGAGCATCACATTTCAAACATGGGCATAACGTACGTAATTCAACATGAGCATTTTGGTCCCTTTGTCCTGGTTGGGTGCAGGAGCATCGGATGAAAAGTCCTGTCAATGCTAGCACTGACACCTTTGGGCATGGTTCCCCCTTGGATTATGCGGGAATCTCCAAATGTTAGGTGAAAACCTAGTTGTGGTTTTTCGAATGGGCCATGTCGATACTATTGGCGTCGTGCCCTATTAGAGGCATCATATGGGAGTTCTTTCCTGCGTCTTCAGTGGCAGTCGGCTTGGGTCTAGCCTTGATTTGTTCTACGCCAATGTCATCTGGTCTAATTTAGCTAGGTAATTAGTTAGATGATGCCTTGCTCTAGGTCTAGTTTAGTTATATAGTTTATCCATTGTGTTTGCAGTTTTGTACTAAGTTTTTCCTTAATTAGTTGATATGACTGTGTGCATATTATGTATGCAGAGATCGTAAGTAAACTCTTATACGCTTGTATTATCTTAATATAATGATGAGAGTCAATAAACCTTCCATCCCTGCTAGCTGTGACTATCGACGTCCCTTTTCCTTCACGTGTCAAACTGGCAGTAGTTAATTATATTACACATCTATATGAGGAGGTCAAAAGTACATGAAACATCTGGCTCGTGGCAGAGCACATGCTCAAAAGAGCAATCTCTGTAAAAAAAGCAATTCAGAAGGACATATAGTTGGGCCAGGGTGCGAAAAAGAAAGGTCATGCACATTATGTGCACATACGGTCCCACGTACGGTAGTGTTGGATCCATGCATTTTTATGTCATTAGATCCGCACATTTCCAATTTACCATTGGGTATATTTTTTCTGCATTTTCTAGTCCCTATGTAATTATCATCTTTGATGTAAATGAACCCAAAATTAATTTTTATGCCGTCCTGCCGATAAATTAAGGCTTGTTTGGAGCACTAGAGTTCCACATGAATTTTGCAAGACTATCTCATAGTTCTATGTATCCGCGTTCCAAACGAGGCCTAACATTCTAAACAAGTGTATTTAGTGTATTTTTTCTATCTTCTTGTTGCAAAGGAAGTTTTTTCTTCATTTAGTATAGGGCCAGAAGCTAGCTAGCTCTAGTTAAACTTGTATTTCAGACGACAGATAGCTACTATATACTACACTTGATTTCTTAACACATATTTCTACCACATCAACCATTATCGAGAGAACACTCATTTCAACACAAATTTCTTAACCTTGATTCCTTTTCTTTCCTCTATTGAGAACAGAATATACTACACTTGTTTTCCATGGGGAAGAAGAGGACTGCCACTTCTGAGAAACCAAAAGCATACAGGATGCTAGCACTAGAGGCCACCCCAGCACAAGAAGGGGCGAATAGGAGACCAAGCCCGCAGGCGTCGTCCTCCTCCGACAATAGCAAAAGCCAATATCACAGCCCTAGCCCTGACCCATCACCGATGCGGGAGAGCCAACGTCGGGCAAGTGACGAAGAGTACAATCCCGCTGAAGAGGTATTGATACGAGTCAACACATTTTATACTTGTTGAATGGAGAAATATTTTTTGTATATGTCAGCTCTCCTTGTTTTCTATCTAGATGGTGGAAGCGCAGTCTCCAAGCTAGATAGCTGGTAGTGGTGCACGAGCCCGAAAGGAGGGGTCACAAACACAGTGGTCGACAGACAAGGTTATCGTCACGGGAATCGATGCTGCTGGGCTTCCTACAGATGAAAAAGCCCTAAATATGTTCCAGAGGGTCCCATGGCTCATTACTCGGGAAAGGGTGCCAATAACGACTAAGTTCGATGACCTCAGTGACGAAGCGAAGAGGGTGTTGTTCGATAATATCGTCAAGCAATATCTGGAGTACCCTGGTAACATGAGTGAGAATGAAACGATCGCCATGGTCAATGCAGCAATGAAAGCGATCGTGTGAAGCTTTAAGAGCAAACTTGTGAATCGGTACTTGGCTAAAGGGGTGGCGCCCTTCGAGAGCTACAAGTGCTTGAAAGAGAAAGAATGGGATGCTTTTATGCAGATGAAGAACTCAGAGCAGTTCAAAAAGGAGAGCGAGGAGAAGATGCAGCTTCGGGCTAGGAACAAGCACAACCATAGGACCAGCGCAACCGGGTACGCTGGCAAAAGGCCGAAATAGTAGGCGGATTACGAAAAGTTAGACAGAGAAGGCCACGAGAATCCTTGGTTGCAATTCCCGGTATGATCGCGGTCATATTTGCGTGCAAGGGGTGAGCTTTTCGAAAGCGGAAAAATCACATTCAGAAACAACGAAACCCAGGCAGTCGCAGAAAAAGTAAAAGACAAGGCAGCCGAAGCCAGCCAAGGTTCTTTCACCGGGGTCAGGGAACATGATGTTCTCTCAGCGGCGCTGGAAAACTCGGAGCACCCAGGTTGAGTGCGGGGTGTATCAAGTTCCCAGGGTTGGAAATACGACTTTCTCGAAGACCTCGGGATGTACAAGAAGAAGAAGAGGGCTGCAGTGGACGTGGATGCATTGACACAGGACATCATCCGGAAAGTTTACGCAAACATAATGGCGCAACTTGCATCATAGGGAATACAAATTTCCATGCTAGCGGAAGCTAGCCCCGGAACAGGTGGGAAGAGTAACTGCGCCTCTGAGGAGGTCAAGCAACAAGTAGTTGCTGCCGTGACTGAGCCGGATACGATTGACCTGCAAGAAGGGCCCACGCCCTACAACCATGTAATCAGGCCTGGCAGGTATCACATCAAGGTTGCAAGGGGCTAGGTGCTTCCAAGAGTCTCTATCTTACATACGGTCCCGACACGTGCAAGCTATATTGTGGTTACGTAGACATGGTACATAACAATGCCACCGATCACATGTTGGAGCTCCCACCTAATGATGAAGTCACAACTTTGGGCGAAGTACTTCGTCAAAGGATCCAGTGGAAGAGGGGTGACATCGTGGTCTCCAGCGCATCCCAGTCTTGACGATCTCCAAGTGCACCGCCGCCGCGCCCCCAACATCCAGAGAAGGCAGCTTCCTCCTCCAGAGAAGCTGGCCACACTACCTTCTCCTCCGCATCAGACAACCTCGCTTCCAGATCCAATTCAGCCTCCCCTAGAGAGTCCAAAGAAGAAAAAAAAGGAGGCCGAGAAGAATGTCTCGAAGAAGCACCTGCCGAAGAAGTCGACGGTCATAGTACCGGTAAAGAAGCCCAGGAACATTGGAGCACCGTGGACTAGTGCCAACAAGAAATTCGAATATGGGAAGCCTATGATGACGGTGGATGGCCTAACAAAGGCGGGAAAAGCATGTGTCGACCTGCATAATTACTACAAGCAGGCTTCTAGAGACAGCAATTCCACATCCATAGTCATACAGTACAGATGACGACACCTCTTAAGTAATGTAGACGGCTACTTCATTGTGGATTTCAATGACTTATACGACCTCTTCAACCTTGATGGCCTGGACGTTTCGCTATTACAAATCTTCAAATTGTAAGTCCCTTGAAATTGAATATTCATTAATTAATACAACTAAGTATTGAATCTAACTATGTTGTTATCTGTAGACACTTGATGAAAGAAACAAAGAAGAATAAGGATTCCATCGCATGTCTTGACCCTGAAGCCATTACAATATCGGTCATGCAACTTCACCCGGATTACGGTATGGACCATATGGTTAGGGAAATGCAATAATATTCCAAAATACAGTACCTACTGGGCGTCCACAACACTGGTGGTCATTGGATCTTACTGGTCATTTGCCTTAAGTGGGACTTGGTGTTCTACCTTGACTCGTTAAGACCAGTAGGATGAGAAGGCAAACTTGGTGAGCGTGATTATAACGTTGTAGAAGGAATGCTCGACACGTAAGTTCCACTTGACTTAGTTTACATATTTAACTTTTCTAACATTCAAATACTCCCTAATCGATCCATCCTTATGCAGGGCTTTTGACAAGTACATTCAAGCTCAACCTGACTATTACACGAAAGCTGGCCATAGACTGAGACACAAGACCTGGTTCACAGTAAATGCTACCTAACAGAATACCAAATGTTCTCTGTTGCTGATTTTTTCCTTTTCATCTAACACTAAATTTTCTTTCTAGCAGTGCCACCACCAACCACCGGGCAACACCTGCAGATTCTATGTTGCATGAAACATGCTCCGCATGAAAGATATCAAATCTTCCGATGTAAGTTCAATACGAGATTATTCGTAACTAATTTTAGTAATTAGTTTAATTCCATGATAACATGATATTGGTTACGCGTCAAATTATTCAGGAATTTGACGCTCTTTTTTCAATAACGGTGCACTTCTGGAGATTCGACGACGGATCGTAGAGTTCTTGGTGGCTGAAGTCATAAGCCCACATGACGAGTTCCACTATAGAATCCTTAGGTTATGAGGTCTTATATATGTAATATGAGTTGATCGAAACTTTGTAACATATGTGATTCTGTAATGAATTGATTGGAACTTTATAACCTTTGGTATTATGTGCTGAAACGAGTTCTTATATGCGTATTTGTCGATATAGATTTGGATGTGCTGCTATTATTTGTAGGGAGAAGATGACTGCTAAATCCTAGCTACGCTCCAAGATGCAGCCTGAAAATAGGATATTCCTATAGGGTATCATACACATAAGTGACGGGTAAACTGGTTACCCGTTATTTATATTAAATATAAGTGACATATAACTATCTTACCTGTCACTTATGTATTCCTCCTAGCACACGGGTGCCAGACACAAGTGATGGGTGAATAGGTTACCTGTCACTTATGTACTAACGTAAGTGACAGGGAAAAACTTTATCCGTCACTTATGACGCTCATAGGTGACGGGTAACGGTAGAACCCGTCACTGATGACTAGAGTCAGTCATCAGTGACGCGTTCGGGGTAACGGATACCGGATCCGTCACCTATGAGTTTTTTTTTTTCACATAGTGAATATATATATATATATATATATATATATATATATATATATATATATATATATATAAATTCTTTTGAGATAAAAATTTAATGCAGCATGCATGATTGAATTCGTAACGTCATGCACACTTATAGAAACCGGGGATTATCTGAAGATATTTCCCTGTAAAACATGGGCATCTCTGGAACAAAGAAATTTCACAGGAAACATGGACAAATCCAATCCAATGAAAAAAAAATTAAGTACTATTTGGATTATTGGATGTCTCAATGGAATTCAATAAATAAGAAAATTTTGTTTATATTTTGGAAGAATATAATAAGAGGTATCCCCTCTCTCTCTTGTTAATGAACATCTACATCCAAAATTCTTGCATTTTTCCTATCTCTAGTATGCATTTCTTGTGTTTTTTTTTAATTCTTGCACGATTCGTAACGCATGTCATTGAATTCCTCTTTTTTCTATTCATGTGTTTTTGTTTATTCCTACATGCTAAAGAAACCCAATGTACCCCTCTACTCAAGAATACATGGTGTGTGTGAGTTTTGCCCGGGGGAGGGTCAATTACATTTGCTACCAATACCATGTTAATAAATTAACTCTTAATTTGTCGCTTACAAGCCTGATTTAGTTTAATCCTGTGGTGTTTTGCTTAGTCAGTGTACTTGGCTACGTTATTATTATTTTCGGGTCACGAGTACAAGTCGCTTTTGACATAGTCCGCAAAATACAATTTTAACATCTAATTTATGTTGTAGTATATTTATAAAACCTAAACTATATTTATCCATGTGCATTTCATGTTTCTGATATAAATATTTAAAAAGGTATTGACAACCAAATTTTTGAATGTTTGACTTAATAAATATACAAAACGAAATGTATTTGTGACAGAGGTAGTGCTTGGGAGCTAGGGCTTCCTTTGCTTTCGTCACGATTGCTAGTTAGCTCCTAGTCAGCTCTGACTCCTCATTTGCATAGATAATATAAAGAAATAGGAACTTGTATCACGACTTGAGGAGAAATGTGTTCCGACGTAACCTAAACCACCACGGCATTTTGCGCTCTACTACTAGTTAGGCTAGATGGCCGGCCCTAAATCGTCTAAATCTCGTGCATCTACCCTGTATAGATTTCAGAATTTGAATATATTTCTCTGAAAAATGTCTAAAGTTATTCATGGAAAATGTAAGCTATCATGTGAAAAGAGCAGCGAACAAGGGAGCAGCAACAGTGGCAAAAGTACTACTACAGAATTGATCATATATATCGATCTATCACTGCTAATCTCTAATGGACTGATAGTGATAGGGTATTACTACTGATTCAAAAGCCGTGCCGGAATAATCAACCAATGTGACTTATGAATCAGGAGTGATAAAGGTCATCACTGCCAGTCAATGGCTTGATCCGATAGTAATTCTCAGCTCCATTATCACTGCCGGCTGAAACCACGACCGACAATGATAGTTGGACATCGTTGACGGATAGTAGTATCAGCCGGTAGTGATGTGTAAAGTATAAAACAGTGACCATTCACCAAACCCGAGCACAACAATGTCTTCTTTGGCCCCGACGACCTTCCTCGCCCTCACCGACGCACAACCGTTTCTAAGCCCTCTCCGTCCAATTCCATTGCTTGGTGAGCTTCACAATATCACACCCAATCTTTTTGCGCGCGTTAGTCCGGTCCTAGCTTGTCGTCGTCCTAATGCTCCGTGTAAGCCCGGTGTTGCTGCGTCGCCGGTCCCATCGCCGCTTGCCTCCCTTCCACCGCTAGCTGTCTTCCAACTAGGCCTACCGGCCAAAGACCCTAGTGATGGATTCCTTGTCGTGTAGGTTTGCATATGGTGCCCTCAGTCAGGCATGCCGTCGCCCCTTTCGCCGCCGGTGACCATTCCCTCCGCCGCCGGCCACCTCCTTTTCTATCTCGGGGCACTGTATTGACTCGGGTCAGCACAAGCCCTAGGCCCCATCGGTCTATGATCGAGGGTAGATGGGGTCCAGTGCAAGAGGCCAGCTAGGATTCGTATTTTTTGTTAAACAAGAAATATAATAGGGGAAGGATTATCTGTACAACAAGAAATTTGGTTGAAGATTACAAAATTCATAGTAATTTTGGTATAGCGCTAAAAATTATTGAATCAATTTTGCTAGCTTTGTATGTTCATGCTTTGTTGTATAGAACTGTTAGCGCTCATGAGAATTGTATTTTTATTCATATACTGATTTAATAGTGTCCACCGTCACTAAAATCATTATTTAACATTGGTTCATCCAAAAATAATGAATCTGGTTCCAATAATCTTGATAAATAGAATGCTAAATGGGAAAAATAGTGGTCAATATGTTAGAGTAGTTTGGCCCATTGTTTTAGCACATGTTTAGTATCACATTGTTAACTTCTAAAAATTGCATTAAAAAAATAAAAATTATTTAGGGTTGAGCCCGTTTTTAGAAATCTTTGTTGGTATAACCCTACACAGTAAAAATATTGGTCAGCATCTTAGGTCTTTCCTAAATATACGTGGTGTTAGTATACTCTCTTTTGATTTGATTGGCAAAGTAGGACAAGACTTCACTTAATTGTTTATACCATTAGCTTATGATGTCTTCTTTGTATAAATCTTGTTTTATCATGTTCATTACCCAGTGCACTTTATTCATGTGTATTTTCATAACATTTGGATCACATTTCATGGAATATCACTCATGCTCATTGCATTGCACGTTCTCCTTATTTAGAGAACGAAGAGCCAAAGAGCAACGTGGATCAATGTGCTATTTAATTTTGATAAGTTATCACTATATGTATATCATGTATGTAAGGGTCGAATAATAATAAAAATTTCTAGAGATGTCACCAACAAACACTCATCAGAAATGGACGTGAAAGCATACAAAAGACGGCTCCTCCAACTTGGGTCAATTGCCGATAGGAGGTGGCAATGTAATTTATTTGTTGGTAATTGCAAAATCTTCTAGATATTTTGAATATGGATTTACAATAATGACATAATTGTAGATGGACAGAAGATAGATGTACGATGCGAGCTGTGTGAGCGCATAGTACAAGAATAGCATGGAGTATTTCCTGGTAATAGCCGCGATGTGTGAGCGCATAGTACAAGAATAGCATGGAGTATTTCCTGGTAATAGCCGCGACACACAAGTTAAATACACAGTCTCAATACATGTGATGTTCATGCGTTGATTGTGAGAACAAGAAGCAGTTTTTCACCACCCAGTAGATACATTCCCACTTGATGCCTACCGCCTGTTGTAGATACGTTGGACGATGGTGATCTAGAGTAGATGTTGACCGATGATGACAACAATGATCTGGAGCAGATGTTGCGCGATGCGGAGGGGAACTTCACCAATAAAAGAGAGTTTCAAAAGTTTTAGCATATGGTAGAGGACTCTACAATACCGTTGTTCCTGGGCTACCAAAAGGAGCACACAAAGTTGCATATCGTGCTTTCACTGCTACAATTGAAGGCAAGCAATGGGTGGTCTGATAAAGCTTCACAGAGTTGTTATTGTTTTCAAAGAAATTACTTTCAAAGGGAAATATGCTGCCAAAAAACATGTACCAGGTAAAGCATATTGTGTGCACATTGGGGTTGGAAGTACAGAAAATACATACATGTCCAAACGATTGCATGTTGTATCACGAAGAGCATGCAGACTTGAAAGCGTGTCTAGTCTGTAGTGCAGCACATTACAAGCGTAGACATTCCAAGGAAATGACATAAATGGCTATAAGCAAGTAGAGTGTGCTCAGTTGATGGATAAGTAGATAGAGTGTGCTCAGTTGAATGTGTTGGCTCATGTACCGTCACTACAATCCGCACATTCTAAGGATATGATATAAATGGCTATACATTTTATACGAGAGCACAAGATAATAAGAACGCCAACCAAAATAGCAATGTCCGTATAGATGCATACGACTGCAATGGCAAAAGGAAGACCTACTATGGATTCATTGAGGAAATTTGGGAGTTGGACTATAGAATGTTAAAGGTTCCTCTTTTCTGGTGCCAATGGGCCAGACTCCTAGGGATCGTGAAGATTGATAAGTGCAGTATGATTACAGTAGATCAAAAACTTGTTGGATATAGAGAAGAACCATTTGTACTTGCGAAAGATGTTATTGAAGTCTTTTATGTAAAGGACCCAAACCCAGTTAACAAGGAGGAGCCGCCACATGGTTCTTCAAGGAAAAAGAAGGATTGTCGGAGTGGAGAATGTCAGAGTGGAGGAAGACTACAATCAATTCGACGCGCTACCTCCTTTCGGAGAGGACGTTGACCTAGGTCTCATAGAAGACACTAATGAACCTCCCTGCGTTTCCTATGATCATAATAAAGGGCGAATTGTTAAGCTAGATTAAGTAGCTTTATTTGGATATTAATGAAGGACATGAATTATTATATATGAATTTGTTTTAGATGCAATTATATCTCACTTATGTTATGGAAGCTTCAATTTGCAGTTCATGGCAGAAGATGTCTTTATTATTGAGCATATTGATTTTTGATTTTTAATGAATTAGAAATAGCACGAGCACTATTGCTATGTATTAATGAAGAATGTGAATTACTATGTATTAATGAAGGTGTATTTACTATTGATTTACATTAGCTATAGTTATGAGCATATTTATTTTTAATTTTTAATGATTTAAAATATTTATCTATGAAATTAAGATATACAGGAAGCTCCAATTATATATTTTAATTAATTAGCAAGCCCCAATATAGAAATTTAGGTATCAACATATTTAATTTAATTTTTATTGAAATAAAAAATTTAGCCATGAAATTTAGGTATATACAAAACTTATTTTTGGTATATAGCAAGTTAAAATTAAAATAAATATGTATTAAGATTGGAGGTCAACAACATGTTAATAAATATACTTGAGTAGCGCAGCGGTTAGTTCATTCGGACTTTGGCCACAGGTCACGGGTTTGACACTTGTACTAAGCAGATTTTTTTTTTTTGCATCGTTGCATAGGCGAAGGGGGTTTCACTGCCAACTGATGTCATGGGCCAACAGTGGATCACCCCTTCATTGCCAGCACACATTTGAGCTGGTAGTGAAGCTCCCTTCAGTGTTGGCGCATGTATTGTGCTTGTAGTGAACCACCCCCATTCACTGCCGATACACACTTTGAGCTGGCAGTGAAGCCCCCCCTCCTTATATAACCAAAGCGCCACCTACACCCTCCCAGAATTAGAAAAAATTCCCTTGTTCCTCAAGCGCCTCCACCTTGTCCTCGCCTATGCCACTGAAGGACCACGAGCCCAAGCCTGTTGCCCTCGTCCTTCTCGATGCCGTCATCCTCCTCCCCGATGCTGTCGTTGTCATCCTCCCCGATGTCGTCCCTGTCCTCCACCCCGATGTTGTCCTCGTCCCCCTCCCTGAGGACCATGAGGCTGTTCTAAGGAGCCCAAGCTCGCCATCCCCATCCTCCTTGATGCCATCATCCTCCTCCCCAATGTTTTCGCCGTCCTCCTCCCCGATGTCATCCTCGTCCTCCACCCCGATGCCATCCCCACCCCCTCCTCGAGGCCTTCATAGAGGACCAGTATCCATCCGTGTCACCATCGAGGTAAGCCTCCCACTCCTCCCCGTCCACCTCCTCCCCCTCTAGCAGGAGGCCACGGTGCATTGTGTTAGCCTGCTTTTACATCCAGGAAGACTGAAAGTGCATGAGTGTTGATGCATAGTCTCTGATCCTAGTCTATGATGATGAAAAATGGTTCTCGAAACAATGGCATGCTAAAATTTGGACTAAGTGCTTGCTGACTGCTTGAATTAGTCACTGAAAGATATACCAATATGTTCTTGGGTAGCAGACCAAAGTTCTGCACTTGCATTTTGTATTTATAAAATTGGTTCTCTAGATATGCTCTTGGTGCCATCTTTCAGTGAATATGATCTTGTGCTATCGAAATGCAACTACTTAGCATAGGTATTCGAAATTAAACCTGATAAGAACAAATCCTGCCCTACTTTGCTCGATGATTGCTTGTGTTCTGGTTCTTCTGTCTCTATACACATGCTTGGTTAACAAATGCTACTCTACTTATGTCCTTAATCATGCTCCACTGGATATAATTCAAATCCTGAGAGCACTTTGCCTCCCTTCTATTTTGTTACCTTTCTGTTCTTATCTTTGTACCATCCTGAGAGCACTTGCCTTTTTGCACTTATGGGTTGTTCATAGTATATGTGATGTATTTAATTGTTGGTGCTCTTGGCCATTTATGGGATAGTTATGCCCTTTTTCCTCTGCCGACCGAAATGGTTTTTATTACAATATGATAAGAACAGATACTATTTCTTGATGGCAGTCTGATAATGATAGATACTATTTCTTGATGGTATTAGTGGTTGCTGCTTGGGTCTTAGTGTGCAGTAATCATGGCTGATAAGAACACATACTATTTTTTGATGCTTGCATGTTTTGGATGATAAGAATAAATACTATTTCTTTCTTTATGCTTGCACATATTGGTTGATAAGAACAGATACTCTTTCTTGATGCTTGTATGTATTGGTTGATAAGAATAGATACTATGCTTGTTTCTTAGCTCGATGAAGAAATTTAGTGTTGGAAGGCTGTTCAATCGGTAACTCGCACTGAGAGCCATCTATATTGAATTAACTCGCACTGAAAGACTTGTTACTTCACCTACCCAATGATTGAATTTTACTTGAGGGTTGTTCATAATTTGATAAGAGGAGGTATTACATTGGTGGCACTTACTGCTCAATGATGGCCACACCATATAAGTCAAATCCCGAGAACACTTGCCTCCCCTCTATGTTGTTACTTTTCTGTTTTTTCTTTACACACCTTCTATCATTCACTGATAAGAACATATGCATTTGGATACATTTTTGTTTTCCTATTTACCTTCCTCTTTACAAGGTCATGTGCACTTGGTTACCTTTCTGTTCTTCTCTTTGTACCATACGGCTGTATTTAAATGTTGGTGCTCATGGCCATTTCTAGGATAGTGATGCCCTTTTTCCTCTGCTGGCTGAAATGGTTTTCATTACAATCTGATAAGAACTGATACTATTTCTTGATGGTAATTTGATAATGATCTGATTTGTTTGCTCAATAAGGATAGGTTGGAACAAATCTGTACCTAACATGCAGTTCCTCTTCCTGTGCTATTTGGAATTTTCAGCGACTGATGTGATTCCTTCCCCTATATTGATGAAAGGAGATAACTATTTACCATACATATGAATACAAAGCTTGACTAGGATGGTTATTACATATGCACCTTGCACGTCTTTTCACTATCCCAGTCGAGGTTGCAGTCATATATAATTATCTCCATAATCTGATTAGACTGGTGCAGCTCATGTTGAACTGCCATTTGTGCCTTGTCATTATGTAATATCAAACTATCAATACATGTGATGCTATCTACAAAATTAGGGAAGCTTGAATATATGCTCATTTGGTGATGATAATTTTTTATAATATGTTTCCATTTTGCACCACATACATCACTGTTCTATTGGATGCAAATCATTTTTGCAAAATGCCATTATTTGACAATTGGATGCTGCAAGTTTTTTGCAATCATTTTTGCATATTTTCTGAAATTTAGGACTGCTATGACATGGTATGTTGTCCATCATGGTCGGCAAAGTAGAGTGATCTCTGGTTGGGAGGCATGCTACGCACAAGTTAATGGATTCAAAAGAGCATGTTATAAAGGGTATAAGTCCAAACATGAAGCTATTGCGACATATAACAGTCAAGTCATCCAAGCCGAGCTAACATTGGTTAACTTTAAAAATAAGGAGAAGAAGTGTGATTTCACATGTAAACATGTCGTAATCCTTGTTCTGGTTATAATCATCATTATTTTGCTATGTAAGCTAATGTGACTTATAAAATTAATGTGTCACTTGCCAATACCTTTGTGCCTATTTTGCTATATAAGATGTGACTTTTTTTTGTTAAATGTGGTCATAATGTACTCAATTACAATATTGTATGTGTATGCATTCTATCTATCGAATCCCTCCCAGTTATCTCACTCATTCGACATCAGGTCTCCCACACTCCCTTGTCGGCTTTCCCTCCTTCATCAGCTCTCTATCTATAGAATACTCAACCACTCATCGTCATCATATGAAGAACTCTCAGGAAGGGGTGGTACCACCAACCGTCGATTCGGCCCAGGTGCCAGAAGGAGATGTGCTACCGTCAAACATTGAAGAAGGTAGCCCGAGACACTACCTCAACCTAGACCAAATATACGCGTGTGGAGGCGATGACGTAGTTCAAAAGTAGGTGAAAGCTTATGTTATACATATTATCGAATAGGCTCTCAAAACCCTTTTTTTCCTATGTGTAGATGCTTGATGCTCTGGAGGGTCACAACAATGAGCAATCTTAGGAGCAACATCATATCTGAGGTCCCTCGAAGATGCCTATGTGACGATTTGTGATCGCGGAGGTCTCACCAGTAGGGGAGCCAACTGCACCAAAGAAAGTTCTAGAGCCGTACAAGTCAGTTTATGGGATAGCTGTTAAGGATCACGTGCCCATCAGCTATAGATTGTGAACTGATGAACGAGGTGATCGGCACGTGGTTCCTGATTCAATCGAGAATGACAACTTGTGGCCCATCACACTAGACAAGTTCGAGTTCACTGAAGAGATAAATATGAAAGTAGTTAAGAATTGGAAGGGCACACTGAACATAACCTATGTGGAGAAAGGTACAATACCAGATTTTAGCAAATGGCCGCACTGGAAGATCAATGGCAAACCTTTGTGGAGTTCAAGTTGTCAGAATAAGCACAGAAGTTGAGTGTGGTGAACAAATCAAACTCAAAGAAGAACCTTTACCCCCACAAAGTCAGTAGTAATGGGTACGTGAGAAAAGAACAACAGTGGCAAAAAGAGCTAGATGAACTACAAGAGAGAGGTGTCACACCTGAGACGGAGGGTTGGAGTGAACAATCGACGCACTTGCTTTGTGGGAGGGGTGGTTTTTACTTGTCTAATGGAAGCTTATGCTTTACAACCTCCAAAGATCAGGAAGTGACATGAACTCTTGCAAAAAGGCTTGCAGATGCCCACACACAGTCTACACAAGGATCTTTCATGGTAGATAGGGATAGAAACGAGCTCACCTTAGCCCTAGGAAACAAGGAGCATGGTAGTCGCACACGAAACGTTGGTGTGATGGGTTGAAAATATGGATTCTCAGGTACTGTCGATAGTTACAAGAGTCGAAAGAGATCCCAAGCAGAGCAAGATGCAGAATGAGAGGCATAACGAGTTAGGATGATGAACATGCTTGAACTTGCACTACAATATGAGCGGGAACAAATAGATGAAAAAAATAAGACATGCAGTATAGGAAGCCATCAAGCGTGAATGGGGCGCTATTGGGAGTGAATAGGAACAACCGGAAGTGTCTCCTAATGTTGTGTGCTCCATCCCTAGTGGTCGTCGGAGTAGCTGTGCATCCATGGGAGTTCCAGGAACTGACTCCATCACTTATCCCGTGGATCACATCACAGCATGGATACTGTGTGAACTATACATCGGTGCTAAGAACATTACCATAAAGGTGGCTTTCGGCGTGGCTTGTCCCTGCAACACCCATGAACTTTTGCACGGATGTTCGAAATCGGAGGGCTACATCATGGTTGAAGTAGACGAGGCAATTGACCATTATCGTCATGTTGAGGTGGACTACCCGACAGATGAGCGGATGAACACTATAGTAGAGAACGATCACACATTCATCGCGTGGGAGAAGACCTATATAATGTTTCCACTAAGGACATCTACCAAGAACCTCTACTCTCCACTACACCCTAGGCAATCATTGCCTCGTAAATCTCCCTCTCCTCAGCCATCTCATAAAAGAAGTCCACCTCCTCAGCCTACCACTCAAGAAGCCGGCCATCATCTCAGAAAACACGATCAGGTTCTGTAGCATCCAAGTAGACGACATCATCTAAGAAATCGGTGTCATCTAAGAAGTTGGTAGAACCCAAGGATGTCTATTCATTTAATCCTATGGGAACCAAAAAGATTATGGATGCCAGTGTAACGGCTCATTTCCATCCTCTAGCTCCTTCACCGAAGCCTGTTGTTCCTAAAAATAGCAAGAATTTTTTCATGAATATAGCCAAAGTTAAACAGACGGAGGCGACTTCAAGTAAGACACTAAGTATGTGTTTGCGTGCTAGGGTGTTCTGCTTTTATGGCAACTCGATTCTAGTACTAATTTGCTATGGTGTGATATATTGCTGCAGTTTTCATTGGATCCTCCTTGCCATCCACCTAGATTTGAGCAAGATTATTGTCTTGGACTCACAAAAGAGAGATAAGTCAACTTATCAAGACCTCATCGACATGCTAAATAGGTAAACTCAATCATTTTATCTTCACATTGATTGCATCTAAGTTTAATTGGTATTTATATTCATGTACATGGCATACACAAGATACTGTAAAAAGAGTGTTGCCTACCATCCATACATGAAGCAGTATGATGTAAAAATCAACTTTCTAGTAAGCAAGGAATATTCATGTCTTGCATTTCCTACTAAATAAAAAGGTTCAATTCATTCCACTAACAAATCATTTACTCTTAAAGTGTATGAGGTAGTCAGTCGACAACTATGTGAGTTCTATGTTCTTACTTTCATGCACGCATTTAGTGGAGACAGAAACGCTGTCATGTTTAATAATGTTGAGGTATGAAATTGCATATCGATGCCTTCTTTTCAATTTCTATACGTGTTCAAGGGCTACTTCTTTCAATTATTCAAATGCAGTGCTTCAAACAATGCACAAGTGCGATACTCCCTACGGAAATACATGTCATTCAAGAACAAATCACCGGGTTCTTTATCGAACATGTTATCAGCCTAAATGGTGAGTTTCATGAACCGGTTGTGTCGTCAACGTATAAGAGACCTTTAGATGAAACAATACCTTCTAGTAGACAGTATGCGACAAGGAGAAAGTCTACCAAGGGGCTTGATAGTGTACATATCATTAAGCCAGATTAAGTAGCTTTATTTGCATATTAATGAAGGACATTAATTACTATGTATTAATGAAAGACATGAATTACTATATATTTATAAAAATGTATTTATTATTGATTTATATTAAATATGTCTCATTGTATGCATGTATTGAGAGGGAGAGAGAGAGGAGAGGACAAAGAGGAGAGAGAGACATAGGAGAGAGGAGAGGCAAAACACTGCTGGCTCAAGGATTCAACCGGCAATGATTCCATGGCTATCACTGCCAGTGGCTTCAGCTTTAGCTAGCAGTGATAACCGACCATCCTGCTGGCTAAAGCCTTGAGCTAGCAGTGAAGGGGATTTTGGAACTGGCAGTGAAGCGGGTTTCTATAGTAGTGGCGGCTAGAGGGGGTGCAATATAGAAGTGATATTTAGTTACCAACAAAAATGTCATCCATATAGAGCACAAGAGAGGGCAAATGGTCTAACTAGATTTTTATCTTTATTTTCTTTCCTTTTCTTTTTCAATGCCTATATATTTGGGTAAATGCTAAATGAATCTATGCAATTTACGTTTATATTTTCTACACATTTGTGTGCAAATTATTAATTTTGAACAACGTCATGGTTTATGTAGGATTGATTACACTCTAATAAGTCAATCAGAGGGGGGGGGGGTGACTTATTGCGGAAACCAAATTCAAAGATTAACTCACCCAAATTGAAAATCGATTTAAACTCAGTATTTCAAATACGAAACTAACCAAACAAGAATCAAGTCAATCGGATATGTGGATCAAGAATTATACCTAGTCAAAGCAGACTGTGTCACCTAGAATCGAGTAGATCAAAACCTAGTTGACTTGACCGAAAAGCTACTCAAGATCAAACTAAATCCACTCAAATTCTTCACAGATCAAACACTAAATATTTAAGAAAGGTTTTGGATGGATTAAACAAAGATGAAACTTGACAGAAATATGAAATTAATCGAAAACCAAAACCAAGTACGCATAATATAGAATAGAGAGAAAATTCTGAATCAGTAACTCATCAACTTACGAAACTTGAGTTTCATTACATAGATGAGTTTACAAGACGCCTCTCCAATAAATCCAATAACGATTTCCACGAAATCCTAAAACCCTAGATATATCTATTCTCTAGATCAAAAGTCTAAATTTGATCTCATTCTTGGCGCACACCTCTCCCTGACCGAGACCCTCTCAATATATAGCCCTCCAAGGTTGGTTTGGAAACAATCCTGGCCGTATCCTACCAGGACAAAAACCATAACAAAATACGTCCACCCATAACCGAATCCAACTGTGCTCGAGTCGAACTCTAACTAGCACTCGATTCCTTATGGGACCGGACTCTTCGACTATTCAGGCCATAGCCTAATCTTGCATTGTAGTCGAATGACTCGATCATTTGAAGACACAATCTGGTTACCCATGACCTCACGTACGTCTTCCCTTCTCCGCAACGCACCTAGTCACACACATGCAATCTTATCTTCACGTACACTGTTCTCTAACTTGAACGTCCCGCATGACATCCTCGATCACTAGAACCTCAGTTCCTCCTTGAAACTAGTTTCAAACCTCAGTTCCTCCTTGAACCTAGTTCGCCGATCCGTGATCAACCATGTTCTCCTTCGAGCAACATCTTCACATAAGTACTAGCACAAGTCCTTCCCAACTTTATTTAAGATCATTTCACCCACCACCATGCAAACTTTAAGCAAAATCAACATGCTAACATAAGCAAACCCAACTACTGATAGCACATCAAACTATCTATGCTATCGAAGCAAATCTAAGCAATATCTTAGCAACTCATAAACATCATCCTAATATCATTATTCTAAATCAGTTTGCTCTGCCAATTTCATCATTCAAACCAATTTTTTCATCATATGATCTCACAATCTCCCCTTGATGAAAACATTGGCAACCCTCATGTGAATATTGGCAACTTATTAACAAACATAATTTGAATTTAAAATCAAACACAAAGTAAAATCAAAAGATCAATAAAAAAATTGTTTGAAAAAAAAATTCGCTCCCTCTTTTTAGAACTGAACTGAGGAGCAACAAGAGAGAATCAAATCTTTTTTTGTTGTTTTTATCATAATGAGCAACATAGATTAGCCACATATATAACATATACTTGACCAAGCCACACTTAAGAATATCTGCACCAACCCATCTAAACATATAAAAATATAGTGTAAGCATAACTTATCAAGTATAATTAATGATTTATTTGAATGCCATGGTTTCCCAATCTCAACTACTTGAATCCTAAAATTATATGCTATAAAAAATATGGATACCAAAAGTATGTCATTATTTTGATTAAATCACATGTAGCAAGATACAATTGTGAAATCAAGAACTTATCATATTTTTTTGCAAGAAATTATATGCATCCTTAGCCTTATTCTATCCAACCATGCCAAGCCTGTGTTAAAATGACAATCACAAGCTTAAGACAATGATTACAGTCACACACAACTTCTTCCAAGTTCATATCAAAATGCAATGATAAGCAGTCACGTAAAGAAGAAGTGCGACATTGCATACTTCCTTGATCTTTCATCTATCAACTATTATTCAGCACTTTTTATTTTTTTGAGTCTTTCACATATAGCATTTTTTATCAAAGATCAAAGTAAACAAGCGAGTTTAACCATGACAAGATTTAATTCAAGTTTTCATTCCGATTAAAAAATCATGACATAAACTAGATAGTTACACATATAGATATGAAAGTGCAAAAACTCCAATGTAGCATAAGCAGCGGTTTCAAAAGTTACATATGTATTAGGTATGATGCTCATCATATTTCATTGTCTTCTCATTTTTTAAACTCCGACAAGCTCCAAGACATATGAACTCCCCCTCAAAACAATCCCATAGGATGAATAACACCAAGTTCTCCCTGAACAAAAGTAAAACGAGAAGAGTCCAAAGGTTTTGTGAAAATGTCTGTCAATTGGTGTTCAGTATCCACACAGAGAAGTTCAATGTTCCCTTTTTCCACATTGTCTCTAAGAAAATGAAATCTGATGTCAATGTGTTTAGTCTGAGAATGTTGCACATGGTTTTTAGCAATACTTCTAGCATTAGTGTTTTCAGAGAAAAATAGAATACTCTCTAAATTAACCCTATAATCTTTAAGTGTGCAACTATCCAAAGAGTTTGTGAACAACAACTAGTAGCAGCTGCATATTCATATTCAACAGTAGATTATGCAACAGATGACTATTTCCTAGATGACCATGCAACAAGAGAATTACCCAAGAAATGATATGTACCAGATGTACTTTTTCTATCAATTTTACAACTTCCAAAATCAGCATTAGAAAAAACCCTTAAACTAATACAAGAAGAAGCAGAAAGCCATATGCCAAAGTATTGAGTGCCAGAAGATATCTGATAATCCATATGACAGCTTGTTGATGTGAAGCACGTGGGAAGCTTGAAATCATGCACTGCATACAACAAATTGTATGTCTGTCCTTGAAGCGGTGAGATACAAAAGTGATCCAAGCATGCTTCTATATTATTTTTTATCAACGGGCTTACCATCTTCATCAAGATCAAGCATCGTTGTTGCTCCAATAGGTGTCATGATAGGCTTACTATTTTCCATCTCAAAATGTCATAGCAGGTCTTGTGTATACTTTTTTTGATGAAGAAAAGTACCTTCTTTGGTTTGTTTGACTTGAAGACCTAAAAAGTATGCTAGTTCACACATCATACTCATCTCAAATTCCCTACTCATCATTTCTAAAAACTGGATTGTGTGACTCGTTCATGCAAATCGCCAATCATTTGATCAGGTGGATGACTCCGCTGAATGTGCAAAGGAGCATTGACTCTAGAAACAATCTCTTCTTCTCCTTCAACATGAACAGATGATGTAGTAGCTTGAGGAAGCTGAAGTAGTCGAAGGTACCAAATGATCATCAGCTGATTGTGTCACAGGAATTAAAATTTCATCCTCCTCCTCCTCATTGTCATTGATAACTATACTCTCAAACTCCCCCTGAACATGTGTACCTATACCTGTATCACTTGATCTAGTTCCAGAACTAGCCTCATCGAAAGTAACCTCATAGGTTTCAACAATTTTGTTAGTCTCCAAAACAAGGACACGATAGCCACGAGTATGAGCATAATATCTAAGAAAAACTCCATCAGTTGATCTGGACTCAAACTTACCCAAATTTCTAGATTTTAGCACAAAACACTTACAGTAAAAAACTCTAAAATGAGATACATTAGGCCTATGTCCAAACCGCAGTTCATATGAAGTTTTACCCAATTTAGATCTTAAGAAAACACGGTTTGAAACATAACAAGCAGTACATATAGCTTCAACCCAAATTTTTCTAGGAGTAGAAAATTCATCTAACATGTTTCTAGCCATCTCATCCAAAGTTCTATTCTTCCTTTCAACTACACCATTTTATTGAGGTACTCTAGGTGATGAAAATTGATATTCAATACTTTTCTCAGCACAAAAGTGATCAAAAGAAGAATTTTTAAATTTAGTTCCATTATCATTTCTAATAGCTCTAAGTGAACCTAGAAGATCAACATACAATCTCCGAATAGATTTCTAAAATGATTAAAAGTTTCATCCTTAGATGCCATAAAGAAAACCCAAGAGTATCTAGATAAATCATGATCAATAACAAGTACATACCATTTACCTCCAAAAGATTATACTCTAGAAGGACCAACAGTATCAAGGTACAAAAGTTGATCGGGCACATTTGTCATCACGATGGTAATAGATGGATGTAAATCTGAATGCATTTTACCATATCTACAAGAAGAGCAAACTAACTCGCTATCACCCTTAAGCTTAGGCAAGCCACAACTAAGATTTAAACCACTAACTCATGTGAGATGATCTAGACCAATATGACCAAGTCTACGATGCCAAAAGAATTGATCTTTAGAATCATTAACAACAAGACATCTAAACTTAGAAGAAGGTGGTGCATCAAGGCCAGCCTTAAAAACTCTTCCAAAATATGAGATACTAAAAGTAAGATCACTTGAAGCATCTAATACTTTGCATTTATTTTGCTTAAAACACACCTTAAAGTCTTCATCAATCATTTGTAAGACAGAAAGCAAGTTAAATTTCAAGTTCTCGACTAGTGCAACATCCTTGAATATAAACTTATCATTGACCTACACTATACCTTTTGCCACAACAAAAGTAGAAGAAGTATCTCCAAATGTAACACTCTCATTACGAGATGTATGTACAAGGGAGGAGAACCAATTCTTATCACCAGACATATGGCTTGAGCATCTGGAATCGACTAACCATATATTCTCCTTCCTTACTCGAGAAACCTAGAAAGCAACAAAAGATGTTGATGCCTTAGTACTGGGGTTAGTAATAAAGCATTTAGGAATTCAGTACTGAGTCACCCGACTAGAACAGTGAGTAGGCAAAATACGAGTAAACCGAGTAGACTCAACTCGAGAAGTACTAGTAGCCCGAGTAGTCTCAACTCGAGAAGCCTGAGTAGGCTCATGCCGAGTCACACAAGTAGCAAAAGGCGATGACTGTTTCACCCGAGGCACAAAATGAGGTGCAACAAGCCCACAAGGGATAACACGTGCCTTTCAGAAATTAGACCTAGCTTTAAAATTTTCTTTCCTTAACTCTACTAAATATCCATCTCTACCACAATAAGTACAAGTGTACTTAACCCAATGTGTGGATTTAGATGAAGAATTTACATTTGCATTCATTGTAGAAGATAAAATCAAGGAGAATTAAAAATAATCTTCTTAGATTTAGATTCAGCAAGTGTTTTAAATTTACTACTACCAAAAGCCCTAACAATAGTGGGTGCATTTGTCTTAGAACGAGCATAGGGATCAAAATCTAAATCTTGTTTACATATGCTTGACTTAGATGAATCTAAAATCAGATTAAGATTTTTCTTGCCCTTAGAAAAACGTTCTAAAGTTCCTTTCAAGTAATCAACATATTTAGAAAGAGCTGGGCACTCATTACAAGCAACATTCATGAGTTTCTTTTCTTTATGACAATTAGAGCATGAAAGAACCTCATGCGTAATCATGTCATTAGCTATTTAAGAAACTCTAGTATTAGCATCATGCAACTCCAATTTAAGAATTGAGCAATTATAACATAAAGTTGAATTAAGTAAATCAGATGTTGAACAACTAGCATTCTTAACATGTTTGCAATTCAACATAGCAAGTTTCTCATTATTCTCAATTTCTTCTATGAGTTTCTCAAGAGTAGAAGCATGGACATCTCTAAGAGAAGTGAGCTCAGAATAAATTAAGTCACATGACTTGCAAGCATCATCATCAAGAATTAAAGTCTTAAGTTTTGCAATTTCAGAATTTAGTGATTCAATTAAAACATCATGTGTCTTAATTTTCTTGTTATGTTTCTCCAAGAGAGTACCAAGATGAACAATAGCTTTAGATAGATCATCATAGGTAGGTAATATATCGTTATCATTGCTGTCAAGTTTATCCTCGGTCAAGCTCTCTTTGTTGCTTGCCATGAGACATAACTCAGTCCAATCACTCAATGTCTTGCTCTTGGTTGTTATGTCATCTTCACTGCTCTCCGAATCAACGTCACTCAAGTTAACTTGTCCGAGTGCCGAAATAACTCTATGCATAACCTTATGATTGAAAAAAAATCTTCTTCTTCTTGTCATTGAACGAGCATTTTTTTCTCCTCCTCTTCTTTTGATGCCTTCTCTGCAAGTTTAGGATAATTGGAACGAATATGATTGAGATCACCACATTCATAGCATCTTTGAGGACCTCCACTTCCTCTCTTCCTCATACACACATTCTACAGTGCTTTAGAGAAATGAGTAGATAATAGTTCTAAATCTTCTTGAGGAATCAACTCAAGCTGATCATCGGTTAATGAAGATATAGAAGATAAAGAAAAACTTGATGAAGAAGATTCAATAAGATATGCTAGGTTGAGAGATCAAAGCAATTGATTTATTAGCATTGTTCTTTGCAAAAATATCTAACTCATGAGCTTTTAATTTAGAATAAAGAACATCTAGTGTAAGTGTACTCATGACAGTAGATTCTCTAATAGATATCACCTTCGTCTCCCATACTAACATGTCTAAAGCTTATATCAGTTATCATGCATTTTCAGCATCAGTATATACAACATTAACAGTACACGAATTATTAAGAATCTTATTAAAGCGAGCAAAGAAATCATCAAGAGACTCAACAGGTTTCATCTCGAATTTCATGTATTCTTTCTTATATAAATCTTGATGTACCTCTTTAATGGTAGATGAACCTTCATAGTAATCACAGAGTGCTTTCCATATCTCATACACCAATTTGAGATGTATCACACGATCGAAGTTGCTTCTTCCCAAGCCTTGGATGATCAAATTCCTTGCCTTGTTGTTCGCTTCTATGGCCGACATGTTTTGTAGTGTCACCTCATTGTTCTCTGGAACCACGTATGGTTTGTAGATCTTTTCCCAAATTGCAAAGCCCTGTGCTTGAATGTAGGCCTCTATCTTCGCCTTCTAGAACTAAAAATCAACTACATAAAAAACACAAGGTTTTGTGGAATACCTATCTGAAGCTATGTTTCTAATTACCGATTAAGATCAATTAGAAAAGGATTAAGGCTTTGATACCAATTGTAGGATTTATTACACTCTAATAAGACAATCAAGGGGGGGGGGGGGAGTGAATGATTGTGGAAACCAAATTCAAAGATTAACTCACCTAAATCGAAAATTGATTTAACACTCGAAATAGATTGTATAAGATCTGGTAAAAATAATGTAGAGAAAGATTCGCTGGTCCGGTTACTCTCAAATTTGTATAGCAAAAACTAGATTCAAATACGAAACTAACTAAAGAAGAATCTCAATCAGATATGTCGATCAAGAATTATGCCTAGTAGAAGTAGATTATGTCAACCAGAATCGAGTAGGTCAAAACCTAGTGAGTTGACCAAAAAGCTACTCGAGATCAAACCAAAGCCACTCGAAATTTTCACAGATCAAACACTAAATATTCTAGCAATGTTTTAGATGGATTAAACCAAGATGAAACTTGATAGAAACATGGAATTAATCGAAAACCAAAACCAAGGATGCAAAATATAGAACAGAGAGAAAATTCCAAATCATCAACTTACGAAACTTGATTTTCGTTGCATAGATGAGTTTATAAGATCTCTCCAAAGCATCCAACAAGGATTTCCACAAAATCCCAAAACTCTAGACCAATTTACGCTCTAGATCAGAAGTCTAAATCTAATCTCATTCTTCGCACACACCTTTCCCTGACTAAGACCCTCTCAATATATAGCCCTCCAAACCGACCTTGGTTTGGAAACAATCCTGCTCGTACCCTACCCAGACACAAACCATAACAAAATATGTCCACCCATAACCGAATCCAACTCGTGCCCGAGTCCAACTCCGACTAAAACTCGATTCCTTATGGGACCGGACTCTTCGACCAATCAGACTGCAACCTGACCTCTCCATGTACTTGAATGATTCCATCATCCGAATACACAATCTGGTTGCCCACGACTTACGTACGTCTTCCCTTCTCTGCAATGCACCTAGTCGCATACATGCAACCTTGTCTTCACGTACAATATTCTCTAGCCCGAACGTCCTGCATGACATCCTTGATCACTAGAACCTCATTTCCTCCTTGAACCTAGTTTCGAACCTCAGTTTCTCCTTGAACCTAGTTCGCCGATCCGTCATCGACCACATTCATCTTCTAGCAACATCTACACATGAATCAAACAAGTACGAGCATAAGTCCTTCCCGACTTGACTCAAGATTAGTTCACAAAGCACCACAGAAACTCCAAACAGAACCTACATGCTAACATAAGTAAACCCAACTACTGATAGCGCATCAAACTATCTATGCTACCGAAGCATATCTAAGCAATATCTTAGTAACTCATGAACATCATCCTAATATCATTATGCTAAATCACTTTGCTCTACCAATTCCATCATTCAAACCAATTTTTCATCACATGATCTCACAGTTTGAACGGATTTCGAAACAGATAACCTATTCGAGAGAAATTTACATCTAGAGTTGTCACACCCAATTTTGTAAAGGGAAAAAACTAGATGTAAACCACATATATGCCAAGATCAAATTTCATACATGCAGTGACTTCATTAGTGCATCACACACAATGTCATTATTAAAAGTTTAAATTAAACAAAATAGGAAGACCTCGAAGCCTTTAACTAAATCACACTAGCAAAATACAATGAAGCTCCCATCTTCCACAGGCAATCGATCAGGGGTTCACCAGCCTAGCAATCTTCATCTTCATCGACATAGAAGTCTGGTTATCCTTCATTGTCTGAGCAGTGTTTGATGTACATTTGGATGGAAATTGCAAGTGTGAGTACGTGTCGTACTCCGTAAGTGTGGGAAATAAATGACATACAAGATTAATTAAAGGAACAGGCTATAACAAGTTAAATTTGCATCAACGCCAACTATGCTATCGTAGAGTCGTAAAAGCATCATATTTAATTATGTTATTCATCACTAGACTTTCAACTCCTAGAAACATCTCTGCATGTTTCCCAACCACTTGAATCCCACATAAGGTTCCCAAACCAACCAAGCAAACCAAACCCATCCATCTAATCATGTGAGGATCCAAGTCTCTCATGACCGTGAGCATGACTGATATATCATATTTTACACTCTCCAGAGGTTGTCCAACTTTCCCCATGAGTCGTGAATTTCTTGCTGCCGTGTCCGCGAAACACTTAACACACGCCCACGTTGTGTCACCCAGAATATCACTGCAAGGCTGTTACAAAGTTTCTTCTAGTATGTGCACACCCGCTAGGTTTCACCACCGTCAAAGTGGTATTCACGCCACTTAGAAGCCCCCTTTTGCGGCTTCTATTTTTCAGCAAGTTTTCACCCTTCCCTTTCACTACACATCTCATACCACTAATAAAATGGTTCTAGCCTTAGCCGTCCCTACACATCCACTCTTTCATTTTGGCACGTACAAAAACTGAAATCCACTAATTAATAGGCCAAGCTTGTCCCATACCAGGTCTCGTGGTTGGTATGATATTTCTTGAGTTGTCGCTCCATGAACCGGTCCTTACTTAGGTCACTTGAGAAAACACTAAACCAACTACATAACCATCATCATCAACAACACTACTTTGCTCAAGGACTAAGGTTCCATGACGCTATACCATTACTGGAATTACCAACTCAAAGTTGGATAGTTCATTAGTCATGTTCAAAAATCAACCCATCCATACCCTTGCGCGAAGCTAAGCATAAGCTACCCCACATAGCCACTACTGACAACTAGGTGACAAGGAATATATGGAACATGGTAGTACAAGTAAATATGATTTAGTATTAACAACATGCATGTTTGAAATAAAGAACGCATTTGAAAAACTAGAATCAGAATGTTTAAGGGCACTTGCCTTTTCCAACTTGCTGCTCAGGCTCTTCAAAGACTTACTCCTAGAGATTCTCGAACTGTTATTCATTTGCTCTCAAAACACACCAAAAAAGCACACAACAAAGCTAACTGAGAATAGTACATCAAACAATAGCTAACATCTATGAAAAAGGTACTAAAAGGTAGTACATGTCGCTACAAACACGTGAGCGTGAAAACCGTCTAAATCGGAGCTAAAATGAGACAGTTATGCGATAAACAAGGTTAAGGTTAAATCTGAAAAAGAACTGGAGTTGTTTTGAATACAACAGAAAGGATAGGGGCTTTTTGCAAAAATAGAGGGACTTAATTGTAATTATGGAAAAGTTTAGAGACTATATTGTAAAAATACATGGGCTTTTAGGTGATTACAGAAAAGTCTAGGGGCTAAAGTGCAAAAGTGCCACTTTTTTCCTAGTAAAAATAAACCTAAAGCTGACTGGATAAAGGCTGGTTGACGTGGCATTGACACGTGTGCAAAAAAGTTGAGGTGGCCGATTGACATGGCAAGGGTGGCTGACTAGATCTATGTGGTGACACGTGTCATCACGTGATTGGCTGGACAAAGGGGTATTTTTTCTTCTAATCTAGGCCATCCATCTTAGATCCGACGGCCTGGAGCGTATCTGAGTTTGGTTGGCTAGTGGCACAGCGGCGGGAGGAGAACGAGCGGTGGCGGGGGCTCAGTTGCGGCGGCAAACTCACTAGAGAGAGGCGGAGACCTCGTTGTCGGGCACGGGGAGCAACAGCGAGCGGTGGAGGAAGAGAGCACAGGGTACGAGGAACTCATTTGAGTGCGTACCTCGGGCGGCGGGGCACCGGACGATGGTCGACGGCGGTGTTGATGACGGTAGGGCTCGGGTGTGTGATGGGGAGACGCTCTGGTGGCCGAAACGTGAAGGCGACAACACTGATGCACGCAACAGGTGATGGAGAAGCTTGTGGGCGGCGTGGCTATGGCAAATGGTGGATTTCGGCCGGTTGTGAGCTCGGCTGAACAACTATGGTGGCGAGCGGTGGGAGCTCGGGTTGCGAAAATAGATGGGGAAAGAGGGGGGATCTTTATATAAGCGGGAGATTACGCACGAGGCTTGCATATAAACCTAGGGTTCAGTTAGGATACGGGCTCGGGAAGGCGGCAGCGGCTGGCGTATCCACCTCGGACTCGGTTGGCCCGGACTCAGGCGCAAGGAGGAAGGAGACGCGGCACGTGGGCGCTAAGCACGGGTGGAGGCGGCTTTTTGCCAGGCCGCCAACAAGGGAGTGGCCAGCGAGGCTGGTTGGGCCTGCCGAAAGGCCCAGGCAGGAGACGGAGTGAAGGGAGGGGTGAAGTGGGCTCGGCACGGGAAGGAAGAGAAAAAGGGTGGGCTGCTAGGGAGAAAAAGAAAAAAAAAAGAAAGAGAGAGCCCAAGAAAGAAATAGAAGTTTTCTTTTTAGATATAATTTACAAAGTTTTCCAAAAATTAAATGACGCGCTCAAAGTTTTCAAAATCTTATTTTTTTACACAATAAATAGCCCAATGCATCTATTCTAGCATGATTGCAACACGCTTTAATATAACTTAAATTAATTTCTTAATTTAGAAAATAAAATTTTCTCTTAAAGTTTTGAGACAAAGATTAACATCCTAATCCAAGAAAAGAATACATTATTACTATTTCCAAAAAAATTGAAAATTAAAGTGTTACAAGAGTTTTGAAAACTAATCAATATCCATCACACCACGGCCAACAGGGTCGCACTACCTAGGCGACTATTACCAATACTACCGGCAGATGGACGACCGCCATATAGAATCTCGCCGGCGGCTGAGGTTGGCACCATTTTAGGCTCGAAATCCCAGCATGCACGAGAGGCAATATGTAGTTCGTTCGCAGAAGTCGCGATCGTATTGGATTCCTCAACTTGACGCGGCATTCAGTTATATTCTTCTCCTGCCTTGATCTACTGGAATAAGGGAGTATTAAATCCAAGAAAAAGAAGTTATATTCTTCAACCGGTGTTTGATCGTGCGACACATCACATGCAAGCTTGCCAAGGCCAAAGCACCTCTGACCCTGACCTGTCCTTCCCTCTCTAACCCATTTTGATACATACTGACGCTGGCTTTAGTTCGATCAAGGAATGAAACGAGCAGCCAAGTGTGCACGTACTTGTTCATGTTTTTGCATCATATATACACACACACGACATTACATGATTGGCAATTGCGACTGATGAAGGGAGACAAAGTGGCGAATAATGGTCCCCTACATCGCTGATGCGGTACATGTAGACGGTATATATTCTACTCTTCTCTCGCGGTGCTTCTGGGATCCTAAGATACCTTTACAGCGCATCTGACATGTGCCATTTGCTTCATAATGATGTCAAATCCAGTAGAAACTTGACGCCAAATTCAGATCATATTTGGCTACCTCTCCACCTTATTACACCGATGCTACGTACTTGTAGTACTATCCCTTCGAAAGGGAAATACCGTCTACTTCTAGTAGTACTTACATATTTGTGGCGGAGGCAATGACTTCTCTCATCAGTTGGACTTTTGAGATTAGTATTAGAGACAAAGATCTCGAGTTTGAGTCCTGACCAGCATAATATAATAAAAGAATTGTTGATGCTCCTATTCCATGTCTGAGAAGCAAGTGTGCGGTTAGTTGCTATTCAAAGCTATTGAATCTTGTTATCAGCGGTTAGGACTGTTCCCTCTCCGACTCTCCAACACAGCTCAATAGAACAAGAACAAGAGACAATGTATGGTTGAGGCTTCTCTACTTTATTTCAATATGTAATTTAAGTTACAGTAGGGTATCTCATCTCGTATATATAATCTGGATAGCCCTCTCCTAAAAGTAGTAGGAGTTGATAAAATAGCCCACTCCCTCTTAGACAATTTACCATGATACGTATGTCTCATCAAAATCTCCTTCTCAAAAATCCAATGAGAAAAATATATAGAAAAAAGTGCATATTATCGTTATTATATTGCACACACACTGCCTCGTTAAAAACCTTGCATAAGAAACCTTCATATAAAAACTCATAAGAAAAAAAGAGTATAATATTTATGCAAGTTGCATTGCACTTGTTGTCTCATTAACTACCTCATGTGATAAACCTTTATGTAAAAACTTACAAAGGGAAAAGAGTACAATGATGAACCTTCTTTGTCATATAATCTACTAGATATTCTATTCTTCTTGAATAGTTATCAATCTTCATGATCTTACAATAATGATCTACTTGATATTGATACTTAAGTGGTATATCTTAAAGATAAATTCAATTATCAATCATCAAATCGATTCCTTCTAGGTAGAATAATATAAAGATTTTAGATCTAAAATATAATGATCAATGTTCAATATATATGCTTCCCCTCATGACAACATCCTTTGAATTTCATTGTTTAAAATGTCTTGATCACATTTTTCATAAATGTGCATAAGTAATGGTATGCAATACAATGCTTAGTATTTCAAAGACTTAATTCACAATTCTTCAATTGGTTGTTATGAGAGTAATTGGAGCAATGTGCTACATGCACAAATGGTGACTTCTATAGTTAGTTGTGTAATACAAACAAAGTTTATACTTACAGATGATTAATTCTTACAGAGACTAATGGGGCTAAATAAGTTGCAATGATGTACACCTACTGGATATAATATATCAATTCTCAGTATTGGAGATTGAATACTTGCAACTCTCTCTTAGTGGATGTTCAAGGTTATAGCCAATTAATCTTTTCCATAGATCTCAGGATTTGACTAGTACACTATAGAGTAATTCATAAACTAGTCTTGATTTGGCATCCAGAGGATAACTTAATTACCAATTATCACCAATATTCTTAAATCTTCCATGGTAATAGAGGATATCGCCATTCTATTGCTAGCATGTGGAGTACTTTCTAAGTACTTCCATGGCACCTTCATGGTCTTATGATTTCTCATTCTTTTACTTGTGTTGATGATTGGAAAACCGTCGATCTTATGAACTTTTAGAATAGATGGGGGATACTTCGAGTAGATAAATCAAAGGAACACGCAGAGGGGGTTTTATAAAGGTTTGAGCCTCCCTTAGGATAATAACCTTATGCCTTGTTTGTATTGTATTGATATTTGGGACTGTAACAAGGGGGTGCATGGCTAGACTAGATAGATCTAACCTATTCGGGCGGCTTCCTTGCGTGTAGTCGAAGAAGATCTAGCTATGAAAGGCTTGTAGAGCTACAACAGATGTGTGTTGGCTTCTAATGACTTGTAGAGACTTCTTCTGACTTGTTCTCCGTAGGGTCTCCTTGCTCCGTATATATAGGGGGCGTCGTATATCCTCTGGACTCTTTCTTCCCGTTCTTGAAGATAAACTTCCTAGTATACGAGATATCCTGGGTGCCTACAAACAGTTTCCATTCATCTAGGGATTCCTGGGAAACCAAATTGAAATGTGCCTTGGTTTACTTGTTATGAGTGATTTACATTGCTATTTATTTAGTTTGATGATCTTCGGTTTTGCATGAGCTTTGATTTGATTTGAATCAATTTGGGATTTTATTTGAGCATATTGATTATGGACTAACTTGAATTAGAGTTGGAGATATGTGTTTGCTTGTCTCATGGTGTGCAGGTGATGGATGCATCTTGGCGGTCGACAGTGGGATAATCAGGGCCAAGCGGACTGCTTGGTGCTGGACGATCAAGAAGGCTGGGGTGGAGTCAAGGGTGATCCTAGCTGAAGACGTGGAGGTCAAGCAAAGCATGGAAGGCAGATGAAGACCGTGTGTTGACAAAGTCAAGCGAAGGGGATGCCAGTGCAAGTGACAAGGCGGCCCAAGGGATCCGAAGTGGGAGAGACTTGCCGGTAGTCAGGATCGCAAGACAGAGTACATGCATTGACATCGGAGCACTTGCTTAAGGTGTAAGCAAGTGGGGAGTCACTCTTTGAGAAGCGTGTTAGGGTTTCACGGTTTGACCTCAAAACCGTGGGAGGACTGAAAGACTACATGGCACCATCGCGAAGCTTGTGTTGAGGCAAAGCTAAGTGATGAAGGCGTCATGGCTATCCGATGAATCGAGAAGAAAGTGGATCAAAATACCATCGGTGGTAAGTAAGAGTGTACTACAAGAGAGGGATACTTTGGGAACAAGCTAGGAAACTTAGGGATCAAATTTTCTAAACTTATAAATAGAGGGGTAGGGCTATGGGAGGAGATGAACTAACCATTTTGAGCCTTTTGTGCCATCCATATGAGAGCCTTATGCTAGGGTTTTAGATGAGAGGAAAAGGAGTGCTTAGCATATGTATTAGGTGAGAGTTTTATGAGAAAAAATATTTTAACCTGTCTAAAATAAGGCTGATCTCTACTGCAATCAACTTTATCTTTTTTTCATGTTATTGTGCTCACCTCCTTCTAATTTCCCTCTATTGGTTACCTTGCAAGTTTTTTGGTTTCTGGATTTAATTTTTGTTTTGATTTTTGGGCTGAAATTTCAGCACCTTGTGAGATTATTCTACTTGTTGCTAGAGGCATAAAATTCACATACACACACTTATGTGATGGGGTATTAAATTCCCTTTCATCTAGACAATCAACTTGGAGAGTTCTATTGCTCGTTGTTCATCTTTTCTCGTTTCTTTGCAAGTTGTGATCTTTCGAGTGCTAAGACACATGGATTGATCTTAAATAGAACCTATGATTCATATACCATCCATGGAGTCATGTTGCCTTGGTTTCCTCTTGTTAAAAATTCTCTTTATTTTTGCTTCTGCTTGAGTTTTGAGGTGCGTTGGGTGATCCAAATTGCAGAAGGCCATTGATTTCGCAAAAAATTTGTTGAGGCGCCTATTCACCTCCTCTAGTCCCAATCTTGTTTCTACAATTGGTATCAAATCCAGTTTGATCACTTGTTGACCTTAACCGGGTTTGTGATCCGTTGGCGAAATGGAGAGAAGTGGAAAGATTCCATTGTTCGATGGAAGAGACTTTTCATACTGGAAGGTGCGCATTGTGGCTTATCTTCTAAGCCAAAGAAGTGCAATATGGGAAGTAGTTGATTTCAACTATGAGATCTCTACTGCTCGCATGACTCATGTTCAAATTGAACAGTATGAGTTTGATAGGGTTTAGCACCTCCGTACTGGCTGGGCGATCTGGACTACTCCAAGTGTCTTCCATGAAGGCACTAGTCAGATTAAGGCCAGACGCCAAAGCATTTACAACCAAGAATACCAAATGTTTGTGCAAGAGCCTGGTGAATCTTTGGATGCTATGTTTACTCATTTTGATGTAATTGTTAACAACCTTAGATCCACTAGTGTTTTGCCCTACTTTGACTATGAGAGGGGGATCAAGCTTCTCTATGCTGTTGACCGTAGCATATAGGAAGTGAAGATCTTGAGCATTGAAGAGTCACCAAGTTATGACACATTAACTTGTGATGAACTCTTCAGCAAGCTCAAGTCCATCGAGATAACTAAGGCGGCTTGGATAGGTCTTGGAAACCCCTTGTCTCAGAACATGGTGTTGGTTTTCGGAGCGAATGGTGGCAATCAGACTAGAGCAAGCTTCTCTTGTGCTAATACTTTATCAAGTGGTTTTGCTTTGTCTTCTTTGGTTTCTATCACAGAGGAACAGGTAGACACTTTGGATGATAAGGACCTTACTCTCACTGTGAAGTTCACCGGCTTCTACAACAATCGCTGGGACCGAAGAAGAGGCGGTGATACTACCCACTTGAAGGCAGACTGCCCCAAGCTCAAGAAGAGGGAAGACCAAGACCACAACAAGCACAAGATGAGGAATAAGAAGCCCTTCTTCAAAAAGAACCACGATAAGATGGCCAAGAAGGCAGCCAATGCAGCTTCTAGGGTGTGCGTGGATGCTCTTAGCGACATCGACACCTCTTCTAGCTCGGAGGAGGAAGAGCTACTGGTGAAGGACAAGAAGAAGAAGAACAAGAACTTCATCGGCCTCTACTTCATGGCGGATGACAACAACGACAACGACCCCCAGCTTGATCTCTTCGAGGTATTACCTTCCTACGATCAGCTTTCTATCCAAGTTGATACCTTGAATGATTCTCTCCTTACTTAAGAAAGTTGTGCGTGAGTTGAAGGAGCTTAGGCCTAAGTATGAGTCTGTTTCTTCTGAGCTTGCATTGCTTAGGTTTAGGTCTGATGATGAGAAGCGTAAGAGTTGTTTGTTGGTTGTGACTAAACTTGCCGAGCTTCAGAATGTGCATGCTCAAGTTGCTAGTCGGCTTGAGAATGCCGAGAAGAAGCTCCTTGAGGAGGAGTCTAGGTCTACTCTGTTAGGTTCTTACAAGAATTTTCCTTTGCTTGCAAAGGATGTTGAACTGAAAGACAAGCGCCTTAAAGATCTAGAATCTAGATTGGTGAGTGTTGGGTGTTCGAATGATATGCAGCCGAACTGTTCGACTTGTATAGTCTTTCAGAACAAGTTTAGCTGGGTTCAAGAGCAAGTTCAGAAACTCTTGTATACTTCAAGAGAAATTTGATTGCTTAAATAGAGTTAATAAAGCCCTTGAAGTTGAATTTGAAATTATCAAGAATAATACCTCCATTTCTAATGATGAATCTTGTTCTACTAGTGTCTCAAGCAACATTGATTGTTCTAGATGCAAAGATATTGATATTAATGCTTGTGCTACTAACTCTAAATCTATACAAGCACTAGCAAGCCAAAATGAGAAGCTTATGGGACTCCTTCACAATGGCCTTTTAAAGTGTCACATGGGTAGCAAGGCCCTCAAGGAGTATCTTGGTTATCAAAGAAGTAACTTCAACCATGAAGGACTTGGATACTATCCTCCCAATGGAAATAAAGTTGAAACCTTGGTACAAAAGAAAGGATTCATCAACTTTGTCAAATCCAAAAGTACCCAAAACTATATTCATACACCTCAAGCTACTTTTGATGCATCATATGTGCTTAAGAAAAATAGTCATGGTAGAATTGTTGCTAAGTATGTTGGTGTTAGACATAAGCATGTTTTTATTAAGAAATTCATTTGGGTACCAAAAGTGCTTGCGACTAACTTGAAATGACCCAAGCAAGTGTGGGTACGTAAAATTAGAAATTGATCTATTATTGTAGGACTATACCTCTGGTGAAAGAAGTTGGGTAATCGATAGCTGTTGCGCAAATCATATGACCGGAGAGAAATCAATGTTCTCATCAATTGATACAAGTGGATCATCACATGATAATATTGTGTTTGGTGACAATGGCGAAGGAAAGGTAATGGGTTCAGGTAAAATTGCAATCTCAAACGACCTTTCCATATCAAATGTTTTGCTTGTAAAATCCTTGAACTACAATTTGCTATCCATACCTCAATTATGTGAAATTGGTTTCAATTGCTTATTTATCGATATTGATGTGATGGTCTTTAGAAGAGATGACTCCTCAATAGTCTTCAAGGGTCATATGAAGGGCAAGCTTTATCTTGTGGATTTTTCATCGGATAAATCAAGCCTTGAGACTTGTTTGATGGCTAAATCTAGTATGGGGTGGCTATAGCATCGTAGGCTAGACCATGCCGATATGAGGAATCTTAACAAACTTCTAAAGGGTGAGTACATTTTGGGACTAACAAATATTTCCTTCAAGAAAGATAGGATTTGTAGCATATGTCAAGCCAGAAAGCAAATTGGAGCACTTCATCCCACCAAGAACATCATGACGACCAAAAGACCTTTGGAGCTACTTCATATGGATCTTTTTGGTCCTATTGCTTACATAAGCATTGGTGCTAACAAATATGGATTAGTAATTATTGGTGATTACTCTCGTTTTACTTGGGTGTTATTTTTGCATGACAAGAGTGAAACTCAATGAACATTCAAGAAATTTGCAAGAAGAACCCAAAATGAGTTCAACTTGAAGATAAAGCAAATTATAAGTGACAATGGGAGTGAATTCAAGAACACTCAAATTGAAGAATTTCTTGATGAGGAAGGAATCATGCATGAATTTTTGGCACCATATTCCCCTCAACAGAATGGGGTTGTCGAAAGAAAGAACTGAACGCTCATTGAGGTGGAAAGAATAATCCTTGATGAATACAAGATCTCCGATAGCTTTTAGGCAGAGGCCATCAACACCTCGTGTCACACAACAAACCGGTTGGATCTTCACCAGATCTTGAAGAAAATATCATATGACCTACTTACTGGTAACAAACTAAATGTCTCATATTTTTGTGTTTTTGGAAGTAAGTGTTTTATTCTCAACAAGAAGCAAAAATCCTCCAAATTTACTTCTAAAGTAGATGAAGGTTTCTTGCTTGGATATGGATTAAATACTATCCATACCATGTTTTTAACAAAACCACCAGTTGTGTTGAAATCGCGCGTGATGTGATATTTGATGCAACTAACAGCTCTCAAGTAGAGGAAGTTGATCATAATGTTTTAGGTGATAAAGAAATTCCAAGTGAAGAAACCAAGAGGATGGCGATTGGTGAGATAAGACCACAAGAGCCTAAAGAAGATTTAAATCAATCATCTTCATCAATTCAAGTGGAGCTTCCAACCTCAAATCATGATCAAGAAGAATCCAACACATGCCTTGATCAAGATAAAGAATATCAATTTGAACCTTAATCACAAGTGCCACACCCTAGAATTCATCAAAGTGTGCAAAGAGATTACCCCGCCGACAATATTCTTCGTGACATAAATAAGGGAGTCTCTACTAGATCTCGAGGTACTAATTTTTGTGAATATTACTCTTTTGTATTCTCTTTGGAACCTTCCAAGGTAGAAGACGCACTCGAAGATCCGGATTGGGTGATGGCAATACGAGAAGAGTTGAACAACTTCACCCGAAACAAAGTATGGCCATTGGCGGAAAGGCCCAACCAAAATGTGATTGGTACCAAATGGGTGTTCCGCAACAAGAAAGATGAAAATGGGATTGTGAAAAGGAGCAAGGCAAGGCTAGTTGCACGAGGCTTCACAAATTAAAGATTTGGACTTTGGTGAGACATATGCCCCGCTGCTAAATCAGAGTCAATATGTATATTACTTGCTTTTGATACTCACTGTTGGGGGGAAAATAAGCCAGCTTGAGGATAATAGTTGAAGATCACCATTCTGATCCCCCCAAACCCTCTGCTAGAAGCTCGATCTCCGATATCATCAGATCCTCTCACGATATCCCTTCGCGCATACGAAGCCTTCCCTTGACTCCGCCGGCTCAACCCCCCGAGGCCTTCCAAAACACGGCCTCCCGAAGCCTCGATCTTCCGAAGCTTCGGCCTCTCGAAGTCCTGGCCCTTCGGGGTCCCACCTCCCAACGCCTTTACCTCCATGCTCTACGCCTCCCAAGGCCCTCGCCTCGGGATGGTTAGGCCACCTTGCCGAAGACAGCAGGATGAGTCAGCAGGCCCTGGGAAGATCTGCCAGAAGGAGAGCGCCGATTGTGCTTTGCCTGCCAGGAAGTGACCAGCATTAAAGGCCTTGGCTGATCGGCGCTGCTCTGGCATCCTGGCGTAGTGAGGGCTATCCAGACACCCCTGGCAAGGCAGCGCTGGGCCGCAATTGGTGACCGGCTCACCCCTTTGAGGGGGCAGGCACCATGATAGTTACAACGATAGATATTTATCTCCCAGGTAGGGTAGAAAAGTAGTTATCTGAGATAAGGCCCAGTAAATCGGTCGGATCCCAGATATTGGTACATTATGGTAACTTGTACGCCAAGTTACGCACGGCCCTACAAATAGGGGCCATAGCCACCTGGCCAAAAGGAGAGGGCTAGACGGTAGAAAGACACAGAGGTGAAAAACACCAAGTCATGCTGTGATACTCCCCCTCCAGATCGATCTATTTTTTCTACCATCAATACATTCATAGTGTTCCTTCCTCTTAAACTTCATCTCCAAGCTTGAGTCTTCTCCTTAGAAGAAACTCTCGCCGCACTTGCTGGGGCAAGACGAACTCTTGCTCCAACACTCACCATGATTTCAAGCTTTATCAAATAGATGTGAAGAGCGCATTTCTCAATGGACCCATCACGGAATTAGTATATGTTGAACAACCTCCCGGGTTTGAGGATCCCAAATTCCCATCTCATGTCTATAAACTCCATAAGGCACTCTATGGGCTTAAACAAGCTCCTAGAGCATGGTATGAGTACCTTAAGGATTTTCTAGTCAAAAATGGCTTTGAAATTGGGAAAGTTGATACTACTCTCTTTACTAAAAAGCTTGATAATGATTTATTTGTGTGCCAAATATATGTCAATGACATTATATTTGGTTCTACTAACAAGTCTTTTAGTGATGAATTTAGTAAAATGATGACCAAGAGGTTTGAGATGACGATGACAGGAGAATTGAAGTTCTTTCTAGGATTTCAAATCAATCAACTCAAGGAAGGCACGTTCATATATAAAACCAAGTACATCAAGGATATGATCAAGAGATTTGACATGGAGAACGTCAAGCCTATTCGCACTCCAATGCAAGCTAATGGCCATCTCGACCTCAATAATGATGGTAAACCCGTGGATCAAAAGGTATACCGTTCCATGATAGGCTCAATGCTTTGTCTTTGTGCATCTAGGCCCGATGTTATGCTTAGTGTATGCATGTGTGCAAGATTTCAAGCCGCTCCAAAGGAGTGTCACTTAGTGGTCGTTAAGAGAATTCTTCGATATTTAGTTCATATATCTAACCTAGGGCTTTGGTATCCTAAAGGTTCGAGTTTTAATCTCATTGGGTATTCCGATGCGGGTTATGTGGGTTGTAAAGTGGATAGGAAAACACCTTGGATACATATCAATTCTTGGGTAGGTCTCTAGTGTCGTGGTCTTCCAAGAAATAAATCTTCGTAGCCCTATCCACCGCTGAGGCGGAATACGTTTCTGTGGGTAGTTATTGTGCACAATTGCTTTGGATGAGGCAAACATTGAAAGATTATGGAATTTATATGAACAAACTGCCTCTCTTGTGTGACAATGTAAGTGCAATCAAGATAGCCAACAACCTCGTCCAACATTCCCGAACCAAGCACATAGATATCCGACACCACTTCCATCGTGATCACTCGATAAAGTGAGACATAGACATACAACATGTATGGATGGAAAAATAATTAGCGGATATCTTCACCAAGCCCCTAGATGTGCATAGGTTTTGTGAGTTGAGAAATGAGCTAAATATCCTAGATTCTCCAAACATGGCTTGACCGCTTACATAAAATGTTTGTATATTTGCCTATGAGTTCGAACTAATATGGTGAAATTGTCTTGGCAATGTGTTGTTCTCTCAATGAGCATACACAACCACATGGCATGAATAAATTGATATTTTTGCAAAAAAAAGGGGTGACCCTAGGGTGACTTATGTGTAAAATGTGAATCTAGTGCTAAGAGATCTCATTCTAAATGAATTTTGGTCCTAGTACAATATTTGATTAATACAAGACAAATCTCTAAGTAAATTCACCATTGTTTGTTCCATTTGCTCTTTTTGATCGCTTGTCAGATATATTGGTTCATCTTCATACCAATTTATCCATTCTGATCTTCGGATTGTGTTGATCCGCTTGTGATTATAGCTTTTATTGATTGTGTGTTTGCTGATCACAAGTGAAAAAAGATCCAAAATGTTCGGCTGATCAACCTCTCTAAAAGTCCTTCCAAATCTCAGTTTCAAATTCCATCAAAAACCTCTGTTTTGCTGAAAATTTCCACATATCAAAATATCTGGTGTCTTGGACCAAAACATATGATCCGTTAAAACTCCTAGATTCTTCCCTCAAAATATCAGAACATCGGGACTTCTGATTTGTATATCGGAACTTCCAATCTTCAGTCTTTCCGAACTGATCCTTTGGCCGGAACTTCTGATGTGTGGAAGTTTACAACACCTTTTACCCTCGGTGAAGCGTTTTCCTCCTAATTCTATCACTTTCACCATTGCCTCTCACCTTGGTCTTGCGCTCCACCGGCGACTAGACATTCCGAGCCATCAGAACCTCCGGTTCTTCCTTCGATTTGGGTTCTCCCTCATCCAGAGAATTCAAGTATTTATGTTCTTCTTTGGTATGTGCTCTCCCTCAAGATATCTTCGTCCACTTATAGGGTTTCTTGAAATCTTAAGTCTCTTGTGAATCCCTTTAGTGGAAGTACAGTATGTGGTCCTTAGATGTTAGACCTCTACTCATCCCTCATGGTTGTTGGTAAAAATCATAGAAATCTTGATTTTGGTGCTGGACTGTGAAAGTCGGAACGTTCGGTCAGGGACATCAGAACTTTCGATCCATGTCAGAACTTCCGATTAATCCCAAGTCTTTACGCATAGCTATCTATCTTAGGATCGGTGATGGAAGGTGGACATGTTTATGACAGGAGGATCAAAGCTAGAACCAATTCATCTCAACCAAAAATCTCAAGACAAAGAAAGAACATAAAGCAAGCAGCTAGCAGGGGCAGAAATCTAAATCCAGCTATGCCCGAAATTGAGCAAAGCCCTCAAACTGCTAATGTTGGAAGAGGTGGTTCTCAACCACCTAGAAGAGTTGGCACCTCTAGTGCTCAGGCAGAAACTGAGCAAGATGTTGAGATGAAGCCACAAGAGGAGATTGGACTCTTGAGGATGCACGTGTCTAACAGAGCTAATAATCACCCAAGCCATTGCATCAGCTACAAGGGCAAATTTGCTGTTGTCAAGAAACAAAGAGAATCATATCCTTTTGAGTTTGATAGGTTCTCCACTGATAATCATTTTTGGACCTTCTTTCAGCAGGATTACTATGAGTCAGTGATTCTTCCCATGAAGTATCCCACATCTCGTATGCAGTGGATTGATTGGAGCCACATGAAGATCCAAGATAATGACATTTTTAATGAAGTAATTGCAACTTGTGAGTTTCATAATCTAAAGGGTATCATGGCATTTGAATATCCTTGATGTGAAGAAGTGATTGCCTAGTTTTATGCTACCTATTATGTTGGTCATGATGCTACAAGGACTATTCATTGGATGGCAAATGGTACTTGGTACAAGATCAAATATTCTGCTTTTGCTAAACTTTTGGGTTTCACTGCAGATGATTGTCGCAACACTGACATAATCAATAATGGAAATGTCATGGAGACAGAAGAGATGCAGTTCATGTATGATATGGATGAAGAATACAAGCATGGCAAAACAAAAGGTCTTCTTCCTTTTTATGCTTATCTTAACATGATGGTGAGGAAGACAATTGCACCTAAAGATGGAGATGCCAACAGTATTCTTTCTTATACCAGGAACTTGCTTGCAAGAATGAAGGGTAACACAAAGTTTGATGTGTTTAACTTCATCTGGGAGGAGATTCACTTTACCTCTCCTTATCCTAAGAGATGATATTGCTATGGACCTTATATCATGTTTATGATTGAAAAAGTCACTAACCTCTCTTTTCACAAGGAAGTGAAGCACTCGAGGATGCAAATAAGGGTGATTAAGCATGTTTGTTCCTCTCTGAGTGTAGAGTCACCACCACCAGAATCAACTTCTTCTTCCTCCACCCTTTGAATCTTAAGTCCATCTTTTGCTTATGCAAGAGTACTTCTGTAAGAGTTCAAAAGGAGATCCATAGGCACCTGGATATTCAGCCACCTTGCTCTCTTGATGGTTCTGAGGTTGAGGACAGTGATGATGATGTGATAGAAGATCCTTTCAGTACAGTTCCTGCTCATGCTTCTGCTTCCGAGTTCGATGGAGATGAGGACGATGATGATTAGGACATCAATGAGTAGACGACTATCTTAGCTTCTTTCTTCTTTTTTGTGTGTTGATGCCAAAGGGGGAGAGAAAAGCTTAATCATATTTTACGACATCTTCATTTCCTTTCCTTTGTTGTCAGTCGAACTTGTTTTATGTATTGAACATTGTTTATGTTGGGAAATGGGCAGGCTACGCTAGCCCAAAACAAACTTTTTCTACTGCATTTACCTAGAAAACTATGCTAGTACGAGATCATAGATCATTACCGCTTGATGTGTAGTGTGGCGGAAGAAGTTGGAGCAGACCAATCTAACGTCGTGCGTGTCAAACTCCTCGAGCAGCTTCTTGATCAGATCCGCAACCAGCCCTGCGCAGGTGGTCATGCTCCCCGACCAACTCTGAGCAGGTGGTCGTGCTCCTCGACTAGTTCCTTGACCTGCTCTCAATCAGGTCTGTTGCATCCTCAACCAGTTTTGAGTGGTCATGTCGTGCTGTCGAACCGGATCCGAGTAGTCACGTTGTGCTCCGCGATTAGATGAGAAGGTACGTCGACCAGTTCGTCACGACGGGTGACTAGTCACAAACACGTCGTGATCAACACACCGAGAAGATTTGCGCCGCAATAGCAGTAGCACCTCTACGGTATCCACACATACTGAGCAGAAACGCCAAGCGCCGATGTGCTAGCACCGCACTTGCGGCTAAGGTTTTGGGAGATCGTGTAGAAGGCTGCGGCTAGGGTTTTGGGAGATCGTGTAGAAGGCTGCGGCTAGGGTTTTGGAGTGGCTCAACATTAACATGCCCTACCCATGCCTCTCCTTATATAGAGCTCGCCAATGGGCTCCCACATTGGATACCCTTTAGGACTCTAATTTTTCATGTATCACAATCCAATTAAAACCCATATGAATCCAATTCGCATGTTTTGTTCTAACCCATTAAGTTTGTGACCCGTTAGGTTCATGTACAAATGACTATGACTCAGAAACCCTTTCCAAATCGAAATCAATAGCGATTCCTAGCAGAACATGTTGACTCTCGAGTATACACAAAAGATCATATCGGCTAAACCTTAATATACACATGCACTGATCCCTTTACCTCATGATACCAGTCAAGCTCAAGGTAAGATACGTGTCACCCTTATGATCGCTCGACCATTCACTCGATCAAGTAGTGGATTCATCATGACTAACTCTTTAATCATATTGGTATGGCCATGCACTTTCTCGATCCAACTACCACGAGGGGCCCAGAGATATCTCTCCCATTATCAAGGAGGGATAAATTCCATCTTGATCGCTCACACCCCACGACATGTTTCATGATAAGCCCGAAAACTACCTTTATGACTACCCAGTTACAAAATAGCGTTTGGCAGCCTCAAAGTATCTCACTACACATTCTGGGAATCAATGATGATCTCAGGTCTAAGGATCCTGCAGGTACATCATTTGAGATAACAACTGATGGAACATCATAGATAACAACTGATGGCATATCATTAATAACAATCCCAGCAGTATCTCAAGGTGGGTCTATCCAACATCATGTTCTCTAACATAGATTTTCGCATTATTGACTTGGTATCTCTATACCTGTGATCCATGAAACGTGATCGTCAATCAATACATATGCTGGTCATATGTATCATCACAATGATATGCGACCAGGGATCGACTAAGAATAACATCATGATATAAACAAAGTTCCATGAACAAGTTACATACTTGCCAATCAATGTAAAAGGTAGTTATTCTTAGAATAATATATTATTCAAAAATACATTAACATAGATATGTGATATAATAATCTTTATGATTATCTCTGGGGCATATCTCCTTCAATCTCCCACTTGCACTAGAGTCAATCATGTAAGTATCTAATACCCATAGCTCTCATGTGCGCCTCATACTTTGGCCGTAGGAGTGGCTTTGTCAGCAGATCAGAAATATTCAAATCTGTGTGCACCTTGCATATCTTCATGTCACCCTGATTTAAAATCTCTCGAATATGGTGATAGCGCCGCTGTATGTGCTTGGACTTTTGATGCAATCTAGGTTCTTTGGCTTGTGCAATTGCTCCACTATTATCACAATAGAGATCCATTGGACTAGAAGCACTAGGCACCACACCTAACTCAGAAACAAACTTTCTGATCCAAATAGCCTCCTTTGCAGCTTCAGAAGCTGTGATATACTCGGCCTCCGTCATGGAACCGGCCACCGTTTCTTGCTTGGAACTCTTCCAACTCACTGCTCCTCTATTGAGGCAAAACACAAAACCAGATTGCGATCTCGAATCGTCCTTGTCGGTTTGGAAGCTAGCATCGGTGTAACCATTTACAACGGGCTCCTCCTCACCTCCATAGACTAGGAACATATCCATAGTTCTTCTCAAGTACTTGCTGATATTCTTTACTGTTGCCCAATGAACTTCACCCGGGTTTGATTGGTATCTACTCGTAACACTTAGAGCATAGGAGACATCTGGGCATGTACAAAGCATGACATACATGATGGATCCAATAGCAAAAGCATACGGGATCACACTCATTTTCTCAAGCTCATCAATGGTTGAAGGACACTGACTATTGCTGAGAGTGATGCTACGTGACATTGGCAAAAAAACCCTTTTTGGAATCCTTCATATTGACACTCAATTGCTTTGACACCATCCAGGGGATCAACCAAGTTCCAAACTTGATTATCGTGCATGGATTCTATTTTGGATCTCATGGATCCAAGCCATCTGTCAGAGTCTGGTCCCACCACCACTTCTGAGTAGGTATTAGGTTCATCACTGTCCAACAATAATATATCGTGCTGCTCCGTGGTTAGGAACATAAACCTTTCAGGTGCACGACTGATCTTTTCCGATCTTGGGGCTGGTGTCTCCACAACATGTTCTGTAACATCCAATTGTGGTTCAGTAGGAGCTGAAACACTTTCTAATGGTTCTCGAATCTCTTCGAGTTGCATCATGCTCCCAATGATGTTCCTTGAGAGAAACTCTTTCTCCAGAAAAGCACCACTCCGGGTGACAAATACTTTGCCTTCTTCCCGATCATAAAAGTAATATCGTTTGGTTTCCCTAGGATACCCCCACAAAGAAGCATTTATCTTATTTGTGAGTGAGCTTATCTAATGTCAAATATTTTACACAGGCCTCACAACCCCAGATCTGAAGAAAAGACAACCCAAGACACTTCTCGATCCATATCTCATATGGTGTCTTCTCTACAGCTTTAGATGGAACCCTATTTAAAGTGAACGCAACAGTTTCTAGAGCGTATCCCCAGAAGGATAATGGAAGATTAGATTGGCTCATCATGGACCAGACCATATCCAACAAAGTATGGTTCCTCCGTTCGAACACTCCATTCCATTGAGGCATCCCTAGTGGAGTGAACTGTGAAATAATTCCACATTGCTTTAGATGATCACCAAACTCATGGGTCAAATATTCAAGTTGGCAAAAATTAATTGTCTTGCCAAGTTGATTTTGTGCTTAATTCTGAAACTCCTTAAACTTTTCAAAGGACTCAAACTTGTACCTCATTAGGTAGATGTAACCATATCTACTAAAGTCATCGATAAAAGTAATGAAGTACTAAAAACCACCTCTAGCGATAGAGCTCATTGGTCTACATACATCGGTATGTACAATGGCCAAGAACTCACTCGACCTCTCTCCATGACAGGTGAAAGGCGTCTTAGTCATCTTGCCAAGTAAAAAAAATTCGCATGTATCAAATGATTCAAAATCAAATGAATCAAGAAGACCATCTTTATGGAGCCTTTGCATGCATTTCTCAATTATATGACCTAAGCAACAATGCCAAATAAAAGTGGGATTCATGAATTAAACCGAGGCTTCTTCATATTAATGTCATAGATAGGGACATCCTCAATATCTAGAATATATAATCCATTCACCAATGGACACTTACCATATAGCATACCATTCAAATAAATCAAACAACACTTGTTTTTTTTATTATGAAATCATATCCATCTTCTTCCAAACATGAACAAGAGATAATGTTTTTGCCCATGGCAGGAATGTAATAACAAATATTTAATTCCAAAACTAATCCTGAGGGTAGCGATAAGGAATAAACACCGACGGCCAACACAACAACTTTTGCACCATTGCCGACACGAGCATCCATCTCGCCTCTCGCATACATCCTAGTCCTTTTCAGTTCCTGCAATGATTTGCAAGTATGAATCATTGATCTGGTATCAAATACCCATGAATCATTAGGACGCGTAGCAAGATTAATTTCAATAACATTTATACCTGAAGTTGAAATCTTACTTCCCTTCTTCTTCTTGAGTTCTTCCAAGTATAGCTTGCAGTTCCTTCGTCAGTGGCCAGGCTTATGGCAGTGGTGGCAAGCATCAGAAGCAGCATGGCCAGTCTTGGACCTTCCAACAGGTTTAGGCTTTGAGCTCGAGATCTCATCTGGCGCTTTAGCTTTGGCTTGTGCTTTCTCTTCTTGCTATCCTCCTAAACCATCATCACACGACTAGAGCTTTTCTTAATACTTTCCTCAGTGGTCTTAAGCATCCCATACAATTCGGCCATGCTCTTCTCCATGCTATTCATATGAAAATTCAAAATGAACGGCTTGAAGCTCACAGGGAGCAACTGGAGAATCACATTCGTACCCAACTCAGGATTAAGGGAAAACCAAGTTTTTCCATACTCTCAATGTAACCAATCATCTTGATCACATGAGGACTAACTGGATTGCCTTCTGTCAACCTGTACGCAAACAAGGACTTGGAGGTGTTGAACCTCTCGACCCTAGCTTGGTTCTCAAACATGCCTCACTGTCCCACAATCATATCATGATCATCCGCATTCTCATATTACTTTTGAAGCTCAGATGACATAGTGGCAAGCATGATACAGCTAACATCAAGTGAATCGTTGGTATGTTTCTTGTAAGCCCTCCGATCAGTGGCATATGCATTATCAGCTAGTTCATCAGGATAGGGAACCTCTAAAACATACTCCTTTTTCTCTTGTTTGAGAACAATTCTCAGATTTCTATACCAATCAATAAAGTTTGTTCCAGATAACTTTTCTTTTTCAAGAATCAAACCCAAATTAAAACTGGAATTGACGTTAATAGTATGTGCCATGATCTACAACAGAAATAAATATGCAAAGTTTAGCGCTATGTTTATGTAAACCTTTCATTAAACAATTTAACAAAACATACTCCAACTATATCTTCTAAAACAACGACATATAGAGAAACAAGATCCATATTCAACTAGGTTCTAGTGAGCTTTGACATCACTGCTAGAAACTTAGGTGACATAGGTAAGCAACATCTTGCTAATCACATCCCTATATGATTCTTATTTGTTGGGTGGCATAGAATGCCTTGACGCCCAACACTATGCCCCAAGGCCCAAAACCGTTTTAATAGCTTTGTTAAGTAAACCAACACTATGCGTGTGGATGTTCGACATCCACCCTAACTGGTTAAGATAAAAGATGGCACCCTGCTTTGGCAAACCTACCAAACAATGATCAAAACCTAAGTAGGTGCAGCTATTGGAAGGGCATCAATTATTCTTCATTTTCTGAGGGAAGCTACTCTATCATGTAAACATATCCATTTCATAGAAAACATGAATAAAATAACATGACAGGAACAAAGATAAACATCACAGGCAATCATATTCACTGTGACATAGTATGGCCCCTTCACATGGTGATCTCAATCGCCATGGTCCCTGTCCTCCGGGTTATCACGCTCCAAGTCTCCACGATCATGTATTAGTCTATTACACCTAATAGCACTAGACAAATTACATGAGAAATAGAAGCATCATAAGTCAGTACGCAAGCTGTTATACAATAATATAACAACCTTTGGCTGTAATAAATCATGACACGCAGGCCATAAAAATTACACGCATGCAACATATACTCATAAATGCCATACTATTCATACCATTCCCTGCAAAAACAAGTTAAGTGCAAAATCGAATTCTAACAGGATGATGAAAACATGTTATCCCCAAAAAACCTAGGCTCGGATAGCACTGTGGTCCCGCTAGCTGGTTAGCAGGTGGGGATCGAGGGGGAAGACGCCCCCGCGAGTTTCAGGGCAATGCCCTGAAAACCTCTCAGAAATTCATAGATAGTATCTATGAAATCGCTATGAAAATCTCATCAGATTGATCATATCAAGCTGATTCTGAGTCATTCACAATGCCTCAATTTTCATTGGATCAATCATATTGATCATCGTGTGAGGTTTTTTTGGAAATGACAATAAAACGTACAACCTTGATCTGCTGTTCTCCCGACCACTAAGCGGCGCGCACTGTCAGCCCCAATGGTGATTCTAGCCGGTAGGGGCAAGTCGCACGCGCGGCTAGGTGGGAGATCGAGCTAATCTTTTTGGTCGTATGGTTCCACCGACTCACACCTTATCCGACCTCAATTACACCAAATTGTGTAGTGACCGATCCATCACATGAACCGAACACTAAAATAATAGATCCAATCTGTTACTACCACATATCACATATATGTGACCGATCCAGATAAAAAAATACGCAAGATGGCTCTGATACCACTGTTGGGAAACAGCCAGGCTACGCTAGCCTAAAACAAAAAATTTCTACTGTATTCACCTAGGAAACCATGCTAGTAGGAGATTATAGATCGTTACCGCTTGACGCGTAGTGCAGCGGAAGAAGAGTTGGAGTAGATCAATCCAACGTCATGCGCGTCAAACTCCTCGAGCAACTTCTCAATCAGATCTGCGACCAGTCCCGCGCAGGTGGTCATGCTCCCTGGCCAACTCCGAGTAGGTGGTCGTGCTCCTCGACTAGTCCTTCGACCAGCTCCCGATCAAGTCTGTCGTGTCTTCAAGTAGTTTTGAGTGGTCGTGTCGTGTTGTCCGACCAGATCCGAGTGGTCACGTTGTGCTCCATGGTCAGACGAGCAGGTACGTCGACCAGTTCATCACGGCAAGCGACCAGTCCAGAACACGTCGTGATCAACTCACCGAGAAGATCAGTGCCGCAATAGCAATAATGCCTCTATAATATCCACACGTACTAGGCAAAAACACTGAACGTCGATGTGCTAGCACTGCATGCGCAGCTAGGGTTTTGAGAGAACGTGTAAAAGACTGAGGCTAGGGTTTCAGAGTGGTTCAACCTTAGCATACCCTACCCACTCCTCTCCTTATATAAAGCTCATCAATGGGCTCCCACGTTGGAAGCCCTTTAGGACTCTAACTTCTCATGGATCACAATCCAATCAAAACCTATGTACGAATCCAATTCACATGTTTTGTTCCAACCCATTAAGTATGTGACCTGTTAGGTTCATGTACAAACAGCTACGACTTAGAAACACTTTCCATACCGAAATCAATAGCAGTCCCTAGCAGGACATGTTGACTACTGAGTATACACAAAAGATCATATTGGCTAAACCTTTATATACACATGGATCGATCCCTTCGTCTCATGATACCAGTCAAGCTCAAGGTGAGATACATGCTACCCTCGTGATAGCTTGACCATTCACTCGATCAAGTAGTAGATTCATCATGACTAACTCTTTAATCATATTGGCATGGCCATACACTTTCTTGATCCAACTACCTCGAGGGGCCCGGAGATATCTCTCCCGTTATCAAGGAGGGGCAAATTCCATCTTGATTGCTCACACCCCACGACATGTTTCATGACAAGCCTGAAAAATACCTTTATGACTACCTAGTTACGGAATAGCATTTGGCAGCCTCAAAGTATGTCACTACACATTCTGGGAATCAATGATGATCTCAGGTCTAAGGATCATGCAGGTACACCATTTGAGATAACAACTGATGGCACATCATAAATAACAATCCCAGCAATATCTCAAGGTGGGTCTATCCAACATCATGTCCTCTAACATAAATATCCACATTATTGACTTGGTATCTCTATACCTATGATCCATGAAACGTGATCATCAATCAATACATGTGCTGGTCTTATGTATCATCACAATAATATGCGACCAGGGATCAACTAAGAATAACATCATAATACAAACAAAGAGTTTAATGAACAAGTTACATACTTGCCAATCAATGTAAAAGGTAGTTATTCTTAGAATAACATATTATTCAAAAGTACATTAACATAGACATGTGATATAATCATCTTTATGATTGCCTCTGGGGCATATCACCTTCAGTTTAATGTATTGTAAAAACTTTATTGTGCTAGTGTGATGTAATGTTCTACTCTTATGTATTGTGGATGCTATGTCATATGTCGAATGTTTAATTATGTTTCATATTGTGTGAGCTATCATGCCATATGCAATTTCTTTTGATATATGTGAGATGACATGCTCTATATATTCATACGCTCTTATGCCAATATCGCACATGTTCATACTTGCACACCCACGAATGCAAAGATATAGGGTGAGCTTTCACAAAATTTTCTTTCAAGATGTGCATTTGTTTCTCAAAAACCAAATTTCATACAATGCACACCTTTAGGGGGAGCTCACCATATATCCTTGCATTCAAAAACAACTTCATTTAAAATCTCTTGTAAGCTTTAATTGTTTTATCATCAATCACCAAAAAGAGGGAGATTGAAAGTGCATCTTGGCCCCCTATGTGGGTTTTGATGATTGACAACAAACGACTAAGGCACTAATATGTTCAACGAGTATTTCAATAGGTAAAAGTCTCAATGATGAAAGCTAAATGATGTTGGTGATCCCTAAAATAAGTAAAGAAGATGGTGCGTGGTTATTCCTATAGTTATATAATTTTACTTTAATTTGAGTATAGGAATGTCGTAGTATTAAGAGGGATGCAATGTTAAAAGCTTTGTCAGGACCTTAGTGCTTAAAGTCAATCCTTAGAATGAGAGACACAATCCACAACATGGACACTTGTTTTCAAAACGTTCTGTTGATATTAGAAGTTCCAATATGTGTCAGAGTGTCCGACATATTAAAATTTTGAGCTCTCAGGAAGTTCTCTGTTGAATCAGAAGTTCTGATGTTTTGGATTAGAAGTTCCGATGTTGATCAGAGTGTCTGGTGTGTTAAAATTTTGAGTGCACGGGAAGTTCTGCTGAATTAGAAGTTCTAATGTTTTGGATCAGAAGCTTCGATGTTGATCCAAGTGTCCAGTGTGTTAAAATTTTGAATGCTCAGGAAGTTCCATGTTGAATCAGAAGTCGAAAGTCCCGATGTATTTAGTCGGAAGTTCCTATGTGTGTATATTTCCAAATTTGGTTTGGTTAGAGTAAGGCATAGATGTTAATTTGAATAGATCGGAAGTTCTAATCATAAGGTCAGAAGTTCCGATGTGGGCTGGAAAAGTACAAAACGGCTAGTTTTTGGAGGATACCCTATAAATACTCCTTTGGCTTACCCCCTCTAAGCTGCTACTGCCTTGAAAAGAAAACACCACTCTAGAGCCCTAAAGTTCACCTCTCCTCTCTCTTGCTTTGTGCTACATCTATAGAAGGGGATTTGAGTGAGAGATCTAGTGAAAGTGATTTCAAGTTCATCTTTGAGCATTAGATTTCATCTCCAAGCTTTGCTTCGAGTGCATTTGTTACTGTTGATTGAGGTCTCCTAGATGCCTAGGAGTCATTCACGAGCTACCGATTCACTTGTGGTGCACCGTGAGGAGTTTGTGAAGGCTGGATTCCACCTTTGAAAGGGAAGGAATACCAAGTGGAGCTGAGGACTGCTTTGTGCAATCTTGTGAGGAAAAGGGTTGAAAGAGACCCGGCTCAAGTGCGACCGAGCCCCTAAATGGAGACGTAGGATCCCCTCAAGTATTCAAACTTTGGGAACAAATTTGTTGCGTCTCCCTCTTTGGTTATTTCTTATCTCTTATGCAATTTCAAGCAATTCATTTACTATCTTGAGTTAGACTTTGTGCTTGTTGGTTTTACTTCAAATTGAATAGCATCACACCATGTTGCATCAAGCATTTTATAGCTTAACTTATTATTATTTGAAGAGCTAGCTAAGTTCATTTTTCAAGCATATTGGAAGTTCTGATCAGAATATTCGATATCTATTTCTGTTGTGTTATTCTTTTATAATATTTGAAAAAGCGCCCATTCATCCCCCTCTAGGCCGTATCTCAATCCTTCACCTCTGCTTTGACCATCTTCTTCCAGAGGCAACATTCATAGAGGCCATGGTTGTTGGTCTAGTGGAGGTCACACCAAGGCTTACCATCACATTCTCAGGAGCCTGGTGTAAAACTCTTGCTCTGGGATGAACCAGAGTGCTTGTCGGGACAAGTATCAGGCAAATCTGCAAAACCTTCATCAACATTAATTTTTAGGCCCTTACCTCCCTTAGTGTTCTTCTTGTGCTTGCTCTTAGCCGTGTCACTGTCGAGCCCGAGTTGATGGTGCTTGATGCACTGGACCTTTTCCTTGATGAAGAGGAGCGCAACCTTGGGCTCCTTCACCGTCTCGAGCTCCTTTTGAGTGACATGTTCAATGCATTGTTGGCTCTTCACTCCTTGAGTGAATGCTTGGAAGAAATCATAGCCGTTGATCTTGGGGATGTTGTTGAAGCAGCGCATGAACTTGCACAAGGTTTCTTTCTCTATTTGCTCGCAACGGTAGAGATCATTTTTTTTTGTGACAGGACAGATGTACGTACCTTGAAAGTTAGGTCATAGTACATAGTAAAGTTGCTACCAAGAGTAGATTATCCCCATTGATAGATTGATCAACAAGGTTTCGGCTGCCCCTTTAATGGTTGTGGGGAGGTAATTTGCCATTACCTTCTAGTCCTAACCTGCCACTTGGATGGCCATGGTGTAAATCTGGAGAAACTCAATAGGATTCATGCTCCCATTATACTTCTCGATCGACCTCAGATGGAACCTTGCTGGCCAGCTTACATTTCGTAGTTTCAGGGAAAAGGCCAAGAACCCGTTGATGGCACCCTTCTTGGTCCACCCTCGGGTTTTTTACCCACGAGGGTTCGGGATCGGCCCTGGCTTGAACGGCGTCGAATCATCTCCCGATAGGATTGTCAAGAGGTGGACGATGCTACATCAGAGGTCCTCAGGTGTCTCCAACGATCGATAATCTCTTGCAAGTCATTGATCGAATGACCTCTAGCTGGCGAGATCTTATGATGTTAGCCGCTCAATTGTCAGCCAGGGACGCCTTGTTTCAGGGGTTATGCTTCTCCGAGTCCGATCCATCTAGAGAAGGGTTGCTGCGTGACTTCCATCAATTGGAGCTATTCCTGGTGAGGGCCATATGGGAATTCTCGGCCTGAATGAGAATATCCTTCATCATGTTAGTCATCGTGTTCATCCAACCCTTAATGGCGGCGGGGGTTGTTAGATCTATAGTTGGAGGGTGCATAAGAGCCTCTTATAGAAGGAGCCTTTGTGCTATTGGAGATCCATAATATCGAGCCCCATGTTGATGGTTGGGAGACGGTAAACCCTGTGCTCCATTAAGGTTTTGGTCATAAGGAGGTGTGGCCAACAAAGGCCAGCCATCACCTGGACTAGGAGCATGAGGGATCTGAGAGTTTGCATAATTGTCACTACGATTCCCTAGATCATCACCCCGATCTTCAATGGTGAAGACTTCTTATGGGTAATCTCCACTAGAGGAGGAGTCTAGATCCATCATGTATTTTTTTATCGGATTGCTTTGGATAGGAATCTCAATAATCCACGCTCTTGGAAGCTACAAGGGAAGATCCCGACATGTGGTGAATAGGTCATTCACGATTGTCTTGGTAGCTGAGTGGTTTAAATTTATTGTCGTAGTCCTTGGTGCATTGATCCATGAAATGATTTACCTCATCACTAGAATATTCACCAGAAAGTTCTTTGTCGAAGTTCACCTGATCGATTGATGATTTGTCAGTGGGTGGGATGAAGTTGTTGTAGCACCCCTCATCTGTGAAACCGCTCCTCGGTGCAGACTTGGGCGAAGTCGACCACATGTTGTGTGCAGATTCTTCAATGCCACAATCCCCACGGATGGCGTCAGCTATCGATGATTGGTGAATAACATATCTTACAAATTTATAGAATAGATCATGGATGCTTCAAGTAGATGAATCAAAGGAACATACAGAGGGATTTTTATACAAATTTAGGTCTCCCTTAGGATAATAACTATATGTCATATTTGTCTTGGATTGATCTATAGGGCTGTTACATGGTGTGTGCGTCACTAGCCTAGATAGATCTAACATAGTCAGACAGCTTCCTTACGTATAGTCAAAGAAGATCTAGCTGTGAAAGTCTTGAAGAGCTCCCACATATGTGTGTTGGCTTCTAATGACTTGTAGAGACTTCTAACTTGTCCTCTGTAAGGTCCCCAGTTTCCGTATATATAGGGTGGCGTACGTCCTCTGGAGTCTTTGTTTCTGTTCTTGGAGATAAACTTCTCTATATACGAGATATCCTGGGTGCCTACAGACAATTTCCATTCATAAAGGGATCCTCTTCCAGGAGATAGAGATATGCCCCGAGAATAATGAGAAGCTCTGGAGTATCCGTATATGGTAGTTACCCACTAATCATCATCAAGCCCCCCATCAGAACGTGAAATGAGGCTTTGACTGGTCAAACACTTTGTTAGCAACCGGTCCCCTATTAGGATTATGCGCCCAATCGGGTCCTTTGGAGTTCTCATGTCATTTATTTGGGGTTCTGAATGCCTCTGAGTTCTAAGCAAGCCCTCGAGAAGGTATTTCATCTGAGTAGGATTCTTGTGGCGCCCGAAAATATCATCCCATTCTTACGAAAGGATGGGGAAAAATAGGATTTATTGCTGGCCAAGTTCAAAAGTTGGAATGTCGTACTGGACATTTTGGGTAGTGGTAAGAATCTTTTACCTAATAGGAGATCATGAGTACACTGGGAAAACACACGTGTCTGGCAGTGTGGTGCATCGGGTTCCCTAGGTTACTGCTCCCGCTTGCATCAAGCATTAAATGCGACATGACGGTAAAGTAGGAGATTGTGGCCTCGAGTTGTGCCACAGTATTAGTCAAAGAGACATTTTTGAGAGTCGCTGTTCCATATAAAAGCAAAGGGGATCCCTCCATTTTGTGCCTCTTGTGCCTTTGTTTGGCTCCAAAAAGCCCCAAAAACCCTCCTCATGCAACTCCTCTGATGCCAAAGGCCAAAAGAAGATCAAGAAGGTGGAGAGCTCCATCGTCGGTGAGATGGCAAGTGCGACCCCAGCATGGCAGGAGTCTGACATCACGGATGAGGCTCTGGACAAAGCGAAGCATGACGAGGTGATTCCTGCCCTGGCACTAATCGCCTGTGCACTAGCGGCGGGGTTGACAATCTCAAGCCCAGACTACCTAAATGGTGGTTTTCTCGGTTTCTTTCGTTGTGGTTTTCGCTTCCCCCCTTCTAGCTTTCTCCTTAAGGTGCTCTCTTTCTATGGCCTGGAGCTCATTCACCTCAGTCCCAACTCCATCGTCATGCTTAGCATTTTTTAACATTTGTGCGGGGCCTTCTTAGGCATACGCCCATCCCTTGACCTCTTCAGGTATTTCTACCTCTTGAAGGGGTTCCAGGGCAAGGTCCCTTGAACATGTTGTTTGTAGATTCTTCAATGACATGATCCCCACGGACGGCACAAGCTATCGATGATTGGTGAACCGCTGATCTTATGAACTTGTAGAATAGATCGTGGATGATTTGTGTAGATGAATCAAAAGAACATATAGAGGGGTTTTTATATAGGTTCAAGTCACCCTTAGGATAATAACCATATGTCCTATTTGTCTTGTATTGATTTCTAGGACTGTTACAAGGTGAGTGCGTGGCTAGCTTAGATAGACCTAACCTAGTCAAGTGGCTTCGTTGCGTGTAGTCGAAGAAGATCTTGTTGTGGAAGTCTTGAAGATGTGTGTTGGTTTCTAATGACTTGTAGAGACTTCTTCTGGCTTGTCCTCCATAGGGTCCCTAGGCTCCGTATATATAGGGGGCATCATACGTCCTCTGGAATCTCCCTTCCCGTTCTTATAGATAAATTTCACTGTATACAAGATTTCCTTAATGCCTACAGGCAGTTTCCATTCATTCAGGGATCCCCTTCCTGTAGATAGAGACATGCCCCATGAATAACGGGACACCTTGGGGTACCTGGATATTCCGAACCCCAATCTACGGGACTTGATACTCCTGGAGATCACGAAGACATATACTAGGAAGGTCTCAATCAGGTTATCCAAAATGAGTACAACTAGTATTTGGGCTGGATCCAGTTGCTTTGCCTTGACCGACAAGATGAAGGACTCCCTATTGACTAGGTCCAGGACTAAGGTGGTGCCAGGACCCCTTTATAAGGTGGGGACCCTGACCCCAGATGGAGAAGGGATGCATACAAAACTCGATGACTTCAACCTATAGTAGTATAGATCCAATCCCTCCATATACAACATCATTCACATAGGACATAAGGTATTACTCCGACTAGGGGGCCGAACCTATCTATATTGTGTGTCTTGTTTCCTGCTCGATCCCTGATCTCAAAGGTACCCCTATTTAATTACGGATATATTGTCAGGCACAAATCTTCAACAGTTGGTGTGCCAGGTAGGGGACTTTATCTATTTTTCAGGATCAATCATGTCTCAAGTGTGCATCTGCGTCGGATTCTCTGATACTAGCTTCTATGGTCACTTCGAGTCACACGACAGTCATCTTCGCATTGCCTCCTGTCGGCTTTGAGATCACCTTCAAAACTATGGCATACTGCTGGGACGATCAAGGTAGACTGATCCACACCAGTATCCTTGAGTCCAGCCCATTGGACACATACCACGAGGTGGTACACCTTGACTGGGATCCCAAGGAGCCTAACGTTCTTCAGTTCATGGACACCGACAGCGACGATGGAAGTCACGAGAGTGGCAACGATGGCTCCATTGATGGCCGAAGAAGCTGAACATGTTAATTCGTGTTCATGGCTAGAGTTGATGGCACACCCGCTGAGTAGATCGTGGAAGATCTGGACACTATAGTAAATAATGGTGTAGGAATCTCTGAGGATCCAATAGCTACTATAACCTTACATGCCCTGATACCACTCTTCATTGACAAAATATGGATAATCAGGTAAACCCTGATATTCGACGATGGCTTGTCATCCGGATGTGTCTCGATCAAGGGATGCCTCCACCAATAATAGCTCCAAGATTGAGGAATGAACTCCCTTAGAATAGTGGTCATGAGGCAACATCAGCTCGCTTACAACTGAGCGTTGTCAGCGGTGTATTCAATACTTTGAAAGCCAATGTTCAGGGTGCTCATTTGATTCTAAGATCTTCTCCTAAATTGGATCCAACGAATCCTTTAACCTCAATGGTCAATCAGTTGAAGACTTTTCTCGATGCGGCTCGGATCCAGGCTGCTCGAGCAAATAACCCTAACGACTCTAGGGACCCTAGCCGGCAAGGTGCAGGTTCGAGGAGTCACGCACATAGACATCTCGGGTTGAGGGATTACAAACAAAAAGCTCGGGTGGTCAAGCTTGAGCATAGCCCTGTAGGTCAAACTGTAATTGCCCCATCCATAGGCGCAGGAACCAGGAAGACATGAGGAACCACATCCCTCATGACAGGCATGACTTATAGGAAGTGATTGACAACTGCCATGAGGAACACCGTGAAGATGACTATCATTATAACAACCGTAGATCTCCAAGGGGAAACAGTCAACATGACTCCCTTGTTTGAAGGAACAGGCATGATAGTCCTCCCCCATTTCCTCCTGAACACTTTGACGGAGGCAGCGAAGCCTTCACACCTGAGCTCTGGTTGATACGATGGCCTGAGAAGTTTAAAGAGGGCTCGATCTAGAAATACAATGAGAAGATCAACCCCAACAAGTGATTATAGATTTATATCACTATTACTCGAGCAGCTGGTGGTGACAACAAGGTAATGTCCAATTACCAACTAATTGCCCTTGATAGACCAGCAAGGTCCTGGTTGCTAAACATGCCCTCCAACTCGATCTGATCATGGGCCGAGCTGAAGTTTTAGTTCATCACCAACTTCCAGGGTACGTTCGAATGCTCGAGAACGGAAGACGATCCCCATCAGCTGAACCAAGGCAAGGATGGATCTCTTTGGGATTTTATCCAAAGGTTCGATGATAGGTGTAGTTCAATCTCGAACATCTTCAACGAGTCGGTCATCATCGCCTTCAAGAGAGGCGTCAAGGACAGGGATCTAGTTGAGAAACTGGCTACCTGAAAGATTTTGATGGTCAAAGAACTTTTTGAGCTAGCTGATAAGTTCACAAAGATTGCTGAAGCCTAGGAACATGCCAAAAACCCTTAGTCTCACAAAGACAAGCTTGAGTCTTCAATGAATGAAGGGATAAGAATAAATACGCCAAAAATCATAAGGTTCTGGACACGACTGTAGCCGCTGTGGAGAGGAGCCTGTCACATAACACTGAAGGAAACAAGGGCTAGGGATTTGACAAGTGTTAGGTTTTCAACAAGAAGCTTCAAGAGAAGCTCAAGACATCGCTGACTATCATAACAAACATGCCAAGCCAAGCGCTAATGAGGATGAGCCTGATTTCCGTGGGGGCGATCAGAACTTAGCACACATCTTTGGAGGATCTACCTCATACAGATCCAAGAGGTAGTACAAGGGTGTCAAAAGGGAGGATAACCTGGCCTGGACTGGGCCTTCTTGATACCTCAAGTGGTTAGAAGTTCCAATTACCTTCGATCAAGCTGACCACCTAGCCATAGTTCACATCCAGGTCGTTACCCTGTCATGGTCCAGCCTACTATCCTCAATATCACAGTTTTTTAGACCCTGGTCGATGACGGTAGTTCACTCAACCTTACCTTCGCTAATACGTTAGACAAGATGGAAATCCCTAGGTCGGAGCTCAAGGCTGGTGTTGATCCTTCCATGGTATTATGCTAAACTCATCGACCAAGCCTCTTGGTTAGTTCAGGTTACCTGTCACATTCGGTGCGCCTGATAACTTCCGTACAAAGAAGCTAACCTTTGATGTCACGGACTTCAAGATGGCATATAATGTAATCCTAGGCCGCCTAATGCTGGGCTAGTTCATGAATGTGGTACATTATGTGTGCTAAGCTCTCAAAATCCCAGGTCCAAAAGGGGTCATAACTGTCGAGGGAGGTCAACACGCAGCGATCAAGTGCAACAAGCAAAGCTTGGAGATGGTCAAGCACTTCTGCCGAACGATGACTACTGCAAAAGATGTGGAGTCTAAGTGTCAGAAGCGTCAAGTTGACGGTAAGAGTAAGGACAGTGCCAATGACTCTAAACTCTTGAGTCTTCCTGATACTTCCAAGACCGACGACGCAACTAAAGGTGAGGCCGATAAGAAGGTTGGTGGTGGTACCAAGGCAGTGCCCCTCAACCCATCTGAGCTAGCTAAGACGGTTAGGATTGGGGCTGACCTTGACCCCAAATAGGAACTTAAGCTCATCACTTTCCTTTGGGTGAACCAATACGTGTTTGTGTGGTGGCCATCCGATATGCCTGGGGTTCCTAGGGAGGTGATTGAGTATCGACTAGCTGTGGAACCCAAAACCAAACCTGTGGTGTAGAAGCAGCAAAGATTCATAGAGGATAAAAAGCAGGCCTTCCAGGAGGAGGTTGACAAACTCTTTAAGGTAGGTTTCATTCGATAGGTTCATCATCTTACATGGCTCGCAAATTCTGTCCTTATGCAGAAACCCAATTGCAAGTGGAGAATGTGCATTGACTTTATCGACCTCAACAAAGCTTGTCCAAGGGATCATTTTCCCCTTCCTCACATCGACCAGATTGTTGATTCCACGACAGGTTATGTGTTGCTGTATTTTCTAGATTCCTATTCGGGGTATCACCAAATTAGCACGGGGGTAGAGGATGAGAAAAAACCCGCCTTTATTACTCCCTTTGGTGTATTTTTCTATGTAAAGATACCCTTTGATTTGAAGAGTGCAGGTGCTACTTATCAACAATGTATTCAAACTTGTTTATAGCCCCAGATTGGGCGCAATTTCAAAGCTTATGTTAATGATATCATAATCAAATCTAAAACCAAAGATGCATTGATTGATGACCTCAAGGAAACATTCAACAACCTCAAAAGTATAGTATGATGCTTAACCTCGAGAAGTGCATGCTTGGCATTCTGTCCCACAACCTTCTTGGTTTCCTAGTGCCAAGTCGAGGCATTGAGGCCAATCCGCATAAAATGTAGGCTCTTGACATGATGCGGTCACCTCAAATAATGAAGGAAGTTAAAAAAAATTGATAGGATGTATAGCCACCCTTAGTTGATTCATCTCCAAGATGGTTAAGCGAGGGATGTCTTTCTTCAAGTTGCTAAAGAATCAGGACCGGTTCGAGTGGATAGAAGAAGTGGAGAAGGCTTTCCAAGACTTGAAAAGGTATTTATCATCTCCGTTGATTCTAAACCCGCCTAATGACAAAGAAGAGCTCTTTTTTACATTGCAGCTACTCCATAAGTTGTAAGCACGGTCCTGGTGGTCAAACGTGAATGTCCAGATAAGAAGACCAAGATCCAGAAACCTATTTACTACATGAGCAAAGTTCTACATGATGCCAACCTACGATACCGCAAGTGCAAAAGTTGCTCTACGTAGTCCTGATGACTTCTCAGAAGCTACGGTATTATTTCCATGTGCACTGAAGGATGCTATATGTAATAGGGAGGCAACTGGACAAATCGTTCAATGGGCGGTCGAACTCAACGAGTTCAACATGGGATATACACCGCGTAGAAGCGTTAAATTGGGAGTACTACCAGAATTCATCGCCGAGTGGACAAACGTTGAAGAAACAAAACCAAATGTGTTCGAGGACCAATGAACGCTTTTCTTAGATGGATCACTCATGCTTCAAGGCTCGGGGGTTAGCATTGTACTCAAGCCTCCAACGAGTAATGAATTTAGGTACGTTATTCAATTAGATTTTAATGCTTCCAACAATGTTGTAGAGTACGAGGGACTGGTAAAGAGTCTTCAAATAGCTGGGCCACTTAGAATAAGATGGCTACTCATGAAAGGAACTCACAGCTAGTCATAAACCAAGGGCAAAAGGAGTACCAGTGCTTGGATGACAACATGGTGACTTATTTGAATGCAAAAACTCGAGCAAAAGTTTGAAGGGCTATATAGGTCACACACATCTGGAGAAGCGACAACTCCATTGCTGATGAACTCGCCTGGCTCCCCTCATTCGCCAACACCTGTGGGAGTCTTCATCGAGAAACTCCTCAAACCGTCTTTCTGGATAGCCTCGAGCACATATGATGCCCAACTCGACCAGCAGTTTGGTCAGGTCAACGAGGCAGAACCCACAGACATGGAAGCTGCGCTACTCGAACACGAGCCGACTTGGATGACCCCATTCAATGCTTATCTCAAAGGTTGAGAGATCCCTAACGATGATGTGTCTGTAGAGAAAATTGCTCGTAAGTCCAAGCTATATGCTCTGGTTGACAGCAAGCTCTACCAAAAGAGGAGTAACAGAATCTTAATGAAATGCATCACTCAGGAACAGGGCAATAGAATATTGCTCAATATCCACAGAGGCATGTGTGGTAATCGTGCGTCTTATCGCACCTTGGTCGGAAAGGTTTTTCGCCAGGGATTCTTTTAGCCCAGAACCCTCCAGGATGCTTCCAAGATGGTCAAAAAGTATGAAAGATATTAATTTTTTTGAAGGCAGACCACTCGACCAACCCAAGCTTTGCAAATAATTTATCTTTCTTGGCCTTTCTCTATCTGGGGTTTGGACATCTTAGGATTGTTCCCAACAGCCCAATGTGGTTATAAATTCCTATTCGTGGCTATTGACATGTTCATTAAGTGGATCAAGGACGAACCCGTAGGAAAAATAACCGCAGAAGCAGCTAAGAAGTTCATGAAGAGCATAATTACTCGATACAACATCCCACATCAAATAATTACAGACAGCGGGGTAACTAGTTCAAAACTCGGATCTTTGATAGGTTGAAAGCCTACTCGAAACGTTGGGTGAAGGAACTTTCCTCAGTACTATGGGTGATTCACACCTCGACTAATAGAGCCACTGGTGAAACTCCTTCCTTCTTGGTCTATGGAGCAGAGGTGATGCTTCTGACTGAGTTGCAGTTTGGATCATCATGAGTGAAAAATTACCCGGAAGAAGGGCAAGAGCACTTGTGAGCATATGATATCAACCTCGTTGAGGAGTGTCATGATCAAACATCTATACGAGGGGATAAGTATGAGCAAGCATTGTGTATGTATCATAGTAAAAAGATCCGACCTAGGAAACTTGTTGTTGGGGACCTAGTTTTACGAAAGGTGAAAAAATAGGCTAAGCGCCACAAGTTATCACATAAATAGAAAGGACCCTACATAGTAGTCGAAATTACTCGACATGGATCAGTGTGATTATCTACTGTGAATTGTGAGGTACTCAAAAACACATAGCATATCGATAAACTCTGATAATTTCATTCATAAATAAGGTAATTTAAGTTAAGTTGTTCACATTTAAATCAAACTAACTATTGTATTACATATTTTTCATTCCCTTCCGACCTATGTGGCTAGTGCAAAGTTGACAGAAAGGATTCACCTAGCTCCTGCAAATATGGAAGGTACTACTTGCCCTCGAATGAGTTGAGGAATCTCTTCCGCTCATCCTTGGGGCGACAGCTGATCGCCCTAGGGATCGGCCACCAACTAGCAAAAGGGTCAGGGAAAATGGTCAAGGCGAAGACCCTACCCGTGCTAGAGCTACTGACCGGCACCAAAGGACCCTCAGCGGGACACGAAGACGATCTGATAATTGTCAACAGAGAAGATGATCGTGCTCTCTTCACCACTGGAGACTCGGGGGCTCCATCGTTGAACACCTCGTCAATGATCTTATCGAGATCATCACCATCTTCATCCTCCTCCTGCGCATCCCACATCACCTGCTCTTGCGCTGCTTGCTCCATGGCATCGGCATCGAAGAAGCATCGGAGGTGCTGAGTGAAGGTTCGGTGACCTCCAATAGACTTTTTGTAGCTTCTTCTCCCATGCTCCTCGCTCGACTCCTCCTTGTCGAAGGAGATGATGATGACTCCCGGTAGAACCATAGCGAGAGGCTTTGGAGAGAGAGATTCTACTTCATTTTCCTGGCATTGCTTGGGAGACGGTGGTGGAGTGGAGGCCATGGTCTCAGGATCTACAAGCACTACTAAGAAATATGCAATGAAGACGGGAGGAGACGGGGTGAAAAATAGATGGCCTTAGGTCCCCCATATTTATAGTCGTGGGAACGGGTCAGACTATAGAAACAGAACTATCAAGATCTGATAACACTGGTTGTGATTTCGAGGTCACCTCAATTGCGCGTCAGGTGGAAGTTGAGGCATCACCGTGAAACTATGGAGTGTCCAATCCTTCTACAATGAGATGTTGCATCATTATGGAACTTCAAATCAAGGGTTGTGATGAAAATGAGCATGAACGAGAGTGGATTTTTAATGTTCACCTACCTGACAGTTTGAATTCATTCGATGGACATAACATAAGTACAACCATAGGCTCGTAGGTATACATCTTCGAGCGTATGGTCGAAGGTAGTGAGTCAATGCTTATGCTCTACTCTCCACTTGATCTAGTTATCGAGTAGAGAGTCAGGGGTTACATCATACATTTTTTATGCTTGTGCTCTACTTTTTATTTTGGTTATCACATCAACTAGAGAGCCAGCGCTACATGCATAATGTCAGCCTTATGCTCTACTTTATATTTGATCCAGTCATTGATTGAAGAGTCAGGGGGCACATTTGGTATTCTTTTTGATGCTACATCTCTACTCTCTGTCTTAATTATCACATGGAGCAAAGAGTTAGGTGTTACATTGCATAGTTTTGATGCTATGGCTTTACTTTCTACTCGGTCTAGTTATCGAGCAGAGAGCTAGGGGCTACAACAGACATGTTTTATGGTATAGGTATGTTCTTTATTACTCCTCGATTGGGAAATCTTCTCGTCGATTGGAGAGTCTAGGGCTACATATTAATACCATATTTTGTAAATACATATTTTTGCAAAAGTTTATCTAGCTATGCGTCAACTACAGTGAAAAGAACCAATAGAAGCATGTGTTGGGTCGATGACGATCAACTACACCTCATAAGGCATAACAGTATTAGAGATTGTCAAACAAACATCTCATGCCTAACTGCCCACAAGGTTACAAAATTCTAGTTGGTCCCGTATGTGTTTCTCTATCGAGTTCATGTTCGTGTGCTAGTTAAATATGCAAATCAACAAAAGTTTGCAAACATCATCATGTTATCTCTTTTTTCTTGCTTTGCACTAGTTTTTCGGCTTCTTCAAGTATCTACTCGAGGGCCAATGAATTTAATAATGTGTCTAGTTGAGCTTTCATGTATCAACGGAAATGCAGTCAGCCAGTTTTGAGGATGGACCGGTCAATATTGTGTCATGTCCTAAAACCGTAATCGCGTAATTAAGCATAATCATGCATCATAAGCATCATATTTAATCATAAGCATTCATTGAATGCTTGTTATTTTTATATGGTGGCTTAATTTTTGCTAAGTGTTTTTGAAAATACTCAACGTTAGAGTTTTATTGTAGTTCCGCATAGATGTTTGGGTGAGTCCAATTTAAATTGAGTTCATCTCATTTTGCAATCATGGTACATAACCCTTAGGATTTTTAGAGCACTAGAATACCTCGTTTGGATTAATAAAAAGGGGAGAGAAAGAAATGAGTTTCTGCTGAAATGGACATGTGACTCTAATACGTGGGACCCGCCTATTTGGCCCCACCACCTCACCTCTCTCTCCCAGCTGTAGCAGCCCTTTTCCCCTCCGACCCGTGCTCCCCCCACTCCCTCATTCTCACTCTCTCTCTCTCCCAACAAAAACAGCAAGAGTAGAGCTACTCTCCTTTTCCATCTCTCAAGCTCTCTCCTCCTCCACCCAAATCCCTCCCTCAAGAAGGCAAATCAAGGTATGCATGTGTTGCCATGGTGTTCCCTACCTCTCTAGCTTCCCATCCATCTAAGAAATTCATGCATGCACTACTATAGAGCAGGTCATAAGTAACGCCTCATCAGTATCCGTTCGAGCGTAACTAGTACTGTTGACGTATCAGTGCTAGTTCTTAAACTCTCGCGCGCAAACCACGACTGAGGCACCAAGAACTGGCACTAATAGGCACTATCAATGTTGGTTCTTAGCTGGAACCGACAATGATAGTGCCTATCAGTGCCGGTTCTTAGCGCCACAATTATTGCTCACGCGTGGGAGTTTAAGAACCGGTAATGATAGTCACTATCAGTGCCAGTTAAAACCAGAACTAGCACTAATGTCTGTGTTATATTTATATCCAGCACTCAGCCGCTCTCCTCATTTGCTCTATTCAGCCTAATGCCGCTCATCCTCCCCAACCGCCGCCTCCTTCCCATCCGCAACCTCCTCATCGCACGTCAGCTCATCATCTCCTTGTCCTCGTCCTCATCGTGTGACAGCTCACTGCCTCCTCCACCTCGTCATGCGCTGATCACCGCCTCCTCATCCTCGTCGTGCGTTGGCCCACCATCACCTCCTCCTCCTCATCGCGTGCCAACTACCACCTCATCGACCTCATCGTGCGACGGCCCACCGCCACCTCCTCGTCACCTCCTTGATGTCCCCATGGAGAGCAACAGCGACAGTGGAGGTGGAGGGCCAAGATCTAGGCATCATTGAGACAGCCGCTCCATCCTGTCTGGCCGCTCGAGTCCGAGTGACCACCCTCGTACTCCCGGCCTCCAGATCCTCAACGGTGTATCCCCTTCCTACCCGGAAGGGCCGCAAAACACCTAGGTTAGTTCTCAAATTCAAGTTAGAACATTGTAGTTAGCAAACTGTAGTTAGAAAATTGTAGTCAGCAAATTGTAGTTAGCAATTTTAGTTAGCCAATTTAGGTCCTGAAATTAGATATGTCTTTTAGCTTAGAATATGGTGGCTTATTATTAGATGTGTATGTCATGATATTAGATGTGTATCGCTATATCGGTGTTTTAGATGTTACCATCACTTCCCAGTGAGTAACTAGTTTGGTACTTCCTTGTTCTGCAATTGATGACTTGACATAATTGCGAGATTATCCACATGTGCTGATTGATATGGCATTAGCATTTTTTTTCTCTGGGCATGTAGATATACATTTGACTTATTTTAGGTACATCTGCATGCTCAGATATGAAAAATCCCTTTGCTATAAATTATAAGAAGGTTAGTTAATATTGCAGTTTTTAGTCAACAAATGTAGAAACTAACATGCCGATTGATGTAGAAGCTTCCTTATCTACAATGGCTACATGACATTATTGCAGACCTTGGTGGCACACCACCTGTGGTGACGACCACATTAGCTGATAACAATAAAATGAAGATCACTATCTCTTTTAGCATTGCTTTTTCTAAAGAAGGATATATCACTTTAACAGCATCAAGCTCTGGAACAGACCAAAGACTTATGACTGAAAGGTCTGCTGTTCATATGCTTCTACAATTGGTTAACATGCAACTTGGATACATGTTTTCGAACTACAGCTATTTCAAATTGAATGAGGATGTGATTGCAATGACTCCTAGGTTCTCGCGGTTACATGCAGCTAAAACGGTTGGTGACATGAACTTGTAGTTTGTACCTAGGATTATTTCAATAATATTAAATTTTTACTATATATTATTGCTCTTTATCTATAGAATTTTTCCTGGAACACTCGAATGCAGATGGATCGTAGCTTGACTTCACTCTTATGTCTTCTTGCCCAGTAGTGGGGGTACACATTACTTGGTCCTCAATGCAGGAAGGTCTGGGAAGGAAAGTACCAGTCACACCTTAAGTTTCAATGTGATAGTAACAGTTTTGTTATATACGGAAGTTCAATGGAACTTCCGTTTGAAGCAATAGCTAGTGCACTCATTTATGCATTGAATCATTTGATGTAATATTTGGAGTTGATATTTTAGATATCAACTATGCATGTAATGGTATTAGATGTATTAGAAATTCCTGTAGTTTGAATTAATGTATTAAGTGTTTATTGTGACTTAAACATTAGAAGAATGGATGCATGTGCATGTGATGCATTTTGGATTGTGCAATTTTTTTTGGTTACCGAATATCTATCAGTGTCGGTTCTAAAGTAGAACTGACACTGATAATCAATATTAGTGCTAGTTCCTAATAGGGAATCGGCACTGATAATTCACTATCAGTGCCGGTTCGTGGTTGGAACCGACACTGTTAGTGATTTTTAGTGCCGGTTCCATATCCGGCATTGAATATCAGTGACTATCAGTGCCGAGTAATCAGTGTCTATTCAAAACTCACCACTGATGGCGATTTTGAACCAACACTAATGAGGTATTCTGCAGTAGTGATGCATGAAGGATTGAAGGATTGGCAAACCATTTTCGTCACCTCTCTCTTTTCTGAAAATTTCAGCACTTTGGTCTCCCTTCTCCAAGCCAGTTCCTTCGATTTCTCCCTCAACCGACGGTCACAAACCTTTACAAGGGCCTTGGTTAAGTTTTGTAGGTTCCCATGGTGAGAATGCCAAGATGGATTTGCTAGAATTCAGGTTTTTGCAGCTGCGTTCTTGAGGTGGTGAAACGACGTTGTGTTCTTGATGTTTTAGAGCCAATACAAGGATTTTGGAGGGGATAGAAACTGTGAATCATGTTCATTGGTGGGTATGAAGTTAGAATCCATGCATTAGTGTTTATACATGTTTATGTGGTTAGATTTTGACATGCAAGTTGAATCAGTCGAGAAATCATTGCAAAAACATGTTCTGTCGACAACTCGGAGGTTTTGGGTCACAACCTGGAGGGTCCAAATGGTCCTAGCCAAAATATAACCGAGAACCCCATCCGAAGGTTCACCCGGAGGCTCCGAAACTCGGAGTGCTTGAGTTCAACCCGGATACTCTGAATTTCACTGTTCATTAGGCGTTTTTTTTCCTTTGTCGAAGCTTGTAAAATTCATAATAAATTCTCCATCGGTGCCGGCGATAGGCAAGAGTAGTTCCGTCTACTCGTGTGGTGAGGTTTGGGTGGAGCCTAAGGGCATATGGCTCCACCGGTCTTTCTGTTGTTGTTAAGTTTTAAATCTTCCACTGTGAGTTTTATGTCTTTTGATGTAAATTGTTGTAAACCTATTTTTGGCTTAAGAATTTGTAATATAATGTTAATTACTCGCTCTTTATTAAGTTGTGTTGTGATGTTGAATGTTGGAAAGACATGTGTTCTGATCTTGGGCACAAAACACGTGCCAGGACTACTGAGGTGATATTCTGATTAATCGTTGTAGTCGTGATTACACAAATGATCGGTTTAATGATTAATTAGAATATTATCTGGACAGTTTCCCATAGCATGGCATCAGAACTTGGTTTAATGAAGTAGCCTAAACATAATTAGGACATTGTTTAGTAAGTATGTCAACTTCACTTAAGCAACTCACTAAAGTTTCTTTTGTTAATATGTATAAACTTGCTATATTATGCCCCTAAATGTAATGTGTGGTTGTTTGCTGCGTTTAAGTTGTTTATTTACCCCATCATGTTGTTGCATTTTTATGAATTATATTGCATTGATGAAAAGGTAAGGAACTCATCCCAATGGCGGTAAATATCGGGGGCTCAACCAGTGCGAGGCAAGGGCCTGGTGTGTTCTTTACGGTGATGGTATGTAAAGTGAATACGTTAGTAATAATGTATGAACATCCACCATACGATGGTAGTTATCGTCGTCTACCTATATGACGACTACATGGGGTGTCCCATAAGGCGATGGTACGGGAAGTGAATACGTTGGCAACAACGTATGAAACGTCGCTTGTGCGGCGAGTTGAATAGGCACCATTCACACGAAAACTTTTCCTTTCTCACGTGAAGGGTGATGTTTGTGATTGTGATGCTTGTTGGGGACTGATGCACTCAAGAAAGAAATGTGTAGATAGGGATGGAACATATTTCATTCATGTCTCTGTTTTTGCACGAATTTACATATAGTGGGTTTTAAGGAGCCTGACGACATTCATTTTGATTTATCCCTTCCTTGTCGTTCTAAAACTCCTTTGTCATTTTTCCTTGCCAAGATCTAACCTGAATTTCTATCCAACTTCGGATCCTGCGCAAAAATATGCAGACCCTTCGCATTTTTCGGAGAAATGTGGACACTCCAGAAATTCATGCGGACTCTCCGCACCTAACAGAAGCAAAGAAATAACACATCACAACACTTGCTTGATGTATGTCAGAGTTTGACTTTTTGTGCCATTTCATATTATCGTGGAAATAGGATGAAAACCTGCCGCAGTGCCTGTAAGGACAATCCGGAGGGGTCAAATACCCGTGATGGAGAGCCGCCCCCGCCATGACCTATGGCGGAGATGTTGGACCTTCTCAAGGTAATCGCTCAGAACACAACCCATCCAGTGGGAGGTGGAGCCGACCCACATGGAAGTTTCTTTGAGTTCCTCTGCACTCAACCTCCTATTTTCAAACGCGCTGAAGATCCCAGTGACACCAATGATTGGCTTCGCACAATTGAGCAGAAGCTTGCTCTCATGCGGTGTGAAGACAACAACAAGATCTTATATGCCACCCATCAGCTTCAAGGCGCAACCGGGGCATGGTGGCAAAGCTACCTCGCCATGCAAGCTCCTGGCCACTCTGTCACTTAAGTTTCTGTGTAGCGAAGCATGTTTGAGCAGAGAGTGATGAGAGCTTGCGGGAGAAGACTGATGGCAAGAGGGTGAATGAATAGCTACAGACTAGGTTCATACGAATAAATAGACTGGTGTTTAACACCTCTTTGGTAACCACTCCTGTCACGGTGGCGCTTTGTTCGGTGTGAAAGGCAGGATGATGGCATTGTGCGAATCTTTGCATGCCCATCCACGAGCATTAAATGTGCCTATATCTAACAGTTCAAATTTTGAAGATTTCTTTTTTAACTCTACTCAGAGTTGGGTGTTGATAAGTCGAGTTTTCATGCCTTTTTGGAGTCTCAAATACGGGAAATGACAGGGCGCTCGACCCAACGGTGTTACCACTCGATATTTAGAATAGGACCTTTTCTTGCTCGAGTCTTTCGACTACAAGCTTGATCCATCTTACGGACTAAGCCTAGACTTGGCAGTATTCGAGTGGGCACTTGTGGAAGCCCTCTCTTCTAAGCAGAGTTAGAGGGCTACAGTCGAATATCTAACCACAAGGTATATATGAATAAGGAGTGCACCATATATGGATGAGGTACATTGTAAGTCTACTTAACAACTCCGGATATTATGGACCCCAATCTACTAGACACGATACTCCTAGAGATCATGAATACATATACTAGGGAAGTCTCGTCTCGATCGAGTTATCTGACTCGAGTACGCCTAGTATCTAGGCTGGATTTGGCTTCTTCGCCTTGGTCGATAAGATGAAGGACTTCCTATCAATTACGGCCAGGACTAAGGTGGCGCCAGGAACCCTTTATAAGGCAGAGACCCTGACCCCCAGATGGAGAAGGGACGCATACACAACTCGACACAAACAACTCTAAGATCCTAGCAATCGGAGATACTTAGCGACTTCAACCCTAGATTAGTCTAGATCCAATTTCTTCCATTAATATAATATAGGTCTAGCCACATTGCTTGTACTTGAGATACTTTATATACAGCATCATCCACACAAGAAGTACGGTATTGCTCCAACTGAAGGCCCAAACCTTTCTACATCGCTTGTCTTGTTTCCTCCTAGATCCCTGTTCTCAAAGATACCCCTATTTATTTATGGATATATTGTCGGGCACTAATCTTCGACATAAATGCATTCAAAAGAGCATAATAATATATCAATAATATTTAATTAAGGACTAATATACAGAAACATGGTAATTTATATTAATATGCCATACACACACAATCCAGCTGCAAACTACCTAGAAATTTTTATTTTTCAAGAGTTTTACTGTACTACGTAATGGTATGCGTAATTTCCAGAAAATATTTTTTTATAGGGTCCATTATGCAAAACTTTAGGGCCTCTGTGTGATTTTCAAAAAATAGGGGTTAATTTGCAAATTTCAAGGATCTTGCTTAATTTACAAAAATGCAAGGTGCATTCTAAAAAATACAGAGCCTATATGGAATTTTTTAAAATCCAAGGGATTTCGGTAAATTTTCTAATTTTTCCTATTTTTGAGTTTTCTCCTGATTTTTCAAAATTCTCAACATTGTTGGCCCAATTCCAATGGTTTGGCCCAATTCCAATGGTTTGGCCCAACTCCTCCTTTTCTATTTATTTCCCATTTAAATTTTTGACCCAATTGCTTATTGGGTCATCCTGATAACCTACTCTACTTTTTTCTTTTGTTTTCTTTCGAATTTTCCCGACCCTTTTCCTATTTTCTATTATGGGTCGGCCCATCATTGTTCATGGCCCTTCATAGCCCGATCCACTTTAGCCCACCCGACTAGATTAAGAGGTGGGTGGCTAGGGTTTCTAACTCTAGTCACCCCACGTGCTACGCGTGGAGGGGCGGCGGCCTGGTGAAACCATGGCCAGAGCAGGACAGCTTGACGGTGCCGCCAATGCTGGATGGCGTCAACAGGGTTGATGTGGTACCTCACTGGGGCTAGATGAAGCTGTGCATTCAGGCGTGATGGATCGTGATGACGCGTTTGTCAATTCAGCGACGATGACGTTGTGAAGGAGGCGGGGCCAATTGCGACAACCATCCGTCACACATGGGTATAAAGGCTACGGAGACCCGACTGCTCACTATTGCTGTGTGTGAAAAAGAGGAATGTTGCCACACCTTTCTATGGTAGGGTGGCGGGATGTGGCGGATCTAATGTGATCCGCTCTAATTGAAGAGGGTGTGACTGTCTTCATCTACGACAAAACAGTGGGAAGGATCCTCCATGTGGCAGTGGTCACACGGGAGGGCGACACGGCTCCTCGTCAGTCGTCCCTCGAGAAGGAGGGTGCAACACCAACATATTCAGTGGCTCGAGGCAGGGAGGAAGATGGGTGTGACTGCGAGTGCGCGCAAAGACGATGATGAGTCATTGAATCCATGAATTTGGCGGTGGATCCTGTGGGCTTCGTGCTCATTAGTGAGGGGAGGTCGACGTTGCTACTGTAGGATGTTGACGAGGACAAGATTGGCGACTTCGGTAGGGGTGGAAAGGTATCGGATATGAATCGGATAGTTCACTTTTCACATTTATCCATATTTTAATACAAATCCGAATATCCTCAAATGCAAATATAAATTGGACTATTTGAATACAAATCCGCATCTGAATACATACTAGATTCAATTGTATACGAATATCCTACAGCTTCTAAAAACAAATTGTGAAATAATAATTTTATTTGACATGAGGATGATGGCAATTCAATATAAGGAACTTTATTTTTAGTGGATTGATCCTCTACCTTAAGGCAAAGAGCCACTTTTACTATAATATCATGACTTTAGATGATTTTTTACTGTTAGATGGGAGATGAAAATGCCAGATTTAAATTACTACAGTATACATGATACAATAGCAAACAATAAAATAATAGGTAGGATCCAAAGAATTAAGTAAGAGAATAAAATAAAGAATAAACTTTATGTTACTCAAATTTATATTTCATAGAAATATTTCTACATATTCGGATATGGATATTATCCATATACATATCCATTTATGAGAAAACGGATTCGGATATACCCATATTCATATCTGGAAAACAAATTCGGATATATCCATATTTGTATCCGTCTTTCAATCGGATACAAATTTTTTTACCACATTTACGTTTGAACGGATACAAATATCGAATAATACGAATATCTACTATCCATTTTCCACCCCTAGACTTCGGTGGCATCTTGGGTTTTGGTGGTGGCTAGCGGGCCCTATCATGTGTATTGTTGTATTGTTTGTGTCTATGTACTGCATGTACTGAAAAATTAGGGCAAAAATCTAGCTTGATGGCCGGGACATAGCAATATGTGAAACGTGATCATCATATCGTAGGGCGTGATGCCGCTAGACCACGTGACGTAGGTAGATGCTCGATGTTGTGTAGATCAAAAGCAATCAGATGATCCAAGCCCACCAGCGATGTGTAGATGCCGGCGAGGACGTAGATGACATAGTTGATAGAGATAGCAGGTAGAGCATGCTAATAACATGTTAAATAATGATATCAGTGGTTAGGACCTCTCCCTCTTCGACTCTCCAACATAGCGTAGTAGAAAAGAACAAGACACACAATGTATAAACCTAGTAGAACAAAAACAAGGGCACAATGTGTATAGTGAAGACCTATCTGGTTTATTCCAATTTGTAATTTAGACTATAATAGGGTGTCTTCTCTCCTATACATAGTGCGCATAGTCTCCTCTCCTAGAGTGAGTAGGAGTTGGTAAAGTAGCCATCTACGACTTCTAGTCTTATTCTAATAGGAATTTGACAAAAGCATGCAAGCACTACTACAAATTTTTAGAGACGGTTGATAGCTTGTTTTTACAGGCGTTTAGCTCATCCGTCTATAATCAAAGGCTTATGAAAATGGATGATTTTCACAGATGTAAAAGAGCTGCCTATGAAAACCTATTACCATAGGCGGTTCATATAAGAAACCGCATGTGGAAATTGGTGACAACGTATCTTAAAAAATTCATAACATTTTCATACTAAGTCGGATGAGCACAAACTCTATATGAAAGTTGTAGCCCTCGACGAGATCTACATCTTTGTAGTTGAAAAGGTTTTCATTTGAAGTCATTTATATATCCAAATAATCGTTTACAACGATTATTTGGATATATAAATGACTTCAAATGAAAACCTTTTCAACTACAAAGATGTAGATCTCATCGAGGGCTACAATTTTATATAAAGTTTGTCCTCATCCGACTTCATATGAAAAAGTTATAATTTGTTTAAGATAGCTGGTCACTCATTTCCACATGCGGTTCCTTATGTGAACCGTCTGTAGAAATGACCTATTTTAAAAAGCAGTTTACATAAGAAACCACCTTTGAAAATGACCTTTTACACAGGTGATTCCTTATATTAACCGTCTATGATAATTATCACATTTTCAGAGGTGGTTCATATAAGGAATCACCTATGAAAATATATTTCCATAGATAGTCCATAACCACAGTGGACCTCTGCTAACTACGTAAACAGTTTTTTAAATGATCCGCTTGCGAAAATGCACTATAGATATCTCGAAAAATAGTTTTTAGTAGTGAAGCATCGGACGGTGCCACCAGTGATGCCTCGAAAGAAAGATGCAATTTTTTAGGCGAGTGTAAGGCTCTTCGTCAAGTAGCTACAAAAAATGATCAGAGATAAAGATGTCTAAATGGGTCATGCCTACTAGACCGATCCAAGGCACAACACTGTAGGCATGATCCAGGCATGGCACGACCCGAGCCGAGACGGGCTGGGTCGGCACGACACGAGGCTATGGGCCGTGCCTGGGCCGAGCGCGTGGCACGACACGGCCCGATTGAGTCGGGCTGGCCCGGGCACAGCCCAACCAGGCACGATCCGGCCCGGCACGCATGGGCCCGGCTATTTTCTATTTTCTATATTTTTTAATTTTATAACTATTTTTTATCCATTTTCTATAATTTTATCATATTTTATCTATTTTCTATATATATTTTAATTTTGTAGCTTTTTTATTTTATCGGGCCGGATGTGCCGACGAGCCGTCCGTGTGCCGTTAGGCCGCCCGTGCCCGTCGGGCCGCTCGTGCCCGTCGGGCCGACCGTGCCACCGGGCTGTAATCATGCCCAAACCTGCCCAGCATGGCACGGTGACCGATAGACCGTACCGTGGACCGAGGGGAGGCACATGGGCCGACACAGCATGGCCCGTTTGGCCATCCCTGATCAGAGATTCTCATGGTTACTGTTTTTTTAAGAAAGAAGAATCTCATGGTTAATTACACATATACCCTGTCAAGGAAAAAAAAGAGAGGTCAAGGCACCATATATGGTCAGAGAGTGAAGAATCTCACCGTCTTCCATATCTAATTCTAGCATCTTTGTTCTGAGTGAATCTTGCTTTCTTCTTATACCATGCTTGAGGTTGTAATCATTATAACATTAGCGAGTGCTTTGCTACACCGGATCAATAATACATGCTAACCATTCCACTAATCATATATATTCCTACGATGAAGTGACGATGCAAATTAACGTTGTATGTACTACATTGTGTGTCACCGCTTTTGTGGGGCAGAGTATGTACGTCCATAATCTATCTATTAATAAGAATCAATGGACAATGGACTATTTCTAATCTAGTTCCTCTGATCTCCGGTCGAAAGTTTTAGGTCAGGAACATGCTAATGGCAGTGCTATGTTTATGAACTAAACATGCATATTTGGGGACCATATTGGCGCCTTGCATCAATCGGTAGTTCGAACATTTTAGTAGTGCGGTGACTAGAGCTGTGACTTCGATAAGTATGAACATGATGTAGTCAAGAAATTCGAGGTTTGCTGGGAATAATTGGAGTTGGCAAACTATGATGTGGAGAAAGAGAATATATGCGTGAAAAGACATTTGTTCTGTTCAGCATTTGGCTTTCTTAGACAAGACACTTCTCTAGATGCCAGACGTAATATGATTTTTACGTTGACCAAATATGTTGAATCTTTTTTAAAATGCCAGATATGATGATTTAGGCATGATGTTACTCCGTTACTTGCCTAAAAGCACATTTTCTGTCGACATCAATATATCTAGGATGGTTTGAAATAATCTTGGCTTGAGAAATCTCAGATCACCAACTTTTAGAGATCTAATATAATCAATCCCAGCACATGCACGATTCAGCGTTCTTCATATCCATATATTCTTCTAAGAAAGAGAACATATTTGGGGTACTGCACAGATTTGATATGAACGAATAATGATCCTCTGGTTTTTTGGAGAGGTCTTCCCAGCCGACGATAACGATCCTCTGTTTTTTTTTTTTTTTTTTTTTTGTTGGAGAGGAACGAATGATCCTCTATTTTTATTTTTCTTCTTTCCTTTTGTAGTGGAATGAATGTTCCTCTGGTGATCAGATATTGTAGCAATCTTTAGTAGTATCCAATGGGCGGCAGAAACTTGCAAGCTGGGAAAATGACAGCTATTCCCACTTCTTATTAGTTTGCTGCATTCCCAAATTAGCCCTGCAAACATAAAAACTTTATTCTCTCACATAGCAACGTGCTATCGGCTAAATTTCTGTTCGCGAAACGTGATTTAATTCACTAAACCTACAAATAGTTTGTTATTTAAACTGAACTAGTTGTACACCATATCTTTTGTTTTAGGACAAACTATATCACATTCAGTTGCATGGCTAGATACTATACATTCCAGAGTATTTTATATATCAAAAGTACATTATATTATTAGGGAACTTTAGCATGAACCAATATCTAATTAAGTTATAATACTTGTTTACCTTTGTCTCTTTCTCACCTTCAGTTGCTTGATGTATAGAAACCGGGCTTTCAATGCATTTTCCCTTTATCTCACCTTTGTCTCTCTTGGTAATGAACACCTACATCCTAAATTCCTGCATTTTTCCTAAAAAAGCATCCAGGCATCATCCCTCTAGTAAACAAGGCATGTGTTTTTATTGTACACGTGGCATCCATACATGATATAGTAATCTAAAGAAGTAAAAGAATATAACATAACAAAATAGAAAGCCGACGCTGAAGGCAAAGTGCGGGAGGTGGCGTACCCTTTGGAGAAACACGGCGATGTAGGCTAAGTGTGAGAGGTGGTGCACCCTTTGGAGAAAACATACGGTGAATGTATAGAAGATAAATATTGGACGTCTAGGTATAGAAGGCAAATAATTGGAGATTGAATGTATTTTTGGATTTTATGAAAGGTAAATATTGGATGTCTAGGTCTGGAAGGTAAATAATGGAAGATGAATATACTATTGGAAGGAAGAACAATATCCAACTTTGCATAGTGACTGTTTGATCAACTCGGGTGGACGATGGTTTTGCCAAAACTTGTTCATTTTATAAGAATATAGAAGTATAGATATAAATAGAATTTTGTAATGCATGGTACTAAATACATGTATTCTTTATATTCTTGTTCTTTCAGTTTCCAACGTTCCAAAGAGGTCATGGATACTCCTATACTGAAAACACATGGGTATGTAGTCAAATATGTTTTTCGATTAATGCCTTTGTTAGTATTTAGTTCATTTGGCTATGTGGATTTAGTTTTCTTGAGAATTAATTTCATAATGTTGTAGTTTTCTAGGATTTATAAATTTAATATGATGGAAATTAGTGGTCAAAGAGACCGCTTCGAGGTAATGTAAATATCCAGAATGTCAATTGATGCATATCTATATCTATACTCATATACCATGGACGAGTTATGACGGATCCAAACATTCTCTATCGTATATCTTACACGATTAAATGGTTCACAATCAAAATTGCTCCCCCGTCTTCTCTCATCTTCTATAATATGGAAAGTCAACATCAATTAGCTGATTAATAATCAACCTACTCCCCACGTGATGCTCTTGATTGCCTTCCTTAATTGCATCATGCTCTCTCTCCTTTTGTTACTTTATTTTTAAAACTTAAATCAAGATAAATGATCATCACATAATGATAGGCCAAGGCCAATCCACGGTGTGTCATTTTCTTCCTCTCTTTCAAAACTACGATAAGATCTCCAACGATTGTGCTCTCTTTCCCTCTCTTAGTCTATTTTCAAAATCCAACCACAGTCTCTGGTCTCTACTACCGTCTACACGGATCGACAGGCAACAACCTCAACTCTAGTTATGCCCTGATCACCTCCACAGATGGGCATCAGCTACCTTCGCTTATCGGCTCGCACCCACCTCATCAATGCTGGCCACCTCCGTTGATCAACAGCAATCATCTCCTCAACACCATCCATCTTCGTGTCGTACAGCCACCTGGATTCAATCATCATATATGCAAATCACTCTTTTGTTATGCTATATTATTTTACTTCTTCATATTACTATATCATAAATTGATTCTATATGTGTGAAACACATGTGTAGTCGCTAGTATCTTCTGATCAACTCCAAAGATGGAAACCTGGATACTCTATTATGAAGACTCTATCCAATGACTCAGTGTTTAGATGAAAATGTTAAAGTTCAAAACTTAAACTTAGGTTTAAATTTTCAACTTTCAACTGTTCATTGAAAATTTTGAACAAACAACTTATTTCAACTCAATGTATATCACTAGGTTTGTTAGTTACTAAGCTAGTGAATTCACTAGATAACAATTGCAATATTCTTTATTCAGGGCTTGCACAAGGGACACCAAAAAGAATATTTGCATATGTTGTTCACAAACTTCCAAATCAAATTTAAAAAGAAAAAAAAACGTTAGTGTAGCATATTCAAAAGGGAATTCGTATGAAAGTGTCCAAATCTAAAGCAAAAAGAATTTGAGGCATATATATATATATATGTATATATACATATATATACGTATATATATATATATACGTATATATACGTATATATACATATATATATACGTATATATACGTATATATACATATATATATATGTATATATATACGTATATATATATATACGTGTATATATATACATATATATATATATGAACATTTAATTTTACAGACAATATAATCTGTATATGTGCGCATAATCAAGCAAAAGGAGCTAGCACTAATCATTAGATACTGTCATAGTATACATGGCTGAAAGTTGATTTATTCATGCCAAGACAGAAAGAAACAAAAACTAAACTGGTATTTACATTTAAAATTGTTCTAAACAGATGCTCCGAAAAGGATACAAGTTGGTCTAGTTATATATTGAAAACATGCCTCAAAACATAATTTATTTACGGATGGCATGCACATGTTCCCATGTTCCAGATATTTGCTGACTAGGATATCTTGTATTGCTCAAGGTATATATGTGTCCATTTATAAATCAGAAGAGAGCTAATTATATTGCTACAATCATGTCCCTGATAATATTTTTTGCCACGGTTCATCTATGTCATTTTAGATGTGTAAGACTTCATATTTGTTTTTCCTTACATTTCATCCTCTTGACTGTAACTGTGTGAGAATCCTTCGATTTGTGTATATTCGTATGGCCTACTCTTCGGATCGTGATCGCAACATAGTGAACAGTATCCATAACTGCGAGTGTAATAACTATTCCTATCTTGTTATTATATTGGGTGAGTGGGGTATTTATAGACACACCTTAACCACTCTCGTCATCATTACATTTTTACCCCTTACCTCCAAGAGTATTCCTTCTAATACTAGAGAATATCCTAGAATATTCCTAGTGTATTATGGTCATTGGTTACCTATATTGCCCTATGCAACCAAGTCCCGACATGCGTCCTAGAGGGATCCATATTAAACCCTCAGTCGGGCTATTGCGATCTCCCTCCGGCCATTTCCTAGTCAGATTCTATCTAACTCGTGGGATACTTTTTGGGTGAGCCTCTGCTCTATCGTCGAAGGTCCTTGTGCTACATCCCTTTGTCCTGCGGGCATTGATGCACCCTTCATCCTTTGGGCCTCGTCATGCCCCTTCGTCCTTCAGGCCTTGTCTCTGGGCTTCATTCCTTGGGCTTCGCTACACCTTCTCGAGCCTAACTCTAGCAGAGCATAAAGGAAAACATCCTTGCCTTGATTTTAGCCTCTCGACTTTGGTTCTAGGATTGAACATTGTGGCTGAAATCAATGAACGAGATCCATGCGGTACTATTGCCCCAACATCTACATTCTACAATGGCATATAAAAAAGAACAAAGGAGTTCAACACTACCCACTTGGAATGCATAGTAGTTCGATACTATATATTTGTAAATTCAACTATAACTAATCATACTTGCGATGAGGTGTTTTCTTAATCTCCAACCACACTCAAGTTAGGCAAATTTGTTTATGCACTAATGGATAGTGACGATGATTATCGGATAATTATCATATCCGGATACCCCAGGGTTTCCTACAATTCTTAGGGCATGCATATCTCTATCTCTAGGAAAGGGATCTATAGATGAAAGGAAATTATCCGTAGGCACACAAGGTATCACGTAATCAGGAAAGTTTATCTCCAAGAATGGGGAAAAAAAGATTCCAGAGGATTTACGATGCCCCATATATATACAGAGCATAGACACCTATAGAGGACAAGTGATGAGAAGTCTCTACAAGTCATTAGAAGCGGGCACAAGCTAGAAGACACCACAAGTCGAGCAAGAAAGTCATCGACTAAGATAGATCTATCTAGGCTAACCACGCACCCTTTATAACCGGCTCATATCAATACAAGACAAACCCCATTGTAAACAGTTTCTAGGGTAGTAGGTAAGGTGAAAACAGTCTTACCAACCTCATTGTAAGCCACCCTCTCGAAACCTAATCCTAAGGTTAAACCCGCCTTATCAACACATATCTTGGTCTTGGTCAAGATCAAATCCATTTTTTCCTTGCCTTCTGAGCACTTCTCCACAAGAGAAAGGAGGTACTCATTCTCAACCATGAGCTTCTCAACTTGCCCTTTAACCCAGTTGAGCTTGTCCTTTAGGACTATGCAAGAGGAATAGTTTAGCTACATATCCTTAGAACTCTCAGCACTCTCCAATCTATACTATAGCTCCTCTATACGCTTGGCTTTCACATTAACATACTTTGAGATCAAAGGGCAATTCTTGCAAGCGCCTAAGAGAGTAGGTCTAGACTCCTCCTTAAGGAGCTTCTTCCCAACACTCTTAAGCCGACTAGTTACTTAAACATGCAAGGTCTAAAGCTTAATAAATTCACTCATGACCACAAGGCAACTATCACACTCCTCATCATTGGCCCTAGACTTAAGCAATTCAATCTTAGAAGATGAACACTCTAGCCTAGACTTGAGTTTCTTACCTTCACGAACCGCTTTCTTAAGCAATCTATCCTCACTAACAAGCATGTCATTCAAGGTAGGTTGGTTGTAGGAGGGTGATATCTCAGAAGAATCAAGCTTAGGGTCGCTATCGTTGTCATCTGCCATGAAGCAAAGGCCGGTGAAGTCCCTAGTCTTCTTCTTGTTCTTCATGGGCTGCTTCTCCTCCTTCGAGCTCCCCTCCTCGCATGAGGAAGTGTCGATGTTGCTGAACGCCACCATAAACACCCATGAAGCTACCTTGGTCACTTTCTTGGCCATCTTGTCACGGTTCTTGAATAAGGACTTCTTGGAATTCTTGTGCTTGCCGTGGTTGTTGTTACGGTCTTCTCTCTTCTTGAGCTTGGGGCAATCCGTCTTGAAGTGGGTGGTGTCACCACACTCAAAGCAGGTCTGAGAACCACCTCTTCTCCGGTCTTGGCGGTTGTTGTAGAAGTGGGTGAACTTCTTTACAATCAGTGCAAGATACTCATCATCAAGCACATCCACCTGCTCCTCTGTGATAGAGACCAAGGAAGACAGAGCAAATCCACTCGGTTAAGTGTTAGCACAAAAAGAGCTAACTCTAGCCTGATTGCCGCCACTAGGTCCGAAAACCAACGCCACGTTCTACGACATGGACTTGAGCTTACTAAAGAGTTTATCATAAGTCAATGTATCATAACTAGATGACTCTTCAATGCTTGAGATCTTAACTTCCCATATGCTATGATCAAGAGCATAATGAAGTTTGATTGCTCTCTCGTGGTTCGAATACGACAAAAAATAAGTGGATCTAAGGTTGCTAATAATTCTATCAAATCTAGTAAACATAGCATCCAAGGATTCACCGGATGCACAAAAATTTGATATTCTTGGTTGTATGTGCTCTGAAGCCTAGCCTTGATTTGGTTGGTACCCTCATAAAAGACACTAAGTGTTGTTCAAATCTCACGGGCTGTACGGAGGTGTTGAACCCTATCAAACTCATTCTGACTTAGGCTTGTGAACAAAATATTTCTGGCTTTATTGTTAGCCTCACTGCTCAATTTGATCCTAAGTCATGGGAGCAGCAGTTATCTCATAGTTTGAATTAGCTATTTCCCATATTGCACTTCCTTGGCTTAGAAGATAAGCCTCCATGCGCATCTTCCAGTACAAAAAATCATAGCCATCAAACAGCGAAATCTTCCCACTTCTCTCTATTGTTGCCTATAGATCATAAAGCCTGTTAAGGTCAATAGGTGATCAAAGCGGCTCTGATACCAATTGTAGGACCGACAATGATGACTAGAGGGGTGAATAGGCATCTTACCAATTTGTTTTGAAACGGATGACCTTCTCCTTTTATCACCCAACGCACCTAAGAAACCAATAGCGAATGCAATACCGAAGAGAATCAAGTTGCTAAAGAAATATCCAGAAAAACATATGGCTGTCGTGGATGTATATGAACTCTAGGTTCCATTGAAGCTCATCTCAAGGGTCATCACTACAAAAGATAGCAACTTGAGGAAAGAAACCTTCGAAGCAAAGAAAAGATCACCAATAGAAGAAATTCTCCAAGTTGATGATCTAGAGGCAAGGGAATTCAAGACCCACATGTATACATATGTATGTAAATTTTATGCCTTTAGCAACAAGAAGAACAACTTTCCAATGTGAAAAAATTTCACCTCAACAACCGGAACGAAAACACAACGAAAAAGAGAAAAACTTACAAACTTGCAAGGGAACCAATAGAGAAAAACTAGAATGAGGTGAATACAAGTACAAGAGTAAACATAAATTTCATTGCTTACAGAGATCAGCCCTATTTTGAACGGATTATAAAGATTTTTCCTCACACAGCTCTCATCTAATACATAGCCTAAGCATTCCTCTTCCTCTCCTCTAAAAACCTAACACAAATCTCTCATATGAATGACTCAAGGGGCTTAAATCACTGGTTCAAAGGGCTCAACTAGCCCTCCCCTCTATTTATAGCCTAGGTTTCTTGACCCCTAAATTTCCTATCTTGTTCTCAAAATACCCCTCTTATAGTACACTCCTACTTACCATCGAAGGTATTTTGGTCTATTTTCTTCCCCATCCATCTGACGACCGAGGCCTCTTCATGACTTATCTTCATCTTGACGCAAGCTTCACAACGATGCCACTTGCACTTTCATCCTTCCCACGGTTTTGAGGTCAAACCGTGAATCCCCTTGCATGCTTCTCAAAACATGACTCACTGCCACTTGCTTGACTTCAAGCAAGCCTCCGGATGTCGATACGTGTACTCCATCTTACGATCTTGACCGCTGGCAAATCTCTCCCGCTCTCGATCCCTCGGGCCATCTTGTCACTTACACCGGTATCCGTTTCACTTGACTTTGTCAAAACACTGTGTCCACCCATCCTCCATGCTTTGTTTTACCTCCACGTGTATGGGTAGGATCACCCTTGACTCTGCCCGACCTCCTCGATCGTTCGGCACCAAGCACCTTGCTTGGCCCCGATTGTCGCGTCATCGGTCACCAAGTTGCATCCATCACCTGCATAATATGAGACAAGTAAACACATATCTCTAACTCCATTACGGGTTAGTCAAAAGCAAAATTCTCAGTTGATCAACATATAACAAACAAATTATGAACACTGGATGATCCGGCGTACACATCTTCTGAGCACCGGACCATCCAGCATGCTCAACCTCTCCAAACTTGTTCTGCAACCTCTCTGTAGGAAATACTCCGGTAAAGCATTCGGCATGTACTGCTCAAGCGCCAGACCATCCAGTGAGTATAAGTCACCAAGAACCGATCTTCAGCCTCTGTGAAGAAATGCTCCGACGTATATACTGCCCAAGCGTTGGACCATCCAGCGAGTACACCAACTTTTGCGTTTGAGTTGGAAATGCTCTGGCGTCAATCACATCTGAACGCCGGACCTTCCGGCGTGTTTAATTTCTAAAGCGTTGGACCATCCGGCGTGTACAATTTTCCTGAATTTAGAGACAAACACACCAACTCTATTTTTCTCTGTAACTTTAGTTAGTCATGATCATATTTACAGTACATAGACAAGTTATGCAATCTTACAAATTGACAAACCAAGACAGTAACATTATCAATCACTCATCACATATAAACCATGATATACTTCTACTTAGTTTCTTAGTGTACTTATTTGATTTGTTTGTTCAAAGCATCACTCATCTATTCTATAAATTTATAAGATCGATAGTTCACTAATCGTCGACAATAACATTTGATTCGCAACCGCAGTTATATCTCATTGCAAAACTTCATTGATCCACTGCACCATATTCTTAAAATATTATACCACAAGTGTTTCTGTCCATCTAACCGTGACGAAAACCACGTATCCTTGTACCTTTTGCGTGAACTCTGGCTACTTGCGGCAAATAACCCCAAGTATACCCCAATGTGAGATAAGAGGTCTATTGGACATAATTGAGAAGACAAAAACTAGAGATTGTTGTGTGCGAGCTGGGCTCAAATATCCCTGTGGATATCAGGATATGACTTCTCTTTAAAATTAAGGATCCGATTATATTCCAGCCGTACATGCTATAGTTTGTTCGTCCGCACACCCTAGAATAGGAGAGGACCATATTAGCGGCTTGCTTTTTTGGCTAATTGACCTTATTGGCACACCCGCACGTGGGAGCGCACAGTCGCAGATGGAGGACACGCGCGCGACTGGCCACGCCAAGCCCACCTGAATCCCACCCCTCGCACACCACCCACACCAAAAAAAGCCTGGAAAAATAAGAAAGCAAACCGACTCCCACACGCTACCTCCTTGACAAGACTAGAGGCGACACTAGGGTTGGACAAAAACCCACCAGATCGCCACTGCCGCAGCGCATGAAGCAGCACAAGATATGAGTTCGGTTGGTTTAAACAAAAGTTGTAATCTATCTCTAAGAGGATAAAGTTTAAATATAGCAATATATCTCTATCCTTGCTAACAGACTAAACCAAACTCAACTATCACGGTAAAAAACTATTTTTGAGACAGGTCATAACCCATTTGCACAGATGTTTAGTCAATCCGCCTGCAATCGAATGCTTGTAGAAATAGGTGATTTTCACAGGAGCAAAAGAGGTCACATATGGAAAACTATTATCACAGATGGTTCAAATAACCCATTTGCACAGACGTTTAGCCAACCCGTCTGCGATCAAAGACCTGTGGAACAGACGTAAAAGAGACCGCCTGTGGAAAACTGTTATCACAGGCAGTTCACTTAAGAAACCGCCTGTGATAATAGGTTTCTACAGGCGGCCTCTTTTACAACTGCCTATAGATAGGTAGATTTCCACAAGCGGGTGACATAAGGACCCGCCTGTGGCATGTATTTCATTCAAAAAATAATGTGAGCATATATTTTATTCTCTCCAGATTTCAACATATTTTCAAGATAGATTCCAACATCACAGATTTTTACAGCATTTGAATTAACACAAGTCTAATATTTAACACAAATATAAAATTATTCACAAGTACAATATTTTTACATCACAAGTCAATTTACATCACAAGCCAAATATTCAAAACAAGTATTCTTTCATCTCCCACTCACAAAACCTCAAATGGCTAGCCAATTCACCTCTGAGATCGAAGAATTTACCACTCTTGTGGATAACTTCGTGCATGATGAACTAGCATATATCACGTTGGACGTTTTGGATATCTTCATATTTAAGAGACGTGTGGATAGGTTGGATCATACGTAACTGAAATGAAAACACAACTTAAAGAGCTAAAACACTACTGACAACGGAAACAGAACTAAATAAGAATGTGCAAGCGCAATGATGACTTACGTCCTTAGGGTTTGTTGTGTACCTCCCATTTACCCTAAGAAATATGCAAACATAACATCCACAAAGAACGGTGTCAAAATCTTGCTTGTAGCACTTCAAATAAAAACACAATGTATTCATTAGTTTAATAAAACTCTTTGTCATGAATAGTTACAAGCATTAGAGGTGTGTAATTACCGGAAAATTTATACGAATCGCCATCGCATCCGTCTTGGTCGCATCGTGTATCCCACCTTTTGTTACGTACCACTTGTAGGCCCTATTCGAATGTTAATAAGTAATTATCAATTCATAAATGATCTATAAGAATTTTATGTATGGTGATTTTTTTTACCTCTGTATAACGTCGATGAGATCTTGGTACGATTTTTGGGGGAGATCGGCTGAGTCAAGTACTACGAGTCTGTTCGACTTCGGCATCAGCATTATACAAATAAAGTGATCACTATATGAATCTTTATGTTAGGTTCTTGATCGACCAATTAAATTGAATACTTATGTTAGGTTCCGGACGTATCACACTTACTTAAAGTTGTAGAGAGCCATGATGTAGTCCTTATCTTGCATTTCTAGCATAGCCCTTCCTACGTAGGTTGACATGTCAAGCCTGCGTGATTTGGGCATTTCTCTTATGATCCTTGGTTTGTCCTTATTACTCATCCCTTTAATCCGGGGGTCATCTGTCCTCAACTTCACGACCAAGTTGGGCTGAGAAATTCGTTGTGGATCAATGAATCCGACCGCTACATTCAACTTTTCCACATCATTAAATTGTATTCTATAGAACAAGTCACTAGTCATTAGCTTCCATAGGATATATTGGTAGATATATGAACATATGGATAGATTGTATACACTTACAGGCACCACACGCTTATGAGATTGATGTCTAGTTTCTCGCGGCGGAACAAAGCGCGCATGTCCTTAAAATCCAACATGAGATAGGAGTCTCCATTTAGAAAAACGTTAGCGGGGACAGAAGCAATGATTATGAAGAACCCCGCGTGACATGCCCTTATGTACCATTCGTGGACTTCTTGGAGTTGAAATAATGGCATAAATGGCTTGCCATTCTCATATTGCTCAGGAACATCCAGTGTAGGCAAGAAATCCAACTGACAGGTACTTAATATTTTGCCGGTCTCTTTCACGAGATTGCCCTTCGCTGGAGATTCAGGAGTGGATGATGTCTTTGCTTTGAAGGACAGAAGTCACCTCTTCACCAAAGATGTTAGAGTCTTTTCATATGGGGTAACCATGATAGGGACTCTCCCATGCTCAGGTGAAGGATCCGGAGGTGCAGACGTTGGAGGCAGAGGTGTCGGAGTCACAGATGGTGAAGCAGGATGTGAAGATGACTGAGGCGGAGATAATGGGCGCGGGGGCAAAGGTGTCTGAGGCAGAAATAATGGGTGCGGGGGCGAAGGTGCCTGAGGCGGAGATAATGGGTGCGAGGGCGAAGGTGCCTGAGGCAGAGATAATGGGCGCGGGAGAGAAGGTGCCTGAGGCGGAGAGACTTGGCTCTAGAGCAGAGGTGCCTAAGGTGGAGAGGCTTGGCTCTGGGGCGGAGGTGCCTGAGGCAGAGAGGCTTGGCTCTGGGGCGAAGGTGCCTGAGGCAGAGATGCTAAGCGCGGGGGCAACCATGACACTAGCGATTGTGACTTCTGACGACTAAAGATGATATCCTGTCTGGGCCACAGAATGAACTTGCCAACAGCCTCATCGAGAATCTTGATACCCTCAGGTGTGCTGATGTCTAGCTTGTACTTCATGAAAAGTGGTTGTACTGAGTCCACTTGAACCTTGGTGTAACCGGCTGGAATGTCTTGATTGTGAAACGCATGACCTAGAATGGCCTGGCCCGTGGCAACCTCGATAGTGAAGTCTCCCTTGCCGACCAGAATATGTAGTGTGCAAGGGGTAGCCTCTGTGATATCACCCACAGGATATCTCAGGTTATCGGCCTGCATGGATCCGATGCTGCTCTGAAAGCCTGGGCTGGTTGGTTGCTCTATCATCAATAATACTACCCTTTCATTCTCTTTTTCATTCCAAATTTTCATAAACTAGACCTTAACCTATTCTTGTATCTCTTCCTCTAGGGTCTTCTTATATCTTTTACGGGTCTTGTACTGGCCCATGGCGTCTGGGAACCCATGCTTCCAGCCCACTTTTGATCCGATGCCTCGAGTGCGACTCGAGTGTTCCTTGTTCCCCAGGGCCTTCGTAAGCAGGTCATTCTCCCTGTCGGGCTCTAGAGACCCTTCGTTAGCAATCTCTTGAATGGTCTGGGTGAATTTCATGGTCTTAGGGATTTTGATGGCTAAGTCCCCAGACTCGGTTCGTTCTGACCGAGCGTAGACCTAGTTCCTGCTTTGCTCGTCACAATTTTCCAAAGGGTTGGGTTTCCCAGCCTGGGGAGCCTCTTCTTCTTGCCTCCTCCATTCAAAAAATTTAGGGGCGTACCCGAACGAGCCCAGGTGATGGTGGTACTTGTTCTTCTTCGCAAGGTGCTTAAAAGATTCACCCAGTTTGATAGCCTCAGGTGTGGTCTTCTGCCTAACAAACTCCGCCCATTGGTCTGGAGTAATATTTCCGTATTTATTAAAGGGTACCAAGTTCTTCTTCATGAAGTCCTTATTCAGTTCACTCTTCCAGCCCCGGAAGCTCTTTCCCATAGTTTTCAATGCATTCTGTTTGGCAGCTTCCTCTGTTCCCGAGGGGAATTAGATGGTTCTCTGCAATGTTGCCCACAGGAACTCCTTCGTCTCTTCTGGCAGCAACCGCGAATCAGTTATAGTGATTCGGACGTACTCCTTAACAAGAAATCCGCAACTGTTGCAGAATTTGGTGCATGCCTCACGAGGTGCAACAAGCTCCCCTTCAACACTTGACTCAACTAAATACCTCTTCGGCGAGATCATACTCGTTGTCACTTTCCCAACGTTGGCTCTCCCGATCGCACGAAATAGGGCTCGAGCTATGATACGAGTCCGATCTTTCGCTGGTGTTGGAGGAGGATGGCTGGTGAAGGCTTAGGCTCCTATCTGACCTACTGCTTGCATCAGTCCCATCTTGTGCTGGGGAGGCCTCTATTGCGAGTGTCCTCTGTGCCAGGGAGGCCTCTATTGCGAGAATTCTCTGTACCAGGGAGGCCTCTATTGCGAGAATCCTCTGTGCTTATGGTTTCTTCGGGGGGCTTGGGCTCATATCCGACATCCTACTTGCTTCTGGTTTCTTAGGGGTTACTATCCTCTTTTTCCCCATGGTACTTAATCGATTTCTGGATAATTGTTGGCTAGAAAAAAAAAACAAGTATGCAATGTCACATCACAAAGCCTCTCAGAGAGACCTTGCCAAAGAACATCAAAGGGAATACTTACCAGTTATTACACCTTACACTCACATTCTACTTTTAGGTGCTATGTCACATCACAAAGCCTCTCGGAACTAAAGATTATCAATAAAACATGGTATATAGAATCAGCCACTATAACCTACTTGAGAATCATATATAGTTCCTACGAACAAAGAAGACAATTGGCACACAGCAATGAACAATGTTGCCATTTGTAGATAATGTGCTCACACCAGATGGATTAAACAACTTTAGCATGTTTTTCTCCAAGTGGCATCTCAATAAAATATTAAATTAATATCACAAATGTTATTTTTAGCAACAGCAACTCCTCGTCGGGGGCGGTAGCATCGTGGGGTGGCCCTCCTCGTCGGGGAGGGAGAGCGGGCGGCAGGTGGCGGACAGAGGGAGAGGGTGCGGCGGAAAGGGAGAGGGCACGATTAACTTGGGCAGCCTGACGGCGTGGGCAAACTTCGTCAATTGGCTAGGGTTTTCGGGGCCTCGCACGAAAATATGTATAGAAATTAGTTCCATAGGCAGTTTACCTAAGGAACCATATGTGGAAATAATTTCCACATGCGGTTTACCTATGGAACCGCCTGTGGAAATATTCCATAGGTAAACCGCATGTGGAAAAGCATTTTCACAGGCTATTTCTTAAGTTAACCGCCTGTGAAAACGTATCAGTGCCTATTTTACCCCAAAACCGGCACTGATTATTTTTTTCAAATATTCTTCTATTACATATTAAGCTTCTTAAATTAAAGCATACATGCCCTAAATATAAATTAAAGCATATTATTACTCCATACATGGCCTCGATATAAATTAAAGCATATTCTTACATCATGCATAAAAGTCCTTGATACGATTTGCATAACACGGTACTATTTGCCTTGAACTGTTTTTCCTACACCATCAAGGCTCATGTAGGGCATCACAGATCTACCGAGGGTTGCTTCTACAAGTTTGATCTTTTCTGAATCTCTGAAAGGCGGCACGTCATCGAACTAATTGTATTCTTCCTCATCCTCCACATTCTCAACTCCGACAATTCTTTGTTTTTCGGCAACAACTATATGCTTCTTTTCATTCGCAGGGTCGATTATATAGAAAATTTGTGCGACGTGATCAGCGAGTACCCACGAGTCATCTTTGTGACCTACAATGCAGAGGTCGATAGCTGTGAACCCGTAGTTGTCCACTGCCACGCCATTTGGGTGTTTGACCTATTTGCACCAAAAGACGAGGATCTGCAGATTCACTCCATAGTCGAGTTCCCAGATTTCATCTATGAACCCATAGTAGGTGATCTTTTGCCCTGTTGTGTCATAGGCTTCTATCTGAACGCCGCTGTTTTGGGTCGTGCTCTTCTTGTCCTTTGTTTTAGTATATAATGTGTAGCTATTGATGTCATACGCTTGTCAAGACATAACTAAACTTGATGGGCCACAGGCCAACATTTTCACATTTTTTTTATCTACAGATTCACCATCTAGAAGGTTTTGGTTCTTGAACCATGTGGTAAAGCGACGCTTGTGCTCTTTCAAGATCCAATCATATGAGCGGCCTTGATTTTCAGTCTGAAGCTCATTCAGGTGTTGCTCCACGTATGGCCCCACTATCTGAAGCTACTGCAAGATGGTGAAATGTGCTTCTTCCACTGCTTTATAATCATGATCGATAAATCTTTTCTTGCCTTTGGTCCCTCTCCCAGAAAACCTCCCCTCATGTCGAGATACAGGTACACCAATCGGTTTAGCATCTTTTATGTAATCGATGCAACACGCAATGACTTACTCGGTACTGTAGCCCTCGATCATGGAACCCTCTGGGTGAGCATGATTCCGTACATAGCCTTTGAGAATGCCATGTACCGCTCAACGCATACATCTGATGTAAGAATACAGGGCCTAGTGCAATTATCTCATTCATGATGTGAACCAAGAGGTGTACCATGACATCGAAAAAGGATGGAATGAGACACATCTCAAGTTTGCACAGAGTCTCTACTAAGTATCGATCACCTTCTGAGCAATTGCGTTAAAGAAGTGACACAACAGTGTGATGACCACCTTTATGTATCCTGGCTTGATACCCCTGATTGCAATAAGGAGCATCTGCGTCATCATCACATGACAATTGTGAGACTTCATGCCGATTAGCTTCAAATCTTTCATCGAGATTAGTTTTTTGATGTTGGATGAGTAACCAGTCGGGACTCTCACCCCACGTAAGCACTTGCACAGTGCCTTTTTCTCCTCAGGTGTTAGAGAGTAGCTAGCCGGGGGAAGATAATATTTCCCAATTGGTCTGTCTTCAAGGTGTAGCTCTAGCATGATTCCAAAATGTACCAAGTCCTTACGTGACTTGATTCCATCCTTTGTCTTGCCTGGTATGTCCAGTAAGAGGCCAAGGATGCTACCACACACATTCTTCTCAACTTGCATGACATCGATGCTGTGGTGAACGTCCAAGTCCTTCCAGTAGGGCAAATACTTAAAGAAAATTGGTATTTTCTTCCACAACATATCGGTCGGTGTCTCAATTTTCTTCCTCTTTTTACCCTTTCGCAGCTTCCCAAAAACAACCTTGATGCTCCTGACCATTTCAAACACTAGTGCCCTGCTACGAGATTTTGGGTCAGTACCTTGCTCAACCGTGTTTTCAAAATGTTTTTCATCTTGCGGTATCTGTGAGTTCTGAGTAAGAACCGTCGGTGTCACATGTACACTACCTTCTGTGAGAACGGAAGGTACACAGACGCAGTTTCATCCAAGCACACAACACATCCTTGCTTCCCTTTAACCTATCTTGATAGGGAAAAGGGGTGGGATAATCACTTATGGTAACAAAAATCATGGCTTTCAGTATGAAGTACTGTCGCCGAAACTCATCCCACACCCAAACCCCATCGTTCCACAGTTTCACCATATCTTCCATCAGTGGTTTCCAGAAACACATATATATCGTTGCCAGGTTGTTTTGGTCCTTGGATAAGAATGAACAATATAAGGTACTTACGCTTCATGCATAGCCATGGAGGAAGGTTGTAGATGGCCAGGACCACTGGCCAAGTGCTATGTGAGGTTCTCATGTCACAGAAAGGATTCATTCCATTGGTACTCAATTCGAAACTTACATGGTTCTTCAGTGAAATCTAAATACATGGCATCGAACTTTCTCCATTGGCTAGCATCAGCGGGGTGTCGAATCTTAGTTTCATCCTTCTTGCGTTTATCGAAATGCCAATGCATCAGTTCAAAGTCCCTAGGGTTTGAGTACAAACGCTGCAAGCGGGAGATCACTGGCTACAGGTACCACATCACCATGGCAGGACTTTTTCTCTTCTTCTCCGCGTCGGAAGAAGTGTCTTCTTCGTCACGACAAGCAATACTCTTCTTCTTCTTCTTCGCATTGGTGGAAGCATCTTTGTCCTCACAATTATCATTCCTCTTGTACCGACTCGCATTGCACACTAGGCATCTATCCAAGGCTTCGTACTCTTTACGGTAAATGATACAATGGTTCAGACACGCGTGTATTTTTTGCACATCCAATGACAACGGACCTATAAGCTTCTTCGTCTGATAAGTGGTGGTGGGCAAGAAGTTAGGCTTCAGAAGCATGTTTTCCAAGAGGCTTAACAAATCCGAAAAACGCTTGTCGGACCATCCATTGCTGGCCTTCAACCTTAGAAGTTCAAGCACCGAATGCAACACCATAAACTCCTTATCACAGCCCTTTGATTCCTCATACAAAAGTTTCTTCGATGCCTTCTCTAACGCCTCGAAATTATCTAAACCTCTCGTGTCCCTTAAAACATGCGGTTCTGCATGGCGCAACATTTCCTCCATATCGAAATTAGTATCATCATCCACCATAACATCAGTGTCGCCTTCGACTCCCTCATCATAACCATCCACTTGATCAACAGCGATGCCGTCGTTTGGTTCACTTGTACGTTGTTCACCGTGATTGTACCAGCATGTGTAATCCTTGACAAAACCTCTCAAGATCAAGTGTAATTTGATTATGCTTTATTTGACCCATAATTTTTGGTTCTGGCAATCAGAACATGGACAATATATTTTCTTTGTCTTCTTAGTCAAAGCGTCCTTCTCGGCAGCTTCAATAAAAGCAGGAAGTCCTTTGATGTATATTTTTCCATGTCTTGGCACATCGTACATCCATGCTCTGTCCATCTTTAACTTCAACCACAGAATTAGATACATAAATTAATTAATTAATAATAAGATCAATTTCAAAAAAGAATTTTTTTAAAATATAGAAAAAATTGGGCATGTTATGATTATAATATGTCGACGCAATTGAATCTACATTGGTGCAAATTTATGGCTCAAAACAATATGGATCCATTACTCTCTCTCCCTCTAAATCTAGATCTAGATCTAGATCCAAAAAATCCACATTCATGATGAAACCTCCTAGAGGCTTAAAAACATCAAATTGAAGCTACAATCTTGAAATATAATGCTAGAATCATGTGAATCTACACAATGGAATCAACATTTCAACAAATTTTATCTAATTTAAGGATCTAAATGGCTAGAACCATGAGCACTCTATAACATTTTTAAACCTTAAATAAGCCATAAATCTAAATCTATACTTCAAAAAGATACGTAGTGATGAGATACTCTTACCTTAGATGCCTCCTTCAAGGAATTCAAAAACAAAACCTTCCCCCTTTATTTTCAAAATTCGCGTCCGCCACTTGAGCTGCACTGTTCGAACAACAATGAGCTCGGTCCGAATCGAGCTCCCCACGGGTAGGCACTATTTATGGGATATTTCCACAGGCGATTCCTAATGTGAATCGCCTGTGAAAACTTGTTTCCACAGGCGGTTCTATATGTGAACCGCCTATAGAAATAGCTACGTTTCCACAGGCGGTTCACATAAGGAACCACCTGTGAAAACAGATATTTCCACAGGCGGTTCCTCATATGAACCACCTGTGGAAACGTAGCTATTTTCACAGGCAGTTCAAATAAGGAACCACCTGTGGAAACAAGTTTTCACAGGCAGTCCACAACCTCACGGGGCCTGAACCGAGTACTCAGGTGGTTTGTCCTATGAACCACCTATGGAAATGAACAGTATATGTCTCAAAAAATAGCTTTTGTAGTAGTGTATACCGACAGTATACATCTCAATTTCTCTAACACTCCCCCTCAATCATAACCTATCTAAGTTAAAATTGCACCTAAACTCTTCCAGTTTTCAAACAGCTAGGAGTTTAGTAAAACCATCTACAATTTTACCTTCAGACGATATAAACCTTATATCAAGACGCTTGTCTGCCATCCTTCCTCTCACAAAATGATAATCAACTTCAATATGTTTAGTTCGAGCATGAAATATAGGATTATATGATAAATAAGTAGCCCCCAAGTTATCACACCAGCAACATGATGACCTAGATTGAGAAATGCCAAGTTCTTCAAGAATAGTCTGCACCCAAATAATCTCAATTGTAGCACTAGCAAGAGACTTATTGTAACACCCTAATTTTTTCTAATTCTAAAATGTTCTCAATATTTGTTAAAGTTCAAATGAGTTTATATATTTTATTTAAAAAGAGAGAAAACCCTATTTTATATGAAAGAAAAAGTAAATGACATAGGATATAAGTGAATATTTTGCATTCATGCTGAATTAGGCAAATAAGATTTTTATTTGATTTTTGATGAATTTATTTGAAGAGTTTTTGCTAGGATTTTGAATTTGAATTTGGATTTTGAATTCATAAGAAAAAAAGGAATAAAATCTTTTCTGGTCTGCTTTTCTCTTTTCGGCCCACTTTCTTCCCGGCTTCGGCCCAGCCGCCACCGGTTTCCCTTCCCTCCTGGGCCATGCCCTGCCTCGGCCCACTCCCGCGCGCCAGTCGAAGACGCCCTGCCAACGCCGTCTTCACCTGTGCCACCGCCATGTGGGACCCGCCGGTCAGGTCCATCGTCTCCGAGTCAAACTCTGTCGCGCCGCCGAGTCCGAACAGGAGATCGACGCCGCCTTGGAGTCCTGCAGCGCCCCACGACCCTCCGAGCCGCCTATATATGTGCCCGTCCCCTCCCCGAACTCATCTCATCCCAAATCCGCCGAGTCCAGAGCCGAGTTTGCAGGTTTCAAGCCCAGCCGCCGCCATTAGCACCGCCGCTCGGCTGCCCTCGCCGCTACGCCGCTCCCATGCCGATTAGCCCCAGTCTAGCTACCCCCGAGCTACACCGCTGCCCGCAGGAGCTCTAGCCGCCGTTATCTTCGCTGTTTGGTCGCCAGAGCGCCATCCCTGACGAAGACCCGAGCCTTCCGCCGCCCCTAGTCGCCGCCAAGCTTCTCCAGTGTCGATCGGCTCTCGGTAAGCCCTCAAACGGGATGCTCTCTCCCTCCTGATGCTATTCCACCGCTCGTCGTTGAAGTTTGAGGCCGGCGATGACCTTTTTCCCCCTGCTACGGCGTGTCGCCGTCGTGCCGAGCTCGGCTCCGCCGACAACCCCTCCGCCGACCGCCCCCTTTGAGCTTAGCCGTTGGATCTATCCTCATCGGCCCAGATTAGATCTATTCGTACCCCTTCGTTGGCCAGTAGCAGTTCGCCACGTGTCACCTTTAAACCAGTCAGCATCCCATGCCTCGTCACCCTTCCACGTGTGCGACACCTCGAATGCTTAGCCCATGTGTCATGCCTAGTCAGATACAGTCAGCTGCCACGCAGAAAAAAGGTGTTTTCCAGTATAAAAATAAATCTCATAATTCCTGGAAATTGGTAATTTTGCAGTTTAGCCCCTGAACTTTTCTGAAATAACAAAAAGAGCCCTATCTTTTTATAGTTAGGTCCCTATACTTTTTCATAATTACATTTTGGTCTCTCTATTTTTACAAAAAGGTCCCTGTACTTTCTGTTAATTCATTTTAAGTCCTTTTCTTTTTCCAGATTTAACCCTAGACTTGTTTTAGCCCTATCTTTTTCATCGTAACTCCGATTTAAGCGATTCTTGCGCCGATGGATTCGTTTTTCAGTGCTCTTTCTTTTTAGCCAGTTTTTATCTCGTTGTTCTTTTGTTTTGTGCTCTGTTCTTAGTGTATCTTGTTTGTTTATTTGCCGGTGATTATGCGATTAGCCGATAACGTCCTGGATCAATTTGAAGAATATCAAGACCAAGAGCAAGAATACACTCAGCAGCAGCAAGGAGAAGGCAAGTGTCCTTGATCATATTGAACCTACATTTTTTTTAAATGTTTTGTTTTACAAAACTGCATGCAATGTCTGTCAATATGATGGGTAGTCACCTATGTTAGGGTTTTTCCCTAGATATTCCCTTATCATCCCTTGGAACTTAGATGGTTATGGTTAGGAGTCTTTTATGGGTAGATTGCTTAGCCTTGCCTTTGGGATATTGGGAAGTGTCATAATTTTGACTAATGAACATATGCAGTAATGATGGTTAATATGATAATATTTTAGCAACATGGAACCTTAGGTCTTGAGCATAGGGATATTGGTGATAGTTGTCATGGTTATGACGTTGGTTTAGTGTTTGCTCAAGTAACCTAAGTAAGGACCGGTTCGTGGAGCGACAACCCAAGAAGTAACGTACCAACCACGAGGCTGGTATGGGTAAGGTGTGACATACTGATTAGAGTCTGTCCAGTGCGTGTTGGGTCAGCACAAAAGGGGGCTTCTGGGTAGGAGCTTTGCTTGCGTAAAGCCTGGCGGTGAAACCTAGTGGGCAGACATACACTGGATTAGTCTCTGGTTAGTGGAAAGTGTGATACAGTGATTCTTGGTGGCACACCACTGGCGTGTGTTAAGTGTCTTGCAAACACGGCAACATGGAATTCACTGACTCGTGGGTAAAGTTGGACAACCTCTGCAGAGTGTAAAACTGTTATAACAGTCGTGCTCACGGATATGAGAGACTTGGATCCTCACATGATTAGATGGTGGTTTGGTTTTGGTCTTAGTACAGGGAGTACTAGACGGTTGTGGTATACAGGGTGGGAAACCTTGTATGCTAGATGATGGATTATTGGGTTACATTCATTTAAAACTTGTCTAATGCTTTTGAGTCCAAATGTGTTTCCATTACTCGCATTTACGCAAATAATAACTTGTGTCAACCTACTCTTGATATAAGCCTGCATGTCATTATTTTCCCACACTTGCTGAGTACATTATGTGCTCACCCTTGCTTTCTTCTACCAAAAACATATGCTGCTCAGTGGAAGACTTTGAGGATTTCCAAGACGACGACCTGCTGTTCTAGGGAGCGTGTCTTCCAATCGGTGCCTGTGGAGTTTTGGTCGCCAATGCTTTCGTTCCTCTACCGTCGTTTAGATGATGTCATTTAGGTTAATTTTGAGTTTGCTTAGGTAAAGTCTTTTATTGTAAGAGGTGAACGTTTAATTGAATAAAGTATTGCTTTTGTTACTTTACCTATGACGTCCTTATGTGTGTTAAACTTCCTGGGCACACATAAGCCGCACTTAGTTTTAGCCGTTAAAACCGGGTGTGACACTCATATGTTGCTTCTGTGCTAGACGTGGATATTGTAGCATGTTTATGAGCACTAAAGATACAAGATTCGAGCCCAAATATACAGCAAACCCTCCTATAGATCTTCTATCATCTGGACATCTTGTCCAGTCTGCATCAGAAAAGGCACTTACCAAAATAGAGGGAGACTTACTAAATTTAATCCCCAAGGCTATAGTATAAGCAATATACCGCAAAATTCTTTTAACTGTTGTCCAATTTAAAGATGTCGGTGCATGAAGAAATTGACAAACCTTATTGACAGAAAAGACAATATGTGGTCAAGTCAATATTAAATATTGTAATGTATCAACAATACTTCTATATCTTGTTGAGTCTTCACTGCTCAAAGGATCACAACCAACAACTGAAAGTTTTTTTGATGTTGGCAGAGGAGTAGTTATAGGCTTACAATGTTTCATTCCAACTCGCTCCAATAGATCAAAAGCATACTTTTCTTCAGAGACAATAATACCATCTCTGGTCTTCTTCACTTCAATACCAAAAAATAATGTAAATCACCCAAGTCTTTCAAAGCAAGCTCATGATTTAACTCTTGGAGAAGAGCTTCAATAGCCTTTCTAGAAGAGCTTGCCACAATAATATCATCCACATAGATAAGTAAATATATAACAAGTCCCTCTTTGTTATAAATAAACAGTGATGTATATACTTTAGAAGCAACAAAACCAAGTTGTTGTAATTTTGTGCTAAGCCTAGAGTACTATGCTTGAGGTTCCTATTTTAGTTCATATAATGTTTTATCAAGTTTGCATACGTATTTAGGACAAGAAGAATTTTCATACCCAGGTGGTTATCTCATATAGACTTCCTCCTCCAGAACAACATGAAGGAACATGTTCTTAAGTCCAATTGTTGAAGGCACCAATTCCTGGAAATAGCAATGGACAATACAATTTGAATAGTCACAACTTTCGCAACTGGACTAAAAGTATCTTTATAATCAATACAATATCATTTTTTGAAACATTTTGCTACCAAGCAAGCTTTATACCTATCAATTGACCTGTCAGCTTTTCGTTTTACCTTATAAACCCATTCGTAATCTTTAATATTGCTGGCACCTATGGAAGGAACCAAGTGCCAAGTTTATTCTTGATTAGTGCAAGGTACTCTTCATCCATTGCTTGCTTCCACTTGTGATCTCCCATTGCCTCTTGTAAACTCCAGGGTTCCCTTGTAGCATTGAGAAATCTGTAATGTATTGTTCCATCACTGAATGTTTTTGGCTCAAAAATATTATTTTGGGAGTGAGTACTGGTCGTAGAGTACTGACTTCTCCAGGAACAAACCTCAGATCATTAGCAGAATTTACCTCTGATGATACCTGCTCAGGTGGGGAATTATCTAAACCTATGGTGTCTGATGGCACAAAGTCCTGAGGTGAGGTAGATGGACCAAGTAAAGTAGGGTCCTGAGGCAAGGCCATTAATGCTGGCAGCGTGCCAATATGTACCCCAAACACTAGCCTGGGACGCCCGTGGGAGACAGTAGGGTCAGTAAACGCATGGAGATGGCAATCCCGAGATAGAGATGACCCGTGCGCAGGCGCAGTAGACACACTACGATTGTTATCCCGAGACGAGGATAGAGGAAGATCCTCCCCAAGCCCCTTGTTGGAATTGTCTGCATCCACAGCCACTCCAGGGGACATAAAATCACTGATTCCAGCCAGATTTTTGCCCTGTTCATCAACCTGTTCACCGCCCTATGCTGCAGAGTACTAAACAACCTCATTAGCCATGTTAGCATCTACTGTCATATCCCCAATTCAGTCATAGTTGAGCAAAGTAGGATGAAGGAGGAGAATTTCATATCTGATTTGGGCTCCGGCATTTGGATGAAGGTGGGTAAAAGGAAACACAGTCATCAAAGACCACATCTCTAGAAATATAGACACGACCCATTGTGATATCAAGACACTTATAACCTTTGTGGAGATTTCTATAACCAAGAAAGGCACAACAGGTAGAGCGAAATTGGAGTTTTCTTGTGTTATAAGGTCGGAGATTTGGCCAACAAGCACACCTAAACACTCGAAGAAGGGAATAGTCAGGTTTTTGATTGAACAAACATTCCATGGGTGACTCAAAACTAATGACTTTGGATGGCAGCTGATTAATTTAGTAGACCGTTGAAAGGAAGGCTTCATCCCAAAATTTTAATGGCATGGTAGCATGGCAAGAAGAGCTAGACCAACCTCAACAATGTGATGATGTTTCTATTTAATAGAACCATTATGTTGATGGGCATGAGGACATAAAACATGGTGAGAAACTCCTATGGTTTTGAAGAAGGAATTCAATTTCTGGTAACCTTCCCTAGTCAATCTGCATTGTCATAATTTTCCTACTGAAAAGATGTTCAACATGTTGTTGGAACTCATGAAATCTACTGAAGACCACAGATTTGTTTTTTCAAAAGATAGGTACAAGTAAACTTACTATGATCATTGATAAAGCTTACATAATATTTATTCCTTCCAACCGAGGTAGGTGCAGAACCCCACACATCAGAGAAAACTAGCTCTAAAAGAAACCTAGACACACTAGTTGACTTAGGATAGGGGATTTGATGACTCTCAGTTTATTAAGAAGTATCACAGACTGACTCTCTACTATTTTCCTGAGAACAAGGGAGATTACTACTGTTGATAACCTTCTGAACTGACTGAAGAAGGGTGACCTAAGCTGTTGTGCCATCGTTCAGATGAAACTTTGACAACACTAAGGACTTCTTGAAGATGAACGCTTCTCCAGGGATGGAAGAGGATAAAGACCACCCTTACATCTGCCTCGAAGAAGAGTTTTCTTCATTGCTTGATCCTTCATCAAAAATAAATCGAGATAAAACTCAAGATAAGCATTGTTATCAGCAGTAAGACGATGAACAGAGACAAGCCTTTTTTTGGCATTAGGAACATGAAGAATTTTGTTAAGATGAATAGGAATAGGACGAACTGGGGTATGAACAATAAAACAACCAACATAATTTATAGTCATACCTACACCATTACTAGAATGAACTTGATCTTAACCATTGTACTTCTCATGAGTAGTCAACTTATCTAGTTCTCCAGTAATATGATCAGTTGCACTTGTATGCGTGTACTAATTTGTGTCTATACCATACAAAGTAACAGTTGTGTGTGTGTTATTTTCTTCACCTGTAAAATTTGTATCAAACCTCTTCCAACAATGGTGTATTGTGTGTCCAACTTTGATACAGAGCTGGCACACTGGTTTTCGGTGTGCTACTATTGTTGTTGTATCCTTAGCCACTTCATCCTCCACCATGACTACCATCACCATGACCCTGATGCCCTCGGCCAAGGGAAGAGTTCCTGCCACCGCATGACACACTATTGACATTCATCTGATATTGCAAGCTCTGGGCTTCCAACCGAGCTTTAGCAGATAGATGCTGGGCATATATATCGCTGAGGCTGATAGCATAAACTCTAGCACTCACCGCTTCAATGAGTGGGTTGTACTCAACATCAAGCCTTGTAAGAATATATGACACTAGATCATCTTCATCAAGCTGCTTGCCAGTGGCTACCATCTCATCTGCAAAAATTATGCAATTGTCATCATGTCTCCATTGCACGTACTTGTTAATTTGGAGCATAGATGGATAACCCTCGAACGAGATGAGAAGCGAACATCTCATGTATTGTTGTCTAGACCTCGGCAGCACTTGTAAAAGTTGCCACTTGAGTGAGTACTTCCCTGGAAAGCGATGCAAGCACCTAACTTAGAACTTGCTGATCTTGTGCGATCCAACCTACATAAGTTGGATTGGCGATGACCTCTGTTGTCTTGTCGTCCCTTGTGATCTCCATTGTTGCAGACGGCATCTGGATGGTTCCTTCCAGGTAGCCAGTCAATTGAGCACCTCTAATAGCTGGCAATACTTGAGCTCTCTAGAGGATGAAGTTGTCACAACCTAGCTTCTCCGTAACTAGAAGCCCGAGCGAAGAGGTGGAGCCATGGCAGGCGTGGAGGAAGAAGACCTCAACATGGACGTATTGGAGGAGATAGGCCATGATGCCATGAGAGTTTATGTGAAGCATATATATCCTCTAGGGCCACATCTGCATGTTAATATAGGCTAGAAAAAGCCCCAAGGTGTGGTAGTACAAGATATGAGTTCGGTTGGTTTAAACAAGAGTTGTAATCTATCTCCAAGAGGATACAAAGTTTAAACATAGCAATACATCTCTATCCATGCTAATAGACCAAACCAAAATCAATTATACTGACCGTATACATCTCAATTTCTCTAACAAGCTTAGGTATGGATTTATGGCTATACATTCTAGATATCTTTTCTGTAATCTTCTTATAGGAATTTTCAACAACAAAAAAAAGGTAATGCATGATGTTGAAAAGACACAACAAGATCTTACACAAATTTGCATGAATTTGCCTAGAGAATTACATTATCTTCTACACAGTTCCTTCCCAGCTCAAAACCATGCAACAAAGAAGGAAAAGTGAAGAAAAGCATGATGAAAATATTGAGGAGCCTATAAATGATTTAGACGACTTTGATTCTGAAGAAGAAGATGATGTTGATCAACCTAATGAATGAGACAATAAACAAGAGAGAATAGGTGGTGGCAAAAAGGAAAAGTGAGAAAATGAAGTATAGAAATGCAAAGCAAGGATGGTTGTGAAGCTAATTGATACTAGGTGGCACATGATTTATTTCATACCTGAGTACAATCATCCACTCATTACCAAGCCTTTGCTAGCAAAGTGGCTCAGATCACATAAAAGGATGCCTAAAAAGACAAAGCCTACATCACTATGCTACATGGATGTCACATAAGCACATGTAGCATTATGAAGTTAATGGCTAAGTTCTATGGCTCCGTGGAACCAGTACCATATGAAGGCAAATATTTGAGTAACTTCCGCTCCATATTCCGTACAACTAAAAAGTATAAACACATGCAAGAAATGCTAGACTAGTTTGAAGTATTGAAAGTACAAGATGATCATGATTTCTTCTACAATTTAGTTGGATGTTGATTATAAGATTTAAAACCTATTCTGTGTAGATGGTGTAGCAAGAAAGGCATATAAAGCATATTGTGACTATGTTTTATTTTGTACAATGTACATGATTAATATGTATGACATGCCCTTTGCCCTCTTCATTGGAATAAATAGACAGGGTCAGTCATTCCAGCTAGGTTGTGCATTCCTAAGGGATGAAAATACATATATTTTTGTGTGGCTTTTCAAGGCATTCCTAGAAGTAATGACAGGCAAGGCTCTTCTGAATATAATAACAGATCAAGATTGGGCTATGAAGTGTGCATTTGAGCTTATCTTCTCCAATACAAATCATCAAAACTATCGGTGGCACATAATGGATAAATCTTCTAGAACAATTGGTCCATACATTTCAGGTAATGAAGAATTGAAGGACGAGCTCAGGGATTGTATTAACTATAGTGTAACGCCTAAAGAATTTGAGGAAAAATAGGAGGATATGATTAATAAGCATGGTCTGAAAGACAACCAGCATTTGTATAATATTACGAGGAGTTTTGTTCATGCATACTATATCCACTGTTTCTATCATTTCCTCTAATCAACTCAGAGAAGTGAAGGATTTAATGCATTGGTAAAGATATATGTGAACCCAAACTTATCCATCCTGTTGTTTGTAAAATAGTATGAGAAAATTCAACAAAAATTGCCTTGTTTCTTAGGATGCAATACTTTAATACTGATGATAATGAGTAGAACACATGGTCAAAGTATCCTACTGAGAAATATGATTCAAGTGTGGACACTAAAGGTATATTATACATATTCTCAAAAGAATTTGAGGAGACTGCAAACTATGATGTGCAACATAAAGGGCCCTACCAATATAGGCTAGTACCTAATGGCAAATTTGTTGAAGACTATAGGACTATATCATACCTTGTGACAACAATTGAAGAAGAACAAGTTACTATTGTGAGTGTAGGACGTTGATAGGGATGGGACAATTTGCTACCATGACATGAAGATTTCATCAGATTCGGTGTCAAGACCCTATCTGAGCAATATTTATTGAAAAAGTGGACATAACAAGTAATTCCTATTGACAGAGATGCTGGTGAAAATATGTTTGCTTGTATTGGGACTAGTGGTATGTCTTTGCAAAACCACAAGACCATGAGATTCAGCAACCTTGCTTCCACACTTGCAAATTTTTCTCATGAAAGTTCGAATTTAAATTATGCTCATGATATTGTTACTAAGGACATTGAAATAATGCGATCTAAACTTGAAGATCTAAAGAAGTGGAAGAGGAAGAGAAAGAGAAAGAAGAAGACGACGTATGAGACAACAACTACTAACCATAGCAATGACCTTGGAATACCTACTGTTAAATGTATCTATGCCTCCATCTAATGCAATTTTGACCACTGCAAGTCCTACTCCTAGCCTTGCAGCTACTTTGTCTAGTCCTAATACAACTGTGACTGCTACTATGAATCTACAAGATGCTTCTATGCCTGGTATCTAAAAAATAGTAGGGAATCTGCAAAAATGAGGAACTAACGGGTGCAAGAAGTCAAAAAGAAGCTATCTAACAGATGTGCAACCAAAGAGAAAGAATAAATTGAGCATTTGTCACTCGAAGAATCACAATGTTGCAAAATGTCCCGATAAAATAGCAAAAAGAGGTCCAAGCAAGTAGATTCAGCTACTCACGTGATAAAAATGAAAAAGAAATATATTGTAAAAATAGTAGGATGTTAATTTAAGTTGATGACAGGGAAGAAAAAAAGTAGTAGCAATAGCTTGTTTGCCAATGTTGTATGCATTAAAGTTTGTTTCAGATTTGTATATGACATTTTCTTTCCAAATTTAAGTTGTACACACTAAAAGGTTGGTTTGGTTGAAAATTACATATCCCTAATTGTTCTCTTAAAGTTTATGTTAATCTGCTTTGTGCAAACTAATAATTAGCCTGTTAGGATATCACAAAAAAAACTCTTTTGATGCCAAAAAATTGCTTATCATCAAGGTTAAATGTTACTTGTGCTACTACACAAGAATTCTTATAGATGTAATGGATTCGCTTTGTTCAAAGTTAAAATATTCAAGAAAAAAGTTATTGTTCAGCAGGTATGTGAAATCATGAATGCTGAAAATTTGGATTTAGTTTGAAATTGGCAAAAGCAAAGTGTTTAGCATATTAAAAATTGTTATTGTGCGGATTGACGTGAGTCAAGTTTGGAAAACTTATATTCAGAATTGGTTGTTGGTTTTTTTCACGTAGGTATTCCCTGAGGGTGAACGTGGTCAGTGACAAGGACCGAGAGTATGTTCAAGGAGAAATTGAGGTCAAGGTGGTCAGGAGGTCATACAGGACGTTTGAGCTATAAAACGATGCACGTTAAGATGGATTGTACCATGAGACATACACAGAAGTTGTACAGTCTATGGTGTGGAGAAGTTCATCATGAGGTGTGCGATAAGGTACGTTGTGGGAAGCGGGACGTATGCCAGGTCATGACAGGCGTGGGGCTAGAAGCATGTACATGTGCATGCATGTACGTGAGGTATCGGGATCCCCTAGCTTCACATGGAGTGAACTCACAGTGACTTCACTTCGCTATGAGCCGTTGGATCGTGAATGGATGGATGAGATTTACTGCTACAACATCCAGTGAATAGTAACACCACCACAATATTTTATAAACAATACCCATGCTATGGTGTTCGACGTCATGGGTATTGTATCTCCCCTTGTGTTTTACTGTGTGCCCCTAACTTGGAATCAGGGGATCCGGATCCATATGTGAGGTGGTTGTACTATTTGATTGTGAGGCTACCGAATAAATAAAGTCTCATGCACGTCGACCAAAGCAATGATGGCCTTTGTAACAGTCCATTTTCTAAAACCAAAAGAAATAAAAAAAACTATTTTTATAAAGGAAATAGTTTTTTTGCAAAACTAAATAAATCCTAAGTATATGTATGTGTATGTGTATAACATATATGTATTAAAGGAGCTATTTTATTTTATGAATAAATATATAAGTAAATATATATAAATAAGTATTTTATTGAATTGCTTGATTGTTGTGTGTGCTGATATGTGTGTTCATATAGTAAGGATATACATGTACATGTATAAAGTACATAAGACAATACATGGGAATAGAATTGAAAAGAAAAAAGAAAAGTGAATAAGAAAAGGAGAAATGAAGTTCGGGCTGAAACCTAGAGCAAGCCCATCTCCTCACCTTCCCACATTCAACCCGCTCAGCGAGTCCGGCCCGGCTGTCGTCCCTCTCTCCCTCTCCCTCTTCTCTTCTTTGGGCCACGCGCCTTCTTTCCTTTCTGGCCTAGCTCGCACGCCAGCCGACCCGGCCTCCTTCCTCCTGTCATCTTCCTCCCGCCCCTCTCCTATATGCTTCAGTCTAGCACGCTAATGACCAAGAGGGACCACGTGAAGAAGCCATGCCCGAGCCGAAGTATGCCTGGTGACTATCAAAACCAATCCGTCCGACCGGTATGAATGTGTGGCCCATGTCGTTTGCACCAAGCCCAAGTGAAAACCAAATCAACTTCGAGCCCTAAGTGTCAGCCAATTCAAATTCGAGCCAAATGAGCTCAATCCGTGCAAGATATCCTCTAGAAGATTATCTATAGAATCCATATGATCGTCGAGAGCCTTTTGCCTGTTTTATCTTCAAGAAAGTGTGTTCAAAAGAGGAAATCAACTTGGGATATGGAAACGTGAAACCGCCAGACTCATAACCCTAATCAACTAAAATTAGGACTCTTTGATCGTCTTGAGTATAAACAGGAGCCACCAACACTCTCCCCAGACTGCACCACACCTTTTTAGCCAACTCATCAAGGCGAATTAGCCACCGGAGTGCCACCAACACCGAGCTCCTAGGGAATTCGTAGTAGCTCACCATTGCTAGACCTCTACAGACCAAACTAACGATTGCATGTACCCTAGCCAAGTTTGTCGTGAGCTTGTGATCCTTTTCTGCCGCTTATCGGAGCTAGTGGAACACAATGACGAGGTTCAGACAGGATTTTGGTGACGCACCGCCGTCTCGAGCTGATAGGATAAGAAGGAGGTGAGTCCACTGCCGTCAGATCCTATGTTGATGGATAGGATTACATTATGCATGCCGATTCGGTAGAAATAGATCTAGGTCGTTAGATCCCAATTGGATGGTCTGAGTTTAATGAACTTAACATCGGTCGTTAAGAGTAACGTGACGCCGTTAGTGCCGCGTCAGCTTGCTGAGTCGACAATGGTGTCAGCGTGTTTGCATGAGTGGCAATGCCACATCAGCCAATGTGCACATATGGCATGCACAGTCAACTTTCATTATCTTTTTTGTTTTAATGCTCTACATACATCATAATTCATATATATTACACAATAATTAGTTTTTAGTAAAAAATAATTCTACAAAATACGAATATATTAGAAAATATTTTGAATAACATTTAATAATGTTATAATAGTTTTTAATTATTTTTAATGTTTTTATATAGTTTCATAATTCAAATATATGCTTGAAAATTTTAGAAAATTCGTAGAAAATCATAGATAACTCTAGAAAGTTCCTAATCATATAATTTCATCTGTAGTTAATCTTTTTGGTCCAGTTTTAATATTTCAGAAGTCGTAACTTGTTAATCATAGCTTCGTTTCAACGCGTTCTTTCGCTGGATTGTCTAGAAGAGTGTAATCTTATATGTGATGGTGTTTGTTGTGTGATATTTGGTTCTTTTTGGATTTTGGTGTTTATCTGTTGCCTTTTCACTTACATTTGCGAGTAGACACTAACGTTCCAATGGAGCTAGAATGATTTTAGGACCAAGACTATGAAGACCAACTGAGTACAGTGAAGGCAAGTTGTGTTCTTAAACATATTTATCCTGGTTTTTAAAATGTTTTGTTTTATAAACATATATGCTAATAATTTGTCAGGAATCCAAAGAGTTAGGCTTTACCTACTTTTCCCTTATCATTCTCATAGCCATAGTTTGGTTTTAGGATATGGAAGGGTAGATGATGCTAAGTCTTTCTTTTGGATGATAACCATGATAATGGCTCCATGAAATATGATAATTGTTCTATACAACAATAATAAAAGATGATGATCTAATCTTTGTAGCAACATGGTATAAGGATTTGAACAATGGTTGATGAAATTGGTACAGGATGTACGGTTGGGTCATGGTAGTCTTGCTCAAATCTTAGGACCAGTTCTTAAAGTAATTTGTCCAAGTAAAAAAGTACAGCCACAAACCTAAAATGGGATGGGCATATCCAATTAATTTGCATACTCTCAGCATTGTGTAGACCATCAGGTTGTGTGGAATGGAAGGGTGTACTTCCAGGCTATTCCATTGACGTAAGAGGGGGCTTCCATTGTTTAGGTGTATTCACACGGTGGTCAAACCTTAGAGGGTATGCACATGCTAAGAGAGGAATTGTATTTTTAGTGGTCAACTTGATGCACACCTTGGAAGTGTGTAAGGTATTGACAGGTACCAGCAACAGAGTATGATCATGACTTATGGGTAAAGTGTATGACATCTGCAGAGTATAAAACTGGTTAATCAACCATACTTACAGTTACAAGTGGCAAGAAAAACCTCACATGATTAGAACTTGATGGTTTAGTTGATTTGATCAATCATAGTGGTAGGAATTATGATTGAGGAGTTGTTCAACATTGATAGTGGGAACCATGGTTAAGGTGTTGGAATGTTAGTTAAGTCAAGATGGTTGCTATCACCAAACACTCATTTGGAGAAGGAATCGAAGAGTTCGCCGAGGATAGATCGTTCTAAGATGTTTTCTAAGTCGATCATGCCTGTGGAGATGCCATGAAGGATTAGAGTCTATGTAGCTATGCTGTAGTTTTTTATTTGGATCTTGGCCCTTGAAGGTCACTTTTGTAAGATGTTTAATGATATTAAGTGATATTATAATGATATTCATCTATGAAGTCACATTGAGTTGGGATTGATTCCTTGGCTCAACACATTAGTGAGATTGGTCTTTTCCTAGGACCAGTTTTGACACTCCTAATGTTGCAAAGGTGATCAGCTAGGCTAGGTGATGTGGTCCAGAAGCTTGTGCGCAAGGCCTGCGGAAGTTAAGGTGTGAGGAACGGTAACGTTCTAAGAGGGGGTGAATTAGAACACTTAGAAACTAATGGTTCCAAAAACTTCACAAGACAAACCTATCTCAAATTCTATCTAAATATGCTCTAGGTTTATCTAGTGTGTCTACTCTACCTCTCAAGAGGATTGTCACCTACTCTAGCAAGATAAATTGCAAGTATGTAAATGCAGAAACATAAATAAGGCATAGAGACAAACTCGGCACAAGAGATTTTTATCCCGTGGTATCGGTGGCACACGAGCCACCCCTAGTCAACATTGGAGCTCCACAAAAGATATGCTCCCGGTCGCCAAGTCTCTTCCAGTCATACTTCTTGAGATACCAAGTCACCAAGACAAAACCTCAAGCACGATGAGCCACCAAGACACTAAGGTGAGGTCTCATCACTAACCTCTCTTCCGGTCACTTGTGTGTCATCTTTACATTGGAGCTTTAGTGACAAAGACAAGGGCTTCCACATCCTCACACAATCTTCTTGCTACCACTCCACACCAAGTGGGAGGGTCAACAAGTTATCAGCGAGTCACAAAGACTCCAAGATGTTGATTTACCTCTTAGTACATAGTCGGATCACTTCTTGATCCACTATTTAGGTTGCAGCACCTAGCAACACTTCTCTCTAGGCCTATAAGCACTAATCACTCTCTAATGTTGTGTTTAATCGTCTTGGATGAACACTTTGAGCACTATGATGGCTTGGATGTCTTCTCACATGTATAAGAGATTCTCTGGACTCCAGCACCTTCACATGATCGACTGGGTGGGTATATATAGCCTCAAGACCACCAACTAGCTGTTACTTCAATGGCTCAACTTTACTGTGAACATCGGTTGATCCAGTGACAACAGTAGTACAAGCACCAGACCATCTGGTGTGTACACCATCACAAACTAGCCGTTGGAACTCCACTCATATACATTCTGAACACCGGATTGTCCGGTGTATCTTGCACGTCCATCACCGAACTATCCGGTGATCTTGTGCCAAGCTGAGCCACTTCTTCTCTGTGCAATTAGTCTGGTGTGTAAACCCTCTGATCATTAGACCTTCTGGTGTGTTGACCTTCATCTGCTTTGGCATCTTCCTGAAAAACACTCCGGTGTGTTGGCTTCTTCATCACCGGACCATTCGGTGAGTTGAAATCTTTCATTCCCTCATTTGCATAGCTTCTGTTAAATGATCCGGTGTACTTACTCTTCTAACACTGGATCATCTGGTGTACTTAACTTCAGTTTCCTTCAATATCAACCCTTCTGTTAAATACACTGGTGTGCTTCTTCTTCCGTCACCAGACCATCCGGTGAAGCCTTCTTGTTTCTACACAGAACATAAAATTGCTTCAGTGTGTATAGCCCTCTGATTATCGGACCATCTAGTGAATACAACACACTTGGAAAGAATACTCCAATGTGTACAAAGTCCTGAGCATCGGACTATCCGATGTAATCATTTTTTCTGGAACTTATCCAATTCAGTCCAAACCGTGTCCCAGCTTTGGTGGCTTCTTCATGTCTTGCATTCATGAGACCTACTAACAAATATTCTTGAGAAATATGTTAGTCTGAATGACTGTGTTATCATTAATCACTAAAATCACAAGCATGGCCTAATAGGATCATTTTCGCTACATAAAGCCTAGGTGTGGGACAGCCCAAGTGGCAAGGCAAGTGTTGTCGAGTGTGAAATAGAGGCCAAGAGGGAGAGAGAGAGATGATCGAGGGTTAGATTTTCATGGATATTCTTTTAGGGATGATGTGGATATGCATCTTATGAACTCATCCATGCACTGAAGATCAAATTTTGTAAGTTAATGAGTTAGTAAATTTGTTCTTCCTCCATGTTTTTTGTTTTGTTGTTCATTGTTGATTCTTTGTGGATCTTTGGGTCATTGCATTTTATTTTGGTTTGATCCATCCAAAATCATCCTATCTTGGTAAGGTTTTGAAAATTTTGGTTGGTTAATTTTGATAACTTAGATGTTGTTCTGCAACGGGACCTCAATATCTATCAGCTCATAGTCATCTATCGTCTTCTTAGATTCTCGGTAATATGTAAGCCACAAATGCTTGATTGTAGTTCTGGTAGTGTTGCAGTAGCTTCTCATTTTGTTCTTGGCTAGAGACCTCATCGAGTCAAGGACCTCAAATCATCATTCCCATAACTACAGGGTTAGCAGAAAATAGTGCCCCACTTCTTCATTTAGTCCCTCGACCTCCTTTGAAGTATAGGGAGCATTACCTGAAAAAATGACAAAACATATCGTATCTGAAAAATGCCATGAATCTTAAGACCTCACGAAAAGGGGTGGAGAGAAGAATGAAAAGAAAAAGGAACTAACCAATTTAGATCAGTCGGGATGGTCAAGCCTCTCTTGAAAGCCCTCTTGACATCTCCATGATCCATTTCCCTTTTCAACAGTTGATACTACACATAAAAAGGCAAAAAAAAAAAAGAGTTATGCAATTAAAAATTCATGCTATGTCTTTTTGGAAAAATAGAGACAAGGAAGGTACAGACAAAAACAAAGAAAAAGAAAACTCACCGCAACTCTTAGTTGCAATCCATGTTTTGCAGGTTTTGGGTTATCCTGTTCATTCGGCAGATGAATCCTGATTTTGGCTACAGTGTTGTTTAACTTCTCCCTGGTCTGACTGACTATGAGAGATGATTTAGACTGACCCAAAAGCTCCATACATTGATTATAATACCATTGCACGAACATGGGAAAAAACGACTTATACAATTGCCAATTATCATGCGGAAGCTAAAATAGATATAAAAAATGACGATGGATAAGCAATACAAGATAAATACCTTGTCTCATTAGGGCTTTGGCTTGACCTTGTAGTCCTTCCAGTGGCTCTGCACACTATGTTGTACACCATGCAAGTAACCTTATTGCACTTGAAAGTATTCTTTTTATTGTAATCGACAAATAGAGACCACATTGTAGGGGGGATTTTCAAAAGCCTTATGGGTGTAGGTTCAAATGCTAGTGTACCATATGTACTTGGAGCACTAGGAGGTTCATGAAAATTATTGCTGGGGTTTTCTCACCAAGTTCCTTAGTTTCTACTACTTCAATACTTGTTTATAGAGTTGTAGCAGCTTCGTCTGGTTTGTTCATGATCCCTGCAAAAGGCAAGTTGGCAACATTTTTTTTCTTTTATGTGCCTTCTTGCATCCTCTTCTATTTTCTATAGGAATTCTTTAGGTATGTTGGCAAAAGTCATTTGAAATCTCCTTGTTCAATATACCAGTGCATTCCAATTGTGATGATGTATCTTGATTGGCTATTGTATCATCTAGAGTGATATTCCTTAGCCTTTGTTCAGCTTGCTTCACATCAGCCTTTGTTTGATCCAAAGCTTTTTGTGGTCTTAATTCCATTCTATTGAGTTCTATAACATCAAGACTTCCTAGCTCTTCAAACCGGATTGCAGGTCCTTCGCATAGTGTATGCAATGAAGTGTCTGATTGTGGGTGCAGGGGAAAGCCCTGATCTGGTACATCTTCCTTATTGTCATCTTCCATGCTACCTTTCTCTGTACATGGTTCTAAATTATCTTTCACCCATCACAATCATTGTCAATAAACTGCATGATATTGCATTCTGATACTGGGAAATCCTAAGAATTGTTCCTAGCAATGTGTGGTGTGGCATATGTTATCTGAAGAACATCATAAGCTGATTTGCTCTTCATTAAAATGGAGTCTTCCTTATTCACAAGATCTATTGTCTCAAGTGGACCAGGTAACCTTAACCTCTCCCTCCTCAGTTTCCCCCTGCACATCGCACTATATTTAGGTTGATGAGCACCTCTCTTCTTAGTGTTGTTGACTACTTCATGGTGGACCACTTCAAGAGGCTTTGGACAGTCTATGACTTAGTTGTTGCCCAATTCGACAAGCCTTTGCCCTTAGTCTTCCTCCTCATAACCACTAAAATCCTGTTGTTCTGTATCCGCATCACTCATAGTCAGACTCCTCACTCATCTCATCATCACCGTTGCCTGAATCCTACTCCTCTTCACCTGCTGATACGTCCAAAATATGCATCATATTTTCTATTGATTTCATGAATATTTCTTATAATTATTGCTTGGCTAATCATTGATTACCTGTGATTGCACGAGATATATTCCTTTTTGTTAAACCCACAGGAAAAGGGAAGATTTTGCACAATCCCTGTAGATATATGTGAAAATCTCACGAAAACAAAGCAACCATACCAATCGCTCCTCGATTAGAGTTTCCAGAAGGTTTGAAGGGGTGTGGTATAGTGTTGTTGATCGTATTGGCTTACTGTACCACCCCTTCTGGGACCAACTCATCAAACCAAACAACTCTCATGAAGGAGCAACGCAAAACCCTATCTCAGTGGTTATTTAAAGACAGTATCGATCCACATCAAAGGAGGCATCCACAGAACCACCACGAGACACCAAAAGGCCACCAAGAGAACTAGTCATCACCATTTTCACCGTAGTTTATGCATTTCCCCTCCATTAGATCCATTGTAATAGGTCTCCTCCATTATTTCTTGGTGTAAACATTCATCGCATCAAGTAAGTTATTCATCTTTTCTTTCAATTGTGTTCTTCATTTATTTGATGATGATCTCCTTTGATGTTATTATGTGTTTCATTTCCATTGTGATGAGTAAGTCCCCTTAGAGACAGAGGGTGCTTAGGCGCCATGTAGCACACCATTAGTATAGATCAGGAGTAATCTTAGCGTAGTCTTTTCCTATGCAAATCATTTTGTTTGTCTCTCGCCATTCCTAGGTTTTTTGCCACAAATACAAGGATCGGGTATGCATAGATCAGAGCTCTATGACAGGGACTATACTTCGATGCAGCGAAGAAGTTTTACAGGGGATTAATAGTACAACCACAACACAAAAGTCATTATTCCAGAATTCGTCCCTTAATAGATGTGTATGACGTGTGAACTGAAGGATGATCGTTCCTGTCTAGTGGCCCACATAAGAGACTGGAGGGAAAGAAGGGATTAGGATGTGCCACCCAAGTGATAAGTATATTTAATTCCTATAGTTAATATTTACATTATTTATTTACTAACATGTAGATCATTTTCCGATCTCGGTGACCAACTAGCTACATGGTTTTAGCATGTCCTCTACCGTACTTTTAATCATTCTTGTTATCCTTGTTAATTTAAATATTATTTATTTCTCACATTTAATAGTAGATTTATTATTTAGTGTTTTCTATTTACAAATATTAAATCCCCTACATTACAACCAAATTACTAAGTGGTTGCAGGGTTAGATAATAGTGCAAGCTTTGTAGACTAATTGTCTCCCTGAGGAATCGATATTTAAATTTAGGGTCACTTTATAGTTTTTGTGTCGCATTTTCTTCAAAGTGATATTGAGAAAACAATCGTGTATAACAAGGATGCATCACAAAGCCAGCATTACGTTTTCTGGCGTCATCACACCAAGTTTGCATTCTTATCCTAGTATTTTATTTTCTTTATTTTCAGCATTTTATTTTCTACAATTTTTCTTTTAGATTTACATTTAATTAAGTTTGATAAAAAGAAATGATCCAAGTTAGCTAAAGTAGGAGACACTAATCCTAAGCTTAGCTCTTTTGCTAGTCCACCACATTCTACACAAAGGTCACCGATAGCTCATCCAATGAATGCAACTAATAACTTTGAGATCATACCCGCTTTGCTAAGTTTAGTGCAACAAAATTAATTTGGCAGTGGTCCCAATGAAAATTCAGGGCGATTTGGGGGTATAGGGGCTGAGTTGAATACAAACTCAGAACGACGAACTCACCTCTTTGTGCACCCCTACACCCACGCTTTTGATTTCTGCTGGATCAAACACCAAGCAAAATCCTAGTCAATCGATTTGGGGGGGGGGGGCAGGGAACAAAAAATTGTTTGGGAGCGAGAGAGAGTCAGAGAGAGGGAGAGATGAACATGGAGAGAGAAAGGATGGTGATGAAATGAACCGGTGCGGCTCCTGAGATTTGAAATGGCTCTTCCCGAAACCGTTGTCTTCCTCGCCTCGTCAGTTTCTCCAGAAAGATGCGATAAATATGTGGGTCTGATCCTAGTGTGGAGAGGAGAGGTATGACCATAACGGGTGGAAAAAGGATTTCTGCAACATAGCGTAGGCCAGCCCACGGAGTGGGACGCCAACGTCGCTGCCGTGTGAACACGGGTGGCGTTGAAACTTCCACGAACATGCGAAGACAGATGGATGGACATAGGATGGCTGATCGAGCGTGCATGCCACGCGATTAAAGCATGCTCGGAATTTATAATTTACCTAAAATTAAAATAGTTTTTAACGAATCGATCACAAAACTTTGAGATTACAAAGTTTGCTTCAGGTTCGAACAAAGCTACTTTATAAACATTTTTTGTTGCAAATTAAGCACCACAATACGGGTCAAAGAGCCAGCCAACGAATCTGATATAAATCTTATAGCAATAACAATAGCATCCAGAAAGACAATTAAATATTGGAAGATGATGTTGGCATGCCAAATTTTTTTTCTCTTGTTGGTGGCATTGGCTCGGAATTGGTCAACCAAGAGGGACCTGCACTGTTAGAGGTGTAGCCTAGGCAAACTAGTTAGGATTCTTATGGGCCCAAGTTCTAGTGAGAGCCTAACACAATCAGCAGCCATCTTGGCAGATAGATATATTCTACATGAGATGGTGAGTTGTGGTAGTAATGATCTAAGTAACTTTAGCCCACAGAGATGATAAACAAGTTCTCCAATGCAATCACCCTTTTGGAAATGATTTGAGAAATAACGGATGGCTTAAATTAAGAGATGATCAGTTTTCCAGAGCTTATCACACAGTTTCGTCCTATCAGCTTATGTAACGTGATTTACAAAATTATTTTGAAGATGCTTGCTGCTAGACTGAAGCAAATTCTGCCTGAGGTTATTTCGCTTATTACTCAGAACGCCTTTGTTCCCGGGAGGCTTATTACAGATAACGTCTTGGTGCCTTATGAATTTGTTCATTCAATCAAGAATAAGAGGTCTAGCAAAACGAGTCTTTGTGCGGTGAAGCTGGATATGCATAAGGCCTATGGCAGAGTCGAATGGAATTTCTTGCACGATATGATGTTGAAGCTTGGTTTCCATAAGAGATGGGTCGATCTTATGATGGCTTGTGTTAGTTCAGTAAATTATAAAGTAAGATTTAATTCACAGGAAACTGAACGGTTTACCCCGACTAGGGGACTTCGCCAAGGGGATCCCCTCTCCCCTTATTTATTTCTATTGTGTGCAGAAGCGCTATCTAGGATGTTGTTGTACGAAGAAGAAGTTGGTGGACTGGACGGGATAAGGGTGTGCAGAAATGCACCAACAGTCTCATATGTCCTTTTTGTTGATGATTCCTTAATCCTCATAAAAGCTGATTTGACAAATGCAACTTCCTTGCGACAGGTATTGGAAACTATTGTGCAAGCTCAGGACAATTAATTAGTGAGGCAAAATCAAGCATTTTTTCAATCCAAACACGGATGCTAGTGTATGAGCTTATGAGCTAATATTTGTGGCATTTTTAATATTGATACGGAGGCACTCTCTGATAAGTACCTCGTCCTGCCAGCCCTTGTTGGTGCAGACCGTAGTGACTGCTTTATGCACTTCAAAGAGAGAGTGTACCAACGCCTTAATGGATGGAAAGAGAAGCAATTATCTATGGGAGGAAAGGAGATCCTATTGAAGGCTATAGCTCAATCCATCCCAGTTTATGCCATGTCAGTTTTTAAAATCCCAAAGGAGTTTGTAAAGGGATTACTGATGTTATGTCACAATTTTGGTGGGGAGATGATGATTCGGGTAGGAAAATGCATTGGTTTGCTTGGTGGAAAATGTGCTTCCCTAAAAATGAAGGAGGAATGGGCTTTGGGGACCTGCACTTTTTTTAACTAGGCAATGTTGGCAAAGCAATGTTGGAGATTATTTGCGAAACCTAACTCCCTTTGTGCTAGGGTTTTGAAAGCTAAGTATTTCCCTAATGGTGATCTTCTCGGTGTGGGGCCTAAGAACGGATCCTCGTTTACATGGCAGAGCCTAGTAGCGGGAATTCAAACTTTCAAGAGAGGGTGTATATGGCGAGTTGGCAATGGAAATAACATCAAGATTTGGGATGACCCCTGGATCCCTTCCAGCACAAACCGAAAGGTTATATCTTAAAGAGGTGTTTTGACTATCACAAAGGTAACTGACTAAATTGACCCAAGTAGTGAACACAGTGGGATGAAGATTTAATTTGAACTATTCTCTACCCACTGGATGTGAGGCGTATCTTGCAAATCCCACTGAATTACAATGCTTTTGAAGACTTTATGTCTTGGCACCACTCTAGGTCTGGTTTATTCTCTGTAAGATCAGCATATCATGTGGAGTGGAGGCATCAGTTGGTAGTTACAGAAATGCCACACAAGGGTCTTCTTCAACTAATCCTATTTGGAAGAAATTATGGCGGCTAAAGGTCCCTAGCAAGGTTTTAAAAATTTGTTGGTGAGCACTGAGAACTCCATGCTAGCAAAATGTGTGCTCGCTAACCACCATGTTGGAACCAGTGGACAGTGTCTGTGGTCTGAACAAGGGGCTAAGAACATAAAACACATGTTGTTCTAGTGCAGTTTTGCTTGTGATGTATGGCAGCCTCTGTGACTGCAGAATATCATAACGGAGGCGATGGTTATTGACAGGGCTAGGTCGGCTATTCATGAATATTTATTGTGCATGCCCTCACAACCGATGCTCAATGTTTCTCAAATTGGTTTGCAAGAAGTGTGTACAATTGCCTACTGGTATATTTGGTGGATGCGAAGACAGCGAGTCCAGGGCGAGCAAATTCCACCGCTGGAGCGGGCCATGATGTCTATTCTGGGTACTTCGGTGAACAACGCGAAGATGGTGACAGTCATGATGCACGACAGAGTGGACCGCTAGAAACCTTTGCTTCCCAATCAGGTAAAACTTAATGTTGACCAAGCTTTTCGGGAAGATGAGGAGAGGGGAGCTACAGGAGCAATAATCAGAGATGATTGTGGTAATTTCATTGTGGCTTCCTCTACTTTCCTGCCTCACATCTCCTCAGAGGCGATGGATGAAGCGCAGGCGATGCGCCAAGGGCTTACTCTACCAAACCTTATTGGCTGCAACAATATCTTGGCAGAGTCGGATTCGATGGAGGTCATTGAAGCATGTGCGGGTCAAGATCATCTTTGGAGCAAGGCGGCCACCATCTATGCCGGTTGTTCAAGTCTATCAGAGGTAATCGGGAAGGTCCTCTTTTTGCATTGTCCACGTGAGACAAATGGTGTGGCTCATGATACGGCTAGGTTTGGTTATTCTAATCAATCTTCTTGTAACTCGGTCGATATTTTGAGTAAACTCATGGACAATGTAACTATTATTTGTGATTAATAAAGGTAGCCATGGTGTCCTCCCCTCAAAAAAAAAAGAGATGATCAGTTTTAATAGTGGCTTTGGTGATGTTCCTTTCCCAGCTAGTTTAATCAGAAATGTGATCTAATGTAGCCATCCTTATTATTTGATTTGTTAGTTATGCCTTTTGCGGTAAAAGTTAATTCTGAAACTGCCAAATGTTAGCCTTTTTCATATGTTAAAATTAATTGTGTACTTAATGGCATCTTAAAGATCTTTCGATTTGAAAAATCAGATCGACTCACTACTACAGAACCAGCTACAAATAGCGCATCTCATCACTACTGATTGTGCAAGAACCAGCAGTGTACATGTATTACTATCGGTTCTTAAACTCTCGCATCCAAACTATAATGGAGTCTCTAAGAACCGGCATTGATACCGACTATCAGTGTCGGTTTCGTGGCTAGAACCGTCACTGATACCGGTTAGCCAAAGGCCGATTGAACTAAAATTTTGGATCCATATCATCAGTGGCGGTTCGTGGCTAGAACCGTCACTGATACCACCATTGATGATGCGAACCCAAAATTTTAGTTCAATCGGCCTTTGACTCACGTCTGCTCGCCGGCTCACATCCAATGATCCACACGCTGATATTTTCGCCTAGCTTAGTCTCCTCCTTTCTCGGCAAAACCTTACTCTCTCTCTCTCTCTCCATACCTTATCTCTTCCTCCTCTCTCTCTCCTATGACTGCGCACACACTGCTTCTCTCTCCCATGCATGCAGGTGTGCAGCGGAGCTTGCGTGGCGACAGGCGTGCGAGCGAGTGGCTGATGGCGAGCGTGACGATGGGCAAGCGATCAAGCGGCTCCGGGCGAGCGCGATGGCGGGCATGCAATGGAGCTTGCGCGACGGCGGGCGAGTGCGACAGCCGAGCGGCTCCGAGCGAGCGTGATGGCAGGCGGGCAGCTCAGCGGCTGTGGGCGAGCGCAGCGGCAATGGAGATCACGCGACGTGGGTGGTCGAGCGGCGGACGTGAGGAGAAGGCAGAGGCAAGTGGTGGCGCAATGCGCCAGCAATGCCTAATGACGGTTCCAGCAGCCGAGCCATCTCGTTTTCTTTTTTTTTTTTCTCCTGGTCCACCCATCACTGAGTGCGCCAGCAACGGCTAGCGACGATACTGGCAGCCGAGCCAGCTCATTTCTTTTTTTTTCTCCCGATCCACCCATCACTGCTAGTTCGTGGCTCGAACCAGCAGTGTTGGTTAGTTTATGTACTGACTCTAGATCCGATACTGATAGTCAGTGACTATCAGTACCTATTAATTGGTGATAGTTTAAAATCCATCACTGATAATAATTTTAATCCACTACTGATAATGTGTTCTGTAGTAATGACTCCTGAAGCAACCAAAGTATTTGACAGTTACATACATGCACACAGTCATACATTGTGGAACCTTATTTAGGTTTGCAAAAATAAATGGCCAGCTGGCAGTTCAGGAGAGGTATGGTGGAGACTTAAAAAAGGCGATTCAACTACATTTTGTCAGTACGTGCTGCATGCAGTGTAAGAATTTTGATCCTATGTAGATTTGGATGTAACTATTAATTTGCTAATTATTAATTTCAGGTATGTCATATGCAGATAGATGTACATTAGACATACAAATACTAAGAAAAGCTAAAAAGGAGGCACTTTGCCAACAAATCACCTTGCCTTTCCATATCACTGAATCATAAACTCCAGTCATCTCCCATTACTTTCCAGTACTGCAACCGTTCATCAGCTTTCTATCTGCTGGAGCCTTTTCTATCCCTTAATCTCCTTTCTCTTGCACGGTAATGACTAATCAACACGCTAACGACACGCAGATGCAACACGCGTGCGCGCCTTGCTGTCTCGCCCGGCACTCTCAGGTCGCTACCAGCAGCGTCAAATCCATCGACGCAAACATGACTCACAGCTCTCTCTTTTGTGTATATATATATAAAAGTATATACATCTAAAAAATAGTATATATTTCAGTTATAATAAAATCAACTAGAATTATACCAAGAGTATGTACTTAGAAATACAACATAAGTATAGACTTTGTAGTAGGAGTATCTTGTAAGCTCTTGAGGAAGCTTCGCTTCTAGTGTTATTATTGTAATACCTAGTGTGTGAAGAGCAGAGTAATTGCATGCAAGTGCACGTGTACCTAGCTAGCCAACATTCCATTAGAAATTTGAGGAGGTCGAAACTTGGAAGAAATGACCACGTTAGCGAGATTAACTGTTTTTCTTTTAATCGTCCATTGAGACCACGTATGATGTTGACTATGTAGATGTGATAGCAGCCGGTAATTATAGTGTAGTTTGGTCTTAGTTTTGTACGGGACGCGATCAGGGTGGAAGTCCGTGCACCGCCCAACCAAGAGCAGTTTTGGGTCACTACTTTAAATTATTTATTTTCTCAATTTAAATAGATGGATTTTGCATCTTTAATTTAATTAAGTGAGTTCTAAATAGATCTAGTAACTAAAAAGATAAAAAAACTGCATCCCTAATTACCGCTATCATGTAACTCTCGCCGCTTGGCCTGAGGCGATGGCACCCTATTGCTAACATTGTGGTAACTCCGTGGCCTAATTGACTCGTCATTGGTCACCACCGCACGAGTGTCCACTAGCAGGGCAACACCTCAACATAATAAAATAAGTCCGCCTGGTTAGTTGGTCCAACCGCCGACCAACGAGACCCGCCGTGCGCCGGGGCCCACCGTGACTTTCTTTTAAGGAGTATGGGCTCTTCTTAAGCATGTGTAGTGGTACAGACAGGTAATATAATTTTATTTATATATATATAATAAATAAGTTATTATATGGTTATTGGTAAGTAATTTAAATGATACCTACTTATTAAATGACACGTAAAAAGTTGGTACCATAAATAACAAACGGCATCCATACAATAAAAAAAATATTATCTATAATAATAATTATTTGATATTTTAGACTATATATTAATTAATAGACGATAAATTTCTCTACTTATTTTTCTTTCCTTCACGTCATATAAAATTCTAAGTGGCCTTTTTATAGACGGCTGACCACACCTCATTGTACACGCCCTTAATCCTCGCTGACTCCTCGACGTGTATGTGTACCAAGTAACCGCTGCCACATGTGCTTTCCTGTACCAAGACCAATGTTCGCCGTACAAATAAAGGGTGCAACTAAAACAAAAAAAAAAATACTAGCGCATGAGAGGAACTAAGTATCTTTTTCGTAAAGATATGATGCATGTATCGAGTTCAACACACCCCCGCTCTACTGTGGACGGTAGTGATACCAGTCGAGATACTAGCCAGGCATGGATGAAAAGATGCTAGTTGTTGATTGAGTGTGTTCGAACTACTTTTACCTTCATTATATAAAAATTATTTTTAGAAGCGGGTAATAACTTATTTTTACAGGTGTTTAGTGCATCCGCCTGTGATCGAAGGCCTGTAAAAATAAATGATTTTCACATATTTTCACAGGTGGTTCCTTAAGCGGACCGTCTATGGAAATTGATTTTCACAGGCGGTTCCTTAAGTGGACCGCCTGTGATAATCGGTTACTCAATCGATATTTTTTGAACCGAAAAAAGCAAAAAAAAAAAAAATTGGACCGACCAGGAACCCCACGCGGTCGCGACGTCACAAGTCACGCGTTTTTTCGCGCAAAATACGCACGCTACGCGGTTTTTGGCACTCGAACTCGAAACCTATCGGGTCACACGATCCCTCCCCACCATCACACCAGATAACAACAACTGAACATTGAGCATATGTAATTCTTTTGATATCTGCAATCCGAAGTTTCAAATGATTATTTGAGAATCTAAATGACCTCAAATGAAAAAAATTTCAACTACAAAGTTGTAGATCTCGTCGAAGGCTACAATTTTCATATAAACTTTATCCTCATCCGACTTCGTATAAAAAAATTATAAATTTTTAAAAATAAGTTATCACCCATTTTCACAGGCGATTCCTTAAGCGTAAAAATATGATCATTTTTACATGCGGTTCACATAAAGAACCGCCTGTAAAAATATGTGACAGCTTATCTTCAAAAATACATAACTTTTTATACGAGATCGTATGAGGATAAAGTTTATATGAAAATTGTAGTCCTTGATGAGATCTACAACTTTGTAGTTGAAAAGTCATTTATTTGAAGTCATTTAGATACCAAATAATTATTTAAAACTTAAAATAATTATTTAGATATCTAAATAACTTCAAATAAAAAAACTTTCAACTACAAAGTTGTAGATCTCATCGAGAGTCACAATTTTCATATGGATTTTTTCCTCATCCAACTTCATATACAAAAGTTATAAATTTTTTAATGGATAATTATTTCCAGAGGCGGTTCACATAAGGATCATTTCCACAGACGGTTCCTTATGTGAACCGCCTGTGATAATAAATTATTATCACAGGCGGTTCATATAAGGAACCGTCTGTGAAAATATATTTCCACAGGCGGTCCGTAACTACAGGAGGTCATCGCCAATTGTTCAGATTGTTTTTTAAATAAACCGCATGTAGAAAATTATTCTAAGTATCTTAAAAAATAATTTTTTACTAGTGCTTGTAAACTTGTTCAGCCTGTTGCCACTCCGCTATGTGATGAAACATTGTGATAAGTATATGTGCTTAAGTTCTTTTCTTGGATGCAGAGGTCGAGATTTATGTTCCATCATCTAAACAAAGAAGCCAACCATCCCAGGACAATGTCTAGGGACACAAGAACATTCTCATGCAGCATTCATGTCCCTGTTACTCAAAATTGTCAAGATGCGAACATATAGATATAAATTTGTCCATTATATCCGGTGGTTTTTTTCTCGGTTTTTCTTCAATTAACCGAGTTACTAGGCTCGTTGAGCTTTTTTCTTATTTACTCCCTTCCGTTTGAAATAAATATTATTTTAGACATCAACACGGTTTCTAAAATATAACTTTGATTGCTATTTTTTGTTGTAATATATTAATAAAACATAGCAAAATAATACTATTATAAAAATATTTTTTGAGATAAATCTACCCGTATCATTTTTTTTAAGTATCCAAATTTAATACTTAAAAAATAATTTATAATCAAAATTTAAAATAATTAACTGTACGTAACCTAAAATAATACTTACTTTAAACTGGAGTGGTAAAACAATAGGCAACTCTCCAAATAGTTTATTTAAAAATAATTCATTTCATTTTCGGAGCACCCCAGTGGCCCTACCGTGTCCTTGCATTGACTTCCAAGTGGTTGGTGTGGTAGCCACACAAGTCACCACAACCATTTATGCGCGTGTCAACCTGGTTGTCCTACACAAAGTTGGTTCACATGTCAATTAAGGCTAGCTTCAACTGTCCCCTCTATCACTGTAGCGCTAACAGTTGCCGTCTCAGCTGTCTCTAAACCCAACCTAGGCGAGGTGATTTTTAGTGCTACAGTGTTATAAGTAGACAATTATCCTAAGAGTACTTAAATTTGTTGTACCTTTTCTTCTTCTTTTAACACTGTTTATAGAATATGATCGTAAGTTTAGAGGGAGGAGAAAGTAATAGAAGGTAGCAAATAGAGTAGCTGCTGAAGATGAAAAAATAAGAAATATTGTAATAGTATTATGAGAAGTTGTAATAGTATTTTAAGAGATAAATTTTTAAAGTATATATTAGAGATGGTCTAAATAATGGATGAGGATCACTTGACGTCGCACGTCGTCGCTACGTCAACATCTGAGGATCCGAATCCCTAAGTGACACGAGACATAATTAGGTCCTTGCAAAAAAAGTCAATTTGGGTCTAATTAAATAGAGGGCGACTAATTTACGGTAAAGAGAGCAGGATTAGGAGGCTACTAGGCTCCCGACAAGCGTCCACTCGAGCTTCGTAAATTACTTATTATCGCTTGATTTGTCGCTACCAAGCATGGTTTAGTTTAATCCCGTGATGTTTCGCTTAATCCCGTGATGTTTCGCTTAGTCAGTATACTTGCCTAGCTATGTTCTTACTTCCACCCGTCACGGACACATGTCGTTTTGAATATGGTCTCTAAGGCATAACTTTAGTACCTAACTTCTATTATTGTGTACCTATAAACCTATCTATTATTGTGTAGCTATTATTGGTTTAACGTCTAGGTGTGTCATCCTACAGTCATAAAAATATATAATGCAGTTAGTTCAAGTATTGTTACATAATGATATCATGCGTGAACGATGACGTAGGAGTAGTAAAAATGTGTGCATTAATCGATGAGAAGATAGAGGCCAACTTAATTACATATTGGAACGAAAGAACGGACTCTTGCATTATTCCAAGGAGAGAGAGAGGACGAGCGGCAAAAGGTGAAAGTTACATACTCTTAAGTCTTAACCCAAAACATAGTACTAGTACTTTTTGGTACGTTTCATTCATTTGTCATGGCGTGTGGAGTTGGACGAAGACCGTAGTTTGGCCGGCGCCGCTCACCCCCTCTCAGTCGATAGGTACTCTCTCCCGTCATACTTATTTACTATTTTTTATTTTTTATAGTTTTAATGTATAACTTTAATTATTATTTTTTATAGAATATAGTTATAATATCTAATAAAAATATAATATTATAAAAATACTTTATAATAAATCTACACATATAATTTTTATATTTTAAAATTCAATTTTTTAAAAGTTATTGGTCTTCAAAATTTTAAAAATTTAACTGAACCTTTTATTAAATGACGAGTATTTATAATTGAAGAGAGTTATATAGTACTTGTTAAAAATGGTCACTGTTTCTCTGCTCTGCCATTTGGACCGCGGTTAAATGAGATGTTTGAGGCCCTGCTTAGAAGGAGGGTTTTGGGATCGGAACCCATAGGATTTAGTATAAATTTGAATTGAATCTTAGAAGTTACCGGAGCAATCCCACTCCTCCAAACATAACCTGAGTTGTTTACGCTTTGCCACGAGAGGATGCATGCATTTCTGCATCGTGGTCGTATGCCTGTATATATCTCGAGAGGTCGTATGTACTGTATACAAGAGAGAGAACTTTAGATCGTAAACAATTTGAAGAAGCAAAACAGAGTCTAGGGACGAATCAGAACTTCAGAAGGCACAGAACGTATATGTACAGTTCTTCACTTGGTATATCAAAAAGAGGCAGCTAAAAATATGATCGTACCCAGCAGTTGCCTTGTAGCAAATGGCGGCACTAGGCAAAGCGTAGGAGTGTTCAGTCCACACACTAAAAATGTCTAAATGGTTCATATCTACTAGGTTAGTCCGAAGCGTGCTATTATAGACATGGCACAAACAAGATCTGGTTCGAGCCTTGATGGGCTGGGCTAGTATAACACGAGACTCAGATTGTGTTTGGGCTGAGCGTGCGGCACGGCAAACCGGTACATGTACGGCACGACTCAGGCACACGGAGGTTCAGGAGGCACAACAGGCTTAGCACGGTAAGACCCGACGCACCCGCTCGGCACGCCACAACTTGCAAGCAAAAGAGTGGACCTGACGGTGAACCTCCGATTGGTTCACATGTAGGTGATGCAGTAGTACCTACATCGTCAGGCTTTGTAAGTACACACGTATCAACAAGCACTGGCTCTAAAAGATCAAGAGCTGGTACTTCTGAAGTTTGGCAAGATTTTGAAATATTCTACACAGAGAAAGATAGGGTAAGTATCAGGTATGCTATATGTTATATTTGCAAATATGAATTATCTGCAAAGCCCTTAGGTGGAACGAAATATTTGAAGAGGCACGCCACAACTTGCAAGCAAAAGAGTGGAGTAGCCATGAAGCATACGATGCTGCAGTACAACCCTGACAGCTTTGTTCGTTATTAGGAGTATAACTCTTCTAATGCTCGAAAAGAGTTATGCCTCTTCATTGCAAAAGTGGATCTAACACTCAACATCGGTGAGTCTCCTGCATTTGAATATTACATTAAGCAAGCTCATAATCCTAGGTTTACGCATGTTTATAGACAGACAACTAGTAGGGATATGATAAAATACTATAAGGTGTATCGTATCAAGCTTTAAAAAATGTTGCAAACTTGTACATTTCGCTTGCTTTGACCTCAGACATATGGACATGTAGGGCTAGAGAGGATTACCTTAGTGTTGTTTCTCATTTTGTTAATAATAATTGGGAATTAGAAAAAAGAATAATAGGTTTCAGTTGATTCACAATACATATACTGTGAAAATATTGCTAAAAAAATGTCTTTAAGTAGTTGAAGACTTTAGTCTCACCAATATAATATTTTCTATCACTTTAGATAATGTTGGTGCAAACTCTAAAGTCATATATATTCTTACTCTATTGTTTAGTACATATGCTGAATCTTTCTCGTTACATCAGCGATGTGCTTGTCATATTAGCAATCTTATAGTAAAATCCGGTTTGAAATGGTTATCGTAATACCTAGACGTTTTTCATACTACAGTATCTTTTATAAACTCCTCTAACCAACAAATTGCAGCATATAAGCAGTATTATGTTGCAATAGGTGTGCATCCATGTAAGTTTACTGTGAACATGCTGGTAAGGTGGAACTCTACTTTCTTGATGCTTAAAAATATTATACCATATAAGAGCACATTTAGTGTGTTTATTTATACACACTATCATCAGCATGGGGGTCAAACTTTACTCACGAAAGCATATTGATATATTGCCGAAAAGATAATAGAGTTTTTTGAATCTTTTTTATGATTCAACTATGAGTTTATCAGGAGTTTATTATCCAACATCTTATTTAATAGTGCATAATATTATTAAAATTGTTACTCATTTAAACATGTATGAAAATGACAATCTTCTAAGAGATTGTGTAGTTACTATGAAACTAAAATTTTAAAATATTAGAAAGAAATTACTTTGTTGTATGCATTTGCCTTTATTTTAGGATCCAAAGCTAAAATTGTAAATTCCTATAGAGTTCTCACAATTCTATGTGATGCTTTAGCCTTAAGTATTCTACTTATTATACTAATATTCGTTCTAAGTTAGTAGATGTTTATAATAAATATGAAACAAAGTATACCGGAGTTCACCTGCAATGACCTCCACTAGCATCGACAACAAGTAAGAAGACAATAACATGGAAAAAAATATTTGGTAGAGGTTCTTCATCAAGAAGCTCATACTTTTTATCACGGTCGTCTACGACTACGAGCACTAAAATTCCAACATCTTGAGGGGAGCTAACTACTTTCATCGATAGGGACGTTATCAGCCATGAACAAGAAAATTTCAACATACTGCAATGGTGTCATGAGCACAAGAGAAATTATCCAGTGCTTTCACTGTTAGCATAAGATTTGTTAACGATTTTCGTATCTATAGTTTCTTCTGAGGCTACCTTTAGTCTTGCTGGAAGGATAATCGAAGAGAGAAGAACAAATCTCACAAGTGAAATGGTGGAAATACTCACCATAATAAAAAATTAGGAATAAGCTGAAGCGCAAATGCAACACACTGCAAAGAACACTGAGCTTCAAGCTTCAGTCAAAAATTTATATCTAGATGTTGATGAGAACATGTAATTTCTAATTTTCTGAGCTAGGCTGTACTGTTTTTTTTCTTTGCTAGAAAGGTTTTTAACGAGGTAACCTATCAATAAAGCTTATTGTTAGAACTAATTATATCTCCCTTTTATTTCTGAATTTTTTGTAATTTTTCATTATTTTTTTTGAAAGTTGTCCGGGATCCTCTACCCACCTCTCATCTTGGCCTATAAATAGCCACTATCCATCCATGCCAAACTCCCACTTATCCAAACTCGAAAGCCACTTGCCCACTTTAACAAATCAATTCTATATTTCTAATTTTCCATTCATGGATCAAGACGCTGAAAACTCGCGTGCATGGTCATATGTGTGGCAACATTCTAAGAATATTTTTGGAGAAATTAACGGAAAATAAGTAAGATTTGCTAAGTGTAATATATGCAACAATAAATTAGGTGACAGGTCTATAAATAGAACAGGGCACTTGAGGAAGCATGTTAAATATTACAAGCAAAATTCTGATATTTCAAATGAAATCATGTAATTTTTGAAGTACAGCTATAGGTTGTACTTTTTTTCTTTCTAGTAGAAAGATTTTTAATGAGGCAACTAATCAATAAAACTCATTTTATTTATTATCTATATTTTTATTTTTTAAAATTTTGTAACTATTATTTTTTATTGTTTTCCTATTTTTAAGCATTGTTGGCCGGCGTGCTCAGTCGTGCCAACGTGCTAGCCGTGACTCTATCGTGCTCATCGATTCGTCGGTGTGCAGTCGTGCCACCCTTGCACCGTGCCTCCGCCAGGCCGCCTGTGACTCCGGGCCAGCTGGGGCAACCATGCCGCTAGGGCGCAATCGTGCCCGGACCAACCTGGCATGGTATGGTAGATGATGGATCGTGCACACGAATCGATATGGTATGACTGTAACAGTAGCCAGGCCGATCGGGTCAAACCATGCCTAAACGGACCCATGCCAAACCGGCCCTAAAGACCTATTTGGCATCTCTAACACACCGCCATGTTGAGCTCTATATATTACTACGTATTTCTACTACGTACGAAAGATAGTTTTTTATCACAACTTCTGAGGAGCTGCAAGAGTTTCTACTATATACGAAAGATAATTTGGGCACACATTTACCATTACCATCGATCAAGCACATTAACTGCAAATAAACTTGATTAGTTTCATCTCAACACTTATAAGCTCATCCGTTTCGTTTCTTTGGAAACAAAAAGAATGCTGAGCCCGTTTTAAGCTGCATGTAAAAATATTCTCGAAATGACTGAGTAGAGCAGAAGCAGGAAGAAGCGAGGCAGCTTCGTCGGCGGTCCTGCTGTACGTTGGGTCGCCAATGGAGTCGGCCAGTGGTCGCCAATGGAGTCGGTCAGTGGTGGATGCATGCATCAACCTTTTTCGCCGAGTCAAAGTCACGTAGACAGCAGACTTGGACTTCTCCCAACTTGCAGTCATGCCGGGAGCCAAAGCCAAACAGAATCTACAGTAGAATAGTATCACAGAATCAATACAGTGAGTGGCGTTTCTTTGACTGAACAAAGTTAAATATGGTGTGATTATTTTAGATTGAATGAAAAAGAATGAGATAGTTCTAGGTAACTAGGCGGATTGACGTGTCTATATCAGCATCTATTTTTTTCACAGAACATAACAAAAGAAGACTAAAAAAATTATATTCACCAATTTTAAGCATCTTAATATTTATTTATGAATTTATTAATATTTAACACATTCATTGAATCATGGGAAAACAATATTATTTTTATGCATGCACATAATTTTAATATATAGATGACAGTAATACGAACCAAACAGAATTTGTTTCATTTTTTTTTAGTTTTAGATATTTTTTTGCATTTTAGATTATTTCAACCGATTTATCAATATAACTATTATACCTTTAGATATTTTTCTAGAATTTCCAAACAATTATATTATACATGTGAATACATGGACACATATATACATACATACATGTATATGTACATAAATATATATATATATACATATACGTATCCGTATCCGTATATATACATGTACATATCCTTACAAGAAGGAATAACCTTGCAAGTCATCAAGTGAGAGGCAAACTAGCAACAAGCAAAATAAGAAGCAAGACATGTGCAAGCAAAAATTGACTTTGCTACAATTGCCAGGCAAAGAGACATGTTGATAAAAATTATCCAAATAGTAACCTTCCTAAGCTTAACTCTTTTAATAATAATTAATATTTTCCTAGGATGGTTAAGAGTGATACTTGTGTTGCTAAGGTGATTAGTTCATGTCATGTTAATGCAAGGGTTATTTTGGTGCCTAAGTCTTTTGTGACTAACCTTAAAGGACCCAACATATTTTGTGTACTACAAAGTGCTTAATTTGCTAAATAATTACTTAGAGATGCATCTAAGACTTGGCACACTTGAGAAGAATTTTATTGCAAATCTCATATCAAGTTCCTATTAAATCATATTTCTCATCATTTGTAAAAAGAGCGTCAAGTATGAAGATTATTAATCCAACATCAAGAACCAATGACATCTTGACAATAAGTACCTATTTTGAAATATCTAGTCTCTTTAACCTTGTGTAGGTGTGAGTCATTCACAATCTTTTTGTGATTGTGAACACTCAAAGTTGGCTAAATAGTTTTGCTTAAATGTCTATATTCTTATAAAGTGATGCGTTTAATAATGTTCTCTAGAACAAAGTCTTGTGAGTGATGCAGGCAATGAATACTTGGTGGTGGTCATCGAGAAAAGATCAAGACTTATGAAAACCCCAGCCGTCTTAGCTTTTTGGATAATCTGGATATTCCAGATTGAATCCAAAGGCTCTGATCTTTGTAAACCAGACATTTTGGGCAAAATTCAAAAGTTCCAAAATCTGCAGAAAGTTGGAGGTATATTGGGATGAAGAAAGAAGTTAAAATTGAACTTCCACTACAAGTTCCTCGTTCAATAGCTCATCAAAAATCCAAATGATCATCCCATAAATGATGTTTAAGAAGACATTTAAAAGAAGGATGACAATTGTTAAAACCTCTAGTTATAATTTTTTATGAATTTTACCTTTTGTGTCTTTCTGAGCTATATAAGGTAAAAGAAATACTAAAGGATTTAAACTTGGTGATGACTATGAAAGATGAATTTAATCTATATGATCTCATGGATGTAAGTTCATTCTTGGTATAAGTATTTTCTTTGTAAATTTATCTTGTGCCTTAACTCAAAATATAGGGTAAACTTCTCTAGATTCTTGAATGAACTATGTATATTTTACAAGTAATTCAAGTACTTGGATGTACTTATGTTGGGGGAGCCCATCTTATGTTTTGTGCCTTAAGACTAATATTTCTTCAAGTAAAATTTATGTTCAGTCTCTTTGTAAAATGAATATCCTCAAGGATGCCAATGAGAACTGCCATTGGAGACTTGGCTATTTATTTGAAGAGCTATTTAATTATTTAAAGAGTCAAGTTATATGAAAATATATTTACTATCTATCCAATGTTATTATATGAAGATAATATTCTACCACAATGCCTTAAATTCATATTCTTATTCATTGTGTTAGATTTTTTGCTCTACATAATTTTCTAGGAAGTTCCAGAACTCAGAGGTTCCGGGTCAGGCCTGAATATCCGAGTGCTCCAAAATTCGAAAGTTCCAGATTGTATCCGGATATTCCGGATTTTGAAAGTTTCTAGCTATTTGCATGTGTAGGTTTAATATCTATGCTTGTTTTATAGTTTATGCTTATTCTAGCATATCTAGACATGATTGCAATCTTGTCATGTCTAGATTTTATATATATACATGTCTTGATTGCCTGCTAAATGTGCTATAATTTATTTGTGGTGCTTCTAGCTTCTTTTATCGACAATATGTCTTATTGAATTGTATTTTGGCTATTTTGGATATATTAATGTAATATCACATTATGAGAGAGTATTATGCTTTGTGTACCTTAAATGCCTATAAAGTATGAATATTTGAGCAATACCACTTAAAATTGATATCATTGCTTATCTAGTATCTATGTGGTATGTCAAGCTCATATAAAGCTCAATTTTGCAAAAATCTATTAATTAATCCATATATGATTTGAAACTTGAGATTCTTGTTACTTCTCTAGTGATCTTTTAATCTCAAAATTTTAATTTTAATCTTTATCACATTTGAGTCAAATCAAGTATGATTTTTATGTGTTTATTTGTGTTGGTTGATTTTGTGAAAAATGACTTTGAAGCATGGTGCTTTTTTTTAAAACGTTTTTTATATACTTCTTTGAAAGGAAGTTGATATATGCCTTGTTGCAATTACCATCTTGTAATATCTCCATATAACATTATTTTTTTATAATTGGTAGTAATACAAGTGGTAACCCTTTTTGATCATCTTTGTTTCAATTTTTACTTCAAAGTGATTTCTTTCTTTGTGAAAGATTTCATTTAACTCCTATGCTAGGAATATTGGTTTTGTGAAACTTTTTTTTTCGAGTTTTTGAAAGCTTTCTATCTCAATGCTTAAATCATTACCCATATACTTGCTTGAGATAAGTTTTTGAGCATGTTTAGAACTTCTCCATGTCTCTATATGCTCAATCTTCAGTTAGTTCATTTGTTGAACTTTATGAATGATCATTTGTTCATCTTTTGGTCTTAGATGTAATTTGGACATCATTATTGGTATTTTGTCTTTTATTTGGTATCTTCGAGTCTTATATACTATTTTGTCCAAATTATATCTTTTTAGATCTTGAAAAATGACAATCATGCTTGTTTGACTTAAATGTTAAAATATATATCATATTTCCTTTCTTTGATCTAACATATGGAGTAAGCCTCTCTCAAGAGCTTTTATTGGATAAAAAGTGCATAGAGTTTCACTTAAGTTTCAATTGGGATATATGCTTTCAACCCTTCAATTGGTATATATCTTCAATTGGTATCTACTTCATATGCACCATACTTTGAAAAGTTTACTCTATATTGTGGGGTTTCACTGACCTTTTCGACCCCAATGAGTTTATGAACCAAATTATACTTAAATAAGTTTTAGGTACAATGGATATGCATTGGATGCTTGAATTAGAATTCATGCAGAAGGTCTTCATCTTTAAATTGGTATTCAAAAGAAGACCCTCTCCTTCATCTTCAATTGAAATTATAAAGAAGGATCATATCGAAGTAAAGACAAGCAAGGATGAACAATGATCTACTACATTAATCCAATATCCTCTCATTGGTGACTTGTTCTAAATATATGCATTTAAAATCATAGCATGAAAATAACTTGCAAAATTTTATTTTTCATGTAAGTACCTAAAAATCTCTTTATTGCAAATATGAGCAATTTGAAGTAACATATTTTTTAAGAACTCTATAATCATGTTTATGATTCATCCAATCCTAAATATGCAAAATATAATTCATATCAAATGCTTGAGTTACTCTTATATTCAATATGGATGAAATTGGCAAAATCTTTTGCTTGAGATTTATAGTCCGCTTTAAATTGCTCTTTTGGACATATATGCTTATATAATGTTGACATTTTGTGATAAACGAGGAAATAGTTATAAAGACAACAATTTTGCTATGTTCAACTTCGAGCTTAATCCAAAACACAAGTGCATTCTTTTGAAGGTATCCAATTGATATGTTTTGGATGTTAATTTCAGACTCATGCTTGATTTGCCATCAATTGAATTTGTTTCAATAAACATCTATTTCAATTGGAATTGGTATCTCTTTCAAATGAAATGCTTTGGATTTTCAATTGATATATCTTGTATGTATTTAATTGATATCCTTTGGATTTTTAATTGGCATTCTTTGTGATTTCATTTGATATCCTTTGGATTTTTAATTGGCATTCTTTGTGATTTCATTTGATATATTGGTACCTCAATCAGCCCAAAAAATTCCATGCTAACCCTAGCAAGTAAGCTTCTCCAGAACATTCAAATATTCAGAAAGATGCCTTCAAAAGACTCGCTCTTCCCCTCAACGACACATCACATTTTCTCAAATGTTCCACGTTTCTCACCATATCCTCATAGGGCTGAAGCACAAGAAAGAGGATTACTTGGTTTTCCTTTTTGAAATCTCATTTGGCATCTCTTTGAACCCTTTTGATATATTGTATAGCTTGTTCTCCCGCATATAGTTTATAATTGGATAAGTGTATTTAGTTTAACTCAAATTATAAGAAATGCACATATCATGATGATTTTATATTATACATGGTTATGCACTAGCTTTCAATGATTCCCCCTTGTGGGATAGGGCTAATGTGTTTCAAAGAAAAATTCTTTTTTGACGAGTCCTCCATAATTCTTATCAATTTGATGTCAATTGGGGAAGAATTTATTTTTATGATTCTATTTTGGCGTTGATGTCAATTAAGGGAGAATTTAGATTAGATGTTATATATTGTAAGAGAGCTTTGCTTATGGGGGATAATTATTACTCAGAGGGGAAAATTTGTAATAGATATTTTATTTGTAGAGAATATGTCAATTGGGAGAGTTTTAAAAGCAAAATCATGAAAAAAAAAATTCTTTTGAAAAGTTTTTTCATAGCATGAGCATATTCATCTTCATACATACTTTATCATGCTTGCTTCATATGTATAAAGGAAACTCGGTCCAAAATTTAAGATGAACAATATATACAATGATATTCAAAATTCATTCACACATGCGTATATTGTGGGGAAGTTTAATATATACATAGTGGTTTTTATTAACATCAAAATATTTGTGGTGTTTGATGCTAGTAAAGCTAGTTTTTGCAACCTCAAATGTCTTTGTGATGTTTGATGTTTTCAAAACTTGTTCTTTGTATACTTTCATCTTCAGATTAAATGTATACTTAGAACTTTAAATTTTGTCAAAATAACCATCTAGTGAGATTGTCATCAATTACTAAAATGGGGGAGATTGAAAGTGCATCTAGCCTTTATGTGTGGTTTTGGTAATTAATGATAATACATATGGACTAACAATGTTGTTGAGTTTGTTAGTAAGTTGTTCCATAGGTGATACATGGAGGAGACACATGCATAAAGATGAATGAACTCTTATTGATGCTCATAAGAAGAAAGAAAAACTCATATAAAATTGGCGATAAGCGTGAATGCTAAATTACTTGCGAAGATCAAGTAACTAAAGGTATGCCATTGCTAATAGAGTTTTATGGACTAATCCGTGTGCTTTATGCTTAAGAGTGAGTTGAGGTTATAATACATAAGAAGACGTAAGTTGAATTGAAATTCAATATACCAAGAGTGAAGAATAAGATTTGACTCCATATATGATAAAGTGAATTTATTGAAGATGTCAGACATTAAATGGTTTTTATGGCAAGACGGTGAAGGACAAGTAACACTCAGCTACGATAGACCATCCGGTGGTGAAGGGTAAGCAAATGGCTTGGCACCGGAGGACCAAGGCAATGGTGAAGAGCGAGTGAAAGGTTTGCACCAACACTATACGAGGCCATGAGAAGCTATGGATGATTCGTATCAATTACATAAAAAATCAAGAATAGATGGAGTGAATACGATATAGAATTTGACAACCCTCAAAATTTGAAAGAAAGAAGCGGTACTTGAAGGTATTTAAATACTCAAATTGGCTCAAATGAGTTTTACATTTGAATTTGAGTATAGGTATGCCGCATTATTAAAAGAGATGCAACGTAGAGCTATTTGTCATATCTCATTGCTCAAGATTTTCTAATCAATCCAAAGTGAAAGTTCGCTTTAGGAATTCGGTGTGAATAGTGTAGAATTGTCCAAATTGAGTTTTGGAGTGTTTCTAGTTTTATAAAAGTATTTGGGATCATGAATTCAGTTGAGATGTGTAGACCTCTGAATAACTTTTCCGTAGAGTCTAAAATCGTCGAAATTGGACTTCAGGATCAAAAGCTATCGTCATTTTCAAAGGATCAACTATGCTCAACTCGGACACTCCGGGCTAATCTAGATACTCCGGATTGGCCGGAGTCTCCTGGTTTAGCTCCGAGTCAAGTGGTCTGTTAGGGCCTAAGTATTTCACTCAGATTCTCTGGGTTGACTCGGAGACTTTGGGTTCTGGTAGTTGTTCGGACCCTCCGAGTTATACTCCGGTCAGGGTTCTCGGTTACGCATTCAAGTGCCAACCCAGATACTTCGGGTTGATCCGGATACTCTGGGTCAGTACAAAAAGCTGTGTAATGGCTAGTTTTTGTGGGATGGGTATAAATAACCCCTCACCTCCACCCTTATTTGATGCTACTTGTGCATGAAAGAAAAACATTCTAGAGCCAAAAGAACTCTTTTCCACTTCATTTTAGTGTGAGATTTAAAAAGAAAAGTGAGTTAGGTTGAGAGATTGGAAGATTGAGTGTAAGTGAGCTAAATCTTATCTTGAGCACTCGAGTTCATCAGCAAGAAGTTCATCGTCGCGTTTGTTACTCTTAGAGCTTTTGCTCCTAGGCGGCTAAGCGTTGCCGGCGAGCACCCAAGGTTGTGGTGTGGCGTGGGAAGTTTATGAAGGCTTCAATTTTTGCCTCTGGAAGGGAATAAATCAAGAGTGGAAGTCTAAGCTCAAGTGTGACTGAGCTTAGAGAGGAAAATTATTGACAGAGACCCGGCCCAAGTGTGACTGAGTCCCTCAATGAAGACATAGGAACCTTTAGTGAAGGTGTCCGAACTTCGAAAAATAAATCTTGTGTCTCCTCTCTTGTATACTTGTTCTTGAATTCTTGCTCAATATTTATGCATATTGCTCGATCTACTTATTCGTGTGAAATTGGTTGTAGATTCTCCGTGGATCAACTTGGAATCATTATTTGGAACACATGACTTCATTCGGTTTGAGCTAGAACTCCTTGGATGTCCTTTAATTTTAATTTCGAGATCATTCTGTGTTGAACACAGAAGTTCCATATTTAACCCAGAAGGTCCGGATTTTGTATAATCAGATTTGAACCCAGAGTAACCGATGAATAGTATTTTTAGGATTTTCAACTAGAGTTTTCTTATATATCATTTGCTAGTTTTGAATAATCTTTGTCACCCTAGGATTATAACTTTTACATTTATTTAGGGTGATTGTGCACTAGTTAAGCCTAGCATATTTAGGATTTTCAATTGTGAAAAATCCGTTAGTTTATTTTCCGCGGCAAGTTTAGGGCAACGGTAAAAGGGGACGAATTTTTGTAAAATTGACAATTCATCCCCTCTAGGCGACATCATTGTCCTTTCAACGTGGCCGTCCTCCTTGACGAGCGACCCCAAGAGCCCGTCCTGTCATCCAACACGCCCGTGGCGTCAGCGCCGAGGCCCAAGAGATGTGTCTACGGCGACTCTCCTTCCCGGTCTCGATGTACCACTAGAGGGGAAGCAAAGGGCGTCGGTCGAGCATTTTGAGCAGCAACGACCGAGCACTTCAGCGGTGGGATCCAGAGCAATGGTGGCGGTCGAGCGATGGGATCCAGCGCGGCTGGATCTAGAGTGGCGGTGGTGGTCAAGCGGCGGGTTCCAGTGCGGCGAGATCCAGAGCGGCGGCGACGGCCGAGCAAAGCACAGTTACCGAGCATGTGTGGTGGCGAAGGCCACAACATTGTATTGTTGTGCAGGAGCATGGGCACTGCTTCGGCTTCCTCTCCAGCGGCATCGGTGCCTCACGGGAGTGATGGTGGGAATGGTATCCGAGCCGGCTCAATTCCGAGCTAGCTTAGATGGTGCTCCTGCCGTTGCCAATTTTCTCTTTTTTATTCACCAAAAATAACAACAGTATTGGATAGACAATCAGTACTGATACTAGCTGAGTATCAATATCTATTAAAGACTATCAGTTGAAAAACCAATAATAAAACTATTTTTCAACCCGTACTCTTATATTTTTTTAAAGTAATATGTGGAGGCTCGTTCGGGTTCAGCTAACCAAACATACGGTAACACTCCACATGGGGTTGAATAATGCACCACACAAACACAAGTCTAAAGTTCTGACACTCGGACTTGTATGCATATGTGTGCAATTATGCATGCAGACAATTAAACTAGAGGGAACGTCAAGCTGTCATATTATGCACGCCTGGAAGATTCTATGTACCGTCAAAGTCAAAGTTCAGGTCTAAGAGTGTGTCTATATATAAGTTGATCAAACGGTGTCTACAGATTTTTCTGGTTCCTTCTTTTAAAAATAAATTTAATCTTATATTGATTGTTTTTCATATCTAGACAGTTGATATTTATTTTTTATATATTCTAAAAATATATTTAATTTTTTATTTATTTTTCTTTCATATTCAGACGTTTAATATTTACTTTACATATATTGCTATATATTGAATTGATTTCACGTGTTGACACGTGTCATTACTAGTGTGTGTATATATATATGTATATATATATATGTATAAACAAGTCTATACTCTTAGAAATACATTTCTAATTTGATCCATAGTTGATCATGCTATAACTAAAATATATACTACTTCTTTATCTATATATTTTTTAAAATATATATTTTTATAAGTGAAATATATAGAGAGAATGTGCTCTAGAAACTGTGACTTTGATGGTACATAGAATCTTTCAAAGTGGGTGCATTTGAATAATGCACGCCCCAGGCAGCCTAGCTAGATGCATGGTGCCTTTGAAACTTCTACGTGCATGAAGTTTACAGCGTTCGAGACTCTGGATCCGATCTCCCCTCTCTGGAGAAGCAACTAAAAGAGGTATCCATCTTAATTCTTATGGAGCAAGCATGACGTTGAATAACCTGGCCTGCCACGTCAGCAACTAATTCAGTCACACGAGGCATCTGTAATAAATTCCTCCGGTGAAAAAAATGGCAAACTGCTGAATTGCTAGCTAAAGCTATATGTAACTCGAATCCTGCTGGAGGGGCAAACTTCTTTTTTTTAGAAGAAAGGGGACTTTGAGTGGTGCCATGTCCATGCATGAAAGGCGAAACAGCCCACGGATACACAAGAGCTTTCCAATGGGCGTTAGTTACCGTAGGCAACTCACATTTCCTCTTAAGACACGAATTAACTTTTCCTCAAAAGAAAAGAAAAGAGATGCATTAAATTAACTCAAACCTTGAGGAACAATAGAGCACTGCAAAATTTGCTTCAAGCTTACTTTCGGAAGAAGCAACAGTAGTGCCATGCATGTTCCAAATTCAGCGACTGAAGAAGTAACCGCCTGTTGATGTGGCGGGATTCCACCTGGTAGTCTACTTGTTTGGGATGGTACGTGTGTGCATCTTCTTTGTAACTGCAAAACAACACCTTTTATTGACAAAATTAATATGGTTTTATGCAGAAAGAATTTACATTTGATTGCATGCACTAACAATTTCTCACTCGTCGGCCGAATTTTAGTGAACAAATTCGAAGTTGACTATGAAACCTATCATGTGATTCATTTGCAGATAAATGCTTTCCTTTCCAACGACTTAATTTCCTTCGGAATTTCATTCAGTGTTAATTCAGTGTTGAGCAGGCTGGTGATGTTTCTACTATCTTTTTTTAAGCGACTAGAGGAATTCTAAAGAAATTAGATTATTATCGCTCGCGTTTCTTTTGGCAATATGATGGGCATAAGAAGAAGTATAGATTTCAGAAGTTGCGAGTTCTTTGCACACCTAATTCAAGAGGGTATGAGAATCCTCTACTTAGAAGTGCAAAATAAATATCTGCTTAGCAAGTGGCTGTTCAAATTACTAAATGAAGAAGGAATGTGGAAACCCATTCTGAAAATAAATATCTAGCCAATAAAATGATTGGGCAAGTGGAGCATAAGTTGGGGACTCTCAGTTTTGGACTGGTCTAATGTCGGTTAAATAAGATTTCTTAATGCTAGGTTCCTTTAAATTGCAAAATGGTTTTCAGATAAGGTTTTAGAGGATATTTAGTTAGACCTATCTTCATTAAAGCAATAATACCCTACCTTATATTATATTACTTATAAGAAGAATGTTACTATAAAGGAGGTTTTCAGAATCATATCTTTAAGCATTGCTTTCTGAAGAGCACTGACAGAGGATAAGTTATTAGCCTTGAATGATATGATCTTTAAACTTGTTTTCATTAGCCTTAATGATAATCATGACAAGTTTCAATGGTCGTACATCAACATGGAAGATTTTCAGTTTATTATATGTATAGAGCATTGATTAACGAATATGTCATTCCGGTAAATGGGCACATTTGGAAGCTAAAACTTCCTCTTAAAATTAATTTACTCTTATGGTTTCTTTTTAATGGTAAGATTCTAACTAAAGACAATTTAGCAAAACGATGGTGGGAAGGTAATACCAGATGTTGTTATGGTAGCAGTAATGAAACAATACAACATCTATTTTTTAACTAATATTTTGCTAAGTTTCTTTGGCGGGTGGTACAAGTTTCTTTCGGCATTAATCCTCCTTCTAGTGTCTCTAATATATTTGCTGGCTGGCTTAATGGGTTAAGTTAAAAATGTAAGCACCACACTTTGGTTGGAGTGAGTACTCTTTGTTGGGTATTATGATTAAATCGTAATGATATGGTCTTTGACAAAGCAATAGCTCAAACTTTTATGCAGATTCTTTTCAGGGCACACACTGGATTCGCTTCTAGTCCTTGTTACAGAAGTTAGAGGAGCGACCTCTTATAAAAGATACATGCTGATGTTTAAAGACCGTAGTGATGGAGGTCTACGCCAGACATAGGTGACCATTTAGTAATCGACTTTCTGCTTGATATGGCTTCTAAGTCTGTTCACGGAATACTCATATCGATGCGTGTGTTGATTTTTAATGTATCACTCGGAATGCCGAGTTATGTGTTGAACTTTATAATAATGGACAATTGCGTGCATAGCAATATGCAGAGATCGAAATTAAAACTATTCCTTTATCTCAAAAAATACCAAGCCAAATTTTAGCATTGCCCACACAATTTGGCTCCCATTTGGCCTGCCCGCAAAATTTGGCACCAGCCAGTGCAAGCAGAGACCATAGGTGGCAGCATGTGATTGGTTGGCTTAAATGCTTAACTTTTGGAATTAGTAAACTTCAAAAACACTATATTTGCTAAATCTTACATCGGATTTGGAAACCGTTTGCATTTTTGTATTTCTCATAATTAAATCTACCATTTAGGACCTATATTGACTATATTTAATATAAAAATTATTAATCTTACATCGGATTTGGAAACCGTTTGCATTTTTGTATTTCTCATAATTAAATCTACCATTTAGGACCTATATTGACTATATTTAATATAAAAATTTATTAATAACATGTGGGTCTTACCTATCATACTCACAAGTTTAGAAAATTTGGCTTGTTCACCATCCGAACACAACTTTTAACCTTAATTTTGACTCTGCTCTATTTTTTATTTGATCACAAACAAAATATTATTTTTTAGACTTTTCCTAACTTTGGCCATGACCGATATTTGGTCAGTCCATCTACGGTTGACAACCAAACAGCAAAAATTTCAATCGGGTGATGGAGGAGAAATGAGAGCCAAAGGAGACAGGAGAGTAGAGTGCGTTTGATTGAAGGACAAGAATAGATGGGATATGGTAATTCTTGTTCTTTAATATATTTATCTAAGTTATTTGTTTAGTTAGGTGGATAGAATGAGTCAGTTTTCTATCTGTTAGAGGGATGAGAATGGATAGGATGAGATGGGAATAATTAACTAAATTATATCTCTTAATTTTAAATAATAATAGTTAATTATACACTAATCAATACACAATAACCCTTAGCAATGCTAATCGTATTATAGTAGTTACTAATTAAAAATAAAATATACTAATTACCATTAATCGTACTCTAATCAACACATCAATAGTGTACTAATAAACACACTAATACTTAACAACCATAATCTCATAATAATAAATACTAATTAGCAATAAACAAACTAATTATCACTAATTATTTTACTAATAATTATGATTAACCAAAGTGGATGACCTCATCCAGTCAAAATGAATGAATCACTCTATCTAAGTAAATTTAAAGGATATTTTTCAAAAATCAGATGATACCGTCCACCCATCCTTCAACCAAATGCCGACGATTCAATCTAAAACATATTTATAAACCGAACGGTTACTGACCAAATTTAAAATATTTAACAAGATGATAAAATTTAACTAATTTTTATCGTATTCCAATAAATTACTGTACAGTTCCTGTGGTTAGCACCGCCGAGCGAGTTTCGGACGTACTTTGGTCCCATCAACCAACTGCACCGTACGAACATGCGGATGTGGTGGGTCCTATCCACGTCGACGCGGTGCCCCACAGCCCACTCACCTCCGCGGCGAACACGTGCACACAAAACCGAGCCGGCGGGGCCTACGGCGGCGGGCGCGTCCGAGCTGGCGCCTCTTCGTGCACGCGTTGGCGCGGGGAAGACGACAGCACAACCGTGACCAGATCCGACGTGTACTGGCACACCGCCCTGGGGCCCACGGGAATTCCCGTTCGTTAAAGAGCTCGAGTCGTAAACGTTGACCCGATCAAGTGCTCACTGGTTCTTTTCTCTTTTTTTTGTTTAGTTTTTGAGACCTGCTGCTCACTGGTGCTTACTTTTTCTTCCAAGACAACATGCATCACACCTCATGCTTCTCAAACAATTATAATGAAAAAATTGTAACTCACATTATTCTATTAAGTAATTCTTGTATTATCACAATACATTTTCCATGTCGCATATTTTTATTTTCCTTATCTAATTCTCCACTTATTTCTTGGTCATGTACACGAGCTATTAGTGATTTTCCCACTTTTTTGTCACTACTCTGGAGACTTGGCAAAAATGCCCAGAAGTCCCTGAATATCTAGAATTCATAACAAACTAATAGACAGGGACGATATAGTTTTTTTTTTAACTAAAGTGCTTGCTACCCTATGGATGCATATGCATGTCCACCCAAAAAGGAGAACCCAATTATGCAAACAAAAAAAAAAGAATACATATCGAAATAAAACCAGCAAAACCCATCCATGAACCGAAAAAGAAACTTCCCCCACATAGACCTCTTCTTTTTTTTTGCCTAATTTCCTGAGGTGCATATTACTCAACAACAAAGGGAGTTGGAAAATTCAAAATTCCCATAGGTTTTAAAAAGAAAAAAAAAACACACCAAAAAGGTAGGTCCCCTCTCCCCCTACCTATAAATACCCTCCATGGCCACCCAAACTCCCCACATAAACAAGCTAGAACCATCTCTCCTAGCTCCCTCTCTTCTCCAACCATCAATCGAACCACAATCTCTCCTCCTCTCTCCCGTTTCTTCACATCTCTCCGCTGCCGCTGCTCTTTGCAAGCTTGGCCGATTGATCGATTGCCATTGACCATGACGAAGCACGGCGTTGTGCTTGTCCCCGAGGACGCCGCCGCCGCGACGCGGCATTTCTCGTTCCCGCCGCCGAGGACGGGCGACTCGTGCAGGAAGCTGGCCGCGCAGATCGACATCGGCGCCGCCATGATGGGGTCGTGGCTGGACTCCATGAAGGCCTCCTCGCCGAGGCACAGGCTCATGGCGCCCGTGGCCGCCGCCGGCGCCAGCGACGCGGAGCACGACGAGTGGATGGTACGTATCGGTCACTGGCTGACCAACACAGAGTTTTTTTTTCTTCTTCTATTGCTTTCGTTAAGCTCATGGACTGGCGCTAAAACAAGCAAGTGGCTTCTTTCGTTGTGCGCGCGCGCAGGAGCGGCACCCGTCGGCATTGGGCCGGTTCGAGGCGCTGGCGGCGGCGGCGAAGGGGAAGCAGATCGCGGTGTTCCTGGACTACGACGGCACGCTGTCCCCGATCGTGGAGGACCCCGACTGCGCCGTCATGACCGACGAGGTGAGCCGACCTGAGCCTGCTCCTTCCCCCGATACGAAAGGAACTCTGCTTCATGTTTTCTTGGACTTGGACTTGGACTTGGACTGACGGACGACACGTGTGCGCAGATGAGAGACGCGGTGCGCGGCGTCGCGGAGCATTTCCCGACGGCGATCGTGAGCGGCCGGTGCCGGGACAAGGTACATTAATTCGCCCTCTCTTCTCGAACCTCGACGCATGCTCTGTTCTCCTCCTCCCCTCGCTGAAAAGCAACCAAGAAAAGAAAAGAAAAAACTTGCCTTGGTTCCTTGGCTTTTCTTGCACTCTCACCACCACACGAGCGGTAGGCAAGGTATACAAATACGTTTTACCTTTGAAAATCGTTTGGCAGCAGCAATTACGGGAACCACATGGTAATCGGTGAAATTAGACAGAAACCAATCTAATGTCGTCAGATTTTTAAAAAATTTAAATTTGATCGGTGGCTGCTTGATTTATAGATACGATTCAGAATGAATGGTCTAATAACCGTGATAATTAAATGGTTACCGATGATATTTGGGACGTGACGGTAGGTCGCCCCTGCTCACGGGGCAGGCGGACCTAGAAGCTCCTCCACTTGGCGGGCCTTTTCTTTCCCCTTTCCCTGTACTTGTTGGTGATGGCGATGTGAGCGACGACGACGGTGCTTGTGTGCGCAGGTGTTCGGCTTCGTGGGGCTGGCGGAGCTGTACTACGCCGGGAGCCACGGGATGGACATCAGAGGCCCCACCGCGGAGCCCAACTCGAGCTCCAACCACCACCTCGCGCCCAGCAAGGTATTACTACATGATTTGTCGCCCATAGACTTTTTCCAAATCTGCATCAGCTTTTCTTCCTGGAAGCAACATGGTTTACCGCGAAAACGACTTATCTGCCACGGTTCGCGTAATCTAACGCGACCTTTCTCCCTCGTCGAGTTCTTTAACTGATGTCTCGGTCTCTGCTTTTGACCATTGATCAGGCCAAGTCGGTGCTGTGCCAGCCTGCGAGCGAGTTCCTGCCGATGATCGAGGAGGTCAGTCAGCGACCGCGGCATTTCCTTCCGGTGCAGCTTCGACCTGCATATCTGTTCGGCATGTTCTGACGAGAATTTCTTTTCCGTCTAGGTTTACGGCGCGCTGGTGGCGAAGGTGGAGTCGATCCCGGGCGCCAAGGTGGAGAACAACAAGTTCTGCCTGTCCGTCCACTTCCGCTGCGTCGACGAGAAGGTATGCAGCAGAAACAGAGCTTCAGAAGAAAAAAAAAAAGAGTTGCTATTCGTTTCAGACATGTCTACCTACCTTGTGCTGAAGCTCAACTTTCCTCCTGGTCAGAGATGGGGCGCGCTGGCAGAGCAGGTGAGGTCCGTGCTCAAGGACTACCCCAGGCTGCGGCTCACCCAGGGGAGGAAGGTGCTGGAGGTCCGCCCCATGATCAAGTGGGACAAGGGCAAGGCCCTCGAGTTCCTGCTCGAGTCGCTGGGTGAGTTACAGCCGTCGTCGCGAATCTCTGAACTCTGAAGAACGTACCGCAGCCACGAATCATGTGCCTGACGAGATGTTCCTCCTATCTGTTCCTTCCAGATTATGCTGAGCGCAGCGACGTTTTCCCGATCTACATCGGCGATGACCGCACGGACGAGGACGCGTTCAAGGTAGGATTGTTACACATAGCGCCATTCTCAGATCGTCGGATCTTGCTTCAAACTTTGAACTATGAAATGTTGCAACTGGGAGCGTGTAGTTTTCTGCCTCTGACGGCTCTATTCTTGTGTCGGCCAGGTGCTGCGCAGCAGGGGACAGGGAGCTGGAATTCTCGTGTCCAAGTTCCCGAAGGAGACCAGCGCGTCCTTCTCCCTCCGCGAGCCAACTGAGGTCAAGGAGTTCCTGCGCAAGCTGGTCGACTCCAACAGCTGATGGTTGAGCAGCAGCCTAAGAAGGATCGAGATCCAAGTGATGACCAACTCTATCTAGAAATTATCTAACTCGGCCGTCCCTAGCTCCCTCTCAACAGCAGAGGAGTTCTTGTATCTCAGCCTAGAAGAACGTAGGATCTAGTATCTCGTGTCCAATCCTTATTGTATCTTCATTTTTTCATTGCTGCTGCTGCTGCTGTTTTCAGTACCATCGATCATTATCTCTAGGCCTCGCCTCGGAAGGCTTCTATTATTGCGCCATTCTCGCGAGGCATTTGTTGGCCCCTTGTATCATGGACAAGTAATGGAATCCGTTTTCCCTGCTCGTTAAACTTCGGATAGTGATTTATCTCGACGACGACAATTTGATGCCTATGTGACATCCAACAGTTGCCTATAAATGCAACATGCATTTGTCAAAAAGCTTTGAGATTTAATAAGAAACTAATGGCAGTGGTTCATCAGAATAACATTAGCATGAACAGTTATTTTTGTCAAAGTACAAGTGAATTGCCTACTTCTCCCTATCAACTTAGACTTTTGAGTGAGTTGGTTAGTGTATAAAGCTCAATAATGTTGCTTCAATAATTTCGCTGGTTCTGTGCTCCCTGAAGAGAAAACTGCATATATTCTAATTCGTTGAGCACTTGCGGGTGCTAGTGGGTATTGATACGGCGAAAACCAGCCAACATCTCCTCGTTTCCTACAGAACATGCATGTGCAATTTTTGTTTGTCTTTGTTGACAGTACTGCATGAATGCAACATGCACTAATTGCTGCTTCTCTTCTCTTGGATTCGACATAAAGTTGCTAGTTTGATGAAGGGGAAAAAAGGTAGAGGCTTGTATGAATTTCCGGAATGAGAACTATCATCAGTAAAGATATTCGATTAAAAAAATCAGCTCTAAGATTAGATTTTTCTCAGTGTTCCGGTTTCACATTGGAAGTTTCTTCTGTGAGAAATTTGTTCAACATGCTAAGAAATATTACAGTGTTCCGGTTTCAGTCAAAAGACGATCGCAAACGAATACGACATGTTTTCAGCTGCGCACTTTCGATTCAACATATCAAGTAAGAGAATAACCACAGCACAGCTTGATCACAATGAGTCGATCATAACTTATAAACGCCTGCATGTTCTTCATTCATGGTGAATGTAACAACATATTTGTTGGTAAAAGAAACTATCTTCTACGAACAAAATACGGCGAGAGTCAAGTCACAAAAATAGCTCAAGCTTGAAGAAGAGACGAAAAAGGAGGAGACGCTAAGATTGTCTGGGCAATCTTAGGGGTGCTGGGCCAACAGGACCCTAACTGAGGTGCCCCTAGTGGAGGTTCGAGCAGCGGTGGTCGGCTTTCACTGGGGTAACACTGCAGTTCATAGTAGATTGCCTACAGTACAGCGCATGTGGAGCACCTCACTCAGATTTTCCAGCGGGGGCTCAGGCTCCGCATCCTGATGCCTCTTCAAGCAGATCGACGCCTTGGCATGATGTCATTGGGTTGACCCTACAGCTGGACGCCATTTCGTAGGAGCCGCCCCCATGCACGGGTGACACCCCACAGGACCCACCGCCAGAGGTGTAATTCTGAGTAGGGTTTGCGTGTATTATATTTTGTTTCTAGTATATTTTTTGGAGGGTTCATGGGAGTATCATGTTGGCCCGACACTCCTGCTTTTATGTATCCTAACTTTTGCCAGCTAATCTTTTAGTGGGGCTATATCTCACTTTTGTCTTGTCTATTTATTTTGCCGATATGTCAACGTGCGTATGTCACAACGCTAATCCTTGAATAGGGCTTACGCGTGCAGGATGGCCGATTTGAGACAACTAGAAGCATCCTAGGTACTTGGATCGTTGCCTTCGGGGAGGGACCCCGAGCATCCAAGCCCTCTGGGTCTATACCACCGGCCTCACGATAGGAGCACTTCGTCCTTCCTCATGGAGGACGAGTCGACCCAGGGGTGGCTATCGATGTTTTGATGAAGGCAGAGCCGGAGGATCCCTCCGCTTCTTCTTTGGAGGCCGGCTCAAGCTTTGTAGGTGTGAATGAGTGGTGGATGATTTTCGAGGCTGCTGGCCCACTGGACTCTCTGACGTTTTGTTCTACCCCTTGGTTTCAATGGATTGGTGCCACCAGACATCCTTGCATATGTAGTGGCTTGAGTTAAGGAGGAGAATGCTGAGGCAGCTGCCGAGGTGTCATAGGAGATGGATTTTACAGCCTTTGACTCATACCCTTCCAAGTGGAATCCTCGACTCCTCGAGTTCGGGGAGATTCTATTTTCAATAGGTCTTCGCACTCGACGTACCCGCTTCATCACGTCATGCGCTGTTATAGGTCTTCTAGCAGACCTGGTGGTTCCAAAGGCTAAGGACGACCATCTTCGTCCCGTCGTACTTCAGGGAGGCACGACGGTTTGGTGCACTTGTTAGGCCTAGATTGATTATGTCATATTGCCAAATACAACTTCCGTATACATGATACCTGAATAATAAAGTAATGTGTTTTTTTTTGTCTCCTCGCCTTTTGCTCACACCTGTACTCCAGGAATTCTCCCCTTCCTTGGCCTCCTCGCACTCAGTGGTTGCTGGCGTTTAGAGGGTGTGATAGTAGGAGTACTTGTAGGTGTGTTAGGTGTGGAGGGTTTAGATTTTGACGATGGTTTGGACCTCGGCATGACCGAGATTGATGCCATCGAGGTGTGGAGGGTTTGGACCTTACACGACCGAGGCTGATATCTTCGAGTTGTGGAGGGTTTTGACCATAATGGAACCGAGGCTGATGCCTTCAAGGTGCCGAGGGTTTGGATCTCGATGCGACAGAGGTTGATACATTTGAGGTGCGGAGGGATTTACGCTCGACGTGATTGGCGGAGGGTTTGGACCTTGACACGCGCGGCAGAGGGTTTGGACCTCGACACGCGTGGCGAAGGGTTTTGGCCTTGATGCCACCAAGATTGATGCCTTTGAGGTGCGAAGGGTTTAGACCTCGATGTGAGTGGCGGGGGGTTTGGACCTCGACGCGCGTGGCAGAGGGCTTTTACCTTGACACACGTGGTGGAGGATTTTGACCTCAACGCGAGTGATTGAGGGTTTAGACCTTGATGCGCGTGGCAGAGGGTTTGGACCTCAATACGCGTGGTGAAGGGTTTGGACCTCGACACTCATGGCGGAGGGCTAGTAGGAGTCTCTTAGTTAGGCCCATATATAGATGGACTCGGGCTCAAGCATCTAGAACCACTGGAGGGCTACCCCTTACAGAGCGAGAGGAAAACACTTGGTCATGGTGGCATACCCACCTCTGTTGGCCTCAATGGCGAGGGCGTGTGCACGAGTGAACTCCTCTAAATCTGAATCACCCTTGGATTTAGGTAGCTTGAGGGTCCGGAACCCGTCTAAGAAGGGTATGACCTGTAGGTCCATCTGAAAGGGAGAGTCGGAGTAGACGAGTGGGGCCTCGCGTCGACGGGCCTAAAGTCCCACTGCCTATTGGTCGACTGTGGATGATGTGTGGTGATGATGCGTCGTGACGATGAGGCCTTCGTTGGCCCCCGGAGCAAAGGCCGGCGCAACATTGGCTGCTATGGATGCCACAACAACCATGCGGATAGATGGTTGTGCCACCCGCAGGGTCGCCTACAGCTCCTCCAACTAGGCCCTGAGAGCCGCTACGTGTTCCTGCTAGTCAACTGCGGCAGCTTCTGCGACCGTGGCCTCAGCCATAGCTCCCTGGGATGCCCCGAAGTCCGCACCTTGTTGCCGTCGTGGAGCCCCTGAACCGGTAGGGTCCCTGTGTCAACCATGGCTAGGGTCACGCTCAGACCGCCACTGGCTCATGGGTTCTCATTTTGGCCAGTGGGAGGGGCTGGCGTAGGCAAAATGTGAGTTTGGGTGCGGCGGTCATGTGGACTTCCACACGGGCATAACCGCGGAATCGGCCGCATGGGCTGCCACCGTGGTAATCTTTTTCGTTGGTGGCATCCTACCACTCCTAGTGTTTCTATATTTATTCTCTCCCTACAGACGGCGTCACTGTTGGTGGAAGAAATTGCCTTCCACGAAAAAATACGGTGAAAGCCAAATCACAAGAATAACTCAAGCTTGTCTAGACAATATTTTTTCTCCTTTTGGTTTGATGGCCAAAGGTATGTATTTATACTAATATTCAGAGTGTGAACATATAAACGTGCTCATAGGAGGTAAGTAGAGGTATATGTCTTATACTATATAACCAGATACGGACTAGCCCAGTAATTATTCATACGTCTGGTAAGTCGGTTGTCCTAGCGACGAGCCATCTATTTCGGTATCGCACTACACCAGTGTGTAAGGCGTCCATCACTTGCGTCAGCGTGTCAGACACCCATCACTTACGCCATTATGTCAGACGACCACCACTACACCAATATTAAATGTTGATCATCTGGGAACAGTCTACAGGCCCCTTCTAATTGATCTTTATGAAGGATCCCAAGACTCCAAGGGGAGCCTGGTGATCTTCGGGTCTGGACTTCCGGAGATAAGAGGACATCAGGATTGTTAATGACGGTTGCCCAACAGCATTGTTCTCCTCCCTGGCCAGCGATTCGTTATCATCTCGGGCACCAGCGCGCGTCTGCCATCTGAGACGAATTCAACAAGGCTGGCCGGCCATGCCTCCGTCGCCATCGCCATTAACGGGAACATGCAGTAGAGGCGCGCAGAAGCGTCGCTCCCGGCGACGTACGTACGTGAGGTCCCGGCCGGGCTCCCGGCCCCCTCTTTCTCTCCCCCGGCGTCGTCGCCATACCGACTCTGAAACGGCACGAAACATGCGTCCCATCGCCCGGGGACGCCGGCGCTGCCCTGAAAACAACAGTGTCTCCTTTTTTTTTCCGGGCGTCATCAACGCCAGGGAATGGGACGGACGAGCTGATATGGTGATGTGAGTGTATGGTCGCAGCAGGTACGCGAACAATGAATACGCCACGTTGCATCGGACGGAGCGCCCATGCTCCGTCGCGATCGGCGTCGATGCCGCGAAAGGAGCGGCCCAGCGCTGTCGAGCGTGTAATGCCAGAGAATCAGAGGCAGAAAGCTAGCTTTATTAGTAATCATCGCAGTGAGTGAAGGATCTTGACAGTCTCCTTCCGGTGATCTATCTTCTTCTGACCGGAAGGTAAATCGTCGTAAGAAAGGAGATGCATTTTCTCTTTTCCTTTTCAAAACTTGGATTCGATATAGGAGAGATCCTTCATTGCTAGCATTATTAGCAGTAATCAGCAATCATACCAACGGAACGGGGATGTATCATGCATGCGTACGAACGAACGGAATCCAGTAAAAAAAATCTACAATCTGCCAACGAGAGGCCATCTTCATGGCCACGTCCGCCTCGCGATTCCAGCACATGCGCATTGATCGAGTAATTCTTCGACCCGTCCTGCCCGGCAATCCATCCATGGCGGCCGGTCGCGGTCATGACGTCACCGCCCAGTGCGTAAGCTCCTCCTCCCGCTCGTACGCAGTACAGGGCAAGGCCACTTATTATGGCAAAGCCATTGGAGCCTCCTAGGTGCATGCAGCTAGCTTGCAGCGAACGAGGACGCACCCTGCCTGCGTGCATTATTGCCGCGGCCGGCGATGCCAAATCCGGCCGGCCGGCCGGCTTCCCTCACCGGTACAAAAACCTCCGCAATTATTGATGCTCCTACAAAGATCGATCCATCGATCTTATAGCGTAGCGATAGATCACGAATAGGGAGGCCAAGGCGCCGTGCCGCTGGTCCAGGGACATAGCCGGCCGCAAGGCGACGCGACGATCGACCGCCTTTACACAGCATGCCCTAGCTGGAGGAAGGGCAGTGACTAGCTGCTGACACAGTGATGGCCGGTAATGGATGCGTCGTCGCATGCATGCATGCGACGAGCAAGTGCAGGCAGGGCAGCAGGGCTAGGGCAGTGGCTGTTCCCGTGCAAGACTGGAGTAGGACGAGTTGGACTCCACTCCACTTGGATCGTGCATGCTATGTGTTGTGTGGGGGACCTTCCATTGTTGCCCTCTTTAGTCTTTAGACGCATGCAAGTGCAAGCCCCAATGGGATCGTCTGCATATGTACACATGTACATGAGTCCAAGAAGAAGCTGTGTAGCCGACACAGATACAATAATGTGCATACGAATTCAATACACGAAAAATCCAGTTCATCAAATAATTCGAATCTCTGACCTGCAGAGAAAAGCAAGCCCGCTTTTTCTGGGGTCGGTGTGATTATCGTCGCAAGGTAGGTACATGCAGATAAAACAAATGACTGGTGCGATCTTAGCGCAGAATCTCTCTTTCCTGGCCCGTTGTGTCACTCGTCCGGGATAAAAATTGCAAAGCAGCCATCACATGCTGGACATGGCGGCCATGCTTCCTCCTCGGTTGCTAAGGCAAGCTGATCGTGTGAGGGGTTTTTAGCAGGCGTGCCACCACTGGCTAGGCTGCCGCGCACGTGATTGGGATGTGGTCCTCGGGTAGTGCGGTGGTGCCGTCCGGCGGCCCGGCCGGCGCAGTGGCCACGCACGGCGGAAAAGGGTCGCGGGTAAAGCGGCTGGGGGGAGAGAGGGGAAAGAAAAGATTTGGCAAGGTGGGGGCCCTTTTAGTTTGGTATGAGCTTCGTTTCGTGCGTGATTGGAACTTATTAGAGATGGCAATAGAACAGCACCTGGAGGGTGCTACCACCCCGTATCCGGATCCGTGTTCAACAAAACTCCCTCTACAATCCCTGTAACCCGCACACTTGTGCAAAATTTCCCGTACCTGGCCCGTGCAGGTAACGCGCACCCGAACGGGTTCCCCATAGCTGGTCACGTCCTTCATCTCTGCTGGTGAATTAGAATATTTAAAAATTAATTAGCTTCAAAAAATTTATAAAATAAATTTATCTTAATTTTTATCTAAATATGCTCTAGATTTATTTATCTAGTATGTCTACTCTATCATTTAAGAGGATTGCAAGCCACCCTAGCAAAATAAATTGCAAGAAAGTAAATACGAAAATATAAATAAAGTAGAGAGATAAACTTGGCATATTAGATTTTTATCCCGTAGTATTGACGGTATGAATGCCAATCCTAGTCCATGTTAAAGCTCCACCAAAGATATACTCCTGGTCGGCAACCGGTCATGACTCTTGAGCTAACAAGCCATCAAGGCAAGGTCTCAAACCGAATGAGCCACCAAGCTACCAAGGCAGTGTCTCACCACTAGTCTCTCTTCCGATCACTTACCACCGAGATCACTTCGAAGCTTGAGCCACCGAGACAAGGGTCTCCGCATCCCCATATACGTGTCTTGACGCCGCTCCACAACAAGTCGGAGGGTCAACAAGCTTGAGCAACTCTACCTCAAGCTGCCGGTGAGTCACCGAGATTACAAGACGCCAGTGTACCACTTGGTACAAGTTAGGATCACTCCTTGATCCTTTCTTCAAGCTGCAACACCTTGCTACAACTCACTCCAGGCTTATAAGCACTAAACACTCTCTAATTTTGTACTTAATCGCCTTGGATGATCATTTTAAGCACTTTGGTGGCTTGGATGTCTTATTTAATGTGTATGGGTTTCTCTGCACTCCAGCAGCATGCCACACATTCAAATGATTGAGTAGAAGGGTATTTATAGTATCAAACTCGCCAACTAGCTGTTTTTCTCTTTCTTTGTCAACAATCTAAAAAAGGCTACAAACATATGTTAAACTCGAGAAAAAGCGTTAGAGCACATGGGAGAGAGCTTCATAAATCATAATCTAATGAAATGATACCAATTAAAAAGATATACCAATTGTAAGGATATGAGGCATTGATATCAATTGATAAAGACAAACAATGATCATAACTCATGGAACTCACATGATATAATCTAAACTCTCTCTTTATGTGTGCATACATATAATGAGACCCACTTATGAATACCACTTATAAAAATATAGCAATATATGCACATCTAGATAATAAGTATAGGTAGAAAGTTTAAGTCATATCATGCATGGATGTAGTTTAAATATAGAAATGAATTGATAATGATACCAATTGAAGCCTTTAAGCATTGCATACCTCCGAGGACTTGTTAATTCCTCTATGAGACTATAAAAGATACATCTAGCAACACATGTTAGTCTCAAAATCACAATCTATAGGATTTACTCCCCCTAAATGTGTATATACAAATGTTGAATACTTATGAGACATATGTATTTGTTATTAATAACAATGGGAAGGATACCCTATAGATTGGTTCATGGCATATAAAAGATACTAATTATGAAACTAGTGCCATGAAAGAAATATACAACTAATAAACCATGTAGGTTGCTCATAGAAAGAGGAAAACACAAGCAACCTACTATATGAAAATCTACACTAGGTATTGCAATAAATTGAAATAAGTACATGCAATTCTAGATAAGACAAATGAATTCATCAATTTAGAGGATTTAGCATCTAGTACATTTGTCTTATTTACCTTTGAATGAGGATTTGGATATATGATGATCATGATCTTTATCAATACGCCAATCTTGTGTACTTGGCTTCTTCGATTGAATCTTCACTTCATCTTGTGAGTCAAGGCTCCAAATCACCATAGCTGCATCGGGTTTTAAGTCTTCTTTGGAATACAAACCGATTGAGGTCCCTCATGTTAGTGATGACTTCCTTGAACACCTAAATGTGTTGGTTCCACTCCGGTCCTTTCTCCTAACCATATGCGCAACCACCTTGCCTTTGTTCTTCTTCTTGAGTTTGTAGTGGTTGCTCTTGGTCTTGATCTTATAGTTGGGATTGGTGTAAATATTGGAGGTGTTGTTGGAGAGGTTCATGATCTTCATCTCTTTGATCTCCTTCTTGACTTGCTTGCATTAGAAGAACTTATGGTCTTCTTGATGATATTTGAAGCATGTCACGGTGGACCCCTTCGCAAACTTCTTCATCATGGTAGCATAGTTATCTTGAGGAGGTTGAACATGATTCTTGCCCTTTAATCTTGTCCAAGTCCTTCTTGAGGATTTCCACTTTTTGCTTGAGCTCATCAGTTTTTTACAATGAGATCATCACATGTTTCTATAATAGCATTCTTAACACATATCTCATTGCAAAAGGGTGAGCTAAATAGATCAATTAAATTATCACAATAAGTGCAATCATCTACCTTAGGATTGAAATTAAATAGAGAGGTAGATTGCTCCAAAGTGATCTTAAATTGAGATTCAATGCACTCAAATTTTGCCTTAAGCTCTTCATACTCTTTGTTTAGCAAATTAAATTTGCTCAATAATTACTCATAATTAGAAACAAAGGTAGCATGAATGTCACTAAGAGCATTGAATTTCTTAAGTTCCTTATATTGTTTCTTAAGGACCCTTTGTTGCTTATTGATCAAATGAAAGAGTTTATCATAGGAGGTTGAATCCTCATCGGATTCATCATCGCTTACATCGCTATCCATACCTTTGACCATCAGACACTTATTTGATGACTTGCGCGATGACGACTTGCGTGATGATGACCTTAAGGAAAAACTTATCTTGGAGGAGTGGATAGCGAAGCTCTCATCACTTGAGCTTAAATCTTTTCATCTTAACCCACCCATATTTTCATGCTTACAAATACTTTGGCTCTTTCTCTTGTCTCCTTCTTACTCTTGGTCTTCTTCTCCTTTTTGATATGATCAATAGTTTTGACCAAGTCTTTTATAGAGAATCGATGATCGATCTTGGTATTGATCTTCTTGATGTTCTTCTCTACTTGAGAGATGAGCTTGGTGACTTTATGATCCATTTATTCATCACTTGATATTCTTTGCTCATCATATTTATTGCTCTCTTCATCTTTATCTTCATCACAATCATCTTCGCTTGAGCTTGACTTTTGCTCTTGCCTCCTTATCTTCGCCTTCATGTGTGGGCATGGTGTTTGCTTCGCCTTCATGTGTGGGTATGGTGTTTGCTTCGCCTTCATGTGTAGGCATGGTGTTTGCTTGCTTGTGAGAGTAAGGCTTTTGGCGTCGGATAAGGAAGATGTTTCCACCCTCATGTTCATAGTCATCTCATAGGCGGTGATCTTGCCGAGCATTTGACTTAGAGTCATCTTTTTGATGTCATTGTTATCATAAATGATAAAGACTATTAACTTGTATTTTAGAAAAAGAGCTTGAAATATTCTTCTCACCACTTGATCATTATCAATTTACGTTAAACCTAACCTATTGATCTTATTGGCAAGAATATTCAAACGTGAGTACATGTCATTAGCAATTTTATGGGCAAATTGTTTGATGCTATTGAACTCAGTAACAAGCATATGATATTTCTCATTGGGCACGTCTTTTGTGCCTTTATGTATTTCAATGAGACTATTCCAAATATAATGTGCATTGGTGAGAGAATAAATACCATTAAATGTATCAACATTTAAAGATGATAAAAGAATACTCTTCGCCAGTTCATCTAATTACCGCTCCTTGTTGGTGATGCGAGATCTCATCCCTTTTTCAATGACCCTCCAAACATCTAAACCTTTATCTTGCAAATAAAGTCATTAGAATTTTCTAATGGAAAAATTAGTGTCATCAAAATGTGGAGCGATATGGGTATCCATCCTAACCCCAGGCATCACAACTTTTTAGATGTTAAACCTATCAAAAACACGAGGCTCTGATACCAATTGAGAGGAACAGTGTAGTCTTAGGATGAGTGAATTACGATACTTAAAAACCAATTGGCTCCAAAAACTTCACAAGATAAATCTACCTCAATTTCTATCTAAATGTGCTCTAAATTTATCTAGTGTGTCTACTCTACCGTTCAAGAGGATTGTAACCTACTCTAGCGAGTTAAATTACAAGAAAGTAAATGCAAAAATATAAATAAGATAGAGAGACAAACTCGGCACAAGAGATTTTTATCCTGTGATATCGATGGTATAAGTATCACTTTTAATCCACGTTGAAGCTCTACCAATAATATGCTCCATCAATAATTACTAAAATTATAATTATAACCTAATAAGACTATTTTGGTTACAGCCGGACCAGCGGCAGACTCTTGCGAAGACAAGTAGCTGGTTGCGTCCTTCCCCCGCTACACCTGGTCCACGGACGACAAGGTCCGCATCTTCGAGGTCCTAGCTGCACATCGCTAGGAGCACAACGACAGATCTGGGGCGCATCCTTCTCCCTCGAGGTCCTCTACGAAAGAGACAAAGAAGTAGCCGAAGGCAGAAGGGTCGAAGGAGGAGCCGGCGATTCTCCTTGACCAACGTCCTTCTCTTTCTCCTTCGAATTCAGCGGATGAAATTTGATCCACACCTAGCCTCTAATAGAGGAATTCTCCGTTGGATATCGGATAACAGGGTCCATTGCCATCTCTAGAACTGATGACAGTGCCACCCATCATATCAGAATAGATAGAAAGGGGCTCATGTTGACACATCTCGATTGATACATTGCCGTCTTCCGAGGAAAAACAAAAAAGACAGTCGACACATGTGTAGGCTTCGTGTGATGCAACTTGTTGAGTCGAGGTTGCAAGGTTCATCACACTTGTCGGCTCACTCTTGTAGCCTCATGCAGAAGAGAGTTCATCTTTTAGCATATGCTTACTGTTCATCTTTTAGCATATGTTTAGAAGAGCACTATGAATACAGCCTTTTTTTATACAAAAGGATGAATGCGCACTAGTCTATTTTTTATATTTACACTAGATCTATGATACCAACTTGTATACTTTCTCCAGAACATCATCTTTTTCTTTCCTAACAAACTAGTAGCTTCTTTATTCCCCGCTTTGAACAGACGGATTTGTAATTAACTTCCTCCTCTTATTCCCTTAATAAGAAAATGCGGCATTTATGCAGTTGAGTGATTTTCACTTCAAAATATCAAGTGTCCGAACTAATAAAACAATAAAACTTCAAAGATCAAGCGACAAGTTCGTAGCACGTGCTTGTGACATCCCATGGTTGCATTTTCTTTATCAATAATCTGATGAGTAGGAAGTACTGATGAGTGGTTCACATACTCTAAAACAATAAAACTCTAAATTTGGCTTTATTCAAAGTGCAAAGCTAAGGATGAAACTGATTCTACTGAATCAGACCAATAACTTGTACCTCTTTTTCCTTACCTTTTGCTCTGTTCTTCTCTTTTTCTAGATGAAACTTTCCTCAGAGAAGTTCGTTCGAGTGAACCTTCCAGTAAAAGAATGAAAAGAACATTCAGGAGGAAATATCAAACAGCATGAAGGTGCTAATGGAGAATTTCTTGTATAAATCTTTTCTTGACCAATAGTACTACAAATCTACAATCCAAATCAAATATAAGCATGCATATAACAAAGAGTAAATTTAAAAATCTACAACTATTTTGACATATATTATAAAAAACTACAATTTCTAGTGTTTATTTCAAAAACCTACAATTACTCTAACACATGTTGCAAAAAAAAGTGAATTACATAAAACTACAATTATTATCGATCACATTTATAACACAAAACTACAACTATTACAATAGTATCATAAAACTACAAGTTTTGTACATATTTATAACACAAAACTAGGGTGGCCCATATGATAGTGAGACAATCAAACCTAGGTGGCCCATATGCAGAGAGCATAGGTACTGTATGATTGTTTTACTGCCATATGCGGCACCCTGGTTTTGTATTACAAATGTGTACAAAACTTATAGCTCAATGATATTAGATGTAATAGTTGTAGTTTTATGCTATAAATAACGTAATAGTTGTAGTTTTGTGCTATTCACTCTTGCAAAAAACTATAATTTTTTTATTATAGGTCCACCTGTCATCCTCTAGCAACAGATGAGTCTGCTTAATTCTCCTATTACATGTCATAGAGTATGACAATTGGGTCGATAGTGAGAAAGTTATAATTTTTTTTAACATGTGTCAAAATAGTTTTAAATTTTTAAAATAGATAAAAAAATTATAGTTTTATACAACATATGTCAAAATAATTATTGATTTTTTAAATTTACTCTATAACAAATGAAAGAACAAAAGCTCCCAAACTATATATACCGGTTCCTATTTGGCTGTGCAAACAACACAGGTCCAACACAGTAACCCTTAAGGCCAATGTATCACAAATTATAGTCAAATAAGGACATACAGTGATTCAGGCAGATATGGATTTGTTTAGTAGAGCTCTTATATCAGCTTTTAGAGTGGAATCAGTAGGAGCTCTGCCAAATAGTAGTTTGCTGTTTTCAACTCTAAGAATGATTTTGTGAAAGTGATTCTTTAAAATAAACTTAGAGCTGAAAAAAATCAGCTTTCACTGATTCGTTTTTCTCATAAAATAACTTTCTCCATAGAATTTACCTAAAAATCACTTTTCTCGTAAAATCACTTACCTAAAAAAATTTAAATTAAAAGGAGCTTTACCCAACCATCCCTAAATGTTCCTCATAGGATTCTCAATTTACCGGAGACAATGAATTTGGAAACAGCCGGTTCAGCCTAATCTAAGTGTTGTCAGACTCAGCCTAGAATAGGCCCATTTGGGAAGTTAAAATAAAGCTTCCCATTTTGCGGAAGAAGCCCAAGCTCCGAAAATGCGCAGGCGCGCACAAAAGCAATGTGATGATAGAGCTAAAAGACTGAGATTTAAAATGACAAAAATAGTATCATCAAGGTGCTCCCTCTATTGCCCCCCCCCCCCCCCGAACGGAGTGCTCCCCATTTTCGTTTCGTGAGGTTTATTTCGGTCAAGGAGACGTATTGAGAGGTCGCACCTGTATAGATTTATAGACCATAAGACCAAGATAACTATAGACAGGAATGATGACAATATCCCCATGTTTTGGAAACATACGAACTTTAGATGTTAAGGCCAAAAGAGAGAAAATGTACAGGGGGTATACATGCTTTATATTTTGCAACAAGATAGAAAAATCCTAGGCCTTGCAAAATGAGATGGATAGAACTTGTTGATTTTTTTTTTTGGAAATTATCGTATACCCAACAGAAAATAGAAGTGACAGCCATCATGGGCTCATACACAGTGGCCCAAGGCTGCTGGTCTCGGAGGATTGTTAGTAGCCAAATAGGCCAAATACCGGAGGATTAGGTGGGGCTGAGATAACCCAGTCAAAGCCTTTTTAAGTTTTAACCCCCTAACCCGGGATTATGCCATGCTAACTGTCGGTGTAATAGGTAAGGAGTGTCTCACCGGAAGGGCCATGCTGCCACATGTCAACCGGCAAGCAAATACGCTAAAGACCATAGCCTCACCATGAGACCAGGACAGATTTCCGTCGACCAGCTCTCTGGTTAAGTGCAAAACCCTTGCAAGTCGTAGGACAGTTACTCATATAACCAGTCAAAATCATATTTAATACCACCTACTTAAGTATTTTCTTTCTTTGAGCACTCCCTTTCGTCGAGCGAGGTCATAGACAGGTGTGCTATGTAGTGACCCGTCCTGTAGCAATTAATGCTACGGGATGGCCTCACAAGCATGCGTGATGGCATTCGGTGGAGGGGATTGGGCTTGCAGGACAACTAGAGCAAGACAGGCGTGCCTACTCCTCGTCATGATGAGCTAAGAGTACTTGGCTTTATAAGGTATAAGTCTGCCATAGAGTTTGGCATGGTTCGTTTGTATGTATTTCTTTTCCCTATTATATAAAGGAGGACGACCAATTTTGTAAGGACATTCGGTAACAAGTTCATCCAATCTATAAGAAAATACATAGAACATAGAGCTATTATCCCATGAGAGGTATGGACCTAGATAAATCCATGTGTTCTTGTGTCCCTTCGATCCAACTGCAAGAAATATAGATAAACATGCCAATCGACATATATACCCCAAATTCATTGTCAGAGATTATCCCACGACAGTTGGCACGCTAGGTAAGGGCGCGTTTTTTTTTGTTGTGTTTTTTCAAGCTTCAAAACCATGGGGGGCTACCTACGTCCGGTTCTGTGATGGCTGTGTGGTCTCGTTTTGAGAACCCCGGGCATCGTGAGGTTTTCGTCATGGGGTACAACTCATATGAGCCTGGTGTACTCCAAGGCTAGGACACCGTGAGAGAGTCTAAGGATTCAGAGACTGGATGTGAAGTCTGCATGGTGGACCATGCAACGGGGGGCAGCGAGATGCTCGTGTCTCAGGAACCAGAGGTGAGTTTCAGGCTATTGGCCAAGTGGAAAACTAGCCCGGCACTGCCACAGAGGTGGTCCTATACTGCCCCAGCAACTACAACGCCGCTTGAAGAAGCGCCCGCCTAGGGTTGAGCCGTCGACGTCGTTGTCTTCAAAGCCTTCATGCCGTGTCACGGACTTGCGCCATGTCGCGGACTTGCACCATACGTAGAACATGAGCAGCGGAGGCTCGTCTCACAATGTCTCGTTGCACCGTGCTCAGCAGCTCGACTATGAGGCCATGACCCCCACACAGAACCTGCAGACTACATGGGTACTTCTTAGACAGTCATCGGTGGCATGCTGGAGAATTTGTCAGTAGCGCCATGGATGTGTGATCTCGCCCTCTTGGTAGAGACCACCCGGTGCTAGACCGAGACAATAGTCACCCTGTCCATCAAAAAGGGTGGTCGCAGTCGTGGTCGACAGTGAGTACGCTGACATGCACAACTCTCTTCGCCACTGCAACCTTCGTGACGTAATCCGGGGCCAAAGGGCCACCCGAAAACAGGACGACCGCGACCAACGAGAGTAAGAAAAGGGCAAGCGACCCTACCACTCGCCTTCTCCTTGCGGGGGGATGTCGAACTCCTACACCCCATTCCCAAGGGTGCAAGACTGCTACCTCTCTCCCCGATCATGCGAAGTTGCCCATCAGCAAGCACCTCCCCATTACGGGATGGGGTGCAACACTTTCTCGTCTCAGATGTGGAAGGTACACTGACCGGATAAGTTCTGACCGGTCCTAGTAGAAAAGTACGATGGCTCAACCAATCCGGAGGTATTCCTGCAAGTCACAGGTGGTGATGCGAAGGTCATGACGAACTATTTCGCGACCACCCTGATCGGTTCACTTCGGTCCTGGCTCATAAACCTCCCTCGTGGGTCAGTTCATTCCTAGGAAGACTTATGCGACCAGTTCGTCGCTAACTTCTAGGGAACCTACACCCGATCAGGGATCGAGCATGACCTGTACCAGGTCAGGCAACGGTATGGCGAGTCACTGCGAGATTACATCCAACGTTTCATCGAATGCCATAATATCGTTATGAAGATCACGGGTGAGTCCATGGTCATCACGTTCTGGAGAGGGGTTAGAAACTAGAAGATAGTTGAAAAGCTAGCCACCAAAGAGGTCCAGAGCACCACCAAGCTCTTCGAGCTTGCGAACAAGTGCACGCAGGCCGCCAAGGCCCAAGAGCACCAGATTGGCGAGCAGCACGACCACCTACTCAGAATTGGTCAAGGAACATGACCACCTGCTCGGAGTTGGTCGAAGAGTGTGACCACTCGTGTGGAGCTAGTCGCGGACCTAATCGAGAAGCTGTTCGAGGAGTTTGATGCGCATGACGTTGGCTTAGAAATTGTTACAAGTGGTAACGATCTATGATCTCCTACTTGCATGGTTTCTTGGGTGAATGCGGTAGAAATTTTTTGTTTTAGGCTAGCATAGCCATCCCATTCCCTACCAGTGACATGCAAGTGTTGTATCACCTGTGATAATTGCAGACCCAACAATGATGGAGCTTCACCAAAATTTTAAGGGGGGCCAAAGAACAAAGTAAATTTGAAAATATTTAAGTGCCAAATAATTAAACTAATATATGGCATAATTTATAGCTATCAGAGAATAGTACTGTAAGGATAATGAAGTCGCCAAGAGGGGAGGTGAATAGGCGTTTTATTATTGGCTTAAACTTGCAGCGGAAAATAAACTAACATATTTTGCAAGTGAAAAACCTAAATATGTTAGGCTCAACTAATGCACAATCACCCTAAATAAGTGTCAATGTTACAATCCTAGAGAGTGATAAAGATTATTCAAATCTAGCAAGATATGCAAGAAATTCTAATCAAATTTTTTGATATTACTGTTCACCAAAAGTTCCGATACTGTTAACCAAAAGTTCTGAAATTACTATTTACCAGAAATTCCGACCTTACTCGAAACTTCTAGGTTTAGATCATGAAACTAAAAATTAAACAACGTCTAATAAGTTTTAGCTCAAACCAAATGAGTCGTGTGTTCCAAATGATATTCCAAGCAAATCCACGGAATACCTGTAGTCAATTTCACACAAAAAGTAGATTGAGCAAATTTGCACAAATAGGGAGCAAGAACTCACTAACAAGCAAACAAAGAGGAGATACATGATTTGTTTTCTGAAGTTTGGACATCTCCATTTGAGGTTCTTATGTATCCGTCGAGGGGCTCAATCACCAAGCTCAGCCACACTTGAGCGTGGGCTTTCACTCTTGATTTCTTCCATTGCGGAGGCAAAATCTAAGCCTTCAAAAATGCGGCACACCACAACTTTAGGTGCTCACCAGTGACGCCTAACCGCCTAGGAGCTTCAAACTCCAAGAGTAACAAATGACAAATTTATTACCAATGAACTCGAGTGCTCAAGATGAGAGTTATTCTCACTTGTTCTCAAACTTTCAATCTCTCAACTCAACTCATTTCTCTTCTAAAATCTCATACTAAAATGTAGTGGGGAGAGCTTTAATGGCTTTGGCTTTGAGTATTGTCGTGGGAGCACCAGCAACTCAACAAAGAGGGGCGAGGGTTATTTATACCCAACCCCATAAACTAGCTGTTATGCCTAACAGATAGTACAATCTAGAACTTTTGGATTTATCCAAAACATCCGGATTACTCGAGTTAGACCCACCCGAGGACCCTTGTCTGGATCTAATTTGAAACATCCGGCCAACCCAGAACTTTCAAGTTAACCTGGAATTTCTGAGTTTGCTTAGTTAAAACGGCAATAACTTTTTACTCTGATATCTGATTTTGATGATTTTGGACTCTACGAAAAGGTTAATCATATGGATACCTATCCCACTAGAAATCATGATCTCAAACATATTGGAACAAAACTAGGAACACATCGAAATCCGATTTGGACACTTTCACACTTTTGGTACTGGCTTCTTAAAGCGAACTCTCAACACAAACACAAATTAGCACTATCCAATGTTCACGGGTGTTTTTTGTCTCTCACTTTGGGTGTAACACCCTGATTTTCAGATTTCTCAAATTTCTAAAAAAAATTCCAAGAGTATTGAATAGCTTCACTAGTAGTATAGATTTAAAACTTATTTTCTTAATTAATCAATTAATATAAATTATTATTTTCTGTGCATTGCATGCTGAGTTTTGTTAAGAGCCAGGTAAATGCATTAGAGTTCTTTTTCCTTTTCTTTTCTCTCAAGTGTTTTGAGTGAAAAAGATTTTGAAAAAGTTTTTACAAAACTCAGTAGTGAATAAGTTAAGGATCTTAATGGTTGGAATTCAATGTCTTTGAATTCATCATCTATTCAATCCTTGATCATACCTGAACATTCTCTAGCTCAATTCAAATGATATTCAAATCCTTGTTTAAAGCCAATCTCCTCTTTCTCAAATTCTACCGAAAATTCAAATTCAAATTCCTTATCTACTCCTATTCTTGTTCAACCTTATCTTTTTTGTTTCTCTAAATTCACTCCAAGCTCAATTCAAATTCAAATCCTATTCAAATTTCTCTGCAAAAGTTTCTTTTATAAACCTTTGATATATCTAAAATGTCTTTGGGCTCAATCTTGCTAAGTCCAAACCCTTAGCCAAGTCTTCTAGATGGCCCAACAAAGGATCCACGAAATCTGTAAATTTTTGCGGAGTTCTGGACAGCCTCATCTTCGCAGAAAGTTTCGCAGTTCGAAACAGCCTCAAATGCAAATCTTTATAATACTAAAGTTGTAGGTCTCGTCGAAAGCTTCGATCTGAACCTATGGAAGTCCTCTTTTGGATAATGGAGCTAAGAGTTATGGCCCCAGAAATCAGTACTGCGCAGAGAAGTCTGAGTTCAAACAGTTTATCTTATGGAGCATTTTTGGAAATTAAGATGACGTTTTCAGAAGTTCTAATGACTACCAAAGTTGTAGATCTTTTCGAGTACTACAATTTAGAATCAAGAAACGTCCAATTTGGAGTCTGGACGATAGAGATATCATCCTCGGAATACAGAGCTGCGAAAAAGGAAATCGTAACCGACTCGAACTCGAATCCGATTCGTATTCGGTTTGGACTCTTCCTCAACCAGCCGCCACTAGCCCTATATATATGAGTTGCACGCCCTCTCCTACCTCTATTCCTGCTGCCATGCCCGTGCATCGCCGGAGCGCCGCCGTTCGCCGGAGCCATCGCCGCCGCCGCCCGTGATGCGCTACGTCGTCTTCTCCGTGAATCCTCTTTCTTCCACCATCAAAGCAAGGTGAGGACCCCTTCTTCTCCTCCCTTACTACTGTTTTAGCATTATACTAAGTCCCTAGCCAAGCCCTAGCCCCGATCAAAGCCTGATCTACGCCGCCACGGTCGTCGCCGTCGCGGACAGCCGCAGGACAGCCGCGTTGTAGCCGATTGGCATCGATGTTCCCGACCGACAAGAGGTCAAATCACCAAGCCGTTTCACCGGTGCATGCCCCATGATGTTCCGCACGCCCTCACCAACCAGGTCAGCCAGTAGATTAGCCAAACTATCGAAATCAAGGTTGACATACCCGCTGTCCGGTTTTGCATTCGCGTCCCCCGTTAATCCGAAAGCCGTATGGATGCACCAACCACATCACGGCGTGTCCCATGGAGTCTTCTACGTTACCCTAGGAGTCCATCCCCGTTTGTGCAGTGACACGATCAGGACGCCATTGCCAACCACAGTATATCGCAGCCATCACCCGTCTCATCTATGCTGATCATTCTTCCTCTCAGTGGATGATCTACCCAAAACTATGCCATAGCATTGTGTTTCTGAGATATATGAACATCTCTATTCAAACGGTTTATCAAATTTCATAGCCAATCTCCTGGAACACGAGCGTCTTCGTTCCTGAATCAGTTCGTGGTCACCACGAAACCTAGAAGCAGTCATCGCTGTTTTGCCGCTATCTCGGATGACCCCTTCCAAAACCAACCATACCGCTGAGTTAGTCTTTCCGCGTTCTACACCATGCTTCCCTTGTTTCATTAAAACACCACTGAAGCTGACATCAATGTCTGTAGCCACGTGCCCGATCGCCATCTCTGACGAAACCTGAACCAACACCGCTACATAGAGTCACCAGTAGTATCTTTAACCTTGAAGCGCAACCTTTAGCCTTTTTGATCCATCATAGGTGGTTGATACTAGATCTCCGTGTATCCCTTCTTTAATCCAAGATGGTACTTGCATAGCATGCCAAGTCAGCACCCCATCATTCTCCTTAGCCTAGTCAGCGAAGTCTAGTCTGCCCTACACTTCTTGAATCTTGCGCAATAATATTGTCAAGCCTGACATAGTGATTGTGCAATAAACTCTTTTCCCATAGGAAGATAACTCCAGTAAATTAGTCTTTCTTTTTAGTCTAATCCATCTCTCGAAAGCTGTTCTCTTTTCATCTTAACTTTGATTTAGGCGATTCTTGTGTCTAAATGTTTCTAAAATCATCCATATCCAACTATAGTGTTTTTAAAATGTTTTAATGATGTTTGGTATGTTGCTCTTAGTGTTTTCTTTGTGTTGTTTGTCGGTAGTTCTCGCGATTAGTCGATAACGTTCCGGAGCAGTTCGAGGGACTTCAAGACCAAGATTTCAACAACACTGAGCAGCATTGGGAAAAAGGCAAGTGTCCTTGATCATATTGAACCTATATTTTTAAATGTTTTGTTTTACAAAATTGCATGCAGTGTCAATATGATGGGTAGTCACCTATGTTAGGGTTTTCCCTAGATTTTTGTTTATCATCCCTTGGAACCTAGATGGTTTATGGTTAGGTGTCCTTTGTGGGTAGATTGCTTAGCCATACTTTTGGGATGTTGAGAAGTGTCATAATCTTTACCAATGAACATATGCAACAATGGTCGTTAATGTGTTAATGGTCTAGCAACATGAAACCTTAGGCCTTGAGCAAAGTAGTTTTGATGGTTGTCATGGTCATGATGTTGGCTTAGTATTTGCTTAAGTAACCTAAGTAAGGACCGGTTCGTGGAGCGACAATCCAAGAAGTAACGTACCAACCACGAGACTGATATGGGTAAGGCGTGACATACTAATTAGAGTCTGTCCAGTGTGTGTTGGGTCAGCACAAAAGGGGGCTTCTGGGTAGGAGCTTTGCTCGCGTAAAGCCTAGCGGTGAAACCTAGTGGGCAGACACATACTGGATTAGTCTCTGATTAGTGGAAAGTGTCATACAGTGATTCTTGGCGGCACACCACTGGCGTGTGTTAAGTGTTTCGCGAACATGGCAACATGGAATTCACTGACTCGTGGGGAAAGCTGGACAACCTCTACAGAGTGTAAAACTGTTATAACAGTCATGCTCATGGTTATGAGAGACTTGGATCCTCACATGATTAGTGAGTTGTGGTTATGGGTTTGGTTGTGGTTATGGTTCTGGTACAGGGAGTACTAGATGGTTATGGTTATGGTTCTGGTACAGGGAGTACTAGATGGTTTGGTTATGGTACAGGGAATACTAGATAGTTGTGGTTATGGTTCTGGTATAGGGAGTACTAGATGGTTGTGATTATGGTTCTGTTACAGGGAGTACTAGATGGTTTTGGTTATAGTACATGGAGTACTAGGAGGTTATGGTGTGCAAGGTGGGGAGCCTTGTATGCTGGATGCTGAACTGTTTGGGTTACATTCACTTAATAATTGCTTAATGCTTTTGAGTCCAAATATGTTTTCATTACTCGCATTTACGTAAATAAACCCTTGTGTTAGTCTATTCTTGGTATAAGCCTGCATATCATTATTTTTCCCCCACTTGCTGAGCGCGTCATGTGCTCACACTTGCTATTTTTCCTATACCATGTGACATATATACTGCTGCTTAGTGAGTGAAGATGTTGAAGACTATCAAGACGAGGTTGTGACGTTCTAGGCGCGTGTCACCCGGTCGGTTGCCAGCGGTGTTGTTGGGCACCAGTGCTTCTGTTCCGCTGCAGATATCTTTATAGAAGATAATATATGTCAATTGTTGTAAGAGTTTAATATTATTTAATAAAAGTATTGCTTTTGTTACTTCACCTGTGACATCCTTATGTGTGTTGAACATCCTGGGCACGCATAAGCCGCATCTGGTTTTAGCCGTTAAAATCGGGTGTGACATTGGGTTGGTTAGATACTCTTGAGCACCGAGACATGTCAAATGTTCTATATTGTTTCCCTCTTAATAGTGTGGCATACCTTTCCTTAAATTCATAAATAAAACTAGTTTGAACCACTTTGAGCCTTAGAATACCTTCAAGTACCATTTATTTCTTTGAAACCTTGAGGGTTGCCAACTTTCATATAAACTTCACTCCATCTCTTCTTGATTATTAGTGTGATTGATGCGAATCACCCATAGATTCTTATGGCCTCGCACGGTCCATTGGCGCAAAGTCTTCACTCGCCTTTCACCACCGCATTGGTCCTTCAGTGCCAAGCCCTTTGCTTGCCCTTCACCATCTTGCTATAGAAAGTCACTTTGTATCCAACATTTTCAATAAATTCACTTTATCATATATGGAGTCCAATCTTTGTTCTTCACTCTTGGCATATTTGATATCTCAATTCAACTCATGACTTCTTATGGAACCTAACCCTAACTCACCATAAAGCACAAAGTATATGGGTTAGTCCATAAAACCTAATTAACAATTTCATATCTTAAATTACTCGATCTACACAAGCAACTTGGCCTTCACTCTTAGTGTTAATCTTCAAATGGAACTTAACCCCACTTAACCTCAAGCACATAGCACATTAGTTAGTCCATAAAATGTAATTGACAATCTTATACCTTTAGTCACTTAGTCTCCATAAGTGACTTAGCCTTCACTCATATCATCAATCTTTTTGAGCTTCTCCTTCTCCTCATGAGCATCACCGAGCATCACTTAGAGCTCATTGATCTTGATGCGTATCTCTCGATCTTCTTGGCATTCCTCAATGAATCCATTCTCTATCAATCATGCATCACCTATGTAACATACTACAACCAATTCTCAACATAATTGTTAGTCCATAGGTATTATCATTAACTTACACGAGCATCACCTTGAGCTCATTCATCTTGATGCATATTTGTTGGGGGAAAATAAACCAGCCTGAGGATAATGGTTGAAGATTACTATCCAGGTCCCTCCGAAGCCTTGATCTCCGGACCCTCAGCTAAAGGCTCGACCTCCGAAGCCATCGGGCTCCTTCACCCAACTCTTCGCACCTGCGAAGCCTTCCCTTGGCTTAACAAGCCTGGTCTCCCAAAGGCTCGGCCTCCTAAAATCCGGCCACTGAAGCCCGCCCCCCCCCCCCTCCTCGAAACCTCAGTCTCCCGAAGCCTCAGTCCCCCGAAGTATCGGCCTCCCAAAACCTCGGCCTTTTGGAGTCCTGCCTTCCAAAGCCTTCACCTCTCGGAGCCATGCCTCCCAAGGCCCCCATCTCCAGCTACTCGGGCCGGCTTCCCGGAGGCTACAGGGTGAGTCATCAGGTCTCAGGAAGGATCTACCAGAAGGGGAGAACCAGTCATGCTTTGCCTGCAAGGAAGTGACCGGCATTAAACACCTAGGCTGGTGGACGCTGCTCTGACACCCCGGCATCATGGAGGCTATCCTGACACCCCTGACAGTACGGCGCTGGGCAGCAATTGGAGACCGGCTCGCCGCCTTCAGGGGGCAGGCACCACGATAGTTACTATGGTGGATATTTATCTCCCGGGTAGGGTAGAAAGTAGTTATCCAGGATAAAGTCTAGTAATTCGGTCAGATCCTAGATATTTGTACATTGTGATAACTTGTACGCCAAGCTACACATGACCCTATAAATAGGGGCCATGGTCGCCTGGGCTAGGGGGAGAGAGGGCAGAAAGACATAGAGGTGAAAAAAGCACCAAGTCACGCTGTGATACTCCCCCCAGATCGACCCATTTTTTCTACCATCAATACATTCGTGGTGTTCCTTCCTCTTAAACTTCATCTCCAAGCTTGAGTCTCCTCCTTAGAAAAAACTCTCGCCGTACTTGCTGGGGCAAGACGAACTCTTGCTCCAACAGCGCACCATCCATGGGGACTCGAACACAGAAGTGCTAAGAGAGGTAGGAATCCACCAGGAAAACCACCAAAGTGCTAGCCAAAACCGCCATACCCACCGTTGCAAGCATGCAACCATATGCATGGCTGTCTCAGCCATGCGTACCGTATGCATGCTCTAACCCTACTGCTGTGTGGGATGGCGTTCCTCTAACCTTGGCAAATCCAGAACTCTAGGTCGATACAGGAACTCCAGACGGCGCGGAGGCCTTCCAGCCTCTGCACGATGAAGACCTCGCCACCTCAGGAGAGGATGCGACCGAAGCCACAGCCAAGCAGGCCGCCTTCCAGTGGTTTTGGGCAGTCCAACCCAGGAGTGTTCCGCCTGGGCTTGGTCCCAAAGTATCCCCTCGACAACACTGGGATACCCCGAGCGAGCCAACATGTTCGGAAAGTTTGTCCACCTAGTGTCCTCCTTGGGCCCCTCAGGTGAAAGAGGGTTCCAAGGAGACGTAGGGCTCCAGGGTGTGTAGACCGTGCCAGCGCCTCCAACGCCGCCCTCGCAAACGCCAACCGCGCGCAGGGAACCCAAGCCTACCTCATCCGGGGAGGCATAGTCAGAACCACTTCGTTTCCAAAAGCTGGTTCACCGGGCAGCCTCGACGGTCTCCCAAAGGGGAAGGAGGCCTTGGGGAAACCACAGGCTCCCAAAGTGTTTTGGTTGCACGCGCTAGGGTTCGCCGCCGCTGTGACCATCGCCGTCGCAGCCCCCACCTCCGATGCCCTCGATGCACTCTCCGCTGTCCCCGGTCTTCTCCTCCCCGCTCCTCCCCATCTCCGAGCTCTCCTCCGTGTCGGCCTCATCCTCCCCGGCCACCTCCTCCCCGGTCTTTGACTCCTCGACGCGTCGGCCTCCTCCTCCCTGGTCTTCGACTCCTCGACACGCCGGCCTCCTCCTCCCCGCTCAGTGAGTTTTCCTCTTCCTTCCTCTAAACAGTGAGTTGTTTTTGGAGTATTGCTTTGTGATGATGCTCTAGATAGTGAGTTATTTTTGGAGTATTGCTCTGTGATGATGTAGGTGAACTGAAATTGAGCTCATTATCTAAGCACAATAGCATTTAGGCCTTAGTGGTTGCTCTGGACATGTGTGTTGGTGATACATTATGAGTTGTTTTTGGAGTATTGCTCTGTGATGATGTAGTTGAACTGAAATTGGGCTCAGAAGAGGCTTGTGATAATGCTACTGTCAGTTTTGGTTTTGATATATGCTACTGTTAGTTTTGTATTAGCTAAGTATGTTCAATTCTGGGCCCTCTGTTTGATCACAGCAGCATTGTCCAGAGACTCTTTTGATTTTTGTCCAGGCTCTGTTTGCTCGTTGAGAACTTAGGTAATAGCCCAATTGATGATGAGTTCAACAGAACAATTAGGGGGCAAGACATTTAATGTCTTAGGGCCAATTGTTATACATAGTCTGAGGGCAATTTCGTATATATTTCATGCCTACTATTAGATCTTTGAGCAATTTTATATATGTTTCATATGCTGTTTCCATGTCATGTGTAAAGATATCTATATGGTATGCTCCTGTCATTATTATTTTTATGGAATATGGATATATATGCACTTATTGTCGCAGTTTTTACAACATCCACTATATTAGTCGATGATGAATTGAGAATAGAATATACTAAACTTGATTTCCGATCTGAGCAATATGGTTGCGAGCACTATATTACTCAATGATGCATTGTTGATCTGAGACAACAATGCTCAATCTATAGTCGTACAGTACAAACGACTACACTTCTTAAGTGATCAAAACGGCTACTTCATTGTGGGTTTCAATGACTTATATAACCTCTTCAACCTTAATGGCCTAGACGTATCGTTATTACGGGTCTTCACATTGTAAGTCCCTTGATACTGGATATTCATTAATTAATACCATTAAGTCTTGAATCTAACTATGTTCTTATCTGTAGACACTTGATGAAAGAAACAATGAAGAACAAGGATCCCATCGCATTTGTTGACCCTGGGGCCATTACAATATCGGTCATCTAACTTCACCCTGACTACGCTGTGAATCATGTGGCCAGGGCAATGCAACATGATGGGCTCCCACAACACCGGTAGGCTCCCACAACACCAGTGGCTATTGGATCTTACTTGACATTTGCCTTGAGTAGGACTTGGTATTCTACGTTGACTCGTCAAGACCAATATCTACAAAAGGCAAACTTAGATCGCGTGATTACAGCGCTGTAAAACAACTCCTCAACACGTAAATTCTGTCTGTCTTAGTTCACATATTAAACTTTTCTAACATTCAAAGGCTTCATAATTGATCCCTCTTTATGCAGGGCTTTTGACAAGTACCTTCGAGCTCAACCTGACTACAATGCGAAAGCTGGCAGTAGGCTGACACACAAGACCGGATACGCGGTAAGTGCTACCAAACAGATTACCAAATATTCTCTGTTGCTGTTTTTTTCCTTTTCATCTAACAGTAAAGTTTCTTTTTAGCAGTGCCACCAACAACCAACAGGCAACACCTGCGAATTCTATGTTGCGTGGAACATGCTCCTCACGCTTCGAGCAAAGAGTATCAAATCCTCCGATGTAAGTTCAATACAAGATTATTCGTAACTAATTTCGGTAATTAGTTTAATTCTATGGTAACATAACATTGGTTACGCGTTAAATTATGCAGAAATATAAGTGTATGTTTCTCGATGCCAGTGCACTGTCAGATATTTGACAACGGATCGCTGAGTTCATGGTGTCTAAAGTCATCAGCCCACAGGGCGAGTTCCATTATAGAAGCCCTAAGTTGTGAAGTCTTATGTAATTATGAGTTGATCGAAACTTTGTAACATTTGTGATTCTGTAATGAATTCATTTGAACTTTGTAATATTTGCAATTCTGTGATGAAGCGAGTTCTTATACAAGTGTGTTTGTCGATATGTATTTGGATGCGTTGCTATTGTTTGCAGGGAGAAGACGACTACCAAATCCTGGCTACATTTCAAATGCAGCCTGGAAACAGCTCATTCCTACAAGGCAAGAGAAACATAAGTGACGGGTAAATTGTCTACCTGTCACTTATGCTATTTATAAGTGACGAGTAATGTTATGTCTTTCTCCCAGTACAAGGGTGAAAACTATAAGTGGCGGGTAACCTAGTTACCCATCACTTATTATACGATATAAGTGACAGGTGAAGAGATCATCCGTCACCTATAAATTTCTCCCCAGCACATGAGAGACGGTCATAGGTGACGGGTAACAGTTATTATCCGTCACCTTTGTTCATCATTGATGACGGATTCCTACTCGTCACCAATGACTAGTTATTAATAACGCATTTGGGGTGAAGATCCTTATGTAGATCAAGGTTACATGTCATACTTTTTTAATTAGGACATGTTGAGTACATTTGTACTCACTTTTGCTATTTCTCCCCTTGCTTAGACTATGATTCGGGTAGAATACGAGGACAGTCAAGAAGAAGAGTTCATAACCGGTGAGAAGTACTAAGCCATGCTTGACAACGCCGGAGGAGAAGAGTACTACGAAGAACCTTTCATTCCAGGGAATATATGGGAACAACTGAAGAACTAGGGCTAGGCGTGTAGAGTTATAGTAGTTATAGCAATAGCTTGTGAGTTAGACATCCACCTTATAAGATGTGATAAACATTTGTAGCTTTCATTTGGTGTTTTAGTATTGTTGTATTTTAAAGACTCACTGGTTTGTAAAGATAAAGCATACTGAACTTGCTATATCTGTTTTGCCACTCTCATGTGCATGTTTCCTGTGAAGTGAGACTTCACATATTAATATGCCACAGACTCGGCTTACTACCAAAGAAAATGGTAAGTCGGGTCATCTGTAGTCATATTAAATATCTTTCCTCAGCATTGGATGCACGCTAGACTATAAAACCATCAACCATTTGATGGCGAGAATGGCAACACGGAAGCTTGGAGCTCATGGCATGCTCGATAGTCGATAGTGGCGCACCCAAGTACCAAACTTGAAGGACCAAAACGGTAGCTAGACAACACAAAATACGCCTTGTGAAGGATTATGGCAACGAGATTTTGTCGAGAGAATGCCAAAGCTTGAGGAGTTACGAAAGAGAAAGAAAGACTTGGTTTCATTTTCTTCTCTTCTCAATACCCAAGTGCTTTAATAATTGTTTGCATAATCAAATTATCAAAATGAAAAATTGCATCCATCTGTTGTGTCATAGTGGCGCGTCAAATCCATCCCCTACAATTGCAGGGCTTTGACATGGCATAGGCTTTTAAAAATATATTTACATATGCAAATAGAAAATGCACCTTAACAAAATCTAATAGCATTGGGGTTCAAAGAAAAAGATATAACTGCACCATGCTCTATAGCACCTTAATGACATGCTTGATGTGAAAATGAAGCTCTAGCGTGCATCTTCTTCACTTGTCATTGCTAGAGAGCAAGATCACTATGTCAAGTCAAAATCAAAAGACAAAACTTTGCTTTGCACAGGACCTTGTTTGCTCTCACAGTCTAACCTTGTTCACATGAGCTAAAATGTGGGAGTCATAGGCCATTTAGGATTTTTTTAAAATAATATAAATGTAATGGGAAATTACAAAAATAAATGTCTATTTTAAAAAAAAACCAAAATAATACCATATCGGCAAGTGAAATGCCGACAAGGGACATGTTAGCATCTCGGCTGTCGACAGGCCTTTTGTCGGCATTTGTCATGTCGAAAGAAAATCCTATCGGCAAGAGGCTCTTCCGACAGGGCCTGTCGTCATATGGCGTGCCCACAAGCCACCCTCCTTTACCGATAGGTTTGTTGGCTACCCATATGCCAATAGTTTTTTTTTGTTTTGAACATGTAACAATTTTGAAAAGATAAGATTCCATTGTGATTTCAGATCGGCCAGCTCCAAGTCCACCCTTGTCGCACAAAAGCACCTCAAATACGAATTCTCTATTACCCGAGTACCATACCCGATGCATTAGACCCTCCATGCTCTTATCATACATGTATTTGGTGATCTTTTTCTTGTACACTGTCTGTGGGTTTGACATGTGTAGTGATGCAATGGCGTACCTCCGTCGGAGATACTTCTGTGTCTCATGGTGTAAGACCTAAAAAAAGAACACCCCCCTCAGTGGATAAGACGGGCTGAGCCCGACACCACCCGTGCCTGCCCACACCTGACCAAGGTGCAACCCAACTTGCCAGCCGCCACGATCCTGGTTGTCGCCACCAGTTGTTGTGTTGAGCTGTTGCGCCTGTCATCCTAGCCGCGCAGCGCCGCCCTATCGCGCCATCGTTGCCTCAGCCATGCAGCATTTTCACCTCCAGCCAGTTGCCGCCTTCCTCCACAATGCCGACTTGCTACGCCCATCATCGTCCAAAACATCGTGCGGCTCGCGCCTACCATTTCCTGAGGCACCACGCTGCCTGTGCCCGCCGACGCACGATCGGAGCGCTAGCCATCACCGTCGCCGGCCAGTGGGTGTAGGGCAGGGGTGTGGAGAGGAGCGTAGGGGAGTAGAGAGGAGAGAGAGAGCAGGGGCTGACCGAAGAAGAAAGAAAGAAAGCTAGGAAGGAAGAAAGAAAGAAAAAAAGGAAGAAAGAAAGAAAGAGAAAGAAAATGAAAGAAAGAAAGGAAGGAAGGAAGGAAGGAAGGAAGAGGAAGACAAGAAAAGGAAAGTAAAGAAAGAAAGAAAGAAAGAAAGAAAGAATGAAAATAAAAGGAAGAGGAAGAGGAAGAAAGGAGAAGGAAGGAGGAGGAGGAAGAAGAGGAAAGAGAGGAGGATATTTGGGAGTTTCATCGAATCCGTCATCAATTCAAGTTCCTCGTCGCGAAGGTGACTTCAAATTTGTCCTTAGATGCTTGTGGATAGTTGGGGTCGATCGTTTCCATCGTCGAATTAGGGTTTCGATCGATCCGTTGTGTGCAGAAAGTTAATTTGGAAGTTGAGGCTTAACCGGTGTCGAATTCGACCATAAGTAAAAAAAATAAAGGTTGTAGATCTTGTCGATATATTTCCAATGGTGTTGGTCTTGTTTGATTCAGATGAGTGGTTTATGAGGAATTAATAAAATGATAATGTTGTTCGTCAAAAGTTAGTTCGCGTGGTGTTTTTGTTCTTCGGTCTTTGACCTTGTTAGAGGAAGTCCCGCTTGGCATATTGAAAGCTAAGTGTTAGAAGTCATTTCGTAGTTCTCAGTTGGCATGTTTGTGAGGTGTCTGAGCGTAGGAGCGTGTCTCCTTTTGCTTTTGTTGTTGCGGCCTTTTGGGGATAGTTTATGAACTTGTTCAGGTGGTGTCGCTTCGAAACACAGCTAGCTTCTGCCTTCGTCGTCAATGAGAGCAACTAAATGTAGCGGATGACTACGCTTTACCTTGTTATTTGGTTACCTCCATCTTTTAATTGTCGTACTTACTAATAACCTTTTAAACTAAATGTGAGCATGTGACTTACTTTCTACCTTCGGAAGATTTGATGTTTTCCTCGGATTGAGGTAAACAAAGGGGGATATGTCTTCCTTTTTGCAGTTACTTTTATTCCTAGTAAGTGACCATGAAATATATAACTAGGCTGGAAGTTATGTCTTTCGATTATTCATGAGCTTGTTGCCTTAATATTTACTTGAATCTTGAATTAAGAAATGAAGGAAGTGAGATACTCGCTTTGCAGTTGTTCTTTATCATAGTATGAAAATGTGAAGTATGATGCATACCTTGGGAAGTTATGTTATTGAATATGCATGATGCATAACACATATACATTTCATGCATTGGAAGCTTTGTCCCTGTCTTATAGCCACGATTGTACCAGTATAACATCGTACGTTGCCTATGAAGGGGTACGACGCACACTCTTACGTTGCCTATGGAGGGGTAAGGGTGAGAAAAAACGTATCATATGCATCCATTTGCATGCACGTGTATGTCTTTACTTTAATTACATCGATGTTGTTCTTATATTGTGAGAAGGTATTTAATACCATCGTGGATGGTACAACTATGGTGAATTGTAGCTAGTGAATGATAGCATGTGGTTATTGTGGTATTTTTAGTCTTAGTTATGTTTTTTTGTATATTGTTGACATATGCAGCTTATTATCTTTGTCAAGATGAATGTTTAATCAACTGTAGTTAAATAGCTATTAAAGCAATTCATTTACTGAGATTTTCAAATCTCACCCTTGGTGTCTTTCCAAGTACGACTTGAAGTGATAGCGAGCACGAGGGATGGGTAGCTGCACGACGTTTGCACAATCACCTCTCTCTTTGTTTAGTGTTGTCATTTTGTTAGTGGGTGATTCTTAGTCTTTTGATGTATGTTTAATCTATTATGGCTTGGATGTATAGTCAAGGCTTATTCTTCTTGCTAGGATACTCATTATTGCATATGGGTTGAATGGAGGGTCCCCATGGTTCTTTTTTCTGCACTGCCAAGTGAGATTGGCTGAGTGTTAGGTTTGCGATCCAATGATCCACCAACATAGTGAATATTTTGGGTACGGGATGGATTGACCCCATGCTGTGTACCCTCACTCATTTCTCTCTGGGCTCATACTCGATCCAATATGAGAAACACTTCACCCTCCTGCCACCCTTCCTCCTCTTCACGGTGCTCGGCTCATAAGGAATTGGATTAATCCCTTGTGGCTTATCATCCCTTGGCAGAATAGGCTTCTTCATGACTTTTTTCATGTGGCTGCCAGTTAGGCGTTCAATATCCTCCCACAAGACATCAAACTTCCTTCTATGATTCTGTTCGCATGTCTTATTGAATAGGTCCATGAGACACTTATTTTTGAACTGCTTGTAAAAGTTTGCCTCAAGTACCTCATTGAAACTGCATTTAGGCCCCTATGTGGGTTTTGGATAATTGATGATAAACGATTAAGGTACTAATGAGTTTATTAAAGTTATGAACATGTTTTAGCCTCATCAAAGAAGTTAAATGACGTTGGCATCCCTCAAAATGAAAAGAGAAGCGGCATGTATTCACTCAATAGATTTAAATTAAGTTTATTTTTGAATTTAAGTATAGGTATGCCGTACTATCAAGAGGGATGCGTATAAATAGACTTGAAGATGTCTTAGTGCTCAAAGTACCCATTTAGACTAAAGAAGAGAGACATAAATCCACCCCACGAACACTGAGAAGTTCTAAGTCTTAGTCTGTATCCGGAGTCTCCGGGCTGACCCAAATACTCCATATTCTGGTGTGTCAGTTGGAGTCTCCGAGTTCAGCTCAGACAGGGGGTTTTCGGTTAGGGCTTTTGTGTTTCACCTAGAATCTTTGGGTTGACCCAGATATTCCAATATCTGTTAGTCACCCGAACCCTCTGAGTAGGGTTCCAGATAGGGCTCTCGGTTACACGTTAAAGTGTCAACCCGAATACTCTAGGTCAGTACAAAAGATATTGTAACTGCTAGTTTTTTGTGGGAAGTGTATAAATACCCCTCCCCCTCTTATGTGTGGCTGTTGCTGAACCAACTCGAGACAAATACATTCATAGCCATTTAATAGCCCTCCTAACTCCTCCAGCGCATCAAATCTTACAAGATTTTAAGAGTTGGGATGAGAAAGTGAGATTGAGTGCTAATGAGCATAAATTCATCTTTTGAGCATTTGAGTTTGTCATCAAGCCATCGATTCATGTTCGTTACTCTTGGAGCTTGGAGCTCCTAGACGGCTAGGCATCACCAGGAGAGCACCCAAGCTTGTGGAGTGATCCGAACTTGTATCCTTTACCTTCTTGCATACTTTCTCGTTCTAGTTGATCTTTAGGGCAAGTTATCCTATCTATATGTTTGCGAGTTTATAGTTGTAGGTGGTTGGTGAAAATGACCTTAAGTTTCCTTTGAAACCTGTGGTAATCCTTAGATTTAACTAGACTTGCTTAGGTGTTCATAGTTTTCAATTTCATGTTTCGTTCGCACTATCTGGGTTAAGCTCGAAACCTCCGGACCCTAGAGTCCCCTGTGAAGTTTTAATTTTTAGGAAACGCCTATTCAACACCCCTCTAGACAACATCACGTACACTCAATTGGTATAAGAGCCTAATCCCCTATAAGGCTTCTCCACCAGGAGCTCCATTGGAACCCTTGGGTTTCAACTCCACAGAAGAAAACCTGGCTTCCGGAGGCCACGAGTCCCTCCAGAAGCTATCCCCAAGATGGGAGAAGAAGCCGTCCTTTAGGGGAGGGTGGGGGTCGTCTCTAGGGACCCTCAACACCCTCGGAGACACAACCTCCCAGAGCCCCTGTCTCCTGAAGCCCTCGATGCCCCGGAGCCACAACCTCCTAGAGCCCCTATCTCCCAGAGCCCTCAACGCCCCCAAAGCCACAACCTCCCGGAGCCCTTGACGCCCCCGAAGCCACGGCCTTCTGGAGCCCCTGTCTCCCGGAGCCTGGGTAGGCTCCCCCGGAACTCAGAGGGAGGGGCCATCTGATCTTTGAGAAAGATCAACCAAAAGGGGCCCACCAGTTGTCCTCCTCCGGTAAGGAAGTGATCGGCATTCAATGTGATGCATGTGGGAGCCGTCCTGACATCCCAAGTGCAAATGGGGACCGGACTGGCACCTTGGACAGTGCAGCGCCGCCATAGGCGACCGGCTAGACGCCACATCCCTAGGGCCACTTGCACTACTGTATTTCCATATTAGATAATATCTTCTGGTTATGGGTAAAATACATCCTACCTAGACCCATGCCGAGTAATTCGATCAGTCCTAGGTCCCTGCGGGATAGCGATGGTTTGTATCGCTATCTTTGTATGTGTATATTTGTACATTTAGACCCTGCATGGCACTATAAATACAGACCCTTGGCCATCAGACCAAGGGGCTAATCCTTCTTGACCATCACATATATGGTATTCCTCCATCTCCACTTCTTCTCCAAGCTTGAGCACACTCCTGTGAGTGTACTCTCACCGCACTAGTTCGTGCAAGACATATTCTTGCGCCAATAGCACGCCGTCCATGGGGAGCTGAACATAGAAGTACCATGGGAGGTAAGGCACCACCAAAAAACACCAAGGCACTAACCATAGCGATCATTCTTCACCGTCGCACCCATGCAAATATACGCATGGAAGCTGTGACCAAGCATACCATGTGTCCACGCCAGCTTCACAGCTAGGCGAAACATTGACTCCGGACAACATGGAGGTCTTCTAGCAGTGGCACGGCGAGAACCTCACTGCATCCCAGGAGGTTACGCCCGAGGTCGTAGCCAGGCAGGTCACCCTCAAATGGTTCTGGGCGCTCAAGCCCAGGGGCACTCACGCCTAGGCCCAACCCCAAGGCATCTCCTGTGACGATGCTCAAAGCACCTTTGTCGAGATGATATCTTTGGAGAGTCTGGTCGCCTGACACTGTCCTAGGCCTCCTCTGGTGGAACGAGACTCCGAGGAGGCTAAAAGTACTTGATGTCGCCTAGAGGGGGGTGGATAGGCGTTTCCTGAAATTTAAAAAATTCACAGCAGATTAAACAGTTCCCGGATACTTCAGTTCAATCTGGACACTGTGGGGTCCGGAGTCTCTGAGTTCACGCGGATTATCTGGCCTATACAGGAACTTCGAATCAAAGATAACTTGAGCAAGTCTAGATCAAGGTTAAGGTTACCGACCGGAGCTCGGTTACCGAGCTCTGGCGGTAACAGAAAATTCGCGATAACCGCGGTTACTGGTCAAAAATTTAAAATAATTCAGAGAAAATTCATTTGGCAAAATTTGAAATTTGGAAAAAAATCTCGATTTTAGCTGTTTGGTAACCGGTCAGTTTGGACCGGTTACCGAGCGGTTTTTGCAATTTATCGAGCGGTTTTCTTGAATTTTCTGCATTGTCCATAACCGCTCGGTTTTCTCGGTAACCGCTCGGTTTTATCGATTTATCGAGCGGTTTTCTCGATTTTCAGTGAAGTTCAACAAAAAACTCAAAAATTATCTCAATCTTGTAAAATCAATAACTAATTCATCTGAGCTTCAAATCAAGTGAAACAAATTTTGTTAGTTTCCTTATAACATGATCTACATGATAAAAGTATTTATTCTCATAAAAAGTTAAAAAATTTCTGTGAGAATTGTATTTGTTAAACCAAGTTAAATGCATAGTTTACTCTTTGCTAATCCAAAAATTATGAAACTAATTTTGTTAGTCTTCTTAAATGATCCTATGTCTTTTAAAAATACATGAACTCATGAATTAGTTATTGTAACATGCATGATTGTGTAAATATGTTGTGACTAGATTAATTCATAACTGACCCATCACACCTCAAAAATTAGTGAAACCACTTTCATTAGCTTATTTATACTATGATTTACGTAGGAAAAATAATAGTAGACATGAAAAAGTTAATTACAGTGCACTTTCTTAACGTATTCACTTTATGCTTGTGAACTTTGTAAAAATCATAGAGAAATTAATAAAACTCTAAATAAAGTGAAATCAATTTTAAAGATTCTCTTAAAATACGATTTACACAAGAAAAATATGTGTTTGCATGTTACACTTTTCCTTAACATGAGTTAATAACTGAGCCGCACGCTTCAATTTTTTTCATTTTTTTTAAACTTCCTCCCTATAGAATATGATGCAAACGATATTGTTTTTGAAAAAAAAATTCACAGAAGGTCTTAGAATTGTGTCTAGTTTTTTTAAGATTTGTTTGATTTTTTTTTTGAATTTTTTGAATTCAAATTCGGTTACCATTCAGTTTCTGAAACCGAACCGGACCGAGAAGGTCGATAACCGCAATTTTTGGGCAGTTACCGTCGCATTTGTAAACTGTGGTCTAGATATATCTATATGTTACCACAAGCTCTAATAGAAGCCTAAAGGTCTTTTCTCCAACAACCTGCAGCCACAAACTCACTAACAAGTATATCAGAGTAAATCGCTCAAAATTGAATAGAACAATGAAAAAAAAAGAAAGTAAAGGAGACAAGATTTGTTCCCGAAGTTCGGCCACTCCACAAAGAAGTGCCTACATCTCTGTTGAGGAGCTCACAAAAAGCCAGGTTTCTTTCAACCCTTTCCTCACCCAAGCGACCACAAAGATCAAGCTAGGGTCTCTTACTCAAATCGATGGGTAATACAAATTTCTCGAGGCACTCCACAAGCTTGAGTGCTCTCCGGGCGATGCCAACCGTCTAGGAGCTCAAAGCTCCAAGAGTAAAGAATGCAAATCGAAAGCTTAGCGACGAACTCAAGTGCTCAAGGATGGGATTTAAGCTCTCTAGCACTTAATCTCACTCTCCCAACCCTAATCCCCAAAACTAGCAAGAATCAAAACTCTAGAGGAGATGGGAGGGCTATTGAATGGCAATGAATGCTTTTGTCCACGAGTTATTTAGCAGCAAATGAAGAGAGAGATGAGGGGTATTTATACCCACCCTCTCAAAAACTAGCTGTTACTGCGCTTTTTGAACTAACTCGGAGTATCCGGTTGACCTGAAGACTCCAGGTAACACTTAGCCCCAGCTGAAAGCCCAATCCGGAGCCTACCCAGAAGGTCCGGGTGCTCCAGGACCCGGAGTATCCAGACCAACTTGGAGACTCCAGGATTAAAAATAATTTCAAACCGAGACCCCCTCCCGGAGCTCTATCCAGAAGGTCCGGGTGCTCCAGGACCCCAAGTATTTGGACCAACCCGGAGACTCTGGGATTAAAAATAAATCCAAACCGAGAGCTCTACCCGGAGAATCTGGGAAAAACATCAGAATCCGGAGTATCCGGACTAATCCGAAGACTCCAGGTTTAGAAACCTTTTTTTCCTTTTTCTGGTGTCCATGGGTGATTGTGTCTCTCACTTTTGGTTCTAAAAAGGATACTTTGAGCACTGAGATATCATCAAGACTATCATTACACATTCCTCTTGATAGAGAGGCATTTCTAAACTCAATTTAAAAAAATAAAGAAATTAAACCCTATTGAGGAACTACATGCCGCTTCTCTATTTTTTAAGGTATGCCAACGTCGTTTAACTTCTTCAAAGGGACTTAAAAACATGTTCATAACTTTAGCAAACCCATTAGTCCCTTAATCGTTTCTCTTTTTGGTGATTGATGACAACACGATTAAAGCTTACATAACATAATTGAAATGAAGATTTTGAATTCTAGGATATATGGTGAGCTCCCCCTAAATGTGTGCATTGATTGAAATATAGTTTAAAATCAAATGCACGTGTTTAAAAAGAATGTTTGCAAGGGCTCCCCCTATATCCTAGCATCCATGGGATGCAAGAGAGTGAACATGATGATACGCGATGCATATGGCAAGATATATCACAAGACATAAGAAAGAGATAAACAAACATTATAAGTCAAACAACTCATAGCATCAAACTAACACAAAACATTGCCTTATAAATTTAAAAGTTCGACTACAAGCACACCACCACATAGATCATTACAAATTATTACATAGGTCTTACATGTCCAAAAGGAATTGAAACGAAAAAATATATGCATTCTCTCACCCTTTGGCACCAAGCACCAAAAAGAAAGAAAAGCAGAAAAGAAGCTCTACTCATCATCATCATCAGAATTGTTATCTTCTTCCGGAGAGCTTTCCTCATCTGCTCCCGAATTCTCTTCTTCCTTTGTCTCATCATCAACAACCTCTTGAGCTCGGGAGGTTCCCTCTGCAGCTGTTTGGGCCTCATCATACCAAGCCCAGGGATTTTCAAATACTTTCGGCTCGCTAGCTTCCTCTTCGGATGTAATGGGAGAGCAAGGGGGTTGAATTCCCAAATGAGTATGAATAGCTTTTTGCCTCTCCTCTATTTTTCTCAACCTCTCATTTGTCTTGTCTTTGTGCTCTTTGATTTGTATTGCATTGTGGGTGCAAACACGGAATATAGCTTTGAGAGCCTTCTTAATGAAAAAGGGAGAACAACGAGAGGAAGGAATACGCTTGGAAGTCGTCCTTTGATCACTAGGAGCTGATGAAGGAGGTTATGGTGGAGGAGATGATGATTTTATGGTTATTGGTCTCATCCTGTAGGGCTCATGCTTTACTTCCTTAAAGAAAATCTTCTTTGTGACCATTTCAATCATATGCATAATATACGGCGCATAGGCACAACTCTTGCTAGGGGTGTGAGATGTAGTGTGAATTTTTTCTCAAAGGAAATCCACAACACTAAAGGATTCACCCTCATTGGACATTCTAGCAAGAATGTTTCTCGATATACCTTGAACCGTTCTGGCGTCCCCACTTTTTGGAGCCAAAGAAAGACGGAACAAGGATTTTAGGCATTTGTAAAATGGCCTCATGCATGTAATAGTGCCATGGGTCACCTTTCCATGATCCATATACATGAAATCCATATCTTCAGCAGAGAGTTGATTTTCATTGTGAATCTTGGTCTTGTGTGTGTCACGGACATCAAATCCAAATAAATGACCAAAACTCCAATATGTGATCTTGTATTTTTCTCCCACAATCATACAAAACATTGATTGGTTATCCTCATGATCATACCATAGTGTTGCATAAAATTGAGCAATAACTTCCTCACTCTAGTCATACTTGAATGCCATGATATCCTTCATCCTTTTCTCCTCACAAGCTGAAATGATCTCATTGAAAGTACCTTTAGGTTAAACGATGCACCGAAAGTTGATCCGAAGGGAAGGTTGGAGAATCCGGGCAAGAGTTGTTGTTGATTTGATGAAGAACTCCCAAACCCCACGGTGGAAGAAGGAGATCACCAAAGAGGAGCTCTTCCAGGGTGAGAGGGAGTGAGAGGAGAGAAAGAAGAGGTGAAACTCCCACAGGGAAAGATATCCATTGGATGACCCGGAGTATCCGGCCGGACCCGGAGACTCCAGGATGAAAAAGAATTTTAGTCGAGATGGTCTTCCCGGAGGGTGACCCGGACCCTCCTGGTTGAGTGACAGACTCTGGAGTATCTGGGTGAACCCGGAGACTCCAGGTTCTATCAACTCACCAGAACCAGCAAAGTGCTAAGGATGTCCAGGATCCGGATATGCCGGGCTAGGGTGGATTCTCCGAGTCCTGGAACTTGACAGGGACAAAATTATGAGCTCAGATTCGATGAGGAATTTTAGAGAATGATTGATGGATATATAAGACCTTTTTACCACTTGTGATCAGCCAACAAACAATAATACATAACCATGATCACAAGTAGAAAAATGTGATCCAAAGATCAAAGAAGCGAATCGTTTCGAAAAAGCACAAAAATGACATTTTTGCAAACTTCTAGCTACTAAAACTATAAAGCTAAATACAATCAATTGTATACCACATATCAAGCCACGTTGCGAGAATATAGGATATTTAGCTCACTTCTCAACTCGCAAAACCTTTGCTCATATAATGGCTTTATGAGGATATCGGCTAGTTGTTTTTCGGTTCTCACATGGCGAATATCGATATACCCTTTTGTTGAGTGGTCTCTCAAGAAGTTGTGTCAGATGTCAATGTGTTTGGTTCTTGAGTGTTGCATGGGATTGTTGCCTATTTTGATGGCACTCTCATTGTCACACAAAAGTGGGACTTGGCTCATGTTATAACCATAATCTTTCAAAGTTTTTCTCATCCAAAGTAGTTGAGCACAACAAGCGCCCACGGCAACATACTCGGCTTCGGCAGTTGATAGGGCTATAGATTTTGTTTCTTTGAGGACCAAAACACCAAAGATCTACCCAAGAATTGGCAAGTCCCCAAGGTGCTCTTCCTATCCACTTTGCAACCAGCATAATCCGAATCCGAATAGTCGATAAGGTCAAAATATGAACCTTTGGAATACCATAAGCCAAGGTAAGGGGTATGAACCAAATATCTAAGAATTCTCTTAACGGCTACTAAATGGCACTCTTTTGGAGCGGCTTAAAATTTTGCACACATGCATACACTAAGCATAATATCGGGCCTAGATGCATAAAGGTAAAGCAAGGAACCAATCATAGAACGATATACCTTTTAATCCACGGCCTTTCCATCTTAGTTGAGATCAAGATGTCCATTTGCTTTCATAGGTGTCTTGATGGGTTTGGGATTCTCCATGTCAAACTTCTTGAGCATATCTTAAATACACTTGGTTTGACATATAAATGTGCCTTCCTTGAGTTGTTTAATTTGAAATCTAAGAAAAAACTTCAACTCTCCCATCATTGACATCTCAAATCTTTTAGTCATGATCCTACAAAATTCCTCACAAAATAGTTGATTAGTAGAACCAAAAGTAATATCATTGACATATATTTGGCAAACAAATAAATTATTATCAACTTTCTTAGTAAAAAGAGTAGTATCGGCTTTGCCTATTTTAAAGCACTTTTTGACAAAAAAAAAATCCCTAAGTCATTCATACCATACTCTAGGTGCTTCCTTAAGCCCATAGAGCACCTTATGGAGTTTATAAATATGTTGAGGATACTTGGTATTTTCAAATCCGACGGTTGCTCCACATACACCAATTCAGAAATTGGTCCATTGAGAAATACGCTCTTCACATCTATTTGATATAGCTTGAAATCATGGTGAGTAGCATAGACAAATAATATTCGGATTGACTCCAGCCTAGCTACAGGAGCATAAGTCTCACCAAAATTCAAACCTTCAATTTGTGTAAATGCTTGAGCAACCAATCTTGCCTTGTTCCTTATCATGATCCCGTTCTCATCTTGTTTGTTGCGGAAGACCCATTTTGTCCCAATCATATTTTGATTTGGTCTTTCCATTAAGGACCAGACTTCATTCCTCTTAAAGTTGTTCAATTCTTCTTGCAAGGCCATTACCCAATCCGGATCACCAAGTGCGTCTTCCACCTTTAAAGGTTCCAAAGAAGAAAAAAAAGGAGTAATATTTACAAAAATTTGCTATTCTAGAACGAGTGGTTACCCCCTTTTGAATGTCACCAAGGATGTTATCAATAGGGTGATCTCTTTGGGCACTTTGATAAACTCTTGGGTGTGACACTTGGGATTGGGTTTGAGTGTCTTCCACTTTATCATCATCAAGAAATTTGTTGGAGTCATCACATTCTTGATCTTGATTTTGAATTGATGCTGATGGCTCCACTTGAGTAGATGAAGATGGTAGAGCTTGATCATTATTGGCCATTTGTTGCTCTTAAGATTCTTGAGGCTTGATTTCACCTATTGCCATCTTCTTTATCGCCTCACTTGCAATTTCTTCATCTCCTAAAACATTTGGATCAACTTGCTCCACTTGGGAGTCGTTAGATTCATCAAATGTCACGTCACGTGCGATTCCAACACAACCGGAGGTTTTATTGAAAACACGGTAGGCGTAGGCATTTGATCCATAACTAAGCATAAAACCTTCATCAACCTTAGGAGCAAATTTAGAATTTTTGGCTTTCTTATTTAGAATAAAGCAATTACTGCCAAAAACTTTAAAGTATGATACATTTGGCTTTTTACCAATTAGAAGCTCATAGGTGGTCTTCTTCAAGATCTTGTGGAGATATAAACGATTGATGGCATGGCATGCGATGTTGATCGCCTCTGCCCAAAATTGATCGGAGATCTCATACTCATCAAGCATTATCCTCGCTGACTCTATGAGGGTCCTATTCTTTCTCTCGACAACCCCATTTTGTTGAGGGGAGTAGGGTGCCGAGATTTCGTGTTTGATCTCTTCTTCATCAAGAAACTCTTCAACTTGTGTATTCTTGAACTCGCTTCTGTTGTCGCTCCTCACTCTTTTTATCTTCACATCAAACTTATTTTGAGCTCTTCTCACGAATTTCTTAAATGTGGATTGTGTTTCACTCTTATCATGCAAAAAGAATACCCAAGTGAAATGAGAATAATCATCAACAATAACCAAACCATATTTGTTACCGTCAATACTTATATAGGCGATTGGTTTGAATAAATCTATGTGAAGAAGTTCCAATGGCATTGTGGTTGTCATCACATTCTTGACGGGGTGAGAAACTCCAACTTGCTTTCTCGCTTGACATGCACTACAAATTCTATCTTTCTCAAAAGAAATATTTGTTAGTCCTAGGATGTGCTCCCCCTTTAGAAGTTTGAACAAATTCCTCATACCAACATGGGCTAGTCGGTGATGCCATAGCCAATCCATGCTAGACTTAGTAATCAAGCAAGTTTTATATCTCACTTCATCCGTTGAAAAATCAACAAGATGAAGTTTACCATTCAATCGACCGGTGAAAGCTATTGAGGAGTCCTTTCTTCTTGAGACGGTCACACCCTCATGAGTAAAAAGATAATTGTGGCCCATCTCGAAAAGTTGTGACACGGATAACAAATTGTAACTAAGAGATTTAACTAACAAGATATTTGAGATACAATGATTATTTAAAATAGTAATTTTACCTAAACCAATTACCTCTCCTTTTCCATCATCACCAAACACAATGTTCTCATGTGATCCTCCATTTTTTTCAAATGATAAGAACATGCTCCTCTCTCCGGTCATATGATTTGTGCAACTGCTATCGATCATCCAACTTGATCCACCAGAGGAATAGACCTACAAAACAAGTTTATGTTTTTGTTTTAGGTACCCAAATTTGTTTGGGTCCTTTAATGTTAATCACACGCACTTTTGGTATCCACGTATTCCTTTTCACAACTCTATCTTTTGTGCGAGCATCAACATATAGAGCAACCACTTTACCAAGGTGGTTTCTCTTAAGCACATAAGAAGCATAAAAGGTAGATTAAGGTGCATGGCCCTTGGATTGCTTCGCTTGAGCAGTGTGATCATCTTGCTTACTTCTCTTGATGAACTTGAGACACTCCTTGCCATTGATCACAACACGCTCACTAGACTTACTTGTATACATATCAAATCCAAGACCTCTCTTTTGCTTGTTATCTTTGGCCTCAATGGTCTTGTATAGTACATCTTTCAATTTGAAGGTTTTGATGCACCCGTACTTAACCAAGGTATTTAGCCTCTTATTTTCCTTTTGTAATGCTTGCAAAGCTTCAACATTAGCAGCACAAGCATTTATATCAATATTATAACACCGAGAGCAACCATTACTAGTGGAAGCATTAGAAAGTGAGGTTGCATCATTAGAAGTAGGAATGCTATTCTTGAGGGTGTCAACTTGCACTTCAAGAGTTCTATCAATTTTATCTAAACATGAGAATTCCTCTTGAAGTATAGAATTGCTACTCTCAAGACTAGCAATTGAGACATTGACCAAATCAAGATCTTTGGACAATTTCTCAACTTTCTCCTTTTCTTTAGCAAGGAGCTCCTCGAGTTTAAAGTTTCTCTCCTTTTCAAGCATGAGCAAGTCCTCTTGTTTCTCAAGAACCTCTTCTTAACTCTCTATTGTATCTATAAGCTCTTTCATTTTAGACATAGCATTTTTACTCAAACCTTTAAGCATGCTTTCACAACCATTATCACTACCACTATCTAGGAGTTTGGGTTGTGATTTTACCTTGCGCCGTTTCGTCATAAGACACTTGGAAGTGACGTCGTCGCTTATGTCACCAAAAAGTGACTTTGTCGGTGTAGTGGTGCGAATGGTGATGGTGGCGACTCCTTCATCTTCAGAGTCAGAGTTAGAGTTGGAATCCCACTCTTCGCCAATATGAGCTTGGCCCGAATACTTCTTCTTGTTGGTCTTGTACTTCTTGAAAAATCTATTCTTCTTTTCTTCCTTGTCTTTGTTCTTCTTGTTAGGGCATTCAGCGATGAAGTGGCCAACTTCATCACACTCATAGCAAGCCCTCTTGGATATTCTTCTTTTGTGCATATCCCTCTTGTACTTGCTATAGCCCCCCTTCTTCATTAATTTCTTAAATTTCCTTACAAAGAAGGCTATTTCTTCAATATCTGAGCTTTCCTCTTCACTTGAGCTTGATTCTGTAGCTTGCTTGCATTGAATGTGACTTCTTTGTTCTTAGAGGTGGAGCTTTACTTGACAAGATTTTTGACTTCGTTTGCGTCCTCATCTATAAGCTCATGAGCAAAAATTCTCCCAAGTATGTCACTTGGTGTGAGCCTCTTGTAATCTCTTCTCTCTCGGATGAGTGTGACCAAGGTGGGATTTCTTGGTGCAAATGCTCTAAGCAATCTTCTCACCAACTTGTGGTCATCAAGCTCTTCACTTCCAAGCCCACTTATTTTGTTCACTAGCACCATCATTCGGTCATACATGCCTTGGGGGGTTTCATCATCCTCCACCACAAATCTTCCTAACTTGCCTTCAAGCAATTCTATCTTGGATTCTCTCACACTCATGGTACCTTCATGTGAGACATGGAGTGTGTACCATATTGCTTTAGCCTCCTCAATTCCGTCCACTTTGTTGAATTCCTCATGGCACAAGGCACTAAGAAGAACACTTGTAGCTTGAGCATTTCAATGGATGGCTTGTTCTTGTTCTGGTGTGAGTTCAATGTCTTCCGCCGGAATATCAAGACCTACACACACAATCTTCCAAATGCTCGGATGGAGCGAGATTAGATGCATCTTTATCTTGTGCCTCCAAGCGGCGTAATGTGTACCATCAAAGAACGGTGAGCGCCCGGAAGGCACAGAGATGAAGTTGTTAAAAGGACAATTCAATTTACTATAATCAAAACCAACCTTGACTCCCCTTCTATCTTTGGAGCCAATTGTTGTTGAAGCATCGCCCAACTCAATGGGCCTCCTTGAGCCATCACTCGAAGTTTCATTCTTCAGATTCATTGAGCTCTTCTCCTCGGATGTTGACATCTTCAAATCCTCCAAGAGGTGAAATTTTGTAGGGGGTTAGGCTCTGCTACCAATTGAAAGTACTTGATGTCACCTAAAGGGGGTGAATAGGAGTTTCCTAAAATTTAAAAACTTCGCAGCAGATTAAACAGTACCCGGATATTCCGGTTCAATCCGAACACTCCTGGGTCCGGAGGCTCCGAGTTCACTGGATTATCCGCCTATACAGGAACATCGAAATCAAAGATAACTTGAGCAAGTCTAGATATGTCTATGTGTTACCACAAGCTCTAATAGAAGTCTAAAGGTCTTTTCTCCAACAACCTGCAGCCACAAACTCACTAGCAAGTAGATCGGAGCAAATTGCTCAAAATCGACTAGAACAATGAAAAACAAGAAAGTAAAGGAGACAAAGAATTTTTCTCGAAGTTCGGCCACTCCACAAAGAAGTGCATGCGTCTCCGTTTAGGAGCTCACAAAGAGTTGGGTTTCTTTCAACCCTTTCCTCACCCAAAGCGACCACAAAGATCGAGCTAGGGTCTCTTACTCAAATCGATGGGTAATACAAACTTTTCGGGGCACTCCACAAGCTTGGGTACTCTCCGGGCGACGCCAACCATCTAGGAGCTCAAAGCTCCAAGAGTAAAGAATGCAAATCGAAAGCTTGGCGATGAACTCAAGTGCTTAAGGATGGGATTTAAGCTCTCTAGTACTTAATCTAACTCTCCCAACCCTAATCCCCAAAACTAGCAAAAATCAAAGCTCTAGAGGAGATGGGAGGGCTATTGAATGGCAACGAATGCTTTTGTCCACGATTCGTTCAGCAACAAATTAAGAGAGATATGAGGCGTATTTATACCCACCCTCTCAAAAACTAATTGTTACTGCGCTTTTTGAACTAACCCGGAGTATCCAGGTTGACCCGAAGACTCCGGGTAACACTTACCCCTAGCTGAAAGCCCAGCCCAGAGCCTACCCGGAAGGTCCGGGTGCTCCAGGACCCGGAGTATCCAGACCAACCCGGAGACTCCGGGATTAAAAATAATTCTGAACCGAGACCCCCTCCCAGAGCTCTACCCGGAAGGTCCGGGTGCTCCATGACCTAGAGTATCTGGAACAACCCGGAGACTCCGGGATCAAAAATAAATCTGAACTGAGAGCCCCCTTCCAGAGCTCTACCCGGAGACTCCGGGAAAAACATCAGAATTCGGAGACTCCGGGTTCAGAAACCTTTTTTTTCTTTTTCCCAGTGTCCGTGGGTGATTGTGTCTCTCACTTTTGGTTCTAAAAAAGATACTTTGAGCACTGAGACATCATCAAGACAATAATTACACATTTTGCTTGATAGAGCGGCATTTCTAAACTCAATTTCAAAAAAAAAAAAGAATTAAACCCTATTGAGCAACTACATGTCGCTTCTCTATTTTTAAGGTATGCCAACGTCATTTAACTTCTCTAATGGAACTTAAAACCTATTTATAACTTAAGCAAACCCATTAGTCCCTTAATTGTTTGTCGTCAATTAGCCAAAATCCACATAGGAGGCCTAGATGCACTTTCAGAGGCCCAAGATCCCAAAGTGCGCAGACCACGCCAGCGCCGTCGATGTGGTGGTCGCATGCCATGACCCAAATTCTTAATCACGCAATTAATCATAATCATGCTTTTGAAGCATTATGTTTAATTTTTACGTAATTATAATTCGGAATGTTAATGCATTCGTATGAAATCATTTGGATGAGAGAAAGAAATACGGGAGAGAAAATAATTAATTTCGCGGCGAAAATGGACACCTTTCACTTACATGTGAGCCCCACATGTGGCCCCACCCTCCAACAACTTAAATGGGCAGCCCACCTACTCTCTCTCTCTCTCTCTCTCTTTCTCCCACATGCTCCCCTCATTCTCACGTGCAGCAGCAGCTGGAGCTTCCCCCTCCCACTCAAGAGCTCTCACTCCCTCTCTCCATTTCTTCTCAAATCCGAGCTCAAGTGAAGGATTGTAGGTATGCATGTGGTACCATTGCATTCTAGAGCTCATAAGCTACTCATCCATCCAATTTATTTTCGTTTTCTCGAAAGATTCAAGCCGGATTTGATGTCTTTTGGTGTTCATGGTTGAAGCATAAGAAACACCAGAGTTCTTCGATTTTCCTCCATTTCCTCCACTTCTCAAAGGTCACCCAGCTCCACAAGCATCTTGAGTAAGTCTTTTAGGCTCCCCATGGCAAGAATTCGTGGTTTGGTTAGTCAATTTCGAGTTTTAGCAAAGTTCATGAGTTTTTGAGGTTTTGGACAAAAATGAGAATTTAGATGAGATTTGATTTAGAAATTGAGTTGTTAGGTGGTTAGTTGAGTTTTAGACTCTATAAACTCTCCCAAACATATCTCCCTTTGGAGTGGAAAAGATCGCAAATCGATTTGGCAAAATTTCCCCTCAAATAGGAGCAGTTCTGGAAAGTCCGGAACCTCCAGAAAATTGTCCGGAGGTTCCACAGTCCGGAACCTCCGCAGAAAAGTACGGATAGTCCACAAAAGTACGGAGGTTCCGTAGAAAAGTGCGGAGGGTCCGCACTTACTATTTATCAGGTGCGTTGAGGCTTGTAAAAGTCATAATTAATTCATCCAAACTCCAAACAACGTGAGACCAGTTGCGTTAGCTTCATATGAGTGTGAACTACGTGTTAAAAATGTTGAAACTCCAGAAAATATTTTTGAGAATTAGTGAGTTAATTAAATGTTTTTCAGCTTTTTTAGGTCACGATTAGTTGTTGCCATGTCCTAAAATTATGAAACCACTTTTGTTAGACTTGTATTAACATGCTCTACACATTAAAAATACTATGAGCCATGAGATGAGTGTTTGAATTCTGTTGGTTAATGAAATACGAGCTAAGGTTTAATGAGTCATTGAAATGGTTTCAATCTTTAACATTGCATAATTAATTGGATCTAAACCCCTTATATAGTGTATAACCATGTTTAGGTAAAGTGTGTCTAGTGTTCAAATTGAATCGATCAACGAATCAGCGAAAACACATTTCCTGTCAATGTCCGGAGTGTCCGCACAAAGTTCGGAGGGTCCGCACATGTCCGGAGAATTCTCCGGATAGTCCGGAGTTTGCCTGAGTTGCCCAAATGTCCAGATGTTCCGCATAATTTTGCGGATAGTCCGCATATGTCCGGAGGTTCCGGAGATTTCTCCGGAGGTTCCGCACTTTCAGTAACTTTTCAAATGGGTTTGAGTTCCAATTTTATTCTAATTCGCATGTTTGTACTTTTAACATATTTTACGTATCATATGGCATGCATTGTTGCATTTCATCCATAATCATGGCATTGCACGCGTTATTCTTTTTAGAGAATGTCGAGCCGATTTTCCAGGAGAGCGAAGGAGATCCATCTGAACAGTAAGGCAAGCAACTAAGCATATTTATCCCTCTTGTGTAATTGAATAAGTCTAAAATTGATAAATTATGCTTATGTATGTATGCATGTTTAGTGAGTCAGTATCGGGTACCAATGGGTAGAACCTATGCCAATTGCATTCTTCTACTTCGAATACTTGTGTATTTACATTCCTTGTAGCTGTGAGGTGTTGTCAATGTTTAGACATGAATTCGACTTATATGCTTAGCCATGCTTAGGTCATTCGGTAGAAGTCAAATGACGGCTCATCCCATTGTTCGCGAGCATAGGACCTTATTATGGTTACGCACACTTGTTGAGGTTGGGATGGTTGTATGAGTGGTGAGTATGAGACAAGATGTGGGTGTGTCGGAGGGTTAACTCCTGTCGCAGGGATCCTGAGGGACCCCTTTTTAGAGATTCGGCTGGGGGGATGATTCTGAATAAGTTTGCTGGAGAAATAAATGGATGTGAATGCTATGGCTGGTGGGGTGGAATGATCTAATGCAGAAAATAGTAAATGCGCTGGGGGATTTTTAGACAAGTTCGGGCCGCACTACGCGTAACACCCTACTCCTGTGTGGATGCTATATATGCCCAGAGAATGTCTCTCAGGAATGTGCTAGTTACAAGAATGTCTGTCTATCCTAGAGCCTGGGGCACCTTGTTCTTCAGTTTCTATGCTCGTACGAAGGTGTTCTTCGATCTGTGTGTGTGTCTGTTGGCTCTGGGTGCCCTTGGACTTCCTGATCTTCTCTACTTCCTTAACTTCTTCAACCTTGCAGAGCTTTTTGAGCTTGTCGAGCTTCCTCACCCTGTCTTTGTCCGTGTTGCCGGCCGCTTTAAATACCCGCCGGCAGTAGCGTGCCCCGAATGGGAGGGCACGAGTTCCAAGGCACCATAAATGGAAAGGATGTCATCATAACCTCTGCGCGAAGTGACGGGGTTGAAAACGCACCCCGCGCCTGGTCTTCCGTCGTCACGATGGCGCGGGCGACGGGCGCCGTGGAGAGGGCCCACCGGGCAGCCGCAGAGCGGCCCGGCGTGCCCGCCCCGTCTTGTTCGCCTGCCACAGCAGCGCGGCAGACGGAATGCCTCGGGCCTCACGATGCTATCCCGAGGCACGCCGGATAGCGCGGGATGGGACCCCTGCATTTAATGTCCCCACGCCCTTCTGCCAGAATATGGCAGGAACTGACACCGAGCGTGGCGGGAGCAGTTGTAGGTGACAGCCACGCGCGCTCTTAAATGCGGCCTCGAGCCTTTCACCGGCTGACACCTCATCGCTGGACCCCTATAGGGGCCACTGACGGAGGGGCTTCCTGGGTCGTCGGGGAACCGAGTGCTCGGGGGTCACTGTTCACTCCCCGAGCACTCTCTCCCGAGAACGCCCTTTCTTGGTCCTCGGGGAACCGAGTGCTCGGGGGCCACTGTTCACGGCCCGAGCACTCTCTCCCGGTCTTGACCGTATGGATCCTCGGGGAACCGAGTGCTCAGGGGCCGCTTCCCGCGGCCCCGAGCACTCTCTCCCGGAACTACCTTCCTTGAGTCCTCGGGGTACTCGGGTGCCCGGGGGGCCACTGCTCGCGGCCCCAGGCACACCTCTCCTGGTACTTGGCTCTCCTGGTCGTCGGGGGACTTGGGTGCTCGGGGGTCGCTGTTTACCTCCCCGAGCACTGTCTTCCCGGTCACTTTAGTCTTCGCAGATCATCGAGGAACCCGGGTACTCGGGGACCACTGACTGTGGCCCCGAGCACCCTCTCCCGGGACTTAGTCTTTTTTACCTCGCGGAGCTGACCTTTGCGGGAGGGCGCCACGTGGCGGATTGCTGGCCCAGCCTCGGGATTCGGGGACCCCTGGTTCCTGATTCACCGATAGGGTGGTGCTAGGATGGTGTTTTGTCCTGCCCCGATGTGGAGTTCCCCTGGGTAGGCCGGTAGAGGAAGACAGGACATCGTAGAGCACTTGCATCATTTAAGACTGATCATCGGGGTAGTTGGCTTTAGCACTTATCTAACTCACCACATGCCGATCTAATGGTAAGGCGAGCCGAATACCTTCGCAGCTGTGACTTTGTGAGGCCTGAACAACGACGGTGTGAGCGGGCAGGCTTGTAAGCGGTACTAGTTTGCTCCGGGAGTAGTTCTGGTACCGCCACGTCGAGCGTTGTATGTCGCACACGGTTGGGGCTGGTTGGGAAAGGTTGTCACGGGTACCCCCTTGTGTGCACTTAGCGGTTTGCACAAGCCGTATGGTCCTCGTGTCATGTGGGTCCAAGAGTATCCCCCTACAGGGTGTATAAACAGTTTGAACTGCCGCGCTCTCGGTCATGAGCATGCTATTGTTTCATTTGCACCCGGTCGTAGAGTTTCGAGTATGGTTTGTGGGAGATGGTGATTGTGGGCACTTGTTACTTGTTGATATACAGGTTGTTTACAGATATACTTGTTCAGTTGTTAGTTGCAGGGTAGTTTTCATATGTTTTGGTTAAGTTTCAGTCCCTCACACATATGTCTAGGATGCTTAGTGCTTATGTTTTACTTAACCTGTGGTTCATCCTTGCTAATGATCAATGCATAATCCTTGGAGTCGAGCTATGTATATGTGCTCTATATGGTTTAAGTCTTGCGAGTACCTTCGTACTCATGCCTACGCTTTCAGGTACTCCTGTAGCTAAGGAAGAGGCGGTGGTTGGCTACTTCGTGCTCGCCGATGCAGGTGGTGGGCAAGAGTAATGCATCCTACTCTGGGTGGTCGTGCTTTTGTGATGGAGCCTAAGGTCATATGGCTCCATCCCCTTTTGTTATATAGCTTTTATTCTTCCGCTGCTTAGTTCTTTTTGTTGGTTAGGAGTTGAGCAGGTTTTAGTCTCCTCCTAGCTCTTTTTTGCTGTAAATTGTGATAACTTGTTGTACGCTTAAAAACTTGTAATATAATGTTAATTACTCACTCTTTTTAAGCTTTGTTGTGATGTACATGTTGGAAAGGCATGTGTTCCGATCTTGGGCACAAAACACGTGCCGGGACTACCGGGATGATATTCTGGTTAATCATCGAGGTTGTGATTATGAATAATGATCCTCCTGGTGATTAATTAGAATATTATTTGGATGGTTCCTCACATCGCAACATTGGCACCGTGCAAGAGGCTCCGGAAGCATAGCCAGGACCACTCCGGCTCTGGGGGCTTGGTCGCCTGGCAGCCGCATCAGCCTCCCCTGGTAGAAAAGGGAACCGAGGGAACCACAGGCTCCGGTACGTGCAACCCCCGCCAGCGCCCATGGTGCCAACCACGGGCTCTGACACAACCAAAGGGGTCTTAGTGCATTTTGCACGAGGATGGACATGGCCATAACACAAATGGTTGCCGAACCCTCACAGCTTTCGGGGAGGAATACCTTGGGAGACAGGCAGGATTCTTGATAGGGGAAAAAGCCAGTAACGAGCGACCCAGGGGTCGTGAAACTAGAGCAGGCCACAAGTTAGGTCTTTGGACCTCCTTGAGCCTCCCTCGACCAGCTATGCCACCACCGGCTCCACCATCGATACAATACCCAACGGTTAGGACTGAGTCACACCAACGGCTCGGCCTCAGTGGAGCTCGATGGGTCTCCCACGTGGGGGGGGCGCCCTAAACTCCGGATGATCGGAGCCCTCAGTGATCCTTCCCATGTTAGGGTCGGTGAGGGCAGGGTCGGTCACGGTAAAAGGACAATGGGCCCTGGTAGTAGGGTCTAGGGGGCTTTGGAGGTCTGCAAGCCAAAATCCTCCGGGGGCCGACCCAGGCCTCCGGAGGCTTCATAGGCCAGAAGGATTAGCCCTTCCCCCGCTACGGGCTATGAAGGCCTCCGGGCCTCTAAATCCGCCAAGGAGGCCTCATTTTGGCAAAGGTACGCCTATAACCCCCTAATAATAGCTTGCCTAATTGACTATTCTTTCATTCAGTAAGATCAGCGTACATAGAAGGTAGCAAGCCTCATTGTTGAAAGCCCTTACAGCCGATAACTGCCAAGTGAAACCAATAGACAACAAGACTTAAGTTTAGTTTGGCATGTGCTAGGAATAACCGTCCGACCTAGCTATAACTTATGATATAACTAGCTTTTCACTGACAATAGTAGATTGTTAAACTTAAGCAACATCCTTGCTTAAATAGTACACAACACTGGAGATGCCCACACACCCATAGGTATAGTATGCCTAGGCCACCAAAAAGGCATCGAGCCTAGGTTTCCTAGAAGTGATAGCATATCCTCGGTAGGTAGTGGTGCACTGAAGACACCCACATACCCATAGGCATAGCATGCCTAGGTCACCTGGAAGGCATCGAGCCTAGGACTTCTGGAAGATATTGCTGAAGGGCTCATTCTGGTCTCTGCACGGACTCCAAAATATGGTGCCTCTACCAGCATCACAACGGCCTTTGGCCTCAGTGCCACCTACACCACCGAGCTTCGCCATCCCCATCTGGCTTCGACATCATCACTCACGGTTATCTCCGAAAGACTCCTATACGAATAGAGGCTACAACGTGAGATATCCGGACTACAAATCGGGATGGAGTTAGTTCCTTCTACATCTACTCACCCCTCCTTACCTCAGGCCAGCAAATCAGGGAGTACTATTGGGGGAAAATACCCTAGCCTGTAGATATCACTAAAATGTCACCACCAGGAACTCCATTGGAACCTTTGGGTTTCAAGTCCACATAAGAAAGCTTGGCTTACAGAGGTCGTGGGTCCCTCCGGATGCTATCCCCAAGATGGGAGAAGAAGTTGTCCACTAGGGGATGGTGGAGGTCGTCTCTAGGGACCCTCAACATCCTCGGAGACATAGCCTCCCGGAGCCCCTGTCTCTCAGAGCCCTTGACGCCCCCAGAGCCATAGCCTCCCAAAGTCTCTGTCTCCCAAAGCCCTCGATGCTCCTAAAGCCACAGCCTCCCAGAGCCCTTGTCTCCTAGAGCCCTCACCGCTCCTAAAGCCTCAGCCTTCTGGAGCCCCTGTCTCCTGAAGCCTAGGCAGGCTCCCCCAGAACCCAAAGGGAGGGGTCATCTGATCTTGGAGAAAGATCAACCAGAGGGGATGCACCAATTGTCCTCCTCCCTCAAGGAAGTGATCGGTATTCAATGTGATGCATGTGGGAGCAGTCCTAACATCCCAAGTGCAAGTGGGGGGCAGACTAACACCTTAGACAGTGTGCGCGCCGCAATAGGCGATCGGCTATGCGCCACATCCCTAGGGTCACTTGCACTACTATATTGCCGTGGTAGATAATATCTCCTGGTTGTGGATAAAATACATCCTACCTAGACCCATGCTGAGTGATTCGATTGGTCCTAGGTCTCTGCGGGATAACGATAGTTTGTATCGCTACCTCTGTAAGCGTATATTTGTACATTTACACCCTGTATGGCATTATAAATACAGACCCTTAGCTATCAGACCAAGGGACTAATCTTTCTTAACCATCACATATCTGGTATTCCTCCCTCTCCACTTGTTCTCTAAGCTTGAGCACACTCTTGTGAGTATATTCTCGTCGCACTTGTTTGTGCAAGACATATTCTTGCGCCAATAGACAAATATAAGATCCACAAGAAGAAATATTCAGGTCAAGCTCATATTGGCGACGGACTCCAACTCTAACTCCGACTCCAAAGATGAAGGGGTCGCCACTATCGTTATCTGCTCCTCTACACCGATAAAGTCACTTTTTGGTGACATGAGCGACGATAAACGACATTCCCAAGTGTCTCATGGCAAAAGGGCGTAAGGTAAAATCATAATCCAAGCTCCTAGACAGTGATAATGATAATGATTATGAATCTTTGCTTAAAGATTTAAGTAAAAATGCTATGTCTATGATAAAGTAGCTAATGGAAATAATAGAGAGTCAATAGGAAATTTTCAAAAAGTAAGAGGACTTGCTTATCCTTGAAAAGGAGAGAAACCTTGAACTCGAGGAGCTCCTTGCTAAAGAGAATGAGAAAGTTGAGAAATTGACCAAAGATCTTAATTTTGCCAATATCTCAATTGATAGTCTAGAGGGTACCAATTCTACACTTCAAGAGAAATTCAAATGTTTGGATAAAACTCATAAAACTCTTGAAGTGCAAATTGATGCTCTTAGGAGTAACTCTTCTCCCTCTAATGAAGCAACCTTACTCTCTAATGCTTCCACTACTAAAGGTTGCTCTCGTTGTTACAATATTAATACAAATGCTTGTGCTACTAATGTTCAATCTTTGTAAACATTACAAAAGGAGAAAGAGAGGGTAAATACCTTGGTTACGTATGGGTTTATAAAGACATACAAATCGAAGGATGCCAAGTGAGGCCTTGGTTTGATATGCATACAAGCAAGCCAAGTGAGTGTATGGTGATAAATGGCAAGGGGTGCCTCAAGTTCATCAAGGGAGGCAAGCAAAATGATCTCACCACACAAGTCAAGCAATCCAAGGGCCATGCACCTCAATCTACTTTTTATGCATCTTATGTTTAGAAAAGGAACCACCATGGTAAAATTGTTGCTCTATATATTTGTACCCGCACAAAGGATCGAGTTGTCAAAAGAACTATGTGGGTATCAAAAGTGCTTGTGACTAACATGAAAGGACTCAAATAAATTTTGGTACCTAAAACAAAAGCTTAATTTGTTTTATAGGCATACTCCTCCGGTGGATCAAACTGAGTGCTTGATAGTGGATGCACAAATTATATAACTGGAGAGAAGGAAATGCTCTCATCATTTGAAGAAAATAGAGGATCTCATGAAAATATCATTTTTGGTGATAATGGAAAAAGAAGAGGTAATTAGTTTAAGTAAAATCGCTATCTCCAATGATCATTTTATCTCAAATGTATTGTTAGTCAAATCTCTTAATTACAATTTGTTAACTGTATCATAACTTTGTGAAATTGGCTATAATTATCTTTTTACTAATGAGAGTGTGACCATCTCTATAAGGGAAGATGTCAGAGGGTGAACTCCTATCGCAGGGATCCCGAGAGACCCCTTTTTAGAGATTCGGCCGGGGGGATGATCCTGGAAAAGCTTGTTTGGGAAATAAGCGGGAGCGGAAACAAATGCGATGGCTGGTGGGAGATGATCGCCCTAATGCGAGAAAAATGGGTGCACCGGGGTTTAGACAGGTTCGGGCCGCACGGAGGCGTAACACCCTACTCCTGTGTGAGCGCTATATTTATCCTTGAAGGAAATTCTTCAAGGATGTATCTGGTTCCAAGGGGAGAGCCGTTTACAAAGAGCTTGAGGCTCTCGTGTTCTAGCTTGGCTTGAGCTGGTTCGAGCGTCTGCGTCCTCTTCTTCACACACTTCCGGTCTCTCTTTTACGTGTTCTCCATCCTTTCCTTTTATAGGCGCGCCGACCTCAACATATCCTGAATGGGAAAGAGGGGATGCGAATGCCAAGGTGCCACGGAGAAAGGCGTAATCATTTCGTCTTGGCGAAGTGACAGGGGCGGTGGAGAAATGCGGCGCGCATTCGACCACCCGCCACTGTGGAAGCCCTCGGGCGCCATAAAGGGGGCCCGCCGGGCAGCCTCAGAGGTGTCCGGTGCGCCCACCCTGTCTTGTTCTTCCGCCATGGCAGGGTGGCAGACGGAGCGCTTCGATCTTGGTTAAGAAATGAAGACACAAACTCCCTTGTCCGGGAGATAGATCGATCCCGCTCGGAACACGCTGTGCCTAATGAACACTTTTTCACTTTCCGACCACTCAGTTAGTAGAAGGGAGACGCGTGCGGGCGAGAATGTGACCAAGAGTCCTCGCGGTCCGGTGGTGCCCGGGCTTAAAATGGGCCAGACCGAGCACTGACAGCCCGCCCCCGAGACCTGAGCTCCGGACTACCCGAGTAGCTCGAGCGATAGGATTACCCAGGGCACCCGAGGACTCGGTAGTGCTCGGGGTCCTTAAAAGCGGACCGAACACCACGACCACCACGAAGGGCTTCGGTCAGACATTATCGCAAGCACGCTACTCTTTTCTGCAAACCGCTCTGTCGTTCTGGGAAAAAGTAGACACGCGGCAGGGTTTTTGCGTGCGAGGAAACCACCTCACCGAACAGATTAAGGCGCGAGAGCCCCCGAGAATGACTCGGGAACATAAATTTACTGAAGGTAGATTTGTCTGAATATAACCACTCACCGGACAGCTGTCGGCCTTCCGGCCCATCGATCCAGGAGGGATGTGCTTCCGAGTTCAGGTGTCGGGAACTTAATTCTTTTAACGGGGCGCCCGAGCGCCTGGAGGTGCACGAGGCTCCTAGGGTCGGGTGATCTCGACCACCCACGCCTAAGTGGTAGGACCACCCGAGGACCCTTGGGGCCGACCAAAGACCGGGGCATTGAAGCCCTCGCGGCCGAGCTGCTTGTGATCGCCAGCCTGTGACTTTAAAAGAGAAAATAGGATTTCTTTGTCTGGCGCGCTCTGCCAGTGCGGTACTTGTTATAGACTACTCTTGTTTTCGACCCGAGACCTCTCGAACACCCAAACCGGCGGACAAGAGCGGGCAAAGGCATAACCCAGAGGTCCTATGGTTTGGTGGCGCCCGGGTATGACAGACCAGACCGAGCACCGACAGCCTGCTCCGGGGGCCCGAGCTCCGGACTACTCGAGCAGCTCGAGCGATGGGATTACCCGGAGCAACCCGAAACTCGGTAGTGCCCGGGAGCCTGTCACGACACCGAACACCACAGCCTACCATGGCGGACGTAAGTCAGCGGCGACTGCTCGCATGCATACCGATCGGGATTCTTTTGTCAGCGGGGAAAAAGAGAGAGAGAACTTTTTCTCGCACAACCGAGCTCCTCACCAGACAGATTAAACATACGGAATCCAGAAAAAGTATTTTGACATAGCGATTGCTTATTAAAATACTTAATGTGCAATATTTACAAGGTTGGGCGACAGCGACTTACCCCACGGGGCGAAGCCTTCAGACTGCTCGGGCGGGGAGAAGCCCCCGGCCTTGCTGACCTGAGCCGCGAGCACGACCATCTACGGGTAGAAGCGTCGGAGATGCTCGATGTTCCACGGATTCGGGAGTGGCTGTCCTTCCTCCGTCGCCAACCTGAAAGAACCTGCCCGGGGGACCGCACCTGGCGACGAGCAGTGCCGACCAAAGCGACGACATCTTGTATCCACCGGCCTTCCGGAGTGTTTGGCGTGGCCTGAACGGGCGGGTGCCTGAGGAGAGCATGTGCTGCAAGCAGCGCGCTCCCTGGGCTGGCCTCGCTGAAAGCGAGCCTGCGCCGAGGCGGCACCCGACGTGGTCCAGAGGCGGACCTAGCGGCCGGGGTTCCGACCACCTGCTGGGGGTCGGAAAGTACGTCGGCAGCGGCGGCGGCGGCCCTGATGGGCCCAGCGCCTTGATCCCCTTGAGCGGGAAAAACCGCGCACGTGGATGGCGGCTGCCGCTGGTACGCAGCAGCGACGGGGCTCTCTCGGGCGTCGGGCAGCGCTCCGTCACTGGAAGTGGAGCCGGAACGCTGGAGACGGTGCCCGCCGGCCATCTTTTCCTGAAAAAAAAAAAGAAGTGAAACAAACAATCCAGGGATATTCCCCCCTACCTGGCGCGCCAGCTGTCGGAGAGTGAACTCCTGTCGCAGGGATCCCGAGAGACCCCTTTTTAGAGATTCGGCCGGGGGGATGATCCTGGAAAAGCTTGTTTGGAAAATAAGCGGGAGCGGAAACAAATGCGATGGCTGGTGGGAGATGATCGCCCTAATGCGAGAAAAATGGGTGCACCGGGGTTTAGACAGGTTCGGGCCGCACGGAGGCGTAACACCCTACTCCTGTGTGAGCGCTATATTTATCCTTGAAGGGAATTCTTCAAGGATGTATCTGGTTCCAAGGGGAGAGCCGTTTACAAAGAGCTTGAGGCTCTCGTGTTCTAGCTTGGCTTGAGCTGGTTCGAGCGTCTGCGTCCTCTTCTTCACACACTTCCGGTCTCTCTTTTACGTGTTCTCCATCCTTTCCTTTTATAGGCGCGCCGACCTCAACATATCCTGAATGGGAAAGAGGGGATGCGAATGCCAAGGTGCCACGGAGGAAGGCGTAATCATTTCGTCTTGGCGAAGTGACAGGGGCGGTGGAGAAATGCGGCGCGCATTCGACCACCCGCCACTGTGGAAGCCCTCGGGCGCCATAAAGGGGGCCCGCCGGGCAGCCTCAGAGGTGTCCGGTGCGCCCACCCTGTCTTGTTCTTCCGCCATGGCAGGGTGGCAGACAGAGCGCTTCGATCTTGGCAACGTTATCCCGAGGCACCCGGATGAAACGGGACGGGACCCGTGCATTTAATGGACCCACGCCCCCCCTGCCAGTGCATGGCAGGGTCTGACACTGGGGCGTGGGCAGCTGAGAATGTCAGGATGTCAGGATGTCAGGCCGCGCGTGCCTATTAAATGCGGCATTGGGCCTTTGACTGGATGACACCCTGACGACGGGACCCTTCGGGTCGTCGAATGATCTTGCGCGAACCTTCGGGGAACCGAGTCCTCGGGGACTGCCACGTGCAGCCCCGAGCACTCTCCCCCGAGCACTTGAGTGAGACCTTCGGGGAACCGAGTCCTCGGGAGCTGCCACGTGCAGCCCCGAGCACTCTCTCCCGAGCACTTCGGTGGGACCTTCGGGGCACCGAGTCCTCGGGGGCTGCCACGTGCAGCCCCGAGCACTCTCTCCCGAGCACTTCGGTGGGACCTTCGGGGCACCGAGTCCTCGGGGGCTGCCACGTGCAGCCCCGAGCACTCTCTCCCGAGCACTTCGGTGGGACCTTCGGGGCACCGAGTCCTCGGGGGCTGCCACGTGCAGCCCCGAGCACTCTCTCCCGAGCACTTCCTTCTTGGTATTTGGGCTCTGCGGATCATCGGGGAACTAGGGTGCTCGGGAACCAGAGGCGGCGGCCCCGAGCACCTTCTCCCAGGACTTAGCTTCTTCTTACCTTGCAGGGTGGTGACATGTGGCGGATGGCAGGCCTGGTCTCGGGACTTAGGGACCCCTGGTTCTGAATACACCGACAAAAGACTCCTCAATAACTTTCACCGGTCGTTTGAAGAGTAAGTTTTAATATGAATAAGGGTTCCCGATCTTCCGAAAGGTTCTGGTAACTCTCGATTTGGTGGAAACGAGACACAAGTCGATCCGGCTTCCGAACAACACGATCCGAAACCCCGCAATCGCAGCACCACGTCTCCTTTGGTTATCAACCGGCGTTGCACGGTTGACCTCGCCAACAAGGCTAAAATCTTTGCCTGCGAATCAAAGAACACATGCAAGAACAAGGAAGAATGCAACCAAATTGCAGATGGATGATTAATCTCACGAGTTGGGGTCTCACAAACCGACGAAACGGCGAAACTGTTCTTGACAGAATAATCTAAGCAAAACCCGCCCTAACGAGAGCGGCGGCGGCTGATAATAAGGGTCTAGGGTCGTCACACCCCCTGGTCACGCCCCCCTAATGGGCTCAACGACGATACACGGCCCAACGGACCAAAAACGGTGACGCAGCACCGGGACAGATTCTGGACGCTGACTTGTTTCGACGTTTCCTGTTGACTCAGAAGGAATTTGGACCTCAAACCAACGCCATTGGTTTCCTTATAAAATTATTTTTCCAACCATATGTGAATCGTCGAAAACGGAGTCCGGATGCGTTCTGGGCGTCCGTTTTACTGCTCGCTGGTCCTGGAGGTCGAGGCTGATTCGGACTCGAGTTGGACTTCCAAGCTGCTCCTCCACGCCTCCAAGCCTTCCTCTATGTGTCTCCTTGTCCTCTCCATGATTCCTAAGCAACACATAATTATTAGGTAGTAATCTATTCTCAAAATTATATAAAGAGTTGCTTAGGAACGAGCTCACCTCTAAATTTAATTATCGTGCGCGAGCTCTTGTGATTGGACCTTGAAAGTTCAATGGAGGATCATTGTATGTATCCGAGGGAGTGATGTCCTCATCATCCTCCCCCTCTTGAATTGGAGTCGTCCTCGACTCAAGCTCATCATCGGCTCCCAAGTAAGGTTTCAAATCTGCAATGTTAAAAGAAGGACTAACCCCGAACTCGGGTGGCAACTCAAGTTTATATGCATTATCATTTATTTTCTCAATTATCTTATAAGGACCAGCAGCTCTTGGCATTAATTTAGACTTACGCAGCTCTGGAAACCTATCTTTTCTTAAATGTAACCACACTAAATCACCCGGTTCAAGTTTGACTTCTTTCCTACCTTCACTACCAGCAATTCTATACTTTGCATTCATCTTTTCGATATTTATTTTAGTTGTTTCATGCAACTTACGAATAAAATCAGCACGTGCACTAGCATCACTATGTGTTCTTTCAGTGGTAGGTAAAGGCAAAAGATCAATAGGAGCGCGAGGGTTAAAACCATACACTACCTGAAAAGGACTTACCTTGGTGGTAGAATGTGTTGCCCGATTATAAGCAAACTCCACGTGGGGCAAACATTCTTCCCACATCTTCAAATTTTTCTTCAAAATAGCTCTCAACATGGTACCCAAAGTGCGGTTCACTACCTCCGTTTGGCCATCAGTTTGTGGGTGGCAAGTAGTAGAAAATAATAGTTTTGTACCCAACTTATTCCATAGAGTGCGCCAAAAGTGACTCAAAAATTTAGCGTCGCGATCTGAAACAATAGTAGAAGGCATACCATGCAAGCGAACAATCTCTTTGAAAAAGAGGTCAGCAATATAAACGGCATCATCACTTTTATGACAAGGTATAAAATGTGCCATCTTAGAAAAACGATCCACAACAACAAAAATGCTATCCCTCCCCCTCTTAGTCCTAGGCAATCCCAAAACAAAGTCTATCGAAATATCTGCCCAAGGAATAGAAGGAACAGGAAGAGGCATATACAAACCATGTGGATTCAAGCGAGACTTAGCCTTTTGACATGTGGTACAGCGTGCCACGAACCGCTCAACATCTCTCCTCATCTTTGGCCAAAAGAAATATGTGGCTAACATATCCTCCGTCTTCTTAGCACCAAAATGTCCCATCATTCCTCCTCCATGTGCTTCCTGCAACAACAAAAGACGAACGGAACCAACTGGAATGCATAGATAGTTAGCTCTAAACACAAATCCATCATTGATCACAAACTTGTTCCATGTACGTTCCTCTTTACAGTTCAGCAATACATCTTTAAAATCAGGATCAAGCACATATTGTTCTTTTATTGAGTCAAGTCCAAAAATTCTATAATCAAGTTGGGACAATAAAGCATATCGTCTAGACAAAGCATCAGCAATTATATTATCCTTCCCTTTCTTGTGTTTGATAACATAAGGAAAAGATTCAATAAATTCAACCCACTTAGCATGTCTACGATTCAGATTATTTTGAGAACGAAGATACTTAAGCGATTCATGATCTGAATGTATAACAAATTCTTTAGGCCACAAATAATGACGCCACGTCTCTAAAGAACGTACAAGTGCATACAATTCCTTATCATACGTAGAGTAATTAAGAATAGGGCCATGCAATTTTTCGCTAAAGTATGCAACGGGCTTACCTTCTTGCATCAAAACACCTCCAATGCCAACTCCACTAGCATCACATTCTAGCTCAAAGGTCTTACCAAAATTTGAAAGTTGCAGCAATGGCGCGTGCGTAAGCTTGTCCTTCAAAGTGTCAAAGGACTCCTCTTGTGCCTTACCCCAATGGAACACCACACCTTTCTTTGTTAACTCGTGTAAGGGGGCAGCAATGGCGCTGAAATCCTTCACGAAACGACGATAAAAACCTGCAAGTCCAAGAAAACTTCTCACCTGTTTGATGGTTTGGGGCACCGGCCAACTCTTTATGGCTTCAATTTTAATCTCATCCACCTCAATTCCCTGTGGAGTAATAACATAGCCAAGAAAAGAGACTCGATCCGTGCAAAAGATGCACTTCTCAAGGTTACCAAATAAACGTGCATCACGTAAAGCATTAAAAACAGCACGTAAGTGATCCATATGTTCATCCAAAGACTTGCTATAAATCAATATGTCATCAAAGTAAACCACCACAAATCGTCCAATAAAAGCTCTTAAAACCTCATTCATCAAACGCATGAAAGTGCTAGGTGCATTAGTTAAACCAAAAGGCATTACTAACCACTCATATAATCCGAATTTAGTTTTGAAAGCTGTTTTCCATTCATCTCCAAGTTTCATTCTAATTTGGTGGTAACCACTACGCAAGTCGATCTTTGTAAAAATTACAGAGCCACACAACTCATCAAGCATATCATCAAGTCTAGGAATAGGATGGCGATATCGAATAGTAATGTTATTGATGGCTCTACAATCAACACACATACGCCAAGTACCATCTTTCTTAGGAACCAAAATCACAGGAACAGCACAAGGACTAAAGCTCTCACGTACATACCCGCGGTCCAAAAGCTCTTGGACTTGCCGCTAAATTTCCTTAGTCTCCTCGGGATTGGTTCGATACGCAACACGATTTGGCAATGTTGCTCCCGGAATCAAATCGATTTGATGCTCTATCCCTCTCATAGGTGGCAGTCCCGGGGGTATCTCAGCTAGGAAAACATCCTCATACTCCTGCAAAAGGTTAGTGGCAGCAGGAGGTATCGAACTAATAACATCATCAAGCGAATACAAAACTCGTTTGCAAACCAAGGTGTAGCAAATATCATTATTAGAAATTTCAGCAAGGTCACTTTTTAGTGCAAGCATAACACCACCCTTCAATTTTATGCCCTCTACCTTAGAACTAGGTGCAGACTTATCCTTTTTAGGTGGGTAAAGAGAATTAGCAACTTGCTGATTTTCAGATTTAGTATCACGCAAATTAGCAGCTCGTTCTTTATCAGCTTGTACAATTTCAGCAGGGGTCATAGGAACCAAAGTAATTTTCTTTCCTTTATGCATAAAAGTATATGTATTACTTCTACCATGGTGTATAGCATCATTATCAAATTCCCAAGGTCGACCCAATAAAAGTGAGCAAGCTTCCATAGGTACCACATCACAGTCAACATAATCAGCATAGGAACCAATGGAAAAAGAAACTTTGCAAGTTTGTGTTACCTTAGCTTTTCCAGTATCATTAAACCACTGAAGGTTATATGGATGGGGGTGTTGGCGTGTGGTCAAGCCAAGCTTCTTGACCAAATCTGAACTCACCAAATTATTACAACTACCTCCATCGATGATGACACATGCTCGCCGATTTTGGATGACGAAGAAAATCTGGAACAAGTTATGGCGTTGCAGCTTCTCTGGTTGTTGTACCTTTGTGCTGAGCGCCCGCTGCACAATGATGCTCCTATAGGTCGCTGTGTCATCACTGCCCAAGATTTCGTTGCTCTCCTCAACAACTGGTTCTTCTTCTTCTTCTTCCTCAATGTCAGAGGCGCTGATGTACCTATCTTCCGTTGCAATGTATGCCCGCTGACTTGGGCAATCCTTCTGCACATGACCGAATCCATGGAAGCGACGGCACTGAATGCCAGAGGTGCGTCCCGTTGATGCAACAGAGGAAGCACTCTTGGAAGGTCCCTGCAAAATAGAATTTTTACCTGAGCCTGAAGGTCGTGTAGTGACCGGATTTGGTGCCGTAGCTGCTTGTTGCTTGCTCGCTGGTGAGGGAGCCCTGTAAGTGGATGGTTTGGACAGCCCAAAGGATGGTCCTGTGCGCGGCGTGTATGTGGTGCTGGCCTTGTACTTGCCCTGCTGCTCACGCCCCTGCAACTCCTTCTCTGCAAGCATAGCAAACTGAAACAACTGGTTGACATTGTTAAATTCTTTATAATCAATAATATCCTGCATTTCACGTCTCAAACCCGAATAAAATCGACAAATAGAATCTTCGTTTCCCTCTACTATGCCACAACGCATCAAGCCCTTTTGAAGCTCACCATAATAATCCTGCACAGATTTATCTCCCTGTTCTAAGCGCATCAATTTCTTACGCAGGTCTCTATGATAAGATGGAGGAACAAATCTATCACGCATAGCAACCTTAAGCTCTTCCCATGTACGAGGTGTGGCACCATCTGCAGCTAAACCAGTCCACCAAATAATAGCAAAATCTTTAAACTCACTAGTGGCTTGTCTAACTCTATGTTGTTCAGGTACTTAGTGGGCACTAAATTTTTGCTCTACTGTCATCTCCCAATCAAGATATCCCTCAGCATCATAATGTCCCGAAAAAGAAGGTATAGTAAATTTAACCTTAGCATAAGGATCTTCAGGAGCTCGATTATACATACCTCGATGGTGGTGGTGATGTGGAACGCCACCCATACCTGTGGTGTTAGTGCGAAGACGACGCCGTAATCTGTTTTGCAATGTCGCCACTGGATCAACATTAACATCGTCATCATACAACTCATCACCGGTGTTGCTTCCATTCACATCTTCGTTGTGCACAGGACGGTTTTCCAAAGCATTTACCCTGTCGGTGAGCTCGGATAACCGTTTGTCCACCCGCTCAACCGCGTTTGCGAGTTTCATCTCAATTATCGCTTTAGTGACAGCCTTGATGACTGTCTCCTTCATCTCCTTCTGAGCATTATCTACAACAGCTTATAGCTGCTCGTGGCTGACACACTCCTTGAAGTCCTTTGGCGTTTTATCTCCTTCAACTGACATTGTGGAAACAAACACAACAACAAACAGTGAAGGTTATCCCTAATAATCGTGGCATGTAGAATTTTGAGCTTAAACAAGTGAGCTTAGGAGCACACAAGAGGGAACCACGGAAAATTTGAGCTTAAACAAGTGAAAGACGTGGCCTGTAGAATTTTCTGAAGTTCAGCCGGAAAATGAGAAAAATATTTGAAAATTGAAAACTCAAACTTCGGAGGCGAATTTGGGAATTCTGATTTCGCCGAACCCGACAAGGCGGGGACGAACGGATCCAAAACGCCGTTTCGATGCGAAAAACTCTGTGACTTTTCTGAAAACGGAGTTCGTACGCGAAAGTTATGCCCGATTTGAGAAACGACTCCGAATTAGAGGACAAAACGGGAAGAAAGTGGGGAAAATATGCGACGGAGGCTAGGGTTTGATGGAAACGGTGGGGGAAAACACACGAACTGGACTCTAACACGACCTAACCAGCAACAAGACCTTGACCAGGACACAAACTCAACACGACGAACTCTGAAACTGAAATATGCAAAAGCTAAAGGCGCGGAAGGGTTGTAGGAATAGGAAAAAAAACGATATGGCAGTGGACTATGGAACGAAGGCGAAAACACTCGAAACTAAGGGTAGATATGAACCTGACGGTATACCTGAAGCTCTGAATACCACTTAATATGAATAAGGGTTCCCGATCTTCCGAAAGGTTCTGGTAACTCTCGATTTGGTGGAAACGAGACACAAGTCGATCCGGCTTCCGAACAACACGATCCGAAACCCCGCAATCGCAGCACCACGTCTCCTTTGGTTATCAACCGGCGTTGCACGGTTGACCTCGCCAAGAAGGCTAAAATCCTTGCCTGCGAATCGAAGAACACAAGCAAGAACAAGGAAGAATGCAACCAAATTGCAGATGAATGATTAATCTCACGAGTTGGGGTCTCACAAACCGACGAAACGACGAAACTGTTCTTGACAGAATAATCTAAGCAAAACCCGCCCTAACGAGAGCAGCGGCGGCTGATAATAAGGGTCTAGGGTCGTCACACCCCCTGGTCACGCCCCCCCTAATGGGCTCAACGACGATACACGGCCCAACGGACCAAAAACGGTGACGCAGCACCGGGACAGATTCTGGATGCTGACTTGTTTCGACGTTTTCCGTTGACTCAGAAGGAATTTGGACCTCAAACCAACGCCATTGGTTTCCTTATGAAATTATCTTTCCAACCATATGTGAATTGTCGAAAACGGAGTCCGGATGCGTCCTGGGCGTCCGTTTTACTGCTCACTGGTCCTGGAGGTCGAGGCTGATTCGGACTCGAGTTGGACTTCCTAGCTACTCCTCCACGCCTCCAAGCCTTCCTCTATGTGTCTCCTTGTCCTTTCCATGATTCCTAAGTAACACATAATCATTAGGTAGTAATCTATTCTCAAAATTATATAAAGAGTTGCTTAGGAACGAGCTCACCTCTAAATTTAATTGTCGCGCGCGAGCTCTTATGATTGGACCTTGAAAGTTCAATGGAGGATCATTGTATGTATCCGAGGGAGTGATGTCCTCATCAAGCTTTATCTTGTTGACTTTTCAATGGATGAAGTGAAGCCTAAGACTTGTTTGATTGCTAAGTCTAGTATAGAATGGCTATGGCACCACCGACTAGCCCATATTAGCATGAGTAACTTGTCTAAACTTCTAAAGAGGGAGCACATTCTAGGACTAACAAATGTTTCTTTTGAAAAATATAGAATTTGTAGTGCATATCAAGCGGGCAAGCAAATTAGAGCTCCTCATCCCGCCAAGAATATGAGAATGAGCACAAGACCATTGGAGCTTCTTCACATTGATTTATTTGGACCAATCGCCTACATCAGCATTGGCAGTAACAAATATGGTTCGGTTATTGTTGATTATTATTCTCGTTTCACTTGGGTATTCTTTTTTGCATTATAACAGTCCAACACAAACCATATTTAAGAATTTTTTTGCGAAGAGCCCAAAATGAATTCGATGTGAAGATAAAAAGGGTGAGAAGCGACAACGGAAGCGAATTCAAGAATATACAAATTGAAGAATTTCTTAATTAAGAAGGGATCAAACATGAATTCTCGGCACCCTATTTTCCTCAACAAAATAGGGTTGTTGAGAGGAAGAATATGACTCTCATAGAGCTGGCAAGGACCATATTTGATGAGTATAAGATCTCAAATCAATTTTACACGGAGGCCGTCAACACTGCATGTCATGCCATCAACCGGTTATATCTTCACAAGATTTTGAAGAAGACTGCCTACGAGCTTCTAACCAATAACAAATCTAATGTGTTTTACTTTAGAATTTTTGGTAGCAAATGCTTTATTCTAAACAAAAAGGCCAAAATTTCTAAGTTTGCTCCTAAGGTAGATGAAGTTTTCTTGCTTGGTTATGAATCAAATGCCTACGCTTACTGTGTTTTCAACAAAACCACTGGTTATATTGAAACCACCCGTGACGTGATATTTGATGAATCTAACGGCTCCCAAGTGGAGCAAGTTGATTATAATATTTTAGATGTTGAAGAAATTCTAAGTGAGCCAATCAAGAAGATGACAGTTGGTGAAATCAAGACTCAAGAGCCCCAAAAGCAACAAGTGGCTAATAATGATCAAGCTCATCCATCTTCATCAACTCAAGTGGAGCCACCAACATCAACTTAAGATCAAGACTAAAGTCAATATCAAGATCAAGATCAAGCTCATGATGACTCTAACAAATTCCTTGGTGATGAAGAAGTGGATGATATTCAACCACAATCTTAAGTGCCACATCCAAGAGTTCATCAAAGTATCTAAAGAGATTACTCGGTTGACAACATCCTTGGTGATATGCAAAAGGAGGTAACCACTCGTTCTAGAATTACAAACTTTTGTGAATATTACTCTTTTGTTTCCTCTTTGGAACCTTTGAAGGTACAAGATGCACTTAGAGATTCGGATTAGGTGATGGCCACGCAAGAAGAGCTCAATAATTTCAAGAGAAATGAAGTTTGGTCATCGGTGGAAAAACTCAATCAAAATATTATTGGCACCAAATAGGTATTCCATAACAAACAAGATGAGAATGAGATCGTAACTAAAAACAAGGTAAGGTTGGTTGTTCAAGGCTTTACGCAAATACAAGATTTGGATTTTGATGAGACTTATACTCCCATAGCTAGGCTTAAGTCAATTCATATATTACTTGTCTATGTTACTCACTATGATTTCAAGTTATATCAAATGAACGTGAAAAGCGCATTTCTCAATGGACTTATCTCTGAATTGGTATATATAGAGCAACCACCCGGATTTGAAGATCCCAAGTATCCTCATCATGTATACAAACTCTATAAGGTGCTCTATAAACTTAAGCAAGCACCTAGAGCATTGTATGAATACCTTAGGAACTTTCTTGTCAAAAGGGTTTTGAAATAGGAAAAGCCGATACTACTCTTTTCACTAAGAAAGTTGATAATAATTTATTTATTTACCAAATATATGTCGACGACATTATATTTGGTTCTACTAATTAACTTTTTTGTGAAGAATTTAGTAGGATAATGACCAAAAGGTTCGAGATGTCAATGATGAGAAAGTTGAAGTTCTTCATAAGATTTAAAATCAAACAACTAAAGGAAGGGATATTCATATGTCAAACCAAGTACATCAAAGATATGCTCAAGAAGTTTGACATGGAGAATGTCAAGCCCATCAACACTCCTATGAAAGCCAATAGACATCTCGATTTCAACGAAGATGGCAAGGCCGTGGATCAAAAGGTATATCACTTCATGATTGGTTCTTTACTTTACATTTATGCATCTAGGCACGATATTATGCCTAGTGTGTGCATGTGTGCAAGATTTCAAGCCGCTCCGAAAGAGTGTCATTTAGTGATCGTTAAGAGAATTCTTAGATATTTGGTTCATACTCCTTACCTTGGCTTATGGTATCCTAAAGGTTCAATCTTTGATCTTATTGGCTATTCATATTCGATTATGCCGATTGCATAGTGGATAGGAAAAATACCTTCGGGACTTGCCAATTTTTGAGTAGGTTCTTAGTGTCTTAGTCCTCAAAGAAACAAAATGTAGCTCTATCTATCGCCAAAGTTGAGTATGTTGCCGCGGGCACTTGTTGTTCTCAATACTTTGGATGAGGCAAATCATGAGAGACTATGGCTACAATACAACCAAAGTCCCACTTTTGTGTGACAATGAGAGTGCCATCAAAATAGCCAACAATTATGTGCAATACTCAAGAACCAACCAAAAGGGATATCGATATTCATCATGTGAGAACAAAAAATAACTAGTCGATATCCTCACCAAGCCACTAGACGAACAAAGGTTTTGCAAATTGAGAATTGAGCTAAATATCCTAGATTCTCGCAACGTGGCTTGATATGTTGCATACAATTGTTTGTTCTAGTTTTATAGCTGAAGGTGATATGCCTCAGAGGTAATCATAAAGATGATTATATCACACGTCTATATTAATGTACTTTTGAATAATATGTTATTATAAAAATGAGTACCTTTTACATTAATTGACAAGTATGTGACTTGTTCATGAAACTCTTTGTTTATATCATAATGTTATTCTTAGTCGATCCCTGGTCGCATATCATTGTGATGATACATAAGACTAGTACATATATTGATTGATAATCACGTTTCATGTATCATAGGTATAGACATACCAAGTCAATAATGTGGATATTTATGTTAGAGAACACGATGTTGGATAGATCCTTTACTGCTAAGATTGTTATTTATGATGTGCCATCAGTTATTATCTCAAATGGTGTACCTGCAAGATCTTTAGACATGAGATGGTCATTGATTTCTAGAATGTGTAGTGACATATTTTGAGGCTGCCAAACGCTATTCTGTAACTAGGTAGTTATAAAGGTAGTTTTCGGGCTCGTGAAATATGTCGTGGGGTGTGAGCGATCAAGATGAGATTTTACCCTCCTTGATAACGAGAGAGATATCTCTGTGTCCCTCGAGGTAGTTAGATTGAGAAAGTTGCATGGTCATGCCAATATGATTAAAGAGTTAGTCATGATGAATCCACTACTTGATCGAGTGAATGGTCGAGTTATCACAAGGGTGGCACGTATCTCGCCTTGAACTTGACTGGTATCGTGAGGCGAAGGGGTCGGTGTATGTGTATATCAAGGTTCAGCCGATATGATCTTTTGTGTATACTCGAGAGTCAATATGTCCTGCTAGGGACCGCTATTGATTTTGGTTTGGAAAGGGTTTCTAAGTTGTAGCTGTTTATACATGAACCTAACGGGTTACACACTTAATAGGTTGGAACAAAATATGCGAATTGGATCCGTATATGGGTTTGATTGGATTATGATCCATGAGAATTTAGAGTACTAAAGGGCTTCTAATGTGGGAGCCCATTGACGATCTCTATATAAGGAGAGACGTAGGTAGGACGTGCTAAGGTTGAGCCACTCTGAAACTCTAGCCGCAGCCTTCTACACGATCTCTCAAAACCCTAGCCGCGCGTGCAGTGCTAGTACATCGGCGCTCGGCGTTTCTGCCTGGTATGTGTGGATACCGTAGAGGCACTGCTACTATTGCAGCGCTGATCTTCTCGGCGAGTTGATCGCGACGTGTTCGGGACTGGTCGCCCGCCGTGATAAACTGGTCGACGTACCTGCTCGTCTGATCATGGAACACAACGCAACCACTCGGATCTAGTCGGACAGCACGACACGACTGCTCCGAGGGGCTAATTTGCAACATATTATGTAATATTCCTATCACTTGACTGCCCTACATTTAATCAGGATTATTGAGACCGACCTCCACACCCAAGAAATTGCTTAAATCTACCCACTGCCACATTATTGGACATATCATTCCCCATAATACACACTAAAAATCATGTCTCTTGACATCCTTGATCGAAATTCATATTATTATCCATTATTCATTAAAATTCATAAAATTATTCGTAAATCACACTAAACTTGTTCCTAAATTATGCTACAATTATTCGTACATCACACTAAAATTCCTAGATTTATTACTACTATTATTACTAAAGTTATTCCTACTAGTCCTAAATTATTTGTAAATCACGCTACACATTAATCATAGTCACACTAAATTATTCCTACAATTCCAATGGGCATTCCTAAATTGTCTAAAATATTTCCTAAATTATACTAAATTTATTCCTAAACCACGCTAATATTCCTAAAACTATTCATAAATCACACTATAATTTTAAAAACTATAATAATTTTCAAAACTATTCTAAAATTATTTGTAAATTTTCTAAACTATAAAATTTGTAAACTATTCTAAAATTATTTCTTAAATTTCTAAACTATTCTACAAACAGGAAAAATAAACAATTTTTTACCTCTTCTTTCTCTCTCTTCTTCTCCTCCTCCTCCCCTCACGTGTGTGCGGTCGTTATTAAGGGTGTATGTCGGCACCTGACCTGCCGACAGGACCTATTGGCACGCCATGTGTTGATAGACATCCTGTCGCACTGCCAACCATGATAAAAGCAGTGGGTCACCACTTGTCGATGACCTAAATGTCGATAGGCACATGTCAGTAGATGATTTGCCGATAGATCCCTGGTAAGCATTTCATCTACCGGCAGAATACTATTACTGCAAATTTTCAAAACGGATATTAATTTTATAATTTTTTATTAATTTTATATTATTTAATAAAATCGATCCTATGGTTAATGGTGACCATACTCCAATGACAACAACAAGGTGGCATCTATCAGCCATTCAGTGTAGTCAATTTGTGGTCTACAAGGAATGATAAAAGATATGTTGGCCTTTTTCCTTCACACATGGCAGATTTGAAGTAGGATATGTAAGGATTTCGATTGGGATAGGTAAAATAGAGTTATGCTAGAATGTAGTTATGATCTAAAGGTGGCCAAGTAAGTCAGATCAAATTTGCCGGCACACGGCACAGCCATTTAGGCCCGGCCTAGGCACGGCATGGCACGGCGATTAATGGGCCAGGGCGGTACAGTATGACAGCTTGGGCTGTGTCTGGACTGGAGCCGCGGCACGACAGGCCGACATGGCAAGGCACGACCCGTTTAACTGTTTCTATTTTTGTAATATCTTATATAATTTGTTTAGATCTAATACCATATAGGATATGTGATGCAATGGTAGTGTGTTTGACTCTTAAGCAGAAGGTTGTGTATTCGATTCCGGGTGAAAGCAAGTTTTTGTGTTTTTTTTAATTTTCCGCGGGTTGACGGGTCAAAAAAGATCATCAGGTCTACCGTGCACAACATGATCCGATCTTATGTTCGTTTGAAATTTGTATATTTGGCGTGTTCGTTGATCGCAATACATTTGTGATATTGTCATAAAGCAAGCATTGGCACCTTCTTACCATATAGATATATTCGTGTTAGTGAGGGGGTTTTGAGAATGTGGGATGCATGAAGAAAGACCTACAGAGTTATCATGGTAACTTGAGAATTTTGATAAAGACAAGAGATGCACAGATATTTGTTGCCAATCTTGCTAAAAAGAACTCCATCAATTTAGGGTTTTATTACTATGTTGTTGATGAAGATGGCAAGTTGGTACACATCTTTTGGGCAGATACGACTTGTAGGAAGAATTACTCACATTTTGAGGAGTTGATCTCTTTTAATTCTACATATAGCACAAACGAGTACAACATGAAGTTTACACTATTTACTGGAGTTAACCACCATGGAAGTTGTGTATTATTGGGGACTGCACTGATTCTTGATGAGACAATAAAATCATATGTATGGTTGTTCAATACATTCTTGAAAGCAATAGGGGTTTGCATCCAGACTTATCATAACTGATGAAGATGCTAGCATGAAGGCAACCATCGCTAAAGTCTTCTCTACTACCATACATAGATTATGCATGTGGCACATTTTGATGAAGTTTTTGAATAAGGTTGGTTCACCTGTGAGGGAGGACAAAGAGTTTTATAAACGTGTCAACCATTGCGTATATTTTTCCGAAACAACTGAGGAGTTTGAATCAGAATGATATAAAATGATTATGGAGTACGGATTGGAAGACAATGAATGGCTAGCTTACCGGTATCACATTCGTGCATCATGGATACCTGCTTACTTCAGGAACACATTCTTGGGTGACATTCTTAGAACAACTTCAAGGTCAAAGAGTGCTAACTCTTTTTTCAATTGTTTCATTGGTTACAAATATACTTTGGTCGAGTTTTGGGTTCGGTTTGCTACTGCAGTCGGAGAACAATGACAAAAAGAGTTGATACGAGACAATGCTAGCCTCCATACAAAACCAATACTGAAGACATGATGGCCAATTGAGAAACATGCCAGTGAGGTGTTGACATATGAGATATTTTTGCAGTTTTAGAAGGAGGTGTTGGCTTTCAGGGACCATTGTATTGTTGATAGGATGAGGCAGAACGGTTGTTTCAAAATATATTCCATAGTTGATGATGGTCCCAAGGTAAGAGTCAACCTTGATTTAACCATCATGATTGCTCACTGCTCTTGCATGTTATTTCAAAGACTTGGTTATCCTTGCCGTTATATTATATATGTACTACGCGGTGCAAAATTGAATGAGTTACCTAGTTACTATGTCCTAAAAAGATGACAAAAAATTGCAAGCGAGAGATTGTTTATGATGCAGATGGAAAACTGCTAGAAGAAATGGAGATAACTTATGAGAAGAAATGCAGGTTGTGATCATCTTTGTGTTTGGCAAACATATATTTGCTACTTTGTTCGAAAGTGTTGCAGGGATTATGTTTTGGCAAACACATGTTGCAGAGTTAATATTTTGCTATTTTGGCATGGTATGGTGTTGTTTGCTGAAATGAAGTCATAGAAGATGTTGAACTGGTGATACATTCAGTCTGGAGAGGCATATCGCTGTTGTGTGCTCGCAAATGCATGTCATAACTTCTATCCGTAATAGGCTTCTGGATGTTAACTCTTTACAAATTTATAAGAAAGTTTGATATTATTTTGTGCAACAAAACATATGCCATCAGTGTTATTTTTTTTTCTTTAGCAATCCCAGCAGCCCAATTACAGCTCAACAAATACAGGCTTTCGGTTCAGGTTAGCTTGATGCTTGGTAATCACTTAAACTGAACATGTAAGATTCATACAGTACACCTCTGCTCTTCCTTTAACACAAATTGCTTCAGAGTTGGTCTCAAAGCCAACTTTGAAGTAGGTAGAAGTTAAGCCCAAGTGCAAGCAAGACTAACTTTGCGAACCCCAATTGGTCATGCTCACTAACCTAATTATTTAATAGTTTTGACAATCAAACAATTTTGGTTTGAATTTTGAACATCACAAGTTGACAGATGATGGAAAAATAGAACAGGGAGTCAAGAACATCATAATTTTGAACATCACAAGTTACCTAACCAAAAACCAGTTACACAATATATACAAATTGGTTTAAAGATTGGTCATCTCAATACACGTTCTGCACCAACAATTTACAAGCTAATTCTTTCAACAGAATAGCAACTCTTCCGTGATGCACACCATAGTAGCTGCGGCTCTTGTTCTCCGCCTCTTTGCAATTGAAGCCACACACTCCACTGCTCAGCCACAACCGTACAACACCTCCTCTTGCCTCGTGCCTCCTCTCCAATGGCGTCAAGAACTTCTCCCTCGTACACCTCGAAGAACCGAGGAGGAGAGCCAGGGCCGACGGGGGTGCCGCGGAGGAGGGCCGATGGGGGCACCCTGGAGGAGGAGTGCCGAGGAGGAGCAGGATCGATGGAGGAGCTGTAGACGAGGAGGGTTTGATAGAGGAGCAGGGCCAATGAGGGAGCCTCGGACGAGGAGGGCCTGACGGGGAGCCGCAGAGGAGCAGGTCCGCGGAGGAGCCGCTGGCGATGTGTTGCGGAATGGGGTATTTGGCTGCGGCTGCAGCTGCAGGTGGGGATGGAGGAGGAAATCGCGAGACATTGAGGTCCAGGCGTCCAGCTTCCGGCCTGCGATCTTTGAGGCGAAATCTTCTGTGCAAACCATGGTGGCGGTGGCCGTAAGTCGTCCGATGCACATCCCACGGCACTTCGCCATCCCACTACGGCTGTTTTGTAGAAAACCCCGCGGAGGGCCTGACGGTCTGCCTCGGACGGAGCTGTACCTCAACCTAAACGAAGCGGGACCGTGTTGGCTGCTGCTGCGGTACAGCTCGCTCGAGCCAAAGAATGGCGGCGTCAGGCTAAACACCCCCTTTCAGATCCCTCTCCTCTCAACGCCGCCGCCCTCGACGCCGCCGCCGCTCCCACACCCGCTTCTTCTACCACCTCCCGCCCAAACCCTAAACCCCCAAACCCCGGTAACCCCTCCAAACCATAAACCCCGCGGTCCGCAGCCATGCCGAAGGTCTACGGCACCGGCGTCTTCGAGTTTCGAAACCCCCGCGCCGCGGAGTACCCGCTCCCCTCGGACGCCGCCCCCGCCGCGGCGCCCGACAAGGCTCCCGCATCCACCGGCGGCGCCTCCATCACGCTCCTCGACATCCAGCGGGACCGCCTCACCCGCGTCGCCGCCGAGCACTGGGGCACGCCCGCGGCCGCAGCGGCCTTCGACGCGGACCTCGTCAGGAAGATCTACGCCACCGAGCTCCGCGTCGAGGGGCGCGGGCGGAAGACCGTGCCGCTGCACCGCGTCATGATCCTCGAGGTCAGCCAGTACCTCGAGAACTACCTCTGGCCGCACTTCGACCCGGCCGACTCCTCCTTTGAGCACGTTATGTCCATCATCCTCATGGTCAACGAGAAGGTGATGCGCGTGGAAAACCTCCGCCACGGAATCGGTTTGGAGGGCTTACTGCTAGGCCCTTGTGTGATTTCTAGGGTTTCTGACATGGTTTGGATCTTGTATGCAGTTTCGGGAGAATGTAGCGGCGTGGACATGTTTCCATGACCGTAAGGATGCGTTCAAGGGGTTCCTGTGGCTGGTTCTCAAGCTCAAGGGAGAGGTTTGTGTTGATTTTCCGTACTTATCTATTTGCTTGCCAGAGCTTACCCTGCATTTTTGGATTTAGAGTTGGTTATCTGTGTATCTACTTTGATGTATTTTTATTTGGTGTAGCTTGGTTAATTTGGGTGAGCACGATTGTTTTAGTAGTTGAATTGTTGCTACCAAAACGCGTTAATAGTTACATGGAGGAACTGAGCCCACTCAACTTGCAATTAGTGTGCAGGAGCTACTGGAATTGTATGCATCTCACATTAGCCAAAATGTAAGAGGCAGTGAGATGTAGTCACTAGCCACTATAGTTGGTGGTGTAATTGTGAATATGAGATTGGATTACAAAAGCATGAGGGATTTGGCTGTTGAGGTTGATTCTGTTGTGCTGATGATGATTCCTCAATTTGCTGTTTAATTGTTCAAGCTCCAGTTGAAGAGCTTGTGCTAAGCAGAAGTTCTTACTCAGATGCTCTGGTACTGGTTCTTTGCAATGTTGGGTACAGTAGGCTACTAGGATGTTATTTTGTGCAGGGTTCATAGAGTTGAAGTGAATAAGGGGATAAGATTTTGCTGGTTGTATTTTGTTTACCTTTTTGTTACTTGTTATACGTGTGAGCTATCTGTGAGACAAACAGTTCAGTTGTATTTCCAGTTCCAACCTTAAACTTCTGTTCTCATGTTGTATCTTGTCTTGTGGACTCCTTACGAAAATATTAGGACATTGCAATGTTTATTCTGGATTTTTCTTCTTCTTATGTTATCTTGCAGGAAAGGGCCCTTACTATGGCAGAGAAAACAAATTATCTCTTGTTCATGATAAATGCATTTCAGGTACTTATTACATTTTCTGTAAATAGAGTATTTGCATCATATGTTGATGCTCGTTTTCTGGGATGTATTTTGTTTAATAGTTTCTGTTCAACCAGACAACTACCAGATAATTCTTCATGATGCTGAGCCTGAACATCCATATAAGTTTCTCATTGAATTGATCTATGTGTCTTATATTCCTTCTTAAATCTTTTAAGTTTATAAGCACATGCATTTATAATTTTAAAACTAGTTATGAAGATTGTCCTTTTATACACTGTTTATTGGGATTGTCACCCCGTGTGAACTGTGTCAGAACTTAATTCTTACAGTGGCCATGTATTTCATGCTTTGCTGCAGAGTTTGGAGGATGAACTTGTCCGGGAAACTATACTTCAGTTAGTAAGCCTAAAGCTGTGGCATACTCTTTCCTTTGGACGACTTCAGGTAAGTTTAGTTTGTTCTTCAGTAAGAATAGTTTCTTTTCTGTTCCTACCTTTGGGTTCTTATCTCCGTTTCAAACATGTACAGATGGAACTCTGCCTTAACCCTGAATTGATTAAGAAGTGGACCAAAATCAAACGAAAAGAAGCAAAGGAAGCCAAAAGGGCTGACCAACCTACCAATCCTTCGGAAATGCTTGAGAATAAATTCCTTAGGAATCTAATCGAAGAATTCCTGGAGGTGTACCTTTGAAACTATTCTTATTACTTTGTTGTTGTTAGACGTGAATTTTTCTTAACTCCTGTGAAACTTCTGTGTAGATTCTTGATTCGAATGTCATATTATCCAGTCAAGATGGCAGTGAAGAGTCTTTGTTGAACGAGTCACTCGGTGGGCAGTTTGATGATTCCTGTGTCTTATACTGTGAGAGATTCATGGAATTTTTGATTGACATGTTGAGCCAGCTTCCTACTAGACGGTATGTAGTCACTTCTCTGGTTTGCCAGCACCTTTGATTAGTATAACAGTAGACTGTATCCCGGGTCATTCTAATTTATGTGCGCGTTCCACTTAGATCTAAGAACTTGAGAAGTGGGAACTTTAACATCCAGGCCCATAATTTTGCAAAATTGCGTCACTCGTTCTGGTCAATGCAAATTGAAGCTCATGTGCAATGTAACACATATCCACTTATCAGTGCTTTAGGTACTTACATGTTCTGTTCTCAAGCTCATGGATCCAAATGGAAACCTATTGATGTTTAAGGCATGGGGCACAATTTACATTCAGAGTAACTGCCTTTTGTGACCATGCAATTTTCAAAGTCCTTGTGCATCAATTGGAGTCATAAAAATAAGTTTATGAGTGCCTTGTTCTTTCCACCCTGAGCACTTTGTAAACCAGTGTATCGTGCTCCATTCAAGGGTGTTAATCTTTCTGCTGTATGAATCTTCCTATCCGCATATTGTCATAACTGAACATGAACTCCTTGATATGGTTCTCTGTTTGTTCCTAACATGTCCTTATAACATTTTTCCATTGCATTTTTACATATATTTCCTTACTATTCATGAAAACACAAGCTATTCCTAAGTGAAGGAAGATCTTGTTCATTTAAATATTGCCATCAAGTGGCAATATTAACAAAGCTTAGCTTGTATTTGTTTACATGACATTTTTGTTACCCACTTATGTTGGTTATTATCTGCAGGTTTTTGAGGCCACTAGTTGCTGATGTTGCTGTTGTTGCTAAGTGCCATTTAAGTGCACTCTATACTCATGAAAAAGGACGCCTTTTTGCACAGTTGGTTGACTTGCTGCAGTTCTATGAAGGCTTTGAAATAAATGATCATTCTGGAACACAGCTCAGTGATGATGATGTCCTGCAAGCTCATTATTCCCGTTTTCAAGCTTTTCAGCTGCTAGCATTTAAACAAGTGCCTAAGGTGTGCACCTTGTTATCTATTTTGACTTCCATTTTTTTAGTTTGGTTTCTTGTACAATAGCAGTAAAGCTGAAGGCAAATAGCAATTTTCGTTTTTAATTTTTTGCAGTTGCGGGATTTTGCGTTGTCTAGTATTGGTTCACTCCATAAGCGAGCTGATTTAACAAAAAAGCTGCTTGTCTTGTCAGATGTGGAATTGCAAGATCTGGTTTGTAATAAGGTTAGAATTTTCACATAGTTACTATTTAAATGTGAGAAGTCTGATGCTACTCCAGTCTCCAGACCTTAGCTAAGATAGTAGCATAGAAAATGCATGCATACCAGCGAAGCTACTGTTTAATTGAAGGACAAAATATAGTAAATGTGCCCCTCAAAACTTAATTATCACAAATATTTCCAGAGTGTTATCACAGAAAATTTAAATTTGCACAGGATACATTTAAATAGTATCCTGTCTGTAGCATGTTATTATCTTAAACTCTCAAGCATCTCCAATTGCATGGCTGTACCTGTTTGTTGGTGAACTTGGAAAAAAGTCCTCTCCTTTGTCGTGGCTTCGAGAAACTCAAGCCAGTGTTGCACTGTTGTTCTTGGCATGCTTTCTCATGTTGTCTCTATAGTTGTTACGGCGGTGTGGCGAGGTGCAGCAACCCACCACCTTTGCAACTTTACAGCGCTTATGGCGCACGGTGTGCCAACGCCATACAGACATTGGCCTGGCAAATACATACATTATAGTCTAGGATATGATCATCCACAATGATCTTCTATTTGCCTCTGCCATTCTATGAGTCGCTTCCTTTTTGTGTAGTGACATTGATCCAGAAGAAGCTCAACAGGCACTTGAAATAGCCGAAGCTAACTTGAGTAGAGCTGAGGGTACTTCTTCCTCTCCCTCTTCCTCATCTTCTTCAGCTGAAGAACTAGTGTGCAGCTAAACAAAGACAAGAAGAATTAATAAGTAGGCTGCCATGCTGTCCAGTCCACCAAGCCAGCCCACAAAATCAACCCCTCAACTCATTCTCTAACCCTATTATCCCATCCAGCCCATATTAGCTACCCCCTCCTCCACTCACGCAGCACAGCAGCAGCCGCCATGTTAGCTACCCCCTCCACTCACGCACGCAGCACAGCAGCAGTTGCCATGTTAGCTACCCCCTCCTCCACTCACGCACGCACGCAGCACGCAGGCAGGCCGGAGAGGCGGGCGGAGTGGCTGGCCGGAGATCCGAGGCGGACGCAGAGGCGGGGACGGCTGGAGATCCGAGCGGCGGCGGCTCAGGCTAGGGTATCCCTATTCCCTCACCCTCACCCTCTAATCCTCTATTGTGCCTGCCACAACACAAAACGGCACCACACGACACCAAACAGGCGCCACGGATGGCATACACACCGGAGCCGTGGCGTCCTTGTCGCAAGACGCCGTTCCCCGCCACATCGATGTATTGACGTTATGGCGACGGTATCTCGACACCATGACAACTATGGTTGTCTCGGGTTTGTCCCACATCTTGTGATATTTGATCACAAGGAACTAAACTGTGAAACTTTTTTGAGTTAAGATTGTTAGGTGTGTTGTCTAGAACATCATTACCAACTCAGATAAGCCATTTATTGAGGGCTTGAGCTTATCAACTAGTTCACTGCTGCACATTACCCTGTCCTGTTTTCGTGTAACTAATGAGCATACATCGTTCTGTCATGGGGGATTGCACCTAAATGAGACCTCTGTAGCAGGGCACAGATATGAAATAGAATGGGGCTGATTGAAGTGGGGTTTCAGGTGGATAAGGTGCACAGCTTAGATAGATTATGCAGACCTTTAGTGAAATTAAATATTACCTTAGTGAAATTCAAATTGAATTGCCTCCCTTGGGTTTGCATTTGAGCATCATCAAAAATAGGGGATACACCTGATATTGCCCCCACAGGCAGCACAGACAGCACTGACATGTGAACATGCACTGACTTCTTTAGGCCTATAAATGTGTGAGATATTTATGGGATAATTTCCATCAAATTATGTCTGCAGAAGCAGTAAAACAGACTTCCACATGTTATTTACCAAATAAATACTTCTCATTTTTCTTATGTGCATGTTTAGTTCGCCCTAGCATGTGCCATGCTATTGTTTCATGAAGGGTTAAATGCCATCCATGGTCAAATGACCATAATGGAAAACAAATACCGAGCCACCAGTCAGAGAGTTCAGAGAAGTTATCTTGATGGCAGCAAATATCCCCCATTTTATTTGCTTTCATACTTAAATAACAAATCAGTTTCATAGTGGAGTTTGCTTAGAAACTTTCCTTATGGTTCATTAGTGTAATATTTCCTTATTGCTTATTTGTGCTAAACATGAAAATTTTATTTTTCATGTGTAACTGAGTGCATACTTTTTGAGGTGCTAATATCTCCTTTTATAAGCAGCTTAAATTAATCTCAGAGAAAGACCCATGCAGCGGAAGGCGTGATTTTCTTATTGAAGTCCTAGTTGCTTTTTTTGAGAAGCGTCAATCCCAAAAAGATGCAGTAAATGCACTTCCTCTTTATCCAAATGAGCAGATCATGTGGGATGAGAGCCTTGTTCCTAGCATTAATTACTCAGGAGAAGGCTGTCTTGCCCTCCCAAAACTCAATCTCCAATTCCTGACACTTCATGATTATTTGTTGAGGAATTTTAATCTGTTTCGTCTTGAATCGACATATGAAATCCGTGAAGACATTCAGGAAGCTGTTCCTCATCTACATGCTTATATAAACAATGAGGGAGATACTGCCTTCCGTGGATGGTCTAGAATGGCTGTTCCTATCAAGGAATTTAAGATTACAGAAATGAAGCAGCCAAACATTGGAGAAGTTAAGCCTTCTGCTGTAACTGCTGAGGTTACTTTCAGCATATCAAGCTACAGGCCACAGATAAAATCTGAATGGGATGCTCTGAAGGAACATGATGTTCTTTTTTTGCTGTCAATCCGTCCATCTTTTGAACCTCTTAGTCCTGAAGAGGCTGCAAACTCAATTGTGCCAGAAAGGCTAGGATTGCAATATGTACGTGGATGTGAGGTTATTGAAATCCGTGATGAAGAAGGAACACTCATGAATGACTTCACAGGAAGGATAAAGAGAGAAGAGCGGAAAGCACCCAAGGGCGAGATTCGTACTGTCAGAATTGCCTTAGATACTGCACAGTACCACATTGATGTTACTGAGACAGCAGAGAAGGGTGCAGAAAATGTGTATGGAACATTTAATATTCTAATGAGAAGGAAACCCAAGGAGAATAATTTCAAAGCAATCTTGGAATCTATACGTGATCTAATGAATGAAACATGTGTAGTTCCTGAATGGTTGCATAACACATTCCTGGGTTATGGAAATCCTTCTGCTGCGCAGTGGATAAATATGCCTGATCTTCTGGAAGTTATTGATTTTAAGGATACTTTTCTTGATGCTAACCATGTACAGCAAAGCTTTCCAGATTACCAGGTAAATATTTTGACTCTGTCTTGCTTTCTTAAAGTGGGTATATTTCATCTTTGATCCTGAAGATTCTAATGATCCAAATTATTTTTAGGTTACCTTTGTCAATTCAGATGGTACAGAAAACCTGCATCCAAGCCCTCCTTTTAAGATTAGGCTGTCCAAAAAAATGAGGGAAAGCAGTCATGCTCTACCCGGCAATGTGAACTCCAATTTGACGGCTAAGAACAATGATTATATGGTTGATGGAGGGTCTCAGAAAGAGAAACTAGTTGTTGAGACTTATATTCCAGCTGATCCTGGGCCGTATCCTCAAGATAAACCTAAACAGAACTCAGTGAGGTTCACACCCACTCAGGTACTCTTCAGGCTCTGAGATAAACCAATGATTTCAATTGATGCGTGTGTGGTAACAAATGTGTTAGTATGAAGGCATTTTTAGAGCGTTTCTTGAGTGCATTAGAGTGTCTTTACTCTTTAGTCTTTTATTGCTCCCTCCAGTCACAAGTACTTGACTTTTGCTCCCTCCAGTCAAACTTTTAAACTCGGACTATCAATAATTTTTAAATATATTCAACCCACGGTAACCACCGATGCCACGAACGTGATCGATCCCCGTCAAGACACCGGAGGTAGACTCCCAAGATTTGGTTGGTCACCTTCGCTTGGCCATCTGTCTGCGGGTGGAATGCTGAGCTAAGTCGCAGCTCGACACCAGTGAGGCCAAAGAGCTCTGTCCAGAATGTGCTAGTGAACACGGGGTCCCTGTCGCTCACGATGGGGCAGGGAACCCCATGCAGCCGGACGACGTTGTCGAAGAAGGCCTAAGCCACTGAAACAGTTGTGTAGGGGTGCCCGAGCGTGATGAAATGCGCGTACTTGGAAAAACGGTCGACCACTGTTAACACCACCGACTTGCCATAGATCTTTGGAAAGTTTTCGACAAAGTCCATGGCTATGTCTGTCCAGACTGTGCTAGGAATGTCTAGTGGCTTCATGAGGCTCGCGGGGTGGAGATGGCTCGGTTTTGTTGCACTGATAGACATCACAACTTTGGATGTACTCCCGCACCAGCCGTGTTTCCTGCGGATAGAAGGATGACCGGAGCCGATGCAGAGTTTTTTGGACGCCTTCATGTCCTGCGCCATGAGCTACGGCCAGAATGCGTGGCCATAATGCGGATGATGCCGGGACGAAGATGTAGTTGTAGTAGAGGACAAGGCCATCGACAATGGACCATTTGTCGCCCGCCGTCCTCGCCTGGATGGCGGCCACCTTCACCGGCACCTCGGGCAGTGCCGTAGCCTCCTTGCGGAATTCAGCAAACAAGGCGAAGTCGGGACTGGACATAGCTCGTGCCACCATGCGTCCTCGTCATGGCACAAAAATGCATCTGTCGTGGTGTTGAGCTTGCCTGGTCGAAATTCCACCACGAAATTGTAGTCGAACAGTTTGCTGACCCAATTGTTGGGGAATTGTCGTGAGCTGTTGATCTAGAAGAAATTTCAAGCTAAAGTGGTCAGTGCGAACAAGAAACGGGCGTGGCCACAGGTATGGCCGCTAGTGGCGCATCGCTTGGACCAAGACGAGCTCTCCCTCGTACGCCGCTAGCTTGGCGTGATGTGGTGCGATGGCGTGGCTGAAGAAGGCGACCGGCCCACCCTCTTGATTAAGCACTGCGCCGAATCCAGAAGGCGACCGGCCCACCCTCTTGATTAAGCACTGCGTCGAATCCAGAGCCCGACGCGTCACAATCGACGATGAAGCGCTAGCTGAAATCCAGCCGCTGTAGCACGTGCCCTTCTGTCAAGGCGCGGTGCAGGGTCTCAAATGAGTGGTTGGCCTTCGGTGACCACACGAAAGCCTCTAAAAGTTGTGCCAGGCGCGGCGCTATGGCGCCGTAGTTCTTGATAAACTTGCGATAGTAGCCCGTTAAGACAAGGAAGCCCTTGAGTGCGCGCACGGATGTTGGTCGCAGCCACACTTGCATTGCCGCAATCTTTGCCAGGTCCATAGCCACCCCTTGATGCGAGATAATGTGGCCCAAGTACGATATCGAAGCCTCGCCGAAGCTACACTTGGTGCGCTTGAGGTAGAGCTTGTTGTCGCACATCGCTTGGAACACCATACGCACTTGCTGGAGGTGTTCGGCCTAGGTGGGGCCGTACATGAGGATGTCATCAAAGAACACAAGTACAAACCGGTGGATGAAGGGCTTGAGGATGTTGTTCATCAAGGTCTCAAAGGTTGATGGCGCATTCGTCAATCCGAACGGCATGACCAAGAATTCAAAGTGGCCATGGTGGGTGCGAAATGCTGTCATCTCGATCGTTGCGGGGTGCATCAACACCTGATGATAGCTGCTACGAAGGTCCAGCTTGGAGAAGAAGCGGGCGCCCTTCAACTCATCTAGCATTTCGTCGACGATGGGTATTGGGAATTTATCTTTGACCGTCTTAGCGTTGAGGGCTCTATAGTCGAAGCAGAACCGCCAGCTGTTGTTGTGCTTGCGGACTAGGAGGACCCGAGAGAAGGCTAATGTGCTTGGTTGGATGAGGCCGTGTCGAAGCATGTCGTCGCATAGCCTCTCGATCTCATCCCTGTAAGGTCGCACGACAATCGGCCTGTGTCCGGAAGTAGATGGATCCGGTGCTCAAACCAACGTGTTGGGGGAAGACCTTGTGGTTCCTCGAAGATGTCGACGAATTCCACGAGCAACTACTGTTGGAGGTCGGCCGATGATGTTGTGTGCAGACTCGATGTTAGCGTCGTGGCTGCCCCAGACCGCTTGACCCCGTGGTCGTGTCGCCAGAACGCAATGGTGAGCCGCTCAAAGTCCTAGAGGACGGGTCCGAGCGTACATAACCACTGACATCCGAGAACGACATCGTATTTGTCCAATGGAGATGACGACGTCGCGACAGATTCCCGTGCTGGTGATCCTATCACCATTGTCCACACTGACGCTGATGTCGGGCAGGGGAATTGGCACCAGCCCGGTGCGGCGTGCCTTGTCTAAGGTGATAAAGGAGTGGGTGGACCCAGAGTCCACCAGTGTGCGGAGCGGTGCACTAGCGACGTGAGCGACAAGCTGCATCGTAGTGCTGGTCTGGATGCCAATGAGCGCGTTGAGGGAGATCTCAACTGTGTCGTCGTGGTAGTCATCCTCCACCTCGGAGCCTTCATCAAGCTCGAGAAGGTAGATACCTTTCATGGAGCAATGTTTGAGGTGGTCCCGAGCGAACTTCTCCGGACAATTGAAGCAAAGGCCATTTTTGCGGCGCTCAATCATCTCAGTCGGGGTAAGGCGGGAGAAGCACGTGCCCGGTGCTGGAATTGGCCGCGCTGTTAGTGAGGTTGTCGTGCTAGTCGGGGCCAGGGCCAGTGGTGTCAAGACCCTCAGCGCAGTTGGTGCGGCGCGTGGTGGATGGATGTAGCGGGCCAAGGGCCGTGGGGTATCATTGTCGAGCTCGAGCCGCTGTTCGAAGGCGCACGCCAAGGCCATCACATCCTTCAATGTGGGTGGTCGTTGCTGCTTCACGTCTGTGCGCAGTGGATTGCGCAACCCAGCGGTGAAGATGTCGATTTGTTGTTGCTCGGTGATGTTGTCGCAGCAGGTCAGGAGTTGCAGGAATTTATCCTGGTAATTTGCCACCAAGCCAGCGTGGCGTAGATGGGTGAGCTCGTCGAACAGATTGCTTCGGGCGGGAGGACCGTTCCGCGCATTGACGAATTTGACGAATTGCGGCCAAGTAGGTATGTCGCGATTGCTCTCCAAGCGGTAGTACCACTGTTGCTCAACGCCAGTCATATAATAGGAAGCTAGCCATACTTGTTCCTCTGGCGTTTGTTGCGCCCAGAAGAACTATTCACAGCGATCAAGCCATGTAACAGGATCCTCCAAGCCGTCATACTCCGGAAATCGGAGCTTGTGGATGATCGGAGTAGAGCGTTGGATGCGCACTCCAGAAGCCGCAGATGACGTGTGCTCTTGTCGGTCGTCGTTGTCCTTCATCCCAGATGAGCTTGACCCATTGCCGTTGCCGAGCTGGTTGCTCTGGAGGTGATTCACGGCCACATTCAGGGTCACGTATTGGGTGTTGACATGGTGGATCTCGGCGGTGTTGGCCTCAACCACCGAGAGGAGCTTGTCCAGCTTGGAGGACAAAGACTTCAGATCGGCGCTTGTATCCCCCATTGCTGGATGATGATTAGGAAGAACACGGCAATAATGCTGTGGCAAGACAGGGCAGTGGACAGGCGTAGGAGCGATGTGGTCTCTGATACCAAGATGATATGGCTGGGTTAGAGGGGATTAGCAAAGGAAGATAAGAACTCGCCCTCCGAAGAGGCTCTGAGCCTAATTACTCTTCTATTGCTTGAAAACATCAGATCATGCCGATGCCCATTAAATAGAGCCGGCCCTAACAAATTCTCCTAACCACTCAATCTCAACTAATCAACCGACTCAACAATCTGCCTAATTATCTTATTGATTCTCCTAACAACCGAACTAATTTAACTAAACTCCAAAGCTTATCTCTAGCCACTTTTATCTGCCGCCTGGGTATTCTCCATGTGCGCTTGGTAGTGGCGCCCAACAAAGGCGTCCACAACAGGTACATGTTGGAGACCGTGTCATGTCCAAAATATCAAATATTTGTGACTTGAGGGAATATATGCTAAGCAGAACATTGGAAAGATGCTGATTCCAACTTTGAAGTTCTAAAGTTACCGTCTCTGGTCTAAAACTAATATTTTACCTAAGAGTGCACAAATCAAGGCCCTGGTTGTCCAACTGGAATATGAGTATATGGCATATTTGCTCTCTTAAGTACGATATCAGTACTACCTTATATTCAACATATGATTAGGCTCAGCATGTGTGCTGCATTAATGAGCTTGCTTTCCAGGCGAATGAGGATCTTATTCAACTTAAAAATCCTGACACTGACAATATTATTTATATGTAGATTGGTGCTATAATATCTGGTATTCAACCTGGGTTGACAATGGTTGTTGGTCCTCCTGGTACGGGTAAAACAGATACAGCTGTGCAGATATTGAATGTTCTATATCACAACTGTCCTTCACAAAGAACGCTGATTATAACCCATTCCAATCAGGCATTGAATGACTTGTTTGAGAAGATAATGCAGGTACTGTTACTGCACTATATATTATCTGAACTCTTACCGCTTACCATAAATTAATATTTTTTCAGGAGGCTGTGTATCAGTGCTATAATGTGAATGACTTGTTAATTGTTGCTGTGCCTGTCTGGAAATTAATCGAATAACTTCCCTGCTGTTCCGTGTAATTGCAATATGCTAGTTTTATTCCTTTCATTTCCAATTATTCTGTCAATGGAATATATAGAAAAAGTTGCATGTTGATCCTGAGTGCTTCCATATAAAATGAACCACTATGTTGCATCTCCATGTATTGTTGTTTGTATTTTGACTGGAGTTCTGAACTACTTGATTCACTTCATATGATGAACAGTATATGTTTGTTTGATGCTCTCTATAATTTGTGAGATATTTTGTATATAACTATCAGTTGCATGTTATTTTGCTACTGGACATCTGATGTAACATTTTCTGCCAGAGGGATGTTCCTGCTAGGTACCTTCTTCGCCTTGGTCAGGGTGAGCAAGAGCTGGCAACTGATCTTGATTTTAGCCGTCAAGGCCGTGTCAATGCTATGCTAGTCCGACGGCTGGAGCTGCTAGGTGAAGTTTCTAAATTGGCGAGATCTCTTCGGCTTCCTGAAGATGTAGGATACACATGTGAAACTGCTGCATATTTCTGGTTATTACATGTTTATGCCCGTTGGGAACAATTTTTAGCTGCCTGTGCGCAAAATCTAGACAAGTCCTCTTTTGTCAAAGACCGATTCCCATTTTCGGAGTTTTTTTTGGATACTCCACAACCTATCTTTACTGGTGAGTCTTTTGAGAAAGATATGCATGCGGCCAAAGGTTGTTTCAAACATCTTTCTACGATATTCCAAGAGCTGGAAGAGTGTAGGGCTTTTGAGCTACTTAAGTCAACAGTGGAGCGAGCAAATTATCTAATGACTAAACAGGCCAAGATTGTTGCCATGACTTGTACTCATGCAGCATTAAAGAGGAGAGACTTTCTTCAATTAGGTTTCAAATTTGACAATTTGCTGATGGAAGAAAGTGCACAGATATTAGAGATAGAGACTTTTATACCGATGCTGCTGCAACGACAGGAAGATGGCTATGCTCGTCTCAAACGTTGCATTTTAATTGGTGACCACCATCAGTTACCCCCTGTTGTGAAGAACATGGCATTTCAGAAGTACAGCCACATGGACCAGAGTCTCTTTACAAGGTTTGTCCGTCTTGGTGTCCCTTATATCGAGCTCAATGCTCAGGGTCGTGCAAGACCTAGTATTGCTAAACTTTATAACTGGAGATACAGAGAGCTTGGAGATCTGCCTTATGTGCGTGAGCAGGCCATCTTCCATAAAGCTAACGCTGGGTTCTCTTTTGAGTACCAGCTGGTTGATGTTCCTGATTATCGTGGCAGAGGTGAGTCTGCCCCCTCTCCTTGGTTCTACCAGAATGAAGGGGAGGCCGAGTATATTGTTAGTGTCTATATCTACATGCGCCTGATTGGCTACCCTGCCAATAAGATTTCAATATTAACCACGTACAATGGTCAGAAGCTTCTTATTCGTGATGTTATCAATAGAAGATGCAAGCCGTGGAATATTGAGGTGCCTAGCAAGGTAATTTATAATAAATTTGTTGTTTGAGCTGTGCTCATAAGCTAACAGTTTATCAGCTTTTGAGTTTCTTGTACTGACATCCATTTGTATGCCATATCTAGGTTACCACTGTGGACAAGTTCCAGGGTCAGCAAAATGATTTCATTTTACTCTCTCTTGTTCGGACCCGTTTTGTGGGCCATCTCCGTGATGTCAGAAGACTTATTGTGGCTATGTCCCGTGCTCGTCTGGGCTTGTATGTGTTTTGCCGTCGTTCACTGTTTGAACAGTGTTACGAATTGCAGCCAACGTTCCAGCTTCTCCTCCAAAGACCCGATAAACTTGGCTTGAATCTTGAGGAGTGCACTCCATTTACAGAGCGACCTTTGGGGGAAACTGGAAACATTCATTATGTTACTGGTATTGAAGACATTGATCACTTAGTGAATTTCAGACTGGAACATCTTCGTCAGGTATGTTCTTCAGTATTATATCTCAGTTATGTAAATTTTAAATGTGTTGCTTATTTTTGTTACTTTAAAACTGAACCATAACTACCATTTTTTGCACAACAGATGCAATACATGCAGTACTATGCACCTCAGGCAAATGTACCACCTTCAGCAGTGTCAGAAAATAATGTTGATGCAACCCCTCCTGAAAATGGCAGTGCTGATAGTGTTCTGAATGAGGCAAACAAGCGAATGACAGTGGAAGAAAATGATGGCGCAAGTGACACAGTGATCAGTAATAAGATGGAGGAAGACACTGTCAAGGCAAAGGATGACATGATGCAGGAAGGAAACAAGATGGATGAAGGGAATGGCGAGGGTAATGTGGCTACAAAGGATAAGAAGGGGGAAGAACATGCTGATGCAAAGGACAATATGGAGGAAGAAAATGCTGAGTCGAAGGATGAGATAATTGAAGAAAATGCTGAGTCAAAGGACGAGATAATTGAAGAAAATGCTGAGTCGAAGGATAAGATGGAGGAAGAGTGAGCCATTTGGTTATTACCTTTTTGGAAATGGAGGCTGGCATCCTTCATTGCGCTAACTTGCCCTGTGTTCCACAAATCTTGATTTGGAACATCAAATACTCAACTCTGAGACCACTTAACAGGCTGACATCATGGCTCCCGGGATGTGCACAAAGCCAAAGATTGACAGGTGACGATCTATGTTCTTGCGGTACCAGGATAGTGATTTTTCCTTTTTGTACCATCTTGGTTTGCACATAGTAGTGACGACCCATGTTCTTGCGGTACCAGGATAGTGATTATTCCCTTTTGGACCATCTTGGTTAGGCTATGCAAGGCACAGATACTCGTTCTAGTCCAGCCAACGGTGCGCTCTATTACTGCACACGTACTGCCAAAGTGTGGGTGACTTCAGCCGCATCACTCTGCTGTTATCGAGGGCTATTCAGGGCGTTGGCGTGTACAAAAGTTTTCTTCGAAGACGACTCCGTTAATGTAATCATGTGGGCAAACAGGGAAACATTGATGTTTGTGATATTTTTGTATACTTGACTGTTTGTAATCCGGGCGCGACTAGCATTAGTTTTCCCAGAGCTGAGGATAGCACTAGACTGTGAGGAATGATCTTCAAACTTAGAACATATGAGCTTCAAACTGATAATTTTTCTGTGTCCCCCACCCTTAACGATTGTTTTCACTTGAATCTGCGTGTGAATGTATCATCCTCACAATATTTTGAGGTTTGTAAGTTCATGAAAAGGTGTCAAAATTTTTGTTACGCTCTACAAATGATGACATGTCACATCGTGATTACATCTTGAATTGCCTCGAGTACCCATTGAATTTGCAACGTTTTCGTAAGAACAAATTTATTACGTGTACAGCTTTTGTTATAGTGCAGTTAACTAGTTTTTGTGAGATTATCTCGAATAGAGATCGCAGTTCAGAGAGCACGTACGAGATCGGAGATCGGACGCTGTAGGATGTGCCTGAGACGAATCGGTGGTCGCATCCGACGGTGTGGGTGATGTGGAGCCGGTAAGGGCCCGCGAGTCAGATGCCCTCCTGCCTCTTCCTTTCTTCCTCTCCAGGCTATAGGCTGGTCTCTTCGAGAGTCCAGGCTTCGACCAGGAAAGGGGGAAGCCAGAAGCCGGCCGACGAGGTAACGGCCGAGGTCTGCCATGGGACAGCCAGTTTGATCCAATTGATCCAATCCATCATCAATCTTCAAATCAACGACTGTAAAATACTCCTAATACACTCCACTGTAGCCTCTGCAGTTGCCAATGTCAACTGCATCCCGATGGGACAGCCAGTACTCCTTCTCTCTCACCACCTTCAGGTTCCTACCCTCTTGTTCCCCCCCCCCCCCCTCTCTCTCTAACCGGAGATTGGACCTGACTTAATGGGGTTTCCGTGCCTTGCAGGCCGTCGAGGAAGCTGGTGCTGATCGAATACGCGCTGATTGCCGTAGGGTCCGGCCAGACCTCCCTGGGAATCAAAGGTGCGATCCGTTCCCCTGCACTAATCCTTCCCTACTGCGCGTCTTCCGGTTAGGGGTAATGCGAGATGAGGGTTTGCCGCTGCGACCCTTTTCGAGCGCGGGTGGGTTTTGGGGGGTTTTGCCTACTGCGATTCCGCGTGTCCGCGCCGCTTGAATTGATTAGTTTAATTTATATTTAGGCTCTTAGGGTTGTGGAGTTGTACGTTTGATGCGTAATGCTCGGATTTTGGAGCCTACAGGAGCTGTGAATTTAGGCACTGTATCCATTGCGGCGGTGAATTCTTTATTTCCTGGATGCCTACAGGGGCTATAGACCTTTCAGGTGGCATAGAGTTTAAATTTTCATTTTCATTTTCTGCAGATGCACCTGAAGATGCACAATATCAGGGCTTTGAATTCCAGATGCTCTTTAATTAAGCTCAGACATTGTCACTGTGACTGGTTGATTTCATTCGTCCCGATATATTTGCTGATATAGTGTGCATTGTAGAGTCACATATGCGGGCAAAATCTCGGAGGTTTTGGAGTTTCTTGATGCATATGAAATCTACCGAGTTTAATACGGTTCAAAAGTTAGATCTTTCTTGTTTCCTTGATGTCAATGGAACCTGTTGGAGCGTGTACATCAGGGTAACGAGTTTTGGCCTAAAACCTGCAAAAATATGTCATAATCATAACCCATACTCAACCGCATAGCTGCCCTAGCAATGATCAACATACTTGGTTTGTTCGAATCCCACATCTTGCTTTTTTATACTGTTCAAATCCCACATTATCAATTACTTTTTCATAAAAAATCCTTTTTCTGGAGATATTTAAATTCGAATTTTGTACAAAAATTTGGCTGCTCTCTTTTGTGATTTTTCCCGAAATTTCTGGTTTCCCAATCTTTGGGGGCTTGTGTGGGTGATTTTTCTGGCCAAGATTAAAATCCCTTGTCTCCACTGCAACAAAGAATTTCGGTCTATGTAAGGTATTCTTGTATAAGTTTTTTATTTGTTTTTTAAAAAACTCGATCACGGGGAGAAGACGCCCCTGGTTTTGTCTTAAGAGAGGGGAGTACCAAACCCTTTATGGAGGTATTCATATGACCTGTGAGCACTCGAGTTCGAGCTCAGGTGGATGACCTCTCAACTTGAGGCTCCGGTTCGCTTTTTTTTACTTGTTCAGATGCTCGACAACAATCTTTTGGTAATGAAGGAGGATGCTCGGCAGCATATACTCACCAGGACCTCCTTTTGGAGTTGGAATTTAGAATTTAGAAGTGGATTAAGCGTAGTTAAATTTTCTTTCCTTTTTTAAATTTGTTTTTTGCCTTCATATCCATTATACTTATTACCTCTTTAATTTTCTGCCACTCAGCAGCTGTGTTCTAGAAGTTAATTTAATATAAGGATCTTTAACTCACATTATCAATATTTGTGTCTGAACTTAAACTGCTTAATGAAACTTTTACTACTGATACATGTAGCTGTTATATTATAATGACTCTGTAGCATAGCATGTGCAGTTTCAAATTGTTCTATTCCGTTGTTGGCGCAAGAAGATATTTTGCACGAACAAGTGCGGTGTGGGCTCACTCACATGAGTGGCTCAAGCTTGGAGAAGAAGTGGAGAGGGATGAACACTAAATATGTCAATGGTAAAAAGGATCGGTCCCTTGGCTTGATGGCCAAGGGTCTGTATTTATAGGACTATCTAGGGTACATATATACAAGTATGCCCTTACATCGATATAAATATCGCAATACGTCATGGGTCTAGAGCCTGTTGAATCACACAGCATGAGTCTAGGTGGGATACTTTTGCCCCTAACTTAGAAGATATTATCTACTATAGCGATACAGTGATACAAGTGGTCCAAAAGGCATGATATTTTGTTAGTCGCCTATTGCGGGATGTCAGGATGGCCTCCACTTGCGTCGCATTAAATGTATGTCACCTCCTTGCAGGTGGAGGGCGGTTGATGGGTCTGTTCTAGTTGATATTTTTCCAAGGTCTGATGGCCTCTTCCTATGGGCTCCAAGGAGCCTACCCAGGATCCGAGAGACGGGGGCCTTCGGGAGGCCGGGGCTCTGGGAGTCTGCGGCTTTAGGAGGCCGGGGCTCCGCGAGACCGGGGCTCTGGGAGGCCAGCGAGACCGGGGCATCGAGGGTGCTCAGAGACGACCCCCAACCTCCCTCGGAGGATGGCTTCTTCTCCTATCTTAGACAGTAGCCGGAGGGGTCTACGTCCTCTAGAAGCCAGGCCTCCTCCTTTGGATATCTTAGACAGTAGCCAGAGGGGTCTACGCCCTCCAGAAGCCAGGCCTCCTCCTTTGGATCTGGAGCCCGGCTCTAGATGAGCTCCTGGTGGCAACCTTTTAGCAATATCTGCGGGCTGGGGTATTTCCCCCAACAGCACCCCTTCATTTGCTAGCCTGAGGTGAGAAGGGGTGAGCGGATGTAAAAGGAACTAGCTCTAGCCTGACATCGTAGTTAGGATATCCCATGACATAGCTTCAATCCATAGAGGAGTCTCAGTAATTACCGTTAGTGACGATGTCGGGGCCTGATGGAAGCGGCAAGGCTCGGAGGTGTAGATAACGTCGTCCTGTAGTTGAATCGTCATCCTATAGAACTTACCTTTCAGCTTTTGTAACACCCTCTTGTCACAGAGGATGCCAAAAGTTTGGCACCATTTCATCCATCCGGCTTTGATTTTATGACTAACATCTTTATCGATATCACCATCCCTCTATAGCATCGATCCTAAATATCGAAAGGTATCCTTCTTGGGAACCACCTCTCCACCGAGACTAAAAACTTCTCCTTCATGCCTAGTATCACTGAAATCGCACTTTATATACTTAGTTTTAGTCTTACTAAGTTTAAAACCATTCGATTTTAAAGTATATCCCTACAACTTCAATTTCCTATTAACCCCTATCCTACACTCGTCAACTAGCACAACATCATCAGCAACGAGTATACACAAATAGATATCTCCCAGAATGTCCCTTGTGACCTCATCCATGACCAAAGTAAATAAATAAGGGCTCAAAGCTGACTCTTGATGTAGTCCTATTTTAAGACGGAAGTCATCGGTGACACTTTCACTTGTTCGAACACTTGTCACAGCGTTATTGTACATATCCTTGATGAGGGTAATATACTTTGTTTGGACTCTATGTTTCTCTAAGGTCCACCACATGACATTTCTCGGTATTTTGTCGTAAGCCTTCTGCAAGTCAATGAATCTCATGTGTAGTTTCTTCTTTTGTTCCCTATCTCTCCATAAGTTGCCTTATCAAGAAAATCGCTTTCATGGTCGACCTCCTAAGCATGAAACCAAAATTGGTTTCGGTAATGCTCGTCATTCTACTTAGGCGATGCTCAATAACTCTCTCCTATGGCTTCATTGTATGTCTCATCAACTTAATTCCACAGTAATTAGTACAGCTTTGAATATCTCCCTTATTCTTGAAGATTGGTAGTAATATACTTCTTCATTCTTTAGGCATTTTGTTTTACCGAAAAATTAGGTTGAAGAGCTTAGTTAGCCATGCTATCGCTATGTCTCCAAGACATCTCCATACCTCAATGGGGATACTATCAAGGCCTACCGTCTTATCTCCTTTTATCCTTTTAAAAGCTTCCTTGACCTCAACTTTATGAATCCTTTGTACAAATCTCCTGTTGGTATCATCAAAAGATTCGTCCAGCTCATTGCTAAAGCTCTCGTTCTTCCCGTTGAACAGTTCGTCGAAGTACTCTCGTCATCTAGTCTTGATCTCATCATCTCTCACCGGAAGTCGACCGGTCCCATCTTTGATGCATTTGACTTGGTTGGCGTCCCTCGTCTTCCTTTGACGGATCTTGGCATCTTGTAGATGTCCTTCTCTCCTCCCTTTGTGCCCAACCGCTGATAAAGGTCCTCATAAGCCCGACCTCTTGCTTCGCTCACAGCTCGCATTGCAGTCTTCTTTGCCACTTTGTACTTCTCTATGTTTTCCGCACTCCTGTCAAGGTGTAAGCATCTGAAACATTCTTTTTTCTCCTTGATAGCCTTTTGAACATCTTCGTTCCACCACCTAGTGTCTTTAGCTTCGCACCTGCTTCCTTTGGTCACCCCAAACACCTTTCAAGCCACCTTCCTAATGCAAGTTGCCATCTTCATCCACATGTCATTTGTATTATCTCTTTCCTTCCAAGAGTCCTCGTTAATAACCCTCTCTTTAAAGTTCTGTGCCGCCTCTCCTTTGAGCTTCTACAACTTCGTTCTTGCGATTTTAGAGTCCTTGTCCCGTCAAACACGTATGCAGAAGCGAAAGTCAGCCACCACAAGCTTATGTTGAGGGACAACACAGTCTCCAGGTATCACCTTACAATCTAAGGAAGCATGTCTATCCTCTCTTCTTTCAAGGACAAAATCAATCTTGCTAGATTGAAGGCCCACTTTGTACATAATGTAAATTTAAATGTACACAGGATGAAACCTCTCCTTAATCTTAGCACCTCTTCGTGACTAAATAGCCAGTTGTAAGTTTGTTCCTTGTATAGTTTTTTTCTGGTTCTATAATATAATTACCACATTTGGGGCTACCCTTGCTGTTTCTGGTTCTACTTGGTGAAGCATGCCCTTTTGATGTCTGATTGCCTGGCAAATATAATATCTAATTAAAGCTTGTTGTGCAACTACTGAACCAAGCCACCAAGGAACTTTAAGTGATGTACCTAGTGTCTGGTTTCTCTGTACAGAATATAGTGCATGCTAGCAAATATCACTGAATCTGTAGGATATCAAGTGATAACAGAAGTTAAATAAATATAAGCGGCTCATATGCTGCACCAACTTTCTGTACATTAGAAATCATTGTTGCTATTAATCTGATAATTGGAGAAGCCACTAATTTGTGGTAAATTGCTCATCAAGAAAATGCAAAGGTTGATCTGATGTATATGTGGATCACAGTGTCATTGAAGATTGAAAGTAACTGTGTTGCCCTATGTATTTGTCGTTGCTGTGTAAAAAAAGTGTTCACTTTGAATGTGTTGCCAGCCAAATCACCTGTGGTTTCTGCAAATGATTTTTTATAAAAAATAATATAATATGTGTGATTGTATGTAAGCTGTTGTTTTGAAGTGAAAAAATTACATTTTCTGCTCTCTAATTGTTAACTTTGCCGATCATTGCAGGAAACTATACCTGTTACTCAGCTTGTCCGAGAAACTGCTGCTGTTATGCAGGAGTTCACACAGTGTGGGTAGGTTAAGTTGACACGTGTTCATTTTTGTTGCTTTGTTGAGATTGTTAAACCATGAACAAGCTCTATCTTATTTATTTGTTAAGATCGCTGGATATTGTTGATGCATAACACAATGTAACTGTGCCTCACCATTCGATGTTGTGGGTTAAAATTGGGAGCTAGCCAAGCAAGTTCCATACAAACAATAAAAAGGACTCTAATAAGATTTGCTCTAAGTGACATCAATTTTTCCCCCAATCGCCAAACAGCTCAATATTCTAACATAAAATTTAGCTCATAGAAATTAAGTTACGCAGCAGAAGCAACAGTTTAACAAAACCCTTACCAAAAATTTGGTCTGTGTCATGTAATTATCTGTAGTGCTTATTCTGATTGAAGCCTGAAGGTCACTCTTTTATCCCTGGGTAAATTTTTATTATGAACTTGTTTTATGCAGTGGTGTAAGACCATGTGGTGTATCTGTGTTGATTGCTGGGTATGATGACAATGGCCCCCCGTTATACCAGGTATGGACAAAGAACAACAAAATGGCCTTTCGCGCCCTGTCAGTGTTCAATGCTCATTGAACAACATTATCTTTATCTCAATTCTCAATGACACTCTGAGAAATTTAATGTTATGTGCATTGACTATTCACTTAAAAGAGTTGTAAATGGAAAATTTCCAACCTGGACTATTTACACTGACCATCTACTTATAAGTAATATTTCATCCACTGTGTTTTGATGAAATTCTGAACAGTCGACATCGTCAATTATTTCTTATAGGTAGGCCCATCAGGATCATACTTCTCCTGGAAACCATCAGCTATGGGGAAAAATGTGTCCAATGCAAAGATGTTTCTTGAGAAGAGGTATGTAGAAAGATTGGTCATGCTTGTTAGCAAAATATCTGATTGATTTTTTTTTTAACAAATATTATACATGCTGAGCTGCTTGACTGCTGCTATTGACAGAATCATGCTGCTATTGACAGAATCATTCAAATTTACTTGAATAATTTTTACAACTATTCGAGTTGTACAGTTGGACTAGCATGCTGGCTTCTAATATTTAAGTGGAGATTGTCACTCGTGCTAATACTATTTCCAGTTTGATCATAAATAGTTGCATATAAATTTTAGGAAAAATTACATTTTTCTGCCCCGTTGTCACAGTGCCACTTCAGGATTTGTGACCCATTGTATCACGGATATGTGGCCTAATTGAATGGAAAGTCCTGAAGTGCTCACGTATGGAGTGGCAGATTCTGAATTGCTCCATAATTTAATTGTCATATATCTGCTTTGTTAATACAAGTGACAAGTATCAAGTATGTTATACAGGTTGTCAGGTTCATCTCTTTTCTTTGTTGTACGAGTACACTTGTGTGACCTTTATTTATGGTTTCATTGTAGATACACAGAAGACATGGAGCTTGATGATGTCATCCATACTGCAATTTTGGCTCTGAAAGAAGGATATCTTACTCCCATCATGTTATTTCCTCTGTTACTATGTTCTCCAGTGTCATCACTGACCCAATTCTGGACTTGCAGATACGAAGGGCAAATCTCTTCCAACAACATTGAAATTGGGATCATTCGATCTGACCGTGAGTTCAAGTATGACATTTGCCGCCTTTATCTCTTGTTCCTTTCGCTTCTGTTGAAGAGCTATTTGTCATGTTTCCCAAACTCAAGAAAATTGTCATAATCAGTTCTACGGATAACGGATTCGGAGTTGTTTTGTGTTTTAGCCTTTTAAGTCCTATATGCTTGTGCTCTTATTCCCTTTTATCTGAATAGATGCTCACAATAGATCACTTTTTTAATTGGTGGAAAAAATTCCTACATAAATTATTCCGTTGCATCTGAATTTTGATTTATTAGGCCTACTCTCGGTTTCCTGCTGCTGTATTTGTCTCTGGTAGCAGCTATGTACCTTCTTACTAAAGCTGTTTATTAGAGTGGTTGTTTCTTGCTGCAATCAAATGGTTTGCTGACAGCATCTGTTTATTTAGAGTACAATGTTTCTTGCTGCAATCAAATGGTTTGCTGACAGCAATTACTTACCATGCGAAATACAGGGTTCTGAGCCCCGCAGAGATCAAGGATTTCTTGGAAGAGGTGGAGTAAGGTGCTTGTCAACAACATACGGTTTCAGAAAAGAAAAGCAAGACACCTGAGCAGCCGAACGGAAGCCCGCCAAGAGTTCGTCAAATCCTTTTCTTTTTTAAAAAAAAAAAAAAACTTTGAACTGATTAACTGCAGCGAGACAGAGGAACTTTTATTTGAATCCTCGTGGATGCATATTGTAGACTCGGACGAGGCTTCGAACCTATTGGTAGGTGCATCATGTCGTACTTGTCACACTGTCCATCACTACTTGGCCAATATATAGTGTGGTGCCTATCCTTTCTGTACCATTTCACTGCATTGATCAGAGTTTAGTAGCATCCACGAGGCCCGAAATTTTGCACTACACAAAATTGGGATCGAAGTCGAACCATACTATGCAAAATGAAGCGTTAGTCGGGTGAAAGGGTCGGGTGAAAGGATCAGTCAAAGAAAGGATGAATTAAGACATTTACAAATTTAATCTAATTAATTCTAAAAATTTTATAAGATAAATTTATATTAATTTATATCTAAATGTACTTTAGATTTATCTAGGGTGTCTATTCTATTGCTCAAAAGATAATCTATAGTTAATCCTCATAAATTACTTAGAAAAGTAAATGCATAAATGTATATTACGAGAATATAATTGCGAAAGCGTAAAGATAGTGGAGAAAATAAATTCGGTATAAATGATTTTTATCCTGTGGTATCGATAGTATGAATACCATCTTAGTTCATGTTGGTGTTCTACCAAAGATATGCTTTTGGTCGTTAAGACTCTTTCGATCATGATTTTTGAGTCACCAAATTATAAAGATTAGGTCTCAATCCGGATAAGCTACTAAATTACAAAGGCAATGTTTCATCATTAGTCTCTCTCTTGATCACTTGTCACTGTCTTTACTTCGGAGTTTGAACCATCAAATCAAGGGTCTTTGCGTTCTCGTACACGTATCTTGTTGTCGTTTTACACCAAGTCGAAGGGTCAACAAACTTGAGTAACTCCAACTTAAAGTACCAGCGAGTTACAAGACTCCAAGGCGTCGATGTACCACATGATACAAGCTAGAATCACTCTTTAATCCACTTTTTAGACAACAGTCATCTAGCAACACTCTCTCTAGGTCTATAAACACTAATTATTAAGCATGTACTTAATTATCTTGGATGATCATATTAAGCACTTTGGTTGTTTGAATATCTTCTCAAGTGTCTTTATGTTTCTCTAGATTCCAGCCCATTCAAATGACTGAGTGAAGGGGTATTTATAGTTTCAAACCCATCAACTAGCTGTTTTTTCAATGGCTCAGAAAAGCTATTAACACCGGATGATCCGGTGAGAACAATAATACTAACATCAGATTATCTGATGAGTACAACCTCAGAAATTAGCAGTTGGAACCTTACTCAAAGCCTCTGTAAACACCGAACACTTCGGTATATATTTTATCTTCATCACCAGACTATCTAGTGAGTATAGTTGAGTCATCCGAGCCTCTGCAACATCTTTGTGTAAATTGCTCCGATGCAAGTCTTTGGTGTACACAACACCTGTTACCGAACTATCAGGTAAGGTGTTCTTCGATCTTCAACTCTTGGAAACACTTATGTAGAAAATATTCAGGTGTGAAGCATCCGGTATGTATAACATAGGCATCAGACCTTCTGATGCATTGATCTTCTTCTTCTGTGCTTAGATTATTCTCTGTAAGAAATAGTCAGTCGTGCATCCTCACTGATCGCTGGACCTTCTGGTGCCTTGAATTTCCTCTGCTTAGAAGCAAAATGCTCCGGTACAAACTACTCAATGAACACCGGATTATTCAGTGAAGACATTTCTCATCTCATATTAGAATTTCTCTGGCATATATATTCCTAAGTACCGAACCATTCGTGAGTATATTTCTCTTATGACTTCTTAAATTCAACTAAATTTTGTCTCGACTACGATAACTTTTTTATGTAATATATCTATAAGATTTATTAAAATATATATTTAATAAACATATTAATCATATTGATTACGCTATCATTAATCATTAAAATTACTATTATAATCTCATAGGACTATTTTCTTAGAGTCCGGTCAGATATGTTTAATTCTGTGGAATTATCAACTCTTAGGTCGTGTTTGTTTGAGCTTCTGCTTTTGAGTTTTTCTAAAAAGCTGTGCTTTTGACTTTTCTGAAAAGCTGTTTTTGAAAATAGGTTGTTGGCTTCTACAATAAATTTTTGGCTTCTCAGCACATAGCTTCTCAGAGAAGCACATCTCAGCGAGCTTCTTAGCTTTAGTTCATTTTCCTCAGAAACAGGCTTCTGGCTTCTCCAGAAGCCACTTCTCCAGAACTTCGTTTGTTCTGGCTTCTGGCTTCTGCCATTAGCAGAAGCTTTTGAGCTTTTCTGAAAAGCTGTGCTTTTGGCTTTTCTGAAAAGCTATTTTTGGAAATAGGTTGTTGGCTTCTGCAATAAATTTTTGGCTTCTCAGCACATAGCTTCTCAGAGAAGCACATCTCAGCGAGCTTCTCAGCTTTAGTTTATTTTCCTCAGAAACAGGCTTCTGGCTTCTCTAGAACCTCGTTTGTTCTGGCTTCTGACTTCTGGCTTCTGCCAGTAGCAGAAGCAATTTCAGAAGCAGCAAACAAACACAGCCTTAGTCGGGGCTGAAGATTGTGTGGCTAGGGCTACGAGATGGATGCTGTCACCTGACAGCCAGACTATTCGCCTGTACGGGTCGATTAAGGGACCATTGACCAACTCTCTAAGCCCCCTGATAGGCACGTACCTGCAGGCTGCTGCCTAATGGGTTGCTCGGCACGTTCACACTTGCAGTAGGTGGTCGGCTGCATATATATGAGTACCCAACTTTGTAATCACCATTCATTTTGACTAGGGAAATTGGCTGACACTGCAAGAACTTGTGTGTTGCTAGTAATGGTTATCAAGGAAATAATTTTGGTCTTTATAATAACCATTCAAGAGGAATTTATCGGTTTGTGTAGTACCCCTAACCCACGTACATTATAATAAATCTGCCAAACATGAATTCAGAAAACTTATGTTCATCCTGAACTTGGTTCTGGCCCACAATGTGACGCTACTCGTCGCATTGTGCGTTATTGTTTGAATAGCTAAACATGCGCATAACGAAGTAATTAGAATACAGTACATCGATCCGAGAGGAAGACATTAAACAAAGTCAGTCAGGCATGCGAAGCGAAAACTGGGTAACTGAAAAGTTCATTCATAGCTACGTGGATAAGTAGGATCCAGATCCCCAGACTTCAGGGTATGAAGTCACGAGGAAACAGTAAATTATGAGTAGATAAACAGTTCCCTGATGTCAATTATTGGCGCAATAGCACTGTAGCAACGATTATGTTAATTTACTGTATCGATTTTACTGTTTCGTTACATTGTAGCAGTGCATCTAGTCCATCTATCCACAATCCAACGGTCTACAAGGTTTGAAGTCACCTGACTTCACCGAGACTTCACCCATCGGTGAAGTCAGAGGATCCGATTCCGGGTAAGGAAGGTGGTGCGCAGCACGAGTTAGCTGGGCGGCTGCTGGTCTGGACTCCGGAGCTGCGCTGTGCTCATGCAGGTGTCTGCTTCCATCTTCGCTAGATGTGACCATATCCATGGCGTGCGCCTGCTTTAGCCTCCTAGCGGGTGTCATAAATATTACTTTCTGAATTGTGATATCGAACTAACGAACGTGGAATAAAACATAAATCATATACCATTTTTTTCTTTGCGAGGAACCATATACCAATTGATTCCCTATCGCAAGCAGCTATTTTGAACCACTGCGCTGCATTGGCACCGTTTGGACCCCGCTACTGCTATGACGGCCACTGCCAACGTTATTTCCAGTAGCTCGTCTCGTCTTTTGCCTCATGGGCCAGCCAAGTCACTCTACAACAATATCTCCTCCCATCAACGTCTTAGAACATCTAGTTCTTTCTGTTAGGCGCCTATTTGGAACGTAGGAAAATAGAGAGGGCCTTTTAGAACGCAACGCAGGAACAACAAACCATATGAATTTGGTGGAAATGCAAGTGCAAAATAGAGTATTGCAAAACACATGAAAACTACAGGAATAATGAACGTTTGAATGAGTGCAAGAAAAAACACATGAATTTGAGGAGAAACAAAGACACAAAGGAAAGTTCCATGAGGTTGGACCTATGTTATATTTCCTCCAATATTCCTATGAATTCAGTGGAATTCCAAGGTGTTCAATCCTTTGTTCTAAAGGCCATTTAGAAACAATTCATATCAAATCCTACCAAATTCCTTTAAAAATCCTATGCTCCAAAGGAGCCCTCAAAGGTTTTGAATCTTTTCTATCAAAGCCTTTAGAACAAAAGATGGGGCTTCTACAAATTATGTGAAATTACTACGAAATGGCTTGTCCAACGCCATTTCTAGAGTAATTCTAGCATGAACTTTAACCTCATGGAAACCATCCCTGATGTCAATCACCCTTATCAAATTCATGCGGTTTTCCTATGCTCCATCCAAACAACCAAACAACCATCTGTGCACTTTTATGGTGTTCCACGATCCTTTATTTTGCACCTGCATTCCTAGCATAATCTCGTGCCTTTCATATTCCTTTTCTTTTATTCCTACGTTTCTGTGCCATGTCGCTACCATAAACGTCATTAGATGTGCTCCTGACATGTTGGGCCCATGTCAAAGTTTAGGATACACATGCATGACAATACTCTGACCGGTGATGCAAGCGAAATCTTTCGCAGTATCGTCTCGGAAAGATGCATGTCTTCAGCAAAATGACTTGGCGAACCAATTGTAACTTTTGTGATCGAGCTCAAGTAACCGGACAGCAGGTCAGTTAGGATGTCTTGGCTTGTCCCATCTATTCCACAACTTTGTGTTTTTATAGGATCTATTCCATGGGCTTGTGTCCGGTTAAAGACTCGAGCTGACGTTTTGGTCAATGGATGCGTGCATGGGTCGACCACAGCGACAACACGATGGCTGAATCTTCAGCGCCAGAACTAGCGAGCCGGCCGCGAACTGGAATTTTTACGTAGTTGTTTTGAACGATTTCATCGGTAGCTGCGTGATCCTGTATGTACAATATAACTCAACACTTTCACATATCATTAAAAATATCTGTATTGTCCTAAATGCGCACAATATAACTCAAAACTTTCACTATCATTGTATATTTAGTTTCATCACATAAAAATAACAATTATAGACTCGTCACAAAAAGTACAACGTCATTATACTTCCATTATTATATGCTGAGAAAAGGCCATTGTCAATGGACTAGAGTCTTGAGACTTCAATGTCCCGAATGACAATAGATCCCAAAATCGGACTAAACCGAATGACAAGTAAATCCCTAAATCGGGCTAAGATCAGGAAGTACTATGACATATCGAACTATGTTGGATGCTCGTATACTTCTGTAACGCCTTGTTATTTTGGTAACTGCATTATTGTATTCCATGCCATAGCTAGTTTATTTTCATTTATACTTTTCTTTTGGGATGACATTCTCATTCATAGCCATATCCCAATTTGTTTGCGACAAAAGGATCAGTTGCTATTGTTGTTACTGCTGCTGCTGCGCTGTATTTTCACTTATACTTATTTTCCTGAATTTAAGAAACAAGTTAATTTGATGGGCAAATGAAGCATTAGTCGTTCCCAATGGATATGCTATATATTATGCCCGTCCGGAGTTTCGTAATTATGGAATATTGTGGTACTTCTTGAAGATGAAAAAAATGCAAGTATGAAACCTAGAAAAGAAATCCTATAAAACATGGAATTTTGGCCGCTAGACTAAAAAACACCCCCACAATACACACATATATACAGGGCATTGGACCAGCATATACTATATCTCTCACTTCCTTCTCCCCTTAGATTTGAAAATATTACTCCCTCATTTTTTACTTTTTGTGGTTGCCAAAATGCACTTTTGGGGGTGAAACCATATGCCCTTAGGTTTCACCAATTTTTTGTTGTCTTTAGCTTTTGTTTCCACTGCGTAGTTTCTTTTTTAGCTAGGAGTTTATCAGTTTTAGTATCCCTCTAGATCATTTTTATTGTAAATTGTTAAACTTGTAAATGGTTAAGAACTTGTAATATGATTTAATTACTTGCTTTTTATTAAGCTTGGTTATGATTTCTTATGTTGAAAAAGCATGTATTACGATCTTGAACTACCGAGATGATATGCTGGTTAATCATTGAAATAGTGATTATGTAAATGATCGATTTGGTGATTAACTAGAATATTATTTGGATGGTTCCCTCATAGCTAGTATCAGAGCTTAATTTAATGAAGTAGCCTAAAAACACTTAGAACGTGGGTTAGTAAAGTGTCAAATCCATTAAGGAACCCACTAAAGTTTATTTTATACCTTCTCACGATTAATATGTATGAACTTACCATATTATACCCCCAAGTGTAATGCGTTATTGTATGCGACGCTTATGTCATTTAGTTTCGTATTGGGATGTTCCTTTTTATGAATTATGTTGCATCGACGAAAAAGGTAAGGAACACATCTCGATGGTGGTAAATATTGGGGGCTCAACCAGTGTGAGGTAGGGGCCTGGTGTGTCCCGTACGGCGATGGTATGGGAAGTGAATACGTTAGCAATAAAGTATGAACATCCAACATACGATGGCAGATATGGTCGTCCATGTGGCGCTTACATGTAGTGTCCTGTAAGGCAACGGTATGGGACATGAATACGTTGGCAACAACGTATGAAACGGTGCTTGTGCAACCCACAACCACAGGTAGAAGGAGTTCCAACGCACACCGTTCGCATGAGAAATAAAAGGTAGCACAAAAGGTGATGATTGAAAACTAGTGTATGTATGAATGCCTGTGATCTTGATGTTTATTGCGGAGAGACGCGTTCAAAAGAGAAACATGTAGATAAGAATCGAGCATACTTTCATTTACTATAGCTCATGTGCATGCATTTTTCCAAATATGCGGTGCTATTGTTGAGAACCAACTGTGTCATTCCTTTGGCTGAGATTCTTATTGAGGGGGTTTAGTTTTTGGCAAACTTGATCGTGCTGGACTAGATGAGTGGATGTCATATTGGGAATGAATTGGCTTGCTAAAAATAAGGTCATTATTGATTGTGCTTGTAGGACTGTCACTGTTAATGATATGTCCGGCACCTAAGTCCATTTGAAGCTTAAGGAGATCCATCTTTACTTTTATGCCCTAAAAGTTGTCTCAGCCATGGATCTTCTGACTATTCTGGTTATTTGTGAATTTCCTGATGTCTTCCTAGAAGAGTTGCCAGGAATGCCGCCCGACCGAGCGGTAAAATTCTCAATTGATCTTTTTCCCGGAATGGTCCCCATTTCATAGAAGTCTTATAAGATACCGCCAAATGAGTTAGTTGAGTTGAAGAAACAAATTCAAGAATTACTTTCAAAGGGTTTCATTCGCCCGAGTTCCCCACCTTGGGGATGCCCAACACTCTTTGTGAAGAAAAAGGATAGTACTCTACGGATGTGTGTTGATTACCATCTGCTGAATGAGGCCGTGATCAAGAATAAGTATCCGCTTTCCAGGATCAATATTCTATTCGATCAGTTGATCGGTGCCTAGGTTTTCTCAAAGATTGACTTGAGAATGGGCTATTATCAAATCAATGTCCGATCGGAGGATATTCCAAAGACAACTTTCTCTACCCGCTACGGGCTTTATGAGTTCACTGTCACGCCCTTTGGCTTGATGAATGTACCGGTATTCTTCGTGTATTTTATATACTTTGTGTTTATGGAGGAACTATAAGTTTGTCATAGTTTTCATCGACGACATTCTTATATACTCCAAGACCGAGAATGACCATGCAGAGCACCTCCGTGTTGTACTTGACCGCCTTCGAGATCATCAACTATATGCCAAATTCAGCAAGTGCGAGTTTTGGCTTAGGAAAGTCGCTTTTCTAGGTCATGTGTTGTTTGAAAATGGTGTCACAGTTGACCTGAGCAAGGTGCAGGATGTGCTCAATTAGGTTCAACCCAAGAATGTCACTGATATTCGGAGTTTTCTCGAACTTGTGGGCTATTACCATTGGTTCATCCAGAATTTCTCCAAGATTGCCAAGCCAATGATTGAGGTGTTGAAGCAAAGGAGCGTGTTTGAGTGGTTGAATAAATGTGAGTCAGCTTTTCAAACCTTGAAGAAACTGCTCATGATCGCTCCTGTTCTCCCTCAGCGTGAAGTGGACAAAAGTTTTTACATCTATTACGATGCCTCCCGCATAGACCTCGGATGTGTCCTTATACAAGAGGGCAGATTTGTGGCTTATGCCTCACGTCAGTTGAAGCACCATGAAGAGAACTACCCAATCCATGACTTAGAGCTTGCGGCAGTGGTGCACGCTCTGAAGATTTGGCGCCATTATCTATTGGGAAATTTGTGTCGTATTTATACAGATCACAAAAGTCTCAAATACATCTTCACTCAAGCCGATCTAAACATAAGACAACAAAGATAGCTCGAGTTGATCAAGGATTATGGGCTGAAAGTGCATTATCATCCTAGCAAGGCGAATGTGGTCACCGATGCGTTGAGTCAAATGGCTCAATGAAATTGCATTATGGTCAAACTCGAGAATACCATACTTTGTGATGATTTCTGATGGCTTGGACTCAAGATGGTTCTGGAGGGATTTCTTGCAAACTTGGAGATCAAATCTACCCTCCTGGATGACATCAAAGAAGCTCAGAAGGATGACAAGGGCATGGCCCAAATCCGAGACAAAATGAAGGAAGGCAAGGCTATTTGTTTCTCTGAGGACGATCAAGGTGTCTTGTGATTTGGGAACCAGCTAGTGGTCCCGAGAGTTGACATATTGGGGAAGAAAATTCTGGATGAAGCTCATGACTCTTTGATATTCATTCATCCAGGGAGTACTAAGATGTACCAAGACCTCAAGCCCAAATTTTGGTGGACTCGCATGAAGCAAGAGATCACTTGATACGTTGTTGAATGTGATGTCTACCGAAGGGTGAAAGCTAAACATCTCAAGCCAGTCAGTACACTCCAGCTTTTGCCTATTCCCTCCTGGAAGTGGGAGGAGATCGGAATGGACTTTATTACTGGATTTCTGAAGACCTTAAATGGATATGACTCGACTTGGGTCATTGTGGACCGATTGACATAGTCCGCTCATTTCATTCCTGTAAAGACCAAGTATTTGGTCAAGCGATATGTGAAACTATACCTCACTCGAATTATTTGCCTCCATGGGATTCCGAAGAAGATCATTTCTAATTGAGGCACTCAGTTCACTTCTCATTTCTAGAGAAGCCTTCATGAGGCATGGGAACCAAGCTCTTTCATAGCACCGCTTACCACCCTCAGACCGATGGTCAAACTGAATGGGTGAACCAAATTCTAGAAGATATGTTTCGAGCTTGTGTGCTCACGTATGGGAAGAAGTGGGAGACTTGATTGCCATTCGCCGAGTTCTCATACAACAATAGATATCTATCAAGTATTGAGATATCCCCGTTTGAAGCTCTCTATGGTCGTAGATGCTGAAGGCCATTGAATTGGTCTGAATCCGGTGAAAGAGCGTTTCTAGGCCTAGATTTGGTCAAGGAGGCATAAGAGCATGTTCAGACTATTCAGAAGTGTCTCCTCATGGCTCAGTCATGATAGAAGAGCTATGCGGATCGCCACTGGATAGAACTTGTGTTCAAGATTGAAGACTTTACATATCTCAAGGTTCCTCCACTCAAAGGAGTTCGACTCTTTTAAGTCAAAGAAAAGCTAGCACCTTGATATGTGGGACCATTCTAGATTGTTGCCCGGCATGGAGAGGTGGCCTATCAATTGGACTTGCCTCCATGCCTCTCCACAGTTCACAATGTCTTCCACATGTCGCAATGAAGAAATGCCTTCGAGTTTCAATAGAAGTGATCAAAGATGCAAACCAAGAGTTGCAGCCAGATCTTTCATATTGTGAGCGAGCAATCCGAATCTTGATGAAGTGGAACATTAAACTCGACGGCATTCGATTAAGTTCATCAAAGTTTAATGGAGCAATCACACCGAAGATGAAGCAACTTGGGAGCGTGAGGATAAAATCCGCTCCGAATATCCCAAGCTTTTTGATAACTTGTAAATACTGTGTAATTTTTGCACATTGGGACATGTCACATGTCTATATTCATCGCTATGTTGAATGGAGTTTTGTTCCAAAGGTTTGTGCCTAAAATCCACTAAACCGGGAGAGTCATGATCCTAGCGATCTGACCGTTGTTGATCTGCTAGTCTGACCACCAATGTCATTTGGAACTCAAAACTCTCTGCTCCCTGGGCGGTTTGACCGCCCAAGGCCTGTGGTCTAACCAGTGGTTTGTGGTCCGGCTGTCACCACATCATTTGTCTAATCGTAGGAGCCCAAAACTATATGTATAGATTTCGTCTAACCGCCGTTTCCATGGTCTAACCAAGTCATGATCTGACCGAGCCTAGCTGCGGTCTGACCGTCAGTTCACAGAGAGGTACGATGGCTATCTTTTCATTCCATCAATGAAGGTCGACGTGATTCTTTCCCTAATAGCGGAGAATTCTTTTCCATTTCATCGCTAGCACCTTCTCCCTAAGTCTACCAAATCTCGGGATGAGATTCTTTTTTTGTGGGAGGTTTGTCACGTCCCAAAATGCTAATTACATAATTAGGCATGCAATAGTCATTGCAAGTGTTGCACGTGTTTATCTATCAAAAACTACTTCAACATATCTCAAACATCTTAGAGATGGTTTCGAGCATTTTGGAGAATTCCTACATACCTTGGAGAAGGAAATGAATAAAAGGAGGATGATGAGGGGAGACTTAAGAAAATTTCAGCAAAAGAACCCCCTCGCGGTCTGACTGGTGTCACCCACGGTCTGACCAGTGTCACTCACGGTCTGACCGCCAGGTGCGTTTCCACGTGGATTTTCCGTGGTCTGACCGCCAACACACAAAGACTCAGGTTAAGTGGATCGATCACTTTCTTTTGCTCTCTCCCTCTCACTTTTCTCTCACTCTCTCTCTGCATCTGACCCTAGAGAGAGAGAGAGAAAGCTCTACTCGTCGTGTTTGAAGGGCATAGATTGGAGGTGGGAACTCACATGAGCTTCCCAGAGGACTACCCCAAAATTTCCCCCTCTTCTCCCTCGCCTGAGACTCGTTCATCGACCGCAAGCTTCACCACCATTCCAGGAGCCGGTCCACGAATCGGAGCCTCTCCGAAGCATTTCAATCCAATAGAAAGCTTCCATAAGCTGAGGTGAGCTATCCCTACCGTTTCCCTATTGTTTCCGAGCTCGATTCGACCCTCGTGTCATTTAGACCCAAGTTCAACCTAGCCTAGATCCAATCTATAGGGTATTTTTGAGTTTAGCTTGGTGAATGATGTCCAAATCACTTTAGAAACACTTCACTAGTCTCATAGAGCATTCTGGTACCTTTTATTATCGAACGTTTCACCAGAATCCTCACTGGTGACCCTGCAAAGGTGATGTCGACAAGGTCTGATGGTCTGACAGCCGCTAGGGCCGGTTTGATGCCAGTTGGGATCAGAGAATTCAAGTTGAAAACTTATACATGAGTCTGACCGCCACTTGGGCCGGTCTAACCGTTGGTGGGTGGTCTGACCACCATCATGCCTACGGTTAGGCCGTTAGAGACCAAAACTCTCTGCTAGCCGTTGGTCAGACCGTCACCTCTACGTCGGTTTGACTGCCAGCCTGTTAAAGCTAGGTATACTTAGGTTACCTTATCTGGAGTTTCAAACTTAAAACCCTAATTGCTTAGCAGTCTTTTGCAAATGTTTTCGAAGCTCGACGCTCTATTATACTTCAAACATGCATCATTTGCGCTTTTTTCCATCGTTCATTTGTTTACGCATTGCATTTTGATTCGTTTAGAGGGCGTTGCACCGTCGGTCTAAGCGAGTGAAGGTGACGCCTACTTTCTGGAGTTTTGCTAGTGTTGCGCGAGAAGTATCAGGCAAACCCTAGAGCAGCAAGGCAAGCATATAAGCATATTGTATCTTTCGATTTGAATTGTGGAGTCTAAAATTGATAAATTATGCTTTATGTAAGTTTGCATGTTCAATGAGTCAATGTCGGGCTTATATGGATATAACCTATGTGATGCATTGTCTTATTTTAGTTATTTGATGATCTATATCCTTGTAGCATTGATAATATTGTTAAGGTCTAACTTGAAAGTTATTCGAAATGCTTAGCAATGCATAGTTCCTCGGTAGAAATCGAACGATGGTGCAACCATTGTTCGCGAGCGTATGACTTACTTATTATTCACGAATATTGATTATTATATCGATGGTTGGATGATATGTGAGGATGAGACGAGATGTGGGTGGTGTTAGGGGTATTTTCTATCCTGAAGGAGTTCCTCGGGTAGTTTGGGAGAGAAGCTCGGGTACCATAGACCGCTTTGCATCGATTAAGCACCGTCTATCGGTGCAATTGACTTTAGCACTTACCATACTCACCACATGCTGATCTATGGTAAGGTAAGCTGAATACCTATATAGTTGTGGTTATTTGGGCCTGAACATCGACGGTGTGAGCGAGCGAGCTTGTAGAGGTACTTGTGGTTGCTCTAGGGGTTAACCAAAGTGGGCTCCACACCGAGCGATGCACGATCCAAGTGGTTAAGGCTTATTGGGCAAGGTTGATATGAGTACCCCTTGTATGGACCTGTGTGGTCATGCAAGCCGTATGATCCTTGAGGCTTATGGGTAAAGTTGCACCCCCTACAGGATGTAAAAATATTTTGAATTATCGCGCTCTCGGTCATGAGCTTGCTACTGTCCATTTGCATCTGTCGTAGAGTTACGAATGTTGAATGGTGATATGGATAGTATGTTGGAAAATATTGATGACTGACTATTGATGTATTGCTATGGTTTCATTTACATTTATGTGCAGGTTAGTAGTTACAGGTTTGAAAGGGTATGCTGGTTATGTTTAGATGCTCACACATATGTGTCTATGTTATGGATGCATATGTTTTAATTAACTCTGTAGTATTTTCCTTACTAATGGCCTAATACATAATCCTTAGAGTCAGGTTATTTATATGTACTCTATATGGATTAAATCTTGCGAGTACCTTCGTACTCAGCTGCTCTATAGGTTTTGCAGGTGAGAAAGAAGTGGTGTTTGACTACTTTATACTCGCTGATGCTAGCGCCGGGAATGAGTTGGCAACTATTCGGAGGTCGTGCTTTTGAAGTGAAGCCTAAGCGCATATGACTTCACCCATCTTTTGTTATTTTTAGCTTTTGTTTTCGCTGCGCAGATTCTCTTTTGCTAGAAGTTGATCAGTTTTAGTATTCTCCTACATCTCTTTTATTATAAATTGTTAAACTTGTAAATAGTTAATAATTTATAATTTAATTTAATTACTCGCTCTTTATTAAGATTGGTTATAATTACTTAGGTTGAAAAGACATGTGTTTTGATCTTAGACACAAAACACGTACTGGGACTACTGAGATGATATTTTAATTAGTCATCAAAGTTATAATTATATAAATAATTAACTTATCGATTAACTAGAATATTATTTAAAGGGTTTTTCATATTAACGCTTATTACGTAAGGAACGAATAGTTTGTACCTCATTCTAGGCACCTGGCAGAGCCACATGTGGCGGCAGGTCGGGTCCGCAACTTAGCATGATCATGATGGACCATGCATCCGTCTGTTGATCGAGAGCAGCGGAGACGACGACGACTCCGGCCAGACCACCTCTGCATAAAGGCGATGCGCAAGGACACACAAACAGGAATAATCATTCCTCGCAGGACTATACACGCACACGTCCGACTATTGTTATATATTGGCATATAGATCAAAGAAACTACCGGTACAGTACCAACTTTTGCAGATATAGTAAAAATCTCAAATCTTTCTTGAAGAAACCAAAAGCCAGCGATGGATGGATTTGATGTGCATATAATTAGGAGATGGATTATTGTGCCATACTGTCACGATGGATGGATTCGATATGCATATAATTAGGAGATGGATTATTGTGCCATACTGCCACTACTAGTACTCTTACATGCATGCCAATTTCGATGCAGCCCATGCATGCATGCATGCAGATTTTCGTAGGTGCAACCAACGCATGCGGGAGTACGTACGTGGTTGAACCAACCTAGCTACACCTTCCAATCAAAAGCCCCAAAGGAGCTAGCTAGGTGGAGGTGGTGAGAATAAGCTCTCATCTGGCTTATCCACCGTGCATCTAGATTAGTATTAACTATAAATTTTAGCCAAAAAACCAACCTCCAATTGATGCTGGCCATGTATGCATGCATTTGTGTAGTACAATATATAATGGCAGTGATCGGAAAGCTTGTAGTAGCAATTTGGCCGTTGAGATCTCATCTGCCCTGCAGCTCTCAGACAGCAAAATCAAAGGTTTACATGCATGTAGGTTGTACGTCCCCAGAACTCAATTTCGTTCTCAAAGGTATCATATATAGCAGAAGGCAGAAAAATCCCTGTGTATTAAGTCCTCTGAAAAAAAAAACTTAATTCACAACGAAACTAATTCTTAAACGCATTCATTTACACCAGCTGGCGTACATTCTTCAATCAGAATTATATTAGAACTTTGTAAAGAAAAAATATGGAAAAATCTGCCTTAATGTAACTTAATGGTGTCTGGGAATATATGTACTACTCGTGTGCGTGTTTATCGACTTATTGGTTCTTTCTATACCTTAATTTCTATAAATATCTTAACCAAAGACATACTATTTTTTTCTGTGGAAATTCGAATTTGATCATATTAACCCATCAATTCTATGAACTGTCTCAATCAGTCAATCGGCTTCTTGATACCACTACTACAGAACATACCATTAGTAGCAATTTAAAATCGTCATTAGTGGCGGGTATGAAATCACCACCGATTACTCGGTACTGATAGTCTGTGACTATCAGTGCCGGTTATAGAACCGGTTAGTGGCTCCAACTGATAGTAATATTTGTTTCCTGCCAATTTCAAATTTTGGTAGTTGCCGTAGTGTGGATTATCATTCCGCCAATTTCAAATTTTGTTAGTTGCCGCCAATAGCGTGCCCATTTTTAAAATTTGGTCGTTGCCACTAATATTGTACGACATATTTATAGACACGCACATATAAATTTAATTCACTAGATGTCATGTTTCATCACCTCATATATACATAAGCACATATAAATTTAAGTCATAAAACCTCAAGTCTCATTACAGTATATATACACCGCATACATATCAAGTTTTATTACAACAATGATAAGAAGTTTAAGATTTCTTGCTAATTGAAGGGTCTAAAGTCTACCTTTTCTTGTTAGATAAAGGTAACGAGAGTGACCACCCAATTTCATTGTACTCGCCGGTTGAACTGATGACTTATTCATTGATGAACCAGTCAAGTTATTCTTGAAGTGCGTTGATTTCAATAGTCAAGAGTCGATCTTGGCCAGCTTGAGGAGCTGTAGTTTCAAGAATTGAATAAATCAATCCTTATGCACACGTATCGGACCGAAAAATTACTCATCAATAGTATGCCGCCTACCTCAGCATCGGTCACCTAGAGTGATGTGTCTTTGGTGAATTCGTGCATGAATTCTATTACATAAAAAACACATAAATTGTTGCCCAGGCCCTGTTTATGGCTGATGTTTAACACTCTTCTTGATGTATCGTGTGTACACTATGTATGTGTGTGATTATTACCATAAGTAGACTTAGATTCAATCAAATCAAAGATTACAAGAGTAATAACGAAATGATCGAGTTTACCTTTGTAGTAAGTCAATGATGGATTTGTAGGTTTTATTGGATCCTCCTTATCATTCAGCCAGACATTAGCAAGATCATTCATGATTAGTTGGTCCTAATTTCTAATGTTGTATTGCTAAAAAAGAGTAGAACATTCATGGAGCGAAACATATACCCAAAGTGGTAGGGTAAAAGTATGTATTTCTTCAATTGTAGCTCCAGAATACACTCCAATGTATAGTCCTCAAATTCTTTTGGTTAGGTTCAGATCGTTGTCGAGTTTACTTTATGCGGGTTGATAAATCCCACATGGTGGATGCCATCCATCCTGCATTTGTGTACCTCTATTCTACACAAGAAATAAGTTAAGATATTCAATCTAATGATACAAAAATATATACTGTGAATTATACCTATATGACACTTACAGAGTCCAGCAACTCATGATAGATACGTTGTGGGCACCTTGCTGGTACACTTGATACATTTCCTCAAATAATATAAAAATAGTGCCGTCCCTGCGGATAAAATCCCGATGCTTGTATCTAGCCTCGGACATTTGTCTACCCTCCCTCGACTCCTTCATGTACCACGCATGGAATTTTCAAAGTTGAAATGTTAGGTTATTCCATACGTCTGGCTCGACCAATAGTTCGCCTAGCTTAAATTTCCATCTCTCGGTTGCTTTTTGTGAATGACTCGTCTAGAAGTTGCTCTCTTGTTATTTTGGATTCTTTAAGAAATCTTTCTAAATTTTTTTCTTGTAGTATTTGTTCGATCGTAGACTCCTTCAGTTATTTCTTTCTATTGATGCGCGCGTAGTCTGATTTACATGTAGGCTCAACAGGTGTGGCCATCTTTAAGAAAAACTGATGTGTTCCTGCATGGATTGGTATTTTGTTCTTATGCTCTGACTTTTACAAGAATTTCTTGACACTGGCATTCACTATCACTCTAGTTTCCTCTTCAGTTTATTCACGAGGCAACTTCTCAGGTGCTGCCACCTTAGGTGGCCTTTGCTTCTAGGATGAAGTCAATTTCTGAGATGAATTCAAATTCTTAGATTGTGCATGTGTTGTTGACTTCGAAGGTGGAGGAGTTGGCTCTCTTAGTGGCAGTGGTGGTGACTTCCGTGAGGGAGGAGTTGAAGATCTTCTTGGTGATGGTGGTGGTGGCAGCGACCATGGAGGAGTTAGAGATCCTATGTGTGGTGGGAAGGTTCTTGGTGAGTCTGACTCCGCATTAGACAACTCGTCTGTTTTTTCTTCAAACACTATGTAGTGCTTGTGCCACAGAACAAAACCACCTACGTTTGATCTGAGCCTCTTGGAACCTGTCTCTCCGGGGTAATCCATGTCAATCTTACAGTACGGCCTTCGTACAGATTCCATGTTGTCACGTCCCGAAATCCGTAATTGTGTGTTTTAATCCTAAAACATGCAATTTCAGCTTCATGTTCCAGTTTGGGTCACTGGAGCACCTCACTTTGAATCAATGAGGTGGGAGAAGGAAACTAAGAGAAATAAAGGAGCTAGAAGCAAGTCTGGACTTTTCCTCTAGGTAAATGGGGCCCACTTGGGTGGAAAATATCTCTCTATAGGTGGGCAACAACACTCTCTCTCCCCCTCAACTTGCCCATACGTACTACTCACCCACTCCACCAGATAAGGCTTTTTGAGGAAGCAAGTTGGAGTTGGCTGTCTCTCACTCACTCTCTTAGGCTTCCTTTTCCCCCTTTGGATCCCTACCTCTGGGAGCAAGATCAAGGTACGTATGTGGTACTCACGTGACCACCAGCTCAAGGACTACTCGTCCATCCAATTCATTTTCAGTTTCCCCGAAGGAATTCGAGCTGGTTCTGAACTTGTTTGGTGTTCTTTGGGAGAAGAAGGAAGCAGCAGTTTTTCCTCTCTTCTCCAAGCCATTTTCCGTCGTTTCCTCCTTCAACTGGCGGTCACCAACCTCAGCAAAGGACATTGGGTGAGTCTGCTAGGCTGCCATAGCAAGTATGCTCATTTTGGTTGGATAGATCTTGAATCTGGAGCTAGGGTTGCAAAGTTCTTAAAGTTCTTCAGTCTGGGAACAAATGAGAATTTATGTGGATTTGAGTTAGGAATCATGTTGCTAGGCGGTTGAGCAAAGTCTAGACTCTGTACACCCTCCTAGGCATTTTTACTTTTGGTTTAGAGAGACTCCTAGGTTAGTTTAGCCCAGTTATTCCCCTCGTAATGGCTGCTGTTCTGGAGCTGCACGAGGCTGATTTTACTGTTCATCACGAAGAATTGTAGCCCCAGCACTCCGGGTGCTGTTTATCCCCGGGTACCTAGTACTGTTCACCCGACCACTACGGGTGCTGTTCATCTCGAGTACTGTAGCACTCCGGGTACTGTTCGCTCGAGCACTCCGGGGAGGTACTGTTTACCCTAGCACTTCGGATACTGTTCATCTCGAGTACTGTAGTGCTCCTGAGGGTACTGTTCACCCCGAGCACGGGTCATCCCGAGTACCGAGCACTGTAGCAGTGCCGTAGGTCGGTTATCAGGTTTTTTTGCAAGCTGGTAGCTTGTAAAATTCATAGTTAATTCGTACGAACTTTAAACTTCATGAGACCAGTTGCGTTGGCTTTGTATGAACAAGAACTACATGTTAAAAATGTTGAAACTCATTAAATACGTTCTGAGAATTTATTTATTAATTAAATGTATTTCAGCTTAGTTAAAGCATAAATAGTCAATGCCATGTTCAAAAATTGTGAGACCACTTGGAAAACTCTTGTTTTGGACAGTGCGATCTAGGAAAAATATTTTCATGTATTGTGGAGCATATTTTTCTTATATGGTCGTATTTCATACATGCTCATTACATTGCACGCGTTGCTCTCTATAGTGAACGCCGATCCGTCGATCCCGGAGGCCGTGGGCGATCGTGAGGCACCCACCTTTCTGATCCAGGGCAGCAAGGCAAGCATCTATCATATTGCACCGTGTCAATTCAAAATCTAATATGTTATCTACGCTTATGTATACATTGCATGTGTCGGGTACCGAGTTGGGTAGAACCTATGCCGATGCATTCTCCCATTTCGGTCATGTGTCATGTGTTATTCCTTGGAGCCTAGTGGTGTCGTCGAGGTCTAATTATAGTTCGCTATGCTTAGTGGTACTTAGGCTTTCCGGTAGAAGTCGACGACGGCGTCCACCGTTGTCGCGAGCCTAGGGCTTATTACTTGTTCACACTTATGGTTGTGTTGATGATGAGTCGGTTTGGTGAGTGGTGAGTTGAGACGAGGTGTGGGCGGTGTTAGGGGTGTCATCTGCTCACGAGGAGTCCTCAGGCAGTTCGGGGAGGGAACCCGGATACCGTAGACCGCTTGTACCGGTTAAGCACCGACAGTCGGTGTAGTCGGCTTTAGCACTTACCTTAGTCACCACATGCTGATATAATGGTAGGCAAGCTGATTACCTTCGCAGACGTGGTCATGTCGGCCTCGTCATAGACGGTGTGAGTCTGGTTTGAGTCCGGGCTTTTAGCGGTATTAGTTTGCTCGGGGAGTAGTTCTAATACCGCCATGCCGAGCTATGGTTGATCCACATGGTTGGGCCTGGTTGGGAAAGGTTGTTACGGGTACCCCTTGTGTGCATCTTAGCGGGTGGCACAAGCCGTATGGTCCCTGTGTCGTGTGGGTCCTGGAGTATCCCCCTGCAGGGTGTATAATCAGTTCGAACTACCGCGCTCTCGGTCATGAGCATCGCTATCGCTTATCTCCACCGAGCGACCATGTTTTGGTCGTAGAGTTTCGATGTGGGTTGTGGCATGGTTGGATTGGGGTGGTTTGGTCGGTATGTGGTTGGTGGTTTGGTGGGAATGGTTTACTTTTATACACTTGTTGTTCATATATCTGTTCTGATCAGTTTGTTGGCAGGGTTTGAGTCGGTGGTTGGTTAAGTCAGTTGCTTACACCTAGAGTTTAGGTTGCTTACCGCTTAATGAACTTAAACATGTTTTAAATCCTTGCTACAGCTTTAAATGCATGATCTTTGGAGTCGAGAATATATATACTCATACTGTGTAAGACTTGCTAGTACCTTCGTACTAAGGGGTGCTGCCCTTAAGTTGCTTTCAGGTTCGCAGGTTGGCGAGGAAGAGGCAGTGTTCGGCTACTTTGTGCCTGCCGATCAGGGTGGCGGGCAGGAGTAGCACCTTCTACTCCGAACTCTGGCGCTTTTGGTATGGAGCCTAAGGGCATACGGCTCCATACTCTTTTGTTGTATAGGCTTTTCTTCCGCTGCATAGTTGTTGTTGTTCCTCTTTTGTTGTAAATTGTGGAAGCAGTTGCATGTTTAATAATTGTAATCCAGTTTAATTATTTGCTCTCTATTAAACTGTGTTGTGATATTTGAGTTGGAAGGCATGTGTTCTGATCCTGGACACAAAACACGTGCCGGGACTACCGGAATGGTATTCTGGTTAATCGTCGAGGTTGTGATTATGAATAATGATCCTCCTGATGATTAATTAGAATACTATTTGGACGGTTCCTCACAGCTTGGTATCAGAGCCTGGTTTAATTTAGTAGCCTAAACCTAATTAGTGCGTTGTTTAGTAAGTCGACAACTCCACCTAAACAACCCACAATTTATGTTTATGCCTCTTCATGTTTAATATGTATTGAACTGCTATCGTTTATGCCCCTAAGTTAAAATGCGTTTTATGAGTGGCGCTTATATGCCTTATACCACATTGTTTCGCTTTTGACCCTGCATTGATTCATGTTGAGCATTGCATCTTCGGCTTTGCATCGTCGGAAGGTAAGGTACGACGCTCGGTGGCAGTTAATCACCGAGGGCTCAGCCGGATGCGAGGCAGGGGACCGACGTGTCCCGTACGGCGATCCGTACGGGAAGTGAATACGCTAGCAATAGCGTATGAACATCCACCATGCGATGGGAGACATGGTCGTCTACTCGTGTGGCGTTTACACGAGATGTCCCGTAGGGTCTACGGGAAGTGAATACGTCGTTGTCGACGTATGGATTGTCACTTGTATGGTATGTGGTACAAGGGCCGTTCACGCTCTTACTCTTTCTAGCGCGAACGGTACGTTCTGGATGTTATAAACTGCCTGTGATTTTGATGCTTGCAGGTGCGGTTCTTATTTTGAGAAAGAAGCGGTAGCTAGGTTCGAGCATGCATCATTTCATGGCATTCATGCATGCATTCATATTTATACATGTATTACGGGATTCTAACAATATATCCGGCGAATGCATTGTGCTGAGTCGGAATTTGACGTTTCCCCCTTTTGTTTTACATTTCAGAATGGTTGTCACTCGGCGTGGTGGGGAGGTTCCGGAGGGTTCCGGTCAGAACAACCCTCCTCCACCGCCGACCATGGCGGATGTGCTCATGCAAATCGAGCAGAACCGCCAAGCGAATCACGCTCTCCTCTAGACGAACCAAGCGCTCCTGGAGGCTCTCGTGCGCAACGCGGCTCCTCATGGAGGAGGTGGGGCCGTGCGCCGAGACGACTTCTCGGACTTTTTGTGGACTCAGCCGCCGGTCTTCTCGCGAGCTGAGGATCCTCTGGATGCTGATCACTGGCTCCGGACGATCGAGCAGAAGCTCGCCCTTCTTCGCTGTGAGGATCACGAGAAGGCGCTCTTCGCCGCCCATCAGCTTCAGGGCCCGGCGGGTGCGTGGTGGTCTGGCTTTCTGGCCATGCACCCCGCCGATCACCGCGTGTCATGGGCGGAGTTTCGCGAGGCCTTCCGCTCGTTTCACATACCGAGTGGCCTCATGGAGGCTAAGAGGCGGGAGTTTGAGGACCTCAAGCAAAGAGGTCGGGCGGTGATGGAGTACGTGCAGGTGTTCAACCACCTTGCACAATACGCTACCGAGGAGGTCAGCACGGATGCGCGCAGGCAGCGCCGCTTCGTGAATGGCCTGAACTCGAAGATGCAGGACCGATTGTCCGCGCATAAGTTCGCCGACTTCAACGAGTTGGTGAGCACGTCGATCACGGTGGAGCTCAAGTATAAGAGCCACCAAGAGGAGAAGAGGCGGAAGAGGGGTTCCTCGTCTTCTGTGGGTGGGAGCTCGCAACGCGCCCGCACTGAGAGTCAGCCTCCACAGTCTCAGGTGCCGTCGGCTGGCTACCCACGACCGATGTGGTTTGTACCACGTCCTGCGTTCTCCGCTCCACAGGGGCAGGCTGCACGACCAGCCGGCTCCCAAGTGAGCGTGACCGGTGGCTCAGGCGGTCCGTGCTTCAACTGCGGCCGCGTCGGCCATTTCTCAAGGGAGTGCCCGTATCCGAGGCCGGGAGCCGCGGTGAGTGCCCCGCGACCACCGCCGGCTTAGTCAGCACCGCAGTCTTTGCAGGCGACTCACGTTCCCAAGCGTTGTCGAGCTCGCCACACTACCGCCGACGAGGTTCAGGAGGGTGACACCGTCCTGATGGGTACGTTGGATATGAGTTTCAACTCTGACATCTTTTCTGCAGTGGTTTTGTTTGATTCAGGAGCCTCTCACTCCTTTATATCTTCGGATTATGTTTGGAAGAGTGGGTTGAGAGTCAGTGCTACCCACACGCCGTATCTTATAGACGCCCCGGGGGCCAAAGTTCTAATCAACCACTGTGTGAATAAAGCGGCGGTAATTGTCAACGAAGTGCCCTTCTTTGTCAATCTGTTAGTGATGAACTCGAAGGGAATTGATGTTATTCTGGGAATGAATTGGCTCTCCAAGAACAAGGCTGTGTTGGACTGTGCTCGACGGACCGTCACCCTCAATGGTCTGTCAGGTACTCGGGTCGAGTTGAAGCTAAAGGGTGTCAAATCCTGCCTGTTCGCCATAAAGGCTGTCCCCACCAGGATTATGAAGACCATTCCTGTGGTGTGGGAATTTCCGGATGTCTTTCCGGATGAGTTGCCTGGAATGCCGCCTGGCAGGGCAGTGGAGTTCTCTATTGACCTCGTGCCCGGTGCGGTCCCGGTTTCAAAGAAGATGTACAAGATGTCGCCAATTGAGCTAGTTGAGCTGAAGAAGCAGATTCAGGAGCTGCTGGCGAAGGGTTTCATTCGTCCGAGTTCCTCACCTTGGGGATGCTCGACTCTATTCGTGAAGAATAAGGATGACACTCTCCGGATGTGTGTTGATTACCGTCCGCTGAATGCAGTCACGGTGAAGAATGTGTATCCGCTTCCTAGGATTGACATCTTGTTTGATCAGTTGACTGGAGCCCGAGTCTTCTCAAAGATTGACTTGAGGCTGGGCTATCACCAGATCAAAGTTCGGCCAGAGGATATTCCAAAGACGGCGTTCTCTACTCGATACGGCTTGTATGAGTTCACCGTTATGTCGTTTGGCTTGACTAATGCGCCGGCTTTCTTTATGTACCTCATGAACTCGGTGTTCATGGAGGAGTTGGACAAGTTTGTCGTGGTTTTCATCGACGACATTCTGATATACTCCAAGACTGAGCAAGAACACATTGGGCACCTCCGTATTGTTCTGGGCAGACTCCGAGAGCATTAGCTGTACGCCAAGTTTAGCAAGTGTGAGTTCTGGCTCAGGGAGGTGGCCTTTCTGGGACATGTTCTATCAGAGAACGGGGTGGCAGTTGACCCGAGCAAGGTGCAGGATGTGCTCGACTGGGTTCAGCCCCAGAATGTTAGTGAGATCCAGAGTTTTCTTGGACTTGCAGGCTATTACTGCCGGTTCATCAAGAACTTCTCCAAGGTTGCGAAGCCGATGACTGAGTTGTTGAAGCAAGGCAGCGTGTTTGAGTGGTCAGATGCCTGTGAGTCTGCCTTCCAGACATTGAAGAAGCTGCTCACGACCGCTCCAGTGCTTGCTCAGCCTGATGTGACCAGAGGGTTTGATGTGTATTGCGACGCGTCCGGCATCGGTCTCGGCTGTGTTTTGATGCAGGAGCACCGAGTCGTTGCATATGCATCCCGACAGCTGAAGCGTCACGAGGAGAACTATCCGACACATGATCTTGAACTTGCAGCTGTCGTGCACGCTCTGAAGATGTGGTGCCACTACTTGATGGGCAACTTGTGCCGTATCTACACGGATCACAAGAGCTTGAAGTACATCTTCACGTAGGCAGATTTGAACATGAGGCAGCGCAGGTGGCTTGAGTTGATCAAAGACTACGAGCTGGAGGTTCACTACCATCCTGGCAAGGCGAATGTGGTCACCGATGCTTTGAGTCGAAGGGCTCATTGTCACTGTCTTATAGCCTCGCCGATGGATTCCACGTTATGTGATGATTTCCGGCGTCTTGGGCTTGATATGGTGTCGGATGGTTTTATTGCCAATCTCGAAATCAAGTCCACGCTCATTGATGAGATTAAGGCTGCACAGAGGGATGATAAGGGTATGGCCCGAATTCGAGAGAAGAGGAAGATCGGGCAGGCCTTGTGCTTTACTGAGGATGATCAAGGCGTTATCTGGTTTGGGGACCGTCTAGTGGTTCCGAGGGTCGAGGCGCTGAGGAAGAAGATCCTTGATGAGGCTCATGATTCGTTGCTGTCCATTCACCCTGGCAGTACGAAGATGTATCAGGATTTGAAACCCCGTTTCTGGTGGACTCGCATGAAGCGGGAGATTGCTAGGTATGTGTCTGAGTGCGACGTCTGCCGAAGGGTGAAGGCTGAACACATCAAGCCTGCCGGCACACTCCAGCCTTTGCCCATTCCATCTTGGAAGTGGGAAGAAGTTGGGATGGATTTCATTACCGGCTTACCAAAGACTTCAAGTGGGTTGGGTATGACTCTATTTGGGTCATCGTGGACCGGTTGACAAAGTCCGCGCATTTCCTTCCTGTCAAGACCACTTATTCTGCTAAGCAGTATGCGGAGTTGTACCTCACTAGAATTGTTTGTCTCCATGGAGTGCCGAAGAAGATCGTTTCTGATCGGGGTACACAGTTTACTTCTCATTTCTGGAGAAATTTCCAGGAGGCTATGGAAACCGAGTTGTTCCACGGCACGGCGTATCACCCGCAGACGGATGGTCAGACGGAGAGGGTAAATCAGATTCTCGAAGATATGCTCCATGCTTGTGTGCTCACTTATGGGAAGAAGTGGGACATATGCCTGCCGTTCGCGGAATTTTCGTATAACAACAGTTTCCAGGCTAGTATTGAATGGCGCCATTCGAGGCCCTTTATGGTCGGAGGTGCCGTACGCCACTGAATTGGTCTGAATCCTGTGAGCGGGCTTTTCTGGGTCCGGATTTGGTCAAGGAGGCAGAAGACCATGTCCAGAATATCCGCAAGAGTATTCTCACGGCCCAGTCTAGGCAGAAGAGCTATGCGGATCGACATCGCCGAGAGCTCACATTTGAGGTGGGGGATCACGTGTACCTGAAGGTCTCACCTCTCAAAGGCGTTCGTCGATTCCAAGTCCGAGGCAAATTGGCGCCTCGGTATGTTGGCCCATTTCAGATTCTTGCTCGGCGTGGAGAGGTCGCGTACCAGTTGGACTTGCCTCCGTCTCTCTCCGCCGTACACAATGTGTTCCATGTGTCACAATTGAAGAAGTGTCTCCGAGTCCCGACGGAAGTCGTTGATGTTGCACCCCAAGAGTTGCAACCGAATTTGACATATTGTAAGCGACCAATTTGTATCTTGGATGAAGCCGAGCGCAAGACACGGCGCCATTCTATCAAATTCCTGAAAGTCCAATGGAGCAACCATACAGAAGCCGAAGCGACATGGGAGCGGGAAGATAAGCTCTGCTCCGAGTATCCTGAGTTCTTTGAGGACTTGTGAAAGATGTCGTAATATGGCATATTTGGAATCTCTCACATGAGTGTGCTCATCGTTCTCTCCCCGACTCGTACTGAATCTCGGGACGAGATTCTTTTTAGGGGGGGAGGTTTGTCACGTCCCGAAATCCGTAATTGTGTGTTTTAATCCTAAAACATGCAATTTCAGCTTCATGTTCCAGTTTGGGTCACTGGAGCATCTCACTTTGAATCAATGAGGTGGGAGAAGGAAACTAAGAGAAATAAAGGAGCAAGAAGCAAGTCTGGACTTCTCCTCTAGGTAAATGGGGCCCACTTGGGTGGAAAATATCTCTCTATAGGTGGGCAACAACACTCTCTCTCCCCCTCAACTTGCCCATACATACTACTCACCCACTCCACCAGATAAGACTTTTTGAGGAAGCAAGTTGGAGTTGGCTGTCTCTCACTCTCTCTCTTAGGCTCCTTTTTTCCCCTTTGGATCCCTACCTCTGGGAGCAAGATCAAAGTACGTATGTGGTACTCACGTGACCACCAGCTCAAGGACTACTCGTCCATCCAATTCATTTTCAGTTTCCCCGAAGGAATTCGAGCTGGTTCTGAACTTGTTTGGTGTTTTTTGGGAGAAGCAAGGAAGCAGCAGTTTTTCCTCTCTTCTCCAAGCCATTTTCCGTCGTTTCCTCCTTCAACTGGCGGTCACCAACCTCAGCAAAGGACATTGGGTGAGTCTGCTAGGCTTCCATGGCAAGTATGCTCATTTTGGTTGGATAGCTCTTGAATCTGGAACTAGGGTTGCAAAGTTCTTAAAGTTCTTCAGTCTGGGAACAAATGAGGATTTATGTGGATTTGAGTTAGGAATCATGTTGCTAGGCGGTTGAGCAAAGTCTAGACTCTGTACATCCTCCTAGGCATTTTTACTTTTGGTTTAGAGAGACTCTCAGGTTAGTTTAGCCCAGTTTTTCCCCTCGTAATGGCTGCTGTTCTGGAGCTGCACGAGGCTGATTTTACTGTTCATCCCGAAGCACTGTAGCCCCCGAGCACTCCGGTGCTGTTTATCCCCGGGTACCCGAGTACTGTTCACCCTAGCTGGTAGCTTGTAAAATTCATAGTTAATTTGTACGAACTCCAAACTTCATGAGACCAGTTGCGTTGGCTTCGTATGAATATGAACTACATGTTAAAAATGTTGAAACTCATTAAATACGTTCTGAGAATTTATTTATTAATTAAATGTATTTCAGCTTAGTTAAAGCACAAATAGCCAATGCCATGTTCGAAAGTTGTGAGACCACTTGGAAAACTCTTGTTTTGGACAGTGCGATCTAGGAAAAATATTTTCATGTATTGTGGAGCATATTTTTCTTATATGGTCGCATTTCATACATGCTCATTACATTGCACGCGTTGCTCTCTATAGTGAACGCCGATCCATCGATCCTGGAGGCCGTGGGCGATCGTGAGGCGCCCCACCTTTCTGATCCAGGGCAGCAAGGCAAGCATCTATCATATTGCACCGTGTCAATTCAAAATCTAATATGTTATCTACGCTTATGTATACATTGCATGTGTCGGGTTCCGAGTTGGGTAGAACCTATGCCGATGCATTCTCCCATTTTGGTCATGTGTCATGTGTTATTCCTTGGAGCCTAGTGGTGTCATCGAGGTCTAATTATAGTTCGCTATGCTTAGTGGTACTTAGGCTTTCCGGTAGAAGTCGACAACGGCGTCCACCGTTGTCGCGAGCCTAGGGCTTATTACTTGTTCACACTTATGGTTGTGTTGATGATGAGTCGGTTTGGTGAGTGGTGAGTTGAGACGAGGTGTGGGCGGTGTTAGGGGTGTCATCTGCTCATGAGGAGTCCTCAGGCAGTTCGGGGAGGGAACCCGGATACCGTAGACCGCTTGTACCGGTTAAGCACCGACCGTCGGTGTAGTCGGCTTTAGCACTTACCTTACTCACCACATGCTGATATAATGGTACGCGAGCTGATTACTTTTGCAGACGTGGTCATGTGGGCCTCGTGATAGACGGTGTGAGTCCGGTTTGAGTCCGGGCTTTTAGCGGTATTAGTTTGCTCGGGGAGTAGTTCTAATACCGCCATGCCGAGCTATGGTTGATCCACATGGTTGGGCCTGGTTGGGAAAGGTTGTCACGGGTACCCCCTTGTGTGCATCTTAGCGGGTGGCACAAGCCGTATGGTCACTGTGTCGTGTGGGTCCAGGAGTATCCCCCTGCAGGGTGTATAATCAGTTCGAACTGCCGCGCTCTCGGTCATGAGCATCGCTATCGCTTATCTCCACCGAGCGACCATGTTTTGGTCGTAGAGTTTCGATGTGGGTTGTGGCATGGTTGTATTGGGGTGGTTTGGTTGGTATGTGGTTGGTGGTTTGGTGGGAATGGTTTGCTTTTATACACTTGTTGTTCATATATATGTTCTGATCAGTTTGTTGGCAGGGTTTGAGTCGGTGGTTGGTTAAGTCAGTTGCTTACACCTAGAGTTTAGGTTGCTTACTGCTTAATGAACTTAAACATGTTTTAAATCCTTGCTACAGCTTTAAATGCATTATCCTTGGAGTCGAGAATATATATACTCATACTGTGTAAGACTTGCTAGTACCTTCGTACTAAGGGGTGCTGCCCTTAAGTTGCTTTCAGGTTTGCAGGTTGGCGAGGAAGAGGCAGTGTTCAGCTACTTTGTGCCTGCCGATCAGGGTGGCGGGCAGGAGTAGCACCTTCTACTCCGAACTCCGGCGCTTTTGGTATGGAGCCTAAGGGCATACGACTCCATACTCTTTTGTTGTATAGGTTTTTCTTCCGCTGCATAGTTGTTGTTGTTCCTCTTTTGTTGTAAATTGTGGAAGTAGTTGCATGTTTAATAATTGTAATCTAGTTTAATTATTTGCTCTCTATTAAACTGTGTTGTGATATTTGAGTTGGAAGGCATGTGTTCCGATCCTGGACACAAAACACGTGCCGGGACTACCGGAATGGTATTCTGGTTAATCGTCGAGGTTGTGATTATGAATAATGATCCTCCTGATGATTAATTAGAATACTATTTGGACGGTTCCTCACACACGTGGACCTTGGCGTATCCCCGAGGTATCAGGAGATCATTGAAGAGAGCCCATTCCACGCATTGGTCAACCTACCCCATAGCTACCGTGGTGATAATGTTCAAGGTGGGCACGACAAACTTTCACACTTTGCTTTCTATAATGTTGTCCATGGGGTAACGAGTCAAGTCTTCTTCGGCAAACCCCATGGATGCGCAGCTGCTCCGACGACCACTAGCGCTCAAAGCATTATCTTCAGCTTGCTACTGCCTGTTTCCTTGCTGAAGTGCTTTCTTTGATTTTGGCATTGTCATCTGTCTCTCTTGTACAAGTTCTTGTTCTACTAAAGCCAATACCTCTACCAATTGTTCTCTAATTCTCTTCCAACTCCTGTAACTTTTGGCATCTTCTAGGAATCCCTCTTTCTAAGGAACCACACCCTTGCCTCTAGTGTGACCTGGGTGCTCATTGGTTCTCAGTGCCAAGGTTAGCTAGTCTTTCTCCCTTTCTAGCCTGAAAGAGCCTTGTGAAGACTGTACATGAGCATATATAATTCTTTGAGTTGCTTCTTATTCTCTGTCACTTTTGAAGATTAGGTTGCCCTTTGCTGACAAAGTCACCCATCTTACGTACAGATAGTGCTTCTCTCATTCAATCCAGTTAGTCATCGCAAGTGTGACACCATCGCGGGTTAGTTGTTCTTCCATCTCTTCCCACTCATCATATTTGCTCACATACCCACACAAGCTAGTTCTATGGGGGGGGGGGTATAAGTTCTTGTGGAAGTTAGCCTTATTTGCCTCACTTAGCTATTATGCTTCCTCTGAAAGCTTGTACTCTATGAAATCAGTCTAAAATGGTTCTACCATCACATAATTCTCCCATTTTAGTGTCCAACCCTTCAAGTAATTATCTCTCCATAGTTTACCCTTGAAAGTCCTGAACGCGATGCCCATTGTTGATATGGCACCACTCTTCGCTTTGGCCATACTGCGTCCTTCAAGGTATTCAAACTTTGCCGCCAACTTGCCCCATATCAAATCCTTGATATTATCAGGAACCACCCACTTCTTACCTTGTCTTCCTCTCAAACTTCTATAGGTGACCGCAACATGGTTTTGTGGGCAAATGAGACACCTGATTGTTGTCTTAAACGGCCCCAGAACATTTTAGGTCTTGTGGGCTCTCCGACTGAATAAACCTCTATGATGACAAAACATCCCTTGGGCATCCTGCTAGTACCTCATCCACTCCTCTCTTGTCTGAACGTCTCACCCTCTAGAGCATCAGCATCAGGATCGATCTCACCATCTAGAGCATCATCTTCGGTCGTGCCCTGTGTAGCATTAGCGTCTGTCTCAACCTCAAGTTGATCCATGTTGAGGTACGCACTCGGGATACCGTCTCCCATCTGGTCCACCTTAATGTTTGCAGGCTCGTTTTGTACCGATGCTAGACCCAGGTCTGAAGAGGGGCCTTGTATTTGAGGGGGGACGAGGCTGTACGTGGCGGTTGGATTTTGTACATGTCATTCATACATAAAAAATCAATAATATGAAATTCTAATTACATGAAGTCTTGAATTACATAGAACTGTAAATACATAAAAATTATAAAATACATGTTATGATTTACATGCCAAATATATATTCATATTATGACATCTTAACTGAAATACATGTACAATTCACTAAATACATGTAAAATTCACTAAATACTTGAAAAATTCTAAATACATGTAAAATAATGCCTTCGAGACTTCAACGATCAAATTCAGGATCTCGAAACTGGTTTCAAAAAACAAGCACACATAGTTTCCTTGTTAATAACAAATAATGATCAAATTCAGGATCTCGAAGCTGGTTTCATACATGAATAGCTAGACCAAAATTGATTCTTTTTTTACCATTCTCTTTGTTGAAGTGCATATGTACACTTCTGGGTGTCAATTAGAATTGCAATAATTTGCGCAACAAAATTTTGAGGAAAATCCCACAAAACAGCAGAACTTGTAATCTCTCCCCTCCTTCACCCACCACACCAATTTGCAGAGCAATTTCAAAGCAGAAAGCAGTTTAAATTTCTACATAACATTTTAAAGTGGTTGCTACAACACTCATTTGTAACTTGTAATCTCTACCCTCCTTTTCCCCTTCTTCATCTGTTCCCATGCATGTACTAGAACTTTCTCAAAAAATAGGTAATGGCCTCCCCTCCCAACTTCCTCAAAAAATATGCAGACCACTGCAGTGACCATAGTGGTTTGGTTGGCATCAAGAAGAGCTACGGTGGTTGCAACAAGGTGACTGGCAAGGTAGTGGCAATGTGAACAGCCATGATAGAATCATAAATGATGAACAACAGTCACGAAAAATGTCAAGAGGCGCCCAATAAGGACTTAATATTGAATGGCAGTGGAGGTGGCACGGTAATGAACTTATATCAGAAACAAGGATGCAGTGACTATAATAAGTATGCATCTTAAATATAAACAATTTTTATTCAAAATTAGTACCTAAACAACTAGGTAATGAATAGCTATTGCATCAACAGCTCAAACATGGTGAGATGTCCATTCAATCGAGCAGTATAAGCATTCAGGGAAAATAAAATAGAATAGTGAATATTGTACAAGCCAGAGAACACAATGTGTGTAGAACAATGACATTAACCAGCACAAGGAGTGCAAATCTGATTACTATTCATGTAGGAGGAGGTGGTGACGCATCGGCGCGGCATGCGGCAGAGTGTAGAGGAGACGACGACTGGTTGCGGGGAGACGCATCGGGGAGGAGGAGGGGAGGCAGCGACGAAGCGTGCGGTAGAGTGTAGAGGAGGTGGTGGCATCGGGAAGAGGCGACGACCGACTACGGGGCGGCACGTCAGGAGGAAGCAGCGGTGTGGCACGCGGTAGAGCACATAAGAGGTGGTGGCGTAGGGAGAAGAGCGTAGAGGAGGCAGCAACATTAGGAGAAGAACGCAGAGGAGGCGGTTGAATGGAGCGAGCGAGGCCTGCGACTAAGTGACGGCTTTATAGAGATAAAGCTGCCGGTTCTAAGTAGCAACCGGCACTAATACATGTATCAGTGCAGGTTCTAGGTATAAACCAACACTAATGATTTTTTTCCTAGGAAATATTCTTCTATTACATATTCACCGCCGGATAGTCTGACATTGAAGGCATTGTAGGATGATTCGGTGTTCACGAAAAGGGCAACACTAGAGTATTCATTGCAACAGTAGCTCAGCGCCTCCTTCTTCCTCTCTGCCAGCCACCACTGCGAACTCCCTCACCCTGCCGTCAAACTTTCGGCCACCGACTCCCACCCCACGACCTCCCCGAGGTGAAGCATGCCTCCTCCTTCCTCTCCACTGGCAGCCACCGTGAACTCCCCCACCCGACCATCGATCTCCTGGCCGCCAACCCGTCCCTCGAATTCGAGACCACGGTGAGCTTCACCGTAGCCTAGGGAACCTCACCGCCCCTTCCTTTTCCCCTCTCTTCCTCTGTATCATGCCACCGCCGTTAGTCCCCACACCATCTCCCACCATTGCTGCCGCCAAGATACCTCACCATCGTGAATGTCGCCACCGACCCCTCAAATGGATTCCACGTCGCGCGCTATACCTATTGGTATCACTTCCCGGTTGAGGATTGCTGCCATTCATTGTCGGTGACCTATCAAAATCGGGTGTGGATTTCAGAAATAATAAAGAAATACAGAAAATAATAATTGTTCGATTGTTAAATTTGGTTGGAAACTTGAAAAATTCATAGAAAATTGATTAAGGTACAGAAAAATATGAAAGTAAATTTTTTGAGTTTGTATTACTATTGCCTAAATGATAAAAATACTTGCATATATGAAATATGCACTGAATTATCTTTATTTCATTAAGAAGTCTGTAATTTGATAATTCTGTAATGAAATTATGAAATATCCAACTACAAAAAAAAAGTGAAACCAAGTATGTTAATCTTAATTTGTCATACTCTGTACCTGAAAGTTAACGTTTACCACTGATTCTTGGTTAACATTGTGATTTTTATCATTTCATGTGATTTTCTCTTTTTAATCCAATTTCAATTCTAACCAACTCAAACATGCAAAAATTTATCCAAAAGCTTATGGAAACCATGAAAATATAAATAATACAAAAATTCGGGTGTGTGACAAAACCAATATTCAGATGACCTTTGGGATGGGTGTAGAGTTGAGCGGTATGGTAGCGAGTTGATGACACGATGGTGCTACGATACACATGCCAAAAGCCAAAGAAAAGGAGGCCTCAGTGTTATGGAATGGGAAATACTCCTAGGTTTATTAGTACCATATTCACCTAGCTATAGTCTAGACTTAATTTGGGTCAAGTGAAGTTATTGGCTTGTTACTCTTTGTAGTTTGCAACACCTATCTTTACTATTATCTAAGATAAGGATGTTTACTTATTCTAGAGTTTGGTTGGAATAATTAATACATGCCCTAAATATAAATTAAAGCATATTATTACTCCTGCACTCGGTATTAAAGCATATTCTTACATCATCCATACATGCCCTCGATACAAATTAAAGCTTAGCCTAAATTTATATAAATTTCAGCAAATACATGAAAGTTGCTTCCGTTAAATGATTAATGCTTCTTTATGGTAGCGGCATTTGTAGGTAGCTTTCTTAGTGTCATCAATGAGAGGTAGTTTGGCATTCTCTCCAAAAGGAGGCATGTCGTCGAATTTGTCGTAGTCTTCTTTGTTGACAACATCCTCAACACTGATAATCTTTCTTTTTTCTTGAAGAACCAAGTGAAAGTCCTCCTTATTAGCTGGGTCCGGATACTTTACATAAAATACTTGTGTAACATCCTTGGCAAGCACGAATGGTTCTTCTCTATATCCGACGAGTTTGAGCTCCACAGTAGTCATACCATACTTGTTGACCTTGACTCCCCTGGGAGTCTGACCCATTAACACCAAAACAGAGGGACTAGCAACTCGCCATATTCAAGCTCCCAAACTCCTCTATGAATCCATAGTAGGTCTCCCTATTGCCAGTGCAGTCATAGGCATCAAATATGGATACCGTTATTTTGGCTAGTGCTCTTGTTGTCTTGTGCTCTCGTATAAAATGTATAACAGTTAATCTCGTATGCTTAGAATGTGCGAATCGTAGTTGACGAGCCATTAGCCAACAGTTCCAACAGAGCATCATCGATATTGTTACCCATCATGTGTTTACATAATCAATTACCAAAATTATCTTTATGCTCTCTTGCGATCCAATCCTCTGACTTCATTGGATTTGTGGAGCGTAGCATGGTCACGTGCATATTGACATACAAGCCCACTACAATTGATTGTTGCAAAACTACAAAATGTGCTTGAGTGAATGGAACATGATCTTTGATATGGATTGAAGTATGACCTACCATCCCTTCCCCTTTAGCCTCTTCTCATAGCGAGATATAGGCATACCAATAGCGTTCATGTTTCATATAATTAATGAAAAACTCAATGACCTCCTCTATAGTCCACCCTTGGGCAATGCAACCTTTTGGGTGACCTTGGTTACGAACATATTTCTGCAGAACCCTCATGAACTATTCGAAAGGATACATCTGATGTAGAAACACAGGGCCAAGGCTCTTTATCTCACCCATAATTTGAACAATTAGATAGGGAATTATATCAAAAAAAATGTTAGAGGGAAAATAGTCTCAAACTGACATATAGTATGTACCACATCTTCTTGTAGCTTTGTCAGTTTATTCACATCAATGACCTTTTGTGAAATTGCGTTGAAGAACGAACACAACCTTACGATTGGGTCTCGAACCTTATCCGGCAAAATACTTCAAATTACAACTAGAAGCATCTGCGTCATCGTCACGTGACAATAATGAGACTTCATGCCAACTAACTTCTTATATTTCATGTTTATTAAGCTCCTGATGTTGGAGGAGTAACTAGTTGGAACTTTGATATCATGCAGGCAACCACATAGGTTGATCTTCTCTTCCTTACTCATACAAGCTATGGGAAATTTCTTTTTTGCCGTTGTTTAATTATATGTAATGTAGATCTTTCCTGAGGTTCATTTCTTCCAGGTCCAACTGCGCATTTAGTGTATCTTTTGTTTTGCCAGATATGTCTAGTAAGATACCAATCAAGCTATCAGACAAATTCTTCTCCACATATATAACGTCAATTATATGTCGGACTATAAGATACTTTCAATAAGGTAGCAACCAAAATATCGATATCTTTTTTCACATAGGAGCATGTTGCCGAGCTGAGATTTTTGTACTGCCTGCCCCCTTTCCAACTACAACTCTAAGTTTCTTTGCCATCTTAAATATCTGTTCTCTAGTGAAATCTTCAAAGCTTGACGAGGCTCCACTATCCCATCAAAAGCTCTTTTATTCTTGCGGTATGGGTGATCTGGGTGAAGGAACCTACGGTGACCCATGAAGATCATTTTTCGACTATTCGTTAGCCACCGCCCCCCTGTTTCCTCCAAGCATTGAACACATCTATTGTACCATTTTACAGTTTGCCTTGATAGGTTACCAAGAGCAAGCCAATCTGAGATCGTTACGGATAACATTGTGCATAGGGTGAAATTCTCACGTTTGTACTCATCCCATATCCGTACGCCATCTTTCTACAGTATAAGAAGATCTTCAACTAATAGTTTGAGGTACACATCGATATCGTTGCCTGGATGATTTAGGCCACTAATCAACAAAGGCATCATAAGGTACTTTCACTTCATATACATCTAAGGTGGAAGGTTGTAGATACAGAGAGTCACGCCCAAGTGCTATGAGTACTTCTCGTGCGGCTGAAAGGATTCATCTCATCTGTGCTCAACCTGAACCTTATATTCCTCACTTCATCTCTAAATTTCTTGTATTTTTGTATCGAATATCCTCCATTGCATACCATCACTAGGGTGTCTAAACATTACATATTTCTTGCGTTGTTCGGTGTGCCATCACATTATCTTGATATTCGTTTTGTTAGCAAACAATCGTTTTAAACAGAGGATTATAGGAAAATACCAAATGACCTTAACGCAGGGGGGTATTTTCTTATTTCTCTTCACCCCACGCCATCACTCTCAATATCATCAACTTTGTGCTTGTACCGTGGTGCATTACAAACGTAGCACACTTCCAGGTCTACATCCTCGAGGCGAAATACCATGCAGTCATTTCCACATGCATATATTTTCTCTACTTCCAATCCTAACAGGCAGACAACATGCTTGTCATGGTACGTGTTTTCAGGCAACACGTTATACTTTGGAAGCAATTCCCTCAAGAATTCTAACAATTCATTGAAGCACTTATTGACCCAAGCACTGCTAGCCTTCATTTACATCAGTGTCAACAACACATGCAACTTGTTGTGCTCATCTTTACAGTTTGGGTAAACTGGTGTTTTAGAGTCTTATACTATATGCTGGAACTTTTGATGTTATCTTTCACTGGTGAAGTCCTCCTCCACATCGCATAACATTTGTTATATGTCGTTTTATTGTTGTCAACAAAAGTATCATCTCCATCGTTCTCGATAAAAGTATCTTCAAATACCGACATATATAAGTCATCGTTAGCTGTCATATCGTTGCCTCTGCCTTCTTCGACTGTTGGTTGGCCTTCATGCATAACCTCCTCAAGTTCACCATACTCAGTCCAACGGGTATAGCTAGCCTTGAAACCCCTGCGAATCAAGTATACACGAATCTACTCTATGTTTGAAAACTGCTTCTTGTTCTTGCAATCGACACACAGACAACATATATAGTGATTGGCACGCTTCCTTTTTGGCTTCTTGTACGCCGTGACAGCCCTAAAAAAGCCTCAATGCCATTAAAAAACTCTGGCCCACGATCCTTGTATATCTATGACCGGTCCATTTGCCAACCATTATAATTCAACCCGTACAACTTATAATCATTGCATTTCAAAATCTATAACTAATTCATTGAATTACCTCGCATCTTGATTGGTCCTTATTTGAGAGTCGATCTCCTTCCAGCACGTGGGGCGAGTCGGGAGATCCGCCTTCCAAAGGTAGCCGTGTATGATTGCGAATAGAGGAAATGCATTAGATTAACATTTAAATTCAAGACTTTAAAAAAATACACAATCCACATACTAGAAACTTAGAGCTAGATTTTAATATACGCAACCATATCTATTTACGTGTGATTTTAATCTACTCTTTAAATCATCTACGATGACAAAATTCTGATCTTTCTCTAAACTATATCTCAATTGGAGCTCTTGCTCATTCCAAAAATCAACACCAAAGAACAATCACCTAAATTCAAACCTAGAGCAATCTAACAACTAAATCCAATTACGAAGGAAATGTAGATCATCTCTGTACATCTAACAATGACAAAATTGCAATTTTTTCCTAAATTAGATCTCAATTGGATCTCAAAATTCATCACCATGAAACAAGCACCAATCATCAAGCCAAGAACAATCTACCAAATAAATCTAACTAAAAATGAAATATAGATCATCTTACTAACCTTAAAACACCTTGACTCCTCTAAAATTTGAGTGCTTCAACCGCAAAATGACAGCAAAAATGGCGGCCTGCTTTGTTCTGCTCGGTCTTGGGGTGGCTCTGTTCTTGTCAAGCTTGGGGTAGAAGGTGGGATTTATACTGTAGGAATCATCTATACCGATTGGTGGTGGGAACCAATACTATCAATGCCGGTTCGTGACTGAAACCGACTATTAATGCCGGTTAGTGACTAAAATTAGTACTGATAGTCGGTTTCAGTGCCGGTTCTTAGTGGCTTAATCAATGTTCACGAATGAGAGATTAGGAACCGGCACTGACACATTTTCAGTACCAGTTCCTTTTGAATTGGTACTGATAAGCCGCCACATATTTCTTGTTCTGTAGTAGTCTACACTACTTTTCTTCCCTCTTCTTAATTATCATAATTTTACACTGCCTTAGATATCTAAAATAATTAGAATAAAAATGGTGTATAGAAGCCTTGTTATTAACACTGATTTTATTTACGTAGCCTATAAATCTGTAGCTTTTCTCTATATTGCAATAGTTTGGTTTATATGATATGCACGGATTTCTAGTTGTTTCTTTTTTTCTCGGAGTCCAACTAGTACTTGTCGCAATTAAAAAGGTTACCTATCTATACCATGAATACCATGTATGGACATCCAATTAACACATTTACTATTCGATTTAATACCCAGAAAAATATTTGAAAATGAATTGATATATTAATTTCCAGCCATGCAAGAGTCCAATGTCCTACCAGAAACTAATATATCCAGGGTGTTTTACTTTGAAATACTATGCAGGTACTAATGTTCTATGCCATCTGAAAAATCACCACCTACTTTATAAATGGTGATATCAATATATTTGGAGTACAGCATGTAACCAATTTCGGACCGCCATACTAATTGCCTATACTTGATAGTAGTTGTATTTGGCTCATGCAAAGCACGTACAAATTAAAGGCGCGCCCATATTTGTTTACTCGGTTGAGTACATCCAAGAAAATATCTGAGAAAAAAACAATTCCTTTGAAGAGAAAAATGTGTAGAAAAGTCCCCATTAGATTTTCAGACAGAGAGGCGGCTAGCTAGCTGCTAGCTGCTAGGTGCGTACGTATACTGTGGCCAGCAAATTAAACATTAAAAGAGCCAATATTACTGTGCTACAGATAGAAACATCCAATCGAATTGGCTATAATCATGCTTTATTTTTGCCCCCGCCATACATCACTCGCTTTTTATGATCGATATTATATGCATTGGCGCACATTTAACATGTCCGACACACCTAAATGGCTAGACTCTTGTCCAAAGCATTACTGCAGATACTGAAATTTTTATTACGTTTAATTTTTAAAATGAGGATATGTTTGATAGTGGATTGGATCCAAATTATGTATGTCAAGCTAAATCCTAGATGTTCAACAATATCCTTTAAAAAATTGTCCACAACTGTTATATTCTATTTGTCCATCTAAAACTCAGTAATTGCCACAAACAACACAATACAAAGAGAAAGCTGTACTGAGCGTGTAAGAGCATGAAGGCAAGTTACTTAGGGCAAGTTCATTAATTGCTATACCTTGTCAGTTTTCTGTGGTAGTTGTTTGGTTAGTAATTAATCACAATTCCTGACATGCGAGGTTTTTAGATTTGGACCCCGCCTAATATATACTCGCATCTTTGCCAAACATGGTAATATTTGGCTGAGTTGAGACAACGTGTGAGAGTGAACAAAACATGCCTAGTCCCACACACATTGCATAGCATATAGCAGATGTTTTTTTCTATGTAGAATCCAAAAAGCCAATGTGTCAAAACTATTGTATACATACTACCTCTGAACAAGTTATCATAAACGAATTTTAAATCTATCATAGATGATTATGGGCTCTGTCTCTGTAAAAGTATCTGTGATATTAAACTTGTTATATATGGTTACAACTCCGTCTGTAGCAGAGCTATATACAGACGAGTCTAAATAAGACACGTGTCTATAATAATAGCTATACACAGATGAATTTTTTTAAAAACCGTCTGTAAGTATTAAGGGTTACAACCAGTTTTTGTTGAAACTTGTATGTACTTATAAAGTGTCACAAACGATTTTTTTTAAAAAGCCGTCCATGTGATCCTTTCCCTCTGAGAAACCATTTTACTTCCTGACTGCCCTCATGCTATGATATACATCACACTTTCATATTACATAAGAACATCATAGACATATACATAACACAAATAAGAACATCACATGCATATAGATAAGAACTATATATAACACATATTGTTCTATATACATAATCTTAGCAACACATGTACATCACATAAACCTATACACAATCTCTAATTTTTCGTCTGGTCATACAGAATGATGAGATTATTGATATTATTGACGCTGTCTTCAAGAAGGATGAGATGATGTCACCTATATTTCACCATAATATCAACCCAAGCATCATCTTCCATCATCATCCCGCTGTCATCAGATCAGAATCCATCCTGACTAACTCAGTCATGTGCCAAAATCTAACTACGTTGCTTCCAAATCTCCAGCCCTTGTTATGTAAGAGATGCCGATTCAAACTAGTCCTACAGTTCACGAAAATATCTTCATTGTGATGAACAACAACAAAGAAATTTTCATCAAGAATAAAAGACAATAGAACGTGATTCACGGTATAAACTCGGTCCACGGTGGTACCCTTCACAACAGCGAATAACATATATTCCACATGATTGAAATCAATGCTAAGCACCCGGATTGTGAAAGCAGCCATAGGAACAACCTCATCATCTCATTGCTTGATAGCAGTGAACAGAGATATTCTATTTCAAATCTGGGACAAGCAAACATCACATTTGCCAAAATACATAGATTGAATGAAACCCTAACAAAATTGCGATACAAACTCTACTCACCTCAGTGCAGGGAAGGGAATTTGACGCCCAAAACCTCCCTCACGAAAACAAACCCTAAAACCCTTTGTAGAAGGGGCTCAGATGGCAACAAGGAGAGAGAGAGAGAGATGAACTTCTTGTCGATTTAGTGAGGTAAATGAGAGGTTTGTGTCTATGGGGGTAGTGGGAAGTTGAAAAGTGAGTGTTCAAATTTAAAATAGTACCTAAGTCTTTAACTATAGAAGGTTTTTCATAAACTCATCTGTGTCTATCATATAGACACATACACAGCAGGATACTGATTTTTTAGAACCTGTCACTGACAAAATACCTACAGACGGTTACTAAGACAGACATGTTTGTAAATGACCGTCATTTGGGTCTACCAGAACTCACAGATGATTTTTACAAATCCGTTTATTTCTATCATATAGATACAAACGGAGTTTAGAAAAACTCATTTGTAAAAACAGTCTGTGAGTTCTGGCACACCCAAATGACGGTCATATTACAGACATATCTATCTTAGCAATCACCTGTGACTATTTTATCAATGACGAGTCCTAAGAAAGTGTTTGTGATACTCCGTCTGTTTTGAATGATTTTGTGATAGTGATATATGATCTACCAATATTAAAGAAAGAAATCCTCATCAATGCATCTTTTTGGCTACTTCTATTTAATTTGTAGTATACACTTGTGGTTGATCTCACACGTGTGATTTCAGTTGTTGATCTGTTGAAGCACGACCATTATTATTACACAACAAATGCAAGCAAAATGCCCCCTCTTCCTCTCTTGTTCATCAGGCTCGTATCACCAATCCACCTACTAACCTAGATCAAGATTCCATATCCCTCTACAGAGCTTCCACTCACCAAACCCTATCTGTCCATTTATCCAGACCTTCCACTGTTCCACACTTCTCCTCCTCCCTTCACCTCCACGGCTAGCTCAACCGACCCGGCAAGCTCCGTCCATGGCGTCCACTACCAGTGAGAGCCTCCCCTCCTCCCCCTCCCTCCCCGCCACCGCAGCCGGCCTCGACGCAGCCGCCGACCAAGAGTTCTCCTCCCACCACCGCCACCATCACTACCACAGCCTCTTTCTCCCCTCCTCCTCCCCTGCCAGCCTATACCTCGACTCCTCCTTCCATGGTCTACTCCCCACCTCCTCCTCCACCGCCATGTCGTCCCCTTCCCCTCCACCGCCGCCGGCGCCGCTGCTCCCTCCACAGCCGGCGCCGTCAAAGCCGCCCAAGAAGCGCCTGAGAGCCTCCCGCCGGCCGCCCACCACCGTTCTCACCACCGACACCTCCAACTTCCGCGCCATGGTGCAAGAGTTCACCGGCTTCCCGGCGCCGCCCTTCGCCGCCGCGCCGCCGCCTGCCGTCCGCCCGCGCCTCCTCGGCGGCCCGCCTTTCCTGATGCGCCCGTCTCCTCTCAAGTACCCTGTGCTACTGCCCCCGAGCACTTGCACCACCACCCTAGCTAACACCACCATGAATACTACCGGTAACAGCACTCTCGTGGACGCGCTCGCGCTGTTCGCGAAGAGCAACGTGATGCCAAGCGGCGCCGCAGCCGCAACGACGTCGGGCGGATCAAGTGCGGCTGATCTCTACCACGGCATCAGCATGGGAGGGTTCAACCCGTTCGACGATTTCGATGCATCGGCCGCGGCGCCGGAAGGCGATAGGGTGACTGGCGGCGCCGGGCATGACTTCTTCTCCTCCTTCGCTGCCGGAGACAAGTACGGCCGGCACTAGTACGTAATTGATCTCTCTCTGGTAATTTGGTGTGCTCATGAGAGAGCTAGCTTGTGTGGAGAGATGGAGGAGAAGCTGAGCTAATGCTTGCCTAGCTTTTACAATTTGGCCACTACTACTACTACTTGGCATTTGGCAGCCGGTTAATTTATTGTGAGTTTTGATTCTTGGTTTTGGTATTATGCATATGTACATACATAAACCTGGTGTCCTTTTGACTTCCTCCAAGAGTAATAATTTTGGTTCTTCTGATGTCGAAATTTTCTTGGTGCAAATGGAAGGAAAAATGCATTGCCGTGATGAAACTTGTAAAGGAGGTGAAGGCTATTTTGTTCGGCTTCCATCGCTATTAGCAAGTGTGTCCTTGTCGAGATGAGATGAAATGATAAGACTCCTTTTTCGACTCTCTTTTCCTTCCTTTCGGTTCTGGATGTAAATGCCGTACTGTGAAAGATATGGTCGCTTTTCTTTATGTCTCTTTGCTATTTGGATCTTGGAGTTGGATTTTGGGAGGATATGGAACTCATCTCTAAACTGTTGTTGCAACAGAGAAGTTTTTGTGGAGAACAGCAAGTCATTTTTATTAGCAAACTGCTCATTATAGATCGATCGATATGAATCCATATGCTTAGCTTGCGCTTTTTTTAGTTGGAACCATTTTGTCATGTAAATGTCATATATCTTATTTGTTTTGATTTACGGGTGCTAATTCATTTACTTGTATGATGGAAGAACTAACAAAGTAATATCGACAAGTGCATGCATATATGTTTTAATATTTTTATACATATGGATCGACCTTACCTTCTAGTTAATGGACACATGATTGATCAGTATGCAGACCATTAAACAAATAAAGGCCATTTACAAGGTGGATTGGGAATTTTCTATATATCACATAAGTTGAAGAATTTATATGCTTCCAGTACTAAGTTTTATTCATCTATAATCCTATATAGATCAAGTATTTATATTACAGTAGTTTGTTCAAAGTCAAGTCGTTTCATTCAGGTTTACAGCAATATTATTTATCTTAAGTTTTTGGGCCTTTTTTATTTAGTTTCTTAATTACCAGTTGTCTATATACTTCAGGATAATTACAAACAAGCATTTTGCTTGGATTACTACAGTTTTACGAAGAAAACACTTTCCAAAAGTTGTGTGTTATTAACTTAGATCGCATAAAGTTTTTTTTTTTTACAACCGGATCCCTTCTGGAGCCTTCCTTGAAGGCTATTGATGGGGAGTGTGACACCTGAGGTTCGAGTCTCGATGGGCTCAGCTCACACCGAGCATTTTTGCCACTGGGCTCCATACCCGTGTTTGCAGATCGCATGAAGCTGTATCTACCTAAGAGTTCTATTTTTAAGTGGCCGACATTTTTGTTCATTTGCTACATATTTGTTTATATACCAAAAGCCTTGTCGGTAATTCTTAGTTCGTTATGTTTTATCGATGATTTTTCACCAATGGGAAATGTCCAATTTACACTAGAAATATTTTGGCCGTCTGAGAAAATACTATAGGAATGCACTAAACCGTCAACCACCTCAAATAGGAAAAGTCTGAGATCTTGTAGTGATGTACGCCGATTTCTAGCTAATCAGCATCCATCATTCTTATAGATCCATTATATTTCTTTTCACTTCCTTATCAACCGTGCCATTAGCTACCGATGCAACCAATATTAATTTGCTCAATATTATTAAAAGTAACCCATCATCGAGTCGAGTTGCTGGCTTTCAAATGGCAGGTAAGTCGTTATAATAAATGGATCTCTCTTAAAGTATTATTGGTTATAGAGCACATTTTTGCTCGTTAAAGTATATATTAATGTGTGTGTCTACGTACTTGAAAGATCATGAAATACTGAAATAGTGTTGTGTATGCCTATTAATTTACTATATACGTACGTACTTGTGCCATCACGTGTGCGAACGTGAAATCATTTAAGAGTTGGTGTGCAGATGCATAGATAAATGATATAATACTTGCGTTTTCCTTTTCTATCTAGTAACAGAATGCTACTAGAAATCAAAAGATTAATTCATACAAGAAAATAAATAAAGCTCTCGATCGGATCACATAGTGTAGCACTTCCATGAGCGTGCTGCAACGAGCCAGATCGTGAGATGATATTTGTACTCTGAAATGATGAGGCGTTGTCTGCATCAGAGCAATTGGAGAACACACAAGATAATAGCTCGCAGACCAAGTCGATTATTTGCGCCGGCCCCTTTCATTTTACATATAAAAGTTGGTGCACATGCTTATTAAGACTCAAAGAGTGTACGTGTGGGCAATTCAATTGCATGCATTCATATGTGTGGTATTTCTGAGTATTATGCATGGAAAATAGGGGAGATCGATATCTGAATATAAATGTGTGTTCCGATCCCAAGCCAAATAATTACAATCTTTAGTGATCTCTATTTTCTTATTATTTTTCATCTGAACTTACATCAAATATTGACATGATTTAGAAATCATAAACTTGAGGAGTACAGACATGATACTACGTCCGGTTATAAATACATATCATTTTGGATAAGACACAGTCTCTAATACATAATTTTGATAACTATTTTTTATTAGAATATATTTATAAATTCATTGAATTAGTGATATTATGAAATAATTTTCAAAATAAATCTATACATATGATTTTAAGGTTTCCAAACTAAATACTTTGAAAGCTATTTTTAATCAAAGTTTTAAAAGTTTGACCGAATCTTTTCCAAAATAACATGTATTTGTGACTGGAGGGAGTATATTATTACTCGGTGCTTAATTAAGTCACTCATTAGTAGTATATGTATATAGCTAGGAAGTTTATTGTTACTTATTTGAGCATGCAATTGAAAGCAATATGTAATTAATTAACTAATACCCTACTTGGTTTCATTAAAATGGTTTTGTAGAAGAGCAGAGAGCTAACTTCGCTTGTCCTACTCAAATTTCTATAAAAGAGCATCTCTGCTACGAACATATATAGACATAGAGGTGTGTGATCGACTATACACTATACAGTGCTTTCTTTTTTGCAGCACAATGCAACTTTTTTTTCCACCCTTGAGCATGCACATGTCCTTTTTCTTGTGCTCTCTCCAAGTATTTATAGCTTAATTAGCCAATCGATGTGTGTATACGAGTAACAATATCTTTTAGCGCATATTAATATATTCACCTTCTATTTAACTTACTTCTAATTATTAGCTAGCTTTATGACCTGAGAGTCATCATATTTACATGCATGATGCATGCGCATGCCATGGAACTGTATCTGTGTGTCTACAAAGGTGACACATCTGCTAGACCACAGATACGCACGCATGAATGCATCATCTAATATCGTTTGTGTCTGCATATATTAAAGATTACTTGATACGGTCTTCTCTACCCTACCAGCTGATCTACTCAGAAGGGAAATGAACACCCCAAAAAGAACGTACTGCTAGTGCTGGAGTTATAACTGATGAGTCCGAAATAGTTTAATTTGACCGACTGCGCGCAGGGGGGTCGATCGGTGTTGCAAGCTTTGATTCACTTAAGACAACCTTTCATCTCTTTTTATACTAGGTAATCATGCAATATACCAGTTTAGTAGCTAGTAGATTAACATAACAAACCCTAATGTCCAGAGAGAGAGAGAGAGAGAGAGAGAGAGAGAGAGAGAGAGAGAGAGAGAGAGAGAGAGAGAGATGGAGGGGCATGCAGCTTATAATTCGCCATTGGTTTACACGTTGGTAAGGTTGCAGATCCATCTATCCGACAGATAGGTAAAGAGATGTCAGGCAGGACAACGAGCTCGGAAAGCAGCGCACCTAAAAACCCTTTAGAAAGGCCAGGGTCTTTTCCGCAATCTCTTTTTTTTAAAAAAAAATAAATATTTTAATATTCTCTACTTTAAAAATATATCACCTATAATATTATTACAATATCTTTTAATATTATTATAGCATCCTTTATTTTTTTAATCTAACAGTTATCCTATTTTTCATCTTCCTTTACTCTCATTGCGAGCGGGCTCTTCCGTTCCTAAGTTTACCGGCCGCTCGACCCGATTGGTATCACTGTAGCACTCGTTGCCGAGTCCGCTGGAGGCGTTTGCAGCCCACTCGATCAGCAAAAGAGGCTGCTACAACAATGCCGGTACAGGACTTCGCGAGAGACAGCCTTACACCAAGGACTCTCTCTCTCTCCAGGTAGTGGAGGCACAAATCGATTGCAAAGAGCTCCCTCCCACTCTCTAGACATGTGTGACTGTGTGTGATGATGGCCTAGTCCTGAAGAGCCCTGAATTGCCCACTATATACACAGCATGCATTAGCTAAACCACAGCACCACAAGCAACATCTTTTGCCCCTCATGCATCTCTTCTCCGTAGATGGAAATGATGATGCCCCATGCGCGCCTTGGCGGCATATTTGTTCCATCATTTGCCCATTTTGTTTGTTCGGCACCAACCATGCATAATTGCGTGCCTCCACATCCAATCACCAAAATGCAAGGAACCCATCATTGACCTTGAGCTTTCATTAATTTGGCCCAACAACAGCAACTATCCTTGCAATCCTATGGCATAATCTTGCAAAACCCATTTTCTTAATCTGTTATCTTTGTAATTGACAAAAAAAGAAGTCTTCTCCTTCACTCTCAAGCTTAGAAATTGCAACATTAATCATAGAAAAAAGAAAACAAAGGGTCCATATACATGTTTATAAATTATCCACCATTGTCATTATGAAAAAATAAACCCAAAATACCTCTATATTTGTTTCTCTATTACCCACATCTATCATTATTAAAAAAAAGCTAAATGTTGAAAAAAAATATAACATAATTTTATTAATACATAAGTTCGTTGCAACCTTCATGAATTCAAGAGTTCCAAGATGTAAATCAAATGATCTTTTGATGTAAATTGTTATAGAAAAAAATAGAAACATAGCTAAATACTAGAGGTGTAAAAAACAAAAGAAGATAAGACCCGATACAAGAGGATGACCAGTTTATTCATATAATGGGGGAAAACATATCATTTGCTCAAAGAAAAAGGGTGTATCATATTCTCGCTCCCTCCTGGACGATGTAGATATGTTGGCGATTCGACTGGCCGATGTTGTTGCCCGCTTTGCAACTGCGGAAGTGGATGGGTGCAGTGTCGGGTGGAAGGACTTTGACACCAAGGATGTCGCAAAGCGTAGTGGTATTAAAGCGGGAGAAGAGCTCGGACTTGGTATCCAATAGCGGATGAACTATGCGAGCAACAAAAAAAGAAGCCCAATGAGTCTCACTACTACAGAAAATATCATCACTTTGAACATACAGTGAATTAGTGGTAGTGATTATTACTGCCGGCTTATGAACCAATAGTGATAGTTGGTTATCACCGTCGACCTAAGTCTAGAACCGGCAGTGATAATTCTTCCACATGTGTAAAAATACTCTACCGTGGACTCTTTGGAATGAGATCCTATCTTAAGTTTGATCTCAAACTTAGAACAGCCCCCATACTGAAATGTTTGTGGTAAAGTATTTTATATCTAAATCTATAATAGGAATGGATATTGTGAAGCTACTGTACCAGAATTAGTAGGGAGGACGCAGGCGCTACTGCATTAGGCTTGGACTCCAGGCAGCAAAGCTAGGTGTAGCCCGCAGATCGTTGATGGTGGAATCGCAACCTCTTGCAGTGACAAGGACCGCCCACGAAGCCATTGATATGAGCAAGACAGGGGAGTGAAATGGTACATGATGATATGGTCTCTATTGCACTGGGCTTAAACCATGTAGCTCAAGGTCTCAGTATTAGAAAGGCAATAGGGAAAAGCACACTCCATAGACCACACAAATAATGGAGCATAATCTCCCAATCCAAACAAAAGCAATTCAATTTGAATAGCAAATAAAAACAAAAATAAGTACTTGCGAAGCAGAATCTACATGAAATAGAGCAAAGAGAGATCAAACATTGTTATAGTAGGCCCAAGTTTGAATTATTTCTATCAAAAAGCAAACATAGTAGTGGCAGAAAGAAAAACGATGGTAAGGTAAAACACAAATTAGTGATAAAGTCATGATGATGTAACTGTAGATGCAAAGTTGAATTCTTGGTACAAGTCGAGCCACCCACTAGTCGGACATGTGTCTCTACTGGCATGTGATTAGAGATACATTCACACATATGATGTGAGCGTGATGTACATATGTAATGATACATGTGTGCGCATGTAATTTTTTCGAAAATACTTAAGATTTTTCTTGATGTACAATTAGTATAAGTAGAAGTAGAATTACACCCAACTCGTAATAAAGGCTCGGAAAGGGTTCACTTTCGTTGCATCATGTCCCTATCTCCACACTGTTTGCAGGAGCTACCTATGGTGCGGTCAAAACCTTGTGCGCCGCGGTGAACATGTGGGCCCGAGTACATGTTCAATATTCGCTTGTCAACCACTCCGGACACATGGTAGGTGACACATGTGGCTACTGCCCTCTACCAGACTAGCTAGTCTTAAACCCCACACGACCGCAAGTTCTTTGTTCCATTTAGCCCTTGCTTTATCTTTCCAGTAAAATTAGGGCCGGGGGCACTCCAGTGGACATATATGCATGGTCGGTTAGATCTGTAACTTCTGGAAGAACATGCCGGCATGAGATATATTATTATGCATGCGTCATTTTGCAATATTACGTTTCTGCATAATTAACCAGAAAAAACTTCATTCTTATTATTACTATATGGTGGGCATCCGGTCTCAAGCCTGGGTGGGTAAGACGTTAGACGGCGTCCTCAACCAACCAAGCAAGTGCTTGGTCTCAAGCAGAAAGAATATATAACAATAGATCTTCATGTATTATATATATTCAGAAATGAGATGTATATAGTCAGAAAATTCCAATAAAAAATGCCATATTTTCACATAATCACAGAGGAAACATATGACGACTCATCTGCACAAGACTGGCTATCTTGGAACCGCAATGTTAGAATGTGATACCACAAGGTTCAGTCTTCCATAGAGCACGCTAGTGGCCATTCACGCGGTGTTATGAACGCCCTAAACGTGCCACGATGCTGGCATTAGTCTAGTCTAGCATGCGTTCGTGTTCGTTGCACTACCGGTTGAGCTCATTGCAGCTCACTAGCTAGAATTGAACTCCAGACCTTTCTGACTCTAGTCATGCTCATGTCACACATACATAGGCATATATATTCATTCATACATATACAATACAAGTCCATTTACATACATACATACATACATACGGAGGAGGAGGAGTGATATTTCTAAAAGAAATGTCTGCTTCTCCAATGAGAGTATTTTTTTTTATGGAGTGTAGGAGCCTAAGCATGGTAACATTTGAAGCTAAATAATTTTCTAAATTCTTTATGGCCATTTATTCGTGACTATTAATTTTAGCTCACATGTAAATGATCATGGCATTTAAAAGCTACAAAGAATCCAAATAACGAGCCAAAGATCCAGAAAAACAACCTTTGGCTTTTCCAAGCTATGAACTTTTTAGAAAAGCCCCTAAAATTCTAGAAATAGCAAAACTGAGCCATAGATGCCATGCCAACCACTCCAAGGACCCCAATGCAAAACCACAATTATCGACGATGGGTGAACAGCCAATCTCACGAATTTGTAGAATAGGTTGGAGATGCTTCGAGTAGAGGAATTATAGGAAAATACATAGGAGTTTTATACCGGTTCGGTCTCTCTTAGGATAATAACTCTATGTTATGTTTATCTTGTATTGAACAGAGTCTGTTACAATAGGGGTGTGGCTAGCCTAAATTGATACAAACCTAGTCAGTAACTTCCTTACTTGGCTTGTTGTGGTTGTAGTGGCTTGTATTTGCTTCTAATGGATCTCAATTGGCTTCTTCTTCTGTAGGGCCCCAGACTCCGTATATATATGGGGGTATCGTACGTACTCTAGAGTCTTCCTTCCATTCTTGGATATAAACTTCCTTATTTACGAGATACCCTAGGCACCTACGGGTGGTTTTCTTTCATCAAAAAATCTCTTTTCCGGAGATAGAGATATACCCTGAGAATTGTGGAAAATCCTAGGGTCCTCGGATATGGTAGTTACCCAATAGTCATTGTCAAGGCTCCCTATCAGTACGTAAAATGAGGCTTCAACAGATCAAGTAATGGCCAACAAAGATGAGTTTTTACCTGACAATATCATCGAGTAAACTCGGGTTTCTAATTAGGATAAAGTGTCTAATTGGGTCCTCCGGGTTCTCAAGATAACCTACTTGGTATTCTGAACGCCTCTGAGTTCTCAGGCGAGTCCTCAAGAAGATGTTCTGTCTTGGTAGATTTTCTAATTGTCCCATAAGTATCATCTTGTCCTTGCAAATGTATGAGAGAGATAAGACTCATCACTAGCTATGCTCAGAAGTTGAACTGTCGCATGGAAATTTTACGAAGTGGTGAAAAGATTCTCTGTCGCAAGTATGGAAGAGTTGACGTTCTGTCTTTTCGATTGTACACCGTGCACTAGAAAATCCAGCAAACAAACGGCTACGCCAGTGACTATCTCTTTGTCTACACGAGCCAGCTAAAAAGACATAGCCTTGATGACCATGCATCGCTTGAGCATCCATGGCTCATAATGTGGCCACACCCGGAATTAATGTTCGGGAGATGAAGCAATGTGTCTCTTGACCCGTTGGCCTATATAAACCTTCGAGTGCCAGAGCTTGGCTATATCAATCCTGAATCCGATCATGGAACCTTCTCCTTCGCCTGAATACACACCTTCTTCTCCTGACTATTCCACATATTCCCCTGAGTACTCACCCCTTACCCCACCATCGTCTCCCACCGAATTTAGTTCGGTGGTGGAGGTTATAGATGTCTCCTCTGACTAGAAGGCTGAAGAGAAGGTAGTGATTCACGACGTTCCTGTTAAAGATGGCCAGCCCCTAGCATCCCCAATTCAAGATGAGGTGGATTGGGACCTCTTGGAGGCTGAAATAGATGAAGAAGAGGCAACGACTAAGGCAGAGAAAGGAGAGGTGTCCAGCAACGTCTTCATTAAAGATGACAAGCCACCAGTCGCTTCATCCTCTCCATCCTCATGTTATTTCGGTGAGGACTATCGGAGGGAGTAGCCAGAGCAGCGACATCAACAATGATGGCAAGGGGCCAATGCCTCTCCCATACCCATCGTCATCGGAGATGTCGATGACTGGGCAGCGACACTGGTGAGTTCAGCACGAAGCCAGAGCATCAATGACCCCATCCTCTTCACTGGCATCGATGGCTAGAGATAGTCAAGGAAGTCTCTTCTTCCTCTTCATCGAATAGATATTTTAGAACTTCTTGCAATCCTCTTTCCCTTAGCTTATCGATAAAAGAGCTCAAAATCTTGTTAAATGAAAAATTCCTATTTCTACTACAATGCCTGCATATCACTGTGAATCCTTTCGTGAATACAATAGAAGTTTAAACAAGTGTTCGGTCTTTGTTTCCTCCGAGTACTTTTTGGAAGTTTTTGGGATCTCTTATTAGGATGTTCATCGCAATTACCTTATGTCATGCTTCGAGCTGAAAATGTCTTAGCTTTCAAGCACTCGGGGACATGATAAGGTTCTCTACGATCCCTGATAGATATTTCTTCCCTTCTCATTAGAAAAATCCTAGTATTCGTGACGCCCCCAACTAGTTATCGTGGAAGGATTCCTAGATGGGAAGTCTAGAATTTTGAGTGCGTGTGTGGGTGTAAATTCCCGAATAGCGGCTTATCTCAGCTCTTGAAGGCATTAGATTTAAATAAGTAAACAACATATTGATAATATGATAAGTAATATTATAAAATATATCCTAAGTACTTACACATAGAACTTACGAAGCTAGTCGATATTCCAAGGACTTGATCATCCTCCATAGCTAACCTATACAAACCTGGTCGGTTAGATTTGACCACTCTATAAGGATTTTCTCACTTTAGAGATAGCTTGTTGCTTTTTTCCTAGCTCTGTATGAGTCATAGAACTAGATCTTTGGGTTCGAATGGTCACTTATGAATGTTTTGGTCATGGTAGCGCCAGAGGGCTTGTTGGTACCGTGCTGATCTTATCAACACCTGCATCTTTTTTTCTTCAAGAACGTCGAGGTCGTCTTGTCTTATAGTGATTTCATCCTTGTCGACATAAAGCTTAACTCGGGGGATTTTACCTTTATCTCATAGGGTAGCATTGTTTTATCCTCGTAGGCTAGGAAGAAAGGAGTTTCATCCGTCGCCCTACTGGATGTCGTTCGGAGCCCCCAAAGCACATTCGACAACTCGGAAGCCAGGCTTTAGTGTAGGCGGATAAGCGGTTGAAGACGTAGATCTTGATTCCTTGAGTACCAGACCATTCGTGTCACATCCGGTTTTAACGGACATAACCACATGCGGCTTATGGGTGCCCAGGATGTTCAACACACATAAGGACATCATAGGTGAAGTAACAAAAGCAATACTTTTATAGAATAATCGTTAAACTCTTACAACAATTGACATATATTATCTTCTGTGAAGATATCTGCAGTGGAATAGAAGTACTAGTGCTCAACAACACCACAAGCAACCGACCGGGAGACATGCACCTAGAACGTCACAACCTCATCTTGATAATCTTCAACATCTTCACTCACTGAGCAACACCACACATGTCGCACGGTATAGGAAAAATAACAAGTGTGGGCACATGACGTACTCAGCAAGTGTGGGAAAGATAATGATATGTAGGTTTATATCAAGAATAGGCTAACACAATGTATATTTGTGTAAATACGAGTAAAGAAAAAATTAAACTTTAAAAGCATTGAACAATTATTAAGTGAATATAACCCAATTAATCCAACCATTAGACTTCACCCAAAACTAACTATCTTGCAAACCATAACCATCACCATAACCATAACCACGACCAAACCAAACCCATCTAATCATGTGAGGATCCAAGTATCCCATAACCGTAGGCACCGCTGTTATAACAGTTTTACACTCTGCAGAGGTTGTCCAACTTTTAGTCACGAGTCGTGATTTTCGTGTTGTTGTATTCGCGAAACACTTAACATATGTCAGTGGTGTGCTGCCAGGAGAATCACTATGAAGCATGGTCCATTAATTAGGTCCTGGTACTCAAACGAATACCAATCAGATTTCTAATTGATATGCTAAGCCTTACCCATATCGGACTCGTGTTTGGTACAGTATTTCTTGGGTTATCGCTCCACGAACTGATCCTTATATGTGACACTTGGGCAAAGACTATCCAACAAGAAAATAACCAACAAGACCTAACATCTCTACTTGGAACGTATCCACAAGCCCACCACATGAACCACCATTATCAAACCAACTCCTTGCCCAAGTCTTAGGGTTCCATGGTACTAAAACAAGTTCATCATCACCATTGCATATATCCACTAAATATGTATATGACACTTTCCAAAATCCCAAAAGCATAGCTAAGCAATTCTACCCAAGAGACTCATATCAACTACCCCTTAGGCTTCAAGGAATGTAAAGGAAGAATTAGATAAACCCTAACATAGCTGACCACCCATCAAGTTGACAGACACTAGTGCATGAGGATTCCTCAAAATTTTAAAGCCACTAAGAACTTGGTGACCAAAAATGGCCACCACCGCACAAACAAAGCTCCTCTCTATTGTGTGCTCAGGCTTAGGGAAGGAGAGGGCGACTTTTATATAGTCGAGACATCACTGTCAGATCATATAACAAGCCGGCAGTGATGCCCTGCTATCACTGCCGGTCGGTGGATCAAACCAGCAGTGAAGATGGAGCAGGGCATCACTGCCGGCTCAAGCCAATAACCGGCAATGATGCCCTTATCACTGCCGGTTTGTAAGCCATGATGACTGTATTTTCCCACACGGCTTATGAACCAGCAGTGATTTCCCATCACTGCCAGCCCATTAGGAACCAACAGTGATGGGCTAGTATATATAGGGGTTTATATAGTAGTGTGTATTGCATGCAATATATAAAATAAAACATTTAAAATATAGGTTCAAGATGATCAAGGACACTTGCCTTTTACCAAATGCTGCTCAGTGTTGTCAAAATCTTGGTCTTGAAGTCCCTCGAACTATTCTGAAACCCTATGAACTAATCGCGTGAACTACCGACAAACAACGCAAAGCAAACACTAAGAACAACATACCAAATATCATCAAAATAATTTAAAAACACTATGGTTGGATAGGTATGATTTTAGAAACATTTAGATGCAAGAATCGTCTAATTCGGAGTTAAGGTGAAAAGGAATGGGCTTTCAGGAGATGGATTAGGCTGAAAAGGAAAAACTAGTTTACTGGAGTTATCTTCCTATAAGAAAAGAGTTTATTGTGCAATCATTGGGCTAGGCTTGACAACATCATTATGAATGGTTCAAGAAGTATAAGGCTGACTATACTAAGGAGGACGATGTGGTGCTGACTTGGCATGTTATTCAAGTAACGTCTTGGATTAAAGAAGAGATACGCTGAGATCTAGTCTCAACCACCTATGATGGATCAAATGGCCAGAGGTTGCGCTTCTAGGTTAAGGATACTACCGGCGACTCTATGTAGCGGTGGTGGTTCGAGTTTCATCAGAGATGGTGATCGGGAGCGTGACTACTGACATTGATGTTGGGCTTCAATGGTGTTTCAACGAAACGAGGGAAGCATAGCGTAGAACATGGAAAGACTAACTCAGAGGTATGGTTGGTTCTAGAAGGGGTCATCCGAGGTAGCGGCAAAATAGCGATGACTACTGCTAGGTTTGGTGGTGACCGCGAACAGATGCAGCAACAAAGATGCTCGCGTTCTCAGAGATTGGCTATGAAATTTGAGAAACCATTTGAACATAGACGTTCATATATCCTGGGAACACAATGCTATAGCATGGGTTTGGGTAGATCATCCCCTGAGAGGAAGAACGATCAATGGAGATGAGATGGGTGACGGTTGCAACATGCTGTGGTTGGCAATCGCGTTTCGGTCGTGTCGCTGCACAAATGAGGATGAGCTCCTAGGGTCACGTAGAAGACTCGATGGGACACACCGTGATGTGGTTGGTGCATCGATACGGCTTTTGGATTGACAGGAAATGGGAATGCAGATCCAATGCGCACGCAGAATGCGTCCAAAAATCAGACAGCAGGCATGTCGACCTTGATCCTGGGGGTTTGGCTGATCTAATGGACGACCTAGTTTGTGAGGGTGTGGTTAACATCATGGGTCATGCACTGGTGAAAGGGCATGGCAATTTAACCTCTGGTCAGCCGGGAACATCGATGCCAATTGGTGATGGCGCGGCTGTCCGCGACAGCAACGACCGTGGCGATATAGATCGGGCTTTGGCCTAATCTAGGGCTTGGCTAGGGACTTAGTATGATGGTAAAATAGTAGTAAGGGAGGATAAGAAGGAGTCATAACCTTGCTTCAATGGTCGAGGAAGGAGAATTAATGGAGAAGATGATGTAGCGCATCACGAGCAGCGGCGACAACGGCTCCGGAGAATGGCAGCGCACGGATGGGGCAGCAGTGGCGTCTAGGGCTTGGGGGCGTGGAATAGGGGCAGGATGACTCTATGACCGATGCGGATGGTCAAAAGCATGCTCATTACCGAGAGCCCGACAATTTGAACTAATTTTACACTTTGTAGGGGGATACTGGTTTACCAAAATGCCTCGGGTCCATCCTCTTGGCCCTCGAGTCAGCCTTTCTTATAACCGGAACTACCCACTCACACATGCCCCTATGGTACTATGGATACCGTGAGCGTGTCCCGGACACCTCTGGCTCCCCGCCACCTTGTTTCTCCTCATTATTTTTCATACGCATCATAGGGCCGCAAGGCGAGCGTCAGCACAACATATGGTTTTAGGCTTACCTTACCATTAGATCAGTATGTGGTGAGTACAGGAAGTGCTGAAGCCAATGGCACCCACGGATGGTACTTAACCGATGCAAGCAGTCTAGGGCATCTGGGTTCCTTTCTCGAACTGCCCCTAGCATCGCCCAAATCTCGCCTCATCCTCACACTCCGACATCCCGGCATCTTAGTCGTATCTTTTGTGAACAAGTAAGTAATCCTGAAAGTGCATCTAGGCCCCCTAAGTGGGTTTTGATGATTAATGATAAACAATTAAGGGACTAATGAGTTTATTGAGATTATGAACAGGATTTAGTCCCTTTGGTGGATTTAATGGATGATGGCATCCCTCAAAAGGAAAAGAGAAGCGGATTGTAGTTGCTCAATAGTTTTTAATTAATTTTATCTTTTGGATTTGAGTTTAGAAATGCCGTACTATCAAGGGGGATTCATTTAATAGTCTTGTAGGTGTCTCAATGCTCATTGTGTCCTTTTAGAACCAAAAGATGAGAGACAAAATCATCCACGGACACCGGGAAAAAGGGCTAAGCTGCCTGAGTCCGGAGTCTCCGGGTTGGGCCAGATACTCTGGGGTCTGGCATTTTTGGCTGGAGTCTTCGAGTGAGACTCCGCCAGTGAGTCTCGGTTATTTTTTAAAATGTTTTAATGTCGGAGTCCCCGGGTGGTACCAGATACTCCGAGGTCTGGCATTTTTGGGTGGAGTCTCCGGGTGAGACTCCGCTAGAGAGTCTCGGTTAGTCCTTAAAATATTTAATGTCGGAGTCTCCGAGTGAAACCGGATACTACGGGATCTGGTGTTTTTGCCGAAGTCTCCAAGTAAGACTCCACCAGAGCCTTTCAGTTTGGGTTTAAATATTTAAGGTTGGAGTCTCCGGGCAAGTCCGGAGTCTCCGAGGTCAGTTCAATTTTCGTCGTAACGGCTAGTTTCTGACAGCGTTCTGTGCACGAGTCTCTGTGCTGGCCGAAGTCTCTGGGCAAGACCGGATACTCCGGTATAAGTCAACCAGCACAATAACGCCTAGTTTTTGGGGGAAGGGTATAAATACCTCTTCTCCCCCTCCAATTGAATGCTGCTGCTTTTGCTGAGCTACTTGTGGACAAACACCTTCAAAGCATTGAAGAGCTCTCCCGAACCCTATCTAGAGCTTTGTTTCTTGCTAGATTTGAGATTTAGGGTTTGGTGAGTGTGATTAAGAGCTTGAGATCAAAAAGCAAATCTTTGAGCATTTGAGTCATCGTCAAGCTTTCGATTCGCAATCTTTTACTCTTGGAGCTTCGTGCTCCTAGACGGCAAGACATTGCCCGTAAAGCACCCAAGATTTATGGAGTGCCACGGGAAGTTTGTAATCCATCATCAAATCGAGTAAGAATCCCTAGCTTGATCTTTGTGGTCTGTCACGACCCAAATTCTTAATCACGCGATTAATCATAATCATGCTTTTGAAGCATTATATTTAATTTTTGCGTAATTATAATTCGGAATGTTAATGCACTCGTATGAAATTATTTGGATGAGAGAAAGAAATACGAGAGAGAAAAAAATTGATTTTGCAGCGAAAATGGACACCTTTCACTTACATGTGGGCCCCACACCGTCCAACCACTCCAAAGGGGAAGCCCACCTGCCCTCTCTCTCTCTCCCACCTGCTCCCACTCTCACTCCCGTGCTCAACCGGCCAAGGAGGAGCTCCCTCCCCCCCCCCCCCACTGAAGCTATCACTCCCTCTCTCCATTTATTCTCAAATCCGAGCTCTAGAGAAGGATTGAAGGTATGCATGTGGTACCATTGCATTCTAGAGCTCATAAGCTACTCATCCATCCAATTCATTTTCGTTTTCTCGAAAGATTCGAGCTGGATTTGACGTCTTTTGGTGTTCATGGCTGAAGCACAAGGAACACCGGAGTTCTTTGATTTCCTTCCATTTCCTCCACTCCTCAACGGTCACCCAGCTCCACAAGCATCTTGAGTAAGTCTCTTAGGCTTCCCATGGCAAGAATTCATAGTTTGGTTGATCGATTTCAAGTTTTAGCAAAGTTCATGAGTTCTTAAGGTTTTGGACCACAATGAGGACCAAGTTTTGAGCGAGGAATCGAGTTACTAGGTTGATGAATGGATTCTAAACTCCATATTCCATCCCAAACAAGTTCCTATGTAGTTTGGAAATGATCACATTTCAATTTGGCAAGTTTTTCCCCAAATCAGGAGAGTTCTGGAAAGTGCGGAGTATCCGCATAAAAATGCGGATAGTCCGCACATGTGCGGAGGGTCTACACTTTCTAGAAAAATGGCATTTTGAATTGTATTCAAGATTTTCCTAGGTTTAAGCTGCAAAGTTAGTCTAGAACCTTTAGTATGGTATATGCGTAGGTGTATGTAGCATAGATTCAAGTTTGGGGTTGAATCTATCGACAAATCATCGAAAGACACATTTTCAGCGAGGTCCGGAGTGTCCGGACAAAGTCCGGAGGGTCCGCACTTGTCCGGAGGGTCCGCACTTGTCCGGAGTATCCAGAGAAAAGTCCGGATAGTCCGAAGTTTGCATGAGCTGCGCAAATGTTCGGATGTTCCGCAGAATTTTGTGGATAGTCCGCATATGTCCGGAGGTTCCGGAGATTTCTCCGAAGGTTCCGCACTTTCAGTAACTTTTCAAATGGGTTGAGTCCCAATTTTGTTCTAATTCGCATGTTTACACTTTTAACATGTTTTACGCATCATATGTCATGCATTGTTGCATTTCATCCATACTTATGGCATTGCACGCATTATTCTTTTTAGAGAACGTCGAGCTGGTTTCCCAGGAGAGCGAAGGAGATCCACCTGAACAGCAAGGCAAGCAACTAAGCATATTGATCCCTCTTGTGTAATTGGATAAGTCTAAAATTGATAAATTATACTTATGTATATATGCATGTTTAGTGAGTCAGTGTGTACCAATCGGTAGAACCTATGCTGATTGCATTCTTCTACTTTGAATACTTGTGTATTTACATTCCTTGTAGCCTTGAGGTGTTGTAAATGTCTAGACGCGAGATCGACTTATATGCTTAGCCATGCTTAGGTCATTCGGTAGAAGTCGAACGACGGCACGTTCTGTTGTTCGCGAGTACAGGACCTTCTTATGGTTATGCACACTTGTTGAGGTTGGGATGGTGGTATGAGTGGTGAGTATGAGACGAGATGTGGGTGGTGCTAGGATGGTGTTTGTCCTGCCCCAATGTGGAGTTCCCCTGGGCAGGCCGGTAGAGGAAGACCGGATGTCATAGACCGCTTGCATCATTTAAGGCTGATCGTCAGGGTAGTTGGCTTTAGCACTTACCTTACTCACCATATGCTGATCTAATGGTAAGGCGAGTCGAATACCTTCGCAGCTGTGGCTTTGTGGGGCCTGAACAACGACGGTGTAAGCGGGCGGGCTTGTAAGCGGTACTAGTTTGCTCCGGGAGTAGTTCTGGTATCGCCACGCCAAGCGTTGCATGTCACACACGGTTGGGGCTGGTTGGGAAAGGATTTCATGAGTACCCCCTTTGTGTGCACTTTAGCCGGTGGCACAAGCCGAATGGTCCTCGTATCGTGTGAGTCCAGGAGTATCCCCTTGTATGGTGTATAAATAGTTCGAACTACCGCGCTCTCGGTCATGAGCATGCTATTGTTTCATTTGCACCCGGTCGTAGAGTTTTGAGTATGGTTTGTGGTTTGGTATGTGGGAGATGGTGATGTGGCACTTGTTACTTATTGATATACATGTTGTTACAGTTACATGATTCAGTTGTTAGATGCAGGGTAGTTTTCATATGCTTGGTAAAGTTTTAGTCGCTCACAAATATGTCTAGGATGCTTAGTGCATATGCTTTACTTAACCTGTGGTTCATCCTTGGTAATGATCAATGCATAATCCTTGGAGTCGAGCTATGTATATGTGCTATATATAGTTTAAGTCTTGCGAGTACCTTCGTACTCATGCCTGCGCTTTCAGGTACTCCTGTTGTTGAGGAAGAGGCGGTGTTTGGCTACTTTGTGCCTGCCGATCTGGGTGGCGGGCAGGAGTAGCACACTCTACTCTGAACTCGGTGTTCTGGTATGGAGCCTAAGGGCATGTTGCTCCATATCTTTTTGTTGTATAGCTTTTAGTCTTTCGCTGTTTAGTTCTTTTGCTGGTTAGGAGTTGAGCAGGTTTTAGTCTCCTCCTAGCTCTTTTTTGCTTGAAATTGTGATAACTTGTTGCATGCTTAAGAACTTGTAATATAATGTTAATTACTCGCTCTTTCTTAAGCTTTGTTGTGATGTACATGTTGGAAGGGCATGTGTTCCGATGTTAGGCACAAAATACGTGATGGGACTACCGGGATGATATTCTGGTTAATCATCGAGGTTGTGATTATGAATAATGATCCTCTTGGTGATTAATTAGAATATTATTTGGACGGTTCCTCACATGGTCGCTAGGATAGGATAGGGTTGAAAGAGACCCGGCTTTTCTTGAGCTCCTCAACGGAGACGTAGGTACTTCTTTGTGGAGTGGTCGAACTACGGGATAAATTACTTGTCTCTTTTACATTCTTACAAAGTTACTTTGTTCAAGTTGATTTTGGGGATTTTCTAGATCTTTGTGCTTGTGAGTCTCTAGCTACAGGTTCTTGTTGGAAAGAAGCTTATACACCTGATAGGACTTGTGGTAACCTTTAGACCATTTAGAACTTCCCTCAACTTACTTTGATTTCACGCTCCTGTATAGGCCGGATAATCCGGGTTAGATCGGATACTCCGAACCTCGGAGTATCCAGACTCGACTGGAGTATTCGGGTCTATTTTAATCCGCTGCGAAGTTTTAAATTTCAGGAACGCCTATTCACCCCCCCCTCCCTCTAGGCGACATCTAGTACATTCAAATCCCTAAGCTCACAAACGGGGATTGAACCACCGCTCGACTTCTACAAAAAGATCTATGCATTTATAAGCATTTTGAGCGACTCTTAAGTTAGGTACCAACAATATTGTTAAGGCTACAAGGATACAAGTTACCAACAATACAAAACAAACATAGTACATCAACACAAGTTCTACCCATATCAACTCGACACTTAACTCATTCCCATGCAAACATACATAAAGCATAGTTTATCACAATAGTCATATATTGATCCAAAGTACTAAGAAGAGTATGCTTAGATGCTTGCCTTGCTGCTCTGGTGACTGCCTAATACTGCCAATGCAACACTTGCATAATTCTAGTGTATCCTTTGTCTTGCCAGGTATGTCTAGTAACGTACCAATTAAGCTATCACACAGATTTTCTCAATGTGCACGACATCGATTGCATGTCGAACCACCAAATCCGGCCAATATGCTAAGTCATAAAAGACAGATTTCTTTTTAAACATAGGAGCTCTAAGATTATTATTTCGGAGCCGGTGTACTCCCGCGTCCCTTTCCAAGGACAACCCTAAGTCCTTTTACCATCTCATATACCTGTCTCACAGTGCGATGCTTAGGAGGTGATCGAGTCTCAACTTTCCCAACAAAACCTCTCTTGTTGCTGCAGTACGGGTGATCCTTGTGAAGAAATTTACGATGACCTAGGTACACCATTTTTCGGTTGTTTTGAGCCACAAGCTCTCTGTTTCATCCAAGTAATGCACACATGCATAGTAGCCTTTGACTGTCTGGCTCGATAGGTTGCCAAGGGCTGGTCAATCTTGGATTGTTACGAATAGCATTGCGTGTAGGGTGATGTTCTCTTGTTTGTATGCATCTCATACCTGCACACTATCGTTCCACAATATACAAGATCTTCCATTAATGGTTTCAGGTAGACATCGATAGCGTTGCCAGGTTGCCTCGGCCCTGGTATCAGTATCGGCATCATAATGTACTTCCGCTTCATACACAACCAAAGATTAAGGTTGTAAATACATAGAGTCACATGTCAAGTGCTATGACTACTGCTAATGTTGCTGAATGGATTCATCCCATCCATACTCAATCCAAATCTTATATTCCTCACATCTTCTGTAAAGGGCTTCTTGTATTTTCTATCGATGTTTCTCTACTGCGTAGAATCTGCGAGGTGTCTTAGCATTCCATCATCCTTGCTCATCGATTTGCCATCGTATCAGTTCGGTATGCCTTTTGTTCGCGAATAAACGCTCCAAACATGGGACTATAGGAAAATACCACATCACCTTCACGGGATGCCTTTTCTTCTTTCCTTCACCATCGATATCATCACCGTCACGCTTGTACCGTGTTGAACCATAGATGAGACACGCTTGCAAATATGCATGCTCTCCGCGATACAACATACAGTTGTTTAGACATGCATGTATTTTCTGTACTTTCAACCTTAATGGGCACACAACCTACTTGGCATGGTACATATTTTTTGGCAGCATATTTTCCTTTGGCAGCAATTTTTTCAAGAACAGTAACAACTCTGTGAAGCTTGTATCAAACCAACCGTTGCTTGGCTTCAATTGTAGCAGTGAAAGCACGGTACACAACTTCATGTGCTCCTTCTCGCAGCTCGAGAACAATAGTGTTTTAAAGTCCTCTACCATATGTAGGAACTTTTGAAACTCTCTTTCATTGGTGAAGTTTCCCTTCCCATCGCGTAACATCTGCTCCAGATCATTGACGTTGGTGTTAGCCAACATCTCCTCTAGATCATCATCGGCCAACGTATCCCCGGCAAGCCGCATATCGATGTATTCGTCGACCAGCACATCGGTGCATATGTTTTCGTCTTCTCTTCCAATGTATTGCCCTTCATGTACGATCTCAGCTTCACCGTACTTGATCCAACGGGTATAGCCAGACATAAATCCCCTTGGCATCAAGTGGAAAAGTATGTGCTGGGTGGTGAATAACTATTTCTTGTTCTCATAATCAACGTATGGACAACACATGTATTGAGACTGCGTATTTGACTTGTGCACCGCGGCTGCTACCAGGAAACCCTCCACGCCATTCTTGTACTCTGTGCTCACACAGCTCGCATCGTACAATAATCTTCTGTCCATCTACAATTATATCATTACTGTAAATCCAAATTCAAAATATCTAGAAGATTTTGTTATCACTAACAAATAAATTACCTCATCATCTCCTACCAGCAATTGGCTTGAGTTAGAGGAGCCGTCTTTTGTATGCTTTCGCGTCCGCTTCCGATGAGTATTTGTTGGTGCCATACCTAGAAATTTTCTTATCATTCAACCCTTATATAGGACTCATTAAGGAAAAATAAAAAATAAATACGCTTATACCTAAAGTTTCTATATTGGAGGTTGCCAATTAAATAAAATATAAAAAATACAATTGGATCTTGCTACGTCTAAATAACATGGCTAATTTTTATAATTCATTAAAAAATCAAAAATAAATATGCTCATAGCTAAAGTTTCTATATTATAGACTTCTAAATTTATTCCTATGGTTCATTAGGATCAACTTTGAAGAATTGCCTAGGTCTCTATAGGGATAAGATCAATTTTGGTTTTTTTAGGTAACATTTCGAGTTAAAATGCTAAATATAGGATTAACCTTGGGGATTACAACTTATTTAAGCTCCAGAGGTTGTGCTAGAAGCTTGCTTGCTGTTGGAGAAAAATCCAGAGTTCAATTGTCCTAAAAAAATGAAGAAATGGGAAATGAGCAAATGGAGAGAAAAAAAGGATTTTGTTTGGATAGCTAGAGAGAGCTTATCTAGACCTCCTACTTGATCAAAATTGAGCTTGAGTGGTGGGAGAATCAATGCGAGAGAAGGGATAAAGTGATTGTTGCCATAGAAGATTTTGTGAGGGAGAGAGTACTGAAATGACTCTGTTAGCTCGATGTAGAAGAAGGTGGGGAAGAGGACGATATCACTGCCGGCTCATATAATCCACTGGCAGTGGTGTAGAGATATCACTGTCGGTCAGTAGATTAAGTCGGCAGTGATGAGGTATGGGTGCATGAATGTCGGCTCAATCCATTAGCGGGCAGTGATGACCCTTATCACTGCCGATTCATAAATCACAATGACTGATTCTTACTGCACGGCTAATGAATTGGCAGTGATGCTTCATCACTGTCGGTCTATGAGGAATCGATAGTGATAGAACGACATATAAATTCAGTTCTGTAGCAGTGAGATCCACTGTTTACTTCTTCTGTGTTACTATGACGTGTCAATCTTCATTAATTTCTGCTTACCGAATTATAGTGGAAATGTTGGATCGCCATGTAGAAGCATTTAAACTTACTACAAACTCTAGTTTTGCAAGTTAGGCCATCTCCAATGGAGTCTCCAAATTTGAGGATTCTAGTGCTACAGTGTTTTGCGGTATACTGTAGCACTAGAAATCCATCTCCAACAGATCCTCTATCCAGTGATACAGTACTGCTACAGTATTAGTGATAGGGGATGCTGTAATAGTATTTTGAGGATGAAGATTTGAGATAGCTGTTGGAGATGATCTTAGAAGCAGAATGTTCTATAATGACGATACTCCTATCTTTAGCGGCTAGAAAGTTAGAATAATAATGTCTTGAGCTGGCTTGCTTTGATTTCTTCGGTACCATATCTCGCAGATCAGAACCTATGCTATGTCAGTTCTTGTACGTAGCCTTACTGTAGGAGTTTACCTTGGTTTGGCTGATAAGCCATCCGTGATTTTTTGGACCAATCAAACCAAGACGACAAATCCTATCTAGAAACTAAGGGGCCAGTTGATACGGATTGAGATTTTATATTTTTTGAAGCTAAGCATATTTAGTTTTAAAAAATTTAGGATTTAGAACTATAGGTGGATTCATCTAATTTTTATTTAGAAATTTAGTATTTGATTGAGTAATCTGATATTTATTTTAAATAAAAAATAAATATTTAAATCACTTTATTTTATTATATAGATTCCAAATTTAATATGAATCCTAGATCTCAAAGTATGTCAAATAAAATCTAGAAACAAGAGGCACGACTATATGTACACCCCTGGGGCTCGAGGAAAGTTGCAGCACCTGTACACGGCAATACTTAGTTTCTAATTTTCTATATATGGCACCATGCGTGGAGTCGTGCAGACAAGGACTAAATTAAGATAAGAACGCCAACGGGGCAACAGAGCTTTTAAAAATAATACATTTAAGCCGCCTCTTGATGTGATGGTGTCATTTACTAGGGTTTAAAACTTGGTGTGTTTGAAGTTAACCGTGTGCCTCTGGCGGTCCATGTATTTTCACAAGTGGCCATGGTTCAAATAGACAGGGTGTGAATGTGATGCACTGCATTTGTAGTGCTTTGTGTGTGCGCGCGTATTTTTCTTGTAATGAGAAGAAACTTATTGTGAAATACGCTTTAAGGTTATTTTCAATGTCTTGTTTCTTAAGTTATATCTACGAAGAAAGAGAGAGTAAAAAATTGCTATTATGAAATAAGTTTATAATGTATGTACTTGTGTTGCTAGTTCTTTGAGGTTTCTCAATATAATTTATTATCTCACAATCATCTATAATTACTCAAAGAGCTAGTTTATTTTATAAGAAATGAGTTTTTTCTCTCTCATCTTTAAATTATTTATCATATTATCTTTTTCTTAGATGGATACCTAATTAATGTCTAAAATAACTAACATTGAAAGTGGCCTAATATATGTCATGGTACTTGCTCCACCCTATTTTACAGGGTGCAAACGTTAAAATGTATCTCAGAAGGTGCATATACTTTTGCAAATGCATGGTAATATTTTTATAGAACAAGAAGGAGAACTGCATATCTTTCCATTCAAATAGAGAATGCTGATCGTGTTGATGTTATGGCTTATGTAGATTTAAGGCCTAATATTATGACGTAGAAACATCCTGGCAAGAAGAAACAGTTCAATGAGCGGCGTTCATGTTTTCTATCAGAATGTACCCAGAGATCGATGCACTAGTTCCAGTAGCACAGAAGTACAAGGAAATGAGATCGATGAAGTTGAAAACATGAACGGCGCACGATAAACCGAACAAAATTTCAGTCCGTTCGGAAGGTTTACACTTCACAGCCACCATCAATACAGTGACACACGTCTCTTTTCAATTGAGTTGGAATAGAAGCTAGTGACTGATTCTCTCTATTCAAAATAAAGAAAAATATGGACGTGGGCCTGGACCAAATGGACCCTGAACGTTTCGAGCGTGAAACAGCAGGCTGGCGGCCCCCCGTGATGGATGGACGGGGAGTTTTTTTTATTTTTATATATTTTTTTTAAAATTTAAATAAATAGATTCCCGGCGAAGGTATTTGCAAAACTAGGCGCCTGCAGCCTTCTGAGGGAGCGGTTAGGGGCTTTTTTCCTCTAAAAATGTTTTTTTTTCCATTTTGTCCTCTAAAAATGTAATTTTTTGTGTAATTAAAGAAATAAAAAGGTAGGGGTGTAAGAAAATTAAGAATTTAAATTTGGAGTAGGTTATGTAATAGCCGGAGAAAAAAAATCAGTAATTAGTAGTCGCAGCATTTTACGTGGGTATGAGGTGCGAACGAGGACAAACATAGTATTAAACATAGGGTGAAAACATTACAATACACTGTAACCGCGACGACACGATGAGGAAACAAAGGTAGCATGTACGGTTCGCACTAAGACCTACTTATTAGTACGCCGATCCTAATCATAACATGCCTTAGGGAGGGAAAGTATGTCGGGTTACATTAGGTAGTCTCTACTGCGTGCATCTAGGATACTTTCCCTTTCGGAGGGCATCGGGACCTACCGCCTTAGCACGGCGGGCTCTCTCCCGCTTCCTTTCCCTCTCAGCCTCTCAAGCCTGAGCCACGGTACGGTCGTGCGCTGCCTTCCTCATGTGCTCTTCTTCCTCCCGCTTGAGGCGAAGTTCCTCTTGCTGTTGCTCGTACTCCGACGTGCGTACGCTTCCCTTCTCCACCTCATGTTCATGTCGACCCACTGCTTCTGTGAGTCATTTTGCTCATTGTCGAGCTACTGAATAAAATCACAGAGCGGTGGAGGGAACTGAACAAATGGAACAAGATGAGCGGTTAGTAAAAGAGGGTGCGAAATCAGAAGAGATGAGGTGGATATCTGTTACCGTACCGGTCGATAACCAGTTGTTGCATGGCGAGGCTTGTCATACTCGTAGTTGGCACACATGAAGAAGCGCAGCCCATAGGTGTATGAGATGTCCTGCGACTCGCGGAGCTTACAAAGGTCACCACAGAAGCACATTGGTGGTTCGAGACCTTCAGGTATGGTAGTCCCCCAATGTTTCTTTGGTGGGCTCGATGGAGCTGAGGAAGACATTACACTTGAGAGATATGAGAAATGAGCGATGCTTCACCGTAAGGAGGTTCGGCTATTTATAGTTGGGGGAGGCAGGAGCATTGGATTCGCTCGTGAAGAAAGGAGTGAGGGCATGGGCGTAGCTGGTGGGAGGAGCATCGGATTACATCTTGAAGAATGGGAAAGTTGTGTCATTGCTCATGGTCAGAGATTCCACGTTTATTAGTACCCGTGTTGTCATTTACTGATTGGAAAAAGCTGGGTAGTGTTGTCACATCTTGTTTAAAGCCTGCAGTAGGAGGCATGTGTTGTCAAGTCATGGTTAACTGCGGTACGTCCTCCGCATCAGTGTCCGCTATCGACCGGGCGTACGGCACAAGCGTCCTGGTAACCAGGTGGCCTTGGCCACTAGTGAACATCACCCACCCAAACAAAAAAAGCAGGAAGGCCTCCAAATGTCTCGAGACCGCGTATGCGTTGGCGTGTGGGTGTATGTACGCCGGCTGCACATATGACTGGTGTCAGAAAGGATCATTACGACATACTTTGTTAGTATTCGATAGGTTGTATGTTACTGTACCTGGAACTGTAGGATCCACTTCTTCGTTGGCCCTCGTGCATCGGATAAGAACTCAGGCACGTAGGGGGGTGCGTCCACCTTTCGCTCCACCGGGCCAAATCGCTGATGCATGTCGTTCATCCAGTCAGCCTGCATATCGATGACCCCAACCGCAGCTCCCGCGCAAGGAAGGTCTAAGAGGTAGGAGACGTCCTGCAGGGTCGGGGTCATCTCTCCGCACGGGAGGTGGAACGTATGTGTCTCTGGCCTCCAACGGTCGACCAGTACTGCTATCAGCGACCGATCGAAGTAGAAATGACGGGTCGCAACCTCGGGGTTCTCCGTCGATCGGGCCTCGACCAATCGGCAAAGCGGTAGGAGTCCGGCCGCTGCCAACCTATAAGTGTTGCAGTATATCAATAATATGGAACAACAGCAGTGATATGGCAATTTCGTATCAAATTTTCTAAGTACCTGTGCTTCCATCGCTCGTCTATCGTCAACAGCTCTCCAGGGCCTTGTGGGCGAAACACTCCTAGATCCGTCTGGTGCTCGGCGGATAAGAAGCTGCTATGCTTCTTGTCCACGGCAGGGTCCAAATGCTCGGGGGTCGGAGGGTGAGCCATCTCTGCATTTGAAAGACATGTACATTAATACATTGATAAATAAATACAACAACAATATACTTTGAATGCAAATTAACTATATGCGAAATTAACGAATATTAAAATGGTACAAAACTAGCACAACACACATAAAGCTCACCTAGACAACAGGTGCATCACCGCCTGCATTTTTGGGACAATATTTATAAGTGTGACCTACTTTATTGCACTGACTGCATCGCTTAATCCTAGGGCCAGTCTCGGATTCATCCATATCGTTGCGAATCCGATGAGTTTGTCTTCGGCCCGGTGCGTTCTTCATCTTTCCCAAATCAGGCACATATAAGAATCTGCCATATGTGGAGTTCTCGTACAATAATAGCTATCAAGCTATCCTCAAGATGTCTCCTCTTGAAGCCTTATATGGAAGGAAGTGTAGAACACCGTTGTTCTGAAACAAGACTGGGGAAAGCCAAGTTTTTGGCCTAGAAGTTCTGAGAGAAGCAAAAAGATAAGTACAAGAGATCAGAGATAATCTAAAAATTGCTCAATCGAGACAAAAGATCTATGCAGATAATTGACGCCAAGAACTGAGTTTTGCAGTAGGAGACTTTATGTATCTCAAGGTGTCACTGATCAGAGATCTACACAGATTCAAGGTCAAAGGCGAGCTTTGACCTTAGTTTATTGGTCCATACAAGATATTGGGAAGATGAGGTGAAGTAGCTTACCAGCTTGAGTTACCACCTCAACTCTCAGGGGTACACGATGTTTTCCATTTGTCACAGTTGAAAAAGTGTTTGAGAGTTCCTGAAGAGCAGCTATCAGTAGAAGAACTGGATGTGTGAGAAGATCTCTCTTACTCATAGTATCCGGTCAAGATTCTTGAGATGTCAGAACAGGTTACCCGAAATAGGCGATCCGTATGTGCAAAGTGCAGTGGAAACATCACTCAGAAGAGGAAGCTACCTAGTAAAGAGAAGATGATCTAAAGGCAGAGTTTCCCCACTCTTCTTCGATCCTTCCGAATCTCGAGGGCGAGATTCAGCCTAAGGGGGGTAGGTTTTTAACACCCTAAATTTTCAATTTTTGTAATAGTTTAAAATTTTGCTAGAATTTAAATAGGAGTTGTAGATTTTATTCAATATAGAAAGAAATTAATTTCTAAATTTACATTTGCCTTAGGTTGTAGTTAGGTTTGTTGCATTAATGCCACAGTAGTTGCAATAGAGTTTTATGTGTGTAAAGTGTCTGCAAAAGTTCGCTAGAAGGTGCTCGTTTAAACCTCTTTTGAAATTGGTTCAAAACATAAAAGAAAAGCCTTTTCAAAATTCCCTAATTTCTATCGGGCCAAAACTCCTTCAAAAGTCCGACCTAAATATCCTTCCCCCCCACCCCCCCCCCCCCTTTCTTTTCTTTCTAGGCCGCCTCGCTCCCTCTTGGGCCTGGCCCAGCTATCTTTTCCCCGTGCTCGCATCCCTCTCCCGTGCTGGGCCTCAGGCCAGCCTCCCCTGCATCCGAGCCGGCCACTGTCCATAGCACCTGAGCTGCCCCCTCCTACCCTCTCTCTGCCAAGTGGGCCAGAGCCAAGCCACCCGCCAGCTCTGCTTCTTCCTCCTCCTGCTCGCAGTTTCCACCCCCAAATCCCGCTGCCCATTCAAAATCCAGTGCCTCCCTAAGCCAGTTCTCGCCAATCAATGTCACTCCCACGATCCCCAGCATCTCCTTTACGCACTACATGAAACCTCCCGAGTTCCCCTCCCCTCTTTCCTTTGTTCTTTAATCCGATTTATGGAAGGTGGCTGCCGGTTTGGAAACAGCTCCGATCGTGTTGCTCTACCTCCCCGAGCTCCCTCCTCCCTATTTAAGCCCATCCTGAGCACCGTGCGCCCATTCTCCACTTCGTCCGATCGCTTTTGCCCTCTCTCCCTTTCTCTTGCGCCATCGCCATGCCTTTTGTCCATGTCGCATGTAAGAGCTCTACCGCCACGTCTATCTCCACGGCCGAGCCCCCTCTAACCCTGCTTCTCCCATCTATGGCATCGAAGGATTGCCGGTGAGGCTCCCGGCCGCTTCCCAGCATCACCCGACCCCCAGAATGCCACCACACCGAGCTCGAGCTCTGCCCGATCGCCCCTCTCCGTCGCCGGCCTCCCACAGTCCCTCTCCACCATCGAGAAGCCCATGGTGAGACTCCTCATGCCCTCCTCTTCATTTTGTGCTTTTCCCATCAAATTCCATGTCCGGATGCGTGTTTTCGCTCTTTTCTGGTGAGGTTCCTTCCATGTGTCACCGCCGGCCGACCGCTGGCCATGCCCAGCGTTGCCCGGTCTGCCCCTTCACCCCAAGCCATCCAATCTTGATTGTGTGGCTCAGATCGCATACCACTTCACTCTTTTGTAATCGGTCCACCGTGGACAAAAACGCCACCCAGCCTTATCTTCTCCCACCCTCTCTAGCAACTAGGCCTCATGAGCTGGTCCCCCAGTCCACCCCCTTGGGTCCACGGTGGACAACAGTCTTAGTAGCACCACGGTCCACCAGCTCGTGAGTCGAGCCCACAACTTAGCACTGCACCAGCCCACAACCCGGTCCACAGTGCAATCACCACACAAATCCCCTTTGGTCCACAGCTTCATGGACTGAGTCCAAAAAACAGTAGTGCCCTTTTCTTTTTCCAGAAATTCCATTTTCACCAAACCTTATGAGAGCCATAACTCCTCTGTTTTCACTCCGATTTTGGGAATTCTTTCGCTGATATTCCTGTAAAATCATAATCTATCTTTCTACCAAATCTTGTAATTTTTGGAGTTCATTTAATTTCCCATTCGGTATTTATTTTTGTGTCACCACATTTAATCTAAATTTAGATTTAGCCTTTTAAATAAAGTTGAGTTTAGATAATTAAATATTTATGTTTAGGTTGTAATCATATTTTAGTCGCACATGTTAATCTAGTTTAAGTATAGGTTTAAACCCTTTTGCTAATTAGATTAGTTTTTAGAATGAACTAAATAATTAATCTTTCATTTAAATGATTAGAATAGATTGTTATTTCATGCTTTAATCCATAGGATTTAACCTTAGAATAATTAAGTAATAAATTAACCAGTGTAGCGGCTAGATAAATAAATACATGTCATTAGAATATAATAGAATAATTAATGTTAGTAGTTAATTAATTGAATACCCCTTTTGATAATTAATTAATTAGATTAATGCCGTGATTTAACCTAGATAATTAATTACATGCATGTTTTTACCATAGCAATAAAATAAAGCTTAATTAGAGTGGTAATTAAGCAACACTAGATAATTAAGAATATATAGTGCATAACCTTGGAATAGTGTATAGATTAGAATGTTTAATCTGATCCTTAAGCTCATATAATCACCTTGAGTTATACTTCCGTATATATGTATACATACTCATATACATATAGACATAAGTATCACACATACGTTCATATCTGTACTCGTGCACTCACCTATATGTAGAAACCCTAACTATCGTCTTCGATAGTTAAGCTAATAAACACTCACCTAGTTGTTAATAACTTGATTAGATTTTCTCTTAAATTAATAAAACCAATAGGTGAATAACTTGACCTAGTTTCGCTAGATAATCTCACCGGTCTCTGTTTGTCAGTTTCGCTTAGCTTAGAGTTGATGATCATCTTTCCGTTAGGTTAACTTTCGTCCTTTTTCCACATTCGTTCTTCTTCGCTTTGGTGTTCCTTTGGTTTTGTTCTAGTGTTCCGTTGCTTAGTCGTTGTGCGCTTTTCATCGTTAATCTACGTAAGCTCGAAGTCAAGGATCTAAGCAAGAACGTCAGAATAGAACGGAAGGTGAGGCCAAATGATGAAGAACCCGGGAAACTCAAATGACAGGAACAATCATGAATTGACCGTTGTGAAGGCAAGTCCTATCTCCTTGATCATATTGAACCTATATTTTAAAATAATCTACAAGATCAACTAAAACTTGACTTATTATCGCATGTGCTATGTATAGTGTTTCCTTAAAACTACTTGTAGTAGTTAATCCTATTAACACTTATCATACTATAAATGTTATCATCTAAAATATATATCACCCTAGGATTACTTATTGTTATCTATATTAATAACAAATGACGTCTTGATATCTAGCATGCTTAGGATTGAATACGTCTCCTCGGAGATGTCTTTTAAAACACCTCTCCTCAGAGATAAAATTTACTGTTATCAATGATAAATCATAAATAATGAATCCTTGATGGTTGTGAAATCCTTGATGTCATGTGGGATGTGGAGGGTGATGTGTAAAAATAGGTGAGAACTGTTTGGCGAGGGCAGGTGGAGTAGTACTCTGAACGATGATGCTCCTAAGGGCTTGAGTTACCTTGGTGGTATTCATTTCTAAAAGATACCTACCCTGGCCGCTTAAGAGCCGAGTCAATTCGTCGTCATGCTTAAACAACCCCCATGCAACCATGCGTCCTGAATGAGCATGACTTGACTTCTTCTTCATCGTACTAAGTTGGGCATCATACTAGGATGTTGGGAACAACGAGTAGTCAAGTGACTATGTAGCCCTCTATTTGAAAGTGCAGAGACTGGCAAATGCTTAAAAACGGAACTTGGTGTTCAATGCAAGACCACTAGTACATAAGGGTAAATCTCGTAGAAAAGCCCGGTAGGAAAAGTGATTGGAGTGTCTTGGTATGATTCACTCCTTTGCTTGCAACGGTTGGAGGCTGAGCATATCGTGTGGGTATAATGTACAACCTCTGCAGAGTGTAAATCTATTCGAATAGTCGTATCCACGGTCATGGACAAGCGAAGGTAGAACCTTTTTGACTAGACTCTGGGCACGTGTGTCTTCATGAGTGAGTGTGTGGACTAGATGTCCGTGTGATGAGGTTACTGGCTCAATCCGCCAAGAGCTATGTGGTACTAAAGGTACACCAGAGCTGACGAAAGGGACCACAGAGCAAGGTATAGCCCCTCCATGGACTGAAAAACCCCTAGATATAACTTGTTACTACTTTCTAGATTTACAGCTATTTAAAAACTTTGTGACCATGTTATTTTTGTTCTAAAAGGTTAACAATAGAGAATATTACTGGATACCTGCATAAAACATGCTTTATGCTTAAAACTATATCATAAAGCCTTATCCTTGATTCATCTATTATGCATCTATCAACCCCTTGAAGTAGTATAGAACTTGTTGAGTACCTTCTGTACTCAGTCTTGCCGCTTTCAGATTGTTGAGATGGAGATCAATCTCAACCCAGATGAAGTTAAAGAGAAGAAGTCTAAGGTCACATCCACACCCAAGTTACCTGTAGCATTGGGTTGCATCGTTCGTTTTGCTCCGCAGTTGTGAGGAACCGTCCAAACATTATTCTGATTAATCATCAAATCGATAATTTACTTAATTCAACAATTAACTAGAATACTATTCTGATAGTCTTGGCACATATTTTGTGCCCAAGATCAGAACACATACCTTTTCAACATTTAATATCACAACACAGCTTACTAAAGTGCGAGTAATTAACATTAAATTACAAGTTCTTAAGCATTTACCCAGTTAATACAATTTACAACAAAAGATAGCTAGGAGAAGATAAAAACTAACTCAACTCCTAACAAAAAAATAAACTATGCAGCGAAAACAAAAACTAAAGACAGCAAAAGATGGGTGAAGCCATATGCCATTAGGCTTCAACCCAAAAATACGACCTCCGAGTAGTTGCCTATTCATGCCCGCCACCACCCTCAACGGGTGTGAAGTAGCCAAAGATCAACTCCTCATCGTTGGTAGCACCTAAAAAAACAGCGTGAGTATGAAGGCACTCGCAAGACTTAATCCATAATGAGCACTTATAAATAGTCCGACTCTAAGGATTATGCATTTGGATGTTAGCAAGAAAATGTCACATGGTTAAGTAAACTTCGTATGCGAAAGCAAATTTGACATAAACATGTGTGAGCATCTATACTTGACCAACACGACTATCTAACCCATAAGTCTCAACTAAACATATATGTAAACGAAACCATAAGAATAATATCTGTAAAGTACCATCTCAACCCATCAACCACATCAATCCATACTTGTAACTCTACGACTGCTGCAAATGGACAAAAGCATGCTCATGACCGAGAGCGCGGTATTTTGAAATGTTTTTACATTTTGCAAGGGTACTCCTTTATCTACACGACTTGAGGATCATGTGACTTGCATGATCACACAGGTCCATACAAAGGGTACTTATGTCAACCTTTTTCAATAAGCCTCGACTATTTGATCATACGTCGATAGGTGCAGAAGTCATCCAAAACTACTCCCGAGCAAATTGGATACCCCAACCGGCCTCATGCTCGACACCATTGACCCGCACGCTAAAGAGTCACAGCTACAAAGGTAATAAGCTTATCGTTCCCATATGCGACATGTAGTAAGTATTGAATGTGCTAAAGTTAACTGCAACAACGATCGGTGCTTAAACGATACAAGCGGTCTACAGTGTCCGGACCCCTCTCTCGACCTACCCAAGGGAACTCCACATTCGAGCTGGACAAACACCCCTAACATTGTCCACATCTCATCTCATTCTCACCACTCATCCAATCAACACCATCAACCCATCATTGAATGAGTTATAGACTCTATAAACTCTCTCAAACATCATTTAATTAATTAATTAATTATCAAAAGTATTTTATTGAGTTCCAACATTTTTAACATGTAGTTCATACTCATACAAATCTAATGCAACTAGTTTCATGATTTTTGGAGTTCATATGAACTAATTATGAAATTTACAAGCTATTAGTATAAAAGAAAATGCTTAATGAACAGTAACTCCGGAGTTTCCGAATTTTTCTCTGAACTTTCCGGTCTACGGAGTCTCCAAAAAATTCTTCGGACACTCTAGATTTATCCAGACTCTCTGAATTTTTATCCGAACTTTTCGGCTTTTGCAAAAAGCATTTCTTCGTGGGAAAAAATTATCGATTTGATTTACGAGTCTCTCTCAACCAAAGGGAACATGTTTGAGAGAGTTTATAGAGTCTATAACTCATTCAATAACCTAGCAACTTGATTCCTAACTCAAATCTCATCCGAATCCTCTAATTTAGCTCCAAAGCTCAATAAGTCAAGAACTTCACAATCCTAGCTTAAAATTCGAAATCCAACCATCCAAACTGCAGATTCTTGCCATGGATGCCTAGGGAACTTACCCAAGGATCCTTGCCGAGGCTGGGGACCATCGATTGAAGGAAGAAAAGCTCGGGAAGAGGAAGAACGCTGATGCTCCTTGTACTTTAAACAAGAACACCAAAAGACATCAAAACCGGCTCGAATCCTTTGGGAAAACAAAAGTGAATTGGATGGATCAAAATCTTATAAGCTAGGGAACGCGTGAGTACCACATGCATACCTCGATTCCTTCTCTTGAGGTGGGATTTTGAGAGAGAATGAGAGAGTGATTGAGAGAGAGGGAGAGGAGAGCTGAGTGGTGAGTGAAAGGAGATGCACAGGTGAGAGAGAGGGAGCAGGTGAGTGAGAGAGAGAGGGGGAGTGGGTTGCTGCTCAAGTGGAGAGAAGGAGATAGTGGTTGGCCCATTCTAGTGGGGCCCATGTGTTAGAGAAAGAGTCTATTTTAACTGTGAATTATATTCTTTTCTCTCATGATTTTTTTTCCTCACATCTGATTGACTCAAATTGAAGTGACATGATGTCCCAAAATAAATTTCCCCAAAATTAATCATGACCCTAATAACGCATAATTAGACTTAATTACATGATTCCAGTTTCGGGATGTGACAACTGTGCTGTAGGCTATTCTGCCTAGCTGGTCTGTCGGATCCTTGTCCACGAGACCATCTTTTATGCCGTTCAAGTAATTATTTTATGTCATTTTATTTGAAATATGTATTTGATATAATTCTGGAGAAATCTGTACATATCAGCTACTTGATTTAGAGACTGATACAATAGGCATAGAGGAACCCAAGGTCGGGGTCCTTACAGTAGCGACAGCTTGGAGGGCTGGAGCGAGGGTAACGACGATGAGTCCATGGAGTAGATCGGGGTAGAGTGAGGTGGGGGATAGTGGGAAGGAGTAGCTGCAGCTATGAGGTCGAGGAGGATGCGAGGATTCCGAGTATTGTTGTGCCTTACGACGCTCGATTACAGAGCAGATGACTAAGGAGAAGTCCAATGGCACCGCTGGCCTCGTTGAAGTCAAAGCCCAAGCCCTCACACATAGCGGCGCTCAGCTCTGACTCCTGGTTGGCTTCTTGCGAGGGGGAAGATGAGGAGCGTGGCTAGATCGTTTGAGGAGAGAGGAAACGGGTAAGCGAAGAGCGGATCAGGAGAGGTACTGCGCGACAAGAGGTGGTGGAGTTGAGAAGGCTAGGCACAAACGCGTGGATCTGGTCGAGGAGGAGGCACAGGAGTGAGCGGGGAGGGGAGCCGTGGGTGCGAGCAGGGAGGGGAGTCATGCGAGTGGCCAGGGACATTTAATGCAGAGCGGGGTTGGCGTGCGAGCGTAGAACAGGAGTAGAAAAAACTAACGGTATATAAATTAGAGATTTTTTTAAGTAGGAGAGCAAAACACATAAAAGTGTTGTTAATAGATTGGAAAAGCAATTGGAAAAAAGGTAAGATCATTTTTAACTATATTTTCTTCATTTCGTTCCATTCTTGATTCCCCTTTCTGTTCTTATTCTCTTTATATTCTCTCATCTTCAATAACTTCTTTTTAGAAGGATTCGTGAAGAGAAAGAAGAGAATCATTTTTCAGAAAAAATAACTTTAAAAATTCTTTCATAACAAAAACATAAAAAGAAACCATTATAGCGCTAAAAAGAAAAAAAATCGGTTTAAAAAAGATTTTCGTCCGCAAATGAAATAGCTTAGCATGCCTTAATCGCTGCCTCTACAGCCTCAGCTCGCACGTCAGCGCTTGTACGACCAAACCATACCCCATCTGTCGGTGAGTACAAAGTTTATTGATGGTAGCCACGTGCTGCGTCTCCGAAGGAAAAAAGAAGGGATAAATACAAAAACCCCCAAAAGTCACTTGGATTTTGACTTTCCTCCTCAAAAGTTATTTTGTTGCAAAAAAACCCCTCAAATGTTTGATTTTGTTGCAAAAACACCCCCAAAAATTCAAAAAAAAAATTTAAAAAATCACAAAAAATTCTAAAAAAAACTAGAGACAATTATAAGACCTTTTGTGAAATTTGTTTTAAAAAATAATATCCTTTGCATCATATTTTATGGAGAGTAAGTTTGAAAAAAAAGAAAAACTTGCAACTCATTTATTAATTCGAGTTAAATGCATAATTAATTATTTACTAATCCAAAAATCATGAAACAAAATTTTCTAGTCTTCTTACATGATCCTCTATCTTGTAAAAATACATGAAATCTTGAATTAGTTATTGTAACGTGCAGGATTGAGTAAATGTGTTACAGATAGATTAATTCATAACTAATCCATAACACCCCCAAAATTAGTGAAACCACTTTTATTAGTTTACTTAAACAATTATTTGTGTAGGAAAAATAATGGTAGACATGAAAAAGTTAAAATAACATGAGTTAATAAATGAGTTGCACATTTATCTTTTTTTTCCAAACTTCCTCTCCATGAAATATGATGCAAAGGATATTATTTTTGAAAACAAATTTCACAGAAGGTCTTAGAATTGTCTTTAGTTTTTTTTAGAATTTTTGAATGATTTTTTTAGTTTTTTAAATTTTTAGGGGGTTTTTTGCAACAAAGTCAAACTTTTAGGAGGTTTTTTGCAACAAAATAACTTTTAGGGGGGAAAGTCAAAATCCAAGTGACTTTTGGGGGGTTTTTGCAGTTTTCCCAAAAAAGAAGGGAAGAACAGAGACCCTGCACCTTCCCATCCTGCTGCTCCTCCACTCAACTCCAGCTCACGAGTCTCACCCCTCCTCCAACCCTCTCCCCCTCCTTTTTAGAGAGAGAAATCTAGAAACGCCTAGAGAGAGGGAGGCAGTACTGCGAGCGGGAGGAGGAGATGGAGAGGGCGGCGCCGGTGAGGAGCTCCCACACCTCGACGGCCGACCTGCTTGCGTGGCCGCAGCCCCAAGGCCCCGCCACGCCGTCGCCGCCGCGCCGCCCCGGCCAGGTCACACCCCCTTCTTCCCTCCCTCCTTCTTCTCCTCTTCCATGCGGGTAGTTGCATCTTCCCGTAGTGTGCCACTCTTGACCCTCGAGCTCTTCTTGCTTCGTTGCGCGCAGCCGTCGGAGGCGATCAGGAAGGTGGTGTTCGGGGGCCAGGTCACCGAGGAGGAGGCCGACAGCCTCAGCAAGAGGTCAGATTGCTCCTCACTCCCGCCCCTTTCCTTGCTCTTCAACCGAGTTCTTGCTCATGGTCCGTTGATTCGGATCAAGAGATTTACCTCGATTGATCTGGCCTCTGATGCACGCTCCTCCAGGAAGGTCTGCTCCGCACCCAAGTGGAAGGAGATGACGGGGAGCGGCATATTCGCGGCCGGGAGCAACGGCGATGCCGAGGAGGCCGCCGCTTCTGCGAAGCCCGCCCGGACTGCCTCGCGCCAGGTGCAAAAACTGGTGCCAAGTCTTTGGATCAACGTTGCTGCTTGATTTGTGCGGTTGTGCGCTACATTGCTGCTTGGAAACGCTTAGATTTTGCCATTCCTGTCATACTGTGCTATATATATAGTACTTGTTCTATATGCTGGTGATATTTCCTTGTGTTTCATACAGCATTTCCCAAGGAATTAATGAAGCATATCTGTCACATTGGGTGAACATATGTTGGGTTCAGTACACATTTCCATGTGCAATAATGCTACAGATGTTTGGTGCATGTTACTAGAATTAGAGTTGTGGGACACATTAATTTTGCAATGTGTTGACCTAATGAGCACGAGTGCTGTGAGAAAAGTCATTGATGCCATGTTAGTGGATTTTCCATGAAACAAATTATAAATGCAAATTTAATTAAACGGAATCTAGAGATTCATTTGTGTCTCTGCGTAACTGTTTGATACAAAAGTTAATGGGTTTTGCTTCGCTACACCTTTTAGAATAGTTACAAATCTTAAACCAAAGTTACCAGGAATTAAGGAAGGTATTTTTTTACCAATGATTTAGGTAAAACTAACTCTGGCTGATACTAACTGAAATGGCCAGATTAAAATATTCCAGAAGACTAATATCTTTTTCTCTTGGGAAACTATTAGATCTACTCAATTCATCCCTGCCATCTCCGACAAAAGCATGGAGCACAAAACAACACCATATTAGCAATAGGGCTGTATGCTTTGGTTTTTTAATAAATAAATGAAAATAAATCTAGAACAAACTAACCAAAACATAGTCAGTCATCTATTGAATTAACTAGTTCAGTTTAGGAGATGTGCATTCAGTTACACTATATAACGCATGGCTCTGTCATGGTCGGCCAGCAATATAGCCGCAAGAAGAGCAAGGTGGTAGGCTAAAACCACCACATATTAGGGTGGACCCGGTTGGCCCACGTGTCATTAGATATAATTAGCAGGTTTTATTTTAAGAATGTAATCAAGATTGTGATCATATCTATAAGATCCAATCCTTAGTTTCTTAGGGGTCAAGTTTTCTTCTCTATATATAAAGGGAGACATCTATCAATAAAATCAAGAAAGGTTTAGGGTTTTCCCCTGAACTCCTTTCTCCCTATTGTTGTCGCCGCCTCCCTCCTCTCCCTCTCCACTCGTGGGTACTGTTCACCGATATGAACAACACCGGTGAACAAAATCGCGCACCACCAGCACTGCCGCACGCCACCTCCTCCCTCTACCCCTTACCGCCTGCCAACATAGGGCGCAAGAAGGTCCTCCAACCTCGCCCTACGACCTCCTTCGACTACGATCTACGCTGCCCCCCTCCCTTCATCAAGCGCCCACTACATCTAGTATCAGAGACACCTCTGTTGCCTAGTCCACTCACGGAGATCAACAGAGGATCCGATCTTGCGCCTTCACGGGCGGATCTTTGCAGGCAACTTGAGGAATTTTGCCATGAGTTCCGCCATTGTGTTGATGAGTTGTTCGCCGACTTCGTCACTCCATGGACTTCAAAGGAGACGCCTGAGATTTCGTGTCCCCTTCCACAACTACCACCAACGTATGTGGCCACGTTGGAAGCCTTCCTCATCGCTGACTCCAAGCTAGGATGCTTTGAGATCCATGACCACCCTTAATCTAGGGATCGCATTGAGGTGTTTTCACAACCTTCCACATGGTCTTCCTCTTATAAGATGTTTCCCAAGTTTGATGGCTCCACGGACCCTCTTCCGATGTTGCATCGCTGTGAAAAATTCTTCCAGGGACAAAGTACCCTGGACTGGGATAAAGTGGTTCTAGCATCTTTTCAAAATGGTATATGCGCTTGGAACACGATGAGGGCATGCTGAATTGGAACAGTTTTGCAGTTGCCATTAATCATCGTTTTGGACCCCCTACCCGCGATAATCCGTTCGGGGCTCTTATTGCTTTCGACAATCAGGAACGGTGGCCACCTTTACGGATGCTTTCTTTTAGCTTCTCAACCGGGTAGATGATCTGGATTCTCACCAACAAGCCAAATTTTATACCGTGGAACTATTAGACATTATTAGATTGGAGGTGGAACTTCAAGATCCCCATTAGTTGGAAGACGCCATTGCTCTAGCCTGGGCCTTTGAATGTTGCTGCAATCCTTCACATCCGGTTATTGATATACTCACCATGACAAGAACATCAACGACAGACGATGTGCGAATATCTTTACATGCTCTTACCAGGATAAATATGGCCAACACAATGCAACTGGAAGTACACCTCAACAATAGTACATTGCAAGCATTACTGGATTCAGGCTCTACACACAACTTCATAAGTGAGGATATGTGTCATCGTCTCCAACTTCCAGTATCTCCTCGACATGATTTGCGCGTGGCTGTCGCTAACAGCGGTTCTATCGCTAGTATGGGTTTTTGTCCACCAATTTCTATCTTCATAGGTCAGGAGAACTTTTTGGTTGACTTTTATATTATTCCATTGGGAGGATTTGATATAGTTCTTGGCGTTTAGTGGTTAAGTTCTCTTGGCCCCATTGTTTGGATTTCCAATCATTTTCCTTGAAGTTTTGGCGAACGGATCATAGCACGGTAGTAATCACCATACTTCCCATAGCTATTGTCTGGACGCATTCTCCACAGATATGATGGACTCTTTACTGCGTGAATTTCGAGATCTTTTTGATGTACCTATAGGACTTCCACCCCTCCGATGGTATGATCATCGTATCCACCTTAAAGATCCTTCTATCACCATTGCTGTTCGCCCCTATCGTTGTCCTCAGTTGCAGAAGGATGAATTAGAGCGCCAATGCACGGAGATGTTGGCTAATGGTACTATTTGCTACAACACATCAGCACTTTCTTCACCGGTATTATTAATTAAAAAACATGATGACTCGTGGTGCTTCTGTGTGGATTATCGTGAACTAAACAACTATACTATTAAGGATAAATTTTTCATCCCAGTGGTGGAAGAACTCTTGGATGAACTCAATGGCGCCAAGTATTTTACTAAACTAGATCTTTGTCCAGGCTACCATCATGTGCGTATGCATACAACTGACATTGAAAAAATGGCTTTTCGCACACATAATGGCCATTTTGAGTTTCACATCATGCCGTTTGGTCTTACCAATGCCCCGGTAACTTTTCAAGCTCTTATGAATGATGTCTTGTCTCCTTACCTTAGAAAATTCGACTTTGTTTTCTTCGACGATATTTTGATTTATAGCCCCTCTTGGGTTGAACATCTCCAGCATGTTCCCTAGGTTTTTGCTACCTTACGGTCTCGCTATTTATTTCTTAAGCAATCTAAATGTTTATTTGGTTCTTCCAAAGTCTCCTATTTAGGCCACATTATTTCAGCTAAAGGAGTGACAGTTGATCCTGAGAAAATTGAAGCCATCTCTCAATGGGTTGTCCCTACATCCGTTCGACAACTATGTAGTTTTTTGGGCCTTGCAGGGTACTATCGCAAGTTCATCCACAATTATGGCCGTATTGCTAAACCTTTCACTCAGTTATTGCGGAAAGACGACTTTCTTTGGTCAGCGGAGGCCGCATTCGCTTTCCAACATGTCAAACAGGCCTTAACTTCAACTCCTGTTCTACAATTACCAGATTTTAATGCCTTCTTCATCGTTGAATGTGATGCCTCGGGAACAGGGATTGGCACTGTTCTACATCAGGGATCAGGACCTTTGGCTTTCTATAGTCGTCCTATGGTGGCCTATCATGCGAACCTGGCCGCGCACGAGATGGAATTAATTGGTCTCGTTCAAGCTTTGCGCCATTGGCCCATATTTATGGAGGCGTTAGTTTCTTATTCGCACATATCATTATGGTCTCAAGTATCTATTGGACCAACGCCTTTCTACTATTCCACAAACTCAATGTTTGAGTAAATTATTGGGTATGATTTTTCTGTGGAATACAGGTCAGGCCGGTTCAGCACAGTGGCTGATGCTTTATCTCGCCAAGTCAATAACAATATCTCCCTATGTGCTATCTCTTTTTTGGAATTTCAAATTTTTGATGATCTTTGGCAATTTATATTGAATGATGATTCCATGAGTAAATTATTAGTTGAAATTCAGTTCGGCACTCGCACTCGTCCATGGGAAGTATCAGATGGGCTGATTCTGCACAACAGACATGTTTATCTTCCAACAAACTGCCTGCTGCTTCAAACGGTCCTTCATGGTATTCATGCTTCGGCACATGAGGGTGTTCAAAAGACACTTCAACGCCTTCGTGTCAATTTTTATGTTCCAGGTGCTCTTTGTGCGGTTCATAATTTTGTTTGGGATTGTTCCAATTGCCAAAGAAACAAGACCGAACATCTTCATCCAGCAGGTCTTCTCCCAAGTTTGGATGTGCCATGTCAGATATGGGATGACATTGCTATGGATTTTATTGAGAGTTTAACAAAAGTTGTCGGTAAAACCGTTATTCTTACGGTGGTGGATCGTTTTTCTAAATATGCTCATTTTATACCCTTGGCTCACCCATTTATAGCACTTATGGTGGCGCGTGCCTTCTTTGATGACGTCGTTCGTTTTTATGGGATGCCTTGATCTATTGTGAGTCGCTTTTGGAAGGAACTATTCGCTCTTTGGAGTTCGGTTGGATATGAGTTCCGCCTATCACCCACAATCAGATGGACAATCTGAGGCGATCAATAAAGTCATTGTGATGTATCTTCGTTGTCTCACAGGGGACAACCCTAAACATTGGATTTGTTGGCTCCCTTGGGCTGAATATTGCTATAACACATCGTTTCATTCTTCTCTTAAGGAGACACCGTTCAAGGTGGTCTATGGTCGAGATGCTCCGGTCCTCCGATCTTATGATATCGTTAATGCCTGAATTCCTGTTGTGGATAACCTTTTGGCAGAATGTGATGCCTTTTGGTCTTCTATTTGGGAACATCTTCTTCAGGCTCAGGAGTTTCAACGTCGTTATTATAATAAACATCATTGTCAGTTGGAATTTGTCATCGGAGATTGGGTTTGGTTACGCCTGCTCACACGGATTGCAGTTGCAATTGCTATTACTCCCAAAGGCAAACTATCGCCTCGTTATTAAGGACCCTATCGAGTTCTGGAACGTATTGGTGAGGTAGTGTATCGTCTGGACTTTCCATCAGATAGTCGCATTCATAATGTGTTTCACGTTGGTCTTCTCAAAAATATAATGGACCAGTGCCTTCATCTTCGCTTGAGCTACCAGTTATTCATGAGGGGCGCGCTGTACCATATCCTGATAAAGTACTACGCGATGTACCATATCTTGATAAAGTACTACGCGCTAGACGCTATCGAGGAGATCTCCAAGTTTTAATTCAATGGAAAGATCAACCGACATCCGAAACTTCATGGGAAAATATTTCTGCAATCTGGCACCTATATCCTAAACTGCAACTCGAGGACGAGCTGCTTCAGTAGGCGAGGAGAGATGTTATGGTCGGCCAGCAATATAGCCGCAAGAAGAGTGGCAGGCTAAAACCGCCACATATTATGGTAGACCCGGTTGGTCCATGTGTCATTAGATATAATTAGCATACTTTATTTTAAGAATGTAATCATGGTTGTGATCATATCTACAAGATTCAATCTTTAATTTTTTTAAGGGTCAAGTTTTCTCCTCTATATACAGAGGAGGCATCTATCAATAAAATCAAGAAAGGTTTTGGGTTTTCCCCTAAACTCCTTTCTCACTATTGCCGCCGCCACCTCCCTCCTCTCCATCTCCAATTGTGGTACTGTTCGCCACCGTGAACAGTACCGGTGAACAGTATCGCACGCCGCTAGCACCGCCGCATGCCACCTCCTCCCCCCCTCCCCCCTCCTTGCAGCCGGCCAACACAGGGCGCAAGAAGGCCCTCCAACCTCGCTATACGACCTCCTTCGACTACAATCTACGCTGCCCTCCCCTTTCTAACAAGCGCCCACTACAGCTCACACGGGGGGTTCTTCATCTTTGACCTGATCAAGTCTTACAAAGATCGAATCAGCTGTTAATTGAGTGTTTTTTCTGGGATTGGAGCCAACAACTTATGGTTCCAAATTTGTAGTAAGTTTAATAAACTTATATTTGGTCAATTCGTCCCTGCCTTGAGTGATGGTGTTGCTTTAAGATTTATTAACCTTTTTCCTGTAAGGGGTTGTCCAAAGCAAAATCCAAGTTAGTTAACCTTTAGTGTTCTTGTTTTGTCAGTAGTCATGATTGTGAATCAAACTCCCTAAAGTAGAGGTAACAGTTCCAACGGTCGTACTATACAATTAATTTGGCGATCAATGTTGTTCATAACCATTTTCATCTATGTAACAGACTACTGCTGTTCGCAATTCATATTTAGCTAATTTTGGTGTTGACACTGTAATTTAGTGACTCGATAGTCAACTGTGCACTTTTTTTTTTTTGCCAGAGAAACAGAAAAGAGAACAAATTTTTGGCATGACTTAGATTTTACTCCCTCCGGTTTTACTCCCTCCTGTCATAAATACTTCGCTTTTGACTTTTCATAATCTTCGACCATTATTTTATATTAGAATGTTATTATAATATATATTAAAAATATAATATTATGAAAGTATTTTTTAAGATAAATCTACAACTATTATTTTTGTGTTTTCAAATTACATATTTTGAGAGCTATTAACGGTTAAAGTTTTAAAAGTTTGACCGGATCTTAGTCAAAGCGACAAGTATTTATAACCGGAGAGAGTATTAGTCTTTCATAAAAGAAATCAAGAAAAATGAATCATAGTGCATGATATGTTGGTAGACTAAATCAGTTTCATTTTTCCTACAGGCGATCAGTACTGTAAGCCACATCTCATTCGCAGAGGACGGAAGTGATCCTCCCAAAAAGCCAACTTCAGTAGCTGAGGTGGCAAAGCAGCGTGAGCTTAGTGGTACTCTTCAAAGTGAGGCAGACAGTAAGATGAAGAAGCAGATATCAAATGCAAAATCAAAGGAGCTCAGCGGCCACGACATCTTTGCTGATACACATGATTCCAGGTCTAACAGGGCAAGGAACTCATCAAACGACAGCTCTGCCTCACACACACCTGTGAAAAATGCAAACGTACTGCTACATATCCGGTAGTCCTTTAGTTTTTTATGCAATTCAATGTGCTACTCGACTAATGTTGCCCCAATTAACAGGTTAGCACCTTCTCGTTTGGGGAGACCAACACTGACAACGCACCAAAAACGTCAAAGAAGATAACTGGCAAGAAGTTCACTGACCTGACGGGCAACAACATCTTCAAGGGAGATGCTCCGCCAGGTTCTGCAGAGAAGCATCTGAGCACCGCAAAACTGAAGGAGATTACTGGAAGCAACATTTTTGCAGATGGGAAGGATCGGACCCCAGAGCGCGTCGGTGGACACCGCAAGCCTCCTGGCGGCGAGAGCACCATCGCGCTGGTTTAGCATCCTGGATGGACCTCGTCTTTGCCCATGTTTACCTCCGTAGAAGCTTGTTGATGGTGCAGGTTGTGCCGTCAGTCTGCAGTCTTGTTATCGTGATCCGGCAGTGCGTCCCATTCTTAGTAATGATGATCTAGTTTAACTCTTGGTGTGCGTATGCTGTTTTGTTTGGTTTGTGGCATGGCCAATTTCTGTGACTGGAGATGCGGTGTCTTGGTAAAATGCACTTGTCAGTGGATATGTATTATGTTTGAGAAATACTAATAACGTGATGGGTCAGAAGCCAGAACCAGCCTCGCGTGTTTCACCCATCGAATTGGACGCGGTTAAGCTGTGACCCGCGACCTTGCCGTTTATGGAATAAACCAAAGGTTCCTTCTCTGGCCGTTGCACTAGCAGGAAGTCGACGCCCTGATGTTGGTGGCATGGAAGCAAAAGGAAATATCTCATCAGAAATGATATCTCACGAGATATACACGCGACCTGGGGAAATGTCTAGCACATGTAACCTTTTATGTAAATTACTGTAAGGAAGATACATGATTTTGATCGATATTCAAGCTTCCTTTTGTTATATGGACAAAGGTGTGGCCAACATGCACACCCGAACGTTTTAAGAGGAGTGTAATCAAGTTTCTCATAGGTTAGCTTAATAGTTTTACTAGGTAGTCTATATATGGGATAAACTATCGTAAGGAATGCTTCGTCCCAAAATTTGAGAGGCATTGTTATAAGAGCAAGACCAATATGGTAGTGTTTTCCACTCGGTTGAATGGTTTTGTTGGTGTCCTTATAAAGAATTAGGGGGTCCCCTGTTCTGTGAGCTCACACCAGTCAAGGCCTGCTAGAAGTAGATATTATCAAAAGCTGGCTCCAGCGCGCACGTTTAGCAGAGCTTGCGTGACCAATCCCCTAATCACGGAAGAGAACTCCATGACCAGTTCTTACTGGTCATAGAGTAGGTATTCACTTAACTAGTCTAATCTTATTTAATACTACTCACTCAAGTATTTTTTCCTTCCCTAGACATCTCCTTTTGGTGAGCAAAGTCATGACCGGTATAGTGATGTAGTGGCTTGTCCATAGCAATTAATGCTACGGGACGGCCTCGTAGGCGGGTGTGATGGTCTCGCAAGTGGACGTGGCGGCGTACGACTGATGGGACAGGACGTGCAAGATGACCAGGCGGACCGGGTATGCCCACTCTCCGTAATGGTGGTCTCGTGGTAGGTGTTTTCGGCAGGAATGGGATTGCTATTGTTCTGATGTGTACTGTTTGTATATACGCCTCTTCTCCTCCTACTATATAAAGGAGGGAGGACCTGGCTTGTAAGAAGGGAACTCTTTCTCTAACCAAGTTGATCGCCATCATAAGAAAATACATGAGATGTAGGATTGTTATCCCACGGAAGGTCTGAACTTGGATAACTCCTTGTGTTCTTGAGTTCATCATCCACACACACATACCTGTAGGAAACATTGATCATGCTCCTGTTGACAGGTATACCCCAAATGTATTGTCAAGGATTAACCCTCGATAGTTGGCATGCCAGGAAGGGGATGTGTTTTCACATTTCGGTAAGGGTCGATAACCTGACTGGACTACCCATGGTCAGATTCACGATGACCACGGACGTCGCGAGATGTTTGTCATGAGATATGACCCAGATGAGCCAGTGTGCTGCAATCTTGGGATACCGAAACGGAGTCCGAGGACTCTGAAACCCAACGAGAAGTCTGCAAGCCATACTCCTAGAGGGAAACCCGCCTGGCTTCGGATAAGGAGATGCTGCGACATGCCCTAGCAACCACAGTGTCGCCCAAAGGAGCACCTACCGTGGGAGCAATCCTTGGTGGCATCATCGCCTAGGCTTTCGTGTCACGCGAATGTCGAGGGCTCCCTCCCTCGTGATATTTCACTGCTCCACGGTCAGCAGCATGACGTCTGCACAAAACCTGCATACTGTATTGATCCTTCTTAGTCACCCGCCGATGGCAATACTAGAGGGTTCACCGGTGGCGCCATGGCTGCGCGACTTCGCTCTCCTGGCAGAAATCGTGCAATGCCAAGTCACGGCGGCAAAGACCACACTTATTTCCATGAGTGGTGATGGTCGCAATCGCTAGGAATCACAATGGGCCCCACGACAGGACAAATCATGTGCCCCACTGTAACAGGAGGTACTAGGAGAACCTTATCATGTTGGGATAGCCAAACCCCTGACTCTTCGCCAACGTGACCTCCCTAGCGTGATCTAGGACCAGAGGGCCAACCAAGAGTAGCAGGACCACACTCGATGAGGGCAGGACAAGGGCAAGCGGCCCTACCGCTTGCCTCCCCTCACAGAGAGGCGTCAAATTCCTCTATCCCATCATTAGGACCTCGTCACCATCGTCTCTCTCCCTGAGCACTTGCGGCCACCGATCAACCGGTGGCTTCCTGTTACAGGACGGGGTGTAACGTCTTATCAACCCGGTTGCGAGAGGTGCACTGGTTAGACAAGTTCTGGCCGGTCCTAACCGAAAAGTATGATGACTCTTCTAACCCAGAGGAATTCTTACAGATCTACACCACCATGGTGCAGGCTGTGAGTGGCGACATTAAGGTCATGGCAAACTATTTCCCAACTGCTTTGATCTGTTCAGCCTAGTCCTGGCTTATGAACCTCCCCTATGGATCAGTTCACTCATGGGAGGACTTGTGCGACCAGTTTGTCGCCAACTTTCAAGGAACCTATGCCCGACCAGAGGTCGAGGATGACCTGTACCAAATCAGGCAGCGACAGGACAAGTCGCTGTGAGACTTCATCTATCATTTCACGGGTGAATCCATGGTCATTGCCTTCCGGAGGAGGGTTAGAGACCAGAAGATGGTTGAAAAGCTAGCCACCAAGCAAGTCCGGAGCACCACCGAGAGTGCCAGACCAGCATGAAGTCATAGCTGATGTCCGACCAACCCGCCTCTTCCAAAGGGGTCAGCTAGAAGGAGAAAAAGAAGAACAAGCATAAGGCAAGACCACCCGAGGTCATGGTGATCAATCAGACCAGCCAACCACACCAAATCTTCGAGAAAAAAGACAATAGAAGGGCAGAGGCTACTGCCTAATCCATCGTATAGATGTCCACAACCTAATCTATGGCAAGGTGGTGTGGACATCATCGACAAGGAGCTTGGGGAGTGCAAACTCAGGCGCAACGACAATGGTGGGGATGGGGCCAAGCTCGACCGGTCGGCGCTAGGGTTCCAGCAGGCCGACCACATGGTCCACCACATCTTCGGAGGTGTCATAATGTATTCCTAAAATAGAGAGTAAAAGTCATGGTCCACAAGGTGTGGGTGACCACGCTAGGCCCAAGCCCTTGTCTGAAGTGGTCAGAGGTACCCCTCACCTTCAGCCAGGCGGACCACCCTACGTACATTGGTCGCTTCCCCATTGTGGTTGAACCCACAGTGCAGAACATCCGACTGGGTCACATACTTGTCAATGGAAGGAGCTGCATCAACCTCCTCTTCAGCAACACACTGGACGCCTTGCAGATTCTAAGGAGTGTGTTGAGGCCGTCTCCTCCCTTCTTAGGAATTACCGTGGCTCCTCAGCTAAACCATTGGGGCAAATCGAGCAGTCTGTCACCTTCGACTCTCCGAATAACTTCAAGACTGAAAGGGTCCTGTTCAATGTGGTGGACTTCGGGACTGCTTATAACGTGATCCTAGGGTGACCCATGATAGCTCAGTTCATGGCCATTGCCCACTACGCATATAAGGAAATCAAGATCCCTGGTCCAACGGGGGGTCATCACTATTTTTGGCAATGCAAAGATGGCCCTGCCCTACAAAAAGAGGAGCCTCGACATGGTCGAGCTAACTCCTGGGTCACAGCTCGACGACACCGGGTCCAATGATCACTTGGTGAAAGTCCACGTTGTCGCCAATCGAGATGATCAGCTCAAGGCAACTTGCCTACACGACACCGATCCATCCATTACGGTCTAGATAGGGGCCAGCCTAGACCCCAAATAGGAACTCGAGCTCATAACTTTTTTTTAGGTGAACGCGGACGTATTTTCATGGAGTCTGTCTGATATGCCCGAAGTCCCTAGGGGCGTGATCGAGCGCAAGTAGTTTGTATGAACGAACACATGACCAGTAAAGCAGAAGGTGTGTCAGTTATCTACCGACTGAAAGGAAGCGCTTTGAGAGGAGGTTGATAAGCTCCTGGAAGCAGGCTTCATCCATGAGGTACAATATCCAAAATAACTAGGTACCCTAGTCATGGTACAGAAACACAACGGTAAGTGGAGGATGTGTGTCGACTTCACCGACCTCAACAAGACATGCCCGAAAGATCTCTTCCCTTTGCCCTAGATTAACCAGCTTGTTGACTCAACAGGAGGTATCGATCTACTAAGCTTATTAGATACATGCTCAGGGTACCATTAGCTTAGCATGTGAAGGGAAGATGAGGAGAAGATGGCTTTTGTAACACCCTTTGAGGTCTTTTGTTATGTAAAAATGTCTTTTGGTCTAAAAATTACCGGTGCCACTTACCAACATTGCATTCAGCTTGTTCTCCGACCATAGCTCGGTAGAAATGTCGAAGCATATGTTGATGATGTGGTCATGAAAAGTAGAACCAAGGACGACATGGCCAGGGACCTCCAGGAAACGTTCAACAACCTTCGAAACTACCGCATGAAATAAAATTCGGAGAAGTGCATGTAAAGTCCCATCATGGAAGTTTTTCGAATTCCTCGTATCCGGTCGAGGAATAGAGACAAACCTTGACAAGATAAGAGCCATTGTCTAGATAAAATCCCCAAATAGGTTAAAGGAAGTCCAAAAACTAACAGGATGTGTGGCAGCTTTGAGCAGGTTCATCTCGAGGCTGGGAGAGAAGGGGTTGTCGCTCTTTAAGCTCCTGAAGAAAAGCGACCACTTCTCGTGGACGCTAGAAGCAGAGACGGCCTTATAGGAACTTAAAAGGTACATCTTTTCCCCTCCTGTACTAACGGTTCCTTAGCTAGACGAGGAGCTCTTGCTCTATGTTACAGCTATCCCACAGGTAGCGAGCGTAGTCCTGGTCATCAAACAAGAAGGACTTCAGTGACTAGTGTACTACGTCTATGACGTCCTACATGATGCGAAAGCTCGGTACCCACAAGCTCAGAAGCTGCTATACGCCATACTAATGGTCTCTCGTAAGCTCAGACACTACTTTCAGGCCCACAAAATCAAGACAATATCCTCACTTCCTGTTAGAGAAATTCTTCACAATAGGGTTGCTATAGGAAGAATATTCAATTCGTTCCCTAAATGGCTATCAAGTCTCAGACGCTGGCTGATTTTGTGGTCAAGTGGTCGTCCTTTGATCCCGAATAGAAACAACGACTAGAGACATATGAGCACTGGACCATGGACTTCGATGGATCATTCACGTTGAAGGGAGCGGGGGGCTGGAGTGGTCTAGATCTCACCAACTGGCGACATCCTCAGGTACGTAATTCAATTATGTTGCCTGGACATTAACAACAGTGGAAAATACGAGGGCCACTTGTTTGGGATGCGAGCAGCCTCCACACTTGGGATAAAATGCCTATTAGCAATAGGGGATTCACTAATGGTCATAAACCAAGTGCAAAAATAATTTTAGTGCTCTAATCCAACAATGGTGGAATACCTCACGGAAGTAAGAATACTAGAGGGACGCTTTATCGGTTTCAAGGTCAAGCATGTGCCTCGCAAGGACAACTTCCTAGCTGATGAGCTGGCTAGTCTAGCTTCTTCTCGCAAACCTATCCCGGTTGAAGTCTTTGAAGAAAGACTCACATGACTATCCACCGCTACCCCACATGTCGTGAGTGAAGGTGATGCTCCACTTGAAAATGAAGCACCGGAGGCAACACCTTGGGTGGCCATCATGTGGTCGCCCTGCTTGATTCGAGTACGACCTGAATGGATTAGATCTTGGACTAGCTTCAAAATTGAGCAGTCCCTGAAGATGATGTGTCAGCGGAATGGGTTGAGCAGCAAGCCCGCAAATACTCCCTGGTAGAGGGATGCCTTTACCGCCGAGGGAGCAATGACCTTTTACTAAAATGCATCACTCAGGAAGAGGGGAGCACAACGCTCTGTGATATCCACGGAGGCATATATGGCAGTCATGCTTCGTACCACACTCTGGTTGGAAAAGCATTTCAACAAGGATTCTATTGGCCCATGACCCTCCAGGATGCTCTCGAGCTGGTGAAACATTGCGAGTCATGTCAGTACCATGGCCGACATACCAACCTACCAGCCCAAGCACTGTAAACCATACCACTCTCTTGACGTTTTGCTGTCTGGGGACTTGATATTGTTGGACCGTTCCCTTAAGCCCCATGAGGTTTTGAATTCCTGTCGTGGCAATCAACAAATTCATAAAGTGATCAAGACCGAGCCTATCAAGAAGATCAACACTACAGCTGCGATCAAGTTCATATGAGGGTTGGTATTGTAGTTTGGCAGTCCAAACCTTATAATTACGGACAACGAAACTCAATTCACCAGCAGTTCTTTTCGAGACTGCTATGAAGAGATCAGGACTAAAATTTGCTATGCGTTAGTGGCACACCCCCAAAGCAATGGACAAGTCAAAAGGACAAATGGGATGATACTGTAGGGGATCAAAACCCGGGTCTTCGATCGGCTTAAGAGCTATTCAAGATGCTGGGTGGACGAGTGCCCCACATTACTTTGGTCACTGTGAACGACCTCCAGCAGGGCTACGACCAATGCCTCTTTCATTATGGTCTTCAGCGCGGAAGCAATGCTCCCCTTCCAGATGGTTCTTCAGTCTCCTCAGGTGACCGGCTACTCGAACGACGACCAGATAGTGTGATGAGAGGATGACATAAACCTGATCGAAGAGTTCCGTGATCGTGCTCTAATTTGAGTAGCCGATATCAACAAAGCCTCAAACGCTATCATGACTCCAAAGTGCCAGAGCAAACACTGGTCATAGGAGATCTCATCCTTAGGCAAATCCAAAATAAGGCAGGCCAGAATAAGCTCTTCCTCAAGTGGAAGGGGCCCTATAGGGTGGTCGACGTTATCTGACCTGGTGTGATCAATTTAGCTATGGAGGACGATCGTGAATTGCACAACTCCTGAAACATAGCTCAGTTGCACAAGTTCTTTGTGTAGGGTTACTCAAAGATGGGTCTATTTTCCTATTTTGCAGGGGTTTTCGGACGAGCATGGAACATGGCTTGTAAGTTTTTCAATTCAAAAACCAAATCTCTGTTTTATAGGATTTCTCGGAAAGGAATAGTCTTCCAATGGTTGTAAGTTTTTTCGATTCTAGGGCTTGACCGCCTATTCGGCAGCCTTTTTACCAACTAGGCGGTTGGGGGCTAGCGCAATTATAGTCCTTTTTTCCTATTTCATGTTGCTAGCTATTTTTCCTATTCACTCATATGGTGAGTATCAAACCATTTGAGTGGGGATTCAAATTAACACTCACACAGTTGGATATGGGTGGTTAAGGGGTAATAACTGCAAAGCCATAAGCACTAACTCTGGTCGAGCGCTGGTCGCCACTGAATGGCTTGTTGTGCCAAGGGTTGTCCTAGGTGCCACGTACCTAACTGGCAAGTAGTACGGAAAGCCTTGGTCCCCTTTAAATATAACAAACACTTAGAATCTAATTTCCACATAAACACAAGGAAAGCTTACATAAAAGAAGGTCCCTACTTTACAAAATAACCACTTGGGTAATGCCCAGGAGCTATTTCCAATGGTTTTTATTTAGTATCTCTAAGATCCGAAGATGTCCCTCTATGGATCAAACTGGATGGACCAAAGCAGAGACTGAGCCATAGAAAGAAATGACCCCGTAAGGTTGTGAAGCTCCTCTATGGTCTTCCGGACGCTGGCAAAACCTTCAGAGATTACTGAAACAAGGTCCAGGTTGGCGAAGCGCTCACTGACACAATTGAAGGTAAGGTAGGAGCCATGGAGTGCGGTTGCAAACAAGTGCTCACCGATATTCCCACGCAGCCTCTGCTTGAGCACACCTGCCTCCTTGAAGGCCATCAAGAACCAGTCGACATGACCAGTTATGGTGTGTCTAGGAGTGGGGCGGATTTGAATGCCGATAGCCCAAAGCAGTAAGTCGAAAGGGGTGAACGCCTGACTAAGGCGATCATAGAGACGTGCCCATCGCTGGTCATCCTCCCTCATCACTCACTCCAAGTCTCCCTTCACAGCAACCAGCTCCTCCTGAAAAGCTGATAACGGAAATAGATCGCAAACCACGCAGGAGTTAGCTGGTCGAGTCCCACTTGGCTAGTCTAAAACTACACGTGGCTTCATGATGGAAGGACCAACGCACCACAAGGATTGCTTTTCGAGATCTCTCGCTCGACCGTTGTCACGTCCCAAAACCGTAATCATGTAATTAAGTCTAATTATGCATCATTAGGGTCATGATTAATTGCGGGATGATTTACTTGGGAACGCTAGTGCAATTCATTTAAAGTCAATAAGAGGAGAGAGAGCTCCCTCTCTCCCTCCCTCTCTCAAGCACTCTCTCCCTCTCCCCAAAATCCGACCTTAAGAGAAGGATTTGAAGCATACATGTGGTACTCACGCGATCACAAGCTCATAAGCTACACATCCATCCAATTCATTTTCGTTTTCACAGAAGATTAGAGCCAGTTATGACTCGTTTTGGTGTTCTTGGTTGAAGAACAAGGAGCACTGGTGTCCTTCCTCTTTCGGAGTGTTTCCTCCATCCCCGACGGTCACTAACCTCCACAAGCACCGTGGGTAAGTCCCTTAAGCTTCCCCTGGGAACAATGCATGAATTGGTTGGTCAATTTTGAGTTTGGAGCTAAAGTTGTGAGTTCTTAATTCTTGAGCTTTGGAGCTAAAATATGGATTTGGGTGAGATTTATGTTAGGAATCGTGTTGCTAGGTTGGTGAGTGAGTTCTAGACTCTATGAACTATCCCAAACATGTCTCCCTTTGGCTTGGAGAGGCTCGCAAATCAAATCGGTCGAGTTTCACCCTCGAAGAAGCCTCTCTGGACAACCCAGATACTCCGGATCAACCCAAATAGTCTGGGTAGCCCAGTGAAAACCCCATCGAATTGTATTCAAAATTCATGCGGAGTTAGTGTGTAATTTAAGTCTAGAACCCTTTGTATAGTGCATATACATGTTTGTGTAGCATAGATTTAACATGCGAGTGGAATCGACCGAGGAAAAACACTTTAGAAGTCAACTTGGCCAAAACCCAGAGAGTCCGGGTTAAACCCAGAGAGTCCGGGTAGATTAATTTTGGAGTTAGCAGGGAGCCCCACTTGGAGCCTCACCCGGAATGTCCGGCCTGACTCGGAGTATCCAGACTCACCCAGAGGTTCCGGGTTAATCAGAAAATGGCTAACCAAGACCCCAGTTTGGAGGAAAGCCTGGAGGTTCCAGAACCCGGAGTCTCCGAGTTCAACCCGGAGTCTCCGGCCTCCTGTTACTTTTCTAGCGTTGTTTAGATCGCAAGTTTTGTTATTCCTCTATACGTCTTACACCTTTAGCTTGTTGTTAGGCATGTTGTAGCATACATTGTGCATTTTATTTATGCTTATCATTGCACACATTCTTCTTTAGTGAACGAAGAACTGGAGCGTGTCGCGTAGTTGAAGGCGACGCCGATCTACCGGAATTTTGCGAGTGTTGCGCGGGTAGCATTAGGTGGTCACCTAAGCTGCAAGGCAAGCATCTAAGCATACTTCTCCCAATAATTTGGATCTCGTATGATATAAATTGATAAATATGCTTTATGTATGTTATGCATAAGTTCTAGTTGTTGTTGGGTTTGGTATTGGTAGAACCTATATTGATGCATTACTTTCCCCGTCTTGAGTATTGGAATTCCATATCTTTGTAGCCGGGCTTTAACTTGATGATGCCTAATGCAAAGGCTAACCGAATTGCTTAGCCATGGTTAGGTTCTTCGGTAGAAGTCAAGCAGTAAAATGTTTCATCATTCGTGAACATAAGCCTAATTAATTACAGTATGATCACAATGATGGGTTGATGGTTTTGGTTGTATGAGTGGTGAGGATGAGTCGAGATGTGGGCAGTGTTAGAGGTGTTCCTCCGGTCCGGATGTGGAGTTCCCCTGGGTAGGTCGGGAGAGGAACCCGAACACCGTAAACTGCTTGTATTGTTTAAGCACTGATCGTTGTTGCAATTGACTTTAGCACTTTCCATACTTACTACATGTTGCATATGGGAATGATAAGCCGATTATCCTTGTAGCTGTGGCTTTTTGGCGTGTGGGTCGATGGTGTCGGGCATGAGGCCGGTTAGGCTATCCAGTTTGCTCTGGAAGTAGTTCTGGATGACCCCCGCACCTATCGGCGTATGATCAAAAGGTCAGGACTTATTAGAAAATGTTGGCATGAGTACCCCCTTATATGGACCTGTGTGGTCATGCAAGCCGTATGGTCCTCAAGCCGTGTAGGTAATAGAGTACCCCCTGTAGGGTGTAAAAACATTTTAAAATGCCGCGCTCTCGGTCATGAGTATGCTTCTGTCCATTTGCAGCATTTGTAAAGTTACGAATGTGGATTGACGTGGTTCATGGGTTGAGATGGTGCTTTACAAATTTTATTCCTATTGTTCCTTTTACTTTATATTCAGTTGATTTTTATGGGCCAGTTTGTTACTTTGGTCTAGTATCGATGCCCACACATGTTTATGTCAATTTGCTTTCACATATGAAATTTACTTAACCATGTGGCCTTTTCTTGCTAATATGCAAATGCATGATCCTTGGAGTCGAGCTATTTATAAGTGCCCATTACGGATTAAGTCTTGCGAGTACCTTCGTACGCACACCGCTTTTCAGGTGTTACCGTCGTGGAGGAGTTGGTCTTTGGCTACTTCATGCCTGCCGAGGGTGGCGTGCATGAGTAGACGACTACTCGGTGGTCACGCTTTTGAGGTGAAGCCTGAGGGTATATGGTTTCACCCACCTTTTGTGTTCTATAGCTTTTGTTTCCGCTGCGTAGTTTCTCTTTTGGCTAGGAGTTGATCAGTTTTGTTATCCTCCTAGATGTCTTTTGCTGTAAATTGTTAAACTTGTAAATGCTTAAGAACTTATAATATAATTTAATTACTCACTCTTTATTAAGCTTGGTTGTGATTGCTTATGTTGGTAAGTCATGTGTTCCGATCTTGGGCACAAAACACATGCTGGGACTACCGGGATAGTATTCTAGTTAATTGTTGAAGTCATGATTAAGTAAATGATCGACTTAATAATTAATTAGAATACTGTTTGGATGGTTTTTCACAGTGTGGTATCAGAGCTTGGTTTAATGAAGTAGCCTAAAATTAGTTAGAGCGTTGTTTAGTAAGTGTGTCAAACACTAAGCAACCCACTAAATTTTCTTTTATGTCTCCTCATGATTAGTATGTATGAACTTGCTATACTATGCCCCTAAGTGTAACGTATGCTTGAGTGATGCACTTGAATTGTTTGTTTATACATTGTGTGGTATTCTCATTGTGATGATTGTTTGGGAAGAGATGCATTAAAAGAAACGTGAAGATAAAGATCGAGCATACTCCCATGTTATATAGTTGATTTCGCACTATACCTTTGAACATGCATTTTTCTTGTCAATGATCTAACCTGAAAATTCTGTCAAACTGCGAACACTTTGCACATTTTTGCAGATCCTCCGCAAAAGTCCACACCTGACAGAACTTAAAATGTAACGCATTGCTTGCTTGGGTCCAACTGATGCTAGTTAGCTATGTTGGAGTTTGACCTTTTGCACCTTTTCCATCTTTTTGTTGCAACAGGATGCGAACTCGTCAGAATCTAGGAGATCTTCCCGAGGGTTCGAATGAAAACAATCCTCCGCCGCCTCCACCGCTGAGTATGGTGGATGTGCTTATGTAGATAGAGCAAAACCGCCAAGCTCAAACTGCTCTCCTTGAAGCTCTAGTGTGTAACACGGCCCCTCAAGGATGAGGTGGGGCCGAACGCTATGATGACTTAGCCGACTTCCTTCGGACTCAGCCGCCCACATTCACGCGTGCTAAGGACCCATTCGATGTGGATCACTGGCTTCACATCATCGAGCAGAAGCTCGCTCTCCTCTGGTGTGAAGACCACGAGAAGACGCTCTACGCTGCCCATCAGCTCCAGGGCGTGGCGGGTGCATGGTGGTCTAACTATTTGGCCATACACCCCGCCAATCACCGGGTGTCTTGGGCGGAGTTCTGCCAGGCATTCCATGATTTTAATATTCCTAAGGGCCTTATGGAGATCAAGAGGCGGGAGTTCATGGACCTCAAGCAAGGGGGCAGATCGGTGATAGAGTACGTGCAAGTGTTCAATCACTTGGCACAATATGCTCAGGATGAGGTCAACACCGACGAGCGGAAGCAATACCACTTTACAAACGATCTCAACTCGAAGATGCAAGACCGCTTGTCAGCGCATGAGTTTGCCAACTTTAACAAGCTAGTGGGCACCTCTCTCACGGTGGAGTTCAAGCTAAAAAACCACCAGGAGGAGAAGAAGCGCAAGAGGGTCCGGTCGCCTTCCATGGGCGGGAGTTCTCAACATGCGCGTATGGAGAGTCAAACTCCTCCATCTCACATGTCAGCCTCGACTGCTCTACGGCTGATGTGGGTGGTGCAACACTTGTCCTTCTTCGCTCTGCAAGGACAACCTCCAAGATTCGCCGGCTCTCAAGCAAGTGTGGTAGGTGGCCCCAGCAGTCCATGTTACAATTGTGGCCGTGTCAGTTACTATGCGTGGGAGTGCCCTTACCTGAAGTCGGGAGCCGTAGTAATTGCTCCAAGGTCACCACCCACTCAACCCGCTTCACAAGCTTCCAAGGCTATGCATGTCCCCAAGCATGCTCCAGTGCGCCACACCACCACCGAGGGTGCTCGAGAGGACAACAACGTTCTCGTCAGTACGCTACTTGTAAATTCTCATAGGGTAGTTGTTCTCTTTGATTCGGGGGAATCTCATTATTTCATCATGGATAGTTATGTTTTGAGCCATAAGTTGGCTGCCGAGACCTTGCCTTCTGCCTATATCATTGATGGACCTGGGACTAAGTTAAAGACCAACCGAGTTGTTTCGAAGGCCAAGATTCTTATTGTGGGAGCTCAGTTTTCTGCAAATATGATCCTCCTTGACACTAGAGGAGTAGACGTTATATTAGGAATGAATTGGCTAACTAAATATGGTGTTTGGCTTGATTGTGCCAAGAGAGTCATTTCTCTCATAAGTCCCAAGGGTGATCGGGTTTCTCTTCACCTTGGAGAGGGAGGTTTCCACCTAAATGCTCTGAAGGTTGTGGCAGCCACTGATCTCCTAGATATTCTAGTCGTCTGTAAATTTCCTGATGTCTTCCCAGAAGAAATTGCCAAGAATGCCACCCGACTGACCCGTGGAGTTCTCTATTGAGTTGTTGCCCGGGAGGCCTCGATTTCAAAGAGGTCTTATCGGATGCCGCCGAACGATTTAGCGAAACTAAAGCAGCAAATTTAGGAGCTGCTTGCAAAGTGTTTTGTTCGTCCGAGCTCCTCACCCTGGGGATGTTTGGCACCCTTTGTGAAGAAGAAAGATGTCACTCTGCAGATGTGTGCAGATTATCACCCTCTCAATGCTATCACAAGCAAGAACAAGTATCCACTCCCTCGGATTGATATTTTGTTCGATCAATTGTCTGGTGCCTGGGTTTTCTCTAAATTGACATGAGGCTGGGTTGCTACCAAATCAAGATCCAACCAGAGGATATTCTGAAGACGGCTTTCTCGACCCGTTACGAGCTTTATGAGTTCACCGTCATATCTTTTGGCTTGACAAATGCACCGGCATTCTTCATGTATCTGATGAACACAATCTTCATGGAGGAACTCAATAAGTCCTTTGTGGATTTCATCGATGATATTCTCATCTACTCCAAGACTGAAGAGGAGCATGCAAATCATCTCCGAGTTGTTCTTGGCCGGCTTCAAGACCATCGTCTATATGCCAAGTTCAGCAAGTGTGAGTTCTGACTCAAGAAAGTCGCCTTTCTGGGTCATGTATTATCAGTGAATGGTGTCGCTGTCGACCCAAGCAAAGTACAAGAAGTTCTCAATTGGGCTTAGCCCAAGAGTGTCACTGATATCTGAAGTTTTCTCGGACTCGGGGGTTATTACCGTCGATTCATCAAGAATTTCTCCAAGATCGCCAAGCCCATGACTGAGCTATTAAAGCAGTGGAATGCGTTCAAGTGGACTAACGAATGTGAATAAGATTTCCAGACCTTGAAGAAATTGCTCACGACTGCTCCCGTTCTGGCTCAACCTGAAGTGGATAAGGGATTCAATGTCTATTGTGATGCGTCCCGCATAGGTCTCGGATGTGTTCTCATACAAGAAGGCCGAGTGGCTGCATATGCTTCACATTAACTGAAGCGGCGAGAAGAAAATTATCCCACTCATGACTTAGAACTTGCTACAGTTGTGCATGCTCTGAAGATTTGGCATCATTACCTATTGGGTAATCGTTGTCGTATCTATACAGATCACATGAGCCTCAAATACATATTCATTGAGGATGATCTGAACATGAGGTAAAGAAGGTGGCTTGAGCTAATCAAGGATTATGAGTTAGAGGTCCATTATCATCTCAGTAAGGCGAATGTTGTCATCGATGCATTGAGCCGGAAGGCTCGATGCAATTGTCTCTCGCTCCAGCCTAGAGTCACCACGCTTTGTGACGACTTCAGAAGGCTTGGAATTGAGATGGGTCCAGAGGAATTTCTTGCAAATTTGGAGATCAAGTCCACCCTCCTGGATGAAATCAAGGAAACTCGAAAGAAAGACAAAGGCATGGAAAAGGTCTGTGACAAGATCATGGAGGGGCAAGCCAAATGCTTCACCTTGAGCAATGAAGGTGTCTTGTGGTTCGAGGAGAGACTAGTTGTCCCAAAAATCCCAAAATTGAAAAAGAAGATTCTGGATGAGGCTCATGATTCTTTGCTATCCATCCATCCCGAGAGTACTAAGAGGTACCAGGACCTCAAGTCCAAATTCTGGTGGACTCGCATGAAGCGTGAAATCGTTCGATATGTTGCTGAATGCGATGTTTGCCGAAGAGTGAAGGCCGAACATCTCAAGCTGGCCGGTACGCTCCAGCCTTTACATATTCCCTCCTGGAAGTGGGAAGAGATCGGAATGGATTTTATCACTGGATTGCCTAAAACATCTCACGGGAATGACTCGATTTGGGTCATTGTGAACCGGTTGACAAAGTTTGCTCATTTCTTACCCATCAAGATCACATACTCAGTCAAGCAATATGCGGAGTTGTACCTCACTAGGATTGTTTGCCTCCATGGAATTCTAAAGAAAATCATCTCTGATCAAGGCACTCAGTTCATTTCTCATTTCTGGACGATTCTTCATGAAGCAATGGGAACCGAGCTTTTCCACAGCACCGCATAACACCCTCAAATCGATGGCCAGACCGAGAGGGTGAACCAGATCTTAGAAGATATGTTACGGTCTTGTGTTCTCACGTATAGCAAGAAGTGGGTAATTTGCTTGTCATTTACGGAATTCTCTTACAACAACAGTTATCAAGCAAGCATTGAAATGTCGCCGTTCAAAGCTCTCTATGACCGAAGATGCTGAACACCGTTGAATTGGTCTGAGTCCGGTGAAAGAGCTTTTCTAGGTCCGGATTTGGTCAAAGAGGTAGAAGAACATGTCTTAACTATTCACCAACATCTACTCACAACTCAGTCTCATCAGAAGAGTTATGCTGACTGTCGTCGGTGTGAGGTGGAGTTCAAGATTGAAGATTTTGTCTATCTTAGGGTCTCTCCTTTTAGAGGAACGTGTCATTTTCGGATGAAGGGAAAGTTAGGGCCCCGTTATGTTGGCCCTTTTCGGATTGTTGCTAGACGTGGCGAGGTGGCTTATCAGTGGAACTACCTCTGTACCTTTTGGTCGTGCATGACGTCTTCCATGTCTCGCAATTGAAGAAATACTTTCGAGTCCCAACCAAAGTCATTGAGGTGGCAAATCAAGAATTGCAACCAGATCTTCCTTATTGTGAGTATCCAATCCGCATCCTTTATGAAGCTGAATGAAAGACGCGACGCAGATCAATTAAGTTGCTCAAGGTTCAGTGGAGTAATCACCCCGAGGATGAATCCACATGGGAACATGAAGATCGACTTCATGCTGATCATCCTGAGTTCTTCTCCAACTGTGAGTGTTACTTTAGTATTATTCCTCACAGCATGGCCCATTGATATTCCCCAAATCTTTTCGTTACTATGAAAGTCACGAGGTTCCTAGAGTCACCAAATCTCGGGACGAGACTCTTTTAGGGGGGGGGGGGTTATCACGTCCCGAACTGTAATCACGTAATTAAGTCTAATTATGCGTCATTAGGGTCATGATTAATTTCGGGGCAATTTAATTGGAACGCTAGTGCAATTCGTTTAAAGTTAATCGGAGGAGAGAAAGTAATTCAGAAGAGAAAAGAATAGAAATCGTATTGAAAATGTCTTGTTTCTCTAACATGTGGGCCCCACCAGAGTGGGCCAACAACCCCTCTCTCCCTCATAGGCAGTAGCTGCCCCACCCACCCTCTCTCTCTCTCACTCATGTGCTCGCAACTGGCCCAAGGAGCTGAGAGCTCCCACTCTCCCTCCCTCTCTCAAGCACTATCTCCCTCTTCCCAAAATCTGACCTCAAGAAAAAGATTTGAGGTATGCATGTGGTACTCATGTGATCACAAGCTCATAAGCTACTCATCCACCCTATTCATTTTCGTTTTCCCATAAGATTCGAGCTGATTTTGATTCATTTTTGTGTTCTTGGTTGAAGAAAGAGAAGCACCGATGTTCTTACTCTTTCTGAGCGTTTCCTCCATCCTCCGACGGTCACCAACCTCCACAAGCATCATGGGTAAGTCCCTTAGGCTTCCCATGGCAAAAATACATGAATTGGTTGGTCGATTTTGAGTTTAGAGCTAAAGTTGTGAGTTCTTGAATTCTTGAGCTTTGGAGCTAAAATAAGGATTTGGGTGAGATTTGAGTTAGGGATTGTGTTGCTAGGTTGGTGAGTGAGTTCTAGACTCTATGAACTATCCCAAACATGTTTCCCTTTGGCTTGGAGAGGCTCGCAAATCAAATTGATCAAGTTTTCCCCCTCAAAGAAGCCTCTCTAGACAACCCGGATACTCCAGATCAACCCGGATAGTCCGGGTAGCCTAGTGAAAACCCCATCGAATTGTTTTCAAAATTCATGTGGAGTTAGTGTGTAATTAAAGTCTAGAACCCTTTGTATAGTGCATATACATGTTTGTGTAGCATAGATTTAAATGCGAGTGGAATCAACCGAGGAAAAATACTTTAGAACTCAACTCGGCTAGAACCCGAAGAGTCTGGGTATATTTGTTTTGGATTTAGCAGAGAGCCTCACCCGGAATGTCCAGCTCGACCCGGAGTATCCGGACTCACCCAGAGTATCAGAAAATGGATTGGCTTTAGCACTTTTCATGCTTACTACATGTCACATATGGGAACGATAAGTTGATTACCCTTGTAGCTATGGCTTTTTGGCGTGCAGGTTGATGGTGTTGGGCTTGAGGCCGGTTGGGGTATCCAGTTTGCTCCGGAAATAGTTCTGAATGACCCCTGCACCTATCGGCGCATGATCAAACGGTCAGGGCTTATTGGAAAATGGTTACATGAGTACCCCCTTATATGGACCTGTATGGTCATGCAAGCCGTATGGTCCCCAAGTCGTGTAGGTAAAGGAATACCCCTTGCAGGGTGTAAAAACATTTTGAAATGCCACACTCTTGGTCATGAGCATGCTTCTGTCCATTTACAACAGCCGTAGAGTTACGAATGTGGATTGAAGTGGTTGATAGGTTGAGATGGTGCTTTATAGATTTTATTCCTATGGTTCCTTTTACTTTATGTTCAGTTGATGTTTATGGGCTAGTTTGTAACTTTGGTCTAGTATCGATGCTTATACATGTTTATGTCAAGTTTGCTTTCGCATATGAAATTTACTTAACCATGTAGCCTTTTCTTGCTAATATCCAAATGCCTGATCCTTGGAATCGGGCTATATAATTGTCCATTATGGATTAAGTCTTGCGAGTACCTTCATATCACACTAATATCACGTTGTTTTTCAGGTGTTGTCGTCGAGGAGGAGTTGGTCTTTGGCTACTTCACACCTGCCGAGGGTGGTGGGTATGAGTAGGCAACTACTCGGTGGTTGTGCTTTTGAGTTGAAGCCTGAGGGCATATGGTTTCACCCACCTTTTGTGGACTATAGCGTTTGTTTTCACTACGTAGTTTCTCTTTTGGCTAGGAGTTTATCAGTTTTAGTATCCTCCTGGATCTCTTTTGTTGTAAATTGTTAAACTTGTAAATGCTTGAGAACTTGTAATATAATTTAATTACCCGCTCTTTATTAAGCTTGTTTGTGATTGCTTATGTTGGTAAGGTATGTGTTCCGATCTTGAGCACAAAACACGTGTCAGGACTCTAGAATAGTATTCTAGTTAATCGTTGAAGTCGTGATTAAGTAAATAATCGACTTAATGATTAATTAGAATATTGTTTGGATGGTTCTTCACAACTGTGAACCTAAGCTCACACTCGGCCACCACTTCTAGACTACGCTGGACATCGATGTTGTCAGCAAGTGTGATGGGGGCTCGGCCACCATTTGGAACTATATCAAGGATATTATGCATTGTCACTTTGTGCCTAAACATTTTACTATAACCTCGTATACTCGTTTGCAGTGCCTTGAGAAAAGTAATCTTAGTGTGGATGCTTATTACAAGGAGATAGAACTTTTGATGATCCATACAGGTGTGCAAGAGGATGAGAATGCCACTATGTCTTGATTTATTAATGGTTTGAATTGAAATGTGTAGGAACATGTTGAAACTACACATTATTCTAATATGCAAAGTTTGGTGCATGTCGCTCAGAGGGTGGAGCAACAACTAAAAGCTCATCGTGCTGCTGGTCGATCTTATTCTTTCTAGAAAGACGATGATAGGGGTGCTACTACTAAGTTGGTTTCCTTCAAACTGAGCACTGCATCAAAGGCGGTTCTAAATATATCGCTGGTTCAGTGAGTAAAGCACAATCCAAAGTTGAATCTTCTGTTGCATCTTTTTCTCATTCCGGAAAGTTGTGTTATACTTGTGGAGGAAGAGATCATTTTATGAGAGATTGTCCTAATGAAAAGAAGGTGTTGATGACAAAAGAAGGCTATGTTTTTTATAGTCTTTCTGAAAAATCTAAAAAAAGGTCTATTTCTAATGGTCATACTTGTGATAACTATCCTAATTTGTATACGACAGATAATGATAATAATGATGTTGATGTCCCTAAAATGGGTTTATCTTTATTAGCCCGTGAAATTCAGCGTGATGGTTGCACTTGTTGAGGTGAGGGGACAACGCCATAATGTCTTACAATAAGAGTGCAAAGTACAAGACAAGGTGTTCAAATTAATTATTGATGCTGGAAGCTTTACCAACTCTATTAGTTCAGATTTGGTGCATGCACTATCGTTGTCTACGTGGAGGCTACCTAAGCCACATTATATGCAATGGATGAATCAATGTAGTACACTGAAAATTACTCACAAGGTGTGGGTTGCATTATCCATTGGTTATTATTATGAATAGGTGGACAATGATGTGGTGCTGATGAATGTTTGTCACTTGTTATTGGGGAGGCCATGGCAGTATGATCTCAATGCTACCCATGAGGGCTCTTCCAATACTTATTCTTTTGTTCACAGGGGTGTGCACCATGTGCTCAAACCAATGCCTGAAACATCCATCAATATAGAGGTCTTTCCTACTGCAAACAAGAAGAAAGTGCTTGATATTACCTCAAAGCCGAGGACAACTTTGTTTCAAGGGAGGGAGGATGATGAGCCCATGACTTCTCATATTATTTCTACTTTATTCGTGAAAAGGAATACAATGCATCAAATAAATTTCTTATACAACTTGGTGCATTTTCTTTTGTTGTGGAGGATGCCAAGGTGATGAGGGAAGGTGAGACTCTGGTTGCTTTTGATGTTACGTTGAGCAAACATATTTTTTGAGTAATTAATTTTTAGTGCAAGAACAATGAGGAGAACCAAGCAAAGGGGCCAATAAAGTTTATTCAGGTTGGTGCTATGCGATTGGAGCTGCCAACTTGAGTCAACAGATTAGCTGGCTAGTTTAATAATAGAAGTCATAATAGGAGTATTAGCAAGGTAGCTGTATTATTTTATTCATGGTATGAGTTATAGTTGAGTACGCTTAATGCATGGATGAGTCAGACTTGTCCGCGTGAGTTGTTTTTGACTGAGTCAGGTCATGGTGTTCGAGTTGAGTTGTTTTTGGTTGAGTTAGGTCATGGTGTTCGAGTCCAAGTCAAAGTTGATGCCTGCGTGCATATATCTGAGGCATTGTCCCTTGTATGAGGGTCAAATTTTGATCATCGTGTGTTTCTTATCGAGGGTTTCCTCTGAACAACAGACAAGATGGCGATCCCATCTTGAGTACTCTATTGATCCTTTATTTGATTGTTTGAGTACGTGATCAGGCTTTTGTGTCCTAGGTTCGTGTTTGATCCCTGCATGGATCCCCTCTTATGATCGTGTGTTCTCACAGGTGGAAGAACTCATCTAGGGTGTGGATTGCTATCTGAGTAAGCCAATCCCTTCATCTATCTTTGCTACTACTGGCGTTGATATATCTTCGTTCATGTGGATGCTAATAAAAATCAATATGGTAGTAGTGTTTGCTCTTATGCTTTTGGATGCTAGGGTTTGTTGCTTGTTGTCCAATTGGGACAAAATTCAGAACATAGTTTGTTCTTGCTATTAGTACCATGAAAGATTGGGACAAATTTGAGCATCGCAGGTGCATGCTCATCACAAACTTCACCGTCAGGATGTGGATGGCGTAGGCCCAGCCAAGAGTGGCCCTATCATCCTTCGGGTCGTGAGCGTCCAGTCCGACACTCCTCAGGGGTCACTTGATTGCTTTAAAAGCTTCCTCAAGAATATCATGGGTCTTTCGCTCACCCTCCTTGAGCTGAGAACATTCAGCAGTGAGCGTGGCATTTTCCTGTTTAAGCTTGGCATTTTCTTGTTGGAGTGAGCGCCTCGCCGGCACCTCGTCGGCCACCAGCCTCTCCAACTAGGCACATCTACTGTTCGTCGCCTCCCTCTCGACGATCTATTTTTGGATGGAAGCAGTAAGGCTGGTGACCAAGCAAGTAGCAGATAGTATTAATGCAAAAAGATCAGTGGTGCCTTTTCCCAAAAAGGCACCACCGGGATTAACTTGATTAGACCTCCTGTACTCCTACCCATCATCGGCATCGGCAAGATAGAAATATCCATACACTAGTTCATTGTTACTTGCACAACTTAAGGGTACCACCCTGAGTACGAAGGTACTCGTAAGACTTACACAATATAGGTATATACTAGTCCTGACACCACGGATAATGCATTTGGATGAATAGCAAGGAAATGGCTACAAAGTTAAGTTGATTCAGCGAAAAGCACTTTGATGAATATAATGACATGGAAAACTAATGTTGACAGACAATAACCAAAACCTCCGAGAATGTAAACTTGCTCAACTCAAATAAGCATCAGTAGATGCTTCTCCCAAAATCCCACATACTTTCAATACCACAAACAAATGGAACTCTACGGTGATGCCCAATGGACATTAAGCGTGTTCATTACCGAGAGCACAATAATTCGAATTGATCTTGCACCCTGTAAGGGAGTACTTCTTTTCCCACACGACACGAGACCATTCAGCTTGTGCAACCCGTCCCCTACACAAGGGGATACTCGTGACAACTTTTCCCAAATAGGCTCAACAATTTGAACATGTGCCTATAGATGCGGAGGTCAACTAGGACCACTCTCAAAGCAACCTAGATACCTATACAAGCCCTCTTGCCCACAACATCATAGACTAGCATGCCAAAGGGTCACAACAACATAAGGCATTTGGCTCGTCCTTACCATATTCAGATATGTGGTTAGTACAAAAGTGCTTAAACCAACAGACATCACAGACGGTGCTTAATTGATACAAGCGGTCTATGGTATCGAATCTCGTCTCTCGAACTGCCCCTAATACAACCCACATCTTGTCTCTATCTCACCAACTTATCATCCTAACTTGTCATTCTTTTAAAATAGTAATTGAGAGTCATGTAGCTCGTAAACAACGGTGGCATCCATCACTCAACTTCTACCGATGACTTATCAAATGCTAAGCATTTACCGCATCACTTTTAAGTTAGACCATGACACATTATACCTAGGCTACAAGAATCATAAGTAACAACTTTGCTAAGATAAGTACTATGCAACAAATAGGATCTACCAACATTCCCGACATTAACCCACTAAGACATGCAAATACGACACATAGCAATATCTAGCAAATTGACCAAAAATTCACCAAAATATAGTAGAAAAATGATAGATGTTTGCTGGTGCTTCCAAATCAAACTCAGAATCCTGTTCAACCTCAGCTAATCCTCCGTCTTTCATAGGCTCATCGTTCTCTAAACAATAGAACATTGCCTTGTAAATGACTATGAATGGAATGCCATGAGGGTCTCCCCTTATGCAGAGCAACATGCCATGAGTGTATGACAACAATAATTTCTTAAATTGGGTTATTGCAAAATGTTTTACAATTTTCCTAGATTAATTAAGTTTAAACTAAAGCTTAATCCTAAATAGAAAGTTAATTATGTATAACTGGAGGGTGAGTATTTTTAATGAACAGGGTAAAATATAATAAGGTTTAAAAAATTAGTTTCACCAATTTTGGACTTACCAATATTAATTATGAAATATTAAAGATTACACACATTTCATTGACTAAAGAAATCTAAGTACATATTTCACGGATCCTAGCCTTTTTAATAAATAGAACATTATTATACAAAGCTAACAAAATTGGATTAACTATTTTTGGACCTATATCTAATTTACTATGCATTTCATAAGATTTAGTCAATTTAGTAGTGCAAAAAATAATTTATTTCGCAATTTCCAAATAACTGAAATAACAAAAATATCTAAAAGCCCTGAAATTGTTTTGTACCCAGGCTCAGCTAGCCACACCCACGGGTTGGTGGGACCGAGCTTTTGACTTCGGTCCAATGGCCTTGAGGCCATGGCTGCACAGCACTGTGCACAGGTGGTTGGCATGGCGGGCGTGGTCTGGCACAACGGCGGCAAGGGAGTAGTGGAGGTCGGCCGAAATGGGTAGCAGAAGCATCAGCGCACTCACGTGGACCTGTTTGAGGCACACATGGCCAACAGCGATGACCAGAGGCGGCCAGCAACACACACAGCAGTGGTCGGACTATGGTGGTGGCGCGTGCACGGGAATAGGGCGTAGGAGCATGGGATTTGGCCGGACAAAAGCATGAGGTGCTGTGGCGTGTGAAGGGGAAACAAGCCAATTGGTCCTCAGGACTAGGGCCTAACCATGGCACGGCCGGCGGTGTGTGGCCAGAGATGGTGGCGCTCGGCTCCCGTGGAGAGCTGCGCCGGTGTCAGGCCAAGCATGATTTAATGCGTGCAAGAGGAAGAGGATGACTCAGGGATGCTCACCCCGCTGCGAATTTGGGAGATGGAGCAGCGACGCGGTAGTTCATTGGTGAGGTGGTGGAGAATTGGCCGAGTTGGGGAAGAACGTGCCAACGAACTCAATTTTGGCCAGGCTTCGATGGAAATACGACAAGGAAACTCAGGGTGGTGGGGGCTCTGCGACCTTCCTCCGTGCTCCACGAGGCTTAGGCCCAGCTGGTCTAGCCTCGGGCACGGTGGATTTGGGTTTGGCAGTGGTGGTGTCAGTGTGGTGCTCTACTCTACTTTGGTTCGGCTGGGTGAGAGAGAGTGAAGCAGAGAGGGAGCAAGGAGAGAGAGAAGAGGGCAGGGGGAGAAGATAAAAAGGTGGCGGTTGATTTCTCTCGAAGCTGCTCGGTGGCGTGGCTCAATGGCTAGCTGCATTTGTCAACAACGATGGCGACCGACACAAAGATAGAGAGAGGGAGGACAGGTGGAGAAGATGATGTGTGGGCCCAAAGTGAATAGTGACCGACACAAGCTAAAAGATCTCCCTCTTTCTCCTATCCAAATGTAGGTCTTCCCAAGCTTCAAAATTTGAGGGAGAATTTTTATAGGATACTACAATCCAATGCAACCTATTTTAACTAATTTCACCCAAAAAGCCTAAGCCAATTTTAAAAGAAATTCTTCAAAGTTGCAAACTTTTCTCACTTGCTCAAATTTTTGGGGCCTTAAAATAAATCCCTAAAATCTAGAAAAATTCATTAACATTCTTCAAATATTATGGACTAATTTCTAAAATTATTTCCAGTCCTATGTTGCATAATAAATTTGTGAGTTCTTTCACCATACATCACTTATTATTAAATTTAACAATTCATGTTTAATTTTAAATGCATTTAATTACTTGCTCAAAATTTCAATTATGATGCTTATGAATGCTTAATGATATATTTAACAATGTTGGGATGTCACAACACGTAACGTAATGATGCACATAAATCTCTCTAAAACATATGCAATATGAATCTCATTATATTAAGCTCGCCGAGAAAAATACAACAGTACAAACAGAATTGAAAACGGACTATACATCAATAAGTTATCACCATTAAGTTATCACCATTCAAAATGATTAAACCGGTACAAAATGTACTCGTCCAACCTTCCTAGTCCATCTAGTCCCGAACTTACAACCCAAAGCAGTTTCCCATATGTGTCCACCCCTCTTGCTCCACGCTCAGCCCACGTCAAGAATAAAAAAACAGCCGACCAACTGGCCATGTGCGGGCGTGGCCCGTGTCACGTGATCAACCGATAGCGCAACCCTGCGCGCATAGACTTTCTGCATCGAATTACTGAACATTCTCATTGTACCTTGGTCTTGAACGAAAATCGGGCTTGGAATGGGTTGGGTTGGGCTTGAGGCCTAAGTTTGCTCTTCTTGGGTTTGAGCTTTCGGCTTAAATTTTTTAGACACCTACTCTTTTTTCCTTGCATCCTAATTTTACATGACATGTTATTTATATAATAAACTATGCTTAGCAAATTGTTGAAAATTGTATTGTGCGCCTAGTTGGGACAGCAAAAATTAGTTGCTACTCACGAAGCTATACGTCGAACAATTGTTATACCGTGTTGTATGAGGGAACCGTATACAGTTTTTCAGCTTATCATCTATGTTGGGTTGTAGTGCTAACGAATGCATTTTTTCTTTTTAGATGATCCTCTTTAGTCTTATCGAATATTTAACTATAGGTATATATGCATAAGAAATATATCATATACAGATAAGATATACCGTGTGCATACATAATAACTACAGATATTGTAGAACTGAATCTGCGGTACCTGATACGTCCTAAATCCAGAAAGTATATGTAGAAATGTCTCGATTGTTTACCTAACTCAAGAAGACTAGTATCCATGATAGATCTATCTACCTAAACAATAAGAAAAAGATAAAATTAGGTGAATACCATCGTAAAAATGCTCATATTGAAAAATACCATCGGTGTGAGTATGATATGTGAGTCCACACCGATGGTATTTTTTAACTTTTGCGATGGTATCCAGCAAATTGCCCCTAAGAAAAATAACTCCTTATCGATTACAGGTAGATAGAAGGCGGTACATCACCCCTATATAAGGCGGAGACCCAGACCCCCGGGGGAAACTCTCTTTTTCTCCCGATTATGGGAGGCAGGCCTAGGAGGAACTTGACGACTTTAGTCCTAGGTTAGACTAGATTTGATCTACTCCTTGTAATAGGTTAGTCACATTGTTTGTACTCGAGTGAATACATACACATTATCATCCACATAGGACGTAGCGTAAAAGTCCAACCAGAAGCTCAAACTTGTATACATCGCATGTGCCTCGCTTCATGATCAATCTTTGATCCACGAAAGTAACCCCGTTATTTCCAGACGCATTATCAAGAACAAATCCTCAACGGTTGGCGCACCATATAGGGGGATTCTGTTTTCAAGATCGATTATGTCCCGAGTGCACGTCAGCACCGGATTCTCCAATATTGGATTCTACAACCACTTTGGGTCAACAGCGATCACCCTCGAATCGTCTCTAGCTGGATCGGAGATCACATTCGAAACTATGATCTTTCATTGGGACTATCAAGGTGAACTGATCTACACCGTTATTATCGAGTTCAGACCATTGGACGAATATCGCAAGGTAGGACATCTCGAGTGGGATCCTAATGAGCCTACTGTTCTCCAGTGCATGGACATCGATAGCAACGAGGGTGGCGACAACAACTCCACCGCCAACCAGAGTAGCCAAACAGATCGAATCGTGTTCATGGCCAGAGGAGTCGATATCCCACCTGCTCACCCAATGACGGTAGATCTAAACATCATGGTAAACAATGGCATAGAAATTCCCAATGATCCAGCAACGGTAGCCGCCGCTCATGGTACCAACGTTACCGGTGATATACCGCTAGAGACATCTGCAGCTGGATCCTTACGTGTTCGTGACACAACTCTCCATCGATAGATCAGAGGAGGTTAGGTACCTCCTAGTCTTTAATGACGACTTCAGATGGGCACACCTCCATCTCCAGCAGCTCAAGCATCGAGAAATGAGTTCCCTCAAAATAGCAACCGCAGAGCAACATTGTCTCGACCACAGCCATGTCTGAGCAACGATGTTTTCAGTACTCCAGATGCTAATATCCAGGGAGTCCATCTGATTCTAAGATCCCTTTCCGAAGTTGGATCCAACAAATCCCTTAACCCCTATGGTTAATCAGGTCAGAACCCTACTCGATGCGACCCAGATCCAAGCTGCTCGAGTGAATAATCCTATCAACTCTAGGAGCCCCAGCCGGCAAGGCACTAGCTTGAGGAGCCACTAACATGAGCATCCCCAAGTCGAGGGATCCTAGTGGGAAGCTCAGGTGATCGAACTCGAGCAGCACTTTGCGGGCCAAACTATAACTGTCATACCCATAGGCGCAGGAACCAGGAAGACCTAAGAAAGCGCGTTCCTCACAATCGGCATGATCTACGTACAATGATAGACTACCGTCATGAGGAACACCGTGAGGACGACTGCCGTTATTACGATCGCATGTCTCCAGGATGAGATAGTCGACGTGACTCCCCTGCTCAAAGGAACATGCGTGATAGTCCTCCCTCACCTCCTCCTGAAGAATTGGATGGAGGCTGTGAAGCTTTCATAGACAAGCTTCAGTTGATATGATAGCCCGAGAAGTTCAAGGCAGGCCCGATCCAAAAATATGATGGAAAGATCACCCCAATGAGTGAACTCAGCTTACCACCGAAAGTCTTGTAAGTCTTGCTAACACTTCCAAGTCCAACAATAACACCAAGGGTGAGACCAATGATGGCACCAACGACAAAAAGACTAATGGTGGCGTCAAGGCAATGCCCCCCGATTTGTCTGAACCAGTCAAGACGGTTAAGGTTGGGCTAACCTCAACCCTAAATACGAAATTGAGCTCATTACTTCCCTACGGGCAAACCAATACGTGTTTGTGTAGCAACCGTCTGATATACCTAGAGTCTCTAGGGAGGTGATTGAGCATCAACTAGTTGTTAAGCCTAACTCCAAACATGTGGTGCAGAAGCAGCGAATTTGCGGAGGATAGGAATCAAGCCATCCAAGAGGAGCTCGGCAAACTCCTAAAGGCGGGCTTTATTGGAGAGGTTCATCATGCTACATGGCTCGCGAATCCCGTCCTCGTCAAGAAAGCCAATGACAGATGGAGAGTGTGCATCGACTTTACCAACCTCAATAAAGCATGTCCCAAGGATCATTTCCTTCTTCCACGTATCAATCAGATCGTCGACTCCACGGTAGGTTGTGCATTACTATGTTTTCTATATACCTATTTGGGGTATCACCAAATTAGCATGAAAATAGAGGATGAGGAGAAAACTGCTTTTACCACTCTTTTCGGTGTATTCTGCTATGTAAAAATTCCTTTAGGTTTAAAAAACACCGGTGCTACTTATCAATGGTGTATTCAGAACTATTTATAACCCCAAATTGGGCGCAATGTAGAAGCGTATATCGATGATATTGTAGTTAAGTCTAGAACCAAAGATGCATTGATAGTTGATCTCAAGGAAAAATTTGACAACCTCATGAAGTATCATATGATTCTTAATCCCAAAAAATGCACATTTAGCGTTCCGTCCGGTAAGCTTCTAACCGAGGCTCTTGACCAGATGTGGTCACCTCGAACACTAAAAAAAGTTCAAAAAGTAACATGATGCATTGCAGCTCTTAGTCGATTCATCTCTAGGATGGGCGAGCGAGGGATGCCTTTCTTCAAGCTACTGAAGAAACACGACTGGTTCGAGTGAACGAAAAAGCGGAGTACGCCTTCCAGGACTTAAAAAGATATTTATTATCTCTGTTAATTCTTACACCGTCTAAAAAAAAGAAGAGCACTTTTAAGCACGGTCCTGGTGATCGAATGGGAAAGCCCCGAGAAAAAGGCTAAGGTCCAGAAACCTTTTACTATGTGAGCGAAGTTCTACACGATGCTAAACTACTATACCCGCAAGTGCAGAACTTGTTATAAGCAGTCTTGATGTCTTTTCGGAAGCTACAATACTATTTTTAAGTATACAAGATCACCGTCATGATGATGTATCCACTGAAGGATATCATACGCAATAGGGAAGCTACTAGACAAATCATGCAATGGGCGGTCGAGCTCAATGAATTTGACGTAGGATGTGCCACACACAAGTGTGAAGTCGGAAGTACTAGTGAAATTCATCACCGAATAGACAAGCGTTGAAGAAACAAAGCCAAGTGTGGTCAAAGACCACTAGACACTCTTCTTCAATATACCACTCGCATTTCAAGGCTCACGGGCTGGCATTATACTTAAATCTCCAACATGCGATAAACTCAGGTACGTGGTAAAATTAGATTTTAAAGCTTCTAACAATGTAGTAGAATACGAAGGGCTTGTAAACGAGCTCCACATAGCTAAATCACTTGGAATCAGGCAACTTCTCATGAAAGGAGACTCACAGCTAGTTGTAAACTAAGTACAAAAGGAGTACATGTGCTCGAATGACAACATGGCAACTTACTTGAACGAGATGCAAAAGCTCGAGCAGAAGTTCGAAGGGTTAAAAGTAACGCACATCAGGAGGAGTGACAACTTCGGTGCAGATGAACTTGCTAGACTCGCTTCTTCCCGAACTCAGTACACATAGGAGTCTTTGTTGAGGAACTCCTCAAACCATCTATCCTGGTAGCTCGACGAATGAATACTGCCCAGCTCAACCAGTAGTCTGGTCCAGTCAGCGAGGCAGAACCAACAGACATGGATGCTGCACTACCGAACACGAACCGACTTGGATGACTTCATACCAAGCCTATCTCGAAGGTCGAGACATCTCTAATGATGATGCATCTGCAGAGAAAATTACTCGTAAGTACATGCTCTATGCTTTGGTAAACGGCAAGCTCTACCAAAAGGAGAGTAACAGACTCTTGACAAAGTGCATCACACAGGAAGAGAGTAATAAAATATTGCTCAATATCCATAGAGGCATGTGTGATAATCATACGTCTTACTGCACCTTGGTTGGAAAAACTTTTCACCAAGGATTCAATTGGTTGATTGCCCTTTAGGATGCTTTCGAGTTGGTCAAAAAGTGCGAGAGCTGCCAATTTTTTAGAAGGTATATCACTCAACTGGCCCAAACTTTGCAAACAATTCTTCTTTCTTGATCTTTCTCTGTCTAGGGCTTGAATATCCTGGGACCGTTCCCAAGGGTCCAAGATGGTTATAAGTTCCTATTCGTGGCTATCGACACATTCACTAAGTGGATAGAGGTCGAACCCGTGGGAAAGATAACCGCAGAAGCGGCTAAGAAGTTCATGAGGAGTATAATTACTCGATTCGGTATTCCGCATTAGATAATTATGGATAATGATAGCCAGTTAAGAAGTAGGACCTTCACCACGTTCTGTGAAGAATTTGGCATCAAAACCTATTTCGCCTCAGTAGCTCACCCACAAAGTAACAGTCAAGTTGAACGTGCTAATAGTATAGTCTTTCAGGGCATCAAAACTCGGGACTTTGACATGCTAAAGGCTGACTCAAAATGCTGGGTGAAAGAACTTCCCTCGATACTATGGGACATTCGTACATCGACTAACATGGTCATCGTTGAAAATACGTTCTTCTTAGTCTATGGAGCAGAGGCAGTGCTCTCGGCTGAGTTGCAGTTCGGATCATCGTGAGTGGAAAGTTACTCGGAGGAAGGGAAAGAGTAGTTACGAGTGGACGGCATCAAATTACTTGAGGAGTATCACGACTGAGCATCTATTCGAGAGGCTAAGGATCAACAAGCGTTGCATAGGTATCATAGTCAAAAAATTCATCCCAGGAAACTCACTATTAGGGATCTTGTTCTATGTAAGGTGTAGAAACAGGCTAGATGCTATAAGTTATCACCTAAGTGGGAATGACTCTATATAGTGGTCGAAGTTACCCTGGATCAGTGCAGCTATCTACTTCAAATGGTGAGATACTCGAGCACTCATGGAATATCGACCAACTCCAAAAGTTTCATTTATAGAAAAGGTAAATTATAGATAAGTCATTTATATTTGATTCGATTAACTACTTGATTACATACTTTTTCTTTTCTGTCTAACCTGCATGGCTAGTGCAAAGTTGACAAAAAGTATCCACCTAGCTCTTGCAAACAGTGCAGAGCCTACTCCCTCTTAAACGAGTCAAGGAACTTGCTATACTCATCCCTAGGATGGCAGCTAATCGCGTCGGGGACGGGACGTCGGCTAGCGTGTGGGCTAGGGAGATTGGCCAAGGCGAAGACCCTACTGGAGCTGCTGACTGGCGCTGACAATACCGAGTGGCCCTCCATAGGGCGCGAAGGCGATCTAGCGATTGTCAATAGAGAAGACGACCGTACTTTTTCTACCACCGGAGGTTCAGGGGTTCCATCATCGACAATCTTGTCGGTGACCTGGTCGATGATCTCATCAAGATCACCAACATCTTCATCTCCCTCTTGTGCGGCTCGTGTTGCCGACTCCTGTGCCACTCGTTCCGCAGTGTTGGTGTCAAGGAAACACCGAAGGTGGCAGGTGAAGGGTTGGTGACCTCCGACAGACATTCTGTTCTTTCTCCTCTTAGGCCTTTCGATTGATTCCTCATCATTGGAAGAAACAATGATGACTCCCGGAGAAACCATGGCGAGGGGCCATGCGGTGTGAAATCCTTTCTCTTCACTTTCTGGACCTGGCTTGGGAGACGACAGTGGAATGGAGGTCATGGCTTCAAGCTCTATGAGTTCTACTGGGTGTGTAGGGAGAAAGGAAGGAGGCAGGGTGAAAAACCAATGGCCTCAGTTTTCTCTCTATTTATAGTCATGGAAACAGGTCGCACTGTACATGCAGAGCTGTTAAACCTAATATCGCTAGGCGTGAGGGCGAGGCCGCCTAGGTCACGCAGCACGTCTGGCGGAAGTCGAGGCTTCGCTGAGACATTGTGACTTGTCCAATCTCTGTAAAGAGAGATGTGTGGTCATTATTGCTCATCAAATCAAAGGCTATGGTGAAAATGAGCACAAGCGGGAGTGGGTTTTTAATGCTCACCTACCTAGTTGTTTGAATACACTCAATGATCATAACATAATCTTAACCACCCGCTCAGGGGATGGAGTCATCGAGTTTGTGGTTAAGAAATGGAAGTAAATGGTTATGCTCTACTCTCCACTTGATCCAGCTATCGAGTGGAGAGTCGGGGGCTACTTCATACTTTTTCGGTGTTTCTTGCTTCACTTTCTGTTTTTTGGTTATCATACTAACTGAGAGCCAGAAGCTACATCGTATAATGTCAGTGCTTGTACTCCACTTTCTACTCGAATTTAGTCATGGAGTGAAGGGACAGAGGCCACATCAAGTATATTTTGGTGCATATGCTCTACTCTCCACCTTGATTATCACATCAAATAGAGAGTCAGGGCTACATTGCATACTTTCAATGCTACGATTTTACTCTTTACTCGATCCAGTCATCGAGTAGATAGTCGAGGGTTACAACACCATACACTTTCAATAACACAGGTATGCTCCTTTCTACTCTTAGATCGAGTAATCTTCTCCTCAATCATAGAATCGAGTGCTACATAATAATACCATACTTTTCGTAAATTTTGTATATGTCTTTTGCAAAAGTTTATCTAGCTTTGCATCGACTGCTTTGGATAAGAGCCAGTAAAGACATATGTTCGGTTGATGACGAACAACTACACCTAACAAAGTATAACAGCACAAGAGATTATCAGACATCTCATGCCTAACAGGTAAAAAAGGTTTTGAAGTTCTAGTGGATCCCATGTGTGTCCTCTGTTGAGTTCGTCAACGCGCAAGCCAGCGAAAGTTTGCAAAAGGCTGTCCTTATTTTCTGTTTTTACACTAAGTCTTTTCCTTATTCTTACAATTGGCTCGAGTGATTACTCGAGGGCCAATATTTCTAATCGTTTGTCTAGTTGAGTTTTCGGATATTAATGGATATTTGATCAATAAGTCTTGAAGGTGGTCTACACGCCTACAGATCAAGATTGTATCTACTCATGCTAACTATATTTTATTGATAAGAAAATAGTGACAATATCATGTTAGATAGGCAAAATATTAGCAATGTTTCATTCCAACCATCAGACAAAAGCATACCAAAAAAGCCTACTACTAGCTAAGGAGAAATCTTCGATGATATCCATTTACAAGAATGCCACTCGAAATTTCTCTCAAGGGGTTTTATGGTCCTGGAAACCTCGTCATGATAGGAAACTTCAAGCACGTCATAATCTTCCTAGTGGTAAGCTGAGTTCACTCGGTGGAAACTAAGAATTCGACAAGGGTTGGTAACTCTGAGTACTGATGGTACGGCTTCAAAGGTCATGCCAACAAAATTGACCTTTCTTTCACCCAAGGAATAATCTCTCATTCTAGTGGCTCCCAAATGTCATCACCGAATGCGTGGAGGGAAACCGGTGTCAATGCATTGTGCTTGGCTGGATCATCCATTTGCTCACCAACCTTCAAGAAAAAGCGCGAGACTTGACCATGAGCAGTCGAGAACCATTTAGGCCAGGTTGCCCGGATCTCAAACTCATACATCGATTGTTCCAATGTCACCACAGCTCCCGATGGATCTCTCGAGGCCACTCAATCTAGAAAATCCAAAATATGCCGCCAAAACTTGCCACTAGAAATCTGAAACCATCATGGTGGTCCATTGATAAGATAAACATGCTCTCCCTTCGTCATTTGAAGATGAATACATAGCATCCTCATAATAATGATGATGAATAATTTCCCATCCTTTCGCACTGCTAACCCCTCTAGGTTCACCAGAACACATCATAGGAAAGCGATGGGTGATTACAGAACCATTCAGTTACCGGGTTAATTACCCTACCTTTGATCTGAGGCCCTCACTCGATGACAATCAAGAGCTCGTTCAAGGTACCAATCATCTACCAGCTATCATTGACTAAACCTCGAACAGGAAGGTCAAAAACTGCTTCACTTCCTAGACGATGGACCTCCACCAAACCATCATCTTGCACAAACGGTCCTTTTAGGTTCCAAAGAGCAAATTCTATCGTCCTACGCACTTCACACTATGAGGTTCAGACACAATGGAAGAAGGCAAAATCTTCTAGATACCGCAATTTGTTAGAGATAATGTCGAGCACCCTGAAAGGCAAAATCGCCCAATCAGGAGTTTTCGCCATAAGATCCTAAGTGAAAAATAAAGTCTTTGAGTAGAATGCGAACAATGGTGGATGAATTTGAATGGCAAGACTGCAGAGGAGGCAACGAGGCTAAGACAATGACGATGAAGTTCTCCCCTCAGATAATTAAATAGGCATTGCTTCAAGATGAGACTCGGAAATTATTTCCGCTTCAGATAAAAATTATGACGCTTCGATTGGCATGAAAAGTGAGATGAGTGCCATACGAATCTTTGCACGCCTATTTGATCGCATTTAATACGCCTATACCCAATGTTTCAAATTTTGGAGATCTTTTTAACTCTACTCAGACACGAATGTCGAGAAGTCGATATTACTAGCCCTTATTGAGTCTCGAGTGTGGATAACAGTAGGGCGCTCGACACAAAAATGTTTCCACTCGATATTCGGAATATAGCCTCTTCTTATTCGATTTGTTCGACTATAAGTTCAATCTACCTTACTCGACTACGTTTAGACTTGGCGGTACTCAAGTAGACACTTACAGAAATTCTCCCTGTTGAGTAGAGTTAAGGGGCTACTATCGAATATCTAACTATATGGTATATACGTATAAGGAGTATATCATATACGGACGAAGTATGCCATGTGTATACTTAACAAATCCGGATATTATGGAACCGAATTCGCGGTACCTGATATTTCTGAAATCCAAAAAGTGTATAATAGGAAGGCATCGATTACTTACGTAACTCGAGAAGACCAGTATACATGATAGATCTATCTACTTAGATAATAAGGAAAATAACTCCCTATCGATTACAATGGACATGAGATGATATATTACCCCTATATAAGGTGGGGATCCAGACCTCCCCAGGAGAGACTCTCTTTTAGGGTTTCGAATTGAAGACTTAAAAAATGGAGTAAGTTAAAAAAATTGTAATTTCAAAAAAAATTAATTGAATATTGAATCAGGATTTTTGACCAAACTAATTAAAATAGGTTGCATATGAATTTTAGAACATTATAAACATTTTTAGATTTTTCGGTATACAGGAAGATATTTGTTTGGGCAGAGAGGAGGGGAAGTAAATTAGCTCGAGTACTGTTCATAGAGCTCACTGACCATTGGATGGATGTGGGACGGCTTTGATGAGCTAATGCCGCCTCTGCATGTGCTACAGCTACGCAGATGCAGAGAATCCGCGTCCCTCCAACCTTTGTCGCAGGAAAAGAAAAAAAAAACTCCTACCTAGTTTTCTGCCATCCTGCTCTGCTCTCCTCCGCTTCACGAATCCCACAACTCCTCCCCGCCAGGATCCCAAAATCCTTCGCTTCCTAGGAGATGGAGAGGGCGGCCCTGGTGAGGAGTTCCCACACCACGACGGCCGGCATGCTAGCGTGGCCGCACCCCGATGGCGCCGCGCCGTTGCCAGCACGCCGCCCTAACCAGGTATGCTAGTAACCTACACTCTTTTCCCCACCCCTCCTCCATCCGCGGCTGCCTCTTGAGTTCCTCGCTCTGCAGCCGACGGAGGAGTTCAGGAAGGTGGTGTTCGGGGGCAGGTCACCAACGAGGAGGAGGCCGAGGGCCTCAGAAAGAGGTGAGATATCCGGGTGCATGATCCGGGTTCTTGCGGCCGCTCCGCTCCTTTGTCTCGGATCAAGCGGTTCACCTCGATCCGTGCCTGGTCCGCATGCATGATCCCCAAGTGCGCCTGCCTTACTTACGGCTGCTGCGACTGCTCTGATCGTTCCAGGAGGCCGTGCTCCGCGCCCAAGTCGAAGGAGATGACGGGGAGCGGCATATTCGAGGACCAGGGCACTGCCGCCGCCCCGACTGCCTCACACAATCGTCAGGTGCGTAACTTTTGGACCGATGCTGCTGTTTGATTTACGTGGCTATGTGGAGTGGTACATTGTTGTCTGGCCGCGCTTAGATCGCTATTCCTGTACTGCAGAGTACTTGCTCTGTATGCTGGGGATTGGCATTTTCCTTCTTTTTTTTTTCATATGGCATTTTAGTAGGATCAATGAAGCATATTTGTCAGATTGGTTGCATAATCCTTGGGATCGATATCCGCTTATGCCCATGTGCAATAATGCTATATATCTTAGCGGCATGGTACTAGAAATAGAGTTGTGGAACACGGTGATTTTGCAATGTCCGCATGCTTTTAAGCATGAGTGCTGTGTGGAAGGTTTCGTGCTGCTTCATTGTTGTTTGGCATTTCTGTACTGTGCAGAGTGCTTGCTCTATATGCTTGGGAGGGGGTGGGGGGTACTTCTTTTTGTTGCATATGCATTTGGATAGGATCAATGAAGTATTTATTTTTGTCTGCATGGTACCAAAAGTAGAATCGTGGAACGCGTTAATTCTGGAATGTTTGCATGTTTTTAAATATTGGTGCTGTGTGGAAGGTTTCGCGTTGCTACCTTGTTAGTGGATTCCGCATGGAACAAAGTGGAAGTGCAAGTTTGATCAATTAAACAGGATCTAGAGATTGAAGAGTGGCGGCACATAACTGTTTGATTGGGAAGTTAATTAACCTCATATGTTGTTCATGGTTCTTCTTAGTCAGTAAAAGATGTAGATCTCATTGTGAGTCAAAATGTATAAAGCACAAGTAGCTGATCCAACAATCATACCGTACAGTTAATTTGGTGATCAACTTTGTTCTTTTCTTGAAAAAGTTGATCAACTTTGTAAATTGTCCTTTTCATGTAACAGACTAATGTTGGTCAGTAATTCACATTTGGAAATCTTTGGTGCCTACGCTGTAATTTGGTGACTTGGTAGTTAATTATGCACTTGATAGTCTGCAGAGAGAACAGAAAAAAGAACATTTCTTTCTTACGTCGTACTTGAAAGAAATCAATAAAAGTAATCATATCATACTGCAGTATATGGTGAGACTAAATCAACTTTTCTAATTTGTAGACGATTAGCTCTGTAAGCCAGATCACCTTTGCTGAGGACGGAGGTGTTCCTCCCAGAAAGCCGACTTCAGTAGCTGAGGTGACAAGCCAGCGTGACCTTTACCGTACCGTTCAAAATGAGGGAGACGGTAAGATGAAGATGCAGGTATCTAATACAAAATCCAAGGAGCTCAGTGGCCACAACATCTTTGCTGATCTTGAAGATCCCAGGCCCAACATTTCAAGGATATCAGACTATCGCAGCTCTGCCTCGCACTCACCTGTGAAAAATGCAAATGTACTGCCCGCACCATGTCTGGTACTCCATTCAATTTGTGCTACTCGAAAATTATTTAACTATTGTTGCCCTAATTAACAGGTGAGCACCTTCTAGTTTAGAGAGGCCAACATCTAGAGCACGCCGAAAACAGCAAAGAAGATACCTAGCAACAAGTCCATTGATCTGACGGGCAAGGACATCCTCGAGGGATATTCGGCACCGGCTTCGGCGGAGAAGCATCTGAGCAGCACGAAGCTGAAAGAAATGACTGGTAGCAACATTTTTGCAGATGGAAAGGCCCCCAACCCGAGAGCACGCAGCAGGTCGAACCCGCCAGCATCCTGGCGGTGGCAGGCTGGCAGCACCATTTCGCTGGTTTAGCGTCTGGATGGATCCTGTTCTTGGTCCATGTTTACCTCTGCAGGAGTTTGTCGATGGCGCAGGTTGTTGGACCGTCGATTTACTGTCTTGTTTTCTTGATCATGCGATGAGTCCTATTTTTTGTCCGGATGGAGTTCTAGTATAACTCTTTGTATGTGTGTATGTGGTTTGGTTTGGTTGTGACATACCCAACGCAATAACCTAATGGCGCGTGGTATCTTGGTGGCATTCTCTTGTCAGCGTCTACGGTGGATATGTTTGGCAAATAATACCATGAGTTCGGACCGTGCTCACCTGTCGCACATCGTCAAATTGGCACGTGTGTATGGACCAAAGCGTCAGTGTGCATGGACGCCACCGGAGCTGGGAATCTGATTCTCAACCCATCGAATTTCATTGACAAATCTTCGGAAAACATACACCCTAAGGTAGGGGTGAAAACGGCCTAGATATTTTTCGTCTGCCTGATTACCTAAAGGTTTGAAAAGTACCTATGAGATGATCAGTATCTGTATCTAATACTATTTGATACTATCTATGTTCGATTCCTGATCCGATAAAAAATGTTCGATTCCTGATCCGATAAAAAATGTCGGATAGGATATAGGATAACTGGTATTTGTCTGAAGTATTCGAATATTAAGTGTTATAAGAAAATTTATTATGATTTTATTTAAAAACTTAATAATATATATGTAGATTGTCACACCTCCATTAATACTAAATACTCTTATTTTCACATCTCACTGATCACTATTTCTATACTCTTTGATTGTATCCCTATACTGTTTAATGTGATGTATAAGAATACAAATAAAGTGAAAACAATTTATCTATCTTACTAATTGATATATATCCGACTATCTGCTCTAACTTTGAGAAAAAAAATATAAAATAGGATATAGAATAAAAAAATAATTATCTGATACTATCCGTATCTGACTCGATTTCCGATAAAAAATATATATAGGATATAGAATGAGTTATATCAGTTCGTATCTGATTCTTTTTCACCCCTGCTTTAAGGCTAAGGTTGGACTATGCTTCAATTTAAGCTTTTTTCTTGTAGGGCACGTTTGGTTGGTGCTTTTTCGCACCCATTCCACGGCGGCGGATTCTTACGGATTGATGGGGCGCTGGATTCAATCCAAGCAGGCCCGCAGTCGAGATGAATTCCACATGCATAGTTGTTTACATCATTTTTTCCTACGCACTGAACTTTATATCAACTGTATTCTAAACCGTATTTGTACAAGTTCTCGAAAGTTGTGTTATATGACGCATAAGCCATGAACTTATCACCGCTCACTGTGCTATGTTGGACAGCACATGCACTGTGTTTACGTGGGAACTATCTTGGTTCAGGCATTCAAACCCATGCATCTAAGTGCAGTACAATCTTACTTGTACGAATTTTTACGAGATAATGTTTCTTCGGTCTTAATTTATAAATAAACTCCACGCGACTTGTTCAAGAACAAACCATAAAGTTTTGACTTTCACAAGTATTCTGATTTAAAACAAGAAGCTCTTTGCAGCACCATAGTTTATAGTTTATGACATCGCAAGTCGCAATTGTGGCCTCGCAAAGAAGTTCTACGATAGAAATAAGTTGTAGACTAATGTTTGTTATTAGATATACAACGAAAATTTCTTTACTAGCTAAAACCTTTTTGGGGGATTTTGAGCATTAGTAAACATGGCACTAGCGTCAACCTCGAGCTTGTGGTCATTTCACACTGCACTAGCTGCCAAGGGGACATATACTCTTTTTGTTTGCTGCTTCTATTTTTTATTTTACTAGTGCCAGAAGCTAAAAGTTATAAGTTTGAATGAATAGGGTTGTTGAAAAATGATTTTAAAGAAGTCAGAAGTTTGTTTCTACGAAAAATGAATTAGAAGTTGAGAAGCAGTTAATAGTAGATTTTCTAAGAAGTTATATGATAAGAAGTTAAAAAATTATTGTAAAAACCAACAACTAAAATTTAAACAGATTTTAAGAAAAATAAAAGCGCACTTTTCAGAAAAGCTAAAAGAAAAAACAACAAGCAAGCGGACCGTATTCTGCCTCATTTCCTTTTCTAAGCTCAGGAATAATTGTGTTGGGGGACTTGAGTTAGTTTCTAATAGGGAAGTGTCACTTTGTTGCCTGGAAGTATGATTTTTGTTTTGCTCGACTTTTTGAATAGTTTTAGTCCGCTTTACAACCCCCCCCCCCTCCAAAAAAAGTTAGACTCATCGTTTTGACGATCAACGTGTTGCCACGTGGCTGCCAATTCACCCAATTTTTGCATTCAACATCACATGCATGTGTCGAGGTGTAGTGGTTGTGGGATCTCTTAAGTGATTTCGTGGACATGCTTAGGCTAGATTACGCGTATATATAACAGGAAATTGATGGAGAGAGGGGTGATGGGCATGGTAGCAAAACCGGTCCACCCGAGCGACCGAATCACGGGTACCGACGTCGCATATCGACTCGTCCCCTTCGTCGGGAGAGCACTTGTCCACGGCTACAAGCCTTCAACGCCGAAGCCAAGCCCGGTTTGCTCAAGCGCGGCCCTGGTTTTTACCTCGCCCAACTGAAGTCCAACCGGCCGGAGATGGGAAACCCCTCTCGTCGCGGTTAGGGCACAATTTATCTGGATTACCTTTTTACCTACAAGTAAAAATCTAAATAAGATAGAGTATAGGTAGTAAGTAGTATTTACAGGTATGTTTTTGATAAAAATACTATCCGATGGATAAACGGATATAAATATAGATAAGATATATCTATACTATAAAATTCATATACGTTATACAAATATCTCACTTTCAAACCATAATATACTGCATCATATAAATATCTCATTCCGTCTCACCACTGCCGCCCTGCGTCGCAGCGTCTCTGCTTGCCCCCATCTCGCCGCTATCACCCCATGCATCCCCGTGCCACCTGCCGTGTCGGCGTCGCCAAGCTCCGGCCCACCCCACAGCTCTGTCTCGTCACCATTACGGTCACACCATCCTATCACGCACATAACCTCATCACCCTATAAGTAAATAGATATACCAACGAGTAGCGAGTACCCACATATAACAAGTTTGAGACTAATTCTTCACCTATAGACTTTCGTAGGTATCCTCGTGAGTGAGTAAAAATCCAGCCGATACACCCGTATCTATAGTATCCCATTTCCATACCTAGTCGCTATAGGTTTGGATGGAAACGAGGAGCACAAGCGAGGCACGGCGCCCGGCGCCACCACCCACACGTGCCCTCGCCTTCCGCTGCTCCGTGGGCCCTACCCCGGCCAATGGGGAGCGGGCAACTGATCGGATCGCGCCGACGCCTCCTGTCCACTACCTCCCCAACGTCCCGGGCCCACCACCGCACCTCCCAGCCGCTAACTTATTCCTACGCCTCACGCGCCAAGAAAAAAAAAACACATCTTTTCCTCGCTTATCAATTTCATTTCCGTAATACTCTCTTCCCTTGCCTCCTGAAAAAAGAAAGAAATACTAGAGCCAAAAAAAAAAAAAATTCAGGAAGCATCCGGAGACAGAGCAGAGCAGCCACAGGAGCGGAGCGAGCAAGCCATCCCTACGGCGGCGGCGGCGGCGGCGTCTCGAAGCGACCGCGCTGATAAGATCCGGTTCTTCTCTCCCTCTGCCTGTTTGTTTGCTTGTTCCTGGAGGCGAAGCAGGTTGGGCGCAGAGGCATCGGTTCCGTCGGGTTGAGGTGGGAATTCTCTCTGCTCCCGGTGCTTTTCTTGCATCTTTCGCTGCCGGAGGCTTGGTTTCCCCCTGTTTCGGTTGGTGGCGATGGCTTATTTGTTTTCTCTCTCTTTTTTCTTGGCAATTGTTCTGAGATTGCTATTTGGAACCTTGGTATTTTGTGGTTTCCTGAAGGGTTGAGAGTGGTTTTGTGCGCTTTCGCTTCGGTTTGATTGGTGTTTTTTTATTTTCCTGAATGCCCCCCCCCCCCCCCCCCAAAAAAAGTTTTCGGATCTTCGATGAAGTTGCGTCTATTATCTGGAGATTTTACAGGGGATTTTCTTTGTTTGTGCAGGTTCTGATCCGTAGCTCTTCATTTGGGAAGGTGAGAACTTGTGACCCAATTTCCTTTCTTTTTAACCACTGTGCTTCGTGTAGGAATATTGTCGTTGTGCTTGTCATGGCTCAATTCGAGGCCTTTTTAGAAGTTAACGGCTTGAGATGTATACACGACAATTTTTGTCCTTTTATTTAGTTTTCCGTGCCCCAGGTATGTAAGGCTGCAGTAGTTTTGTGTAGGCTAATGACCATAGCAGCGTGGTTGGAACTTTGGGAATAGGTTCTTTGTTCAGTTTACTGGTTATCTATATTTTCAGACAATCTAGCTCATTTCCTTTCCTTTTGATTTCTAGGACTTGATCAAGAACTGGGGATCTTGAGTTGAATATGATATCAAATCCGGTGGATTGGTACAGTTTTGGACCTGGATAGAATTGTAGGGATGCCAGATTGGAGGGTGGGCGAGGTAATATCATTTTCATGAATTTCTTGATGGACATGGCATCGCAATACTTTTCATAACCACAGAGTTTGGTGGATGGGTTGATAAGCAATGATGTGGAATGTATTTGTTTGCTACTCAGAAATCTCGATTTAAAAATCCCTGTGTCCTTGAATGCGAGGCAAAATTATAGGTGATATCACTGACAAAAAGTGAAAAAAAATATATGAAAATTTAGTGTGTTCTCTGAGGGTTATATTCGATAATTTCCAATATTTTGTTTAAGTGTATAGATAGATAAATTAGTCCGTCAGGGACTTGGGTTTGTGTAGATGGAAAAATATCTATATATTCGAGCATTGAAGCTAATTTGGATTCAATAGCTAATTGTTATGCTTCAAATCCTTGTTCCCTGCTTGGTTGACTACTTGACTTGAGTGTTGGTTAGTTTTATATATTGGTACTCACTCAGCGTAGCATTAGTTAGGGAAGCAGGTTAAGCCTAGATAAAGGGCACATATGAATCTTGTGTTGCCTTGAGGAAGTGTTGGTGTTTAGTCATTGAAGTGTGCTTGCCACCCGTAATAGATCTGCAATTGTTTTTGCTGTGGATAGATGAGTGGGAGTTAGTGAGCTAGCCCCTCATATGGGGAAGTGCCAAGTGTCAACTATAGAGAGTTCTCTTTGATTGAAGCAAGTTGACCAGTATTTAAAATTTCAAGGTTAGAATGACATACTAGCACTCTAGCAGCAGTCAGATAGATGATCACCTCTGTACTGGATCATACCTTTTCGCAATCATTCGTTGCATTGGACCAATGGCAAATAACAGGGCTCTGTTTTGCTCGCTTACTTTTCCTGACATACCAATAGATGTTAAGTTACTGAGTTTTCCTGTTCTAGGCCTCTGACTAATAGTGTTTATATAGTTTGAAGGTAAATTCAAGGATGAATTTGCTCAGAGTAATAATAACGAACATGAAGGTGGAATTGGGACTCCTGGTATCACTAGTAGTAAGAAGTTGAAGCATGCAGTTGCCAGTGAGGAAAGCCCCCAAGGTGGCATCTCTGGAGCAAATAACACAGATTCACAGAAGTGTAATTCAGAGCACATCCAGTCTGCCAATGGGGTAATATCCCAGAACATAAACAGTACCAATAACTGCATAGGAGACTGCAAAGATGGCTCAAATACCTTTCCTTTGAGAGAAGAAAATACAACCACAGAAACCAGATGTCCAACAGATAATTGGAATACCTGTCAGTTTGCACTGAGCAATGGTTCGCCCATTCTCAATAACCACAGTGCGCCGCAGGGTAGCCTCACTTATGGAGATAATGATTTAAACTACATCGAATGGCCTGGCATTGACAATTTTGAGGAGGTCGATACATTATTCAGGTACTCAAAACGTTTCGGTGGTTGGCTGTCTGTAAACAGGTGACAGAGACAACTCTATTTCTTGCTAATCTATTTCTTTCTTTTTTTTTGGGAAAAGGACATGTGATTCCACATATGGTCAGCAGCAGCTGGAGAACACAAATGAGCTATCTTGGATTCCTTCTTCTTCAGATGCCGTTTACTCTTCTGATGTTGCTCTGCAGCAAGGGTTTGACTCCTCTTATTCAGATTATGGTATTCTGGATGACCTCTCAGCATTCCACTGTGCAGATGATAAATCATTATCCTCGGTTGATCCTTCAGTTGCTCTATGTGACAAGCAATTCAATGACAATTATCTGTTCAATGAGCAAAAGAATGTGAATGCATATGACGAACAGGCAAGTAAAATTATTTTCCTTTTTTACTAGTCTGTATTCATTGGCTCAATCTATATATTCTATTGTCTTTAATTCATGTATCTCTTTTATCCACCATAGGTTTACCAAGAGGATGCGATGGAGTTCTTGCCCACTGACCAGATATGCAGTGGGCATGAAAACTTTGATATGGTAATTCCCTTGGATTATTTGAATCATTCAAATAACACAGAATTCATTGAATTCAGCGATTTAGGGGCTATGTCATCATCTGATATTGGGTTGATGGCCTGGGCCCACTAAAATGGACAGTAGTTGATTGGATGCTGAAGTACAACTGTATTGCTCAAACAGAAATGAATAAATAGTCAGTTTAGTGTTCAAGTATGACTGTTCCACTGCGATGCTATTGTGTTTCCACATTTTTTTTTGCTGCAAGGTCTCAGTACAATTTCCTCCTGCCTGTATATATTTGTATTGGGTTTACCGCTGGATTGTTTGTTTATGAGAATGGTTAGTTCTTAGGAGGTAGGATTAGAAGCATGTGAGATCATCTTACCATAAGGATGAGAGATCACTTGTGCAATTTCTCATGTTCTCATTGATTTAATGTCATGGTCTTTCAGGTTGGAAGTCAATATTCGTCAGGAAATGCCATTCAAGGTATTGAAGAAAAGCAATATTCTATAGCTTCAGCTTCTCAGCTGAGCTCCTCTCAGAATTTATTGAAGAAAAAGCACCACTTAGATTCCAGTTCACCAAGCAACATTACTTCTGAGCCCTATCCAGAAAGAAATGGCCAGTTCAGTCCATCTGGTGCTTCATTTGCTCAGATGAACACTAAGGGTAATATACAAGCAAATTTTCAGATAGAATATTTTCTTGTAGCTTCTGAACATATTTATTTGTCTTGTACTCTTGTATGATTAGCTGATGTGACACTTTACATGTGCAGTGCAGAAGAAAGTTGTCAACATACAACCAAGACAGCCCATAAGTGATAATGTGGTGAACGGACATCCTCAAACATTGACAAGAAGAGCTTCATATCCTTGTGAGAATTATGAAACTGAAAGAAAGGGGTTAGGCAAAAGAACATTGGGGGATCCTCAAGTTACAATGGGTACTTCAATGGTAGTGGATGGCTCATTTGTATCATCTATGTCCTCTGATAACTCAGTTGAAGAAAGCAGCTTTCGACAACTTCAGGATGCTGTTAGACAGGTAGAATGGGTTACTTGCTGCATGTATTTTTTTATATATATCACATGAAGTAGAAGAAATCTTAGCTTTCTGATTATTATTGCAAATTCAGGTACAATGATTTACTTGCTGCTTATAATTTTTTCTGATTGTTAGTCAGCCCCTTTATTATTGCAAATTAACACTATGTTTCCACTTCCTTGTGTCTTGGCTTTCTGATTTCACTAAATGATCATAAACTTTATCAAAGTCAAGACCTTAAGTATTGGTACGACCAAGTTTCTATTTACATCCTTCCTTTTAGAGGAAACTAAACTACTTTTAATAATCTATGTATCGCAGTATTAAAATTATTTTCATGTCTGCTTCAGCTGGATGTCCAAACCAAATTGTGCATTAGAGATGGTTTATACCGACTGGCACGAAGTGCTCAACATAGGCAAGTTTTTCCAAATACAATGAACAGCAATGGAGATAGCCAGGATGTAAAGGATATGCAAAATGCAGAAACTTCGCGCAAGTAAGTTGTTCCCCACAAAAGATGTTCTCTATACTTGTCCAATCATGAATCAATATTTGTGGCTTTGCAAGCTATCATTGTCCATTGAAATACATTTCTTTATTGTTAAATTACAAACTTCTCAATGTTGTCTGAGCACTCCTAATGCAACATCTTCTGCACGGCCAGTTATCTCTAAATGTCTTTCTGAAATGTTGGACCTATATTGTAAGAACAATTCTTGATATCTTAGTCCTTGAGATGCTAGTCCATTAAGGTCAAAACACAGTTCTTAATTTGATTCGTTTCCATGAACATTTATCTGTTTTACACTATGTTATTGGAAACCAGGTTTTTTAGAATTAATAGTTCCTTTTGACTGTTAAGATGAGTTATTTGTGACCATATAATATGTAACATATTTGTACACTATTAGATACAGTTGCCTGCTTTATCACAAATGGTAAAAAGAGAAAACAATAATCCTTTGAAGTTTCAAGTCACGATTTCTAAAAGCATGTGTTGAATTTGATCCTCCTTACATTCTTTACAATGCAAACGGAGGCAAGAAAATTGCTTTGTCTATATGTTGCCTTTCCACTTTGATGTTTCTGTTTCACAGGTTTGTCGATCCTCGGAGCATTGAGACACAGACAAACCCAATTGATCGGTCTATAGCTCTGTTACTTTTCCATCAGTCATCGGACCACGTAACTGGAGCAGTTGATGATGCCTCATCACTAAAGTCCCATGTTAGTGTATGCTTCTTCGCCATCACAGGAATCCATTTGCCACCATAATTCTGAAACATGACCATTTTTGCCATGCAGAAAAAGCAACACCAGGGCCCTGCTAAAAACCAGGATGTGGTACCAGCTTCATCTATATATTCCCCAAGAGGACAGGGTGGGTTCAAGGATGCAAAATGTCTGGACAATTACTGAATATATGATGCTTCTATCCATGACCAGGTTAAAGTTGCAAGACGTGGAGCTTCCAACGTTTGTGATTGTTCATAGTGTACTGTTGTTGCAAACGTATTGGGGCCACTTGTCGTTTCTTCGTTTTGTTTTGAACTTGCAGTTTAGTAGTTGTCAAGCTTGGTGTGTACCGTGTTTTAGTCAACTCCAATTATATTGGCTTTGACTAGCTTGTACCCTACTGTGAAGGCCCTCAGGAGTTCTGTGCCCCTTGTGTTCTGACTCACACTTTGTGTAATCTCAAAACATAGATTTTGTCAGAGGTTTCTCTGTTTGCAATTGCGTGGATAAACTCAAGTTATTCCTTTTCACACCTTATAGGGTGTCTAACTATTACACGTTTTGGTTCGAGAAGAATGGGTCGAACAATCATGTCCTACACTGAGTTATTAACACGAGTAACAGTGAAGTCTCACTAGAATGACCATGCCGTTCTACGAGAGAATTATGTCGGTGCCAATGTAAATACAGTCGTTTTGAAAAAAATTCGGTGAAACTTTTAAAACCTTAATTAACAATAGTTTTTTATTTAAAAACCTTAAAATCATATGTGTAGATTTATCTTATAAATGCTTTTATAATATTATAAATTCAATAGATTTTATAAATATATTCTAATAAAAAATAGTGGTTAAAGGTATATATTGAAGATCGTGTCTTGTCTAAATAATATGTATTTATGATCGGATAGAGGATCATTTATTTTGAGGATGTATTTATGATCGGACAGAGGATCATTTATTTTGAGAACATTTGAGAACTGGTATGAGAAGAATAGGTTGTTCCATTATGTCCTACCTCTTATAAGTCATTAATACGAGTAACAGTGGCATCCTGCTAAAATGATCATATTATTTTTCTAGAGAATTATGTCAATACCAAAATACTATTTACTACGAGAATAATATGGAAAGTTACGAGTCACATCATAGTGATATAAATTCGATGATGTCATCTCATCTAACTTCGTGATATTATCGGTTCACTTGCTTAATGTTTTTGTTCTGTTGCACAGTTTGCTAACAACAATTGAGATGGCTATCCGAGTTATTTTTTAACTAGCTAATCACTATTAGCTAGTTAAAAAATAACTCGGATAGCCATCTCAATTGTTGTTAGCTTGGAGATAGAGAACCAATCATATGCTCGCTGCTGAAAATTGGTTTTTAGCTTGTCTGTGACAATCTCAAAAAGAAAAGAGAGTACTTTTTGGCTAGTAAAAAGAGAATTACTGTTCGTTTAGAAAAAGAAAACAAGCACTTAGACATGCATGAAGAAGTAAAAAAAGAAAGTACATGCCGATTTTGACGATTTTGACAGTGAAGTGCATTCATATCTTACCGATGGATACATGAAGCAGAAGAGATGACACATGTTGTGGGCCCATGACGCGCTATTTTACGTAATCAACGACCCGACAAATGATTGATGGCAGCGTGAAGGCAAATCGACAAACTCTACCGTCCGTCCGCTAGGCAGGCCTCTACAGGTTCACTCCTTCGGGTGTTGGTGTTGCATATTGATTTTGGGAATGAAACGTTGATGGATAATCCGATTCTAGCCAAACAAATATGCTTGGTTTCTGTTGGTCTGTCATCATTCATTCTTCAAAAGCATACGTTTAGATGTCTAAGAATGAAATGAAAAATGGTGTGATCCTATAAAAAAACATCGAATGATCCCATACTAGACCATCCCGGTACGATTTCTCAGCCTATTTTTATGTTCCTCGATCGTGGTTTGATGTTAATTAAGCTACCAAGTGACCAGAACTATAGATTTACCGTATACATGCACATTACATATTTGCACTAAAATATTTTAAATCTGTAGATTTCACAATACTTTTGCCCAACTAATCAATAAGTTTACGAAATTCACGCCCGAATTATGCATGCAAACGTGTGAGAAGAACATGTACTACTACCGAAAGGGATTAAGTACATCATCAGATAAAAATAAAAGTAAAAATGGGGAGACACGATTCATTTCATTGCATTCTTAATTTCTTGTCAATTTCCTTGATTCCTTGCTAGTACAAAAATGCTACACATGCAGTCTCCAAATAAACGAAACACAAAAAAATTATACAGCATTATTGAAAGCAGACGATATGTCACAGATAGTTTTTTAGACCTATCACAGGCAAAATATTCTTAGATGGTTGCTAAGACAAATGTATCTGTAACAAGACATCAATATGTGAATGAACTCACATACAATTTTTATAAATCCGTCTATTTCGATCGTACAAACACAAACGACTTTTAAAAAAATCCGTAATTGATATCGTCACCGATGGTTTCTTGTAAGACCTGTCTATGTCTATTCAGTAGATATTGACGGATTTTTATAAATACATGTATGTCTTTAAAGACTTGCAAATATTTTCAAATTTGATCGCCTGTCTCCTTTGGCTCTTTTGGCTTTCAACACACACAAATCGCTCGTTTCCTCAAATTTTTTTGGCTTCCCACACATACCACCCCTCGTCTCCCCTCAATATAAAGCGACATGAAGTGTTATTCTTCCTCCACTCGTCATATCCAACTGTTCCACTAGACTGATAAACGAGGAGTGTTCTGTGTCCTCACTCGTCATCAACGTCGGAGAAGCGAGATCTCGACGGGGGTTGAATCCCTTTCACCGCACCAAGGTGAGTATCATACGGTTCACTTCACGCTTTAGTTAGAGTCTGTTAGGTTTTTATTGCTTTGATTTGTGCAACTGATGGCACAACCTTATTTCCGTCGTAGATCTGCAATGGTGCAATTTACGGCAACCAGGAGGTGGCAAGATGGGGTTGTCCCTATATCAGCTTCGATTGTACGGATGCTTGGTGTCGACTTCGGCCCGGTTGACTTCATCTTCTTCGATGCTGTGAAGGCCCCCTCTGTCGACTCTATGTATACTGTCAACCGTGTTCTCCATTCTATTTTACCGGATGTAAATTTCTCTATTGATGTTCATTAGAATGGGCAAGACAGACTGCCCATTTCTTATTGAACCATGATCGGTTTTGGCTGATGCATGAGATAGTCAAGATGCAGCCATATCCGGATGACTATGAGCTGCTAATTGAAGATGATGCTTGGGTTGATATTGTGCTAAAACGCAGGAGGTTAAGATGATGTATATTATCTCATCTTTTTGAATGACAGCGTTGATCGATCCAAGTTTATCAATCAATTTTCATCTTTTTGGAAGACGGCGTAGCCATGATGTCAATAATTTCATCCTATATGATGTTCTTAACATTTATGATATATATGTAAATGACTGTGTTTTGTATTCTAAACAATGTATGATTGGTGCTCTGAATAATGTACCAATATGTTTAATTTGATAATCATAAAGTATGTATCTATGTGATATTTTTCCCTTATAAACAAATTTTTTTATAGGAGGAAAGGGAGACGTAGACGGTTTTAAACAAAAAATCATCCGTGACAATTAACACATATGGATTCAAACAAACCCGTCTATGACTCTAGTAATCACAAACGAATTTAAACAAATATTATCTGTGACTCTTACTACACACAGATAGTTATTTAGAAAATTCGTTTGTGTCTAAATATATTGCGGACAGTTCTGAAATCATCTGTAATAAACTCGATATCACAAACACTTTTATAAAAACAGAATCTATAATCATATATGATAAAGTTTAAAATCTATTTGTAAATACCCGTTCTAGGGTAGTACATCCTCGTAGAAACCAGCAAGAGAGGGGAAAACGAGAACATAGCTACATATACAAATACTTGAAATTCATGAAAAACGTGATATCGATATCTGCAATTCGGCATATGGCAGCGTCTAAATCTTTCATCTCCGAATGGTGCACAAGCTGCACGCAATGCTACTTTGGACAATGACTCAAAATATGTGCAACAACTGGTTAACAGGTTGAAAAAGATCATATAGTAAAAAATGTGGAGCATGTATGGCAAAATTTCTTGCGAGCGTTAAAAATTTTCGAAATGAAAAGGAGGGTTAGCTCTTTTTAAGTCTGTCTGCGTCCTAAATTGCTCAATCTACTGAGTGCAGAAAAAATCATGTCCTATTCACATTCTGTAAGCTACACAACTATAGAGGTGAAAAGGGCACTGATAAGCCATCAGAAGATAACTATATACTTGAGGTCATGACACAACACACCAAGGCACCAATATCCTGGATGTGCTCAACCCTGGAAATGCCATAGTATCAGAAGAGTGAAATGTCGTTCGTTCAAAAGAAGAGTAACATGTTCAAAAAGATTCTTCTAATGTTGTGGCAGCGCATGAAACCCATGGATCCCATTAAGGTAACCATGGAGTGGAAGAATCAATGATATTAACTAAACAAACAAGATTGCTGTAGAAGCAAGCATGGGCAAACACCTTTTACTTGCCTGATAATAGTTAAAATGATAAAACCATCTGCTAGTCAAACCTTTTACTTGAGAGACAGAAGGATGGCAGCAAAATGATCAGCATCATCACCACCATCAACAGTATCATTATCATCAAGGCAAACAGCAATAATATTGTCAACTGCAAGGATAAGTCGTCAACTTCCATGCTGTCCACTTATCAACCAACACCTCTTCGCTCATGTAACTAGAAATATACAAGTCACCAACTATAATAAGCACCCAGTATCGAAAAGACAGTATTTAACATGAATAAAGGAAATAAAGTGAATCACAAGGAACATAAATGTATGCAGTCCTCAAAAAGCGTCTTGGATGTTCATGACAAGGCAGTGTGAGAAGCCGAATGCAGCGACATCGAGCATTACACCATTGGCGTCATATAGCTTTAATAAGGAAACAGAGGACACCGGTTCCGTTGAGGTTCTAGTCCTATCATCCTATAGCATAACAGAAGCCATCTTCGTAACATGTGGTGAAAGCTAAGAACACAACAAATGATGAGAACTGTCTAGATAGCTCAAGCTGTCCATGAGAAGCTCTGAAGTTTTGTATAATATTCAGCTTCGCGCTGAAGGGCTTCGGGAACATGGAGAGCGGTCATGCCTGGGCCCGCTAGGAGTTTCTTCATGAGAAGAAGGCGCCTTACAAGGTGAGAAGCTTCTGCTATGGCTAGGGCTTCTCTGTGCAGGTGAGCGGCTGCCAATATTTGAAGAATTGGGGAAAAACAATTGATTCAGATATGACAGTACAAAACAGAAAGATAGTACATCTCCAATGGGCATACCTGTATCTGTTATGTTTCCTGTCATAATCGGGGCTAATACTGCGAGTCCTGCTACAGCGACGATAATCTCTATCTCTGTATCTGTCCTGTTCATATATCACCCTACTTCTGCTCCGGCTTCGCCGTCTATAGTCTCTGTCCCGGTAATCATCTTGATACCTTCACAAGTGATAAGCACAGCTTAAAAAAGATAGCTCATCTAAATGCTATAACAATGTTAATATAGTGCCAGGTTATCATTGGAGCTAAAGAGAGTTAAGATCTGCTTTAATTCTAACTACACCATTTTCATGAAAACTACATATGCAGGCTTTGAATGAGGATATCATGATTACATGCTCAACTAGTTTGCTAATGGCAATGCCTATTAATATCAACAACTTTGTGGCACCGTTTGGACATTAAACAGAATGCAGTGCAACAAATCACCACTTTGCATAGGCACTCATCCTCTAGCCTTGCCACAAAGATAACGTGTTTCCTTTATTTGCTTTGTTCGCTTTTATTTCATGTTTTAGTGGTGGAAGAGTATTCCTTTTATTTAATACTATAGGATTTCAAGGAGACATAAATATATCACTGAAGTGCTCCTACCTCATTTACTGTAGGCTACATTTTCTAAGACTTGGTCTCTTTACTCTCTGATTACTAAGATTAAATATGGGTGGTTTAGGAGATAAACAAATGTAGCATTGCCGAAAGAGGCCAATTCGGTAGGGGCATGTAGTCATCTCTTGCTTTTCCTTAAGTACGCGCAACTATAAATCCTCAAATAAATGAGATTCAGATAGATTTCCGGTCATATTTTACCTCCGTCTTGGACTACGGCTTCTGGAACCACCCATTGGCTTCGGAATTTCTTCCACAATCGTCCCCTTATAACTGCAAACACAAACAGGAAGGTAATGTATGATAAGTAAATTAGTTGTGAGTGTTTGACATTTTATGAGCTATATTGAAATATTTCGTCAATGGTTAAACAAGAGTATCGATATATTTTAGATGATAACAAGCACAACATCCTTATCAGAGGAACAACATGTGAGATGTGACTTTACAATGAAATGCTCTCCTAAGGAAACAATATGGTACATATTTAATTGGTCCGTGTAAGATGGCCTTTGGGTTTCCTTCTATTTGATGCGTAAACAAGAATTTGAATTGGTATTCAGACCATATAAACTCTTAAATGACTCTTCTTAACTTTGCTCACCAGATACAAAAGTAGGTCAACGTTCTTGTCTCAGAAAGTTAATCAACCAACACATGCACGGACCCACCTCGCCGTAGCGGTCGAAGAGCGGGAAGAGGTCGTCGGCCGTAGTGCCTGCAAAGCAGGGGTTCATCGGAGACGTGAGCAAACGCGGCGTTCGGGAGTGCGCGGGAGGGGGGAGGGAAGGGTAGATAAGCGAGGCTGCTTACAGAAGGAGACATTGAGGACGAGGAGGGAGAAGGTGTCGCGGATCTCCGGCAGGCCGGAGCGCCCGAAGTGCGACATCTCCGGAGACGGCGGGGGGGGGGGGGGGGGGAACGGAGGCTGGCGGCGGCGGGCAGGGCTTTGACGCTTTGTTTTCGCTTTGCAATATTATCGTTCTTTTTAATTTTGATGATGTTTAAAAACACATGTAGTCACGCTTCGTAAAATGTGCCATCTGTTATGATCAACGCTATCTGGATTAGAAACCATATCACTCGATTCATTTTTAGCCGTACTATCATAATATTAGTTTTATTTACATCTACTAGTGTATAAATAATAAAACACAATGCTCAGAGTCAAGTATTGGAGACCTAAAAAAGTCAATAACAACGCGTAGAGCAGGTACATACATTCCCGAATGAGAGAACAGTAAATCTATTTGCAATCACACCATGTAATTTGTTAGGGTTGTAAAGCATGCGATAATAAGAGCATATATATCTATATTTCATAAATAATGTAATAAGAGCTCGATCAGTCATTAAAGATACACATAAACTTACAAGAATAAATCAACAATGCATAAAAATACAATATGAAACAGTAAGTTGATAGAGTAAAAAAATTGCTATCAGATTGATCTATACAACTGGCTCCAGAACTAAAAGCTCTGCTCCCAAGCTATTCATAAAACACATCAAGAATTGAGCATATAGCTAAGATTACACCTAGAAACTAAACTTGCCATACATTCTCTGAAGTTAATTAAAGGTTTCTGCACATAGCTGTTGTTAAGATTCATAAGTGCAACAAGGAAATATAGAATACAAAATTAAACTTTACTGAGCAGGAGACCAAATATGGAAAGAGTATCCATCAATTCTACAGCTCCATCAATCACAATAGCTATAAAATCAAAACTGCAGGTTCCTAGATAGAGCAACAGATTGCAATCGAGTTAAAGAACTCAGTACACAAAGACTACACAAAGAGTCTCAACGCAACACCTTTCAACCTGCCTGAGATAGTAATGCAACAGAGAAGTTTACATGTTCAAACTATTGTACTTAAACTAAATCCTAGTTTTCAGTGAATTTTCATCATCATCGAGCACACAAGCATAACCAACAATACTACTCAGAGCAAAATAGAGTAAACTCACATCGAGAGTTGATGAAAGGAGCGAACAAGAGGGGCAAGGCATGACTCGAAGGTCGCAGTCCTATAAATCCAATCATTCGTCGTTGCCACCGGCGAGAAGGAAGACGGAGATATAATACTCACCGCACTGCGACGGCACATGTGGGCAAGCCTCAGCTCCACAGCTCCGAACACCACCAATCTTTCACTTCCCAGCACCGATTGTGCCGGCCAAGCACAAGGGAAACCCCGGGCTCCAACTCACCGATGCAAAACCAAGAAGAAAGACCAAGGGGAAAACAAAAATGTGAATCAAACTCGTGTTCAGAGAGGAGAAAAACCAGGGAGAAGCTTAAAAAGGGATGGCCTAGGCGCCTGCACACACCATGATTCGGTCCTCACCTTCGAATCAAACGGGCGCCCCTCCATCCAGTCACTCCAGTGCCAATCCGGCGGCCATCAAAACAACCAGCAGAGCCCCATACGCTCACAAAGGAGCGGAGGACTCGGAGGAGGCCGTTCCACCGCCGCCGCCAGACCAAGCACCAAGAGCACCATCCTTATCCCCTCTTTTCCTTTTTCATCCAACCCTAGTAGCCGATGACTCAATAGCCAAGAGACCGCAGGCTTGGGCCAACCAAAGGGAGAGAAGGCCCGACCAACTGCTGAGTTTCGGCCCACAAAGAAATTTCATCACATTAAAATTTCTGAAATTTACAACATTCCCCACCAAATTTTAATGTTGGAAGTGCTCGGTTTTATATATAGGATTTGAGTAGAGTGTACCTTTTGGGTTTGAACATAATACCTAGTCATATAGACTTTGGCTCGAATAGACAGCGGAGGATTATACCTTGATCCTCTTTTTTGGTGTACGAGCTTCCATCCATATAACACTCTGTACTAGGCTACTTAGCCTTTAGCTCTCGAGTTGGACATTATGGTCATATCCGAGTACCATCATTCATGAGTTCCACCTAGAGAAGTACCCGGCTTATCTATGATTACGACCACACAATCATAGTCACATAGGTGAATTCTCCTAAATGTCCTGTTGGATGACATATATTGTCATATGGCACTGAATTCATTAAGAGCCAACATGTCACCCTCTCCTACAGAAGAGCAAAGCAACAAATGGGATTAATTTTCTCTTATATCCACACAGCTTGTTTTCCTAGAGCCTAGTTCACAGGATCTTCGATCTCCTACGATAAGTTACTTCCGGTGTGAACCTTATCAGTGGGTAATAATCCTATTCCTCTTGACATTGCTTGAATGACTGTTCTAGCCATTTCTTTTGTGAAAGGATCTGTAAGGTTCTTTTCAGACTAAATATAATCTACAGCGATTATACCCATCTCTAATGCATGCCTGAGCAACTTGAGTCGCCATTTTATATGCTTCGAAGTCTTCATATTGTCCTTCCTACTCTTCTCCTTAACTAGAACGATTTGGTTATCGCAGTAAGTGAGAATAGTCGAGATTGGTTTATCCAATATCGGTAGGTCAGAAAGGAGTTCTCTAATCCATTCTGCCTCTACAGCTGCTGAATCTAGCGCCACTAGCTCAGCCTCCATCGTGGAGCCAGTAAGGATGGTCTATTTAGATGACCTCCAAGACACGGCTCCGCCTGCTAGAGTGAAGACATATCCACTTGTAGCCTTCATATTATCCGAGTCACTGATCCAGTTGGAATCACTGAATCCCTCTAAGACTCTAGGATGGCCAGAAAAGTGAATCCTTAGGTTATTTGTCCCCTTCAGATACTTAAGTATCCTCTTCAGTGCTATCCAATGATCATCTACTGGGTTGGACGTATAACGACTCAACCTGCATACTGCATACGAGATGTCTAGCCTAGTTGCACTGGCCAAGTACATGAGGGAACCTATCACTTATGAATATTTTAACTGGTATTTCCCATGGCCTACAATTTTCTTTAGCTTAGCATTTGGATCATAGGGTGTGGCTACAGGCATATAGTCTATCATACCAAAATGTGTAAGTACCTTGTCCATGTAATGGGATTGACTTAGAGTTATCCCATTCTCTCCCTTTAATAGCTTGATGTTTAAAATTACATCAGCTTCTCCCAAATCTTTCATATCGAAGTTTTGAGATAGAAAAGACTTGGTCTGGTTAATCATTTCCAGGTCCGTCCCAAACAGCAATATGTCATCCACGTATAAATATAGAATGACACCTCGACCCCCAACATAGCTATAATACACATAGTTATCAGCTTCATTGACGCAGAAGCCGACTGAAGTCGGTGTAGTATCAAACTTTTCATGCCACTGCTTAGGGGCCTGTTTGAGACCATATAGAGATTTGATTAGCCTGCATACTTTACCCTCCTGTCCTGTTACCACAAAACCATCTGGCTGCTGCATATAAATCTCCTCATCCAAGTCTCCATTGAGGAAAGCGGTCTTGATATCCATCTGATGCACAAAGAGATTATGAGAAGTTGCCAGTGCTAAAAGCACGCGGATAGTGGGCAACCTGACAATAGGAGAGTACATATCAAAATAGTCTTTTCCTTCCTTTTGCGTTAAACCCTTAGCCACTAGTCGGACCTTGTACTTTTCTATTGTACCATCGGGTCTGTGCTTTCTCTTGAAGATCCATTTGTAGCCGACTGGCTTGCAGCCAACTAGGAGGTCTGCTAACTCCTAGGTTCCATTAGTGATGATCGAATCCATCTCACTACGGACTGCTTTCTTCCAATACTCCACTTCTAGAGAAGCATATGCCTCTAAAAGATTTCATGGTTCATCATCCACGACATTGGTGACAAAGTCATCTCGCAGTAATTTTTCAGTTCTTTGCCTTTTGCTCCTCCTAAGTTCCAATTCAGGAGTCGTGTCATCACCACTCGGAGGAACAGAGTCATCAACTAAAAGATCATGGGTAACAACTCCCTTTTCTCGCATAGGAAAGATGTCCTCAAAGAATGTCGCATCCCGAGACTCCATTATCGAGTTGACGACAATGTTTGAGACCTCAGAATGGACTACTAGGAATCTATAGGTGATACTCTGGTGTGCATACCCCAGAAAGACACAGATGACAGTCTTTGATCCTAATTTCCTTTTCTTCGATAGGGGAACATGTACTTTAGCTAAACAGCCCCAAGTGCGAAGAAATGACAGATTTGATTTTCTCCCCTTCCATCCTTCGTAAGGGGTTGCCTCGCGATTTCGAGGAGCGACCCTGTTCAGGACATAGTTAACTGTGAGAACAGCCTCATCACACCATGAGTTATCCATACCAGAACTTTGTAACAAGGCGTTAACCAAGTCATAAATTGTTCGGTTATTTCTTTCGACTACTTCATTGACCTGTGGTGAGTGTGGTGGCGTAAATTCATGGATTATGCCAATTTCTTTACAGAACTCGAAGAAATCCCTGGGAATATATTCCCCACCTCTGTCAGACCTCAGTCTCTTTATTGTCTTCCCTAGCTGGCTTTCCACCTTGGCCTTATAGATCTTGAAGTATTCTAATGCTTCATCCTTTGTTCTAAGCAAATAGATGTAGTAGAACCTAGTAGCATCATCTATAAGCGTAAAGAAATATCTTTTGCCACCCTTAGTTAATATTCTATTCATCTCACACATATCAGAATGGATTAGCTCAAGTGGCGAGGTGCTTCTCCCCTTGACCGAGTGAAATGGTTTGCGGGGCTGCTTTGCTTGCACACACAGCTCACACATATGGCTCTTGTCATAATTATATGAAGGAATAAAATCCATCCTACTCAAACGTATAATTGCTTCATTATTAACATGACACAAGAGAGAATGCCATATATCAATATTCTTATTAGAATATGAAGAGTAGAAAATATTTGCAGAGCTATCAAGGATAGAAATACGGAACATGACTCCGTAATCATAGCCTTTTCCTACAAACGACCTACACCTGATCAACACTACTTTATTTTACTCAAAGACTAACTTTATTCCTTGCTGGCACAACATTGATCCACTGAGTTGATTATGGGTCATGACAGGCACAAACAACACGTCCTTGAGGACAAGAGTCTTACCGGAAGTCAGCTTCAGGCTCACTTGTCCTACTCCACGTACTGCTACCGAGACCCTGTTCCCCATCAGTACGGATCCACCATCTGCGCCCTGAAGAGAAGTAAAACATGTATGATCAGCACAAATATGCCTTGTAGCACCTGTATCAACCCACCAACTTACTAGTGAATTTGCCATAAAGGCCTTAGATACATACCCACTAGTGGAGTCGCCTTTGCTGGTATCATCGGCCGTTGCAACCGCCACATGCACTTGGGCTTTGGCTGCCTTCTGCTGCTCAAGGTCAGCCCCTTGCCCTTATGATCGCAACATCTGTTGGCTTTGTGATCCAACCCGCCACAGATGTAGCAGACAATCTCGGGCTTCTTTCTCTTCTTCATAGCATTTGCCTTCGGTCTAGAAAAACCAGGCTTGGCCTTCTCTTTCTTCACATTCCTCCCAGGATGATTCTTGTGCTCGACAAGGTTAGCTTGAGTGGGCGCCTTCACCCCACCATAGCTTGTCTTAGACTTCTCCTCGACATTTATAGCAGCAATGAGCTCATTAAGAGTCAATTTCTGCTTTAAGTGCCGACATGCAGTGACAAAATCACGCCAAGAAGTAGACAGCTTGACCAGAATGGCATTAACCTGAAAATTCTCAGGGAGGACACAGCCATACTAGCCTAAGTCTCGCACGATCAACTGCAACTCATGGATTTATTCCATGACTGATCTGTCGCGTCCAATACGAAAGTTCAGATAGCATGCCACCATGAGCCTAATTGGCGTGAAGCTACGACCGAGCAATTTTCCGCCCTTCAGGCTAATAATACATGGGATCTTGTGCCTCGATCTTCTGGTGCTAATATTGTGACCGACAAGTGGGTTTATCATCACAAGTTCTTCCTACTGGTGCTCTTGATCGTTGGAAGGCTCGTTGGGTTCTTCGTGGCTTTACTCAGTGGTCTGGCATTGATTTTGATGAGACCTTCAGTCCAGTGGTGAAACCTACTACGATCCGCACAATCCTCTATGTTGCTCTCTCCCAGGATTGGCCTGTTCATCAGTTGGATGTGAAGAATGCTTTTCTCCATGGCATTTTATCTGAGACAATTTATTGTGTGTAGCCCTCTGGTTTTGTGGATCCATCCCACCCTGATCATGTATGTCGCCTCAACAAGTCACTATATGGTTTGAAGCAAGCTCCACATGCTTGGTATAGTCGCTTCGCCTCTCATATTATTTCACTTGGTTTTGTTGGTGCGAAGTTAGACACATCACTTTTTATTTATCGACGGGGTTCGAACACAGTTTATTTGCTTCTCTATGTTGATGATATTGTGCTCACAACATCTTCTACTGTTCTGCTTCGGCAAGTTATTGATGCTTTGCAGTGTGAGTTCTCCATAAAGGATTTGGGTCCTCTTCACCATTTTTTGGGTCTCACAGTCACTCGTCGAGATGGTGGTTTCTTCCTCTCACAACGACAGTATATGCTGGATATTCTTGAGCGTGCTGGCATGGCTGATTGTAAGCCGTGCTCTACTCCAGTAGACACTAACGCCAAGCTTTCATCTGATGGTGCGCCAGTGGCTGATGCTACTCACTATCGTGGTCTTGCTGGCGCCCTGCAGTATCTCACATTCACTCGCCCCAATATCGCTTACGCTGTGTAGTAGATTTGCCTATTCATGCATGATCCCTAGGAGCCTCATTATGCTTTGGTCAAGCGTATTCTTCGCTATCTTCAAGGCACTCTTAACTATGGCCTTCAATTACATCGTACCTCCACCACTGATCTTGTGGCATATTCTGATGCTGATTGGGCAGGCTGTCCGGATACTCATCGTTCTACATCTGGTTATGGTGTATTTCTCGCTGATAACCTTATCCTGGTCCTCCAAGCGTCAGCATACTGTGTCTCGCTCCAGTACCAAGGCTGAGTATCGTGCAGTTGCTAATGTTGTGGGTGAAACTAGCTGGTTACGCCAGTTGTTGGAGGAGCTTCATTGCCCAATTCAGCGTGCTACTCTTGTCTATTGTGACAATGTGAGTGCAGTTTATCTCTCGACGAATCCGGTGCAGCATCAGCGCACTAAACACATTGAGATTGATCTGCATTTTGTACAGGACAAGGTTGCAGTTGGTTCAGTTCGGGTCCTCCATGTGCCTACCACGTCTCAGTATGCGGATATCTTCACAAAAGGGTTGTCCTCTTCCATCTTCGTCGAGTTTCGGTCCAGTCTAAACGTCCGTTCCACTGCCGCTCTGACTGTGGGGGAGTGTTAGACATATGTGGTTGCACGTTATGCATGTCCCTTAATTAGGCATATATCGCGCATTACCTCTTTTAGACTCCCCTTCCTATTCTCCCGGATATCTATTTCTATAAGCCGGTTGTTAGGATATGGAAGGGGTTGTGCCTATATATGTAACCCGTGGCTGATCAATCCAATTATTGCGTGTGTTATCTCGCTCTCAGTAACTACTGCAGGGATGATAACTTTTGATTTTGCCATAACATTGTTATACGGTAATATACTTCAGTCACTCTTCATATGGCCATAACATGGTTACTCATTGATAATTCAAGTATAACGGACTTCAACTGTAAGTTTTACCAACAATTTGTGCCTTTTAAATATTTTACAAGCATGTTGCTTGATGAAGCAGGAGGTGCTTGCAGAAACTCTATCAATCACAACCATCTCCTGAAATCCTACTATTGTATTCGAATCGGTATTTCAAAACTGAAATGCCTCTATTTCAGGATTGAGGAATGCTCTGATAACTGTTACAGTGAGTACATGCATAATGATATTATTCAGAACTACATAACTCTCAATCAAAATGCATCTCATAGAGCCGCATATACAACTTCGACAAAAGTAGGTACTGTCTTCACTTTTCGTTCAAGGACCCACTGATGGCAAAACTTGAGGGGCACTCGTTGTCGAGGTTAAGAATCAGCTTTTGTGGCTACTCCTTCATCTGCAAAGACCAATAGGGAAGAAAGATAACATACTTCAGTTGACAAGAACAGACTATTTCTTTTGCTTAGAATATGCTGAGAAGAGAGTAATTAAACATTCAAAACAGTTGAAGAGCGTAGTTAAAGCAATAATGCGTTGACCAGAACTCTGCATGAACTTAAAATTCGATTTGTGTGACTGGATTGAAAGATAAAAATGTATCTACTCACCTTGCAGATGAGAATGGAATCCGCAGGTGATTTGCAAGTTTCTCACCCAGTGGTTTCTGCCAATCTTCCATTGCCTTTGCTTCAGGTGTTGTCCTCACAAGTGCAATCGCCTTTTCAAAGTGAACCATGGCAGCAGTAACCTCAGGCTGCAAAAGTAAGTGACTGAATTCGAACTGCAAGCAATGGTACATGGCAATGGTAATTGCCTAATTGGAGATGCCACAGCAGTAGCATACAAAAAGTAAGTAGTGACAAAATGGTTGAGAAGCACGAAGCAGAATTGACGAATTGCATAGACAGAGACAACCATGCAAAAAGCAACAGTGTGTATATATGTATGTGCGGATTTGTTTGTACTGCTGCTATTTCTTCCTTTGAATGCATAGGCAGAGCTCCTCCTACTTATTTTCCAAAAAAACAGTAAGTGCTGATTACAGCTCCATCATTCACCGCATGTTCCTTTACAGGGAACCAAAAAGCTTCGCGTGTATCAGTTCATTATCCATAATCCGCGCGATATCAACCAATACCCAGAGCACAAACAATGAGCAACAGTTTGGGCACTATACATTATAATTACTGTACAGCGTGCAACTGATATTCACCCTGGTTAGTCTTGACAACAAGTGTGACAACAACAGCGCAAGAGAAAAAAGAAGACGCACAGTTCCTGCTCTGAGTTCTAATCCTTGTACCTAATTGGCTAATTTGATACGTCGTTGTTGACAAGAAGTGTGACGAAACAGTGCACATAAAAATGATGCGAAATTGGGAGACACGATAAACAAAATGAGCTAAAGATGCAAGGCTTGTACTGCTGTTCCGGACCTGGCTCTCCAGCATCCGCTTGACTTTGGCAGCGCATCCGCCGCAGCACATCCCCTGAACGCGAACAGGATACGCACCGGAGTTCAATGACTGACGCATCCATTGGAACTAAACTGTGGCAGCAATCACTAGCTACTAGACGAGCGTTACCTCGACATGGAGCACGATGGCGTCGGGGTCGCCGTCCGCCGGCTCGGCCTCACCCAGAGCAGCCGCGGCAGCGCCGGCACCGGAGTCGTCCCCGCCGCCTCCTCCTCCTCCTCCTCCACCGAAGGAGGACGGCACGGAGATGGAGGCGAACCCGCGGACGGGGAGAGGGAGGCGCTTCCCCTGTAGTTACCGCGGCCTCCATTGGGAGAGCTTGGTAATCTTTCCCGCTGGTTTGCTTTGGTTTGTTTTGTATCCATTCGATTCGAGTTCCTTGCTTTGCTTTGGTCTGTGCTCGCGTGACGACGTGTCCCTGCCATCCAAGCTTCCGTGCATCGCATGTCATGCATGAGCCATGGATGGATGAACTGAGGTGAAACCGCAACCGAGCACAGGACTGCGAAACCACCTTCCGGACCTCAAAGCTGCGCACCGAGTGCTGAAGAAGCAGTATAACGCGGGCAAACCGGTACACGAAAAATGCTTGACAGCAATTCATGGAATTTCATGTAAACATGTGAAAAAGAATAGCAACAGCAAAATGAAGAACAGGTGCACGTTCTCTCTAATCAGCAGTAGTCACTAGTCAGCAGACAATTATCAAAACGAGGTTGATCGCAATGGCTACAAGCGATTCAAAGCTCGGCGGGGCAGGAACGGCATCCTTCCTGGTCTCCGCCTTCGGCAAAACATGCCTGAGATAAAGCCCTCTAAATTCCAACTGGACTTCATATCGAAGGCACAAAATCCATAGAGATTCTTCAACATTGTTGTTTATTAAGTAACTGAAAAAACGAGACGGATATGCCAGGGTAGTCATGGATCAACAGTCAGCATCCTGCTTCATGGCACGGCCCAACTTTCTTGAGCCGTGCTGCAGGGAGTCTCGTGGTCGCGGCGCAGCAACTCTCAAGTCAAGTACTATTAAGCTTCCAACTTCTTTGAGGGGTGCTGCAGAGACAACTTCCGTGATTTCTGCTTCATGGCTATGCCCTTTCTCTTCGGGGGAGAGTGTCTCACCCTCCTAATAAAGATAGTAAAATGAACATGGATCAGAATATAGCGTATAAGCAGGACATGCGTATAAATCGTGTTTTATTCACAGAAAGCTAATATAGCCAACAAAACTACATGGAAAAGCTATGCAATCCTGTCCTTCCATCAAATAACACCCACTCGAGCCTACAAAACTTTGCCACATATGAAGAGAAGGCATTGAAATCCAGAAACTCGCCAATACAAAAAGTAAAGGTGTTTTCTTTCCGAGTATCAAACATCATAACTAATTATTTCCTCAGGTGCCAACATCAGGACTCAGGAGTACAACAACAGACTGATGCTGCTGCAGCAAGGCAGCAGTTCTACCTAGGTTTTCAGTCCAACAAAATTGGCTCGGCCTGGGTCTTATTTATGCTGATATGCATTGCATTTGGTCCAACCATTCAAAGAAAACAATCTGAGCTACTACAGATAATCTTGTGGCTGGAAAAGAAACCACAATACACCCACTAAAACAACTTTGTTACGATTCAAACCTAAGAGTTATATAGTCCCTTTTAGAATTTTGGACCACATCATAATATTAGATCATCATCCTACCATGGATGGATAGATGACCCTATTCAACATAGAACTTGAAAAAGTCATTCAGGTAAAATTCAAAAGGGCAGAATCACTGCCACTCATGCAAAACTCAACTCACCAAGACAAGGAGACTCAGACCAAACGCAATCACTCGAAAAATGTTTCTTGTACAATTCAACATGGTACAATGACACCATCACATGTCACCAAGGAGCCATTTGAAATCCAAAAAGAAAAGTTCAACAAAATGGTGCAAATGAGAGACAAGTCAGACCTAGTATTGGACTTAGATCCCCAGCTTTGAGAATTAACAAGAGCTTCCCAGAAGTGGACTAAGGTGAAGTGCAATGAAGGGGCAACTGTGGTTAATTTCCACCTTGATTGCTTAATTATGTATTTCTAGGTTCTAGCTAGGACACCTTTGGTGGGGAAAGAAAAAAGAGAACCCATATCATGGCCCCTTGTCAAAGGAATCAGCAACTGGTAGTTTTTATCTTAACACTAAGGATTGTAAGGGACTAAGGGTTCTATTTAAGATACATATCATGCAATAATTGTCTTCAAAACTGGAAGAAGCCCCAAGTAACATGTAAAGTTGGGATAGCTTTTTACAACATCGCATTTGACTACCATAGTTACTCTCTGACAAACTATATGTTCCACTAGTGCTTTGAATTCCATTTTTCGAACACCACATTCAACTAATTTATAATTTTGTCATACCTACCACTAGTGCCAGATTTTCCCCATTCTCTTGTACATGTAACTTGTTCTTTGATCCAATCAAGGACTGGTCAATGGTAATGTCAAGGATGAGCTCAGTAACTTTTCTTTACTTAGAGCTTCTTCATTGACTTGAACAGTGCATTTTTCTCAGTAGTAGTGATCACTGATCAGGGGCACACTTTAAATGTGGTAAGTTGGTGTGGAAACTATCCAATTTTAATCCATCGACAGAGTTGGGAGGGTTGCTTCTTTGATTACTTTACTACATGCCAAAGGATAATAATAGTTATTAAGCAATTTGCAAGTTACAATTAAACCAAGTTTTATCCTCCTATTTCATCTTCATGTGGTATGCAATTGTGGCAAGCCGCAGAAGAAAAACACGAAGATCAAAGAGTATGATCACAACAACTGAAGAGATGGCTAAAATTTATTTCTCCTTCACCATTGAAGAGCCTTGCAAAACAGAATAATTCAAGCTGGAGCACCAATTTCTAGTTAGTACCATTTCTTCAGCAAAACAACCCATTTTATCTCCAATTCCAGCAAGAATGGTGATTGCAAGCACCTGACTATTTCCATAGGTGCACTCATGTTCCCATGCCTGCATGAACATGCTTCTAGGTGCACATGTGGGTGCATGAAATCGACATCTACTTAACAGCGACTGATAGAGATACTAACAAAAAGAAGTGAAAAGGAGGTTTGATTTCCTACATTGCCCACATGTGGAACAAATCCTTTATGCATTTTCAAGAATATATAAGAGCCATCGAGAAATGAATAACGAAAAACACCATTTCTACATTGCCCTCCGCATCCATTATTTCATACGATCACAACATACGCAACTTTGACCATATAAGATTCTAGATCTCTAGGTACAGATACATTTTCTTGGTCACTGAGAGTCAAGAGATACAGAGATTCTCACCTAGGTTTCTCGGTAGCCAGCCGCATCCCGGTCCACGGGAACTTGACCCCCTCCACTCCAGCATCATCCTTCACCTTGGCGCCGCCCCTCCTCTTCCTTCCAAGCCTCCCGGGGTTCCCGTACACGACCTTCCCACACCCGGCCCTGGAGAATCCCTCCCGCTCGTCCTCCATCCAGTGCTTCCCCTTCCCTTCCCCCTCCACCTCGGCGCCCTCCACAGCCTTCCTCCTGGCGGCTGCGGCGCTGGCCTTCCGCTCCCTCTCCCCAAGGATGGCCCCGATGGGGAAGAGGTCGGGGGAGACCGTGAGCGGGGCGCGGAGCGTGACGTAAGCCTTCTTGTAGTCGGGCTTGGCGGCGAGGAAGGGGCCCCGGCGAAGCTTCTTGCCCTCCATGTTGAGGGTGCGGACCTCGGCGACGGCGAAGCCGTATACAAACTCGAGGCAGCGGCGGATGTCGACCTTGGAGGCGGAGGGGACGGTCCGGACGGCGAACTCTTGCACGGAGGAGAGCGGGGCGGGCGGGAGCATTAGCTTGAGCGGGAGGCTGGCGAAGTGGATCACGCGGCGGCCCAGACGGGTGCCCATGGCTGCCGGGCGGCGGCGGTGAAGGGTTCAGGCGAGCGGCGTCGAATCGGTCGACTCCAAGGGTGGTGGTCTGGGGGCCTGTGATGTTTCGCCTATTGGGTTCGTTCGACAAGGTTCGCACACCCCTACGCAATCGGCCCACGAAGGCCCAAAGGTTGGAAAGCTCAATCCTAGCGCCAATGCTTCCGCCGCTGTACTCCTGTACCCTCTGCCCTACTTCTGGGCATGGCGGGGATGACGCCGGCGAACCTCTCCGACAGTACGAGTGTACGAGTCCCAACACTAGAAACCAATTCTTCCTGTTATTAAAAAAAATGTTCCACCCGTTTTTATCAAATGTTCCAAGAATAGAAAAGAAATGTTCCACTAAAAAAATTCAAGATCCGAAGGAGGATGGGCATGGAGGCAGTAGCGGCTTTTGCGAGCGGGAGCGGTGGAAAAGGAGGAAGACAAGAACGACACAGAGCACGGCAGGAGAAGACGGGAAAAGGGAGAGAGGCCGCTGCCTTCCCAGATCCAGGGGAGGTGGCGGGGAGCTCGAAATGAGCGGTGCCGGCCATGAACGGGATGGAGGAAATCGAGAAGACGAAGAACACCTCAGCCGCAGTGGCGGCTGACAGGAGCGTGAAAGGAGGGGTGTGAGGTGCGGGAGACTGATGATGTTAGGGGGAAGAAAGGTGGGCTAACGGGCTCCAAAGCAAAAAGATATGGAAGGGAAAGAGTAGGGGGTGTATAACATTCCTAGGTGTTTAGTGGATCCGGAATTCTTTGAAGTGTTGAAAAATTAGGAGCTTTTTTTATTTTTTTCATTAAAAATTTAAATAAATAAATCTAGTGTACTAGCTCAGACCAACCTGGACTATCAATGAACTCGAGTGAGCCTAAGTGCTTAGGCTGGAGCTCGACATAAAGTCGAGCCAAGCAAGGCAGGCTCAAGTTCGGCTTCATCAAAGCTCGAGCTTGGCTCACGGGAGCTCGTTAAAGCCTACACATGGGGAGGAGGTGAGGAAAACAAGCTGCTAGCTTGTCGTGATCTTGTCACTGTAGTCGCATGAACCTATTTTCTTTGCTGCTTCAAGTAGAGGGCAAGGAATACTTTATGGTGCTCATCATCATGCCGTTGTGGACCTCGTATAGTCAACGATGGGTGAGATGGGAGGAGAGACAATGGCTGGCAGGTTACGAATAGAGGAGGCGACTAACAAGATGAGGGTAGTAACAGAGGAGATGGTCATTCCCAAATGGATTTATCCCCAACGAGGAGACACCTCTCTCTGAAAGGATCGAATAGCCCAAGAGGGGGGAGGTGAATTGGGATATTAATTAAAACTTCTACCGTTTTAGCAAATAAAACTAAAAGAAAATGCGACTAAGGGATTTAACTAGAACTAGATAGCTAATCAAGCAAGAATTAACTAAGAAAGATAATCACTAAGAAGAACTTGCAATAATAACAAAACTCAAAATAAGATGCAAGAAAGTAAGGAGTTGGAGAAGACAACACCGATTTTTTCCCGAGGTTTCGAGAAGTTGGCACTTCCCCCTAGTCCTCGTTGGAGCATCCACCAAGGATGTCGCTCCCCCTTGAGTCACCAAGGCTCAAGTGCTCTCTCTTGATTACCCCTTCTCCATCTCCGGATTGGCGGGTATCAAACCAAGTACACCCTCCTTCTCCCGGGGCTCCCACAATTCCTCCAAGAGCTCACCGGGAAATCCTTCGATCACCAAGATCGTCTAGGTGTTGCCAACCACCAAGAGTAACAAGCCTCAAGCTTCGCTTGACAAAGACAAAGCCTAGACAACAACTAGATGCACACTTGCTACTCTTCAAGCACTCAAAGAAGTCCTTAATCCTCAACTAAGAACTTGGAATGGACATAAGTGCTCTCTCTCTCTTGCTTTTAAATGACACACCAAGTGTATGAGTTGCTACAGAGTCGCAAGAGCACCTGTTGAAACCAACTGAGTGGGTATTTATAGCCTAGAGATAAAAAATTAGCCGTTGGCTAACCACTCTCATTTTTCTGTAATCACCGGATAATCCGCTGGCTATATCCTTAAGATCACCGAATAATCCGGTCGGTTCAAACCCAGAGCCAGCTGTCACTAGCCGTTGCACGGCAACATTTGTCCGGTGATAAACTCCGGTGAACAACAGTCATCACCGGATAATCCGGTGAGTACAACTCACCCGACCCTTTAAATTTCAGAACCTTCTGCAAGAAATACTCCGGTGATTTTTTTTTGCTCTCACCGGATAATCCGGTGAGTTCAATTTGTCTGAGTTTCTTCACAACATTTCTCCGGTGGTCTGCCAGCTAAGTCACCGGATAGTCCGGTGACTGTAATTTTGCACTGTGGCCCGAAGCAATGCTCTCTGCAAGAAATAGTCCGGTGTTCATATTATGCAGCATCGGATAATCCGGTGAATACAAAGTTGTTTTTCTCCCAAAATTTTCTCTGCTGGAAAAGCTCCGGTGGTCACCGGACTTCCATCACCGGATATTCCGGTGTAACACTTCTGAACTTTTTCATATAATTCGGATGCCTCAATTAGTGTTTATCCGGTGAGTATTAGACATCCATCAGAGGATAATCCGGAGAATAAATTTTTTGTGAGCTCGTCCAATTCAACTCTCTTTGAGCTCTAGTTCCTTGACAGCTTCACCATGGACTTGTATGCTCTACCTAGTGCTAGAATTTAACAAGTGTGCATCATCTATATCTAGACTCACTAAGTCAAGCTACTACTTTTAGCCCCCCTTTATAGTACGATCAAAAGACTAAAAGAAAAGAAGACCTATACTACTCTAAGTATCCTCCATCTCCTTTGTGACACTTAGAACTAGAAGATCCTTAGTCTTAAAGCATATGTCCTTTGATTGTCCATATAAGCACTTTAGGGACCAAGATTACCCAAATGTCATTGTATACTGAATTTTTGATTCCCTTCAAAACAAATTGTTAGTCACAGTAATATAGTTGTCATTAATCACCGAAACACTTACTACTTATCTAGGGGCCTAGATGCTACAATCTCCCCCTTTTTGGTGATTGATGACAACACAAATAACAATAGAGATATGAATTTGAAGAGCAACCTATCATACTAGGCAAAAGAATGCATATAGCAATAAAAGCGAGATAAAGCCTAGCGCTACAAAACTATCATGCTAGAATAGGTAAGAATTATGCGAGCATGAAAATAAACACAATGTGATGACAGAACACAATGTGATGACAGGCGAAACACATCCATATACAGAGCCAAATAGCCTGTCATAACATCAAAATCAATCCATAAGATCCAACATTTCAAAACTAGCTACCCAAAATTCTAAGCTCCCCCTGAATCAAAATCTCACTACACCCTCCAGCTACTCTCTCTACCAACTCCCCCTATTACTAGACTCTCCCCCTTTGGCATCTAAGCACCAAAAAGAGAAAACTAGGACATGACTAAGCATCCGGAGCTGGAGAAGACGGAGGACCTGACGCTGTCGAAGAAGGTGCCACGACGAACTGAGAACCGTCGGCCTCGGAGTCGGAGCTGGACGGACTGTGACCCGCAGCTGCTGTCGCCTCAACGATCTGATCCTGCACTGACTGAAGAGTAGCATCTGGAGCGTCAAGTGCTGGCTCAGCGACTGAAGAAGGCACAACTGACAGCTGAGGGACATGGGGAGACACGACTGGCTGCTGCTGCTCGGGGACTGTCGGCTGTGGAGTGTCCTCGAAGCTCAGAGGACCAGTGGGTACAGGTGAAGCCAACGATGGTAATACTGGCCTCTGAGACATCCCAGCAGGCAGAGAGTACACTCCGGAAGCCAAGAGAGCTGACAAAGGAAAATTGGACCCCGAAGTACGCAAGAGTGCACTGACACTGCCTGGGAGAGGACTCGGTGCAGGAGCCGGAGCAGGTGCTGGAGCTGGCAACTGAAGGCCCTGTGCCTGGAAAAGAACGGAGAACAATCTGGCGTTGTTCTCACGGTCTGCCTGAAGTGCTGCAAACATGGCCTGCTGCTGCTGCTGTAGTGACTGCATCAGTGCAAACTGCTGCTCCTCTCGACAGCGAGCATCCTCTGCCTGAGCTACCTGCTGCTGCTGCATCTGCCGAAGGATAAGAGTGACCTCCGAAGGCACTGCAGCAGAGGGCTCGGTGGTAGCTGTCTCAGTATCTGAGGAGGGAACTGAAGTCTGAGGCGCACCCTGAGTAGAACCACCGGCCTCAGCATCGTGACGTCTCGGGAGTGGTGGAATGAACTCGATGTCCTCTGAGTCACTGTCGTCGTCATCCAAGTCTATGAAGGCATGCGGTAGCTCTGCCTCGGCCTCTGCAAGGGCTTGGTCCTCAGCTGCAACTCTGTCTCGCTCCTCTGCTGGGATTTGCCGCTGAGCCTGCGCCATAGCACGCTGTCCGCGACGTCTGTCCGTCGGAGCGCTAGGAATATAGTCCGGGAATCGCTTCGGGGATCTCTTGTAGTCGTCAAGATGCTCTGGATAATGAATCGAGCGAGCCAACAAATATGAGATGAAATGCGCGAATGGCTGCTGTCTGCCCAGACCCTCTGCTATGTTATCCTCAATCTCACACAAGATGAGATCTAAAATGTCGAACTGCTGACGAGTGAGGATAGATAAGAGCAACCACTGCTGGATACTGGTGATAGCCTCTGTGTTCCCGATCCTAGGCAACAGGCTGCGTCTGAGTGCAAAGTGAACTGCCCTCGCCTCCGGAGTCAGCATCTCTGGCAGTCTCAGTGAACCTGGAGGGAAGGGCGACCTGAACAACGGACGGATCTCGTCATCCGTCGGGAAAACACCACCGGTCAGAGGACGACGAGGAGGATGAGCGTTCGGATGAACGACCTCATGCAAGAATCTGGTACTCTCCTGAAGCCTCAGAGCCTCGAGCATATCTGCCCGGTACAATTTGTAGACCTCTCCCTGGAACATGAACTGAATGAACGACCTGTCGGGAGCGATCCACACTATCGCATAGAATACTCTGACCCAATCCCCAACATATCTGTCCACCTGAGTGAGGAGAGCGGTGAGACCTGGGAATGCATCAAAATGTTGTCTCACATCTGCTCCCCCTGCAGCTGACTGCAAGTACTCCTATCTCAGCGTCCTGTGCTGGCTCAACTGAACGCTCTTCCTGCCAAATGAGCGATAGAAGCTCTCCTATACCACTGTCCAGAACCGGGGATCAATCCCCTCCTCTCTGACCTTAGGGAACCACTCCTCGACTGGTACGAATCTCAGCCTCTTGATCCTCGGACCCTTGCAGGACGTGAGATCAAGCAAGCGGACCTCTCCCTGAGCTGGAGGCTGCTGCTCAGACTGCTCGGACTGCTGCTGCTGCTCAGACTGCTCGAACTGCTGCTGCTGCTGCTGTGCCTCCTCTGCCTCTAGCTCCTGGCGAACCCTCTTCCGGCCCCCTGACCGGCTGGAAGGCGTCGAACCTGACCTCCCGGAAGCACGAGTGCGGGTGGAACGACGTGTAGGAGGGGTGGTGTCGTCTCTGATCACAAAACCCTCCTGCCTGTTGTAGGCATCAACCGCAGCAAGCGCTCTGTCCCATTCCTTCTGAGTCTTCGACTTCTTCTGCTTCGGCTTCTCAACTGCCTTGCCCTTGCCCTTGTCACTGCGATCACGACCCATCTGACAGATGCAACGTGAAATATAGATGAGTGATCACATTGGGTTTAAGATTTCGAATGAAATTAACCCGAAACCGAACCCTAAGCATGGATGGATATGAATTGAGACAAACATGCTATGGATTCAGGCAAGAGACAATAGATATCGATCAATTGCATAGAGTAAGACTTGAATTTGAGCAAATTAATCAAAATAGGCATGAATTTGAAGCAAATGTGAACGATTTTGCTTGAATTTGAGTGAAATGAGCGATATATGGCACAAATAGATGAACATGCCCTAGTAGGTGATCAAAAAGGTGGAGATGAAGCTAATTTCATGATTTGATCACCGCAAGAGTCAAAATTTGAACGAAATTAATCTAATTTGACATGAATTTGATCTAGGGCATCATTGGTTTGAGTAAACCGGCCACAAATGTGCTCACCACGATGAAGAAGAGAGAGAGGAGGTAGTGGTGATGCCGGAGATGATAGCCGGCGGCGCAGGAGGAGCGGCGGCGGTGAGGAGGGCACGGCGGAGGCGACTCTGCGCGCGGGAGCTCAGGGCAGCGACGGGCGGAGAGCCGGCGGTGGCGAACTGGTGGCGCCGGTGGACGGCGCGACTGCGGCGGCGGCGCTAGGGAGCTGGGAGGCGGCGAGTCGGTGAGGTGGCGCGAGGACGTACGAGCGGCGGCGAAAAATGAGAGAGCCGGCCGACTGGGAAGACATATAAGACAGGTGGGTCCCGCAGTTTTTGAAAGCACCGGATAATCCGGTGGAGGCAACAGAGACCACCGGATAGACCACCGGACTAATTCTTGCAGAACCAACTTTCAGAGACCGAAAACTTCTTCTGTTCACCGGATGTTCCGCTGATCACCAGGAAAAGGCAGCGGACTAATTTTTTCAGAACTAAATTTTTGGAGGCCGAAACCTATTCTACTCACCGGACTTTCCGCTGAGCACAAGATAACATCACCGGACTTATGTTAAAATTTTGAAGTTCACAGAACTGATGAGCATCGGAATGTCCGCTGATAACTAAACTGATCACCGGACTATTGCCATGTTTGAACTGATCTGAGACAGAGATCACAGGATATTCCGCTGGTAAATTGAAAGGAGCGCCGGACTATCCGGTGATATGAAAAAAACTAGGCTGAACTATTTTCTCTCACTGAGTCCAAATTTCAAATAACCACTCAACATAAACACATATTTGGACCAGTTTGAGTGACATCTTTACCCTCTCAAACACTCCTTTGCAAATATTTGCCAAAAGACTTTACTATATAATAATTTTTATTTTATATATATATATATTTTTTTAAATTAGGCAAATAAGATTCAAAGAGTAAGAGATGGAACTCCAATGGAAATGTTTGAGCCATATTTTCTACGAACTTAAAGATTAAGACCTTAAATTCGATAGGATATGACTCAATAGGCATTAAGCACTTATATCAATTTAAACACACTTATAGAGTTGTATGCTCACATCAAGAGTGAACAACCATCTCAAAGAGTGATATTCTCCTTTGTGATCTGTCTACCGCCAATGCAAGGTTCATTCATGAAAGTAAACATGAGTGCATATTATATGACATGTGAATGCGAAGCGTAAAATTAATCTATCTTGTCATATTACTTCCCTTCTCAAGCTTCTTCATGGTGAACCCAACAACATGCCTTGAGAAGAACTAGTGACCCACCATCTCAAGCAAAACCCATGTTCACCATTATCTTGAGAAGGTTAGACAAGTTCCTATTATGAATGCATCTATATGACATTAGAAGCATCGATCACATTTAGTTCATTTCGTAATCTACTAAAAGTGGCTTCATCTAGAGGTTTAGTGAAGATATCCGCCAATTGATCTTCCGATCGAACACTACTAAGGGATATATCATTGTTTGCCACATGGTCTCTTAGAAAGTGATGACGGATATCAATGTGCTTTGTGCAGGAGTGTTGAACGGGATTGTTAGCAATTTTTACGGCACTCTCATTATCACAAAGGAGTGGAACCTTCTCTAGACGAACACCAAAGTCTAACAAGGTTTGCTTCATATAGAGGATTTGAGCACAACATGCTCCGGCGGCGATGTATTCTGCTTCAGCTGTGGACAAGGCTACTGAGTTTTGCTTCTTAGAACTCCAAGAGACTAAGGATCGCCCTAGCAAGTGGCACCCACCCAAAGTACTTTTGCGATCCACACGGCATCCGGCAAAGTCCGAATCTGAGTATCCAAGGAGTACAAAACTAGCGCCTTTTGGGTACCACAAGCCTATGCTAGGTGTATGCTTTAGGTATCTAAGGATTCTTTTTACCGCACCAAGATGAGATTCCTTAGGATTAGCTTGAAAACGAGCGCACATGCATACACTAAACATTATGTCAGGCCTAGATGCGGTAAGGTAAAGGAGTGACCCAATCATAGAACGATAGAGTTTTTGGTCAATCGATTTACCTGTTTCATCCAAGTCGAGATGTCCATTTGTAGGCATGGGGGTCTTGATTGGCTTGCACTCTTCCATCTTAAACTTCTTGAGGATATCTCTCGTGTACTTCTCTTGATGGATGAATGTTCCTTCCTTCAATTGCTTGATTTGGAATCCAAGAAAGTAATTTAGCTCGCCAATCATCGACATCTCGAACTCCTTAGACATCATGTCACCAAATTCTTTGCAAAACTCCTTGTTAGTTGAACCAAATATTATATCATCAACATAAATTTGACACAAGAAGAGCTCATTATCGATGATTTTTGTGAACAATGTGGTATCCACCCTCCCGATCTTGAACCCTTGGTTGATGAGGAAGTCACGTAGACGTTCATACCAAGCTCGTGGGGCTTGCTTGAGTCCATAAAGCGCCTTGACCAACCTATAAACATGATTAGGATATCTAGGATCTTCGAAACCGGGAGGTTGTTCAACATATACGAGTTCATTAATAAGGCCATTTAATAATGCACTTTTCACATCTATTTGATAAAGTTTAATGTTATGATGTGAAGCGAATGCAAGAAGGATACGGATGGCTTCAAGTCTTGCCACGGGAGCAAATGTTTCCCCAAAATCCAAACCTTCGACTTGTGCAAAACCTTGTGCGACAAGTCTTGCCTTATTGCGTACCACCACACCATGTTCATCTTGTTTGTTACGGAAGACCCATTTGGTTCCAATCACATTCTTATCTTGAGGTCTCTCTTCGAGTATCCATACCTCATTGCGGGTGAAGTTGTTAAGTCTTCTTGCATTGCCAATACCCAATCTGGATCCTTGAGAGCCTCATCTATATGTGTGGGTTCTGAACAAGAGACAAACGAGTAATGTTCACAAAATAAAGCACACTGACGAGAACGAGTTTGTACTCCCCTAGATGGACTCCCAATGATCAAGTCAATCGGGTGATCTTTGGAAATATGTGTATGCTTCACTTGTGGTTGTTGAGGTGTATTTTGTGGTGGTCCAACATCTTGAGCTTGCGCTTGAGCTTCCTCTTGAGAGATATGGACGTCATGTGATGGAAGTGGTTGATCATCTTTGTCTTCATCTTTATCAACTTGGGGTGCCATTGAGGTGTGCGGTATTGAAGTAGAGGGTACATCTCCATCATCCTCCTTAGGCTTGATATCCCCAATTGCCATATTCTTCATTGCATCTCTCAAGGGTTCAACACCTACATTATCACAAGAAATAACTTCTCCTTGGGAGCTATTAGATTCATCAAACTCCACATCACAAGTTTCTTCAACAAAGCCGGTGGCGTTGTTGAATACTCGATATGCTTTGGAGTTTGATGCATAGCCAACAAGAAAACCAATATCACAACGTTTTTCAAACTTGCCTAGGCGTTCCTTTTTCTTGTAGATAAAACACTTACATCCGAACACCCGGAAGTAGGAGACATTGGGTTTTCTCCCAATGAGAAGCTCGTATGGCGTCTTTTTCAATAGTCGATGGAGGTAGACTCGGTTAGAAGCATGGCACGCCGTATTGATTGCTTCCGCCCAAAACTTCTCTGGGGTACCATACTCATCTAACATTGCTCTTGCAAGTGTAATCAAGGTCTTGTTCTTCCTTTCCACTACGCCATTTTGCTGAGGTGTGTAAGTTGATGAAAACTCATATTTGATGCCTCTTTCTTCACAAAAGTCTTCAATTTGAGTGTTCTTGAACTCTGTCCCATTGTCACTCCGGATCTTCACAAGTGTGGACTCAAACTCATTTTGAGCCCTATTTGCGAACTTCTTGAAGATTTCAACGGTCTTTCCTTTGTCATCTAAAAAGAAAGTCCAAGTATATCTTGTATAATCATCAACAATGACAAGACAATATAAATTACCACCAAGACTTTTGTAGGTAGTTGGTCCGAAGAGGTCCATGTGTAGAAGTTCCAAGGATCTTGACGTAGACATCATAGACTTGTATGGATGAGGACTTGCAACTTGTTTTTCGGCTTGACACGCACTACACAACTTGTCCTTCTCGAAAACCACATCCTTCACACCAACCACCTTCCCATTTTTGAATACCTTCTTGAGTTGGCTCATCCCAATGTGTGCAAGCCGACGATGCCAAAACCAACCCATAGATATCTTAGTGAAGAGGCATGTAGTCAAGCTAGCTTCATTAGAGGAAAAATCCACAAGATAGATATGCCCATGTCTAAATCCCTTGAATATTAGGTCATTATGCTTCTTACTCGTTATGATAACATCAACATCAGTAAACAAGCATGTGAAACCCAAATCACATAGTTGAGCTACGGAGAGTAGATTGAAGCTAAGTGATTCTACTAAAAGAACATTGGAAATAGAGAGATCTTTTGAGATAGCCACCTTACCCAAACCTACCACATTTGCCTTAGAGTTATCACCAAAAGTGACTTTATCATGATTATCCACTTCATCTTCTAGAGAGGTGAACATCGTTACATTGCCGGTCATATGTTGTGTACATCCGCTATCAAGCACCCAATGTTTTCCACCGGCTTTGTAGTTCACCTACACACATGTGATCAAGCCTTTTGTTTAGGTACCCAACCAAGTTTGGTACCTTTCATGTGAGATACAAGAGATTTAGGCACCCAAAGTTGCCTAGGAAGTTTGCCCTTAGCTTGAGTTCCAATGAATTTTGCCATAATTTTACCATTTTTAAGCTTATGCAATAGAAAATGATGATCATTAAATGTGGACTTGTATTTGGAAGGCAAAATAGGGAGAGGTTTGGTAGGAATTGGACACTCCCTTGTGTGGTGTCCGGTGACTTGACAATGTTGGCAATATGAACCAACTTCCTTGATGAAACAATTCTTGATCTCCGGTGTCTTTATGACCCTTTTTACCGGGTTGGGGAAGCATCCAAGTCCTTTCTTGTTGTAGTACAAAGCATTCTTTATGAGGATTTCCTTGTGCTTGTACTCCCTCTTAGTCAACCAGGCCACACAAGATTTGAGACTTGCAATTTCACTTTCAAGCTCTTGCTCCCTTGCATGGTTAGTCTTAGATGATGATGTAATATCATATGATATATCAAGAAGATCATCACAAGAAGTAGATGTATTGACCTTAACTACATCATTATCAACCAAATCATTCAAGCTATGATCAATGGCATCATAGGCATACTCAAGTTCTTGATGTTTGTATATTAGGCCATCATGCTCAAGTTTTAGCTTATAGTTACTTGCTTTGAGAGACTTGTTGGATTCAAATACTTCATCATATTTTCCAAGCAAATTATTGTGTTTAGTGAGCAACTCATCATGTTTAGAACTAAGCATGGAGTTAGCATTTTCAAGCAACTTGATTTTAGCCTTTTGCCTCTTGATTATAGTAGCATAGTCATTCATTAGCTTAGATAGATTATTAGGAGAAAGACCATTATCATCACTACTATCATCTTCCTCACTACTCACCTTGTTGTTACCTTTTGCCATGAGGCACATAGGTGGTGGAGGTAGAGGTGGATCATCATTGACGATTGCAAGACCCGCGAAGTTGTTGTCATTATTATCACTTGAGTCATCACTTGAGCTCTCACCGGAGACCCATTCATCAACAATGTAGGCTTTACGTCCTCCACCTCTCTTGTTAAAGAGCTTCTTCTTCTTCTTATCTTGATCCTTCTTCTTGTACTTGTCCTCATCCTCACTTGCATCAAGCTTCTTGGACTTGTTCTTGTTTCTCTTGTCAGGATGAGGGCAATCATATGATATATGACCAAGATTACCACAATTGTAGCACTTCTTCTTGTCTCCACCACCGAACTTATCAAATTTCTTCGGACGAAATTTGTTCTTCTTGGGATCATAGTTGTAGCCCTTCTTTTGAAACTTAGAGATCAGCCTTGTGGTTCTTCTCATGAGAAGAGCAAGCTCGGTGTCGGAGTCATTATCATCATCTTCATCATTATCGTCATCTTCATCACTTTCACTTGATGATGACGGAAGCTTGATCTTCTTCTTCTTGTTGTCGACCATCTTTGCTTTGAGAGCAAGGTTTTTCTTGGATGAAGACTTATGATCTCCGAACAAGAACATTTCATGCGCACATATCTTTCCAACGGCATCGGTGATGGTCATGTCATTGATGTCTCTTTCATGAAGAAGAGAGATAACAATATTGTATTGTGGCTTGGGAAGTACCATCAAGATCCTACGAATAACATCTCCATCGGACAATTGAGTGAGTTCAAGAGAATTGATTTCTTCCACAAGCATGTTCATACGAGAATACATATTATTGCATAATTCATTTGGAAGCATCTTGAATTGATTTAGAGCATTCATAAGCACATGATATCTTTCTTCACGAATTCTCCTAGATCCCTCATGAATTTCACAAAGAGCGACCCAAATGTCATGAGCGAATTCCTTACTTCTAACTCTAGAGAAAACTTCTTCACTAATTCCTTCAAATATAGCATTCTTAGCCTTAGCATTCCACCTAACTTCTTGTTCGGTAAAAGGTTGTTCAAACCCAACGGAGGTTGCTTGCCAACACTCGGGGGAAATAGCCTCTAGATAGCTCGCCATGCGAACTTTCCAATATGCAAAGTTCTTTCCCTCGAACCTTGGCACGCTACTTTCGCTCCCCGGGGCCATTTCTCTAGGATTTTAAGCCTATCAAGAGAGCGTGGCTCTGATACCAATTGAAAGGATCGAATAGCCCAAGAGGGGGGGGGGTGAATTGGGATATTAATTAAAACTTCTACCGCTTTAGCAAATAAAACTAAAAGAAAATGCGACTAAGGGATTTAACTAGAACTAGATAGCTAATCAAGCAAGAATTAACTAAGAAAGATAATCACTAAGAAGAACTTGCAATAATAACAAAACTCAAAATAAGATGCAAGAAAGTAAGGAGTTGGAGAAGACAACACCGATTTTTTCCCGAGGTTTCGAGAAGTTGGCACTTCCCCCTAGTCCTCGTTGGAGCATCCACCAAGGATGTCGCTCCCCCTTGAGTCACCAAGGCTCAAGTGCTCTCTCTTGATTACCCCTTCTCCATCTCCGGATTGGCGGGTATCAAACCAAGTACATCCTCCTTCTCCCGGGGCTCCCACAATTCCTCCAAGAGCTCACCGGGAAATCCTTCGATCACCAAGACCGTCTAGGTGTTGCCAACCACCAAGAGTAACAAGCCTCAAGCTTCGCTTGACAAAGACAAAGCCTAGACAACAACTAGATGCACACTTGCTACTCTTCAAGCACTCAAAGAAGTCCTTAATCCTCAACTAAGAACTTGGAATGGACACAAGTGCTCTCTCTCTCTTGCTTTTAAATGACACACCAAGTGTATGAGCTGCTACAGAGTCGCAAGAGCACCTGTTGAAACCAACTGAGTGGGTATTTATAGCCTAGAGATAAAAAATTAGCCGTTGGCTAACCACTCTCATTTTTCTGTAATCACCGGATAATCCGCTGGCTATATCCTTAAGATCACCGGATAATCCGGTCGGTTCAAACCCAGAGCCAGCTGTCACTAGCCGTTGCACGGCAACATTTGTCCGGTGATAAACTCCGGTGAACAACAGTCATCACCGGATAATCCGGTGAGTACAACTCACCCGACCCTTTAAATTTCAGAACCTTCTGCAAGAAATACTCCGGTGATTTTTTTTTGCTCTCACCGAATAATCCGGTGAGTTCAATTTGTCTGAGTTTCTTCACAACATTTCTCCGGTGGTCTGCCAGCTAAGTCACCGGATAGTCCGGTGACTGTAATTTTGCACTGTGGCCCGAAGCAATGCTCTCTGCAAGAAATAGTCCGGTGTTCATATTATGCAGCATCGGATAATCCGGTGAATACAAAGTTGTTTTTCTCCCAAAATTTTCTCTGCTGGAAAAGCTCCGGTGGTCACCGGACTTCCATCACCGGATATTTCGGTGTAACACTTCTGAAATTTTTCATATAATTCGGATGCCTCAATTAGTGTTTATCCGGTGAGTATTAGACATCCATCAGAGGATAATCCGGTGAATAAATTTTTTGTGAGCTCGTCCAATTCAACTCTCTTTGAGCTCTAATTCCTTGACAGCTTCACTATGGACTTGTATGCTCTACCTAGTGCTAGAATTTAACAAGTGTGCATCATCTATATCTAGACTCACTAAGTCAAGCTACTACTTTTAGCCCCCCTTTATAGTACGGTCAAAAGACTAAAAGAAAAGAAGACCTATACTACTCTAAGTATCCTCCATCTCCTTTGTGATACTTAGAACTAGAAGATCCTTAGTCTTAAAGCATATGTCCTTTGATTGTCCATATAAGCACTTTAGGGACCAAGATTACCCAAATATCATTGTATACTGAATTTTTGATTCCCTTCAAAACAAATTGTTAGTCACAGTAATATGGTTGTCATTAATCACCGAAACACTTACTACTTACCTAGGGGCCTAGATGCTACACACTCTCTCTCTCTCTATATATATATATATAAAACAAGATCAATGTGATTCTTTATAATCTAATCCGCCTCAGCCCAAAACATCGTTGTGCCACGTCATTAAAAAACTGGGCCATCAGATCAAGACAATGAGGGAAGCAGCAACGTCAGATCATCGCTAGTGCTCCCCTCGAGTCAACTCTTCCTATGGATGGCAATTAGACCTGTGGGTCCGGGTACTTGCAGGTTTTGCACCCGATGAGTCCGGGTTTGGGTTTTATTTTCCGCTCACGAGTCCATGAGGTCAAGTTGGGTTCAGGTTTCAATTTTCACCCACGGAGGCCTATCAGATCACTGAAATCTATTCAACCCTGTTGGCGTACTCCCAATCCCGACCTAACTCCTACTCGACCTATTCAACCCTAGCCTCCCCCACCCCTCTGCCTTCTTACTCCCTACCCCAGCCTCAGGCCTCCTGCCTGCCGCCTCGTGTCCACCTGAGTTCCCCGCCTAGCCCGCCGATGTCCTTCCTTGGTCCTTTCGCGGCTCCACACTATCGTCACCCTCTTTGCGCTGACGCTACCCCTTCGTTGGTTCGCCTCTCCGTGCAAGCGTCGCTTCTCCGCCCTACCGTGCCACCCTCTCTGTCCATGCCGGCACCGCCCGCCCATCCTCCCCGACGCCCGACAAGCCTGCCACCGTCCCGCTCAGCCACCCCTCAGAGCCACCGCCATCCAGTCAGCGAGGCTCTCAACCCGACAAGCACCAAAACCCGATAGATGCCTAGCGGGTGCGGATCCAGGTTTTATTTTTCGCTTATTTGGTATTTTAGTGTCGGATTACATTAGATTAGATGTCATGAGTTCAGAATCAAATGTGTTTTGATCAATCAGTCCCGACCCGACCATTTGCCATCTCTAACTCTTCTTACATCTGCGTCGCCACTGGCTCCGCCTCCTCCCTGAGCGCGTTTGCCTCGCACCACCGCCACCCTGAGCGTCCCTTCCACCGCGGCCGCCCCCTTCCCCCGCCGCTCTCCGCTGTTCCCTCATCAACATGACCGCTCTGCCCCCCTCCCTGCTACCCCCTCCTCAACTCCACCGCCTGCCGTCGCCTGCACCTTCCTCACTTGCGCCGTCCTCCTTGATTCCTTCCTCCACCGTGAGGTAAGAGCGCAAGGACGGTGGCAGTGCTGATAGCAGAGAGAAAAGGAGAGGGAGACGAGTGCGGCGTGAAATAGCACGGGGAAGGACACACAGGGAAGGGTCACCGCACGCCGCGGCCTCCCTCCCTGTACACTCCCGTGCAAGGAGAGGAGGCACTGCTTCCTCGCAGGCCAGGTGCTCGACGAAAATCCACTATTAACGACGTCAGCGTGCTGGGGCTGGAGGCACGGGAGAGGCAAGGAGAAACGAAGCGACGGCAGGCTCCTCCCCTTCCCGATGCCTCCGGCGACCTCGCCATGGCCTCTTGCGCCTCGTCGATGTAGATCGCGGCTCCCGTGCCGTCCGAGTCTGCCGTCATGCCATGGACTACGACAGCTGCTCTGCATCGCCGTCGCTGCTTCCTCTCGTTTGCCCTCTCCATATCTACCAACATCCAGTACCAGCATCCCGAGGAAGAAAAAAAGTGATGAGGTTTGTGTACTCTTCACGCATACTAGGATTGTTCACAACCTGTTCCATCAATTGCGCAAGAGAGTATGCATTTTCTAATACCCCAAAGTGAAGTGGTCGATACTATATTTACATTATTTGCTTACAAATTGTTCGATGAACTCAAAATTATGATATTTCTACTGAAGAAAACATTTAAGTTATATGTTTGTCAATTGACCTTTCATAATATTTGTAGATAGAGTCTAATTAACTTCTTGCAGTGCTATAGGTCAGATATTTTTAAGTTCAGCATAAATGCTAATCCTGTAAGTTTATCAGTCATTCTCTCTTGGATTATTTACTAGAAATCTATGCTGAGAATTAAACTCCTTTGAAAAACACCTCTGTGTAGAGTCTGCCTATGAAGCCATTCTGCATTGACAATCGGATTCAATCCTATACACATATGCTCCTGTATTGCATTTGAACTCCATTAGCTGGGCTACCGGAAATCATTTTTGTTTTGCCTTAGTCAACATATGTCTTTGAAGCAGCTTTTTGTAGCACGAGAGCACAACTAAGATAAAAGGATTGGTATGCCCAAGTGCATCCGTTTTCTGGTCCTCTTGCAGTGCTGCTTCAATAATTAGGAGTTGTCATATGAAATTTCTTCTTGTAATGCAAGCTCTATTAGTTCCACATCCGTTGTGATATGCTTAGTTTAGGCTTTTGATGTGCTATCTAAACAAGCTAGAACTAAATTTCCACCGTGAACTGAAAAATAAAGCTAAGATAGTAGGTTTATATGGATTACATCTTTATTTAGATTAGCAAAGTAAGGACAGAAAGAAATAAGGTGAGTTCCTCTTATTGAAGTTTTTGCCGTCCATGCGGATTTTGCTTTCTTCTGAACTTCTTAATCAATTTAAGTATTGTACTTACAAAGTCTTTTTGGATTATTGCCATCTCAATAAGCCATTTCCTAGATTACAGATTAACTATGTCAGTTTCTATGTTAAATCTGAGATTAGAAAGCTGAATGATTGTATGTTACTGTAAATAAAGATTTATGGTAGTTTTCTGAGCTACAAATTTTCTGAGGTATATCTTAGTGTTTATGCTCTCATTTGTAGTGTTAATTTTAGAAATGATGTGAAAATTTATTATTTATATTTTCCCTAGAAAGATTGTAGTGACAAGTGACATGATCATGGTAGTATCATACTAGTATGTATGAATATGTTTGAGAAGGTTTTAAATTCCTAAATTTGTAAATAGTCCCTTGATTTGTTTTTCAGATTCAGTAAATATCTGATAAACATGAGATTACAGTGAGAACATGTTTAGGTTCAGGTTATTTTCATGCGCTTTAATATAGCTAGTCCTCAGAGGTCCTGATTTGAAGCTCTCAAGCCTTTGCACGAAAGGAACATAATGGTCCTGGCAATAAATCGCAGCAGTTAAGTTCCCCCATTTTCAACTTCCCATATCCTTAAGCCAGTTTTAACAACCATGTTTAGATGGTGAAGACTTTGTCTTGCTCAATTGCCACAAGAATTTCAGAAATTCCATCTAACATATTGATTGATTCAAATGTCCATATAACCTTCAATAAGATGTTTTTTGCCTTCTTTACTTTGTCAATATTCAAAGAACAAGATGATTATTGGAAAATTCCTGATAGCATGGTGCTTCCATGCTACTACGCGGACTGCGCATTTGTAAGATGACTAAAATCCAAATAGGGTAGTGCCTTTACTTAATAAGGGGAAAAGCTGGAAAAGTAGCTCATACATCATAAAATTGCAAAGACAAGTATACCAGCAATGCTACGTTCTTTTTCTTTTGTTGGAAGAAGATTATACAAAGTTATATATAGGTCTAACATGATGCACTTCTCTTGATATGCAGTTTTCACTAATGGATAAGTTTATCTCCTATGGATATATATGCCTGATTGATGCATCAAAGTAAACACAGAAGAGCTGAAAAAAGGAGTCAGCACAAATTGTTTATCTCCTATGGCCTCGTTTATCTCCTATGGATAAGTTTATCTCCTAGTATGATTTCAAAGAGAGACTAATTGTTGAAGAGGAACTGCGAAGTTCTCCTGCATGTTTGAGAAAAAAAAAGAAGTTAGAGTAATTGCTAAAGCAATCATAAACGAGGTTACAGTCTCCCTGACCAAAATTCTTAAAATGTACACATTGCCCCAAATGTGCTACTTCAACAGTAGGAGTAAGAAGTTAGTACTGATTTCCTTTTTCTCAATTACTCATATAAGAAGTGCTTCATTCTTAATTTTAGAAGCTTTCACCTATGTTTCACATTGTTAAATCAAATGAATTTCCAATCTGTATCTTATCCTTTCTTCTGAAGGGTCAAAAAAAGGTACACTTATGAGAAAAATATTCATGATTATCCCTGAATGCTTCATCCTCCCACTTTCTCCATTTATGGATCTACCAGAATGTAAAGATTAGGATCAATATGGCATTAATGCAAATCAAAACACAATTATCCTGATTAAAAAATGCATGACACAAGCAGTCGGTTTTCCTTTATTGTTTACATTCTCTTGCCTGTAAGCTTTTCATTATTTCAGTCTGACAGGCCACGACAATTCTAGACGGCTCAAGGATCTGGGGGCGCCATCTTTTCAGTGCTATTGTCAGAAATTCGTCAGAAGAGAATTCAAGTTCAGAAGGCAGTTTTTTGCCATGAAGGAAGGGCGAGGAATGTAAGAGGCTCATAAGTTGGCCAAAGTGGCTATGAATTAGAGGTAGGTCGTCATATTTGCTACATGTATCCACCTGATATTATTTTTGTACCTTGGACCATTCACGAAGAAATAAAGCCCTAGCTTTCCTCTAAACAAAACTGAAAATTTCATCACATCAAAGATTAATCTTTTTACGCTAGTAAAATCACTGGAAAATAACACCGCAACATCTAAATTGTTGCAAAACTTCTCCATTGTATTTCATCTTTCTTGAAGAATGCTCAATCTGAATGGTTTAGGTTGCACAAAAATTGTTCCGCGGAGTGAACCCAGAATAGAGTTATGAATCAGTACTCATCCAGTTTCAGATGCTACCTACGACGTGGAACTATATATAGAAGCTTAAGAGCCTTTACACAAGTTTCGCTTTGTCCCTGCTGCAGTGCAGTGGCATATTACCTTCTGTGCCATTTCGATTGAATTGCGCAGCAGCGTTTCTCTTCTGAAGCACGTGAATATCGGACATATACAAATTCAGCTCCTTTTCATCTTTCTTTTTCTTAAGAAAAAATATTATGTGTGGAAATGGAGGATTTCCAAATCCCTTGGGTTTTTTAAACTGAAATCCCTTGGACATCAGTTCAAAGAAATTCCACTAGATATTACTCTTGGTCCGTTGGATCTAAATTTGAATCAAATAGGCTGTTGCATTGTTGCATATGCCACACGATATGGCAGGTATAAGTCGTCGTCCGCATCCAATCCAACGTGAATTCGCTGTAAATCTGGAGTGCTTGCTCTTGGTCTCCCCCTATAAAAAGAGGCATCCAAGACAACCCAATACGCCACATGCTCACACTGGTATTTTGCGACCTTATCTTGTTTGTCATCATTCCATTCTTACATCATGTGACCAACACACGGTCAACGTTGCCAAGTCATGGCTACTGGCTACACACATACTGACATACAAAGTCTTCAGCTGGACACGTTCAAATTCTTCAAGTTGTATTATACCTGACTCCCGCCACTAGCACAAAACAAAAGAAGTCTTTTGCACATAAATAAGATGCCACTCTCCAATGATTACAACGGGGCAATTATGTATAGTTCATATGACTTGCATTCACAAACTACTCAAAGTCAATGTGATAAACAAGATGAGGTCTATAAGAATGAGAAACAAGGGCGCTTGGTTCCAAGTCTCCTCTTGCGCGTAACAGAACATACTTGCAAGCCACAAACCCACCCTGTCCCAACATTGATCACATAACTTACATACTCGTCGAAAAGTTCGAGTCCATCTTAGTTGATCGTGCACACCATGGCGTCCAAGAACCAAACTGTTGTCGAGTCCCAGAAGCCCGCGCCGCCTGCGGCCTTTGTCGCATCGGGTTCTAACGGCTCTGTAGAGAGAGCTTCAGGTTCCGTTGCTGTTGGCATCTCCGATGGCCACGCCGAGCCGCTGGAGACCCAGCCCCTCCTGGTTCAGCCGAACAGACACGACGAGGAGGGTGGTGGGACCAACGACGAGACGACGCGGATGGGGCTTGCCATGGTGCGGGCGTTCCGGAGCACGGCGGATTTGGCCAAGCACCTGCCCACCGGCGCGGTTCTCGTCTTCGAGGTTCTGTCGCCGGTGTTCACCAACGGCGGCAAGTGCAACGACGTGAACCGCGTGATGACGGCCTGGCTCGTTGGGCTCTGCGCCGCGGCGTGCTTCCTCCTCTGCTTCACGGACAGCTTCATCGACGCCAGGGGGAAGACGCGGTACGTGGTGGTAACGCGCGCGGGCCCGTGGGTCATCGACGGCTCGCCGCCGCCCCAGCTCGCCGCCACGTACCGGCTCAAGTTCATGGACTTCTTCCACGCCGTCCTATCGCTCATCGTGTTCATGTCCGTGGCCATGTTCGACAAGAGCGTCGGCGCGTGCTTCAACCCGATCATGTCCTACGACACGAGGCAGGTGCTCACCGCCGTGCCGCTCGCCGGAGGCCTCGTCGGGACGCTGCTGTTTGCGACGTTCCCGTCGACGCGGCATGGGATCGGGTTCCCGGTGCTTGCCGCCTGAGATACTCTGATCCTTTCCGGGAATAACCTGCTATTTGCCGTCTTTTACGTCTCTTGTTGTCGGATGTTTGTGGTGGTGTCATCATAGGGATGATCAACGAAGTATCGTTCCTGGGATATGACTACCGGGTCATTGTTTACATATTGTGTTTGCGTAATTACAACTGTCTGATCATAAACCCTCCAGTATATCCTCAGACCTGTATTTCACTTTGAAGTTTCGTGGACTCATCACCCTGACTTCCTGCTTGCTGTTAGGCATAAATGATCTCAACCTATACAGGGGAGTCTCTGTTCTTTTACTGGCTCGAGATATGAGGTCTTTGAAGCAATCAGCACATCTTCTTCCTCTTCCACCCTCCTCCTGCGCCTCCATCAAATGGAGAAGAAGATGCTGAGCAGAATGCTACAGTTTGATACAGTTTGTTGTAGGATGTCACATAGTTGGTTCCTGTTATCTAGGTTGTCACGTAGATTGTCACACCCGGCCCAACACAACTAGGACCATATATAGTCTAAGTTTCAGCCCATAACCGAACCCCTTAGCTGATCACTGAAAGTCCTTGAAGACCTAACAAGTAATTGGATCATTTGGCCCAACCGAGAGAAAGTTAATATGCTAATTTAGCTTGGTACATCAAATATCTAGAGGCAGCAGCCTGTACACGAATAATATTCCCTCCAGCAAATCCAATCAAATTCCACACGCTTATAGCATCTGTCAATCAGTACTATAAAACTACTATATATATATATATATATAATTATCCTATACGTATACAGATCCTTAGGATTATTTTATTCTCAAGGCATGTGTTCGTGTATGGGAAAAGAATCCTTAGTCGTATGGAAACTTCCACGGGTTCCGATGTATCCCGTAAATAGGGAAATCTATTTCTAAGGATAATTGGATCCTACTCGAAAAAGAAGTCGAAGGCTACAAGACAAGTCGCATATATACGGAGCCAAAGAATTCTACGGAGGACAACAAGCAAGAAGAGCCACATGTCAATTCAAGCCAAACAGAAGCCACACACACTCCACGAGCCCCAAGCCATCTATAATCATGATCTACATCAATATCCCGTCGAAACTACACACAAGGAGCCATCGACTGGGTTTATATCCCATTTAGGCTAGCCAAGACCCTCATATAATTTGTCTTGAAGATCAATATAAGAACACATGACGTAGGGTTATTATCTTTTAGGAGGTCTGAACCTGTATAAATCTCTATTTTTTGGCATACGATTTGACGGGATGTAGTATCCCTTACTTTATTCACGCATTCGTAAGATTGGCAGTTTACTAATCGTCGACAGCTAACGTCGTTCATGGGGACTATATTTGTTTGGAGAATGGTACCGTGCTGGTTCTCTGACCACCGATGGGCTTTGACCAACCATGTTAAATCCCAAATAAGGATGGACAATGCTAACATAATATACAAGTGGTTCGGGAAGTTGTCTTGCAGAGATAGGGCCGAAGGGGAAGGCCAACGCCAAGTATAGAAGTCGGAGGTCTCTGAGGGCACACCGAAGGCATCGAGGGGGCCAAAAGGGATACTGGGTGGAGGATGAAGGCCCGAAGGGACACTGGGCAGAGGATGAAGGCCCGGAGGTCAAAAGCACACCTTCGGGAGGCACAAACGAAGAGCATAGAGAAAGGACAACTATGACAAAGTGAAGGACCCGAAGAAGAACCCAAAGGTGATCAACCATCAGCTGAAGGGAGGTATGAAGATTGTCTGCCATTGGGCTGAAGGTTGGCCAATGTGTGTGATTGCAGACATGTGTCAAGCCCTAGTTGATGTAACTTTGTAATAGTGTATTGGTTGTAATACCCCTTAAATATTCTAAGAAAATTTCAAAAAATAGGAGCATTAATGTAATGATGATGGGGGTGATTGAGGTATGGCTTTAAATACACCCACCCAGCTAATATGATAGAGATGAATAGCCAAGACACCATTAGTTACCAGTTCACTATGTGAACATTGTTCACTATGTTGTGATCGAGATCCCAACAATGACCAACGACGCCAAATCTTCGCCATGCAACATGCCACTGACTCCACCCAAGTCTATATCAAGAATCGACTTCTTAGACGAGGGGTTCTATGATAACTTTGCCCTCTCGTCCGACAAGGACCCAATGATCAATTGGGTGGATCTAGGAGATGATCTTCCTGGTGACGAGTCCAGCGATAAGGTAAGTCATTTTATGGATCAGTGTGCCGAAGACTACGACATTGAGCTCGAATCACTCGGTGACCAAGATGATTGTGCAAGCGACGATTGCCGCAAGTTGGGATCTTTCCCCTCGGCTTCCGACAAAATGGATTGCTGAAGAACCTATCAGGAGGCATCCTCCAATGAAAAATCTATGATGGACGTGGACTCCTCCTCCAGCGGGACATATCCCCGAGAAGTCCTCGCCATCGGGGATGGAAGTGCCACTCCATCTAATCTAGATGACACTCTGATGAATTCGTGAGACATCATTGATCCAGTCATGAGGAACAACAATCAACCCCCACCAACGACAACAACTCGTGACCAGATCCAAAATCCTACCAGGAACCCAAAACCTACGTCTCCTAATCATTAGCATGGTGCCTAGTATTTCAGATCTGCAGCAGCTCAAATTCTCCTAAGTCTACAGGATGCCCTCTGATAGCCCGCCACAACAGATTTGACTACTCCAGAGGGCAAGGGCTGACTCAACTTGATGGACGACCTCACCAAGCATGCTTAGGTGCATGCCAAGAACTCCCATCAAGTAGTGGCCAATAATAGCTCCACCTAGGAGAAGTCTCATGCCGATCCTTCTCGTGATGAGTCAGATCCGAAAAGATGTACTACCACATAATAAAATAGGCTGGGAAGACAATCAAGCTCATCGCCGCCATAAGACCTCACCAATCATAAACCATCCTATCACTGACCTACACGAAGTCATCAATGAGCAATGATTCTCAAGGACCCCTAAGGAACAGTGGACCTCTCCTCAACGACAGAATTGAATATCACCTCGATATCACAATTTTTTGAGTAGAAGTTGTGGTCGGTCGCCTGTCCCAATAGGAAGAGCTCATGTGGCTACCCGAATCAATCAAGGTGCCATTAATGGGTGCTAGGCTTTCTCTCCATATTTCTGGAGAGTTAACTAGCTAGCCTAGTTTTGACCTGAGTCAATCGAGATGTACAACAGGACTACCAATCCTATTGAGTTCCTCTATGTCTACACTACGGCAATCCAAGCAGCTAGAAGGGACGATAAGGTTATGGCCAACTACCTCCCCACAGCTCTTGAAGGGTCAGCCAGGACCTGACAAACAATTCAACCATTAGGGACAATCTACTCATGGGAGCAGCTCTGTGACCTGTTCTGAACAAATTTCCAAGGCACGCATGTTTGTCCCGATAAGAAAAATAACATTTTCTGTGTTACCAATACGGAGAAGGAAACCTTGCGTGAGTTCGTCCAATGCTTCAGCAACACTCAGAACACCATCCCAAAGATAACCGACCATAATATAATCCAGACGTTTATCCAAGGGTTTTGGAGTCACCGGTGCACTGAGGACTTCACCATGAAAGAGCCTACTACCGTCCAAGAGCTAATGGAGATTGTTGACAAGACATCCAATGCTGAGGTAGCTCTAATGTTCATCAAAGGAAGGGACCAGGGCATTCAGTGCCGTCAACCCGGACTGGATGATGACTCTTCGAAGGGCAAGCGCAAGAAGAACTTAAAGGGGGGCAAAGGTAAGAAAACTAAAACTGATGAAGTTTTGGTTAGTCTTCCTGATACGCATCCTGACAAGCGTCCCAACTCATCCAGGAACAAGGGCAATTAAGCAGGCATTGGTACGCATTTTCCATTTTTAAAAACCTTTTCCAATTTGATTTTCAACATATTTTCAAATAGGGTTCAAACGAGCGATTTCTAGCGATTTTTTGCAAACTTTTTCCACACAATAAAACCTTATTGCATCTACAACGGCATGAATGCAACAAACATTTAACCTAGGTCAATTTAAATTTAGAAATTAATTTCCCTATTGAACCAAAATTGCAAACACCTATTTAAGTTCTAGCAAAATTTTAAATTATTGCAAAAGTTGAAATTTAGGGCGTTACACTTAATTAGCTCGCAATGAAGTCCATTATTTTCCTGAGCTGTTGGGGCCAATGATCTGAGATCCAAAAATTCTATTTTTTTAAATTTTGAGTCATCGTCTCCGTTAAGCTCGGCACCGGCAAACTACCACCGGCCATGGCCACCTTCAGCTGTGATGTTCCAACTCTTTCACCCGCAGCCATTTGAATGGCTATACCCTCGGCTTTCTCTGTTGCTAGCAACACCTACTTAAACGTAGATGGAGCCGAAGAGTACCCTTTTTTCTATGCTTATTATGAACTATTGCATCACCTAGTGTTTTTGGTGGTGAGTATCTCACCGGTGATAGAGGGCCGCGCCATGGTTTAACTTTCGATCGATGCTCTATCAGAGCCGTCGTAACCATTTTTGCGAGAGAAAAGCCTCCTGAAGCTGCAGGAGAAGAATCGGCACTGACTTCCCCAGCTTCCTTATCGAGTTCTATCGCTGCTGAGAAGAGGTCAAACACTGTGAAACCAGCTTTGACAGCAGCATTAAGGATTTCGTCCAAAGAAGGCGTTGCCACCTCCTCGTTATATGATTGTTCCCCTTCCGCTAGCGCCCAGAATTTTCCACGATTCTTTTGATCATGGCCAGGGTTCAAGACACGATTAGGAAGAAAAGAGTGGTGCGCCACTTTGGAACGGAGAACCGGTGTCCATACCTTCCCGGTTGTTGTTTCTTCGGAAGTCGTTGGTGTCGTTGGCGACAAAACCATCACCGTCGAAATCGAATGTGCCTCCACACGCCACCACATGCATGTGCGTCCCTACACACACTAGGGAAAAAGATAAAAGATTACAAGATCTAGCTTTTGGAGAGAATGGATGTCCATTTTTTCACAATGAATATGGTCATTTCGAGTGCCAGTTTACCAGTGTGTCCATAGGGGATTCTACTTTGGGTGTTTGGAGTGCTCATGGTGAGGGTAGAGCTTTTCTTCCCAGATGAAAATGTTCTAGCTAGTGTTGTGAAGTCTAATCTGGCTTCTATGCGATATTGTGATGATGCTAATAACGTTACTGAGACCTATCCCTTCAACCCTAATGGTTCTTGTCGTGAGTCAAGCCCATCTGTGCCATTTCGATCGGCCCAGCAGAGACGCGGCGACAGCCAGGGTTAGGGCTGTCGCCGACCTCCATCTTAAATAGGAATAGTTTATCTATAGATAAATAATAGTTTGAATTCAAATTAGGAAAGAGATAGTGGTTTACTTAGTCAAGTCGAGTCCTCTCTATATAATGAGAGATATTGCATCCTTTGAAATTAAGAAAGAAAGAGATCACATCTCTTATCTCTCTCCCTCTCCACTCATGGGTATGGTTCACTGACGTGAATAGTACTAGTGAACAATATCGACGCCAATAAATACTCATCGAAAGCGGACGCGAAAGCATACAAAAGGCGGCTCCTCCAACCCAGACCAATTGCCGGTAGGAGATGACGAGGTAATTTATTTGTTGTGGATCGCAAAATCTTGTAGATATAATGAATTTGGATTTACAATAATGATATAATTGTAGATGGACAGAAGGTAGATGTACGATGCGAGCCGTGTGAGCGCAGAGTACAAGAATGGCATGGAGGGTTTCCTAGTAGCAGCCGCGGTGCACAAGTTAAATACACAGTCTCAATACATGTGTTGTCCATGCGTCGATTGCGAGAACAAGAAGCAGTTCTCCACCACCCAACAGATATATTCCCACTTGATGCCAAGGGGTTTTATACCTGGCTATACCCGTTGAACCAAGCACTATGAAGCTGAGATCATACAGGAAGGACAATACATTGGAAGAGAAGATGAAGACATGTGCACCGATATGCCAGCCGACGAATACATCGGTATGCTGCCTGCCGAACATACATTGGCCGACGAATACATTGGCCGAACATACATTGGGCCGTTGTGTGCCCATTGTGGTTGAAAGTACAAAAAATACATGCATGTCCAAATGATTGCATGTTGTATCGCGGAGAGCATGCAGACTTGCAAACGTGTCTCATCTGTGGTGTAGCACGGTACAAGCGTGACAGTGATGATATTGATGGTGAAGGAAAGAAGAAAATTCATCTCGTGAAGGGTGGTATTTTCCTATAATCCCCCGTTTAGAGTATTTATTTGCGAACAAAAGGCATGTCGAACTGATGCGATGGCACGTCGATGAGCGCAAGGATGATGGAATGCTGAGATACCCCGCTGATTCTACGTAGTGGAGAAACATAGATAGGAAATATAAGGAGCCCTTTGCGGAAGATGTGAAGAATATAAGATTTGGATTGAGTATGGATGGGATGAATCCATTCGGCAATATGAGCAGTAGTCATAGCACTTGACCTGTGACTATGTATCTACAATCTTCCTCCTTAGTTGTGTATGAAGCGTGGAAGTACATTATGATGTTGGTGTTGATACCAGAGTCAAGGCAACCTGACAACGATATCGATGTCTACCTGAAACCATTAATGAAAGATCTTGTAATATTGTGGAACGATAATGTGCAGGTATGGGATGCATACAAATGAGAGAACTTCACCCTACACAAAATGCTGTTTGTAACAATCCTATACTGGCTAGCCCTTGGCAATGCATGCATGCTGTTTGTAACAATCCTATACTGGCTAGCCCTTGGCAATGCATGCGTACATTGCTTGGATGAAACAGAGAGCTTGTGGCTGAAGAACAGCCGAAAAATGGTGTATCTAGGTCATCGTAAATTTCTTCGCAAGGTTCACCCGTACCGTAACAACATGAGAGCTTTTGATGGAAAATTTGAGACTCGATCACCTTCAAAGCATTGCACTGGGAGACAGGTATATGAGATGGTAAATGGACTTAGGATTATCCTTGGAAAGGGACGCGGGAGTACACCGGTTCTGATATCTAATCTTAGAGCTCCTATGTTCAAAAAGAAATTTGTCTTTTATGACTTAGCATATTGGCTGGATTTGGTGGTTCGACACGCAATCGATGTCATGCATATTGAGAAGAACGTGTGTGATAACTTGATTGGTACGCTACTAGACATACCTGGCAAAACAAAGGATACACTCCAAACACGAAAAGACCTAATATATTTGAAACTCAGACAGGATCTACATCCTGAAGATATGGAAGAAGGCAACAAATATCTTGGCCCCTCTAGCTACAATCTAAGCAAGGCGGAGAAAATTGCAATGTGCAAGTGCTTGCATGGAATCAAAGTTCCATCTGGTTACTTCGCCAACGTAAAGAGACTAGTAAACATGAAAGACTTGAAATTAACTGGCATGAAGTCTCATGATTGTCATGTGATGATGACACAGATGCTTCCAAGGTATTCTGCCGCCGAAGGTCCAAAACCTAATCATAAAGTTGTGTTCATTCTTCAACGCGATATCATAGAAGTCCATCGATTCAACCAAGCTAGATAAGTTGCAGGAAGATGTGGTCGAGACTCTATCCCAGCTTGAGGCATCATTCCCTCCATCGGTTTTGATATCATGATGCATCTCATTGTTCACATTGTGAAAGAGATATGGATTCTTGGCCCTGTGTTTCTGCATCAGATGTACCCTTTCGAGAGGCTCATGGGAGTTCTGAAAATATGTTTATAACCGAAATCGGCTAGAATGCGGCATGGCCGAGGGCTGAGGAACCGAGGAGGTCATTGATTTCTGCGTCGACTACATGAATCTAAAATCGATTGGTGTTCCTGTATCTCGCCATGGGGGGAGGCTACAGGGGAAAGGGACGATAGGTGCAAACTCATTCTGCACTGACGACCCCATTTCATTCACACAAGCACATTTCACAGTTCTGCAATAATCAGTTATAGTGGACTCATATGTCGAAGAACACCAGACCATGCTACGCACCAGAAACCCAGAGAAGTTCGATGTTTGGATAGCACGAGAGCACCGAGATCATTTTTGTGCCTAGTTACGTAGACAGGTGATGGATAAGTAGATAGAGTGTGCTCAGTTGAATGTGTTGGCTCAAGGATCGTCAACTACAGTCCTTACATTCCAAGGTTACGACATAAATGGCTACACATTTTATACGAGAGCTCAGGATAATAAGAGCGCCAACTAAAATAGCGGTGTCCGTATAGATGCCTACGACTACAATAGAAATATGGAGACCTACTACGGATTCGTAGAGGAGATCTGGGAGCTCAACTATGGAGTGTTAAAGGTTCCTCTTTTCCGGTGCCAATGGGTCAGACTCCCAGGGGGTGTGAAGATCGACAAGTACGGTATGACTATAGTGGACCAAAAACTCGTTGGATACAGAGAAGAAACATTCGTACTTGCGAATGATGTTATGCAAGTCTTCTATGTAAAGGACCCGGACCCGACTAACAAGAATGAGCGCCATGTTGTTCTTCAAGAAAAAAGAAGGATTGTCGGAGTGGAGAATGTTGTTGACAAGGAAGACTACAATCAATTCGATGCGCTACCTCCTTTTGGAGAGGACGCCGACCTAGATCTCAAGGAAGACACGGACGAACCTCCCTATGTACGTCGTGATCATAATGAAGGGCAATTCGTTAAGGCAAAGTAGCTAAATTGTATTAATTACTATATATGAATTTGTTTTAGATGCAATTATACCTCATTTATGTTATGGAAGCTTCAATTTTTAATTTAAATAAATATGTATTAGGATTTTAGGTTAACATAATATACCTCACTTATGTTATAAAAGAGGTTTCAGTGCCGGTGGACATATTCGACCAGCAGTGAAACAACTTTCACTGCCGGTTGACTACTTGGACCGACAGTGAAATATGTATTAGGATATTAGATTATGAAAATGTTAATGACATATATAGTACATACTCAATCGAAAACATTTGACTAGCATAGTGGTTTGTCCAGTTTTACTTGGAGCAAGTCATGAGTTCAAGTCTCAGCGCGAGCGCAGCCAAATCAAATTTTTTTTGCTGCCGGTAGACTTTGGGCCAACAATGAAACCCCTTTCACTATCGGTTGTCCTAATGAGCCGGTAGTGAAGGTCCCCTTTCACCCTAATGACGCCGTCATCCCCGTCCTGGAGCCTCGACACTGCCGTCCCCGTCCCGGAGCCCTGGCCTCCCCTTCTCGGAGCACCGCCGTCCCCGTCCCGAAGCCCCGCCGTCCCAAGGTTAGTGACGACATCTCCCGCCATCCTCCTCGTCTCATCTCCTCTCCTTTTGGGAGTTCCTAAAGTTGTGGCGGTATTTACCGCCCTGAGCTATTGTTGAACATCCAACAGTACTGGTCTATGTATGCCTCTGGTATTGCTGAAATGATACTGGAGTATCAAGAAATTTAGCTCGAGGAATGGTGGCCAACGGTACATATTTGTTGTAGATTGAAATTTTTCATTTGCAAATATCCGTGGATTGAATTTTAATAGAGGAACACGTTGATTGAATTTGTGAACTTTGGATTTCCAGTTTGGGGTGTAATGTTGGAACAAGAAAAGTGTATGTTCTTGTAGGAGTGGAAGTGTTGGTTTGTGTTTGCACATTTAGCTGCAAATCCTTGGCTTATGCAGTTCTACAATAGTCAAGGGGGGAAAGGTCTAGAATGAAAGTTTCATGGTGTAGTTTGAAACTTTGAATGAGGAATGCTTGTCACTGTAATGTGATGCATATTATCATTTATCTGGATGAGAATTCCTCTTGGATAGTTTCATGTTTTGATTGCTAGGGTGATAGCCATAAAATGGTAAACACTGGTATGAGTTGGGAGGGTGCTAATCGTTGGATAGAAATGTTGGTACAAATGTTAAGGTTATGTCAAGTGCTTGTGTGAACAAAACAAGGATCGAACATCTGATGCAATGAAGATCATGGAGCCTTGTTGATGACCTTTTCTGCATATCAATTTTATATCAAAGTTGTATCTCTTGTTTCTGCATATTTTAACTGCACTGTTTTCTTACTTGTTTTAGTTTTTTTTTCAAATGATGAAATTGGAGAACTATTTACCATACATATGATTGCAAAGCTCGACTAGGATGGTTATTACAATGCACCTTGCACGTCTTTTCACTATCCCAGTCGATCTTGTAGTCGTATATAATTATCTCCATAATCTGATGTGGATCAATCAAATAATAGACTCTTTGTTGGTTTTCTTTTTTTGAAATACAATAAAATAGTGGCGATGATGATATGGCTCGAGGCCGTATTTCTTTATTACTTATAGGACTTTAGTACTGATTACATGTTCGGAGAGGAAGCATTCTTCTCAAGGTAGCATTTATGTGCCAGCCCTGCTAGTTCAAAGAGCAGCTTCTCTCAAGACAATGCTTTCTCTCTGAACATGTAATCAGTACTGAAGTCCTGAAGTCTTAATAAGGCTATTTGCTAGAGCCACTGTGCCTAATAGTTTCTTGCAATAATATTTTTTAGTGTTATTGTGGTTTGTAGTATATCATTTTTGCATATTCTCTGAAATTTAGGACTGCTATGACATGGTATATTGTTCATCGTGGTTGGCAAAGTGGAGTGTTCTCCACTTGGGAGGAATGCCATGCACAAGTTAATGGATACAAATGAGCATGTTTCAAATGATATAAGTCTAAACATGAAGCTGTTGCGGCATATAACAGTCAAGTCATCCAAGCCGAGCTAAAATTGGCTAACTTCGAAAATAAGAAATGTGATTTCATGTGTAAAGATGTCATAATCCTAGTTCTGGTTGTAATCATTATTATTTTGCTATGTAAGATGATGTGACTTGTAAGATCAATGTGTCAACTGTCAGTACCTTTATGCCTATTTTGCTATGTGAGATGTGACTTTTTTTTGTTAAATGTGATCGTAGCGTACTCATTTACAATATTATATGTGTATGCATTCTATCTATCGACTCCTTCATGGTTATCCCACTCTTTCGACAACCTCCCTCCCTCCCTCGTCAGTTTTATCTCTATCTCCCTCCTTCCTTTGCTCTTTATATGCAGAATGCTCAACCGCCCGTCGTCATCGTATGCAGAACTCCTAGTAAGGGATGGCATCACCAACCGCCGATCCAGTCTAGATGCTAGAACGAGATGTAGTGCCACTGCCAATATTGAAGAAAGTAACCTGAGCCACTACCTCAACATGGAAAAAATAGACATCTATGGAGGCGATGAGGTAATTCGTAAGTAGATGAATGCATCTGTTCTACATATTATCGTATAGGATCTCAATAGTTTTTTCGCTTATGCATAAATGCTTAATGTTCCGGAGGGTCACGGCAACGAGCAATCCCAGGAGCGGCATCGTGTCCGAGGTCCCACGAAGATGCCTACGGGACAATTTGTAATCACGGAGGTCTCACCAGTAGGGGAGCCAACTGCACCAGAGAGTTCTGGGGCCCTACAAGTCAGTCTATGGGATTGCTGTTAAGGATCACGTGCCCATCAGGTACAGATTATGGACTAGTGAATGTGGTGATCCGCACGTGGTTCCCGATTCAATCAAGAACGACATCTTGTGGCCCAAGATATTAGAGAAGTTCGACTTCCCTGAAGGGACATATATGGAAGTAGTTAAACGTAAGACACTAATGATCATGGGCCTTTCATTTAAGAACTGGAAGGGCACACTGAACAGAACGTATGTGCAGAAAGGTACAATGCCATATTTTCGCTAGTGGTCACAACTGGAAGATCATTGGCAAGCCTTTGCAGAGTACAAGTCATCGGAAGAAGTACAGAGATTGAGTGAGGTGAACAAAGTGAACTCAAAGAAGAACCTTTACCCCCACAAAGTCGGTAGTCATGGGTACATAAGGAAAGAACGGCAGTGGCAACAACAGCTAGATCAACTGCGAGAGAGAGGTGTCACGCCTAAGACAGAGGACTGGAGCGATCGATCGACGTGCTTCCTTCTTGGGAGGGGTGCTTCTTACTCGTCTAATGGAAGCTTATGCTACACGAACTCCAAAGACCAAAAAGTGACGCAAACTCTTGCAAAAAAGTGTACGGAAGCCCACGAGCAGTCTGCACAAGGCACTTTAAAGGCAGACAAGGATAGGGATGAGCTCACCTTGGCCCTGTGAAACATGGAGCACGTGGTTGCACTCGAGGCGTTGGGGTGATGGGTTGGAAATATGGATTCCCAGGCGACGTCGACAGTTACAAGAGTCGAAAGAGATCCCAAACAGAGCGAGAGGCAGAACGAGAGGCGGAACAAGCTAGGATGATGCAAATGCTTGAACAAGCACTACAACATGAGAGGGAACATATATATGAAAAGATAGCACAAGCGGTGCAACAAGCCCTCATGTGTGAACGAGGCGCCATTATGAGCGATTGGGAACGGACTGCAACGTCTCCTAATGTTTCGCGCTCCAGCCCCTGTGCTCGTCGGAGTAGCTGTGCATCCACAGGAGTTCTAGGAGCTGACCTCATCACTTATCCCGTGGACCTCATCACAGCACGAAAACCGTGTGAACTGCAAATTAGTGTTAGGAACATTACCATCAAGGTGGCTTCTGGTGTGACTTATCCCCGCAGCCCCATGAAAATTTGCACGAACCGGAGGGCTACGCCGTGGTTGAAGTAGACGAGGTAGTTGACCAGTGCCGTCATGTTGAGGTGGACTATCCCACAGAGGAGAGGGCGAACACTATAGGAGAGAATGAGCACACATTCATCGCTTGGGAGAGGGCCTATATAGTGTTTCCACCTGGGACAGCTATCGAGAATCTCTACTCTCCTTTACACCCCGGGTCGCTATCATCTCGAAGATCTCCCTCTCCTCAGCCATCGGCTCGAAGAAGTCCACCGCTCAAGAAGCCAGCACCATCAACAAGCCAGCCATCAGCTCGGAAAACAAGATCAGGTTCTACAAGATCAAGCAAATGACATCATCTAAGAAGTTAGTGGCATCTAAGAAGTTGGTGGAACCCAAGGATGTCTATTCACTCACTGCTGAGGAAACCAAAAAGATTGTGGATGCCAGTGTGACGGCTCATTTCTATCCTCCACCACCTCCATCGAAGCCTGTTGTGCCTGAAGATACCATGAAATTTTTCAGGAGTATGGCCAAATCTAAATAGATGAGGGCGGCTTTAAGTGAACCGCTGGGTGACTACGAACATATCAGTAAGAAGCAGGCCACGAGCAAATTAGCTCTAATCATTCAGGATGCACCAAGTATTGGGGACTTCCTAGCTACTTCTAGACTATTAGCAAAAGAACTAGCACGGCTTATTGTGGGAGTGGATATTCCAAAGTTGGATGTTACATGGTTGTTTGAGTTGACCAAACCTTTGGTCAAACTAGATATAGAAAGAAACCTTACAACTCAAATACGCCGATTACATCAGTAGTATTTGGAGCAATCCAAGCAGGACTTGCAGGCGTTCCACGTAAGATACACAGATGAATATTTTCTCAACGGGGATGGCTCCTTTTGGGTGTATTTCAAGGACTTGTATGAACTGTATAAGGAAGATGCCCTTGACATGGCTATAGTTAGAGCATGGACTCTATAAGTGACTTATGCATATAAATCACGTTATATGATCTTGTACCTTGAAATTGAATAGCTAACTTCTCTATTTCGTAGAATGGAGATCCGCGCATGTAGACAACAATTTGATTGTAAAGTAGGATTCATCAATCCTAGGCTTGTGAACGAGACGCTTGTAAGGGATAATCCAGACTTCACCGAGAACTACATATTGAACTGTCTGCTTCGCCACCAATAGAAGAAATTCATACTCTTACCCTACAACTATGAGTACGTGCTTGCGCGCCTGGGTGTTCTACTTTTATGAGCAACTCAATTCTAGTACTAATTTGCTATGGTGACATAATATTCCTATAGCTTTCATTGGATCCTACTTGTCATCCACCCAAACTTAAGCAAGATCATTGTCTTGGACTCACAAAAGAGAGCTCATACGACTTACCAAAACCTCGTCGACATGCTAAACAGGTAAACTCGATCATTTCATCGTCTCGACGATTGCATCTAAGTTTAATTAGTATTCATATTCACGTATAGGGCGTACACAAGATACTACAAAAAGAGTGTTATTCACTTTCCATTCAGGAAGGAGTATAATGTAAAACCGACTTTCCGGTATGCATGGAATATTCATGTCTTGCATTTCCTACTGAATAAAAAGGTTCAATTCGTTCCACTGGCTAATCATTTCCTCTTGAAGTGTATGAGACAACCACCCGGTAAGAACTCTACGCGTTTTATGTTCTAACTTTCATGCACGGATTCAGTTCAGATGGAGATATTGTCATGTTTAATGATCTTGAGGTACGAAATAACATATTGATGTCTTCTTTTTAATTTCTACACATGTTCAAAGACTATTTTTTTTATTCTTCAAACGCAGCGTTCCAAACTACGCACAAATGAGTTACAACCTATAGAAATAAATGCCCTTCAAGAACAGATCATCAGGTTCTTCATGGAACATGTTATCAATCCAAACGGCGAGTTTCATGAACCGATCGTGCCATCGACCAGTGACAAATCTTTAGATTACATCGTACCTTCTAGTACATAGTATGAGACAAGGAGGAAGTCTACTAAAGGGTTAGACGGCTTATATATCGTCAAATGACATCATTTTAATGAAGGACATTAATTACTATGTATTAATATATGACAGAATTACTATGTATTAATGAAGGTTTATTTCGAAGTTGGTATTGGCGGACGACTCTTCGATAGAATGGCCTTCCAACAATGATGCGAAGGAGGAGCTAGAAGCCGTGGCCCATCAGCGCGCCCATGAGAAGGAGGATGAGAGGCTGGCCCATTAGTTGTGCGCTGCGGAGGAGCAAGAAGCAGCGTCCCATAAGCATGCCCAGGAGGATGAGGATGAGAGGGTAGCCCGTCAGTGCACTGCGGAGGAGGCCGAATGCTCAAAATGTACTAGCATTCAGGAGTCGGATTTCGATGTCTTTGACACGCCATTGAGCTTGGAGCTTAGGCGACATTGCGGTCGATCAGGCGTGGCTGGGTCCTCCGCTCCACCACCATCGACCCCCTATGGTCCTCATCGCGGGAGAGGTAGAGGGATACTGGACTGGCTCAACTCGACTGACTTTTCCGAGGGGTGACATGTGAGACATATTATGTATATATGTGTGACATGAATTACTATGTATTAATGAAGGTGCATTTATTATTGATTTATATTACATTTCTCATTGTATGCATGTATTGAATGGGAGAGAGACGGAGAGATTAGGGACAGAGATGGAGGACATGACCAGAGTAGAAGGGGGAGGCACAACACTACCGGCTGAAACCACCAACCAGCAGTGATACCTAGGGAATTACTGCTGACCGAATCCTTCAGTCGGCAGTGATAACCCCTTTCACTGCCGATCCACAGAACCGACAGTGATAGTCTCCGACTATCACTGCCCATTACCCATTGTCGGCTCCAAAATCGACAATGATGAGGGTTTTGAAGCTAGTAGTAGTGTACTGTTCTGTAGTAGTGTGGAGTAACTTGTTGAGTTTGACACTAATGGTGGCACAAGGGAATGCCACACATGTCTCCCTTCATCCATATTGTCGAGGACATACAATTGTCTAAATATCAAACGAGTTATGGCCTCTTCTTACGGCCAACATCGGTGGAGAAAATCCAGTAAACAGTCTAAGTACCAAATGAGGCAGGTGAACAAGATTATCATCGATCTCTTGATTGCATTGTAATTAAATTCGAGAGTAAGTACCGGGCAGGTACATGGTACAAGTTGATCATATCTTCTTGGTAAAGTATAGAATCTTGTACGGTGAAAACAATTTGATGGTCAAGGGCGCACGGCATGCGAGGAGAGGAGGCACACCAAATAGAAAAAAAAAATAGTATTGGTAAATGGCTGAGAACGTGATTCTTTCAATATAACTTGAATAGTTATTTTAAAGCTTGGTTTACGGATGATAGGGTAGCCGCTTTCACTAGTGAGTATGTTGGTGAAATGCTAGTGAATGAATGGTTGTTGGAGTTCGATTTATTCAAATATTACATCACGGTCAATTTATAGAATTTACATAAGTAATCACTTTATGCAAAGCAAGCCATGTCAGCTACTCTTGCTCAAGAAGTTGTGGTAGCTTCCTTGGAACTATAGTTGGGCACGTTTTTATCCGATGACACAGTTGTGGCCTGGCCCACAATAATTGGGCTAGATATGCGGCGAGAGCAAGAGCTAGTTAGATGGGAATTTTTTAATAATATTATTTTATTGAAAATTAAAAAAATAATATCTAACTTCGTAAAATTGCAAAGATAGTTACATATCGGTACGTGGAGTACAAACTAGAGACTGTTGGTACTTCACGTGCCGACAGCCTATGTGGTAGTGGGTCAAGACCCAGCAGGCACTGCACGGAGTGCCGATATGATCCATCTCAGGCCTGTCAGAACACGGAGTACTGATAGATCTTTAATAATTAGGTGACCGCCAATTTGCCTCCCTGGCTTTCGTCTTCCACACATGTTGGAGTGAAAGCTTCTTGGTAGCGTGCGGCGAGGCTAAGAGAAGAGGGACGAGGCGTCGCGCGGCGAGCCAACTCAGCTTGAGGACCCAACGACAGGCAGCAACGCGACCGACAAGGAGAGGTGTTTTTTTTATGAACAGATATATTAGAGAGGAAATTTGTAGATAGAAAATATAGGTAGAAATATAGGTATATAGAAAGTAGATAGAAATATTAGAGAGAATTTAGGATTAGAGATATTGTTTATAAATATAGGTAAAAAATTAGGAATATTAGTGAGAATTTATGATTAGAGACCTTGAGATTTAGATTAGAAAATGTAAATAGAAAATAGTTGTAGAAAATTTAGGATTAGAGAAATTTAGGTACAAACATAGGAATAGAGACATAGACATAGAGTAGAGGAAGAAATATAGAAAATTAAGAGACATAGGAATATAAACATAGAAATTAGAGTAGAAATTTAGAAGAAATATAGAATGTGTAGAGTAGTTGCAATGGAGTATGTACAAATATTTGAAATTAGAGGATAATGTTTAGAGTAGGAATAAGATTTATATGGCATATTAGGATATAAAGGAATATAGTATAATGTAGGTAGAAAATAAGTTCGGAATTGAAATTTGTATGTTTCAAAAAATTATATTGACAATTCCTTGGTAACAATAAATTTAGAATCGGATTGTTATGGTACATATGGATTGGATATTTAGAATGTTTAGAGCATAGTACTTCAATTCGATTTAGTAGAAATATAGTATTACAGTATTTAAAGGATTTTAGAAAATTAGAGGAGAATGTTTACAATAGTAATTACATGTTAGTAAAAATTATAGGTATAGAATTTAAAGACTATATAGGAATTTGCGGTATATCTAAACTTAGATTTGTCGGTTGAAATATTTAGGTAGCTGACAGAAGAATTTTTAGAATTTTTATAGTGATATTAGAATACTTTGTATGGTAATTAGAGTTAATCTAGCTCACGGAATATTGGTATTGTATGTTGAATTAGGGATGTCGACTGTAGTGGGGTTTTGGGTTTTTTATGACCCTGGATATTTCATGTATTGTGATTGTAGGGTGGATTTGAGTAACTTCCAGTGTGTGGACACAAAATTGAATAGTCTAGGAGAGATGAGGTGGGAGCTTACATGTTCTAAGCAACGACAACAATTTGGGTTACTGGGGTTGAGATAGGGTTTTTCTCACTGTATCCTTGTACAAGCGAGTCATCTTGGTCCAATAGAAGCCAACCCTAGCACCGTAGAAGTTGTTAGTGAAAATATTGTTGATAAGGAGGAGCATGAGAGTGTGGTTCCAAAGGTTCCCTTGTGAACTAGTGCATCGATTGAGGTAGAGATGGTAAGAGAAGAATGTTACGATAGGGAAGATAATCAGACTGTGATACTTGCTGATCAGGTTGCGGGACGAGGCAGTTGTGGACCAGATGGAGGCAGATGACGACGAGTTAAGAGAGATGTTGTTCATAACAGGATGAACGTGTGTGTCCTCCACGATTGCCATGCAGGCTTGTTGAACGCTATCAACACATTGCAAAGTGGTGTGGGCGGGGTATTGACGAGGCCAAATTTGCATAGCTGTTGGTACATACGCCATCTTGGAGCAAACTTCTACGAACTATTCTAGAGCAAGAGGTTGATGGATCTTTTTAAGAGGCTGTACAAACAGAACCAAAGAAGGAAGTTTGATGCTCTGTGGGAAAGTTGGATATACTAACTGGTAGGTACATAGAAGAAATTTTGAAGAAGCCAATTGTACCAATGGAGGAGGAGCCTGAGGGCTTAGAGCCTTTACCACTTGAGCCATAGAGTGTGACCAGGAGGAAGAATGGTGGAAGAAGGGTTAAGTGCTGACTAGATCAGATATGAACTATTGGAGAAATTGGCACTCATTATAGACACTGATAGTTCATGTTATGGAATTATGACAACTAACCTTACTGAGGTTTACAATTGGGTAATGAAGGGGAATAGATCACTACCATTGGTGGCAATTGTAGAGGCAGTAACTCATGGAACACAACGGTATCTCCGAGAGCGTTACAGAAAGGTCACGCTACATATGGGCAACCCACAAAAGGTGTACACGGAGAAGATAATATTTTACATGGAAGAGAAGAGTGGGAAGGGCCAAAAGCACATGGTTCATGTTGTTGATACGTCAGCACGTGTTCAAGGTGATGTTGCATGATAAGAGCAGACTCGATATCAGAAGGCAAGAAATTACAATGGAATGCAGGTTGTGGCCAGCGAACAACAAGTGCGAATGCACTTGCAACAAACCATCACTGATGCATTTGTCTTGTTCTCATGTGCTGGCTTGTTGTATAAAGGGCAACATAGAGTCAGAGTATTTCGTGTCACCGTACTATCTCAAGGAAGTCGTAGAAAGTACTTGGCATGGCGAGCTGCTTGGGTGGCTGGCGGTAATGAACTTCACGAAGCCGCCTAAAAATAGTTCATCTTTGATTATAGATCCAAACAACAAGGTTGATACAAAAGGGCAACACAAGACTTGATATATCAGAAATGATATAGATGTTGCTGAGGGAGCATGAGCTTGCAAGGAGTGCCTGATATGCGGAGGTCTGCATTCGAGAGGGTAGTGCAATCAATATCCAGTGGACGCTCTTGTGTCAGTTATGTCATGGGTTACAAGCCAAAGAAGAAGAAAAACTCTTCAAATGAGACTCGGATTTGAAGCACGATGAGACTATTTTTATGTTGTATTACTAATTGGATGGTGTCCTAAGTTTGAAATATTTATCAAACTATGTGTTGAACTCTTGTAATATTGGCACATTGTTGCATTATGTAATATTCGAATAACCCGAGTATGTGATGTAATATTTGGATCATGTTGTATTATGTATTATTCAGACTATCGGACAACCTGAGTATGTGGTGTAATATTTGGACCAGATTGTATTATGTATTATTCAGACTACTGTACAACCTGAGTTTGTAGTGTAATATTTGGACCATGTTGTATTATGTAATATTCGAACTATCTGACTATGTGGTGTAATATTACGAATTGTTGTAATTATTCAGACTTTGTTGTACTATATGATGTGTTTGAATAAGTTGCTTCATTTCTTGTAATAATGTGTTTGATTTGTGCATTATTCTTTAATTTTTATTTACTTCCAGTTCAATTTTTATTTTGCATGTTCTGTGTTTCATTACTATGTGCTTGTCATATTTTATAATGTTACGCAATAGAATTTTTTTCTTCTAGGTATGGATCTTATCGAACCGGTGATCGATGCGACGCATCGAACACACTTAGACGGCACTGAGCTGTACCCCACCTTGCATCTACATACTCCGAACTAGTTCTGTAGGCTCGACTAGCGTTGGATCACGGGGTAATAAGTTCATTTATTGTATGTTTGTTGTTGAAACCCCCCAATATTTTACTCTCAATCTTTATTTTTCGTAGGTTAAGCACATCAGGTCTCCTTTCGGTGGCACATATCCATGACTTGACTAGGGATTGGGCCCCCTGGATTCTTCTTGATTGGGCACTACTGACTGCACTTGTCGACCGCTGGAGACCGGAGACACACTCTTTTTCACCTGCCTGTAGGTGAAATGACCATCACGTTGTAGGATGTTTCCATGCTACTAGGTTTGCTCTTAACAGAATCTGTAGTGTATGGGCCTGACTTGCATGCCGGGTGGAGGGATGAGCTGTTGACTAGGTTCAACAGAGTTATCCCTAAGGGTCAGCAGCCAAAGCAGATGGACTTCACCTCGAAGCACAGTTCGTCAAAGCTCTGGCTCGAGCAGTTCCAGGTGAACCACCTCACAGCAGAGGCAGAGGATTGGAGAGTGCGATGGCACCTAAAGGCGTACATGTTGTGGTTGTTTGGGTGGGTCCTCTTCGCCATCATGCACCATGACACCATCGACAAGCGGTTAGGCTTCTTCACCCAACAGATTGCTAATGCCCTTCTGGACCAGGTCCCTCAGTACAGTTGGAGCTCTTTAATCCTAGCACATATGTATTGGGCGTTATGCGAAACCTACTACAGGAGCAGTGTCTTTGCATCGATCATAGGTTGTCCTTTGCTCTTGAACCTATGGTCATATGAGCGCTTTGACATAGGGTGCCCACAGTTGAGGTCATACGATGAGTATGATGGTTCTTTCTACTTCCCCAACGAGTTTGGCCTACATGACGTAGTGGACAACCCTGTGATGGGTTCGCTCTGGTGCAAACACAATGTAAGTAATACAAGTTAACATATTTCTTTAAATATCGTTCTTTCATTACGCTTATATGTCTAACACTTTACTTTTTCATGCAACTGAGGTGGGCGACGACGACAACATGCACTTCATACCATTAGTTCATTGCTGCATTCGACCAGCTATAGACGGACAGGGTGCGTTGGACACCGTACGACATGAGGCGGTCACGACTCGTGTGCCGCTTGTCTTCTCTGACTTGTGCCACAGGGACCAGGCTCTCTGGCTTACGAGGCGTCGACTGGTCTTCGATGTCCCGATCGAGCCGTATTACCCGAACATAGTGTACATGCAGTTCAGGTATCACCAGCATTTCTCCCTTGAGTGTCGACCGACGGACATCAGTCACATATAAGTATTTCTTGCTATATGTGCTTTACTAATCATGTTCTCAGTTCCCTAATCATAACTTTATCTTGCAGGATGACGAGGAAGGGTCAGAGCATCACGTACGATGGAACCTGGAAGACAAAGATGCAACTGTGGGTGGAGCAGTGGATGATCACAGCAGCTAACCTCCACATCCCTAGTGACCCTTACGACCTATCGATAGAGGATATGTACTTGCGTTGGTTTCATGCGGCGATATGGGTTAGGTGCATCCCAGTGCCTTCAGAGTCACTGCATCACGAGATGGAGATCACTGACACTTTAGCTACGGAGCCGACAGTGGCATACCACGCCATGGTAGTGAGGCTTATTATATTCTACTAACTTGCATTATATTAAATGTGTTCTCTCGTGTGTTACAGTAAAAAACGTGCAGGGTGTCGGCATGGAGCTATTAGACTTTGTTGACCATTGGGAGTCGATCCCACCTCAGGTTGACTTGATCGAGTTGATGGCTAGTCTGCGTTAGCTCGCATGCCGTTGCCTCGATGGGTTTCAACTCACTTTGTGCCAGAGATTACCGGACGTCGTCGAGCCTAGCACACACATGTGGTCTTCGGCACGCGCTCAAACTACAACGCCACGCTTCAACACGGAACCAACATCGTCGTCTTAGCCACCACCGGTGCACTACATGCTGACTCCTGGTTTCTGCTCGGCTGCTACAGTTTCAGGTTCGTCACTCTCAATTTGATCACTCGGGATTTCACCTTACAATTTAATTATTATGTGATATAGTAAATTTGACATATGGTGGTACCATGCAACAATTCCAGGCTCCTTCGATGCTGTGTTTGGCTCAACGCACTCCCTACCGAATGACTGGTTCGTGTTACACCCGACGAAGAGGGCCCATCGCACACAGTGGGGGCTCCTCTACCGGCATAGCTATCGTAGCCCGACCCTAGCACCCTTGCAGATGCTGCACGGCCTCTCCACCCTCCGTGCGAGTCCTTGACGTATGCCACCTACCACGTGCATCACAGAGCAACTAGCCGGCGTAGGTCGACAGGCGTGCCCAATAAGCGTGCCCATGGCCATGGCGATGCCCCTTAACTGTGTCATTAGATAGTAGTTGGACATGTTAATGTTGTTTATGTTATGTGGTTGTCATATCATGTAAGATATTTATGTCAAAATTATGTTATCAACCATGTTTTTATTACCTATGTTCTCGTTCCATCCCAAAACATAGCATCGTGCAATCATATCCGCTTTTAAACTGTATCAGTGTGCTGTCCTGCCAAGCAATAAATCATCCACTTATAATTTTCTAAATAAAAACCCTTCGCATTATGAACCCTACTACTAATACGCATGCAACTAGAATACAATGTTACATAATAGGTACAATTTATTCAATTATAAACAATACGATATAAGAAAATATAACATAACGCTAAGGCAACATATCAGGATACATTATTTCTAGTCATACTAATTTAGAATGAACTACAAAGACCCTTATGACTCCTAGCATTCCCCATCACTATAGTGCGCCGATGGTGGTGGTGAAGGAGGAGGAGGAGGAAACTTTTGGTGACATAGGTAGGGGCACCAGGGATCGAGCATACAGTAGGATCGTCGATGTGGATGACTAGCTTGTCCTCATCTGGAGGTATTGGAATAGCATCAACTTCATGTTGTAGGTCGAAGATACAGTCTTACAGGTGATGGATGTACTCTTGGATGTTCTATTCAACGGGAGGATCGACCATCCTTGTGTAGTGGTAGCTCTCGTCGTCGTCTAACTCATGCAAATACATAGAAATTAAGACTAAAATGTCCTACAATACGATATCGAACTTGTTGGCACTCTCACCCTTCAAAGAGGACATGCGAAGAATCGACAGACTCCGTTAATGCTACCATCATACATATACACAACATTGTCATATCCATGGGAGGACTTCAGCTACTACTCTTTTGGGTGGTTGTAAGTCCTCAGATGATAGGGTGGCTAAAACTCACTCTTCCCCTACAAAGGAACGTTCTCGAGTGGATCATACGCACTAGGACCAAAGGAACTCAGTCATATCACCGGTGCCCTCCCAGCGCCAGTAGACCCTCTAGTTCTCCCCCTCACACCTCTAGCAACCATTGTTTTGTTTTTCCTATTGTTCGAACTATGCGAACCATTTTATAGATGTACTACTGTAAATTAATTATGCTAACATTACCATTAAGCCTTACATATGACGCTTATCGTAACGTTAACCCTAATCCAACGATTTAGGATATAGCCTTTTAAGACATATGCTTTTCAAAACTAGCCTTTTTAGAAGTAGCATTTTAAAATGTAGGCTTTTCAAACGTAGACTTTTCAGATATAACCTTTTTAGAAGTAGACTTTTTAGATGTTGTCTTTTCAGAAATATCCTTTTTAGACTTAGGTTTTCAAGCAAAATCTTCATGGACTAAGTTCATGAACCAACACTGATTTTTTATATAAATAGCAGCTCAGGAGGCAACTTATCCAAATAAACCAAAGCCTTCTTCTCTTACCAAAATGGCTTCTGATCCTCGCCTAAAGAAGCCAATGTCGGATCTTTTGCATGCTTGGGTTAAAGTTTCAATGTGCTGGTGTAGAGATCTATGTAGGGTTAGGAAGTTCAACGACTTCTTAGACACCTACGACTACATGTGCTCCAATTTCGAGTACGATCCACCGGAAGACAGCATCCTTGGTGGCTATCTTAGCCAAGTACTCACATATTGCAGAACTAAAATACAACTATTTGTTGTTTACCACTAACACATTTTTCCTTCTTTAGTAATCTCCCTCACCACTATGCGACTTCATATAGTGGATTAATACTGAGCAGAGTGAAGCAGATGTGTTCCTCCTGCACATCCAACATCGGACGGCATGGAGACGATCCCACAAAAAGGAAGCCGATGAGAGGAGAGAGACCACTCGTAAACGCCTACAGAAGGAAGAGAAGAAAAGGAGAGAGGAGTATAACCGCCTCAAAGCGGAGGCGCGTGAAGCAGATAGGAAGCAGAAGCGTGGGAGGGCATGTCAGGCTCGTGAAGCTAGTGGCGAGGAAGGGAAGTACACACGGTACACTCAGTAGAGTGTCAGTATTAATCGGTTAGTTTCAATTTTCTAAGGTATATTAGGTTTAGAATCGGTACATGTCTAGGTTACTTTCAGAGTTGTACCATATATGCCAATATCGTCTTTACTTTCTGTATGTGGTTTCTTTAAATTCCCTAAGACATGTTAGATTTATCATCAGTACATGTCTATGATGAAATGAAAAATGTATCGAACACGCCACTATCGCTGTTAGAGTCAGTGTATGACCCGCAACACTTTAATATTTTAATATTACAAATCGGTATTGTTTATTACTGACATATGCCTAACCCGACCATATGGATATACACTGAATTTTGCTCTGGCTGTGCCTCGTTAAATACGCAATTCTTCCTAAATTAAAAAACCACTAAAAATAAAAAATAAAAGAAAATGTACATGTCGGTACGCCGATTACCAATATACCTGTTGGCTATCATCTAGCCCGACTACCATCTCGGTGTGTACCAAGGGCTTGTCAGCATGCTATGTGCCGAGCGGCCGCACATGCTTGCTAATAGGACCCTAGCCCACTACCATATAGGCTATCGGCACGCATTGCTAATCGGCACTCCGTGTGCCGATAGGTATTTATTTTTGTAACTTTATGAATTTAGATATTATTTTTATAATTTTTCAATAAAATAATATTATTATAAAATTCGTTGTATGGTGCGGATAGCGGATAAAGTAGTGACGAGAGAGATACAAAGAAGAGGAGGGGTAAGGAGCATGTTAGACTTGTATTAGCATAATAGGAGTAGCAAATAAAAGGAGTATATCCTTTTAACGGAGGTGAAAAGATGATGGTGATAAGGCTTACGACTCACAATGTCTTTTCTCTTGTTAAGGTCTTCCTAGAACGAAAAGTTTTGTTTGCCAAAAAAATTCCGTGTATGTTTGATTCAATGGCAGTGCTTGCCAATGTTTGCCTCAAGAAAGTTTAGTAGTGATCATATTTGACAAGCATTTAGTCCGCTACCAAAATTTGACAAGACTTCTTGCCATATGAAACCGTTTCCATTTTGTTGCCAATGCTCGACTAACCCAGCAAACAAATTGATGACCAAATTTTGATTAGGTTTCGTGAGGCGAATTAGGCCAGCATATAAAAGTTTGTAACCGTCTTTTCTCTAGGCCAGGGCTACGATCAAACACTCATCACTCCTCACATGATACTTTCTCTAGGGTTGAGGAATTCGTCTGGCCATTGAAATGCGGTAGCTAACGAATTCTTTGAAATCGTGAATATCAGTATGAATTTGGTGATATTTGGTAGAAACTGGACAAATTTTTTATCAAAAATTTGAAATTTGAATTTGAATCAGATCAAAATGGGATCGCATTCTGAATGCGGTGCAAACCGAATTGGTCAAAAACCATGAATTTCAAGTGGTTTTCGACGAATTTGTGGACCCTAACTTTCTCTAGCACAAAATTTGCATGCTTTTCTTTCCTCACATAAAAAATATGCCAAAATCTCTACTATATAAAACATGAGTTAGTTCCCGTATTACCTCTTCTCCATACTCTCCTCATATGTAATAAAAAATCCTAAAATTTGAATAATTACCTATTTTTATCATCTATCCTCATCCTCTAGCCATCTCGTCTCGTTACCAGCTACAGATATAAGACCTGTTTTACTAATAAAAATAAATAAAAAAATTAACCAATAATCTATTCTTCCTTTTCTGTATCTTATCTAAAATTAAACTATAATATTCTCTGACAAATTTGTTTATCAATGCTCCTATAGCGTATTTATATTTTTTTATATTAAATTTATGTTTGATATGCATATGTTTTATTGCAATGAATGAGCACTGCCTAGTAAAATAAAAAACAGAGCGGGCTGGGAAATTTATCCCATCCGAGAATGGCAGGTTCCGTCCGGGCAACGGTCCACAGTAGCGACGACAAACGCGCCCACCCACCAACCCCGACCCTTCCCTCCTGCTCCTAGGGGTGCTCCCGTCATTTCGTCCCACGGCGGCCCCACCCACCTCTACTTTTCCTCCCTTTCACGCTCGCCCCTCTTGTCGTCACTCCGCAGCTAACAAATTTTTCCCAGCGCGACGGCCTCCCTCGCACTCCGCTCCTCCCTTCGCCGAAGCTTCGCGGCGTCCGGCTTCCTCCCCGTTTTAAGCCCGCCTCCGACGAGCCGCGATCCCACCACGCAGTTCGGAGGCGGAGGGGAGCAGTGGTTTGATCGGGCGGTGCCATGGCGGAGACCCGCAAGTTCGTTCTGCCCGGCCAGCCCCCAGGTAGTACGGATCTGGATCGCTCCTGCTTCCGGGGTTGGGGTTTTTGTGCGGTTTCCACGGTAGAAGATGAAATTTCGATGGGTTTTCCCCCGTGAATTTGTTGTGCGTTTTTTTTAACTGCATGTTGTTATTTCTTTGGATCATAAATTTCGTAACTCTCACGGTCTGATGAGTTCGTGCCTTCTGATTTCTATAATTTATGCGCAATTCCTTTGTATTTCATTTTTTGGGTTTTGTAGATATTTCAATTGCATCAGCTACCGCCGAAAATTAAAAAAAAGGAAAACAGATTAGCTAGTCGTCGGCGTTTTCTGACTTTTCTGCCCAATAATTCAAAGCAGACAAAAGGATTTTCAGTACCGAAGAAAATGAGGGCCGCATGCGAGTGGTGGGAGTGGTTGTTGGTGTTGACCAGTGTCTGACTAACCTCATGGTGAATCTGCAGATTTCTCCCAGATACTGCAGGAGGCTCAGAAGAGATGGCTGCGGCCCACCGAAGTCTGCGAGATACTGTCAAACTACAAGTTCTTCTCCATTGCGCCCGAACCGCCAAACAGGCCTGCGAGTATGGCTCCTCTGTTTTTCACTTTCCTTTTGGTGTTCTCTTGCACCTTGATGCCATCACAAGTGCCTTAGCATTTCGAAATGGACTGGTTGCAACTCGATGTACAGTTGGAAAAATGGGAAATGATTGTTCAATTTTCATGGTAAATAATATATGTGATTGCCACTAAATACCACCACCCCCAAGGTGATTTCCTTTCAAATCACCATTTATCATTAGTTAGCCAGCCATGCTTAATATTTCCTTTCTTTAAATGGTCCAAAGAAAGTAGCAGTCATTTTAGGGAAAACAGTAGAAGAGTGACATTAGTTCTACAGCTTGCGATTGCTTGATCTGATCAAAGCTATCTTTTACGGTTCATATCGGTGTATGTCTGAAAAGAAATTCATTGGCATTGATTCTCCTTACTTAACTTTTTTGACTGCAACAGGTGGTTCTCTTTTTCTCTTTGATCGCAAAATACTGAGATACTTCAGAAAGGATGGACACAATTGGAGAAAGAAAAAGGATGGGAAGACTGTTAAAGAAGCTCACGAGAAACTAAAAGTAAGTAAAAATAAATTCTTTCTACAGAGATTTGGAAGGTTGCATATGTATTAGTTATTATTGATTTATTGCGCACAATTGGCTAATTGTATCATTTTTGGCAGTGCTACATTCAGAGCATGTGCTGTTCTTGTCATCTATTATTTTTGTCTTTACTTGTGATTTTCTGTTGTCACATATTAATCCAAGCTGTTGGCCATACTTTTGGAGCTGCTAACAACTTGTAGCTTACACTGCCAATATTCATTTTAGAGCAATAAGCATTCTGTTGGGGGATTATATGCAGGTGCAAAATGTTGCACTCGATCATCCCACTCACATACCGTTTAACCTTACTTGCATGAAGGGACTTGTTTCAACAAGTTTGGGTACAACCTTGACTTGAGTATAGAGATCAAGGAAAATGTCAATGGTGTCACAGACTCACATTTATTGCAAACAGAAGACTCCTTTTGCGAATTATTTCATCCTCGTGTGCTGGTCTGCTGGAATATACTGCTAGCTGTACTTTTTTTTTATTGATGGCTATATATTTTTGTTTTAGACCTATTTACTTTGTGCCTTTACTAGTCTGCTAAAGCTGAAGTTTGTTACTTTAGGCTGGCAGCATTGATGTGCTCCACTGCTACTATGCCCGCGGGGAGGAGAATGAAAACTTTCAAAGAAGAACCTATTGGCTGTTGGAAGAGTAAGTGCCGAGTGTTGCATAATGTTCTTTGCTGTTTAATGCAATTCTATTCTCATTTGTTTGTCAAATGGTTGTTAAACTGATATTGAGAGGAAAGTGTGTAGTGTGTAATCAAATAACTTCTCTTACTTTTCAGAGATTTCACACATATCGTTCTTGTACACTACCTTGAAGTCAAGGTACACTATTTCATTCTCTACTAACCTTCTCTTTCATCTGTACCTTTTTGTTTATTTTCTTGTTGATGTGCAACTAAAAACTAGCTAATGGAGATTTGATGCAACGAGTACACAGGGACATTCACCAACAGTGTTAGGCAATATGTCTAAAAAAACTATGTTCACCAACTGTATTAGCGAATGTATCTGAAAAACCTATGTTCACCAGCTGCATTAGCTAGCAAATGCTTGCTCTCAGTATGCATGTGTACTGCATACAAAGGCTGTGTGGCCTTTGTTGGCTATTGTTTTCACTGCAACTTCCTCCCGTCTCATACTGTCCCACTCAAGTTAGCAACTTAGCAACCTCTGCTGTTGATCTGGTGGCGCAGGCTGTGGTTGTGCAAGGGTTGCTTTGGTGTGCTGCCGGTGCCAAGGACCTCCAGGACCTTTTGGCTGGGTCTTAGGTTCTTCAGGTTCTGCTGGTGTCTAGGCTCTTTTTGGGCCTTTTTTTTTTCTTGTGCTTGTTTTGTTTGTTTGTTTTTGTGTTTATCTGTGTTTTTTTGTGTTTCGTTGTGTTGTTGCCTTACTTTGGTTTCCTCTCTTTTAATGAAATGACACACAGCTCTCCTGTGCGTTCGAGAAAAAAAAACTTAGCAACCTCTTCTTAATTTTATATGGACACTCTGGCACTCTGCTACTACAGACAAGACAACTACACCTGTTTCTCTTCAGCCAGGCTACAGTGCACATTTGCATTATTACACAACTTTCTGAAGTGCATGCACTCAAACTACTGAGTCATTTATTTTTAAATGATGAATTGTCTATTATTCTAGCGTTCTACTTATATTTTCATATATTGTCAAAAGGGTTGAAAAAGTTTCCAAAAAGGTTGAATAAAAAAACTTTGAAAGAGTACCTTCATTTCCATATTTCTATCTGCTAAAAAATGTCCAACCATTTTCTTTGTTTATGATTAACTTTCTAGGGTGGCAAGCAAAGTTTCAATCGTGTGAAAGAAGAAATTATGCAGTTTTCCAATGTTGATAGTCCATCATGTTCAAATTCTATCACTAGTCAGAGCCAGGTGGCTCCACAAACCATGGATGCTGCTGAAAGCCCAATAAGTGGACATATTTCAGAATATGGAGACACTGAATCAGGTCTTGTTTCTCTATCTTTCTTCTGCATCATCTACACGAAGTATAGATTAACTGATGCAGATTCAATTATGCACCTTCTTTCAGTGTATCTAAAGCGAAATTCGGTGCAGCAGATAATTGTCGAGCAAGCTCCAGATACCACCCTCTCGCTGAGATGCAGCAGCTTGTGGATGGAGTCGTAATGGATGACATGTTATACCCTTCTGCTTTGAGAATAGGCAGTAGACAAGGCAAGATTCACTCCTCTGTATTTGAAATTTTGGTTTCTGTGTCAGTACTGTCTTTTAAATCGTTTTCTTTTTGAAACAGTTTCAGGTTATCATGGTGAAATGCCGCCAAGAACAGCTAACTTAGATTATCATTCATTTTCTCACCATGACATAGCTAGAATGTTTGATGATGTCTGCGCTGCGCCAGGAGATGTTTCCAGAACTCTGTTTGATTCAGTGTCATTCAATGAGGCCTTCACAGATTATCCAACTGGGTTCACAGAGCCAGCACTTCATTCTTCATTTACCAGCGTAGAGGATAGCAATCTGGAGGATAGCTCCCGTCTGGAGACATTTACATCTGAGGCTCTGTACACTAACCACCTCAGCCAGAAGGAAGCTGATGGACTCAGTTTTGCTGGCATATCAACATCAGAGGTACTTTCTGGAATCCGGAGTGGTAGATGGGAATTACCTTTTGCCTTAGTGGACCCAATGGATGTATACACTCAAATAGTATAGAGAACTTCACAACCTCTTTGGATTTTACCCTTAGTACTTAGTAGTAACTTTGGGGATCCTTATCTGTAATCTTGAATACCTGTTATGTTGAGAGCAGTAGCTATATTAATAAACTTGAATATTAATAAATTGAATATTCAAGTCTTAACAAATGAGCACAAATAGAAATACTTTGAAGCCATCCAACAAGATATATTAAATAAAAGGAAACTGACTCTAGAACAGCATGTTATGAAAGCAAATGCATATGTAACGCTTGTAGGGGTACAGCCATTTGAGGTTGTTACACCTGATGTATTAAAAAATGATTTGTTTCAACTTTTCAGGTGAATGGAAGTAGACATACCGAAGGAAGCATCAAACATCCACTCTTGAAGCAGTCATCACTAGATCTATTCAAGATTGACTCTACTGGTTTGAAGAAAAATGACAGCTTTTCAAGATGGATGAGTAAAGAACTTGAGGGGATGGTTGATTTGGATATTAAATCCAGTTCTGACACTTTCTGGAATAGCATAGAGACCGTGAATGTTGCTGATGGTTCTAGTGCACTGACTAATGAACAGATAGATGCTTATGTAGTGAGCCCTTCACTTTCTCAAGACCAACTATTCTGCATTCTCGATGTCTCACCAAGCTGCGCATATATTGGTTCAAATACAAAGGTGTGCAAGGTGTTTTATGTTCTTAACTGTTTTTATTCTTTACAATATGCACAGTTCAGGCATCTGAAGGTTGTTAATTTTAGCTAGTTGCTTAGTAGCTTTCAGTACTTGTCTCTCCTATTACTAGTCGTTAATTTATGCTAATGATGCAGGTTTCAGTTACTGGTACATTCTTGTTGAATAAAGAACATGTGGATAACCGTAAGTGGTCATGTATGTTTGGGGATGTTGAAGTACCAACTGAGGTTTTAACCGATGGCACCCTACGCTGCTACGCACCAGCACATCAATCAGGACGAGTTCCATTTTATGTGACCTGCTCAAACAGGGTGGCTTGTAGTGAAGTGCGAGAATTCGAGTATCGAGATTCTGATGCTCAGTACATGGAGACTTCACATTCCCAGGCCAATGGTGTAAATGAAATGCACCTACATATTCGTCTTGAGAAGCTACTCTCTTTGGGGCCAGATGACCATCATATGCTTGTTTTGAGCAGTGGGAATGAGAAATATGAGCTGATGAATGCTATAAATTCCTTAATGCTTGATGGGAAATGGTCAGATCAAGAATTACCATCTGTAAAGGAAGTAGTTTCCACTGCAAGGGACCAAAGTTTAAAGAAATTGGTGAAAGAGAAGCTGCATTATTGGCTTCTCTGTAAAATAAACGATGACGGAAAGGGTCCCAATGTGCTGTGCAAGGAAGGGCAGGGTGTAATGCATTTGGTAGCTGCACTTGGTTATGATTGGGCTATAAGACCGATAATTGTTGCTGGTGTAAATGTGAACTTCCGGGATGCTCATGGATGGACTGCACTTCACTGGGCTGCAGCTTTGGGGAGGTATGTTCATACATTCTGCGTAGAGCTGTTTCAAATTAGGATGTCTATGTTTCACAGGAACTTTTTGTAAAAGAAGTTACCTTATTCCTTTCTCATCCCTTCAACTTGCACTTTGTTTGTACTTTAATAGGGACTCGATCCTTTTTCTATTGTTAAATTGTATATTTATATGCTTTTTAGAGAGCGGACAGTTGGCGTCCTCATAGCAAATGGGGCTGCAGCAGGTGCATTGACAGATCCAACTTCTCAGTTCCCTTCTGGAAGAAGCCCAGCTGATTTAGCGTCAACAAATGGACACAAGGGGATTGCTGGTTTCCTTGCGGAATCTGCTCTGACAAGCCATTTGTCAGCACTTACTATTAGAGAATCAAATGATAGCACTGTACAATTATGTGAGTTACCAATTGCTGAAGATTTCACTGGCAATAATTCTGCTCAGCTTGCTGGAGAGGATGCTCATGCTGAATCACTTAAAGGTTCATTAAGTGCTGTTCGTAAGTCCACTCAGGCTGCAGCTAGGATATTTCAAGCCTTCAGGGTGGAGTCATTCCACAGAAAGAAAGTTGTGGAATATGGAGATGATGATTGTGGGTTATCTGATGAACATAATCTTTCGCTTGTTTCTCTTAAAAATGTCAAACCAGGACAACATGATACGCATCTACATTCTGCTGCTGTTCGTATCCAAAACAAGTTCCGTGGATGGAAAGGAAGAAAGGAGTTTATGATCATTCGCCAGAGGATTGTCAAGATACAGGTAGCACCGATGACCAATTAACTAATTTTTTAGGTTTCTTTGTATGCATGTCTACTGAGTTTCCCTGACACTATATGGGGTTGCAATTAATTTCACTTAGCAGACCTAGAATGTTGTTACTCTGCACAATGATCTTGCTATCTGTCAGCTTATAACAAAAGCCTTTCTGTTCAACAAACATTCCCGAATGGATTTGATGAATCTTTACTTCAATAATGGATTAATCTCTATGTTACTTTTCAAGGATAAATCATTTGTGTGGAATACCACAACATTATAGCTCGATGATCATGATGCATTTTACAGACATCATTCTTTCATCCAGCTAGTAGGGTGTAGTTAACTAGTTACTTGGCAATTTGTTGCATGCTACACATAGTTCTCTTGTGTTTGGTCCAACTGTAGTCTAAATACTAAAAACTTGTTCTTATATTAAATCTGGTAGTTCAGACTTCAGATACAAGGTAGCATAAATCCAACTGCAAAGTTAACAATTCGAGATATGAGCTTCCTTGCAGATATTATGTGCTATATGCAATGCAAGACATATCAGTTACATAAGTTCTCAGCACTTTTGTCATGAGTTACTAAAATCCGTAGTTTCTCCGGACTGAGTGTAATTCCATGTATTATGACATCAAAGCTATATAAATACCAACAGTCCTGTTCAAGTGTAACATTAACTTGTCTTTGTTTGTTATTAGGCTCATGTACGAGGACATCAAGTGAGAAAAAACTATCGGAAGGTAGTCTGGTCAGTAGGTATTGTTGAGAAAGTTATACTGAGATGGAGGAGAAAGAGAACTGGTTTACGTGGATTTCGGCCTGAGAAACAACTTGAAGGTCCATCACAAATCCAACCTGCTAAGGCTGAGGATGAATATGATTTCTTGCATGATGGCAGAAGGCAGGCTGAAGCCAAGCTGCAGAGAGCACTTGCCCGAGTGCACTCTATGTCTCAATACCCAGAAGCAAGAGAACAGTACCATAGGCTCACAACCTGTGTTGCTGAAATGAAACAGGCCAGGGTATGAATACTGCAACACTTCTCTCTTACAGGCAATCAGTATCCCACAGCTCACGCAGAAAGATTTGTCTAAATCTGAAAATTGTTTAATTTACATTCAGTCATTTATCGATTGCATCAATTAGTTGTTTGTACTAATGAACTTTCATGCTCTTCTTATGCTACTGCTTCGGTTGGGGCACTAGTGGGCAAATGATAACATGCTCTTCTAATGTACGTCTCTGGTACTTGGCACGACCCTAGCCATCAGCAGTTTGTCCATCAATAGACATTATAGTAAGAATGCTGATGCGTGTTTTGAATACAAAACAAACCCCAAACTAAAAGGACATGCATAACTGGTTCATTGTTGAGAAATAAAAAATGGAGAACAAACATCACAAAGTTATATAAAGGCTGGGCTTTTTGGTCTGATGATGATTTGGCTGGTTATTTTGAACAGATGATGCAGGATGAGATGCTGAGTCAGGCAGCTGGTGCCGACGGAAATGATTTCATGACTGGACTGGAGGACTTGATCTGCAGAGATGACGCAGCAATGTCTGCCATTTGGTGACGTTGAACTTATTAGATCAGTTAGGCAGGCAGTTGCCTTGTTACATTGTCAGACTAGTTCTGTAAATTTTCTTCAGCTAGTTGTTCACTGTTGACCTTTTAACTCGCATTCTGCTAGTATTATGTTTGTAATTCAGTCTCCGGGCACGGATTATCGGTAGAATAATTGCACTCTTATATGGTAATCCTTCAATTTCAAATACAAGTCCATTTAGATTTGTTCTAAGCTAAACATTTTTAACTGTGATCATCAATAGCTAAAAAATCATATACATTGATAATATAAGGTTGATGTTGTTAGATTCATTATGAACAATACTTTTATAATATATACTTTTTTATTTAAAAACAATATATTTTTATAGATATTATTAGTTAAAGTATCATAGGAGACTGTTGATGTTATGGATTTATATTTAAGATCAGAGAGAGTAGATTATGGGTAGAATAGTTGCCCTCTTATATGGTATTGGTCTTAGTAAAGATACCTGATACTAAGGCTCTTTTGGAATGCTGGAAATTCATTTCCCATTTCATGTGATAATTGAATTGTTTGTGTTCATCTTGTGAAAATTCTACATTGCAGATGGGGCCTTAAAAAAAGGGAACCAAGCCATTCTGGTGAAAAATTGTAACACCTAGCTTGCCCAAATAACACAACACGACATGCACCATTGTACTGTCACAGTCAAGTCATTTTTTTTTGTATCTTCGGGCTTTCAGTTTAAAAGTATACTGGTCGTTGTTCCTGCCAAGGGCCTACTTGAATTGTTTTTGAATGTTTGATATTCAAGTAGCTCATGGGTCATGAATCATCACAGATTGAGAGATTAATAAGATTAGAATCAGTTACCCACTTTACATCCTGTGACACGTGGAACTTCCAGTCTTCTTCCTGGACAGCTGGACCACTCTTAATAGCGACTAGCGAAAGGAGGAATCGCAGAGCTGAGTCAGCAGATCGGCATCTTTGTGAAGTCCTTTTGGTTACTATAGCAAAAATGGTACGTGGCAAATTTGGAAATGGCAATGCGGGAACAAACATCTCTAGTACATTGATGCTGTCTTATAATTCACCTCATGCGACGCATTTTGCAATAAATTATCTTTTCAATTATTTCATAGTAATCCAATAACCCGCTTCATTTGTAAATAGAACAGATGAATTTTGTGAGTTGATGCTAATAACAACTCGTAAGATGGTGTGGGAGTAATCTTCTAATTCTATATTTTAGTTTATGAGACCGTTGTTTCGCGGAACAACGACACCTAGATGAATTTTGTGAGTTGAATACCAATAACAACTCGTAAAATGGTGCGGGAGTAGTCTTCTAATCCTAATTTTTAGCTTATGAGACCATTATTTTGCGAAACGACATCTTTCTCTTACCTCATCTCTTTCACATCACTTAAAAATCCTACATGGTATTACATGAGACAACTGTAGCGAAAATGACCCTATTAAGATATGATTGTGATTTTAGTGATTAATGATAATATAGTCATTGGGACTAACATATTTGTTAAGTATATACTTTAGTAGGCCTCATGGATGCAATACATAAAGAAGTCACCACAGTCGGGATAAATATTGATTGAATTGGAGAAGTCTCAAGAGAATTGCTCTCGCAGGATGGTCCGGTGCTCTATGTGTTGAACTTACCAGATCATCTCTGACAAAGGGGAGAGAAGGCTGAAGACTTCATCGGATAATTCGGTGCTCAACAAGGAGTAACACCGAAGCTTTATCTGCAAAGAAGAGCAAAATTAAATAAGCCACCGGATAGTCCGGTGTTAATGAAGAATGTGCACACTAGAGTATTTTGACTCGGGACACAAGAAGTTGAACTCACCGAAAGGTCCGGTGATCAGCGAACGATATACACCGGAGCAATTCTTGCAGAAAGGGTTGCAAGTGTTAAAGATCGGAGAATAATAGATCAAAAGGTCCGGTAATAGGAAGTGAGTGCACTGGAGGTTTTACTGGAGCATTTCTTGTAGAGGCGATTCTAAGTGACGAAGAACAAAGATGAACTAACCAGATAGTCCGGTGTCAAGAGGAAGTGCACCGGAGGCTTACACCAGAGTGTTTTGCACAGAGAAGAAGTGGCGTGATCTAGCTCAGGATAACTCACCAGATAGTTCGGTGATAGAGATGAAGTATACACCGGAGTGTCCGGTGTTCATAGAGGCTTTGAGTGGGGTTTTCAACGGCTAGTTTCTAAAGATGTACGCACCGGATGACCCGGTGCTAGTACTATTGTTCTCATTGGATCATCTGGTGTTAACAGCTTTTCTAAGCCGTTAGGAAAATGGCTAGTTAGCGGGTTTGAAACTATAAATACCTCTCCACTCAGTCATTTGAAGGTGTGGCATGCTACTGGAGTCCAGAGAAACAAAGAGACACTTCAGAAGACATCCAAGCCACCAAAGTGTTTAATGTGATCATCCAAGGCAATTAAGCACACATTTAGTGAGTGATTAGTGCTTATAGGCCTAAAGAAAGTGTTGTTAGGTGATTGTTGTCTAGAGAGTAGATCAAGGAGTAATCCTAACTTGTACCGGGTGGTACACCGATGTCTTGGAGTCTTGGTGACTTACCGGCACCTTGAGCCAGAGTTGCTCAAGCTTGTTGACCCTCTGACTTGATATGAAGTAGCGGCAAGACATGTGTACGGGGACACAGAGACCCTTGCCTTGGTGGCTCAAGCTCCAAAGTGATCACAACAGCAAGTGACTAGAAGAGAGGTTAGTGGTGAGACCTTACCTTGGTGGCTTGGTGACTCATCCGGTTTGAGGTCTTGCCTTGGTGGCTTGGTGGCTCAAGAGTCGTGACTGGGTACCGATCAAGAGCATATCCTCAGTGAAGCTCCAACATGGACTAGAGGTGACATTCATGCCATCGATAGTATAGGATAAAAATTCTTTATGTCGAGTTTATCTCTCTACTTTATTTATGTTTCCGCATTTACATATTTGCAATCTACCTTTGCGCATTTATCTTCCTAGAGTAGTTTGCTAGGATTGGCTATATGTTACAAACCTTTTGAACGGTAGAATAGACACACTAGATAAACCTAGAGAAATTGATATAGGTTTATCTTGTGAAGTTGTTGGAGCCAATATGTTTTAGGCTTTTAAATGTCCTAATTCACCCCCTTTTAGAACATCACCGTTTCTTACAGACGACCTATATGACGATTGACATATACCAATGTGTCTGCCCTAAAGGCCTTAGGGTGGGCTTATCCCAACCTTAGGACAAGTACATTGGTGTTGTCTTATAAGTCGTATTGTGCATTGACACATAATTTTGAGACAATTTAATAGACAACTCCTATAATAGGTTGTCTTTTCAGCTGTCTCATAATAATTCCACAATCACTTAATTTGTGCATGTAATAACTCATACAATGGTGCCGGACTAGTCCCATAGCTTTAAGTTTTAGCTTGCGAGACCGTTGCTTTGCGAAAAACAACCTCTTTCTCTCACCTCCCTCTTTCCACTACATCACCTAAAATCCTACGTAGCATTGCATGAGACGACATATGAGATGACGATGACTAACGTATATCAATGTACTTGTCCTTGTTGACATGGATGTGCCGTGAATTTGGATCAAATAAATTTTGTTTCCACTTGTCTCCGATGGGCCAAGTTAGTTACCATATGTTACTCATTGTTGCCTTAAAAAATATATGTTACTCATTGAGGCGCCAAAAGATTAAATTCCTAACGTTGGTTGATGACTATATTTTACCATACTTTTGTGCCATAAGTGTGGCACACCATAGTTTTTGCAGCGAACAAAACACACGCCACAATTGTGATAAATTTTAGTAACAAAACTAGTTTATAACAAATTGATCCTGCCAAAAAAAAATTTTAACACGTCATAATTATAGTAGCTAACTAAACACTTGCCTCAACCGGTAAAGTTTGGTTATGTAAGGTGTGACCAACTATGGCTAACCGAATAGCCCCTAATTATGTTGTCAATGGACTCGAACCGTGACTATTGGTCAAAAGGTTTTTGTACAAGTACGGTACCGATTTGACTAACCACCAATTGGCAGATTAACATAGTGTTGGAGGTCGTTGTTAAGGACCCCCGACAGCCCTTTGGCTACGCTGGCCCATGCCTATGGGACCACGCCTCCCGAAGGCCGCTTTCTGACTTCCAGGCTTCGGAGTAACCACATCCCAGAGCCATGACTCCCAAAGCCTCCATCTCCTAGTACCATGCCTCCCGAAGCCTCCATCTCCTGGAGCCATGCCTCCCGATGCCTCCGTCTCCCAGAGCCATGCCTCCCCCTGGAGCCTCCGTCTCTGGGGCTCGGGCAGACTTCCCAAAGGCTACGAGGTAGGCCATCGGATCTCAAGAAAGATCTACCAGAAGAGGAACGCCGGTCATCCTTTGCCAGCAAGGAAGTGACCGGTATTAATTACCTAGGCTAATAGGCTTCGTCCTGACACCCCGGTACAATGGAGGTTATCCTGACACCCCTGACATCACAACGTAAGGCCTCAATTAGCGACCGGCTCACCCCTCTAGGTACATGCACCCCAATAGTTATCATGGTAGATATTTATCTTCTGTTTAGGGTAAAAACTAGTTATCCAGGATAAGGCCATGTAACTTGGCCAGATCCTGGATATTCTGCACATAGGGGTAACTTGTATACTAAGCTATGCCCAACCCTATAAATAAGGGGCCATGGTCATTTGAACAGGAGAGCACGCTCAACACAGCACGGTGGAGCATAATCACAAGTCTTCCTATGATACTCCCCTAGTTCGGTCCATATTTTTACTATCAATACATCTATGGTGTTCCTTCCTCTTGAACTTTGTCTCCAAGCTTGAGTCTCCTCCTTAGAAGAAACTCTCGCCGTACTCGCTGGAGCAAGACTATCTCTTGCTCCAATAATGATGATGTTCGTGGGAACTTGAACACAGAAGTGCTAAGAGAGGTAGGATGCCACCCAAGAAGAAGACCACCAAGGCCCTAGCTATGGCAACCGACCCCCCCCCCCGTCACACCTGCACGACAATCCAGGTGACCAGGCGCAGGCCGCACCGACGATGACCCCCAACTAGGGGAACGAGGGCCTTACAACTACCGTCGACCCAGCCATAACCACAGCTGCGGCCGGCACTGAGGGGCCCCCTACCCCGAAGACCCAACAGCAACAGCAGCAGTAGGGCGGGGTCCTCACTGCACCCCTAGGGGCTGTGGCCAATGCCATCGCTGAAAACACCATTCCATCCGAGTGTCAATCACGCCTAGCGGCACTCCTGACCCGTATGGAGGAACTACAAATAGCCCTACGGGTCGAGTAGTAGGCTACCCGTACGACCGCTGCTGCCCCCATGATGACCGACACTATTCCAATCCAAGCTCTGCGGGCCGATGAATCCTTTGACGCCAGGGCCCCACACGTTTAGCCTCCGGAGCCCCGAAGCCGACGTCGCGAGGACCTCCTGCAAGACTACGACTCTCTCTTGCAGGCCGACCTGTAGAGGACGCCCTTCCCAGAGGGCTTTCGGACCCCCAAGCTACCTAAGTTCAGGGGCGATTCAGACCCTAATGAGTTCGTCCGGTCTTACGCCCTCCCCATAGAAGCTAATGGGGGCGGACTGGCCACCATGACTAAATGCTTTCCTCTCGCCTTGGAAGGGGTGGCCAGACGCCGGTTCTGGGCACTGAACCCTAGCGTTATTCACGCCTGGTCCCAACTCCAAGACCTATTCTGCAGCAACTTCTAGGGCACCTTCGTTGAGCCAGTAACCTCCGAAAGCCTGTTCACTATTAGACAGGAGCCGGACAAAACCCTCCAGGATTACTTCCGAAGGTTCTCCCGGAACAAGGCCCAGATTAGGGGCATATCAGACTCTTCAATCATCGATGCCATGACCCAGGGCCTGGCCAAAGGCCCCCTATACGATCGGCTGAACTGATGTCCCATATGCATGATGGAAGTCCTCATGAGCAAATTCGAGGAATATGCGCGTGCAGAGGAGGAAAAACTCCGCCATAGGCGCTCACGAGCTACCGAGACTTCCCGTGTCAACCCCGAGAAGTCACACTCAGAGGCGGGACCATCACACGCCCCCTCTCCCCTAGTGAAGAGAGGCTTCGAGGAGGCTCATACCTCTGGATCCCAAAGGGGTGGCAGCGACAACACCGAAACATCAACAACATCAGGCCCAGCCGCGGGGCTCCAAACCAAAACTACCCTAGGGGATGCGACCGAGGACACCCCGAAGGCATCCCAGAGTGAGGCCGCGCTCCAAACCAGTGCTCCGAGGAGGAATCATGGTGCACTCTACACGGCGCGGGACGTGGACACAACACTGACAACAGCCGGACCCTCACTACCTTCCGAGAAGAATACCTCGGGAGGCAAGCAGCCTTCACCTCAACTAAGGGGGCCACCAAGGAGCGGTCCGAAGATCGCAGGCTATCAGCTGGCCGATGGGTTGATCATCTGGCCTTGCAGAACCCTCCGCAGCTGGCCCTACCTTCTCCGCCTTGGTCATCCGCAAAGCGATACAACGACGAGGGGGCACAGGGAAAACAGATCGTCCTCGCTATAACCGATAGAGCAAGCTCCATTTGCGCTTCAAAATAGCAGCGGTGAGACTACGCACATGGGGTGTATCACATTGGAGTAACCGGCATCCGTCGACAAGCCCCCGAATGGACCGACGCTCCCATGACATTCACCATCGACGACTCCGAGGGGGTGAAATTTCCCCACTCCGATGCCCTGGTCATCTCAGCCAACATCGCCGAAGTTGAGGTTCGGAGAATACTGGTCGACGGAGGTAGCTTGGCAGACCTCCTATTCATACATGCCTTCAACCAACTCCGAATCCCGCGGAGCCGACTCTCGTTGGGCCACAGACCCCTCCAGGGGTTCAATGGGCCCCCCCGATGCCCTAGGCCAGATAAAACTCCTAATCATCTTCAGCGAAGGCCCCGCAACACGGACAGAAGTAATCACCTTCGACATTATGGACGTACCTTACGCCTACAATGCCATTCTGGGATGAGGAACCTTGAACAAATTCGAAGCCGTACCCCATCACAATTACCTCTTCTTGAAAATGCCCAGACCCCAGGGACTGATAGCTATCCACAGCAACCAAGACCTAGCTAGGCGCATCAAGTACGGGCACCCTACTCCACTCGCTGGTCGCCACATCCATGCAGTAACCCAGGAAGGCTCCAAGGACCCTCCGTCGGCATATCCCGAACACCACAGCCCCCCGAGGCCACAACCAGAGTGAGACATAAAGTGTGTCCCCATACACCCAGACTAACCCGACCGGGCCTTCCAAATAGGGGCAGACCTCACCTCCGAGCAAGAAGCCCAGCTTCTGGCCATCCTACATGGTAACCTCGACACATTCGCATGGTCACCGCAAGAACTCCCGGGAGTCGACCATTGCATTATCGAACACTCTCTCCCGGTCGACTCGAAGGTCCGTCCTGTATGCCAGGAGCTTCGCAAACTCTCCCCAGAGCGGGCAGAGACCACAAAAGAGGAGATCCAGAAGCTACTGAAGGCTGGTGTTATCTGAGAGGTAATCCATTCCGATTGGCTCTCCAACACCGTCCTGGTCAAGAAACACAGTGGAAAGTGGCGTATGTGCATCGATTTCACATCGATAAACAAAGTGTGCCCTCGGGACCCATACCCCCTTCCTCGAATCGACAAGCTAGTAGATTCCACTGCCGGCTGCGAGCTGCTAAGCTTCCTAGACGCCTACTCTGGGTACCACCAGGTGTGGATGGCGATAAAGGATGAGAGCAAGACCAGCTTCATTACCCCCTTCGGGGTATATTGCTACGTCCGGATGCCTTTCAACCTTCGAAATGTTGGGGCCACCTTCTCTCACCTAGTGCACAAGGTACTGCAATAGCAACTGGGCCGAAATGTCGAAGCCTACGTAGACGATATCGTAGTAAAAAGCCGACTCAAAACCAACAACGTCGCTGACCTGCAAGAAGCATTTGATAGCCTTCGGGCTGCAGGCATATGGCTGAACCCAGAGAAATGCGTATTCAACGCCAAGGCGGGAACGATGCTGGGATATCTCGTCTCCCGGAGAGGCCTCGAGGCCAACCCTGGCAAGATTCATGCCATCGCAGAGATGTCACCTCCCATCAATCCAAAAGAAGTACAGTGCTTGGCCGGCCCCCTCGCAGCCCTCAGCCACTTCCTCGCCAAATCTGCTGAGCATAGCCTCCCTTTCTTCAAAACGTTGAGGGGCTCCAAACCATTCAGCTGGACTTTGGAGTGCCAGACGGCATTCGAGGCCCTCAATACCTACCTTTCCCACCTCGAAACACTCACAATGCCCCTCCCCGGTGAAAGGCTGCTCCTATACTTGTCCGTCTCTGCCTTTGCTTCAGCGCCGCCCTGGTACGAGAGGAGAAGGGTGATAATCACTCTGCTTAGAAGGCCATATACTATGTCTTGGAGGCCTTAGCAGGGGCCAAGATGTGCTACACCGAGCTCGAAAAAATAGCATACGTCGTGCTGATGGCCTCATGCAAACTCTGGCACTACTTCCTCACCTACGACATCACTGTCCCAATCTCGTACCCATCTCGTACCCACTTGGTGACATGTTTCGCAACCAAGAGGCGATGGGATGCATCAACAAATGGGCGGTAGAGCTAGCCCCCTTCGTGGTAGGTTTGTGGCCCGCACCACTATCAAATCCCAAATCTTGGCAGACTTCATTGTCGAATGGACTCCGATGCCCGCCGAACCCACTACTACCCCTCCCCAAGACATTTGGACTATCTACACTGATGGAGCATATGGCTCCATGGGCCCCGGAGCCGGCGCAGTCCTCATCTCCCCCACAGGCCAGCAGGTCTAGTTCGCTACTCGTCTGGATTTCAAGACAACTAACAATATAGCTGAGTACGAAGCCATCCTCTTAGGCCTCCAAAAGGCTTGAGCATTGGGAGCAGCCAGAGTCATCATTCAGATCGACTCTTAGATCGTCGCCCGCCACGTCAACAAAAGCTTCCAGGTTTGACATCCGGACATGGCAAGATACCTTGAAGCCATTCGCAAAGCCGAAACACACTTCCGCGACATATCGATACGCAACATACCATGAACGGACAACGGCCAGGCAGACGCCCTGGCAAAAGCTGCCGCCACGGGCAAAGACCCACTGTTGGGCACCTTCCTCGAGACTCTACACCAGCTGGCTGCTAAAACTCTTGATGAGACGGCTGCCACCATCCTCCCCATTGAAACCACCGACTGGAGAACTCCCCTCTTATCCTTCCTCAGTGGAATAGAAGAGCCGGATGACCCAATTGTGTTCTACCGCATTCAGCATCGCGCCAGGGGCTACCGTCTCATAGAAGGCGGCCTTTACAAAACAGGTGTTTGTGCTCCCCTCCTTCGCTGCATCACCAGACAAGAAGGGGCCAACCTCATCCGGGAGATACATGAGGGCCTTTGCGGCAACAATTTGGCGTCTCATGCCCTAGCCAGCAAGGCCCTCTGCCAGGGGCTCCACTGGCCTACAATCATGTCCAATGCAGAAGACCTCGTCTGCACCTGCCAAGGATGCCAATGGATAAGACGTCGAAGCCACCAGCCCCTAGCTCCCCTACAGCCAATCGCTCCTGTCTGGCCCCTGGAGCGTTGGGGCATGGACCTAATCAGTCCATTCCCCTGTGCCAAAGGCAACCTTCAGTACGCGGTGGTAGCATTGGAGTACTTCTCCAAATGGATCGAGGTCGAACCCCTCATGACGATCACATCAAAGAATTTCCAGAAATTCTTCTGGAAAAACATAATCTGCCACTTCGGCGTCCCACGATAGCTCACGATCGACAACAACACACAATTCGACTTTGGGCCTTTTAGACAATTCTGCGACAACCTCGGCATCAAATTATGCTTCGTTGCAGTTCGACATCCTCAGTCCAACGGGGTCGTCGAACATGCCAATGGCAACATTCTCTATGGCTTAAACCACCAACTCGTCGGCCTAGCTCGAGGCTTGTTGGTAGAGGAACTCCCCAAGGTTTTATGATCCCTCCGCACCACTGTCACGCGAGCCACATGGTTCACCCTTTTCTGCCTCCTATATGGCGATGAAGCCATGACCCCCACTGAGGTCAAGGGATGCTCACTCCGGGTACAGCTCCCACAAACTACCAGCAAAAGAGAACTCTCCATCGATCTCACCGAAGGAACGCGGCTCCGTGCTGTTCAGAACCTCGATCACTACATTGCGAAAACCAAGGCCTAGTATGATCCTAAGGTTGCACCATGAAACTTCGAACCCGGTGACCTAATACTTTGACATGCCCTGGCTCCGGGAAAATTGCCCAACAAATGGGAAGGCCCATACCTGGTCCTCGGGTCTAACAGACCCGGCTCCTACTACCTGGCCGACACAGAAGGAACCCCTACCACAGTTGGAATACGGAGACCCTCCGCAAATACTATGTGTAGGGGCCCTCAGACTCCGCCCTCTCCAAAGGACAAAAAAAACCATAGATTACCCACCCACAAATAATACCTTACCTAGAGGTATCACCTCCCAGGAAACACCTACCTCGCAAAAACAAACCCACACAGAGCCTACAAAGGCTCTCCAGCATCTTGAAGGCACTGCCTCCGTGCTGAAAGGGTAAAACCCTCCGGCATCTTGAAGGCAGTGCCTCCGTGCCAAGAGAACAAAATCCCTCTGGCATCTTGAAGGCAGTGCCTCCGTGCCAGAGAAGTATATCCTCTGCCATCTTTAAGGCCTGGCTGACCTACGTGGTGGAGAGGCAAAGACCGCTCCAGCATCTTGAAGGCTTAAGCCTTCGTGCTAGATATGCATATATCCCTCCACCATCTTTAAGGTCTAGCTAACCTACGTGGCGGAGAGGCAAAGACCGCTCTGGCATCTTAAAGGCATTGCCTCCATACCAGACAGGCATAAGATTCTCTGTCATCATTAAGGCCTGGCTGACCTACATGGCGAAGGGATAACCTCCCCGGTATCTTGAAGTCCTAGCCTCCATGCCAAAAAGGATTCATACAAAGTATTGATCCTCCGGCACCTTGAAGACTAAAAGTCTCCGTGCCAAAATCATCTCACCCCTACGGTATCTTCCCTGCTCAGACCTAACGCTACGCTATACCCCTCGGATATCGCACCCCGCGACCACTAACAAGCCGCAAAATGCGAAGGGGCTGGGAAAGGGGGCATAGGCGAAACGTTGATACGATAACAAAGCATTGATGTGATAAATTATAAAAAGAAAGCTAACACAACGCAAGTTTGTTCATACACAACATACAAAGAGTCTGCACTCAGCTAACCTCTGTACATCGAATCTATGCCTAGCAAACTTGCTAACCTATTACGTCTCCCCAGAACACTACGGAAGGACGAGGGCGCTCGACTGCCACACCTCCTAGAAACACCACGGGACCTGGAGGATTGAGCCTGGTAACTGCGCACAGGGGGTCGACGCGAATCCCCTCCATAGATAACCATTGCCTAAAGCAGAGCCCCCCTGGGCCTCAGGAAGACGAAGGGCCCGCTCGGAAGGGATATGAGTCGAAGGCTGAGAAATCTAGCTCATCCTCCTCCTGCTCTTCCGGCAGAGACTCCGTAGCCTCCACCTCCTCCACCTTCACCTCGGCCAGGATAGGCTCAAGAATTTCCAAAGGCACCCTTCCATCAGAATCTCGAGGGAGGACAAGGCGTTGGAAGAAGCATGAACCGGCAACCTCGCGGGCTGTTCAAGCTGCACACCAGTCGTCCTTTACAGCAAAACATACATCTGGGCTAGACACAAAGGGGTTCTCCAGCTCGACCTTGACCAAGACATTGGCGGTCACCTTCGAATCCACGCTCCCCCTCGGAATCATGGGGCATAACAAAGCGACTCCGCCGTTGGACAGATAGAGTGGCCCAAACGCTCCAGACACACTTGATCCCTCCCCGGAGGCACCATCCTAGATACGAGCGAGGCCCCCTCCGGCGTCGGGCCGCTGCACCTATACACACAGATCGGACTCCAGTTAGCCTCAATGGAACGAACACTCCAGAACAACACAGGCGAACCACAAGAAGGCAGACATGACTCCATTTAGATAAGAAAAAGCCCAAATACATAAAGCAGAAGGGGTAGTCAACATACAAAGACTTTGACCCCCTTCGGAAAGAAAGAAAGCAAAAAACAGATGGCCTGCAACAGAGCTACACCTCCAGGGCATCCACACACGAAGACTGCTCCTGCGGGGCAACAGTGCGAAGCGAGGGTCCTCCAGAGGGCCACGACACGCTTGTAGGCTACGGATGAGGGGCCGGACCTCTCGACGCTGAACCCGGATGAAGACCTCCCGGGGCACCTAGAGTCACCTAACCTACCATGTAGCGCAACGTCACGCCCCGGCCGTGCCTTGCCCACAAGTTATGACGGAAGCTCTCCAAAGCCATGCGGATCCCCACTCGAGGTATCTCGGGTCGAAAACCCTCGATCACGGAGTTCGACACCGGTTGCTCTAGTACTTCGAGAGGACCAACCCCCGCTTAGTGCAGCAGGGTCAGCTAGAGCGCTGTGGCCACGCGTGGTCTAGACCTCGCGTATGCAGCCCTAACCATGACCTTCATAGCAGACCGAAGCAAAAAGAGGGTATCACCGACGCCTCCGAGTCGAAAGGGAGTGGCAGACACCTGGCCCTAAGGCCGCTCAGGGCGTCGGAGATGATCGGCGCAACCTTCGACGCAAGTGCAACTAACCGCTGGCACTCTGAGTGCAGTGCTCCCTCCGATGCCTGAGCCTCCTCCAGCTCTCGCCGCACCTAGCCCACCGCGGCCCGAAGGGTCTCAACATCACCTTCGGCCAACACACGGGCCGCATCGGCAAACTCCCTGGCCTCCCGAAGGTCTTTGGTAGCCGTCCGCGTGCTCTCGTTTCAAAGCCTCCTCCCGCCAGAGACCCTCCTTGCGCTCACGGAGCACCATCTCCTCCTAAAGACGACCCTTCGAAGACTCCACTCACTTCCGAGCCTCCTCCAAGGCTTGACGAAGGCTGTCAACCTCGTCACGGGCTGCAGAAAAGGCCTGGCGCCCCTCCCCCCCATCTCCCAGTGCCCTCGTCAAAATTACTTGCTACAAAGCACAACAGAAGAAGGGACAAAATAAGCTACTCAGAATTAAACACCGGACCCGGTAAATCATGACTAAACCACTAACCTGCAGAGCCGCCGCTACCAGACGCGCCTCCACTTCCTCCAAAGGATGCTGGGCCAATGATTGCTCGACCTCTCCATTCCGGAGAAGAGAGGAGGCCACGATGAAGGCCCTTGACTCCTCTGGGCGCAGCACAAAGTCATCCAAAGTCAATACCCCAAGGCCGGGGGCCCCCTCGACCGTCGTGGAGGGAGCCCCAACGGAGGGCAAAGTGCCCCCAGCACCGTCCGCCCGGGCCAAATCACCAGCCGGCTTAGGGCTCCAGGGAGACAAGGCCACGTCCCCCAAGGTGGCCTTTGGGGACACCTCCGGAGAAGTCCCCGACCCCTGGCGGAGCTCCCTAGCCTCCGAGGGGAGAGTCGAAGACACATACACCTTGGCGATCGCTGTGAAATACCGTGAAACACAAGATCAAGAGCCTGGTGCACGACCCAAACAGGATATAGCTAACGAAGCAATGACGCCTCACCAAGTCCCCCAAACCCTCTCATAGAAGGGCCCGTAACGTCATCGACGTCCGAACCGACGAACCCAAAATCATATTCCACGGAGGCCATGCCTCCTCTCCGTCTCTGGCCATGGTCAGCAATGTCAGGAGAGGCTAGGTCCTTCCCCCGGTCACCACCGGCGAGCTGACCCTCACCTTCGGGCAGGTCACCCGCGCTCTCGGCTCGCCGCTGACGCTTCCTGCGGACCAGTGGCACCTCGAACGACTCAGCCGTCAAGATAGTATGCGAACCTCTGGAGATAGAAGGCCACTGGGCCTAGAGTGGCTTCTCACGGATCGCAGGAGCGGCACACGCACATTTCCCGGCAGCGGCACACGCTCATTTCCCGGCAGCCTTAGGCTCCATGGATCCCACCACGCCGGAGCCCTCACTCCGAGATAAAAGCAGACGCGGTTGTACCGCTCCCAACTCCGTGATAGAGCCAGCCACCGCTCCCGCTCTGCGTGAGTAGGTGGGCCCAGGATCACCTCGACGATCTCTGCCGCGCGCTCCAGCGGAAGACAACTCTCTAAAAGAAAAAGGTAGCTCACATCTGCAAATAAAAAACTAGACAACAAAGAGGACTCACCAGAGCTGACCGGGGGGTGGGGGGGGGCGGAGTACACCCTCAGCCACTCTTCCGCATCTTGCTCGAGGGCGCAGTCCCAGCCCATCTGAAGGGGCCAAATGCGCAACATGGTGAACTCCTCCACGAGATCACGTATGCTCATCCTTTTAGCCACCCTCCGGAGAAGGGCAACCGCGAAGCGAACTGGTCATCCGTGATCCTTGTCTCTGGCTCTGGGACATATGCGATATCTCGGTTTGTGGAGTGAAGGGGGGATGCGAGGCCAACGTTGTAGTAGAACCACCGCTGCAACCAGCCAGTATACCACCGACCGTTAATAGCCTTCGTCTGGAAGGCATCGCTGTACTGCGGTCGTATCTGGAAATTAACACTACCAAAGCTGAGGGGCCTCTTCATCCCCTCACCCTTGATCATCTTCGGCTGACAGCTGGCGAAGTGGAGGGCCACGAAGAAGTATGCCCTCCCTTCGCACCCTTCCACCCTCATGGCCCACTCGAAGGTGGCTAGACGGGCGATGGCATTGGCATGGAGCTGAAGCTCTACATAGTAGTGGCGGAGCATCTCCTCGAGCAGCGTCGCCAACCGAAAGCCCAGGTCCACTTCAAAGAAAGTCTCGAACACCATAACTTTGTGGGCTAGAGGCTCCGGGACCTCCTCATTCAGCAGAGGCCGAACGACATCTCTAGAGCAAATCTTCGTCTCCCTAACCATCTGGTCAAGCTCCTCATCATCGATGGTAGACACCCCCAACACGGTGGTCTGCTGGGGATGACTCCTGCTAGCGCGACAGAGCTCCACCCCAGGCCGCGGCCCCATCAACAACGGGTGAACCGGCGCCACCTGAGGGCCCCCTGCCGCAGCCGCACCGATGGTTTCGCTCGCCGCCTAAGTTCCTACTCCACCCAGGGCACTCGAGCTAGCAATACGGATCACAGAAAGACGACGTAAGATGCTCGACAGACACACACGTAAAGCAAGGACAACTGGAGGCAAAGGGCAGATGAGAATAAGACGCGAGCGAAAAGGCCACTCAGGGTAATCCCTCCCCTTATAAAGGTAAGGGAGAGATTAACCCCCCCACCTAGAAAAACGTGCATATACCCTATCCCTTGGCTTGCCAGGCCACGATCACGGGGAAGCAGAACCGCCCCCCGCGACCCCCTAATCACAGGACACCACGCGTCCCACGTCCGCCTGACAAGGCGTAGTCACGCCCTTCTCACGGGGCGCATTCAATGCCTATTGTCACCAGCGTCATCGAACGGACCGTTCAGATCAAGTGGGTCGAATCTTCCCAGGCAAGCCAAGTGATATTAGGGACCATAAGCCATCAATAGCAAGCCAGGAACTGCCGGAGGCCCTGCTCCGAAAGAACCGCGGGCCCGACGGCTTCGCTGGCCTCCCTCGCGAGAGGCTAATGTTAGGGGTTGTTGTTAAGGACCTCCGACCGTCCCTTGGCTTCACTGGCCCATGCCCATGGGCCCACGCCTCCCGAATGCTGCTTTCTAACTTCCAGGCTTCGGAGTAACTACCTCCCGGAGCCATGACTCCCGAAGCTTCCATCTCCCGGAGCCATACCTCCCAAAACCTCCATCTCCCGAAGCCATACCTCCCGAAACCTCCATCTCCCGGAGCCATACCTCCCGAAACCTCCATCTCTCGGAGCCATGCCTCCCGAGGCCTCCATTTCCCGGAGCCATGCCTCCCTCTAGAGCCCCTGTCTCTGGGGCTCGGGTAGGCTTCCCAAAGGCTACGGGGTAGGCCATCGGGCCTCAAGAAAGATCTGTCAGGAGAGGAACGCCGGTCATCCTTTGCTTGCAAAGAAGTGATCGGCATTAATTACCTATGCTAGTGGGCACCATTTTGACACCTCGGTACAATGGAGGTTATCCTGACACCCCTGACATCACGACGCTGGGTCTCAATTGATGACCAGCTCACCTCTCTGGGTACAGGCACCCTAATAGTTACCATGGTAGATATTTATCTTCTATGTATGATAAAAATTAGTTATCCAGGATAAGACCATGTAACTCGGCTAGCTCTTGGATATTTTGCACATAATGATAACTTGTACGCTAAGCTACGTTCAACCTTATAAGTAAAGGGCCATGGTCATTTGAGCAGAAAAGCACTCAACACAGTATGGTAGAGCACAATCACAAGTCTTCCTATGATACTTCCCTAGTTTGGTCTATTTTTTTATCAATACATCTATAGTGTTCATTCCTCACTTCGTCTTCAAGTTTGAGTCTTTTCTTTAAAAAAAAAATTCGTCGTACTCATTAGAACAAAACGATCTCTTATTCCAACATATAGTTAGTTCAGTACCAACTCTAATAAGATTGCCATTAAAAAATTCTAATAAGATTGGTGAATTACTTGATCTTAACGCTGGGGAAGACAAAATGTTCGACAGCCAAGCTTAACACCTCCCAAGATAGTTGTCCACGTGTCACCTTTAACCGCGAATAAAGCCCACGGCCCGCCAAAAATAGCAACCCTATTTAAACCCAGCCCTCCCCGCCATCAATTCTCGCCCGCCAAGCCCAGCCCAGCCCAGCCCACGCCGCAGCGATCGCTGGAGGCCCCTCGCGCCGGCGATCGCCAATCCAATGGCTTCCTCCCCCGCCGCGGCGTCGACGCTTGGCGCGCTTCCTCCCTCCCGGCAACGGCGGCGGCGTTGGCCGTGCGTCCTCAGCTTCTCGGCGGCGCGCGACCGCTTCCTCCGGCGCCGGTTCCTCTCCGCCGGCCTCCGCCCCTTCTCCGTTCGCCTCCCCTCTCCGGCCGGCACCAGCACCACCGTCCACGTCTGGGCCCCTCCCCACCCCGCGCGCCGCCCCGTCCTCCTCCTCCACGGCTTCGGCGCCTCCGCCACCTGGCAGTGGGGCCCATACCTCCGCCACCTCCTCGCCGCCGGCCTCGACCCCATCGTTCCGGACCTCCTCTTCTTCGGCGCCTCCTCCTCGACGCTCCCCGACCGCTCGGATACCTTCCAGGCCAGGACCATCAAGGCCGCCATGGACGGGATGGGCATGCGGCGGTTCGCGGTGGTCGGCGTTAGCTACGGCGGCTTCGTGGGGTACCGGATGGCGGCCATGTACCCGGAGGCCGTGGAGCAGATGGTGATGGTGTCCGCGGGCGTGTGCCTGGAGGAGGGAGATCTCGCCGCGGGCCTGTTCCCCGTCGTCGGCATCGGGGAGGCGGCCGAGCTGCTCGTCCCGCAGCAGCCGGCTGACGTGCGCCGGCTCGTGAAGCTCACCTTCGTCCGCCCGCCACCCGTCATGCCCTCCTGCTTCCTCAAAGACTATATCAACGTCCGTTGCTTCCTCTCTCTTGTTAATTTCTTCCTTAATTTAGTATTTTTCCTTCGATTAAATGCATAATTACTTCTCCAGTTGATGGTTTTATTTTGATTCCATACTGATGAATGATGATGCATCAGGTGATGGGCTCAGATCATGTTCAGGAGAAGACCGAACTTTTGCATGCTCTGATCAACGATAGGAAATTATCAGATCTTCCAAAGATAAGCCAGGTAGTTTCTCTCTCTAACTGCAAACAACTGTGAAAACCTTGGAATTAAACTAAAGGCCGGCAAACAATTCAAGAAACGCAATTAACGGTATGATTGCTCAATTGGAGTAGCTCAATCATCGATGATGTTCTTGACCTAATGAACTATGCAGCCAACGTTGATCATTTGGGGGGAGCGGGATCAAGTTTTTCCGATGGAGCTGGCGCATAGGTTGGAGAGGTCAGTTTGGTGCTCCCCTCCCTCTGATTCTGAATAACAGATTGATGAACCGAACACATCATCTGTTGCTAAACTGTAATGCAATATTCTACAGGCATCTTGGGGATAAGTCTAGATTAGTAGTTGTAAAGAACGCTGGGCATGCGGCCAATCTAGAGAAGTCCAAAGAGGTGTGCAAGAACATCATTGAATATTTCCGGGAACCGGTTTCAAACGCTTCAACCGGCGGAAAGGTTTGCACTGGCTGTTCAGGTTCCAATTGAAACTACTACATTTCATAAGACCATAAAAAAACAGGTTGTTCTCCTCGCCGTTCAGCGTGATAGTTATCCTTTTTCGTTCGTTAAGTTCAGAAGTTCCATTTCAGTAGTTCAATTGTATTACTGCTCATATGATCTCAAGAGTCAACAGACTGGAATTTGAAATGCGTATTGACAAATAGTTGGGTTTGTAAAATCATTATCAATCCTTTTCCAATTAAATCAGGAGGTGCAGCTGCATTGATGGCGGGAAGTTCTGAACTTGGACATCTTGTGCTGGGCGTGCAAAATTTTACGATTTCTTTGCCTCTTCAACGACTGTTGTAATTGTAACATACTCTTTGTAATTATATCGGCTGGAAAGGTCTCTTGTAAATTGTCTGAGGTGACTGACGGACTTGGCTCTTGTTCAGAATTCCTTTCTTTACCGGTAAAATGCGGTTGGGGTTCTGTTTACCGTACATGCTAATGCCAAAAACCGACGCCTTCAATTCTATCGGTCGCATCATGTCGCGTAATGTCTTGCACATTTTCATGTAATCTGATCACACAAATGTCACAATTTATGCCTTCGCGCCGCATTTTTAGATCAATCATAATTACTCTTAGTTTATTTAAGACTTCAGAGACAACAAGCAGCCTTATAACAATGAACCATGAGGCACAGCTAGCAGGCTCCGGAGGCATGGATGACCAACCAAGCCTTCCACAACCTGTGAGCTATGCTCAGCTCTTTCATGATAACACGGCAGGTGAACAACATCACACAGTAGTAAGCATCATAATTAAACCCATCGACTGATTATTTTGATACGGCGATTAAGTAGTCTTGACGGCGGCAATCTGTAGGGACAAACCACGAGGTTTACAGGTCAAACGCCTCGCGGTGGATGTGGAACATTTCTGAAGAGGTCAGCGTAGGCTCCTGCAGCATCAAACACAGAGGAAAACTTTGTGAGGAAAAATTAGTACTCCTACACTATATTGATCCCAACATTGTTCCGAGCTTCTTGTCGGACAGGGAGCAGGGATGACCGGATCAGAGCCTCACCTGGACGCCGCTGAAGTTGGCGACCTTGCGGATCGGTGCGCCGTCGGGTCCCTGCAGGTTGCAGTTCCCGCCGCCATTGCGCATGATGGCTCTCATGGAGGTGAGCAGGCGGCCGTAGGTGATGCCGCGCGGCTCACACTCCACCGCCTTGATGAAGCTGTGCGTCATGGCCCCCACAGAAGCGTAGGCTTCCGGCAGCTGCACGAGTTCAAGCATGGCAGGTGAGATCAACAGAAAAACATTGAGCGCTTATCGCCACCAGTTGTGTTCAGCATTCGGAGTATGAGAGTAGGCTGATCACTGACCACGATGTATTTGCTTTTGCCGTCACTGTAGCCGCTGATGAGCACCGCCTGGCCGCCGCTCGTGCCCTTGCAGGCGCCGGTCGGGGGACGGTGATCTTCCCACTCCCAATTCCCTCTCCTAGAAACCAAGCAAGAAGTGATTTTTTAAAAAACTTGTATACGGGCATGCTTTTGCATCAAGATTTGGCGCGTGTATGGGATCTTAATTGGTTGCTGATCTAGGTACTTAGACATGCGGCAGAGGAAGGGGAGGTCGAGGACGGTGGCGCTGTAGCAGGCGTCGACGATGGCGTGGAGCCTGACGCCGTCCACTAGCGGGCGCACGATGGCCTCGTTGATCTCATCGTCCAGGATGGGGCCCATCTGGAACGAGTCCAGCGGGCAGATGGCCTCGTCGTAACCGTCCACCTCGTCGCCGTCGTCATCGAGGACCTGGGCGCCCATGCCGGAGAAGTGGAACACCAGCGAGTCGCCGTACCTGCACCCCTGCACCAGCCATTGCATCGCCATCCGGATGTTGTCCTTGGTCGGCGACCTGAACGGGTCTCTTTGGTCATCTGCACGTCCTTGTTACTTTAGTTCTCGAGAAATCCATGGAGGTAACCAGTGATGAGGCGACAGTAGTAGGATGCGAAGGATCACAAGGTCTTGGATTCTTGACTCACCAGTGAGCATGATGATGCAGTCGCTGGGGAATCCGAACTTCTGGCAGAGGAGGTGCCTCATGCACTTAACGTCGTTGATGGGGCCCATCAGCTCGTCGCCGCCCCGGCGCATGCCGGCGTAAGTGATGCCGATCAGGACGGCACGCTTATTGCTGCGGGTGCGCGGGTAGTACATAGGGCCTGACGGCATCGGCAACGCCGGAGGCGGGATCCGCCGCCGGACGCGCGTCACGCCGTTGCATTGCGCGCACTGGATTGCGCGCGCGCCGGGGGTCACGGTGAGGCACGCGCTGCAGCACCTGCACCGCAACGTCGTCGCCGGGGCCCTTGCACCGAAGTTCATGGCTAAGAGGCCGGGAGCTGGCTGGCTGACGCTGCTTACGTTGCTTCTTGGCTAGCTTGTCCTCACACTCCTCACCTCCTTCCCCTTTATATAGCAAAACGAATTACTGTTACCAGATACCAATGCCAAAGATAAGGGAGAATCTAAGCAGAATATTTGAGTGGATGTGGGCATATATTGTCTTCGCCGGTACAATTCTGTTCATTTTCTATGCTGGATATCAAGCGAAAACCGTCGAAGTGTCGAATAACTGTGAAAACCAAACATTTGAAGTTTTCAAAAATTCGGAAAAAATAATAATTAATGGTTACATGATTCTGCTAAATACTACACACACACACATATATAGTTTCTCTGTAAATCCTTGAACAATTTGATTCTTTTCAGTGGAGCTAGGCTGTTATCATTCAACTTTATCAATACACGAGCTCCTCAATTGTTCATTTATATATGCGACCAAGCTCTCGTAGTAGTCTAATTTTGTTTACCATGCATCGCTGACTTCAATAATCATACTTTTTTTAACTAGGTCCTTACAAATAGATCTGTAGCATGAATGTTGATAGAGCAAAATGCCCATTGCGTACTCTGACATGACAAGGTAAACAATTGTTAAGGTAAGACCTTAGATCAACGAAACGGCTAGTTGCCGACTGTCATCACATCAAGACTAAACATAAAGTGGAGGTATTTGTACAAACAAGGGCTGCTACCCATCCAGCATGCTTGCTATAAACACATAACGTGAGTTATTTTAACAAGCTATTTAGCTAGAATTAATTAAACATTTATCTTTAACAATGATAATAAACTGAACAAGTTAACAATATATGAACCATATAATTAAGCCTGACAAATAGCAACAACCACATATTATTATCCGCTAGCTATAATGCACCATATCAGTGCCATCCAAAACGGTATTAAAGACTTCCTCGCAATATAAGAACGACATCATCGATATAATTGAAGTAAAGATATCTGCGTGCATGCAAATGTATACATATGTCATGCTTTTTTCCATCCTTACTTCTCCACGACCAACGTAAGAGTGTGCAATGTACTCTTTTTCAGGTAACATATGATGTTGTACCGGTATGATTGTGACTATAAGACCATGACATAACTTTCAATGTATGAGATGCATATATATGACATGTTTCACAACATAACTTCCAATATATGCATAATACTTTAAAAATTACATACAGTGATAAAGAACAACTGCAAAGCGACGAATCTTGCTTCTTGCATTTTATAACTTAAGAATTAAGTAAACTTCAAAAAAGTAAATATTAAGGCAACACGCTCATGCATAATAGAAAAACATAACTTCTAACATAGGTATACACTTCATGCTTCGCATACAAGGAATATGAACAGCTGCAAGAAAGAAGACATATCTCACTTTCTTTATATCATAATCCAGAGGAAAGATCCAATCTTCAGAAGATAGAAAGTAAGTAACACACTCATATTTAATTTAATAAATCATTACTAAGTGTGGAAATTAAAAGATGGAAGTAACCAAATAACAAGTTAAAGCATAGCCATCCGTTATATTCACTTACCTTAACCAGCGATGAAGGTGGGCATTAGCTCCGTCCCAAAGCGGCACCACCTGAACAAGTACATAATTAGCACCAAACACAACGACAACACACAATACAAAAACACGCTTCCTACGACCAATAACCCCACATACACCGCTTCCGAAACCTACAAAAAAAACATTTACCACTTGGTTAGCATGACGATGGGCGGGATCCTCCTCTAGTTAGGTCAAGGACAGAAGAACTGAAATAAAAAGTCTAAACTAAAGCACATCAAACAACAACACCATTATATGAAATACTCCTAATAAACTTATCCGAATCGAACAAGACTATCGCCATCGGAATGATATCGATGGGACCTAAGACTTTCATTTTAGGCTTATGGTTGAATTTGACACCGATTATGCCTCCAATTTCAAAATAACTTGTTGTAGCTAAATAGGCTATCAAAATTCTAAAATGATGACAAAAACGATCAATCCCAAGTAACCACAAGCATCTAAGGACTACATAGAGATCACCTTCACAGTGGGATCATGAGCCAAAGATAAAATCCAACGAACTTGCAACCCCCCCCTTTCCTTCCTCCATCCTCCTCCTCCTCCTCCTCCTTCTTCTTTACTTCTCTCCCTTTCCTCCTCCATCTTACTCTGGCTCAGCCCCTTGCCCTTGCTACCGGTAGTGCTCTGGCGATGGCCGAGCATGGTGTGACATAGCTGGCAGCGTGGGTGGCTGCAAGCGATGATGAGTGATGAGCTACAGTGGTGACGACCCAACGACAATGATGGCCGGAGGCGCAAGTAGCGGCGGCGTGAGGCATAGGTGGAAGTGGTGGTGACTAGTGACGGTGTGCTAGTGTTAAAGAGAAGGCGAGCAGACTGGGTGGGATCAGGTGGGAGCCGATTCGCCTGAGCCTTATCCTATTTTGTTGAACTCCTCCTTTGGGTCACCTTGTGCAACTCGTACCAGTCCCTGGATCAACAGTTGGCACGCACATCTTTCCAACAAAAGTAGTCATCGTAGACATATATCGATTAAGTACGATAACATGGTACATCACATAGTTCATCACAACATGGCCCGTATGCTTAATTAAATAGAGTCTTACAATACAACAGAAATAACACAAAAGTGACCCAAGCCCTACAAGTGACTTGAGTGTGGATGATACCTAACACTTCTACTCTTCTTCATCTTTGATGAAGTCAGCTTCCGAGTCTTCATCTGAATCCAAATATAGAAAGAGTGAGTACATAAGGTACTCAGCAAGTCCTACCTCAAGGAGAATAAAATGATGCGTAAGGGTAGAACAAGGAAAAGGCTATAAAGTCTTTAGATTTTACGGAAACCCAGCTTTGATGCAGGGGTTTAGTTACGCAAAGCCTTTTCAAAATAGATGAGAAAAGCACAATTGAGTTTATGATTATGAGGTTGTTGGATTATGGGGTTGTTGGTCCTGGGGGTAGATGCAATCAGTCCCGTCAGTTCCCAAGTTTTATAGTTGGTGGACACCGTGTCCCTACCAACTCAAGGCTCAAAGCCTACATTTCCAAAACACGAGCACATTGCCCATCCACACATTAAAGAACACTCACACCATAGAGCCAATCTTTAAGAGACAACACCATAGCATCGTCTATGACCGTGGACATGACTATTCAAATAGATTTTTACTCTGCAGAAATGTACAACTTTACCTACATGATATGTCCGACCTCCAATTGGGATCAGTAGTGGAGCAGCATAAGGAGGCTACTCACCAATTGCACCTTTCAAATTCCCAACTATGGGAAATATATGACCAGGGGCTTTTGGCTTTCAACTCAATCGCTCAGGGCGTATCTAGAATGTAACAACCTCCAGTCGGACCTTGAGCCTCCCAATGGATGACTCGAGTCTTATCCTGGCTCCCGCTGCAACGTCAGCCTTCAGGCGGTCCTTCGGAAAGGCCGAAAGGTGGCTTGCCAAATCATTTACCCATTCTCAGGGACATGTGGTTGTACGGATGGTCGCTAGGTGAGATGTCAAAATGAACTGGTCCTTATGTGACTGAGGTGAGTGTCTCCCAGCATCTGCTCATCATACTCACCACTGTCAAAATATCTTTGGGTTTTCTTTATTAACACACTCACACCACCAAGCACACACACCACATTTCATACATTTTGAAGAAGCATGATTCAGGTTATTATGGTGATTATTTTGTCTAAGCAGAGCAGTCCTAAGCATGCTAGTAAGCAAGCAATCATCCAAACAATCAATGTAGTTGATGTTAGGGACCTTCTAGTATTTCAACAGAATTTAGATAAATAATAATAAGGCATGGCATGTACAAGCTAGGTCATAACTACATTAGTATTTTTAATTTAAAGTTAATAACTTAAACATGCATAGTACTATAGTTTGAAACGTCAGCTCTATTGGTTGTGTTTGAAATCATAGGTGCAACACGATCAACGGTGTAGAAATTGCCTTTGTTGAAGTCCTTGCCTACTCCTTCAAACTTCGGGTCATCTGGATCCTCCTCTAATGTTCCTTCCTCTAACATATGCAACCAACAACAAAAGTGCACACAATCAATCAAACAATTAATTTACTAAAAAAATTAATTACAAAAGTTATGAAATTGATATAGTTGGATAGATCTCGAATTTAGATGAATATTGGTGGAAGAATCGTCGAAAACAGAGTTAGGACAGAAGAGAAACGTGCATTAGAAGTTTTATCAGGAGATAAAATTAGGAAAGAGGAAAATGAATATTCCTTGGCTCGGCTAAAGGGCAGCTTGGCTAGGTTGGCTCGGCTCGGCTAAAGGGCGAGGCCCACCTGTCAGCGAAGGTGAGGGGATAAGGAGGCGGCCAGTTCGGGTTGGCTCAGAACGAGAGAGAGAGAGAGAGAGAGAGAGAGAGAGAGAGAGAGAGAGAGAGAGAGAGAGAGAGAGGCGATGGGGACGATGGCGACTAGTGGCAACCAAGGCGACGACGACGGCTTCGGCGACCGCCAAAATAGAGTGGCGGCAGCCCGATCTACACCATGGTGCAGGTGGCTCGTGGTTTGGCTAAGGTATAAGGCGGATTTGGGGGATTTTGGGGCTTCTCAGTTGGGGGAAGAGAGAGGGAGCTCATTGATGGCAGCAATCCTCAGCAGTGGAGGCGGTTGCCGGCTTCGGCGATGGTGAGCTTGGGGAAGGTGATGGAGAAAGGAAGTGGTGGTGGTGGTGTGGAGAGGCATGACAAGAGGAGGAGGGGCTCGACCCCTTAAATAGGCGGCTAGGGTGAGCGAGGGAGCAATGGGCATTGTGGCTGGGGATGGCCACAATGCAAGGTGGCACGAATCGCGAGTGGCGTGCACTATGCATGCGGCAACGATGTGCGAGGCAGCGGTGCAAGGCACAAGGGGGAGACAGAGCGGGGCGCAAGGCGGGCAGCGGCATGGTTGGGGTGGTGCGGCACTGTACTGTGCCCGACGGCAGTGGGGGAGGGCCAGGGAGAGAGAAAAGGAGAGAAAGAGATTTTTTTTTTTTGAAAAACCGGGGGTGACAATTTTTTCTGTTGTTCTTTTCATCCAATGGTAGATTTATTGGGCTCACCATGGCTTCGCCGAGTGTCGAAACAAGGTGTTAGATAGCAAAACAGAATCATCTCGACGACATCTACGCATCAGCGGTTTTCGATCATCCATCTGAGCAAGAGAATAAAAAGGTCAAATTTTTTACACTTCCGCGGGTCCCACAGCCAACTTTTTTTCCAAGAATTTTCAGGGTATTACAGTTTTCCATCAAATATATAGCCAAGTAGTGAGAATTTAAGGCAGGGGTATATGATATACCCTCCAATATTTTTAAAGTAGTGAGAATTTTGTAAGTGGGAGATACCTTTGATGCGTTTCATTAAGTTGATTGCACATGGAATACACGTGAGAAGCTATCTTTATTCTTATGTGCTTCAATCAGCAAAAGGGAGCTCTACCCAGCAGTCTTAGCGAAAATGACAGGATATCAAGCAGTGTTCCATTATGCAAGCAAATCTATTTCAGAGAAAACGTCATATAATGCATATATTTATTGAAAAAACAATATTTTGACCCAAAAGTAATGAATACTACATTTTTTTGTTAAAAAGGACTGAGATAGTAACTTTAGGGGCTTCAGGCCTTGCCTGGCCCAGGGTTTGAACAGGTCTATTGTATGAGTTCAAGGTAAAGTCTAGTTCCCTAGTCCATTTGCCATTTCGCCAACGGAGCTAGAAAGGACGTCAACCACACACTGAAGTTTTCGGCCATATTTTAAGAAGCACAATATGATGCTTACTGGATTTGCGGATTAGGAGGAATATGATTAATTTATTCTCTTATTAAAAATTTTGAGGTATCCTCTCATTAATAATAAATAGAAAATAGAAAGAAATGAGAAATAGCCACATCAACCTGGTGAAAGGAAGAAGAAGAAAACATAAACTATGCTCATGATGCAATCGTATTCATAATTATTTTGATTTGTTAAGCATCTGAAATAACAACCTATGTATAGCACAAATGCAGGTAGACTCTTAATGATTTTATATGATAATGATTTTGTTCTCTAATTGATTCAAACATCTCATTTATCCCTAAACTAGAACCACATATTGAAGAAAAAATAAATATTTAAGGAATAAGTCTATTACACCATGCAAACTATGGAAAAGCTCCACTTAACTCCTGAAATTATAAAACCAGTTCATCTTCTAAAACCAGATCAAATAACAATCAGGGTTCTACTAACAAAAACTTGACCACACGGAGAAAATGTCCTCTGGCTTTCTCTTAAGAGAGGATAGTATCAAACCATTTATGGTAATACACTACAACAGAAATAATCCTGAGTGCCGACTCAAAAACACCATCAGTGGTGATTTTTGAACGGGACTAATTACTCGGCACTGATAGTCACAGACTATCAATGCTGGTTTATTAACCGATACTGATAATGAGTATCAGTACTGGCTCATAAAAAAATCAGCACTGATACTGAGACTATCAGTACCGGTTCATAACAAGTAACCGACACTAATACTCAACTATCAGTGCGGTTTTTGGTACAAGACGACACTGATAGTTTCCGTATTAGTGCTAGTTTTTTGTCATGAGTCGGCACTGATGGCCCCTCCCCCTGTACAGAATCTAGCCGTTGCCAACAACAACACAAACAATGTCACATACAGCGCATACAACACATATAACAAGATAAACATACATATATAATTATCTCAACACATATAATATCACACACATACACAATTCATTCACATCTAATCTCATTCATGCATACGTAACCAGGTTATTTAATATGCGAGATCATAACTAATACAAGTTTACAACAAAAGTTCATAATTAATAGAAGCATGCAACAAAGGGTAAGAGGCGATGTCATTCAACTGTTCTTGTTGACCGAAGACCCTAAACTATGTTTTTTGCCTTGAGAAGAATCAGGTAACGAACTCCACGGGCTAATTGAAGGGACGGCTTGCGAATAGCACCATTTGAAAATATGGTACCACCCAGACTCTGGAATGACTTGGTCATTGATGAACCCGCAGAGTTGTTCCTGAATTATGTTGATTCTCTGCGTATGAGGATACCAGTTTTCAGCTCGAGGTCCTGCAATTACCAAAATTGACAAAATCAATCAATTTGAACATGAGTAGGAATTGAAAATTAATCATCAATATGTATACCACTTACCTCAACTTTGGTAATAGTACTATAATTGTTTTCGGTCCATCCATGCATGAAGTTACATACATAGTAGCCACATAAATTGTTGCCCTAGGTCTGAAGCCTACATGGAAAGTCTGTTATGGTTTTCCATTCCTTTTAGAACAGGAAGTGACGTCCTTTCCTCTTAACGTAGCGCCCATACACCCTGTATGTGTGTGATTAACCGTAACTAGACTTAGATTCAATCAATTCTATATTTACTAAAGCGTTAATGAAATGATTAGCTTGCCTTTGTAGCAAGTCTATGATGGGTTGGTATTCGGCTACTGGATTTCTTTTCCTATCGAGGACAATGATACTGCTATAGTCAATCTGGATGACAAAGAGGGCATAGTGAAATCAACACATATGCCCTTGTAGGTAATTAGTCCTAAGTCCTAACTTCATGATGCTAAAAAAGAGTAGTACAAATATAGAGGGAAGCACGTACCCAAAGTTGTAAGGTAAAAGTATGTATCTCTTTAATTGTTACATTTGAATAAATTCAAGTGCATAATCCTTAGTTCTCTATGGCTGGGTGGCGACCATCGTCTGGTTTATTTTTATTGGATCAAGGAATCCTACTTCAGTGATGCCCTTTTGACTGCATGTATGTATTTCCATTCTATATACACAAGAAGTTAAAATATTCAATCTAATGACACAAGAATATATACTATAAATTATACATGTAAGACACTTATAGAGTCCACAAACTTATGAGTTGAACGCCAAGGGCGTCTTGGTGGTACAGTTGATACATTTCATCGAAATGAATCCAGACTTCATCCTCGTGGAGGAAATCACAATGTATATATTGGAACATGAACATTTCTCTACCGATCTTTGACTGTTCCAAGTACCAGGCATGGAATCTCCACATTTGGGTTGTTAGTTTCGACAGGGACTTGACCAGTGGTTCACCAAGCTTAAATTGCCATATAGTTTTTGCCTTTTCAACCATGGACTCGTCATAAAGTGTTTCTTTTGTCATTCCGGACTCAATTAGAAAGTTTCTTTCTAATTATTCTTGTAGTTCTAGTGCTCTTTGTTTTTTTACCTTCTCGATCGACACCTTCCTCAACTGTTTCTTACCCATGATGCACATGTAGTTAGATTTTAGCGGTGGGTCCATAGGTCTTGTCAAAGTCTAAAGAAACTTGGAGATCATTGCTGGATCGATAGAACTCTTCTCTGGCTCAGTATGTTTGAAGTGTGCAGTTACATCGATGTTCACTTTCCTTTTGATTTCCTCATTAGTTTTATCATAAGGCAAAGGAGATGCCGGCTTCTTAGATGTTGACTGCCACTTCTTAGCTACTACTCGCTGCTACGACGAAGTCGATTTCCGAGATGACATCAACTTCTGAGCTTGTGCTGGTGCTATCGGCTTCAAAAGCAGGATAGGTGGTGGTGGAGAAGGGATTAAAGATCTTCTTGGTGGCTGTGAAGGCGATGACAGAGGTGGAGATCTTCTGGTGGATGTGGAGATGACGATGGAGGAGGTGGAGAGCTTTTGGGTGGCTGTGGATGCGTTGGTGTAGGAGGCGGAGATCGTCTAGGCACGTCCGACGACTCCGAACTAGACTCAGACTCATATGTGTCTTCGCCAAACAATATGTCGCGCTTGCACCACATGACATAATAGCCTACAGTATTTTGAGAGCCTCGTTTCCCCCGCATCTCCAGGATAATCCAGGTTACTTTTATGGTATTTATGTATTACACTGTCCACGTGTACCCTGGCATATCCCTGTGGTATTGGACAACCGTTGAAGAGGGTCCCTTTCACCCAATGCTCAGCCAGACCCCTAGCCACCATGGTGGGGACACTCAAGACTGGGACGACAAGCTCGCATGGTGTGCTTTCTGTGATGTCATCCACATGGTGACGGATTAAGGTTTCTCCTAAAAGCCCCGTGGACGCGCAGCTGCTCCAGGGACCACCAGGCTTGGCATCAAAGCATAGCTGCTTTGATGACTAACACGTCCTACTTTGATTGCCGCCTGGCTTGCTGCATAGCTGCTTCTATTTTGGCATCAACCATCCATCTCTCCTCTGCAAGTTCTTCTTTTAGAAAGGCCATCATTTCTGACATATTTTCTTTTCTTCGTTTCTTGTAAGTGTCGGCGTTTTGTTCAAATCTGACCTTAAAAGGCCTCAAACCCTTGCCACGTGTGCGACCAGTGTGCTCCTTATTTTCCAGAGCCAAGGTTAGCTCGCCGTATCCCTATCTACCTAGAAAGTGCCCTGGGAACACTAGATGTAGGCATCTCTAATCTTCTATGTGACTTCCAGTTCTTGTTTGCTTTTGAAGCATAAGCTTCCATCAGTCGTATGAGTCACCCCTCTCCCATACAGGTAGTTCTTCACTCGTGGAATCTACTCAGCCATCACAGGTGTGACACCGCTTTTAGTTACATCTTCTTCCATCTTCTCCCACTCGTCAAGTTTCTTCACGTACCCGCGCGAGCCGGTTCAGTGGGGGTATAAGTTATTCTAGGAGTTGGCCTTATTTGCTTCACTTATCTTTTTTGCTTCCTCCGAATCCCTGTACTTCACAAAATCATTCCAAAAAGCTTTCATCATCGGATAATCATCCTAGTATGGCTTTCGCCCCTTCAAGTGATAATCTTTGTACAATTTAGCTTGAAAATTCTAAAAAATTCTGCCCATTATGACCTAAGGCTTGATGCTTCACTATGTCCGTGTTGCGTTCCCCAGGGTACTCGAACTTTTGCGACAACTTGCCCCACATGAAATCCTTGATGGTTTCGGGAACCACCCACTTGTCACCTCGTTTGCCTCTGCATGTTCTATAAGTGATTGTGATATGGTCCCTTACGAGACACCCGCATGCTATCTTGAATGGCCCGAGCACATCTAAAGGTTTTATGTGCTCCCCAGCTGAATCGACCTCCGTGATGAAAAAACGTCCCTCAAGCATCTTGCTGAGACCTCGACCATGCCTAACTCCTTCGAACGACTGACCATCCACCACAGCATTAGTGGTCAGAGATGAGAGCGCATCATCAGTGATCGGACCCTTTGGAGCATTAGTTTCAGGTTGAGGTATGCATTCGAGCTTCACTCCTGAGCATCATCCGAAACTGGACCCTAGTCAGAGGAGGGGCCTTGTATCAGGGGGTATGTTTGTGGGCGGCAACTTGATTTTGTACGAGCCATTCCTACATAAATATTTTTATCTATTCAAATTTCTTGCAACATCGACATTAACATATATAACACCCATAACATTGATAGAATTCACGACAAACTTATAAAGGTAAACTTGGAGCATGAAAAAGTGACGTCGAGTGTACAAGGGGATGTGTAATGGTTTACATTTTCTACATCATTCACTTGAACCTCAAACCAAGCGATATATTGTTGGGTGACAACATGGTGCTAAAAAGACCTACTGTAGTTTCAATAATGGATAAACGGCGAGGCTTGGTTGGGCACATGGAATAAATTACAAGGATCAGGTTGAACAATTTCAACATATGGACTTCTAGTTGAATAATTTAAACCCACATTAATCTAGCAGATAATTGAAACCAAAATAAAATCATTGTTGTCTTACAAGCATCGACTTTAAGTTGTTAAACTAAATACAAAATGGACAACAACAGTTACAAGACCAAGCAATCGATCTAATTCGTGACCACAATCCAATCTCCAAAAGTAACAGATGGATTTTCCTTTTCTGATAACTAAAATAGGAAAAGGATAAATTTTAGTAACACCAATGCAAAGTCCAGCTTGAACTTTCAAGTTAGATCAGAATCAATCATTCATTCAACATGAGCATTAACAAAAAGTGAACTAGAAGATGAAAGCAACTAGTTACATAGCATGGAGAACTATGGGAGCATGAAAGCAAAGTATTTAATTAAACATATCCTAACAGAGTACAAAACACATATTGATCAGCTCCATACAAGCATTATACGTTCAAATTACGCATCAGATTCACTCGGCAACCACTAGTACTCATTGCTATCATTGCCTGTCGTCAACCTCTCAGGAACATTGTAGTCATAAGGAACAACGTAGTTTAGGTCCATGCTAGAATATGCATCATCCCCTTCAAGGTGGCCAACATCTTGACGGTTCAGCAACTTGGCCGATTGAATGGTCAACTTCTAAAGGCTGCTCACTACCTCCTCAAGTTGGAGTAAAAGCTAGTTTGTATCCATGCAGCACTTGCAAAAACATGGATCAAAGCTTTCATTAGCTATCTTTCTCAAGTCTACAACTATATCACCGATCTTTTCGATGGTCCACGCCTATCCATCAGTCATTGTTCCGCAACCATCCAAAAGAAGCATCTTTTATCTGAATCTTATAGGAAAACAACAAATTTTTAGTTAACAAGGATAGGATAACAAATAACAAGGATTGACATTGCAAGAATCACACAATTCCATATAGCTCTCCAATTTGAAAGACACATAAACATAATAGGCTGAGTATGCATATATGCTTGCCTTGATCACATAATTCATCAATGACCAGCTCGGATTCAATCATGTGCACAGGATCAACGCTCTCCGGTTCGTCGGTCTCTAAAAGAACGAAATGGTTATCATAAGGATGAGTCTTGTACCAAGTCAAGTATTTTTTTTCCTGTAAACTACAACTGAAATGATGAACTTTGGTTTTGGATTCATTTCGTTTGGAGTTATATATAGTTAATTCTATGCAAAAGGACAGTCCAAAATTTCTTTACTACAAACAAATTGAAATTGAATAGAAATGGATTTATGTGCTTGGCTGGTGGTGGACAAACAACAACAAATTTAGATCATATGCATTTTTTGCACCAAAATTCAAGTGCAAACTACTAGCTTGTTGTCAATTTTGAAATTGAATAGAAGTGCCTGTACGGATGTATGGACATATAAAATTTTACACACATTAGCTTAGAATCATCAAGATGATGTCTCTTTATCCAGGAACCTAATAAACACACATTAAGATATCTCAAATCTAACTAGCTAGGCTAAAATGTCACCCAAAACATGTTTCCTAAATAATCGTAAGACAATAGTCATGACACATTCCTTTATGTTAACAACCTAGCCACATCCTACATATGATCATACATACTGAATTTGTGAGGAAATCCAGTGCGAATTTGTTGGAGCAACATTAGAAATTTGAGTAAACCAAGCACTAGCGAGCATAAGTAGATTTGAAATAGCATACTAGTTACCATACTGTTCCATACAGACTAGACTATTCAACTGAACAAGTCATTGCTGAAGGTGATATGCCCTAGAGATAATCATAGAGATGATTGTATCACACATCTATGTTCATGTACTTCTGAGTAATGTGTTATTCCAAGAATAACTATCATTTAATTTGGTTAACAAGTATGTGATTTGTTCATAAAACTCTTTGTTTATATCATGATGTTATTCTTAGTCGATCTCTGGTCATATATCATTGTGATGATACATAAGAATGGTACATATATTGATCGATGATCACGTCATTGATCATAGGTATAGAGATGCCAGATCAATAATACAAACATTTATATTGAAGAATATAATGTTGGATAGACCCACCTTGAGATACTTTTGGGATTGTTATTATGATGTGCCATCAGTTGTTATCTCAAATGGTGTACCTGCAGGATCCTTAGACCTGAGATTGTCATTGATACCTAGAATGTTTAGTGATATACTTTGGGGTTGCCAAACTCTATTCTATAACTGGGTAGTCGTAAAGGTAGTTTTCGAATTTGTCATGAAACATGTCGTGGGGTGTGAGCAATCAAGATGGAATTTGTCCCTCCTTGATAACAGGAGAGATATCTTTGGGCCCCTCGAGGTAGTTGGATTGAGAAAATGCATGCCATGCCAATATGATTTAAGAGTTAATCATGATATATCCACTACTTGATCGAGTGAATGATAGAGCTATCACAAGGGTGGCACGTATCTCTCCTTGAGCTTTATTGGTATCATGAGGCGAAGGGATCAGTGCATGTGTATATCAAGGTTCAGTCGATATGATCTTTTGTGTATACTCGGGAGTCAACATGTCCTGCTAGGCACCGCTATTGATTTCGGTTTGGAAAGAGTTTCCGAGTCGTAGCAATTTGGACATGAACCTAACAGGTCACACACTTAATGGTTGGAACAAATCATGCGAATTGGATTCGTATATGAGTTTGATTGGATTGTGATCCATGAGGTGTTAGAGTCCTAAAGGGCTTCCAACTTATGAGCCCATTAGAGAGCTCTATTTAAGGAGAGGCATGGGGTGGGGCGTGGTGAGGTTGAGCCACTTGAAAACCCTAGAGCTTTCCACACGATCTCCCAAAACCCTAGCCGCGAGCGAGATGCTAGCACATTGGCGCTCGACATTTCTGCCCGATACATGTGGATACCGTAGAGGTGCTACTGCTATTTTGGCGCTGATCTTCTTGGCGAGTTAATCATGAAGTGTTCGGGACTGGTTGCCGATTGTGACGCACTGGTCAACAGACCTGCTCGTCTGGTCATGGAGCACAATGCGACCACTCGGATCTAGTCGGATAGAACGACACGACCACTCAAAACTGGTTGAGGCCGCGATAGACATGATTGGGAGCTGGTCGAGAAACTGGTCGAGGAGCACGACCACCTGCTCGGAGTTGGTCGAGCGTGACCACCTGTACGGGGCTAGTCGTGGATCTGATCGGGAAGCTGTTTAAGGAGTTTGATGCACACGATGTTGGAGCAGCGTACTCCAACTCTTCTTCTGCTACACTGCGCGTCGAGTGGTAACGATCTATGATCTCCTACTAGCTTGGTTTCCTCGGTGATTGCGGTAGAAAATTTTTGTTTAAGACTAGCGTAGCCTACCTGTTCCCCAACAATTGCAGCACTAGCACTTGCGAAGTATGATTCATGGGATACACCCTACCAGACAATACACTGAGAAGTAACAGTGGCTAACACACCTCGTTTGCCATCCACAGATTGTGGCACAAAGATGCTATGCATAGTTGGAATCACTCGCTGGTCATTGAACAAGCTAATCCACTTCTTGAAACTAACCCACAGATCATTGGACAAGCTAATCCACTCCCAATATATAAATCAAAAGCCCTTGGGTAAGCCAATCCACTCTAAATACTTAATTCAAATGTCATAAGTCAATCCACACTCTCTTAAGCCTAAATCACATCCCATTGAAGCCAAGATCCATACGGGAACAACACACATAACTGCAAATGTCACACCAATCACACCGCATGCCTACACAAATCGTGCTTTGGAAACCAAAACCTAACCATAACCACAGATTCAATGACTACACAAATCTTGCCTTGGAAACTCAATCCTACAGGGACAACGGGGAGGCAGTGTTGGCTCTGGGGATGGCGATGGGGATGGTGTTGGCTCCGTGGGTGGCATTGGCTCTGGAGGTGGTGGCGTTGGGGAGGCAGCGGGCCTCCGAGGATGGTGGCATTAGGGAAAGGGACGGGGACGGCGGGGAGGCGACGTCGGCAACAGGGATAGGGATGGCAAGGAGGCGACATCAATGACGGGGACATGGACAAGGATGGGGACAACGGGGTTCTGATCGATGATGTTGGGGAGACAGCTGGAATAGGCGAGCTTGCAAAGGAGGAATGGAGAGGTAGCTGCTAAGTTTGACTTATATAGGGATAGAGTATCAGTGCCAGCTGTGGTCTACAATCAGCACTGATACTAGTATTAGTGCCGGTTGTAGACCCCAACCAGCACTGATACATGGACTATCAGTGTCGGTTGTAAAATTTAGCCAGTACTGATATTTGGGCTATTAGTGTCGGTTTTTCCCTATAACTAGCATTGATATTGTTTTACTTTTTTTGGCAAAACATTTTGTTGTATATCTAGGTCTGTAATTTATCTAATATTGTCTAATTAGGTTTGTCATTTATTGTATGCTAGGTATTTATTTTATATTAGATTTATATTTTGTGTAGTACATATTCATTACTTAAGGCAATCTATAACTATTATACAATAGCTTTATTTGTACTAATTAAAGGATAAATAAGAGCTGTAAACTTTTTACTTAATACAAATAAAGCATATTCTTAATTAATACACATCCTTGATACAAATTATAGCAAATCCTAAATTAATTATTACATCAAAGCTTCTTTCATTTAACGACTATAGCTTCGTTATGATTGCAGCGTATGTAGGTAGGTTCCTCAGTGTCGTCAATGAGAGGTAGGTCGACATTCTCTCTAAAAGGAGGTAGGTCGTTGAATTAATTGTAGTCTTCCTCGTCGATGACATCCTCAACACCAACAATCTTTCTTTTTCCTTGAAGAACCACATGATGTTCCTCCTTGTTAACTGGGTTCATGTCCTTTACATAGAAGACTTGAGTAACATCTTTGGTAAGCACAAATGGTTTTTCTCTGTATCAGACGAGTTTGAGGTTGACGGTAGTCATACCGTACTTGTTGGTATTAACTCCACCTGGGAGTCTAACCCATTGGCACCGGAACAGGGGGATCTTCAACTATTCTCCATTTAGAAGCTCCCAAATCTCCACTATGAATCCATAATAGGTCTCCATATTGCTATCGCGGTCGTAGGCATCAATACGGAACCTCTATTTTGGTTAGTGCTTTTGTTGTCTTGTACTATCTTATAAAATATATAGCCGTTAATGTCGTATGCTTTGTATGTATAAATCGTAGTTGACGACCATTAGCCAGCATTTCCAATAGTGCATCATCCGTATCTTTATCCATCATGTATCTACATAACCAACTGCTGAAATTATCTCCGTACTCTCTTGCAATCAAATCCTCTTACTTTGTTGGATTTGTGGATTGTAGCATTTGCGCGTGCTTATTAACATACAGGTCCACTATAATTGATTCTTGCAAAACTGCGAAATGTACTTGGGTGAATGAAGCATAATAATTGTAACGAATTGTATTATGACCTAGCGTCCCTTTCCCCTTAAGCCTTCCCTCATGGCGAGGTACATGCTTACCAATTGCTTTTAGATCCATGTAGTTGACGACGAACTCAATGGCCTCCTTCGTTCCCTAGCCTTGGGATATGCAACCTTCCGGCTGACCTTGATTATGAATAGATTTCTTTAGAATTGACATGAACCTTTTGAAAGGATACATCTGATGCAGAAACATGGGCCTATCAAAAGGATACATCTGATGTAGAAACACGGGGCCTAGATACTTTATCTCATGCACGATGTGAACAATGAGATGGGGAATTATGCCAAAAAATGATGGAGGGAAAATACTCTCAAGCTGGCATATATTATGGATCATGTCTTCCTGTAGCTTTGTTAGTTTGCTCAGATCGATGACCTTCTGTGAAATTACGTTGAAAAATGAACACAACTTTATGATTGGACCTCAGACCTTATCTGACAAAATACCTCTAATCACAACAACAAGCAACTATATCATCATCATGTGACAATCATGGGACTTCATGCCAACTAACTTCTCAGTTTGTTCACTAATCTCTTTACGTTGGAGGAGTAACTGGTCAGAACTTTGATTTGATGCAAGCAACTGCACAAGCTAATTTTCTGTTCCTCGCTCAAGGTGTAGCAAGCCGTGGGAAGTTCGTTGTCCCCATTGCCTAGGATTTTAGGATGCAGAATTTTCCTTAGCTTCATATCTTCCAGATCCAACCATGTAATGAGTGAATCTTTTGTTTTGTTAGGTATGTCTAGTAAGGTACCAATTAAGCTGTCAAACACGTTCTTCTCTGTATGCATGACATTGATTGCGTGTCGGACTGTCAAGTGCTTCCAATAAGGTAGGTTCCAAAAAATTGATCTCTTCTTAAACATAGGAGCGAGTTTTCTAGTTAGGAATTTTGTATTGTCTTTCCCCTTTCCAAGGACAACTCTAAGTGTGAATCTTCGGAGCTCAACAAGTGTGAACCTTCAAACCTCGACAAGTCTCCACTATCCCATCAAAAGCTCTTTTATTCCTGTGGTACGGGTGATCCGGGCACAGAAACTTACGGTGACCCATGTAGAATATTTTCTTACAGTTCTTCAGCCACAACCCCCCTATTTCATCCAAACACCATACACATCCATTGTAGTGTAACACCTTGGTTTTCAATTTTTGCAAATTCCTAAAATTTTCTAGAATTTAATTAGGGTTTAAATAAATAGAATAGGATACAACCTATTTTATAAATTAAATCGAATTTGGCATAGGATATATTTTGCTTGAAATGTGTTTCATGCTGGAGTTAGGCATTTAGGGTTTTATTGGTTTTTGTTGGCTTTTATTTGGAGTTGTTTTGCTCTAGTATAGAAAAGATTAGAAATAGAAAAAAAGAAAGGAAAATAAACCTAATCTACCCAGGTCGTTTTCCCTTCCTTCTGTCACACCCGGTTTAAAGACCAAAACCAGATGTAAACTATATGTATGCCAGGATCAGTTATTCATACATATAGCGACTTCATTAGTGTAACAGACACAGTGTTTCTTATTACAACGCTAGAATATTACAAAATGACCACCCACGGGTCTAAAGAAAAGAACACCACAGCGGAAAAAGGGAACGGCACAGCCCCAAACCAACAGGCAGCCGACCGAGAGGTTCCACAAGCCTAGAACTCGGCGCCATCCTCGGGGAAGTCATCCTCAGGAAAATCTTCAAATGCGTCACCTTCTGAAACAGCAAGCGTGAGTATTTCCAATACTCAACAAGTGGGGGAAAACAAATGAATCTACTATGGTGGCTTGAGACAAGGTTTTCCTAATCTAGGGTTTCATTTGCATAAAAGCTGGTTTTTAGCCCTGAACTACGGAAACAAATTTTTATTTTAACCGAGAAAAGATGTACCAAAGGTCTTCTTTAACCTCCGGGAATTCAACCCAATTCCCAGACCAAGAAAAACACCCACCCCGACTAATCATGCGAGGGTCCAGGCTGCTCATAACCGTGAGCACGGCTGAATATTCAGTTTGACACTCTGCAGAGTTTGTGCACTTTACCCACGAGTCGTGATCTTCTCTGTTGCCGGCACCTGATGGTACCTTACACACTTCCGGGGTGTGCGCCAAGAGATCACTACGAGGCTTTTCCAGAGAGTCTCCCAGAATGCACTTGCCCACTGAGGTTTCACCGCCGTACATAAGCGGAGTAACCCTCCACCCCAGAGGCCCCCTCTTGTGCCGGGTAGAATCGGGAAGTAACCCTTCCTTATCTACACATCCGATTGGCTCATACAACCCTGGGAGAACATCTAGTTACTAGGCCAAGCCGTACCATATTGGTCTCGTGGTTGCCTTGTTTGCCATGGGTGTTCGCTCCACGAACCGGTCCTTAAAATGGTCTGGGCAAGACCTCCAATAACCCCATAAGGGTATACTACCCAACAACCAAACAACCAACCATGTCGGGAAAAGTACCCCTTTCTTGCCCAGAACCCCAATTATCTCCGTTGTTAACTCCCTTAACAACATTAATTTTCCATGATATTCTTCCTATATCAATTTTTAGTTCATAACTCAAGATTCATCATCCTACACGCTACATGTTCATCTAAAGCATGGCTAAGCATAAACATGATGATCTGGTATGGATAAAGCACCTATTTCTAACACTAGTATTTGCTATACTACCCATTTGTAAAACAGCATGCATATTTTGAGAAAGACTACTTGATGTAAAACCTGGGTTTGCAACATGGTCAAGACACTTGCCTTCGTCGAAGTGTTGCACAGGTCCTTCAAAATCTTCTTCTTGAAAATTGCCAAACTCCTGGACTGAATCGTCTACACGAGCACACAATCTAACATGAGAACAGTACACCAAACATTCCTAAAACTAGAGAAAAACCCTATAAACAGATTCTACACGTCGCTACGAGAATATGAGCGCAAAGATCGCCTAAATCGGAGCTACGAGCAAAAAGTTATGAGCTTTTGAAGTTCCAGGGGCTATTCTGCAAATTATTTGAATTTCAGAGAATTACCGAATTATTTTTATACTGAAAATCCTATTTATTGCACCTGCTGACGTCATAATTAAAAAGAAATGCTACTGGAAAACATGTGAACCGGGTCCACGGGCCGTGGACCGGAGGGAAGGCCCTTGGTCCACCAGGCCGTGATGGACCAGAGGGGCTGACAGCCCAGCACGGCGGCGGGCACGGCGGGAGCCGCCGGACTTGGCCGAGAATCAGGCTCCGGTGGCCGGTATGCTCCGGTGAGCGGCGGAAAACGATGAGGGTGAGCCGGCGAACTTACCCCGAGCAAAAGGAAGACCGGAGAGCTGTCGGGGTGACCGGCCGACGACAAGGACGATGGTGGCGGTCGGTGCTGCGGTAGAAGGGGAGTTCCGGCGCCCGAACAACGACGGCGACCCGAAGAATCGGCTCTGGATGGTCCTGCAGGTCCAAAGGAGCGGTTAGCTCAGCCGGAGAGGGCACGCACGCGATGGGCGACGACGGCGGCGCACCTCACCGGAGCCGAAGAAGAGAAGGGGGCGGCGACGGCGTTCCGAGCGGAAAAATGAGGCGCGAGCGGGTGGGCGGCGTGCGGGACCTCGCCGAGGTGGTAGAGGGCGGCTTAAATAGGGGAAAACGTGAGCGGGGTGGCCGGAATTTGAAGGGGGAGGGGCGGCGGCCATGGCCTTAATGGCCGGCGGTTTCTTGCAATCACCGCGCAATAGAGAGGGAGAACGAAAGGGAAACAGCCGGGGAACGCTTGGTGGAGCTTAAGGGTTTGAATTCGGCGGTTACAGGGAGAGGAGAGGGCACCGAGAGAGAGAATTGGCCGGCGGCCATTGAAGCACGAGCGTGGCCAGAGGAAGGAGAAGAGGAGCCGTCAGCTTGGCTCGGCGCAGCCGGCTTCGACTCGGGGCTCAGCGGGCCCACACGGCAGCGAGAGCGGGCGCTGTCTCAGGACTTCGGTGGGCCGACTCGGGGAAAGGGGAGGTCGGCGGCCCACGCGGGAGGGAAGGAGAAGGGGGGAGGGGGGGTTTGGGCCGAGGGAGAAGGAGGATTCGGCCCGAGAGCGCTTTCTGATTTTCCAAAACTTTTTCCAATTGAATTTCAACAAATTTTCCAATGGGGTTTTAAAGCGGCGAAACCTAGCGAAATTTTGCAAACTTTTTCAACCCAATAAAACCTTATTGCATCTACAACGGCATGAATGCAAACAAACAATTATCCTAGGCCATGTTAATTTTAGAAATTAATTTCCTATTGAGCTAAGTTGCAACACCTAAGTTAATTCTAAGAAAGTTTTAAATTATTGCAAAAATTTGAATTTTTGGGTGTTACACCTTCTTCTCGGCCCAACCCTCTCTCCCTCACCCGTACCGTTCCCTTTCCTGGTCTACTGGCCTGACCCGAGTTGCTCCCTTCCTCCATCCGTTTGGGCTACGCCACATCCCTGCGTTCCTGGCCCAGCTTTGCAGCCAGCCTGCCAGCTCCAGTAGCCGCTCGCGCCTTTCTGTGTTCCACCTCTTGCTATCGATCGCACCCGTGTTGACCTGCCTTCATTCGTGCCACTGATGGGTGGGACCCACTTGTTGGATCCGTATCTGACCTGGAGACTACCACGCCGTGGAGTCAAATCGTGCCATCATGCTACCCCGCGCCTAATCCAAGGGGGAGATCTTCTAGAAGCTTAGGGAATCGAGTCTATATGATCCCCACATCTGGTTGCCACCTTATCCCTTAGCGAATCACGTTTAAACGAGGAAAGTCAAGCTCAGATTCTATCCGCCATCGTCGAACCCTAATCAAACTCCTCCCAACCTCTTCGAGCTTGCTACCTATAAATATGTGCCCTTATGCCTTCCTCGAAGCACGCCACACCTTTTCCCTAACTTCCCGTTGAGAAATTGACATCGTAGCACCCTATCCATGTAGCTCCACCGCCTGAAGTCACCACTGCTCGTCACCAAGCCACTCCAGTGGTCCACTACCCCTACCTACAATGTTGCCGAGTTGCTCGAGCTCTCGTGCCTCTGTTTCGCCGCTCGCCGGAGTCTTTAACCGCTGGAACCCAATCCCGGCGAATGTTAAGTTTTCCGCCACCGCACCCGAGCCGTCACTAGCTCTTGGTCTATGGTGAGCAGCGTGAGCCGAGTCCACCCTTTCCCAGTCGCCGTGTCTGTGCATCTGGTCCATGAGCCAAGACCGTTAGATCTAGATCCAATGGCCCAGATTAATCTGAGAATTATTAATTTGTTTTTCCTTTTGAAAACAGTCTTTAATCTTTACTGTGCAATAAACCCCTGTGCTGACGCAATAATTCAAGGTTTTCTAGTATAAAAACAATTCCAATAGATTCTAAAATTCATGGTAATTTTGCATAAAATCTCCTATTTAGTAAAAAGCTCATAACTTTTTTGACCTAGCTCCTTTTTCAGCGATTCTTGCACCATTAGATTCATTTTTTAGGGCTCTATCTTCTTAGATAGGTTTTTTCTTATTGTTTTTTGTTTTGTGTACTATTGTTAGTGTATTTATTTTGTGTGCTTTGCTAGTAATTGTGTGATTAGACAACAACGCCCTGGATCAGTTTGAGGAACGTCAGGATTAGGAGTTAGAGTACACTGAGCAGCTGCAAGGAGAAGGCAAGTGTCATTGATTATCTTGAACCTATGTTTTTTTAAAAAAATTACAAATTACATGCAGCATCAACTTGATGGGTAGTCACCTATGTTAGGGTTTACCTAGATATTCCCTTATCATTCATTGAAACCTAAGTGGTTTATGGTTAGGTGTCTTTTATGGGTAGAAATGCTTAGCCATACTGTTGAGAATGTCAGGAATTGTCTTATACTTAACTAATGATCACATGTAACAATGATGACAAATATGATGATGAATTTGATATAGCTACATAGAACCTTAGGCCTTGAGCAAAGTGGTGTTTATGATTTGTCATGGTTATGTTATTGATTAATATTTGCTCAAGTAACCTAAATAAGGGCTGATTCATGGAGTGATAACCCAAGAAGTGACATACCAACCACGAGGCCGATATGGGTAAGGCTTGGCAAACTAGTCAGAGTTCTTTCCAATGTGTGTCGGGTTAGTACAAAAGGGGGCTTCTGGGTTGGAAGGAAATTGTGTAATCCTTGACGATGAAACCTAGTGGGCAGATTTATACTGAATTAGGCTCTGGTTAGTGGAAAATGTCATACGGTGATTTCTTGACGGCACACCACTGACGTGTGTTAAGTATTTCGCGAACATGGCAACATGAAATTCACAAACTCGTGGGGAAAGCTGGACAACCTCTGCAGAGTGTAAAATTTGATATATCAGCCATGCTCACAGTCATGAGAGACTTGGATCCTCACATGATTAGTTGGTTTTGGATATGGTGTTGGAATGGTCATGGTTATGGTATGGCAGTATTGGTGGTACTAAATGATTATGGTTTGTAAGGTGGGTAACCTTATGTAATAGTTATTGGGTCATCTGGGTTACATTCACTTAATAACTGTTTAGTGCTTTTTAATTACATTACTGTTCTTTACTTGCATTTATGCAAATACACTATGTGTTAGCTTATTCTTGTTAAAAGTCTGCATGTCATTACTTTACCACTCTTGCTGAGTACTCCATGTGCTCACCCTTACTATCTCCCAAAATACATATGCTTCTTAGTGGAGGACTTTGAAGATTTTCAAGACAACAACTTAGTGTACTAGGAGCATGTCTTCCGGTCGGTGCCTGTGGAGTTGCTTGGTCGCTGATGCTTTCTTTCCACTGTCGTCATTTAGTTCAGTCATTTGGTTAATAGAGTTGTTTAGGTGAAGTCTTTTTGTAAGAGTTAAACGGTTGTAAGTTAAAGTATTACTTTTATTACTTCACCTGTGATGTCTTTATGTGTATTAAACTTCCTAGGCACACATAAACCGCACTTGATTTTGTCCGGTAAAATTGGGTGTGACATGTAACCTTTTAAAATCTTTCCCGATAGGTTAGCAAGAGCCAGCAATCTTTGATCATTATGAATAGCATTGTGCGTAGGATGAAATGCTCGTGTTTGTATTCATCCCACACCTATACACCATCTTTCCATAGTTTAAGGAGATGTTCAAGCAATGGTTGGAGATACACATCGATATCATTGCCAGGTTGATTCGGCCCACTGATTAGCAAAGGCATCATAAGGAACGTTCACTTCATACACAACCAAGATGGAAGGTTGTAGATACAGAGAGTCACGGGTCAAGTGCTATGACTATTGCTTATGTTGTTGAAAGGATTCATCGCATCCGTACTCCACCCAAACCTTATATTCCTCACTTCAGCTTTGAATTCCTTGTATTTTATATCAAAGTTCCTCCATTCCATTCCATCAGCAGGGTGTCTAATCATTCCGTCTTTCTCACGCCCTTCGGCGTGCCATCGCATCAACTCAACATTCGCTTTGTTGGCAAACAATCATTTTAGACGGGAGATTATAAGGGAATACCAAACCATCTTAGCAGGGGGTCTTTTATCCTTACTCTTCTTCCCTACGTCATCGCTACCGATATCGTCAGTATTGCACTTGTACCATGATGCATCGCAAACGCGATACGCTTCCAAGTTTGCATCTCCATTGCAAAACAACATGCAGTCATTTCGCTCTACTTCCAACCCCAATGGGCAGACAATCTGCTTGGCGTGGTATGTATTTTAAGGCAACTTGTTGCCCTCTAGAAGCAAGTCCCTCAAGAATCGTAACAACTCATTGAAGCCCTTATCAGACCAATCATTGCTAGACTTCATTAGTAGCAATGTTAGCACAACATGCAGCTTGTTGTGCTCTTTCCTACAGCCCAAGAACACCGGTGTTTTATAGTCCTCCATCATGCGCTAGAACTTTTCTTGTTGCCTGTCACTGATGAAGTCTCCCTCTGCATTGCACAACATTTGGGCTAGTTTCACCTTTTTAGAAGCTATAATCATATTTCTACATATTTTATAATCTTTCAGTCCATTAAACAATACAAAAGATATTCATTTCATCATTTCTCCATTATTCTGAAAATCTAATTAACCTCAAATAATTTTCCTACCCAAGTCTATCTAGCTTCTCTCTATTTTTTGGGTCTTGGGCCTGCTTGACCGGATCAAAATGCAATCAAGCTATAGTAGAGGATGAGGGGATTGGCTTTGACCCGATGTTGATCAGCTGCCGGCGATGAACGGAGGTGAGGTCTAGCCGGGGAGTGGTACCAGGTGGACCAACGCGAGGAGAGGAACACATTTGAGGGGTCAATGCTGACATGCACGCTGGCAAAAGGGCTCGTCGACAATAATGGCGGCAGCGACATTCTGAGAGGATGGCGACGACTTGATCCGACGAGGAAGAGAGAGAAGGGAGGAGCGCATGAGCTACTTAAGAAAGAGGGGGATGCCACCACGAGTTCGGCCTGCTCGGAGACTGGCCAAAGGTGGCTGTCAGCATGAAGGTGGAGGAGGAGCTCGAGGTGCCCGGGCGGAGAAGGAGAGGGCACGGGCGAGCTCCTCGTCAGCCTTCTGCATGAGGGAGGGGTCGAGGGCGAGGTCCAGGCGCAACTTCTCGTCAAGCTTTCCCCAAGTGCAAGGTTGAGCACAAATGGTGGGAGCCGAGCTCTCTGTTCTATTCATGTTAGGGGGAGAAGAAGGCGCTGTTGTATCAGTGCTGACTTATGATTACTAGTTGGCAATGAAGTATCAGTGCTGGTTTATTCCAAAAGCCAGCACTAATATTGAGTATCAGTGCCGGTTCAACTCAGCTTGATCCTTGATCGAGTGCAGAAGTTATGAACCGGCACTGATACTTTATTACTGCCGGTTCTATCATAACCGACACCGATGGGGCCTTACGGATGACAATTTCTATTGTAGTGTACTCACATGACCGAGCTATTGCTCTCTTCCTTCATTTTCAATAAAGACTGTAGGACCAAGATAGATGACTAGAGAGAGGTGAATGGACGCCTTACAAATTTCTTACGAAATAGATGGCTTACTCCCTGTTCACCTAACGCTCCTCAAAAACGCACAAACGGAAGTGTAAAGTTTAGAGAGACAAAGAGAGAAAGAAAGTTCCAAGGCAACATGACTCTACAGATGGAATATGAACCATAGGCTCTATTCAAAACCATTCTATATGTCTTTGTGCACAAAAGCTTGAAACTTGAATGAAGAACAAAACAACAAGACAAACACCGAAAAAAGCAACTCTCCAAGTTGATGGTCTAGAGGCAAGGGATTCAAGACCCTCTCAAATACATGAGTATATGAATGTTATGCCTCTAGCAACAAGAAGAATTACTTCACAAATGTGAAAAAACCGCAGCTCAAAAAGAAAAAGGAAATCACAACTGAAAAAGAAAAACTTGTAAACTTGCAAGGGAACTAATAGAGAGAGACTAGAAGGAGGAGAATTCAAGTATATGCAAAAACATAAATCCTCCCATGGTTTTGAGGCCCAATCGTGAAACCCTCTGCAGCTTCTCAAAGCGTGCCTCGCTACTTGCTTACACTTTAAGCAAGTGCTCTGATGTCGACACGTGTACTCCGCCTTGTGATCCTGACCACCAGCAAGTCTCTCCCACTCTTGATCCCTCAGGCCGCCTTGTCACTTGCACAGGTATCTCTTTCACTTGACTTTGTCAACACGTCATCATCATCCTCTGTTTTATGCTTTGCTTGACCTCCACGTGTACAGTTAGGATCACCCTTAACTCTGTCCAGCCTCCTTGATCGTTCGGCATCAAGCACCCGCTTAGCCCTAATCACCCGTCGTCGACCACCAAATTTCATCCGTCATCTGCACACCATGAGACAAGCAAACACATTTCTCCAACTCCAACTCCAGTTAGTCCATAATCAAAATGCTTAAACCAAGCTCAAGCAATCCAAACCTCGATAAGCCAAATTGACAACCTTGTCAATCACTCATCACATATAAACCAAGGCACCTTCAACTTGGTTTCTCAATCTCCCCCTTGATGACTGCATTGACAACACCTCAAAGCATAAAGATTTTTATTTGAAGAAGATAGGCTCATCCAGGTGACCAAAAAGTCAAGAAAGAGCAAAAATATATCACTTGGTATAAGAAAAGTTGCATAAGGCCTAAGAGATGCAAAGATAATCCAAAAACCTCAAAAGAGCAATAACAAGTCAAAAACACAAAATCAAATGATACCCTTGATGAATGCACATTTTTCATTTATGCAAGATTTTTCTTTAATTTGGTGCAAAATTTTCATTTCTCCCCTTTTTCATTCATTTCTTCCCCTTTGGTAATGCAAATATCAAGGACAAAACATTATGAATTGCATGAACATGTAATCCTAATGAGCTTTCACAAGTATACCACAAGCATTAAGAACTAGTCAACTTAAATCTCAAACTAGGCAAACAAGCATTCATGATACGGCTTTGCAAATGCTCACATATGAAATCAAGACTTAGTTAGATCAAGTGATTTAAAACAAAATTGAGCAATTAGGCACATTTCTTTCATTTTTATCCTAAAGTTGCTTCTTATCCAAGCAAAGTGTCACACGACTAGGTACGGCAAACACCTTGAGGCTTCAAGACAACTGTATTGGATCACATTTTAGAAAAAGATACTTAATTTCACAAAATTATTCACATTTTCACAAAGAATCAAGTTTTCACATTATCAAGTCAAGTAGTGTCTTTACGACACAAGAAACACATGAGCTAAACATGATCAAGTCAAGTAGTGCCTTTCCCCCAAGGTTCTATCATGAGCTAAACATTTGATAAAGATAAAAAAAACATAGTGCAATATTCCCCAATCCACTGACTTGCACCAAGAAGCCTAGAGCAAGATATTCATCAAACTAGCCTTAACACAAGCATTGACTAAGCCAAAGCAATTACGAATATGGTGATCAAGAATGCAGCATTTTATAGTCTACATGATTCATAAAATTGCCAAATTTCATCTTAAGGAAATCTAGCTTGCTTGAAATGTTTCATGTCAAAGCATCAATAGGAATCTAAGATTAAAAACTTGCTCCGCACAACTACTCAACTTAGTCCAAATTCAAGTCTAGCAATAAAAAATGCTAAAGATATACAAGTCAAAGCTCAACTACTATGATTATCTTACATGATATGATGCAATGCAAATACAACAAAAATAAGATAGAGTATATACAAAGACAACTCCTCACACAATACCATAAGGATGGCACACACCAAACTCTCCCCTCAAATAGAAAAATCTAGTAGCATCTAAAGGCTTGATGAAGATGTCGGCTAGCTGGTGTTGGGTATCAATGTATTTCAAGTCTATATCCCCTTCTCATTGTGGTCTCTCAGAAAGTGAAATCTCATATCTATGTGTTTGGTTCTAGAGTACTGGACTGGATTATTGGCTAACCTTATGGCACTGGTGTTGTCACACAAAAGTGGCACACTCCTGAAACCTAACCCAAAGTCTCTTAAGATAGCAACCATTCACAAAATTTGTGAGCAATAGCTAGCGACAGCTACATATTCAGCTTAGTAGTAGACTGCGTAACGCTAGACTACTTGCGAGAAGACCAGCACACAAGAGAAGTACCCAAGAAATTACACGTACCAGAAGTACTCTTCCTGTCAATTCTACACTTAGCAAAATCCATGTCAGAAAAACCTTGAAGAGAAAGCGAAGAGGAAGCAGAAAACCAGAGTCCATACTTGAGAGTGTGCTTGAAGTACCTTAGAATGTGTTTCACCATTTGGCAGTGAGACATCCTCAGTGAAGCTTGGAAGCACGCACAGAGGTAGACGATGAAGTGGATATCCGGTCTTATCGCCGTCAGGTACAGGAGGGAGCTAATCATGCTCCTAAACTCCCGCTGGTCCACCACTTCGCCATCTTTATCCGGATCAAGCATAGTCAAGGTAGCCATCGATGTCACTAAGGGCTTCGCATCGTTATTGTCAAACTTCTTCAGCAGCTCCTAGATGTACTTTATCTGGTGGACGAATATACCCTGCTTGCATTACTTGATTTGAAGTCCAAGGAAGAAGTTGAGCTTGCCCATTATCGATATCTTGAACTCCCTACTCATAGTTTCTACAAACTTAACCACAAGTGCATAAGAAGAGCCACCAAAAATGATATTATCCGCGTAAACCTGAACAAGTAGGAAATCTTTGCCATACCTGAGAGTGAATAAAGTTTTATCAACTGACCCCATAACATACCCATGCTCTAACAAGAAAGACATAAACCTATCATACCAAACCTTAGGTGCTTGCTTAAGCTCATACAAAGCTTTCTGAAGCTTGTATACTCTATGTGGGTATTTAGTGTGTTCAAAGCCTAGGGGTTGCTTGACATACACCTCTTCTTGTATGAAATCATTTATGAACGTACTCTTGACATCCATTTGATACAACTTAAAACCTTGGATGCCGTAAAAGCAAGAAGGATCATAACAGCTTCTAGCCTAGCTACCAATGCAAAGGTCTCTCCAAAGTCTATCCCCTCTATTTGAGTGAAACCCTGAGCCACTAGTCTAGTCTTGTTTCTTAGTATAGACCCATCCTCCTCCTCTTTGTTTTTGAAAACCCATTTTGTGCCTATAGTGTGAACATTGAGAGGTGGCTCTACAAGGACCCAAACTGGTTTCTTTTAAAGTTTTCTAACTTTTCATGCATGGCATTGACCCAATTTGAATCAGATAAAGCATGTCCAACATCATGGGGCTCAAAAGAAGCAACAAATTCAGAATCAGTAAAAAGAGCATGAGAAGTGGACTTGGACCTAGTTACCATCTCATTGAGATCTTCGATCATCATGTGTGGGGGATGTCACCGCTGAATGTGTTGACGGGCCTCACACCGTGAGAGAATCTCCCCCTCAAACACAGCTGGTGCAGGCTTGAGAGTAGCTGAAGTGGATGTAGAGGCTCCAGGACCCTCTGCTGGAGTAGAAGCAGGAGCCAGCTCTGGAGCAGGTGTGATCGAGGGAAATAGTGGATCATCCTCGTCATCATCAAGAGCTAGAAGGACACCATCTACAAAGATGCACTCTCTCATCTCCTGATCTCCTACACACTTAAAGGCAAAACTAGCATATGGAGTTGTTTCATCAAAAGTCATATAATAGGATTCTATGATGGTATTAGTGTCAAGATTATAAACCCTGTAAGCATGACTATGAAGAGAATACCTCAAAAAAATACCATCGGAAAAACGTGACTCGAACTTGTTTAGATTACCACACTTTAGGATAAAGCACCGATAACCAAAAACTCTCAAATGTGAAACCTTTGGCTTCCTCCCAAAGCGCAACTCATAAGAAGTCAAATTCAAGATCGAGCACAAGAAAATTTGATTTGAGATGTCACATGTTGTGCTAATGGCCTCAGCCCAAAAATTCCTTGGAGTCCTATGCTCATCCAGTATCGTCCTAGCCATCTCCACCAAAGTCATGTTCTTTCTTTCAACCACGTCATTCTGCTGAGGAACATGTGGGGTAGAAAATTGATGCTCAATGCCATGTTTAAGATAGAAAGTATGAAAGAGATAGTTCTTGAACTTGATGCCATTATCAATGAGAATTGCTTTCAATGTACCTAAGAGTTTTTTGAACAATCTCAAAGCTAAGCTCTGAAAGTGAGAGAACACTTCATCCTTACTTACAAGAAAGAAGACCCAAGAGTATCGAGATTAATCATCAATAATAACAAGTACATACCACTTCCCACCCACCGAAGGAACCCAAGAAGGGCCAATAGTGTCTATATGGAGAAGTTATACCGGTCATTTAGTTATCACCATATTGACTGGTGGGTGAGGAGCGGCAACCATCTTGCCATGCCGACAAGGAGCACAAACAAGGTTTTTCTCAAACTTGAGCTTGGACAATCATCGGATCAAGCCTAGAGCACTCAAACGAGTAAGCAAAACAAAACTCATGTATCCTAGTCTCCTGTGCCACATCCAAAGCTCAGAAGAAGGTTGAGCAAGTAAACACCAAGAAGAACAAGAAAACTCAAAAAAATCGGCTCCAAAAACTCTCCCAACTCAAGAAATCTTGCAAATCAAAGCGCCAGAAGAATCAAGAACTCGAGAGGTATCACGCTTGAAGCGCACTTCCAAGTCCTCATATAGCAACTAAGATACAGAAAGCAGGTTGTATCCCAGATGCTCAACCAAAGCCACATCTTTGAGAGTGAAACTCTCATTTACCTTTACCGTTCCATTGGCCTTCGCTCTAACTTTCTGATCATCCCCAAATATGATGTACTTATGATGCTTTATTGGGATGAGACTAGAAAACTATGATGAATCTCCGGCCATGTGGTGCAAACAACCAGAGTCGATGAGCCATTTATTCTCAAGGCCTTCACCTGCCACCTACATATGAGAAGAATAGAAGGTGGATGGCTCGGTACTGGGGTTAGTCAAAAACCTCCTAGGAATCCAGTATTGGGTCATCCGCCTTGAAGTAGAAATAGTAGGTGCATGCACCAACACACTGGGGGCAAGTACCATGATGAGGAAAACGTGATCCGCTTAAGCACTGGAACTCAAAGCCTCATACACATGGACCAAAACCGTATGAGTCATGGTAAAATTCACGCCGGGCAACACCTCTAGGAATAGACTTAAATATGCTAGAGACTCATGGGTAGGAGCAGGGAAAAGGCTCATGTACACCAACAGAGGGGCAGTACATGTCCCGATACTCCACTCCCACTCACGCCACTCATCTCTCCTACGGTGAAAGCAAAACACAACCAAGTAACCTTTCCTCTGACAGTAGGTGTAATTTAGTCTCTCGAGAGCTTGATTGTCGGTCACTATAGGCTTTCTTACAGAGGCTCTCACCTTAGTTTGTAGAGCTTTCTTGGGCTATAGTGTGGGTTTCTTCTTGATGGGTTATGATGTGGGTTTCTTCTAGATGGGTGGTGGTGTAGCATCAATGTTGGACTTTTCTGCTTCTAGGGTAGTAGGTGTGGTGAACACAATCTTACTCTCCCCATTATAAGCCACCCTCTCAAAACCTAACCCAAGAGCCAAACCCGTCTTGTCAGAACATATCTTGGTCTTGGCCAAGATTAAATTAATTTTTCCCTTGCCCTCTAAGCACTTCCCCACTAGAGAAATGAGGTACTCATCTCTGTCAAAAGCTTTTGAACTTGTTCTTTAACCCAACTGTGCTTGTTCTGAAAGACTATGCAAGTGGAACATTTTGGCTGCACATCTTTTGAACACCCAACACTCTCCAATCTAGATTCTAGCTCCTTATGACGCTTGTCTTTCAGTTCAACATTTTTTGCAAGCAAAGGACAATTCTTGCAAGCAACTAAGAGAGTAGACCTAGACTCCTCCTCAAGGATATTCTTCTCGACACTCTCAAGTCAACTAGTGACTTGAGCATGCACATTCTGAAGCTCAGCAAGTTAAACCATGACAATCAAACAACTCTCACACTCCTCAACATCAGGCCTAGACATAAGCAATGCAAGTTCAGTAGACACAGACTCATACTTGGGCCTATGATCCTTTAACTCACGCATAGATTTTTTAAGTAACCTATCATGGCTAATGAGAGCATCATTAACAGTATCAACTTGGATGGAAAGCTGGTCATAGGAAGGCAATACCTCGGAAGGGTCAAGCTCGAGGTCACTGTCGTTGTCGTTTTCATCTGCTATGAAGTAGAGGCCGGTGAAGTCCTTGACCTTCTTCTTGCTCTTCACTTGCGGTTCCTCCTCCTCCGAGCTTTTCTCCTCGCTTGAAGAGGTGTCGATGTCACTAAAAGCCGCCACAAATGCCTTAGAAGCCGCATTGGCTACCTTCTTGGTCATCTTGTCACTGTTCTTCTTCAAGAAGGGCTTCTTGCTCTTCTTCTTGTACTTGTTATAGTCGTGGTCATTGTCCTCTTCTTCTTGAGCTTGGGGCACTCCGCCTTGAAGTGAGTGATTTCACCACACTCAAAACAAGCGCAAGAACCGCCTCTTCTCATATCTCTTCTATTGTTGTAGAAGCGAGTGAACTTCTTCATAATGAGCACAAGGTCTTCATCATCCAGTGCGTCCACCTGCTCATTTGTGATAGAAACCAAGGAAGGCAAAGTAAATCCACTATGTGGCGTGTTAGCACAAGAAAAATTAGCTCCAGCCTGATTGCCACCACTAGGTCGGGAACCAACGGCATGGTCTGAGATAGGAGGTTTCTGAGACCAATCCGAGCTACCTTGGCTATCTCGGTGGACTTGAGCTTGCTGAAGAGTTCATCACAAGTTAATGTGTCATAACATGGTGACTCTTCAATGCTCGAAATCTTAACTTCACATATGCTACGGTCAGGAGTATAGAGAATCATGATCGCTCTCCCGTGGTCAAAATAGGCAAAACACCAGTGGATCTAAGGTTGCTAACAATTCCATAAACGAGCAAATATAGCATCCAAAGACTCTCCAAGGTTCTGTACGAACATATGGTACTCCTGGTTGTACGTGCTCTGGCGCCTGGCCATGATTTGGCTAGTGCCCTCATGAAAGACACTAAGAGTGAACCAGATCTTGCGAGCAATATGGATGTGCTAAACTCTGTCAAACTCATTACGACTCAAGCTAGTGCACAATATATTGCGAGCCTTATTGTTGGCCTTATATTGTTCAATCTAGGCCAGAGAAGAACAAGCAACAGAAATCACATAGTTGGAGTCCACAATCTCTCATATTGTAATTCCTTGGCTTAGCAGATAAGCTTCCATGTGCACCATCCAGTACGAAAAATCTCGACCATCAAAGAATATAATTTTCTCACTTCTCTCTATTGTTGTCTAACAATCACAAAGCCGGTTAAGGTCAATAAATCATCAAACTGGCTCTTATATCAATTGTAGGACTGAGATATGCGACTAGAGGGGGTTAAATAGACGCCTTACAAATTTCTTACGAAAAATATGGCCTACTTCTTGTTCACCCAATGCTCCTCAAAAACGCACAAACGGAAGCATAAACTTTAAAAAGACGAAGTGAGAAAAAAAAGTTTCAAAGTAACATGACTCCACAGATGGAATATAAACTATAGACTCGATTCAAGACCATTCCATATGTCTTTGTGCAAAAAACTTAAAACTTAGATGAAGAATAAAGCAAAAGGACAATCACCGAATGAAACAACTCTCCAAATTAATGGTCTAGAGGCAAGTGGATTCTAGACCCTCTCAAATATATGAGTATATGAATATTTATGCCTCTAACAATAAGAATAATTACTTCACAAAGGTAAAAAAAAAACTGCAGCTCAAAAAGAAAAATAAAATCACAATAAAAAAATAAAACTTGCAAACTTGCAATGGAATCAATATAGAGAGACTATAAGGAGGGGAATTCAAGCATATGCAAAAATATAAACTTCATTACTCAAAGAGGTAAGTCCTATTTTAGACGGATTACAAGAAATTTTCTCTCAAAAACTCTCACCTATTATATAGGCTAAGCACTCATTTTTCTCTCCTCTAAAACCCTAGCATTGGGCTCTCAAATGGCTGGCACAATTGGCTCAAGTTGCTAATTCAAACTCTCTTATAGTCTTACCCCTCTATTTATAGACTTAGAAAACCAGACCCCTAAGTTTTCTAGCTTGTTACCAAAATATTTCTATCTTGTAGTACACTATTACCTACCACCGGAGGTATTTTGATCTATTTCTTGCTCCGTCCATCGAACGGCCGTGACGCCTTGATAACTTAGATTCGTCTTAACACAAGCTTTATGATGGTGCCAGATACTCATCCAATCATCTCACGATTTTGAGGCCTAACCGTGAAACCCTCTACAGTTTTCTCAAAGTGTGACTCGCTAATTGCTTACACCTTAAGCAAGCGTTCTGATATCAACATGTGTACTTTATCTTGCGATTCTAACCATTGGCAAATCTCTCCTGCTCCCAATCCCTCGGGCTACCTTGTCACTTGCACGACATCATTTTCGCTTGACTTTGTCAACATGCCATCTTCATCCTCTGTTTTCATACTTTGTTTGATCTTTACATGTGCTAGGATCATCCTTGACTCCACTCAGCCTCCTTAATAGTTCGGCACTAAGCACCCGCTTAGTCTCGATCACTCGTCATCGATCACCAAGTTACATTTGTCACTTGGACACCACGAGACAATCAAATATATTTCTCCAACTCCGGTTAATCCACAATCAAAATACTCAAATCAAACTCAATCAATCTAAACCTTAACATACCAAATCGATAATCATATGGACCGCTCATCACGTATAAACTAACACATATTTTAATTTGGTCTCATAAAAACTAGTTAAAAGGAGCCGCCCTGGTCTAAACAGAACAACAACCGTCCGCGAGAACACAACCGAGATCGACCCCAGCTGCTTATGCATCCAACCGTACCCCTGCTGATCTTTAAGTTGGGCATCCATCGATATGTGCACTAGCCCATGGGCAAGAAGAGTATCGATCACATCGCGGCAATAGGCATCACGACCACAGACCATGCGTTCTCGATCATATTCGTCATGATAAGAAACGTACCCGAACGAGGGAAGGAAGAGCTTGATGCGTTGTTGGATGGATGAGAAGATAAAAAGGAATTTGCGATGCTGCCTGCGTGGTCCGACGTGGTGCCAGGCAGTGAAAACTGGGCAGTATCGGTCCGGTCGCTCGTCAGCTTTGCTGACCGCTTCGCCATTTACGCAGAGGAGGAATATGCAGCGAGCATCCTGAGGGCGGCACGGCAGAATCCCCAATCGTTAGCCATCCAAAGTTGGGCACCGAGTTTATCCGGGCTGGCAAATAATTGAGATGCAGCTAGCTAGCTTTAGTCTCGGATCATCTTCAATCATTTTCTCTTTATTTTATTATTTTTCTATTTTTTTGTTTTTATTATTTTTATTTTCCCTTATCGCTAACAGCTTTCTTTCAAAAGGATTCGTAAATAGAAATAAGAAAATTTCATACTGAAGAGAACAAACTTAGGAATCCCTTCGTGAAAGAAAACTAATTAAAAGTTGAAAGAAACAAAAATCCCTTTCAAAAAAAATCCGTTGAGCATAGTCTAAAGTTAGATGACATGGAATCACCTCACCTGCATGTATGCATGCGCTCGCGCGTAGCAAATGTCCCTCCGCTGTGGGTTCTTCACTCCAGCGGTGGAACCAGAAATATAATAACCGGGCTGATGGTGTCATTTACCTACTCATTTGAACTGTAATAATCGATCAAAATTGGTGTAGTTTAGAGTAATTAAGTTTCCACTGTTACTAAATAATATATATATATTATGTGTCTAGACTCAACTCTAGTTACTGTTACGGTATCCCCAGTTACAATCAAAAAATAGTAGAGTTATAATTCATAAGACAGAGAGTTACAACTAAACGTAAATAAAAAAATTGAATTGCAATTTTGTTATGGAATGAACCTAACTCCTAACGAATTTTTTGCCTAATGATGCACAACCTAAGAAGCACGATTGTAATCGTAGTACAATCTAAAACATAACTCGTTAGCTTCTCGTATTGCAAATATGTACTTATGGACATGTGGTAGTAACTGTTCTACCTAGTAGAATGTAACTGACAATTGTTTGAGTTGTAACTAGGGGGTGACATAACAATGAACTACAGTATGTCTAGGCACAGAATAGACTCACAGTGTATACAGCGAGTCTATTCTGCGTCTAGGCGTACTGTAGTTCACTATTGCGTCACGCCCCAGTTACGACTAAGAAAATAGTCAGTTATGATCACAACTATACTGACTTATCTTGTGGATAGTTATGATCATAACTATACTGATCTATCTTATGGATAGTTACGATCACAACTATACTGCCCTATCTGTCAGTTATAACTAAGAAAATAGTCAGTTATAATGGCACATATAATTAAGTTACAATTACAACTATATGAACCGCAACTGACATATCTCGTGAATCATAACAATACTATTTTGGGATCGTAACTAAGGTGTGAGTAGAGGTGACTCAGTTACGATCGCATGACAAAACATATATAATTATGACTAGAGAAGGTACCGAATTACGACTATATATACTTATAGTAACTGACATATCTTATAGATCGCAACTATACTACTTTTAGGATCATAATAATATATATCTACATATATGTATATATTATGTATGTATATAAATATGTATGATGTAGCTATGTAAGTATACATATATATATATATATATATATGTATGTGTGTGTATGTATGTATATAGAGGAAAACTAGTATGTACTTCTATGAGTACATATTTAATACTATGATATACCATATAAATGAACTGGATATACTCCTTTATCATTATAAATATACTTATATACTCATTCTAAGATACTCTAATGTGAACTACATGAAAAAATAGAAAAGAAGTCCATCAATTTTATTAGATTTTGATAATACCTTTGTATTTATACATAAAATGTAATATACTAAAAACAAATATGTACAAACTACTTAAAAAAACTATACATGCCACTTTTATGATCTCATATACTCACATAATTTTACATACTATTTATCATTAGATACTCTCTATATAATGAGATACGTATATGGGAGTCCCGGAAGTACCAAATATACTTTATATATATATATATATATATATATATATATATATATCTATCGAACGTGCGTGATTGTTTCGGGCTCTTGATTTGTGTACCTCTGAAGTGAGGCAGCACGAGGCAAAAAGGAGACGCCAGTTTTGAATAATTAAGTCTCGCGTGTTGTATAGGTGAGGCCGATTGCTAGAAAGCGGGGCGCGTCAGTTAGTTCAGCTCAGGATTTTAGATTGTTTTCAGTTAGTGCAGCAGTGGTGGCATGACAGGTATCGAGGTCATGCAGGATGGCACACAACCTCCCTTCCGTGCCGCGATTTGCTCGAATGTAGTGGTCCATTACTTTGCTTGTAATTCCATTAAATAGCTACTTGATCAATGGAAAAAGTCACAGCGTTTTGTGGCACCAAATCCACTGCCTCAAACCGAGTTCAGAGTTCTGAACTTTCAGTGCACTGTTTATCGCCCGAAAAGCTCTTGACATTCTTCAGCCGAGCGATTGCGCCTGAATCCCAGTGAGAACGAGGTTGAGCTATCAAATCCAGCTCCAACAGCTGCCAGGGTGTCCCGTCATGCGGTCAGGGAAGGAGATGTTAGGGCTGACACACAGATCTGCGTAGATTGCGACCTCCCTGAAGCTGCTGCCTGCCATCGTGGGCCGTACGATCACCGGCTGCATGGCGCACAATGCTGAAACCACCACCAGTGTACAATGCTACGGTTGTGCGCGCCGCAAGCATGAGCTGATCAGCATCAGTTAATCACAAGTCATGCCCACTTTTCCAAACCACTTAGGCCGCATTGATCGCGTCGTACAATTTCGAGGTTCCTGTAGCACCGGATACAATTTGGATGGAAGGTATAATTCGGCTATGGTTTGGTTGACCGCCACAAGAGCGTCAATGCGGCATGAGGTGATTGCGAGTATGCAAGATGGATAGTAGCATGATCTTTGCATGATCACCTTTTATCTTTTATGTATTTGTTTGATGTCAGTTTGACGACTTTGGATGCTTTTGTTATATGAGTGACCTGTGATGGTGCTTATGTATGTTGGAGGCATATTTCTCTTTTGCTAGGATGCTTGATATTATTAGTGTAATGTTGATATCTACATATGTCTACCTCTGTTATGTTGTGTCAGTTAAATCTTAAAATTAAGAGGAGGTGTTGTTGATTTTTTTTTTCAGCAGGCTTGTAGCTAGGTTTATAGCGTTCCAAACTTTGGTGATCCCTATAGTGCTATAATGACTAGACACTACAGCAGAACACACCATCAGTAGCGGTTCAAAACTACACTAAAAATTAGCATTAGTGCCAATTCATAGATAAAACCGACAGTCATAGTCCACCTATCACTGCCGGTTGGTTTTACCAACTAACATTGATATGTGGAGTATCATTGCTAGTTGGTTTTACTAATTGGTAGTGATAGTGTTTCCCGCCCTTTCCAAATTTTGGTTGTTGCCGCTAATAGTGTACGGTATATTTATAGACACGCATATATAAATTTAATTCACGAGTCGTCAAGTTTAATCACAGCATATATACACAAGCATATATAAATTTAAGTCATAAAATATCAAGTCTCATCACAGTATATATACCGTATACATATCAAGTTTCGTTACAACAAGGATAAAAAGTTTAAGGTTTTTTGCTAACTCTGCTTTTGCTTGTTAGATGAAGGTAACGAGATTGACCAACCAAGTTCATGGTACTCGTCGATTGATCTTATGGCTTCGTTATTGATGAACCTAATAAGTTATTCTTAAAGTACGTTGATTTCAATAGGCAAGAATCGATCTATGGCCAGCTTGAGGAACTACAATTTTAAGAATTAAAGAAATCAATCCTTATGAACATGTATCGGATCTGAAAATTAGTCATCAATATCGACATCGTTCATCAGGAGCGATGAGTTTTTGGTGAATCCATACATGAATTCCATTACATAAAAAGCACATAAATTGATGTCCAGACCCTGCTTCCTACAAGGAAATTCATATCAGACTATCCATTCTTTCATGTATGGACGGTGTCTAACACTCCTCTTGATATATCGTGTGTACACTCTGTATACGTGTGATTATTACCATAAGTAGACTTAGATTCAATCAAATCAAATATTATAATAGCAATAATGAAATGATCAACTTTAACTTTGTAGCAAGTCAATGATGGGTTGGTAGGTTTTTGTGAGTCAAGATAATGATCTTGCTAATGTCTGGTTAGATGATCAGGAGGATCCAGCAAAGACTGCACATAGGTCACCATATGTTAGTTGATCCTAATTTCTAATGTTGTATTTATCAAAAAGAGTAGAACATTCATGGAGGGAAATACATACCCAAAGTGGTAGGGTACAAGTATGTATTTCTTCGATTGTAGCTCCAGAATACATTCCAATGCATACAATGCATAGTCCTTGGTTTCTTTTGGTATACTTTGGATCGTTGTCGGGTTTACTTTATGTGGGTCAATGAATCCCACATGGTGGATGTCTTCTGTCCTACATTTGTGTATCTCCATTCTACACAAGAAATAAGTTAAGACATTAAGTCTAATAGTACAAAAATATATACTGTGAATTATACGTATATGACACTTACAGAGTCTAGCAACTCATGATAGACACGTCGAGGTCATTTTGCTGGTACACTCGATACATTTCCTCGTATAATATGAAAATAGTGCCGTCCTCGTGGAGGAAATCTCGATGCTTGTATCTGGCCTTGAACATTTGTTTACGCTGCATCGACTCCTTCATGTACCATGCATGGAATTTTCGAAGTTAAAATGTTAGGTTTTTCCACATGTGTAGCACGACCAATAGTTCGCCTAGCTTAAATTTCCATTTCTCTATTGCTTTTGGTGCCAAGGACTCGTCTAGAAGTTGCTCCCTTGTCATTCTAGATTCTTCAAGAAATATTTCTAAATTTTGCTATTGTAGTATCTGTTCGATCATAGACTCCTTCAAGTATTTCTTGCTACTGATGTGCTCGTACTCTGATTTATGCTTAGGCTCAATAGGTTTTGCCATCTTCACAAAAAAAACTTCTGTGTTTTTACACGGATTGATATTTTCGTCTCAAGCTCTGGCTTTTTTCATAACACTGGCGTCCACTATCACTCTGGTTTACTCTGCAGTTTGTTCATAAGGCAACTTCTGAGGTGTTGTCACCTTCTTAGGTGGCCTTTGCTTCTGGGATAAAGTCAATTTCTGAATGAACTCAAATTCTTAGATTTTGCACATGATATCGACTTCCGAGTGGGAGGAGTTGGCTCTCTTGGTGGCAGTGGTGGTGACTTCCAAGCGGGGGAGTTGGCTCTCTTGGTGGTGGTGGTGGTGGTGACTTTCGAGGGGGGGGGGAGTTGGCTCTCTTGGTGGTGGTGGTAGCAACTTCTGAGGGGGGAGTTGGCTCTCTTGGTGGCAGTGGTGGCGAGTTCCGTGGGGGAGGAGTTGGAGATCTTTTTGGTGACGGTGGTGGTGGCGGCGACTGTGGTGGGTTCGACTCCACATTAGACGACTCATCTGTTTTGTCTTGAAACACTATCTAGCGCTTGTGCTATAGAAGAAAACCACCTATGTTTGATTTAAGCCTCCTGGAACCCATCTCTCTATAGTAATTCATGTCAATCTTACGATACGGCCTTCGTACAAAGTCCATGTGGACCTTGACATATCCTTGCGATATTGGGAGATTGTTGAAGAGAGCCCCCTCCACGCATTGGTCAACCTGCCCCATTAGCCACCATGGTGGTAATGCTCAAGGTGGGCACGAAAAGCTTGCACACTTTGTTTCTGTGATGTCGTCCACAGGGTAACATGCCAATTCTTCTTCTGGAGACCCCGCGGATGCGCAACTGCTCTGACGACCACCAGGGCTCAAAAACATTATCTTCGGCTTGCTGCTGCATGTTTCCTTGCTAAAGTGCTTCTTTGATTTTGGCGTCTATCATTTGTCGCTCTTGTATAAGTCATTGTCATACTAAAGCCAACACATCTGCCAATTCTAATTTGGTTCTCTTCTGACTCCTGTAACTTTCGATGTCTTGTGGGAATTCCTCTTTCCAAGGTACCACACCCTTGCATCTGGTGCGGCCTCGGTGCTCCTTGGTTCATAGTGCCAAAGTTAGCTGATCTTTCTCCCTTTCTGGCCTGAAAGAACCTTGGGAAGACTGGGCATGAGCATCTACAATTCTTTGAGTTACTTCCTATTCTTTGTCGCTTTTGAACGTTAGGTTGCCCTCTATCAACAAAGTCACCCCTGTCACAAATAGATAGTGCTTCGCTCATTCAATCCAGTCGGCCATCACAGGAGTGATACCACTGCGGGTTACTTGTTCTTCCATCTCTTCCCATTCGTCGTATTTCTTCACATACCCACGTGAGCCAGTTTTGTGAGGGTATAAGTTCTTTTGGGAGATAGTCTTGTTTGCGTCACTTAGCTATTGTGCTTCCTCTGACAGTCTGTACTTTATGAAATCATTCCAAAATAGTTTCACCATCGGATAATCCTCCCATTTTAGTGTCTAGCCCTTCAAGTAATAATTTCTCCAAAGCTTACCCTTGAAAGTTCTGAACACGATGCCCATTGTTGATATGGCATAACTCTTCGCTTTGAGCATGTTGCATCCTTCAAGGTTTCAAACTTCGCTACCAACTTTCCCCACATAAGTTCCTTGATGTTATTAGGAACCACCCACTTGCCATCTCATCTGCCTCTCTAACTTCTATATGTGACTGCAACATGGTCCCTCACGAGACACCCGATTGTTGCCTTGAACGACCCCAGAACAACTTTAGATCTTATGGACTCCCCGACTGAATTGATCTCCCTGATGACGAAATGTCCCTCGGACATCCTACTGAGACCTCGTCCACTCCTCTCTTCTTCAAATGTCTCACCCTCTGGAGCTTCAGCATTAGGAATGATCTCACCCTCCGGAGCATCATCTACGACCGTGCCAAATATATATGTACTCATATTATGACATCTTAACTAAAATACATGTAAAATTCACTAAATATATAAAATTTCTAAAACATGAAATTCTAATCACATGAAGCCTTGAATTACATAAAGTTGTAAATACATAAAAGTTCTAAAATACATGTTATGATTTACATGCCAAATATATATTCATATTATGACATCTTAACGGAAATATATGTACAATTCACTAAATACTTGAAAAATTCTAAAAAACATGAAATTCTAATTACATGAAGCCCTGAATTACATGAAATTGTAAATACATAAAATTTATAAATACATGTTATGATTTACATGCCAAATATATATTTATATTATAAAATCTTAACTAAAATACATGTATAATTCACTAAATACATGAAAAAATAAATGAGGTAACTCAAACACACTACTACTACACTTCTGCATGGTCCTTCCTTGCGAAATACCACAATTGGACAAAATAGCTAGGAAAACTATTAGGCAATTATATCAATGAAATAATGAGAAATTTAAAAGAAATAAAGGTTCCAAAAATTAGGTTACAATATTTCATATTTATTATTAAAGTAGCATGGCATCACATATTTATTATTAAACATGATCTTACATGAAAGTGATAGCATTTCACAAGCACATGCATCTTTCATTATGTTTAAAACATCAAAAGAACAGAAAGCCACTAATGTAAGTAAAATTGCTCTCATAGGGTATTTAACAATTGGCCCTACGACTGTCATAGTCCTACTCCCTAATTGTCATATCAAATACAGCATTGATTAGCCAAATTTTCTAAGTTCTTAGCTAGTAATTAGAACCTGTGCAGAATTCTCAAGTTTAACAAGTAGCCCACTAAAGTGCGAACAACAAATGTTCCTTGGTGCGAACAAGTCACCGAACATGTAACATTACTGCTCAGAGTAGAGAAAGGGAGAGAGAGGTGTGAAAACAAAATACTCACAATGTTATGCACTCAAATGAGTCAATAATCAAGGCTAGGCACGGCAAGGGACTAATGTAAGTAAAATTTCTATCATAAGGTCTATAACAATTGGCCCTAGGATCGTCATAGTCCTACTCTCTAATTGTCCTATTAAATACATTATTGACTGGGCAAATTTTCTAAGTTCTCAGCTACTAATTAAAACCTAGGTAGAATTCTCAAGTTTTAAAGCATCACCATGGACAATGCTACTGTGCCGAGTGAGAGAGAGCACAAAATCTGAACGAAAGGATGCAAAACAAGTCCAAAAATGCCCAATCTCAGCAGCACTTGTTTTGAATAAAAAATGCCCAATCTCATAAATTCTATTCATCATCGAGCATCACCACACATCACTACAATCATCTACCAACAAAGTGGGAGGAGATAGACGGGGAGGAGTGGGTGGTGAACCTCGACAGAGATGGGGACGGGGCAGCGCCCTCAAGGACGAAGGTGACAAGGACGGGGCAGCAGCCTAAAGGACGAAGGCGACACGGATAGGGTGGTAGCCTCGGGGATGACGGCGATGGGTATGGGGTGGCGGCCTCGGGGACAAAGGTGATGGGGACACGGTGGTGGCCTTGAGGATGACGGTGATAGGGACAGGGCGACAGCCTCAGGGACGAAGGTGACAGGGACGACAATGATGGGGATAGGGCAGCAGCCTCAAGGACGAAGGCGACGGGGATGGGGCAGCAGCCTCAGGGATGGTAGATGGAGGGGGACGGGGATGGCAGGGAGATGGGGATGGGTAGACGACCTCAAGGATGGCGGGGAGAAGGCGGCGGTGACGTCGGGAGAAGAGCACAAAGGAGGTGGTTGACTGGAGTAAGCGAGTATGCGGCTAAGTGCTGGCTATATATAGATAAAGCATCAATGCCGGTTCTGAGTAGCAACAGCACTGATACATGTACCAGTGCCAGTTACTACTTAGAACCAGCACTGATAATAAAGAATACAGAAAACAATAATTGTTCTATTGTTAATAAAAAAAAAGTAAGCTTCTTAGTTAATAAATGCCTTAAATATAAATTAAAGCATATTATTACTCTATACATGCCCTTGATATAAATTAAAGCATATTCTTACATCATCCATGCATGTCCTCGATACAAATTAAAGCTTATCCTAAATTTATATAAATTTTATCAAATACATGAAAGCTCCTTTATTAAACGATTAATGCTTCATTATGGTCGTGGCGTATGTATGCAGCTTCCTCAGTGTCATAAATGAGAGGCAGTTCGACATTGTCGTAGTCTTCTTCGTCGAGAACATTCTCAATACCGACAATCTTTCTTTTTCCTTCAAGAACCATGTAACTTGTGCAACATCCTTGGCAAGCATGAATGGTTCTACTTTTTGAGGTCCACGATAGTCATACTGTACTTGTTGACCTTGACTCCGACTGGGGGTCTGACCCATTGGCACCGAAATAGAGGGACCATTAACTCATCAAATTCAAGCTCCCAAATCTCCTCTATAAATCCATATCCCTATTCTCAATGTGGTCATAGGTATTAATACAGACACCGCTATTTTGGTTAGTGCTCATAGGCATTAATACAAACATCGCTATTTTGGTTAGTGCTCTTGCTGTCTTGTGCTCTCCTATAAAATATATAGCCGTTAATCTTGTATGCTTGGAATGTGCAAATCGTAGTTGACGAGCCATTAGCTAGTAGTTCCAACAGAGCATCGTCGGTAGCCTTACCCATCATGTGTTTACATAACCAATTACCAAAATTATCTCGATGCTCTTTTGCGATCTAATCCTCTGACTTCCTTGGATTTGTAGAGTGCAGCATGCTCACGCGCATATTGATATATGGGCCCACTACAATTGATACTGCAGAACTGTGAAATGTGCTTGAGTGAATGAAACACGATCTTTGATATGGATTAAAGTATCACCTATCGTCCCTTTCCCCTTTAGCCTCCCCTCATAGCGAGATATAGGCATATCAATCATGTTCAGTTTCATGTAGACAATGCAAAACTCAATGACCTCCTCCGTAGTCCACTCTTGGGTAATGTAACCTTCTGAGCAACCTCAGTTATTAACATTTTTCTTCAGTACCCCCATGAACCTTTTGAAGGATACATCTGATGCAGAAACACGATGCCAAGGCTCTTTATCTCACCCATAATGTGAACAATTAGACGGGGCATTATATCAAAAAACAAATAGAGGAAAAATAGTATTAAACTAACATATAGTATGGACCACGTCTTTCTACAGATTTGTTAGATTGTTCGGATCAATGACCTTTTGTGAAATTGCCTTGAAGAACAAACACAACTTTATGATTAGGTCTCGGACATTATCCAGTAGAATACCTCTAATTACAACTGGAAGTATCTGCGTCATCATCATGTGACAACCATGAGACTTCATGTCAACTAATTTCTTATCTTTCATGTTTACTAAGCTCTTAATGTTAGAAGAGTAACCAGTTAGAACTTTGACATCATGCAAATAACTACACAGGCTGGTCTTCTCTTCCTTGCTTATAGTGTAGCAAGTTGTGGTAAGTTCCTTTCTACCGTTGTCTAATTGTATGTAATGTAGGTCCTTCATAAGGTTCATTTCTTCCAGGTCCAACCGTGCATTTATTTTATCTTTTGTTTTGCCAGATATGTTTAGTAAGGTACCAATCAAGCTATCAAACACATTCTTCTCCACATGCATGCCATCGATTGCGTGTCTTATCATAAGATACTTTCAATAAGGCAACAACCAAAATATTGATATCTTTTTCCACATAGGAGCACGTTGCCTAGCTAGGATTTTTGTACTGTTTGGTCCCTTTCTAAGTACAACTCTAAGTGTTTTAACCATCTTAAATACTTATTCTCCAGTGTAAATCTTCAGAGCTTATGAGGCTCCACTGTCCTATCAAAATCTCATTCATTCTTGCAGTATGGAGGACTAAGGAACCTACGGTGACCCATGAAGATCATTTTCTAACTACTTGTTAGACACTGCACCACTTTTTTCTCCAAGCACTGAACACATCCATTATACCCTTTTACAATATGCCCTGATTGGTTACCAATAGCAGGCCAATCACAGATCGTTATGAACAGCATTGCGCGTAGGGTGAAATTCTCATGTCTGTACTCATTTCATACCCGTACGCCATCTTTCCACAGTATAAGAAAATCTTCAACCAATGGTTTGAGGTACATATCGATAACATTGCCTGGTTGATTCAGCCCACTAATCAACACAGGCATCATAAGGTATTTTCGCTTCATACACATCCAAGGTGAAAGGTTATAGATATATAGAGTCATGGGCCAAGTGCTATAAGTACTTCTCATATTGTTGAAAGGATTCATCCCACCCGCACTCAATCTGAACCTTATATTCCTCACTTCATTTCTGAATTCTTTGTATTTTGTATCAAATATCCTCCATTACATGTCATCAACAAGGTGTCTAAGCATTTCATCTCTCTTGTACTGTTTGGCATGCCATCGCATCAACTCGGCATTCGTTTTATTAGCAAACAATCACTTCAAACGGGGGATTATATGGAAATACCAAACCACCTTAACAGGGGATATTTTCTTCTTTCTCTTCAGCCCCACGCCATCTCTCTTGATATCATCAACGTTGCAATTGTACCATGGTGCATTGCAAATGCGACACACTTCTAACTCTACATCCTCACCGTGAAACAACATGCAATCGTTTCCACATGCATGTATTTTCTCTACTTTCAATCCCAACGGACAAACAATCTGCTTGGTATGGTACGTATTTTCGGGCAACACATTCCACTTTGGAAGAAATTCCCTCAAGAATTCTAACAATTCATTGAAGCCCTTATCGGCCCAACCATTGCTAGCCTTCATTTACATCAGTGTTAGCACCACATGAAACTTGTTATACTCATCTTTACAGTTTGAGTAAACTGGTGTTTTAGAGTCATTTACCATGTGTTGGAACTTTTTATGTTTTCTTTCACTGGTAAAGTCCCCCTCCCCATCGTGCAATATTTGTTCTATGTCGTTTTCATTGTTGCCAACAGAAGTATCGCCTCCATCTTCTTGAAAAAGTATCTGTGAATATCGACATATCAAAATCTTCATTAACTGTCATATCGTTGCCTCCATCTTCTTTGATTGTTGGTTGTCCTTCATGCACATCTTCAAGTTCATCGTGCTTAATCCAACGGGTATAGCTAGCCTTGAAACCCTTATGAATCAAGTGTGCACGAACCTGCTCTATGTTTGAAAACTACTTCTTGTTTTTGCAATCAACCCATACAACTTATAATCATTAAATATTTCAAAATTTAGAACAAATCTTTGAATTACATCGCATCTTGATTGATCCCTATTTGAGGGTTCATCTCCTTCCAGTACTTGGGCCGAGTCGGAGGACCTGCCTTCTAATGGTCATCGTGTACAATTGCGAACTGTGAGTGGATGTGGCATCCCTACAACATAATATTCTATCAATTGTGTTAAATTCGCTATGTTGATTAATAAATAGAGAAAATCTATTAGATTAATATTTAAATTCAAGACTTTAAAAATATACACAATCCACATACTAGAAAATTAGAGCAAGATTTTGAGGGCAATTGCAAATATCTCCTTGGTTTTTTTATTTTATGTAAGGATGCCACTCAAATAACAGTTCTAATGGTATTTTTGTAATTTTTAATGGTAAATTTGCACTAACGGTTCAAGTAGTGGCAAATTTACAAGTTCCCCTATATTTTAATGTACGCACCCACATCTATTTACATATGATTCTAATCTACTCTTAAATCATCTACAATGACAAAATTACGATCTTCCTCTAAATTTTAGCTCAATTGGAGCTCTTGCTCCTTCCAAAATTCAACACTAAGAAACAATCACCTAAATTCAAACTTAGAGCAATCTAGCAACTAAATCCAATTAAGAATTATATATATATATATATATATATATATAATAGTGACAAAATTGCAACTTTTTCCTAAATTAGATCTCAGTTGAATCTCAAAATTTATTACCATAGAATAAGCATCAACCATCAACTCTACAGCAATCTACTAAGTAAATCTATCTAAAATTTAAATTTAAATCATCTTACTAACCTTAGAGCACCTTGATTCCTCTAAATTTTGAATGCTTCACCTGAACTGACGGCAAAAATAGCGGTCCGCGCTGTTCTGTGTGGGCTCGCGATGGTTCTGTTCTAGTCGAGCTTGGGGAGAAGGTGGGCTTTTATACTGTAGCAAACATCAGTGTCGGTTGGTAGATAGAACCAGCATTGATAGTCCGTTTCAGTATTGGTTCTTAGTGGCTCTATCATTGTTCGTGCACCGAAGATTAAGAACTGGCATTGATACATTCAGTTGTGATTACTGTTTAACCTGCACTAATGAGATGAAACTTATGACTACTTCTGTAGTAGTAAGATTCGGCTAGGTTTTGGATGGTAGCCACATGAGCGTTAAAGTTACATAAAAAATACGTCTATGACACATGGGGATAGTGCTAAGAAACTATGGCAGTGAACCAAATGGCTGCGTAAGGAGCTGTGGCGCGAGTAAAGCAACCTTAGTCATCTAGCTGCATTCCTACTTTGATGTTTACCATGCTACATTTCGCTGACACGCCGAAGGCGTTTCACGCAATCCGGATCCATTTGATAACGGTGTAAGTGAGCATTATTAACCAGACCAGAGTATACATCAATACATGTTGCACTGATTGAAGCAGCAACAAGCTGACCGAGTTGCACACCACGGTAAATCAAATCGAGCCCCGAATTAGCAGTAGATATTCGACAAGCATATAAATCAAAGGAGAAATGGCTTCCGGTAGATGTCAAACCACTCGGAAGAGCACAGTTGAGGCTCCTGCATGGAGTCCAGAGAAGAGTTGTCAGTGTTGGAGTTAGTATCTGCATGTTTATTTTCGTTTTGCATGTAGTTAGTATATTTTTTAGACTGGTGTGGCTTAGCAGAAAGAGCGTGCATGACATGAAGAGGTCCGACGTGCCGTGCGAGATGACAGATGTTGCCGTGTGAAGCGGTGCTGCATGCCAGAGCAATAGTGGAGCCAACAATCTGCATGAATTAGTCTCTGAGTCAGGTGGTGTCGCAGGCCGATAGATTTGGCTGGGTAATTATCTAGTGGTTCCATGCATGAGCTAGTACTTACTTAGTACATGCATGTCATTAGCTAGTGAAGTAGTTGCACACGTTTTGGATATGAGCTTAGGAAGCGGATAAGGCGATGGCCCCTTGACCGTGTTAGCTGTGTGCGCGTGTGTTCTATTTAAAACATTGTAATCAATTTCTTCATTACGGCAATAGAGAAAGAAAAGATGTTGGCAGTGTGAAACAGCACGTCACCAAACTAAGAGCCTCTCCATTGTTCTTGTGTGCGCCTCTCCATTGTTCTTGTGTGCGTTGTGTGAATCAACCAACGGAGCAGCTAGGTGAGCGATTCACCTCTTACATTTGGTATTCAGAGTGAGGTTATGACGAAGACGATGCCTCACGATGATGACTTGCCAAGCAGAGCCATTGTGAGCAGTGGTGTGGGCAACTCGATGATGATGGCGACAACGGGGAGGCTCCCGTACCGATGCTAACAAGGTTGAACTACACGGCATGGGCGATGAGGATGAAGTACCTCTTGTGAACCAACAGCGCATGGGGTGTCGTTGTTCATGAGAAGGTGTTCGAGGGCATCCATGAGAGCAAGGACCAGCTGGCACAACTGGAAAATGGAATTTCCTAGACAACCATAAACTGACAGGTAAAAGCCAAAACGTCAAAAATGATTTCCCTGTCGGTCAAGCGTCCGGAAAAAAACAGCTAGAGCTAGGCCGATAGGGAAATAAAATTTGCTCATCGGTTGGCTGTTAGATATCATTTCTCTAACGGGAATTTCTGACGGTTAGCTCATAGGGAAATTTGCATGTGTTAGGTTTACAGACTTCATTTCTGACAGCAAAGAACTGTCAGAAATAGTTTCTGTTGGCCTGTGCCATCACAGAAAAAACTTACGTTATGTCGGTTTTACCACCTATATTTTCTATCATGGGTCGGCCAACAAGGATATGAATATACCTTGTCAACTTCATAGCTGCCAGAGTAAACTTATCTATTTACTAACAGGCATAGCCATCAAGGAAAGTAAACTTCATTCAACAATTAGTTCACATTTAATTTCTAAAAATCATATTTCAATCATACAGAAAAAAAATTCAATGTGCATGCCACACACATAGAGACTGATTCAAATGACCGTTGACTCAACCAGACCACATCAATCATTACTAGCATACGAACATGGCATCCATATATATTTTGGCATCACTGGAATGTATTCAGTACATCAGTCACATGCATTTCCAAAAAGAGCAGCCCACAAAAGCCATAAACTTTCAGCGCCACCATTGTACTAGCTAGAGATTAGCAAATGGAGTTCATATCACTACAGTCTCCTACCTACCAACCTAGTAAGCATATACACATGTACAACACTTCAAATGATCAAAATACCAGCTGCATTGTGTTTTCAAAGTGAACAAGCACTGGCAGATGCATGGTTTCCATTTTCACTCTAGAGGTTGCTGGAATCATGATTGTTGTTGTTGATGTTTGTGCCGCTAAGGTCCTTGCCTTTGTTGGCATCATCATTGATGCCATAAGTGGACTCAGAGCCAACATGAGATGAACCAGTTACCTACATGTGATAAATACTATTATATTTTCATACAGGTAGAATCAATGAACTTTGCAAAATCTGAGAGCTAGAATCCAAGAACTTTGCAACTAATGTGACAAGTATAATGGGATCTACATGTGCATTGAAGATGTAAGAAAATTTCAGCATTCACTAATTATTGTAGTAGGACAAGATCATCTCAATAGGACAATAGAGCGTATGAAATTTACATTATGTACAGATTGCAGCATTTGAGGTGCAAAGTGAGTAAAGCAGTTCCAATTTAGTCTCCAAAAAATCGATGAATGCAGCAGTAGAAAAGTTTTGTTTTTCAGGGGCTCTCACACACACATTTACAAGAAACAACATCTCTAAAGCAAAATTCATGATTAAAATTTATCCACCAACCTAATGCTCCAAACAGCAAGATAAGCAAAAAATTTTACCATGAGATCTGAACCAATGCAAATTAAGCCTAGTAGCTATGCAAAAATCAACTTGAGGCCACTTCCTCACTACTGCACTGCATGCTGCCACTCTGATACCAAAAGTATCAGTTTTCTAGTTGGAGTGGTTGTTGGAATAAGAGCATATCATGCTATGATTTATAACGGGTTATATACAAAAGAGTGGAATAGTAATCAAGGGCACATATACTCACAATTGCTTGGGAAGCTGATAGACGTAGCGCTTGCTATGGTATTTCCTTCCCATGCCCCGATAAAGTCCCTGCAAGTATAGTAAAAGCATATATAATTCAGAACTTGTTTAGATATTCATTGGTTGTAAAAAACTTAACATGAATTCACATGTATCAATAGCAACTCTATAGTAACTTGGGTCTACTGCAGTGGGCTTGTATTTTCACGGTTCTCTCGTTGTAGCCTCGCATTTTCACAGCATAGACGTGCATTTTCTCGAGCCATGCTTTGCAAAGACACTCAATTCGATTGCTGCACATTTTTTTCCTTCGCAGCTGCCCTGACAATAACCACCCTAACACCACCATTCTCTATGGCTAAACGCCCATGTGGTGTGCCACCCGACACATCATACAATACCTACCCATTCAACTTACTCTTGCTCCTGCTCTTGCTCTTCCATTTCCTCATTCTCTTCATCTTCTTCTGGATGTGCAACCGTCCTAAAATCAGCAGTGTAGTCATTCTACAAACAATGTCGATTCATCAAGTAGAGTGGATACATGTACAAAAGACATCTTCAAAAGTAGAGCATGCATACCATGCGCTTTTGTGCTTTGCAACTCACTATTGGACCACTACAACCATTGTTATCCACATTTTTTATGCCAGATTTCATCACTACATATGTGTTAAGTGGGGTTTCCTTCTCTGGTCCAAATGTAGCTCCCTACAAAGATAAAAACAGTTGAATGAGCCAAAAAAAACAGAACTTGTTGTGTTTAATTGTGCCTGGATTAAAATAAAGAATGTACACATGCATACCAGAACTTGTTGTGTCTCTGTGAATGGTCCAGATCCTCCACGATTTTGAGTAGGATCTTCAAAACTCAAGCAAGATTCCTACCCCCTCTTTCATTTTATCTTGAAGTCATTAGAGCAGCAATAACGACAAAGATAGGGCCACACCTCATCATTGCACCACTTCAACTGGCTATCCAACTATTGTTCATACTCAAGCTCTATTGGATAGGATAGTGTATCATCGAGTTTTTGGTTTCGCTTCTTATAATACTCCTTTACAAATTCCACACGAGCTTGATACATCATGTCCCTCACCCTTTTTCTTCAAATAGTTTTCCAAAACATGGTCTACCTCTTGCTAATCATCATCCTTTACCTCAAACAAGCGTTGCATGTATAGGAGACAAACCAGTTATTATATCTCTCTAGTGAATCAATTTAAAGCACTAGCAAAGTACATGTACAAAATTCAGAAAGCACACGATCTCCACTTGTCACTCCCAACTCACTCCCATTCAAAAAATAATCAGCTCAATCCTGAGCTGGACACTTCCTAAGGACTACGCCATCCCCATCCTTGTCCTCAACCAAACCTAGGTATTCTCTCTTGAGAATGACCCCAAGCTGAGTAGTGTATTTGTATGAGGGCTTGAAGTTGACATAACTAAATTGCATGTACACAAATATATATGATGTAAGGATGATAGAAAATGTAAGTAGCTTCATTCTCTCAGGGCAATACTAAGAATAATTATTGGTTGCTTTGAGTTGTTCAACAATGGAAGCTAACTGTAAGCATCAAGTAATAATATGAACACTACATATAATCATATTGCAATCCTTGTACTCACATGTCACCATTTGGTTCAAGGGCCACCTTGACACCTCACAGAGGCAGTACTAATTTTGTTTGAAACCCTGGCTTCCTTCCTCTTTGTTGAGGTGGCTCTACTTGGGAAGGAGCGGCAACTATGGTCCTTTGAGAAGCCTCCTCAAAAGTGGTTGTACCATGAGAAGCAGTCCTTTGGGAGGCACTCCTATGGGCGGCACGATTGTTGCGGGTGTGACGAACGCCACGGGCCATCTGCATTGGGACAACGTGTTAGATCCATTTTACAACAAAATAGTATAATGTAGTACCATTATATAAAATGCATGGCATTAGGTAGAATCAAAATAATACAGCAGGCAATAAAAAAATTCAGAACAGCAGGTGCAGATTTAATAATAAAACAAGTTTCATGAGTACATTAGAACCCAGGCATCAGAAATAGCATTACAACACATTGCATTTTCTAGGACCTTAAGCCTAGACATTGGAAAGAACAAATTTAAACAAAAAACATTAGTAAACAATTCAGTTTCATGACTACAGATTCAGAAATCATTTGGATCATAAGTCCCTTCATCCTCTTCATACATTGCTTCATCCTCTTCCTCTATACTTTCATCCTCTTCCTCAATAGCTTCTTCATCATCTTCCTCATCCTCAGCAGCTTGTTTCTCTATTGTTTCCAAGTCTTTTGGGTCAGTAATCTCATCCGAGACTAGTGAGGTTATAGAGTCCAAGGCATCCCCTAAATCAATAACAAAGGTGCCATCCAATCCATTCTCTTGATAGACATCTTCTGTTGGCCCTTCCAGAAGGATGGACTCATTATTGCTGCCATTTAGAGGTACATATCCATGTGGAGCAACTTGGTACACAACCCACCATGAAGATAGATCCTTATTCTTACACGGGTAAGCCAGATAGTAAACTTGAGTAACTTGACTAGCCATCACAAATGGGTCAAAATTTGATAATCTTGATGTATGCTTAATCTCTACCAAGCCTAGATCTTTAGTGCGCCTCAATCCATTGGGAGTTGGATCAAACCAGCGGCAATAAAATAAAACCAACTCTAGTTTCATACTACATTCCCACACAATTTTTATGATATTTTCTGTGACACCATAAAACTCAAGAGCGTTGCCGCTTTCATCATACTAAGTTACACAAACACCACTATTGACGGTTGTTAAACCTAGTCTTCCACTCTCATATTTCACTGAACGAAATCTATATCCATTGACATCATAACACCCATAGGAGCTAACTCAAGTGCAGAAACCATAAGACATTTGGCACAGAGCATTGTGAATGCTTTTCATGCACTGAAAACAATGCAATTTCTGTGTTAAGTTTTTGCTTTTTTTTCATAGTTCAACAAACTAGTACTATGAAGTGGATAAGAATATTACTTGGCTTCTGAACCAATCAAAAAAATTTGGCCCAAGCTTTACGCCATAGCCATTTTCCAACCATTTAACCTTAAATCACGAAGTTGTTGTTATGTGGGATCAAGCTAGCTCTTCCACTGCTCTTTATCAAATTTTCTACATGAACAAAATTATTGTTATGCCTATATGTAAATATACTCAAGTAAAATTAATGTGTTCATGTTATTTGTAGAACATACGTGAAGAAATCATCCATCTCAGGTATGTTAGTCAATATGTATAGGAAAACAGCCTTGTACTCCTCTTTTGAGAACTCATGGGTACCCCTTAGCCGATGCATCGACCCAGGAATTTAAAAATTTCAAGGTCACATGTACATTGAAATGTAGATGCACCATCATCATATCGAGGCATCTTGTTTTTAATAGAAGGGCATTGGATTTAAAATACAAATATAGATGACTTGTAGCCTCTTCAACTAGAAATACCTCAACCATGCCAGCCTCAACACGTGCCTTCTTTCTTACTTTCTTCTTAAGTTTTTGGATACACCTACGAAGTGAGAGCAACATATTACAAATAGCTAACTTATGGATAGCGGACATTAATGTTATACAACATATTTTCAAATTTACCTCTCATATGGATAATTCCAACGGGCTAGGACAGGCCCTCCTAATCGTGCCTCATAAGGTAGATGCATGATCATATGTTGCATAGGATTAAAGAAACCAGGAGGAAATATCTTCTCTAATCTGCAAAGAAGCACTACAACATTCTCTTCTAGAGAGCGGACGACATCAAGCTCTTTGGCGATAGAAGAAACTTAGTTCAACCAAACAACGCCATATATTCTCTGTCAAAAATCCACGGAACGCAACAAGAAGCAATTGTTCCATAAAGATGTGATAGTCACAACTTTTTAGGCCAAAAATCTTCTTTTGCAACAGGTTAACACCACGCCTTATATTGGCTGCATATGCACCAGGAAACTTCAAATCTTGGAACCATTGAAGGATGGTTGCCTTGTCATTTTTGTTGATGCAGAAGGGAGCTCTTGGCTTGTCCCACTTCCCATTATTCTTTTGCACCAAATAGAGTGAAGGACGTTTACAAATCGTAGCTAAATCTAGCCAAACTTTCACATTATCTTTGCTCTTATCAGGTATGTCGAAGCATGTGTTCCATACAACTTCGCCTATATTCTTTTCATTGTGCATCACATCAATATTGTGTGGGAGCAGCAACTTATAGAAGTATGAAAGCTGCATAAAGCAAAGTACATGTGTCCAATTGTGCAATTTACCAAAATTTCTATATCACCTGCAAATTTGTTCACTTGGGCTTGGACTTCCTCCCCGGTTAAGCACCTAGGTGGCTCATCAAACACCTTTGTGTTCTTACGAAATGCATTAGCTTGTTTTCCAAATTCATGATCTTTAGGTAGAGAGTGACTATGACAATCAAACCAGCAAGCCTTACGACCATGACGGAGTTGGAAACCTCAGCAACCATATCCACATGGGCATGACACTTTACCATGTGTGCTCCATCCAGCAAAGTCTCCATAAGCAATGAAGTCATGTACTGACCAAAGGTAAATTGCCCTCCCACAGTTTTTGAAATTAATCGACTAAGGGCTGCATTAGAATGTTCAATTTTTTCCCAAGATGCTCAGGATCAGGAATAACAAGGGAGAGGAAAATGTACTTAGGCCTTAAGACTGTGCCAAGGGGTAGATTTAATGGGGTCACAAACACTAGCTAACATGAGTAAGGAGCAGCACTCAAGTTGAATTGTGTGAAACCATCAGTTGCTATAGAAAGTCGCACATTTCTCCGATCACTTGCAAAGTCCAGAAAGTCCTTATCAAATTTCTGCCAAGCTTCTCCATCACAAGGGTGCACCATCTTACCACACGTTGAGGGACTATGTGATAGCATTAGCTTGGCTGTCTCCTCGTGTGCATACAACCTCTGAAGCCTATCTGTGATGGGAAGATAACGCAAAACTTAGCGTGGAACTTTATTCCAGCCTTCCTCATACCAATTGGCATTACAAAAGTCACATTTTTCATTATTCTCATTATCTTTGTAGAACATACAATTGTTATAACAATCATCAATTTTCACATACGACATACCAAGACCCTCTAATAGTTTCTTCGAGTGGTGGAAGTCATTTAGCAACTTAGAATATGGAGGAATGAGTTCATGTATTATCTCTAAGATATCGTCATATTGTGCAATCAACATGTTGTATCGTGACTTTACTACAAGCGAGCGAGCAACAACAGACAAGCATTAGTGTGTTGTTTTCTCATGCACCAATTCGTCTGCACTAGCGACCATACTATAGAATGCTTGGGCATATGCCGTAGGTTCATCATCTATCGTAGGTGGATGGTCCCCACCTAGATCAACCAGCATTTGATCCATCTGGTTAGTCTCACCAAAACTCTCTCCGTTTGCTGCAATGTCACATTCATCATGCCTAGCAATCCTCTCACCATGCTCTGTCCATGTTTCACAACCTTCCCTAAAACCATGCTTACACAAGTCCAACTCTGCAATATTCTTTTTGTCTAAAGTAGTTCCAACACATGGCACAAGGACATCCGGAAATGAAAATGCATGATTCAAGAATTGAGTGGTTTGATCAATCCATTCATTAGAGGGAGCTTTACCACGCTGCCAACCATTATACATTCATGTGTGGTGTGACATGTTAACTAGTTTTGTGATTCAAAGATGAATATATTAGTTATCACATATTTTATGTTGCATTATTTTCGGTAACAGAACAAACACTCCAAGTTCATATAGCCATTAAAGTGAGTGATTAAGTAATTACAATGATTGAATACTGAAGCACAAAAAAAAACAAAAAAAATCAAGGACGCTCCAACATCACAAGCAGCCATTTCAAGCATAGAGCAACACCATTAAAAAATGATCAGAAAGTAAGAAGAGGTTTACCTTGAGTCACAAGTGAAATCACTGGTCCTGAAATATTCTTGACTTCGATGAAAGCTCACTGCAGACTTGTCCTTCAGTCCCAAATCTTCACCTTCATCAAAAGCTCACTGCACCTCTCAAGACTTGTCCTTCAGCCCCAAATCTTCACCTCAATACAACAAGGGTAGGAGATCAGAACTTCAAATTGAAAAGAATAAAATATAGGAGTACACATGCAGAGGTCTGGTCCAAAACTACCAACAACATGGCAAATCTGGTCCTAAGAACCAACAAAACAAATTACAGCAAGAAGAAACCAACGTAGGCCAGCTAGGGTTCAGAGAAATTGGGGGGTTTGCATATGCAGCACAAACAAAGTTAAAAATAAATATATCAAAGAGGCATCTCAGTTGTATATCACAAATAGCTAGTACAAATCAGAGCCTAAGCTAATACAAGAGTAACTTTAGTGCCCCTGAAATGTGCAGGTGAACAACAAAAAAATCTTAAGTTCCGGACATGTTCTGAGAGGCAGTAAAACAAGGAGATTAGAACTAACCCAACAAGATTTATCCCCAGACCTGAGGTTAGAAAAAATACCTCCTTATCGTACTGATCGATGTCTCTTCCCCGGCCACGACCTGAGATCTGCGCAATAAGAGTGGATCTAGGAGCATCTCGCTGTGGTCGTGAGCAAGGCCGACGTCAGGGAGCAAGATGCGGTGGCCGGGCGAGCGTAGCGGTGCGTGGCTGGAGGTGCCGGGCTGCGGGGCTGGCGGGCGGCGTGCCAACCGTGCTGCGGGGAGGCACAACGTGGAGCAGCAGGCCTGGTGCGTGATGTGGTGGTGCATGGCTGGAGGTGCTCAACAACGGGGTGGGCGGGCGGCCGTGCGAGCAAGAGGGCGAGTGGCCATGCTGGGGGAGACGTAGCGTGGAGGGGCAGGGCCAGCGGACGGGGGGCGTGCGGCCATGCAATCGTGAGGCAGAGGCGGCCGGCCCTCGACTCAGCCCGAAGGGCTTGGGACTTGGGGATTTTTACAGGAAGCCTGTGGGTCCCACTAAATAGTAAAAACAGAAAATATTGACGCGGCAATGAGCCAAACTCAGCGCGCCAAAAAAAATGTGGCGCGGTTGCTGAATGTGGTTTATTTTTGGCACGTGGAGCCTCCGGATTGCTCTATCTTTAGAGTCTCACCACGGCTAAGGGCCAAGAGGATTTCACTTCTAGCAACAACCGCAGGACACCAGATAGCCTTGCCTCCAAAGCCTCACCACGACTAAGGGCCAAGGGGGTTGTTGACTGCCTTCCTCGGCCTAGCCATCAATTTCACCTCCATCAATCGCCGCTAGGCTTCGGATGGCCTTGCCTCCTTAGCCTCGCCATAGCTAAGGGCTGAGGGAGTCGCGAACTGCCTTTCTTGGCCTAGCCATCGATTTCACCTCTTGCAACCGCCGTAGGGAACCAAATGGCCCTGCCTCCAAAGACTCGCCATGGTTAAGGGTCGAGGGGGTCGTGGACTGTCTCTCGGCCTAGCCATCGATTTCACCTCCAACAAACGCGGCTAGGCTCTAGAGCCTCCCCATGTCTAAGGGACGAGGGGGTCACGAACTGTTCCCTTGGCCTAGCCATCGGTTTCACCTCCGGCAACCATCATAGGGTGCTGGATGGCCCCGCCTCTGGAACCTCACCACTTCTAAGGGACGAGGGGGTCATGGATTGCCTTCCTCGGCCTAGCCATCGGTTTTACCTCCGGCAAACCACCGTTGAGCTCTAGATTGCCCTACCTTCAGAGCCTCATCCCAGCTAAGGGCCAAAGGAGTAACGGGCTGCCTCCCTCGGCCTAGCTATCAGCTTCACCTCCTCCAAGTGTCGCCGGGCTCCGAATAGATTGCTTTGAGGAAGAAATCTGGAACAAATTTAGAGAGGAGTCTGTGACGGCATCGGATAGAAGAATGTTCATATCATGCTGAAACCTAGTGGTGGCCAGGGCTGAGGGGATCGCAAACTTCTTCCCACGGCCTTAATCATCGACTTTGCCTTCATCAATTGTCACGAGGCTCCGAAACTACCTAGCCTCCGTCAAAAAGCTTGTCTCATGGCCCCACTATCGGCTACACCTCCTCTGCCAGGAACGACGAGGTCACTATCCCCCACCAAAGGCATTGGGGTCCAAACCCTCCGCACATCGATGACACCTACCTTGGTTGCATTGAGGCGTAAACCTGTGTAAGACTTCACCACTCTAGTCGCCCCTAAAGCACAAAAAAACTACAATCGCACTCTTCGACCGCTAATAACTGCTGCATGAAAGGGGGCCGGGGAAGGTAAGGCGCCTAGAGCTTAGGTACATGTTGGAACCGATGTCCCGAACCAGGAGAACCTTCGCTTCTAGAAAAAGCTGAAGGCTTCTGGGTGTGACACGTGTTTAGAGGTAAATAGTCTCGATCGATTCATCCCATCTCAGGTACAGTATGGCCCTATTAGCCCGTACTCAACCACTCCACGCTATGGTTTACAGTTTCACACCCTCACCTGCTACATTCCCGGTATATTCGAGGACATTATGGTACAATCAAGTATATTTACATAATTACAACTCTGCCCTGGGCAGTTAAGTGGGCCTGGACATTCAAATGGGGTTTTCGGCCAATCCCATGGCTGCGCTGAAGGCTCCTCTTCAGCTTCCAGCTGGAGGTTCACCACGAGCTTCGCTCCTGCCCTTCGGTGCCACGAGTCAATCTTCGGCCTCTGGCCAAAGATACGTTAGTACCTTCCCACACTTTGGTCAGCAGGACTGCCGGTCGACCTTCGGCTGCCAACCGAAGGCCTGTTGTCACCTTCGCCGATGCGGGTGGCAGGAACCGCGGGCATGCCTCCGAGCTTCGACCGAAGGCTCGTCCTAGCCTTTGCCCGCACGGATGAAGGATATGGGCCAACCTTCGGGCTTTGACCAAAGGCACGTCATGATCTTCGCCTTCATTCCCTGAAACATCCTTGCAACACCCATGAGTGTTTAGCCACCGATAGACTTCGACTTGCCCTACGAAGGGGGAGGGCTAGAGATCATCCCCAACAGTACACACACAAAAAAAACATGTCTGGCTGCATGCCCGGAGGATCACCATACACTTTGGTCAGAGAAAAAAATAAGAAGAAACATTAAGCGGACCCAAGGACTTAGTTATATTAATAAATTTCACATCCAAAAGATGCTTACATGCCTTCCCAAGTTCCTTGTATCTGGACTACTTGGGACCAAAAGCACTGACCAAAGATGGGGAAGAAAACTATAAGCCCTAACAGCAGTGCATGAAGCAGTGTATGCAATAGCTAGCCCCTGCGCTATTAGAGAATGAGGATGAGGACAAAGAGGACTCCTCCACGGCCTTCTCTCTCTCCTCCTTGGCCTTCTTCTCTGCCTGGGTTGCCTCCTTCTTCGCTTCTGCCTTCTCTTCCTCATTGATATCCTTCTCTAAAAGATCCCAATTGACCTCCTCTTCATCATTAGAGATATCGATAATCTCGATTGGAGCGACCAATCGGATTGGAGGTCAAGATGGAATGGCGGGGGGTGGCTCTCTCTGCAAGGATGGAAGCACGATGGTGGTCGGCTCCATCCTTGCAAATATGGCCGCGGGACCGCTCGTCCCAAGAGGCACCACTGCAGATGGAACTAGCGTTGGCGCAAGAGGTGACCCTGCCTCAGTCAAGCCTGTCGAAATCATTGACATCACCAACGATGAGGACGAGGAGGACGCTATGATCAAGCCAAAGAAGAATCTCTCTCTTACACGGCAATGAAGGATCAACTGGGTTGACCCCAGCTTTTATAGTCGAGCCAATCATTTGCGTACACCTAGGGAAGGAAACGGAGCTGCCTTGCCAAATTATTATCCTAAGGGGTCGTGGCCACATCCCAGTCAATTTCGCGCGCACACAGCAACTCCCTACGATAGCACCCTAGTTTTTTGCATACACATCTCGTCGCATTTATTAGTTGAATCCCTTTCGACACATGCAAGGGCAACCAGCAAAAGATCCCAGGAGAATCCGTGCATTACCCCGTCAGACGCACTAACGTTACCACACGTCATTAAGCGCTTATGCCAAAAAACAGGAAGAATATCTTGCCTTTGCATGCGATCTCCATTATGACGGTTCAAATAGTGAAAAGGCTCGTCATCAGAGAAGCTGAAGAGCTTGCTCTGACCGCCGTAGGGCTTCAAACAGTCTTCAGCTCTAAAACATTTACGCCTCCAGCCTCAGCATGGGCTCTGAAGTTGATTATCTCCGTTCAAACCTCGATGGCATTCGGCTCCAATGCCTCTACACCTCCGGTCTTAGCATGGGCTTCAGAGCGCATTACCTCCGCTCGAACCTCGACGGCCTTCAACTCTAACGCCTTTATGCCTCCGGCCTCAGCACAGGCTCCGGAGCGCATTGCCTCCGCTCGAACCTTAACTGTCTTTGGCTCTAACGCCTCTACACCTCTGGCCTTGGCATGGGCTCCAAAGAGCATCGACTCTGCTCGAACCTCAATGACCTTTAGCACCAATACCTCTACGCCTCTAGCCTTAGCAAGGGCTTCGTAGCACATCACCTCCATTCGAACATTGACGGCCTTTGGCTCCAACGTCTACCACGACTCCAACTCTTGTCATTAGACTCTGGACCACACAGTTTCCTCTCGTTATGCCATCTCCATCTGGCTTCATCACCATCGCTTACAATCATTACCGAGAGGCTCTTCAATGACTAGAAGTTGTATTAGAATATCTTGACTATGAGGCTAGGCTAAAGATAGTTTCTTCTACATCTGCTCTCCCCTCCACACCTCAGGGCCACCAGATGAGGGTTACTATTGGGGGAAATATCCCAGCCCATAGATAATACTAAAGGGATGAAGTCAAAAGCTTCTCTGGAGTTCTTGGGCTCTGGACTCCCTACAGAAACTAAGCCTTTTGGAGGCCGAAACCCCTCCAGCCACCGCCTCTCAAGACAGAGGGAGAAGCTGGCCTCCGGAAGGAACATCAGCAAAAGGAGAACACCAAAGGCAACTGGCTTGGTACGAAGTGACTGGCAATTAATGCCAGTGCAAGTGGTGGTCACCTTGACATCCCAGCATAAGTGGGAGCTAGACTGATACCTTGGACAGTGCGGCACCATAATAGACGACCAGCTGAGTACCACGCCCTTAGGGCCGATTGGACTATTGTATTGCCATAGTAGATAATATCCTCTGATCAGGGATAAATGCATCGTACCTAGGCCCATGTTGTGCGATTCGACCAGCCCTAGGCCCTTGTGGTATAATTATAGTTTGTATCGCTATCTCTGTAAGGGCATGCTTGCACATTTACACCATAAACGACACTATAAATATGGACCCATAGCCATCAAGTCAAGAGACCAATCTTTTTTACAAACAACACATTTTTGGTCCTTCCTCTCTACTTCTTTTCCAAGCTTGAGTCTCCTCTCTAGAAGAGACTCCAGTTGTACTTTGTTCGTGGAAGACATCTTCTATTTCGCTAAAAATTATTGTGAGCGAAGTTCCATCCGTGATGTCTATAATATGAAGGCTCGAGAGTTTGGGGACAATTTTGATAATTTAGTGCTAGAAGCCTGTAGGAAGTGTAGGTGTGCGCAACCTTTTTCAGAGGCAAAGCTCCTAATCCCTAAGGAGGAGCATGTTGAAGAGGACAGGTCAGATGCGCTTGACGTGTTTGTCGAAGTTTCATCCTCTAAGTCCCTTCGCTCCAAGGGTTGGTCCGACAAGAAAATGGACCCCCGAAGCTTCCTTTAATGCTAGGCATGGCTTTGCCTTCTAACTGGAGTGCATCTATAGATATATGGAGATGGTTTCTTGTGATCCTTCGGGATCTTCGGCCAATCCCCCGACTCCTTTGTAATCTTGTAGCATTATTTGTTGTAATAACGTGTTGGCAATTTTCTGTGTGACGTGTCCCACTCGATTACTCAGAGCGGGGTGTTTGATTTCGAAGGCCCTTTTTGCCACCCCCTGGTGCCAGCCTTCACGACCATTATTTTTGTTTGGCTCAGTTTTTACTCGAGGTGGCTCCCTAGATCCCAGCTACCTGGGAACCTTGAGATGGTCACCCTTTGGAGCCCATATGCTCACCCGACTTCTCTGGTGGTGAGCCCATATGTGAGCGCTGACTCTCTGTTAATATGAGCTGAGTCCTTAGACGTTGACCCTTTGGAGCCCTTAGGCTTGCCTGATTTTCTGCGTCGAGCCCATATGTGGACGACGACCATCCGTTAATATGGACAAGTTCTTAGACATAAGCCCTTCAGATACTTAGACTCGCTTGATTTTATGAGATGTTGAGCCCATATGTGGACGATGACTCCGTTAATATGGCATTGTCCTTAGACGCTGGCCCTTTGGGGCCCTTAGGCTCATCTGATTTTCTGAGGTGTCAGCCCATACGTGAATGATGATCCTCTGTTAATATGAGCAAATCCTTAGAATGATGATTCTCTATTAATACGAGCAAGTCCTTAGATATCGGCCCTTCGAGTTCTTTAGACTCACCCCATTTTCTGAGGTGTCATCACATAAACTCGTTCGTATATGCTGTAGAATTAATATTGTCGATGTGTCACATGCTCAATCACAAGAGAAACGGCTTCTTGTAGATGTCGAACGGTTCCGAAGAGCACAGCTGGGGCTCCTGCAAGACCAACCCAAGACAAGCGAGGATCAGCGTTGGCAGTGCACGTTTCCCTCTGCGATTTCTGACCTGATCAATTACCTGCGCGCAGCTGAAGGTGATGACCCGGCGGAAGAAGGCGCCGATAGGACCGGGGATGCCGAACTCCCCGCCGTTGTCGCGGATCGTCGCCCGCATTGCCGTCAGCAGGCGGCCGTAGGTGGTGCCCGGCTCGGACTCCACCGCCTTGATGAAGCTGTACGTCATGGCGCCGGTCGAGGCGGAGCCCGAGAACGCCTGCGTGCACGGATCCAGAAAGGCAAATGAGCTGGGCAAATCTTTTCTGAAAATTCTGGTGGTGTGGTGGCCAGCCGGGTGGAGCTCCGAGCTCACTGACCGTGGTGTCCTGCGAGGTTTGGCTGTCGCCGCAGCCGCTGATCGAGATCGCGAGGCCGCCGTTGGTGCACTTGGGCTCGCCGGACGGGCGGCTGTGGTTCTCCCACTGCCAGTATCCGGTCCTTCAAAAGACGAGCAATTACACTCAGTCAAGTTTGTGATCGATCCAAATGGCTCAAACAGGGCTATGTATGGTGTTGATCCGTACGTACCTGGATATGCGACAGAGGTAGGGGAGGTCGAGGATGGTTCCGCTGTGACAGGTGTCGACGATGGCGTGCAGCTTGACGCCCCAGCAGAGCGACCGGACGATGATCGCGTTGATCTCGTCGTCGAGGATGACGCCGCGGTCCTGGAAGTCGAGCGGGCAGAGCGCCTCGTCGTAACCGTCGACCTCGTCGCCGTTGTTGTCCAGCTTCTGCACGCCGTGGCCGGAGAAGTGGAACACCAGCGAGTCGCCGGAGGTGGTGCCGTCCACGAGCCACCGCATCGCATGCAAGAGGTTAACCCGCGTCGGCACCCTGAACGGGTCCTTGTCGTCCTCTGTGAGGACGAGGATGCAGTCGCTGGGGAAGCCGAACCTCTGGCGGAGCAGGTAGGCCATGCAGTTGACGTCGTTGACGGTGCCCTTGAGCTCGTACTGGCTGCCGGCGTAGCTGATCCCCACGAGGAGCGCGCGCTTCTTGCAGCCGCGGACGCGCGGATAGCTGGCCGGCAGCTGGAACGCCGCCCCGCCGGGCCGCAGCGATGGCGAGGACGAGGGCGGCGGCGACACGATGGCGCTGATGAGACCCTTGATGAACCCGATGGCGGCGTGGTGCAGGCCGTGCGGGCGGCGCTCGACGTACGTGACGGCGTGGCAGAGCGCGCACCGCACGGAGCGCGAGCCCGGGGCTACGGACAGGTACGCGCCGCAGCGGCCGCACCACGTTGTCGTGCTCGCGCGCGGCGGCCTCGAGCTCGCCATGCCAGCCAACCGCAGGTTGCTGTGTCGCTCGCCGCGCGCCTTCCCCGCTGACGGCTCGGCTTCCTTGAATGGACAACGTATCGATGTACACGTGGGGCGGCAGCGGAAGAAGTAGGTCTCTCGTAGTACCTAGGTGAGGAACATTCTTCTTCTTCCTCTTCTTTATCATGTAAATGAGGTGAGTGAGCAATGTTCTACTAGATGGATTGCATGGCATGGAATTGCGTTGGAGTCCGGAGAAAGCGTTATGCGTTGTGGCTAGGAAGATGTTGATGTTCCTCCTTTTTGGGTTCGGCCATGGCTGCTTTATTCCCAGACGAGAAGCGTTCTGTTTTACGCTTTATTCGACGTGTGGGTAAGGCAGAATAGGATTCACATTCTAGTCTAGAAGGATGCATCTTGTCGAGGCTTTTGTGAGGTGGAAGAACTAAAGAAAGAAAGAAAAATGCATTGGGGTCATCACCCCGAGGTCGATCAAATTTAACTTAAATAAATTTCACAAAACTATAATTATTTATATTATTATAACACAAACTATAATTTTTGAAATATATTTAAGATAATATAACTTTTTAGCTTGATTCCACTCATCAATCACACATGTATCATATGGTCTGATCCCACCTATCAATTACACATGTGTCAAAAAGGTTTAGTTTCTTATTATTAAAGGTCGAAGTAGTTATAGTTTTGTAAAATAAATTTTAAAAATTATAGTTATGTGTTACAATAGTATAAATAGTTATAGTTTTAAAATTTTAGTCAATTAACTTTATAACAGTTAAACAGATTGGATCTGTATCTAGTTTAGGCCCTATTTATTTCTCCGATTTTGGATCGTAGATTGTGGATTGTAAAACTTCACTTTAAATGGATTATGGATTGTGTCATAATCTAGTTATATATTTATAGAATCCACTCCAAAATCTAACCGTTTATTTGCATAATCATAATCTAGAGGCAAACAAACAGAATCTAGATAGGCTATCGTGGGGCAATTCTTCCTACAATTTTTAGGCATGACAAATAAAGAAGTGGAGGAGGTGGGGAGAAAAAAAAAAGCTCCTACTTGGTGGCCACGAGTAAAGGTTATCAAATGGACCAGGCTAAATGGTCCTGTATGAGGCATGATCATTTTGGCCTGATCCAGTATGACATGGTACGATAGCTAATGGTCGGGTTGGCACGGCACGATGGCCTGGGCTATGTTTAGGTTGGAGCCACGGCACATCAGACCGACACAGTACAACCCATTTAAGTTTTTTATTTTTTTAATATTTTATATAATGTATTTAGATCTAATATTATATAGGATATGTGATGCAATGATAGTGTGCTTGACTCCCAATTGAAAGGTCATGTGTTCGAGTCCTAGTGAGTATGAGTTTTTGTGATTTTTTCTAATTTTTCATCGGCTGATGGACTGACGGGCCAAAAAAGGCTATCGAGCCTACCGTGTTGCTGGCTGGCACGACACGATCCGATCTTAAGTGGGTCGTACCTAGACTAGAGCCGCGGCACATGAGCAGGCACAGCACAACCTATTTAGCTAACGGGTCTAACTGGACCATGCCTAAATAGACCAATGTTGTGCTAGGTCAGGCCGCCCATTTGGCCACCTCTAGCCATGAGTCAAGGGGGCTCGGTCAGGGCCCATGCTTATGTAGTTCCTCTTTAGTATCGTCAGCTATTTCTTGATTATAACTTAAAAAACTATAAGTTACCATTTGTTAGGAATACCAATTACAACCGCACGTTCAAAAGTACATAATTACAATACGTGAAGCTAAAGAGTTACAATTTTATATATTTATATATATATATATATATAACCACCGGAGTTACATTTTAGATTATACTATGATTATAACCGTGTTCCTTATGTTATACATCATTAGATAAGAAATTCATTAGGAGTTACGTTCATTCATAACAGAATTGCAACTTACTTTTTTTATATCTGCTTGTAACTCCTTGTCTCATAGATTATAACTCTACTATTTTTTTAATTGTAACAGGATGACACAACAGTAACTAGAGTTGAGCCTAGACATATAATATACATATAATTATATATATACTTAGTAGAATATAAAAACTAAATAACTTAAGAGCTAATTGGTATACCAACTCATTTTATCTACTTATATATCTTTCCAATATTATGTCTTTTTAAAAAAACACATTTCATGTATTAGATGTCATAATCTATAGTTTACTACACGTGGCTATTATGAATGCATGTAATGAAGCTTTTTTGCTTACCAAACTTTATCAATTTTAAAGTGTTTGTTCTTAATTATGATGTATATTATATTGCTCTACTCTTTATTGATCTGAGCTCTAATTATTTTTTATATAGATATTTTTTAGTAACTTCTATGGTAGACCAAGATCAACTAGAAAAAAGAATATAGAGATGTTGAATAGATAGATATCATCATTTATTATAGGAAAGATCCTACATTGTTACTATGAGCGAATTTGTGTATAAATAAGAAAAAAATGGTTTAGGCCTGTCAGGGGATGATCCCTGATAATGAATCTAGGGTGTACCGAACAACGGGCGTGTTGATCGGCGTTTTTTGTGGTTGGATCAAAAGAATGCCAAAACACGAGGATTATCTACGTTCAAGCCTCTCGTGGGATAATAGCCCTATATCATATGTATTTTATTATCAATTGGATGAATTTGTTACCGAATAATCCCTCTCCTCAGTCTCCCCTTCCACCTTTATATAGCAGGGGAAAAGAAGACGTTAGAAACGAACAGGGCCAAGCCCTGTAGCCAGTATATTTCTGATGATAGCGGACCTACTCTTAGCTCATTATGAAAGGGGATATGCACGCTTAGCCTGCTCTGGTCATCTTGCATGTCCTATTCCGTCCACCAAACGATGTCACGCTCGCCAATGAGATTATCCCGTAGCATTAAATGATATGAGACGGGTCACTCTAACTTCACGTCTCCTCACGACCTTGCTCGTCGAAAGGATGTGTCTGGGAAGGAAAAAGCACTTAAGTAGACAACATTAAATGTGATCTGACTAGTTATATGAGTACATACCTTGCGGGCTGGTCGACAGAGCTCTATCCTGATCATAAGGTGAGGTTGTGGTCCTAAGGATATCCATCCATCAATTGACATTCGGTAGTGTGACGTCCGTATGGTGAGACACCTCTTACCTATTACACTGATAAGACTGATCATAGAACATGAATTTATTACCATACATGTATTATGTGTTAAAAATAGAAAATATATAAACCTTTTTAAGAGGAATCATATTTTTTTTACAAGGATTAATTTAGTTACTTCTGAAACTGATTTAAATCTGTCTAACTTTAACCCCTCCTGTTATCCAATCCTCGCTCCGCCCATGCACGGGCAGCGAGCACGGGCACGGTGGACGGCCCATTATTGTTCTTCCATCAAGTCGTTCTGCTCCCCGTCCATCCTTTTTTTTCCTTGGTGCTGCAGCTGCATTCGCTGGCCCGTGAGAGTGAAACGTACGGTCGCCCAGTCGAGACCCGCCACACGCACTAGTGCACTAGGACGAGGAGGAATATTGTGCAAGGAGTAGACAACAAAAGTACAATGATTTGACACTTAAACAAATGGACTGCTAATCCAAGGACAATAATTTGGTGGAGACGTAATGTAATAACAATGCTACAGAACTAGCGCCTCTGTCCCACAATTCTCGTCAGAAACAACTCTCTGTGGTAAAAAAAAAACATCTGGACTAATCTTAGCGGACACATGAACATACGGCATGCCAAGTTCAAGGATAAGAAAAGTTTGTCACAACAAAAGAAAGTTTTGGCAGAAGTCGCCGTAGGAAGTCAGACTCACAAAATGCAGCACCGAACATGCCGAATAGATATGGTGTGCAATCCGTATATTTGACCATTATTTCTAAGTAAATGTTGCCAAAACAAAATATACTAATTACAATGGGTAGAAGATTGTTTATGAAAAAAAGAAAAAACAGTTTTTGCTCACAAATCTAGTACATTTTTGGGTACCAATGGTTCATCTGCAAACTTCTGGCCGGACAACTTTTCATTTCGGCTAGCAGATGGAGGAGGACACATGAAAGTGTCCAGATTTCTCTTCTCTGAGACAGGGCACATCCCACGTCATGAGCAAATTAACACCTTCGATTGGCATCGGTTCACATTGAAACAAATTTGAAGGTACTCTACCGTCTACCCTGCGGGACAGACATACGTGAAATCAGAAGATCACAAAATTTGGGATGCGGCGATGGAAGAGGGTGTGCACTTGTTCTACTTGGGTGTGGTGCGGTAGCTGAGTTCTCTGGTATCGTAGAAGTATATGTGAATTATTATCTTTAATTATTGGTTTAGGTTTTTTATTGAGTTGACTGGTATATGCAGTTTAATATGATATCAGAGTCAGAAGTATTAAGTTTGAGTCATGACAAATATAATTATATAAAATATTATAGATAACTTCTATTTTTAGATCTAAGACTTGATAAAACCTCCACCTGAGGGTCCACCTTTTACCATCAACTTAGCCTTTTAGCTAAGTTAGGTATCCTTTAGATTTCTCGCTCGTCCTTGCCGGGCCACGTAGACCTCGATAATGTCATGATGCAACATTTTTAAGGAGGCCAAAGCTATCATATATTCGGTATGAATGGTATTCTTTTTAGTCTCCTGACATTAATGTGGATACGATTAAAAGAGTGTAACATGGTAGTTTATGAACTCAATACTCAATAGCTAGGTGTGCGATGCATCGTGCTATGTGGAGGGCACGAGGACCGATCTATATTAGAGAGGTACTCCAAAACGATTGTACTCATGTTTATGAGTAACAAAACGCTCTTCTGAAAGGAAAAAAAAAGACCAAGCATGCGAATAGGTCAAGACTCATTTAATTCCACCAAGACAAAGCTACCGATCCCCATGCACCTACACAATGCTATATATATATAGTGCTATTGTACACCTATTGGGTAGAATAGTATTCTATATCACCGAGTCTAACACGGCCCACCCCAACTCATAGGCCCCGAGCGCTTGTGCGACCACACGTGCCCACCTGTTGTCACTTGTCCCCGGGCCCCGTATGCATGTGTGCCCTTGTGCCACCACATGTCCCCGCGGACCGCGCGCAGAACCCACGCATGGTGCCACGTGTCCCCGCGCGCCACGCGTCCATGCACGCCACTCATCCAGTAGTTTAGTAGTCCAGTAGCGTTAGTAGTAGTGTTCCATAATTTAATGGTCTAGTAGTACTCAGTAGTTTAGTAGCTCAGTAGTTTAGTAGTCTAAGTAGTTCTTATTAGTGAAATTTTACTATGATTTGAATGTTTTAGTAGTTATTAGTAGTTTTATTAAGTGGTTATGTCAGTAGTTATTCAGTAGTTTTGTTAAATAGTTATGTCAGTAGTTGTTAGCGTTAAGTTATAGAAAAATTATTCAGTAGTGTTAGTAGTCGTCAGTACTTCAATATTTAGTAGTTCCAAGTTATAGTAAAATTGTTCAGTAGTCTATGTCAGTAGTGTTAATAGTTATCAGTAGTTGTCAGTACTATCAGTAATTAATTCAGTAGTATCAGTATGTGGACTTGGAACTACTAAACACTAAACTACTAGGAGTACTGGAACAACTATGCTACACCTAGGAGTGTAGAATAGCTTTATAGTACTCAGTAGTGTTCAATAGGTCAGTAGTCCAGTAGTATCAGTAGTGCTCAGTAGTGTTTAGTAGTTTGTTCGGTAGTATCATTAGTACTGAAAACTATCGAAACCTACTAGGCGGACACGTGGCACGTAAGCAGGCACGCCACATGACTCATTCGGCTAGTGCGGGGGGGGGGCACAAGCTGGTGCGACTGGTGCACCACATGGCATGCACGGCTGGCGAGGGGGTGGGCGTGGATGGAGCGAGGGGCACGCGAGCAGGCTGGCACAGTGTTTCACCACATGGCTCGCAAGCGGACTGGGCTTGCGACCTCCTGTGGCATGGTGGGATGGGCCAGGTGAGGTGTAGAATAGTTATTCTACATTTTATGTGTAGAATAGCACTATCGTATATACATATGTTGTATATCTATTCTACAGGTACGCTATGCACACAGGCCGCATGCGCGCCTAACCAAGCACCTAACCAGACTCTGATGGGCACGCCAGCCCCCACCTGCTCCCATCCACCTACCTCACGGGCCCACTGGATGACCGAGCATGTTCTCACCTCATGAACAGTGATTATGACCAGTTGCATCTATGTGCATTGAGGGGTTACAACTATAACCATAGAGTGATTGCAACTACTTGTTGCAACTATATGCACAGAGAGGTTACAACTATATACATAACGAGATTGCAAATACCTATCTAAGCTGACTGATTGTAACTAATTACGATCATCTTGCAATCGGCAATGTTGTAAGTATATTATTCAACATGTTGTAACTAGATTATCTACCATGATGAAACTACTCCACACTCGATCATGCATATCGTAACTAAATTGCCTACATATTGTAACTAGAGTGTCTACAATGCTATAACTATGTTTTTTAGCATGTTGTAACTCAGTTGATTTTGAATCACAACTACAACCCAAGTTGTAATTTTAGTATAGCACAAAGCACAACTGGGTGACTTATATGGACGTAACTCCGTTACAACCATAAAACTTCATCAAAATATAGCCTTCTTGGATCTTATTTTATTAAGCTTTTTTTTTTGCAACAATGCTTCAAATGGATCGGCAATCCGGCATATGGTTAAGGAGATATGGCCTTTTAAAGATTGAGATCCCTAAAGGATTTTCTGCATGCAAGCTTGTCTGGTTGGTGGATGGTTGATGATGTGGCATAAGCTGATTTGTGGGCTCGTTTGTTTTATGCATGCAGGTGGTGGAAGAGGAGCACATGTGCCTGTGCGCCTATATGGACACGCTTTTTAACTTGCCGTGTGTTAAATATTATTCCACGTGCCAGCGTCTAGATCAATCCTGATGCGCATTTGCTCGATCTTCCGAAGGTAATATGATAAGTCGATTGGTGGAGTTTCGATGTTGATGATCCAAAGGCTCCGAACAGAACAGATCGAGAACCCTCACAACCACTACACCACTACATCTATGGTTATCAACTGTGCCAAGTCGCGGTTGACCTCACTAAGAAGGTTTTTCCTGCAAGCAAATAGAGAACACAAACAAGAACAGCTAATTACCAAAGAAGTACTCGAGTTGGGGTTCAACAAACTGATAAACGACGAAACGGTTTAAAACAGAATAATTTAAGATAAATTCAAGCCTAAACTATGACGGTTACTATGTATATAACGGGACGTGAGAAGGTCGACCTAGGGTTGTGTAACCGTGGAAAGAGGCGTACACAACCTGGACTCCGACTCCAACATGATTATAAGACCCGACAGAGTCCAAAACAGTGATGCAACACCTTAGTTTAATGACTTTGATTAAACTATAAGGAATATTTAGTTGAGTTCATATTCATTGGAAATGGCTCGTCGTAAGCTTCCAGAATATCCAAGATTGTCTAAAACGAACTTCGTATGAGAGAGTTATGTCTGTTTTACTGACATGCTGTCATGCGATTCGACCACGACCATGACCACGATTAGAGCTTGGCCTCGAGTCTGAGTAGACTTAACCTTCGAGAGGTGACGTCTGGGTAAGGTTGTGGTGCTTCTCCTATGTTCCTAAGCAACAAAACAATATAAAACTTAGAAGTATTTTATTCTCTATGAAGAAAATATGAACAATAAGGAACGAATTCACCATGTGTATATCCGAAGGAGCCATATGCTCATCACACTCCCCTTCTTTACAACAAACCGTCCTCGGTTTGCGTATAGCATTATCTTGTCCATAAACTTCTACACAAAGAAAAATACACAAGGAACTCTCGTTATGCAATATCATAAATTGTTTATCAAACAATTGTAATTCTCTTTAAAACGATTGTACCTGATCATAGTAAACATTATTGGTACAATGTATGCATGTATCACTTCTTTCTCCCCTTCTTTAAAAGAAGTGATATTTTCTTGCTCCCGTTCTTTAAAAGAAGTGCTATTGCATGGTGACCTAGTATTAATTTGTATCTTCTGTACAAAGAAAGGTGAAGCAATGGTTGTGGTGCATGGTAGCATCCAACAACACTCTCATTCCTGTGAACTACTCAGTGGGTTGCAAATAGGACTAGAAAAACTTGACATAACATGAATATTACAACTGCAGTCCTCAAAATGTTCACTTTCAGGTACAATCGCAGAAGATTTCAGATTTGAACAAATATAAACTCGATGCACCATATATTCTAATTTATCATTGTATCTGCCAGTAACAAGAAAGATATTCTGTGATAAACATGGCAAATCAGAATTAAGTTTTAATTTCTCTTCTAAACTATTTAGATCACAAAGAATATCAAATTCAGTATAACCTAAAGTATTTAGGGAAGATAACAATTTCAGCTCTTCTGCTCACTAGCAATGCATTGAACACGTTTAATTTCAACTTTTCATTTGTAAAACAGAGTTAACACGTTAATGCACAAGTTGTGATTGTGATATAAGTGAAGCATTACCACACAACTCTTCTTTATCACAAGGAACAACAAACAAATCATCTTGTGATAAAGATAAAAACAACAATATGGTCCACTAATGGTTGCTCTGCAATAGCATGTGTAGTGGGCAATTTCAACTCATCAAAGTATTCCTCACCTTGTGTGAGTGTAGCACCTTGTTTATTACCTTTGTTTTCTTCCTCGATTGATATAGGTGCATTAGCATTTATACCTCTCTGTAACATGCATGGAGCAGTAGGTGTCTCCTCTTTCTCCTTGCTATTCTTCTTATTTTCCTTCTCTTGTTTGTTTGCTTTTTCCTGTAAAATATTAGTCATAGGTGGAGGGGTAACAAGGGTTTCCTCCTCTGAAAGATGCACTTCTTCTTTACAAATAGATGCATGATATTGAGTAATAAATCTTTCTCTCATAAGAATTTTTATCTCTTTCCAAGTTCGTGGAACCTTTTTAGACGCACACAAATTCTTCCACCAAATGGATGCACAACTAGTTAAAACACAAGCGGCATTCCTAATCTTCCTCTTTTCACACATTCGGCATTGGGCAAATATTTTATCTATCGCTATTTCCCCATCAATATACTCTTCGGCACAATAACCATCAAAAGAAGGAGGTGAGGAAAGGATATTACGACTTGTGGGAGAAGATGTAGAAGTGGTGATGGGGCTCTCAAGCAACTTCTTCTTCTCTTCATCCATTGCTTTGTTGATTTTGCTATCCTGTAAAAGGTTACTGATAGCAGGAGACAAAGAACTAGAAATATCCTCCATTGGAACTAAGGATTTTTTGCATTTCAAAGCATAGCATGGCAGCTCATTATCAATAATTTCAAGAAGGTCAGATTTAGTGGTAAACATAACACAGACTTGCTGATTTTCAGATTCTTGCTCAAACTCTTTTCTCTTATTTTCAGCTATCTCTTGTTCGCATTTCACAATTCAGCAAGGGTTAAAAGTAGAAAAGTTATTTTCTTTCCTTTATACATAAGAGTGTACTTCTTACTTCTATCATAATGTGTTGCATCAGTATCAAATTCCTATGGTCGTCCTAGCAAAAGAGAGCATGTTTGCATGGGAACTACATCGAAATCTGCACAATCATGGTATGAACCAATAGAAAAATTTACCCTAGCTAGTTGCATTACTTCATCTTACCACTGTTGTTGAACCAATGAATATGATAAGGGTGAGGATGGTTTCTTGTTGGCAAAGCAAGTTTCTTGATCTTATCTAAACTTAACAAGTTGTTGCAGCTTCCTCCATCAATAATGACTCGAACACGATAATCCTTAATTATAAGAAACATCTGAAATAAATTATGGTGTTGTAGCTGTGGCAATCCTTCATGACGTGGCTCATTCCCTTGCATCGGTGGCATACAATCCTGGTTGATCGGCCTATAGAAGAAACCGAAGAGCTCTTGGCAGGACCCTACACACTTATGGATTTGCTTACCTCGGGACCGTGTGACAGTGTCAAAGGTATTGATGAACACACCCTACTCGAGAAGGGGGCAAAAGATCGTATAACTAAATGTGGGGCTATTTTGACTAATCTCGGTGTTAATTTTGAAGTAGTCGTACTTTCAAAACTGCTCCTTGGCCTCTGTTGTCGTCACTGCAATTCTTTTTTTTTGCCAAACACGTAAGTTGGAACAATCTAGGAACACTATCATATTCTTTGTAATCAACTATCCTGAATTTCACGCCTTAACCCTCCATAAAAGCGTGCCATTACAGCCTCTTCATCCTCAATAATATCACAACGTAACATACTAATTTTTAGCTCCTGATAATATTCTTCTACGGATCTATCACCTTAGTTTAGGCGCTACAATTTCTTACGCAAATCACATTTAAAATAGGTGGAACAAATCTGTTACGTATAACAACCTTTAAAGCATTTCATGTAGTAGGTGCTAATCTATCGATACATACTCTATTCCACCAGATAATTGCAAATTCTTTAAATTCACTAGTGCTTGTCTAACTCTATGCACTTCAGGAACTAAATGAGCATTAAACTTCTGTTCAACCGTTATCTCCCAATCTAAATACTTTTTAGCATCATAAGCACCCGCAAAAGATGGTATGATAAACTTAACCTTAGCAAATGGGTCATCATTAACACATAGGTTATGTCGCTGAAAATTATTACCTCTCATACTTTGACGATTGAAGTTTAATCGGTCCCATTATCGTGCATCAAAGGCGTCTTGTTCTTGCCTCAAAATTTTATTGTCTACAACGGACTCCTCTTGCCTATGGTTGAGGATCCACACGCCCATGGTTTGGTGGCTGATTAACTACTTGATCAAAGCATGTATTAAGCATGGTAATACTATCATTAAGTCATTGCAATGTAGTGTTTGTCTCCGCAATCTTCTTATCGATGTCATCAGTAATAGCTTGTCGATGATCATTCAACACCATTGTGAATTCTTCCCTCCAAATACACTCTTGTTCATCCGATGCTTCTACCATAGTTAGTTGAAGATAAAAAGAACCATGAAAGACAAGTTATCCCTATCGACTACTAGGTGGTGGAGGTGGAGTCACACACTCTCAAACATCTTACCACGCTCTTACAAGTGTTCTTACCAATCACCACAGTTGGTACAACCAGTGGTTGGTTTGTGATACCATATCGGGTGTGAGTGAGGTAGTTACAGGGGGAGAAACTGTTCTGATCAAGAGAAGGTGTAGCTTTGATAGGCAATATTTAGTAGTGAGGATTAGTAATAATTGAAATCAGATTAGCAAAGATGAATAAAAGTTCACAATACTCGTCACAGTTGCTGGCCCGAACACGTTCCTAGAACTAGCTCAAGCAAGCAGAAAACTATACCAGACACAAGCACAAAGGAACAAAATTCGTAATGCAAATTGATTCTCTTTTTTTTCTGAATTCTCTCTTTTTTTGCACTCTTTGCTTCTTCTTTTTTTTTTTGCACTCTTTACTTCTTGGTTGCTTTTCTTTTGTTTATTTTGTTTCTTTTTTTGCGAATGTGATACAAACTCAAAACTCTTCTACTATCTTTTCTAAGACCAGTGAGGTATGTGGGTCACAAACTTTTTCTGTAGAGCAGAGGTATACAAGTAATAAAAAGATTATCTCTCTCTCTCTGAACTTTGGCTACCTCTGTTTCGGCTATGGTTGTCAGATCCGAGAAGGTCGGCGATTCCGACTAGGTGGTCGGATCCGAGAAGGTGGGCAATTCCGACTAGGTGGTCGGATCCGAGAAGGTAGGCGAATCCTACTAGGTGGTCGTGGAGACTAAGTGGTCAGACCCAAGCGGTGGTCAGAGTGACTGGTCGGGACCCCGAGTGGGTGGTCGGAGTGACTAGTCAGACCCCGAATGAGTGGTTAGAATGACTGGTCGGAACTCCGAGTGGGTGGTCGGAGTGACTGGTCGGAACCCGAGCAGGGACACAAACTCGGCTATAGCAGACTAGGGAAAGTCGAGTAACTCAATGACTAAATTAGCAAAGACTCGACACTAGAAACTAGAACACGATGACTCGACCAGCAACAAAAACACTAACGATGGACTCAAACTCAACAACACGGAAACTGGAAACAAAATTACGGAAGGCACAAAGTGGTTTGGACAGCGGAAGAACTAAAACATAAATCTTTTTGTGGGGCAAACTTCTGGACTCTAGGTAATGGAACTCGGCGAAACAAAAAGGGTAAATGAGATTACCTAACGGGCAACCGAGGCTCTGATACTACTTGATACTTGTTTGCCTAATCTTTCGAAGCTAATATAATAAGTCGATTGGTAGAGTTTCGATGTTGATGATCCAAAGGCTCCGAATAGAACAGATCGAGAACCCTTGCAACCACTACACCATAACTCCGTGGTTATCAACCGTGCCAATACACGGTTGACCCCCGTCAAGAAGGCTTTTCCTGCAAGCAAATCGAGAACACAAGCAAGAATAGGTAGATGCAATATGAATATTGCTAATTACCAAAGAAGCACTCGAGATGGGGTTCAACAAACCAATAAACGATGAAACTGTGTAAAATAGAATAATCTAAGCTAAACCCTAGCCTAAACTACGATGGCTACTATGTATATATAGGGGGACGTGAGGAGGTCGACCTAGGGTTGTGCAGCCGTGGAAAGAGGCGTACATAATCTAGACTCCGACTCCGACACGATTATAAGACCCGATAGGGTCCAAAATCGTGATGCAACACCTTATTTTAATGACTCTGATTAAACTATATGAAATATTTGGTCGAGCTTATATCCATTGAAAATGGCTCGCCGTAAGCTTTTCAGAATGTCTAAGATTGCTTAAAACAAACTTTGTATGAGAGAGTTATGTCTGTTTTACTGACGCGCTGTCCTGCGACTCGACCACAACCACGACCACAACTTCGACCATGACCACGGCTTCGACCACGACCAGAGCTTGGCCTTGAGTCCGAGTAGACTTAGCCTTCGAGGGGTGACATCGGGTAAGGTTGTTGTGCTTTTCTCACGTTCCTAAGCAATAAAACAACACAAAACTTAATAGTATTATGAACAATAAGGAATAAATTCACTATGTGTGTATCCGAACGAGCCACATGCTCATCAAATCCGACCTAGCCGGAGTAACCAAACAAGCCCGCGGGTGGGAAGCAGTCCTGAAACAAGAAACTCCTCATTATAAAACAAGAAAATACATATTATAAAACAGTAAAACCATAAAACACACATAATAAAATATAGAAACACACATTATAAAATAGGAAACGCCCATTAAAAATGGGAAAGCCAAAAAATACACATTATAAAATTGAAAAAAAAAATATTATAAAATAGGGAAGTCAGAAAACACACGTTATAAAACAGGAAAAAAAACTACTAAGAAGCCAGAAAGCATTTGTTGCCATGACCGAAAACATGGATTGGTGTGATCAAAAAACATATGTCGACATGATTGGAAAACATATATTTGTGTGACAAAAAAATATTTGCGGTAGAACCAAAATATTTATATTACATAGAAGGAAACAAAAAATTTGCACTTGTTGGTTCATTTGATAATATTGCACCATATATAGAGTATAGATACAATAATAACATGTGAGATTTCCTCTCTAAAGAAGGAAATTAGGCACATAATCATCAGAGCAACCCCTAACTAACCAAGGAAATAATCTCCAGCTGATTTGGTATGCAATAATAACATGCAAGATTTTCTCTCTAAATAAGGGAACTAATCATGTAATCAAGCAAAACAATCTATAGCTAATCAAAGAAATAATCTCCAAATAATCAAGGAAGTAATCAGCTAAATAAGGAGATTTCATGCACTATCGTGCATGATTTATTAGTCTGCTAACAAAATCAAACAAAAATGAAATAAATATTATAATATATGATTCACCAGATCTATTTCTGTACTAGAAAAGATTTTAGATTTTAGTGTGGGCACGGCTTAGCAGTGCAAGCACCTGCCACGTCGCCGTCGTTGAGAATGTTGATTAGGTTGCCGATGGAGATTCCACGTGTACATGCATGTTTGCACCGATGGATGACGCCTTGGCTTGTCGTTGAATGTTGGGGAGCGAGCGCAGCGAGATGAAAAGATCCACAAACATGTCAGAGCCGATGGACAATATCTTGGCTCTTTGTTGAACTTCGAGCAGCGAGAGCAACGAGACAGGGAGATTGTCGACCCTCTCAAATTGCACCCCACAGGTAATGGCTACAAATCCGGATCTAGAGATCTGCAATGGTTTATGGGGTATTAGAGGGAAGGTAGGAAAAATCGCTATTTAAAGGCTAGCATGATAGCTTTTTCCGGTTGTAAGGGTAAAAATTACGGCTTTTTCATGTTGCGGGAGTAAAATTACTATTTTTTTCGGTTGCAGGAGTAAACTTCCAACATTTTCTAGTTATGGAGTGGATGGCGCATTGATTTTTTGGTTGCTGAAGTAAACTTCCGATTGCAGAGTGGATGATGTGTTGAATAGTGTGTGTGCGAAACATATTTGGTATTCTCGGGAGTATATACTCTCACATATGTATCTTATAATATAGGGTGTATCTTATGTGATAAATTGTATGTTTATAAGCATGTGAGTATATAAGATCATCTAAGTGGTATGTATATATTTTTAGGTGGTTTGCACATTTTTTTAGTATAACAGATATTAAGGTATTATCAAATCTATTAATATTGGTGGACTTCTTTTCAATTTTGCATGTAGTTATATTAAAGTATCTTAGAATGAGTATATAAGTATACTTATAGTGATGAAGGAGTATATCCACTTTACTTATATGGTATATCATTATAGAGAGTATGTACTCTGAGAGTACATACTAGTTATATATATATATAAATATATATATATATATAGACACACATATATATTCCTAGAGTACATACTTTCAGTTCAATCCATACTCGATCCCGTTATAAATGAAGTATATATTATTTTTTGATATGTGTGTAATTTTTTATAGGTGAAGTATATAGTTTTTCTTGAGATGTATATATAACTTTTTAAGATATACATATTTCTTTTTAACACATGTTAAAGGAGTATGTACACTTGGAGTACAGAAAAGACTTCTTATATAAACACATATTTGCGCATGCGCACCAGCTGCTGTAATCTAGGTGTGTGTTCGGTTCCTCGGATGTGATTTTGTAGAGCTGCATCGTGATCTGTCTGAGTAGAAGCAGGTTGAGCGAAATCATATTTCTTTAAAAGAAGAGTGGTTAGTTGTATCTGTCTCGATAAGCTGAGCTAAGTTACTATTTAGTTGATTGAATCTGAGACTGTATGAGCAGATGCAAGAGTTAAGATTGTAATTGGTTGCTCGTATAAAGATAATTTTTACGATATTAACAAGTGAGACTACCTACATAAACGAATACAGGAGCCTACATCCGTCAGATTAGACTGTGGAGTAAAATTTAAATCGAGCTTCACTCTCGAATCAAACTGAAAACGTAGATATGAATATCTAAACTCATTTTTTTTTAAATTATACGTATCAATAGACCTAGGTAAAGCAATAGACCTAGGTAAAGTAAATTTAAACAACCAAACACGTACTATTGAACCGGTGATAATCGAGAGAGAATTATTACACACGACACGACAGGTCGGATCCTATGGCCGTACATAGTGTTGTCACTCACAACAGCGGGGCCACTGGCCACACAATCCCGATGGATCCGATCTCACGGGGCCAGAGTCCAAACATCCTGAACCCACTTGCAGTGACGTGTCGCGACCCTCGGGGCGTGCAGGAGTTCCCCTCGTGCGACAGTTGGGACACTAGGGTGGGCCCGGTGGTCCAAGTCGGCAGGTAGGTGTGTTCGCTCATCGTAGTGGTTACAACAGTTACCGGTCCTGTGGCTTTCGGCTTGCAAGGGCTTGTTCGGCTCAAGCCCAGTCGTCGTAGGCTTCTCTGTCAATACTAGTAGTGCGGTAGTGATTAGACAATGGTGATTAGGGTCCAATGTCCATAATATATAAAAAGTTTAGGAACCTTCTGGGTTCTTGCTCACCAACTGATGTTGGCAAACTAGCCAAAGAGGAGGAAGCAGATTCGCATTTTAGACTGGTTTGGTACCTGTCCTCTTCGAGAGCTGTTTGAGCCTGACCAAGCTGGAGAGGTGCCTATAGAGTGTTTAATTTGATTGCTATCCTAACCTTCTTGGCTCAGGCAACCGAGCTTTAGACTTAGACGTTCGAAATCGAGCGTCTGAGCAGCTACTCGCAAAGATCGTTCATGCATGAGCCTCTATCAACAACCACGCGTAGCTCGTCCGGTCCTCTGTTCGTCGATGTCAAGCCACAAGTACCGTCTCACACGACGCTACACAACCCGTCCCTCCGTCCCTGCAGCTCCTTAGCCCAACCTCCATGCGCAGCTCCTCAAGCCGACCTCCACGTGCACCCCTGCAGCTCCTCAGGCCAACCTCCACGCGCAGCTCTCAAAGGCCGACCTCGCAGATGACCAACCTAGGACCGACCACGCCACAGGTGCCTCACCAGCACCACAATTCCTTCTCAACCTCGCCAGGCTGACCTCACTGCCGGCGAGCTCCAAGTCCTTCCTTTTCTATTTTCCCCAATTTAATCCATAAAATTTGAGACAGAAGTCATGTATGAGGCCAAATTGATCACACCATCATGTTCTACACCTCCTAACAGTTCTATTTTGGCTGTTACTGCCGCCTTTCCGGTTGATTGTCGCCGCTGGTGAGCTCCTGAGTTTGGTCATGGTGGTACTGGAAGAAACTGATGAACATAGTGAAGGTGTATTTCATTACGTAAGAAACCAGTAAATGAGATATCACATTAGTGACGACTGCTTAACACGTGTCAATAATATCCTATTAGTGATGGTCCAATAAGAACGTGTCACTAATATTCCTTCTGATTGGGATCAGATATAAACTCGTTACTGATGAGTGATCATTAATGACAAGTCGTAACATGACCTGTCACTGATGATAATAGTGATAAGTCAAGTTGTGACCCATCACTAATGATTAGGTCATCAGTGATGGGTCGTCCTAGGCCAGTCATCAGTGACGGGTTAAATTGTGACCCGTGACTAATGATAAGGTCATCAGTGAGGATCGTCTTAGGATAATCATTAGTGATGGGTCATCCTAGGCCGATCATTAGTGATGAGTCACAACTTGACACGTCATTAATGATCTACTTATTAGTGATGGGTCGTTCTATACCAGTCATTAGTGACAGATCAACTTATAATCCGTCACTAATAATCAACTCCAGTTACTAATGACGGTATTCATAAATATTTTTTATTTTATTTTTCTTATATTTTTCTCACCTCAGCAGCACTAAATTAGAAAATATTGTACATTTTTGCTCAAGTTTGATGTAAGGTGTGACGGCTATGGACATAAACATGTGTTCCGAAAATAGTGCAGAAACTTTCGAGGGCGAGAACTCAATCTTCCAAGCCATGTTTGGCCTAAAAAATTATCCAAACCCGACAAAGTAGGGGAGAAACGGATGTAACTTTTTTAAGTCTGTAGAGTCAAAAAACATCGAAATCGGAGTCCCTATGTAAAAGTTATGCCCGTTTTACTGAATACACTAACTCGATAAAGTATGGGAAAAACAGATGTAACTTTGTTAGATGTCCGTAGAGTCAAAAAAAACATCGAAATCGAAGTCCCTATACAAAAGTTATGCCCGTTTTACCGAATGCACTTCGGGTCACCCATCAAATTATAACTCTCAACGAAGTTTAGCAAAATTAGTCATTAATGATGGGTTATGGTTATGACTCGTCACTAATAACCTTCGGTAAAGAAGGTTAAAAGGATAAAAATATCTAGTTTTTATCATAACTACATGATAGCGGAGGTGACAAGGTGGCTACACAGGCGAGAAGGTCGCGGGTTCGATTCCTATGGAACGCAAACTTGAAAATAATGTGAAAAAGGCGTAGCTTGTGAAGCATATAGGATGGCTCTGGCGAAATATTTTTTTGACTCTTTTATATCTAAAAATACAAAAAATGGTCATTGGTCATCAGTGACGGGTCACTGTTACGATATGTTATTAATGTTGAATCAATAGTGACGGATCATGATCATAACCCATCACTAATGGCTGAATATTAATGACGAATTATTATAACCCGTTACTAATGATTTATGTGACGCAATAAAAATAACGGGTACGGGATCTATCACTAATATCGGTTATCACTCGTCACTCATGATTTTTTTTTCACGTAGTGCTCTCTTTTTATGTTTGCTTTATGTGTTCTGCTCGACAAAGCGTATTTTGTTTTTCCATTTTCCTCTTAGTCACATGGCAGCAACCAAACAAGAAGAACGCCGTGCCTGAGAAGGCAAATATTCTCTCAATCTCAAAGAGGTGAAAGGCAAGTAAAATGCTCAGGCATATGAGCGAGGGCAGCAAACAAACAAGCCCTATAGTCTGTTTGGTTGCCTAGGCATGGTTGATCAAGCCCCGCGCGTGCACGGAAACGACGTTTGGTTGCCTACTTGCCTGGGCGCACGCGCTAGCCTGTTCGCGTCTATGCAAAATCGTTGTGTCGGCCAGGGTTTTCACCGGACCTGACTCGCTCGGTGCAGCTCGTGTACACGAGTGTATCTGTATTTTTTTCATTTAACTCTTGATTTTATTTATGGGTACAAGAGTGATCTAAAATTTCTAAATATTTTCGTAAGTAAACTAGAGCTCATAGCAACCTATTTTAATTAGTTCATTAAAAAACCTAAGCTAATATTTAATTAAAATTCTAAAAAAAAATCTACTTTTATAAATTTTAGTAATTTTTGATATCTCAAATAAATTTCTAAAAATAAAAAAATTCACTAATATTCTTATCATATGATGTACTAATTTATAAAAATATTTCTAACCCTAGGTTATTTAGTAAAAAAGTGAGTTCATTTCTAATGCAACATATACTCATACGGATAACCAAACATAATATCTTCTTAGCCAGACTGAGTAAATACAGTCAATCAAACAGATCCTATTAAATCTCATCAACTTGACTAAATTTAGTCTGGCTCACTAGATATGACAAAAGGCTGAGTCATACGAGCAACCAAACAGGTCCTAAGCAATCAAACACTGGTCCAGATAGATGCTGATTTACTCCTTCCAATCATAAAAACATGTCATTTTGGATAAAATACGGTCTTCAATAAATAGCTTTGATCAATATTTTTATTAGAATATATTTATAAAATCTATTAAATTTGTGATACTATGAAACTATTTTTCAAGACAAATCTACACATATGATTTTAAAGTTTCTAAACTAAATATTTTTAAAATTTATTGTTAGTTAAAGTTTTAAAAATTTGACTAAATATTTTCTAAAATACTATGTATTTATGGCCGAAGGTCACCATGGATGATAAATGTTGCATGTCGAATTCGTTAGGATATGATTCATGAGGAGATGATTAATTTGAGTTGCAAAGATTTTGAGAAGTAATTTGAGTTGGAGAGGTATATACCACACCAGAACCGTATTAATTGCAAAACATACGGTCTCAAAAACAAATAGTTATGGATAGCAAATGATATTGTATTTAACATTGTTGAAATTGTTAAAAGCCAAACACGGTAAACATAAAATTAGGATCTAAGGGTAGGGATGGGTCTTGAGCGGGGTTCTCTTAATTAGTCGCTTGTTAAGTAATCCCACAAGAACAAAAGACATGTAAGAAATTAATGATATACATGCACGCATAGCATCATCCCTGTTCACTATTTTCTTGTGAACTTGTCCCTGTTAGGAATGTTAGTGTGTTTTTGGTTGCAGTGCGAGGTTAGATATAATAGGATTATCTGTATTTTTTTGGATGAGATAATCTAATTTTTTATTTGGTTGAGATACATGGGATGAGCCAATTTTCTATTTTGTTGATGAGATTAAAGTGGATATGATGAGCTAGTTTTTCATTTAGTTGATAGGATTATATTGAATAGGATAACTCATTCATATTTATAAGCATTCAGATGAATTTGTACATGTTTAAATTTGTTTGAATTCAAATTAAATTATAAAGAAAATATGACATAAAATGATAAAAATATATATAGAGAGAGTATTATAAAAGAACTTACTTTTTTACCAAATAACCTAGTGTTAAAAATATTTTTATAAATTATTACATTACATGAGAAGAATATTAGTGAATTTTAGCAGTTTTTAAAAATTTATTCGAGGCATTAAAAATTACTAGAAGTTATATAATTATGTTTCTTTGAGAATTTTAATTAAATATTGGCTCATGATTTTTTATCAAACCAATTAAAATGGGTTGTTAGTGATATACACATCAAAATATTTAAAATGTTTTGACCACTGATGTACTCCCAAATAAAATCGATAGTTAAATGAAAAAATGAGAAAAAAAAAAAGAACGAACGCCCCCAACAACATCGATGGATCGGTCCGGGCGTTTTCGGTTGGATCGGCTTTCAGAATTTCAGAGAATATTTTTGAGCAATGGTCACCTCATCTACTCTATTCACCCAACCAAATACCTTTAAAACTAAAATCGTTATCTCTCTTCCACTCTTATCTTTCCAATAAAAATACCTTTAAATATGTGTTTGGTTGCTCGAATATCTTATAGTCTAGTATGTTGCAAAGTGTATCTAGTTGTTCGTACCTATTGTTCTAGTTTAACCTAACAAATACAAATATACGGTCCTATCCTATACTAGAAGTGAATCTTGATTCGAGCTTCACTTCGCAGCTTACCCGACAGATGCAGATTCTACATCCACTTATGCAGACGAGCCTATTTATCAGTATCAAAAATTTATATTCATATGAATAACTAATCACAATCAACCAAATAGAAACTTAATGTAACCTACCCAGATAGATATAGCTAATAATCATTTTTCTTTTTAATAAATATAAATTCACTTAATCTACTAATATAATACAACTTATAGAATCTTATCAGAAAACCAAATAAACCCTAACATACTTACTAGGTTGAGGGTACTTGGTCCAACATCTACTACTCACCCTAACATGCTTACTAGGTTGGGGGTACTTGGTCCACCATCTACTACTCACAAGTCTCCAATTAGTGATCAAAGTAGGAATCAAGTAGCGTACACACTGACCCCAAGCCATCATCTCAAAAATAATAAGACGAAACCCAAACCATGAACAGACACGTGTCATCGTCAGTTGGCATGTTAACATCCTACAATCCATATCCCATCACCCACCCCTACCACTAATCCCCCGCTGATCACTAACTCTCTAACCCAAGCTGCAGCCAGTGTCAGCTCAGCTCGACCCAAGCCAAGCCTTCTAGCGACACGGCCCCACCAGTCATACTCTTCACCTACCATTCCGGGTCCGGCTCCAAGTGGAGCAAGCCGCAAGCACCAAGCAGCCAGCCCAAACAAAAGTTATCCCCAAATTACCCCCGCACTCCTCTCCTCCACGGGGCATGGGGTCCAATTCAACTACCGCGCACTGTCTCACCAACCCCTATATGCCTCAGCCTCGGCGGCGAGCCGGCTCCGGCCACCTATAAGTAACCCCCGCCCCGCTCCTCTTCCTCCCAGGAGACACCGCGCCCGCCTCCCGCACGCACCGCCTCCTCGTCCATTGCCGAAAGGGACCCTAACCGTAGGACTTAACACCCAACTCGCCGCCGCATTCCGTTCGCAATGGCGCTCGCCACCACCGCCGCCGCCGCCGCCGCGGCAGCCGCCATCTCCGGAGGAGCCGTATCGCAGCCCCGCCGAACGCCGGCGTTCATCCCGCTGAAGCGCCGCGCCACCATCCGCGCCGTCCACGCCGTGGAGCCGTCGAAGAACCCCGCCGTCGCGGCCGCCGCGAAGACCTCGTCGCCGACGGTGGCGCCGGAGAACGACGCGCCCCCGGCCCCGACTTCGAAGTCGCATGCGTCTCCTCCAGGGCCGGTGAAGTGGACGGTGGACAGCTGGAAGACGAAGAAGGCGCTGCAGCTGCCGGAGTACCCCGACGCCGCGGCGCTGGAGGCGGTGCTGAAGACGATCGAGGCCTTCCCGCCGATCGTGTTCGCCGGGGAGGCCCGGCGCCTGGAGGATCGCCTCGCCGACGCCGCCATGGGCCGCGCTTTCATCCTTCAGGGTGGCGACTGCGCCGAGAGCTTCAAGGAGTTCAACGGCAACAACATCCGTGACACCTTCCGCATCCTCCTCCAGATGTCCGCTGTCCTAATGTTCGGTGCCCAAATGCCCGTCGTCAAGGTACCCACTATCACCCGCATCCACAACAATGCAACACACACAAACTTCCCCCTGGGAAAAAAATTCTGATCTAATCTTGAGTTGATGTGATTTCGATTGGTGCGCAGGTTGGTAGGATGGCCGGGCAATTCGCGAAGCCGAGGTCGGAGGCGTTCGAGGTGAGGGACGGGGTGAAGCTGCCCAGCTACCGGGGGGACAACATCAACGGCGACGCGTTCGACGAGAAGAGCCGCATCCCCGACCCCCAGAGGATGATTCGGGCGTACGCCCAATCGGCCTCGACGCTCAACCTACTTCGCTCGTTAGCCACCGGAGGCTACGCCGCCATGCAGCGCGTCACGCAGTGGAACCTGGATTTCACCGAACACAGCGAGCAGGGCGACAGGTGAAAAGATCTTCCATGCACTTTGTTTGGATTTTTTTTTTGGTGATGCGGATTTTGGTGACCCCGACAGCTTTCGGTCGTGGTGAAAACAAATTCTATAGAATTTTCTTACGAAAGATCAAATGATAAATGTCTACTTTTTTTTTTAACCATTGAATTACAGGATGAATAACGTAGATAAGATCCCATAAGAATCTTTCTCAACAAAATCCTATAAAATTTATTTCCTTGTCATAACAATTGAACAAATGCTACTTGATGGGGCTGTCTTTTGTCCATGCCCTTCGTCATGTTCACACCCTCCAATTTAACTATCTTTTAAAAATTCTTTTCGTATTTGAGGTCAAACGTCACTAGCATCCCACATATATATAGAATCTTTTCTGCAGTTCTAGTATATATACTCTCCCTCCAACAGGTGTGTATATATACGGAGAGAGTCTTTTCTGTACTCTAGGTGTATATACTCCCCCTCCAATGAGTATTCGAAAAGTAGTACATATATATTAGAAAATAGTATATATTCTACTTATAAAGAAATATATATAGTCAAAAAATCTATATACTTCAGTTATAACAGGATCACTACTGATCCGCCTGAGAGTATATACTCCAGTGACTATAGAATATATATATAAACCTTTTCTTTTTTTTTTTTGATGAAAGCACATTGTCGACTTCATTCATATCTCATATATATGTTGTGCTCCACCGAGGGGCTTCCACTCAACATATGTTAGTTCACTATGGTAGTCGAGGATAACAAAATCAATCGTTGGTCAATAACAGCTGTTCAAATGTTAAAGTGTTATATGATTACTATCTGTTTTGGTGGAAACATTAAACCTTTGTCTATTTGGTCTATTGTGAAGTTTTATAATGATCTTACCATTGTTCGGATGCTGTGTAGGTACCGTGAATTGGCACATAGGGTTGATGAAGCCCTTGGCTTCATGTCTGCAGCTGGGCTAACAGCGGACCACCCCTTGATGAATAGCACTGAATTCTGGACCTCTCATGAGTGCCTCCTCCTGCCCTATGAGCAAGCTCTAACCCGTCAGGACTCCACTTCTGGTATTTACTATGACTGTTCTGCCCACATGCTCTGGGTTGGTGAGCGCACTCGCCAGCTCGATGGTGCTCATGTTGAGTTCCTCAGGGGTATTTCTAACCCTCTTGGCATCAAGGTTGCTTCCAAAACCAACTATCCACTAACGAAATAAAAAATATATACAGATTCTCATAAAAAAGTGGTTTGCAAAATGTGGATTGCAGGTGAGTGACAAAATGAACCCTAGGGACTTGGTGAAACTGATTGAGATATTGAATCCATCAAACAAGCCTGGGAGAATTACCATCATTACAAGGATGGGGCCGGAGAACATGAGGGTCAAGTTACCTCATCTTATCCGTGCTGTCCGCCATGCTGGACAAATTGTCACCTGGATCACTGATCCCATGCACGGGAACACCATTAAGGCTCCTTGCGGTCTAAAGACTCGTCCTTTTGACTCCATTCTGGTATGCTCCATTTTTCTATCAACTACATTCCTTTATGGCTTTCACAAATTTGATACAGCCTCTTTGAGTAATTTGTTCGACCACAAATAAACCCCAAATTTGCTTGCACATTTGTATTCCCCTACTATATGTGATTCTTTTTTAATTCGCACCTTGTATGCTACCCCATTAGCATGAAGACAAAAAAAAAAAAAGAACCATAGTTTGGGCATATGCTCACCTGTGGTATTCAAAAGAAATATGGAGGGTAACTTTTGGGGACAATGGAGTGAACTAATTAGCTGATGAATTGTCAAAGTTGACACTGGTACTGTGCTGTTCCACTTCTTGGTTCAGGTATTCCAACCCATGCGTATCATAATGGGAACTGCTATTGTAACTGAGTTATTTTAACTAGTTGGCGACTAGTTGTCACTCGTCAGTAATACACAGTACGAAAGTTGGTCATCGGTCATTATTGTCACAAGTTTGTGTGCTCTGGCCTCTGGGCAGAATCTAGACCCCAAAAAAAATTTAGTCATGGAAGGTTGTGTTAGGTATAAATACAGATGCCCATCTTAGGTTTCAGGATGATGGTGGTTCTTGACTGGTACGCTGGAATAGAAAACCTTCTTTTGGTCACTATCATAGGTGGTCACAACTCACAAGGTAGAGCTTGTCATATTTTCAAGTTAAATGATATGGTTCTTGATGCAAGTGGGTCTACTGAAAATCACTTGTTTGTGATGTGGGAACTGATTGGTTGGAGTACCGGAGGTTGGACGGTCTTGTCCTTCAGAAATTTTAGGTGCATTAGGCATCTTTCTAGGGCAAATGATTGATTTGAGTTTTTTCTCTACAACTGCTGCGGTGGTGACCATCGTTGATGAATAAAGCAAGTTGTTTTGTTAGTAATGTAAGTCCAAGGGTAGAGGATGGTGACAGCACAGACTAATTTTGGGGAATTTCGCTACAGGACACTGCTCATATGTGGCCTTAGCTGTGGGACACTCAATATCCTACAACAATGATATTTTTGTAATATGCAGTTCACACGTAGTGTCCTACAGCAAAAAAAAAATTTACTTAGTGTCCCGTAGCTAATATAACAAAATAATTCTTTTTTTTTTTTGGTTCGGCTGATGTATCTCTTTAACTTTACATCAACATCACACAGAAACTACTTGCATGCGTTCCATAAAACTGATGAGGAATAGTTTTACAGTCGGTGCCAACGAAGCACCTTGCCACCTGGTTGTTGATTACCATCTATCAGCTACTATAGGAAGATTCTAATAAAGCTGATCTGAAATTGCAATAATCCTTCTGTGCCTTTGGAAGTAGTTTGGACACTTGATCACCAAATTGTATGAATCCTAGGTACCATAAGATTAATAAATAACTTCAGCCTATGTTGAAGTTGAAATGCAAAATTAATAAAATGGCTTTTCGGTGTTCATTCATTGAGGTATCTTTTCAATAAATAAATAACTCAGAACACTGTCTGCACTGTTCGCCTTATTTCAATAAACTGCACAGTGGAGATTGTTGGATTGCATAAGTTAGCCATGCTTCTTTTAGTTATAGCCTTTTGCAGTAAAATGAATGGACGAACCATGAATTTTTCGTCTGTAACAGGCTGAGGTACGGGCCTTCTTTGATGTACATGAGCAAGAGGGAAGCCACCCGGGAGGTGTCCACCTTGAGATGACTGGGCAAAACGTAACTGAATGCATTGGTGGATCACGCACTGTGACCTTCGATGACTTGGGCGACCGCTACCACACTCACTGTGATCCAAGGCTGAACGCGTCGCAGTCTCTGGAGCTCTCATTCATCATCGCCGAGAGGCTAAGGAAGAGGAGGATCCGGTCATCATCTGGGCTCAACGGTATCTTGCCTTTGCCACCCTTTGGTCTCTGAATGAGTAGACGGGGCAGGATATAGATACGTGTAGTCCATTTGTTGGTGGTTGCTCCTGGTAAAATCATATACCTGTGAGCTTTCTTCGAGCCGGGGAGGATCTGTTTGAATTTTATCGTTTGCTTTGGTAAATACTATGTAATGCTATGTATGACTGCACGCGCCGACGCTTAGTTTTCTATTTGTATCATGTATAAGAGAATAATAAAGCAAGATAGATGAGATGGCTTTGTGAATAAGTTACTGTCAATTGTTCCCTTCAACTCACCTTCAGCCCTCCACTTGATGTATCCTTTTCCAGAGTTGCACTTGTTGTTCAATCAACTGAATGAACGAGCTTAAGCACACTCGGGAGTAGAAAGTACTGTAGAAATTCTCCAAACTGAGAAATTTGAACTTGGAGGACATTCCTATGTAATGGAACAATAACTGGATAGAGAGAAAAAAAAGATACAGATTGGAGCTAATGCACATTTCTGAAGAGGAGCTTACTTGGCTGAAACAATCAGGTCCGCAATGGTTGTTACCAGGGCCTTTACAATACCCCTCTCAGTACGTATCTACCCGCTTAGGTTTCACTGCAACGTGATTCCACCTTAACAACAAAAGCCCCCTCTTACGCCTTTTAGATCCCAAGACATTGTCCACTCACCACTCTTCTGTCTGGTCTACACTATGCTGAGAGTAAGTAAATTACTTGATTAAGCATGTCTCATATCAGACTTATGGTTATACTATAAACACAGAAATATTACCCCACAAACCGGTCCTTAGATTTGAGCAAGACTATCACTTTTCCAACCATACATCTCATCATACCACCTACTCAAATCTCTATATTATATTGCTATAAAAATTATTTTATCATATTTTATCATTGTTGTATAGGCTTATTATCAAGTTTGTGGAATAATTATCATGATTATCATCCTAAAGCAAGGCTAAGTATCAACTACCTATCTATAACCCAAAAATATACTATAGCAACAAGGATGATAAGGGAGGGTAAAGCCTCACTCTTGAGATTCCTAATAAATTATTAGCATATATGTTTATAAAACAAAAATTTTGTAAAACTAGGATAAAAATGATCAAAAATACAACTTGCCTTCACTTAACTTAGTTAGGTCTTCAAAACCTTGATCCTACCGACCTTCTAGCTCCTCCTGAACATTGACATCTACTCGCAACATATGCAGAAAAACAATAACATATAAACACCAAGATAAAAAAGAACAAAAAAATCACATAACAAACATCATCACTCACAAGATTACACTAGTCCATACAATTCAAAGAAAGAATGAGTCAGAACGGAGCTTCGGTTGACAAGTTATGATTTTTTAAAGATTAAAACAGGACTAAAAAGATTATATATTGATGAAATTATGTTGCTAGGAATTTTCTAGAATTCTTCCAAAGCCATCTATGTTTTTTTGGTTTTTTCTTGATTTTCTAGCATTAAAAATATTAAACAGAATTAAATATACCTATAAAATATTATAAACATTCTCAGAAATTAATTTACTAATTATTATTATTTTCTAGAATTATTTTTCTACTGAAAACTATTTATTGCACAATATTTACTAATCATGACGTCATCCAACAATTAAAACATATAAAAACAAAAGCTGACTGGCACTACATGCTGAGGTGGCTTGACACGTAAGCAAAAATGCTGACGTGGTCGGGTGATGTGGCAGGACAAGGCTGGCTGGGATTATGACTTGACACATGTTGCGCTCAGATTGGCTACCGAAGGGGCTTCTAATCTTGGCTCTTGGTCTCAGATCGGATGGCTCACCTTGCTTCTTCTTCTCCCGAGCGAAGATGACGGTGGCGACTCATTGAAGACCGGTCGGAATCACGTCATCGACCTCCTGCTACACCAGCGAGCGGCAGGACTCCGGCACCTCACGAACTCGGCTGGGCTACGGGTTGTCGTTGGTGGTGTGTGGTTGAGGTTAGCGACGACGGGTGGTGGCTTAGAGCTTTTGTTCTCATCAGAACTAGGCTCTGGGCGTCGATTTCTCTGCGAGAAGTTGGCCAAAAGCTGCAGGATGATCTAGCTTTGGGGATGCATATTTATAGGTAGGGGGCTCCATAATCTCTAATTTGACTCGGATTTGAAAAGGGGTGGTGGCGGTAATCCGAATTCGAATCTGGTGATTCAAACATGCTCGGGTCTCTATCTCTTAGTCAAAAGATCACACATAGCTTCATGATTCTTTCTCCTTTTGATTCATCGCTTATCTCCATCTCTATCTCGTGAATTTGATCGGGACTTCGTGCGGCCGGTGGATGAACTCAAGTGCACAACTCGTGATCGACTCAAGCTTTAACAATATTAGCACGGGCTTGAGCTTCTAGAAGCACTAGCGAACTTATTTGGGTAGTTGGTGCTTGCTCTCCGGCTTTTACACGGCATCGACGGCGCAGTGGTACCGGCTACTGCTGCTGCGAGCGGAAGCAGAGAGAGAGAAGAGAGGAGGGGTGGCAGGCTGGCAGATGAGCTGGGCTGGCTAGAGTTGGGCCGAACAGAGAGAAGAGAGGGGGAGAGAGCTGAGCTTTGGTCCATTCAGCTCAAAACCTTTCCTTTTTCCATTCTTTTCCTCTCATGTATATACACATATATTTTTATACTTATACAATGTATATAACATGTATATATAGGCTCACATAAATAAGCAATCCACCAAGCAATCAACTATATATATACTCTTTGAATTATTTAACTTTGCAAATTCTTTAATTTCCTTGGAAAAGTTTTATATTTTCTTGGTTTTAGGATTTTGGGTTGTTACACCACCGATACTAAGGGATAAAAATCTCTTGTACCGAGTTTATTTCTCTACCTTATTTATGTTTCCATATTTACATACTTGCAATTTACTTTGCTAGAGTAGGTTGTAATCTTCTTGAGCGGTAGAGTAGATACACTAGATAAATCTAGAGCATATTTAGATAGAAATTGATATAGATTTATCTTGTGAAGTTTTTGAAGTCATTAGTTTTTAAGTGTCCTAATTTATGCTCATCCTAGGACGTCACCGTTCCTCATAATTTGGCACTAAAAATGTTAACAAAAGTCTTAGCCAATATATTACAGTCAATTATTCTTAAGCTAATTCACTCAAACTAATATGATTTCATCAAAGGGAGGACCATCCAGGATTGCTTGGGCTGGGCTTCCATCAATGTCATTCTTCTAAGAGAGAAATTGTAATCCTAAAGCTAGACTTTGAAAACTTTTGACACTATTGGGCATCAAGCTATCTTGCTAATGCTGAAACAGCTAGGGTTTGATGACAAGTGGATCATTTGGGTCCAATGCATCATGGATTCTGGAACCTCGACAGTCCTCCTCAATGGAGTCCCAGGAAAGCTCTTCCATTGTAAGAGAGGGGTCAGGCAAGGAGACCCTCTCTCACTTCTTTTATTTGTGCTCGCTATAGACCTTCTTCAGTTCATCATAAACTAGGGTTGGCGAAGGGGGTTTATTCACACCGCCTATAAATCTTTCCCATACTGAGGATCTCCCTATTATACAATATGTTGATGATACCATTCTAATCATAAAGGCCTCCCAACGTGGGCTTTTATGCCTCAAAGGCATCCAGCACTCTTTCCACTATCAATAAGCTTGAAAGTTAATTACTCTATGTCATGCCTGGTTCTAATCAACGTCAGGCCTGACAAAGTTCCTGAGCTGGCTAGGGTATTTGGTTGCAAGGTTGGATTGTTACCCTTCACTTATCTTGGTTTACCTTTGGGCACCTCGAGGCCCAGAGTTGAGGATCTCTCTCCCCTAATGAACAAAATGGAAAGAAGGCTCACTGTTACTTCCTCCCTACTTGGGATGACCGGACATTTGCCTCTTGTAAACTATGTGCTCTCTGCCCTACCAACCTACACTATGTGTACCTTAAGGCTTTAAGGTCATTGAGATGATTGACAGGGCTAGAAAGCAGTACCTCTGGAGAGGAAGCGACATGTCTTCGAAGGGAAAATGTTTGGTAGATTGGAAGTAGGTTTGTACTCCCAAGAAGAAAGGTGGCTTGGGGGTGATCAACTTATATATGCAAAATAAGGCTCTCCTGGTGAAATATCTTCACAAATTCTATAACAAGGCGGACATCCCTTGGGTTAATCTTATTTGGAACACTCACTATATGGGAGGGTGTATCCCACATGCTTGGATGGTGAAAAGATTATTTTGGTGGAAAGACATCATGTATTTTAGTGATTATTTTAGGGGTATTGCTTTGGAGCTCCAAGTGATAGGCCTACTATCCTTGTTTGGCATGATGTTTGGAATGGCAAATGCCTGAAGACTCAATGGGCAACTCTCTACACATTTTCAATCAACCAAAACATCTCCATTGGCCAGTTCTTAGCAGAAGAAGACATTAACAGCCACTTACATACCCCTCTTTCTGAGCAAGCGAACTAGAAATTATAGGACCTACAAATTCACATGGAGAGCATTCAACATAATCTTTCAGAGCCTGAAAGATGGATCTTTTGCTGGGGCGCCCAAGAATACTCAACAAAGAAGTTTATGAGCTGCCTTTGAAAAATTTGACCCCCTCCAACGCTCTTCCTTTGGATCTAGAGCTCTAACTGTTCTGCAAAGCTCAAAGTCTTCATGTGGCTCCTCTTCAAGGACCGCCTCAACTCCAGAAATCTGCTCAAAAGGAAGAACCATAGGATTGAAGGAAATGACTACAATTGTGTGCTTTGTAGTCACAGTTTTAAGGAACCCACCTTTCAACCGTTCTTTAATTGTGATTTCAGCACTAGATGCTGTACAACAATTGGGCTATCTTGAAATCGGGATTTAAATTTCTTTCACATGAACCAGGAAGCCAGGAACAATTTTCATCAATAGTTCTTCATGGAAGTGTTCTCTATCACTGATTGATAAATCTGGAAACAATGTAATGCCATGATTTTTAACAGATCATTGGCTAATTTCATAAGGTGGAAAGAATCCTTTAAGGACTATCTTTGTTCAATCTCATAGGATGAACCCCACTCTTAAGTTTCAGGTTTTAAACTGGCTACAGTCTCTTGTATAGAGCCCCCTCTCTCTCTTCGTCTCTCTTCTCTTGTTTGTAAATATGTTCTTTTTGTTTCCTGGGTTGTTCTTTTGGCTTCCCTCACTGTATTTCCGTTCAAGAAATAAATTAAGTGACTTAGTTACCGTAATTTTATAGATTGTCGTATTTTTGCAATTTGGGCAGAGCAGCATCAGTTGATGACAATAAACTAAGTGTTTAGTTACCACAATTTTCTAAAATTGTTGCAATATTGGGCAGAGCTGCTGCAGCAGCAAAGTACCCGCAGAGTTGCCCGGCAAAATTTGATTTCAATAAAGTGACTACGTGATATCCATACAACCCCTTAGATTCTCAACATGCCAGATAGCAACATTTTTGAAACAAAAAAGGGTTCAAGCATTCGAAAGTTAATTTCAGTAGAGGTAGTGTACATACCCGTAGAAAAGTGCGCATATTGTGATTCACACATCACAAATGCATAAATATTGTCTTGAATTCGCGCAAGACATTTTCATCCACTACAAAAAGTAAAGGTGAACAAATTGTGGCAAGGCCACCCAAGATTATTCCACACTAACAAAAAGAAAGAAAGAAGAATATGATTCGAGCATCAATTAAATATATATCAGTTGAGACACATGTACGGTAGAGCTAAATGTGTTCTGTTATTCAATGATCCTGCACCGAAAGGCAATCCTGAAGACGTTTGCTTTTGAGCCGGAGGCAGTGCTTGGAATGGACTAAACTACAATAATAACTTGTTTTTGCTGGATTGCATATCTAACTATATATCAAGTTTTGGAGTTTTCAATACATTTTGGTTCAGTTCAGTGAAAGTGCAACATACATAAATAATCAACTGAAAGAGGTAATATATAAACACCTAGCTACAGAAAAAGAACATTAATTTCCAGACAATAAGGCAGCTTAGCCGTCATTATTCATTGTTGACATTGTGATAAATCATATACTCCCTCCGTTCTTTTTTATTCTAGTTGTTGATTTTTTACGGTCTTCGAGGTACACCTTTAACTAATATTTTATGCAACTAAGTATTAATGTGGACGAATAAATTTATACTTTTATGAAAGAATTTTGATAGATGAATGTAATAGTATCATTTTATATAATAATTGTTGATAGGTTTGAGCATATTAGTGGTCAAATTTATGAAACATAATAGGATGGGACGAGTATGTTAATATGTTGAGAAATTTTGCTTTTTCCACCAATTTTTTGCCATCTATTTTTATCCATTTTTGTCATTCTAACCCAACTCCAACACTTAGAGCGTAAGGGGCCAAATCAACTGCCCATTTTATTAACCCTCCCATTCACAATTTCCTCTACATATGGAAGAAAGATTATGCATGTTCTCGAACCTTTGCTCCTTAGAATTCAATATAGGGCGACTTTGTGCGTTTGAGAACTAAACATTGACTTAGTTAGTGAAGGTAGTTGTACCTCTATCTATTAGAGATTAAATTTTAGATTTGTTTCTTATGTGTCTTATTAAGATATGATTTTTTAAGTAGTAGGTGACGTATTTATCGAAAGTGAGACAATTATGATAGTTTCATCAATCTTTAACTCTATATATCTGACCTTTAGTAAATATTATATGAGTATGTACATGTAATAATATCAGTGTATGCGTATATCTACCAATTACACTAGTGTTTCTTAAAAGACGACTTGTGCATTCGTGCCTTACGCGGTCCAGCATGGATTACGTATTTACGGCGATATTTCATAGCGCCAACGCAGCTCGGGAAGCGTCCAGGGCCCGAATCCGGTTCCGCGCTATTAATAATTCCTGCGCCCCACCGCGTGGTCCGCGTCCCTGCTTTCGCTTCCGCTTGTTCCCGACGCGCAATTCCCACCGAGATCTGTACTCCGAATCTCCGATCCCACCCAACCCCCGCCCCGGCTCAACTCGACTGACCCCACCCCGGCTCGGTCAATGGAAGCGGCGGGCGACGGCCGCAGGGAGGCGGCGCTGGGCGGCCTCGCCGTGCTCCCCGACGAGGTGCTCTGCGCCGTCGTCGACCTCCTCCCGCCCGCCGACATCGGCCGCCTCGCATGCGTCAGCAGGTACCCGCCCGCCCGCCCGCAGCTCTCTTCTGCTTCGTCCTCGTTTCTGCCATCATTCGCGATTAGGGCCCCGTGCTAACCGGGGATCGCATATTCCGGTGTCCGAATGGTGAGCTTTTTCTCATTTTTTCCCTGCGAGAAGAATCGTGAGTTGCGACTTGCTCACCTACATTTGGGGACGGAATAACGAGTCTAGGTGATCCGTGGCCTTTCGACCCAGCTGTTTCTGAATTTTAGCTTGACCTTTTTGTGTGTGTGTGTGTGTGTGTTGCATGCATGTGTTACAGTACAGTATTTTGTGCTTATAAAGCCTCGAAGTCTATTTTTCATAGCTCCTATGCTGCTCTGATTCACTGGAACGCCATAACGTGTCACGAACGACATATCCTCGAATCTGAACGTGTTAATGGAAACGCACAAGTTATTTTGGTAGTCATTCTAAGTCAATTCGTCATACAATTAGCCGTTTCAAGAAGATTTTTCAAAGATCATCCCTGAAAGAAACATAGAAAGTAAATTTCGATTTAAAATATCACAAAATTTAGAAGTACATAAATGGGACGCCAAGGAGGATATCAAATTTTCAGGGAGGCCTATCTTTCCTTAGAATAAAAGTTTAAAAACTTGAGACAAAGCGAAACTTCAACGTGTTGTAGTTCGATGACCTCAGCGATCAAAACTGCTACTGTTCTTTGCGATATAGATATCAATCTCTCTTTTGCTTATCATTTCCTCCCAATGACGCACATAGATGTGTGGGGATTCATTAGACATGTTTTCTCTTTTCTCTTTGAGAATTGGACTGCTTCCTGGGATACATCTGTAATTAGGCCCGGCCTCCATGCATTAAGGTCGATTGAATTCCTCTCCTTTCCTCCTTCAGCCTTGACCATAATATTAAAAATATTGAGGAGGGATGATTTGTTCCACAGAGGTCGGAGGGTCAAAAGAAATAGACCGGAACTTGAAAGAGTTTGAAACTCCTATCTCGCTTATAAAATAAGCTCCAAATATTATATATTACTTAGAGAACACGAGATGAAAACTTTACTTTGTTAAAACATTTGTCTTGAACTCCTGCGTGTATCTATACCTTATATTCTAGTACCATGCGACCTTATATCTTAATTCTTAAATCACTTGCCAGTGTCATGTATATACTATGTAATGAAGAACCTCTCTGGATGAGCAAATGTCTTTCGATTGGAGGCCTTCTTGAGTACAAAGGTTCTTGGAAGAAGACAACATTATGTAGGTACGTGGTAATTCAACATTTTCATGTAACATTTTGTAATGTATTACTCATTTATGTTAAGCCCATTCCATTGTGTTACCTTTTGTATTTAGGAGATAATTTTTGTGATCAACGGTGACCATTTTTAAATGGTTTATTGATTTATTTTCAGGCTTGGTCTTTGTTCAGAAAATGATGAGGCTTATCAGAAGCCTCGTCATTTTGATGGTAATTAACATCTACTTTATCTTTGCCATTTCTGCATTTTTGAGACTTGTTGTTTCTGCCTGTATCCTCCACCTCTTTACACTTACCTTTCCTGCAGGGTTCAATTCTTTTTATCTATACAGGAGATGGTACAGATGTTTTACTACGTTGAGTAGTTTTTCCTTTGATGATGGACACGTAGAAAGGAAAGATGACCTTTTGTTGGATCAATTTCGTTCTCAATATGATGGAAAAGGGCCAGTAAGAACTGAGCAAACCTGTTGGTAATATTCAGATTTAATAACACCCTGCCTCCCCTGAAAGCGTATTATTGGTATTCCAATACTAGGTTTTGCTTACTAAGTTGGCTGAAACCTGGCCCGCAAGGACTAAATGGACAATGCAGCAACTGACGAAGGATTATGGTGAAGTTCCATTCAGGATATCACAAAGAAGTCCTCAGAAGATAACAATGAAACTAAAGGATTATCTTTCTTACATGGAACTACAGCATGACGAAGATCCTCTTTACATATTTGATGATAAGGTATATACATAAATCATAGTTTCATTTCATTGGCTACAAAAGTTATCATGACAAAAATTGCAATTGACAAATCATTGCAGTTCGGAGAATCAGCACCTGCACTATTGGAAGATTACAGTGTCCCTCATCTATTCCAAGAAGATTTTTTTGATATTTTGGATTATGAGCAACGACCGGCATTCAGATGGCTTATTATTGGACCAGAGAGATCAGGTGCTTCTTGGCATGTTGATCCAGGACTAACAAGTGCATGGAATACTCTTCTTTGCGGCCGGAAAAGGTTGTAGTATCTTTTTATTTTATAGATACTAAGTATCACCTTATAGTGCACTCTGATAGTAATACCCACATTATTTGGGAATTTTGGTACCTGCAACTAAATGGGTGTGTACTAAACTTGTGAATTGGTAGTTACTCAACTAATGATACTTTTAGGTTTCTTTATCTCTACTTCTATTCAGCTTCAAAATCACAAACACAAAAGAATTGCTCCTTGATCTGTTTATTATGATTTTTAATCATTAATTCACAACTTCACTTTTATTCACCAAGCACCACAATACCACTCTTCTATTTTGGACTAAATAATGTATATGTTAAGATTTGACGTTTACCACTTTTGTTGAATGTCCCTGTTCTGTAAAATGCTATGTTTTTTGTATTATTTGAACCCGATTTTCCACTTACTTTATCCATCTTATTTTATAGATGGGCATTGTACCCCCCAGGAAGAGTGCCTGGTGGTGTCACAGTACACGTAAGTGATGAAGACGGTGATGTTGACATTGAAACCCCAACATCATTGCAGGTAATGTACTTGCTACTCTATTTTCCAAAGTTTTATTATTTCTCTGTATGACTGTATCATTCAAGATTAATGTGTTCACTTGCAGTGGTGGCTTGATATCTATCCAAACCTTGCTGAAAATGAGAAGCCACTGGAATGCACACAATTATCAGGAGAAACCATATTTGTTCCTAGTGGGTGGTGGCATTGTGTTTTGAACCTCGAGACAACAGTTGCAGTGACACAAAACTTTGTAAATCAGTCTAATTTTCAGCATGCATGTCTGGATATGGCACCTGGTCACAGTCACAAAGGAGTTTGCCGTGCTGGCTTACTTGCTGTTCCGGGAACATCTGTTAAAGATAATGAACATCATCCACCTGGCACAGTGAGTAGATGGCACCACCCTGACATCAGCCGTAAGGAAAAAAGGCTGAAAGGTTCAGAACCTCTAAGAACTTTGAATAGTGAAAATCAGTGTTCCTCCTTTGAGTTCTCAGGTGTTCAGGGAAGTTTGGAGAATCAAGCTTTTTCATATGATATAGATTTCTTGTCCCAATTCCTTGAGAAAGAAAGGGATCACTATTCTTCTGTCTGGAGCCCGACTAATTCAATTGGGCAGAGAGAAGCAAGAGAATGGTTGCGCAGGCTGTGGGTTCTTAGACGTGACCTAAGAGAACTAATATGGAAGGTTCATTTTGCTGTCAATTTTCATAGATTTTTCTTTCCTCAATTTTCTGTCTACCTGGTTAACATGTAACTTTAGCTCTTTTATAAAATAAGAAATCTTTTTCTTGAGGATGTTCTTTTCCTTGTGCTAACTGATCTGCTTGTTCCTGCAGGGGGCATGCCTAGCAATTAGTGTTGACAAATGGTATTCATGCTTACAGGAAATATGTTTATGCCATAGTTTACCACTGCCCACAGAGGATGAGAAGCTTCCTGTTGGCACAGGTAGCAACCCAGTAAGTACACTCTTATTTGGTTTAGTGTCTAAAGATGCAATTATCAACATATCAGTTGGCTGTTCACAAATAACATGAATTTTTTTTTGTTGTGTCATGTTGATTTTAAATGCTTACTCCACACGCTACACATATCGCACATAGAAACAGATTCATATCGTGCAAACTAGTTTACTTGTTATTTTGTTAATGTGTCTATGGCTCAGCTTTGTAAGGTCAAAACTTGAGCATATTGATGGATGCTGCATACCTGATGTAACATGACAGCATCTGAACTATGAGAGTAAAATTTAACACCATATTAAAATCGCACATAATTTCAAGCTGCAATATATGTTTGCAGGTCAGTTATTGGTCTTATTTGTAACCTATACTACAAACTTTTCAGGTCTTCATTGTCTCAGGCAATGTGATTAAAATATATGCTGAAGGAGGGTTGGGTTATTCTGTCCATGGTCTGGGCACAGAGGTATTTTTATTGGTTTCTGCAACTAGGTGGTGTTTGGTTCAGAAGTTTTTTATGTTTTCCATTACATTGGTAACCCAATACATTTGCTTTTACAGTTCCAAAACACCACCTTTGTGTGGTTGAAATGCCATTTCTGATAAAGTGATGATTAATTGTTCTGCTGCAGCTTGAGTTCTATGATCTCCTGCGAAAAGTCGATTCACCTTTGATCAATCACATCCCTGAGATCATTGCAAGTGGCTTTCTTGAGTATAAGGATGCTATCTACAGGACGGTTCCATGGGATGGAAAAGGAATACCAGATGTTTTGGCTAAGCACTACCCATTGGAGGCTTCTTATGCAAACAGCTGTTTTCCTCTTGGGCTGTGGAGCAAGCAACGATTTGGAATGAGCAGTTCATCTGATGTTTCAAACAGACCAATTTGGCCTTACATGGTTACCAGAAAGTGTAAAGGAGATATTTTTGCTCGCATGTAAGTTTTGTTCTCCTCCAAAGATAAAAATGTGGTTGTGTAATAATCATGACAAAACCTACTTTTTTTCAGCCATGATACGCTGTCCAAGACTGACATTCTTCTTCTTGCATCGTCTTTGGGGGTTCAAATGCGAAATATACATCTATTACCCCTGCCACATATGGATGTACCCAAATCTGGGGACAATAATGTGAAAGAAATGGCAGGACCAGTTTGTGATGATGACATGATTCTACCTGAATGGAAGCAACTAGTTTCTACTCTAAATGGGAGAAAGAAGAATGTAAAGAAGCACCTAGCTAACTGGTAAGTAAGAATCATATGAACATATTTACTTGGCATAGCTTGATGAGAGCCACTAAAACAGGATTTTTTAAACCCTTCTTAGTCTAATATTTTATTAATAATCCCTCCCAACTAATTTTTTTTAAAATAACCCATTTGGCCAGGCCAAAGCCCATAGGGGAGGGGTTATTAACAAAATATTAGATTAGAAAGGGTCTATTTAAAAAAAAAACAGTACATTTTTCATTTATCTGATTTTTATTTTTTTCCAGAACATTTCATGTTTCAATTGTAAGTTGCAACTGGCGTGAAATAATAAGAATTTAGTCAAAGTAAAAAGGCCCATGGCAACTTACAATATTGTACTTCAATGTGATTGTAGTTCCAAAAACATTGCCAAAGTCATGTTAGATAGGTCTTCAATAAATCATGAGGTATCACAATTAGTTTTCTTTTACAGTTTTAAGTTTTCGCATAAGCAAAACTTAAATTGCAATTACTATCCATTGATTTCACATAGACTCGTTTTAGCCAGATATGCAACCACGATACTTGATTTGATAACATGCTTTTATACCTGAACATCTTTACATGCCGGCATAGGGGGAATTCTGTTCCACAAGTTCTAATTGAGAAGGCTGAAGAATATCTCCCTCCCAATATGGGTTTCTTCATCAAGTTTGATAAGGTAACTTTGCAGTTTTGTCTTTTTTGTATGTATTTTGTGTCAAACTTAGGTTTAATTTGCTGATTAAGCTAACAGGATGATGGTGAACCGGTGTACCCATTCCCCTCTTGGATACATTCAGATATTATGGACGATAACATTCTCATCGAGGGGATCACAAATTTGGGTTCTTCCAGTGACATCAAAAAAATTTGCGAAGGAGATCTGGAAAAAATTAATGCAATTCACATTATTGATTTCAGTGATCTGTCCGTCGGTGAGCAGACGATTTACTTTGTTCCTTATTAATAAAGCATTGATTGCGTTATTTTGATGTCTACATAAACAAATATTTAGTTTGATACATCATTGGCTGATAAACCTAAAGATGTAATAGCCAGAGTTTACAAAACCATTCGTCGAGCAAAATCCAGAACCTGGCCCGGTTCCGGTCTGGTTCCTTCTGTAAAACTTTCAATTTCCATATTGAATTTTGGAATAGATGCTAGAAAGTTATTGTAATCATTGGAGCGGAAGAGGAGTCAGGGTAGCCAGGATGGTGGGATGCTGGATTGCTTAGTAGTTAAACAGTACACACTAGTTTGGTTGAAAATCAGTGGTTCCATCAACCATGGTAATAACCATGTGTGGGAGATCTCATAAATTGGGCAAGTCATTTCCCTTGTTTGCTGGTCCTGCCTTCTTGGGGATAGAACAAGATCCCTACATATGTGTTTTTTTTTTTCAAATTTCAAATGAAATTCACAATAATCTTGCGAGATCCTGTTTGTGTTAACAGGGGATCCTTTATGCGACATAATTCCACTGCACTTGGATGTTTTCCGGGGTGATATTGACCTTCTCAGGGAGTTCCTACGAAGCTACCAGCTTCCTTTTCTGAGGGGGGAATCAAATACTGATCTCTACAAGTCAGTGCGACATTCCAAGTTCAGCAGGGCATCATATCGTGCAATGTAAGTATATTTTGCTTGTTTCAGAATTCAGAGTGGTTCCTCCATCCGTACTTTATCCTTTTCTCCGCTATATCCCAAGTTAATAGATTTTTAGCACAAGGTCTCCGCTATATCTCCAGTTTCTTTGCATTTTAATACTTTCTCGTGTTAAGATAGGATTTTCACCAAAGATCTCATCCATCATGTTTCTTTACGTGTGATAATATGCTGGCTACTCTGCGGTCGAACAATTGGTACTCAGTATGCATTCTCACTTGCCCAAGATATAACGGCAGCATTTTCATCTGGATTGTGTTGCAGGTGCTACTGTATACTACACGAGGACAACGTCTTGGCAGCTATCTTCAGCTTGTGGAAGGAGCTGAGGGCTGCAACGTGTTGGGAGGATGTGGAGCATTTCGTCTGGGAAGAGCTGAATCGATACCAGCAATCCTGCACTCTGTAGTTGGCTCGGCACAATTAACACCGATAAGAATAATCAAGCTGGGAACATGTGTATTATTCCCTTGACATGTCCAACTTCAAAGAGCAGAAAAGTAGTGAGGGCAGTAGCCAATAATTCTGCAAAATGTAGAATATTGTAAAATTGATTATGTAACTTGAATTATATGATTCTTTGGCAAACTTGACATGCTTTCATCGTGAAGTCAGTAGAACTGTATAATTCTGCAAAATGTGGAATATTGTAAAATTGATTATGTAACTTGAATTATATGATTCTTTGGCAAACTTGACATGCTTTCGTCTTGTTCGTCATGAAGTCAGTAGAACTGTATAAATCAACACCTGGTAGCCTCCAATCAATCAGATGGTAGTTTCGCTAAACTGATGGGTTCCCCTTCCCCTCCTCGCTCCCCAGCCCCCTTGTGCCCCATGCGCACACAACCCTAATAGCCAGAATTTTCATATATCATCAATGATCACTGCATCCATAGATCAAGAGTCTTACCTTTATATCAGTAATTTGTTGGCGAGGATTGGTGTAACTTTCAAGCCAAACTAGTTTAGTCAAAGGTCCAACTGCAGATGCCACGTCACTAAATTTAGTTGTGTCCACTCGTCTACAATGCCAGAATATATGTCACACTTGTAAGTGAGCAGCAAAAGAACAAAAAAGAAATCATTTTCATATAGATAATGAATATCACACCGACCTTACTACTATTCTATTTCTTGGCACAACTTGTGTGAGCAAATGATGAGAGCCACTTAGAATGCAAGTGGGTACCTAATAGTTAGTTCTTGATCATAACTTAGTTCATTTTTTCTTAGCTTAGGTAGGTAGGAGTGAACCTTTAGTTTTTTTTTTTTTGAGTTTTAGGTTGTTCGTAGGGTTTTTTAATGAGATTCCCTTTGGCTTTGAGAAGGAGGAGGGTGCAGCACGAGCACAACAAATGGATGATCTCCGCCATCCTCTTACTGATTGGAACTTGAAGATCTTGGCTTCATTGGTGATGAGTTTACATGGAGAAATAATAGTCACAAGCAAACTTTTTTGTCATGGAAAGACTTGACCGGGTAGTAGGTAATGAAGCTTGGAGGATGCTGTTTCCAACTTACAAAGTCATCAATGGAGACCCGCGACACTCGGACCACTGGCCAATCATTGTGGACTGTGAATGGGAGGAGAACTTAGCATCTCTATAACCTAATTCGTGTAAGAAAACTCATCCCAGAATGAGCCACGTCCCAGAATGTCTCAATTCTTCTCCTCCGGATTCTTCTACCTGCATTGTCTAGAGGATTCTCCGTTTCATCCCAACGCTCTTCTCCTTGATGCCACCATCGACCCCACCTGTAGAGGCCCCCAAACCTGGAGCCCCCAACCACCATGATCCTTCCCTCATCCGTCGCCGCCTTCCCCTCACCCTAACCACCACAACTGTGAATGGGAGGAGCACTTAGCATGGTGGCACTATACGGAAGTGATGCTAAAATTTGAAGCTCGATGGCTGCAGGAGGATATGTGTGAGGAGGTAGTGAGGAATGCTTGGGAGGGAGGTTTCACTGAAGGGAGGGTTTCTACGGCGGGGGTGTTGAAAAAGGTGTCCGGTGATTTACATAGTTGGGATAAGATTGTGTTGGGGGAGCTTGTGCGGAGAATAAAAAAGGTGAAAAAGAGTTAGAATGGTGTAGAAGGAGGCATATTTCTCAAGAGAACGTGTCGCGAGAACATTTTTGCGGTATAAGCTTGACGCTTGCAGAACTAACTAAACTTGTACCGGAAGCAGCGAACTCATACCGAGTGGTTACAAAAGGGTGATCACAACACACAGTTCTTCCAAGCATGGGCGTCGGAGAGGAAGAGAATGAATAAAATAAAAAATTGAAAAAAGATGATGGTGGTGTTGTAGAGGGGGAAGAGGAGTTGAAACATTTTATAGCTAGCAACTATACAAATTTGTTTACTTCTTATGCAGGGGATCGTTCTAGTGAATTGTTGGCTAATATTAATCGGTGTGTAACACCGGGTATGAACTCCGAGCTGATAAAGGACTTCACAGAGAAGGAAGTTTAGGAAGCACTCCAAAGCATTGGAGATTTGAAAGCTCCGGGGTTCGATGGTATGCCATCAATTTTTTATAAAAAAATTTGGCATTTGGTTAGGCCTCGGGTTAAACTAGAGGTGCTGGAGTTCTTGAATGGTGGAGAAATGCCAATGGGCTGGAATGATACAGTGGTGGTTTTGATCCCAAAGGTGAGGAACCCAGGAAACTATAAGTTTGTGTAACGTGTTGTACAAACTCATCTCAAATGTGCTCGCCAACCGGTTTAAACAAATACTACTGGATATCATCTCTCCAAGACAAAGTGTGTTTGTTTTGGGCCGACTTATTACAGATAATGTGCTGCTAGCATATGAGATTGCATACTACCTCCGGAAAAGAAAGGGCAATGGAGAAGGTCTTGCTGCTATCAAACTTGACATGAGAAAAGTGTACGATAGAGTTGAGTGGCATTTCTTGAGGGACATGATGAGGAAGATGGGTTTATGTGAGAGATGGATTGGGATAATCATGCAATGTGTCTCCTTTGTTACATATCGTATAAAGGTCAATGGTTGTTATACAAATGTTATTAAACCGGACAGAGGTCTCAGGCAGGGTGATCTGTTGTCTCCATATTTATTTATTCTCTGTGCTGGCAAAAGGCTGGAGATAGATGTGAGATCGAGGGTATTAAATTTTGCCCAAGTGCACTACACATAAACCATCTTTTCTTTGTTGATGATTCATTTATTTTTATGAAAGCAACACCAAGAGGTGCTCGAAAACTAAAGGAATCTTGGATTTATATGAGGTATGCTTTGGACAGATTGTAAACAAGGATAAAACTTCTATCATGTTTAGTCCTAACACTCCAGCGGATATCAAATTGGTTATTAAATCTAAGCTTCAAATGGAAGGGGAAGCAAAGAATGAGAGATATCTTGGTCTACCTATTTATCTTGGTAAATCGAAGAGAAATGCTTTCGAATATATTAAGGAAAAAATATGGAAGAGGATACAAGGCTGGAAAATCAAACTATTATTGAAGGCCAGGAAATATGTCCTAATTAGAGAGGTGGCCCAAGCAATACTGACTTATGAAATGTCAGTGTTTGATCTTACAAAGAGCTTCTGTGAAGAATCGAGCTCTATGATCTGCCAGTTCTGGTGGAGTCAACAACACAATGAAGGTAAAATGCATTGGCTCAATTGGGAGATGTTGACGATGTCTAAAAAGAATGGAGGACTGTGGTTTCGAGATCTACGTATATTTAATATAACCATGCTAGCACACCAAGGGCGACGACTGCTTCAAAGTCTAGACTAACTTTGTGCTAGAGTTCTCAAGGCACGATATTACCCGGATGGTAACCTTCTACAAGGTACCGCTCGACAAGGCATATCTTACTCTTGGCAAAGTGTACTAAAATGAGTAAAGCTACTCAAAGAAGGCATAATATGATGAGTTGGTGATGGGAGCCAGACTGATATTGGGATGACCCCTGGCTGCTGAGAGGATCAACACAAACATCAAGTTCAATTCGTGGGCAAAGTGTCATCACAAGAGTACATGACCTGATCAGTCCGATTGATAGCCAATGGGATCATGAATTACTTACTCAAGTGTCAATGCAGATGATGTGCGTATCATTGAAGGAATTCCTCTTTGAGATATATGCGAAATTGGGTTGCTTCGCATTATGACCAAAAGGGCCTTTTCACAGTGAAATCGACATGTAAGCTTGGTGTGGCCTTAAGAGAGGAGAAATGAAATATGAATGCATCGAGTTCAATAGGTATAGGAGGTTATTATGAAACCAACAAAATTGGTTTCATAATTTTTGGAGCTACAGAAAATTTATTATGAATTTTACAAGTTTTAGCAAAGAAAAAAGAAGAAAAAAGCCTAATGAACAGTACAATCCGGATACTCTGGGTTGAACTCAGACCCTCCAGTATCTGGAGTCTCCGGGCGAACCTCCGGGTGGGATTCCTTGGGTATTTTTGGCTAGGATCACCCGGAACCTCCGGGTTGTGATCCGGAACCTCCGGGTGAGGTCAGAAATGCTGATTTTCGCTGGAGATCTGTCCTACAACGATTTTGACAGTTTTTGGGGTAGAGATTTTAGACCTAGAGCATCATCTTGACCTCCTCTACCGCGTAGGATAACATACATAAGCCAAAAATGACCGAAACTCAGCTATTGCCTCCAATGATGGCAGGGGCCATTGTTGAGCTCTGAGCTCAATACCGGTAGATCCGACCATGGGAATGAAATTGAAGGGGGTTGGGGTGCTCACGTTCTAGCAAGCTTGTGGCTCAGTCCTCGGGGTTGGGGAAGTGTCGGAGCTCGAGATGAAGCCGGAGAGGTGGTGGCCGGCTTGAGGAGGAAGAAGAGGTGGTCGAGGTACATGACCTCGACGTTGAGGACGACCTTCGGCGGGCTGTTGTGGGGGAGCTCGCCGAGGACCCCTCCTTGGCCTCCCCTTGCTTCTCCTCCCCTCCTTTCTTCTCCTCCCCCTCTCCTTCTCTTGGCCAGTTGGGAGAGAAAGAAAGAGAGAGCACGTGAGGGAGAGGGGAGTGGACGGGGGTGAGAGAGAGGGATGCTAGTGGGAGTGGGAAAGAGTGGGTGAGGCGGTGGTGCCAGCTAGGTGGGTCCCACGTGTTAGAGAAACTAGCCTATTTTAACTAAACAAAATCTATTCTTTCTCTCCCGAATTTCTTTGTCTTATTTTATTAATCCAGAATAAGGTACTGTAGCGCTCCAAAATAAAATTGCTCAAAGTTAAACATGATGCTTATGATGCATGATTATGCTTAATTATGTGATTATGGATTCTGGACGTGATAGTAATATGTTTACTTACCGTGAAGCCAGTCTTGTGTGATAGTCTACAACCATCTTTCCTGTTGTAGTCAGGTTGAGCTCGAAGGTACTTATCAAAAGCCCTGCATAAAGATGGATCGATTATGGAGCATTTAAATGTTAGAAAAGTTAAATATGTAAACTAAGTTAGGAAGAACTTACGCGTTGAGAATTCCTTTTATATCGTTGTAATTACACTATCTAAGTTTGCCTTTTGGTCCTACTGGTCTTGATGAGTCGAGGTAGAATACCAAGTCCCACTTGAGGCAAATAACCAGTAAGATCCAATGGCCACCAGTGTTGTGGGCACCCATTAGGTATAGCATTTTGGAATATTGTTGCATTACCCTGGCCACATAGTCCATAGCGTAGTCAGGGTGAAGTTGGACGGCCAATATTGTAATGGCTTCAAGGTCAAGACATGCGATGGAATCCTCGTTTCTTTCATCAAGTGTCTACATATAAGAATATAGTTAGATTCAAGACTTAGTGGTATTAATTCGTGAATTTTCAGTTTCAAGGGACTTACAATGTGAAGATCTGTAATAACGAAATATCCAGGCCATCAAGGTTGAAGAGGTCGTATAATTCATTGAAACCCACAATGAAGTAGCTATCATCATTACTTAAGAGGTGTCATCGTTTGTACTGTACGACTATGAATGTGGCATTGTTATCTCTAGAAGCATGCATGTAGTAATTATGCAGGTCGACACATGCTTTTTCCACCCTTGCTAGGTCATCTATTGTCATCATGGGCTTTCCATATTGGAATTTTGTGTTGGCACTAGTCCACGCTGCTCTAATGTCTGTGGACTTCTTTGCTGGTACAATGGCCTTCAATATCTTCGGCAGATGCTTCTTAGAGCCTTTCTTCTCAGTCTACTTTTCCTTTTTCTTTGGACTCTCTAAGGGAGACAGAATTGGATCTAGAAGAGGGGCTGTCAGATGCAGAGGAGAAGGCAGTGAAGCTGCCTTACCTAGAAGTGGGGGGTGCGATGGCGGTGCACTTGGAGCTTGTCCAAATTGGGATGCACTGGAGACCATGATGTCGCCTCTCTTCCACTAGATCCTTTGACAAAGAGCTTCACTAAGAGTTGTGACTTCATCATTAGGGGGGAGCTTCAACACATGATCGGTGGCATTGCGATGTACCATGTCCACCGTAACCACGACATAACCTGCATGTATCAGGACCGTATGTAAGATACAGACGCCTAAAAGTACTTGGCCCTTTGCAACCTCAATGTGATACCCGCCAAGCCCGATTACAAGGCTACAGGGCGTGAGCCCTTCTAGTAGGTCAATCATATCTGTTTCAGTCATGGCAGCAGCTACTTGTTGCTCGACCTCCATTGAGGCACAGCTACTCTTTCCTGCAGCTCCGGGGCTAGCTTCCGTTGGCATGGAAATATTTATTCCCTGTGATGCAAGCTGCTCCATGACATTTGCGTAAACTTTCTAGGTGATGTCCTGTGTCAATGCCTGTGTCAATGCATCCACGTCCACTATAGACCTCTTCCTTCTCTTGGACATCCCGAGGTCTTCGGGAAAGCCTTATTTCTAGCCCTGGGAACTTGATACACCTCGCACTCGACCTGGGTGCTCCGAGTTCCCTAGCACCGCTGAGAGAACATCATGTTTCCTGACCCCGATGAAAGAACCTTAGCTAGCTTTTGCTGCCTTTTCATTTACTTTTTTTGTGACTAACTAGGTTTCGCTGTTTCTGAATGTGATTTTTCCACTTTCGACATCTCACCCTTTGCACGCAAATATGACCATGATCGTCCTGAGAATTGCAACCAAGGATTCTTGTGATCTTCTCTGGCTAACTTTTTGTCCTCTGCTTGCCATTTTGGCCTTTTTCCAGCATACCCGGTTGCACCGGTCCTATGGTTGTGCTTGTTTCTAATCCGAAGCTGCTTCTTCTCCTCACTCTCTTTTTAAACTACTATAAGTTCTTCATTTGCACAAAAGCATCACAATCTTCCTCTTTCAAGTGCTTCTAACTCTCGAAGGGCACCACCCTTTAGCCAAATATCGATTCACAAGCTTGCTCTTAAAGCTTTGTGAAGTTTTATGATCGCTTTCATTGTTGCATTCACCGCGACGATCGTTTTACGCTCGCTCATGTTTCCAAGGCACTCCAGATACTCCTTGACAACATTATCGAATAATTCCCTCTTCGTTTCGTCACTGAGGTCATCAAACTTAGTCGTTATCTACACCCTCTCCCGAGCAATGAGCCCTGCGACCCTTCGAAATCTATTCAGGGCCTTTTCATCCGTAGACAGCCCATTACCATCGATTCCTGTGACAGTAACCTTGTCTGTCAGCCACTGTGTTTGTGACCTTGGCTTTCGGGCTCGTGCACCACTACAAGTTGTCTGGCTTGGAGACTGTGCTTCTGCCATCGAGAGAGAAAACAAGGAGAGTTGGCATAAACAAAAAAATATTCCTCCATTCAACAAATATAAAATGCATTGACTCATATCAATACCTCTTTGATGGGATTGTATTCTTTGTCACTTGCCCAACGCCGGCTCTCCCACTTGCGTGGAACAGGGCTCAAGCTATGATACTGGCTTTCACTGCTGTTGAAGGAGGATGACGAGTGAGGGCTTGGGCTCCTATCTACCCCATCTTGTGTCGGGGCGACCTCTAGTGCTAGCATTCTCTGTGCTTTTGGTTTCTCAGGGGTGACAGTCATCTTCTTCCCCATGGTTTCTTAGAGGAAAGAAAAGGAATCAAGGTTAAGGATTTTCTTTCGATCAAATGTAATATAATCGTGGTGATTAAATCTACTAGTCAAACTATCACTAAGATGTCTACAGATATTGCAAGATTGATGATTTAGATCAATATAAGCTAATATATAAATCTAAAAGCCAATATATGTCTATGTATCAAGCTGAAATTCTGAAAACAATTGAATGCATGTTCAAGCTAATTTGTTCTGTTTGCACACTAGTGAGAAATTGTGAGTTGGATGCGATTGCAGAAATAGACTATAATCTTAATTATGTTTTTCAATAACCATTGTGATTTAATTCTTAATGTGCTGTGACAAAAGGATGCCAAGCAGCCACTGGAGAAATTAAGAATGAAGAAATACTAAAGGCTTGAACAACACACAATTGAATTTAAAAAAGAAACATGTGGAATCAGTCTTACAAGTTTGTGGCTGCTACAAAAATACATTGAAAATATCATTGACATGTCTACGATAGCAAACATGTACATTTTCAGAAACTACAGAAAATGATCTACAGCTTTCATGGATACACCATATTTTTATTATATCATTAAGGTGGCACAATGTGCCGTTGAAAACTGATATCTAAATCTGCCTGAATTTCTGACATCAAATGTTTAGACGTCCATTACTACCAAACCACTTATAAAAAATTATGAAACCTCACCAGAAGATAGATAATTACTTGGCTGGTGTGTGATTATAATGCATTAGAGAACGTAAGGATGAAACCACTTATCGGTGTTTCAGAATACATCAGCACACTAAATGGAGCATATTGGTTATCTTTGAGCTTACTGCTGATATAACCTATAAGGATGGATTATTGACTTCTTGACCATTAAGGTTTGTGTCACCTTACTACATAGTGTATAAAAGTGAAGTCTATTAGACATGCATTTCTCTAATGACATTTTGTATTGACATTTTCTTTCTAACACTATAGCAAGTGATTTCCATCTACAACTAATTGCAAGGTTGCCAGTATTGCCCAAAGGACCGATGGATACTATCAACGAAACATATACCTTTTTTTCTTCTTTACATGAGCAACATACATCTTCTTTACATGGTACAACAGAAATTTAAACCTTGTCCCATGTAGATGAGTATTATGGCACAAGATTAGTTAATCATTTTGATGCAGATTAGCAGCCGGTTTGGACGAGGTAATTTAATTAGATTTTAAGTGATGCAAAGATCGATGAAACGTATTTATTAAACATGTGATACAGAAACCAGAGATGTTGCTTCCGAAATGTTTAATAGGGATAGGAATATCTGATCATGCGAGTTCGCTTAGACATGTTGCTTCTTCCAAAATGTTCTAAATCTCACACTCTCCACACGATCACAACCACCAAACCAAACCTTGGGACCGCCGCCCCGTCGGGACCGTGTCGACCCACAAGCTAGGATTACTCACCAACAAAAGAAGCAAGCTAGGATTAGTCACCAAAGGAGGAGCAGTAATGCGACGGTGATAGTGGACCAAGGATCCGACGTTGGAGAGAGCGTCATAGGCGACGACAGGCTCGGGGGTGACGGCGCCGAAGGCAACAGGCTCGGACAGCGATTACGGCGACGGCTATGGGCTCAGATGGCAGCGATGGGCTCGGACGACGGCAATGGTGAGGGTGATGAGCTCAGGAGCGACAACGGCAATGGTGACAGGCTTGAACGGCGTCGACATCGACGGCGACGGGCTCAGCAGCGACGACGGCGGGCTCAGGGGCCAGAAGGATGGAGGCACGGCTTGGGAATTAGGGCTAGGACTTCAAAAAATAGAAATGGGTTGGCAGCTTATATATAGTTAAACGGTCATAGGTGACGGGTGAAAACTATCACCCGTCACTTATTACAAGTCGTAAGTGACACGTGAAGAGGATCACCCATCACTTATCACTTGTCATAGGTGACGGGTAAAGAGTATCACCCGTCACACATAACTTTATTAAAAATTTAATATTAATATTACAAATTCAAATAACTTTAAACCTAAAATTTAAATTGGATATTAATATTACAAATTTGACACTTGAATTAAAATTTGTCGTTTTCATGCTTTCTTGATATGGATCTCTTCGTTATGGTCAGAGCGTAGGTATGGGGTTTTCTCAGTCGGCGAAAGGCATGTCACGATTGCAGTAGCAAAAGGTGGGATTTCATCAAATTGATTGTACTCCTTCTCATCAATGACGTTTGCAACTCCGACTATGCATCTTTTCCCACCGAGAACCACATGGCATTTCTTTTTTGTTGTGTCAGTCATATAAAAGACTTAGTGAACATCTTTAGCGATTACGAAGGGTTCGAACTTGTATCCGACATGTTTGAGATCGACACTAGTGGATCCATACTTGTCATTAGTGACGCCCTTTGCTCCATGTACCCAACAGCACCGAAACAGGGCTACCTTGAATCCCAAGTAGTTCAGCTCCTAGATCTCCTCTATTTGACCGTAGTATGTGTCGTTCCACATGTTAGTATCATGTGGATGGAGCTTTGGTCTTAAACCCATTTCTTCAAGTTCAGCTCGTGCGTTCTCATGATCCTTTCATTTTCTCTTCATTTGGACAATGTACCGATCAGACTCTCACATATATTCTTTTTTACATGCATATTGCCGATGAAGTGGAGAAAATCTAATTTTTCCATATACTCTAGCTCAAATAATATTGATTTCTTGTTCCACATTCCTAACTGTTCATCATCCTTGGAGTATTGTTTTCGCTTGCCAAGGACAATATTGATATTCTTAACCTGATTGTGGATATCTTCCCCGCTGAAATACCTTGGAGATAACACTTTCTCCCTTGTGCTATCAAATTGCTTGTCCATGTTTCAGTGCGGGTGCTTCCTAGGAAGGAAACATTGATACCGCATGTACACTATTTTCTTTGAGTTTTCAACCTCAAACTGCATGTGTCATCTAAGCAATGTGGGCAAGCTGCACCTTTTCTTTTGCTCTGACCTGACAAGTTACGAAGTGCTGACAGATCATTGATAGTGATGAACAACATGGCGTACAAGGTAAAATACTCTTGCTTGTACTGATCTGAAACATCGGCGCCTTCCGATTAGAGTTTCTTAAGATCATCGATTAAAGGACTGAGGTACACATCAATATCATTGTCAGGTTATTTCGGTCTTGATATCAATATCAACAACATAATGTATTTTCGCTTATTACAAAGCCAGGGTGAAATGTTGTAGATCGACAATACAATAGGCTAGGTGCTATGTGAGGTACTCATGTTACCAAATGGATTCATGTCATCTATGTTCATAGCAAACCTAATATTATTCAATTCTTTAGCGAACCAACCAAAATATGGAATCAACGATTCTCCACTGAGCGGAATCCACCTGGTGTCGTATCATTGCGTCATTCTTATAATCCTCCTTATGCCAACACACCAATTGGGTCTCCTTTCAGTTGGCAAATAGAAGCTTCAGATGGGGAATTACAGGAAAATACCACACCACCTTCCTAAGACACCTTTACTTTTCTTGCCTCCGTCCCTATCACCACCGTCATTTCTACGCTTATATCGATAGGTGCTCTGCATGCTCTCCATGAAACAAGATACAATCCTGCTTACATGCATGTATTTTTTTTATTTCCAATCCCAAAGGAAAAATTACCTTCTTCGTGTTGTAGATGCTCTCGGGCACCAAGTTCCCCTCCAGTAGCATGTCCCTTAGCAGATCCAGCAATGATTTGAAACTCTTGTCAGTCCAACCATGGGTTTCTTTCAGCTGTAGAAGCTTTAGGTTCCCAAATATCCACATGTACTTTTCCTTACAGTTGGGATAAAGGGGTGTCTTAGAATCCCGCACAAATTCCTAGAATTTAGCAAACTCACCATTGTTATACTCGTCGTGCTGCTCGACATCCCGCACCATCTGGTTCACATTCTCCACAAAATCATTGAGATCATTATCATTTAACCCTAATATGTCGTTCTTGAGATTATGATCCATTTCACCGGGTGTAAGTCCTTGATCCACACTGTCAGCATGGAAGCCCCGTTCTATCTCTCCCTCGTTAAGGCCTTTCTCACCATGTTTGTTCCGACATGTATAATTCTCTTTAAATCCACGCATGACCAAGTGTGCATGGACATTGTCTGGTTTCGAGAACTTTTTATCATTCCTACAATCGCGACATGGACAATACATTGTTTTTATCACGATCTTTCATATCCACCAAGGAAGCACTTATGAAATGCTTCACCCAGCTCAGGTACTCTGGACAAGTCCGGGTCTCAAGGTACATCCAACTTCTGTCTGTCATCTATAATTAATGTAAAAACATTCATTCTTCATTAACAACTATCTTAATTTTGTGGTTAAGCATGTGATCATACAACTATACTAGATATGTGGCATCTCGCGGTAGATCGGGCAAACCTAGTACCAAATCTAACATAAATACAACTTACTTGTACTAAGATTTTAGATAAATATGCAAAATGGTCGATTACAACTGAAAGCACAACAAATCTAGCAAACAGGGATTAGAGGAGGAGATGAAAGGGGAAGATGCAAACCTTCAAAGATCTAGCAACAATTCAAACTTTAAATCACCAAGATATTAGAGAGTCTCTCGCAGAACCGAAGAAAATTGCCAGAACAGTGTGGGCGGCACTGTTGAGTAATTATTCGACCCACACAATGGCTGGCCAACTCTTATACAGATCTTGTAATAAGTGACGGGTGATAAGATTATCCATCACTTATTACTTCTCATAAGTGACGGTACAACACGTCACTTATGACTAGCCCAAGAAGATCCATCACCTATGCCAAATTATAAATGACTGGTTGTAACATGATCCATCACTTATGACTGATGTGGGGAGACCCGTCAATTATGGCCAGGTGATAGATAACATATTTAGTCATTACCCGTCAATGTCATAGGTGACGGGTAATATTATGACCCGTCACTTATTACCTGTAATCTGTGACGGGTATATACCCGGTCCCCATCCGAGGCGATATAAGTGACAGATCGTTTAATGACACGTCACTAAATTGTATCTCATTTATCCATTTTCCACATAGTGCCTACAATTGCGATCTTGATGACCTTGCATGTTGCCATTGGTTAGAAGTAGTCAAAACATAATTGGATGAGTTAGTGCTTTTATCATTGGCTTGGTGGTCCCAATGTTTTCATTGGATTTTGTGATCTTTAGACTACTCCTGATGGGGAGTTTCATTTTGGTTTTTCCAAGAATGCCACGTAAGAAAGAGAGTATTGATTTGATGATTGAAATAGTTGTCTCCAATACATTGTATCATTTTGATGTGTCATAGCTCCTCATGGCATTAAATTGTTGTATGATGTTGTGATCAAATGTTTCATATGGATTATGTGGCTACTTGTATTGCTTTCCATCAAGTGCTAACAGGTTTGTACTATGAGACGCATGAACGATCTGACATGATATGTCGCGCTCTTTTACATTCAAACATCACATTGGCAAATATATGATCAAACTAAAATAGATTAATTTACTTCAATATTTATACGGTATGAAATAGATTACATATAGGATAGAGCGCAACGAAATTGTATGGTAAACAAGAAATATATTAGTAAAATAGCATAACTAAAACTAGACTCAATATTTTAACCACACCCAAACTTTGCCAAATACGCTCAACCTAGTCCTTTTTAAGTTGGATATGAGTTAGGTGAGCCTGAATATAGGAATTTTTCTCTAGTATTTGTTCAAATGCAGGGCTTTCTTCATGGGAGAATTTTGGTGCTAAAACAATCGATGTACTTGGAGTCTCGTTCAAATCAAGATTCTCTGCAATGCCCTCTTCTTTTTCATCTTTGACTATCATATTGTGAAGAATGATGCAAGCTAGCACAATTTTCTCAAGATCTCCTTGGTCATATAAACGAGCTGGTCAACGCAAAATGCAAAAACGAGATTGCAAGATACCAAAAGCTCGTTCAATATCCTTTCTCTCTACTTCTTGCTTTGCTACAAACAACTTGTCCTATTGGCCTCAACACCATCGTCACTGTCAATGGTGACGTTTCTTTTCTCTTGTGATATAGATTGTTTGTCCAATGGTTCTTATGGTGATGGAGTCCCTTTAGCACATAGTGGTGGAGCCGGTGATATTGGAGCAAAGTTGTGAGGAGCTCCAACAAAGTGGAAATTTCTCTTGGTGGCAGTGGTGGTGACGGAAATTGTGGTCATTTTAAGAGATTTACGAAACCACTTGGTGGATAACCTCTAAAATAAAACATTGGGGTTACATCATCAATTCACTAGGCATATCCAGTTGCAAGCAATTCTTGGAGGCAACTATATTCTTTGAACAACAGAATTGCTTACTTATTCATGAAAGAATTGCTTGCTACGTTGCAACTATCACACCTTGGAGGCAACTATATTCTTCGAACAACAGATGAACAATATCTGAAACAGTGTCATAGTCGTTCAACCTACTGAATCTTCAGACTGGATTCACATGCTGAACAAACCAGAGAAGAAATTTACCATGGATTCGGGCACTGGTTTCCTTAAGGGGAATAGCTCGCACCGCTGCTACCACTGGATCCAGGCCACCATCCTGCAACTGTCGATTCCGATTAAGGTGGTGGCGCCGGCGGCGCTGGAGCAGCAGGCGAGGATGAGGTCCGGACGGCGGAGCCGCTCTTCTTCTCCTGGCGAGCCATCCGCCTGGTGGCCAGAGGGGACAGCCGCCTCCGCATGATTGCTTGCGACGCGCCTCCGCCTGGCTGCTTGCAACGTGTTGCCGCCTGTCTACTCCAAGCACACGGATGCAAGGGAAGAGGGCAGACGCATGGAAGTGAAAAGTGAGGCGAGGGAGTGGAAAGGGGTGGCGGGAAGATAGCGAGAGTGGAAAGGAAGGCCTGCCCCCGCGTCACACGGGATTGGAAATGACGCCTGAGAATGAAACCGATCTGTCCCAGTGTAGTGTCAAACGCTTTTTAACGACTTGGAAACAGTGCACAAGGTATCTCATCCGGATGAAACCTCTCCATTATGAATCTTCATAAAACCAGTGCCATGTCACCAAATTTGCCTATGTGGCAGCTCATTTAATGAAAATGAAACCAGCATTGGGAGTGGTCTTACATTGATGCGCTTGTAGGTGTTGGCGAGGTGTCTTGCCTTTCTAGTTAATGTTTGTATTCTCTATAGTCTACTTAGAGCATCTCCATCCGGCCCCCTTTCCCACTCCTTATCCTATTTTTTAGGAAAAACAGTACAAAAACCTCTCCAACCGGCTCCCTTTCTCACCCCTCATCTTTGAGGGACCCCTAAAATTGCATCTTCGAACCTCATCTGTAGGAAGTGTGTACCGAGCCCCTATCCATCAACGACCGAGCTTCCCGCGCCGCCACGGATATCTCCTCCGCCATCCACGCCAGGTACACCTTCGCCCCCCTCCCCTGTCCCGCCGCCTGGCACGCCGATGCCTCCTCCGCTTGCCCGGCAGGCGGCTCCTCCGTTTTGGCCGACGCAGCCGCCTCCTCCGCGTGCCCCACGCCGCCGAACCCCGTGGCCGCCCGCGCCGCTGGCCCCCTTCGCCGCTCGCGCCGCTGGCCCCCTGGCTGCGCCGCCGGACCCCTTGGCCGCCCGCGCCGTTGGCCCCCTTCGCCGGCTTCCCGCGCCGCCACAGACATCTCCTCCGCCATCCACGCCAGGTACACCTTCGCCCCCCTCCCCTGTCCCATCGCTTGGCACGCTGATGCCTCCTCCGCTTGCCTGGCAGCCGGCTCCTCCGTTTTGGCCGACGCAGCCGCCTCCTCCGCGTGGCCCACGCCGCCGGACCCCTTGGCCGCCCGCGCCGCTGGCCCCCTTCGCCGCTCGCGTCGCTGCCCCACCGCTCGCGCCGTCGGGCCCCTTGGCATCCCGCGCCGCTGCCCCCCTGCCCGCGCCGCCGGCCCAGCACCTCCGGTGCCCCGCCCAGCAGATCTGAGCGAGAGAGGAACTCGGAGAGGGAGGGAGTCTGGCACAGAAGGAGTCCGGCTGGAGAGAGGGAGGGAGTCCGGCCGGGGAGTGGGAGAGAGGAGGAGGGAGGCGACTGGGAGAGTGAGGCGACGGGGAGATATTTGGAGCCGGCTGCAGAGAGGTTTGGAGTGGGCCGGCTTTAGAGAGAAATGGTAGAAATTGATTATGTGTAAATTTTGCAATGCTAAAAATTGATTATATGTATACAATTTGTGTTATGCAGGTGTAGGTTACAACAATGGATAGTTTTTTGGATTTGATGAGTGATCGAAACATTGAAGACAATGGACCGTATTGGGATGATAGTCAATTTGCAAGCCCACTTGAGGAGCAACAAACGCCACATGTAGAAGCTGGTGCATCCCAAAAAGCAAAAAAGGCTAGATCAAAAAATTTCAGTGTAAAAGAAGACAACATGTTGGTGTCGGCATGGCTAGAAGTTAGTTTGGATGCTATACAAGGGAATGAACAATCACGTGCTACGTATTGGCAAAGAATTACTGATTATTTTCATGAGCACAAGGACTTTGCATCTGATCGTAATTCCAATTCTCTACAGCATCGTTGGTCTGTCATACTAGAAGGTGTTAACCGATTTTGTGGATGTTATGTTCAGATTCAAAACAGGAGGCAAAGCGGGGTGACAGAATAAGATAAGGTATAATGTTCTCTTCTTTATTTGATTGTCATTTTATATGGTGGTGCAAGTCTAATAAGGTGTACTTACATGTGTAGGTAATGCATGCATGTGAATTGTATAAGTCAAAAGATCCGAAAGGCAGATCGTTCGGATTGTTGCATTGTTGGAATATCTTGCAGCACGAGCAAAAGTGGAAGGATAGGTGCGGCGAGAAAAAACAGAAGACATCCACCACTGGAAGTCCATTGTCCAGTCCTGGGACCAATGAGAGTCATCTAGAGGTTGATGGGGAGGGTCATACTTCAGAGCCCGTGGTTAGGCCAGTAGGTAGGAAGGCGGAGAAAGAGCGACAGCGGCGAGGTAAAAATCCCATTTCTTCTGGAGATAATCTTTACATGGAAGCGATGGAAAACTTGTGGGCTAAGAAGAAAGAGGCAGAAGCCTTGAAAGAGGTTGCAAAAAAAGAGCGCAATGATGAAAGACTTGCACTTGAGAAGAAAAAGATTGAACTGAAGGAACAAGATATTGAGTTAAGGAGAAGGATTGAAGATGATAAGGTGATGAATATGGATCTTAGTGCTATGAGTGAGCGACAACGACATTACTATACACGCTTGCAGGATGAGATCATTGCTCGGCTGTTTGGCACAGGCTCGGGTTGAGCTACTTCATATATAGAACTTTAAGTATTTTGTTGGCACTTTAAGTATGTTGTATAAACTTTAAGTATGTTGTATAAACTTTAAGTATGTTGTACAAACTCTATGTTAGTTTTATGGACTATCTATGTTAGTTGTACGGACTATCTATGTTAGTTGTTGTGTGATGAAAAATCTGCATACATTACCATACGTTATTACAACTGCATACATAATAGGTACTGACTACATTATTACGAGTGCATACATAATTAAAACAGTACATGGCAGGTACCGACTATATTGGTACAACTACACACTACACCCCTCCATATTTTTTCCACAGGTGCTCAACTAGATCATCACGAAGCTGTGAGTGAGTTTCCCTGTTAGTAATGGCTAGATGAGTTCGAAGAAACGCTTGCAGTTCAGCCGTAGGACGATGAGAAGCTGTCACAACTTCTCCCATCCCATCGAAATGGTGGTCACCTTCTGCATCTCGCTCATCTTCAACGATCATATTATGCATGATGATACAAGCTGTCATGATTTGTCCTAGTGTGTCTTGATCCCAAAATCTTGCTGGCCCACGAACAATGGCAAAACGAGATTGCAGAACTCCAAATGCTCGTTCCACCTCCTTCCTCACCGCTGCTTGTACTTTCGTAAAATATTTCCTCTTATTCCCTTGTGGAGATGGTATTGGCTTAACAAATGTGGCCCATTGAGGATATATGCCATCTGCAAGGTAATACCCTATTGTATAATTATGATCATTAATGGTGTAGTTCACTTCTGGAGCGTGCCCTTCAGCTAGATTTGCAAATAGGTGAGAACGGTGCAGAACATTAATATCATTGTGAGATCCTGGTAAACCAAAGAAGGCATGCCAAATCCAAAGATCATGTGAAGCAACGGCTTCTAGAATAATGGTGGGCTCGTGCACATGACCGGTAAACTGACCTTGCCATGCTGCAGGGCAATTCTTCCACTTCCAATGCATGCAATCTATGCTCCCAAGCATACCGGGAAAACCCTTTTGCTCTCCAATTGTAAGTAATCTAGCTGTATCATTATCATTTGGGGATCTCAGGTACTCATCACCGAAGATTTCAACAATAGCTTTCACAAACCTTTTAAGACTCTCTACAGCAGTACTTTCTGTAATCCGAATATAATCATCAGTAGCATCTGCTGCTACTCCATAAGTTAGCATCCTAAATGCTGCGGTTATCTTCTGCAAAGGAGATAACCCAAGACGTCTGATTCTATCTCTTTTCTGCACAAAATAATCATCATGTTGTTCTACAGCTTGCAGTATGCGAAGAAATAGAGAACGAGACATTCTAAACCTGAAGAAAGTAATAAGAATCAGCCGAACCCTAGAGGATGCACAAAAATAATGAACAAACAAAAACAGATACAAACCTGCGACGAAAGAAAGTTGGACCGTAGGTAGGAGCATCTGAAAAGTAGTCTTCGTATAGCCTCCAATGCCCGGCTTCTCTGTTGCGGTTGATATACTGACGTCCAGGCACAGAACCCCCAGGTCGTGCAGCATTCAAAAGCGCATATTGAGTGTGTGCTTGGTGTAGTGTAGCAAGAATGAATTCGTCGTCATCATCCTCCTCCGACGACGATGAATCTACCAGAAAATGATGACTCATTTCGATCAGAGAGGGAACTACAAAGGAGTGTGACTTGTGAATGGCAACCGGGGACTGGCCGGGTTTACATAGAGTTGGAAGTAGCTGTTAGAAAAAACTAGCCGTTTGAAAAAAAGTAGCCGTTGAAAAATAAATAGCTGTTGGACAAAAGAGTAGCCGTTGGGAAAAAATAGCCGTTGGGAAAAATAGCCGTTGAAAAAAAAACCGTTGAAAAAAAGTAACCGTTGCAAAAAATAGCTGTTGGGAAAAAACCGTTAGAAATATAGCTGTTAGAATTAATTTGGTAGTTAAAGGATAATATTAAAATATGGGTGAGTGAAATATAAGGGGTCAGATTTAGGGGATCGGTTGGAGCGCACAGAGAAATAGGGGGTCAGTCTGGATAGGAAGAACCCCTATATGAAGATATAAGGGGCCAATTTTAGGGGGCCGGATGGAGATGCTCTTATAACGCAAACAGAGCCCCTACTCTTGCTCTTTTATAAAAAGAAAAAGAACCCCTAGAATTTCACATCAGCCCAGGAAAATGTTTTCTAAGCAATGGGTCAGCTAGCTAATTACCACATGAGCAATTACATAATATTCTCTCCGATCATAAATACATATCATTTTAAATAAGACATGTTTCTAAGGTTATATCCAGCAGATACTCTAAAAATCCATCCTTTATAACACTATTACAGTATCCTCTAATACTATTACAGCATCCCCTATTTTTTCATCTCCAGCAGCTACTCTATTTTCTACTTTTTATTACTTTTGATCTCTATTCGGACCCATAGTCATCTGCTGTGCACAGTAATACAACCTCCTTCCTTCTTCTGCAAAAATGCGGTCCCTCTCTCCTCTCCCACTTCCCTGTAGCAGGCGACACGAATGCTGCTGGAGATCGATACAGGTCGGCTGGATCGACAAAGACCACAGCACAGGGATACGAATCGGCTTTGCCGATCCTGTTGGAGGTAGCCTAATGTATAGCATTATCATGATTTTATATTAAAATATATTTACAAAATTTATTATATCTACATGTATGATTTAAGGTTTTAAAACTAAATATTTTAAAAGTTATTGTTAATCAAAGTTTTAAAAGTTTGATGTGACACTCGTTTCTCTCCCTCCTCCATTCTCTGTCTGACACGTGGGCCTGCCATCATCCTCAATCTCCCGCCCCCGCTCCCCTCTCGCCCACTCAGCCAAAACCACCATCACGATCTCCCCCTCGACTCCGCAATCACTCTCGCGCCACGGTGCAACGGCCGCCCGAAACCATCGGCGCACGTCCACGACACTGCGCCCCAAGACCTCGCAACCGCTCGCGGCGCCACCTCACACCTATAAAGCTGGCCTTAACCAGACACCCTTCCTTTTTCCCTCAACCCCACCAAAACCCCATCGCCTCTCCCCGCCATTGCCGGCGAGGAGCTCCACTGCGTGTCAACTACCGCAGCCGAACTTTCCTTGATGCGTCCAAGGCCATCTTCGGCACCGCAAGGCCTCGAGGAACGCGTACCACCCCTCAGCTCTCCCTCTTCGTAGCTAGAACCTCCTCTCCTCCGAGCTCCGGTAAGCATCATCACCATCTCACCGCCGCCACCCCCCTCCATTGCGCAGCGAAGCCCGCTAACCCTCTCTTCAGCTTCGCAAGACCTCTAGCGAGCTCTCCCGACCCGCGACTTTGCTTTTTTGTCACCATAGCCGAGCCCCCATTAAGCTCTGACCCCGCCATCGCCGACTACCGCCGAGGCATCTCCGGCCGCCGTGAAGCCCTCGGTGAGAATCCTTATCACCGTCTCTTTCATTTGCGTCGCTTCCCGTCGAGTTTGGTAGCCCATAGTGCGATCCCGTGTGTCGCCGGTGATGCTCTGACGAGAACTGAGGCGGCGCCACCGCTTATCTATTGCCACTGGCCACCAACCCTCCCCAGTTGCCCTCGTCCATCCGATCGTTGATGAACGACCACGATTAGATCCAGCCATACCCCTTCATGAGCCACTAGGAAGCCGCCACATGGCAAATAAGTCCAGTGAGATTATGTGATCCACGTCAGCGTCACGTGTCGCCCACGTCACCCACCCGAGCCCAGTCAGCCTACTAACGCATTAATTAGGTTTTTCAATTCAAAAATAAATCCTTTAATCTCTAAAATTAGGAGATCTTGCATTTAGGCCCTTAGACTATACTATTTTCACAATTATGCCCATATCAATACTGCTATTTTACTTTCAGCCCTCTGAATTTTTACCTATTTACAAATAGGTCCCTAAATTTTACAAATAAGCCCTGAAACTTTCTATTTTTACAAATTAGCTCTTGTTCTTTTTTAGAAAAGCCCTAGTAGCTTAAAACCCTCATAACTTTTTCATACGAGCTCTGCTTTAGACGATTCTTGCACTCACATGATCGTAGCAGCGAGTACTATCTGTTAGTAGGTTTTTCATAGCACTTTTCTTCTATTTAGTATATTGTTCTTAGATGTTTGTACTTGTTTATTTTTTATGTGCGCGATTGCAATAGGAGACGAGCAATTCATGAATCTGAAGGACCAGACTTTTGAAGAGTTTGAGCAGCCCACTGCTGAAGGCAAGTGTCCTTGATAGCATTGATCCTATTGTAGAAAAGTGTATCTTTTACTTTCTAATTGCATGCTTTGTCAATATGAATCCCATGTTTAGGGTTTATTAGTACTTTCCATGATTATCCTTATTGCATGTATTGTAGTTCGGTGTCAATGGTAGAAATGCTTAGTTGGGCTGTCAAGTCGGGTGGGATAAATGTTAATTTGATTAATGGTCTATGCAATATGAACCGGTTTGAGTAATCTTTTGTAGAAATATGGAACATAGGGATCTAGACAGGTTGGTTTGGTTTGTATGGCTGCTATATGCGCATTAGGTGATGTGCGAGTACCTACTTGAGATCCTAAAGACCAGTTCATAGACATGTAACTCAGCATAGCAGCGTAACCACAAGGCCTATATGGGTACAACCTGACCAATTAATTAACCACCCTTCTGGTTCTGTGAGTACTATTGGATGGTTGAGTGATACAAGAAGGGGCTTCTGTAGTGATGGAATCGCTGTTAGCGGTGAAACCTCAGTGGGTGCTTGCAGTTCGACAGGAGCTTTGTAACGGCCTTGTAGTGATCTCTCTGCGCATACCTTGGAATTATGTAAGGTACCGACTGGTACTGGCAAAAGAGTTGTTCACAACTAATGAGTAAAGTGTGCAGACTCTGCAGAGTATAAAATTAATCGATCAGTCGTGCTCACAGTCAAGAGCGCGCTTGGACTTCTTTATGATTAGTGGGGATCTTGAATGGCCGGTTTTGGGTAGTCAGATGATGGTGCCCCAATGAGTTGGTAGCCAGATATAGGATATCTGGCGAGTCTGGTTGTCGGATGGAATCCGATGAGCTATTCCTTTAATATTGAAGTCGTCACACATAGTAAATAGAGTTACTAAGTCCTAGATTAGAATGACATAGATACAGTCAATCTGAGTCGAGCCTTTCTTGTCTTAAGCCTCTATATCATGTTTTTCCACATTTGCTGAATACTTCGTGTACTCATGTTGCCTTCTCCCAACCTTTTAATGTTGCTTAGAAGGTGAAAATTTCGAGGACGTCCCGGATGATGAAAGCTGAGTTCTAAGCGAAGCAAGTCTTCGATCTGAAGACCATATTCTAGGCTGATGCTCCCTCGAACAATACATATGGATTGATAGAAGACTCACTACCGCTGAAAGTTATCTTAGTATTTTCTTTTAAGACATACGGGTCCTTTGTAATGAATTTTATCACTATATTATGACACTATTACTTTATCACTTATAAAGTCACCACATGTATAAAACTTGATCCTAACATATATGTAAAATACATCTATTTTATTCTTTTAAAACCGGATATTACATTTGATCAAATCCTTTTCAAAACCACATATATTTATGACGAAGAGAGTAAATACATATCATATACTGTAATAGAATACATGCTATACCATTGCAAAAAAAAAAATGATAGGAATCACAGAGGAAGTGATTGGCTAATTTAATACAGCACTGAGGATAGAAAGGATTTTGCCATAGATACCAGAATATACAAGCTCATGCTGTATGTATCCACAGCAATGGCAATTTCTCGATTACAGAAAATACGTGATCCAGAAGCGATGCAAAGCATGATACAACAAGGATCTACATACATCAGCAACCAAGGAAACTCGCTGCTACTTGAACCACGTATGAGCATCACATTGCGCAAACAAAGTCCCCGCTGTTCTCAATGTCGATGTCATCGATATCGTCCAAATCAATGTCATCAAGATCCATGCTCCCCAGGCAGGGCACCTGACCGGCAAGCTTCAGGGCATCCCCGGGTTTCCGCGCCTCCTGGATGATTGCCATTACTTCCTCCAGGCTTTGCTCCGGGGTGTTCATGTCTGCCAACTGCATTCTCTGTTGGTACTCGTCGGTCATCTCGATGGGCAGGTTTTTGAGGAACCATGGGTGGTTCTTGATCGCTGGAATAGTTATTCGCTGCACAAAGCCAAACATGGGTATAACACACTATTGGAAAACAGATATAGGTTGGCGCTCATAAGCTGAATTTTTTCACGAGAAGTACCTGCTCAGGACTTCCGACAAATATCCGGGACAGCAGATGTCTGCATTCCATTGAAACTCGAACATAGTCTGGAATTGAGTACTGTACACTGAGTATCCTCTGTAAAATACACCATTGCGTTCCATATCATTGTCTAAATTATCACTGAACTAATTGCGAATACCATAAAGGTGTTGGGGAATTGGTGTACTCACAGTGATTGTCTTCCGGAAGTTCCTTGGGTCATCAGGGTCCTCAAAAGGATATGCCCCAACAAGCATCACATATAATGTTACTCCACAAGACCAAACATCAGCAACCTAAGATTGCACATTGCGGTGTTTAAAGACTTCAGTTGCAGTAGCCGGTACCCAGACCACTGAAATTGTACAGTTACGAAACAGACATTACCTTTCCATCATATTCTTTTCTAGAGAGGACCTCTGGAGCAATGTATGCAGGTGTGCCAACAGTTGATTTCGGTTGAGAGTGCAGCACAGAAGACTGAAAATGTGAAAGGTCCAAAGGAAGGTAATGATTTAGGAGACGAAAATTTCATCGTGAGAGATTATAGTCTGCATAGGAGTACCTTGGAGTAACCGAAATCACAAATCTTAAGACGAGGAGCAACACTACCATCCAAGAGCGTATTTTCTAGTTTCAGATCTCTATGGCATACTTGCTGCAGGGAAAAAAGGATAAAGATAGTACTGAGTGAGCAGTGTTCTAATTAAGTTGCTATGTGCAAGTCAACTTGACAGAATTTGTACCATGGAATGACAGTAGCTCACTCCCGAAATCAGTTGTTGGAAGAAGAACCTTGCCTGTTGAGAGCAAGGAGTAAATGGTCAACGTAATGGCATAAGCCCTCACAACAAAGTCCTGAAAGATTGTGGCAAATATCCTGTACCTCGTCCTCACTAAATCTCCCCGCATTGCAAATCCTTTCGAATAGCTCACCGCCAGCAGCATATTCCATAACTATTGCCAAATGTGTGGGAGTTAGCACGACCTGAAAAACTGAGTACTCTTTTAATTTTTAACCCATAAATGATTTTTGAACATTAAACATCGACAATGAGTCCAAAGCAGGTGTTTAATGGTGAATGGAAAGAAACAGCAGATAGAGCTAAATATGAATGATCTTTGAATGAACTTCTGAGAGTCGCATAACTATATCAGATGACTAGCAAACGTGCAGTCACTAGAAGAGAAAACTGCTAGCAATATTCACAAGGCTTGCTCAAACTCCTCGTTCACCAGGCAAAGAAAGCCAAAGGAGCCCCAATGACAACAACATAATTTACTAGATCCTCCTGCAGGGAATGTTCAGCCAGTTTTGAAATATCAAATACTTCCATACCAATAGGGAATGTTCACACCATAGATTATCCAAAAACACATGACAAACACATCTCTAATCTAAGTAATCACAATTGCCTAATTCAGGCTGCAATTACCATTGCTCCCCAAAAGCTCGTGACTCTAAGGCAATGCATATCCTATAAAATCTGTAATATGACAACTCTGATACACCGTAGAAATACATTTAAGAGAAAATCAGGTGTGGAGAACCTAGTAGAAAGTAAGCGAGCAAATGAGATCAAAACAGCCAACAAGCTGCAGTGGAATAACAAGAGGCTGTAAGCCTGTCAGCTAACAGTTTTAACAGCCACCTTGCTATTATTGGCCAATTGCATTACTGGATGTAAATACTAAATAACCATAATGTGTTAATAAATGCCGTGGCATCGTAAATAACAAATCACGGATCACTTCAAGGAATAAGCCAAACTTAAGTCGATAAGCATAAGCATCTAATGATTCCACGTAAATTGCCTACTGGTCCCAATTTGAGAAAAAAATTTGAAAAAAATAGGTACCCTGGTTATCCTGCTAACTTTTCTACCACATGAGAACACAGCCACAAAAACCGTACAACTTAAGCGAAAATCGTGGAACTGAAAGATAAGAGTCGCCATCAAAAGAGCCCTCGAATATCTGCAACTAGACTTTCACGTTGCATATTGGGAATAGAGGCAGACTACAGGTAACCATCACTTTCTATGTGGAACAGGTCTTCGTAGAGAAGAGAAGAAACAATTGCACATTGCATTGCATAAGAATGTTTCGATATGTCAATCATTGTACTCTAGCTGTCCCAATTAACAACTTGAAACCATAAGAACAGCAACAGATTTTTTTTTTGTTTCAAAAAACACACATATTTTGAACAGTCTGAAGTAACTATGCAAAACAATTACCCTAGTAACTACTAACCATTCAACTTTGAATTCATATTAGGACAATTCCTTTCCTAGAGGTCAGAGATATTACCTCCTTGAATCTAATTATGTTTGGATGCTTCAGTGACCGGTGGTTCATAATCTCCCTCTGAACATGTTCATCAATCTATGAAACAAGAAGAAACATGTGGAGTTAATTGATGGACTAGATGTGCTCAAGGTTCAATATAAAGTGTCCTCTAAGGGTAACAAATGAGGAACTTTCTATGGGAAGTACAGAAAAACTTAAGGGAAAAAAACTTAATAACAGCAGCTGGTATAGGGAGTACACACATAGAAACTTGAGTAGAACTCTGATATTATATTCAGCTCGAAACAATGGACACCATAGCACACTATAACAGTAGCATCAATTAATGAGCTCAACTGTATTCACAGGCATGCATGAACAGCTAATACATATGCTAGAAACGTCTATCAAAAGATCTTCATGTAAAAGAGGCCATCAAATAAAAAATAAAGCAAAGTACTAGTAGTATATTTGTTTAAATACATTAAAGAAAACGTTTGGAATAATAAACGTTATCGAAAGACGTCATAGTAACCCATGCTTCAAGCTAATAACTTTGGCATTTCTGGAAGACCTAATATAGCAGGCATTTACTATTTGTAGAACAGTTTGGTTCTGGTAGCTTCCTTGGGGCCAATGCCGTACGCAATAGTTTCCATTATTTAATCACGTGGAGAAGAAAATAATCAACGAGTCCCCCAGTCAAACAAGACAGAATTGACCGAACACATAAGCTGCAATTTACTAGCTGATAAAAGAGACCGAAAATCTGGGAGACCTTTCTTTTCTGAGAAAAATTACTGGGAAGAGAGACTATCCGCCTGCTCTTTGTCCTTGAAAAAAACTTTGTAATAACTAAAATAAACTAAAAAAAGGGAGACCCAAAAGTATCAAATAAAAAAAATGAGATGCTAATCGGTACTCGCAAAGGAAAAAAACCTCTGCTATTGTGCTGGAAACTCTCATAATCATAATACAAACACTAACTCCTGTGATAATCAGACGAAGTATGTATTCTCCAACGTCATGAAACCGCCAAAATTTGGCTGACGAATCTGAAGGTCCTTAAATTTCAGGACCTCTGCACCAAACTGAACCCCACCAACATCTTTGGAAGGACTCCCGATCAGAGGAATCAGAAGACGCAAATGGAACGATTCGGTAGTGGACGATACATACATCTGAGCATCCAACACCAACTCCCTGCCGTTGCGCATCAAGAAGTGAAACAGCAGGGAGCGATCAGCCAGACCGCAATCTTCCAACGCATCAAACACCTACTCGAATAAACCAAGGCTGCTTGCTACATACAAGCACCAACGCCTCAAAAAGTTTCAAATCTTTTGGTGCAAACAGAAGCAGCAGTGGTTACCTTCTGGCCCCTCTCGATGAACTTGACGGCGAAGAGCTCCTTGGTCCTGACGTCCCGGACCAGCTTGGCCACCCCGAAGTTCCCCGACCCGATGTCCCTGATCACCTCGTACCGCTCCATCCTCTTCTGGCCGTTTCCCCCACCGGCCACCCGTTCTTGATCCCCTCGATCGCGGCCGAACAGCTCGTCGCAGCTCAAGTCAGGAACAGGAGGAGGCGGACCAAGTGAAGAGAGGCAGCAGCAGCACGATGGAGTATTGGAAGAAGAAAAAGGATGAGGTGTGGGGTGGGGATTAGGAGCTTGCGCCCTCGTGGTGGGGGATGGGGAGGCCAGCTGGGGAGTCGGGCACGGAGTTGAGTTTGAGGTGGGGAGGAAGGAGAAAGAGACGTATCTACCCCGACCATGTGTCGCCGCGGGTGCCGTCCGGGGTTACCGGTTACCGAGCCAGGGTGCCGCCGTTGAAGCCAAGGTGGAGTATGGACTCCGACCTAAATTTAAAAATTCACACCTTATAATATTATTATAATATTATCTAACATTATTACAGTATCTCTTATTTTTTTTTATCTCCAACAGACATCATATTTTTTTATCTTTTATTACTCTCTTTCTCCCTCTGAACTCACGTGCATACTCAGTGCATAGTGATAAAGCATACTACAGTAGATAGCAATTTGCTGGCTCCTCCAACCCGGCCGTAATACTGTAGATGCGAAAAAGTTGATTAGGAGTTCTTATTGGAGAGAGGTGCAGTGTAGAGATTGATGTATTTTACTGTAGCATAAAGAAAAATACATATACTACCTCGACCAACCTAGGAACTGGGCATTGTTAACAAGAAAAAATAGAAACCTAAAATCATGCCGGGAAGGACTTAACCTAGTTGATCTGGATGTGCATCCACTAAATCAGCGAACTGAGCCAATCTCAGTTCTCAATGAGTAAGTTAAATAGTAATATCATTAGCATGTGTAACACATCAACTTCCTCTTCCTATCCTCTTGTTACCTCTCGATCTACCTTCACCACCTCTCACTAAGTGCATTTTTGGTTCAATTTTTCTATTTTCTGATTTTTAGAAGTCAAAAGTCGAACCAAACAGTTTAGTTGTGAGTTAGTTTTTGAAAAATTGAAAAATTAGTATATAAGGAAATGAACTAAAATTTGAGAAGCTAATTTGAGTGAAACTTTCCACCAAGAGCCAACCTATAGTTAAATTGGTAAGTTGTTTTTCTGATTTTTAATATGCAAAGAAGCTAAAAAATTTATTGTAAAAATTAATAATAAAATGTTAGAAGTTGGAAACTAGAAAAACTAAAAAGCCTCGATCTAATCAAACAGACAAAAAGTAGAGCATATCACTTTGTCATCTTAGCTATGCACTGTTTTTTTAATGTGATGCTAATATTTAGGTGATTCATGTTCACCCTTTCTTTTTTGAATTTTCTAGTTTACAAGGTTGAGTTGAAATAATTAATCTTCCTAATCATGTGCTAGAGTCGATGATCGGAGATACTTTTCAGATACCTAAGTTGATCTTTTTTAAAGAATTGATCTAATGGCGAGAACCTTTTTGAGCTCTTAGGTGGTTATTGTCGCACGTAAATGACTGAGAGAATTCGATAACTTTGTAAAAGATGCACAAAGAGGAGCTGAAGTTGAACCATCGGGGGTGAGAGAGGTAGAAGTTGAACCACCGCCGAAGTTGTCCCTGGTAGCGGTTCAATGTTTTGTATAATTTAAGTGGAAAAGCAACTCCACACTGGCATGGCATGTGACCAGGGACACGCTATCTTTGGTCGTTCACGCTACTTCGAGATTCGTGTTGGAGTTACAAAGAAATGCCTTTTCCACTATCATTCCACATTGGTATGGATCTCAAAGCTATTATATACTGCCACAACAGAGCAAGCGGACGCATAGACATCTGAGAGTTCAGACTGAAACTCAACTTAAGGCTGTAGATAAAACTTTTATGCGATGATAGTGAAGCAGCTAGATTTGTGATATTCCAGTGTCACTAGTCTGCCCCCCCGCGAGTACGCATGCCATCTGTGACGTAAAGAACATCCACCCAGATTCCCTCCATAGAAATCTAGAGGCGACCGGACCAAATTGAAACACGTCGACAGACTTCGGGATCGCAAAGGAATTTGGAATGCCACTCCAGACCATGAGCAGCAAAAGAGGAACAAACAGCTGATGAGCACGTCCTCCTCTCGCTTTTGGAGAAGAAAATAGTGACTAGCTCAGGTGGCGGTGTAGATCGAGAAGAGACGAGATGGCCGAACCGAAAGAATATATGACATGTGGGACGTGTGACAAATGTGAATGCCGGAACGTCATAACGTCGGCCCAATATTTTCATAGAGCTTATAAACTGAGCCAAAAATTAACTTTCACACATTGGAATGTCTATTGAATGAAGCAATGAACGTTGTACCTTTTATTAGAAAAACTGACTTCTAAACGTCGGAAGATCCGGTGCCGATATTTTTTTCTAGTCAGACTATTTTTGAATATACCTAATTTTGTTATCTCTGACTGAGTGTCGGATAGTTCGGTGATGACCTAGAGCTGACCCAGACTTTTTGCAGGGGGGCTTTATAAAACACATACCACTTAGGGCCGGATGATCTATTGAAGAGAAAGCAGAGAGCGTCGGATCATCCGGTGTTAAAAAAAAGATTCTGCTGAACTAAAATCTCTTGCTGAGTTCAAACTTTAAATAACCACACAATAAAAACACATGTTTGAACCAATTTAAGTGAATCCTTACACTCTCAATCACTCATTTGCAAATATTTATCAAACAACTATCTTATAATAATTTCGAAATACAAAAAACCAAAGAAAGAGGGAGAAAACTTTAAAAAAAATATTTGAGCCATATTACCTATAAATTAAAAAATTAAGACTTTAAATTCGGTAGAATATGATTCAATAGGCATTAAGCACTAACATCTTTTTAATCATACTTGTAGAGGTGTATGTCTATATTGAGAGGGAGCAACAATCTCAAATAGTAATATTCTTGTTTATGATCTCTCTAACACCAATGCACATGCAATGTAAAATAAGTACGTGAATTTAAACACGAGTGCACATTATATGACATGTGCTTGTCATATTACTTCACTTCTCAAGCTTATTCATGGTGAACCTAACAACATACCTTGAGAGAAACAAGTAGACTATCATCTCAATCAAAACTCATATTCACCACTATATTAACAAGGTTAGACAAGTTATAGCGAAAATGGTCCTATTAGACTATGATTATGATTTTGATGATTAATGACAACATAGTCAATATGACTAATATGTTTGTCAAGAATATATGTTAGTAGGTCTCATAGATGTAATACATGAAGAAGCCACCGCAGTCAGGACAAAGTTTAGTCGAATTGAAGAAGTTTCAGAAATATTTGCCTCATCGGATGGTCTGGTGCTATGGATATTGAGCTCATCAGAGCATATTTGACAAAAGGGGGAGAGACCTAAAGATCTCACCGGAAGGTTCGATGATTAGCAAGTGTACTCACTAGAGAAATTCTTCTAAAGAAGAGTGTCGTGCTGAAGAATAAAAGCTAAGCCTCGCCAGATAGTCCGGTCATCAAAGCATGGCAACACCGGAGTGTTTCTATCCATAAGGCAGAATGGAACAACTCATCGGATAGTCTGATGATGAAGTGATGTGCATCGGATGCTTTTACCGGAGCAATTTACATAGAGAAGAAGAAAAGACTCGGATGGCTTAGAATAACTCACTCACTGGATAGTCCAGTGATAGAGATAAAGTATACACCGGAGTGTCCGGTGTTCACAGAGGTCTAAGTGTGGTTCTAATGGCTAGTTTGTAAGAGTGTACTCACCGGATGATCCGGTGTTAGTACTATTATTCTCACCAGATGATCCGGTGTTAGTACTATTATTCTCACAGGATGATCCAATGTTAACAACTTTTCTGAGCCGTTAGGTTAATGGCTAGTGCGCAGGTTTGAGGCTATAAATATCCCTCTACTCAATTATTTGATGAGGTGGTATGCTACTGGAGTCCTGAGAAGTTCATATATACCTGAGAAGACATACAAACCACCAAAACGTTTAAAGTGATCATCCAAGGAAATTAAACACACCATTAGAGAGTGATTAGTGCTTATAGGCCTAGAGAGTGTGTTGCTAGGTGATTGTTGCCTAGAGAGTGGATCAAGGAGTGATCCAAGCTTATACCTCTTGGTACACCTGCACCTTGGAGTCTTAGTGACTCACCGGCAAACTTGTTGACCCTTCAACTTGGTGTGGAGCGGCGACGAGAAGCGTGTACGAGGATGCGGAGACACTTTCCTTGGTGGCTCAAGCTTTGAAGTGATCACAGCGCCAAGAAACTGGAAGAAAGGCTAGTGGTGAGACATTACCTTGGTGGCTTGGTGGCTCATCCGGATGGAGGCCTTGTCTATGTGACTTGGTGGCTCAACAACCGTAACTGGGTGCCGACCGGGAGCATATCCTTTGTGAAGCTCCAACGTGGGCTAGGGTGGCATCCATGCCATCGATACCATAGGATAAATATCCTTGTGCCAAGTTTGCTTTCTTTACCTTATTTATGTTGCCGTATTTATATTCTTACAATTTACCTTCTTAGATAGGTTGCAAACGCTTTAATAGGTGAGTAGATACACTAGATAAACCTACAACACATCTAGATAAAATTTGATATAGGTTTATCTCGTATAGTTTTTGGAGCTGAATAGATTTTAAATATCCTAATTCACCCCTCCTCTTAGAACATCACCGATCCCTTCACAAGCACCTATCATGAATGCATCTACATGACAAGGAAACACATGACATTTGAAGCATCTATCACGTTAAATTCACTTTGTAATCTACAAAATATGGCTTCATCTAGAGTTTTTGATGAAGATATCCATCAATTGATCTTCCAACCTTACACCACTAAGAGAAATATTATTTTTAGCCACATGATCTCTAAGGAAGTGATGACGAATATCAATGTCCTTTGTGCGAGAGTGTTGAACGGGATTGCTTGCAAGCTTTACGGCACTCTCGTTGCCACAAAGGAGTGGAACCTTCTCTGGATGAACACCAAAGTCTAACAAGGTTTGCTTCATATCAAGGATTTAAGCATAATATGCTCCGGCTGCTATATATTCAGCTTACGCGATGGACAAGGCTACTTAATTTTGCTTCTTGAAACACCATAAAACTAGGGATCATCGTAGCAAGTGGCACCCACCCGAGGTACTCTTGCGATCCATACGGTATCCGGCAAAGTCCGAATTCGAGTAACCCAAGAGTAAGAAACTAGCACCTTTGGGATACTACAAGCCTATACTAGGTGTATGCTTTAGGGGCCTGTTTGGTAGAGCTCCACTCCCTGATTCTCTGGCTCTAGCTCCTGATTCTCTGGTGGAGTGATTCTGAGTGATTCTTTGGTGGGAGTGATTCTGGTTGATAAAATCGTTTGGCAAGCTGACTATGAAGTGATTCCTGAAAGAGAAGATTGCGCTAGAATTGTCCATAGTACCATTGGTTGTCTAAACTAACGTCTTCAAGACATATCATGTACATGGACCCATTTATTTGATACATTTATGTAATTTTATGTGTAAATGCCAAATTGTGACTACAGAAATTCGTCATATAAAATATATAAAGTGCATACATTAATTAATAATAGTTAACATCATATTGTACAGTACAATCACAACATCCAAGGTCCCATATATTACAACAAAATGTCCAAAAGAGAACAAAATAATCCCATACAATACAAGAGATTATGCCCTAGATAAAGTGATTGCCCTAGCAAGGTCATAACGGAATCTATCCATAATCCTATCGTTGGCTTGTGAGGTAGACACATCCGAGGCATTTTGAGAAGGGGCATGTTTCCTATACCTTGTTGGCATGGTGGGTGCATAATCTGGGTCCTGATCACATCTATGAAAATCGTTGTCAAGTGCATGATTTTCACGGATAAAGTTATGGAGACACACGGTAGCCGCAACAATCATCTTTTGCTTCACCATCGGATAGCTTGGCATCTTGAGAAGAATTCTCCATTTCATTTTCCATACACCAAATGAGCGCTCGACAACATTACGAAGACTTGAATGCAAATAGTTTAAGAATTCTTGCTCACCACTAGGCGCCGGACCGCTTCTCCAATCTGGAACATGGTACCTTTGACCTTTATATGGTGATAAGTATCCGGGTCTATTCGGGTATCCAGCATCAACAACATAGTATTTTCCTAACACGAAGTAGTGCAAAGTCAATATAAAGTGTTGACGGAAGAAAGAATGAATGATAAGAGACAAAATTACCAAGAGGGGGATGTGGAAAGATATCTTCATCAGCTTGAAGAGCATTATAGAGAACAGTAGTGTCGTGCATAGAGCCCGGTTGACCAATAGATGCATAGGTGAAGTGCATGTCAAAATCAACCACCGCCATCACATTCTGTGTTGCTTTACCGGACCTCCCAAGATATCTAAGAAAATCTTTTGGAGGTGGTGTTGCACTAATATGAGTCCCATCAATAGCTCCAATGTAATCTTTAAAGTGTGGCCACATCCTTTGATCATTTCTTATCCTATTGTGCACATTATGAAAGTTTGGATCCTTAGGTCTGATATAATGCTTGGACATGCCGACTACACAATTTAGAACCTCAAAAAATTTCCTACTAATTGTCTCCCCAGAATGCTTGAATTTGTTCTGAATAGCATCGTTTGACCAAGAATGACCACATGTGAGGAGAAATATAGCAAGTGATTCCATAGAGCTCATATGACTAGAGGAAGTTAACCATAGTCCCTCACCAATATGTCATGCAATTGGTAAAAGAGAGGTGCATCCATTCTAAACATCCTATGGCTTTCACCTGGAGTGTTCAATGTTTCCATTAGCCAAGCAAAACCAAGTAGCTGTGAAGTCCTTGGTGGATTCTTGTCATGATAGGTTAAAAAATAATTGTTTATGAGGCATGCAGTAAGAGATAAGTTTGATTGATTTTGTCTCATAAGTTGCATGACCCTCATATCAAACAATTCATCATCTTCTGATTCACTACCATCCATATCACTTTCAGAAGAAGACATCTGTATAGTAGCAAATAAGGAACAGATCATTACATTTGACCACTAGGACATCAAACAAATAAATAATAGGTCATTACACATACATGGATATGAGAGGACAACAAACAAATAAGTAGCAGATAATTAAAGAACACATGATAGACATAACTAATAGGTTTAGAGAAAAAGTAAAGAACACATGATACATATAAACATGCAGCATGCATGTAACTCACAAGCTCCCACTACTTAGCCCTTCTTGTTCACAGTCATCCACTCATGCTTCATTGACAGCCAATTAAAGCGTTCCTCGGGTGTATCCAATGTCAAGAACATCTCTCTTTCAGCTTTCTTGGTAAATATTTGAGTTGCAATGAAGTGCTCTTTTGTGCCAGCATGTAGCACCACATGCCTTCACTAATTCCATTATATCTTTTATGGAATAGCCAGGTGTGTCTTGTGTTCTTGCCAACACAACGGATTCACAAGATGCGGTTGTCCTCTCATTCAATTCTACAATTTTAGCCATCTGTTCTTGCATCTATTGTCCTCCACTAGTCTTTGCTTTTTTAACCTTCTTTTTGTCAACCACACGACGCCTTTTTGCTTTAGAACTAGAAGGTGTGCCATCCTTGCCATCACTATCATCATCATCGTCCATGTCGACATCCTTATTATTATCATCTCCTGGCTGTCCTTCAGTACCTTGGGGTAGGTCACCACTAGTTGGGGCCCAATGATCATCACCTGTGTTCCAAAGATCTTCAAACATGACAGACAGTTCATCTTCATTTTGAAGTGCTCGGTCTTTAAACTTGGATATGCCTTTGAATTGCTGCACACGTACAAAAAAAATGTCAGCTATATATTTACACAAACACATACATCACAAGTAGGCATTGACAGGAAACAAATACACTATAAACTTACATTGTTTGTCTTCTTCCACCACCAATCTGGAGCGGTATACATTTTCTTTACAGGGTCCCAGCCTGCCCCTGTTTCTCTTCCTAATTGTTTCCAATTGCTGTAATCTTTCTTCATCTTGTCCCATTTGTTCTTGAACTGCAGCTTTGTATAAGTTAACCCAGTCCTCTCTTTGAACTGTGCAATTACATTATTGTAGCCTTGCCTGTTTAAGTGGGATCCCGATCGATTCTTGGCCCTAACTTGCTCGGCAAATAACTCACAAACTATTTTAAGGTTCTCATCACACTAGTCCGCACTATCATCCTTCATGGTGCTGTTATTACACAAGCATGAGCAATCAAATAATTGCATGATAGGAGCCTGCTGTTTTCAATTACACAAATCAAGCAAGATTTATTTTCTGAATAACATCTATAGCACTAGATACTATTTTTTCCAGCAAGATATGGGCCAAATGCATGCAAGTGCTTGTCTAACAACTTGACAGGGACATCAAATTCATAGTTTTTCCTATACTGACAGTGCTAGTAAATAGGATCAAATTTTCTACACCACAAATCCATATAGAAAGCCTGCGTCACGCCTCCTATGCATGGATTGGCTTATCTACCTACCAAATCAAACCTTAAACAAATATTATTCTTGCCATGGCCTATGGATCTGAGTGAGAGAGGGAAAAGCAAGGCCTCACCTTTGGCCTGGAGAGGAGTGCTCGGCTGCAGCCTAGAAGGAGATACTGGGCTCCTGGCAGTGCGGCCCCCTAGCGGACGGCTGTGGCCTGGGGACGAGAAGACAACGGTGGCTTTGATGGGAGCGGGCGCCAGCGGCCTGCAGGGGAGTAGTTTGAGGCTGATCTTCACACAAACGGACGACGACGGCCTTCAGGCGAGCGGGTGACGGCTTCCTTTAGGCGGCAGCCGGTAGACAACTCCGACGCAAGTCGGGGCGACGCACACCGCAACCCTAGTCACTACTCTACCTTTAGCGCAGGTGCGAGCCGTGGGCAGTGCAGGATGCGAACTGGTGGGACTTGGGAGGATTGGGGATTTTTGCTGTCTATATATCAGTGGCAAAGGTGGGTAAATAACTCTGAACTTGAAGCCTAGGTTCGTAATCGGAAGGGTGGGGAGCGGGTGGTGGAGCGGGAGAAGCAGGTTTTTTTCACTCTCAGGTTTTAGTACAAAACAGGAGAGCGGTTCACGTTGATTCTACCGTGGAGCAGCCCGTTTTTTGCTGTTTGGCTAATCTAGAGCAATTCTCATAGAGGAGCCGGAGCCGGGAGCACTACCAAACAGACCCTAGGTATCTAATGATTCTCTTAACTGCACTAAGATGTGACTCCTTAGGATTAGCTTGAAATGAGCGCACATACACACACTAAACACAATATCAAGCCTAGATGCAGTAAGGTAAAGAAGTGACCCAATAATAGAACGATAAAGCTTTTTGTCAACCCGTTTACCCATTTCATCCATGTAGAGATGTCCATTAGTAGGCATTGGGGTCTTGATTGACTTGCTATCATCCATCTTGAACTTCTTACGAATGTCCTTTGTGTACTTATTTTAATGGATGAACGTCTCTTCCTTCAATTGTTTGATTTAAAATCCAAGGAAGTAGTTGAGCTCGCAAACCATTGACATCTCGAACTTCCTAGATATCATGTCACCAAATTCCTTACAAAACTATTTGTTAGTTGAACCAAAGATAATATCATCAATATAAATTTGACACAAGAATAGTTCATTGTTGATGATCTTTATGAATATTGTAGTATTCACCCTTCCGATCTTAAATTCTTTGTTAATGAGGAAGTCACGCAGGCATTCATACAAAACTCTTGGGGTTTGCTTGAATCCATAAAGCGTATTGTGCAACCTATAAACATAATTAGTATATCTAGGATCTTCCAAACCAGACAATTGTTCAACATAAACGAGTTCATTGATGAAGCTATTTAAGAACATACTCTTCACATCTATTTGATAAAACTTAATGTTATGATATGAAGCAAATGCAAGAAGGATATGGATGGCTTCATGCCTTCCCACGAGAGGAAATATTTTGCCAAAATTCAAACCTTCAACTTGTGTGAAACCTTGTGCGATGAGTCTTGCCTTGCTGCGTTCCATCACACCATGTTCATCTTGCTTGTTGCGGAAGACCCACTTTCTTCCATTTACATTCTTGTCTTGAGGCCTCTCTTCAAGAATCTAAACTTGATTTGCGGGTGAAGTTATTGAATTATTCTTGCATTGCCATCATCCAATCCGGATGCTTAAGAGCCTCATATACATGTGTGTGTTCTAAACAAGAGACAAATGAGTAGTGTTCACAAAATAAAGTATATTGACGAGAGCGTGTTCTTACTCCCTTAGATAGACTCGCAATGATCAAGTTAATGGAGCGATCATTAGAAATATGTGTTTGCTTCACTTGTGGTTCTTCATGTGTATCTTGAGGTGGTCCAACATTTTGAGCTTCCTCCTGAGAGATATGTATATCATGTGATGAAAGTGGTTGATCATCTTTCTCACCATCTTGATCAACTTAGGGCGCCATGGAGATGTGTGGAGTGGAAGTAGAAGGTACATCTTCATTCTCCTCCTTTGGCTTGATCTCCCCAATTGCTATCTTCTTCATTGCATCTCTTAAGGGTTCATCACCTGCATCATCACAAGAAATATTTTCTCCTTGGAAGCCATTAGATTAATCAAACTCCACATCACATGTTTCCTCAACAAAACCGATGTCATTATTGAATACTCGATATGCTTTGGAGTTACATGCAGAACCAACAAGAAAACTAATATCAGAACAATGCTCAAACTTTATTAGGCATTTTCTTTTCTTGGAGATAAAGCACTTGCACCCGAACACCCGAAAGTAGGAGATATTGGATTTTCTCCCAATGAGAAGCTCGTATGACGTCTTTTTCAATAATCAATGGAGATACACTCGATTGGATGCATGACACACCATGTTGATTGGTTCCACCCAAAATTTATGTGGTATACATAACTCATCCAACATAGTTCTTGCAAGCGTGATCAATGTCTTGTTCTTTATCTCCACCATACAATTTTGTTGAGGGATGTAGGTTGATGAGAATTCATGTTTGATGCCTCTATCATCACAAAAATTTTCAACTTAAGTGTTTTTGAACTCCGTCCCGTTATCGCTTCGGATCTTCACAATTGTGATCTCAAATTTGTTTTGAGCACTCTTTGCGTACTTCTTGAAGATCCCAATGGTCTTCCTCTTGTCATCTAGAAAGAAAATCCAAATGTATCTTGTATAATCATCAATAATGACAAGATAATAGAGATTACCACTAAGACTTTTATAGGTTGTTGGTCCAAAGAGGTGTATGTGTAGTAGCTCCAAAAGTCTTGATGTAGATATATAGACTTATATAGATCAAACCCAATGAAAGTGGCTAGCCGAACTTCGGGGGAAATAACTTCAAGATAGCTCACCATGCGAACTTTTCAATAGGTAGAGTTCTTTCCCTCGAACCTTGGCACACTATATATTTCCAGAGGCCATTTCTCTATGATGTTAAGCCTATCAAGAGCACGATACTCTGATACTAATTGAAAATATTGAATGGCCCAATAGGGGATGAATTGGGCTCTAATTAAAAATACTTCTACCAAAAACTAAAACAAGTAGCAACCTTATCCTAAATAAAATATAATGCAACTACGCAAACAAGCTAAAGCAAAGCAACAAAATAAGCAAATAAAGATACTAAGAAAATTATGGAAATAAAGCTTAGAATAATATAAATGCTCAAATTAAATGCGGGAAAGTAGAAAGATGGACAAGATGACACTATTTTTTTCCCAAGATATCGAGGAGTTGACACTCCCTCCTAGTCCTTGTTGAAGCATCCACCAAGGATATCGCTCTTCCTTCACTAAGACTTAAGTGCTCTATCATGATTGCTACTTCTCTATCTCCGAATTGGCAGATATCAAACCAAGTACATCGGACTTTTCGGGGCTCCCACAGGAACTCCAAGAGCTCACCGAGACAACTCCAATCACCTAAGATTGGCTAAGTGTTGCCAACAATCAAGAGTAACAAGTCAATAGCTTCACGTGACTAAGATCAAGTCTAAATTGCAGCTAGATGCACACTTGCTACTCCCTAAACACTAATGATGTCCTTAATCTTCTAATTAGAGACTTTTTAAATCACTTAAGTGCTCTCTCCTACTTCTCGATGACACACACAGTGTGCATACTCATCTGGGTTGCAAGAGATCAAAGTGAGACCGAGTGAGGGGGTATTTATAGGCTCGAGGTACAAATCTAGCCATTGTTCAACTACCCTATTTTTCTATCAACACCGAAAGATCCAACGTGCACTTGCTCACACATGCTGGAAAATCTGACGTATACCTTTTTAACCACTCCTAACTGCTAGTTGTCAATATCCATTAAGTCTGTTAAACACTCCAGTGAAGCCTTCGGGCACACGTCGGATGATCCAGTGTGTAAAACCACGAAATCCAGACTTTGAAATTCTTTTCTGCAAGAAATACTCCGTCGTATACTTTGGTGTACACGCTGGACCATCCATCATCCATATTCTTCAACACCTCGCTGAAATCCTCTCTGTAATAAATGCTCCGGCATAGCCTTCTTTACATGCTAGAACATCCGGTATGAACTTCAACTTTTTTGTGCTAAGTCACTACACAAAAATATTCCAATGTTAATGAGTCTTAGATCGTCAGACCATTTGGTGTACTTAAGATCTTTTTTCCTTGATCCAAGAAATAGTCCAGCGTGTTCATCTGTAGTATCGTTGGACCATCCGGTGTACTAAAAAAATTATGAGCTCGTCCAATTCAAGCACTCTTGAGCTCTAACTTCTCGACATCTTAACCATAGGTTTATTTGAGCTACCTAGTGCTATAAATTCACAAATGTGCATCTTTTATAGTACTCTTAGCCCCCAACCTTGTCTAGGCTCAACTAAATCAAGCTATAACTTTTAGCCCACTTTATAGTACGGTCAAAAGACTAAAAAAGACTTAAACTACTCTAAGTGTTATTTATCTCCTTGTGACACTTAGAATTAGAAGATCCTTAATCTTAATGTACATATTCTTTGATAGTCCATTATATTACCTTCCAGACTAAGAAACCCACTTATCATTATGAACTAAATTTTTATATCCTTCAAAACACATATGTTAATCATAATGATACAATTGTCATTAATCACCAAAACACTTACCGCTTATCTATAGATATAAATACTACTCCCACCAATTGTAAATATAGATCGTTTTAGACTTGTGCACAAAGATTAAGAAAATAGATCAAATGACCTTGTTGCCCCTTCATTTATTCTACATTAGAAAAGATAACTTATTTATTTGTGAGAGTTATAGTATTTATTAAACAAGGGTAAGACGGGAACAAAAGAGAAAAAATACATAGAAGTTCGAGAATAACTTATATTTAAAGAATAGTTGAGGAGGCTAAAACGACCTACATTTATAACTAGAGAGAGTACAATAGTAAGCAATAAATAATGCTTTACTACCCGTTAGAATCACTACAGAAGCCGGTCACAATAAAAACCCGATCATACAACTACTGCCGACTGTAATTCTATAAAATACATTATCTCTGCCTCGTTCTATGGTCTACACACACGCTTGCTGCAGGATCCGCTTCAACCGCTCACCATCCATTTCTCCGCTCCACTCTGCTATGTCGGACGCAAGGATCTTCCCACACACTGGTGCCCGCCACCGCTGCGTCGACTGCACATCCGTTGTACCCTGGATTTGAGCCCATCGGGCTGGCCTATGCTCGGGAAGGAGGCCATAGGAACAAGGAAGAAGCACCAGCATACATCTTCGGACTGGGTTGGTACGAATGGAGAGGAATTAGGGGATTTGGATGGGGTGGCGGTGAGATGGAATCGAGGGAGGCATTGGGATCGAGGAAGCTTCTTACAGGAAGGGAACGCGGGAGGTGAGGGACATGATGATTTTTTATCCCAGGCAGAACTCACCTTATTTCTCATTGTATAAAAAAAATATTATGGTATCTATCACAACTACTATCACTTGATCTTGGATCCTACCTTGCTCTTAAGGGTAAAAAAACCATATCCTTTTCTGTTTGGGAACGTAAATTTTATCTTCAATGGCATATGCGCTTGTGCACATGTCCTTTGGATCTACACTGAGATTTGTACACTATAAGAAGCTGACACAATATTTCTCTCTCCCGCTTTGCACGAACCTTAGTGCAGATCTAACGGACATGTGCACAAGAAAATGTCCTTAAGGGTAAAAAAAACCATGTCTCTGTATGTCTTGCGTTTCCCATCAGGGCAGTAACCCAAGCCGGTGATCTCTCACAACTCGACTGCTTTTGTGATTTCTGAAACCAAACACCCCGTAACAAACGCCAGCAACCGATATATATTGACATGGATGGATATTTTTAATTTCTACTATATAAAACACGAGTTGGTTCATATATCACATCTTCCCTCTACTCCCTTCTCATCTGATAAAAACTCATAAAATTCAAATAATTTACCTATTTTTACCATACACCTTTACAATCCAATCTTCTTGTCTCATTGCCGGCTATAGATATTGGATCCATTTTACTAATGAGAATAAATGGAGAAATTAGTGGATAATATTCTTCTCTTTTTTAAATTACATCTAAAATCAAACTACGATATCACTCCCAACGTATTCGTTCAGCGATGCTCCCATAGCGTATCCACATCTCCATACATTAGGTTTGTGTTTGATATTATCGCATCTAATATTTATGTTTTCGTTACAACATACGAGTACTTAGCTAGTTGGTGTATATGTATAAAGGGGTTCTCTTGATTCTTAAATTATATCTCAAGAATTTAGATTTGTAGGACCAAGGAATGCAACTAGAGTGGGTGAATAGGAGTATCACTAAATTCTTGGATGGCTTATCATAATTTTTCACCCTAACACACCTCAAATCAAAAAACGGAAGCTACAAACTGAGAGAAATAAGAATAAATCATACCAAAAATCTTCATAAAGAACATAGCTCCAAATGATGAATCTGAATCTTAGGTTCCATAGAAAACCATTTTAAGTATCATAGCTCAAACAAAGTTGCAACCAGAAGAGAAGAAACACTTAGATCCAAAGAACTAGGCACCAGATGAAGAAATCCTCTAAGGTGATGGATCTAGAGATAAAGGATAGTTCAAGACCAACTTATAGATGATTTTTATCCCTTTAGCAATAAGAAAAATAACTTTAACACAATGCAAATATTCAATTCACTAACAAAAATGAAAATCGCAATAAAATAGAAAAACTTGCAATCATGCGAGGAAGCTAAGAGAGGGAAACTAGAAAGAGATGAACACAAGCGTAAGAGAAAACATAATATTCATCACTTTAAGAGGAACGCCATATTTTCAGTAGATTACAAAATATTTTTGGATACACAACTCTCACCGAAATTATAGACTAAGCTCTCATCTCTCTTCTAAAACTCTAACACACTACTCTCAAATGGCTAGCTCAAGGAGGCTCTCGCAATCCTCCACCAATATTTATAGACCTTCGGAGCTTCTTTGGATGCTGTGTTTCCTAAATTTCTTACCTTCAAGTAATCTAGATTTCTTGCTTCGGAAGTAACCTTGCTTTCTTACTTCCCAAGAAACCTTTCTAATGATGATACGTGTACTGTGTCTTGTGATCTCGACCGTCGGTTAGTCTCTCCCGCTCCTGATTCCTCAAGCTGCCTTATCACTTGCACCGGTGTCCCTTTCACTTGACTATGTTAACATGCTGTTTTCATCTATCTTCTTATGCTTTGCTTACTCTCCACGTGTATAGCTAGGATTATCCTTGACTCCACCCAACCCTCCTTGATCGTCCGGCACTAAGCACCCCGCTTAGCCGCGATCATTTCGCTGTCGACCACCAAGTTGCACCAATCACCTACATATCATAAGACAAGCACACAAGATTCTACAACTCCATTTCTCTCCATCTCCAGTTAGTCATAATCAAAATTCTATGTCGAAAGCTCATAAAAAAATCGTGAACACTGGATGTTCCGACATTAGCAGTAGTACAAGCACCGAAACATCTGGTGTGTACAACTCCATTTCTCTCATCGAACTGAAAGAACACTTTTGAAAAAATACTTCGGTGAAGCATTCAGCATCCATAACTTCAATCACCGACCATCCAACGTGTTTAATTTCATCTTCCATTGAACCAAAGAAAATCTTCTAGAAAATGCTCCGGTGAAGCATCCGACGTGCATAACTGCAAGCATCGGATCATCCAGCATGTAGAACACTTGAACCCCGACTTCTGGGATGCTTTGGCGTGCACAAATTTTCCATCACCGAATTATCCGGTACGTACGAACCCCTCTGCACTAGACCATCCTATGTGTACATATTTCTTCAGACTTGTTCAATTCAATTCAATATTTATCCTAGTTTTGATAGCTCCTCCATGTGTTATATTCTTAAGACATATTAAAATATATACTTAATAAATATATTAATCTCATAAACTATATTATCAATAGCTCATCCTATATAAACTAATTTACATATAGACTTCGTTTCTGAAGATCACATCGGTACAGGTAAAACAGTGAATAGGTTAAACAATAGTGGTACTCAATATTTTAACAGCCGCAATGGAGCCTTGGCATATACGGAAGCATACGTCCGATATGCTCTCTAGCCCAAGGCCCGGACTTGAACACGTCTTGCATTGCCCTGGATTGGATTGACCACCACTAGTACGTAGCGTACGAAGCTGATGGGCGTACGCGACGCGAAACCCTGCAGGGGTTTCCTCTCGTAGCTATCTAGCCTCGTAGTCGTAGACCGTAGCTAGGACTCCACGTACACCCTGACCTAGGCGGCGCGCGAGCGCGCCCATCCGTTCACATCACATGTTCCAATATTCCATGTCGACCGATCCCTGCTGTCGCCTTCGAGTCTTGCTTGCTGCTTCTTTTTCTTTTTTTAAGAGTTAGTAGGTAGGCCGATCGTGGCGCGCTATCCCTGGCCCTCGCGGCACGCCGTTCGGACGTGCGTGGTACGGGCTTTATCGGCGCCCCATGCGCGCGGTCGCCTCCGAACGGGGCCGGTGGGGATGATAGAAACGCAGATACCGACGTGCGTGGAAACGAGACAGAAAAGAGGGGGCTGCCAATCCCGATCGCATGATGCATGGTCACGAGCTTCGTCTGGCGCGGCAAAGCTACAACCTGCGAGTGCATGCACCTGCTTGGTCGTCCAGCGTTGGCAAGCTAACAACATCCTTTTTGCATCATATTAGATTAAAACATAATTTTGGTCATTTAAGGACATTGTGAGAACTTTGACATCCTTCTATGCTTCTTAGTCTCATCATCCACTTATAGTGAAGAAGGATATGAGTGATGAATGATAATTCTCATAGGTGATAGGTTTCGTACCTGCCATTCTGAACGTGTAACTGATGAGTTGTTATAGGTGACGGATCGTCTTTTTGATCCGTCACTTATAACTGAACATCAGTGAAGAGTCGTAATAGTGATACATCACTTAAGATTGATGAACGTGTCTCGTGTATTTAAAACACAAAAAAGTTAAAAAAAAATTCTTTCACCAAAGAGCCACCTAATATAGGGCTCATTGTATATGCACAATCCACATCATTTTTAAATATATTTTGGTCTTTGCATTTCATGATACTCGAACATGCGCCTAGCGCCTCACGTGTGACTCCCTTACCACCTCAATTATCATGTGCTTGTGATAGAAACTAGATATATTATCCTTTTAACCTTTATTATCGAAGATCATAGGTGACGGATCGTAACTGTGATCTGTTACTTATGCAAGTCATAGATGACGGGTCACAATGATGTTTTTTCTGAAATGTTAACTTGAAGTGCTTTTAGTAAAAGGGGCATAACTTTTGCATACAGACTCTGATTTCAACGTTTTTTTTACTCTATAAACATCTACAGAAAAAAGTTACATCCATTTCTCTCGTACTTTGTTGGGTTTAGAGAATTTTTTTTAGCCTAAAAATGGCTTAGAATATTGAGTTCTCACCCCCGAAAGTTTCTGCACCGTTTTTTACTGCAAATTTATGTCCATAACCGCCACCCCTTACATCAAACTTGAGCAAAATGATATAATAATTCCTATTCTAGTATTGCTAAGGTGAGAAAAAAAAAGATAAAAGAAAAGAAATTTTTTTACCATCATATATATTCCCAAGCCTGTATATTATATATATACACACCCCTGATGAATAGAGAAAAATAACATAGAATACAAATATATATGACTATATATTTGTACTACTATACATATACACACACATGGCATAAACCTAAGTATATGAATACCTAGGGGTATATATACACACAATATATAAAATGATAGCTCTATGTATTGATCAAGTCACAACTTTGACTCGCTACTAATGACTGGCTAGAATGACTCATCACTGATGAGTTAGTCATCAGTGACGGGTCAAGTTGTGCCCCGTCACTAATAACTGGCTAGGTTGACCAGTCACTTATGGGTCGTAATAGGTGATAAGTCACAACTACGATCCGTCACCTATAACTAACCTAGAATAACCCGTCACTTATGATAAATCATAAGTAACGAGGCACAACTATAACGTGTCACTTTTATCATCAGTTACGAATCATGTTATGACCCGTCACTCATTTCTTGTCTCCTTTGTCTGTTTTTCACGTAGTGATCATCTTCATCATCATGGAGAACATATACATAGTTGTTTACAATGTTTGTTATAGTTATGAGATAAACAATCAATAAATAATGGATACTTATATTGGTTGTTTTCATGCCTTCTTCTTTGTTGTTGCGAACATCTAAGTGTTAGTTTCTAACAATATAAAATAAATGGATGATTGTTAGAGTCATATCTTGGTGTACAATATAAAACTACCTATAGTGGATCTAAGAGCATCTCCATCCGGCCCCCTTTCCCACTCCTTATCCTATTTTTTAGGAAAAACAGTACAAAAACCTCTCCAACCGGCTCCCTTTCTCACCCCTCATCTTTGAGGGACCCCTAAAATTGCATCTTCGAACCTCATCTGTAGGAAGTGTGTACCGAGCCCCTATCCATCAACGACCGAGCTTCCCGCGCCGCCACGGACATCTCCTCCGCCATCCACGCCAGGTACACCTTCGCCCCCCTCCCCTGTCCCGCCGCCTGGCACGCCGATGCCTCCTCCGCTTGCCCGGCAGGCGGCTCCTCCGTTTTGGCCGACGCAGCCGCCTCCTCCGCGTGCCCCACGCCGCCGAACCCCGTGGCCGCCCGCGCCGCTGGCCCCCTTCGCCGCTCGCGCCGCTGGCCCCCTGGCTGCGCCGCCGGACCCCTTGGCCGCCCGCGCCGTTGGCCCCCTTCGCCGGCTTCCCGCGCCGCCACAGACATCTCCTCCGCCATCCACGCCAGGTACACCTTCGCCCCCCTCCCCTGTCCCATCGCTTGGCACGCTGATGCCTCCTCCGCTTGCCTGGCAGCCGGCTCCTCCGTTTTGGCCGACGCAGCCGCCTCCTCCGCGTGGCCCACGCCGCCGGACCCCTTGGCCGCCCGCGCCGCTGGCCCCCTTCGCCGCTCGCGTCGCTGCCCCACCGCTCGCGCCGCCGGGCCCCTTGGCATCCCGCGCCGCTGCCCCCCTGCCCGCGCCGCCGGCCCAGCACCTCCGGTGCCCCGCCCAGCAGATCTGAGCGAGAGAGGAACTCGGAGAGGGAGGGAGTCTGGCACAGAAGGAGTCCGGCTGGAGAGAGGGAGGGAGTCCGGCCGGGGAGTGGGAGAGAGGAGGAGGGAGGCGACTGGGAGAGTGAGGCGACGGGGAGATATTTGGAGCCGGCTGCAGAGAGGTTTGGAGTGGGCCGGCTTTAGAGAGAAATGGTAGAAATTGATTATGTGTAAATTTTGCAATGCTAAAAATTGATTATATGTATACAATTTGTGTTATGCAGGTGTAGGTTACAACAATGGATAGTTTTTTGGATTTGATGAGTGATCGAAACATTGAAGACAATGGACCGTATTGGGATGATAGTCAATTTGCAAGCCCACTTGAGGAGCAACAAACGCCACATGTAGAAGCTGGTGCATCCCAAAAAGCAAAAAAGGCTAGATCAAAAAATTTCAGTGTAAAAGAAGACAACATGTTGGTGTCGGCATGGCTAGAAGTTAGTTTGGATGCTATACAAGGGAATGAACAATCACGTGCTACGTATTGGCAAAGAATTACTGATTATTTTCATGAGCACAAGGACTTTGCATCTGATCGTAATTCCAATTCTCTACAGCATCGTTGGTCTGTCATACTAGAAGGTGTTAACCGATTTTGTGGATGTTATGTTCAGATTCAAAACAGGAGGCAAAGCGGGGTGACAGAATAAGATAAGGTATAATGTTCTCTTCTTTATTTGATTGTCATTTTATATGGTGGTGCAAGTCTAATAAGGTGTACTTACATGTGTAGGTAATGCATGCATGTGAATTGTATAAGTCAAAAGATCCGAAAGGCAGATCGTTCGGATTGTTGCATTGTTGGAATATCTTGCAGCACGAGCAAAAGTGGAAGGATAGGTGCGGCGAGAAAAAACAGAAGACATCCACCACTGGAAGTCCATTGTCCAGTCCTGGGACCAATGAGAGTCATCTAGAGGTTGATGGGGAGGGTCATACTTCAGAGCCCGTGGTTAGGCCAGTAGGTAGGAAGGCGGAGAAAGAGCGACAGCGGCGAGGTAAAAATCCCATTTCTTCTGGAGATAATCTTTACATGGAAGCGATGGAAAACTTGTGGGCTAAGAAGAAAGAGGCAGAAGCCTTGAAAGAGGTTGCAAAAAAAGAGCGCAATGATGAAAGACTTGCACTTGAGAAGAAAAAGATTGAACTGAAGGAACAAGATATTGAGTTAAGGAGAAGGATTGAAGATGATAAGGTGATGAATATGGATCTTAGTGCTATGAGTGAGCGACAACGACATTACTATACACGCTTGCAGGATGAGATCATTGCTCGGCTGTTTGGCACAGGCTCGGGTTGAGCTACTTCATATATAGAACTTTAAGTATTTTGTTGGCACTTTAAGTATGTTGTATAAACTTTAAGTATGTTGTATAAACTTTAAGTATGTTGTACAAACTCTATGTTAGTTTTATGGACTATCTATGTTAGTTGTACGGACTATCTATGTTAGTTGTTGTGTGATGAAAAATCTGCATACATTACCATACGTTATTACAACTGCATACATAATAGGTACTGACTACATTATTACGAGTGCATACATAATTAAAACAGTACATGGCAGGTACCGACTATATTGGTACAACTACACACTACACCCCTCCATATTTTTTCCACAGGTGCTCAACTAGATCATCACGAAGCTGTGAGTGAGTTTCCCTGTTAGTAATGGCTAGATGAGTTCGAAGAAACGCTTGCAGTTCAGCCGTAGGACGATGAGAAGCTGTCACAACTTCTCCCATCCCATCGAAATGGTGGTCACCTTCTGCATCTCGCTCATCTTCAACGATCATATTATGCATGATGATACAAGCTGTCATGATTTGTCCTAGTGTGTCTTGATCCCAAAATCTTGCTGGCCCACGAACAATGGCAAAACGAGATTGCAGAACTCCAAATGCTCGTTCCACCTCCTTCCTCACCGCTGCTTGTACTTTCGTAAAATATTTCCTCTTATTCCCTTGTGGAGATGGTATTGGCTTAACAAATGTGGCCCATTGAGGATATATGCCATCTGCAAGGTAATACCCTATTGTATAATTATGATCATTAATGGTGTAGTTCACTTCTGGAGCGTGCCCTTCAGCTAGATTTGCAAATAGGTGAGAACGGTGCAGAACATTAATATCATTGTGAGATCCTGGTAAACCAAAGAAGGCATGCCAAATCCAAAGATCATGTGAAGCAACGGCTTCTAGAATAATGGTGGGCTCGTGCACATGACCGGTAAACTGACCTTGCCATGCTGCAGGGCAATTCTTCCACTTCCAATGCATGCAATCTATGCTCCCAAGCATACCGGGAAAACCCTTTTGCTCTCCAATTGTAAGTAATCTAGCTGTATCATTATCATTTGGGGATCTCAGGTACTCATCACCGAAGATTTCAACAATAGCTTTCACAAACCTTTTAAGACTCTCTACAGCAGTACTTTCTGTAATCCGAATATAATCATCAGTAGCATCTGCTGCTACTCCATAAGTTAGCATCCTAAATGCTGCGGTTATCTTCTGCAAAGGAGATAACCCAAGACGTCTGATTCTATCTCTTTTCTGCACAAAATAATCATCATGTTGTTCTACAGCTTGCAGTATGCGAAGAAATAGAGAACGAGACATTCTAAACCTGAAGAAAGTAATAAGAATCAGCCGAACCCCAGAGGATGCACAAAAATAATGAACAAACAAAAACAGATACAAACCTGCGACGAAAGAAAGTTGGACCGTAGGTAGGAGCATCTGAAAAGTAGTCTTCGTATAGCCTCCAATGCCCGGCTTCTCTGTTGCGGTTGATATACTGACGTCCAGGCACAGAACCCCCAGGTCGTGCAGCATTCAAAAGCGCATATTGAGTGTGTGCTTGGTGTAGTGTAGCAAGAATGAATTCGTCGTCATCATCCTCCTCCGACGACGATGAATCTACCAGAAAATGATGACTCATTTCGATCAGAGAGGGAACTACAAAGGAGTGTGACTTGTGAATGGCAACCGGGGACTGGCCGGGTTTACATAGAGTTGGAAGTAGCTGTTAGAAAAAACTAGCCGTTTGAAAAAAAGTAGCCGTTGAAAAATAAATAGCTGTTGGACAAAAGAGTAGCCGTTGGGAAAAAATAGCCGTTGGGAAAAATAGCCGTTGAAAAAAAAACCGTTGAAAAAAAGTAACCGTTGCAAAAAATAGCTGTTGGGAAAAAACCGTTAGAAATATAGCCGTTAGAATTAATTTGGTAGTTAAAGGATAATATTAAAATATGGGTGAGTGAAATATAAGGGGTCAGATTTAGGGGATCGGTTGGAGCGCACAGAGAAATAGGGGGTCAGTCTGGATAGGAAGAACCCCTATATGAAGATATAAGGGGCCAATTTTAGGGGGCCGGATGGAGATGCTCTAAGCTAGTTGAGCTGTGCATGTTAAGGATTATGTGTCTACATAGAGTTCTAAAGGGATTAGTGTAAGATCGAGACACCTAATTTGCCTCAAGGTTTTGGTAGAGCATTCATTAATCTCTCGACACGAATCTAGATTTTAGTTCACGTAACACCCAGGTTTTTATAATTCCCTAAAATTTTCTTAGAATTTAATTAGGGTTTAATTGAACAGAATAGGATAAAACCTATTTTCTAGAATAAATTTAATTTTGACATAGGTTATTTTTTTTTCTAATACATTCATGCTGAAGTAGATGCATTATAGTTTTATAGTGTGGAAAATAATTTTTGAAAACCCCAAGACGCGCAGCATCAATTTTTTTTGAAAAGTTTGAAATTGATTCCGTAAAAGAAAATCTCTTTTCTTTCATGAGCTGGATTTCCTGTTCTTTTCTCTTCTTTTCTTCCTTTTCCTTGCGGTCCAATTCTTTTTCCCTCCCTGGGCTGAGCCCATCTCCACACCTCTTCTCACCCTGCCTCCCGCCTGGGCTGACCGAAGGCCACGCCCAGCTGCTACTCTTCTCGCCACTCTATGTTGGTGCCTGGCGAGAAGCCGCCTCCTTCTCCCTCTAGCATGTGGGCCCCATGTTGTCTTCCTCCTTCGACCTTAGCCGCACCGCCCGACTTGGAATCGAATGCTGCCGTCCTCCGCACTCGAATCCCAATGAACCCCACTGAATCCGACTCCCACGCGTGATGCCCCACCTATATAAGTCATCCTCCTCCCGTCTTCGATCTGTTTTTCACCCCAGATCAAGCCGCCTCTAGTTTCCACCACCGCCACCATAGCCGCCTCGGCCGAGCTTGCCACCTGCCAATTTCGCCATCATTTTTACCATACGAGCCACCCGTGGGCTTCGCCTCCATCCGAGCCACCCGTGCACTCACCGTCGCTCCCCAATTGCTGGGGCACCGTTGTCGTCGGAGACTAGAGAGCCACCACCGCCTCTTCCGTTGTCGGACTAATTCACCCACTTCTTGAAGCCACCAACGCCCTTGGTGAGTTCGCCGTCCGCCCCTCTCTCTTTTCCGCCGCTTGCCAACGTCGCCAGCGAGCCAGAACGCCATTTTGGTGAAATCCCGATGAAGCACCGCTGTGTCGATCCCTTCTGTCGTCTCGGTTCAAGCCGCTAGCCGACAAATCCCCTTCCCCAACCCACAGTCATCCGATCTTTAATGAACAGTCCAGATTAGATCCAAAATAACCCTTCACCGATCCAATCACATGATACCACGTGCCCCTTCGTAATCCCAGTCAGCAAGCTTCGCCACATCATCATGCCCCATTAGCCGGCCACCTCAGCAAATATGCCCATGTGTCATGCCACATCATCAACCCTTTATCTAGTCAGCTTTCCAAATTATTTTAATTCGGGAAAAAGTGGTTTTGCAAACAAGCCCCTATCTTTTTCATAGTTTAGCCCATTAACTTTTTTGTAATTACATATAGGTCCCTATGTTTTAAAAAAGGCCATGTCCACATTGTTTATTCAAAGTAAGTCCTTTTCTTTTTCAGATTTAATCGAAAATTTGTTTTTAGCGTAACTTTCTCGTTTTAGCTCCGATTTAGGCGATTTTCGCGCTCTCGCATTCGTAGTAGCTCGTACTATCTTTTAGCACCTTTTTTCTATAGATGTCATATATTGTTTGGTGTACTATTCTTAGTTAGTTTTATTACGTGCTTTTTTGGAGTGTTCTGAGAGCACACGAGGAGCACTTCCAAAATCTCTAGGATCAAGTCTTTGAAGAGTCTAAGTAGCAAGTTGAAAGAGGCAAGTGTCCTTGAAAATTCTGATCCTAGTTTTTCAAATGCGTTCTTTATTTCAAACATGCATTCTATTAATTCTGAATCATATTTACTTATAGTACCTTGTTCCATATATTTCTTGTTGCCTAGTTGTTAGTAATAGTTATGATTGGTAGTTATGCTTAGATTTACACAAGGGTATGGAAGAGTTGGTTGTTAAACATGACTAATGAACTATGCAACTATGAGTTGGGAAATTTTGGTAATGGTATAGCAACATGGAACCTTAGATCTTGAGCAAAGAGGTGTTGGTGATGGTGGTTACAGTTATGTTGTTGGTTTGGCAATTGCTCAAGTGACCTAAGTAAGGACTGGTTCGTGAAGCGACAAGCTAAGAAATTTCGTACCAACCACTAGGCCTGGTATGGGACCGGCCTGGCCTACTAATTAGTGGATTCTGGTTTTATGCGTGCCAAACCGTAAGAGTGGATGTGTGGAAACGGCTAAGACCAGAACCATTTGGTTAGTGGTATGAGATGTGTAGTGGAAGGGAAGAGTAAATCTTTCTGGAGCTACAAGACGCAAAAGGGGGCTTCTGGGTGGGTCATGCCACTTTGACCGCGGTGAAACCTAGCGGGCGTGCATATACTGGATGAAACTTTGTAATAGCCTTGTAGTGATTTTTTGGTGACACACCATAGGTGTTTGTTAAGTGTTTCATGAACATGGCAACAAGCAAATCATGACTCATGGGAAAACTAAACAACCTCTGTAGAGTGTAAAATATAATATATTAGCCGTGCTCACGGTCATAGGAGACTTGGATCCTCACATGATTAGTTGGATGAGTTTAGTTTGGGAACCTGAAGTGGTTTTCAGGTAGTTGGAAAACATGTAGAGATGTTTCTAGCTGTTGAAAATAACATAATGAATCACCTAGATAAATAGGATGTTTTTATAAATCATCAGTAACATAGTTGGCATTTATGCAAAGTTAACCTATTATAGCTTGCTCCTTTATTTAAGCCTTCATATCATTTAATTCCCACACTTGCGGAGTACGACATGTACTCACACTTGCTATTTCTATGTAAATGTACATCAAATATCTTTCAGACAATGAAGAAGAACCAAACTACTACATCAATGAAGATGAAGATTGCTAGGCTAGTGGACCCCCGGTCAATTGCCTATGGAATATGGGAGCTTCGCTGTGTTTTGCTAGTGTACTTTAGTTAAATACTTTGAGGTCTTTCTATTTTGTTTAAGTTAAATATTGTAATAATGGCACTGTGTGTGATACATTGATGAAGTCGCTGCATGTATGAAACGTGATCATGGCATACATGTGGTTTACATTTGGTTTTGCCATTTTATAAAACTGGGTGTGATAGTTTAGCATATCACCCATCTACTGATGGTCAAAAAAAAAAGAGTGAATCGTATATGTTAAGAGCATGTGCTCTATGCAATCATAACAATTGGGAAAAAGAATCTTACCCATATAAAATACTAGTTAGAAACTTGGACACTGAAGAATGTGTGACACGAAGAAAAGTTAATCGAATATGCAAAGCACAATGGAGTCACCACACTGAGGATGCGGCAACATGGGAACCGGAAGAAGAATTAAGACAGAGTTTTCTTATTTTTTTGGAGATCAACCTGCATCTCGAGGACTAGATTCACTTAAGGGGGGTACTTTTTGTAACAGCTCAAAATTTGGGGTATTTTAAAACTTTATTTTATGCACATATGTATTTATGCACAAAAGGTTATTAAAATTTGATTACTAATGTTTGATTATATTGTTTGAATTGCTTGAATATATATTGTTTGGTTAATATATATATATATATATATATATATATATATGTATATATGTATGTATATACATATAATGTATAGATGTACATGAATGTATATGAATAAAAAGAAACACAATAAATTAAATAAATAAAAACCTATAGTATATATATAAAGGTTTCCAAAATTATTTGTTAATATTTTGATTATATGATTGCTGAATTGTTTTGTAAATATAATATATATATATATATATATATATATATATATATATAGTGTATATGTATGCATATATGTGTACACACACATACAAAGGAAATAAGAATAGAGATGAGGAAAGGAAAAGAAGGAAAAAAACTTCACCCTTGGGCCAAAACCCCTTTTATCTCCCCCTCTCTTTTCGGCCCACTTTTCCCTCCTCTCTCACCAAGATGTTATTTATCTCTAGTCGGGGTCACTTCAAACTCGAGATAGAGAGAGATGGAGTTGCCGCCTACCAAAACCCTAAAACATGTCGAACAAGAACTTCTAGCACCTAGGCCTATAAATTGGTTGCACCAACACCCTCCCTGGTGTATACTGAGTGCCCCCCCCCCCCCATATTTGCGATGCGAGGGCTCTAGCAGCAGTGCACCATCACCCGTGCTCAATGAGGCCTCCCAAAGCCCAAGGCCTCCTTAGAGGGGTTCGCTGCCACATCCTAGGTTCTCTGTGCTGCTCGCTGGAGAGTGTCTACAGCCACTGCGTGATTCCGGTGGTTTCTCGACCACGCACCGCCGCAAGATGGATCAGCGTCGCCGCTCAACTACCGAAGGTTGACAAGGTAATAACTCATCCGTTCGATTTTATTTCCACGACAAATATTAGAAGACCGAGACACCCCTTCACTCATAAGATCTCAACCCTCTAATATAGATCCAATGCGATGATTTAATGTGCTTTCAGTCTAGTTAGCCATGCCACATGGGGTTGCGTCTAGGGATGGCAATCCTGCCCGCGGATACTGTGCTCGATGGGCACGGGCATGCGTCTAAGTTTTTGCCCACGAGTACAACGGGTCGGGTACCCATGAAGTCACGGGTCAGGTACGGGTATTATAATCCTCCCACAGGTACCCATGGGTATACCTGTTAAACAAAGTTAGGCCAACGCTTCAGCCCAAAACTACAGCCCAGCCTATTTCTAACCCTAGCTTTTGCATCCATCCCTCTTAAGTCTGTTCACTAAGGAGCAAGTGCAAGCGCAAGCGCAAGCCGTAGCTACCCACACATTCGCACATCGCTTCGCCCCTATGCCTCAACCAGTCAATCGACCTCCAAGCGCAAGATCTCCCCAGTAGGCCCCCAACCCCAGCTGCCTTGCCCCTAGGCCTCAGGAGGTCGGCCGCACCACGCCTTGCCCCTAAGCCCTGGGTGTCCCCTCCCATCGCCCCATCGCTAGCCACCCGTACCTCATCTCGCCCCCAGGACCTAGCGGCCCAACCCGTCGCCGCCCACAGCCAGCCGCCCTAAAGACTCCCAAGGGCATAGCCGCCAGACGCCCCTGCACCGCAGCAACACCATTGGCAACCTTTGCCTCGCCCCCACAATGCTACCAACCATCTGATGACTTGGATTGATTCTTGGCCGGTGCCATTCCATCCGATTCCAGTAATACGGTGACTTGGATCGATTGCCAGTAGCTGCTCCTTATGCTTTTTTGTTGCAGTCATATGTAGTTGCAAGATGATGATACATAACTATGTCGTTCTTGGTATAGATTGATTTATTATCTTGTTGGTCTTAGAACATAACGTGCTTGAAATTTTTTATTATCTGAAAATTAGATTGTATAATGATCACTTTTCAGAGTGCTTAACATGTTACTGCTATGGTGATTTGTTTCTTATGCTGTGCACACTTTGTTCTATTTCATAATTGTCATGTACCCGGTGGGTATAGGTACAAAATTTCACCCATCACCCTTACGGGCACAGGTGGGGTAAGCAAATTTGTACCCGACCTGACTTGTTGCCATCCCAAGTTGCGTCAACACTGCATGTGCAGCCATGTCAGCCCACGGTGCGACGTGGCAGTCTAGTCACTATGACACATCAGCGTCCATTTATTCATCTTTAATCTTGAATTGCTGATGTAGTAAATACAATTGGTGCTGCAATAATTAGAATCTATATTGGTAAAATAACATTATTAATTCCAGGAGTTAGTAAATCATTTGTTATTTTCATGTTTAATGTTTTCCCTTAGTTAAAATAATTCCAATAAATTTCAAAAAATAGTGATTAATTTGTAAATAATTTTAATAAGCATTTTTCCTAAATAAATAAATGTTTAGTAATTTCCTTTATTGCTTTTCCATGGTTTTAATAATGTTTTTCAGTACAAAAATAATTCTAAAATAGGAATAATTAGGAAAACAATTTTAATAATGTTTACAAATTATGTTTAATTGTTGTATATAGTTTTATAATACAAATAAATGCTAATAAGTTCCAAAAAAAAGCGTATGAAATCCTAGAACATCATATATTGCTTAGGAGAATTTTAGAAAGATTCCTAATCACATAATTCCATATGTAGTTAATCTTTTTTTGTCCTGTTTTATTCTTTTAGAAGTGGTAACTTATCAACCGTAGTTCCGATTTAACCCATTCTTTCGCTGGAATGTCCAAAGAAATGCAATCTTATGTGTGATGATGATATTTGTGTTCTATTTGGTTCTTCTGGATCTTGGTGTTTATGTGTTGACTTTTCACTTTTGTTCACGAGTAGACGCTAATGTTTCAGAGGAGTTAGAAGGACTTCAGGATCAAGACTTGAAAGACCCAACTAAGTATTGTGGAGGCAAGTTGTGTTCTTGAACATATTTATCCTAATTTTAAAATATTTTGTTTTATAAATATGCATGCTAATAATATTGTCAGGAATCCAAGAGTTAAGCTTTACCCTAGTTTCCCTTTATTATCCTTGTCACCATGGTTATGGTTTTGGTTATGGAAGGGTAGATCATGCTTAGCGTTGCTTTGGGATGGGGATCATGATAATGGCTCAATTGAATATGATAATGATCCTGTGCAACTAAGATAAAAGATTATGGTCTAATTTTTGTAGCAACATGGAATTAAGATTTGAGCAAGTTATTGGATGAGACTGGTACATGATGTATGGTTTGGTTGTGGTAGTCTTGCTCAAATCTAAGGACCAGTTCATGGAGCGATCATTCTGAGATAAAAGTACACCCACAAGTCTGGTATGAAACGGGTCTAGCCGAATAATTTACTTTGCTCTCATTATTGTGTAGACCAACCATTTGGTGGTACGGAGAATGGAAGGGTGTACTTCCTGGAGTTCGTAAGACGCAAGAGGGGGTTTCCAGAGTGGAGGGTGTACTCCCATGATGGTGAAACCTCAGCGGGTAGACATATTTTGAGATGGGCTTTGTAAATGATTTGTAATGGATTCCTACTATACACCTCAGAAGTGTGTAAGAGTTATCCGTAGGCCAATGAGTGCTCGGCAAATATGGAAGACATGATTTGTGGGTAAAATGTACAACCTCTGCAGAGTGAAAACTGAATATTCAGTTGTGCTCACGGTCAAGAGTAATGACGAACCCTCACATGATTAGAACTTGATAGTGGTCAGTGTAGTCAAATGTCGTGGTGGGAACCATGGTTGAGGAGTTGGTCAATCACGATGGTGGGAATCGTGGTTGAGGTGGTTTGATAGTTGGTCAACCTTGGCAGTAGGAACCATGGTTGAGGTGTTGGTTTAGTAAACCTGGTGGTGAGAACCTTGGTTGAGGTGGTTAAGTCAAGATGATTGAAATCTTGAGACTAGAGGTTATTTACTATCATCCACTTAATTTATTACCCGCTTTTCAACTATTTTTGAAATAAATGTTGCTTTTTTGCAAAAGAGTCACATCAACCTTATTATTGTTAAAGCCTTCGTATGCATTATTTTTCTCATAATTTGCGGAGTACGATATGTAATCACACTTGCTATAACCAAACCACACTCAGTTGGGAAAGCTTTCAAAGAATTCATGGAAGAAGGTGCATTCTAAGGAAGTGTTCTACGTCGATTGCATGTGGAGTTATCAGGGAAGATGAAGACTACGCTTAGGATCCACTACAATTTTATTTGTTCTTCAACAACTGAAGGTCTCTTTTGTAAGACATTTTATTCAAATAAGTTGGATATTGTAATGATTATCATCAATTAAGTCACTATGTGTTAGGATTGATTTCTGGGCCTAGCACATAGATGAGATTAGTCAATTTTCTTAGAGAAGTCAGCAAGGAATGGAGGATGAGCATTCTTCGCTTATGGCTTTAGCGCCTCAGTTTTAAGAGCCTAGGATTGTCCCTTGTACCAATGATCAATTGATTGATCGCTTTAGGTCATTTTGCTGCTTTTGGCTTCTCTTGGTTTTCTTTGTTGTGAGTGTAAAGTGTGAGTCGCATGACTGCCTTTGGGCATTTTGTCCACAATAGAATCTTAGAAGTTAGTAAATAAAGATAATAAACAATAAGAGTTTTATAAATCAAGTTTTTCCAATCCTTCCCTCTTCAAAAGCTCATGCCCCGCCTACAGTTGACGTATGACCCCCCAAATCAAATGGTGAACACAAGGAATAACTCCAAGAACAACAACAACAACAACAACAACAACAACAATTGTGCTCCAACTCCGATGAGTACAGAGCAACTTATGGTGATGCAGGTTCATATTCTTCAAGGATTGGCACAGACAATAACCAACATGTGGAAACCATCGATAAATCAACCCTAGCCATAGTCACACAATCACAACAACTAGTCCAAGTTGGGAGAATTCACGAGGGCAAGACCACTAATGTTCTCCCACACCATTGAACCCCTCGCTGCAAAGGATTGACTTAAGATGTTTGAGAAGAAGCTATCGATTGCTCAGTGTAATGATCGGGGGAAGGTTTTAGGGCTACATTTTAGCTCACCATGTTTGTTTCCACTTATGCCCATGAAGATCAAGAGTCTACCATAGGGAGTGAGTTTAACGGAGTTTTCCACCATCACCAGGTACCTACAACAATAACCACTACTGTCGGAGGGTGAACTCCTCAAGCGGGGATTTGGAGGGACCCCCTTTGAGATTCGGCCAGGGGGATGATTCTGAATTCGCTTCGTAGATAAAATAAATGGGAGTAAATGAGATGCAGGTGGAGTGGAATGATCGGATGCAGGAGGGAGTAAATGCTCATGGGGTTTTTAGACAGGTTCGGGCCGCTCTGAGCATAACACCCTACTCCTGTGTGTGCGCTATAAATGCTCTGAGAATATTTCTCGTATGATCTGCTGTGTTACAAGAATGTTTGTCTAAGTCTAGAGCTTCATGCTCCTTGTTCTTCGGTTGATCTAAGCCTCTGTCTTCTGTGTCTTCTCTGTCTTGATCTGGTTCAGGCCTTGTGTGTTCCGTGTGTCCCTCGATCCCACTTCTCCAGGGAGCCCGCCCCGCTTATATACCCGTCGGGGCAGTAGCGTGCCCAGAAAGGATGGCGCAAGTTTCAAGGCGCCATAAATAGAAAGCAACCATCATGGGCTGCTGCGCGAGGTGACGGGGAGGGTTGAAAATGCGCCCCCGTCCGGTCTTGCTCGTCATCATTCTGCCTTTTGGCGAGTGCTGCGTGGAGGGCCCACTGGGCAGCCACCGAGCAGCCCCGCGTGCCCGCCCGGTCAGAGCAGGCCTGACACAGCAGGGCGGCAGGCGGTGTGCCTCGAGCTCCGCGATGTTATCCCAAGGTGCGCTGGATGACACGCGATGGGACCCGTGCATTAAATGTCCCCATGCCTCCCTGCCAGGCCGTGGCAGGGACTGACAGTAAATGTGGGGGGAGTGGTTGGAAGTGACAGGCCACGCGCCCTCTTAAATGCAGCATCGGGCCTCTCACCAGTTGACACCTCACCGCTGAGCCCTTGTGGGGACCACCAACGAAGGACTTCCTAGGCCCTCGAGGAACTGTGAGTGCTCGGGGATTACTGTTCACAGCCCCGAGCACTCTCTCCCGGATATGCCCTCTCTTGGTCCTCGGGGAACCGGGCGCTTGGGGACCACTGTTCATGGCCCCGAGCACTCTCTCTCGGAACTTGACTGCTTGGGTCCTCGGGGAACTAGAGCGCTCGGGGGTCACTGTTCACGGTCCCGAGCACTCTCTCCCGGAACTGACTTTTCTTGTTATCGGGGAACTCGGGTGCTCGGAGGCCACTGTTCATGACCCCGAGCACCCTCTCCCGGTACTCGGCCTTTTCGGGTCATCGAGGAACTCGGGTACTCGGGGACCACTGTTTATGGCCCCGAGCACCCTCTCCCGGAACTTGGTTTTTTTGGTCATCGGGGAACTCGGGTACTCGGGGACCACTATTCATGGCCCCGAGCACCCTCTCCTGCAACTTGTTCTTCTCGAACCTCGGGGAGATAACCCCTCAGGGAGGGCACCACGTGGCACTCTGCTGTTTTGGCCTTGGGACTCGTGGACCCCTGGTTCCCATGTCACCGACAACTACAATGAAGGAGTTCCGTAACCTGAGGCAAGGAGCAGTGATAGTTAGTGATTATGTGAATGAGTCCACCCGGAGGAGAAATGAGAACCAGACTTGTTGCCCTAAGATAAAACATAAATAAGGGGTTAGACCTTTCTGCAAATATAGTAGTCCAAGAACTCATTATCCCTGGAAATGATTGGTTAGCCAAGAGCAAATGAGTGATAGTGGGTGCAGAAAAATAGTCACCATGACCAATGAAATAGGAAGCTAGGTAGAGTTGTAGCAGACATACTGTCAATGGTGGAGAAAACTTTGAATCAAACGGGAGCATCAAAAATGGAGAAAAGATTCGAATGGACTTCAAGTTTTCCTATATATTTGAGAAGCCAAGTTGAAATATGCCTTAATTTACTTGTGATGAGTGATCGATATTGGTATTTATTTTCTTTGATGATCTTCGGTTTTGCAAGAGCTTTGATATGATTTGAATTGATTTGGGGTTTCATTTGAGCATATTGATTATGGATTAACTGAAATTGGAGTTGGAGATATGTGTCTGCTTGTCTCATGGTGTGCAAGTGATGGATGTAATTTGGCAGTCAATGACGGGATGATCGGGGCCAAGCAGAGTGCTTGGTGCCAGACGATCAAGGAGAACGGATGGAGTATAGGATGATCCTAGCTGAACACGTGGAGGTCAAGCAAAGTATTGAAGTCAAATAAAGACAGCATGTTGACAAAGTCAAGTGAAGGGGATGCCAGTGCAAGTAATAAGGCGATCCGAGGGATTGGGAGCGGGAGAGACTTGCCAGCGGTCAGGATCGCAAAATAGAGTACACACATTGACATCAGAGCGCTTGCTTAAGATGTAAGCAAGTAGGGAGTCACACTTTGAGAAGCGTGCTAGGGTTTCGCAGTTTGGCCTCAAAACCATGGAAGGACTGGAGGAGTACGTGGCACCATCACGAAGCTTGTGTCGAGGTGAAGCTAAGTCATGAAGGCACCACAGCCGTCTGATAAATCGAGAAGAAAATAGATCAAAATACCCTCGGTGGTAGGTAGGAGTGTATTACAAGATAAAAGTATTTTAAGAAAAAAGTAGAAAATTTAGGGATCAAATTTTCTAGGTTTATAAATAGAGGCATAGGGCTATGAGAGGAGAGAAACCAGTTACTTGAGCCCCTTATGCCACCCATTTGAGAGCCTAGTGCTAGGATTTTAGAGTAGACTAAGGATGAATGCTTGGCCTATGTTATAGGTGTGAGTTTTGAGAGAAAAATTTTGGTAATTTGCCTAAAATAGGGATGACCTCTTTGAGTAATGAAATTTATTTTCTTCATGTTATTATGCTCACCTCCTTCTAGTTACCCTCTATTGGTTCCCTTGCAAGTTTGCAAGTTTTTTAGTTTCTGAATTTGATTTTTGTTTTGATTCTTGGGCTGAAATTTCAGCATCTTGTGAGATCATTCTTCTTGTTGCTAGAGGTATAAAATTCGCATACACACGCTTATGTGATGGGGTCTTGAATTCTTTTTCCTCTAGATAATCAACTTGGAGAGTTTCTTTACTCGGTGTTCATCTTTTCTTGTTTCTTTGCAAGTTGTGTTCTTTCGAGTACGAAGACATATAGATTGATCTTAAATAGAACCTATGGTTCATATACCATCATGGAGTCGTGCTGCCTCAATTTTCTCTTGTTAAAATTTCTCTCTATCTTTGCTTTCGCTTGAGTTTTGAGGTGCGTTGGGTGATCCAAATAGGAGAATACCATCGATTTCGTAAGAAATTTATTGATGCGCCTATTCACTCCCCCCTTTAGTCGTTGTTCTCGGTCCTACAATATTTCCGAAAGAATTGCTAGATGAAAGATGGAAGCCAAGGTTGTACATAGATTACAGAGCACTTAATGATGTTACAATCAAGAACACATATCATTTACTAAGGATTAAGGATTTGTTTGATCAACTCACATGAGCTCGTGTTTTCTCAAAATGGACCTAAGGTTGAGATATCACTAGCTAAAGATTCAAGCATCAGATATACTCAGGACATCCTATGTCACTCGATATGGACTATACGAGTTTACGGTCATGTCTTTGGATTAACTAATGCCCTGGCTTAATTCATGTACATCATGAATAAAGTATTCATGGAGTATTTGAACAAGTTTATGATGGTGTTCATTGATGACAATGGTTTACTCTGAGAGTAAAGAAGAACATGATGATCACTTAAGAAAAACTTTGGGAAAGCTTAGAGAATATCATTTATATGCTAAGCTTAGTAAGTGTGATTTTTTGTTAAAGGAAGTACCGTTCCTCAGACATATCTTGCCTGTCGGAGGAGTTACAGTGGACCCAAGTAAGGTGAAAGATGTGCTGAATTAGGAATCACCTACGAGTGTCACAGAAGTGCGAAGTTTCCTTGGTTTAGATAGATACTATCATCTCTTCATAGAAGGATTCTCTAAGATAATGAAACCACTCACAAAATTGTTTAAGAAAGAAAAGAAGTATGTGTTGATTGCCTCTTGTGAAGAAAGTTTCAAGGAACTTAAGGAGAAGCTAACCACGGCCCCAATGCTAGTGTTACCAGACATTCGAAATAACTTTGACATATATTGCGATGCTTCTCTACAAGGACTTGGTTGTGTCTTGATGCACGAAGGCCAAGTTGTAGCATATGCTTTGAGACAATTGAGAACTCATGAGAAGAATTATCCGACTCGTGACTTAGAGTTAGTAGCAGTAGGGCATGATCTGAACATATGGAGACTCTACCATATGAGTAAAAGATCTGGGATATATATGAATCATAAGAACATGAAGTATATTCACTCAAACGGATCTCAACTTGAGACGGCGCAAATAGTTGGAGATAATCAAGGATTATGAAGTAGGAATCCACTATCATCTCAGAAAGGAAAACATAGTTGCAGATGCGTTAAGTTAGAAAAGCGTATTGCAATATGACAATGTTACAAGAAGCTCAACCAGCTCTGTGTGAAGAATTCCGACGACTTAACCTAGGGTTTGTCACGAATATGGAAGCAATGTCTATGGAAGTGGAACATACTCTAGATGAAAACATTCGAAAAGGTCAAGCAGAAGATGAACATATCAAGGAGATTAAGAAGAATATCAAAGTAGCCAAGGCTCCCAAATTTCTCTAAGGACAAGAAAGGCATAATATGATTTGGCAAGCGTATATGTGTACCAAACAAGAAGCATCTTCAAGAAATAATTCTGAAAAAAAAACCCATGAGTCAGCTTAATCAATTCAGCCAGGTAGTACCAAGATGTACTAGGATCCAAAAGGTTGCTAATGATGGCCTGGTATGAAGCGAGGAAATCGTTGAGTATGTTGTAGTATGTGATAGATGCCAATGCGTGAAAGCAAAACATCAGAAGCCAGCCGATTTGCTTCAGCCTCTAAAAATTTCTAAGTGGAAATGGAAAGAAATCGGTATGTACTTCATAGTTGGATTATCATGTACCCAATAGGGCTATGATTCCATATGGGTCACTGTGGATTGCCTCAATAAAATAGCTCACTTTATTTTGGTTAAAACTACCTATAGTGGAGCAGAGCTAGCAGAGCTATACATAGAGTTCCAAAGGGAATAGTGTTAGATCGAGGTACCTAATTTTCCTTAAGGTTCTGGCAGAACCTACATGAATATCTCAACATGAATTTGGATTTTAGTTCAGCATATCACCAACAGACTAAATGTCAAAAAGAAAGAGTGAATTAGATATGTTAAGAGCATATGCTCTATGCAATCATAGCAGTTGGGAAGAAAAATCTTACCTATGTAGAAAACTTGGACACTACAGAACGTGTGACTCGAAGAAATGTTAATCGAATGTGCAAAGTACAGTAGAGTCACCACATTGAGGATGAGGCAATATGGGAACAAGAAGAAGAATTATAGGTAGAGTTTTCTCATATATTTGGAGATCGGCCCGAATCTCAAGGACGAGATTCACTTAAGGGAGTACATTTTGTAACAACCTAAAATTTGGGGTATTTTAAAACTTTATTTTATGCAAAAGGAATAAATGAAGTACAATAAATAAAACCTAATTAAGTGTATATGCATATGTATGTATGCACAAAAGGTTATTAAAATATTATTACTAATGTTTGATTTATATTGTTTGAATTGCTTGAATATATATTGTTTGGTTAATATATATATTTTATATGTATAGATGTACATGAATGCATATGAATAAAAAGAAACACAATAAATAGAATAAATAAAAAACTATAGTATATATATAAAGGTTTTTCCAAAATTGTTTGTTAATGTTTTGATTATATGCTTGCTGAATTGTTTTGTAAATATATTATATATGCAGTGTATATGTATACATATATGTGTACACAAACATACAAGGAAATAAGAATAAAGATGAGGAAAGCATCAAGACCCTAGCTTTTAGAGATATTTGACGAATTTAACCCTGTATTAGTTTAGATTCAATCTACTCCATTGTAATAGGTCTAGCCACCTTGCTTGTACTCGAGACCATCCATATGCAGCATCATCCACACAGGACGTAGGGTATTACTCCACAACGGGGGTCCAAACCTTTATACATCGTGTGTCTTGTTTCCTACTCAATCTTTAATCTAGAAGATACCCCAGTTCAATTACGGATATATTATTAGGAACTAATCTTCGACAAGCTCTAGCCATAGTGTGCCATCGCCCGCACTCGATGAGGCCTCCTTAGAGGGGTTCGCCGCCACGTCTTGGGTGCTCTTCGTCGCTCGCCGGAGAGGGTCTACCACCATGGTGTGATTCTGGTGGCTTCCCGACCACGCGTCGCCGCAAGATGGATAAGCGTCGCCGCTCAGCTACCAGAGGTCGTCAATGTAATAACTCAGCCATTCTATTTGTTTTCCACAATTGAGATTAGAAGACTGAGATACCCCTTCGCCCCTAAGATCTCGACGCTTCGATGTAGATCCAACTCCGAGGATTTACTGTGCTTTCAGTCCAATCAGCTGTACCACGTGGGGTCGTGTCAGCATTGCGTGTGCAGCCATGTCAGCCCATGGTGCGATGTGGCAATCTAGTGACCATGACACATCAGCATTCTTTTATTAATCTTTAATTTTGAATTGTTGACGTCATAAATACAATTGGTGCTGCAATAATTAGAATTTCTATTGGTAAAATAACCCCATTAATTCCAAGAGTTAGTAAATCATTTGTTATTTTCCTGTTTAATGTTTTCCTTATTAAAAATAATTCCAATAAATTTTGGAAAATAGTGATTAATCCGTAAATAATTTTAATAAGTATTTTTCTTAAATAAATATATGTTTAGGAATTCTGTTTAATGCTCTTCCATGGTCTTAATAATGTTTTTCAGTAAAAAATAATTCTAAAATAGGAATAATTAGGAAAATAGTTTTAATAATGTTTATTAATTATGTTTAATGTTTCTATATAGTTTTATAATTCAAATAAACACTAATAAATTCTAAACAAATCGTATCAAATCCCATAACATCATATATTGCTATGAAATTTTAGAAACATTCCTAATCACATAATCTCATATGTACTTAATACTTTTGTCAAGTTTTAATCTTTAAGAAGACGTAACTTGTCAACAATAGTTCCGAGTTGACCCATTCTTTCACCAAAATGTCTAAAAAAATGTGATCTTGTGTGTGATGATGATTATTGTGTGCTATTTGGTTCTTTGGATCTTGGTGTTTATATGTTGCCTTTTCATTTATATCACGAGTGAGTATTGTTAAGGCAAGTGAGTATTGTTAATGCAAGAGATTCAGTCATAAATTAAATAACAACATCTCGATCTTGACACATGCTTTAGACACGAAGTGACCATATGACTCAGCTTTAAACATGAAATGACAACACTTTTGTTATGAATCAGGTTTTGGACACGAAGTGACCATACGACTTAGCTTTAACCATGAAATGACAACACTTTTGTTTTGACTCAGGCTTTAGATATGAAGTGACTACACGAAAGAGCTTCAATCAAAAATTAAATGACAACACATCTATCCTGACTCAGGCTTTAGATATGAAATGACCTCATGACTCAACTTTAAGTATGAAATGATAACTCAGGGGTCTATTTGCTGGAAGGCGATAGTAATAACTATATGTCATTGTAACTTATAGTAGATTGTGTACGAGTAGGGTATGAGTCGGTGCATATTGACTTATGTTCTGTAGCCATAGACATGCAATGAATGTTTACGATGACCCTTATATGTGATGTAATTTACTTTCATCGACACGCATAAGCTTTTAGCATGAAATGACAACACCTTACTGCAGCACAACATCTCTATCATGACTAACACTTTTGACATGAAGTGACTACACGACTCATCTTTAACCATAAAGTGACAATCCTATAGCTTGGACACATCCTGACTACACACAGTAAAATGATGAGGAAACACTCGCCCGTGATATTATTCCTTCTTCTATAGTATTGCGTATCTTTCTCTCTCTATCGGTGGACGCTTTTGACATCCGCATGAAAGGAATCCCTAAGACCCATCCTGGCATCGCAATAACTCTCCCAACAACACACTTAACAGTTCATGGCAGTATACCCCCCTTATGTATATAAGGGTAACCCATCCATAGCTACTTCTTCTCTAACACAGTCCAACACAATCCCTTCTATGGCTTCTGGGTCCGACAAGGGTAAGGGCAAGATGAGCCCTTACGAGCTATTGTGACATCCTTGACAGATGCAAGCGTGAGGACGTAGAGCGAAGGAGAAATGAAAACCAAGGGGTTGTTTAGTTAGGGGCCAAATGGAGCCAATCCAAATTTTGGTCATGCCCTGAAAATTTGGCCTTCGTTTCGGTTGAGATCAAAATTTGGTCATGCCTCGAAAAAATTTGGCTAACCAAAACTTTTCTATAGTGTTTTTGAGAAAATCTCAAGCGACCAAATTGTCCGTCAAAATTTTGGCCAGTCAAATTTTAGCTTGACCTCAAACCAAACGCCATTATGGCGGCCAAAATTTGGCACTGCCCTGATTTGGCCTCTGACCAAATTTTGTCTTGGCTTGTTAGGGCCAAAAACCAAACAGCCCTCAAGAGCAGAAGAAGAGAGAGCTGGAGTTGGAGATAGAAGAGCACGAGGCACGCACGCCACAGTGCGACTGCGGTATAATAGTAAGCCTAAAATTGTCCCCGCTTGCCACGGTTGCTTGGTTCTATTGTGGGGTATGTGTGCTTGACATCCTACCGTACTACAAATTTTATCGAATTTACCTGCTTCCCTCCAATAGTATGACAGGCTCAGGTGCAAGTACGAATAGTACACGGACAAAAAAGAGTATGCGAACATCAACTACGGCTACGATGAGGCTGAGGCAATGAGGCACGCGGATGTTGAATGGCCGAAGATGGGGCTACATGAGCTCAACGTAGAGTGGTGGGATAAATATCTCACTATATGCGATAACATGTAGGTTACGACATGTAACCTGTCGGCACATGGAATAAAAAAAGCAGATGTAACCTGCCGACACGTGAAATAAAAAAAAACAGATATGTCGGTATTCCAATTACCAACAGACCAATCCGCATTCTACGTGCCGACAGGCTTGTCGGCTATCAACTGGACCGACACCCATATCGGTGTCGACCTGGAGGCCTGCCAGCGCACAAAATGCTGACAGGCCTTTTCTACGTATTCCACGTGTCGACGGACCTTCGGTTCCAATGCCACGTAGCCTGTCGACATACGCAGTACCGATAGATCCCTTGTCGGTACTTCGTATACTGATATGTAGCTATTCTTGCAATTTTATTTTTTTAACTATTATTTTTATAATTTTTAAATAAAATATTATTATTAAAAAAATTCCTTACGAACACCGGCCAACTTCGCCCCATAACACCGGGCACACCATCTATCTTCATGTCTCACGGCCACTAAATTTAATTATCGTATATACAAATCTGTCTTTTGTTATCCTATATTATTTTACATTTTTGAATTATTATATTTTAAATTAAATCTATATGTGTAAATGCTAGTGGCCCAAAAACTCGCATTACAGTTGCAATTTTCCTTCCACTTGATAAAGGTCCTTGTAATGCAGCGGCACTGTGAAATCACATGAAACATTTGGTGCACTGATGTCATGTTTCGTTGGGAACAGACCAGGTCTGATACAACAGTGTGCATCAATTAGGTCTGACCTGTTTAGCAAACACTTTTCGAAACGAGAGCATTGTGGTCGCATTATGTGCTTCTATGAGTACACTGAAATACGTGGTTGTACTACCTTAGCCACCGATACTCGGCGGTTTGCCGCGACCATGTTCGGAACTTGCGATATAGTTTTCTGTAACTTTGAACACCTTAGGTCGGCGTAGGCTGGTCCAAATTATCTTTGACAGGTGTGGACTACTTTTTACAAAACATTACTCTAGAGCCCACATGCCATGGAGAAACGAATGGAATTTCCTGATATACCAACATTTGAATTGGTATACCTGTACCCCCAGGTTAAGTACGGTATAGCCATAATGGTTTGGTCTGACAACCCATTGAGCCAATTCCTAAGACTTGTTTGGATGGCCCAAATCCACGGCTCGTCCGCATGTGTGGACCCGAAATTTAGTCGAATTCCAGGCTCATCCAACTGGATGCGCTGTGGATTTGGTTATCTAAACAGGCACTTAACCTTACGGAGCACCTAAATTTGTAGACATTAGAACATCTTTTAAGAGTCTTTCAATCTCACTTCTAATAATTAAATTTAGAGAATTTTACCTTATATTTAAACTCTAACAGCTTTCTAATCTCACTCTCAATATTTACTAACATCTAAAATTATCCATCTCGCTAGCTACGTATAGGGAACGCTTCTTCGCTCCAAAAACACCCAATCGCCTTGGGCCCAACCCTGGTCTGCTCGCTGGGAGCTCGGCCCCGCCCGTTGGAGCTTAGCTCTACCTCCCTGTTCTTAGCTTTGCCTTCCATTGTGTGCACTTTCTCGCCCTCAGCTCCACCACCATCTCCTCCCGCCTCCACTCCCTCTTCACCCGACCGCCGCCTCCCACCTCTATTCCCGCCCACGAGCGACGGATCCCGATGTTGACCGGTTCAGTACCTCTGCGAGCCTAGCCATCGTGCAAGCGTCCACCTCTCGTTGCTTCCACACAGCATGTTACGGTCGTTGGCGGAGGCGGGTTGGGAGCTGCCCTCCCCGACGAGGAGCAACAGGAGTAAGACGAGTAGAAGGGGAAGCTTCCGCTGTGGTGAGCTGTGTTGAGGTGAGGAGAGATGGAGGGGAGTGGAGGCTGCTCGAGATGGAGCTTGACGAGGAGGTCCGCAGAGAAGGTTGCGCAGGCAAGGATGAGGTATAGGAACGCGTAGAAGAGGATAGCTATAATGCAGAGCAACACCTTGGGGGTGGGCCCGGCATGCTCGAAGAGGCCGGTGGAGGAGAGTTGCGCGAGGAGGCAACGGTAAGCAGCGGAGGAGCAGGCGGGCCGAGGGCGGATGGTAGGCGGTGAAGGTGTCGGTGGTGTCCTACCCAGCCAGGGAGAGGAGTGAGAGGTCTATCTGTCGGTGGCGGTACCGTAGAGATGACAGGTGAGGTTCATTGTTGATGACATAGTAGATGATATATAGAAAATGAGATTTTGATATTTATTGGAGATGAAAAAAGTTTAGAGAAAAAGTCTTTTAAATATGACTTCTTTATAAGGATGTAGAAAATGAGTTTTAGACATGCTATTAAAGCAGCTCTAACTCTCACGTTCTCGACTCGCTATCCTATTCTTTTTAGCGAATGCAGCAAAAATCGGTCGCTCGAGGAACCGCGTCCCTCGCTACTAGCCTCGCCAACTTTAGCAGCTTGCTACTTCGTCGTCCCCGCTCGCCACATCAGGAGGCTCCACCGCTCGCTATCCTGGACGGCAGCTGCGTTCCCGCCCCGGCCAAGACGCAGGTTCGCTCCTCCTTCCCCTTCCCGGCTTCCCGTGCACGCGCCTGCGGCTGGTTGGAGCTCGGGCTCCGGCTGGCCGGCGCTGGGGAGCGAACTCGGGCTGGTCGGCGCCAGGGAGGGCTGCTCGGGCGCGGCGCGTGGGCGGCGAGGGGAAGCTGCCGGCGGAGCTGATGGATTCGGTGAAGAACATGCAGCCCAACAGCAAGGTCGTCATGGATCGGGCTAAGCGCGGCATCTTCACCGGCTGCCACATCCAGTTCGGGAACAAGGTCTTTGAGGACGGGGACAAGTGAGCCATCTTGCCTCTTCACCTCCGCAATCCATGCGCGTAGCTCTCGCCTGCTGTAATTGAGAGATTCAGTTCTCGGAATGGGGATTAGAATTTTGTGATTTGGTGCAGTATGTCCGTTTAGCCAAATTGTGATTTGGTGCAGTAGTTATTTGAATGGTAAAGAGTTGGATTTCGATCTTTTCTGCGAAAATTAGGATATATCGACCTATATGCAAGTTTGGAGCAAATAGCACAAGAACAGGCCCCTGAAGAAAATGCACAAATTTCATAGAATTGGATAAGAAAGTTGCGGGGACAAGTGATCGAAGCTACTTAGGAATGTGTGGTCAAGGGTGAGTGCTATCTGAGTATCTGGGAGAGCAAGGCTGTATTGTCTAGTTGCTGACTCCTATCTGGGCCTGGATATTCCATGGTGCTATCCTGGAGTTTTTACTTATCTGACCGAACTTTCCTTATTACTGGCTGGAGCATTGGACGAACTGATGGTTGAATCAGGCACTTTTCGGAGCATTTAGCATTGATAGTTTCGATCGTATGTTCCTTGATGATTGGAATGTCCAAACCAACAAATTTTGCTAGTCTGTCATGATATGGCATGACATATGATGCTAACAGGGGAGTTACAATTTCTATGCTTGGTTCACAAGAGAGAAAAAGACCCCCTTTGTACTTCCTCGTGTTAGTGTAAATTCTTGAAGAGGTGGTTTGAGTTGCCCAGAATTTTTTTTCCAGCCATGTAATTCCACAGCACTTGATTATTTCATGATATCCTCAAATTAAGTCATCAGCCATCTTGAGAATGATAATCCCATAGCCTTGCAACCTTATTATCTTCCTTCTGATCTTACCATTTGGTAGTATAGCCATGGAGTATAAAACAGTTAGAATTATTTGGTAGTTATAAGATATTAATAAAATATAGATGAGTGAGAATAGAGAGTTAAATTTAGGGATTGGTTGGAACGATTTCTCGACACATGGAACTCCATATTTATATATAGAGGAAATGTGGAGACAAATTTAAGGAGTGGGTTGAAGATGCTCTTAGGGCTTGCGATACGATTGAACCTGCAACTGTTTAGTTGACTACAATTGGTCTAACAATTTCTAACTTACATCTAAAAAGGCAGCTTTAGCTTAGCCTCCTACTCTTTGTCTCTTCAGCATCCACATGATAGCTTGTTTGCAGCTCGCCCTTCTGTCTGTATACCAAATTTAATGTTCAACGAAAATTCCCACTGTTGAAGCCTGACCAAGAATTATCTTGGAAGTAGTGGTCCAGTCTTTAATTTCTTGGAACTACATGTTTCTCATCATGATCGCCGTCCCTTAACAAAAAACATTAGGTTCCAACGAAAGAAAATGATACTTTTTTCAACAAGTAAAATGGGTTCGTGAGCAATTTAACATATAACACGCAAAAAAATCCATGCTATTTTTATGACAGTTTTTTTTATATCTAGCTTTTTGCTACAAATTGCTCACTCGGTCATAAATATTTATCACTTTTGGTTTTTTACGATCTTTAGCGTGCAACTTTGACCATTATTTTTTATTATAATATAGTTATAATATCTAATAAAAATATAATATTATGAAAGTATTTTTCAAGACAAATCTACATGGTCAAAAAATTTATATTTATGTTTCCAAACTAATATTTTTGAAGCTATTGACGATCAAAATTTTAAAAATTTAACTGAATCTTGATCAAAGGATAAATATTTATGACCGGAGGGAGTACAAATTTAACTAATTTCCTTGAAGATAATTTATGTATGTAGTTTATATTTTTTATATTTCATATTCAACCATATTCTATTTTTTTACATACGTTTGATATAGTGTGTTTTCACCTTCTATCCCTATGTTTTCCAATTGAGTTCTGTATGGAAGAAACATATTTGAACATAAAAAAACACATCAAGACAAATTTTTATTACAACTAGCTAAGTGTCCGTGCGTTATAACGAAAATATAAATATTAGGTGACATCAATTATAAATTCAAGGTATAGCGATGTAGATATACTATGAGAGTACTTTCAAATGAATATTTTAGGAGGGATTCTGTAGTAAAATTTCAGATAAGATCCAAAAATGAAGAGAAGATTATCTACTATTTTTTTTTAATTTTTTAATTTTTATTAGTAAAATAAGTTTTATATTTATAACTGATAACCATGCGGAAGGCTAGATAAAAGGATAGATGATAAAAATAAATAAATTATTTAAATTTTAATGATTTTATTAGATAGAAGAAGAAGGAAAAAAAAGTATAAGAGAATATGACCTCGTTATCGGAGACAAAACCCACATTGTTCGGCAGGTATATGTCAAATATTACTAAATTTTTTATTTAATATGCGTTACTAATTCGATTCTCTATTTTTCCTTCGGTCCCTTGTCATCCGATGGAAGCTCGAAAGCAGCGCATGGCGGAATACCCATCGCGTCTGGGCTTGTGGGGTCCACACCAAATCCAACGGCCGCTACAGCGACACCCCAACCTCCTGTCGTCCTCAAACCAAACTCGCTCGCCGCAAGTCCTCACGTCACGATACGAACCACCACAGGTCCCTGAATCCGCGACACACCGGCCCCGATCAATCAGGGCCCTGCTCTGCACGCTGGTGATCCGGGCCAAGAACCTCAAACCCCTCGGCGCCGTCCGATCCGCCACAAAGAAACACACCCACAGCGCATCCCGGCCGCCCACCGCACGCGACCGGATATACCACTCGGATGCCGCTCTATAAATAGGAACCGCCCGCTAGGCCATTTCACTTTTTCGAGCTGCTCTTCCTCGCGCGGCGTCCCGATTCGAAGCGTGCGAAGAGAGCGAAGCAGCGCGGAGAGGTATGCTTCCACGGTTTCTGATTCGAGATGGGGTTGTTATGGTTGCGCGGATTTTGCTCTTTTCGTTTAGGGTTCGTGGGTTGGGGGGATCATTTGGGTTAGGGCTTCGCATGGTTGCGTGATTGATTTAGGGTTTGCTCGGCTGATCTGGTTTGATTTGGCTGAAACTGCTTGGTCTGTGCGGGTGGATGCAGTTCCGGTGGCTTGGCTCTGATGGTTTGGTATGGTAGCGTTTGTTGGGGGTGATTTAGGTGTGGTTGTTGTGATTTCGTGCGGAGTCGCATCGCTGAACAGAATTACCGGTGAATTTTGGGATTTAGCACTTACTCGTGGTTGCTTTCTCCGTTTGGGATATATGATTGTTTGGAATTTAAGGGTTGACTCTTACCTCGTTATTAGGGTTCATCGGGATTGTGTAGTTGTTTTATGCGATTATTATGGTTTTGTGCGGAATCGCACTTCTGATTGTCAAAAGTTAATTTAGTGAATTTAGCGATTGTTCTCGTCATTTACTTTTCGCTGTTTTCATGTTGAACATTTACCACTACGATTTTAGGGCGTGTGGTCATGAATTTATTAATGTATTCTGCTAGATTGTTGTAGTCATGTCAACTCTCAGATACTAATTGTATCGAATTGAGGGATATAATGCTTTGTCTAGAAATTTTTGTCAATAGTATTATGATTATCGCAAGTTAGCCACCGGTGGACCTCTGTGTTTTCTCCTGTGGCACTGTTGTAGGGCGTCATTGCAAATTTGGAGGTTGGTTATATGCTATTGTGTGCTCTAGTTGTGCTTCTTGTTGTTCACAAGGATAAATGTTTTCTTTCGGCTATTGAATAATGTTGGATAATTGTGATGTTGTGGCCAAATTTACTTTGCTAGCTTCGGTGTCTTAATAATATAGCCCCGTGATTGAACTTACTGCTGAAACATCAGTAGGTGATCTCGAACATGGTAGATTTGGTCCTATTTTGTTTTACTGAAAGTCTACTCACTATTGGTAGTTAATTGTTTGCATGGCAAGAATTCTCTACCCCTGATTACATTGTCAGTTACTGCAGATGTTGCTGGCTTACGTTCTTAGATAGTTGTGCTATGTTTCATCTAATTCTCGAAACTTTCACTTAGTTTTATGAACTTAGTTGTACTGCGCTGAGACTTTACTAAATAATTTGTTGTGTGTGCACGCAGTTTATTCTTGGAGCTTATGTAGTTAGTTTAGATTTTTGAAGTTACTTCATATTTTACATGGGTAACGGTGCCTTAGGTGCTTAGATAACCTTGAGCTTTTGCTAGTAGTTTTTTTACCTCTAGAGATGATGGATCTAACCTATTGCCTAATGATTTGTAGGTAAGGTTGTAGATGGCCCGTACCAAGCAAACCGCTCGCAAGTCCACGGGAGGAAAGGCTCCCAGGAAGCAACTTGCAACCAAGGTAAGATTCTTCCGATATGGCACCTTATCTATCCTTTTGTTGTTTAACCCGGATGTTGTTTTCAAGCTTGACTGAATTTTACATCTTGCTCCAATTGCTTCATAGGCTGCACGTAAGTCAGCCCCCACTACTGGAGGAGTGAAGAAGCCCCACCGCTACCGCCCTGGAACTGTTGCCCTCCGGTTAGTAACACAAGATCCTTTTATCCATCTCGTGCCAAGTTACTAGTCTTGGGCCTGCTCGTGATTGATTTGTTGTGCTGCAAATGCAATTTAACAGTGAGATCCGCAAGTACCAGAAAAGCACCGAGCTGTTGATCAGGAAGCTGCCCTTCCAGAGGCTTGTTAGGGAAATCGCACAGGACTTCAAGGTCCATAAATTTATCTAATATCTGAGATTGTGTGTCTGCTGTTTGGAATTCATTCTGATGAGTAGTTGACTGTACATCACCTTGTTTTGCAGACTGATCTGCGTTTCCAGAGCCATGCAGTGCTTGCCCTCCAGGAGGCTGCAGAGGCATACCTTGTTGGTCTGTTTGAGGACACCAACCTGTGCGCCATCCATGCTAAGCGTGTGACCATCATGCCTAAGGACATTCAGCTGGCCAGGAGGATCCGTGGCGAGAGGGCGTAATCCCTTCAGTGATCGTGACAAATTAAGTCTCATGTCGTAGTAATCGTTTAATCTGGTGGCTTGTCAAGGACATCCAAGTAGGGTTTATTTTGTGGAACATATGTTTCTGTTCAGCACTATATAATGGTAACCAACCTTGTTGGTGTTACTATTAGTTCTGTCGGATACCTGAATTGTTTATCTTATGTCTAGTTGTCGGATACTTAGAATTGTCGATCTTATGTGACTGCTGGTGCTGCGTTGATGGTATGTGCCATTCGTGTGCGTTGTTGCTGTAGACTAGCAGTGTCGTCTTGCCTGCACTGCTCACTTCCTGGTCTGTTAGATGTGAAGTATTGTGTTGCTGTACGTGTATCCTTTGTGTAAGTTCATGTTAATTTATGTTCATCGTTTCTCTGCGTGTTGGCTGCGGAATTCACACTCGGTTGACTCATGTCGCACGGTAAGAGCAAACGAAAAATCTTGTCGAAAATCAGGTACTGACGACGAGAGCTCGCACGGCGCCATGTATCTGGTTCGTGAGTACTTGCAGAACGGCTGGCCACTCTGCTGCGTATTTTGTTCTTGCAGATGCTAAACAAATATTACGTTGGAATCCCCCCGCCCCCCACACACAAGTGGAGAGATCACGTCAGAATACGGGTAGCTTCAAATATTACGTCAGAATACGGGTAGCTTCAACACAGGCGAGCAGAGCAAAGCCACCACACGGAGTCGGAATCACGAGCCCTGACCAGACCTCCCCATCGATCCCCTTGCTAGTACGGCCGCCGGTGAGATGGCGCCGCCGTGGTCTCTGTCCGTGGAGGACGTGCTGCGCGTGAACGGCAGCCGCCGCCATGGCGGCTGCCTCCACCGTCGCGTCCCTCGCCGACGCCCTCCTATTCGCCCGCCGCATCTGGCTTGACGAAGTGGGTCGCTTTCTCGCCTTGGCATTCTCTCCTCCATCCACACGCGTCCCCTCGCTTCCGATTGACGCTCCCTGCTTTTGTGTGCGCGCGGCTCGCCGAATCGGATCAAGGTGTATGTGAACGGATGGCTCGAAGCCTTCGCCGCGCACCCGGCCATCGGAACCACCTCCCCCTCCGTCTCCAAGTCGGTGGAGTGTCTTCCTTCTCCCCCTCCTCCTGTCAATTCCTCTCTTTATTCGTTTCAGTTCTCTTCTTGTTATTGCTGATCGCCCGTCAGTCACTGTGGCCGCCCGTGAATCCTGTAACTGCTAGTACTAATTATACAAGGCTAGTAAAACCACCTCATGAAAGAAAACAATTATACCGTGTACTTGCGACTAAATGGGAATTCAAGTGTTAAAAGGCTCAAGTGAACTGAATGGAGGCTTTCACTCTACATGACCTAGGACAAACAAGTTGACACCAGTCACTGTGTTGGTAATCGTTGTTTGCTTTGTGTTTTAAGGTGGAGCAAGGAGGAGCAATCAGCAGCGCTCTCCACAGCCACGGATTCGGCCACCCAGGTGCTACATCTGCTTCCACCGACTTCCCTGCAACTATGATATATGACCTACAGACTTAATTTGGTTTCTCCACCTGCTGTAGGAGTTGGCGGAGTGGAATGCCAGGTACAGGGAGAAGTGTGGGTTCGTGTTCATGATTTGCGCATCCGGGAGGACTGCACCTGAGGTCTTAGCTGAGCTTAAGGTCTGCATATGCTGATCTTTCAGATTCCAGTGTTTGTTTTCTGCAATGGGGTGTTGTGTTATCTGGAATACCAGCAAAGTTACAACTCCAAGTATTGTTGTTAGAATGAGAATAGGACAATTCCTCCACATATCTGTAATCTCATTATTGACAATAAAAGACCCCATGAATCTGCAAGCTCATTATCAAAACTAAATATTCAGATGACGTTTATGCTGCTTCTCCTTGGTACGCTGCATTGTGTAAGCTATAGCTTCCTTCATAACTGAAGCATCAATTTAAAGGTTGTACGCGGTTTTTTCTTTATATAGTTGTAACGGCCTTGATATTATCTTGCTGCTATTTCAGAGGCGTTACGCCAATAGGTCAATTGTTGAACTTGAGGCTGCAGCACAGGAAGAACTTAAGATAACTGAACTGCGTCTTGCAAAGCTTTTCTCTTCAGAGGCTATTGTTCCCTATAATACAACCGAAGGCCCCACCATCCAATCGGATAAAGCAGCAGGTATCAATTCTATCCCAGTTTTTTTAGAATAATATTATGTAAATGGAAAATTGCACTTTTGGTATTGAGTCTGAAAAATCGCAAGAATAGGAGTCGATCGACATTTCAAATACCAACTTGTATAAATTAGATTTTCCAGTGTCTTGTCGATAGAACTCCTATAGGTAATACAGTACTCCGACTAGATGGATGCCTCATTCCACGTAGATGCCACCTAGGTCTGTTGGAATTTCAAATGCCCATATGCTTCGGTTGGGTTATTCTGCTTTCTCATCATCTAAATTTTCAAAAGATCGCATACGGATTATTGGAGCACATCTTCGAGCTCTCCCCCAGCCTTCTGCCAATAAAGCTCCTGAAATTACAGGTTGCTCCAACCGAACTCGACCGCCCATCATAACCCATCTGTTGGACGTTGCTTGTGGATCACCTGCATCTGGAATCGAAGTTCACCTGGAGATGTGGAAGGATGTTTCAGCTCCTCCGTCATTCAGCAACAAAGATCCCAATGGATGGGCAACCCTAGGTTCTTCGGTTACCAACAATGATGGCCGCAGCGGATGGACATTGTCGACAACGTTGCTCCTGGTTTCTACCGCATCAACTTCAAGCCTTCAATACTGGCAAGTATGCACCATCAGGGTTCTTCCCTTATGTCAGCATCATATTTGAGATCAAAGAGAACGAGACGTTATGAGCATTTCCATGTTCCGCTCTTGCATTCCCCCTTCTTGTTCACCACTTATCGTGGTAGCTAAATTGTCAGTTTACGTGTAATTACCTCAGTTTGTTGGGATGTTGAAGAACAACAGTGTAAACTTGACACTTCCGTTATGATGAATAATTTCGTTCCATGTACCACAGGCTTGGTTTTAATCAAGATGTATTGTTGATGCCTATAATCAGGTAACAAGTACTATCAATCGTTTTACCAATCAGATTTGCTAGGTATTAGTCGCCTGAGATTTTGTGTGTGTCTCACACATTTTGACAATAAAAACTATCCCCGCAATCGTAAAATCCTATTGTTTTTACTGTAAGGGTCGTTTGGTTCTTAGAATTGGATGAATTGAATTGAATTGGGTTCCAAATCCAAATCCATGCGGAAACAAAATGAGGCTCCAATTCAATGTTGTTGTTTGGCTGGCAAGTGAATCTTTGAGTTGGAAATTGGATCAAATCGATTCCAAGTTATGTTTGGTTGTTAAACTTGAGAAATTGGAAATTGGATCAAATCGACGGTTCGTCCATGGAGCTCGTAGTGGTAGCCATGGTGAAGGAGGCAGCAGCAACCGACCGGACTTGGGGAAGAAGAAGGAGGCGACAAATCGACCGACCTTGGGGAATAAGGAGTCAGCACCGAGAGATCTCGACGGTGTCGCCAAAGTTAGGCAAGACGGAGGCGGCACCGACGGCTCTCGATGGTGTTGACAGAGTTGGGGAAGACGGAGGCGACACCGACGAATCTGGATAGTGTTGCTAGTGTTGGGGAAGATATAGGTAATGTCGACGGATCTTGATGATGTCGTCATAGTTGGGGAAGATGAAGGCAACGCTGGTGGATCTCGACGACATCATCGAACTTGGGGAAGACAGAGGTGGCATGCGAATCTTGATGGCGTTGCTGGACTTGGGGAAGGAGGTGGCGTCAATGGACTTGGAGAAGAAGGCGGCGGTCAGAGGTGGGGTCTGGTGGTGGTCGGTGGTGAAGTCTAGTGAGAGGACACCGGGGGACGAGAGGGGTCGCAGGCGTCGAGGACGTCAGAGTTCAAGTCGGAGGAGGCGAGAAGTCATTGAGATTGTTGTGTTAGTCGCGAACTTGCGATTCCGTCTAGAATACGTGCGATTCAAAGGGGTTGGGCTCAGTATTGATGGGCTCCCACTCTAGTTGCTCTGAAATCTAGATGGAATCGGGCTCCAATTCTATTTCTAATTCACAGTCCATCCAAACAACAGAATTTAATTGAACCCAATTCTAATTCACAAATTCTGGCCCCAATTCAGAGAAGCAAAGTAGCACTAATGGAACTGTGGCTGTAAAAGTCACCCCGTGACCATAAAAACCGGTGTAGTTTTCATGTCAAAGTCAATGGAATAGTCTGTGACCGTAAAAACAACAAGATTTTACAGTTGCGGGGATGAGTTTTTATAGTCACAAATGTGACTAAGATATAAGCAAAATTTCAGTCACTGAGAAGGAAATAGACCCTTTACCAATTGGATCTGTTGTTTTTTTTTTTTTTTAATTTTCAGTAGGAAATTGGGTCTGTTGTTGACGGAGGATAAGTTGCTATTGTAGCTGTTGACAGGCAAGGACGTCATTTCACGTGTGGGAAAAGTGCACCCATTCGCATTAGAGCGTGAATAAATGGCAATCAGAAGATCTAAAATAGTCGAATTCCTCACCCTTGGAAAAGATATAAAACAGACGTATGGTATTCAACTGCGCGCGCATTATGTCCATATTTGAGAAAAAAAATCTAAAAGTAGAAAACATACTCGATCGTATTTATCTAAATAGATGATATATCACCGTATTTACAAATTTAATATACATATTCGACACCTTATTTACCGAAAATAGTGAACAGTGCTATATTTAGCATCTGAGTGCCGAATATGACATTATTCACCATTTTCGGTACCTGAGATACCGAATATCAACTATATCAGCACCGAATATGGTGAATAGTACAATATTCGGCATATCAGGTGCCGAATACAATTCAGCTCTCCGTCTACTCCCATGCATGAACAGTAGCCGCATTGATTAAATTTCGTTTCCACTCTCTTTCAAAATAGTGGTCTTCTGTTACTCTAAATTTTTTTTACGTGTTCCATAATCCATGTGCAACCTATTTTAATTGGATTAATTAAAAATCATTTGTATATTTTAAACTAAAATTCTTAAAAAAATCTACTTTTATAACTTCTAACGATTGTTAGCGCCTCAAATAAATTCTTAAAAATCTGAAAAATTCATTATTATTTTTCTTATGTGATGGAATGATTTCTAAAATTATTTTCAGCCCTAGGTTATATGATGAAAAAATGAGTTCTTTTATAATACCCGCGTGTCTGTTGAACGGTAGGCGAGTTCGCGCGTCTCTTGAACTATCTCATTATTTTTATCCTCTAGTTTACACCGTTCAAGAGACGCTCCGGCTCGCCCACCGTTCTTCAGAAATGTCGTTAAAAGGTTTGCATATCAATGGGATAAAAATAATATAATAGTTAAATTTTGTTTGAATTCAAATTGAATTAAAAGAAGAATATCATATGAAATAATAAAAATACATATAAATAGAGCATTACAAAGTAACTCATTTTTTCATCATATAACCTAGGGCTGAAAATAATTTTAGAAACTACTCCATCATATAAGAGAAATATTAGTGCATTTTGTCAGATTTTTGGGAATTTATTTGAGGCACTAAAAATTGTTAGAAGTTATAAAGTAGTCTTTTTTGAGAATTTTAGTTTAAAATATACAAAGGTTTTTAGGTGAATCCAATTAAAATAAGTTGCACATGAAATATGGAACATATGCAAAAAGTTTTAAAATTTTTGGAGTAACAGAAGACTACCGTTTTGAAGGAGAGTGGAAACAAAATTTAATCAACACGGCTACTCTGTATGCACGGGAGTACACTGAGAGCTAGGCTGTATTCGGCACCAGGTGCCGGATATGACATTGTTCATCATTTTCAATAAATGAGATATCGAATACGCATGCTAAATTTGTAAATATGGTGACATATGATCTATTTTGATAAATACGATAGAGTATGTTATTTATTTTTGGATTTTTTTGTATATTTGTGCATTAAGAAAAAAATGTGTCTACCTCAATGCTGTTGCCGTTGTATTGAAAAAAATCAGAGGGGATAAAAAAGTACCAAACTATTGAGAAGCATGATCGATCCCGGATGACGCAAGAAAAATTCTGTGGTTGGAGCACCACCATGAAGAAACGATGCATCCTCCCGGACGCCTGCCAACGTCAGCCAGCTGAACCGTTAGGCAGACGGCGAAGGCGATGTCCTCGACGGCGGACAGGAACAACGGCTGTGGTTGTCGTTTTGTGGGACATTTCGGTGGTTCTTGGATTTTTTTTTTCCCTAGGCAAAACTTTCATTGATTAAGTAGGACTTGTACAATCATGCTGCACACAGTGCAGTAAGAAGTCTGGTATATCCAGATTTGCTTGAGCAACTAGAGAAAAGCATCAAAACTCCTACTAAGCTCTTGGATTTCAGCTAAGATTAGCGTTACAGCCTGGTGCATTTTACGAGTGCTACACATTTGTTGTGCTACACACGCTCTGCAACCGCAGCATATACAATCATGGTTACCCAAAGTGCGCGAAAGAATTGAAGTTTGGAAGTTGTTAATTTTCAATCGAGTGAAATTAAAAGTATATTTTATTTGACAACAGTAACCGTTGGATGAAGATTTAATAGTTGATAAAAAACTGATTTATAAGTAAATAATATTTTTTTATAGTAGAGATATATACAATTTTCTGATATATGTCAGATAAAAATCTCTAACTGAGTACAGATCAAAAGATAAACGTACGATCGGACGATCGGATGGACAACGCATCAAATGTAACAAAGCACTAATTTCAATTGATTGAAATATATTAAATCCGTTAGAAGTTTCGTACATGTTCGTGAAAAGGTTTCCATCTAATCTACCGTGGAATTGGGTGGCTTTGACTTTGGCCTAATCACACAAGTCAGCACTGAATACTTTGGGCTTCCCTACATTAACAATGTCAAATGCAAGAATCCACACACCATGGTACTCCATATCGTCCATCGGCTACTCTATTCGATGGTTGGCCTCAAATGGAAGCTGTGGTTCCTACTAGTTCCCGCGTCACTCCCCGCACGTCTCCAGCTCCATCTCCTCCTCCCCTCTATATTTTTTTCTCGAGTCACCGTCACGCGCGCACCGCCCACCTTCCCTCCTCACCCGCGCTCCACCTCCACCGAAACGTCCATGGCGCCCACGCCTGCGCCGCCCACCAACACGTGGCCACACCACCGCCGCGCATTCCTCCGGCCTCTGATCCTCGCGCTCGCTACTGTCCAGCCGGCCTCTTCGCAGCTCCTCCAGCCGCCGCCCGGCGCCACCTTCTCCGGGGTGTTCTCGCCGCCGTCACCGCCCGCCGACGGTGGAGGAAGCGGCGGCGGCGGCGGTAGCGGAAGCTTTAGCCTCGCCACTTCTCTCCTCTTCGTCGGCCTGATCGTCGCGCTCTTCCTGTTCGGCTTCTTCTCGGCCTACCTCCGCCGCTGCGCCAGCGCGCGCCGTGGAAGGGGCGCCGGCCTGAACGCCAGCGCGGCCGTCGCGGCCGCCGCGGCTGCCGCGTTCGAGTTGGCGGGGGCGAACGGCGGCGGCAGGAGGCGCGCCGCGGGGCTCGACGCTGTGGCGATGGAGGCGCTGCCGGTGCTCACGTACGCCACGGCCCGGGCGGTCAAGGCCTGCCGCTGGGCGCTCGAGTGCGCGGTCTGCCTCGCCGAGTTCGGTGACGCCGGCGAGAAGCTCCGCCTCCTCCCCGGGTGCTGCCACGTCTTCCACGCCGCGTGCATCGACGTGTGGCTGGCCGCGCACGTCACCTGCCCCGTCTGCCGCGCCGACCTCTCTGACCCGGCCGTCGCGGACGCCGGCCACGTCCTGGCCGCTGTCCTCGCTGCCCAGGCAGAAACGCCGACGGACACGATTGTCAACGTCGAGCCATCAGAATCAACGCCAGGACAGGACTACACGTCGTCGGACCAGCAGGCAGAGACGGCCGAGGAGCGGGTGGACCGGTACACGCTGCAGCTGCCGGAGAGGCTCAAAAGGGAGATCGAGGCGGCTAAGCGGCACCGCAGGGCGGTGAGTGAGGTGCCAGCGGCCGCGAGCTCATCCAGCGGGCGTTGGACGTCGTCGGCGCTGCGGACAATGTCAGCCGCGCGCCCGAGCCGGCGATGGTCGGGGCTGTTCCGAGCATTGTCGGGGTCGCGACGGAGCGAGCCGGACGGTCATCGGAGGGTGGCGCCTTTGCATACCAGCACCACTGGCGACGGGGAGGTGGAGGTGGTGGTGGTGCAGGACGACGCAGGGACACACATGGAGAAGTACTACGCGCATTGCCTCACGTTCGCTGGGTTCGTCATCGACGGCGACGTGGCGGCCGGCGACTGGAACCCGGAGGTCTTCCAGGTCTCGACCGCCGTTCCGGCCACCACGGCGGCGTCACAGCGGTGAAGTGAAGCCAAGAAAATGCAACCCGGAGGTCTTTTGCTAGTATTAACTGTTCGTTTCAGCGATCCTTTAGGGGTAGAGAGATTGCACGTTGTTTGATGAATTTGACAGGGTCTGTACATGTAGAGACATAGTTGTCGGTGGAAGTGCTCTTTGTACATATGATCAAGCCTTTGATCAATAACAGTTAAAGATGACTGAGCTCAGAGTGCCTTATGGGAATATTTCTTACATGGCCGAGAAAATGTTTCAGAAATTGCTGATTTGCTCTCATTCTTTTTCAGAAGAATTACTGTGATAATCTGACGTGTAAGCTTGATCAGAGTCTCCATTTCAGTTGATGCATCAGCATCACCAAAGATGCACTACCTGAAGCATATGACTTTCTGTCCCATGTACTGTCTAGTTGGAGTGCATGTGCCAGGTCTTAAGGAAAAAAAGTGGTTGTTTGCATTTCCCTAGTAAAGTAGTACAGTACCACAATCATAAGTAACAGATCCATCTTGGAAGTCAGCAGAAGCAGCACTAAGATTCAGAAATCATAACAGAAGTATGCTTAACAAGCTTGACATGCATGATAGAGCACTTAGCATGAGAGACTGACACCATACTACGTATGCAATTCCAAGAATAAAAAGGAACTAGGTCGTATAGCCATGGTACCTCCCAAGGACCGTAAAAACAATCTAGGTAGATACCATCAGCAGTGTAAGACAGTAATGTTATTATGCAGCTAACGCGCAATTAACTTCTTCGTGCAACCCCCCCCCCCCCCCCCAACAAAAAAAAGAAGGCAAAAGAAACATAAAGTATATCAAACTTATAGTGCAAGTAAGCTTCATACTCTATGGTGCAAAACTGTGTGACAGTGAAGAGAAAAAAAATAGAAAGGAAAACGCTGCAAGATGCAGATGCAACGAACTTCTTTTAAACCATGCCGACAGAGACTTTATAAACTTTGCACCTACACGTTTAATGTTTAGTATTTATACTTTTAAGCACTAACAAATCCGCGATATATGGCATGAATACACGATTGCAATTGGCATATTATTATAAACAGAGAAATTGGTTGTGTAAGCACTTTATAAAGTACAATCGTACTCAATTGGATATACAAGTCAAGAGAAAGCATTAATGCATTCTAGAATAAATAATCAAGACAAGTCGAGAAGACTTATTTGAGTACCTAGGCAGCAAAATACAGTCAAATCTATTAGAGTCTATTTAAAAAATCCAAGTGGTAAGTGTATAGCCTCCCGTGGTCAACAGAGCAGGCAAGATCTCAACAATTAAGAACATGTATTATATTTCTCTGGGCACTGTCTAACAAACAAGCCAGGCACATGTATAGTTTAGTCTGATCCTGTTTATTTTTGTGTCCTTGCATTGCTGTAAGCCTGTAACACGTCAAATCTTCACTATCTAGCTCCAACTAATCGTGCTAAACGAATGAAGAACAGCTTACACTGTCGAGGCAGCACGGAAGATCCAAGTTCCTACAGTTGTTTATCGAGAGGAGTCGCAACACTCTGAGTACTGTATTTTATTCCGGAGATTCTTCTTCCAATCAGGATGAGGAGAATGCATAACCTAATTAAGTATCATATATACGAGTAGGCAGTGTCATACTGGCATATATACAGATTATAGTTGTCACTCGTCAGCAGATCATGATGGAGTGAACGATAAACGACTGGATAAGTTGTCTTGGACCCTCTTAGGAACTATAAGCGTCATGTAAACTCGCAGGTATATATTCAGAAGTTGTAAGTCAAAATTCGATTTCCTACTGAGCACATTACTTCCTATATATCTCCAGAAAGAAAAAGAATAAGCACATGATTTGACATCTTATCTACATGCACAGTTAATTGTAGCACGCTCTGTGCCTTTATCAAGGAGGGATATTTTTTTTAACACCGGCCCCGTTTCCCAGAGCCTTCTCGGAGGCTTTTAACGGGGTGCGAGACCCAGATCCTCTCCACTCATAAAGGTTCACCATAGGCTACAAACCTGTTCGCCATCAAGGAGGGACATCAATCTACATCGATTCCTTTTCAACAAAGAAAACTGCACGGACTGGCTGATAAGCTTCAGATTATAAAATACTGAAGCTTTCTGAAGCGGTAAAAGTGAAAACACCACGAACCTTCAGCTCGTTTACTCTCGGCTTCACACTTGCCTAAATAAAACTAAAGCGCTAGAGGTTTTTTAATGTTAGGAAAATAGCTAGTTAGCAGATTTAAGACTATAAATATTTTTTTACTTAGTTATTTGAAGGTGTGATATACTGCTAGAGTTTAGAGGAGGCTCATATACGCTTGAGAAGATATCTAAACCACCAAAATGCTTAAAGTGATCATCCAAGATGATTAAGCACACGATTAGAGAGTGTTTAATGCTTATAGGCATAGAGTAAGTTATAGCTAGGTATTGCAGTTTGAAAAAGGGATCAATGAGTGATCCTAACTTGTACCGAGTGGTACGTCAGTACCTTAGAGTCTTGGTGACTCGCCATTATATTATACTTTAGTGGCTTAAGTTTGTTGACCCTCCGATTTGGTGTGGAGTGGCAACAAGACACATGTACGGGAACACAGAGACCCTTGTCTTGGTGGCTCAAGCTCCAAAGTGATCACGACGGCAAGTGACCGGAAGAGAGACTAGTGATGAGATCTTGCCTTAGTGGCTTTGTGGCTCATCGTGCTTGAGATCTTATCTTGGTGACTTAGTAGCTCAAGAGCAGTGATCGAAAGAGACTTGGCGACTAGAAGCATATCCTTTGTGGAGCTCCAATGTGAATTAGGGGTGGCATTTATGCTATCGATATCACAGGATAAAAATCACTTGTACTGAGTTTGTCTCTCTATCCTATTTACGTTTCCGTATTTATATACTTGCAATTTACCTTGCTAGAGTAGGTTGCAATCCTCTTAAGCGGTAGAGTATACACACTAGATAAACCTAGAGTAAATTTAGATAGAAATTGATATAATTTTCTCTTGTGAAGTTTTTGGAGCCAATTTGATTTATGTTTCTAAGTGTCCTAATTCACATCCTCTTAGGACGTCATTGTTTCTCACAATTAGTATCAGAGCCTCGTGCTCCTGATAGGCTTAACATCATAGAGTTGTGACATCCGGGGTTGAGATAAATACCCATAGTGCTCAACTTTTCGATGGCATAAATTTTCCCGTTGGAAAATTATAATATCTTATTTTTTGCAAGCCGAAGGTCTAGATGTTTGGAGAGTCACCAAGGAGGGGATGAGACCTCGCATCATCAATAAGGGGAGGTAATTGAATGCATTGGCGAAGAGTATCCTTTTATCGTCTTTAAATATTGATGTATTTAATCGTGTTTATTCTCTCACCAATGCACATGATATTTGGAATAGTCTCATTAAAATATATGAAGATACAAAGGATGTACGCAATGAGAAATATTATGTGCTTGTTAGTAAGCTCAATAGCATCAAATAATTTGCTCATGAAAATGCTAATGACATATACTCACGTTTGAATATTCTTATTAATGAGATCAATGGGCTAGGTTTGACGCCAATTAACGACGATCAAATGGTGAGAAGAATACTTGAAGCTCTTCTTCCAAAGTACAAGTTGATAGTCTCCATCATCTACGACAACAACGACATCAAGAAAATGACTTCAAGTCAAGTGCTCGACAAGATCACCGCCCATGAGATGACCATGAACATAAGGGTGAATGCCTCTTCCTCATCCGACGCTAAGAAACTTGCTCTCACAAGCAAGAAAGCACCATGCTCACACATAAAGGCGAAGATGAGGAGGCAAGAGCAATAGTCAAGCTCAAGCGAAGATGATAGAGATGAAGATGAAGAAAGCAATAAAGATGATAAGCAAAGCACATCAAGTGATGAAAAAATGGATCCTGAAGTCGCCAAGCTCATCTCTGAAGTGGAGAAGAACATCAAGAAGATCGATACCAAGATTGATTAACGAATCTCCATGAAAGATTTGGTCAAAACTATTAATTGCATCAAGAAGGAGAAGAAGACCAAGAGCAAGAAGGAGACAGGGGGAAAAGCCAAAGCATTTGCAAGCATAGGAAGATGGGTGAGTGAAGATAAAGATTCAAGCTCAAGTGATGAGAGTTTCACCACCCACTCCTCCAAGAGAAGCTCTTTCTCAAGGTCATCATCACGCAAGTCGTCATTACACTAGTCATCACACAAGTGCCTTATGGACAAAGGTATGGATAGCGATGTAAGTGATGATGAATCCGATGAGGATTCTCCCTCCTATGATGAACTCCTTCATTTGATCAATAAGCAACAAATAACCCTTAAGAAACTATCTAAAAAACTATAACATTCATGCTACATTTGTTTCTAATTATGAACAATTATTGAGCAAATTCAATTTGCTAAACAAGGGGCATGAAGAGCTTAAGGTAAAATTTGAGTGTATTGAATCTCAATCTAAGGCCTATTTGGAGCAATCTACCTCTCTATTTAATTTTAATCCTAAAGTAGATGCTTGCACTTCTTGTGATGATTTATCTAGCTCACTCCTTTGTAATAAGATATGTGTTGAGAATGTTCTTATAGAACCATCTAATGAACTCATTGCACAAGAAAATAATGAGCTCAAGTAAGAAGTCAAAAAACTCAACAAGAACTTGGCAAGATTAAAGGGTAAGAACTATGTCCAACCTCCTCAAGATAACCGTGCAACCATAGTGAACAAACTTGCGGAGGAGTTCACCATGACATGCTTCAAATGTCATCAATAAGGTCACAAGTCCTTCCAATACAAGCAAGTCAAAAAAGAGACCAAGAAGAAGAAGAAAGCAATGAACATCTCCAACAAAACCTCCAACATCTAAACTAGGACTAATAGCAACCACTACAAGCTAAGAAGAAGAACAATGGGAAGGTGGTTGCACATATGGTTGGGAGAAAGAATTAGGGGTGGAACTAATCCATTTGAGTGCCCAAGGAAGTCATCACTGATATGAAGGGGTCCAATCGATTTAGGTTCCAAAGAAGACTTGAAGCTCGAGGCGGTTTTGAGGATTTGGAGACTTGGCTCACAAGATAAAGTGAAGGTTAAATGGAAGAAGTCAAGTACATAAGATTGGGCGCTTTGATGAAGATCATGATAATCATATACCCAAATCCCCATCCAAAGGTAATGAGGTAATGGTAGCTAGACTTTTGTTCATGTTTTTTTTAACTATTATCTTGTCTAGGATTGCATATGCATATTCCATTTTATTGCAATGCCTAATTTCATATGGTAGGTTGTTTGTGCTTGTCTCTAACCTATAAGCAACTTACATGGTTTATTAGTTTTAAGTTCTTTTCATGGCATTAGTTTCACTATTGGTATCTTTTATGTGCTATGAACCAATCTATAAAGTACCCTTTCCCATTATTAATAATAATAAGTGCATATGCCTCGTAAGTATTCAATACTTGTATGTATACATTTAGAGGGACTATATCCTTTGGGTTGTGATTTTGAAACTAACATGTATTGCTAGATGTATCTTTTGTAGTCTCATAGAGAAATAACAAGTCCCCAGAGGTATGCAATGCTTAAATACTTTAATTGGTATCATTGTCAATTTATTTCGATATTTAAGCTACCTGCATGCATGATGTGATTTAAACTTCCTACCTCTACTTATTGTCTAGATGTGCATATATTGCTACATTTCTATAGGTGGTATTCACAAGTAAGTTTCATTATACGTATGCACACATAAAGGAGGAGTTTAGACTATATCATGTGAGTTTCATGAATTATGATCCTTATTTGTTTTTTTCAATTGATATCAATGCCTCTTATCCTTACAATTAGTATATCTTTTCAATTGGTATCATGCCATTGAATCATGATTTATAAATCTCTCTCCCATGTGCTTTAACGCTTTTTCTCGAGTTCAACATATGTTTGTAGTCTTTTTTTTGAGATTGTTAACAAAGGAGGAGAAGTTTGATGACCAAAGAAAGAAGCAAGATACAACATGTCTAGGAATGCCGAAGTTGACAAGAGGGAAAAGAAGAAGATGCAAGAAGTAATATGAGGCACCTAGGTTGATAAAGGGGGAGAAGCTCTTGCATGGGTCGATCAAGGGAGATAGTGGCAATAGAGAAAGGGGGAGTCACAACAAACGGAGACTAAATGGTAAGAACATGCATTCGAGTAATGTGGTAAGACTTTGTGCTCTTTACGATTAATATCATTTATTATTTACCACTTGCTTTGGTTGTGTTGTCATCAATCACCAAAAAGGGAGAGATTGTAGCGAAAATGACCCTATTAGGCTATGATTGTGATTTTGGTGATTAATGAAAATATAGTCATTGGGACTAACATGTTTGTTAAGAATATATGTTAGTAAGTCTCATGGATACAATACATCAAGAAGTCACCGCAGCCGGGACAAAGTTTAATTGAATTAGAGAAATCTCAGGATATTGACCTCACCGAAAGGTCTGGTGCAGAGGAGTTAGAACTCATCGGAGCATTGTGCATAGAGGCTGATAGCCTCACTAGATAGTCCGGTGGTCTGTGTGTTGAACTCAACAGAGTATTTCTGACAAAGGGGGAGAATGCTGAGGACCTCACCGGATAGTCCGGTGATCTACACAGGGTAACACCGGAGCATTTCTTACAGAGAAGAATGTGAGTGCAGAAGACTGAAGATTAACCCATCGGAAGGCCCGATGCTTGGTTTGTGCACACCGGAGTATAGCATCGGAGTATTTCTTTGCAGAGGTGACTGCAAGTATTGAAGAATTAAGATCATCTCACCGGATAGTCCAGTGATCATAGGGATAGTTACACTAGAGCATTTCCAGGGAAAAGAAGAGAAGGTTTAACTCACCGGATGGTCCGGTGTGAATGGAATGAACACTGGATGAATGCGCCAATTTTACACAGAGATGCTGCAAAGGCTCGGATGGCTTAAGATAAGTCACCGGAAGGTTCGCTGATGGATTTGAAGGAACATCGGAGTGTACAGTGTTCACAAAGGCATTGAGTGGAGTTTTAACGGCTAGTTTCAGAGTTTGCACTCACCGGATGATCCGGTGTTAGTACTAGTGTTCTCACCAGATCATCCGGTGTTAATAACTCTTTTGAGCCATTGGAAAAATAGCTAGTTGGCGGGTTTAAGGCTATAAATACCCCTCCACTCAGTCATTTGAAGGTGTGATATGCTACTGAAGTCTAGAGGAAGCCCATATACACTTGAGAAGATATCCAAGCCACCAAAGTGCTTAAAGTGATAATCCAAGGAGATTAAGCACAAGATTAGAGAGTGTTTAGTGTTTATAGGCCTAAAGTGAGTTGTAGCTAGGTTCTGTAGCTTGAAGAAGGGATAAAAAAAGTTATCCTAGCTTGTACCGAGTGGTACATCAGTGCCTTGGAGTCTTGGTGACTCGCTGGCATCTTGGGTCTTGGTGGCTCAAGCTTGTTGACCATCTGACTTGGTGTGGAGCGGCGGCAAGACACATGTACGGGGATGCAGAGACCCTTGCCTTGGTGGCTTAAGCTCCGAAATGATCACGATGGCAAGTGACGGAAGAGAGGCTAGTGGTGAGATCTTGCCTTGGTGGCTTGGTGGCTCATCGTGCTTGAGACTTTGTCTTGGTGATTTGGTAGCTCAAGAACCTTGACCGAAAAAGACTTGACAACCGAGAGTATATCCTTTGTGGAGCTCCAACGTGGATTAGAGTTGAAATTCATGCCATTGATACCACGAGATAAAAATACCTTGTGTCGAGTTTGTCTCTCTATCCTATTTACGTTTCCGTATTTACATACTTGCAATTTACCTTGCTAGAGTATGTTGCAATCCTCTTGAGCAGTAAAGTAGACACACTAGATAAATATAGAGCACATTTAGATAGAAATTGATATAGATTTATCATGTAAAGTTTTTGAGCCAATTTGATTTAGATTTCTAAGTATCCTAATTCACCCCTCTCTTAGGACGTCACCTTCCTCATAGAGCCGAGATCAATATCCAACATCCCCCCCTTTATTGTAAAGTTGACATCATAAGCTCACTCTTAATAAAATAACATACCAAGGCAAAGTGTTACAGTGGCTAATGAAATGCTATTAAAACCCAAATACCTATAGTATACTATTCCAGCTCAAAATGAATATGCATCATACTTAGTGGGAGTTGGTTTGCTTCATGGTCTTCTTATCCAGAATCATATGCTTTCAAATAACCCCATGTTGGCAACATGATCACGAAAAATATAGGGTGGTAAGCCTTTAGTGAGCAACATCACAAGCATTGTTTTATTTTTTTAATACTCATATGCTTGACACTGATTGTTTAATTTTGATTCTATCTTCACAACATAATAATTAATGTCGATGTGTTTGGAAACACCACTCAACTTGTTGTTATTCGTATAGAAAAGGTTTCGTAATGTTGTCTAACATTCTTATTTCTGGGATAACATAAAATCTAATCATGTAGCTTGCTTGGTAGCAACTCAGCTTGCATCACTAACGATGCCGTAAGTATATGTTTGGAGCTTTTCTAGAAAAAACTCCTCTAGGGTGAGGATATAAACTGTTATGGAATTCTTAGTATCCACACACCTCGCAAATGAATTCTTAAACATGAGCATGTACTACGTAGTGCCTAGCAAATAGCGAAGGATTTTTTAAATGGCTTTCTAGTGGTCTAGTCCTAGATTTGACTGATATATATCAAGCATCTAGTTGAAGCATAAGGCCGACTTCATCTTATCAGTTTCATAATGGTTCCTCAGACATCGCATATTAAAATGTCCCAAAGTTATTACCCTTAAAAGTAGAAGCATGCGAGGCAGAGCACTTATGCATATTATATTTCTTCAACACTATGTCCATGTATGCTTTTGGGCCTATCTCGATGAATATAATTATAAAGAACGTAAAGGTTTCACCGATATTCTTCTTATGACTAAGATGGTGAATTTATCCCTTCTAAACTTTATGTAAATGCAGCTACTTATGATATCCTGAATCTTTTACTACGAGCCTTGCTTTGAACCTTATGATATCTTCCTCAGAGTCACACTTTGTTTTGTAGACCCATTTGCAACATACTATTTTGGCTCAGTCGAGATTTTCTACTAAGTTTCATTCTTCATTATCACTCATAGACTTTATACGAGTTGGGACTGTCGAGGCTCATCGTTAGGTGCTTCATTAGAAATTTCAGAAATCTCAACAGCTCCCCCTCAACGTATGCAATGGTAAGAGTTAGAGAAGTTGAAAGGGTGGAGAATCACTTCCTTAATAAGATGCTCTATTCTCCCCCTCAAAATGTGGCCTAAAGATAATGCCACAGTATCAAATAAGTCTCATTATTCACATTATATAAATTCAGAGATACAAATAATTCACTTAGAGGAAGCAAGACTAATAATTTCTGAATTTAAACTTAATGAAACAATTATTGTCTCCAAAATTACATTCATAACTTTAATCGTCTAACAAGGAAACTAAAATATGATTCTTCATGATGGAAGGAACATGAAGACATTATTAAGATAAAGAATGAAACCACTATTTAATACTAATGGAAGAGATATGATGCCTTCAACTTTAGCTTTAGACTCTAAGACTTCGCTCCCCCTCTCTTAGGGTTCTCATGATATGGAATGCCCTTTCTTGCCACCACTTCAGGAAACCAGGTTAGTCTCTCTAGTAATGTTCTTTCTTGTTGCAGAAGTGGCGGCCATCATCCTCAGTTTCTTCATTGTCAGAAGCAGAAGGAGGTGATGCTTGGGGTGCCCTCTGTGCTGTCCTGTCGTGCTTAGCGATGAAATGCAACTTCTCCTTAGACTTATAATCTTCTTGGAATTTCCTTTTGTTTCTGGGGCTGCTTACTTGATTAACAAAATCTTTATTTTCAACACTCAACCTCTCTTCCTGTTGGACACACATTGCGATTAAGTCACTCATAGTCTATTTCTCCTTTTGAGTATTGTAGTTGATCTTAAAGGGAGAAAACTCATAAGGGAGAGAGGTCATAATGAAGTGGAGAAGAAAACCCTCATAGATCTCCATATCCATGCCCTTTAGCTTGGCAATCATATCTGTCATCATCATGATGTGTTCCCTTCTACTGCTAGACCCATTATACTTAGTGTTGAGGAGTTTCTGAATAAGTGTACTAGTATAAACCTTGGAGGTTTCTTTGAATTGCTCCTCCATGAATGCCAAGTACATCTTAGCTTTCTCTAAGTTAGGGATTGCTCCCTGATATCTGAGATTGAGTTCCTCATTATCATAAGTGACATATGGTTGGACTACTCTGACTTTTCAGAAAGTGCATCATAAGTTTTCTTTAGTTCTTCATAATTCTCCATGCTAATGGCGGAGCAGTGAGAGCATCAACCCTGAGTGTATAGTCAAAGTCCAAAATGCCAAAGACAACTGTCACTTTAGCTTTCCAAGCGGGAAAGTTATTCCCCGTAAGTTAATCTATGCTGTCAATTGTGGTGGCAACAAAGGAAGCACCAACCCTGAGTGCATAGTTAAAGTCCAAAATGCCAAGGACAACTATCACTTTAGCTTTCCAAGCGGGAAAGTTATTCCCTGTAAGTTGATCTATGCTGTCAATTGTGGTGGCAACAAAGGAAACGTCAAGAGTAGAGCAAAATATTTGCCAAGAGTAGAGAAAAATATTTGCATGAAATTAACCCTACGTTGGTCTGATTAAAACATATAAAACTCGATTCCAATCAGTATCACCGTTGGGCAGAAGATGGAAAAGAATTTAATAAATACATAAATGGCACATAATCACAATCAATATTTGTTAGAAAGTAATTATGGACCTTTGTAAAATTAATTGTACAATTTCAACGCATGATTGCAAACAATGTTGGTCAGTATGCAACCACAACCAAAAAGGCATCAAAATTCTCTAAATAAATTTTCATGTTGTTTCCAATTTATTTAGAGAATTATTCATAAATTTTGGTACATAAGATGTCATTATTTGGGCCTCATTAGTTAATTAAACCAGTACATAAAATAAAAATATTAAATTTACTGGAAACATTCTAGTACATTAAACACTATTTATTTGGGCTAAAATCATTGAGAAATCGAGTTCATAAAGGGAAAACATTAATATCCACTAAAAAATTAAATTTAAAGAAAAAAGCCTAGAAAAAACTTAAAACCGATTTTCATCCCCAAAAACGTGAGCCGGCCCATAGCTGGTGGTCGGCCCAAATGCGGGCGCGCATCCAAATGGCCCAAAGGTGTAAAGCTAGCCCATCCAAGCGTTGTGGACTATTTCTTCTCACGCAGGCCTAACCTGCACGCGCGACGTCCCGTAGCAGTCTGATCTCATCTGACGGTCTACCGCCGATTTTGTTGGAACAAAACCCGTCGCTGTGTGCCAGCCCTAAACCCTAAACCTAATCCATCCAGTCCCTCTCATCCCAAGTCTGCAGTGTGAGAGAAAAATGAGAGAGAAAGAGGCGACGACAAGAGGTTCGTCGATAGCAAGCCATTGGCGATGAAGAGAGAGAGAGAGAGAGAGAGAGAGAGAGAGAGAGAGAGAGAGAGAGAGAGAGAGAGAGAGAAGTGAGAGAGGGAGCAGCACCACCATTAGATAGGCGGTGCTGCCGCAGGCTTACCCACCGAAGCACACGTGCAATCGCGGTCGCACGTGGCTTTGTCTGTTAGGGCTACGGTGGTGCCCATGTTGAGGATGCATGCAGTGAGAATGGGTGGCCGATGTCGAAGACGCCATCGGCATAGGAATCCTGTGTGCACCCGAGGTGGAGGAAGTGGATCCACCGGAGGATGACAAGGTTCGGGGCCTCTGGTGGCCTTAACGGTGATAAGGAGCTCATAAATATGTAATATCCGTCTCGTATTGGGGTTACCGGATTGGGGAAAAGGGTCTCGTATTCGGGGATTAGGGATTTGTATTGAGAATTTAGGGTTTTAGATTGGGGAATTGGGGATTTCTTTAGGGTTTGCATTAGAGTTTCTTGGATTCCCGAATTCTCCTCCTTCTAAATGCTTTCCCGAGGTCTAATTTCCAATCCCGAGCACAAAAAGCACGTGAACACGTACATGCATGCATGAAATCAACTAATTCGAGCCCCATAGGTGCATAAACACGCACACATGTAAAAGAAGGAACTAAAACATGATTAAACAGACATAAACATGTACAAGAACACATGATAGAACCCTAATCCATGAACAATTTTTCATAAAAGATATCTAATTATCATCAATTATCGTCAATCCGAAATCAATTAAGACTAATCATCAAACATTAATACTAAAACATGAACCGATTGAACTTAATTCATCATTAGATGGCACTAATGGTTCTGACCCGCGACAAATGGGATCGATTCATCATAAACCGAGACAAAAAAACACCTTAATTCTATAACAACAGAGCTAAAACATGAATAATTAAGGCTCAACTGACATTAATCATCACTAAACATGAATAGTTAGCTTTAATCTGAGAGCAATTAAGTCTTAATCCAATCTATTTGGGTTCAAACCATGCTAGGGTGGCCCTGATACCATGTTAAGTCTTAATCTTTAATCCAATCATCAAGATACTAGCTCCAGTAATTGAACACCACTAAAACATTAGTGTGGAAGTGTGAGATGAAACTTGAGTTCGGTGATGCCATTATGTCTTGATGTTGGCTTGGAGCAGATCAGCAACATGATGCGCACGTAGGTGATGCAATGGACGTCGACCTGAGGAAGAAGTCACCGGCTCGATGTAGTTGATCGCTGACATGTGGTCGTGTGGATGTGGCAGCGGCGGTGGTCTTCACCTCGTAGCAGCGCCCGTGAGGATCGGTAGGGTTTAGAGATGGGGGAGGTAAGGCCTAACATGAACAATGACCTTCAGGTGTCAGGCTCCCCCTCATGTATGTATGAAGCACTGCCCAAGATGGGACTGCAACCAACATGTTGCCCCTCTGATCAGAGCGCCCCTGGATGAGTTTCAGGACACTCGTGAGCACCTTATGGACGCAGAAGCACTGATCAGGGAGCTACAAAAGAGCCTTAATGGGATGTCCAGCTCTTCAGACTCTGAGGACCAGTTCGTTCACTCACCCTCTTGCAAGAGGCTACGCCGCAGTGACCCTTCTAGCTCGAAGTCTTCAGGGGATGCTGACTAGTCAGTTGATGGACAAGCCGCTGGATCTCATGCTTAGGATACTACCATGAGATAGTTTTAATAAATCGTTTAGAATTGATTTGCTTGCTATAATAAGTGATGAATTGTTTGAGTGATAAGTTTGCTTAGTTGTGTGTGCTCGATGCGAGCTGTGGGTCGCCCTTGGCATCTTGCCATAGTCGTATCCCCTTTATCATACCTTGAGTTTAATTCAGTTGAATCTTTCCCTTTCAATTCTATCTTGTATCCTTATTCAGCTTTGTCACTCTTGTTTCCAACATCTCTTCCGACCTCCATCAGATGGTTAACACCTACGCGAGGCGGAATGCTGGTAACACCAATGCCAACAATAGCAATAACAACAACACCAACCAGCAGTTGTCGAACCACCTCTACAGGTTAACATGGCGTAGTTGTTGATGATGCAGACAAAAATTCTGCTGGGCATGGCTCAAACTATGGCAAATATGCAGTAAGCTCCTGCATAGATGCAAGCTCCTCCACCGCAGAACAGGTAGGGAGAATTCATGAGGATCAAGATACCTATGTTCTCTCAGGCCTTGGAACCAATGGATGCAGATGATTGGTTAAAGGCTACAGAAAAGAACTTTGGATAGTTCAATGCAATAACAGAGAAAAGGTCTTGTTTGCCTCACAACAACTCTCTAGACCAGCAGCAGATTGGTGGGATGCTTATACCAATGCACATGAAGATCCTCAAGCCATTATTTGGGTAGAGTTTAGAAACAACTTCCGTACTCATCATATACCTGCTAGAGCTATGAATATCAAGAAGAAGGAATTCCATGAGCTAAAGAAAGGATCAATGTCTATGAGTGAATATGTAGCCAAATTTACTCAGCTGTCAAGGTATGCCCCAGAAGATATGGATATAGATGTAAAGAAGCAGGAGCACTTCCTGGAGTGACTGAATGATGGGATTCAGTATGCATTGCTTCCTTAGGACTTTGCTAGTTTCCAAGAAATGGTAAACAAAGCATTGGTGGTGGAACACAAACGTTGCCAGATGGAGTACAAGAGGAAGATGTCTTCTCATGCCAGGGTTCGAGCAGTCTATGCTTGTCCCTGTTACAACCCGTCTCAGCAAGGACCCATCTTCTGCCAACAGAACCAGACTAAGCCTCATATGCAAGCCCTGCATTCGAGGTACTAGGCCCCTCGTCAGGTACCACCACCAGCACCTCAGCAGAAGAATGGCAACCAAGCTCTCATCACCGGAAAGGCATGTTTCAGCTGTGGTGAAGAAGGGCACTTTGCTAACAAGTGTCCAAAGAAGCACCTAGTTACCACCCAAGGTAGAACAACAATAATGGTGTCAAGCATGGTCAATCTCAGAATTAGGGACTTAATGGAAATCAAGCTCCTGTCCAAGGCAACTGTGCACAATAGAATTACGTGGTGGAAAAGCCAACCACGTCACCGCTGAAGAAACCCAGGATGCTCAAGATGTTGTGCTTGCTATGTTTCTTGTCAACTCAATCCTAGCCTCATTATTATTTGATTCTGGAGCATCGCACTCTTTCATTACTACACAATATGTTGCGAAGTATAATCTTCCCATTACATCCATCCATGAAGCAACCAATGCTTATTAGCTCTCCAGGAGGAGAAATAAGGGCAAAATATATATGCCCCAAGGTATGTCTGAAAATAGGGGGGTGGGTTAGACTTTCTAGCAACCTTATAATTTTGGAATCCAACATCATAGATGTTATTCTCGGAATGAATTGGTTAGCAAAGTTTAATGGGATGATAGACTGTGCCCGAAGAGTAGTTCAATTGACCAATGGAGAAGGTACCATTATCGAGTTCGTAGCAACTATCCCATCAACTGGAGAATGAGCACTCAATAATTTGAAGGGTGTTCCTATTGAAGCAATCGATGTGGTGAGCGAGTATCCGGAAGTCTTCCCTGATGACTTGCCAGGTATGCCACCAGATCAAGATGTTGAGTTTATCATTGAGCTTGTAACGGGAACAACCCCGATATCTAAACGACCATATAGGATGCTTGCTAATGAATTAGTGGAACTTAAGAAACGAATCCAATAGTTAGAGGATAAGGGTTTTGTGCACCCGAGTTCATCACCATGGGGAGCCCCAGTTCTCTTCGTCGAGAAGAAAGATAGTAGCCAAAGAATGTGCATGGATTATATAGCTCTCAATGAGGTGACCATCAAGAACAAGTACCCGCTACCCAGAATTGAAGATCTGTTTGATCAATTAAAAGGAGCATGTGTCTTCTCCAAGATTGATCTTTGTTCAGGTTATCATGAAATGAAGATCCGAGAGTCAGATATACCCAAGACAACTTTCAGTACCCGATATGGTCTTTATGAGTTCATGGTTATGTCATTCGGGTTAACCAATGCTCCACCTTACTTCGTGTATCTCATGACCAAAGTGTTTATAGAGTACTTGGATAAGTTCATGGTAGTTTTCATCGATGAGATCCTCATATTCTCAAAGGATGAATAGGAACATGAAGAACACCAAAGGCTCGTGCTGCAGAAGCTTAGAGATAACCAGTTATATGCCAAGTTCAGTGAATATGAGTTCTGGTTGAAGCAAGTCTCTTTCCTTGGCCATGTCATCTCAACAGGTGGAATAGCTATAGATCCAACCAAAGTTAGAGATATTTTGAATTGGAAGCCACCTCAGTCTGTCTCAGAGATCCGAAGTTTTCTTGGATTGACAGGGTATTATCACCGATTCATAGAATATTTTTCTAAGATAGCCAAGCAACTCACAGAATTGTTACAGAAGGACAAGAAGTTTCAATGGTCCGAAGCTTGTCGAGCCAGTTTTGAAGAGTTGAAGAATAGATTGACTACATCCCTAGTGCTCATTCTATCGGATGTTGGTAAGAATTTTGATATCTATTGTGATGCTTCTCGACAAGGTCTTGGATGTGTTCTTATGCAAGAAGGAAAAGTCGCAGCTTATGCGTCAAGGAAATTGAGGAATCATGAGAAGAATTATCTAACTCATGATTTAGAGATAGCCGCTATCGTTCATGCTTTGAAGATTTGGAGGCATTATCTTGTCGGCAATCAGTGTGAAATCTATACGGATCACAAGAGCCTAAAATACATCTTCACCCAAGCAGACCTAAATCTAAGGCATCACAGATAGAATTGATTAAGGACTACGATGTAGGGATCCACTACCACCCTGGGAAAGCCAACGTAGTTGCAGATGCTTTAAGTTAGTAGGTGTATTGCGATGCTATCATGGTACAAGAATCTCAACCAGCCCTGTACGAAGAGTTCCAGTGACTCAACCTGGGATTTGTCACGGATAAAGGACCTGTAGCCATGGAACTTGAGCCTACCTTAAATGAATATATCCGTAAGGGACAACTGGAAGATGAGAATATCAAACAGATCAAGCAGAATATAAAGGAAGGCAAAAGCCCATGGATTTTCCGAAGATGATCAAGGTATCATATGGTTTGGAAAATGTATTTGCATACCAGATCAAAAAGAGCTTAAGGATATAATTCTGAAGGAGGACCACGAGTCAGCCTACTCCATCCATGCAGGCAGTACCAAGATGTACCAAGATTTGAAAGCACGCTATTTGTGGTATGGCATGAAGCGTGATGTCGCAGAATATGTAGCTCTATGTGACACCTGTCAGAGAGTAAAGGCAGAACATCAGAGACCTGCTAGATTACGTCAACCCTTAAAAGTTCCCAAATGGAAATGGGAAAAGATCGGTATGGATTTCATCATTGGGTTAGCCCGCACCCAGTCTGGCTATGATTCAATATGGGTTGTAGTAGATCATTTGACAAAGTTTGCTCACTTCATCTCAGTCAAGACCACATATACCAGTGCACAACTTGCAGAACTGTATATGTCACGAATTGTTTGTCTTCATGGTGTACCCAAGAAGATCATGTCGGATCGAGGTACTCAGCTTACTTCATGATTTTGGTAGAAGCTTCATGAGTCCATGTATATGAAGTTAAACTTTAGCTCAGCATATCACCTCCAAACTGATGGACAGACGAAAAGGACAAATCAGATTCTAGAGGATATGTTGCGGGCATGTGCTCTGAAATACAGCGCAGTCGGGATAAGAGTCTTCCATATGCAGCATTTTTCTTATAATAATAGCTATGAAGCTAGTCTCAAGATGTCTCCATTTGAAGCCTTGTATGGCAAAAAGTGTAGAACTCCGTTATATTGGAATGAAACCGAAGAAAGTCAAGTGCTTGGGCCAAAAGTATTGCAGAATGTAGAAAAGCAAGTCCAGATAATTTGGGAGAATCTAAGAACTGCTCAGTCAAGGCAAAAGAGCTACGATGACAACAAATGCAAAGAAGTGACTTTTGAAATTGGAGATCTCGTGTATCTCAAAGTCTTACCTATTAAAGGACTTCGCAGATTCAAAGTCAAAGGAAAGTTAGCACCAGATATATTGGACCATTCAAGGTGTTGGACAGAAGAGGAGAAGTGGCATATAAATTGGAGTTACCACCTCAACTCTCTGATGTACATGATGTCTTTCATATCTCTCAGTTGAAGAAATGCCTACGAGTTCTCGAAGAATAGTTGCCTGGAGGAATTGGATGTTTGTGAAGATCTCACATACTCAGAGCACTTAGTCAAGATTCTCAAAACGGCCGAGAGGGTTACCAAAAGAAAAGTGATTCACATGTGCAAAGTACATTGGAGTCACCATTCTGAAGGCGAAGCTACTTGGGAAAGAGAAGAAGATCTGAAGATAGAATTTCCCTAGCTGCTTGGAGATCATCCCAAATCTCGAGGATGAGATTCATCCATTGGTCGAATCAAATTCACCCTCCTCAATCTATAAAACCCAAATCAAACCTTCGGCCGAGCCTCCCTTTTCTCCACCGTGCTCAAAACCCCTTTCCCCCATCGAGTTCCCCTCACTAGAGAGCTCTCGCAGTGTCGCCAGAGCTCCGCTGCACTGTACTGTCGTCGCCAGACCTCTCCACGCCTCCCCAAAGCCGTATGAGCCTTCGACATCATTCTCCGTCCGCATCTCGTTGTCCTCGACCACTCGTCAATGAGTTCCGCAGCAGTCATCGAGCTCTCGAGGCCGCCGAACCTTCGTTGTTACAGCACAACGCTGCCAAGTCTTCCCTGTCTTCCCCAACTCCGTCCAAGCCCTTAAACGAGCTCTCCATCATCTCCTGGCCGTGCTCCACCACTCGTCATCGAGTTCCAACCGGTACGGTGCGTATCATTTTGGAGAAGGATCACATGGCCTCCTGCTTTAATAATCTATGGAGTTTCTTCCCCTTCGGACCAAAACCGTATCCATAGTTCCTCCGCTGGCTCCAATGTCCTACCCGCCTATGCTACTGACTTGCCACCATGACGCTTGCTTCATGCGCTCTCCATATGTGATGTGGCGGTTGCAATATGCATAGATGGCGATGATTCTTTTTGTGGCACCTCCTGGCTTTGGGCGTATAAAGAAACTCTTCGGGTTGCAGTAGTGGCCCCATTCTGGCAGCGAAGGTAGCCCAAGTTCTTATCCTGTTAGTGGGATTATGATGCTAATGGAATCGTCATTGCAGTGGAACCCTATCAGGTAGCTTCATTTGAAGGTCTTGACTCGCATTTTGCGACCTACAAACGAGGGGACATGTACAACAAAGGTCCGCTCCTCGATCAGCGAGTAAAATGATACTTCACTTGACTTCTAGACTTTGTCTGTTCAGAGGACCCAAGGAGCGAATTGCGAGTGTTTTTTGCACCAGACGTTGTTACGCCACCCAGAGCAAGTTGCCCTAAAGGACATGAAATCCCTCAGCTTGTCAAATGAGTTGGTGATGGTACAAAGGGCTAGCCACGGGAGGTTTTCCCACTGCATGACTATCGTTTTGTGGTTTTGTTGAGTCTTCGACGTGGTTGGCTAAGTGGCCAGTGGCAATGTTGGCTGGGTGTGGAGCTATGTGAGGTTGAAAACGGTAAGTTCTACATTTATATGCAGCGGATTGGGGTAGTTTTAGGGTGTGAATTGTCACACATCATTTGGGGTTCTGTGGCAACTGTTGTAGTTTTCCATGGGAGTCCAGGCGTCCCAACACATGCGCAGTACACCATTATGGCATCATCCAATGGCACTAATTCTCTCGAGATTGTTATGGTGATTAAGTTGGTTGTGCCATATCCGCACACCACATGTCATCCCCAAGTATCATAATCCTCTCGTCATGCAGATGCGATGTGACATATGTGGGCCACATGTGTCAGGGTGCATAGCATGTTCTGACGTGCTGTACGTGTGGTGACGTGCTATGACGTGCCCTGGATTCTATGAGGTCGTGACTTGGGTACCGGGTATTTATATATGTGTTACCTTAGACCCCTTGGGTAATTCTTGTCGTTCACCCCATTCTGTTTCTATTCTTTTGATATCTTCCTCCTTTTTGCTATTGTACAAACCCTTCGAGTTAGGTGTTCTTTGTCCACTCTTTGCATTCTTTTTCTCGGACCCTTTGATATATCATGAAGGGTGCATACCAGAGCGCTAGTACAACGGTCCCCTCATCACCCTTCTTTAGTGTTAGCCATTGCACCGAAGGGCACATCAAGGTTCTAGCAGAGAAACAGTGGATTTATGACGTTAGCGATGCTCGGTTGCCTTCATCTACAGAGATGGCTCCGCACTAGTATGAGGGCGAGGTCCTTGTGTTCCTCGAGGTTTTTTTTTGCCGCCAGCCTCTGTTTCCCCCGGATCGCCATGCTAGCTGGTGTTCTTAGCTAGTACGAGCTACAGATTTAGCAGCTAACTCTGAATACCATTATCCATCTATCGTTCTTTGTGTGGCTTTGGCGCTTGTAGCGTTGACCGGCTCTGTGGCTTTTGCGTTCTTGCACTATGCGCACTATCAGCCGAAGAAGCTAGTGTTAAATGGGGTAGAGAATGTGGCCTCGTACGGGAGTGTCGTCATCTGCCCTTTTGCAGGTTGCTAATTCCAGTGAAGGCTTAGCGGAACCGGTGGAGTAATGACTAGACTGACTTCTGATTCTACCACAAGGTTTCCCATGGTTTGAAAATGTCCTCGGATAAGAAAGAGAAAATATTTTGAAGGAGGCCATCCATAGAGATGAGTCCTGAGATCGATGCGAAGTTCAAGGCCATCGCACTTGTAGCGAAGCATATTGGCTTTCTTGACCTTGTCAAAGAGTATTGTGCAGCTGGGGTTAGTCTGCTCTCCTTTAGCTAGAAGTTCGAAATAGCGCCCAAGGAATCTTTGACCAAGCTTCAGGTCTTTAAAATACGGCTTGAAGGGCCCCCTAGTAAGTATCCTATTACGCTCTATACCCCCCTTCTTTTTATATGGGTGCTGTGGTTACCAACCTTTTATTGTAGGTAGTGATGGGGATGTCGAGGCAGCGGTGGAGGCTCTGCTTGGGCCGTATACTTGGGTCAAACACGAAGAACTAATGACAAAAGTAATGGGTGGGGACTTAAATCGTGTCATGGACAGTATGGCTTTGTGCTATGGGCCTCAAGCTGCGCCTCCTGTGGTCACACAAAGGCGGAAAGTGGTGGGTGTCCCTGCTAATGGTGCATCTAGGTCTGCCGCTACTGCGAAGGGTGCTTGGCACAGTTCTGGATCATGCAATGATCTAAGACCGAAGAAGAGGTGGATTGTGTCCATCGTCAAAGGACATGGTGATAGCCGTGGTTGTCTGCCTTCAAAGGTAGTTCATGATGGGGATGTCACGGCAACCTCTTCTGCTCCCATGCCTCGCTACCGGTCCTCCATCACCACGGTGCCCCTTACTTCCTTGGCTCCTGCTTGTAAGGTTGTTGTAACAGCCCAAATTCTCAAAACTAAGAAATTAAAAAAAAACTTTTTCAAGAAAATAAAAGAGTTTGCAAAAACTAAAAGTCCTTAGTGTGTATGTGTGCCTTTATGCATATACACATATATGTGATTATGTGTGCTATATGTATAAATACATATATATACATTAAGGGCTATTTTATTTTTCTTATAAAAGAATACTTATATATATATATGTGTACATATCCATTTGTTGATTGTTGATTGATTGCATGAGCTAATATATTATTTATATGTGGTATATATGATGTATGTATAAATATACATGTGTATATACATGAGATAAAATAGGAAAAGAAATAGAGAAGCCATTAGAGTTATATGGAACGAAGCCTATCTCTCTCTTTCTCTTTTTCCCTCTCTGTTCTCTGTTTCGGCCCAGCTCCAGCCTAGCCCGCTACCTCTCCTCTCTTCTCTGTTTAGCTCGGCAGTTTAGTAGTAGCAGCCGGCCACCGCTTGCATAGATGCTACTGTGTTTGAGTCAAAGAAGAGCGCCGACCACCAGAATGGACCTTCCAGGACATCTAGAAGCTCAAGCTTGAGCCAATTCGGCCAAAGCCTGAGCAAAACCCGAGATGTGCACTTGAGTTCAACCACTAGTAGCCGAAATCCCAACCAAATCTGCCAGATGGAGTTAGACATAAGCGATGGACCAAAAGGAGGAAGAATCCAAGGGATATGCATGAGACTTTGCACAAGAGATAAGAGTCTGAGCGCATTTGAATCATCGGAAGTGAGTTTGACCCGCCGCTGCCACCCCTTTTCAAACCCATTTTGATTTGGAGATAAGAGATCCGCCCGCCTATATATATGCGCCCCCACACCCTCCTGAGAACATCCTGAGCCTTTTCCCCAACTACTCATGAGAGATCAATGACCACCCATCGTTGCCGCCAGCCTCTTTGGAGCATCATCGACGCCAATGTGTGCCCTAGGTGAGTTCCTCGTGCTTCCCGATTCTTTTTCATCACTCGTCATTGAGTTTAGGCCACCGATGCATCATTCCGGCAGGTTTCTGGTCATGCGTCATCATGGAAAAGGCTGATGCCGCCTCTGTTCCACCAGAGCCGAGCTCCAGAGAGTGTGAGCCGTCCAATCCAAGTTCAATGACTAGGATTAGATCTGTTTCATACCACTTCATAATCCTAGTTAGCCTTTTGCCACGTCAGCACACTGAGTTAGCATGCCACATCGACCGTTTTGCTAATGTGTCGTACCATGTCAGCACTGAAAGCCCAGTCAGCAGCCCATTCAGCCTTTCTTTTCTTTTTAATTGTTTTAATTGCTGTGATTACATCATAATTGATAAATATTGCGTAACAAATAGATTTCTAGTGTAAAAATAATTCTTAAAATAATAATAATTAGGAAATTATTTTTCGATAATGTTCAATAATGTTTATTAGGTTGATTTAATTCTATTTAATAGTTTTAAATAGTTTATAATTCAAATAAATGCTAGAAAGTTCTAGAAAAATCCTAGAAAATTATAGATGGCTTTGAAAAATTCTAGAAAATTCCTAGCAACATAATTTAATTTGGAGATAATCTTTTTAGTCCTATCTTAATCTTTAGAAAATCATAACATGTAAATTGTAGCTCTGTTTTGACCTGTTCTTTCACCAGACTGTCCAGAAAAGTGTGATCATGTATGTGATGATGTTTATTGTGTGATATTTGGTTCTTTTTGGATCTTAGTGTTTATGTGTTGTTGTTTTTCGCATATGTTGTGAGTAGGCACCAACATTCAGGAGGAGCTAGAAGGTCTGCAGAATCAGGATTTTGAAGACTCAACTCAGTTCAGTGAAGACAAGTTATGCTCTTGATCATATTTATCATAGTTTTACAAATGTTTTGTTTTACAAACATGAATTCTAATAATATGTTGGGGATCCTATGAGTTAGGCTTTACCCTAGTTTTCCCTTATCATCTTTGTCGTCATAATATGATTTTGGGTTATGGAAGGGTAGATGATGCTTAGCCTTGCTTCGGGATGGAAGTCATGACAATTGCTCTATGAAATTGATAATGGTCCTATGAAACAATGATAAAATATGATGGAAATTTTTTTGTAGCAATATGGCATAGGGATTTGAGCATGTGGTATGATCGGTATGGGATGTACGGATTGGAATGTGGTAGTCTTGCTCAAATCTAAGGACCGGTTCGTGGGGTGATCTTTCTGTGTTTACAGTACCACCACAAGCCTGATATGAAACAAGCATAGCCAAATAATTTGCTTTACTCTCAGTATAGTGTAGACCAAGCAGATGAACGGGGAAAGGAAATGTATACTTCCTTAGATCCAAAAGGCGCAAAAGGGAGCTTCCGTTGTTAAGGTGGAATCACGCGGCAGTAAAACCTTAGCGGGTAGATATGTGCGAAGAGGGGCATTGAAAAGGCTTTGCAGTGGATTCCTGGCACACACCTCAGTAGTGTGCAAGAGTTTTCCGTCGGCCAACGGATGCTCGGCAAAATAGGAAGAAACGCCTTGTGGGTAGTGTACAACCTCTACAAAGTGTTAAAACTAATTAATCAGTCATGCTCACGATCACGAGTGGCATTGAAAATCTACCATAATTAGAACTTGATATTTTGGTTAGTTGGTTAACTATGATGGGGGAATCATAGTTGAGGGTGGTCAATCATAGTGGTGAGAACTATGATTGGGGTGTTCAACTTTAGTGGATGAAACTTTGGTTGAGGTGGTCAGTTGGTTAAGTCAGGATGGATGGAATCTTGAGGTGGTTGTTATTCACTTAATTGTTATCGCTTTTTGAATTTTTTTACTTAAATGATGTTTCTGCAAAAGAGCCATCTAGCCATATTCTTGTTAAAGCCATCATATGCATACTATTTCCTTTACAACTTATTGAGTTCAACATGTGCTCACTCTTGCTATCACCAAACACTTAGTTGGAGAAGGTATCGAGGAGTACGCTGAAGGTGGATCATTCTAAGATGCTTTCTATGTCGATATTGCATGTGGAAGAGTTATAAAGGATTAGAGTAGTTATAGTTCATGTAGTTTTGCTGCAGTTTATTTGGTTCTTTGACTCTCAAAGGTCATTTGTGTAAGACAATTTAATTTGATTAAGGTATGAATATTGTAATGGTTATCATCAATGAAGCAACTATGACAATTAACCTCATCGAGGTTTGCAATTAGATAATGAAGGGGAATAGTTCACTGCCATTAGTGACAATTGTGGAGGGAGTCACTCGTGGCACATAGCAAGGCCGCGCTACATATGGGCAACTCGCAAATGGTGTACATGGAGAAGATAACATCTTACATGAAAGAGAAGAGAGAGAAAGGCCAGTCCCATAGAGTTCATATTGTTGGTAATCATCAGCACATGTTCGAGGTGATATTGCATGACAAGGGTGGACTGGGTATTGGAAGGCAAGAAATTACAATGGAATGCAGGTTGTGCCTAGTGGACAACAAGTGTGAGTGCACATGCAACAAGCCATCACTGATGCATTTGCCTTGCTCTCATGTGCTAGCTTTTTGCATGAAGGGTAGCATAGAGTCATAGTACTTTACATCGCCATACTACCGCAAGAAAGCCATAGAAAGTGCTTGGGTTGGCGTGTTGCTTGGGTGGTGGGCACTAAAGGACTTCATGAAGCCGCCTAAAATGGTCCGTCTTGGATTCCAGTTCCAAACAGCAAGGTTGACACAAAGGGGCGATGCAAGACTCAGCGTATCAGGAACAATATAGACAATGTTGAGAGAGCATGAGACCATAAGGAGTTCCTTGTATATGAAGATCCGCATTCGAGGGGGTAGTGTGATCAATCTCCAGTGGACACTCTGGCATCAGGCGAGCAGGTTAGGCGTGTCCCAGTCCGCAAGCTAAAGAAGAAGAAAAACCCTTCGATTGAGACTCATATTTGAAGCATGGCATGACTGTTTACATGTTGTATTACTAATTGCGTGGTGCCTAAGTTTGTAATATTCATCAGATCATGTGTTCAACTCTTGTAATAATGGCACATTGTTGTATTATGTAATATTCGAATAACGTGAGTATGTGTTGTAATATTTGGACCATGTGTATTATGTATTATTTGGAGAATCGGACAACCTGAGTTTGTGATGTAACATTTGGACCATGTTGTATTTGGATCATGTTATATTATGTATTATTCAGACTACTAGACAGCCTGAGTATGCGTTGTAATATTTGGAACGTTTGTGTTATGTAATATTCGGACTATCTGACTGTTTGTTGTAATATTACAAATTGTTATATTTATTCATAAATTATTGTACTATATGATATTTTTGAACAAGTTGCTACGTGTCTAGAAATATTGTGTTTCATTTATGCATTATTCTTTAAGTTATATTTCATTCAAGTTCTATTTTTATTTTGCATATTCTGCATTGCATTACTATGTGCTTGTCATATTCATTATGTTATGCAATACAATCTTTTTTGCTTCTAGGTATAGAGCTCATGGACCCAGTGATCGATGTGATACATCAAACACACTTGGAGGGCACAGTGTTGTACCCCACCTTGTGTTTATGTACTCTGGACCACTTCTGGAGGCTTGACCAGCACTGGATCCCAAGGTAATAACTTCATTCGTTATATGTTTGTTGTTCTAAATCACCCGATATTTTACTCTCATTCTTTATTTTTCGTAGGTTGAGCGTATCGGGTCACCTTCTGGTGGCACATCTTCTCGACCCAACTAGGGACCGGGGGCCCGAGATTCCCCTCGATAGGGCACTGTTGACTACACTTGACAACCGCTGGAGGCCGAAGACGCACATTTTTCACCTGCTCGTTGATGGATGACTGTCACACTCCAGGATGTCTTCATGCTACTATGTTTGCCCGTAGCGGGGACTATAGTATACGTGCTTGACTTCATGTCGAGTGGAGGGACAAGCTGCTTGCTAGGTTCAATGGAGACATCCCTGAGGGCCAGCAACCAGAGCACGTGGGCTTCAACTCGAAGCACGGTCCATCAAAGGCCTAGGTCGAGCAGTTCCAAGCGGACCACCTGACACATAAGTTAGAGGACTGGAGAGTGCGACAGCACCTGGAGACGTACCGATTATAGGTGTTCGGGTGGGTCCTCTTCACCAGCACGCACGCAGACACTGTCGACAAATCTGCTTCAAGTAGCAGATTACGGACAGCCCCTTGGAGCAGATCCCTTAGTATAGTTGGGGCTCCACAATCCTAGCACAGATGTACCAGGAATTGTGCGAGGCCTGCTGCAGGAGCAGTGTCTCTGCGTGGATCACATGATGTTCATTGCTCCTGAACCTATGGTCATACGAGCGCTTTGACATAGGCTGCCCGCAGCTGAGATCGTACGATAAGTACAACAGTTCTTTCTATTTCCCTGATGAGTTCCTCCTACACGATGCAATGGACGACCCTGTGATGGGTTCGCTTTGGTGCAAGCGTGATGTTCGTAATACAAGTTAACACATTTGTTTAAGTACCGTTATTTCATTACGCTTATATGCTCCACTCTTTAATTTTCATGCAACCGAGGTGGGCAACAGCAACGACACGTGATTCATACCCTCAGTTCATTGCTGCATTCGACCAGCTGCAGACGGACAAGGTGCGCGAGACACCTTACAACCACGAGGTAATCATGACATGTGCGCCTCTTGGCCTCTTCAACTTGTGCCACAGGGACTAGGCTCTCTGGCTTACGAGGCGACGACTGGTCTTCAATGTCACGGTCGAGCCCTACTACCTGGATAGAGTCTACATGCACTTCGGGTGTTACAAGCACTTCCCCCTACAGCGGCACCCGATGGATAGCACTCACTTGTAAGTATTTGTTGTGACTTGCGTTTTACTAATCATTTTTTTAGATCCATAATGGTAACTTTGTCTTGTAGGGTTATGAGGAAGGGTCAGGGCATCACGTATGATCCAACCTGAATGGTTAAGATGTAGCCGTGGGTGGAGCAGTGGGTGGATGCGGCTGTAGATGTCCACATCCCCAGTGGCCCTTACGACCATACGACGGAGGCTGCATACTTCCACTGGTTCCACGTGGTGACGTGGGTTAGGTTCATCCCAGTGCCTCCGGAGCCACCACAGCATGAGCCAGAGATCACTGACACTTTTGCTATGGAGCCAGCAGGGGTATACCATGCAATGTTACGTGAGACTTGTTATATTCTACTGACTTGCATTCTTATATTAAATGTGTTTTCTCGTGCATTGTAGTTGGACACATGAAGGGATGTCGACACGGAGCTATTAAACTTCATGGATGTCGGTGACATGGGAACCAGGGGTCCCCGAGTCCCGAGGCCAGTACAGCAGAATGCCACGTGGCGCCATCCCTTGGGGACTATCTCCCCGAGGTTCGAGAAGTCCAAGTTCCGAGAGAGGATGCTCGGGGCCATAAACAGTGGTCCCCGAGTACCCGAGTTCCCTAAGGACCCGAGAAGGTAGTTTCGAGAGAGGGTGCTCAAGGCCATGAACAGTGGCCCCAAGTGCCTGAGTTCCCCGAGGATCCGAGAAGTGCAAGTTCCGGGAGAGGACGCTCGGGGCCATAAACAGTGTCCCCGAGTACCCGAGTTCCCCAAGGACCCGAGAAGGTAGTTCCGAGAGAGGGCGCTCAGGGCCATGAATAGTGGCCCCAAGTGCCTGAGTTCCCCGAGGATCCGAGAAGTGCAAGTTCCGGGAGAGGACGCTCGGGGCCATAAACAGTGCCCCCGAGTATCCGAGTTCCCCAAGGACCCAAGCAGACACAATTCCGGGAGAGGGTGCTCAGGGCCATGAACAGTGGTCCCCGAGTACCCGAGTTCCCCGAGGATCGAGAAAAGACATATTCGGAAGAGGGCGCTCGGGGCTACGAACAGTAGTCCCCAAGTACCCAGAGTTCCTCGGGGACCTGAGAAGCCCCTTGCCGGTGGAACCCACAAGGGCTCAGCGGTGAGGTGTCAATTGGCGAGAGGCTCGATGCTGCATTTAATAGGGAGCATGACCTATCACATCCAATCACTCCCCCCACGCCTGGGGTTAGTCCCTGCCACTGCCTGGCAGGGAGGCGTGGGGACATTTAATGCGGCGGATCCCATCGCGCGTCATCCGGTGTGCCTTGGGATATCGTCGCTAGGCTCGAGGCATATCGTCTATCGTCCTACTGTGTCATGTTTGCTCTGACCAGGCGGGCACGCGGGGTTGCTCGGAGGCTGCCCGGTGGGCCCCCCTGCTACACCCGCTAAAAAGCGACATGATGACGACAAGACCGGATGGGGACACATTTTCAACCCCCCGTAACGTCAAGCTGCAGCCCATGATGGTTACTTTCCATTTATGGCGCCTTGGGACTCACGCCATCCTTTCTGGGCACGCCAGGCCGCCTCGACGGGATATAAGAAGGGGTGGGCACCCCGGAGAGAAACATAGTCTGAAGAAGGTGGAGGTGAAGTGATAGAAGACAAGTTCAAGAAATTCAACAGACAAGCAAACAAGCTAATGAAGCCGAGCAGAGGCTCACATAGACCGAAGCTCTAGACTTAGAAAAAAGTCCTTGCAACGCAAGAGACCCACAGAGAGGCATTCCCAGAGCATTTATAGCATGCACACAGGAGTAGGGTATTACGCTTCGTGCGGCCCGAACCTATCTAAAATCCCTTGAGCATTTATTTCCTCTAGCATCCGATCATTTGTCCCGCCTGTATCTCCCACAAACTCTCATTTAATTCACGTACGAGGTAGATTCAGAATCATCCCCCCGGCCGAATCTCAAAGGGGGTCCCTCCGGATCCCCGCTTGTGGAGTTCATCCTCCGACAATGGACTACTAGGAGTCAATCCCACCTCGGGTTGACTCGACTGAGCTGATGGCCAGTATGCGTTGGCTCGCACGGTGTTTCCTCAAAAGGTTTTGATGCGCTTCGTGCCAGAGGTTACTGAACGTCGTCAAGCCTAGCGCACAGACGAGGTCTCCGGCACGCACTCAGGCTACGATGCCACGCTTCTACATGGAACAAGCATCGTCATCTAAGCCACCACAGGTGCGGTACATGCCGACTCCTAGTTTCCGCTCGGGTGGTACAGTTCTTGGTCCGTCACTATCAATTTTATCACTCGAGATTTCACCTTACAATTTAATTATTATGTTATGCATGGCATTTGACATGGTTGTACCATGCAATAGTTCCAGTCTCCTTTGACGTTGCGTCCGACTCAACGCACTCTACCGACACAGCGAGGGCACCTCTACCAACGCAGCCATCATAGACAGCGGGGGCACCTCTACCGACGCAACCATCACAGCCTAACCCTACCACCCCTGCAGACGTTGTACGGCCTCTGCACCCTTCGCGCTAGCCCCTGACGTACTCTACCGACCAAGTGTGTCATAGAGCAGCTGGCCGACGTAGGTCGACGGGCATACCCAATAGGCACGCCTGTGGCCATGGCGACGCCCCTTAACTGCACCTTTAGATAGTATTTGACATGTTTATGTGATTTCTGTTATGTGGTTGCCATGTCATATAGGATGTTTATGTCGCTACTATGCTATCAATAACTTTTTTATTACTAGTGTCCTCGTTCCATCCCAAAGCGTAGCATTGTGCAATCGTATCCGCTTTCGAACCATATCAATATGTTGTACTATTAGTCAATAAATCATTCACTTGCAACTTTCCAAAAAAAAATCCTCCGCATTACGAACCCTACTACTATTACACGTGCAACCAAAATACAACGTTACATGATGAGGCATAATTTATTAAATTACAAACAACACGGTACAAGGAAATATAACATAAGGCTAAGGCAACACATCGGGATACATTGCTTCTAGTCATACTGACTTAGAATGAACTGTGAACACTCTCCTGACTCCTAGCCGAGGAGTACGTAGTTACCAAGGATGACGAGGTCGCCACTACTCCACCCAGTTCTCCTTAGTTACCCGACGTATCCACCGGTCATAAAAAAAAACTAGCCATCGCCTTCGAAAGGGACGAAGAAGTACGGTTTGGAGGCACGAAAGCATGCACGCACGCGGCCACCCATTCGAAAGGTCCTCTCGCATTGCGATATGGAAGGAGACACGACTATTCCCAAAGATCCACGTTATATTATTAAACAACCAGTACATCTAGGGGATACAAACTAAAACAACCGTACAGAAATTGCCACGAAGAAGATGGATCCCTACGGAGCAAAACAAGGCGAGAAAGGGTACAAGGTGACTAAGTTCAGCCGTGACATGGATATATCACGGCATCACCAAGTACGTCATCCTGGTGACCGACTTCACCTCCTACAGGTCCCGGCAGGGGCCACCCATGAGACGGCATATGCGCCTCATCTGCGGCCTGCCGTTGCGGAAGCCGATACAGTAACCGGCTCCCAGGCTGTCGAAGGACGCTGAGGAGTCCGAGGAGGTCACCGACGAGGCCTTCCCCCTCGCCTGCTCGGCCTCTTCCTGCTTCGCCGCTGGGCCCACAGATGCCGGCTCACTCTCCCTTCGCAGGAGACCCCAGTCGATCTCCTCATCATCATCAAAGATATCGATAATCTCGACATGCATGCCCTCCCCGACCAAAGGTTGGGCCGGAGCGACGGACAATCGCCTCCCCTGCAGAGGTGGAAGCAGTTTCGCCTCTGGCCCCTCAACCGACGACTGAAACAGCCCAGCTCCCGAAGGAGCCATCGAGATCATCGATGTCACTGAGGAGGATGAGGAGTAAGACGATGACATACTCAAGTCAAGGTTAATTACTTGCTCATGGGTTGTGGAGACTCCAACCGGGTAACCCCGGCTTTATACCCGAGCCACGCAGCCACATAGGTCCGGAAGATGAAGCGGGACGAACGTCGTCGTGTTCTCCCATTAAATACCTAGGGGAGGGGGCCATGGCCATATCCGGTCTCCCCCCTGCACGTGGCAGCACTCCAAGATGAAATACCTCGTTTTCTCACGCGGACGTCCCATCACATTGATGACCCAAACCCCTTTCAACGTGTGACAGGATCACGGGCACAAGACCCTAGCGACCCCTCGCATTATCCAGTCAGAACGCAGCAGTGGGACGTCTTGTCCCGCCAGGCGAACGTGTGGGATTCTCCAAACCCACATGAAACCTTTACTCTGGAGACTCCAAAGGACAGAGAAACACCATCATGCATCCTTGATACGATACCAGGCTAGGGTTGATTTTTCCTCTGCATCCTCTCCCCCCTCCGAAACATCGAGGCTCGAGAATGAGGGGGTACTGTTGGGGGGAAAATAAACCAGCCTGAGGATAACGATCAAAGATCACCATCCAGGTCCCTCCAAAGCCTTGATCTCTGAACCTTCTATTAGAAGCTCGATCCCCGATATCATCAGATCCTTTCACGGTACCCCTTCGCAGCTACGAAGCCTTCCCTTGGCTCCGCCGATTCAACCCCCCGAAGCCTTCTAAAATACGGCCTCCCGAAGCCTCGGTCCTCCGAAGCTTTGGCCTCTCGAAATCCTGAACCTTCGGGGTCCCGCTTCCCAACGCCTTCACCTCTCTGTTCTATGCCTCCCGAGGCCCCCGCTTCGGGATGATCGGGCCACCTTCCCGAAGGCAGCGGGGTGAGTCAGCAGGCCCTAGGAAGATTTGCCAAAAGCGGAGCGCCGGTCGTGCTTTGCATGCAAGGAAGTGACAGTCATTAAAGGCCTAGGCTAATGGGCGCCACTCTGACACCCCGGTGTGATGAGAGCTATCCTAACACCCCTGATAGTGCGACGCCGGGCCGCAATTGGCGACCGGCTCGCCCCCTTCAGAGGGCAGGCACCATGATAATTATCACGGTGGATATTTATTTCCCGATATGATAGAAAGTAGTTATCCGGGACAAGACTCAGTAATTTAACCAGATCCCGGATATTTGTACATTATGATAATTTGTATGCCAAACTACGTGTGGCCCTATAAATAGGAGGTCATGTCCTCTGGGGAAAAAGAGGAGGGACATAGCGAGAAAGAACGCGCATCACATCGAACGTTGAGATACTCCTTCCAGAGTGATATATTTTTTTATCATCAATATACACGTAGTGTTACTTTCTCTCAAATTTCGTCTTCAAACTTGAATCTGCTCTTTAGAAAAAACTCTCGTCGTATTTGATGAAATAAGACGAACTCTTGCTCTAACAGTACGTATATATGCTGCGCACGTATCTTTGTCCTGGCCTCGTCGGCTCCGCATAACAAGTAGCGAGGTTTCTCGCGCGGTGAAAGAGGAGGAGGAGAACGGAGACTCCGGCGGCCGCCATGGCGCAGATGCTGCTGCACGAGATGATCGACGACGTCAAGATCCTTGTGGCCCAACTGTCCGTCACGCCAGACAGCCAGCTCAGGCAGAGGAGGAAGGTCCATACGCCGCAAGCTTACTCTGTCTACGCAGATGCCTTATTTGATAATCGTCAGCGACTTGAGCAAGCTAGTGCTCAGAAAATCGTGACATGAATATTTCAATGTGTACGAAAAGACAAAAACTTATAAATAGGGCAAACTATTAAAAAAATTGACTATTAGGTTCTATAAACTGTTGAATCAAGTATTTTCCATTGTTCAATGGGCTGACGGATCTCATGCTATGAGTCAGTTAACTGGCCCATAGCTATAGGAGCACTCTACAGGCCTTCCTCTGATTATGAAACGGACACCTGTGCGCTCCTACACTTTGCAGCTCTTTTGCATCACTAATTTATTATGTTCCTGAGTTGTACTTGTCATTGCAAATGCCATCCACTACCAAATTTGTGCAAATTTTGGACTTGTCAGCAACCGGACTAAGATGAGGAGGAAGGTCTCCTCATGGATCGAGAAGCTGCCCTTCTGCAACTGCCAGGTTTAAGTGAATGCATGTCATGGCAAAGTGAAAATCGCTAATGGTTTGTGTTCTTGACGTCGGTGACCATCCATTGCTCGCCTATTGGCAGTCGACGACGAGTACATCATCGTGGGATCGGCGAACATCAACCAGCGCTCCATGGACGGCGACCGGGACTCAGAGATCGCGACCTTGTCCAGGAACCGACCGGCGAAGGGGCAGGTGCACGGCTTCCGGGTCGCTCTGTGGCAGGAGCACCTCAGCCCGGCGGCAGCGGCGGCTGACGCTGCGGGCGACCTCCTCGAGCCGTCGAGCTTGGCTTGCGTGCAGGATGAACCAGGTTGCGCAGCAGCATTGGAACATCTTCGCGGACGACACGTTCCAGGGTGACCTCCCGGGCCACCTCATGGCGTACCCCGTCGGCATGGGCGACGACGGCGAGCTCCTGGAGACGACTTTGCCCTGCTTCCCGGACACCAAGGCGAGGGTGTTCGGCAACAAGTCCGGGGTCCTCCCGCCCATCTTCACGACCTGATTGATTTTATCCACCGTGATCTGCAACTTAAGAGCGGAAGTACTGAAATTGCTCATTGCTGCGTGGTTGCTCAAGTGAGAAGTGACAAGCCTGCTGTAAATAATATGTGATTGTATGTGTCAATAAAAGCAGAACGAAAGGAACATCTCGACCAGCGGCCCATCGCAACCTGGGTTGGGCTTCTTGCGGCACTAGAGAACAACTTAAAAAAAGGGACATCCTATCAATATTGATTCAACAGTAATGGTTATTGAAAATATATCGATACCAGCTTTTAAATTTTCACGCACGAATAACGACTGAGGAGCTAAGAATCGGTATTGATAGTTACTATCAGTGTTGGTTCTTTGTTGGAACCGACACTGATCCGGTTCCAGCTATGAATCGATATTGATAAATCAGTATCAGTGTCGGTTTCAGCCACGAATCGACACTTGTTGGGGGTAAAATAAACCAGCCTAAGGATAATAGTTGAAGATTACTATACAGGCCCCTCCGGAGGCTTGATCTCAGGATCCTCAGCCAAGGCTCAACTTTCGAAGTCATCAAGTCCCTTTACGATACCTCTTCATACCTACGAAGCCTTCCCTTAGCTTAACCGGCTCGACCTCCCAAAGGCTCAACCTCTCAAAATCCGGCCTCATGAAGCCGGGCTCCCCCCAAGACCTCGGTCTCCCGAAGCCTTAGCCTCCTGAAGCCCCAGCCTTCCGAAGTCATGCCTCTCAAAGGCTTCACCTCCCGAAGCCATGCCTCCCGAGACCCCCGTCTCCAGTTGCTTGTGCCAACTTCCCGGAGGCTACAAGATGAGTCAGCAGGTCTTAGAAAAGATCTGTCGGAAGGGGAGCACCGGTCGCGCTTTGCCTGCAAGGAAGTGACCGGTGTTAAAAGCATAGGCTAAAGGACGACGCTCTGACCCTCCAGCGTAATGGAGGCTATCCTGACATCCTTGACAGTACGGCGCCGTGCCACAATTGGCGACCGGCTCGCGGCCTTCAGGAGGCAGGCACCATGATTGTTACTACGGTAGATATTTGTCTTCCAAATAGGTTAAAAGTAGTTATCCGGAATAAGACCCAGTAATTCGGTCAGATCCCTGATATTTGTATATTATGATAATTTATACACCAAGCTACGCATGACCCTATAAATAGGGAGCTATGGTCGCCTTGGAGAAGGAGAAGAACAAGAGAAGAACAAAAAGAGAACGAGCAAGATAGCAAAAAAGATACAAAGATGAAAACACATCAAGTTATGTTGTAATACTCCTCCCAAAGTGATCCATTTTTCTACCATCAATACATTCGTGGTGTTTTTTCCTCTTAAACTTTTGTCTCTAAACTTGAGTCTACTCTTTAGAAGAAACTCTCATCGTACTTGCTGGAACAAGACGAACTCTTGCTCCAACAACACGAATACATCAGTATCGTTTCTAGCTATGAACTGTCACTGGTAGTTAGAATCAGTGTCAGTTTTAGCTATGAACCGTTACTGATAATTACTATTATCACAGTATATCTTAAAAAATTTATAACTTTTTATACAAAGTTGGATGCGGAAAACTTTATATGAAAAATATAGTTCTCGATGAGATCTACAACTTTAAAAGTTAATTTTTTTTTAACTTGTGGTCATTGAAGTGCTCAAATAATCATAACAAAATTCCAACCGACCAACATAGTCGATTGATAGTTTATCTTAAAAAAATTATATCTTTTTCGTACAAAGTCGGATGAAAAAAAACTTTATATAATATTATAGTACTTAACGAGATCATGATTTTCCTATCCTCAAGGAGAAAGTAAAGGCCCTTCCCCCTTTAGAAGGTCGTGGGTGAGTACAACTTCGTAGTTGATAATTTTTTCATTTAAGATCATTTAGATGTTTAAATAGGCATTCACATAATCGATCAGAAAAGGATTTATTTTGGTATAAACTCACAGACGAGCGATAGCTGAGATGGTTAGAAACAAGAGCTAAGATGGTTAGAGGGGTCGTGCGCGCACCTGCTGCGAGGTCGTGAGTTTGAGTCGTGGTTGCCATATGCGAGTAAAAATCATATGCCTTGCGAATGTTTGGGCTCAATCGGATGAGTAGTGACTGGTCGGATACCTCTGGTCAAAAAATATTTTTTTTTACTTTTTCTATAAAAAAAAACGTTGAATCGAGAACCGACTATCAGTGCCGGTTAGAGCTACCAACTGGTATTGATAGGGTTTTTATATCGACTTCAGACTCGATACTGATAGTCAGTAACTATCAGTACCATGTAATCAATAACGATTTAAAATCCACCGCTAATGATAATTTTAAACCATCACTAATGGAGTGTTCTTTTGTCGTGGGGTAAACTAACAAAAGGAATGTCTTCTAGAAAGAAAAGAAAAGAATGTCACGGTGGTCTACCTTTGCCGTTCCTTGTGCCTTCCATCCAGATCGGCACGCGAGACAGGCGGCCCACGCGGCAAGGCGCATGACAGTAGCGAAGGCACGGAAGCAAGCGTGCCGTGCGCCGGAGCCGCTGCTGATGCTGCCGCTCGTCGCATGCAAAAAGCTGCCGCTGGCCATCCATCTGGCTGCGCACTCGCCGTCCCAGCACTTGGGGTGCAGCGCGGGGGAAATCACACGCCTAATAACCTCCCGCAGCCTTTGCCTCGCAGCCGCGGGATCCTCTACGACGCCGTCCAACAAACACCACGAGAATCCGCCTCAGGGCCGGCGCGGAGGACACGGATCTGGCGCAGACCGCAGCCGCCCGAGCTCGGCTCCCATGGTGCCAGGCACGAGCGAGCGACGAGCCACCCAGCGCCGACTGATCGGCGGCCTTCCATTCCATGGCTCCCTCCGGTTTGGTCCCCACCACTCTCAAGCCAAAGCAGGCAGGCAGGCTCCATTACTCATGCCCGTTGCTACGCCCCCACGCGTGCCCGCGCCCACTCGGAATCGGATCCTCCGCGCTCCTGACTTCCCGTCCCAGAAAACAGAACACCTACGGTTACAGAGAAGTGAAATGTCGCGGTCGGAACGGACGAGTGATGGAAAGAGATTCAACAAAGCTCAGACTCTTCTTCCAGCCTAGCACCCTCCAAACAATCATCACAAACAGGACAGGAGAAGATGCACACTTGAACAAGACTCCAACAGGAAAATCCTGCTCGGGATATTTCATTGCTGGACGTTCTGCATGCGCACACAAAACCGTGCGCATTTCCAGTTGCATAGATGTAACTATGAAAGGAAACGGAGTACAATAATACCGTCGTACATACTGTACATGAAAGGCCATTATTGGGGTCCCAACCCCCAACCAGAGTATCATTACAACGCGTATAAAGTAGTAGCAAAGCAAACACACCAACATACATATATCGAAGCATACATATCTATGTAGCTGAAAGAAATCGTGAGATGATGAAAGGTGCAACGGTGTTGAACTCCACATCAGGCACAGAACACTTTGTTGGGCCGGTTGGACCCCCATGAACACACCACCACACACCAACCTAACCTCGAGCCATCTCCCTTTGGTAGTTTGGTCAAAAGCCATGGACGCAAACAGCACAACACTGCGCTTTGCATGGAATGGACTCCTTTCCTCGTTTGGTTTGGACCACACTCAGCAAAGTTCGTTGTACATTTGAATTGCTTATTGCACTATCAACACCATGAGGGCCTTTTGAGGAAGCTGATAGAACAGGCACCGAGGCACCGATAGGGAGAAGAGCAAAGTCCTGCGGCGGAAAGATACTGCTAAGCTAGCTAGCCGGAGGGTAGCATGGCGAGCTCGGTGGATCTTGTGGCCTCCAGTGTCCTCAGTACTTCGCAATCAAGGAAAACATGCATGCCTGCTTCAACTGAAGGAGTAGTAGTGCAATGCTGCATGCTCATTGCAACCACTCAATCATTTGAGCCTTATATGTACAGGCTACGGGAAGCAAGCACCGTTAGACCTTTTCTTCTTGTGTTTCACTGCAGCGTGTCCTAAGCACCAAATTGAGCTATCCTGGTGTCTTCACCTTATTACTATTACTAGTAGTTCATATACGTAGAGAAGTAATGGCTTCAAGAGCCAAATCACAATTGTTCAGCAGCTAGAGGGAGACAGCTCCCAGCGTCTTGACCTTGAGTTTCAGATACTGCAAGTAGCAGATTGCTTCATCAAGAACAACTGTGGCATCTTTGGCGATGCCTCCAGGGACAATCTTTCTGAGTGCAGTAACAGTCTCTTGGATCCTCTCTCTTCTCCGCTCTAGATCGTTGGGGCTGTCACCATCTGCTGCTTCTCCTTCTCTCAGAGCAAACTTGTGGTCACTTTCCACTTCACCAATGCAACATGACTGTGCATCACAGTCATTGCCAAGAAGCTTCTGTTCAATGGAATGATCAGGCCTTGCTGAACTTGCAGTATCAACGACAGACCTGTCGGTGCCAGAGCTGAGTCTTCTCTTCTTTGCTGGTCGTGCAGCACCTGCGCTAGCACCAGCACTGGCCACTGACTCCACGCTCAAGGTGTCATTCTCTGCAGGAGATTGCCTGACTCTGCCGAGTTCATGCACTTTTGCGAACCCTTCATCCGAGTCGGAATCCAGGAGTGCATTAATCTCATCTGTGTTCTCATGAATTCCCTCAGTGTCTTCTGCTCCAACATCAGTTACATTAGTCTCGTTGCTACCTTGGAGCTCTGGCACAGGATCCAACGTCCCCTTGCTCAGGGGAGGAGCTGTAATAGGAGTATGATTCTCCTTCTGGTAGAAAACCAGAGATCCCTTGCGTGGTGGATATGCTGCAGACAATTCCAAACCGGGTGGCAATGTTGCGACAAATCTCGAAGGCTTTGGAAGAGGTGGCCTGTCAGCAACTGATGCTGTGAAAAATGGCACAGGTGCAGCGATTCCAGAATAGATATAGGCATGATTGTTCAGATATGTTGGCAATGCCACCAAATTGATGTTATCAAGCCCAGCATCAGGTGGATAGAGATTGTCTGCAGAGCTATCCATATTCAGTTTCCATGAAGGATTAGGCCAATGGAGCAAAGGATTAACCTTGTCCCCCATGAACAAACCACTAACAAACTGAATTACCTGATATTGCCAACAAGAAATTGAGTATTAGTATACCCATATAAAATAAAAACAAGTGGCTGCAACATGAAAGAATAATATTCTTACCAGCAGAAAGTTCAGATCAACGGGGTGTTTTCTCCCACTTGAATTGTGATTAAGAAAAAACTAAAACAGAAAGTTTATTCAGCAGAAAACGAGAGCAGAGCGAAGCTACGTCACGGGCTTGAGGAGATGGCGGAAGTACTCGGCCTGCAGCAAATATGCCAAAGCAATGTAAGGATAGTCAAGTGAAGAAAAGCAGTCCTTAACAAACAACCACATCTTTTCTCATTACCTGGCAATTTTGCAGCGGCTGGAAGCAAGCCATAACTCTCACGGCGATTCCGTTCTCATGCTTAAACACGCGGAATCTCGTCTGAGCAGCTGCTTTCCACACCATTAGTATTCCTCACCGTTCTCCTTGGAAGCTTTGGCCGAACAACCACAGCACCCAAACAGCAATGCTAGCAATCGGATGGGGAAGTTCCAAATTGCCTTCACAAACATATGAATCAGGAAGCGTGCGAAGGTCTCCGATAACCACGGAAGTGATTTACAGAATCACACGGCAGTAAAGGTTCAAGGAGATCCCTCTTTGGAACACTTCAACCAAAGGACCCAACCACCGCATGCTGCCAGGGCTCTGTGCTAGTGTCAAGTATCCAGTTCTTCTGCTTGCTTACACCAGAGTTACCTGCACGAATGGAAAATCCGGGTCTTGATGAGCTCCTTTATACGGAATGACAGAACAATCCTGACATATGAAACTGCTAATTGTGCTGGGATCAGATTTCTCCACTGCAATGTACTATTGTCTATTGAATATTTCAGCTTTTAAAAAAATAAGGTTAATTAACTGGTTTTTGATCACCAATGTTCAATCAATGCAGCCTCAAATTGACGAGACAACTCCAAGATCCAGGAGCCATTTGAGCATAACACGATTCCATATGCATCTAAACCGTTCCAGGTGACACAGAAACGATCAGCTAGAGCAAAGTTTACACCAGAACAGCGAAAAAAATGGAGAAATGTTGAGGCTTTGCTTTAGCACGCTTGCTCCCGTTGGACACAACACAAACAAAACCACAGATTCTTGTATATGTACACACAACGCGATCTAGCCAGAAATGGTGGGGCAAAAGCCTCCCAAGTGAGCCAAAAAATTCAGTAAATCTCAAAGGCTGATTCTAACAACAGTATACAGATCGATCTGGCCATTCAGCAGCACGAGAAATCAATCCCCAAAGGAAGCCCAAAACCGAGAAGGAGGGACGCAGACGGAGCCCAATGCCTGAAACCCACCACTTAACCACGAACACCTTGAAAATCCCAAATCAACAGGTAGTCCCAGACCATTTTTAACGACGCCATCGGCGAATTTGGGCCCCGAAACTAGCACTAGCCGACGACACCGCGCCATGATAACCCTCTCCCAAAACCCACACGGGCAGGGCACTCACCAGATCGAGCGTGGCGAGGGAAGGAGCGGCGGGGACACGACGGAGGAGGAGGGTTACTGAAGGGGGAGGAGGCAACCGAGGGGAGACCACGCTGCACGCGCGAGGAGGAGATGGGATTGCGAGGAGGAGCAGTGCGCGCCTCGGAGCAGGTGTGGCTGGGCACAGAGAGAGAGAGAGGTAGGTTGGGGGAGGCATGGCAAGCATGTGGACTCTTATGGGCGGCCTCTGACCGAAATGCCCCCGTCGCGTGCACTAACACGGTTCTTTTGGTTTGGTGACGGTGGCTACGGTGGAAATTAATTAATCTAAGTTTGAATCTTTTTAAATTTAACTAATAATATTAGGTTTTTTAAAAATGGTTTAATTTGAAAAAGTAGTGTTATTGATTGAATTAAAGAGAATTGATAAGTACCATTAGATTAATTGATTTGCATGGTAGCTACCAGCGGCTAAAAATCATCCGTCAAATTTAGAAAACCTATATAGGAGAGAGACTTGAACCTTTGGTTATAAATGGTTAATCCACTCGTTGGCAGCGTTGATAAAATCATGCCAGTTAGGAGTGTCTTTCCTTTATCCGTTCATTTCAACCCAAGTGCACATTTGAGTTATCTTCATCTCTCAACAAATGTAAGTATGAGGTCGAGTATAAGTAATCAACCTTATATGACGTTGGTTATCGACAAGAGAGTATCGTTTCATGGCAGCATATTATAACTGTTTAGGCTCTATTCCTTGTTTTGGACGTCTCAGCAAAGTCGTTTTTCGGGCATGCTACTAAGTGTTGACCGTTTAAATCCCAATTGGTTGATGGTTAAGAGAGCTAGTCAAATTATTGTTGAAGCTAGTCCATTATTCATGGTTGAAACATTCATTACAAAGTAATTTATGAAAAGAAATTCATGTATATGTACTATCTATTATACGTATGACGTATATATAGCTTAAAATTATAGACAAAACTATACATATATAAAGTTGGTGAATTTATATTATATATATGCACACTAGATGTGCTCAATATAAACTTGGGGCACGATGGGCTGGTCATCATTTTTTTTATTCTTAAAGATAAAGAGTGGGAAAGATGCCTTTGCTTTTTGTCACTCGAGGAGGCTAAGTATATTTGTTTATTGGGGGTGAATAGCTAGGTTTTGTGGTGCTACTCCTACTAGCCAGTAGGATACGCACGCACCATGACATGAAGTCAGAGGCAAGTTTTTCTCGAGCGGCACTAAACCATCGGCACGCGCAATGCCCGCAACATGGATGGATACCTGGATAGGTTGACGAGTTTGCAATACTCGCAACATCAATGGATACCTGGTTAGGTTGATGAGTTCGTAATACTCATAACATCTTTCAAAAATTAATATGATAAGTTAATTAGGAAAATTTTTAACATTGATGATCCATTTGTATCTTCTATAAAAAAAAAGTTGGAGTGATGGTTGTTATATACGATAGCAGCCAACAACGCTCCTGTTTTTCCGAACTATTTGGTGAGTTGTAAATAAAACTAGAAGAACTTAACATGACATTAATATTGGTATTGTAGTCTTCTAAATAATCACTTGATGGTTAAAAAATAGAAGGTTTTAGATCTGAACAAATATAAACTTAATGCATCATATACTGAACATATTTAATTTCAGAACAAGTAATTACAAATTAATTTGTAATTATATTTGCCAATAACATAAAAAGTATTCTGTGACAAACATGAAAAGTTATAATTTCTTCTCTAAACTATTCAGATTATAATGAACATCGAATTCAATATAATCTGAAGTATTTAGAGAAGATAGCAATTTCAGGTCTTCTTGCTCGCTAGCAATATATTGAACATATTTAATTCCAGAACAAGTATTCATTTGTAAAACATAATTAAAACGTTCATTCACAAGTTATGATTGTGATATAAATAAAGCATTACCACATAACTCTTCTTTATCACAGGAAACAAAAAACAAATCATCTTTTCACATAGATAAATCAAGAATTAGTTCTAGATATATTCTCAATTAAAATCAGCAGAAGGCTAGTGAAAGGTTAGTGACAATAGAAGGCAAAGAGCTAGATATATTCTCAATTGAAACTAATGCATCTGTGCACTTCAAGTCATTGCATGGTAGCTCATTATCATAAATTTCAGCAAGATCGGATTTAGTGGTAAACATAACACATCCTTGTAGATTTTCAGTCGGACAAATAGAAGTAAATGATGACTTGACGGTCATATCATTCTCTCCCCTTTAAAGCAAAGTTGTCCTCAGCTTTGAACAAATATCAAATACTTCTTTCCTCCTGTTCACAACAAGGTTTTGCTATTCGTATTCTCCTGATAATATTCTCCTATAGATCTATTGTCTTGATTTCAATGATGTACTTTCTTATACAAGTCACGTTTAAAAGAGGGTGAAACAAATTTATTATGCATAGCAATCTTTAAGGCATCCCATATTGTAGGCGATAACCCTTCCTTGCATACCCTATTCCACCAGTTGATGGAAAAACCTTTAAGTTCACTAGTGGCTCGTCTAACTCTATGCACTTCGAGAACTGGATGAGCATTAAACTTCTGTTGGACAGTTATCTCCCAATCTAAATAGTTTTCAGTATCATATGCACCCACAAAAGATGATATAGTAAATTTAACCTTAGCAAAAGGATCATTATTAAAACGTAGGTTATGTTACTGAAAATTATTACCTCTCATACCTTGACAGTTGAAGTTTAATCAGTCTTATAGTCGTGCATCAAAGACATCTTATTCTTGTCCCAAAATTTCATCATCGGCGATGGACTCGTCATATTCATGGGCTACAACATGAGGGTCCATACAGCCATTGATCGATGTTTGACTGACTAACCGATCGAAACATGTATTGAGCATTACAATATTATCGTTGAGTTGTTGCAACATAGTATTTGTTTCCACAAGCTTCTTATCAATGGTGCCATTAAAAGAATGGTGGCGCTTATCCAACAACATTGTGAATTCTTCCCTCAAAACCACTTTTGCATATCTGATGCTTCACCTGTTATGGTTAATAGTAAACTGAAGACAAAAAAAGATATTTATCCCTATCAACTACTAGGTGGTGGAGATTGAGGTGGAATCACACACTCTTAAGCATCTTACCATGTTCTTGCAAGTGTTCTTACCAATCACAACAGGTGACACAATTAGTGACTGGTTCATGATATTTTATCGGGGGCGAGTGAGGCGGTTGCAAGAGGAGAACTGTTCTGATCGAGAGAAGGTAAAGCTCGGTAAGGCAATACTTAGTAGTAAAGAATATCAATAATTGAAATTAGATTAGCAAAGCTGAATAAAAATCCACAGTATTTGTCACAGTTGCTGGTCCAACACATTCCTAGAACTAGCTTAACCAAGCCAAATAAAATAGGGTAGAAATAAGCACAATGAAACAAAATTCATAATGCTACTGAATTCTCTTTCTTTCTTTCTTATTTTTTGGCACTCTTTCTGTTTTTTTATTTCTTTCTCTCTTTTTTGAAATCGAGTGGATAGTCGAAACTGAAAGGATGGTCGAATACGACTAGGTGGTCAAATTCATGCTCAATTTCTTTTCTCTTATTTTCAGCAATTTCTTTTTCACATTTCACAATTTTAGCAGGGGTTAAAGGTAGAAAAATTATTTTCTTTCCTTTATGTATAAGGGTGTACTTATTACTTCTACCATGATGTGTTACATCAATATCAAACTCTCATGATCGTCCTAACAAAAGTAGGCATGCTTACATGAGAACTACGTCAAAATCAGTACAATCATGGTATGAACCAATAGAAAAATATACCATAGATGTTTGTATGAACTTCACCTTACCAATGTTGTTGAACCATTAAATATAGTAAGGATTTGGATGGGTTCTTGTTGGTAAGGCAAGCTTCTCGAGTAGATTTGAACTTACCAAGTTGTTACAGCTTCAACCATCGATAACGACTAGAACACGGTAATCCTTGACTATGAGGAACATCTAAAATAAATTGTGGATCATGACTTGTAAGCCCGGAATGACCCCCCTGCATCGCTTGCTCTGGCGACACGGGGGTGACACCAACCACATTCTAACTCCGTCCCCTATCTAGCTAACTCCGGCCGTCGGTGGCAGCGGGTAGACGCCGGCAGCGACTACCCAAATCTGTGGCGTGTTTCCTCTCTTCCCTCTCTCCCTCTGCTCTTCCCTTCCCTTTCTTCCCCCACCCCCACTGGTCGTTCACTGTGGCGACAGATTCAGCTGCCCTTGTCTTCGGTTGGCTAGATCCGGGTGTCCCAAGGCCAGATCCGCTATTGGCGGTGCTACCGCTCTCTAGGGCCCGGTGGTGATGTGTGGGCGCTGCTCGAGCGTTTCTAGTCAGGCATCGCATGTCTAGGGTAGCTCGTCGCCGGATCTGCTTCCCTCCGATTCTCTGCTGGTCGTCGACCTCGGTTGGCCACCTCCAGGTCGGATGGCTAGGACGGTAGGCTCGGCGGGGGGGCTGGCAGGCTATGTAGCCATGGGGCCTCCGGGGTGCCGCCGTTGGTGGGCTACTCCGGCTCTTCCCCCAGCCTACTGGCCTTACCACATCGTGCTTTTGGCCAGGTCGTCAGTGGCCCCCTTTGCTCCTTACGGTGGCAGGCTGTCATTTATGATGATGTTGGTGCTACCCTGGCAGCCATGTTCTGCGTTGCTGTGGATCGAGTCTTCGCCTCCAGTCATCTATCTAGCAGATGCTTTGTGCTTTTGTGCTGCTGATTGTATTTGCAGGGTCCGATTGACCCGTCGAGCCTTGTCTTCGATGGATTGTGCCTTGGTTTGGGGGAACTAAGGGCGAAATCCCTGGCAGGCATCTTGCCTTGTCGACGGCGGTGGCACTCATGGGCGTTATAACCTCCCTGGAGGCGTCGTGATGATACTTCCCCTTGGGATTTCTCCGGGTGAAAACCCTGTTCAACTTTCAGATGAGCGACAACAATACCTTTACCGCTACCTTCTTGAAGGCGTCGTTTCGTAGAATCCCTCGATTCTTTGGTGTTACAATTGGCGGCACTCCCTGTAGAGCAGTCCTTCCTCTGTCGTCGTTTTGGCCCCTTCATTCTACTGTTCGGCGGGGCTTCGCATCACCTTCGACTCTTCACGGCAGTTGCTATGTTCTGATTTTCCGGGACCCACCTTTGCTTGTGGTCTGGCATGGGAGCTGCTGACCATGTCGGGTAGTCAGGCATGGGAGCTTGGCTTCGCCTGTTTAGTGGTTGTGTTGTCCTGGTCGAAGTGCTAGTTGGGCATAGCGCTTGCGGTGTAGCATCGTTTGGTGGATGTTGTTTGTTGTTGGTTGCCGGATTGTAGCTACTTTCCGTTCTTTCATCATCCGCTCATTTAGGGTGGTTAGGGGTTCTTTCTTTCTTCTTTGTCTTGCGCGTGAGCTTATCTCTGCAGATTGTAATTTTCTAGAATTTTCCAAAGCCATCTATGATTTTTTGGATTTTTGGAATTTTCTAGCATTTATTTGAATTATAAAATTATTTAAAACTATTAAATAGAATTAGATAAACCTATTAAACATTATAAAACTTTATTAGAAATTAATTCCCTGATTATTATTATTTTAGAATTATTTTTACACTAGAAAACTATTTATTGCGCAATATACATCAATTATGATGTCAACACAGTAATTAAAATAATTAAAAAGAGAAACAACACTGACAGGGCTGCTGACTCGGCACTACACACTGAGGTGGCTTCATGACATGGCAGGCACGTCAAACTCAAGCGCTGACGTGGCTACCACATCACCAGTTGACTAGGATTATCAACCGAATGGGTATGGTGATGACATCTTGGCCGTTGGTTTTGGATCAGATGACTCACCTTGGTCTCCTTCGCTCTCGATGATGAGGATGGCAACTAAGAGGGCTTATGTGGTGGCGCATCATCGATGAGCAGCGAAAAGCTCGTCACTGTGCTCCAAATGCTCCAATGAGCGACGAAAAACGACCACGTGCTCATGATGAACACAGCTGGGCTACAGGTTGTCGTTGAAGGTTCATGGTTGAGGCTAGCGGTGGCGAGCGACAGCTTGAAGCTTTGGATCTCGTGGTGACGGGCTCTGGGTGACGATTTTGCCTCAACTTGATGGGTAAAAGTTGCGGGATGCTTTGAGGAGGGCGTAGGGGCGCATATTTATACATAGGAGGCTCCCTATCTCCAATTCTATTCGGATTTAAAAAGAGATAGTGGCAGTGATCCGAACTATGATTCCATTGATTCAAATGAGCTCAGACTCCTATCTCTTGGGCAAAAGCTCACGTATAGCCTCCGGATTCTTCCTCCTTTTACTCCGGAGCTTATCTCCAACGCAATCTTGCGAATTTGATTGAGGTACCGTGCGGTCGATGGTCGACCTCTCGTGCACATCTCGGGTTTGCCTCGGGCTTCAATTAAACTAATGCGGGCTTGAACTTCTAGAAGTCCTGGCGATCTTGTTTGGCGGTTGGGAGATCGATCTCTGGCTCGGACTTGGTGGTGTCCACACGGTGATGGACGGTTGATGTTGTTGCGCTAAGAAAAGAAGAGGGAGGAGAGGAGATAGTGGGCTCAGCCGGTTTGGTTGGGTGCGTCGAACAGAGAGAAGAGAGGAAGAGAAATGAGCTTTGTCCTATTTAACTCAAAAAGCTTTTCCTTTTTCCTTTTTATTTTCTATCATGTTATACACAAATATACTTGAACTTATACATCATATATACTATATATATATTCTTATATTAGCTCACATAACCAATCAATCAAACACACAATATATATACACACACACGCGCACTAGGATGGATTATTTAGTTTTGCAAAACTCTTTTATTTCCTTTGGGAATTTTTTTTAACTTGCTTGGGTTTAAGAATTTGGGCTGTTACAAAACCTACCCCTTTAAAGGAATCTCGTCCCTGAGATCCAGCCTGATCTCCAAACAAGCGAGGAAACTCTGCCTTTAGCTCTTCTTCTTGTTCCTAGGTTACTTCATCTTCAGTATGGTGACTCCACTGAACTTTGTACATATTTATGACCTTTCTTCGAGTCACTCGCTTTGCTGCTCCCAAAATCTTGACTGGGTATTCCCAATAAGTCAAATCCTCTTGTGGTTCCACTTCTTCCAGGGGTAATTGTTCCTCTAGTACTCGCAAGCACTTCTTCAGCTGCGATATATGAAACACATTGTGCACGTCTTCTAGCTTGGGTGGCAATTCCAACTGGTAAGCCACTTCTCCACGTCTGACACTCACCTCAAATGGTCCAATGTACCGGGGTGCCAACTTGCCTCTAATCTTAAAACAACGAAGTCCTCTTAGTGGCGAGACCTTGAGATACACATAATCTCCTATCTCGAAAGTTAACTCTCGCGACGGTTATCCGCATAACTCTTTTGTCTGGATTGGGTTGTCTTTAAATTTTCTCGTATTGTCTTGACTTTCCTCTGTCTTCTTGAGTATTTTTGGTCCAAACACTTGACCTTCTCCAATCTCACTCCAATGTAGAGGTGTTCAACACTTTCTTCCATATAATGTCTCGAATGGGGTCATTTGTAAGCTGGACTAATAACTGTTGTTATACGAAAAATCTGCATACGACAAGTTTTTGTCCCAACTGTTGCGATTTTGAAGAGCTCATGCTCGTAGCATATCCTCAAGTATCTGGTTTATTCTTTCTATCTATCCATCTATCTGTGGGTGGTATGTCGAGCTAAAATTCAACTTTGTGTCCAAAGATTCGTGAAGTTACCACCAAAATCTCGAGGTAAATTGTGTCCCTTGATCCGACACTATTTTCTTTGGAACTCCATGTAAACACACAATCTTGGATATATAGATCTTGGCTAACTTATCTCCTTTATAGGTCTTTTTAATCGGAATAAAATGAGCTACCTTCGTGAGACGATCCATAATGACCCATATTGAATCATAGCCTAATTGGGTATGAGGCAATCCAACTGTGAAATCCATCTCGATTACTTCTACTTTCATTCTTTTATCTTCAGAGGCTATAGCAATCTTGTTGGTTTCTGATGTTTTACTTTTACATGCTAACATACATCACACACTGCTACATACTCGGCTATTTCTCACTTCATACCAGGCCACCAATAACGATCCTTCATATCTTAGTACATCTTGGTACTACTTGGGTGAATAGAGTAAACTGACTCATGGGCTTCTCTTAAGATTGTCTCATTAAGCTCTTTCTGGTCTGGTATACAGTTGCGCTTGCCAAACCATACTATGTCTTTCTCGTTATCTAAGAATTTTAGGCCTTTGTCTGCTTTAATATTCTCTTTAATCCCTTTGATATTATCATCTTCTGTTTGTTCTTTTCGAATGTCCTCATCCAGAGTAGGTTCCACTTCAATGGTTACTGCTTCTAAATCAGTAACAAAACCTAGGTTAAGCGCTGGAATTCTTCACACAAAGTTGGTTGAGCTTCTTGTAACATAGCCATGGTACCGTATACTTTCTAACTTAACGCATCTGCAACCACGTTAGTTTTTCCCAGGTGGTAATGGATTCCCACATCGTATATTTCAAGCTCTTATGATATGTATATATCTCACATCTTTTCCCCAGGAGATAATGCCTCTATATTTTTAAAGCATGTACCACTACTGCTAATTTCAAGTCATGAGTTGGATAATTTTTCTCATGAGTCCTCAATTGTCTCAAAGCATAAGCTGCTACTTGTCCTTCTTGCATCAAAACATATTCAAGATCTTGTCGAGACGCATCACAATATATGTCGAAGTTCTTCTGGATATTCGGCAACACTAGTATTGGGGTTGTAGTTAACTTTTTCTTAAGCTTATTGAAACTTGCTTCACATGCGCTTGTCTATTCATACCTCTTTTCCTTCTTTAGTAACTCTGTGAGTGGTTTGGCTATCTTTGATAATCCTTATATGAAACGACAATACTAGTCTGCTGGACCAAGAAAACATCTAACTTCTGTAACACTAGCAGGTAGTTTTCAATTCAACACATCTTTCACCTTACTTGGGTCTACTATGACTCCTTCGACGGATAGTATATGTCCAAAAAATGGCACATCTGTTAACCAAAACTTACACTTGCTGAGCTTAGCATATAGCTGATATTCTCTAAGCTTTCCCAAGATTTTTCTTAGCTACTCTTCATGTTCTTCTTCACTCTTAGAGTAAACCAGTATGTTATCAATAAATACCATGGCAAACTTATACAGGTACTCCATGTCAACCTTATTCATGAGGTACATGAAGTAAGCTGGGGCATTAGTTAATCCAAATGACATAACCGAAAACTCGTATAATTCATACCAAGTGATGAATGTTGTCTTGGGTATATCCGATTTCTGATTCTTTAGCTGATGGTATCCCCACCTTAAGTCTATCTTTGAAAACACTCGAGCTTCGATAAGTTGGTCGAACATATGTTCGATTCTGGGTGAGGGATACTTATTTTTTAGTGTGACATCATTAAATACTCGGTAGTCTATACACATATTTTGGCTTCTATCTTTCTTTTGCACGAAGAGTACAGATGCCCCCCATGGCGAGGTACTAGGGTGAACATAACCCTTCTCTAACAGCTCTTGAATTTGCTTCTTTAGTTCGGCTAAGTCATTACTGGGCATCCTATATGGTCTCTTAGCTATAGACACTATTACAAGCACAAGATCAATTACAAACTCAATATCTCAATCTAGTGGCATACCTGGCAATTCATTTGGGAGCACATATGGAAACTCACAGACTATTCATATCTGGTCCACTGTCGATCCTTCAAGATGGTTCAGCTTGCATTCCTCTACTGATGGCGTGTCTGCCACAAACTCTATCTTGACGCCTTCTCTGTTTTTCAGGGTGACTACCCTTCTACCACACTCTATTACTCATTTGAACTTTACGATCCAATCCATTCCAAGAATCACATTGATCTCATTTAATTCTAGGACGATGAGGTTGATCGGGAACTTTACCCCTTTCATTTAAGGTTTAACTTAGGGCAGAGGAGACTGGCTCTTATTTCTCCACCAGGTGAGCTAATTAGTATCTTATATTTCAAGGTTGTTACTGACAAACTATGCTTGGCCACATAGTTAGATGTAATGAACAAATGCGAGGCTCTGGAATCAAACAAAACAGATGCAGGGACTGAGTTGACAAAGAACATACCAAGTACGACGTCAGGTGCATCCTGAGCTTCTTCTGCGGAGACGTAGATCATGTGTCCCTTCACTGGTGTTTAACTGATATATCTATATGCACACTAGGATTATTTAGTTTTACAAAACTCTTTATTTTTTTGGAAAAAGTTTTAACTTGCTTAGTTTTGAGAATTTGAGCTATTATAGCTGGGTCTAGCGATGGTCAAATTGGCGGCAACTGTGACCATATTCAGTCTAATTTAGCTAGGTAGTTGATCATGTGTTGCGGCTTAGGTCGCTATGCGGTGCTTTGGATCTAATTTAGGTAGGTGTTTTTTTTTTGCCGTAGTGCTTATGAGTTGTGATTTTAGCATGGTTTTCTCTAATTAACCGAGCTTAGTACGATTTGGTATATTTTCCCTTAATAACGAGGCACATTCTTCTCGTATGAAAAGGTAGTGCTCTGCCTTTAATTAAAAGGAGGTTCATGTCACTCGTAGGAAGAATGCAGCACTTCAGTTGGGTGAGCAGCCAGCTGTGACAAAAAAAAACACGAGAAGGAAAAAGGTTGGGTGGAAAGGTCCCCAAAGAAGCTCGCGTGCAGCCGGTTTCTCCCAGGACCATGGCCTGCCCCTGCCCTGTCCCGGAGATGCTGGGCCTGACTGCAAGAAAACAGCCACATACCTCAAGGCCCACCAAAGCCACAGAAGAGGCTCACCACTTTCTCAGGTCAGGCTCACGTGATGTCGACTCGTGTCATCGTGTGCGATGAGCCTCCCTTTTATCCTCCACCTCACCATCGAAGCATGCACCCATGCAACGCATGCCCTGCACACTTTTCCACATTGCAAGAACTCTCTCTCTCTCTCTCTGAGCATGACACTGAGCAAAAGAAAAGAAGAGAGAAGAGATGAGCGAGAGGTGAAAAAGAGAGGGTCTATGCATGCATGCCTGCCTGCCGGCCAATAAAGCCACGAGCATTTTGTATTCATGCCCCCACCGCGCATGTCCTCTTGCCATGGGGCGTGGCTGCTTTTTGGCGAGTAGCTGTGACATGGTGGCATCCATTATCTTGGAGAGTCAGTCCATCGCCGTCGCTCTGCGCTACAATTACTGTGGCATGTCATGTGGGCGATGGTCCAACTTTCGGAGGAGACTGAGCACTATATGTGCTTATGTTGTTAGATATATGGGCCTCGTTTATTATATTTAACATAAATTTCTAGTAAATTTTAAAGACTTAATTAAATATAGGTAGTGTGTATTTTTATTCTCTTCTTACTGATAGAGGTACAGAGGGACTACTTAAAAAGTTATCTCCTCCACTCATTTAACATATATGGATAAGAAGATTTGAAGAATACACACGCACGCTCATCTCACCATGGCCATAGCGGGGTGGGGTGAAGAATACGTGCACACGATACTTGCATGAATTGTCTGCTGAAATCGGGTCAAGTAGCTTGCGTAGGTGCAGCCTTTTTTTTCAGTCTTATTTTTTTGCCATGTGAGCAAACAGATATATGTGGAAATCGTGTTAATTAAGAATCCGATCGTGACATGTCTCAACCACCCAATTTTCTCTATATATACATGTTAGCCATCGCCACAAAAGACACATGTAATTAAGGTTTTGTCTATTTCTCTCTGCTACGCTGCCACAGTTAGTCTACTCTGTCTTGTTGTGTTGGCGTGCACGGGCAATCGAGAGAGTAGATCTTCGGAACCCGTCGTCCTTAAGATCTTGCACCGGGAGAGGGTGAATAAGATTTTTAGGAAGCACTCAGCGTGAGTGCTGGTATTCTGCTTCTGAGTCTCACACTGCCGATCGGTACATGCGCTATGATCCATCTCTATTTAGTCATGTTCACTATTTAGTCATTTTCACCATGCTAGGTAGTCATGTAATATTCATGTTAGTGACTGCATTTGAGTATTACATGCATAGTTCTAGGTTGAACTGTCATTATATCATATTTTTATTTATCAGTTTCTGTTTCTATCTTATTTATGAATTAAATTAAATCTAAAAATACGTGTTTATCCAACATATGTCCTGCTGCTCTGACTTATGGCTAGGTAGTATGGATACCTAATAATTCAATCCTCAACAAAATGTTTGATTAAGGGATCTCTAACTCAGGAAAGCGAATGGACTTTGAATTCAAAGTATATATCAACGCAAATACTTGAACCCCCAACCCGAATCATCACATATGATTGACAAATCTCAAACTCATAATCGTCGATACTAATTGTTTACTACCCCGAAAATTCAGCTTAAAAATCAAGACAGTTGGGACTTTGAACACATTCCAACAGGGTGCGTATGGTGGAGGAGATAGGGCTATCTTTTTTATGAAATGAGTCAATTTTTTGTTTGGTTAGATGGATGAGATGAGCTAGTTTTCTATTTAGTTAGTGAGATTAGGTGGATAGTATGAGCCAATTTTCTGTTTGGTTGGATAGATTAGATGAGTTGAGTTAATTGTGATGATTTTTTTTTGAACACCCTAATTTGTGCACATTCATATTTTAAAGCATTTGGGTGATTTTGTGTATGTTTGAATTTTTTTAATTCAAATTGTATTGAAAAGAGAATATCGCATGAAATGATAAAAATGCATATAATTGCAAAGGAACTCAATTTTTCACCAAATAAACTAGAGTTGAAAATAATTTTAGAAACTATCACACCATATGAGAGGAATATTAGTGATTTTTCCAGATTTTTAGGAATTTCTCTGAAGCCTTAAAAATTGCTTGAATTTCTTGGAGTAGCCCTCTTTGGAGATTATTATTTTGAAATCTATAAGGGATATTGAGGTGAACCCTTTTAAAATATATTCTCATAAATTATAGAACCTACAGAAAAAGTTTTATCATTTTTGGACTACAACAACCCCACTGTCGAAATAGAGAAAGAGGAAATAGAAATTTGAAAGCGAATGGGTACTGTTCATACAAACCCACTAGTCATAGGAACCAGGGGTGGGGAGTCATGGACGAGCGAATGAAGCGCACGGCCTCGTCTAGCTTTTTTTTTTAGGATCGAACGATCCGACATCTGAACGAATATTCAGTGGAGGTGGATGACCCCTGTAGCGAACATGACCCTATTAGGTCATGATTGTGATTTTGGTGATTAATGACAATATAGTCAATGTGACTAACATGTTTATCAAGAATATATGTTAATAGGTCTCATGGATGTAACACATGAAGAAGCCACTGTAGCCGAGACAAAGTTGGAGTGAATTAGATAAGTCCCAAAAAGATTTGCCTCACCGGATGGTCTGGTGCTCTGGGTGTTAAACTCATTGGAGCATATTTGACAAAGGGGAGAGTCTCAAGACCACATCGGAAGGTTCGGTGATCAGAGAAGATACACACTGAAGCATTTTGTCTAGAGAAGGTTACAGCCATTGAACTTGAAGATCAAAGCACCGAATGGTTCGGTGATCAATGGGTTGCACACAACGGACAATAAACAGTAAAAAGAGGCAGAATGAAGATTAACACATCAGATGGTTCAGTGATGAAGGCTGTGCACGCCGAAGCATTATTTTCAGAGAGGGTTGCATTGGCTCGGTTGGCTGAAGTCAACTCACCGGATAGTCCGGTGATGAAGTGATGTGCACTTGATGCATACACTAGAGTAATTTACACAAAGAAGAAAAAAAATGCTCAGATAGCTCAGGATAACTCACCGGATAGTCCGGTGATGGAGATGAAGTATACACCGGAGTGTACAATATTCACAGAGGCTTGAATGAGGTTCCAACGGCTAGTTTGTGAGAGTGTACTCTCCGGATGATCCAGTGTTAGTGAAAGTGATCTAGGCCTCCCTATGTGGGTTTTGGCTAATTGATGACAAATAATTAAGGGATTAATGGGTTTGCTGAAGTTATGAACATGTTTTAAGGCCCTTTAGATAAGTTAAGAGACGTTGGCGTCCCTCAAAAAGAAAAGAGAAGCGACATGTAGTTACTCAATATGCCTTAATTAATATTATTTTGAATTTGACTTCAAGATAACTGTACTATCAAGAGGGATACATGTTGATAGTCTTGAAGGTGTCTCAGTTCTCAAAGTGTCCTTTTAGAACTGAAAGTTGAGAGACACAATCACTTACGGATACCGGGAAAAAGGCTTTTGTTGTCTGAGCCCGGAGTCTTCGGGTTAGCCCGGATACTATGGACTCTGATCAGTAGGTCGGAGTCTTCGGGTGAAACTCCAGCAGAGAGTCTCAGTTTAAGCTTGAGAGCTCAACCCGGAGTCTCCGGGTTAGCCCGGATACTCCAGAGTCTGGTATGTGGCCGGAGTCTCCGGGTGAGACTCCGAGCCAGAGTCTCGGGTGGGCTTTAAGTGCTTAACCTGTAGTCTCTAGGTTGGCCCGAATACTCCCGGTTCTTCTGTTTCCAGACCCTCCGTGCAGGCTCCAGATAGTGGTTCTGTCTGTGTGCTCATGTATTACCCGGAGTCTCCGGGTGAACCCGGATACTCCGGGTCTGTACAAAATGCACAATAACGGCTAGTTTTTTGAAGTGGGCTATAAATACCCCTCACCCCCTCCTTCATTTGTTGTTGAACCACTCGTGGACAAACTCACTTAAAGCCATTCAATAGCTCTCCTAACTCATCTAGAGCTTCGATTCTTGCAAGATTGGGAGATTGGAGTTTGGGAAGTAAGATTGAGTGTTAGAGAGCTAAAATCTATTCTTGAGCACTTGAGGTTATCGTCAAGCTTTCGATTTGCATTCTTTACTCTTGGAGCTTTGAGTTCCTAGATGGCAAGACGTCACCCAGAGAGCACCTAAGCTTGTGGAGTGCTCCAAGAAGTTTGTTTTACCCTTTGATTTGAGTAAGAACCCTAACTTGATCTTTGTGGTTGTTTGAGTGAGGAAAGGGTTGAGAGAGACCTGACTCTTTGTGAGCTCCTCAACGGAGACGTAGGCACTTCTTTGTGAGGTGGCCAAACTTCGGGAATAAATCCTTATCTCCTTTACTTTATTGCACATTCACTTGTTCTAGTTGATTTTTGGGGATTTTCCCGATCTTCTTGCTTGTGTGCGTGTCACTGTAGGTTGTTGGTGATAAGTTATTCAGGCATCTCTTAGAATCTGTGGTAACTTATAGACTCATTTAGATTTGCTCAAAAGTTCATAAGTTTCGATTTCCTGTTTCATTCGGATTATTTGGGTAAGCCCGGAGTATCCGGGTTCTGTATAACATGGAGTCTCTAGATTGACCCGAAGTATTCGGATTTAGTAAGCCGCTGTGAAGTTTTAAATTTCAGAAAACGCCTATTCACCTCCCCTCTAGACGAAATCATGTACATTTCAATTGGTATCAGAGCCTAACCTCCTACAAGGCTTCATCGCTTGGAGGATTTAAATATGTCGGCATCCGGGGAGAAGAGCCCGAAGGGTTCAAAGGATGAAACTTCTGGTGATGGCTCAAGGAGGCCCATCGATTCGGGCGATGCTTCAACAACAAGTGGCTCCAAAGATAGAAGGGGAGTCAAAGTTGGTTTTGATTATAGTAAATTAAATTCTCCTTCTAACAACTTTATCTCCGTGCCTCCAGGCATGCACCGTTCTTTGATGGCACACATTACGCCGCTTGGAGGCACAAGATGAAGATGCATCTAATCTCACTCCATCCGAGCATTTGGAAGATTGTGTGTTTAGATCTCGATATTCTAGCGGAAGACATCGAACTCACATCAGAATAAGAATAAGCAATTCATCGAAATGCTCAAGCTATAAGTGTTCTTCTTAGTGCCTTGAGCCCCGAGGAATTCAACAAAGTGGATGGACTTGAGGAAGCTAAAGCAATATGGGACATACTCCAAATCTCACATGAAGGCACCACAAGTGTGAGGGAACAAAAATCAAGTTGCTTGAAGGCAAGTTGGGAGGATTTGTGATGAAAGATGACAAAACCCCGAAGCTATGTATGACCATATGATGGTGCTAGTGAACAAAATTAGAGGACTTGGAAGTGAAGAGCTTGATGATCATAAGGTGGTGAAGAGATTGCTTAGAGCCTTTGCACCAAGAAACTCCACCTTAGTCACACCCATACGAGAGAGAAGAGATTACAAGAGGCTCACACCAAGTGATGTACTTGGGAGGATTCTTGCTCATGAGCTTATGGAGGAGGAAACAAATGAAGTCAAAAATCTTATCAAGCAAAATCCACCTCTAAGAACAAAGAAGTTGCATTCAAGACAAGCAAGAGCAAGCAAATTGAAGAATCAAGCTCAAGTGAAGATGAGAACTCGGATGATGAAGAAATAGCCTTCTTTGTAAGAAAATTCAAGAAATTCATGAAGAAGGGTGGCTATAGCAAGTACAAGAGGGATATGCCTAAAAGAAGAACGTCCAAGAGGGCTTTTTATGAGTGTGGTGAAGTTGGCCACTTTATTGTCGATTGTCCGAACAAGAAGAAGAGCAAGGACAAGGATGAGAAGAAGAACAAGCCTTTCAAGAAGGATAAATACAAGACCCACAAGAAGAATTACTCGGGTCAAGCTCACATTGGAGAGGAGTGGGATTCCAACTCCGACTTCGACTCCGATGATGAAGGAGTCGACACCATTGACATCCACCCCTCTACACCAACAAAGTCACTTTTTAGAGACATGAGCGACGATGACACTCCCAAGTGTCTCATGGCGAAAGAGCGTAAGGTAAAATCACAACTCAAACTCCTAGATAGTGATAGTAATAGCGATAGTGGTTGTGAAAGCATGCTTAAAGGTTTAAGTAAAAATGTTATGTCTAAAATGAAAGAGCTAATGGAAACAATAGAGAGTGACGAGGAGACCCTTGTGAAGCAAGGAGACTTGCTCATCCTTGAAAAGGAGAGAAACATTGAACTCAAGGAGATCCTTGCTAAAGAAAAGGAGAAAGTTAAGAAATCGACCAATGATCTTAATTTGGCTAATGCCTCAATTGCTAGTCTTGAGAGTAGCAATTTTACACTTAAGGAGAAATTTTCATGTTTGGAGGAAACTCATAAAACTCTTGAAATGCAAATTCATACCCTCAAGAATAGCACTCCCACTTCTAATGATGCAACCTTACTCTCTAAAGCTTCTACTAGCAATGGTCTCTCTCGTTGTTACAATGTTGATATAAATGCTTGTTCCATTAATGTTGAATCTTTGCAAGCCTTAAAAAAGAAAATGAGAGGCTAAATGCCTTAGTTAAGTATGGGTGCATCAAAATATACAAATCCAATGATACACTATACAAAAATATTGAGGCCAAGGATAACAAGAAAAAGATAGGGCTTGGCTTTGATATGCATACAAGCAAGCTACGTGAGCGTGTGATGATCAATGGCAAGGAGTACCTCAGGTTCATCAAGGGAGGCAAACAAGATTATCACATCGCTCAAGCAAAGCAACCTAAGAGCCATGCTCCACAATCTACCTTTTATGCTTCTTATGTGCTTAAGAGAAACTAACATGGTAAAGTGGTTGCTCTTTATATTGGTGCCCGCACAAAGGACCGTGTTGTGAAAAGGAATGTGTGGGTACCAAAAGTGCTTGTGACTAACATTAAAGGACCCAAACAAATTTGGATACCTAAAACAAAGGCTTAAAATTGTTTTGTAGGCATACTCCTCTGGTGGATCAAGTTGGGTGCTTGATAGTGGTTGCATAAATCATATGACTAGAGAAAAGAGTATGTTCTCATCATTTGAAGAGGATGGAGGACCACATGAAAATATCATTTTTGGTGATGATGGAAAAGGAGAGGTAATTGGACTAGGTAAAATTGCTATTTTCAATGATCATTCTATTTGAAATGTTTTGCTAGTTAAATCTATTAGTTACAATCTGTTGTCTGTATCACAACTTTATGAAATGGGCTATAATTATCTTTTTACTAATGAGGGTGTGACCATCTCTAGAAGAGATGACGCCTCAATAGCTTTCACCGGTAGGTTGAAGGGTAAACTTTATCTTGTTGATTTTTCAACGGATGAAGTGAGACCTAAAACTTGCTTGATTGCTAAGTCTAACATGGGTTAGCTATAGCATCGCCAACTAGCACATGTTGGCATTAAAAATTTGTCTAAACTTCTAAAGGGGGAGCACATCCTAAGAGTAACAAATATTTCCTTTGAGAAAGATAGAATTTGTAGTGCTTGTCAAGCGGAAAAGCAAATTGGAGCTCCTCACCCCACCAAGAATGTGATGACGACCACAAGAGCATTGGAACTCCTTTACATGGATTTATTTGGACCAATCGCCTACATAAGCATTGGTGGTAACAAATATGGTTTGGTTATTGTTGATGATTATTCTCGTTTCACTTGGGTATTCTTTTTACATGATAAGAGTGAAACACAAGCCATATTCAAGAAATTTGTGAGAAGAGCTCAAAATGAATTTGATGTGAAGATCAAGAGGATGAGAAGTGACAATAGAAGTGAATTCAAAAATACACAAGTTGAATAATTCCTTGACGAAGAAGGGATCAAACATGAGTTCTCAGTACCCTACTCCCCTCAACAAAATGGAGTTATCGAGAGGAAGAATAGGACTCTCATAGAGTCGGCAAGTTTAATGCTTGATGAGTACAAGATCTCGGATCAATTTTGGACGGAGGCCGTCAACACCGCATGCCATGCTATCAACCGGCTATATCTTCACAAGATTTTGAAGAAGACCGCCTACGAGCTTCTAACCGGTAACAAGCCTAATGTATCCTACTTTAGTGTCTTTGGTAGAAAATGCTTTATTCTAAATAAAAAGACCAAAAGTTCCAAATTTGCTCCTAAAGTAGATGAAGGCTTTATGCTTGGTTATGGATCAAATGCCTACGCCTACCACGTCTTCAACAAAACCTCCGGTTGTGTTGGAATCGTGCGTGACGTGACATTTGATGAATCTAACGGCTTCTAAGTGGAGCAAGTTGATCCTAATATTTTAGGTGATGAAGAAATTTCAAGCGAAACAATCAAGATGATGGTAATTGGTGAAATCAAGCCTCAAGAGCCCTAAGAGCAACAAATGGATAATAATGATCAAGCTCAACCATCTTCATCAACTCAAGTGGAGCCATCAACATCAACTCAAGATCAAGATCAAGTTAGTGATGACTCTAACAAGTTCCTTGATAATGATGAAGTGGAAGATATTCAACCTCAATCCTAAGTGCCACTTCCAAGAGTTCATCAAAGTATCCGAAGAGATCACCCGGTGAATAATATCCTTGGTGATATACAAAAGGGGGTAACTACTCGTTCTAGAATTGTAAATTTTTGTGAATATTACTCTTTTATTTCCTCTTTGGAACCATTGAAGGTAGAAGAAGCACTTGGTGATCCGGATTGGGTGATGGCCATGCAAGAAGAGCTTAATAACTTCAAAAGAAATGAAGTATGTTCATTAGTGGAAAGACCCAATCAAAACGTGATTGGCACCAAATGCGTCTTTCACAACAAGCAAGATGAGAACGGGATTGTGACAAGAAGCAAGACAAAGTTAGTTGCTCAAGGCTTCACACAAATCGAAGGTTTAGATTTTGGTGAGACTTATGCTCCCGTAGATAGTCTTGAGTCTATTCGAATATTACTTGCGTATGCTACTCAGCATGATTTCAAGTTATATCAATTGGATGTGAAGAGTGCCTTTCTAAATGGACTAATCTCCGAATTGGTGTATGTGGAGCAACCACCCGGATTTAAAGATCCCATGTATCCTCATCATATTTATAAACTCCATAAGGTGCTCTACGGGCTTAAGCAAGCACCTAGAGCATGGTATGAATGCCTTAAGGATTTTATTGTCAAAAAAGACTTTGAAATAGGCAAAGATGATTCTACTCTCTTCACTAAGAATATTGATAATGATTTATTTGTTTTCCAAATATATGTCGATGACATTATATTTGGTTCTACTAATAAAAGTTTTTTGTGAAGAATTTAGTAGGATCATGACCAAGAGATTTGAGATGTCAATGATGGGAGAGTTGAAGTTATTACTAGGATTTCAAATCAAACAAATTAAGGAAGGGACTTTCATATATCAAACCAAGTATATCAAAGACACATGGAGAATACCAAACCCATCAAAACTCCTATGCAAGCTAATGGACATCTTGATCTCAATGATGATGGTAAGGCTGTTGATCAAAAGGTATATCGCTCCATGATTGATTTTTTACTTTACCTTTGTGCATCTAGGCCAGATATTATGCTTAGTGTGTGCATATGTGTAAGATTTCAAGCCACTCCAAAAGAGTGCCAATTAGTGGCCGTACCTTGGCCTTTTCGGCTATTCAGATTCTGATTATGTCGGTTGCAAAATGGAGAGGAAGAGCACCTCGGGGACTTACCAATTCTTGGGTAGGTCCTTGGTGTCTTGGTCTTCAAAGAAACAAAATTCTGTAGCCCTATCCACCACTGAAGTCGAATATGTTGACACGGGTACTTGTTGTGCTCAACTTCTTTGGATGAGACAAACCTTGAGAGATTATGGCTATAATATGACCAAAGTCCTACTACTTTGTGTGACAATGAGAGTGCCATCAAAATAGCCAACAATCCTGTGCAACACTCAAGAACAAAGCACATAGACATCCGTCACCATTTCCAGAGAGATCACTCAACCAAAGGGGATATCGATATTCGCCATGTGAGAACCCAAAAACAACTAGCCGATATCCTCACAAAGCCACTAGATGAGCAAAGGTTTTGCGAGTTGAGAAATGAGTTAAATATCCTCGATTCTCGCAACATGGCTTGATATGTTGCATGCAATTGACTGTTCTAGTTTTATAGTTTTTGTAGCTAGAACTTTGCAAAAATCTCTTTGATTGCTATTTTAAAAAATTATTTGATTATTTGATCTTTTGATCATATCTTGCTACATGTGATCATAGTTATGTAATGTTGTTTGTTGGTGATCACAAGTGGTAAAAAGATCTTATATATCCAACAATCCTTCTCCCGAAATTCCCCATCGAATCTCAGCTCAAAATTCTATCTCTCTCGAGTTCTAGTACCCGGAGATTCTGGTCTAACCCGGAGTGTCTGGATTCTGGACGTCCTCTGTGATCTGCTGGTTCTGTTGAGTTGACAGAACCCGGAGTCTCCATGTTCACCCGGATACTCCGAGCTCTGTCACTCAACCTGGAGGGTCCAGGTCACCCTCCAGGAAGAAGTCTCGGTCTGTCTTCAAACTCCAACTCGGAGTCTCCGGGTCCGACCGGAGTTCCGGGTTACCCAGGCTTTTTTATCTCCCTGAGCAATTCCCTTCTCATTCTAGCTCTCCATTTTCTCTTTCACCCCTCTCACCGTGGAAAGGCCCCTCCGGTGATCTCAAGTGTTCACCAAGGGTTTTGGGAGTTCTTCATCAAGTCAACTTCATCCCTAGGTCGGATCCTCCTACCCTCCCTCCGGATCAACCGTCAGTGCATTGTTTGCCCTAAAAAGGTATCTCAAGAGCAATTCAATCGATCTCTCAATATTTTGATCTAGAGTCAGATTCCTTTGGTAGATATGTTCCATATCCTTCCTAGAAACACATACTCCAAGGTTGTTGCAATGCTATGGTTGAATCTCTCAATCCCTAACATGTTGCCCCGGAGTCGGGCTACCCGAATACTCCGGGTTGTCCAGCTTCTGCCAGTCAGCTTTGTTTATCAATTCCTTCTTTTTCAATCCTTCTCGCATCTCAAATATCCCCTTCTTGTGTATCTCAGGACTTGTTGAGATGGGACGAGACAAGGGTAATGGTTATCAAAGGAGAACAAAAGCTAAGTTTGATCCGCAAGCTCAACCTCCTCTAGCAAACAGAGGGTAGCGGCAGTAGCAATGGAAATGGTAGTGGGCATGGTCGCTCTCACACGGTCGTTCAGAAGGTGCCAGCTTCATTAGCAGGCATTCACATTCATGAGACAATTCCAACAAGAAATGCAGCTTGTGGCAGAACGAAGATGCAAGCAATGAGAGGAAGAGGAAGGGGTGCAACAGGAGAGAGAGGCAACGGAAAAGCTATCCCTTCTGGGTTATGGGCTCAAGGGCAAGAAGAGAGTGAAGAAGAGGAAAGTCCTATGATGGGTCCTTTGAAGCTTTACCGGCCTCTCAGGATACATACAACAAATGATATGCCCAAACAAGTTGTGAACTACATGAAAAGGGCAAACAAAGTACAGAAGGAAAGATATGAGGATCCGTTTGAATATGTGAAGAATGTGGCTGATCATTGCTTTTAGAGTGATTTCCAAGCGGATTTTTATGAAAATGTGATCCTCAACAAGAAGAAGCCGATAACTCGTATGCAATGGATTGATTGGGATTATATGGCTAGCAAGGATGATCCCACATTCAATGAAGTCATCTCAGCTTGTGAGCACAAGAGGATCAAATACATCTTGGGTCTTAAGTATGACTGGAGTGAGGAGGTGATTGCTTAATTTTATGTAACACTCTGGTATGATCGTAAGGAAAATCAATCTATGTTTTGGACAATCGAGGGAAAGAAATATGAGATTTCATATCGAGCTTTTGCTCATGTGTTTGGATTTGATGTTCGCGATACACAAAAGACAAAGATCCACAATGAGAATAAACTCTCGATAGAAGATATGGATTTCATGTATTCAGATCATGGAAAGGTAATCCATGGCATGGTTACCGGCATGAGGCCATTCTACAAGTGCTTAAACTCCTTATTTCGTCTCACTTTGGCTCCTAAAAGTGGAGACGCCACAACAGTTCAAGGAATATCAAGAAACCTTCTCGCTAGGATGTCAAATGAGGCAGAGCCTTTTAGTGTGATAGACTTCATTTGGGAAGAGATCCATACTGCATCACACACTCCTAGCCGAAGTTGTCCATATGCCCCTTACATCATGTATATGATTGAGAGGGTTACAAAGAAGAACTTTTTCAAGGAAATGAAGCATGAGCCGTATAGAATGAGGTTGGTGAGCACTAAATCATCTACACCTCCACCTTCACCTCCTCCTTCAGCTCCTAGTGCTCATAGGCTAGCTCCAAAGATGTCTTCCTCACGCGGCTCTCCGTCTTTCATCAAAAATGCTCTCAAAGCAATATTCAAGCTGTGCACTCACAATGCTATTAAGATTAAAGAGCACAAAGACAAGACAAATTTGAGGTTGAGGAAGCTAGAAGAGCGGCAAAAGGCTATTTATGCTAATTTGAGGATTGAGCCTCCTTGCTCTCCAATTGACTCCGAAGAAGAAGTGAGCGAGCCAGAGGAGTTCGAGAATCCATGGCCATGGTATGATGAAGCCCAAACAGCTACAGTGGGAACTTCACATGCACAAGATGATGAGGAGGAGACCGAAGAAGAGAATTTGGGAGGAGCCGAGGAAAGTTCTCCGGACAACAATGACGGCTCTGATGATGATGGAGATCAGGACTCCGAAGGAGGCAACGACTAGATCATCTTCGTTGCTTCTCTTTCTTTTTGGTGCTTGATGCCAAAAGGGGAGAGAATGCATATCTTCTCCTGTTGTCTATCTTTTCTGCTCCAATCCAGAGTCTCCGGGTTATGAGCTTTGTCCTGTCATGTTTATCTATTCGAATTTTGATCGTTTTCGTTGGACATGTAAGACATATGTAATTATTTGTGATGAATTATGTGTGGTGTGCTAGTCGTTGAATTTATATTTGTAAGATAATATTTGTGTTAGTGTGATGCCATGAGATGTTTGATATGTAATAATTTTTTCTCTCTTTCTTATGTTTTGTGATATATCTTATCATATGCATCACGTACTATCATGTTCACTCACACTTGCACCCCACTGATGCTAAGATATAAGGGGAGCTCTCACAAAATTTCTTTAAATATGTGCATTTGATTTCAAATTCCAATTTCAATCAATGCACAAATTTAGGGGGAGCTCACCATATATCTTAGAATTCAAAACTCTTTAATTTGATTATCTCTTCTAAGCTTTAATCGTGTTGTCATCAATCAACAAAAAGAGGGAGATTAAAAGTGCATCAAGGCCCCCTATGTGGATTTGGCTAATTGATGACAAACGATTAAGGGACTAATGGGTTTGCTGAAGTTATGAACATGTTTTAAGTCCTTTGGATAAGTTAAGAGACGTTGATGTCACTCAAAAAGAAAAGAGAAACGGCATGTAGTTACTCAATAGGCCTTAATTCATTTTATTTTGAATTTGAGTTCAGGATAGCCGTACTATCAAGAGGGATGCGTGTTGATAGTCTTGAAGGTGTCTCAGTGCTTAAAGTATCTTTTTAGAACCGAAAGTTGAGAGACACAATCACCCACGGACATCGGGAAAAAGGCTTTTATTGTCTGAGCCCGGAGTCTCCGGGTTAGCTCGGATACTCCGAACTTTGAACAGTAGGTCGGAGTCTCCGGGTGAGACTCCAGCAGAGAGTCTCGGTTTGAGCTTGATAGCTCAACCTGGAGTCTTCGGGTTAGCTCGGATACTCCGGAGTCTGGTATGTGGCCGAAGTCTCCGGGTGAGACTCCGAGCCAGAGTCTCGGGTAGGCTTTAAGAGCTTAACTCGGAGTCTCCGGGTTGGCCCGGATACCTATGAGGTCATGATTGTGATTTTTTTGATTAATGACAATATAGTTAAGGGGACTAACATGTTTATCAAGAATATATGTTAGTAGGTCTCATGGATGTAATACATGAAGAAGCCACCGCAGCCGAGACAAAGTTGCACTGAATTAGAGAAGTCCGAGGAAGATTTTCTCACCGAATGGTTCGGTGCTCTGGGTGTTAAACTCACCGGAGCATATTTGATAAAGGGGAGAGAGGCCTAGAGACCTCATCGGAAGGTCCAATGATCAAAGAAGATACACACTGAAGCATTTTGTCCAGAGAAGGTTGCAGCCATTGAAGTTGAAGATCAAAGCACTGGATGGTCCGGTGATTAATGGGTTGCACACATCAGACAATGAACAGTGCAAAGAGTCAGAATGAAGATCAATGCATCGGATGGTCCGGTGATGAAGGCTGTGCACATTGGAGCATTATTTCCAGAGAGGGTTGCATTGGCTCGGTTAGGTGAAGTCAACTCACCGGATAGTTCCGGTGATAAAGTGATGTGCACCGGATGCATACACTGGAGTAATTTACAAAAAAAGAAGGAAATACTCGGATAGCACAATAACTCACCGGATAGTCCGGTGATGGAGATGAAGTATACACCGGAGTGTACAGTGTTCATAGAGGCTTGAATGGGGTTCCAATGGCTAGTTTGTGAGAGTGTACTCCCCGGATGATCCGGTGTTAGTGAAAGTGCATCTAGGCCCCCTATGTGAGTTTTGGCTAATTGATGACAAACAATTAAGAGACTAATGAGTTTGTTGAAGTTATGAACAGGTTTTAAGTCCTTTTGGATAAGTTAAGAGACGTTGGCGTCCCTCAAAAAGAAAAGAGAAGCGGCATGTAGTTACTTGATAGGCCTTAATTCATTTTATTTTGAATTTGAGTTCAGGATAGCCGTACTATCAAGAGGGATGTGTGTTGATAGTCTTGAAGGTATCTCAATGCTCAAAGTATCCTTTTAGAACCGAAAGTTGAGAGACACAATCACCCATGGACACCTAAAAAAGCTTTTGTTGTCTGAGCCTGGAGTCTACAGGTTAGCTCGGATGCTCTGGACTCTGATCAGTAGGTCAGAGTCTCTGGGTGAGACTCTAGCAGGGAGTCTTGGTTTGAGCTTGAGAGCTCAACCCAGAGTCTCCGGGTTAGCTCGGTACTCCGGAGTCTGGTTTGTGGCCAGAGTCTCCGGATGAGACTCCGAGCCAGAGTCTCGGGTAGGCTTTAGGTGCTTAACTCGGAGTCTCCAGGTTGGCCTGGATAGTGGTTCTGCCTGTGTGCTCATGTGTTACCTTGAGTCTCCAGGTGAACCCGAATATTCCGGGTCAATACAAAATGCACAGTAACAACTAGTTTTTTGAAGTGGACTATAAATACCCCTCACCCCCTCCTTCATTTGCTGCTGAACTACTTATGGAGAAACTCATACCAAGCCATTCAATAGCCCTCCTAACTCCTCTAGAGCTTCGATTCTTGCAAGATTTGGAGATTAGGGTTTGAGAAGTGAGATTGAGTGCTAGATAGCTAAAATCCATTATTGAGCACTTGAGGTCATCGCCAAGTTTTTGATTCGCGTTCTTTACTCTTGGAGCTTTGAGTTCCTAGACGGTAAGACGTCACCTGGAGAGCACCCAAGCTTGTGGAGTGCCCCGGGAAGTTTGTATTACCCTTTGATTTGAGTAAGAACCCTAGCTTGATTTTTGTGGTCACTTGGGTGAGGAAAGGGTTGAGAGAAACCGGACTTTTGCTGAGCTCCTCAACAGAGATGTAGGCACTTCTTTGTGAGGTGGCTGAACTTCGGGAATAAATTCTTGTCTCCTTTACTTTATTGCACATTTACTTGTTCTAGTTGATTTTTGGGGATTTTCCCGATCTTCTTGTTTGTGTGCATGTGACTGCAGGTTGTTGTTGATAAGGTATTTAGGTATCTCTTAGAACCTGTGATAACTTATAGACTCATTTAGATTTGCTCAAAAGTTCATTAGTTTCGATTTCCTGTTTCATCCGGATTATCTGGGTAAGCCCGGAGTATCCGAGTTCTGTATAACCCGGAGTATCCGGATTCAGTAATTCGCTGTGAAGTTTTAAATTTCAGGAAACATCTATTCACCCCCTCCAAGCGACATCACGTACATTTCGATTAGTACTATTGTTCTCATCGCATCATTCGGTGTTAACAACTTTTCTGAGCGGTTGGGTTAATGGCTAGTGCGAGGGTTTGATGCTATAAATACCTCTCCACTCAGTCATTTGAAGCTGTGGCATGCTGCTGGAGTCCAGAGAAGTTTATGTACACCTAAGAAGATATTCAAGCCACAAAGTGCTTAAAGTGATTATCCAAGGTGATTAAGCACAAGATTAGTGATTGATTAGTGCTTATAGGTCTAGAGAGAGTGTTGCTAGGTGATTGCTACCTAGAGAGTGGATCAAGGAGTGATCCAACCTTATACCAAGTGGTACGCTGGCACCTTGGAGTCTTGGTGACTCGCCAGCAAGCTTGTTGACCCTCAAACTTGGTGTACAGCTGCGGCAAGGTGATTGTGCGGGGACGCGGATACCATTGCCATAATGGCTCAAGCTCCAAAGTGATCACAGTAGTAAGGAACCAGAAGAGAGGCTAGTGGTGAGACCTTGCCTTGGTGACTTGGTGGCTTATCCGGGTGGAGGCCTTATCTTTGTGACTTGGTCACTCAAGAGCCATGACTGGGTGCCGACCGGGAGCATATCTTTTGTAGAGTTTTAACATGGACTAGGGGTGATATTCATGTCATCGATACCATAGGAAAAAATTCTTGTGTCGAGTTTGCTCCCTCTACCTTATTTATGTTTCTGCATTTATATTCTTACAATTTACCTTCTTACATAGGTTGCTAGTGATTTGATCGGTAGAGTAGACACACTAGATAAATCTAGAGTATATTTAGATAGAATTTGATATAGTTTTATCTTGTGTTGTTTTTTGAAGCCAAATAGTTCTAAGTTTCCTAATCTACCCCTCCCTCTTAGGATGTCACTGATCCCTTCAACCTCATCCACCCAGAGTCTTCTAAGAGTGTGTTTGGTTGGAGGGCAAAATTGGATGTGATATGGCTATTCATATACTTTCTACATGAGATGATCTAATTTTATGTTTGATTGGTGAGATTAGAGTGGATAGGATGATCTATTCATATTTATATGCATTTTATAAGTATTTGGATGAATTTATGTATGTTTGAATTTGATTGAATTCAAATTGAATTAAAAAGAGAATATGACATGAAATGATAAAAGTGCATATAAATAGAACATTACAAAGGAACTTATTTCACTAATAAACTAGGGTTAGAATATTTTTATAAATTAGTACATCATATGAGAAGAATATTAGTGATTTTTTCTAGATTTTTAGGAATTTTTTTGCGGTATTAAAAATTACTATAAGTTATAAAAGTAGATTTCTTTAGATAATTTTAATTAAATATTGGCTCAGACTTTTTGGATTAAATAAATTAAAACAAGTTGATAGTGAGCTTTAGTTCACTTATAAAAATATTTAGAATTTTTGGACCATGAATATACTTTCAAATAAAATCGAGAGTTAAATGAAAAACCAATAACACACTAATACGAACTAGTGAATGAGCTGAACCTGCATCATATCGCTCCGTCCGCCAATTTTCGCCTGCATCACTACATTCAACATCTGAGCGAATATATATATTCTCAGCCTGGTCGCTTCATCTAACTCATTCTGCGAATCAAACACTGCAAAAACTGGATGACAATCTCCAGATGGGTTCATCTATCGAACGAAATGCACGCTAACTAAACACCTGAATGGGTGTTGCTTACTTGATTGGATGATGCCATCCACACTCGTACAACGAATCAAATACATCCTAATTGTCTATCCACACCCGCATTACTACTTTTAATTTGCTCCTCTCATGCACCACCTTTAGTCTGTCTCTCGAGATGACTAGGAGGAAGGATTAAAGCTACTCGATCGTAGTAGTATGCTAAAGCAAGCGTGTGGGGTTGGCTGCCGCTTTTAACTAATGAATGGTTTGATTTTTTGAGAGTAGTGGGGGAAACAAACAAAGCCAGTACTGGCCGGCGAGTCAATCTGTCGAGCCTGCCGAGGTCTACTCTTTTGGTGGCATGGTACCACCATTCTCTCTCTCTCTCTAATCTGCTACCCAGTTGATTAATCTGCTCACTAGCTATGGCCTATGGCTAGCTAGCTTTATTAAAGCAAGCAGCCTGCCCTCTAATCGCACTCCTAAGGAGGAGTAGTAATTAGTAGCGTGGGGTTCTCTCTGACCTGGCCTGCTAATGATGCTACTAACCTTTGTCTTTAGCCGACTAATACAGTAGCGCGGAGGGGGAATTAAGGTGTCTGAGTCCGCTTAATTCCCTTTCTCTCATTGGCTACTTTTGGTTATGGACACAAGGCGATATGATGGAGCAGTTTGTGCTTCGTTAATCCATAAATTACTACTCCTGCTCATCAATCTTTACTAGTTTAGTGCTGATGTGAATCACGTACGCACCCATGCGTGGTGCTAGCTTTGTTCGACCGGCCGGCCGGCCGGCCGACCTCCTTTTTTTTTGGCCCCCGGCCAATAATGGAGTACAGTCTGATTTGCACAAGCTTCATCCACTCGATCTCCCAAGATCAACATTTATCATGCATGCTTTTAGTCAGCGTTATATTGACTGCCAATGCATAACAAGTACAGTTTTCATCTGATGAAAGCCAGCAAGTAAAGCTAATAAAAAGGCCAATTATATGAAGAGTACTTACAAATTTCATGCTAATCCTGTATTATTCCTATTAGGATTTAATCTGAAAATATAAGAGCAACCATACCGAGTTTTGGACTCTAATCATGACATCATGTGGAAAGGTTTTATCGGAATAACTCTAACCAACTGAGCATACACGCTAATCCTAGATTGAGCCGTCTGGTTTGACTGCTAAATGGCATGCATTTGAATGGAATGTCCGCAGTGTGTACGATTAGCGCGTACGTCGTGGGTTCACTTTGGCGACGTGTAGCTGCGCCTGCGCCACTCGAGTTTGAGAGAGTGGTCGGATCGCACTCCGCTCCACCACTCTCGTCGCCGCTCGAAGCCACTTGCGGCACTGCACTTGTCGGGGCTGGGAAAGGCGCGTCGTGATTCGTGCTGCTCACCCTTCAACGATCTCGGCCCCACAACGTTCCATTTCAGATTCCAGGTTCCACTTTTCACAGTTCGCAAGGTCGACGACTCGGCCTGCAAATGCATGCTTTGCGATTCAAGCGTGTATGGAAGAGGTCCATGCTTGACAAAAGCATGTGATCTTTTGATGCAACACCACCACCTAATATCAAATCCGGTCCACAAGTGAGCACTATGCATCGACGTATAAACTTAGGAGTCTATCGGTTTTTATGGATCGATAAGTATATACTTAGACGGATTGGCACGTCTACGTCGCGCCCGTTTTTTTCACAGAATATAATAAAAAAAGACTAAAAATATTAGGTTCACCAATTTTGGGCATCTCAATATTTATTTATGATTTTATTAATATTTAACACATTCATTTAATTATGAAATATTATTTTTATACATGCACATAATTTTAATAGGTAGACGACAGTAATACGAACCTAACAAAATTTATTTTATACCTTTCGCTATTTTTCTGAAATTTCCAAAAAAATTATATTATACATGCAAATATACAGATACGTATATGCATACATACACGTATATACATATATATATATATATATATCTGTATCCGTATTCATATACATATATACATACATAGGATCCACATAAACAATAGCTACAGTACTTAACCCGCTAGAATTACTCCGATTCTTGGAGTATTGTTTTGTTTTCATATTCTCGTCTTTTATGGACTTCTTAGTTATACTTTTGAGTGAACTTAGTTGGTGCATGTGACTCAATGCATAATTTAGACTCATTACTATAGAAATAGTCATCAGTATCAGTTTAAAAAGTCAATCAGTGATAATTTTTGAACCGATACTGATTGCTCAGTATTGATAATAATAGATTATCAGTGCCGGTTATACTACCGGCACTGATAATCAGTATCAATACCGGTTCATAAAAGAGAACCAGCACTTATACGGGCACTATCAGTGCCGATTCTTATTATCAACCGACGATGAAACATATTAGAGCCGGTTATTAACAGAGTACTGGCACTGATACTGGTACTATCAGTGCCGATTCTTATTACCAACCGGCGTTGAGACATATTACATGGCAAAAAAACTCGTATTTTAGAAGAAAAATGATTTTAGCTAAAATGTAGTAGCCTTGTATATATAGCTCAATCCAACATATCTTGATTTGAAACAACAGACACTACCACAACTACAACAATCTAAATACTAACTGGCTTACTACTATAAGGCAATCATGATTTGATATTTATGCAACCATATGAAATTTCCTAATAGGAAAAAATATGACAATGCCACCATGATCATGCAAGTATAATTCAATAAAAATCTGCATAAAGAGAGATAAAAGAGAATAAGATGCAAGAACGGAATAAGATCGGCACAAACACAACAATATCACTATGTAAACCAAAAGTTATGTCTCATTAGATTAGACCAAAAATTTTGGACCGGAAATTAAAGATTTCATAAACAAACTAGAATCTCAAACAACTGGACAATGGTGGTCGTGAATTGCACGAAGCCAGAGTTGATGGACATGGCGAATAGCAAGAGGTAGAGCTTGCCGTAGCTGGTGAGCGCCTTGGTGGTGTTGTACTTCTGACCGAACATCGTGAAGAGCTGGTTGGAGAAGATGGGGAACCTGCGTGCGTCGAACGTGTTGAACCGCCAGTAGCATAACGGCACGATGACGTAGATGAACATGACGAATCCCACGGCCGTGTTGGTGATGGATGCCCACGGCGCCACCAGCGGGCTACTGTGGTACGATGAGATACCCGCCCAGTCGAGCGTGAAGGTGCCGATGCCGAGGCAGTGGTACCTGGACTCGACCTACTGCGCCATGATGCCATGCGGCCACACCCAACACACCCATGAGAAGAAGGTGAGGATCGGCAGCAGGTACCCCAACATCGCATAGTAGGCGAAGCTCACGAAGAAGACGATGAGGAAGAAGCGATTTAGCGAGCACAGTGCCTCAGGGTGGGGTCGTGCAGTGGAGCGGCGTGTAGGGGAGGAGCTGGATGGGGTCGGGCGCCATGGGGTGCTGTAGTGGTGAGAGAGGCAGTGGTGGGAGACTGAAGAGATAAAAGAGAGAGGTACGATGCGGAGGAGATAAGGGAGAGAGAGGAACAGTGCAGAATACATAAGGGAGAGATGGATGGAGTCGAACCTCAAACACGAGCTAAAATCAGAGTAAAATTAAATTTCGGGTCTAATTTAATTTTTAGTGCCAACTCCTAACACGAACTGACACTGATAAAAGTATCAATACCAGTTCAAGGTTACTAGTTTGTACTGAAGTATTAGTATCAGTTTTTTTCAAGAACCGGCACTGATACTGAGTATCAGCGTCAGTTCACTCCAGCTTAATCATTGATCAAGCGCGGGATATTACGAGTCGGTATTGATACTTCATCAGCATCAGTTGCCTAGCCGATATTGATGACCCAACGCGGATGACTAGTTCTGTTGTAGTGACTTTCATCTTTTACAACTTTGTGCTTTTCGTTTGTTCCCCTTAGCTTAGACTTACATTTTCATTGTTATAGTACGTTGAGCTTGAAAATAAAATGATAATAACATACTCGCAAAAGAAAATGATAATCAGTAGTAACTTCTTCCCCGAAATGCACTCAAGGAAAGGGTCAACAGAGATGGACATCTCAATAAACAAAAAATAAAGAGAAATGAAAAAGATAGAGACGGTGACGTGCCAGAGATTTTCTTGCGTGCATGCCTAGCCCCATCCCGAACACCACTCCAGAAAAGGTTTTAAAAAAAGCAAGATTATTTTGATAAGTGACAAAAGGAGAATAGGGGGGCTGGCAGAGGCAGAGGTAGGGCAGACCGAGAACAAGCTTCTAATTGGATGGCTAGTAGGTGGTTATATTTTTTACTTATTAAAGATCTAATTGCATATTTGTTTTTTTTCTCATTAAGGTGAATTTTTTTTCGTGGTAAATGGTGTGTCCATAGATAACGAGGTGTATAGGGTGATTTTGTCAATCTTCAAGCTTTATATCTTCAATCTTCAATATATGTTATATGAATACGTGTGTGATGATATAAGTGTGTGCAAACGTCTAGAAATTATATTAATATTTAAAAAAAAGAAAAAAAGACGGGAGGAAATCCATGCTCCCATGCGCAATGTATTCCATGCTGCAACCCCACCCACCCAAGCACCACGTGGAACTACTTCTAGTAGTAGCAAAGCAAAGCAGTGAGCACCTACCTTAAAGGCGTTAAACCTTCATTACTCACGTAATATCGACCGGGATTAATGATGTGGCACCCACTTTTGCTCTCCTCCCTTTGGTTCCCCATCATGCGCCCCCGTTGCCGCTTTGAATGATCCTTTGCTTGCTGAAGGCGATGTGTTTCTTTCATGTGCCCATTCTAGTGTTTCTTTCCGTGTCGGCATTCGTGTGGCTCGTATGTTTTGTCTCTCTATTTTTTCTCTCTCCCTCTATCCCCCTATTTTAGTGTTTCGAGAGAACCACACCTAAATAGTACTCGTCAACATTGTGCTGCATGCACCACGCCACCACCTGTCCGAAGAAACTAAGCTAACCAGGAAGACAATTCGAGTATATACTGTATAAAAATATTATTCGTAGAAAAACAAGCCAGCAAATCGTTTTTACTTGCTAGTAATGAAAAAACTAATTTAGCATGGGATCGATCAACCTTCTCGGAGTCTAATTACAGAGCAAGCCAGGATGCCGAGAACAGAACAAACCACAGGGCGTTCTCGCTCGGAGAATCACGAACGACGTACGGCAGCGACGGAACGACATCATGAAATGGGAGCAGCGCATGCACGGCATAGGACGAGGCGCACACGAGGGACGTGCTAGCTAGCTCATCGATCGCCCGTGCCAGCGGCGGGCGCACGAGCAAGCGAGCGAGCGGATTCTCGTGTGCTCTCCTTCTCGATTGCTCTAGTTTGCGCACTGCCTTAGCTCTTTAGCTGCGAGTTTTAGGGCCGGTGTGAGTGAGTGGCTGACTAACGGTGCCTGCCTGCCTGCCTGTCGTTCGTTCCAAGCCTACATCAAAACGACAATTATATGTTGTAGCTATCTTCCTAGCATACTACTCAATCTTTTATGCGTGTGCGTGTGCGTGTGCGTGTGCGTGTGTCTACACCATCTAATGATTCGTCTAGGCGTGGTACAAATACAATATACTAGTACAGGTTTGGTTTGGTCCTAGAACGATTGGGAACCTGGGGTGTGGGTGATGAATCATGCAAATGGAAGAACTTTTGCCGTCTGTTGGGTGTCATATGCATGGTGGCAGAGATAAGGTCATGTTAGAGTCCTCAAATCTGCAAATTCCAGTGCTATAGTACTTTGCGGTTTACTGTAACACTGAAAATTCATCTTCAACAGATCCTCTATCCAGTGATACAGTACTGCTACAGTGTTAGTGATAGAGGATACTATAATAGTGATAGGTGATGCTGTAATAGTATTTTGAGGATGAAAATTTGAGAAAGTTGTTAGAGATGGTCTAAGATGAATTAGAAATTTTGCGTCAAACTAGCGGGGCGGCCCAACATATAACTATGCATATATCGTTCTACGTACCATCCTAGTTTTATCATAAATTATTGCTCCTTGATACACATACGAACCTGGGCCTACCATATTAATATTTTATCTGTTTAGGCATTGTCACTATATTTCATGTACATTATGCTCAGCAGGTAATTATTCTCATTTTTCTTTGCTATTTCAATCGAATAAATTTTGTTTAGCTTGGGAGATCACACTTCATCATCTATGTGACCTTGAGTCATGGGGTCCAAGCCCGATGCAGCTGCACATATATCCTCCCCTACCGATAGTGTCGGCGGTCCTATAGGTCGATGAGCCTCTTTTTTTTTTGTTGCACCCACCTTGGTCATTCGCCATTGAATATGTGGTCTGAGCTTGTTCCCCCTTCAACACAACTACTATTTGTGACATCCTTAGCGTCAACATCCTGCCTCCCAACACCGCACTCATTCCTTTCTGCTGTTGCAGGGCGGGCAACAGCGTCGACCAGTCGAACTGCCAGCCTGCCTACGTCATCACAGAGTGAGAGAGAATAGGTTGTGTCGGTGTGTAGAACAGAGGGTCCCCTATTCTAAGGCCGCACACTAGCCAATACTAGTTGGCAGAAGATTCTTTCCTGGACCAAAGTCCCACTACGCGACCAGTCTGGGCGACTAGTCTGCATTTTCGTGACCAAGATCCTTATCACATAAGGGATTCCCACGTCCAGCCTACGCTAATTGCAGGATAGGTGCTCATCAAACCACTCTATTCTCATTTAATATATTCCACTCAAGTGTTTTCCTTCCCTAAGCACTCTTCCCTAGTGGATATGTAATGATCGGCGCAGTGGTGTCATGCCCCGTCCCGCAACATTAAACGTTATAGGATGGGCTCACAGGCATGTCAAACTGCTTCACAAATGCGCGTGCATGACCGATGATGGGACGGGACAGATCGACTAACCGGGTGACGTAGGTGTGGAGGTGTCCAGCGGATGGGACGGGCTCGGCAGCTTCATCAGAACAAAAAGGGGCACATGCACCGCCCATTTTAAATAGCATGGGAGTGGAAGGTTTAGCTAAGTTATGGATCAGCAGAAAAGGGCTCACTTGTATGTTCTCCTTCTCTCTAGTATATAAAGAGAGGAGGACCCGGTTTGTTCAAGGAGGGGCGGAAAACAGTTCACAAACATTGATAACAAAATACATAGCATGTAAAGCTATTATCCTTAAGGAGGCATGAACCTGGATAATCTCTTCTTGAGTTCATCATAAACAGACGCACACCGCAAGCATTGTTCACATGCCTATCGACTGGTACACCCTAGAATCATTTTCAGGGATTAAGCCTCGATAGTTGGCGCGCAAGGTAGGGGGCATGTTTCTGCGTTTCGGTAAGCGTTGGAGATTAGGTTGAGCTACCCATAGCTGGATCCACAGCAACCGCTGAGTCCCGTTTTGAGGACCCTGGTCACCGCATGGTGTTCATCATGGGATACGACCTAGATGAGCTCGGTGGACACCTAATCGGAGTCTGAAGGCTCCGAGGCTCAATAGAAAGTTTGCATGATAGTTTATGCAATGAGCGGGGGGGGGGGGGGGGAGGGGGGCAGCAAAGCCTCCCGTGTTTTGGGTGTCAGTGACGATCCTTAGGCCACGCGCCCAGAGGGGAACCAGATCGGTGCTGGACACGGGGACACTCTGACACAGCCCCAACCACCATAGAGTCGCCCGGAGGAGCTGCCGTAGAGAACACGATTTTTGGTGGCATCATCGCCAAGGTCGTTATGCTACGCGAATGCCGGGGGCTCCCCCTCATGACATGATGACATGATGCCAAACTATGATAGCAAGCACCACGTTCGTTGGTAGGACTGGTGATGGTCGCAACCGCCAAGAACCACGCAGGCCCTACTGCAGGAGAGATCTTATCCTCCCTCGGTAACGGGGAGCGCTCAGAGATCCCCGCCACGTTAGGACAGCCAACCCTCAGACCCGCGTGACTCCCTGCACCAACGCGACCTCTACAATGTGATCCAGAGCCATCAACCAAGCAAAATCCCCAAACTAATCGGGTACCCAAAACTAATTGGGTGTGTGGCATTTTGGGCAGGGTCATCTCGAGGACAGGAAAAAGGGTCTTTTGCTCTTCAAGTTCCTAATAAAAAGAATGACCACATTCAACAGATAACATGAACGGGGGCAACCTTCCACGATCTCAAGAGGTGACCCTTTTTCTCCTCTCGTATTGACCCACTTCTTGACCAGACGAGGAGTCATTGCCCTATTTGTAGCTACCCTCATAGGTCGCGGGAGCGGTACTGGTCATCGAGCAGTGAGGGTTTTTTGTGACCAGAGATGAACAGGCACATGACCACACATATCGATAAGTTGCGCACGTTGATTAGACTGGGTGATGGAGCAATCTCGACCCCACACGCATGTGACACCTTCAGGTACACATTTCAGTTAAATTTTCAGGCCACCAAATATTATTGCGGAGTATGAGGGCCTCTTATCTGGAATGTGAGACGCATGCGCACAAGGGGTAAGACGTCCACTAGTGATAAGGGACTCGCTACTGGTCGTAAACCAGGTGCAGAGGGATTCGTGTGCTCGGACCAGATGATTGCGACATACCTCTCTAAATGAGAAAGCTAGAATGACGCTCCTTTGGTTTTGAAGTCTAGCACATCCCTCGCAAGTACAACTTCCTAGCCAATGAGCAGGTCCATCCAGTCTCTTCTTGCGCACCTATCCCAGTTGGGTTCTTTGAAAAAAAGATTCATACTACCACCCATCACGGTCTAAGGCCAACGTAGAAGGGATGCATCGCTTGCAAATGGAGCACCAGAGGCAACACCTTTGGAGGCAATGCCTCCTTCGGTGCCGACAACCTCGGGTGGCCATCATGTGGTCACCGTGCTCAGTTCAGGTACGACCTGGATGGATAAGATCTTAGACTACCTTTTGAATTAAGCAACCCCTAATGATGATGGGTTAGTAGAAAGGGCCACGTGGTAGGACCACAAATGCTCCTAGGTAGGCTGACGCCTCTACCGCCAAAGGAGCAATGACCTTTTACGGAAATACATCACTCAGAAAGGGGGGAGAACAACGCTCCCCAACATTCTCAGAGGCTTATGTGGTGGCTGCGCTTCATATCGCACTCGGATCGAGAAAGCATTCTGGTAAGGATTCTATTAGCCCACGGCCCTCCAGGATGCTTGCAAGCTGGTGAAACAGTGCGGGTCATGTCAGAACCATGGCTGATATGCCAAACTACTACCCTGAGCATAGCAAACCATACCACTCTCTAGTTCTTTCGCTATCTGGGGGCTTGCTATCATGGGACCGTTCCCTAATATCCCCAGGCGATTTTGAATTCTTGTTTATGGCAGTAGGCAAATTCACTAAGGGGATCGAGGCCAAGCCCGTTAGGAATTCTTCGCCACAACTGCGATTAGGTTCATACGAGTAGTGGTAGTGCGATTTGGTCATCCATACTGCATAATTATGAACAAACGGGATTCAATTCGCCAGTCAGAGAACACACGTCGCCTCGTATGACCAACTATTCACGTGACGACTAGGAGGCACGGAGAGAGGACAATATAAACCCGAGTGAAGAGTCACACGAACGTGCTTAAAATTCGAGTAGCCCGATACCAATAGAGCCTCAGGTGCTACTGCCACCATAGGGTACGGAAGCAGACACTAGTCGTAGACGACCTTGACCTTAGACGAGTCTAGGAATATGGCTGGTCCTAACAATCTTTTCCCCAAGGTGCAGAGGTCCTACAAGGTGGTATGCTTTTCTTGACTTGGCACGGTCAACATGGCTAGAGGCCAGCCATAAATTACACAAACTCACAGAACACGATTTCTATGTGTAAGGTTGCTCAACGACTAAGCCTGTTTTTCTATTTTGCAGTATCCTTCGAACGAGCATGGAACATGGCTTGTGGGTTTTTTCAAATTCAAAAATAGACTCTATTTTGCAGGATGACTCAGATATGAACGGTCTTACCAAATGGTAAGTTTTTCTAATTCATAGGCTTGATCATCTGGTCGGTAGTGTTCCACAGGCCATATGGTCTGGGCCTAGAGCTTTTGATGATCTACAGTTTGTTTTTTGTGTAGCGTACATGTTTTGTTCTACCTGATCGATCCTTTTTGTTGGGGTGGGAGTCAAAATTGCTACTCGCGAAGTGTCGAGGGTATGGGCGTCCGAGGGATGATGACCACGAGGCAATGAGTCCTAAATCGGGTTGAGCACTGGTCGTCCCCGAAGGGCTCGTTGTGCTAAGGGCCATCCTAAGCGCTAGGAACCTTACTAGCAAGTACGTCGATCCTACTCGTCACTCAAACACAAGAAAAATTTACATGAAGACTGGTCCTTTCGTTACAAAGCGACCACCCAGGCAGCTCCCGGGGGCTGGATCTAAACAATCTGTTTAGTACACGCGAGACCCGAAAACATATGGTAGAGAATCGAACCAGACATACCAAAGAAGGGAGCGAACAGTGAGCAGATATGAGTTTGTGAGTTCATGGAGCTCCTCGGTGGTCTTCCTGGCGCTGGCAAAGCCTTTGGAGATGGCCGGGATGAGGTCTATATTCAGAAGGTGCTCGTGAATACAGGCTAGGGCAATACAGGCGCCGATGGCTCTGACATCCTGCAAGTGGTCACCCACTGTCACGCATAACCTGTCCTCAAGGCCACTCGCCTCCTCGGAGGCCGCCAAAAACCAGTCGACGTGACTAGTCATGGTGCCCCCAAGCGTTGGGCAAACCTAAACACTGGTGAACCGTAGCAGCGAGTTGAAGGCGATCATAGAAATATTTCCGTTGTTGGTAACTTTCTCTTGCCATCTGCTCCAGGTTTCTCCACACCGCGAGCAGCTCCTCTCGACAAGTTGGTCAATGAAACAGGTTGAACATCACACAGAAGTCAACCAATCGGGTCTCACTCGGCTATCCTAGGACTAACACATGGCTAAATGGTGGTAGGACCAATGCACCTCGAAGATCACCCTACAGGTTCTCTCGCTAGACCGCAAATCCTAGCTCACACTCTGTCACTGCTTCCTAGATACTCCGATCAATAGAATCTTCAATAAGTGTTGTCAAGGGTTCAGGGCGAGCAGGTGGGTCGGTCAATTCTAGTTGCACCACTTCTAGCCAGGACTGGTTGTGGGTGTTGTCAGTAGGTGTGGTCGGGGGCTCCGAGCGGGAGGGAGTTTAAGTCATTTCAAGGCCTCTACGATCAGGGCGGCAACAACAAAACCCATCAGAGAAATAAAAAAGTTTCATCCAAATATAATATAGAACCTGAATTACAGTTTGATATTTACTCCTCGACGGCCTCCAACCGGAAGATGGATCCTACATAGTCCATTGCCCCTTGGCACTCCTTCTGTAGTCTCTCCTCGGCTACAGGCCCGGCTACCGCAACCCCTTCCCGAATGAGGTCGAGGATGAAGTTGGGATCATAGCCGTGATAGCACTGGCGGATGTACCCTGCCTCATCCCTCACTACCTGTGCCACATCCTCGGCACCCCTCGCCACCATATTACCCGAGAGATCAGAAAACATTTTTGAGAGAATCTTGGTGGCATAGGCCTAGGCTTGGGCTATGCGCAGGTCCTTTGGCTCAATGATCTCTAGCTTGAGGCTCCTCAGGGACTCCTTGAATGCCTTAAATGCATCTTGGGGAATGCTACGAGTGGTGCTCTTGTCCTCCCTAAGCTGTGTATGTTCGGTGGCAAGCACAACTTTTTCTCGTTGGAGCTCAGCACACTTCTGCTGGAGCACGAGCCGCACCTCCTTTTCTTTGGTTAGCTACCTCTCTAATTCAGCGCACCTGCTGGCCGCTGCTTCCTTATCGTCAATTAACTTGCTAATAGAGGTCGGGAAGTGGGTGTCTAGGGAGAGCATGTCGAAGGCCGAAACAGACTCAATGACTTGCTCTGCAGGCGCAAGAGTTGTGATCAATGCTCCCGAGGTTAGAGCTGCTACAGGCTGGGGGGCCAAAAATGTTGCTGAGGTACAGGTGGAGGAGTTACAACCTTGGTCGAGAACCTATGGTGACAACAGATTTACAAAATCAGGAAAAGAAAAAAAAACTTGAGGTGTCAGCGCCTAACTAGAAACCTTACCGTGGTGGCAAAGTGCTGAGCACAAGCCTAGACCTCATAAAGCCATTGGGTTCGCTGGTCGGGGAGGACAGTCCAGCAGTTGAGTCGCAGGAGCTCGGTGTCCCGTGAGCACGTTTGGATGCCATGTAGTAGACAGGACCTCCGTCGGTCTCTTCCCCCCTTGTGTCGGTGCTAGGCCAACAGTGGCCTGACAGCTCCCGGTCTGGTCAGAGTGCATCTGGTCAGAGCGTGCTTGATCTGAGCGAGTCTAGTCAGAGTGAGTCTGGTTGGGGCGATGTTGGTAGACCCTCCGCAGAATGACGCTGCTCACAAAACCATAGCCCATGGCTGCTGCCCGACTATGAGCAGTCTGGTCGCCTTCTCGACTAGCTGGGCCTACATCACAACCAGATGGGTGGCCGCTCGGGGTGGCACTGGGCGGTGGAGAGGGCATGCTGGCAGCGAGATCAACTTCCTAGGCGGTCTCCATGATCTCATCGATTATCACATGCAAGACGCAAACTATGAAACCCTTACCCAGGAGAAGACTTAGAGATGGAAGTTCCGAGAAAAGGCCAAACATACCAATCTGAGCTGAGCCCTCTCTGATGAAGAGAGGTCACACAATGGAGGAGTGTTTCAGGGCAAGCCATACTTCCTCGGGGCTGCCACCATGAGATGTTGGACCCGCGACTCAACAGACTCGTCAGAGAGATCTGCATAAGAGGTATACTTAAGAAACTGCCTGAATAAACAAAGAGCGCAATGGAAGCGGTTACGATGTTACCTAGAGAGATCTCCGTGGTAATGTCGTCATTCCCAGTATACATATATGCTGGATGTGTTGTTTTCTGCAAAGGGCACAACTGGCGCTTGATGAAGTCGTAGGAAACATCTACTCCCATCAGCCCAGCGTTCGTGAGTTTTTTGACCCGGGCTACAAGGCTCAACAACTTCGAGTGGTCACGAGGCAGTTCCCCTAGCTCTTGGAGACTTGTGTTGGTCTATTCAACAAGTAGATATTGCCAAGGAATCCTCCATCTTGAGGTAGAACCATTCTTCCCTCCAGCCCGACCACGACGACTTAAGGCCCATCTCAAGTTAGGAGCCTGTGATGCCATCGCAAAGGTAGAATCCACATCTCCTAATGGCTGACCCGATCTGGAACCTGGCCGTGTAAAAAGACCTAAAGAGGTTGAGGCATGGCTCAACCCCAATAAAGTTCTTGCACATGTGAGCAAAGACGCTCAATATGACAATGGAATTGAGATTGAGGTGGAGGTGGTAGATGTCGTAGAAGGAGATGATGGTGGTGAAAAATTTAGAAAAGGACGGCACAAGGCTGACCAAAAAGAAAGAGGCAAACAACATGATCTCCCCCTTGCGAGGGGCAGGCACACCCACCCTCGGGTGGTACACCAAAGAAAGGCGACGAGGGAGCAAACAATTGTCGTACATCTGCTTCATCTTCTCAGCAATGCACGTGGACATCAGAAAATCTGGCTCTTTATCGGTGCACCGCGCCATTGGGAGCGGCAGGGGTGGTTGCGGGAACACGAGTGGAGTTGGAGACAATAGGCACTGAGCGCAAGGGTTGGGAGGCTGTGGAGGATGGCGAAAGGATTTATAGGTAAGCTTTGGCTTTTTAATTTATTGGGCCAGTGCGATATCCCAACCGTCGCACGGAGCTCAACTGTCTTGAAATTCAAAAGGCCATGCTTTGGGGGCCGAAATTCCCTCGGGTCCGGTGGAAATCAATGTCTCTCTCTTCCACAATCTCTCTCTGAGGTTTAAAACCTCCCCTCGTGATGCGGTTTTGTGGGCCCACCACGAAAGTGGATTGCATCGATGGCCACTCCCAGTGTGAACTCGTGTTGACCTAGGGCCCAAGTGGTATGACCAGGTCCATTCGTGACCACGCGGTGAACCACTCAGACCACCACCTCCACGAGGGAACTTAGGGCTACTGTCGGTGTATAAAATAGGGGGTCCCTTGTTCTGAGGGACCACACCAACAAATACCAATTGGTAGAAAATTCTTTCCTGGACTAGAGTCCCACCGTGCGACCAGTCTGCATGACCATTCTGCATCTTCGCGACCAGGATCTTTATCACATAGGGGATTCCCATGACCAGCCTATGCTGGTTGCAAGACAAGTACTCATCAAACCAGTCTATTCTCATTAAATGCATTCCACTCAATTGTTTTCCTTCCCTGGGCACTCCTCCCAAGTGGATAGGTCGTGACTGACGTAGTGGTGCCATACTCCGTCCCGTAACATTGAACATTATGGGATAGGCTCGTAGCCGTGTCAGGCTGCTTCACAGACGTGCGTGCATGACCGGTGATGGGATGGGGCAGACCGGCTGAATGGGGTGACTTAGGTGTGGATGTGTCCAGTGGATGTCATGAGCTCAGCAGCTTCATCAGAACAAAAAGGGGTATGTGTGCCACCCATTTAAAATAGTTTGGGGGTGGATGGTTTAGCTAAGGTATGAGTCAATGGAAAAGGACCCACTTGTAAGTTCTCATTATCTCTAGTATATAAAGAGAAGAAAACCCGATTTATTCAAGGAGGGGCGGGAACAAGTTCACAAACATTGATAACAAAATACACATGACTTATGGCCGTTATCCTTAGGGAGACATGAACCTAGATAATCTCTATGTTCTTGAGTTTATCACAAACATACGCACATCGCAAATATTGTTCACACGTCCATCAGCCGGTACACCCCAGAATCATTGTCAGGGATTCCTCGATAGGTTACATATTTTATGTGAGAGTACACTTGTTTTTCTATGTGATATGAACAATATGCCAGTCATCCTCTTGATTGGTCATCCTCTTGTATCGAATCTTATCTACTCTTTTTTACTCCTCTTATTTTGAGTTCATCTCCCGCTTCAACACTACTACTCTTTGTGACATCCTTAACATAAACTTCATGCCGCCTGACACTGAACCCATCCCTTTCCGCTATTGTACAGCAAGCAACAATGTCAACCAGTAAAAACCGCCAGTCTGTCTATGTCATCCGAGAGTGAGAGAGAATATGTCACATTTTTTATGTGAGAGAACACTTGTTTTTTCTGTGATTTGAATAGATGGGTCATCCTCTTGGATCAGATCTTATTTTTGTTTTTACTCCTCTTATATTGAGCTCGTCTCCCGCTTCAACACAACTACTCTTTGTGACATCCTTAACGTCAACGTCCTACCACCCGACACCGCACCCATTCCTTTCCGCTATTGTAGAGCGGGCAACAGTGTCGACCGGTCGACCCGCCAGCTTGTCTACGTCATCCGAGAGTGAGAGAGAATATGTTATATTTTTTATGTGAGCGGACACATGTCCTTGCCATCTCTCCTATCACCTGACGTCAATAGGAAATTTTACCTTTTGACCTTTATTGTCTAAAATATTTTACATTTATTTGAGTATCTAAATGACCTTAAATAAAAAAGTTGACAATTACAAAGTTATTGATCTTGTCGATAGCTATACTTTTCATATAAAACTTGTTTCGATATAACTTTGTATGAAAAAATATGAATTTTTGAAGATGAGCTGTAAATTTGGATCTCCATTAGCGTTGTCGATTCATGGCATGAACCTGCAATCATACTCCCTTATTATCACTGTCGTTTTATGTGATGAACAGATAATTATACTTTATTATCATTGTCAGTTCTTTTCGAATGGGTTATTACTGTTAGTTAATGGCTTGAACCTACAGTGGTATTTTATCACCACCAGTTCTAGATGAACTGATAGTGATAGCCCGATGTTTATTAATGGAATTTGAGAGATGGGAATACAAACAAAAGGTCCGTTGCTTTGCACCCATATAGTGAGATGTTTAACTAAAAATGGGCAAATAAAATGATCTTTGTTCCTCATATGTTGCATGTAGTATCCATAGAAAAATATATCTACGCACATACCAATAAACTTTAACGAAGGCATGCATCACTGACTAGACCATGAGTCCATCACGTCCTACAACTCAGATCCTATTTGGTTCAGATTTGCTAGCTTTTGATATTTAAAAGTAAAAAGCTAAATCAAATAATCTATTTATAGAAATAGCTTATGAGAAGTAAAAGCTGCCATTATTACTGGAAGCCAGAAACTAGTCTGATGTAGCTTTATAGCTTCCGGAGATGATGTTCTGAGCGGTATTATATATATTAAACATTTCATTCGCATAAAAAACAATTCAAAAGTAGTTTTACTATAAACAACTTTTCAATAGCAGTTTTTAAAAACAGTCTTTAAAAAAATCTCAGCATAACCAATCAAACCGTGATACATACCAAGGAACACACGTTCACATAATGCGACCCGACTCACTCACTTAATGTTATCACGACAGCTCACCAGATAGTCCTAAGTATTTTCCTTTGCCCAATACACGCTTTTCCGGTGTCAAATATAACAACCTCACATAAAACTTGCAACCTAACAGAAAATTAACATACATTTCACACAAATGAAATATACTCACAAATTGGACAAGTAAACAGATCTCATTCTCATCTGCCGCATGATATATCCTGTATCCACCAGAAAATTTTCTATATGCACAACCCTATAAAATTAGATTGACCAAGTATGCATCAGTGGCCGCACCATCACATCCAGCTACTTACACACACCAAGGAACCACACCAACACACTACTAAAAAAAATCATCTTTACCCTCGTTTCACTACCGATTCAAAAATAAACAAAAGTGATAAGATATCATTGATAGTTCATAAGCTGAACTAGCATATCTAATCGTAAGCCCTTAAGAACCGATAGTAATATTTATTATCACTGTCAGTTCTACCTGCAAACTGACAATGATATCAACTATTATTGCCGGTTCTTAAGCTCACCGACAGAGCAATAATTGAGTCAATAGAAACTGGTAGTTATAATCCTCATCTATGATGGCTCGTATTCTAAACCGATAGTAATAATGATTATCACTATCGGTTCATATGCTCACTAACGGAGCAATAATTGAGTGAATATGAACTAGTAGTGTTAATTATTATCTATGCTAGTTTGTATTCTAAACCGGTAGTAATAATGCTTCTATAAATCCTATGCCCGTTTCCCTCAGTCGGCGCCCTATCTCACTTCGCTCCCAATCTCCAGAAGCCACTCCCGAGGGGTAGTCACTACTATAAAATCCATTTAGTGAGATGCTCCTGTACAGAAAGATCTATGGAGCTGTCTGTACAAAGAGTACCATAGACTGCTTTAAACTAGAACCGTTTGAGAAAATGGCAACAAACAGTTCCACCAAGCGGGACGCTACAGTATAGACAGTTATAAACTACAACTCTCTATACTAATAGTACAGACGGTTCCAAACTGGAACCATTTATACTATTTTTTATAGATGGTTCTAGTTTAAAATTGTATGTACTATATACAGTAATAGTACAGATGATTGTAATTTGGAACCGTCTGTACAAATAGAAAAGTACAAATGGTTCCAAGTTTGAAACTGTCTGTACTAATAGTGTCCTACTCATTTTGAGTATATCTCTTATAAAGATTGTTTTCAAATAATAATTAGCAACCACTGACAGGTGAGATGGTAAAGAAGGTTCGCGCGAGGTTATAAGTTGGGAGTTTAACTCCTAGAAAATGCACGCGAGGTATTCCGCGTAAAAAATCGTGTGGCTTATGACCATGTCTACATAATAATATAGAGGGCTGGTGTGGGTAGAAAAATATATTTTTTAGATTTTTTAGCTCTAGAAAACTTAGTACATACGGTTCCTAATAATATATGGGGCTAGTGTGGGTAGGAAAAATAGTTTTTTTTAGATTTTTGGCTACTGAAAACTTAGTATAGACGGTTTCAATTTGGAACCATATGTACAAACCTAATTTGTATAGACTCTTTAGTACAAATGGTTCAGAAAAGTGTCCCACATGAGGTTTTTGAACCATATGTACAAATCATTTATCTAGTAGTTAGTGGTAGTCGAAGTTGTATGATGGTCACCGTTGCCATTGCAGCTATCTCTATCGGTTATGCCTGGCTTCCATGTCCTCCGCTTGTCGCACTACGTGAAAAATAGAGAAAGGAGATACGAAATTAATGATAGATTGTATGATCCGTCACTTATGATAATAGTGATGGATCGTAGTTGTGACCCGTTACTTATTACCAATCATAAGTGACGGGTCATCCTAAGTCAGTCATAAGTGAGGGGTCAGTCTAGAGCAGTCATAGTTATCCTTGGCCAGTTATAAGTGATGAGTTAAGTTGTGACCCATCACGGGTCATCCTTGATCAGTCATAAGTGATAGGTTATCCTAGAGAGTCATTAGTGACGGGTTAAGTAGTGACCCATCACTAATGACCAGTTGGATAAAACAGAGTAGGTGAAGGAATTTTAATTAATCAATCATTAGATGTATGAGTCAACCAGTTTACTATCACAACTTACTTTTTTTTTTGCTTATATAGTAAATATGTACATAGCAGGATGCTATACTTTTTTATTGTTATTATTTTTCTCTTATTTTTTCTCACATAAGCAGCACTAGAATAGGAACCATTATACATTGTTGCTCAAATTTGATGTAAAGGGTGGTGGCTATGAACACAAACACGCATTCTGAAAATAGTGTTGGAACTTCAGAGGACGAGAACTCAATGTTCCAAGCCATTTTTGGCTTCAAAAAATTCGGCGAACTCAACAAAGTCAGGGAGAAACGGATGTAACTTTTTATGTAGATGTCCGTAGAGTAAAAAAAAAGTCAAAATCGGTGTCCGTATGCAAAAGTTATGCCTACTTTACTGAAGGTCACTCCGAGTCACCTATCAAATTACAATTTGACAAAACAGTCATAAGTAGCAGGTTATAACTGTGACCCATCACTTATGATAGTCATAAGTGATGGGTCACGGTTATGACCTATCACTTATGACCTTTGGTAAAAAATATTAAAAAGATAAAATATCTAAATTCCTTGAGAACACATGCGATGATGTGGTGGTAAGAGGCAACGCATGCGAGGAGGTAAGAGTTCGATTCCTACGAAACACAGATTTAAAAACTGTGTGAAAAAATAGCATGTGGCATGTGATGAGTGGTGATGGCCCCTGCGTTGGGATAAAAAAAAATTTGACTCTTTACATGTTCAAAAAATATAAAGAACGTTCATCAGCCATAAATGATGGGTTATAACTCGCCACTTATGACCTTCATTAGTGATGGGTCATAACTCGCCACATGAAAAATGTTCAACATTGTGACCCATCACTTATAAAGTCATAAGTGACGGGTTACAGTTATGACCCATCACTTATGACCTTCATTAGTGATGGGTCAAGTTGTGACCTGTCACCTATAATATCATTAGTAACAGGTCTTTACCCGTTACTTATTACTAGTCACCAGTGACACATTCGGGGTGATGAGTGCATTACCCGTCACCCATGACGGTTATCACCCGTCACTCATGACCTTTTTCATGTAGTGTCATCGTCTCCAGATCCTGAGCCCCCTCGCGACCACCCGAGCCACCTCGCGACCGCCCTACCGAGCCTGTTGCACTCCCGATCTCTAGAAGCCGTTCCCAAGGGGTAGTGGCAGTCGAATGGGTGTGATGATTACCGTTGCCACTACACCCACCTCTATTGCTTGGGCCCAACTTCCATGTCCTCCGTGCTCGTCGTTGTCTCGCTGACCTTGCCATCTCTTGAGCTCACAGTTTCCTGGCTCCATAGCCCATCACCCCGTCTCCCGAGCCTGTCTCCTCATATCCCCAACAAAATGAGTGGCAACTTGAGTTGCATGTTGAGTAACTAGATTGTGGCAATAGACAGATCTAAATGAGTGGCAAAAATATATTTGCTTTAAGATGATTGTGTTTTCTCCATTCATTTAGATGTACTATTGCCACTCAGATAGCTCAAGATGTAAAACGGATAGCGTAAGGCGGCTGTACCAAGAGCACTTCAACGTATGGTGTAATACTACAAGCCTAGATCTCAAGCCATAGAGCTTCTGGTATATTAGCTTTGCAATATCCGTTCCTATTTGTCTAAGTTTGAGTTGTAAAATACTCTACCATGAACATTTTGGTATGAAATTTCTATCTAAGTTTGAGATCAAACTTAGGCAGATCCCCATACTAAAGAGTCTGCGGTAGAGTTTTTTTTTTTTGCACATGTGAATGGATAATCATAGCTGGTTCTCAGCTTGAACAGACAGTGATAGTTGGATTATCATAGCTGGTTCTAGGATTGTACCGGCAGTGATACTTACTATCACTGCATGTTCATAAACTGATACTGATGCCAGTTTTGGACTGGCAGTGATACCCTGTTTTGTAGTTTTGTACACAATTCTACTAGAATCGTGTCCTTCATTGTATCGACAAGACAAATGTGATGTTGTGGACTCAAGCTAAGACTTGTAAGTTGGAGTACAGATGAACTAAGAGATGTGAAGGAATCCAACAAATGGGGCGATATTGAACCCCAGATGGAGAAAGGAAAACAAGAATTAGGAAGCCCAAGCGATTTCTACTACAGAAAGGTCAGATCTTTGATTGGCCAAGAGGATGAATCGAGGGAGAAATTACCCAACCTTGGATGTGCAAAAGTCTCGCTTGTACACACTTGATCGTCGAAGTTTTCTCATTACTCGCCATCTCTCTTCACGTCACTCCTGACTTCGTCAGATGGAGGGGTAAGCTGGTGAGCGAGGTTGTGAGAGTGGAGGTCATATTGTGCGGTGCCTCAAATGAGTCAGGGCTCAAAGGTGCTTCACTTGGGCTTTTTGGCCTCCTTTGTTGAGCTCCTAAAATGGGCCCATATATTTTGCTAATAAAGTACTTGTTTTCTCTGCTAAATAAAATTATATCTATAGTTCTATAAGTTTTACTTATCTGAAATTACAACATCTCATTTATCTAAGATTTTGTTTCGTTGGCAAAAGCAAATGCAAACGTAAATGGTATTAAAAGATGCTGGGAGAGGTAACAATGTAAGGGAATACATAGTTTTTTGGTTCACATCGACGGATTGTTGCCCCTCATGTCTCTCTCGCTCCTTGTAAAGAAACTCTAGCATCTCAATGGATTGCTGTCGAATCCAGCATCCTTGCTCGCCGCCGACCATCAAAATGAGCTCCTCTCATGTCCCTCTACCAATTTCTATGGTCCTAACCTTCCTTCCACCAGCCTCCTCCTAAATCTGTCATCGCTTCCGAAATCGTGTCCGCTCTTCATGATCTCCCACCGCCACCTGACCTCCTCTCATGTCCCTCTAGAGCGCTCAATGCTAGATTCCGAGCTTGTTGATCATGCTTGCCACCAGCCTTTCTACATTTGCGTGTTTCTCGACACTCTCCGCCCTCTGCGACTTCGTCTCATCGTGCCAGATCACACTGCATGATTGCCGGGCAACACCATCTCCATGGCATGCTGGAGATGGGACCGGAGGGTGTCATGTGCAAAGGGAAGACATAGGAGAGAGGATCAGATGGGGCAAGCACTATGCCGCCATGTGTGGAGGGAAGACATAGGAGAGAGGATCAGATGAGGCAAGCACTATGCAGCCGTGTGTGGAGAGAAGACGTAGGAGAGAGGATCAGATGAGCCATAGACTGGTATACTACATTAGCAAAGTCCTTCATGGTCCTTAGGGCGCTATCCACAAGCGTAGAAGTTTCTATATATGGTGATGTTGGTCTCCCACAAGCTAAGACACTATTTTCAGGCTCACAAGTTTACCATACCAACAACTATTCCACTTAGAGGGATCCTCCACAACAAAGATTCCATAGGATGGATCGCAAAGTTCCTATCAAGCTTGGGGAATTTGACGTTCGTTTAATCCCATGCACAACAATCAAGTCACAAGTGCTCATGGACCTCATCGCACAATGGATAGAGCTCGAGCAACCCTAGAACGCCCATGACAGCATGGTCGATATATGAACTATTTGCATTGATGGGTCACTAATACTCAAAGGCTCGGGGGCTAGGATAATACTCTTCTCTTCAACCAGAGAAAGACTTCAATATGATTTTCATATAACTTAACGGTCACAAACAATGTGGCTGAGTACGAAGGTTTGGTTGCGGTCTTCGAGTAGCTTATGCGCTTGGTATCTGTTGCCTTCTTGTGAAGGGGATTCACATCTGGTGGTGAAGCAAGTTAGTAAGGAGTATCAAACTTCAGACAAGACCATGGTAGCTTACCTTGCGGAGGTGAGGAAACTAGAGAAGAAATTCATTAGACTCAAGGTCAAGTACATAACTACCTCACCGATAGTCTTGCCTGACTAGCCTCCTCGGGGATCTTTATATAAAGATTCTCGAAGGTGTCTATGACATCGAAAGATGACAATCGAATGAGTGGTGGCCCAAGAGACCTATAACCAACTCAAGAGCTCACCAGGAATTGATGCTCCATAAGGAGTCACGGGGAACTCATAGCTACACTCGAATATGAGGATACATGGATGAATCCAATCCACAAGTTTCTTCAGGATCAAGAGATACCTGAGGATGAGGCACTACCCAAGTATATTTCTCGTAGAGCCAGGATGTAACTCATGGAGTGCTCATGAGGTGTATCTCTTGAAAGCAGGGTAGCGAACTACTCAAAGAAATTGAAAGGACAATGATGTCGCCTAAAGGGGGTGAATAGGCATTTTTATACAAATTCGCCCCCTTTTACCGTTGGCCTAAACTTGCAGCGGAAAATAAACTAACGAATTTTTCACAAATGAAAATCCTAAATATGCTACGCTCAACTACTACACAATCACCCTAAATAAGTGTAAAAGTTACAATCCTAGGGTGACAAAGATTATTTAAAACTAGCAGAAGATATGCAAGGAAACTCTAGTTGAAAATCCTGAAAACACTGTTCACCAGAGTCTCCAGGTTGATCCTGATACTCCAAGTTCAGAACTGAATGTACAGTATCCGGAGTATCCAGGTTAAATTCGGAACCTCCGGGTTCAGCAGAAAATGAGCTCGAAACTAAAATTAAACAACAGTTAAAGAGTTCTAGCTCAAACCAAATGAAGTCATGTGTTCCAAGTAATGATCCCAAGTAGATCCATGAAGAACCTACAATCAAATTCACACGTGCAAGTAGATTGAGCAATATGCATAAATGTTGAGCAAGAACAGAAGAACAAGGATACAAGAGAGGAGACACAAGATTTATTTCCCGAAGTTCGGACACCTCCTCTAGAGGTTCCTAAGTCATTGTTGAGGGGCTCGTTCACACTTGAGCCGGGTCTCTCTCAACCCTTTTCCTCTTCAAGCTTGGTCACACTTGTGCTTGGTTTCTACTTTTTATTTCTTCCCTTGCGAAGGCGAAATCGAAGCCTTTACAAACTTCCTGCAGCACACTACAACATTGGATACTTGTCGGCAACGCCTAACCGCCTAGGAGCTCAAAGCTCCAAGAGTAACAAACACAATTATGAACTTCTTGTTAATGAACTCGAGTGCTCAAAAATGGATTTTAGCTTGCTTGCACTCAATCTTTCAATCTCTCAACCCAACACACTTTTCTTCTTAAATCACACACTAGATTTGGAGTGAGAGGGAGTTGTTTCGGCTCTAGAAGGTTTTTCTTTCATGCCCATGGTATCTGGTTCAACCTGAAGTCTCCAGGTTGGCACTAGAACGCGTAACCGAGAGCTCTGACCGAAGTACAACTTGGAGGGTCTGAAACCCAGAGTCTATAGGTCAACCCAGAATATCCGGGTGAAACACTTAGACTTAACAGACCACTCGGCTCAGAACCTCACCCGGAGACTCTGGACAACCCAAAGTATTCAGGTCAACCCAGAGTATCCGAGTTCAACATAACTGACCCTCTGAAAAACAGCGATAACTTTTGATCCCCAAGTCCAATTTTGATGATTTTGGACTCTATAGAAAGCTTATTCAGAGGGCTACACATCCCCACTCAATTCATGACCTTAAACACATTGCATAATACTAGTAACACTCTAAAACCTAATTCAGACACTTCCACACTTTTCGCACCGGGCTCCTTAAGCTAACTATCACTTTGGGTTGGTTAGAAAACTCTTGAGCACTAAAGCATGACAATTAGTTCTACGTTGCATCCCTCTTAATAGCGCGGCTTACCTATACTCAAATTCAAAGATAAAATTTGTTTGAACCACTTTGAGCCTTTGAATACCTTCTAGTACCGCTTCTTTCATACAAACCTTGAGAGTTGCCAACTTCCATATATTCTTCATTCCATCTCTCCTTGATTATTCATATGATTGATGTGAATAACTCATAACTTCTTATGGCCTCACACGGTCCATTGGCATAAACTTTTCACCCGCTCTTCACAGCTGCCTTGGTCCTTCGGCACCAAGCCATTTGCTTGCCCTTCACCACCGGATGATCCATCACATCCGAGTCTTACTTGACCTTCACCATCTTCCTATAGAAAACCACTTTGCATTCAAAATCTTTAATAAATTCACTTTATCATATATGTAGTCCAATCTTGTTTTTAACTCTTGCCATATAGAATATCTCAACTCAACTCATGCCTTCTTATGGATCCTAACCCCAACTCACTCCTAAGCATAAAGCACATGTGTTAGTCTATAAAACCTAATTGACAATTTCATTCATTTAGTTACTTGATCTCCACAAGTAACTTAGTCTTCAAGTTTATTGCCAATCTTATTGAGCTTCTCCTTCTCCTCATGAGCATCATTAAGAGCTTAATGACAATAATGCATTTCTTTTGTTCTCATAGTATTTCAAATCCATGATTCATCACTTATGCATATCCTATGGAATAACTTAATAACAACTCTTAACATAATTGTTAGTTCATAGGTATTGTCATCACTTACCCGAGCATCATTTAGAGCTCATTCATCTTGATACATTTTCAATCTCCCTATTCACTTAGAGCTCATGCATATCTCTTCTCCATACATCACTTATGGAATAACCTACTAATAATTCTCAATAACATTGTTAGTCCATAGGTATTATCATTAATTACTAAAACCACGCATAAGGGCTAGATGCACTTTCAATCTCCCTCATTTTGGTAATTGATTACAATCTCACTAGATGATTATATTTGACAAAATTTAAAGTTCTAATTATACATTTAATCCAAAGATGAATGCATACAAAGAACAATTTTTGGAAACTTCAAACATCACAGATATTTGAGATTACTAAAACTAGTTTTACTAGTATCAAACACCACAAAGGTTTTGATGTTAGTAAAAACTAATATATATATATATATATATATATATATATATATATATACACATATACATATATAGTAAACTCTGCCACAGTCTATGCATGTTTGAATCTTGAATATTATTGCATATATTGTCTATCTCAAATTTTAGACAGAGTTTTCTTTATACATATAAAGCAAACATGACAAAATATGTATGGAGATGAATATACTCATGCAAAGCAAAACTCCCAAAAACTGAATGCATGGTTTTGCTTTTAAAACTCCTCCAAATGATATTCTCTTTACAAACATAAGGGATTACAAAATCTCCCCCATGGGCAATAATTCTCCCCCATAAGCAAAGCCCCCTTACAAAATATAACATCTAGTCTAAATTCTCCCCCAATTGATATCAATGCTAAGATGGAATCATCAAAACAAATTCTCCCCCAATTGATGTCAAATTGGTAAGAATTATGAAGGACTCACCAAAAGAGAAATTCTCTTCAAAACACATTATCCCTATCCCATAAGAGGGAATCATCGAAAGCTAGTGTATGACCATGTATAGTGTAAAGTCCTCATGATATGTGTATTTCTCATAATTTGATTTAAACCAAATACACTTATCCAATTATGAACTATGTGAGGAGAACAAGCTATACAATAGGTCGAAGGAGTTCAAAAGAGATGCCAAATGAGATTTTAAAAGGATACCAATAGAAAAAGATAACAAATGCTATAGCAAAGATATCAATTAAAATTTTAAAGGAAATTAATTGCATACCCATTGAAAGAGATACCAATTGAAAAGAATGTCAATTGAAACAAATTCAATTGAAGGAAAAACAAGTATGAGTCCAAAATAAATATCCAAAGCACAAGTGCAATGTATTAGGCTCAATGTTGAACATAGCAATATTGTTGACATTATAACGAATATATCGTTTATCACAAAGTGTCAACATTACATAAGCATATTTGTCCAAAAGAGCAATTAAGGCGGACTAAAACCCTTAGGCAAAAGATTTTGCAAATTTTATTAATATTGCATATAGGAGCAACTAAGCAATTGAAATGAATTCTTTGCGTATTTGGGATTTGATGAATCATAAATATGATTATATAGTTCCCACAAAAATATGTTATTTCAAATTGCTCATATTTGCAACAGAGAGGGTTTTTTAAATATTTGCAAGAAAAACACATTTTTGCAAGTCATTTTCATGCTATGATGTCAAAATGCATGAATTAAGAACAATTTACTTGATCTCGGTAGCTTGTCATCTCGGTAACTTGTTCATTCTTGCTTAGCATTATTTTGATATGATCATTCATTTTGATTCCAATTGAAGTTGAAGGAGATGATCTTCTTTATCGATACTAATTGAAAGGTAAAGATCATCTTCATGAATTCCAATTGAAATGATCTTCTACTTGAAAGGATCTTCATTTTAATTAATCTAAGCATCCAATGCATCTTCATTGTACCTAAACTCATTCAAGTATAATTTGGTCCCAAACTTATTGGGTCTGAAGAGGTTAGCAAAACTCACCACATAGAGCAAACTCTCCCGTAAACTTGTGCATATTGATATAACATGGAAATAATAACAATTAAAGTTCATACTAATAGATAGATATCAATTGAAAATATATACCGAATGAAGGTATATACCAATTGAAATCAAATGAAAGCTCTATGCACCTTTTAGACAATAAAATCACTTGAGAATGGCTTACTCTAAATGTAGGATCAAACAAAGCAAATGTGCTATATATTTTAGCATTTAGGTCAAACAAATATGCTTGTCACTTTCAAGATCCGATAAAGATATAATTGGAAAAAAAATAGCATATGAGACTTGAAGATACCAAATGAAAGACAAATATAAAAATGTTGTCCAAATTACATCTAAGATCAAAAGATTAACAAATGATCATTCACAAAGTTCAACAAATGAACTAAGTGAAGATTGAGCATATAGAGACATGAAGAAGTTCCAAACATGCTCCAAAACTTATCTCAAGTGAGTATATTGAACATGATACAAGCATTGAGATAACAAGGTTCTATGAACTCCAAAATGAAAGTTTCCTTGAAGATACCAATATTCCTAACATAGGAGTTAGATGAAATCCTTCACAAAGAAAGAAGTCACAAAGAAGCAAAATATGAAACAAAGATGATCAACAAGGATTACCACTTGTATTACTACCAATTGTAAGACAACAATGATATATGGAGATTTCACAAGTCGATAATTGCAACAAGGCATGGATCAACTTTCTTTAAACAAGCACGAGAAGAAGCATTTTAGAAATTAAACATCATGCTTCAAACACATTCTTTATAAAGTCAACTATTACATGTAAACACATAAAAACCATAGTATATTTGATCCGAATGAGAAATGATTCAAATTAAAATCTTGAGATTAAAAGATCACTAGAGAAGTACCAAGAATCTCAAGTTTCAATTTAAGATCAAATATAGATTAATTAATGGATTCTTGCAAAATTGAGCTTTATATGAGCTTGACATACCACATAGATACTAGATAAACAATGATATCAATTCTAAGTGGTATTGCTCAAATATTCACACTTTATGGGTATTTAAGATGCACAAAGCATAATATTCCCACATAATGTGATATTCCATTAATTTCTCCAAAAGAGCAAAAATAGAATTCAATAAGACGAATAAAATCAAATAAGGCTCTAAAACTACACAATCAACAAATGAGTGTGCTATGTATCATACACATACTAGTTATATGACTTACACATACTAGTCGGTAAGAGAAGCTAGAAGTGCTAAAAAAAATTATAGCACATTTTAGCAAGCAAACAATCAAGACATGTACGTATATGAATCATAGGCATGGCAAGATTGCAATAAAGACTATATATGCTAGAACAAGCATAAACTCTAAAACAAGCATAGATACAAAACCTACATATGCAAAGAGCTAGGAATTTTCAGAATTTGAGATGGACTCAGAACTTCTAGATGAATTAGCATAATCCAAAACATCCAGGTTAGGCCAGAATAGCCGGGTTCTGGAGGATGACAGAACACGTGTGGAGTAATAAATCTAGCACAATGATGTATAATATGAATTTAAGACATTTTGATAGAATATTACCTTCATAGAATGACATTAGATATATAGTAAATATAATTTCACATTACTTGGCTCTTTAATTAATTAGATAAATCTTCAAATAATTTAGCCAAGTCTCAAATGCTAACTCTCCTGTGGATCCCATCGTGGATCTCCAACCCTAGCGAGATCCATGGCTAGATCCACTGGATCCCACCGTGGATCTCGCAAGGGGTGGAGTTGCTGGCCGATGGGGGAGGCTGGGAGGAGGAGGCCAGTGAGGGGATGAGGGAGAGAGACAGAGGCTGATGGGGTAGGAGGAGGAGGTTGGTAGGGGAGGAGGGGGAGCACGGTGGCGAGGGAATAAGGTGGAGAGAGACGGGAGGTGAGGTAGAGAGGGCCGGGATCTAATGTATGGGATATAAGGTGGAGAGAGCAGAGCCGCAAACGTGAGGTGAGCCAGGAAGTGATACAATAAAAATTTTGGGTCTGGCTCTCTCAGAAGTGCCAGTTCAAATTAAAAACCGACACTAATAGTATTAATGCCGGTTTTTAGTAAGAAATGGAACTAATAATAACTTATCTGTGCTAGTTGGTTTTTAAAACCAACACTGATTTTGATTTCCTTACGAAACGACAGTGATAATTGCATCAATGCATATTCTGACCTAATCAGCACTGATGATCCAGCGTGGATGACCAGTTATGTTGTAGTGCCTCTAGCACTACTACGACTAGCACGTCCTAAAGAGAACCATAGTAACCACAACAAGTTATCCCCGAAGTGGGAGGGTCCATATATGGTGGTCGAGTCTACTCATCCTTGGTCATTTAAGTTAGCAACTGAGGATGGATGGGTCCTTAATGATTCTTTGAACATCAACCAGCTCTGAAAGTTCTATGTGTAAGTACTAAGAGTATGTTCACATTAATAAAGCTCATATTTCCCATAAGGTTGCATGAATCTTTTTGTGCCTTTCTGTCTCTCTCACAACTCAATGTCTAGCACCCGTAAGACTAGTACATCAGTGAACAGTCGCTTTTCAGGTACCTCCTAGCACATGCACCCGGGTACGCCTGGGAAAATGTGACACAAGATCGACAAAGGTAACAAAAGTATACGACCAAAGGGGCAATATGAACATTATATTCTTTTCTCTTTGATTGCCTATCTGAGATTTCCTCCCAAATAGCTAATCGAGGGTTGGACAGGTACAACATACTAAGAGCTAATGACAAGGTATTATGCTTGTGCAAAAGCTGCTTTTTTCACAAAGGGATGGTTTTCTAAGTTATGACCTAACGAGATGTGGCACGGTTCCTCATCACGTCTATGAGTGTTTGGATGCCATGACGCCTCCCACTCATGTTGAACCTAAGGCTGACTGATTAAGCTCTCCTAGTAATGACAAGGTTTTCCTACCTTAGACAAAGGGAAAGGCAAGTAGAACTAATTGTAATGCATTGTCAAGCTCGGTATCAAATCCCCAACTACACATACAGATATTTCAGATATTACTTGTTAACTAACAAAAGGTTATGTTCAACCATAAAGTGCAGGTAACATCAAAATAAGGAAATCCCAAGGGGATGCTAAGAAGATCATCCCATCTATGTACTCCTTGGCCGCGCCCTACATCCCCTCCACCAACTGAGCAGCTTCTTCATCAGTGTCTACCGGGAACTCATCCTGGAGGGCATTGGCATCCACCTCTGACAAGCAAGCCTTAAGGATCACCAACGCTTGGGTGACCACCTCCTATGTGCCACTCCGGACTTGGCTAGTGGTGTTCTCAATGATCGCCGGTCGCAAGCTGTCAAAGACCCAGACCAACTCCGTCACTTGGCTGGGCCTACATTCCTAGAAAATTCAAAGCGGCATGGAACAAGTCTAGGGTGGAGTTGAGGGTTTTTCGGATGGAGGTCATGTTGAACCCTACTTGAGCCAGGGCGTCCGATCCTCATATATCTCTACAACCAAGCCAGAAGTTTGTCAGAAAGATACACAAGGCAAAATCAAACAATTCTAGAGAAGGAACACTTACCCTGGGATTTCATGTTCAAGTTGGATTGTGGCTGGGTCTGCTCGGTCTCCCACTAGACCAACCAACCTTTCAGATATGTAACCACAGGGCCCCACAAGAGGGAAACCTATGAAGCTGTCAGTATATGGGAGCCCCTCCTCTTGCCATTGTTGGTCTTGAGGCCTATGTAAAGACTCCCCATGGCCTCCGCACACTCAACTATGTTTGGGCTTAATACCTTAGCGAAGTAAGGATAAGGTTCTACAAGAACTGGTGTGAGAGTAAGAAGAAGACTTTCACTAAGTATCCTAAGTACGACAACGATGCAGGCAAGGATCAAAGCAGTGTGGAACAAATCCAGGGCAGAAGAAACCAAAGCACAAGAAGAGGAACCTCATCGCGCTTATGCTGGGCCAATATCTCCTTCAAGACCACTGACGTCGCCCATGCCGGGACCGCAGAGTCATCGGTGAAGGAGGCGGTTTGCTTTCCAAGATTTTTGCGACCCATGGAGGTTCAAGTAATGAAAAGGAAAAGAAGTGCTCAGAAGGACAATTGTAGGTATAAGAAGGAAGAAGAAAAGGCAAGATCTCAAGGAAACATATGACTGGGAAGCCAAAGTGTTGCCTAAGTCACCCCAGGTCCCTTTTATAGAGGCACTAGACAAATCTCTGACTCAGATAAGAGACCTTCTCCCGGAGCTACCTAGAATAGGCCTAATCCCAACTAGATGACCCGAGGACAACCAGAAACATGGTTAGATATAAATCCTACCTGGAATCCAGAGTTATCACTCGAAGAGTTAGTCTGCCGAGATGCCTTCCTTGGGTGGGCTAAGTTTCTTGATCCATCACAGTCTCATTTCACGTATTGATGAGGGGCTTGATGATGAATAATATAAATCTACCATGCACAATACATATATGAATCCTTGGGGGTACCATAGATACACAGAGCATACGATCCTATTTAGGAAGGGAATCGACGAATGTATGGAAACCTTCTGTGGGTGTCAAGATGTCCCTTAAATAAGGAAGTATATCCCTAAATTTAAGGATGACAAAATCCTACTCGAAAAGGAGTCCAGATGTTACACAGCAACCCCAATATATTTGGACAAGTGATCTAAGTCATCCAAGCCATCTAGACACAAACACAACCAAAAGCACGATCTACATCGACAACTCACCAGACTCACAAGAAGCCTTCGACTAGTTTTAGATCACTCTAGGCTAACAATGACCCCCCTTGTACTTTGTCTCGAATATCAATACAAGAACACAAGATGTAAGGTAATTATCCTCCGTGAGACCTAAACCTATATAAAATCTCTGTCTTTGGTGCTTGATTCGGCAAGAGGGAGTATCCCCTACTTTCATCATGTATTCGTAAGATCAGTGTTTTGTTTATCGTTGACAAGTAGCTTGGTACTTGCCCTTATATTTATGCAGGGACATGTTAATCTCTCTATGTTGATTAAGAAATTTAAAACAAAACATGGTAAGGACATGTACAGTAGTATTGCCTCAACTATCTCTTAGCCTAGCCAAATCTTAGAGGCGAGAGAAGGAACATAGAGAGAGTATAGGTCACCTCTATCTAAATGATGCCCCTTGTTGGTCAGTACTATCATTCTTAGCAACACCATTTTGGGTAGGGGTTGCACCTGACGTCATGCTTAACGTGAACTACCCTCGGCTAAACTTGACTCGCCTGCACTTGTCGGCCTCCATTGTATGACTTCCTGTTAATTTTACATCTTGTGACCTACCACTACCACATATATCCATATATGTGAAGATATTATCTTATTTATTTATTTGAGAGAGGATTTAGAGTTGTAGTGACGCCCTTGACGAAGGAGGAGGAGATAGGGTGTGTGATAAAATAGGTAGAGGAGGAGGGATAATAGTGAGGAAAGAGAAATGGGCGCAAGGGAGGAGGAGGATGGGGAGGTTTAAGAATGAGATAGGTTGGAGAAAAAATTGTGATATGTGGAAAATAAGTTTTGTTACATTTAAATGTTTAGTGAGACCTACATACTATATCATGCGCATATTTCATGGATCCGGACCGCCTATTGCTAAACACAATGGTTAAGCTATACTATTATACTATGTTGTATCTCACTGCTATTTTTTAAAGTATTTTTATGGCTAGAGCCTATGTGTCCCAAACTGTACATATCAGCTAGATATTTTTGTACATGTGGATGAGAGAAAGTTTGGAAAGAGAAAAGCTATTGCTTCAATAAGCGGTAACTGATAGCACACACTTCCATGCATGTGGGGCCCACTATGTCCTTGTCGTCTCCTCTCCTGTCTTTTTTTTCGAAGAACCTTCGAAAAGGGCAGGGAGTTCCTGCAATTCACTAAACAAGAATGGAGTTGACCTAATTTATGAGGAAAATTGGGCTCAAAAACCATACAATCGCACAGCTAAGATCCAAGGCTTAGCACCACTCAACCTACATATGGCAAAGTCCAACACAAGTTATCGTTGCCAAGCTCATCGCAATAGCGACATAGCAACATTAACTTCTCATGACGTGCCTCAACATATGCCTCATTATTAATGCATCCATGCACGCAGCTACCACTAAACTAGCCTTGAGAAAGAGCACATTGTGTGTCATCGTTACCAAGCTTCGTCGCACCCCAATGACGTAGCAGCTCCGACTCCATGCCAACATGATCAACTAAGCATGTCAGTCGCCCACCATGAAGCATGAAGCGCAGCTCCAAGGAGGCAGAAGCTTCATCATCACCTCAGGCCCATATCCTCATCACCGACAATCTTAACGTCAGTCCCCGCCAGCCCAAGTCAAGGAGCTCCAAGGCAATGCCTCCATGAGGACATGACATCAAAGAAGTCGCCATTGACCGATCTCGAAAGACGTCAGAATTTTCAACTGGAGGAAAGCTAGGCTTTTGCCTGAAGCATCCCACACCCCTATCATCTTGCGCCCACGCTGAACACCAATCGGCCTCCGCCGGCATGCATCGCGACAAGGACCGAACCACAGGTTGCCCTGCCCCATGGCCGCCCCCACCGCCCCCTCCATGCTATTTGGCCACTGTGTGGCCACCTTTGTGGTTCCCTTAAGCCATCACGCACGACCGCCGATGTCTGGCGCTAGTGGATGCCACCTGTCACACCCGGTTTTAACAGACAAAACCAGATACGGCTTATATGTGCCTAGGATGTTTAACACACATAAGGACATCACAGGTGAAGTAACAAATGTAATACTTTTGTAGAATAAACATTTTACTCTTACAACAATTGACATATATTGTCTTCTATATAGATATCTGCAACGGAATAGAAGTACTAGTGCCCAACAACACCACATACAACCGATCGGGAGACACACACCTAGAATGTCACAACCTCATCTTGATAATCTTCAACATCTTCTCACCGAGCAGCACCACACATGTCACATGATATAGGAAAAATAGCAAATGTGAGCACATAACGCGCTCAACAAGTGTACAAGAGAATAATGATATGCAGCCTTATATCAAGAATAGGCTGACACATGGGATATTTGTGTAAATGCGGGTAAAGAAAGAGTAATGTAGTTTAAAAGCATTAAAGTGTTATTAAGAGAGTGTAACCCAAACAACCCAAAAACTATTAGACAAGGCTCCCCACCTTGCAAACCATAACCATCTAGTACTCTTTGTACTATAACCAAAACCATAACCAAGTAATCATGTGAGGATCCAAGTCTCTCATAACTGTAGCACGGCTAATATATCAGATTTTACTCTCTGCAGAGGTTGTCCAACTTTTCCCGCGAGTCAATGAATTCCATGTTGCCATGTTTGCAAGACACTTAACACGCGCCAGTGGTGTGTCGCCAAGAAAACATTTTATGACATTTACCACTAACCAGAGCCCACTCCAGTATGTATCTTCCCACTAGGTTTCACCGCCAGGGATTACGAAAAGGACACAACATTTCTAACCCAGAAGCCCCTTTTTGTGCTGACCCGACACACACTAGATAGAACTCTAACTAGTATGTCACGCCTTACCCATATCAGGCTCGTGGTTGATACATTACTTCTTGTGTTATTGCTCTACGAACCAGTTCTTGCTTAGGTTACTTGAGCAAATACTAAACCAATAACATAAGCATGATCACTATCACAACGCCACTATGCTCATGGCCTAAGGTTCCATGTTTCTACCTCATGTTCATTATCAAAGTTGCATATGTTCTTTAATCATGTGTAAGACACTTGCCAACATCGTGACAGGAAGGCTAAGCAATTCAACCCAAAAAACTCATATATGTATTGCTTAGGCTTCAAGGAATGTAAAGGAAAAACTAGGTAATCCTAACATAGGTGACTACCCATCAAATTGGCACTGCATGCAATTTGAAACAAAATATTTAAAAATATAGGTTCAAGATGATCAAGAAGTACACTTGCCTTTTACCCAACGCTGCTCAATGTTGACGAAACCTTGGTCTCGATGTCCCTCGATCTATTCCGGAACGCTATCGACTAATCGCGGGAACTACCGACAAACAACACAAAACAAACACTAAGAACAACATACCAAATATCATCAAAATACTTTAAAAATACTATGGTTGGATAGGTATGATTTTAGAAATATTTAGATACAAGAATCATCTAAATCAGAGTTAAGGTGAAAGAGAATGGACTTTCGAAAGATGGATTAGGCTGAAAAGGAAAGACTGGTTTACTAGAGTTATCTTCCTATGGGAAAATACTTTATTGTGCAATTATTGCGTTAGGCTAGACAACGTCATTGTGCAAGGTTCAAGAAGTATATGGCTGACTAGACTTCACTGATTAGGCTAAGGAGGACGATGTGGTGCCGACTTGACATGCTATGCAAGCATCGACTTGGATTAAAGAAGATGTATGCTGAGGTCAAGTCTCGACTACCCTTGATCAAATGGTCGGGGTTACGCTTCTAGGTTAAGGATACTACCGATAAGTCTGCATAGCGGTGGCAACTTGAGTTTCGTCGAAGACAGCGAACAAGCGCGTGGCCATTAACATTGACATTGGGATTTTATGGCATTTAAGCGAAATGAGGAAAGCATGGTGTAAAATGCAGAAAGGCTAACTCAAAGGCATGATTGGTTTTGGAAGGGGTCGTCCAAGGTAGCGGCAAAACAGACGACTGCTGCTAGGTTTGTGGTGACTGCGAACAGATGCAGCAAAGAAGACACTCGCGTTCCCGAAGATTGGCTATGAATTTTGAGGAACTGTCTGAATAGAGACATTCATATTATCCGGGAACACAAAGCTATAGTATGGGTTTAGGCAGATCATCTCCTGAGAGAAAGAATGATCAGCGAATATGAGATGTTTGATGGTGCAATATGCTGCAGTTGGCAATCACATTTCAGTCGAGTCGCTGCACAACCGGTCAAAGTATCCTAGGGTCATGTAGAAGACTTCATGGGACATGTCGTGACATAGATGTCATATTCATACATCTTCCAGATTGATGGGGAACGTGACAGCAATCTCAGTGCACGCGCAGAGCGCGTCCAGAAACTGGACAGCGGGCATGTCGACCTTGATCCTAGCGGTTTGGCTGCTCTACTGGACGACCCGGTTGGTGCGGGTGTGGGAAACATTCTAGGGCACACTCTGAACAAAGTGTATCATGATTCGACCTATGGTCAGCTAGAAACATTGATGCCAATTGGTAATGGTGCGGCTATCCGCAACGGCGATGACCGTGGCTGCGTAGATCGGGCTTTGGCCAGGGCTAGGACTTGGCTAGAGACTTAGTACGATGGTAAAACTGGCGTAAGAGAGGAGAAGGATGGGTCCTCACCTTGCTTTTATGGTCGAGGAAGGAGGATTCACGGAGACGATGACATAGCGCATCATGGGCAACGGTGGGACTGTCAAACGGCGGCGCACGGGCAGGGTAGCAGCAGTGACTAGGGCATTGGGGTGTGGAATAGGGTAAGGAGAGGGTGTGCAACTCCTATTTATAGGGCTAGGGGCGGCTGGTTAAGGTGGAATAGGGTTAGGAGAGGGCGTGCAACTTGGGTTCGAGTTCGAATCGGTTACGGTTCCCTTTTTTGCAACCCTCTATTCCGATGATGATATCTCCATCGTCCGGACTCCAAATTTCACATTTATAGACTCTAAATTGTAGTATTCGAAAAGATCTACAACGTTGGTATTTATTCGAACTTCAGAAAATGTCATTTTGATTTCCAACATGTGTCAAAAGATAAACTATTTAAACTGAGACTCATCTACGCAACACTGATTTTAGGGGCCATAACTCCTAGCTCTATTATCCAAAAGGGGACTTCCATAGATTCAAATCGAAGCTCTAAACGAGACCTACAACTTTGTCATTGTCAAGATTTGCATTTGAGGCCATCTTAAACTCCGTAACTGCATTGGAAGATTTGTAGGACTCTGCGGATATTTACAGATTTCATGGATCCTTTTGTTGGGCCTTCTAGAAGATTTGGCTAAGAGTTTGAACTTCAAAAAGATTGAGCTCAAAGACACTTCAGGTATATCTAGGGTTTAGAAAAGAAACTTTTGTAGAGAAATTTGAATTGAACTAGAGAAGGATTTGATATGATTAATGATTGAATAGATGATGAATTTAAGAATTTTGAATTCCAACCATTAAGATCCTTAACTTATTCACTATTGAGTTTTGCAAAAAACTTTTTGAAATCTTTTTCACTCAAAACACAAAAGAGAAAGAAAGAGAAAAAGAACTCCAATGTATTTATCTGGCTCCTCACAAAACTCAACATGCAATACACACAAAAAAATAACTTATATTGATTAATTGATTAAGAAAATAGGTTTTAAACCTATTCTACTGGTGAAGCTATTCAATAATCTTAGAAAATTTTAAAAAGTTGTAAATTCTAAAAATCAGGGTGTTACACTACTTGCGCGCCATTTATACCACGCGCAGCTGCTGTAGGGATCGGCGACGTCCTAAGAGGGGGGTGAATTATGACACCTAAAACTAACCAGCTCCAAAAACTTCACAAGACAAACATATATCAATTTCTATCTAAATGTGCTCTAGACTTATCTAATATATCTACTGTACTATACAAAAAGGTTTGCATCTATAGCCAATCCTAGCAAACTACTCTAGGAAGGTAAACATGCAAATATAGATTGTAATATATAAATGCGGAAATGTAAAGATAGTAGAGAGAGCAACCTCAGCAAAAGGGATTTTTATCTCGTGGTATCGATGGCATAAACATCACCTCTAGCCCACGTTGGAGCAGCCACCTAGGCTATAGCTCCTGGACAGCACCCGATCACGACCCTTGAGGCACCTTGGCCTCAAGTAGATTGAGCCACAAAGGCACCAAGGCAAGGCCTCACCACAAGCCTCTCTTATAGTTACTTGCCGCCGTCTTCACTTTGAAGTTTTAGCCACAAAGGTAAGTGTCTTCGCATCTTCGTACAAGCATCTTGCTGTCACTCCACACCAAGTTGGAGGGTCAACAGGCATGAGCCACCAAGGCTCATGGTGCCGGTGAGTCATCAAGACTCCAAGGTGCAGGTATACCACTTGTTACAATGTATGATCACTCTGTGATCCCATCTATAGGCAACAACACCTAGCAACAACTCTCTCTAGGCTTAATAGCACTAATCACTCCCTTAATATTGCGCTAATTGCCTTGGATGATCATTTTTTTAGCATTTTGGTGGCTTCGATGTCTTCTCAAGTGTCTATGAGTTTCTTTAGACTCCAACACACTCAAATGACCAAGTAGGGGGGTATTTATAGCTTCAAGCCCGCAAACTAGCTGTTGATCCAACGGTCAAAAAAGGCTATGAACACCGGATGATCCGGCGTCAACAGTAATACAAACACCGGACCATCCAACGTGTACAACAGCAAAAACTAGCCATTGGAACCGCACTCAAACTCATTGTGAACAACGAATATTTCGGTATTATCTTGAACTCCATCACCGGACCAACCAAGCTACTTCTCACTGAGCATTGTCTAGCGTGTAGATCATCTAATCACCAGACCATCTGGCGTGTAAAATTCCTTCTTCCATCGAGAAATACCACTCCTGGAAAATGCTCCGGCGTGTTCATCACCTCAACACTGGACCATCCATCATGTAAACAAGAATAACCTTTTCTAAGTCAAAACACTTCGGCGTGTACATTCTCTGATCGTCGGACCATCCGAAGCTTGTAATCTTTTCTAAGCATGTCCAATTCACATTTTCTTGAGTTCTACTTCAGTGGGTTCTTCAAGTATTGCATTCATATGACCTACTAAAGCATATACTTGACAAACATACTAGTCCCATTGACTATGTTGTCATTAATCATCAAAATCACATACATGTCATAAAAGGCCACACCCTTTTTTGTGATTGATGATAACACAACCAAAGAAAGTGTCAAATAGATGATACCAATTGTAAAGTGCACAAATAATGAATCATAACACTTGTAAAGTGCATAATACGTTACCACTTTACTTGGATGTATGGTAAGAACTTTACTTGGATGCATGGTAAGAACAACCAATGATACCAATTGTAAGAAAATTAATGACACCAATTGGAAGTTGTCAGACCTGTCCAAATTACATCTAGCTTAATTGATAATTAAGTTGATTAAAATATAATTAATTCTAGTAGTCCCGATATATGCTCAACAAAGCCTAAGATCATAACATATACCGTTTACAACATAGTTTCATCACAAGATATGAACAGAGTGCAAAAGTTGTAACTTCTATTACAGACCTTGTTCACAAGTACCGTGTCTACTTACTAACAGAGTTTTCTACATGGTGGAAAGATATTAATAAAACGAAAGGCCAATGGCACCATTTCCCACAAGGCACCACCGGGACTAGCTTAGATCTTTCCTCCCTTACTCCTAACCATCATTGGCATCGGCAGGATAAAAGTATTCGTACACGAGTTTGTCATTACCAGCATCAACTTAATAACAACACCCTGGGTACGAAGGTACTCGCAAGACTTACATAGTATGGGTATATACCATCCCGACTCCAAGGATAATGCATTCGGATGAATAGCAAGGAACAGCCACAAGGTTAAGTTAATTCAGCGAAAAAGCACTTTAATCAATGTAATGACTTGAACAACTAGCATTAACTACACAATAAACATAAACCTCCAAGATTGTAAACTTGCTTAACATAAATAAGTATAAGCACATGCTTCTCCTAGAAGCCCACATGCTTTCCATTTTCCAAACTGAACGAAAACTCTACGATGTTGCTCGATGAAAACTTTAGCATGCTCATGATCGAGAGTGCGGCAGTTCGAATTGTTCTTACACCCTGCAAGGGGTACATCTTTACCCACACGACTTGGGTCCATCCTCTTGGCCCTTGAGATAACCTTTCTCATACCCGGAACTACCCATTTGCATATGCCCCTACGACACTAGGGTTACCGCGAGCAAGTCTTGGTCATGCTCCAGCTCCCTGTTACCTTGCGTCTCCTCATTCTTTTTCTATTATGCGTCATAAGGACGCATGACAAGCATTAGTACATCATAAGATAATTGGTTTATCTTACCATTAGATCGACATGTGGTAGTACAGAAAATGCTTAAGCCAACAGACACCACGGATGGTGCTTAAATAATGCGAGCGGTCTATGGAACCCGGGTCTCCTCTCCCGAACTGCCCTAAACTTCCACTCACATCTCGTCTCAATTTTTCCAACTCATCTTCCCAACTTATCATTCTTTTGTAATAATAGTTAAAATTCTTGTAGCTCGCGAACAACGATGACATCCATCGCTATACTTTTACCGATGACCCCTGCAAAGGCTAAGAAATTCTATTATCAATTTTAAGTTGGACCATGATACGTTATACCCAAGCTACAAGTATCAGGATTAACAATTTGATCAAGCTAGGTACTATGCAACAAATAGGATGTACCCAATTCCTGATATCGACTCGCTAAAATATGCATATATAATATATAGCAAGACCTAGTAAATTGACCAACAATTCACAAAATATACAGGGGAGATATGATAGATGCTTGCCTGGTGCTTGCCGGATACTTCCTGTGCAGCAGTCACAAAACTCCTCTAGCTCATTCTCGGTTTCAACCACCCGACTCTCTGAAGCGTCTGTTGCTAAATAAATGAACAATGCATCGTAATGAGTATGGATGACATGCAATGAGAGATGCTCCATAGTTCATGACAACAGTGGAGATACAATGGATTGTGCCATGAGTTTAAAGCCTCAAGATTTTTCTTAATTTGGATTATTGTTAAACATTTAATATCTTCTTGAGTTAATTAAGCTTAAAACAAAGCTTAACCCTAAATAGAAAGTTAATCATATTTAACATGAGGGTGAGTATTTTTAATGAACAGGGAATAAAATAACAAGTTTAAATTTTGGACTTACCAATAATTAATTATGAATTAATGAAGCTTAAAAACATTTCATTAAATATGGAAATCTCAGTACATATTTTATGGATCCTAATATTTTTAACATGCATAGAATGATCATACAAAGCTAAAAAAATTGGTTTCACATTTTTGGAGCTATATTAATTTTCCTATGCATTTTGCAAGTTTCAACCGATTTAACCATTGAACAAATAATCTCTTTCGCAAATTCCTGTATTAACCGAATATTAAAATGACCAAACTCCTTTTTGCATCGGGCCCTATCTAGCCATTACTATGACTGTGGGCCCAGGCATTTTGACCTCGGTCGGATTCGACCTGAGGCCGGCTGGACAGAGACACGGCTCACAAGCGGCTCGGCCTGGCATCGCCAGCGGCGAATGGGGGGCCAAATTGCCCAACCAAAGGCACCTAGAGCATCTGCGTGGGTGTGCGGACTCAGCAATGTGGCTACTGGACAAAGGGCTTAGCTGTGGCTCAGCCAACAGCGTGCGGCCAGAGACAGCGGTGACGTGGCCACCATGGACGACCATGCCAGCAACGGGCTGAAAGTGAAAGGACATGAATGAAAGCTTCGAAGGGTCTAGGGGAATCTCACCAATGGGTTGGTTGATGCGGAGGAGTGATGGGGAGGTAGCTCGACGGTGAGGGGCAGAGGGAAGACACTAACGTCGAGGAAGACAACGGCTTGAGCTTCGAATCAGCGGGGAAGATGGTGGGATTCGCATGGGAGACGGTCGGGGAGGCTCCCTACAGCCTTCTCCGTGCTCCATGAGGGTCGAGCCTAGCTGACAGCTCGCGAGCGTGGTAGATTTGGCCAGCAGGGCATGCTGCTAGGTGTGCTACGCTCTACTCTGTGCTTGCGGGCTGAGTGAGAGTGGGACGGAGTAGAGAAAGCAAGTGAGGGAGAGAGATAAAGACCAGGGAGGAGATTAGGACACAGCCGTTGTTCTCTCTAGAAGAGGCTCAGTGGTCGGCGATGTGGCGTTGGCCACAATAGTCAGCAAAACCAATGACCGACTTGCTGAGAGAGGAGGATCACGAGGGGACCCGGTGAATAGTCATTGACAGAAGAAAGATCTTTCCTCCTTTGTTCTGATCCATTTGGAGATCTTCCAAACTCCAAATTTGTGGGACAAATTTTGTTTGAAACTACAATTCAGGTGCAACCCATTTGAACTAGTTTGGCCCAAAAAGCCTGAGCCAAACTTAAATTAAAATTCCTCAAAGTTGAAACCTTTTCTAACGTGCTTCAATTTTTAAGGCCTCAAAATGAGTCCCAAAAATCTGGTTAAACTCACTAATATTACTCATATGCCATGAACTAATTTCTAAAATTATGTCAAGCCCTAGGTTGCATAGAAATTTTGTGAGTTTCTTTACAACACATCATTTTCCATTAAATTTATCAATTTATATTTAATTTCAATTCAATAAATTACTTGCTCAAAGCTTCAATTATGATGCTCATGAATGCTTAATGACATGTTTAAGGATTTAGGATGTTCCAGAAGTGCATCAAATATACCAATTAAAAATGAATCAATTGTAAGGGATATATCTCATCTTTGTGATAGCCGTGTTTACTAGCTTGTTGAAGTCGGTGAACTTACGAGCCAAAAGTTTATCTTGCATCTTGCTTGACAGCCCATTTATAATATGATCATGCTTCTTCGTGTCGATGTTGTCTTCCTCAGGGGCATATTGGGCCAAGTTCTTGAACTCCCGCCCGTAGTCCATCACGGACTTGCCCCTTTGTTAAGTTTCACGAATTCCCACCTATTGATATCCATCATGCCCGTAGAGATGTCATAGGCATGGAAAGCTTCATGAAACTCTACCCAAGAGATGCGATGATTGGCTTGTTGCACGGCAAGTAAATTTGTCCATCATGCCCCAGCTACTCCTTGAAGTTGGTGCGCAGCATAGAGGATCTTCTCATGATCCTCGCACCGAACAAGAGTAAGCTTTTGCTTGATAGTGCGAAGCCAGTCGTCATCGTTGAGGGGGTCCTCGGCGCGAGTAAACATGGGTGGATGAGTGCGAAGGAAGTCAGAGTAGTCGTCCTGGCGATTTGCTCCACCTCCACGGTGAGGAGCTGTATTCTGAACCAGAGCTTCGAGAAGTTGGGTTTGGTCCTGACAGTTCTGTTCAATTCTCATCAGCATCTCTGCCATGGTTGGCGGCGGGGGTGGGCTCCATTCATTGTCTACGGTGTTGTTGCGGGTCCTCATCCTGTCGTTTATCCAAGGTTAGTGATGACGAGGATGCTCTAAAGGGTAGGTATAGATAAAGAACTCCAAACAAAAGGAGAAATAAACTAGTAACCATCAAGTGGAAGAATCATTCCAACTTAACGGTTATGCATGCATGCAAAATGAGATATGAAGATGCTCATGACCCTAAACAATGTGTCATTCACAGTTGGACACTTCCCACAAAACCTAGAAAACCTTAAGGTCATTATATATAGGGCATAAAATAGTGGAGTAATTAGTTCTACAAGTTTTGCGATTACCCAACTACTTCCTAATTCATGTCCCTTAAGTTCAAAAAGCTTCACTTATTGACCTAATTTCCTTAACACGGGAGACATGCTCACATGACTATATTTGTCCCCAACCCATAAAAAAAATGAGGCAAGTTGGAGAGCAAATTTTTCTCAAATTTTAAGGGTTCAGTAGCAGGATGGGAATAGCTTGAGGGTAGAGAAGGAATAAAATAGAGAAACCATGCTAAAATTTGATTTTTAGCTTCAATTAGTGAATTGATAAAGTTATCAACTTTTAATTAACTCACTTACTAACTAAGCTATGATTAACTCTATCAATCTTGCTTTGATACCATGCTGTCATACCCATCTAAATTACACCTGACTTAATAGATAATTAAGTCGATTAAAACAAAAATAATTCTGACAATCCAGATATATGCTCAACAAAGCTCAAGATCACAACATATACGGTTTACAACATAGTTTCATCATAAGATATAAATAGAGTGCAAAAGTTTTAACTTCGATTACAGACCTTGTTCTCAAGTACCGTGTCTACTTAGTAACAGAGTTTTCATACGCAACAGGAAGATATTAATAAAAAAAGTCCAATGGCACCATTGCCCACAATGCACCACCGAGACTAGCTTAGACCTTCCTCCCCTACCCCTGACCATCACCAACATCGGCAGGATAAAAGTATCCATACATGAGTTCGTCGTTACCTGCATCAACTTAAGACCAGCATCCTGAGTACGAAGGTACTCCCAAAACTTACACAGTATGGGTAAATACTATCCTGACTCCAAGGATAATGCATTTGGATGAATAGCAAAGAATAGCCACAATGTTAAGTTAATTCAGCGAAAAAGAACTTTAATCAATATAATGACCTGAACAACTAGCATTAACTAGACAATAAACATAAACCTCCAAGATTGTAAACTTGCTCAACTTAAATAAGTATCGGTACATGCTTCTCCCAGAAGCCCACATACTTTCTATTTCCCAAACTGAATGAAAACTCTACGATGTTGCCAGATGGAAACTTAATGATACTCAAGATCGAGAGCACGACAATTCGAATTGTTCTATACCCTGCAGGGGTACATCTTTACCCACATAACTCGGGTCCATCCTCTTTACTCTCAAAGAAATCTTTCTCATACCCATAACTACCCACTTGTACATGTCCCTATGGTACTGGGGTTACTACGAGCAAGTCCTAGCCATGCTTCTCCTCATTATTTTTCTATTACGCGTCATAGGGATGCATGGAAAGCATTAGCATGGCATACAATAATCAACTTATCTTACCATTAGATTGACATGTTGTAGTACGAAAAGTGCTTAAGCCAACAGACATCACGGACGATGCTTAAATGATACAAGCGGTCTATGGCACCCGGGTCTCCTCTCCCGAACTGCCTCTGACGCCCGCTCACATCCCGTCTCTATTTTTCCAATTCATCATCCCAGCTTATCATTCTTTTGTAACAGTAGTTGAAATTCCTATTTGCTTCCAAATGATGGTGACATCCATCGCTCAACTTTTACCGATGACCTATGCAAAGGCTAAGCAATTCTCGTCTCACTTTTAAGTTAGACGATGATAAGTTATACCCATGCTACAAGGATCAGGCTAACAATTTGATCAAGGTAGGTACTATACAACAAATAGGATCTACCCGATTCCCAACATCGACTCGCTAAAACATGCATATATAACATATAGTAAGACCTAGTAAATTGACCAACAGTTCACAAAAATATAGGGGAGATATGATAGATGCTTGCCTGGTGCTTGCTGGATACTTCCTAAGCAGCACTCACAAAACTCCTCTGATTCATTCTTGGTTTCAACCACATGACTCTCCAAAGCTTCGGTTGCTAAATAAATGAACGATGCATCGTAATAAATATGGATGACATGCGATGAGAGAAGCTCTACAGTTCATGACAACAGTGGAGATGCAATGCAATGTGCCATGAGTTTGCCTCAAGATTTTTCTTAATTTAGATTATTGTTAAACATTTAATATCTTCTTGAATTAATTAAGCGTAAAACAAATCTTAACCCTAAATAGAAAGATAATCATGTTTAACATGAGGGTGAGTATTTTTAATGAACATGGAATAATGTAGCAAGTTTAAATGTTGGACTTACCAATAATTAATTATGAATTAATGAAGCTTAAACACATTTCATTAAATATGGAAATCTCAGTACATATTTTATAGATCCTAATATTTTTAACACGTATATAATGATCATACAATGCTAACAAAATTGGTTTCACAATTTTTGGTGTTATACTTATTTTCCTATGCATTTTGCAAGTTTTAGCTGATTTAACCATTGAACAAGTAATCTCTTTTGCAAATTCCTTGATTAATCGAATATCAAAATGACCAAACACCTTTTTGCACCGGGCACTATCTAGCCACCGCCATGATCATGGACCCAGGCATTTTGACCTCAGTCAGAATCAACAAGAGGCCGGCTGCACAGAGACACAGCCAGCTAGCAGCTCGGCCTAGCATCACCAACAGCGAATGGTGGCCAAAACTACCCAACCAAAGGCACATATAGCATCTATGCGGGTGTCGGAGGGTGAACTCCTCAAGCAGGGATCCAGAGGGACCCCCTTTGAGATTCGGCCGGGGGGATGATCTTGAATCTGTTTTGCGGCTAAAATAAATGGGCGTAAATGCGATGCAGGTGGGATGGAAGGATCGAATGCAGAATGCAGTAAAGGCACAGGAGGGATTTTTAGACAGGTTCAGGCCGCACTGAGCGTAATACCCTACTCCGGTGTGTACGCTATAATTGCTCTGAGAATGTCTCTCAAAGATGTTGCTGGTTACAAGAATATTTGTCTAGCCTAGAGCTTCGGGCTCCTTGTTCTTCGGTGATCTCAGCTTCTGTGCTCCAACTTGTCCAACCTTGAAATCCCCATCCTCTTTCCGTGTCCTCCGGTTCCTCCTTAAATACCCGCCGGCGGTAGCGTGCCCAGAAAGGGAGGGCACGAGTTCCAATGCGTCATAAATGGAAAGCAACCATCATGGGCTGCTGCGCGAAGTGACGGGGAGGGTTGAAAATGCGCCCCCGTCCGGTCTGCTCGTCATCATGTCGTTCTGCAACGGGCGCTGCGGGGAGGGCCCACCAGGCAGCCACTGAACGGCCCGACGTGCCCGCCCAGTCTTATACACCTGACACAGCAGGGCGGTAGGCGGGGTGCCTTGGACTTCGCGATGTTATCCCGAGGTGCGCCGGATGACGCGGGATGGGACCCGTGCATTAAATGTCCCCACGCCTCCCTGCCAGGCCGTGGCAGGAACTGACATCGACCGTGACAGGAGCAGTTAGAAGTGACAGGCCACGTGCCCTCTTAATTGCGGCATCGGGCCTTTCACTGGGCGACACCTCACCGCTGGACCTCTGTGGGGGCCACCGGCGGAGGACTTCTTAGACCGTCGGGGAACCGAGTGCTCGGAGGTCACTGTTCACAGCCCTGAGCACTCTCTCCCGGATATGCCCTTTCTTGGTCCTTGGGGAACCGAGTGCTCGGGGGCCACCGTTCACGGCCCCAAGCAACCTCTCCCGGAATTGGCTGTTCGGGTCCTCGGGGAACCGAGTGCTCGGGGGCTACTGTTCACGGCCCCGAGCACTCTCTCTCGGAATTAACTTCCTTGGGTACTCGGGTGCTCGGGGGCCACTGTTCGCAGCCCAGAGCACACCCTTCCCGGTACTCGGCTTTTCTGATCGTCGGGGAACTTGAGTGCTCGGGGGCCACTGTTCACGACCCCAAGCACTCCCTTTCCGGCACTTAGTCTTCTCGGGTCATCGGAGAACTCGGGTACTCGGGGACCACTGTTCATGGCCTCGAGCACCCTCTCCCAGGACTTAGTCTTCTCGTACCTCACGAAGATGATCCCCGCGGGAGGGCGCCACGTGGCAAACTACTGATCTGGCCTCGGGACTCGGGGACCCCTGGTTCCTATGTCACCGACAGCGGGCATGTGGACTCAACGGTGCGGCTATTAGCCAAAGGGCTCGGCTACAGCTCGGCCGGTGGCGTGTGGTTAGAGGTGGTAGCGACTCAGCCACTGTGTACAACCACGCTAGCAGTGGGCTGAAAGTGAAAGGACGCGCATGAAAGCTTCAAAGGGTCACGAGAAAGCTCACCAATGGGCTGGTTGATGCGAAAGAGTTATGGGGAGGCAGCTCGATGGTGAGGGGCAGAGGGAAGACATTGACGTCGAGGAAGACAATGGCTTGAGCTTCGAATCGGCAGGGAAGAGGGCGGGATTCGCATGAGAGATGGACGGGGAGGCTCCCTACGGCCTTCTCCATGCTCCACGAGGGTCGAGCCTGGCTAGTCGGCTCGCGGGTGTGGTGAATTTGGCTGGCAGGGCATGCTGCTCGGTGTGTTGTGCTCTGCTATGTTCTTACGGGCTGAGTGAGAGTGCGCCAGAGTAGCGAGAGCAAGTGAGGGAGACAAATAGAGAGACCGAGGGAGGTGGTAAGGGTGTGGCTGTCATTCTCTCTAGAAGAGGCTCGGTGGCTAGCGACATGACGTTGGCCACGATAGTCAACAAAACTGGCAACCAACTTGCTGGGAGAGGAGGATGATGTGTCTGGTGAACAGTAACCGACAGAAAAAAGATCTTCCCTCCTCTGTTCTGATCCATTTACAGATCTTCCAAGCTCCAAAATTTGTGGGATAAATTTTATTTGATACTATAATTCAGGTGCAACCCTTTTGAATTGGTTTGGCCCAAAAATTCTAAGCCAAACTTTAAATAAAATTTCTCAAAGTTACAACCTTTTCTAACTTGCTTCAATTTTGAAGGCCTCAAAATGAATCCCAAAAATCCGATAAAACTCACTAATATTACTCATATGCTATGAACTAATTTCAAATTATTTCAAGCCCTAGGTTGCATAGAAAATTTGTGAGTTTCTTTACAACTCATCATTTTCCATTAAATTTATCAATTTATATTTAATTTCAAAAATCAATTACTTGCTCAAAGCTTCAATTATGGTGCTAATGATGCTCATGAATGATTAATATGACATGTTTAAGGATTTAGGATGTTCCAGAAGTGCACCAAAGATACCAATTAAAAATAAACCAATTGTAAGGGATATATCTTATCTTTGTTATACCTTATTCTTACCTTCATTTTGTCCATCTTTTATTGTGACTGCCATGAAGATAATTCTCCCCCTTTCTCCATCGCCACTATCTCCCTTACGACCCATGCAAATTCTCCTATACAAGAAATAATTTTACATCTTACTTAACAATCATGCATCTTGTTTTAGCCGTCAAAATATCAAAAAAGACTACCAACACATGTTGAACTTAAAGAAAAATGTTATAGTACTTAAGAGAGAGTTTCATAAATTATAATACAATAATAAATGATACCAATTGCAAGAATGTAAGTAATGTTGATACTATTTAAAATAAAATAACATGGATCATAATTCATAAAACTCATACAATATGATCTAAACTTATACAATTCATGAAATAACATGGATCTTCGGTGCTTCCTGAGGGGGAGGGGCAATGACCGGCCATCGGAGATGGATGAGGAGGCGGGAGGGAGACTTCGATACACATGAGCGACGGGGAAAAGAGAGGGCGGAAAGCGGTGGGGGATGGGGAGTGATTGAGCCGGGCCGTCGGATAAAGGAAGAAAGTAGGTAATGTTGAATGGACGAAGATAAAGATGGGTAGGTGGATGGATAAAAATTCTAGCGTGCAGTCCTGTAGTGTGGTATCTATAGCTGATGTATATGTTCTTATTCGATAGCTCACATATATTTTCTTATTCGGTAACTGACGTATATTTCTTATACTATCCCGTTCTCGAATAGATGTCGTTTTAGAATACGTACAATTAAAGTTCAAAAACTTTAACCATTAATATACATAAAATTATTAGGATTCAATACATGTAAATAATATGATTGAATCCATCATGAAATATACTTTTATATTATTATATATAACAAAATTTACTAAAAAATAATTAAAAATGTTAAAATATATGTATTGGAGACTATGTTAATATCTTAAACGGTAGTAAAATAAACGAGAGTATAAGAGAATTGAGGTAAGACGCGTTTGGAACGCGTCGTGACTTGTCTTTCTTGGCTGGGTAAGGTTTCTCTTTTGGATCGCGGACTGACCGTATCAATGCTTGTGCTCATCTTGCTAGCGCGAGAGAAAGACTAGTCTTGCCGAACGAGCAACTAACCAAACTGATCCGTAATAACAAACGGACTACACTATTAGAGGTGCCCTTGACTTTGACCAGCGCATTTAGATTGGATGCAGGGACAGAGGTGGAGGAGGAGGACGCGAAATCGAATCCTCGATGTACGTGTGTGTATGCAAGTCTGCCTACCGAAATTGTACTTTCCGCTGTTAGCGGGTCAACCACAGTACTACTAATACTACACTTAGCATATGGTGGGCCATCTCGTTCCACCGCAGTACATCACGACGACCCACCACCACACCGACACCATCCCATCACGGACCGGCGGGAACTCTCTGTCTCACCGTCCTGACGGACCCACCATGGGTAGCCCCACCTGTCATGCGGAGCAACATCGTGAGTCAACTGGACCGAAGCAAACCCAGCGGGTGGGTACGGGGTGGTTACTGGTGAGTGCCGCAACTCCCAACTCCGGTGGGCGCACTCCCACTGCCCGACGACTCAAAAACCCCCTCCGCCTCCCGCGCTCGCTCGAGCCAAGGTGACGGGGAGCGCCGCGGTCGCCAATCCGATCGCGGAATCAGCTCGTTCTTTCGGCCTCCCGGTGAGCGACCCAGATCTCCACCGCCCTTTCTGATCCCGCCAAATGGTTTATTTATATCGAGTTCTCCATTTCTTTTCTTTTCCTTTGTTCTGCTGTCGATTGGTCGTGGATTCGGCCCTTTGCTTGCACGAATGGGATTGGGTTCGACCGGCTCCATGCTCAATTGCCTTAATTGGTTGGTTGTTTGCCTAGGGGCTAAACTGGTGTTGCCATCGGTTCTCACGCCTCAATTCAGGCAATTGGTGGTTCTTTGGGAAATCGAAATTTTTTTTAGTAATAGGGTAGGGGAAGGAACGTTACAGTGTGAGCACTGCAAGTTTGTTGATGATGCATTGGCCCTGTACTGGGGAGTGGTTAACTATAAGTAGCGTTTATGGAGGATTTGTTTCCTGTGATTTTGATTATCTGGCGGACTGGTAGAGAATTGTATGGCTAATGGTACGTTTGCTTTTCAGGACGCAGCGCGCTGGTGTTGGATCGCCGGAAAAGCGGTTGGTTCCTTGGTGAGAGCAGCAGGATAGAGCAATGTTCTCCTTGTTCTATGGCCTATGGAAGTACGTGTTCAACAAGGACGAGTTCCGTGTTCTTATTCTTGGGGTCGACAAGGCTGGCAAGACGGTAATTGCTCTCAGTTTTTTTTATAACAGGAAATTGATACGTCTTTATGCAATTATGGTTCACGTTGTCAGTTTAGTCAAAATTATCAACTCTTAACCTGGATTTTTTTTAAGTATCCATAAGATGTAGTGGAGAATAGTGCCATGGCCATACTTCAGTTCCTAATCTGCTTACCACGATGCTCTATGTGACTATGTTGTTACATTACATTGCAAACGTTTTACGTTTTAAATTGTGATGTATAGATTTTTTACCTATATTGGCATGTTTCTACAATTGATGGTGTAGACTTTGCTGGAGAAGTTAAAATCAATATATCTGAAGGGGGGAGGACTTCCACCAGATCGTGTTGCTCCCACTGTTGGACTTAACATTGGCCGCATTGAAGATGCAAATGCAAAACTTGTTTTCTGGGATCTGGGTGGTCAGGTTAGATCACTAATGCATCTTATGGACTGAATTTTCTTATTAAGCTCTTTGTTGCCACAGCTCCCTCTATTACGGTCGATACTTGATATTCTTTTCAGTAGTTGTCAAGCTAATGGAGTTTGCATCATGAATTTACATTTACATGTCATCTCATGTTTTTAATGCATATTATAAAATTACAGCACCAGGATCCTGTAGCTTAAATTGGTAACCTATCATATAGGTTGGTAAGGCCTCGCCTTCGTAGGTTGTAGTGATGAACACGAGGCCTGGTCTTGAAGTTCCTGTGGGTAGGAGCCGTGATCACCCTCCTGGTGATCACGGCTTTGTTGAATAGAGGCAATCGAGAGGGAGCATGGAGACAGAGCTGCAGCAGGGAGGGGAAGAGAGAAGAACAGGGAGGAGCAGAGGGTTGACAAGAGGTAGAAAAGGCATATCGAGAGAGATATAGGAAATAGATACTTCTTATTGCTTAATTCCTAATACATGCTATTGCCATGCTTATATAGCCGCCAGGATCTAATAGCCAGCTGGGAATCCCAAACCGACTCTAATAACATATCAAACTTAATTTAAACTGGACTCTATCTATCCAAACCGGCTAGAAGATATACTGGTTTAAACCTATCTTTCCTAACCAAACTGGACTTCACCTAACAAACCGAATTGGACTCTATCTGAATTGAAGGACTGTTACTGCCTGCGCCTACTGCTTGCTGACCGTAACATAGGTGTTCCTGGCAAAGTAGAACTTTTAATTGTACTGAATATGCACTAGAAATTTCGTTGCTAAATTATTGCACATTCATCATGAATCTTTGTTGCAAATTTAAAATAATGGATGCTCTATTGACTCATTTGCATTCGGAATGTTTGGATTGTTTTCATGTCTTCTTTCATTGCTATATGTGTGTTTTGCTAATTTGCCTGACAAAGGAGGAAATTATGGGACAAACATGAGATATGGCCCAATATTGGAGTTATCTGTAATATTGATACGCATATTCAATGTGGTAGTTGGGAACTCCACTGGTAGAATCACCTTCTCTTTGTTACGTGATTTAATGTAAAGCTAAATTCACTCCATATATATTAATAACCACATGCCAGTACTATAAGATTCCATGCTACAAGTTAAGATTTCTGACACATTTTACTTGCTTGGCAGGTTGGCCTACGCACAATCTGGGAGAAATATTATGAAGAGGCTCATGCCATAATATATGTTGTTGATGCTGCCTCTGCATCATCGTTTGAAGATGCCAAATCTACCCTGGGTAAGTTTTTTTTTTTCAATTAATTCTAAACTGTGGTGTATTGCTATTGTTAGATCTTTCGGAAAGGTAGTGCTGTTAGATGCATTGCCTATTCTGATTAACAAGGAGAAAACTCATTGTAGAGAACCTAACGTAAATTTCTTACTTCAGAGAAGGTTATTCGCCATGAGCATCTGAGAGAGGCACCGCTCTTGATAGTTGCAAACAAACAGGTAAAGGGGTTTACTTTCACTTCCTGTATTGACTTGTCTTTATGATATATTTGTACCAGAATACATGTATTATTAAAGTTAAAAGATGCAGTGATTACAACAAAGTCTGCACTACAGTCAAAATAACATTCTTGTCAAGTCCTCATGCTGTGAGGAACAAGAACCTACATCTTTATATCACAAAGAGCCTAAACCTCATTACTGTGCCAAATGTTTTGCCCAATTAATGTGCAGATGTCCCACAGTGACATGCAGTCTAAAACATTTTGACATTCATTGAAACGAGAGAAAAAAAAGATCATGCTCCCTCACTTTAGATTTTTCATCATCCAACGTACATCTTTGACTACTTATTTCATAAAAACATGTTCTGAAAAAAATGGGAGTTATTTAGAGTTTCAACAACAAATTTGGTGATGTAATTTTTCAGCAACCATGCTATATTCATGTTTGCATCCCTTAGAATGGAGGGAATGCAGACAAATTATGATTCTCAACGCATGTTGGAGTTTCTAGAATCAAACAACATATAATGATGAACACTATTCCTTGCAAAATAATAATAATAATAATAATAATGAACAGTATCTAAATCAATTAAAATTGCCCGAAAACTTCACATGACATGACAACCAATAACTATACCGTCAGTTTTTGTAACTCTGGATCCACACCTGTTAAATTGCTTACTTATTATGCGTCTCATGTTCTCATGTTTTGATGTGCTTCTGGATTTCTTTGATCAGGATTTACCCGGGGTCATTGCTGATGAAGAATTTTCTGGATATATGCATCTTAAAGAGTTGGATGAGAGGCCGTATATGTTTCAGGCTGTATCTGCCTATGATGGGTGAGCACAGAAAACCCGCTGGTTCCTGAAATAGTTCAACTCAACACATGAGAGTTCAAAAAATTATCAAATTTAGTCATGCAAAATTTTGCAAATTTGTCTAATTGTCGAATAACTACTTGCTCATGCTTATGTTTGCACTTTGGTTGTATAAAAAGTTGAATGATACTGCAACAACACAGACTGAGAAGCTTTTGACTTAAGTACTTGATCCATTACTGGGTGCATAGTGTTTTACAGGTCTATTAATGTGACACTGATGCTTTTCTGGCAGGAGGGGGATCAAATCTGGTATAGACTGGCTCGTGGAACAAATGGAAAGAAGTAAACGTACTGAGGCGCTAAGGACTCGTGCTGGTGCAGCTGGGCAAATTTAGAATGTCCGTATGCAGTTGTGATCAATGATTTTGTTAAAGAGCAAAGCAGTTGATGCGAGGGCTTACGTTAATTCTGCATCCATAAGCAGCCATTGCGGCGTCTCATGATTACAAAGTTCACCCTTACGAATCGACCAGACTGCTGCAAAAAATGTTTGGGTTATTAACTCCTTATGCTGTGGTGATGGCGAGGCAATTCGTTTGGTTTTAATGATTGGCATTCTTCTGTACCTAAAGATCCTTAAAGGATTCATGTTTATATCACTGCTTTTTGTATTAGGTTAGTGTCAGTGTAGAGGATCAAAGAGCCATGTACTCATGTCATGTTCTTTGTAAATGGGAAAACTGGAAAGGATAAAGGAAAGAATAAATTCCATGTCATGATCGTGGAATTAATTTACTACGCATAGATTAGAAGTTCAAATTCACAATGACTTCAGCTTCCTTTGCGTTTACTTCCAATTACTGCCTTATGAACTGTGGAGTCATGCAGGGAGATAGATAATCCCAGAGATATTGGATTACCATCAGTAAATAAGCTTCAGAAAATTGTCCTTTAAGCAGACAATCAAGCATGCTTCAAAAACGAAAAGTTATGTGATGATTTTATGCTGGATGCCAAATTTACATGTAAAAAAATTGTGCTACCATCCAGTGGTTGAAGCTCCGAATTTCAGACACCCAAAAGCTTCAACCACATTCTGTAACAATGGACATCACATTCTCGGAACATGAAATCCAACGGCTCCCATTCAGATAGTGTGAGGAGGTAAATGATTATCCATCAGTATCAGTTGAGAACTTGAGATGGCACCCTGCAAGTTTCAAGCTTAAAGCTTAAATATGTAACATAAGCATAGGGCAATTATAATCATAATTGGAGCCTTGATATTGCTAGCAACAGAACGACTACAGTTAACATTTCTTGGCAAATTTATGGCGGAGTTCTGCATGTATTTCTCTTCCAGATAGAGGGCTAAACAGCCTAACAAACTAGTAAAACAGAAAAAGAAATTGTCTTCAGGCTAGGACTACTGATATCCCCCCTAAGCTGGGCAAAGTCGCTTCACTTCCTACCTGAAAGAAACCCCCCCCCCCCCCCCAAAAAAAAAAAACTTAGTCCAATTTCAAACAGGTTTATTTGGGCAATAAGTAAAAAAATTATATGAAGCCACATATATAAAATGTACAGTAAAAAGTCACATAACATGAACTTGGCTACATTTGGTGCATGTGTTCATACAGGGTATCTTCACTACTGCTCGGCTAAGAACTCCCCAGATGTCCAATCACAATAGCAATCGTTTTTTTTTTGGCAGTGTATATAACTGCTTTAAAATTTGAAATAGTCTTGCTTGCAATCGCACATAAACACAGCCAATAAACTATTGAGCAAACCAAGGAGCAGTACAAAACAAGCTCTAGCCCAGTTCTGCAATATGCTTTTCAAGAACAGACTCAGGGCAATCTAAACTACATAACAGGAAGAACACATCACATCTGTACATAAGTATCCTTCTGAATGAAGCCATTGTTTCATGCTTGTCAGTGCAAAATAGTGATAAGGAAATGAACTATGATAAATAGTGACAACAAAATAAACTATGGCATTCATATGGATACGATGCCACAATGAACATGGATAAGACAGAAATTGATGATTTCTAATCCATATTATCCCTAAGATTCTATGCAATGACAGGTTCCGCATGTGTGTTTCAAAGATTAGATAAACCAGGAAAGCTGAGAATTTGTATTTAGTAAATGGGCTGCTATATGATTAACCACGTCTCTTATGATTGAATACATTGAAGAAATGGTATTAACATAAAGGGTATTGGGTTGCATCATTCTCAAGGACATTAAGAGTAGAAACATTTTTGCTTCAATACAATATTTCATCTAAAAAATAGATCTAATAGAAAATTGTCTTTCATCCCAAGTCACCTATGGATCCATGTCTCTTCTGTAGACTGGTGCACACTTCAACTGTGATATAAAACAGAAATGCGATAACTCATATTTAACTGCTAATATATCATTCACTTGACATGTAAACATCAATTACATGAATATATCCTAACAACAACACTCGATTGTAATTAGCAGAAACCAATAGCAAACTGAATAGAGCTCATTAGTTAACATGCAGAATCCGAAGCAAGCTATCAAAAAGCATTACAGTATCAACTTCACATAGTACAATTATGTAATGATCACTATCAAATCAATAATGTATCACATAAGTTTTAACTAAGACTTATACATTTGTAGCCAAGAAAGATCTATGTACTCATAAAGCAGAGGACAATTCACTTACTTGCTCTCAGAAACTTTTCCAGTCACTGTACCATGAAGAAACCAAAGTGGCATGATAAGCATAACCAGTCAAACCGTGCTCTGTCTATTAAGTGTTATTCCCATCACCAGAAAACTCCGCAATCTTGTTTGCCAAAGGCAAAGGGTACAATCCCCAACTAATGGGGATATCACAAAGTCTCCCGGTACGACTTAACCTCCAGCTAAGTTACTACAAGCACCAGGTAGACTGCTACTACAACATGACGTGATAGGGGGAGGAACACTACAATAACATGAACACTTGAACAGCCAGGGTCAGCCCCTGAGACATCTGCTTTGACCCAGCTAATTATACAATACAATTATCTAGCCCCAATGAACCATAGCAACAGCTAAAGCATCCGCCCAAGATTGTCGACCCTCAAGAACGGAATGCTGTGCAAATTCCCTAATATATCCTCTGTTGCATCGACATCAATATGGAAGTTTCCCATATCCACAACCCCGCCAGAACCACTGACATTCACCCTGCTGGTGCCATCTGTGGTCTGTGCCGCCTCATTTATGTTAATCCCCCTCACCTCCTCGGCCTGTCCATCTCCATCCTCCTCACCCCCAGCCCACCCTTCCTGTCCAAGCATGGACGAATCAATACCGCTCTCCACACCACCACCGAAAGAACGTCTCTTGAGCCCCACCCCGACCTTCTTGCGAGCAGTCGTCTTCTTCACCCTACCTCTAGAAGACCCACCACGAGCACTGACACCCTGTGGCTGCCGAGCACTATTGCTCCCACCACGCTTCCCATGACTCCCACCACCAGCACCCTCGCCACTCGGAGCTGTGTTCCACGGGAACACCTTGTAAAATGGCTTCCAGTTACTATCCAGGTCGGCCGCATTGGGGAAGCCGAGGGGGAAGAATCCCCAGGCGCAGTGGTACATCTCGGTGCCCGGCACAATGGTCGGCGGGGTCGGGATCTCAGCGGCCACGAACCCGCGGCGGCAAGCCACGTTGGGGCACTTGAGGGCGCGACCAACCAGCTCGCGCTGGTACTGGTGCACGTAGCAGCAGAACGGGCACGCCGTCCAGAACTCCGGGCGGTCGGCGGCGGCGGCGGCGGGCTGGGAGGGGGTACCAGCGGCGGACGGCGGGGGCCGGCGGGATGGATCGGAGAGGAGGGCGTAGGCGTCGTGGACGAGGCGGAGGGCCATCTCGGCGCCGGGGTGCTGGTTGCTGGGGCCGAGGAGGAGCGCGAGGCGGCGGTAGGCGCGGGAGACGGCGGCCTGGTCGGGGCTGCCCCCCGGGGGCAGCTGGAGGACGGCGAGCGGGTCGGCGTGGCCGGAGAGGAGGGTGTTCTGGGAGGCGAGGAGGACGTCGGCGACAGCGAGGAGCTCGTCGGCGCCGGCGAGGAGCGGGTTGGACTCCAGCGCGCGCTCCGCGAACCGCTTGCAGCCGACGAGGTCTCGCGCGGAGAGGAGCTTCTCCGCGACCTCCAGGCACTGCTCCGCCTGCGCGCGCCCGTCGCCGCCACCGGCGGCGCCGCCGCTCCCGCCGACGGAGGAGTCCATGGTATTTCGGGGAATGGTGCGTTGTCTGTGTGCTGCTTTGGTTTGGAGAGAGCTTTACGGTGCGGGAACGGGGAAAATGCAGTATTAATCGAAATAAATAATTACCAATTACCTTTTCTAGGGGGGACGCATTTTATTATTTTCCTTGGTATCCAGATTCCAGACCGTTTGATACAGAGAGAGACAGGACATCATCATACAGGTCACATCGTTCTGTTGGATTTGGATTTGGGCATTTCTGAGCTGGTAATTGGAATTGATCTACGTGGGTAAACAAGGTATCAATTCAATTTCCCAGCGTTTCCAAATGTTTTGTTACAAGCTAGGAATTTCTGTTTCTATTTACTAAGCCAGACAGGTGCGTCATTTGTATAGTTCTATGACTTATTACTCAAGTATTGCCTCGCCTAGGTACGCGGACTGGACAGACATTGAGAAACTGAGTAAGAAAACAATCGAATTGCCCGAGCAGCTACAATCTGGTATGGGCGCATTGCGCTACTCATCATATTTCAATTTTTTGATTTGTCGGTTAGTAATCTTCCATCCTCTTTGCATGTCTCTATTTTTTATCGTTCCTTAGTAAGTAGGAATTGTAATGTGGCCAAATCTTATGGGAATGTTTTCCTATTCCTATCCTTAATTAATTATGGGGAAGTTTTTATCATCCTTACGGAGAATTTTGCGAGAAATGGATCTCTAATAAAGATGTAAATTAAATAGTTGATTATTTTTATATATTAATAATATGTTCGTAATATAAATAAATAATTTATTGATGCATATCAGGATTTATCAGATAAAAATATAAGAGTAATTTATTATTTTCCTTACATAATGTAATGTTTGCTTATTTATATATTAAGAAAAATATATATGAATGATATCGATGATATAGTGAGGAGTGGAGATAGAGAACATTTTTCCGTCCCTGTTCTCATTCTTGTTTTCATCTTCGTCCCTATATAATTTGTGGTGATCAAATTTTCTCATACTTATCTTCTAATAGAAGAATTTCTCGCGAGTTACCGGAAACAGAGCTCTATATGTACCTTCCTATGTGAGAAAGATAAAAGCATGAAACAGCAATGCATTTCCAGAACAAACAAGGCGGCAACCGGTGTAATCAAAAGATGCACTTTGACCTACTTAAATAGTAATCAAAATGTACCTATTGAATACCGAATTGCATTCACGTTCCTCTACTGACAGTCACCATTGCCGTTGCGTGTCAGCAAATTATCTTTTCGTCCCACGTCCCAACCACCTAGTCAGCTAGTAAAACATGAAATTGTTGTTCCTTTTGGTTGTTGATGGCATGCATGGCAATGGCATTTTTGTTCCTAGACTGATACATGGAAACGGAACAGTCCAGAAAGGGAGAAAAAGAGAGAGAGAGAGTGGAAAAGGAGCCTTTTTATGAAACAGGCACAAGTGCAGGCTTGTCATGGCTTGAACTCGAGTTATCATCTATTTGTAGATGCCAAAGCAAGACTGGCGAAACCAGGGGCAGAGGGGGGGGGGGGGGTGCGCAGGGGCTGACCCCCAATGAATCTGGGACCCCTTAATAGGCAAATAGCAAAGTGCCAAAGTAAGCCTACACAGCAGGAGGTAAATTAGTGCAAAACACCACGCTGACTTTGCCCAGACGCTGAGACTCCGCTTTCACAAACGCGATGCTGAGATGCCGTTCGCCCAAACGCTGAGTTAGCATCTTTGCTAGTCGCGACTTCGTCGGTTGAACTTCCACTCGCTTTGCCACTGGCCTGGGCGATCGCATCACTTGAGACCGGACTGTCGGTCGCCGGATCGAGTTCCTATCTCCTCGATTGCCGAAGCCGAAGGCATGAAGCCTGAAGCCCTGAACTAAAGTGTTGATGTCTGATTTGATCGTTCCTGCTGGCTGCTGCTAATATTAATTGTCAGATTAGTTCATAAATTGAGTTCATCGTCCAGTCATTAACAGGTAACATCAAAGATTCGAGGGTGATCATCGCATAACAAGTCAGACTGTCAGAGTTAGCACTCAGCAAGTCAAGCCAACATTAGCAACAACCATAGTGGTAAATTAATCACAAATCAATATACTTTAATTGATGATGATCAATCTTATATTAGGTATTTTGTTACATGTGATGATTAATTGATGATGCTGACATACCGTGAAAAATCTAATTTAGCTTCATTTCTGATTGCAGCCTACGTTGATAGCAATTAATTATTGACTTGTTTAGCCATGAAGAGGCTAAGGACAATTGATAGTTTTTATAAGCCAGTTAATTCAAGTTCTGGTTGTGCTGAAAATACTAATATGACTATTGATCAAGCTATTGAACCGAACCAACCGGTTGATGTGCAAACTACTGATCAGAATACTTCTATACCACTACAAGATCAACAAGTAAGAATTGTAACTACATTATTTGAGAGGGATCCAAGTAAACACCTTCAAATTTAGACACTCCCTCCTGCGGAACAAGATGAAGCTAAGCAGTTTTATATATCTAAGAGCTCATATCAACCAATCTTAATAGACTACCCATTTAATAATTCATCAAAGCATCATCGTCGATTCAATAGCAATTGGTTTACAAATTTTTAGTGGCTAGAGTACTCTCCTCACATTGATCATGCATATTGTCTGCATTATTTTCTATTTTTAAAGAAACCAACTGGGAAGTGCGGCTCGAACACGTTCACAGTCACATGATTTAAAAGTTGGAAGAATATTAATGATGGAGATAAATGTGCTTTTCTATGTCACATGGGCCAGGATGCTAGCTCAGCTCATAACTATTCAGTTTATTGTTTCAATAATCTTAAAAATAGTATGGTTCATATTGACAATGTGATGGTTAAACAAAAAAGAGAAAAGTGTGGCACATGCAAGGCTTAGGCTTACAACTACAATTGATTCCATTAGGTAATAAGAATTTCTTTCCATTTCTATTATTGCAAGTAGAATAATACATGTTGTACAATCTAAAAATTATGCATTCTTTATATCACTAGGTGGTTAACATTTCAAGCATGTCCATTTAGAGGCCACGATGAATCTCCCGATACCATTAATCAAGGCAATTTTCTTAAAATGCTCAAATTGTTGGCCTCTTATAGTAAGGAAGTGAACCAAATTGTGTTAAAAAATGCTCCAAGAAATACAAAGTACACTTCACATGAAATCCAAACTGAGATTCTTAGCACATATGCTCAAAAAGTGCAAACTGCAATTAGAAAAGAAATTGATAATAGCAAATTTTGCATAATAGTTGATGAAGCTCAAGATGAATCTAAGAAAGAGCATATGGCGATAGTTCTTCAGTTTGTCAACACAGAAGGACTTATAAAGGAGCGTTTACTTGACCTTATTCATGTTAATGACACTGTTGCATTGACTTTGTAGAAGGCAATTTGTGCTGTCATGTCGGATAATAACATGATTATACAAGATATTAGAGGTCAAGGCTATGACAGGGCAAGTAACATACGAGGGGAATGGAATGGGTTAAAGGCTCTAATTCTCAATAAGTGCCCTTATGCACATCATATTTATTGTATGGCTCATCAGCGCCAATTGGCTCTTGTTGCAGCATCAAGGGAGGTACAAGAAATGCATAACTTTTTTCAGCATGCAAATTTCATCATAAATGTTGTTAGCGTTTCTCCTAAGTGCAATGATGAGTTACTAGCAAATCAAGCTGCGAAAATTGCTCGTGAAATTGAATTGGGAGAGCTTAATACAGGAAGAGAGGCAAATCGGATGGGCTCTCTATAGAGACCAGGTGACACTAGACGGAGTTCCCATTACAAGTCAATTTTGAGCTTAAAGAAGATGTTTGGTGCCACACTTTCAGTTCTACGCAATATTGCAAATGATCGTTCAATTTCAAGATATTCTCGAGGAGATGCTACAGGTGCCTTTTGGATTATTGTTACATTTGATTTTGTATTTATTCTACTCATGATGGAAAAGATAATGAAGATGGTTGGGAACTTATTCTAATACAAAGGTATTATTTGGTGACTTGCGAAATGATGGTTGGGAACCACTTCTTGAGGAGGTCAAATCCTTTTGCATGAAGCATGAAATTGAGATTCCCGATCTAGATTGCAAGTATGTTCCGTTACCTAATTCCTAAGTATGAGTGGTAATACATCAATATTATTTTTGTCTATGATATAAAACTTATTTATCTCTACATTGCATTTAGTAGGTATGTTGATGTAACCAAGTCTTGGAATAAGCATGACAACACCATAACTCTTCACCATTATAAAATAGATGTGTTCAATGTTGCTATAGATCAACAGTTGTTTGAGTTAGAAGAACGATTTAATTCTTAAACGACGGAGTTTCTATCACTTTGTGCCTCATTGGATCCAAGACTCGACACCTTTGATCCATTAAAAATATGCACTCTAGTGGAAAAATACTATCCTATCGATTTTTCAAATCAAGAAAGGGTTCAGTTGGAGTGCCAACTACCATATTTTCAACTTGATGTATGCAACCATCCTAACCTAAGTATATTGCCATCACTTGCCGATCTGACAAATGGACTAGTTAAATTGAAAAAAGATTCTACTTATTCAATAGTCGACAAGTTATTAAGGTTAGTCATAACTCTTCCAGTGTTAACTACAACCACCGAGAGAGCATTTTCAGCTATAAAACTAGTAAAGACATGTTTGCGGAATAAAATAGGTGATGATTTTCTGTGAAGTTATATGATAGTTTATATTGAAAAGGAATTAGCAGCGAAGATCAGCTCCGCTGATATTATTAAATCTTATGATCTAGTCAGTTCTCGTAGAGCTAAATTCAAGTTAATAGAGATGTAATTCTTTTTTATAGTCAAGCATATGCTACCTTGTTTTGTTATCCTATGTTGGAGCTAATTAGCAGACAAGATATTGATTTTCTTTTGTATTGCAAAATATATGTTACTATAATTCTGTAATTGTTATCTATACTCTGATTGAGTCAGTATTTATGCATATATACCGTCATGTTATACTTCTTATGTTGGCCTCTGTGTTCGATTCCTGACTCCGCCCCTCGACGAAATGGATGAAAAAGAAGCAGGCTATTGACATTTGACGCTAGAGAGTTGAACCGGAGTAGGAAACCATTGCAGTACCACGATAGTAAGTGAAAATTCGAGGATTCGCCACCCGTTTGAGCAGAAAAAAAAGTGAGGTTTCATGTACTGTATGGTTCTCCGTTCTGGGCTGAACGATCTCGAAGCTTGAGTTCTCATGTAACCAAACACACCCTAAATAGCAACCTGAGAAGTCTGGGGGTTTTGGTCCACCACAATTGGTAGACACTAGATGATGAACTGTTGTGTGTGGCAGAGGGCCTCATGTTTGATGAGTATTAATTTATAAAGTGAATGTCTTCGTGTCCGATGGTTGTCGACGAGAGTGGTTTCCTCTTTTGTCAAAAGCCGGGTTAGCAATATCTTAGGTCCTCCTTGGATCCTCTCATTCTCTTTAAACGTCCCTCCTTTCTCTGAGGGTTCCTCCCCAGGAAGGGCGTTGGAGGCCGTTGACAAGAGTGGGGACTAGATGGCCGGGGACGTGTGAAGATGTTCCACACCTTGGTCTGATGAAGACTGGAGTTGATTTTCACTTTTGTTCAGCGAAAATCCGGCAACTCTGGTCGCATGGCGCGGTGATACAATCCGGCGACATGCTTTTGGCAGCGGTGCAAGGCTCGGCTTGTGCCTGGATAGTTGAACCTCTATAGACTATTCATTGTATTAGCAGCGGTACAAGGCTCGGCTTGTGCCGGGATAGTTGAACCTCTATAGACTATTAATTGTATTGCGTTGTGATGTACTAGTGTTTTTTGTTGTAATCTCGGTTTGAAGATACGAAAATGTTTAGGTGCATGCACTTATGGTTTTGTTGTAATCTCGGTTCGAAGAAGTAAAAATGTTTAGGCGCGCTTACTGAGCCCCATTGATTCTTAAAGAAAAAATAGGTCGTAATGCTTCCTTTAAAAAAAAGGAAATGCTCTTTTCACGTGTCCGATGTATCGGACGGACGGCCCACTCAGTCCATAGTATCATCGGGCCGGCTTAAAAATATTTTTGCATCTTTAATATTTTAGATGTTCAAATTTAATATTTCAAACGTTATGAAAATTTGTTGCCGTAGTTATTTTCGTATATTGTATCCCGGGTATCTCTTGCGTATATATTCAGACCCGAAAAAATTATCCATTCGAGTTAATTCTTATATATCTCCAATATTTCAGACGTTCAAATTTAATATTTCAGACGTTATAAAAATTTGCTGCAGAAGTTTTTCGAGAATGTTGCATCCCAAAACCTCTATTGTACAGATCCGGATCCGAAAAAATTATCCATTCGAGTTAATTCCTATATTTTTTATCTCCAACGTTTTAGACGTTCAAATTGAATATTTTAGATATTATGGAATTTTGTTGCAGAAGTTATTTTCGTATGTTGCATATCGGAATATAGAATTAACTTAAATGGATAATTTTTTTGGTTCGGATTTGTATGTTTTTAGTGCATTTTTTTATGTTACGAACGTTGATTTCAAATATTACAGATATTAGTCTTTGATATTGCGATGGACAGTTACAACGTCCGAAATATCGGACATCCAGATGCTAGCTTTACTTTAAAAAAAATTAGTCGCACTCCCATAATTGACATAAACAACAGAGGAGAGCATAGTATTCTTGACTAAGCAAAGAGTATCATCTAAACACTGCGTGGATTTCCTTTTCAACAATTAAATTGTGGTACTTAAGTTCTTGATTAAGTCACCATGGAAATTTATCTTTTGATCAAGTCCTCGCTGACATTCATGGATGTACATGACAGCGTGAGTGACATTAACATGTCTGCTGTTCTGCTACAGAGCAAGCGAGCACTAATTGGCTCAAGCCTGCAGATACACAACTCGTTTATTTTTAGCAAGGTTGTATAAATTTGTAACCTAATACTATATACTCTTTTCAGTCACGAATAAGTATTGTATTGAGTTATGTGTATTTAATATTTTAAATTTTAGTTATAAATTATTTTTTATGTATTGGGTTTGGATATTTGAAAACGATACGAGTGGATTTGTTTTAAAAAATAGTTTCATAATAATATAAATTTGCTATATTTTACAAACATATTACATTAAAATATGCACCGATTATAAATATTTATCGCTTTTGACTTTTCAAGGTTTTTATGTGCAACTTCGAATATTATTTTCTATTAGAGTATAGTTATAATATCTAATAAAAATATAATATTATAAAAGTATTTACAATACAAATCTACACGTGTGATTTTTATATTTTTCAACTAAATATTTTAAAAGTTATTAATAATCAAAGTTTTAAAATTTTGATTAAATCTTGGTTAAAACAACAAATAATTATAATTGGAGCGAGCAGTAGTTGTGTTTTGAGTGGAGGAAGTAGTACACAGCAAATTAATGGCAGTTTAATTACACGAGTGACAGCTAAGCTACGTGGTTGATATCCAAGCAGAAGTTACTGTACCGTGAAAACAACATGAACGTGCGGAATCACACAAGGTAGCTATCGCTATACGTGGCACCGGCGGCCGCGCCAGTGCAAGACGCGACGGTGGCCTCCTTGTGCTCCTCCTCGTCCATGGTATCCGACATGCTCCTCCCTTTCGTTTCCGGCAGGCAGGCGACGAAGAGTCCGGAGCATCCGATGGCGAGCCCGAACACACCGAACGACCAGAAGTTCCTCTCACGGCCGAGCGCGACGAGCATGGGCGCCGCCATGCCGCCCAGCACCATCGCCTGCCGCACCAGCCCCACAGCCGAGTTGCGCACGCACGTCGGGAACAGCTCGATGGAGTAGATCAGGATGACGTCGAACGCGGTGCACGTGGCGAAGAAGGACAGAAGCTCGACGGCCATCCGCGCCGCCGCCGCGCCCCGCGGGATGGCGACGCACGCGAGGCTGCACGCCCCCGCCGCAGCGGTGAGCGCGATCACCGAGCTCCGCCGGTTCACCCTGACGACGAGGAGCCACGAGAGGATGGCAGACGGCAGCTCGGCCAGCGCGTTGTACGTGACGCTCAGGTAGAGATTGGAGCCCAGGCTGCCGACGTTTAGCGGCATGCCGAAGTAGACCATTCCCACGCCGAAGCTGGCCGCCATGATCGCCGCCAGCCTCTGGAGCGCCCACTGCCGCTCCCACATAGTCTGTAGTGTGGCAAATACGCTCAAGCTGCTCACCCCGGCGTCCTCGTGCACGGTGCACGCGTCCAGCATGGAGAAGCTGGTCGTGGTGCTGCTGCCGTTGAGTGAAACGATCTGCCGCAGCGCCTCGATGGCGTCCTGCTTCCGGCCTCGCACCAGCAGCCACCGCGGTGACTCCTGGACTAGGAAGTAGAGCAGAATGGAGTAGCAGAGACAAGGCACGGACATCCAGAAGTACATGTTCCGCCAGGACGCCTTGCGGAACGCGTAGGCGAGCGCCGGGAGAGACAGGAACCCGAGGGTGAAGCAGAAGAATGCCGCCACGCTCACCATGTCGCGCCACCTCTTCCCGACGAGCTCCGTGGACAGGACCAACGTGCACGTGCCCACCATCGACCTGAAGAATCCGGAAACGAATCGTAGGGCGGCGTACGCCCACACGTTCGGGGCGAAGGCCGTGAGCACGCCGGCGATGGACATGAACACCAGGGACACGAAGAGCATCTTCTTGCGCCCGAGGAGCGAGTCTGCGAGCGTCGTGAGCAGGAAGCCACCGGCCAGGCAGCCGGCGAAGAACGACGACGCCGGAAGGGAGACAAGCGCCGGGCCGGCGCACTCGAGGGCCCATTCGGAGACCACCGACGCCTCGGCCGGCCGGTCCCACGCCCACGTGCTGGGCGGGAGCGCGCATGGAGATGCCGCGGCTGGCGAGCATGACGAGTTGCCGGGAGAGCCGAGGCAGTGCCACTGAGGCTCGGCGTCCGTGAACACGGAGATGAACACCTGTTGCGCGTCGAAGGCCCAGGCGAAGGCCACCAAGACGGCCTTGAGAAGCTGCCAGGCGCCAGCGGCGCCTATGTACATCTCAATCACGTCGTCGATGGATGGCGTCTTTGCCGGCTTGGCCCTGTGGCTTGTTAGAAGCGGGGTGGTGGCCGTGTCCGCCATTGACACGGTCGTGTGCGCGCACGTTCGATTGTCTCTGTTCTTGGCGGCTCGAAAGTTGCAAGTAGGGAGACGAGGCTATATTTAGTCGCCGTTTGGGAAGGTATTTAATAAACGGATCCTGTTACTCCATCACACACACGAGCGCATATATATATATATAAATAATGCACGGTTAAATTTTTGAAACTTTGATAGTTTTAAAATATAAAAATTATATATGTGGATTTATCTTAAAAAATATTTTCATAATCTCATATATTTATAAATACATGTACCGTGCTGTGTCAAAAAATGTCAATTATTTTTTATTGGAGAGAGTAGATAATGTTGGGATGCAATCTTGTTGATTTAGACAAAGTAGGATTAGTACTAGTACTAGAGATCAGTACGTGTGTGAGTTTAATTCAGTCAAGCGTCCTTGTAGGAGTAGTTTACTAGGAAGTTCCACCAATCCATTACAAGTTGAAGTTAACCGGTTCACTCAAAAGCTTAAATTATTTTGTCGCTGTTTAACCTATATAAACACAGCGAAATATTTGGAGTAGTTACTAGGAAGACCCACCAATCCATTACAAGTTGAAGCTAACCGGTTCACTCAAAAGCTTAAATTATTTTGTGGCTGTTTAACCTATATAAACATTGCAAAATATTTGGTGCACATATGTCAAAACTCCCGCCAATGAGGTCGCGCGCGGCGAGGAGCATCTCTGCGATCTCCAGCCATCGCTCCACCTCTAGTGGTGCCGGCGCCGCCATGCCGCTCCCGTCGACTCCGACGAAGAAGGACATTGTATTCAGGGAGAAATGGGAGCAGAAGCAGCAGCTGCTGCTGGTTGTTTTGGGGAGAGCTTTATTCATTATTGTGGGGGTAGGGATGCAATTTCTTTAGTGCTTTAGTGTTATAATAACCGAATTTATTAAGCGCCTTTTCTGGTGCTCCGCATTTATGAGTTTAATCTGTATCCAGTTTCCCTCCGTCCATTTTTTGTTGACTCTAGGAGTTTTTTAATATTATTTTTTACAGAATTTTCAAAAATATTGCACAAATTTGAAAAATTACAAAAATAACCCATTGTCGCTCAATGGTTGAGAGAAATCTAATTTTTGCACAATAAAAAAAGCGAGAGTTAGATTTTTGCTATTTCAACGTGCGAAAAATTGAATTTTCGCTCATTGAAATAGCGAAAATATTTTCTATGATTGAAAGAGTGAAAATTCAATTTATCATTGGACAGTTGTGCAAAAACTAGAGTTTTTCCTCTTTCATTGAGCGAAAATCGTTCAATGTAATTTTGTGTAACTACTTGTCTGATTGCCGATATTTCTTTTTTTATTCGATGTCAAACCACCAAATTTTGCACATTTATATTTATATGTATTCCACAAGAGTTTGGATGAACATGCACAAAATTATATTGAACGGTTTTTGCTCTTTCATTGAGCGATAAAGAGCGAAAATAGTTCGATGTAATGTTGTGCAGGTACTTGTCCGATTGTCGATATTTTTTTATTTGATGCCACACCCCCAAATTGTGCACATTTATATTTATATGTATTTCATAAGAGTTTGGATAAATTTATGTATGTTTGCATTCAAATTGAATCAAAAAGAGAATATCACATGAAATTATAAAAATGTATATAAATGGAGCATTGCAAAGGAACTTACATTTTTACCAAATAACCTAGGGATGAAAATAATTTTAGAAATTATTGCGCCATATAAGAGGAATATTAATAAATTTTTCCAGAATTTTGGAAAAAAAATTTCAGGCCTTAAAAATTGCTAGATTGTCTAAAAGTAGCCCTCTTTAGAGTTTTTTATTTTAAAACCTACATGGTTTATTGAGGTGAATCTTTTTAAAATGGATCTATCATGAATTATAGGATCTGCAAAACAATTTTTATGAATTTTGGAGCACGACAACTTTCCAAATAGAGAAAGAGGGAAAAAAATCCGCTGGTTACTGTTCATACAACAATTTTCGCTCCTGCTTTTGCACAAAGTTCCTTAGAAAAATTGAATTTTTGCTCTTTCAATCGTAGAAAATATTTTCTCTATTTTCGCTTTTTATTGTGTGAAAATTAGATTTTGCTCAACCATTGAGCGACAGTGGGTTATTTTTATATTTTTTCAAATTTGTGTAATATTTTTTGAAATATCATAAAAATAACATTAAAAAACTCTGACTCTTAGAATCCATGTCAGTCAACCTTTCTAAACTTTGACGCGCGCCCCATTAAACTCCTCATTCCTCCTATCACGTGCGCCCCTCCCGGCCCTCCTCAGTCTTACACCTTAGTTTTGAGCATCTTTTTCGTACCCTTCTTCCGGCTATGTTTGGGTTTTCTAGCAGTTTTTTTGGTTTCCGTGAATAGTTAAACTCGTCTCTTATTGTTCAAATTATATTTTGATTATTGATTTTGTTGGGTGTGTTGGAGAATGATGATATGGTTTTGTCGCCCCAGACTTAGGATCCGGCCTCCGGATCTGTGTTGATTGACATGTTATCGATTCTGACTCCATGGCCAATGCATATGCCTCTGTTCGTGTTCTTGCTTTGCTCTCTGCAGTCCTTGTACTCTTTTGTTTGTTTCTCTTGGCTTGAGGTTGGGTTCTTAGCGAATCGTGCTCTCTTCACTTTTCTCTACCTTGGAGGATGATGATACGAAATTGTCGCCCCAGTCTTAGGATCCGCTCTCATGACGGATCTTTGCTGATTGACATACTTGTGATCTGACTCTTTGTACTTGCTATCATGATGCAGAATTTTATGATTTCTTTTGATGTTTTCATGATGACTCTATCAGTATATCTTTGGGGTCAGGTTATTTCTATCAATGGCCAAATTATTTGTTTGCGAATCTGCATCTATCGTCTCATAACGTGTCTTTCTGCTCAACATCAATCGAATTTGTTAATAAATCAACGATGAGAGATCAGAGGCAAATCACTTATGAATGATTATACAAAGGAAATCCTATGGACCAATTAAGGAAATATGCCAACGATGACACTGCCTTGCTAATCACCGTCAATCCGAATGTAATATGCAAAATCTTGTTAAACATTTGACAGAACATGGTTCCTCCTTCAAATCTGTAGCACTCAGCTAATCAGAAAGGTTGAAGAACATCTCAGTAAATTTAGAAGAACCCAATCTTTCTTTATAAGCATCCCAAAGCAGCTTGGACTTATCTTCATGAGAACTAAGGCTGTTTCCAGATTTTTCTGAAATTGAGAGAATACAACTTTTCTTATGCTTGATAGTTGCATTTGCATGAAAGAATTGAGTGCATTCATCACCAAATTTGATCCACTTGATTGTTCCTCTTTGTTTCTAGTAAATCTTCTGTTGAGGAAGTAAATGTTCAAGATGATCTCGGAGAATGATTCTAAAATTCCATTCTTGAAGGGAAAGATCACTGAATTCTTCCAAGGTATCAAATAAGAGAATGATCATCTTTGTATTTGAAATAGTGGCCGACATACTAGAGAGCTGCTTCTGCGAGAGCCATAGAACTCTTCTTAGATTTGTTTAATTTAGCTACAATATTCTTTGCCTTGTTAGATTGGTTAGTTAGAATAGACCAGCCATGCTGAATAATTTGCAAGAAATGTTCATGTTCCATCTAGTAATTTTCAAAATGGAAAACCTTAGATCTGGGGATATTAGTGGCAATAGTAACAAGATAGGGAAAATGATCAGAAAGCTGCATGGAGAGAGTAGTGACCATAGATTTAGGGAAGCTGGAAGTCCAAGAGCAAGAGGTGAAGAACCAGTCTAGCCTAACCAAAAGAGGGGAAAATTGGTTATTGGACCAAGTGAAAGATCTCCCATGTAGAGGGAGCTCCAGTAAACTCAAATGGCTTATAGCTTCACTAAAACCAAGCATATATCCCACATTGCCACCTGGTCTGTTTCTACCAGAGAAAGATCTTGAAAAATTAAAGTCACCAATAATGAGCTAGTCATCTTCATCTAATACATCAAAATTCTTGAACAAATCAAGGAAGAGAGCTTTCCCTTCATGAGTACAAGGAGCATAAACATTTATAAGAGACCAATATGCACCAGAATGTATGGATATGAATTCAGTGCAGAGAGCATACTCATTACTAAAAACCTTGCTCCCTAAAAATCTAGAGCCTTTCCAAATAGTGATCAACTCACCAGAGACTCCATTGGAAGGAAGATACTCAAAGCTGTCAAAAGAGCTTGGACAACTTTTTTTTATGTAAGCAGAATCAAAGTGTTCTATTTTAGTCTCTTGGATGCATAAAACATCACAATTGGACTCAGTCACTTTACTTCTTATGGCATTCCACTTACCCTCAGAATTTATCCCTCTTATGTTCCAACAAAGAACTTTCCAATCATGATTTGGGTTGTTTTGATGTCCATTCATCTTTAAGGTTAGTGGTCTGAATATAATTCCACATGATTAACATGTAAGAAAGAATGATCTTAAGAGAAACATGAGAGGAGCAGCAAACACAAGCCCAACTTAAAATATAAATGTTGTAAATTATCAGGTCCATACTTATAAGCATAGAGTTATTATAGATCTCCCAAGAGGCATCATTCACAGAATGACAATAGACAAAAAGAAGACACATTAATGTTTCACTTCTTTGCTTTCCCTCTTTCATCTCCAGCTGAATTTTTATTCTTTGGTCTTCCTGTGCTATTGTTCTTATTAGCAACTTCAGATGAAGAGGAGGAAGCCGTGCTAAACCCTGAGGTGGGAGCTATTTGGGTGCCAACCAGGAGGACAACAACTTTATTCTTTCCCAGAAGTTCATCAAATAATTTGTTGGGGGTTATCTTGCAGAAAGTCTCTCCTAGACTTCAAATCACTCTAGGTGAAACAGTTGGTGGATTTACCGTGCAAGCTAAACAATTTTTCTCACAAAAAGAGTTCTTCTTGAAGCCATAATTCTTGGCCCTAAGCATGTTGCTTCTTTTGACTTCAGAGTCTACTAGAGGGGGGACCAGACCTCCAGCATCTCATTTCCTTTTTGGAGTGGATTTGATTTCTCCATCTGAGCCACTGCGAATATGCTCAGAGCAAGACAACTCTTCAATTCGGATACATGAATTAGGGAGATTAATCTGAACTAAAGAGTTACTACTTGAATGCTAAAGGAAAAAGTCACAAGATTTAGAAGAGAGAAAACTTTTGGCCCATTCAAAATAAATGGGGGGGAGAAAGGGCTATCATGAGAAAGGCGGCCCAGTCAAGGTTGGAACCCACTGGAGAGAGATATTTGGCCCATATTTTGCTTCCCACGATATGATCTTGTACACTCCAGGTGCCATTTAGATTTTGATGGAAGGACTCAAAGACAGGATCAACAATAAAGTTGCCTTCAAAAATCATCATTCCCACTTGCTGATTGACATTAAAATCACCTGCTACATGCTGCTCAACATGTTGATCTACAGGAGCATCTAACACCACCAGTTCATCAATTTGAATATCGCCTGGAAGAAAAACCACTTGTTCTTGCTCCACTTGGGGATGATGTGGCTAGGCCTCAAGAGCAAGGACTAGCAGTGCATTGAGATCTGGCAAATCATGCATGTTAACAGAATTGGCATTGGATCCCGAATTTACTGATCCCAAAGAAAGAGATAAACTTAAGCCACTACCTTCCTGGAAACCTTCTTCTATGAATTGATCAAACTGCTACACAGGAGCTATCACTTCTGGCGGCAAAGGCCCTTCAGGTCCCAAACCCTTAGGCATTGGTTTTGCAACGTGGGGGACTGGCATATTCAAGTCCATCTGAGGGGTAGCAGGTTGAAAGACAAAATGGGCACCTTGATGGGGAAACACATTAAGGTCCCATTGCTGACCAAGAGGCTGATCTTGCTATTGCATATTATTCCATCCCAGACCAAGCAAAAGCTGATTGTCATCAGGAGGAACATCCTCATCTTGAGGAAGAACTCCAAGAAGAGTTTGCTGAATAATTTCGCATTGACCTGTCCATGAGTAACCTTGGAAACTGTCACCTTCAGTAATCACTATAAAGCGGGGAATGTCTTGAAGGTCAGTCACACTAACCTTGATTATGATTCGAGCAAGGCAGGCATCATCCCTTTCCCAAACAAGCAGACGACTAAAAGACTTAATAGCTCCAGTGATGTGCTCCGTGGTCCAATAGTCAAGAGTTCCAATTAGCATGAGCCAGCACTCTCTATTAAAGTTCACGGCTCTAAGGTTAGGCCCTTCATTATGATTGACAAAACTGAATTGGAGGCCACCCGCAAGATGTGGTCTATGATGAACCAAAGCATCTTTGTCAAAAACACAAGAGAATCGGACAAAAGCCATTCCCCTCCCTAACGGGCATAACTGAACGTCCTTCACCTCAGCATTCCTATGCTCCACTAGGAATTCCAACAGAACTTCATGGAGATTCTCAAAATCCACCTCAGCTTGAGGAAGCGGCAGGATGGAGGCGATGGCGACATCTTCATTTACTCGAATAGCAGTAGCGTCCACCACCACAAGAGCAAATAGCTGTTGATGCTGAACTTCTTGTCTTGCAAAGCCCGGAAGCATGAGAGGTGTCAGATCAATCTCATTGAACGCCATTGGAGACTGCACTTGTACTAGGCTCTGATTATCACCTTCTTCACACCTCATCTTCTCTGAGATAGCCCTAGGCTCCGAATTGAGGGGAGAAGACAATGATGATGTCGAGGTGACTAGCGGAAGGCCAAAAACGGCAACCCCAAATTCTTGAAAAGAGGAGAAAACTCGTCTTATTTGGCCCGGGCCCAAAGAGAGAAGGAATAGGCTGATGGAACCAGGATTTTACTAGATGTCCTTCCCATTTTTCGGCCTCTATCAAATTTGAGAAAGAGCAGGATGGGATGAAAGATGGCAAGACAGGAATCCCGCCTCTGACAGTAGTCCGACAAAAGGACGCAATGTGACCCCACTCACAACAAATATAGCATTTAATCTGATTGGTGCATGATTCACGGGAACGAAGAGGGGAGAGACATCTGGGGCAACCCTTGGAGGAAAGCGAAGAAGGCAACTGGAGATTAGCAGGGAACCTTCCATTCAAAAAACCAACACGAGGTCGCAGAGGAAACGAATTTAGATTTCCTAAACGACTGAACACTGATTTGCGTGGGAAGCTAAGACGATTAAAAACTAAAACCCTATGGGAAGGATCTGAAGCCCTGGTTCCAAGATGAATTGTATTTGCACTAGTAAGCATAGAAGAAGATGGATTAGACTTGAGAACCTCAACAAAAGATCTATCACCAAACTTTCTTCGAACAGGTGTCCAGGAATCCTCTTGCTCATGAAAGAATGTTACATATTCCTACTGCCAATGAGCACCCCCATTACTCTAGAGATTGAAGAAAAGTTTGAAAGCTTCACATTCATAAGACTTAGACTTGTAAATGAAAACGCCAATATCCTTTGAAGCAACTAAGAACCAAAATGTACGATCTCTCAAATGAGCCATAGCAAAACCTTTCTGAGAGCCACCAAGAATTGAGTGAAGAACCAAAGCAACAGATTCTTGGGAGAGTCTGAAGCAAGCACGTCCGAAAGAGACCACCAAAAAAAACATAGAGAACTCACCAAGATTAGGCACCACCGATCTTTCGAACTTACGAATCACCTCTTCCTAGAAGGCATGTCCCAGAGCTAGATCCAGACACGGGAGATCCATAGGAGGAGACTATCACCGCCAAAAGCAGAAAGAGTTGACAGAATCCACTAGGGAGAGAGAAGAGGTGGAGCACCACCAGTGAAGAAGAAGCTAGGAACGTTGAGGATCAGGGATGCTCGAGCCCCTCGAAGGGCACGAGAGCAGCACCCGGAATTGTCGGAGCCATCTCACTCTCTTTGTCTTCTATTCCTGTCGCGCGTCTTTAGCTTTCGGTTTTGTTTGCTTGTTGCGGTTAAAAGGCTACCGCAAGTATCTGCACATGTTCATGTTATACTTTACATATGCTTATGTACCAGAGGGTATCTTGTTATGAGATGAATCCAAAACTCCCAGTTAGTTATTTCTTCTAGGAGCTATAATCATTTCATATATTTCAAAGTGAAAGCAAGACTCGATGGGAGAAATCACCACACAATTCGGGCGTCTGCTCATGTCACACACACACACACACACACACACACACACACACACACACACACACACACACACACACACACACACACACACACACACAAGCGAGTGCATTATCTCAACTAATGAACCAATGAAAGCATATCGGTAATATCCCCCTCAGTCAAAGCGGGATGAGTTGAACACCGAGACTAGAACATAACTCATGGAACAACGTTGTGAAGAGGCCCTTGGTGAAGATGTCCGCAAACAGTTGCTGAACATGTAGGGCGAGGACTGCACCGAGGGTCATCTTTTCCTAGACGAAGTGTATGCCAATCTCTATGTGCTTCGTCTGGTGATGTTGAACAGGGTTCAATGATATGTATATAACACTTACAATGTCAAAATATACAATTGTGGCCAACTGCGGCGGGTGGCAGAACTCAGTGAGTAGTTGATGCAGCCAGCATGTTGGCAATGACGTGGGCCATGACACGATATTTGGCCTCAATGCTTGAGTAGGACACCATGGCTTGACATTTTGAGGACCAAGAGACAATGTTATCGCCAAGGAAAACACAGTAACCGGAGGTGGAGTGACACATGTCGGGCAGCCAACCCAATCAACATCGGAATAAGCCATCAACGAGAATTAGGAAGAGACATTAATGTGGAGGCCCTTGTCCAATGTGCATTTGATGTAGCGAGGATGCATTTGATCAAGGTGAAGTGGGAATCCCGCGGAGCATGCATGAAAAGGCATGCTTGTTGGATGGTGAAGGCAATTTTAGGCTGGGTTAAGGTCAAGTATTGAAGAATCCCGATGAGGCTAAAATAATCCAAGGGATCGCAAATGGGCATGCCATTGGAGGCAGAAAACTTGGAGCATGGTTCAGCGGGCCTGGCGGTTGGGTGACAATCAGACATACCCGCACATTGAAGGAGCTCCATTGCATAGTGGCATTGAGAGAGAAAGGGACCATCACAAAATCAAGTAACAGAGATACCGAGAAAGTGATGAAGCTAACCTAGGTCGGTCATGGTAAATTCGTTGCTCATAGCATGAATGAGCCGATGTAGTAGCGAAGTGGAGGATCGATGATGTCAGAATGATATCGTCAACATAGAGGAGGAGGTAGGCGAGCTTAGTCCCCTGATGAAGAACGAAAAGTGAGGTGATTGTGAAGCCAATGTTTCAAAGGTACTTTGCGGGTGTCGAAGGTACTTTGCAAATCGCTGATACCAAGCCCTGGATGCCTACTTAAGTGCATAAAGCAACTTGTGTAGGTGACAAACATGGCGGGGTCAAGAGGGATCGACAGAGCTAGATGGATAATGACATAATACGGTTTCATCAAGTGTGACATGAAGGAAAAGCATTTTTCTTGTCTAATTGGTGAATTGGCCATTAACGGGAGGTGGCAAGGCTGAGAACAACATAGATGGTGGATGGCTTTACAACATGACTGAACATTTCGTCGAATTCAATATTAGCCTATTGGGAATAGCCAAGCATGACCCAATGGACTTTGTAGTGAGACAGTGTACCATCGGCACGAATCTTATGCTTATATATCCACTTCCCAGAAACAATATTGGCCTCTAGTGGAGAGGGAACCAAGGTCCACGTTCCATTGTTGCGAAGATCTTGGAACTTATACTCTATGAGCATGTCACCAGTTGGGGTCCTTAAGAGCATCAAGATATGTTCTGAGGTAGGAGAAATATGAGTGGCATGAAGATTCAAGTGATCAACTGGAAAGACAAGGCCCAACTTAGCCCTTGTGACAGTCATGTATGGGCCGGGAGTTGGTCGCAGCAAAGTCTGGGGAGTTGTTGGATGAGCAATAGGGATGGGCACATGGGAAGCCATGGTAGCGGGCAACAGAGAGGAGAAGCTGGGTACCTGCACTATTTGAGAGACAGGCGCGGATGTCTGTGCCGAACTGACTACAGGAGAGGGCATGTGTATGGGACTTGCAGCAGCTAGGAAAGGAGGGGCTGTCATGCCGATAGAAGGAAGGGGTGGTGACGGTTGGCTGGAGACAATGTCAAGGGAGGAGGAAGGAGGCGATAGTGTCAAAGACGCAAAAGGAAAGGACATCTCATTGAACTTAGTGTGGCGAGAAATAATGATCCTATCAGAGGAAAACTCAATGCATTGGTAGCCTTTGTGGGAAGAGGGATAGCCCAAGAAGACGGACGCAGTGGAGCATGAGGCAAGTTTATTGGTGGTAGCGACTATGAGGTTGGGGTAACAAAGATACCCAAAAATGTGAAGATGATCATACGATGGTATACAACAAAACAGGCGCCCATATGGAGTTGGGAAGTGGAGAGATTTTGTGGGACGACAACGAGCGCCTTAATTAGTCTTTTACGAGTTTATAGCCAAAGTATCTTTTTTTAGGCGCAACAGACAGAAAATCATTGGTTGAGAAAATTCTGCACAACTCAAGTAGATGGAGTGACCAAAGAAAATGGAGTAGCATGTTTATTTGTATAATATGAACATCAATCCTATCCCATCGCTATTCGATAGTGACTGAATAATCTTATTTTTTGTATATTGCCATTTTTGTCATACTCGGGCATCATTATGTAACCACAATGGAAATACCGATATATCAATTTCATACCAACTAATACACTTCCATCTTCAGTGATTACAGATATAAATGATGTATGATTTATCCCACATTCTGTAACCATATTATTCAGCAAATCAATGAGTGATATCTGAATAGTTAACATTATCTAAGAGCATTAAAAGAAACAGAAACAGAAAAACACAACACACCCTACATGAGAGAGAGTGGTCGATAATCATGATAGTAACCACAAGCAAATAAAGTAATTTATTTATTTAAGTAGGGATTATGGGTTGTACCTTTAGTCTGAAGTTTTTTCCCTCGCTCATGTTCTAACTTGATTGGTTTTACCTGTACAAGATTAAATATGTATGATTAGTTTCATACAAATATACAGATTGACAAAGAAGCGCCATGTTGTTTAGGTTGTATGAAGCAATTCCAAATCATTCAGGGGCAGTGCTAGATGGCTCTCCATTGTCGACCGTGCTGATTAGCAAAAAAAGATGTGAAGTTAGGAAATATATACGTGAATGGACTGCCACGCACGGAGGCAGATGGAGACGGCAAAGTGATAATCTGCTCGCCGCCAGTGCCAACGAACAGGAGTGCGCGAAGGGTTAAGGGGTGCTGCAGCTTTTTGCCTCTATGCTGCCTTCTTCTCGGCCCCTCTCGCGGGACGCCGGGCACCCACGCCGAGAACGGCCACCGCCACATCTTCCTCATCGCCTCACTGGGAGCTTGAGGCGTAGAGAAATGACGTAAGTGCCGGATCCAGGCAAGGTGGGACGGCAATGCGGAGGAGGCTGAGGTTGACGACAGGCGGGGTGGCGGTGCAGAGGAGACGAAAGTCGACGATGTGCTTGGCTTGAGTAATTGTATCCTGCATGTGCTCAGGCCCTGATTACAACGTGCTCGTCCCTAACACAGTCCGAGCAGTTAGGCATGGTGACCACAATAGCCTCGCTGCCGATCCAGTTACGTATGTCCACCGCGCCGCCCCTACGTCCGTGCGAGACCCGTCCATGGCAGGGAATCAAAAACAGGTTTGAGAAAACTGGTTTACCCGAAATTTCGGTTCTACCGGTGGGGTTGGGTAAATACCCATACAAAACAACCGTCCAAAAAAAGCCCGCCCAGCCCAACAGTGAAAACCCTATCCCCAAACTGCCCTTTTCCTTTCCCGGCCTCATCCAGAAATTTCTCCTGGCGGCGCGCGGGCTCGGGCTCGGCTGCTGCAATCCGCCGCCGATGCCACGCCCTGACTGAGCGGGTGCCAGACGGGAGACGGCATTGGTGCGCGTCCTGGAGTCCTGGACGGCCGACGGCGGGATCCTACTGAGCAGCACCGAGCCGGGGACGGACGCCCCTCGATGGCTCGACCTCGAGAGAGCTGCTGCTTCCGGTGAGTGCCTCGTATCCGAGCTCCTCCTCGACGCCCGCTGGCTCCGATGCGCTCTACGTGTCCGCCGCCATCTAGGCCGTCTAGGCCATGCGCCGTGCTACAGATCTTGGCCATTTCCATTGCTATCACTCATGATTTCTGTAAGCATGCTTGCATGTACACTTTGCGTACTAGTGTTTCTCCATTCAGGAAACTGAGCTGCGTTTGGGTGCATGTGTATCTGCTCTCTTCAATTCCTTACGCTATCTGCCTTTACCGAACGCCACTTCTTTTAGTATATCACTTGGATTACTGAAGTATCTGAAGGTGCTAATCGATTTTAGTATATCACTAGTATTTAAAATCCTAAGTGCTTTCATAATTGACATGGACCTATGGTAGCAGAATTTTGATGAAATATTAAGTGCATGTGATATTTAGGCTGCCTATTTTTTGGTGTATACTGTATAAGACACTGATTTTTGTCTTGTTTCATTATTGGTCTGGTCGAGGAAGGTTGGTGTTGCAGGTGATATACTTACTGTTGCTCATTTGTACCGTAGTTTGTTCAGAAAAAAAATGTTTATAGGTGTGAAAAGGGGAGAAAAATAGGATAGTGTCTGATGTTTATAGGTGCAGAGAAGAAGGGGCTGTGATCTGTATCTATGACCAAAATCTCACTTGTGGCCACTTCTTGATCATGGAATCTTGCTGTTGAGGGTCCAGCATGTGGTCAGGCTGTGTTTATGAAAACCCGTTTTATTTGATTCAATCTCTCGTCATCTCCTTCGAAGCTTGCAGTGCAGCATGAAGCATTGTTTCTGTACTGATGTTGCACGCATGAAGCATTGTTCCTGCAACTGCTATTATTATTGCATTGGTTCTGTACTGATGTTACACGTTGTTTTCAACTTATGTTGCACAATTCGCAGGTTTTCCCTGTCCAGATGTGTGTGTATAAGTCTTTTAGATAATTTTTTTTTTTTTGTTGAGGCCTGGAGTGGGGTGAGATTCAAAATATCCATTTCAGACTCTCAAAGTGAGATCAGGAAAACGTGAAGCAGAGAAAACTCTCAAAGTGGAATTTGAAACTTAATTTCAAATTTACAAATTGGTGCAGCACACTTGTTAGTTTGGGATTTTTTAAGTCAGTTTTTTGTTATGGTTATGAGTTAGTGTTTCCCTTTGTCTATTTGCTTGTTTATGTCTCTTCTGATTGTCACCTATGTATATAGCATCAAGCTATCTTAATTTGCTGTGGTTCTGGAAACCGCATGCTCGTCACTGTACTTTGGAGGTTTAAAGTTATTTCTGTTGATTTTGCAAGTTCGAAGTACAACACCAGTGTTTGTTGACTTCAGTTTGTTTGAACAATTTGCTTGCAGTTTGAAATATCTGGTTTTTGTACGCCTTACTCTTGAGCCATTTTAACATGTTGTTCATCACTTCATGAACAATACAATGTTTAAAGTGTAGATATGCCTGTCTGAGGTGCTCTCAAAGAGAGATGCCCGTTCAGTTTTGGGCAATACTCTTTTGTACTTTGCTGATCTGTATCTTAACAAGTTCGAATGTTTTGTTGGCGATATTTTAGAATACAATGGTTCATTTAGCACTTTGTTGATGGTATGTGCTATAAAGTTCAAACATATAACATTTGAGATTATGTTTTTTTTTTTCTCAATCATGCTGAAGGACTATGCATTTAGGATGATGTTGTTACGTTCGATATAATGAATCTATCTAATGTGTTATAGATTTACGAAATCGTCTTATTTTTTTGTTGTTATATGCAATTTATGATAATTAATTGATTAGAGATAATTTCTAGTAACTTCATGTCAATTTGTTTGAATTTGATTCCGATAAATCTGATATATTATGTTTACCGGTGACCCTGTTAAATAAAAATTTACCGGCAATGAAAACCTTGGCCTTGTCAGCTCACCGTGCGTGTCATGCACCCAAATCTGTGTCGCCAGACTCGCCTTCGCACGTGAACCATCAGAGCGGCGCCTCGCGTTGCTGTATCGCCGGCCACTATTAGCGTGTCCCAGGATGGCGGGGCGGCGGCGCGCAGACGTTAGAGGCCGAGGTGCATCGGACAGGCAATCTCCTCATCACGGATCATACCTTAACCTTCATCCCGCCACTTCAGCTTGTGTGGCATGTGCCCATCGCTCCTCATGCGGCCGTGCTCCTTCCAGCCACAGTAGCGGAGGAGGGTGAAGGAGAGGAGGAAGGAGCAAGGCAGCGGGAGAAGAAAGGATGAGGAGCGGCATGCTCTAGGACCCGCGAAGACTCCGGACACCGATGTTCACAGTCCAAGATCATGCTTACTGGCTTGATCTGATGGTCCAAGGTTTTTTTTTTTGTTTTTTTTGCTGCCGTGGCTCAACCACGGATCGAGAATTCAACGGCGTTTAGATATAGAAGATTTAGATATAGAAGATGATCCATGAACAGCCGAGTAAACTGTATCTGGTCCTTTCATCAACACAACACTAGTTCTTTTACCATGACGCCATGTGCTCCCGTTCCCCGGCATGATCTTTTTTCTTGTCTCCAATGTGGCAATGGAAGGACGTCTCCCTGACCACATGTCCACATCCACTCGTAGCCCTTGCACAGCCACAGGAATACAGGATGGATCTCTGCAGCATGTAAACGAAGAGGACCTTCGCGCAGCGGCGCGGCAGTCACATCTCGCTGGCTGGTGTGAGTGCGGCAGAGGGCAGGCGAGCGGCGTGAGGGACGAGAGAGAGAGAGAGCTAGAGCGCGCACGGTGTGGTTGAGGGTGCAGCAGTCACATCCAGAGTTTGAAACATCGTTGAAAACCGCGTGGTATTTGCGAATATCAGCCAATTTGATCCGCATCGTATTTAGACATTGATCGGTTTTTAAATTTAAATTTAAAAATTCAAAAAACACAAAAAAATCTAAAAATACTAGAGACAATTCTAAGACCTTATGTGAATTTTTTTAAAAATAATGTCGTTTGCATCATATTTTAAGGAGAAGAAGTTTGAAAAAAAAATACTAAAATGAGCCGTATAAACATGATGATTTGATCCATCTAAGGAAAAGTTTAACATACAAACACATATTTTTTTTTATGTAGGACATATCTTAAGATGATCTTTAAAATTTGTTTCACTTCATTAGAATTTTATTAATTTCTCCTTGATTTTTACAAAGTTCACAAGCATAAAATAAACATGTTGAGAAACAACACTGTAATTAACTTTTTCATGACTGCCATTATTTTTCTTGCATAAAGAATAATATAAGTAAACTAATAAAAGTGGTTTCACTAATTTTGGAGATGTGATGGGTTAATAAATGGGTTAGTTATTAATTAATATAGTTGCAACATATTTACACAATCATACATATTACAATAACTATTTCATGAGTTCATATATTTTTAAAAGACATGGGATTATGTAAGAAGACCAAAAAAATTGGTTTCATGATATTTGGATTAGCAAAGAATTAACTATGCATTTAACTAGGTTTAGTAAATACATTTTCTCACAGAAAATATACAACTTTTTTTTTATGATTATAAATGCTTTTATCATGTAGATCATGTTACAAGGAAACCAACAAAAAATTTCATTTGATTTAAAACTTAGATGAATTAGTTATCGATTTTACAAGATTGAGTTATTTTTTTATTTTTCTTAGAATTTGAGCGGTTTTCGATAAAACTGAGCAGTTTTTGACCGAATTCGAGCGGTTTTTTTTTATCACAAATGAAATACAGGAAATGCGATTGGTTTTTGGTACAGTTTGATCAGTTTTTGGTTCAAATCGACCGGTTAACAAATCGTCGATTCTATCTTTTTTGCCTCTGATGTATAAATTTGATCGACTGAATTTGAGTGAACTCTCACCTAATTTTGAGCATTTTTGCGATATTTGCGAATTTTGGAAAATCACAGCCAAGTGGTTCCAGACTTCAAACAGTTTTTTTGAACCATCGTCACATCTCGCTGGCTTGTGTCAACATTATTAGTTTTATTGGTTGTTGGCGTTATTGGTTCATCATTCTACCGACATGCAGTTGATTTGCTGTGTTTCTAAGGGCCTGTTTGGCAGAGCTCCTAGAGCAGCTTCCCGGCTGGAATCAGGGGGAGCTCTGACAAATAGCAGCTTTCAGTTTTTAGCTCCCTGAGTGGAATCCGTGGGAGTGATTCTCTGAAATGAACTAAAATTTGGGGAGCTGAAAAAAACAGCTTCCCCTGATTCACTTCCCACAGAGAATCACTTCTTCTATATATTTTATTTTAGAGAATCACTTTCAGTCACAGAATTACTTCCTCCAGAGAATCACTCCCCATAGAGAATTTGAATCAGGAAGAGCTCTACCAAACGGGTCCTAAGACCACCATAGCATTTTGAGCACGCGACTTCTAAACCGTTGGTTAGGGTCAACCACATGTGACAAATCCTAATAAGCAACAGCATTTCTCTACCCATCCCACCGAACCTACTTGAATGAAACTTAGTGCATCCTCAGTGCATAGGGGCCAAGGAACTTAAAATCATGTCACATCAAACTTAGTTATAGGTAAGTAGAGAAATGTAGGAGAATCAAGTTTTGGCTTGGATATTTAGTGGAGGTAGTTATATTCTTATCTATTAGCAATCAAAACTCCAAAACTCAGATTTGCTCTTATATGTCTCACCAAAGTAGAATTTTCTTTCAATGTTAGATGATCTATTTATCAACAGCGAGACATGTGTGGTAACTTCATTAATTTTCAAACTCTGGATATCTGGTTTTTAATAGATGTTATGTGAGTGCGTACATATGATGGTGTGAATATATATACAACTATGAGTTATCCTGGTATTTTTTTAAAAAATAGAGAAAATATAATTTTTGCATGTGGTACGACCTACTCTCTGTGACTCACACTAACCAAAAGGGTTCACCAATGTGGAATCCCTGGCCTTATTGAATTATGACTGTGCATGGGCATTTGTGTGCAAAAGAACTAGAATCAGTGCCACCTTCCATATTTAGGGTGCGATTAACCAACATATAAGACAACATGGGTCCATGGGCAATAACCCTCTTCATAATTGGGGACGAAACAGAGTTTTTTTTTTATATTTTTTCGAGTAAAAATTTAAATAAATAGATTTTTCGTAGAAAAAATTACAAAACTATACGTCTACCGTTCTCTGAGGAGACGGTAAGAGCCTTACCGCCCACTGAGACGGCGGTAAGCAGTCTCAAAGGCTCTTACCGCCCTCTCAGGGGCGGTAGCCTTACAGCCCTATGAGGGGGCGGGTAGCTACAGTGCGTGAACAGTAAACCTTAATGAACAGTACTTCGAAGTTTAATTTTGCTATTTATCTTCTCTATTCAAAATAGCGATGTTCTGTTGCTCCAAAAATCCTAAAACTTTTTGTACATGTTACATAATACATGTGCAACCCATTTTAATTGAATTCACCCAAAAATCCTATGTAGAATTTAAACTAAAATTCTCCAAAAAAAAGGGCTACTTTTATAACTTCTAGCAATTGTTAGCGCCACAAATAAATTTCTAAAAACCTGGTAAAATTCACTAATATTCTTGTTATGTGATGTGCTAATTTCTAAAATTATTTTCATCCCGATTATATGGTAAAAAAGTGGATTCCTTTGTAATGCACCATTTATATGTATTTTTATAATTTCATGTGATATTCTTCTTTTAACTTAATTTGAATTCAAACATATATAAAACTAGTGCTAAAAATAATTTTAGAAATTATCACATCACATAAGAAGAATATTAGTGAATTTTACCAGATTTTTAGAGATTTATTTGAGACGCTAACAATTGCTAGAAGTTATAAAAGTAGTCTTTTTTGAGAATTTTAGTTTAAATTCTACACAGTATTTTTAGGTGAATTCAATTAAAATAGGTTGCACATGTATTATGTAACACGTACAAAAAGGTTTAGGATTTTTGGAGTAACAGAACATCACTATTTTGAATAGAGAAGATAGTAGCAAAATTAAATGTCGAAGTACTGTCCATTGAGGTTTACTGTTCACGTACTGTAGCTACCCGCCCTGCTTACCGGAAAGAAATTCTGTGAGACCGGGTCTCACAGAAAGACCCTCATCTCTGCGTGACACGTGTCCTGTATTTCTCTCATATATATTCAATCAGATCGTTGGATCCAGAATGAACGGCGTAGATCAGGATCTCACGGAGGCCTTTCTGCAAAGGGTCTCATATAATTTTCTTCCCTGCTTACCGCCCTCTCAAGGGGCGGTAAGGCTCTTACCGCCCCCTCAGATGGCGGTAGGTGTCTAGTTTTGTAATTTTTTCCACGAAAAATCTATTTATTTAAATTTTTCATCGAAAAAATATAAAAATAAAAAAAACTCGAAGAAACACAAGCAAATGATTGTTCATATAGCAAGTTGGTCAGGTTACCTAATCTTGGGCTTGGGGTATGCGGCGAAACCCATGCGGTACGGACACGTCACTTGGGTTATAAATATACCCAAAATCATTATAACCTTTATCAGTGAGGAAAAAAGAGAGAAAGAAACCCACGCATAGATGGAGCTGTAAAAGGGCGTATACATATTTTCCAATGGCGCAAACAAAGCCTTGCCACTATTCAGACCCTCAGGAACCACGCAAATAAATCATCGTCGTGATTCGGAATTTGGCGAACGTAAACATATTGCTAAACCAAGTAAACAAATCATTGCCAGTGTTCTTGTTTTCTTGTGTTGGTACGACATTGGTTTCATCATCTTATCCGTACGTCATGGACTCATGGGGCAATTTTTGGTTACGCATTGCAGTGCATTTTTCTCATGTAGGGCATCGAAGGTTTAGGTTTAGAGTTTATGGCCAACAGTATGCATAAGAGTAGCCATTTGTATTGGTTTTAACATTTATTGCATGTACACATAGTCTATCTAAAATTGAGTTAGCCTAGTTTCAATCAATTTGGACACTTTGCATTATAGCGTTGGAGCCTAAGATTAGATATAGGAGAATGTGCGTGTTGGAACATGGCCAACAGACAGACTATGTGGAGGTGGCGGTGCCGCTCCTTTTTCTATAAGATCATCTCCAACCATATTCCTTCCATTTCGTTCTCTTTCTGATTCTCTTCTCCGTTCCATTCTCTTTATTTTCTCTCATCTCCAACAGCTTCTCTTCGAGGGGAATCGCGAAGGAAAAGGAGAGAGAATCCCGTCCTGAAAGGAATGACTCTGGGAATCTCGTCGTGAAGGTAAACTGTTGAAGCGCTAAAGAGAACAAAAATCCCTTCACGACGAGAATTTCACCCACGAAGGGAAGCTGTTGGGCGTGGCATAAGAGAGTAGGGAGATGGAGAGAGAACGAGAGAAGAATATGTGTCAAGAAAATTGAATTCTCCTTATCTTTACTCTGAAGGGCCCTTTTATACATAAGTGGGGGTCACAAATACCACATTTGCTCCAGAAGACGTTTGGTGAGACAGTGGCAGAGTACAAGAGATAAGGGTATTATAGTCTTACTTTATACGACAGCAATGTTGTACATTTTTTTTACCCCCTAGGGATCTGCAGTGTGGCCCCAACAGTGCGTGTGTTAGAGGTTGTTGTGGGAGAGGGGGCGGTAATTAAAGCTCTACTTTTGACAATTTATTACAAGCATGGTATGTTTTGATGATAATAACAAATTTTCCGTTGGAAGCTTCGTCCAAACATATTGAAGTAATTAACAATTGAGAAGAGCTATGTTGGGGAAGGATATTTCATCCCACCTTGGAGGAGCTATGAAGCACATCAGATTTCGAAGTCAAGCCGAAGGCAGGTCGAAGACTGAAAAGCTTGAGCAATCCGAAGGATATGCAAAGTCCTGTGCGAACAAGGTCCTCCATACCGATGATGTCAACCTCTGTACAGTGGCAACTATGTAATTAGATTGTAAGACGACTGCATATATTGTCTATTGTACCCACGAAAAGGGTTGAATGCAATAGGAATCATGCAATAGTATACGTCATCACCTTTAGTTCCATGTCCTCTCTAGCTATCGTAATACACAGACTTCAAAAACCGTATGATTCAAACCTTCTGGACATACTCAATAGTATCATTTAAACCCGTTAACAAACATTTTATTTCTCGTCATCAGTATCCACTTCACTTGATGTATATATACATAGTTAAATGAATTCAATCACATACTCTTATAGTCATGAGTCCTTACTTCAAGCACATGACAATACATGGTGTGTGCGAAAACTAGTTTTAAACTCCATCCAAGTGATAACAGATGGGTTATCATGCGTGGCACAATATGCTTCCCACCAGTCCAAAGCTCGATCGGCGAGTTGGTGTGAAACATCGAGAACCATCTCTTTATCAATGCACTATGCGACTTGTAGTTTCCTTTATATGTCCTTCAGTCTATCATTTGCACCTATAGGCTCTACTACATAACTGAAACTAGGGGTTGCTCTTGATTCTCCAAATCTTGATGGTTGATGAGGTTAAGGAGCATGAATTGGTTGTTACTGTTGTATCTGCACCATGGTTTGAGTTAAAGCTTACAAGACTTGACTCTGCATAGCCATATGTTATTCCAAGATCATTGGAGGAGGCGGGGGTGGATTCTAGTTGCTATTGTCACCCTCATTGTTACTACTGATGTTCCGTCTTGTGTTAACCATCTGATTAGGGTTGAAAAAAAATATAGAAGAAGATAAGCGAGACTATAAATGATTTAACTAAGAGAACCCAACTATATTATATTATATAGATATTAAAGATGTGTCTGTGGATAAGATGCCAAAACATTCCATAGCACACACCGATACTCAAACAAAAGATCCAAATCACACAGGACCATAATAAATCTCACACTAGCATTAATATCTTTAACGATTACATCGACGCTCGACTCTAATGACACTAAGACGATTCTACTAAAAGACTCTACTACTAAAATTTCTCTCTAATGCGGGATCATAAGAAGGAATAGACTGATCCTTCTTCTTCTATGGCAGAGGCGTTGAGATAGGTTCTCTTGTACGAAGGTGAATGGATAGACAAGGCTTCATCTTCATCTTCTATAGGTTCTTAGTTGGCATGTTGTTCATCCTTGAGAAGTGAAGTGGCAAAAATGAGATGACGACGAACATCTACCAGCTCCCATAAAGTGCAGTCCAGCTCATCTTCCAAGGCTATGGTAAGTGCTACTTGCTCACGTAGCTTGAGGCTTTGTCCAAAGGTGTGCTTCAAGAACGGCTCATCACTTCCACGAGTTCTCTAAGGGCAGTAGGCATAAGAAGAGTTGATCATCTTGTTGTTGTACTGATCACAGACACGGGATATGGCTTAACATGCTGCATCTCAAACACTGACGGTGAAAGTTGCTCTTGGGGACATTACAGAGTGAATGCCCACAACTCGATGAACATCCATACCTTCATCTTCACTTCGCTCGTAGTCTTGGATGGTGACTTCTACCTTCCATTCTGCATATGCAGAGTGTTGCTTCATAACTCCCCTGTAGACTGGCTTCTGCGTATGTCCAAGTCTAGAATGTATTCCCCACAGCAGACGAGGAAGATGTCCAATATAAAGACCATCACTCTCATAGACATCAGGAACGAGATCCATGTTACGAAAAGTAGGGTCCTCAATCTCCTCTTCGGTTGGAACACGTTAACAAACGGATGGACTGCCTCCAGTTGACTTATGAGCAGTGGGCAGTTGACAAACCATCTATAAAGGAGAAGCTATGATATAAGAGATAGCCTTAAAGATTGTAAGAGATGAAAAAACAAACTAAGAAAAAACTTCTATGGTTGAAACGAACTTGAAGAAACCTTAAGGACAATAATTCTAGCTAGGCTTACAGTCCTACAGTTAATATAGCTCTAATACCACCTCTGTCACACTCGGTTTTAACGGACAAAATCAAATATAGCTTATATGTGTCTAGAAAGTTTAACACATATAAGAACATCACAGGTAAAATAACAAAAGTAATACTTCATCTTACATTCGTTTAACTCTTAAAAAAGACTTCGCCTAAACAACTCTATTAACCAAACGACTGAACTAAACGACGGCAGTGGAACAAAAAGCATCGATGACCAAGCAACTCCACATGCACTAAATGGAAGACACACTTCTAATACACCAGGTCGTCGTCTTGAAAATCTTCAAAATCTTCCACTGAGCAGCATATGTATTGTGGAAGATATAGCAAGAGTGAGCACATAAAATACTCAACAAATGTGGTAAAGTAATGATATGCAGGCTTTCAACAAGAATAATCTAACACATGATATATTTTCATAAATACGAGTAAAAAACAGTAATGTAATTAGAAAACATTAAACAATTACTAAGTGAATGTAACTTAGACGACCCAATAACTATTATCCAAAGTTACCCATCTTGTAAACCATAACCATCTAAGTATCACCAATACTACTATACCATAACCATGACCATTTCACCACCATATCCAAAACCAACTAATCATATAAGGATCTAAATCTCTCATGACCGTAAGCACGACTGATATATCAAACTTTACACTCTGCAGAGGTTGTCCAGCTTTTCCCATGAGTCAGTGAATTCCATATTGATGTGTTCGTGAAACACCTAAAACACGTCAGTGGTGTACCGCCAAGAAATCAATATATGACATTTTTCACTAAACAGAGCCTAATCTAGTATACATCTGCCCACTAGGTTTCACCGCCAGGGATTATAGAATTTCCTTACAACCCAAAAACCCCCTTTTGTGCTGACCCGACACACACTGAAAAGAACTCTAACTATTATGTCAAACCTTACCCATATCAGCCTCGTGGTTGGTACGTCACTTCTTGGATTGTTGCTCCACAAACCGGTCCTTATTTAGATTACTTGAGCAAATACTAACAAACAACGTAACCATGACAAACCATAAACACCCTTTTGCTCAAGGCCTAAAGTTCCATGTTGTTAAATCAAATTCATCATCATATTTACCATCATTATTACATGTGATCATTAGTCAAGTATAAGACAGTTCCCAATATTCCTGATAGCATGGTTAAGTATTTCTACCCATAAAAGACACCTAACCATAGACTACTTAGGTTTAAAGGAATGATAAGGGAATATCTATGTACACCCTAACATAGGTAACTACCCATCAAATTGATAGTACATGCAATTTGTAATTTTTTTTAAAAAAATATAGGTCCAAGATAATCAAGGACACTTGCCCTCTTTGTTGCTGCTTAGTGTACTCTAACTCTTGGTTTTGATGTTTCTCAAACTGATCCGAGGCATTGATGTCTAATTGCATAATTACCGGCGAAGCACATAAACAGAACAAACTAAGAACAAATCACAAAATAAAATAACAACAAGACAAAACATATCTAGAAAGATAGAGCTCTGAAAAACGAATGTGACGGCGCAAGAATCGCTAAAAAAGAGCTAAAACGAAAAGTTACGATAGTTTTACTAAACAGGGGCTTTTCTGCAAAATTATGTTAATTTCAAAGATTATTGGAATTACTTTTATATTGAAAAACATATTTTGTTTCACAAGTATTGACTAGGCTGACACATCAGCAAAAGTGATGATGTGGCGTTGAGGTGGCTTGATGATGTGGCAGGGTCTGTTGACTGGGTTAAGGAAGCGACATGCGGTGACTACTTGTTGCCTACTAAAGGGGTATCCTGAGATCTAATCGTGGGCACGCATCCTAAATCAGATGGCTCAGAGGGTTATGGGCGACCAAAGGAGAAAAGGATGACGACACTGAGCGAAACACGGCGACACACAACCAAACTATCGGTAGGATGATGTTTCGGCTCGCCGACAGTGATGGTGAGCGGTGGATCTCGAAGAGGGGAACACGACAAACTCGATTGGAGGCTTACACGGTTGGCTCGACTCGGGAGAGTGCTTTGTGACAATGAATGCGACGGGGGTGCTCAGGATCTCAACGGGAAGCAGCTCTAGTGCCCAAGAGGAAAAGACGACAACGGCTACATGCTCAGGAGGCCGCGATGAAGCTCCTAGGCGGCTTGATTAGGGCAAGCGACGCTAGGGCGGCTCGATGGTGATATCACCCGAAGCAACAGCTATGGTGATGGTGATGCTCTAGATCTTGGCGAGATGGCTCGGGTTGAGGCAGGTTGAGGTGATGGGAAAGACCGAGGGTGGCGGTTGACCTATATAGGCGAGCAGGAGGATCATGGGGCGACATAGGACTCTAGGGTGGCAAGTTGGATAGGGTGACGGTCCGACGAGTCCGAGACAGTGCAAGGCGTGGGCTGGCGATGACGCAGGTGAGCTGGCGAGCGCACACAGAGGCAGGCTAACGTGTGGGCTCGTTAGGTTGAGGCACAACTCACACAGGAGGTGGGTCAGCAGGCGGGAGCAACAGGCCAGCTGGATTGACTGGGCCTAAAGGGAGAGAGGGGAGGCTCGAGTAGTTTTAAGTTTTCTCTTTTCTATTTCTATTTTTTGAAATTCAAACAAAATAAACTCAAATCAAAACCAAATAGTATCAAATAAACTCTAGTGCCTATTCTCATCATGAATACATCTCAAGAAAATATATCCTAAGTCAAAAATAGATTTAATTTAAAAAATAGATTTTAGCCTATTCTATCTCTTTAAACCCTAACTAAATTCTAGGAGATTTTAGAAAATTACAAAAATTGAAAACTAGGGTGTTACAACGGGAGATGGCGCGCTCGTTTGCGTAGAGCCGCGCTGTTATGGCCTCACTATACTCACTATTGAGGCTACAAAGGGTGGTGGTCCTGCTCTCATAGAACCGTGCAACCGCTATCCTCTACATGCGCCATCAAACGCGTCAAGCTACGCAATATTCAACTCTAAGCTCGAGTATTGCAAGGGTGTTAGATTTTCTGATCCTGCTAGTTAGCATGCTTCAACTTCTCTCCTTTCATAGCTTCTTGTGTCAAAATCCCCATGGATGGCGCGCTGTTAGAGCATGAGTACGTGCCCCAAACAAATGCGTCGAGAGCTCCACTCATAAGAGAGGCTCAAGTTAGAGATAAACCTGTGAGCCAAAAGGAGAGAGCTGGGAGAAGCATCGTCTGAGTATCTATTGAAGTTTTAGTAATGGGGGAAAACCTCTGGGTCTCTCTCTCCTGCCCTTTGAAGTCTTATTTATAGAGAGAAGAAATAGGAGAAATTACTAGCCTACCAATAAGATATTATGTTATAATCATATACATAGAGAAGTATTTTTGATATTTTACCTCTTTACATACCAGATGGTTGCTGAGACACTATGATAGCTATAATAATACCACAGTAAACCATCTAAATATCTCCAGACTAGGATGCTTCCCCAATAAATTTAACTCATATATAGAATACACACATAACAAATGCATTAAGTATCATATCTGAGATACATAGTGACTTACCATATACAACATTCAGTAGTACAATAATAGGCTATTGACATTGATAAGATAATTAGGAGACTATTTAATGTCATCCTCCATCTACTGGACCAAATTATTGTTCTCCATCCAAGGAATGTTATGACAATAGTATGTTGCAAGAGTGATTTCTAATTGTTCATTGAAGTGAGCTTCAAACTTATCCTCCTGAACTCGCTTGCCTTTTCCGATTCAAACTTATCAAATGTTTAGTGGTATGGCATTTATTTATATGATGATTCATACAACCACATCTTTGACAAACTTAAGAGTTGTCATTATGATCATTTTCCTTAAAATAATATTTTTTTTCTTGTTAGATCCATTGTATTTCTGCTTGTCTTTATGCCTCCACTTTCCTTTGAACTAGATAGAACCCTGCGTGTTGCTACGGGCGTTAACAAAAAATAAAGCATCTATATACTCAATATTAAGTGCATCTATATATAAGTGTCGGGTAGTCAATTTCATTTCTCCAGCTCACTTAGTAGATGCATTCACATTTATCAATTGCATACAACAACCGTGAAAACCTTCCTGCCTTCTGAAAACTATGCAGTAGCCGTAGTAAAGGGTAACGATAATTTATTTGGAATACTCAGTGGCAAAGGCAGGAACCTTTCATTTCATACTACAAACCAAGAGGGTAACATTACGTGATTGAGAATAGTACGAATCAAATCTAAGTACTAACTTTTTGGGCACCAAGAAACTTCAACTAATACCATTTTAGGTGAAATGGACAAATTTCCTCTTGAGAATGTACCTTTCGCTGATAACTGAGTTTTTTTAGTTCATCTCCACATAATTGGAGCCTTCTTTCATGAAAGGATCTCAGTAGCGAGAACAATTTGTCAAACGAAACTATAGAAGGGTACAACTTCATAAAGAATATAGTCTCAATAAGTAAAAAAAGCTCAACTAACGATTCAGCCAAAATATCTGACATGTATTATTGATGGCTCCATCAACACTTAAGCATCCAAGTGAGCTTTACTCTGATAAATTTTCTATCCAAATAAAGAAGTTCCCTGTGCCAAAGTTTCAGAAGAGAACCTTTGCATGTGTTAAAGTTTCAGAACAGCAAAAAATGATTAGCTTTGAGAAATGCTCTTTTCAAAAACCAAAATTGACACAGTGCCAGAGTGTTTATCTTTCCTATAAGGAACGTTCAAGGAGGAGAAAGCTACTAAGGGAGTAAAAGATAAAAAATTCCAAAGCACATATGATATTATTGTAACCACAGGCAGAAACGTATTGATACCATAAATCAACCTCTTGGTTGCAATCAAAAGACTTTTTTGGGGTGGTTACAATTTTTATACAAAAATCATATTGCAAGGCATTATCTTGATGGAGCAGGCATTATTATGACTGAAAGAGCAGTCACAACAATCTCAGACTAACAGTAACACCATTTGAAGCTGGCAATAGGCAAAGTGCAGCATCAAATTAATACCTCTGCTCAATTAGGGAAATCTGGTTTTTTTAAAGGAAATGGAATATAATTGCAGAACTTGAGTTGGAGACGTTAATCAAAAGTAACTTATGCAGAATTTGATGAAGTGAAATACATATATTCAATTAGGAACATAAGCAACGATAGGTTCATTTTGTCCAACAATATTCTGACACAAATTCATCGGTAAGACTATTTAGCCACATTTGTAATGCTTCTGAACGGATGGATAAGTCACGAAATAGGATGTAACATTTTCTTTACATTAATTTGCCTCAGAATTTGTAACAGTAAATATAGGATCGGTTGTAATCATGAATCAGAGTATAGTTTATGGGAAGTCATCAACAAAGGGAAGTATGCTTTCTTTGTATGACTCACATCTTTTGTGTAGCAATTCTAGCACCAACTGAAACCATGATAACCCCAGGAAGTAGACAAATCATAATCTAAATATGTCCATGATATTCCCTAAAGAGGATTCCATCGAATGTGTAATTAGCATAGAAGCATATAGGCTATTACTGTAATCAGAACATGACATTTGCAACTTTCAATTAAGACGTAGCGTCTATGTGGCAGGCGCTGCGCCTGCATGGTATTCTATTACCATTGTATATGTGGCAGTGCTTATGCTATAACCTCGTAATTTTAGAGAGTTGAGATGTAAGTTGCAGAGCCAAAAGCAATTATTTCGCCTTGAACTTTCTATCTAAGAAAATGCACTTGCTGTTCAGTTTGTCATATTTCTTTTGATTGAGACTGGCTTCTTAGTTGTTAAAACAGTAACAAAGACTTGTTACGGTATTACAAAATGCAGGGTATATAAAATCTTACAACAAGAAATACAGTTCAGCAGTGATCTTAAAGATGATGAACCTGTACTCTCTGTAAAACTTCGGATTAAGCAGTTGAAATAGCTCATTCTTTTAGGAATTCGTACAGAACAATCAACTTTTTACCATACCTGAACTTTTAGAGAAAATATGAGTGGAGGAGAGGACAAATAGCAGGATGATTGCTTTGCTCACTGTGCTTTCTCCTTGCAAAAGCCGAATAAATTTCGCACACCTGCTTTGTCATTGTAGATAAGCAAAAATTGGCATGTGTAAGTAAATAAAAGGGAACCGCGTCATTGCAGATAATCAAGAGTGCAAGACAGAAGGCAACTTGCTCTGTAACAAAATGCACTTATTGTTCGGTTTGTCTTTTTTTTATTGAGACGGATCCCTTAGTTGTTAAAAGAGCAACAAAGGTTTATTAGGGGTATTGCAAAATGAGTATATGAGATGATGGGTGTCTAACCATTAAATCATTGCCAGAGAGTAATATTACAATTTCACCTTTTAAAGCAGTAATATTACATATATGCATGATTTCTAAATAGGAAATAATATGTTGAATCAATATGCACAGACACACCTTGTATCTAAGATAGATGAAGGAAATGAAAAATGAATGGACAGATGATAACTAACAGCTAAGAAATGATACGGTTGTCAAATTTCAGTTATTGTCTCAAGCTAAACCTCATGTACCCTAAGGATAACATGGCTGAGGTATTTTGTCAGACATATTACATGCACTGGAAAGCAAAAACAGAAGTGGATGAAACAGTACCTTGCCCCAGTTTCGGCCATGTTAAGTTTGTGAAGGCGCAGCCAACTTGAGCGGAGGTCGGGTGGAACTCCTGCACGCAGGAGTCAGCGTGTGAGAGCTCGGCGGGCAGCCGTCAGGCGGAGCTGAAGGTGGCTGGGCCGAGCGCCGGAAGGCTGACGGCCGGGGCGGACTAGAGAAAACTGATCAAGGGGTTTTCCTCTGAGATCTAGAGACTGGTCAGAGAAACTGGTCGTTGGCTAGATGCATCGGGGGACCATGCTCCTGCCCAATCATAACGTGTAGAAATTGTTCATATTTGACATCGTGGGTCCCCCTGCCAGGGGACCATATTATTCTTTACACCAACAGTAGCCCCCACATTCCCTCATGGATATGATAGACTGAGCAGTTTGTCATGTGGTCGTGATTAGACCCAATCATACCACTTGGGCCCTGAGTGAACATGAGTTCGCCTAGGGAGTGATTGGTGACTTGGTCCACTTTTGTGGATGGCTCAGAAAACCACATCCCGAGGGGAGGTTAAACGTCCGGAGAGAGAGAAAATCCTAGGAGAGAGAAAAAAGGAAGGCGTGTGTGTGGGAGAGGATTATTGGGGCTAGACTCGAGAGGAATTTGGTGCCCAATGCGGCCTCTCGAATTCCTAAACAGCTGGGCTCGCGATGTTTGGGATATCGCGTTGGCCCTATAAGTTGGACAGCCAAAGGCTCCCCACGAAACTTTGCATCATTTCCCCAGTCACCAAGCCCTAGAGCCCAATGCCCATCGCCTTCTTCTTCATCAGAGCTTTCCTTATAGCCCCCAGACATCCCATGGCACCGCGCATTGGCAATGAGCCAGACTTTCCCAAGTCGAAGTGCACCGAGGAGAGGTTGAAGGCGATGTACGGGAGCCGTCTGCTCCCTTGCCGCCTTTCTTCTGGGTACCGCGCTGGGGAGGACACACCTGCTCCCCACGAGGGGGAGATCGTGATGTTTGTCTCCTTCTTCCTGGTCGGTCTCGTGCCATCCTTCTTCGAGTTCTTCACTACCGCTGTTTTCCTCTATGACATCCATCACCTCCACCTCAACTCCAACTCCATTATCATGCTGAACATTTTGCTCACATGTGCGAGAACTTTATTGGGGTCAAGCCGTGCTTCAATCTATTCAGGCACTTCTACGCGGCTAGGTTAGTGGCCGGGCCGACCATTGGGAGCTGCAGGTTTAATCTCAGTGATGGCCTCGCCGGCTCATACCTCGAGATGGGCATTAAGTCCTTATGGAGGGATGGAGGGAGGACTGGTTCTACCTCAAGACCGAGGATGCCATGGATAATATCCACGTGCGGAGCAGACCGGCTCAGTACCATGAGGACTGGGGAACCACCCCCACGCTCACCACAGAGTTGTTGGTCCTCGCGGCCTGGGTCAAGAATCTTGTGAACGTCGGGTTGATGGGAGTGGACGTCGTCTACAACTTCATCAAGCGCCGGTTGTGCCCTCTGCGGAGGAGAGAGCACCCAACCTATTCGTACACCGGGAGGGATGACATCACTCGGGAAAGCTTCATAGGTAACGTCTCATCCCTTTTCATGGTGTCTGCTTGTTAATCGTATTGTATCTTACATATTCCCTTATCTCAAAGTTGGTTGATGATTAGGAATTTGACCTGTGGTCGATGATGTCATCGACCACAGGTCAAACTCCTAATGGCGGCCACTGCGTGGAAGAATGGACCTCCACGATATGCTTTCCCGCTGTGCGATCTATTGCCTTTGGAGAGGGCCTGCCGTATGGTATGTCTAGCTTTTTATTAGACTTTTTGATCCCCGATCCTCCCATGGATTGAGGTTTCATAGTTCGAATTATAGCAGGATCTTCCACTGGTCGACGTATTGCGTCCAGTGATTGCCGAGGCCACAGTCATAGAAGTCAGCACAGCTGGTCGTGGAGGCTGCCAGACTACCTAGAGCCAGACGAAGGCTACGGGTGGAGGTCTAGAGAGTGGCACCGGCCAGCAGGGGGCTGACTCGTGTCGCTCCGACCAGCGTCACCCCGACTAGGTGCCCATGGACTAGACATCCCTCAACCAGGCCCCTTCTGCCTAGACTGGGAGCGGTCGGACCACTGCCGACCAAGCGTCTACGCTTAGGGGCAAAAGACCGGCAGGGGACTCATCTGTCCTAGACACGTCCAAGCGCATCTATAAGTCATTCGCATGCCTGTCCTCCTCGAACAGCTGGTCCAGTGGCTTCATGAGGACCAGGCTCGTGCTCACATCTCCACGTCCACGGTGAGTTCTCTGGTTGGTGTAGGATACACCAAGTTCGTATTCTCCTTTTGATTTCGTTGTTCCGTTGTTGTTGCAGGGCCTCGATGACTCCTACGGCCCGATCGTGACTCCGCCTCTGGTGCCACAGCAGGGCATTCTAGTCCCTCCTCCAGGGTCAGCCTCGGCCTCGGGAGCACTAATCGTGAATCCTGTGCTGACGAAGCTGGTCGTGAAGCCCATTCCGAAATTCGACCTACTCTCTGTGGTCGCTCGTTTCCTGGCCTTGGTCCACAAGCTGGTTGCCGACAAGGAGGTGGTAACAAGTAGGTGCACTGAGCTAGAGAGGCAGTTGGCTTAGGAGAAGGAGGCGAGGCTTGTGCTTCGGTAGAAGTACAACAAGCTCCAGCGCGAGCAAGCTACGCTCGCCGCTGAGAACCACCAGATCAAGGCGAACGAGCATACCACCCACGACCTTCCCCTGGATGCCTTTAAGGCATTGGTGGATCCTTTGGGGAAACTCAGGCTAGACATCATCGAGCTGCAGTCATGACCCATAGCCCTGTCCTGGGCCCACACCAACAAGGTTCTCTCAAAGAGGGTTTCATGCTCCCGAGTATCTTGGTGGCGACAGCCGCGAAGGAGTGGCAGAGGCAGTGAGGGAGACTGCGGGGTATGTCCTCTGGTGCTACCGTAGTCATGACCCCAATTTCAATTTGAATGTCATTTGGGAGGGAGTCGTGGCCACCAGACCTAATGCCGAGGAGAAGCTGCAGCATGAGTGCGAAGGAGCTGTAGATTTCGTAGAGTCTGGTTTTTGGGTGGAGACCACCTAGGAGTAAGAACTGGGCAGTAACTTTGGTTTTGTAATATATCTGGATGATGCCTTTTGTTTTCTGATAAGCTTGTGTCGCTGCTATGGTCGTAGAATCCACGATATGCCCGAACCTGGTGCTCACTCTGAGCCCCCAACCACGCCCATAAACAGATCACGGCTAGAGCCGACTGGCCCCTCTACTCGCAGCTTGCCCTCGATCACGCTTATCGATGACTTTGATGACCAGCGTACTCGGAAGGCGGTGGCTGAGTGTGAGTGTTGTTTTAAGATTGAGTGAGCAAGTCTGCAGGGCGATCTCTAAGGTGCATTGGTCCGATCATCCGAGCTATGTGCAGTCTTAGGCTAGTCGCATAAATTTTTGACCAACTGACTCTTGCATGGCTCTTGTCCTATCTGTCGACCAGCTTGTCGGGAGGAGCTTCTTACGGCGTAGTGGGACCTGGTGCAAATGACCAGGGAGAATGACTAGTAGTGAGAACAGTTCTACGATCGCCTCAGTTGCTTTCGGGATGAACTCCTTGTGGCACGGAGGGACCAGGAGTAGATGGTCAAGGCGAACGACAAGTGGTGCGAAGCATTCTATGATTGCATTAGCTGGGCTTTTATCCCCTTCGACTCGTTGCTCCGGTCCATCGGCATTCAGGTTCGCCTGACAACCGGGAACACCATGACCGGTCATATTGACTGGTTTTTAGTGGCCTCCGAGGAGACGCGTGATCTCGAGGACAGGCTTCGCTTGACGGTGGGTGACCACTTGCTACATGTTGGAGTCATCGATGCTTGTCTTTCCTTGGCCTACGCCCAGGAGCATTTTCTAGACATTGACATTATCCCAGCAGTCTCTGAAGGCTTTGCCGACGCTACGAGGACCACAGAGAAGCTTCGAGGTCAGGCTGACCTATATCTACATGATGTCCGTTCTCTTTTCTGGACTATTCGATTTGATCCCCAGCTACATGTTTTTGAGTCCTGTATATACTGATCAGAAAGTTAGTGTCAGCCCCTAAGTGTTGCCCGAGGGTTGCTTTATAATGAGAGGACCTGTTATTTAAGCAAGTTTTTCCTGTGCTCGGGTAGTAAGTAGATTAGGAGTGCTTTCTATGCATGGGAGGATCATGTTGCACTGCTCGCGAGTTAGGTTCCAAGCTCTCGTGATGACTTAATGTGACAAGCCCCTCGGTGGGGACCAGCGCTAGACCCGGGTTAGGACCTATGGCCTCATGGTTGTTAGGGTGGCTCTCAGCATGACAAGCCCCTCGGTGGCGACCAGCGCACGACTCGAATTGGGACCCAGGCTTTGTGGTCATGATCCCACAAGCATCTATTCCTTTAACTTTGTGCGAGTGGCTTGCTTTTATTCCATGGCGTAGTCGCTCATGAGTTAGGTTCCTGCGCTCATGATGACTTTTGGTTCGACAAGTCCCTCGATGGTGACCAACGCTCAACCCAGGTTGGGACATGAGGCCTCATGGCCGTTACGGTGGCCCCCAGCACAACAAGCCCCTCGGTGGCGACCAGCGATCGACCCGAATCGGGACCCGTGGCCTTGTGGTCGTGATCCCACAAGCGTCTATACCTTTGACTTTGCGCGATTGGCCACGTCTGGTTCTCACCCCATCAAGGTAAGCAATCGGGTGGAAAAAAACTTGGCTACCAAGGAACCAAATACAGATTCTAATAGTTCTAGCCCTTGATCATCTGGTCGAAAGAAGAAAAACTTGAACCAGGTGGTCAAGGCTTTGAAACGAAAAAACTTACAATTTGGTGGGAAATCGTATCTAATCGTGAAATCCTGCAAAATAAAGAGCCTAGTTTCTAGAACTTTAAAAGAGTTACAAGTCATGTTTCCACGCTCGTCCAAAAGGCCCTGCAAAATAGGAAAACAGGCTCGTTTCTGAGCAACCTTACATATAGAATTGATGTTCCACGAGCTATGTGATTTGTGGCCGACCTACATGACAAACATGGCCATGCCAGGTCGGGAACTATTGACCGCATCGGGGTTGCCCGCGACTAGTGTCCGTTCTGAACCTTGTGGTCGTTGAAATGCCTAGGGTTTCATCAGCATTGGGCTGATCAAAGTTAGAGCACGTTTGTGAAACTCTTCGCTCGGGTCTGTATCACCCTCTATCCACTCCACCTAGTCAGTACCTGAGTAGTTGGCCATCGAAGGTGGTTGACAGGCGATCTCCAACTGGTGAATCGAGTCTCGTGGTTCATAGTTATTCGGTGTTTAGGCTGGTTGGTTGATATATCGACCATGGTACAGTTATAGCACACATCATTTCATCAGTTCGCAAGCATCCTAGAGGCTCGTGGGTCGAGAGAATCCTTACTGGAGCGCTTTTTTGTCCAGAGAGCGGTATGAAGCGCAGCCATCACTAATGCCTCAGAGGATGTTGGGAAACACTATGCTCCCCCTTCCTAAGTGACGTATTTCAGTAAAAAGTCATTGCTCCTTCGGTGGTAAAGGCGTCCCTCTACCTAGGAGTATTTTTGCGAGCTTGATGTATGACCTTTTTTGCTGACATGTCATCATTAGGGGTTGCTTGATTCTGAAGATAGTTTAAGATTTGATCCATCCTGGCTGTACCCGAATCAAGTAGGGTAACCACATGATGGCCACCTGAGGTCGATGGCACCGAAGGAGGCGTTGCCTCCAAAGGTGTTGCCTCTGGTGCTCCGTTTCCAAGCAGAGCATCCCTTCAATGTCAATTTGAGACCAAAGTGCGTGGTCATGTGAATCTTTTTTTCAAAGACTCCGACCAGGCTAGGTGCGCAAGAAGAGGCCAGACGGGCAAGCTCACTGTCCTAAGAAGTTATCCTTGCGAGGGACAATGCTAGACTTCAAAGACGATCAAGCGACGCTCTAGCTTTCTTACTTCGGAGCATCGCCGTTGGCTGGTCCAAGCACTGGCGCCCTATATGTACTTGGGTTATGCCCAGTAGCGAGTCCCTCATCGCTAGTTGGTGTATTAACCCTTGTACGTACAAGCGTTGCTCGTATCCCAGTTAACAGACCCTTATACTCCACAATATCGTCTAATAATTAGAAAAAAAAAATAACTGAACTATGTACCTGAGGAGGTCGCTAGTTGGTGGGGTCGAGCTTGTTCTAGCCCTTGCTCCCTTTATCATGAATGACATATCAGCATTTATGGTCCTATGCTCGTCCATCCCTGGTTTCGTATGCCCTTCTTACCAGAGGACCCGTACTGTGTCTGCAACCTGTGATCTTCTGATGTTCTGAGCAAGCTATTTTTTTTCCTGCTATATGTAAAAAAGCGACTGTTGTTTCTTTCAGAAAAATTGAAGAGCAGAAGACCCTTTTTTCATCCTCCGGATGAACCTTCTCAAAGAGGGCTCATATCTGGTTAGCTTCAGGGTACTCTTTTACCTGATTAGGGATCTTACCTTGCCAGCCGCTCTGGGTCATTCTGTATAAAGAGGGGAACGTACGGGACGGTTGGTGAACCATCCTGGCATGGAGGGTGACTTTTCAAACGGCCTTGTAGTTGCCAGGGCAGTTTTCCCCCAAGGCACATGGCCTGGAGTCTACCGTCAGGACCCAGCAGCGTGAAAGTCTCTGTTGCCCCAGAGCTCGTCTGGAACTTGCTTCATGGTGAACACCCCACGGCAACCCGAGTCCTTGGAGCCAGGCTCGTCGGTTGCGGTGGATCGATGGGTAACCCAAACATACTACCGAAATTTACCAAGATGCGAAAAACACGCCCCCTACCTGGCACGTCAAATGTCAGGGCTTAATCCCTGATAATGATACCAGGGTATACCTGACGACGGGCGTGTGATCCGCGACCTGGTGCCGTATGTCCTAGCTGTGTGCGTGTGATGAACTCAAGAACACCAGAGGTTATCTAGGTTCGGGCCTCCCTTGGGATAATAGCCTTACATCCTGTGTATTTTTTGATATGGGTCTGAATGAATTGGATACACTTACTTTCTTCTCCGTGTCTCCCTCCCTTTATATATCTGAGGGAGAGAGGACTTACATAGGGACCCAAGGTAGATCCAGGCCTAGCTAATCCTTCTAACCTATGCTCATCATTAATGTAAGTGGTCGCATTCCACTTGCCCTGTCGATCTGTAGGGTCTGTGCCATCGGTCCCATGCCCGTGCCATCCTTATCGTCTGGTCTGCTAGTTCCTATCCCCACACACCTTCTGTGCTCCTACAAAACTTACTGCCATGCTTTGTCAAGTCATCCCGTAGTGCTTAATGCTATGGGATGTGACACAACAAGCCTGTGTCGGTCACGCCTAGATCCGCCTGAAAGGACGACCTGGGTAAGAGATAACACTTGAGTGAAAAAGTATGTAATGAAATTAGACTGATTAGGCACATATTTGCCCCGCGATCAGAGAAAACTGGTCGCGAGGTTTCCCTCTGAGACCTGGAGACTTGTCAGAGAAACTTGTCGTGTGGTCGTTGGCTGGAAGCACCGGGGTACCATGCTCCTACCCAATCATAACATGTAGAAAATGTTGATATTTAAACGTTGTAGGTCCCCTGGCAGGGGGCCCTATTATTATTTACACCGATAATATATGAAGTCATAATACTTTGTACATTTTTGTTAGCGGTATTACTTTTGCAATAACCACATAGAAGGATGAAAAGTGCATAAGGGTTTTTCAGTAAGTATATGAAACTGCTTGATCGTATAATCTTAACATGGAGTTGATCTTATGAAGAACATAATTGTAAGCTGACATGAACTTGAATTCGTGTGAGCTTTTCTCCTCATTAGGTTTAGTCCTCTTTGTTTATGGAGCTGGAGAATGAGTTATGCTGCCGATCATACTGAGTGCAATGCATGGTTGATCGTAGGGCACCTGCACAACATTTGGGCACAAGAAAACTTCTGTTTTAGCCACCCGATTATCAATCTTATCTTCTTGACATGGAGAATTTCATATCATATCCAATTACAAAAGATGAAGTTCAGATCGAATAAAAAGTAATAACACTTACAAAATGTCCAGCTCCAAGGATCCAGTAGAAGTGCAGGTTCTTGTAGGATCTGACAAAAGCCTGGGTGGCTTTGGTAGGGCCACAGTACAGAGGCTGCCTTGGCACGCTCAAGATGTTGTCCAGCCCATCCCATCTGAAAAATAGGTAAAGTGAGGAATTCAAAATTGTCTCAAAAACAATTAAGGAATTTAGAAACGTTTTCTGAATCATGGCACTCAGAAAGGGGGAAAAGAGTCAAACTCTTGAGTTTCTGCACCCACGATTCCGCGCCAATCGTCGAGCATATCACATCGAGCTGATCGATTCAGATGAAGAGAAAATTACCGCTAACTTAGTACTTAAAGGTGCCTCTGAATCTAGAACAAGAATATTGTAGAAACAAGATTAGTGATTAGAAAGGGATTAATAGATGTCTCAATAAATTTCTTATCAAAACGATGATTTTTTTCTTTTTAGATCACCCAACACATCTCAAAACTCAAGCAAAAAATAAAAATAAAAATAAGTTTTAACAAGAGAAAATTATGGCAACATGACTCTACGAATGATATATGAACCATAGTTTCCATTTTAGATCAATCTATATATCTTAGCACTTGAAAGATCACAACTTAAAAAAAACAAGAAAAGATGAATACCGAACAAAGAAACTCTCTAAGTTAATTGTCTAGAGGCAAGGGAATTCAAGATCTCATCACATAAGTATGTGTATATGAATTTATATTTCTAGTAATAAGAAGAATGACCTCACAAGATTCTGAAATTTCAGCCAAAAATCAAAACAAAAATAAAATCTGGAAACCGAAAAACTTGCAAACTTGCAAGGAAACCAATAGAGAGAAACTAGAAAAAGGTGAACACAATAATATAAAGAAAAGTAAACGTCGTTGCAGCAGAGGTCTGCCTATTTTAGGCAGATTATAAAGATTTTTCCTCACAAAACTCTCACCTAATACATAGGCTAAACACTCGTCTTCCTCCCCTTTAAAACCGTAGCACAATGCTCTCATATGGATGTCACAAGGGGTTCAAAATAGCTGGTTCATCTCCACCCATATCCTTACCCCTCTATTTATAAGCTTAAGAAACTTGATCCTTAAGTTTCATAACTTTTTCTTAAAATACCTCTATCTTGTAGTATACTCCTACCTATTATCGAGGTTATTTTGGTCTATTTTTTTATCGATTCATCGGATAGTCGTGGCGCCTTCACGACTTAGCTTTGTCTCGATACTAGCTTCACGATGGTGTCACGTACTCCTATAGTCCTCCCACGATTTTGAGGCTAAATCACAAAACCATAGCACGCTTCTTAAGCAAGCGCTTTGATGTCGACACGTGTACTCTGTCTTGGGATCCTGACCGTCGACAAGTCTCTCCTACTCCGGATACCTCGAGCCGCCTTGTCGCTTGCACCGGCATCCCTTCACTTAACTTTGTCAAGACGTCGTCTTCATCCGCCTTTCATGCTTTGCTTGACCTTCACATGTTTAGCTAGGATCACCCTTGACTTTGCCTGGCCTCCTTGATTGTCCAGCACCAAGCACTCTGCTTAGCCTCGATCATCCCGTCATCGACCTCCAAGTTGCATCAATCACCTGCACACTATGAGACAAGCAAACACATATCTTCAACTCCAATTCCAATTAGTCCATAATCAATATCCTCAAAGGAAATCCCAAATCAATTCAAATCACATCAAAGCTCATGCAAAATAAAAGATCGTCAAACCAAATAAATACCAATATCAATTACTCATCACAAGTAAACCAAGGCATATTTTAACTTGGTTTCTCAATGTCCCCCTTGATGAGTGCATCGACAACACTCAAAGCACAAATATTTTTGTTTGAAGAAATTAAAACAAGATAAGCTCATCTAAGTGACCAAAAACACGAGAAAGAGCAAAATATGTGACTTGGCATAATAAAGGCTGCAAAAATCATAAGAGAGGTAAAGACAAACCAAAAACCTCAAAAGAGTGAGAAAAACTCGAAAACCCCAAAACAAATACTCCTCCTTGATGATTGCACATTTTCTATTTTTCCCCTTTTATTTCTAGATAAATGCAATTTTCTCCCCCTTTGTTGAATATTTCTGCATAATATCTTTGGGCATATTTGCTCCCCCTTTGACAATGCAAACATCAAGGATACAAGACAATGCTAAAGATGTGCAAATGAAATGCATGTGTACAAAGCTTCATATATAGATCACAAAGCACTTGCAAGGACAAGAGATATCAAAGCACTATGAGGAGTAAACAATATAACTCAAAGGCGCATAAAGTCTCGAAGTGAGTTCATGTCATAACCACCGGAAGTGAAGCAAGTTTTGATCATATTGTTCAATTATCCAAAAGATATCACTAAAAAAGCATCCACAGTTTCATGATCAGTGCAAAGATTGTAGAAATTGCTATGTCAAGTTCAAACTAGGTAACCAAGTTTAACTTGACGGGTTATGCAAACACCCACATATTAATCCAAGCCTTAGTTTGATAATATGAAAAAGAACATTCTTAGCATATCAAGAAGTACAAGTTAACTTTTTCATTTGATTATTTAACTATCCTCAAGTAAGCTTTAAACAACCATGAGTTTACTTCTTTGGGAAACCACATGAAGCCTTAAGCCACCATATTGGATTCAATTTTAGCTTAAAACTTAATCATTCATTTTTACTAACTCAACATAGGATTCAACATATGTAATTTTTTACAAAACCAAAATAAATTGTGCCTTTATGATACAAAAGAGCACATGCTCACCCAAGGGTTAATCATAGGCTAAATATTTACATAGACAAAGGTCAAAGACCCCCAATTCACTGAAGTGAGTACACCCATCACCGAGTACACCCATCGGATGCAAAATCACTTAAGATAAAAATTCTTACAAGTCTAACAAGCTGCCAAGTTCTTTATTATAGACTACAAGATAAAAGTTCTATTGCAAGGACCCAACCTCGAAGTCCATCATGTCATAGATCCACTCAACTAGGAAAGATGTAAAGCCTTGGCTGACCCAATCACCTCCTCCACCCTCTACGTTGACTCCTAGTCCGTCTCCTCTGTCAAGCCCTCTTGGAGAACATTGGTGTTGATGTTTAGATAGTGTGCCTTCAGTATGGCCAGCATGAGGGCAACCGCTACCTCTATGCCTCCCCAATTCTGGCTCAAGACGTGCTTGGCCACCTTTCCTTAGAGCCCCCCGTAGGCCTTGACGAGCTTGGTCACCTAGGTGGCTAGTCTAGCCACATCGACGTCCCCCACGGGCTTCACTTGGATCCCGACTCTAACAAGTGCCTCCTGGAAGACGTTAAGGTCGGCTGCAAGCTATTGATGAACAAAAGACATCTGGTCCCCCTCCTGGGCCATGGCGTCATGGGTGTCGGAGTGTTATGTAGAACATTGTGTTAAGAGCGACAAGGTGAATAGGTGTCATATCTGGGTTGTCAAAGGCTTATGTTTCGTCCAGACCTCTAGCTTAGCTCATGCCTTCTCCTTCTTAGCGACCTCCCGGGAAAGCAGGTGGCACAGCTAAGTGGCCTCCTTCTTGAGTTCAGCTGCTCGAGCAGTAGCCTTATTGGTCTGGCCATGGAGCTTGCGCAACCGTGACACAAACAACTATGCAACATCAAGTCAGTACCTATTATTTCCTCAACTAAATAGCTATTTTGCAAGGAAATGCTTACCCCAAAGAAGGAGGTGAAGGCCGAATCTAGGTCATGATATACCAAACCCTTGATGATCTCTCTCAAGGTCATGTCCGAAAGTAGCCTGAACAACCCTCTCATAAATTTCAGAGGTGCTATGACCTTTGGTGTTGAGAACTCCACTTCTTGGCTGCCAACGACTAATGCTGGGAGCTCACCGGGTTTGCTCCCACCTCTCTCGGAGGTGGTTATGTCCAGGACCTGAGGAGGTTGGGACTTGGGGGCTTGTGGCAGTGCTCCAAGCAATCTGTAAGAAGATAATTTGAAATTTGTGCTCCTACATAGGAAAGACATCCACAACAACAATGCAAACCTAGTATGCTTTCTAGCTAGGGAGGGCTTCATCAAGACCAAGATGGAGGCTGACCTTTTGAATGTCTTCTTGAGGTTGCCCCCTCCTGTCCCTGCGGCCAAGGTTGCATCGCCCGATGTGCTCACAAGAACGATTGTCTTTCCTTAAACAACCTCTAGCCCTATAGTGGTTGTAGTCAGGTTCGAACCTTTGGTGGTTGGAGCCAGTGTTGGATCTATAGCATGTGGATTCGGGGCTAGGACCTCAGGGTTGGAAGAGGGTGGCGTGGTGGCATAGCGCCACCAACCGACAATTCAACACCGGTGAAGAGGTTTTCCTCACCCAGCACCTCGTCGCTGATGAAGATAAAGCCTGTGATGTGGCACCACTGCCATCACTTCCACTTGGGCCTCTTGTCCCCATGATCTGGACCTCGTTTAGATTCACATCTCGAATGCCCGTGTTCTTAATTTCTGGGTCAAGCTGCAATCGCCTGGAGTGCTTCATGGTTCACAATAGCCACCACTATGCTTTACAACTACCCGAAAAGAAGATGAAACTAGAAATCGAGAAGGTTCGTGAGACTTACTAACAAGATCGTCTCTTGGGCTGGTCCATCTCTATGATGGGAACCGAGACATTCAAGCGTTTGTACTCGAGGGTTGAGTTAAACAATAGCCTGGTCCTCTGGTCCACCACATTGGGTAGGAGCTTTGTGAAAAACAACAAACAAAGATGACTCGAAAGAAGCATGCCCACAACATCCCTAACACCTACTCAGGATCGATAGGTACCTGTCTCACCTTCTCGGGCCAGGTCCATCTAAGTTGTGAACTGCCAAGCGCCAGAGATCCTTGATTCAGAGGGCTTAGGCGGCGCTTGACGAAATCCCTGGTGACATCGTACGCCATAAACACCCTCTCCTTCAGATACCAGATCTCATTAATGAGGGTCCAATAGATGGTGGTCTCCTTTGGCTCCTTCATCCACGCAACCCTCAGCAGTAGAGCTAGGCCCTGATAAAGAAGTCCGGTGGGCCAGGTTGGTAGTAGAACCATTTCTTATGCCACCCTGGCCAGGAACTCTTGGCAGCAAAATCAATGTATTCCGCCATCTTTCCCTCCCGGAGGTGAAATCCAGTGCTGCTGGTGACCTTGACCTGGAACCCCTTCAGGAGGTAGATATATCTAAAGAGGTCAAGGGACGCATGCATGACAAGGAAGGTCTCGCACAGATGTGTGAAAACACTAAGCATGATAATGGAGTTGGGGTTGAGATGGATGAGTTCAAGACCATAGAAAGCAAGCACCTCAAGGAGAAAGGTCAAAGGGGGGAAATGAAAATTGGAGTGAAATAAATTGAGGAAAACAACTGTCCAAGTAGTGTAAGGACTAGGGATCATCTGACCCGCCGCTGGTGCGCAAGCGATAAAGTCTCAAGAGAGGATTACCTCATTATGCTCTACCTTAGTTAGGGCCTCCTCCGAAATATAAGATTCCTGCCAGGCTTTGATCGTGCTCACCGCTGCACCAGCGGTAGAGCTCTCCACCTTCTTGATCTTCTTTCAGTCCATGGCGCCAGGGAAATTGCAGGTGGAGGGTTTTGGGGGGGGGGGGGGTTTGGAGGCAAATGAAAGCAAGAGAGTTGCGAAGAGATGATGGGAGGTAGACGATGATGGAAGGGCGAATGTTGCATTGCTCCCCATCTCATTTTATACGGGGTAGCGGCTCTCAGAAATGGCTCCTCAACTGATGTCGTGGCACGACTCAAGGCCATGATCTTCTACTTTACTGTCATGTCGCATTTAATGCCTGACGCATGTGGGAGCAATTGGAGCAGTAACCCAGGGAAACCAGGGCACCGCCCTACCATGCATGTGCATTTTTCCAGTGTAATCATAATCTCCTATTAGGCAAAATATTCTTACCACTACCCAAAATTTTCGCTGTGATAGTCCAACTTTCAAACCCGTCTAGCAAAAAATCTTCTATTCCCCGTCCTTTCGCAAGAATGAGATGATATTTTTTGGACGAATAAGAAATCCTACACGGATGGAATGCCTTCTCGAGGACTCACTTGAGAACTCGGGGGCATTTGGAATCTCAAATAAATAATCTGAGGACCGCGAGAACCCAGTTGGACATGTCGTCCTAATCGGGAACCCAAGTCTTACTCGATGCCATGGTAAAAAAGCTTATCTTTGCAAACTAGGTCTTTAACCCGTTGAAGCGTCATATCACGTACTGCTGAGGGGCTTGACAATGAATAGTCTGTTACTATCGTAACCGAACACCATAGGGTTTTCTGTTATTATCGGGGCATATATTTATCTGCGGAAAGGGTATCCCTAGATGAATTAAAACTGTCCGTAGGCACTCAGGATATCTCATAAGCAAGGAAGTTTATCTCCAAAAATGAGAAGGAAGACTCCAGAGGACGTATGATGTCGCCTATATATATGGAGCCTGGGGACCATGCAGAGGACAATAATAGAAAAAGCCGAGCAAGCCATTACAAGCCTACGGAAGCTCTACCTCTCGTAGCTATTAGTATCTCCTCTGACTACATGTAGGGAAGCCATCCGACTAGGTTAGATCCATCTAGGCTAGCCACGCACCCCCTTGTAATAGTCTCATATACTAATACAAGACAAATAGGACATAGAGCTATTATCCCAAGGGAGGCCTAAACATGTATAAAAACCCCTCTGTGTGTTCTTTGATTCATCTACTCGAAGCATTCCCGTATTTCTTCTACAAATCTATAAGATCGGTGGTTCACCAATCGTCACACAAATACATATGTTGGACCGAGCATGGTGAAGATCAAGAAGGTAGTGACAACATCACTGATGGTGAAGAAGATCTTGTTGAATATGAGATTATGGTGGACCATAACATTCTTTATGACAAGGATCATATGCTGCACCATGCGGAAGCTCTGTGTAAAGAGAAAGGGTTTAAAACATTTGAGGCATTCCATGCTCAAACTTATGAAAGTGAAGGAAAGTAATGGTATATTCTAATAAAGATTTTACTAACTTGCTACGTCTCTTTGAAGACATGCTTTCAAAAGGAAATGTGTTTCCTACTAGCACATACAGAGAAAAGATGATAATTTGTCCATTAGGAATGTATGTGAAACAAATACACGCATGTCAAAACCATTATATCTTCTACCGCAAAGCATCTTGATACAAGGTTGCATGGTTGCATGTCTAGTGTGCAAAGCATCTTGATACAAGGAGAAGGATGTCTCTGATGATGATGGTGAGGCAATGAAGAAAGGAATTCTTACCAAGGTCCTATGGCATTTCCCCTAATTCCTCATTTAGATCATTTATTTGCGAACCCAAGGGACTCAGAATTGCTACACAATAACCATGAGAGATGGAAAGCAATAAAACCTCACCGATGCTATCCAATGGAGAAATATCAACGATATCTACCCAAACTTTGGTGCAAAATCAAGGAGTATAAGATTTGGGATGAGTACTAATGGAATGAATCCATTCAGTGACATGATTATCTTAGTCGATTCTGGTATTGACTGTGATAATCGTCACTTTGATTGTAGTTAGTTCAAAAACTAACTACAATTGGGGTTACAAACCGACTATAATAGTTTTATGTGCTATTGGATCCATGTCAGTCCCCCTTTCTACCCATGTGTGCCTTGCTACTGTGCTATCCATGCTAGGCTATTGTTGTTCCTCCATGCTACGCCACTGTCTCCATGACAATCAACCACCCCAAGCCTTCATGGTATGGGAAGGTGCGAGCGCAGGGTTCTGAGCGATGTAAGGCTATGACGAGTACCCCAGGGGCAGCGTCGATAAAGCACAGAGGCCCAATCCCAGGCCACCACTATGTGGGGGAGATACTCAGGGGCTCAGAGTCCTCGATTGCATTATGGATGTCAAGGGACTTGGGGTTGTCGCTAGCCTGGGTGGAGGTCAAGACCATCGGGGTTGTCAATGGCAGAGGCGAGCTTGAGGCTGGTGGGTTCATTGGTGGCCTGGGGAGGTTGGGGTCAGTTGGGGCATGAGGGAGATCAGGAGTAGATGTGCACTCAGCGTCTATTGGAGGTGTAGCTCATGTTAGCTCTCACCCACATTTGCCTGTCCGTGGGCATCGTGTGTGGAGCAACTACTTTTGGCGGCCAAATCTTGTATCCGTCATACAACCATGTGTTGTGCATCAACCTTGCTGACTATGGTAGGCGTGTTGGGCTTGTGCGATAGGCCACAAATAGTGTGAGTAGCGAGGAGGAGAAGGAGGTGTGTAGCATCTGCAGAGGAGGGTGAATAGGCACTTTTTCTAAAATAAAAAAGGGTTAGCGGAAGTAGGGGTCGGAACTTCCTAGTTTAATCCAAAACTTTCAGGTTCAATCCGAAACTTACTGATTTAGCTCTTAACTTCTGACTACACAAAACAAAAATGAGATCTAGCTACGTCTAATGAGTGTTAGCTCAAACCAAAAGAAGTCATGTGTTCCAAAAGATGATTCCAAGCAGATCCACGGAGCACATGCAGTCAATTTCACACGAGCAAGTAGATCAAGCAAATAAGCATAAGTAGAAAGCAAGAACTCAAGAATAATCAAACCAATAGAGGAGATGAGCAATTTTTTTTTTCTGAAGTTCGAACACCTCCATTTGAGGTTCCTATGTCTCCATTGAGGAAGTTCGATCACACTTGACCTGGATCTTTTTTTAACCATTTTCCTCACCAAGACAACACTAACGTGCCCCTTGGGTTTACTCTTGTTTTCTTCCCTTGCGGAGGCGAAATTGAGGCATTCACAAACTTCCCACAGCACACCACAAGCCTGGTTGCTCACCGGTGACTCCTAGCCATTTAGGAGACCTCGATCTACAAGAGTAATAAACACAATCGAAGATTTGCTTGCTATAAACTCAAGTGCTCAAGAATGGAGTTTAGCTCACTTGCACTCAATCTTTTAATCTCTCAGCCCAACTCAATTTTCTTCTCAAATATCACACTAAATTGGAGAGGCGAGAGCTCAAATGGCTTTGGTTTTGAGTATTTTCATGGGGAGCAGCAACAGCTCTCAACACAAGGGTGAGGGTGGTATATATAGCCAAGCCCCAAAAACTAGCCATTAGAACCACCAGTCAGTACAATCCGAAACTTCCAGATTACTCGAGTTAGACCCACCTAAGGCCCCCTGTCCGAAACAAGTTTGGAACCTCCGAACTAACCACATAGAGTCCAGAACTTCCGGATTGAAACCTCAAACCACAATAGAGAAGCCCAAACCAGAAGTTTTCGGCTAACCTAGAACTTCCAGGTTGAAGCATTAGTTCGCCACAGAGGACCCATGGCCGGATTTAATTTGGAACATCTGAGCAACCCAGAACTTTCGGGTTTGCTTAGTTAAAACAACTATAACTTTTTACTGTGATGTCTGATTTCAATGATCTTGCACTTTGCGGAAAGCTTATTCAGACAGCTACCTATCCCAATTGCAATCATGATCCAAGACCACATAGTTTTCCTCCGTGGTGTGATCCAACGGTTCATGTTTTGATGCTGATGCGGACGAGTTCTTTTGTTAAGGACTCCACGGAGTTTAGGTATATAAGATAAGATAAGATAAGATTGACTTTACATGGACAATATAGAACTATTTGTAGTCTAGATTAGTTGTTGAGTCATTGCCGCATAGCAATATCCCAACCTAACTAATCTCTCTTTTGCGCTAATATGCTCTATCTAGATATACGTGCCATCCTTGTAATAGCTTGACCATTCACTCAATCTTGTAGCTGATTACTCAACTCGTGATTAATTCTTTAATCACAATGGCATAGCCATGCACTTTCTAATCCAACCACATTGAGAGGCCTAAAGATATCTATCACATTATATAGAAGGGATAAATTCCACCTTGATCGCTCACACCTCACGATATATTTCATGGCAAACCCGAAAACTACCTTTATGACTACCCAATTACGAAGTAATGTTTTGCAGCCATTAAGTATGCCATTACATGTTCTGGGGATCAATGACGATCTTAGGTCTAAGGATCCTGCAGGTACACCATTTAAGATTACAACTGATGACATATCATATAACAATCCCAACAATATCTCATGGTGGATCTATCCAACACCATGTTCTCTAACATGTACCCATATATTGATTTGATATTTTTATATCTATTATCTGTAAAACATGATCATCAATCAATATATATGATAGTCTGTGAATCATTATTGTCTCACATAATAATATAATACTAGAGTTCATTTAGAATAGTATGACAAGAAAACAAAGAGATTCACAAATAAGTGACATACTTGATGATGAGTAGTATAGAACTACCATATCTGAATATCCTAGGGTTTTCTGTTATTCTCTGGGCATATCTTCATAGTCGGGAAAGGAGTCCTTGGACGTATGGAAACTGTCCGCAGGTTCTTGGATATCCCTTAAACAAAGAAGTTTATCCCTAAGTTTAAGGGTGATAGAATCCTACTATGAAAAGATTCCAGATGCAACACAGCAACCCCCATATATATACGGAGCCAGGGGATCCTGCGAAGGACAGATCCATGAGGTATATTCAAGCTCATCTACATCATCACACACCATTGAAGTCTACAGAAACTCTACATCCATCAAGCCTTCTGGAGTTAGATCAGTATTAGTATCTCCCCCCAATTACACATAATGGAGCCGTTGGACCAGGTTTAGATCTATCTATGCTAGCCACGCACCCTTCTTGTATCAGTCTCAAAGAATAACGCAAAAACAAAACAGAGCATAGGGCTATTATTCTAAGGGAGACCTAAACCTATATAAAAACCCCTATGTGTACTTTGTGATTTGTCTACTCGAAGCACCCCCTATATCTTATATAAGTTCAGAAGATCGGTGGTTCACCAATCATCGACAGCTGGTGTAGTCCGTGAGGATCAAGACAGTAGGCGTTGAAACATCTACACACGACATGCCGTCAACTTCACCCAAGCCTGCACCGAGGACCAGCTTCTTGGACAAGGTGTTATACAACAACTTCACCCCCTCGAGCAATAACGAGCCGACGATCGATCGGGTGGATCTCAACAAAAAACTATCTGGTGAACGACTCTAGCGACGAGGTAAGTCACTTTATGGATCAGTGCACCAAGGACTACATCATCGATTTCAAACCACTCGGCTGCCAAGACAATCTCGAAAGCAATGTTCATCACAAGTCGGGATCCTCCCCTGTACTTTTTGACAACATGGATTGTCAAGATACCTATCCAGAGCAATCTGATGACAAATATATGATGGATCTAGACTCCCCCTCCTGTTGAGATTACCCCTAAGAAGTCTTCACCATTAGAGACGGGGATGACAGTCTAGGTAATGATGATGATGATGATGCAAACACGCAGATCCCCATTTCTCTAGTTCCTGGCGATAGTCAGATTCTATTGGCCATGCCTCCCCAGATCTAAAATCTGAATGGAGGGCCATATCTAATGTCTCCTGACCATCAACAGGGATATTAGCATTTTAGATCTACAATGGCACAAAGGCTCCTCCCGGAGGAGGCCCTCCAGTGGCTCGCCATTGAAAATCTGATGACCCCTGTCGGCAAGGGCTAGATGAATAACACAACGTCTAAGGGCTTCAAGTTCATTTTCATCTCCTTCAGTATCTCTACCAAGAAAGCACTCAAGTGTTGATACGGTCAACCAAATATCAAATCCCTCCGAAGCTACTACGATCAAGATGTCCGATAACGAACCCTCCAAGTCGGGAACCTAGTTCTACAACCTATTTAGAGCCAACATAATAGCAACAAGCTATCCCCGAAGTGCAAGGATCTCTACATGGCAGTCGAGTCTACTCGCTCTGGGTCTCTTAGAAATAAAGGATGTATAAGTCTTCAATAATTCTCAGAACGCCTACCAACTCTAAAATTTTTATGTGTAAGTACTAAGAGTAAGTTTACGCCAGTAAAAGTTCATATTTCCCATAAGGTATCTTGAATCTCTTTGTGTTCTTTTTGTCTTCCCTAAACTAAATGTCTGGCACCCAAAAACTAAATGACAAATCCATGTACCTCTACCTATCATGCGCTCCCAGATAAACCCATACAAGGTAACACGGGAATCAACTTCAGGAAACAAGAGTTTCTACGACCAAACGGGAAGTATGAGCGTTCAATTCTTAGCCCGGCCGGTGAACTCATAATGGCTACTCGACAGTTTTTATCATATTATCTTTGACTACCTATATGAGTTTTCTTCCCAGATAACCAATCAAGGCCGGATGAATACTATTATGCCAAGAGCTAATGATAACATATTATATGTGTGCCAAAGCAATTTCCTTCGCATGGACACGATGTTCTAAGTTGTGACCTTGCAAGATGTGACAAAGGTTCCCTATCGCGTCCTTGAGTGCTTGGGGGGCTATGACGCCTCCCACTCATATCGAACCCAGGGCTAACCAGATTAAGCTCCTCGATTACTAACAAAGTCATTCTACCCTAGCTGGAGGAATAAGCAAGTAGCACTAAACATGTTAGGTTGTCGGTATCTGCTTAGTATTGAGTTCCCAAGAAGTCCCACCATTTTCATTTACATTCTTTTGTTTTTTACTAAAAAAGAATAAGTTTCTTTTTCCAAGCACAAGATTGAGAAAAAAGCCTAAGTGGACTCAACGATTCTCCGACCAGCCACCGCGGAGGTTTCGAATACTACTCGGAACTATGATCTTCTGTGCAAAGGTCCCACCACATTTTATGTTCAAAATCTCTTCCAGTGCATGTGGGGCAAATTGGTATGAAAAATCAGGAGAGCCAGCGCACGACACTGATAAATGCGCTCAGTTTCCAAATGTCATTGTGATCCTTTACCAGAAAGGAGGAAATATTCTTTCACCACCATGCAAAATCTCTACCACGATAGTTCAACTTTCAAAAAACTCACCGGACATAGAGCTAGATTTTCCCCAACCTTCTCAGAATCCTGAGAAGTTGGGGCGATGCTTAACCTAGATTTCCTACTCGGACAAGATTGCTATCCGGAGGCTCATGGAGCTACCTGGAGAAGGCCTAATATCCCGAATAGATGACTTGATGACAACCAAGAACCCGAATAGACATACATCCTACACGGAAGCCCAAGTTATCACTCGGAGTGGTAGCCTATCAAGATGTCTTCCTCAGTTGGGCTAAGTTTTTTGATCCATCGCAACCTCATTTCACATACTAGTGGGGGGCTTGACGATGAGTAGTATAGAACTACCATATTCATATACCTCAAGGTTTTTGTTATTCTCGGGGCATCTCTTCATCCCTGGGAAAGGAGTCCCTGGATGTATGAAAACTATCCATAGGTTCCAGGATATCCTTTAAATAAGAAAGTTTATCTCTAAGTTTACGGATGATAGAATCTTACTAGAAAAGGAGTCCGGATGCTACATGAATACTCTCATATATATACAGAGCTAGGGGACCTTGCGGGGGATAGATCCATATGATAGATCAAGCTCATCTAAGTCATCACACGGTATTGAAGCCTGCAAAAGCTCTATATCGTTATCACTCGGAGTGGTAGCCTATCAAGATGTCTTCCTCAGTTGGGCTAAGTTTTTTGATCCATCGCAACCTCATTTCACATACTAGTGGGGGGCTTGACGATGAGTAGTATAGAACTACCATATTCATATACCTCAAGGTTTTTGTTATTCTCGGGGCATCTCTTCATCCCTGGGAAAGGAGTCCCTGGATGTATGAAAACTATCCATAGGTTCCAGGATATCCTTTAAATAAAAAAGTTTATCTCTAAGTTTAAGAATGATAGAATCTTACTAGAAAAGGAGTCCGGATGCTACATGAATACTCTCATATATATACAGAGCTAGGGGACCCTGCGGGGGATAGATCCATATGATAGATCAAGCTCATCTAAGTCATCACACGGTATCGAAGCCTGCAAAAGCTCTATATCCATCAAGCCTTCTACAGTTAGATCTGTATTAGCATCTCCCCCCAACTACATGCAAGGGAGTCATCCGTCTAGGTTTAGATCCATCTAGGCTAGCCACACACCCTCTTGTAATAGTCTTGGAGAATAATGCAAAGACAAACATGGTATAGGGCTGTTATCCTAAGGGAGGTCTAAATCTGTATAAAAACCATTGTATCATTTTTGATTCGTCTACTCGAAGCATCCCTTATCTCTTCTACAAGTTTATAAGATCGGCGCCAATTGTCGACACATCACAATAAAACAAAGAGATTCACAAATAAGTCACATACATGCTAATAAATGTAAATGATAATTTTCCAAGGAACCAAATAACATTTTTTTAAAAGTACATAAATATAGACATGAGACAATCATCTCTATGATTGCCTCTTGGGCATATCACTAACATTGTTATCAACACCTTTCTTATACTGAAAATTGAATTGGAGGCCCGTTAGTTTAGTCATTGCTTTTTTTTTTGTAAGTTCAGTTGATAGATGTTGATCATTCAGGTGGTAGAGGCTCTTATGATCTGCCTTGATTGTAAAATGTCCTCTCATCAAATGTGACCTCTATTTATCTACTGAATCATGATAGCAAAAAACTCCTTCTCATAGGCTGGCAGCTTTTGATTGGCAGAACCTAAGGCTTTACTGAAATAGGCTTGTTTCCACTCAAAGGATTTCTTTATCAATAGGTCAGTCAAGGGTTTAGCAAGAAGTGCATAATGCTTAATAAATTTCCTATAATATTCTGTCAACCCAAGAAATCCTCTGAGTTTAGTAAAATTTGTTGGTACTAGCCAATGTGTCATGACTTGTGTTTTGTCGGGATCAGTGGATACCCCTTTGTCAGACACAATGTGACCCAAATATTCTAACTTAGTTTTAGCAAAAGAGAATTGGCTTGATTTGACAAATAACTTGTGTTGTAGCAAGACTCGAAAGGCTAACTCCAAATGCTTACCATGATCATCTAATGATTTACTATAAATCAGAATATCGTGCATAAAAAGCAGATGAATTTTCTCAAGTGTGGAGCAAACACACTGTTTATGAGGCATTGAAAGGTAGCAAGAGCATTTGTAAGACCGAAGGGCATCACCTTGAATTCAAAATGGTCATGATGTGTCTTGAATATTGTTTTTGGTTCATCTTCTTCAACCATTTTGATTTGATGAAAGCCAGAATACAGATCTAATTTTGTACAATATTTGGCATTTGCAACTTCACCAAATAGCTCATCTACCACTAGCTTTGGAAACTTATTCTTTATAGTAAGAGCATTAAATATCCTATGGTCCACACAAAATCACCAAGAGCCATCCTTTTTTCTTCACTAATAGTATAGGGGAAGCAAATAGGCTGAAGCTTGTTGTAATAATACCGTATTGTAGCATTTCATTAACTTAACTTTGAATCAAATCTTTCTGAAGAGGGGTGTATCTATAGGGTTTGCTATTTATTGTAGTGGAACCAGGTATCAGGGACATAGCATGATCGTACACATATTTTGGTGGCAGACATTTTGGCTCCTGAAACACTAAGGTATGTTTGTGCATCACATTTTGAATTGAGGGGGTTAGTGTCTCTACATCAGGAAGGATTATTGGCTTGTTAGGTTCTATAACCACAGTTGCCCAGATTTCATTGCCACTATACCATTTAGCCAATTGACATGCTTGCACTTCCAAAAACTGAAATTTATCATGTGGAAATACACCTTGTAGCTTTATCATCTTATCTTGATATTCAAACTCTATCCACTTGTACAACCAATCACAATTCATGGGTCTGAAATTCTCCAACCAATCCATACCATTGTCCATATCATAACCACTCAGAGGTAGAACCTTAGCATTATGAACAAATGTATGGCCTTGGATCCACCAACTGAAATTATGAACTTCATTATTACATGATAAGACCTGGCCATTTGCAACCTTGACCTGCAGTGCTCAAATGAGTTGTGTTGTGTGTTTGATCCTGGATAAGATGTGAGAATTTAGGAATGTATGACTGCTCCCTGAGTCTACCAGAATCAGTAACACCTGATTGTCAACCAATACCCTCAACTGTATAGAACGAGGCTGGTCAGGACCAGAGATGGCATTCAGTGATAAAAATGCATCTGTAGTAGTGTAGTTAGTCTCATGCATTTCTAGGGCATCTAAAACCTCTTCTGATAGAATGGTGCCATGATCATTGGATTCAACACTCATAGCATGTAATTGACCATCGGCTGTCAGGTTACGCTTATGAGTTGGAGAGTATTGCTCACCACATCTATAACACAAGCCATGTGTCTTGTGATAGTCATTAAGCTATTTGGCCTTTCATAACTCACTAGAATTTCAATTGCGCATAGATTCCTGTTTGACAGAATTGCTGGTAGTAGTTTTATGCACATGGAATTGCTTAGCAGGGCCCTTCTTTGTTCTGTCCAGGATTGATTCTTTTACTGCTGCAAGTAATGCTGTCCTACTGACCGATTCTGGAAATTGCAATTCCACCGTGAACCATAATTCCTATTTTAAGCCCAATAGTAATTGTAAAACTAGCACAGTGTCACTAATGTTCTTATCAGACAACTTGTGATAAACAAGATTCTCAAACTTTTTCTTATAATCTTCAACCGAACCAATTGCTTGAGGAGTAATAACTCTTTGACATGTATGACTCAATTTGAATGACTAATACCAATGTACACTGCACTATCGGTCATGTACATAGTGGCTGCAGTGACTGGTCAAAGTGATCCACTTGCGATGTCACCTTCGGATCCAGCATCTCGATTCGCTCCTTCAGCTGGTCGATGCCATCCACCTTGGCTTCGATCTGATCCATCCTCTGTTGAAGGTCAATAGCTTCTCGACCTAGTCCATAGCTTTGACTACTTGCCAAACCTGGACTCCTTTCTTCGGTGGCGCTGTCGTTTCCCTCCTCCAAGTCAAGCAAATTGGGGTAGTGGATTTAAACCGACTACCGAAGTAATCACAACCTTCCTCTTGTAATTTTACTGCTCAAAGCCGAAAGGATGCAAGGAAAAGCACGAGGTGCAACCTAGGACCTCTGATACTAGTGTAACACCTGGTGACTTTGAGATAGATCACCAGAGTTGAGGAAGGAAGAGTAGGAGAACCAGAGGAAGAATCGGAGAGAGATTAGGAGGAAGAAACAAAGTTCTATTTTGTTAGACAACAATCATCCGAAATCATTACAACTCTTTTAACCCTCCTCCACCTTTCACTGCCAAACATGGCCTGCACCACTGAGTGATTAATTGGCTCATGCCACCTACACACACGCGACTCATGCTGCCTCCAGTTCCCACTTCTTTATTCCTGTCGGACACGGCACATTGGTGTCAGGCTATTCCGCCTTCTCTCCTGTAGTCGTCGCCTGGCAATCAGGCACTACACGGCCGCCGCGACCGAGCCCGCTCCTGGGCCATGCGTTCCTTCTCTGCTCTCCCTATCTCACCGTGTCTCACGCTCTCACTGACTCCCATGCTCGCTTGTTTGCCTTGACGGACAAGGTGTCCCGAGCCACAAAGTAGCAGCCGTAGCTCACGAGCATCGGCAACACGCCACCCCACGGCCGAGTCTATCCCCTACGAAAAATCTCGTCCAGGGGCCTTTGAATTTAATGTACTTCCCGAGCACGCACATGCTCGCCAGACCCCTCTCTCCCTCTGTCTTTGCCGCGCGGGCCAAATACATGCACCGCCGCCGCCATGGAAACCGCCTCTCCTCTCTATATAAGCATCGCCCGATCCTTTCTCACTCTCTATTGCCATTTCCACCATTCTAACCCTCCTTTTGTCGGCCGAAATGGCCTAGACCGGGAGAAATCCCTTTCTTCCCCAAATCCGGCCATCGCCGCCGCCATAAAAAATCCGTCGCTCCGGTGAGCCTTTCTTCAATCCCTCACGCATGGAGCACCTCTGGCATGTGCTGATCCCTCCTCGATGCTTATTTTTCGCAGCCTAACACCGCAGTTTGCCCGCACTGATCGCCTCCCCTGTTTCACCACTGGTCACCACCATCCGTCCGCCTCCGAGCTTCAGCGACCTGGCCGACCCTCTGGTGAGCGGACCCACTACATCCCATAGATCTTGTAGGTGTACCATGTTGGTGTTGGTTTTCGGCACCCAGGACCACGTGCCTCGACCAGCTACCATGTTGGTGCAGTTTGCCCGCACTGATCTTAGTACGTGTTGTGCTTGAGCACGCATCCACTGAGTATGAGCTGGAGCACGTGGTTGACCAGCTACTCGCGAGTGGCGAACTTTCCGGCGAGAAAAACAAGGCTAGAACTTGACGATTTGATGAAAGCAAAAAAGATCAATAGTTTGGGACAATTTTTTTGACTCTATTAACTCACGCCCTTTCTCTAACTTCTGTTCTACATCTCAGGACCACAAACTCTGCTTATATGGCCCCAAGTACCACGTATACAGACTTTGACTCGTCTACAACCTGGACCCCATGCAAACTAGTATAACCGGCCAACACAAGTTTAGTTCTACCCCATGCAAACTAGTATAACTGGCCAACACAAGTTATCCGACTTGTATCTGGATTCTAATTCGTTTGCAACAACTAACACATGCAAGTATATGATTTGGACTTGATTGGCTGCCATGTATTTTGCGAACTTGTAGACCTTCTATACAAGTATGTATACGACAACTGGCCAACCAATAACACCCTAGCTTTCTACGTGCATGCATCAACTTTCCTATACTAATAGAATCTCTAGATGGCTACTATAGATCTTAACTTACCAAAACACACCAAAACAAGATTAATTCTAATAGTCATCCCCTAATTTTAATTTTTCACATTAGAAAAGCGTCGGGTGGTCATCCTCCTTTGAAATCATGAACAACGCATTCTCATGTTTCTTTGACTTCTCGCATTTCCACTCAACGTGACAATAATCATTGCATTTGTAGCACCTCACTTTAGCCTTGTCGAATTTCTGATTCTTGTTGCCTCGTCCATCGCTATTGGAGGAGCCGTCACCACCATCCTTTTGCTCCTTAGCCCTCCATTAAGCTTTGGTGAGCAACACATGCTTAGCATTGCTGCTACCGTTGTTGTAGCCGCGCATCCTTTTTTTGTACGCCCAAAGCCTACTGAAGACCTCCTCGACTGTCATGGTAGCTAGGTCACCGAATTGCTCGATTAAAGCGAGGATCTGCAAGAATTTGTTCAGCGTGGCTATGAGGATCTTTCTTACCACATACGAGTCCTCCATCCTGTCACCGAGCCCATGGATCATGCTAATGATGGAATTCACCTTCATTACGAAGTCGTCGATCGACTCCGTGCTCTTCATTCGCAAGCCATCCAACTCTTCTATGAGGGTTTGAACACGAGCATCCTAGACACGTTTGGCACGTTGGTACATCATCTTGATGCACTCTCATGCCTCATTGGAAGTTTCCTTCTCGGATACAGCCTGCAGCGTCTCCTCCGGCATGTCTTGATAGATAGCGACGAGCGCTATCCGATCCTTCTTCATGTCCAACTTTTCCTTTGGGTCATCATGCTCGACAGCATCCCAAATGCCTTGTGCATGCATGAACACCTTGATCTTAATTGCCAAGGTTGTGTAGTTGCTCTTCATGAGCATTGGATAGTGTAGCAACACCAATGAACTCTCTTTCACTAGTACTCCTGATCTAGACATCATCGCTAATGTTGATTCGCTACCTCTGCTATTCGTTGACCGCACATAACAGATTTCCTAGCTTCTCTGAGTATGCATCTCCCGAGTACTATTAGCTCACTGAGTACTTTATGAGTACATGCAAACTTGCCGAATTGTTCGCCAAGTAGTATCGAGTAGATCCGAGCTCGCTGAGTACTTAATCGAGTACTTCTAAGCTTCTCAACGAATTTTGGCTCTAATCTTCACCTAGGCTTTGATACCAAATTGTTGGTTTTCGGTACCCAGGACCATGCGCCTTGACCACGCAAGCGACCAGCAAAATCCGACCACCCTAGTGACCAGTAGTATATGATGTGCTCGAGCAAGCGTCCACGGAGTAGAAACTCAACCGCGTGTGATTGACCAGATACTCATGATTCACGAACTTCTCGGTGAGAAAACAAGGCTAGAACTTGACGATTCGACGAAAGCAAGAAAGATCGATAGTTTGGGGAAATTTTTTGACTCTATTAACTCACGTCCTTTCTCTAACTTCCATCATACATCTCAGGATCCCAAGCTCAACTTATATGGCATCGAGTACCACACATACAGACTTCGACTCGCCTATGACCTAGACTCCATGCAAACTAGTATAACTGGCCAGCACAAGTTATCCAAAAGTTATCCAACTTGTATCTAGACTCTGACTCGTTTGCAACAACTAACACATGCAGGCATATGACTCGGACTTGATCAGCTATCGTGTATTCCACGAACTCGTAGACCTTCTATACAAGTACGTATGTAATAACTGGCCAACCAATAACATCCTAGTTTTCTCCATGCATGCATCAACTTGCTCATACTACTACAATTTCTAGATGCCTACTGTTGATCTTAACTTACCTAAACACACCAAAACAAGATTAATTCTAACAGTTGGTCAAGAAAGCCCCTGTGATGAGGATTTCACCTTTGCGCCTCCATGCTCCACCATTTTTCCTCCCTCCAGTGAGCTTTGGGTGTCGCGCCATAGCCCAACAAATTCACTACAACTCCGATAAGCCTCACGTACACAAATTCGAGCCCAAAACCCCTATCTTCCGCTCTTCTGCAACATAGACCTGCTGCACAGCTCCGACGAGCTCCGCGTCACCTCTTTCGGCTGCCTCAAGCGACAAAACTTGCCACTAGAGTGCTCCTCATGGCCTCACGCGTCTCCCTGGTAGTGTGTTGTTGTGAATCTGTGGAATCGCAGTCGGTAAGCCAACCCTAGCCAAGCGCCACTATTCCAGCAACGCATGCGTTGTTGTGCACGATGGCCGAGCCAATGTGGGTGCCACGTAGGCGTTTGTAGACAATGTGGTGCTAACTCGATGCTAACTCAACATGTTTTGAATTTAACCACGCACGCTAACCCGACTTAGAGATCATAGACCAAATCAATGGTGAATTGGGCCCGGTGCTTGAACTGTGATCATTGGTGCAAGATAATGTTTTCCATGAATAAGTGAGGTAAGAGCCTCCTCTACAGAGAAGACTCAAGCTTAGAGAAGAAGTGGAGAGGAAGGAATATTGATATGTAGTGACTAATTTTTAGTCAGGTGAAATCTGAGGTTTATTCAGTCGACCATGTTGACCTTTAGATTTAGATCCAATAGGCAGGGTTGTATGATGTTGTTTCTTTATATCTTTTGACTTGATGGGCCCGCCATTGAACCCGGTAAAGGATTTATGTCGCTAACGGGCGCACAAGAGAGACTCATTTGTCTGCCAGTGGATATTAAGAAGGCTATGTTTATAGCCCAATAACAAACAGGCCCATATATACTACTATACTGGGCCGATAAGCGAGCTTATTTTCAGCCGTATACTTATACAAAACTCAAAATTTGGCCCATTAATGTATTCAAACGCGTTTCCAGTGAGGAAATGTTGTGAGATACCTAACATGCCCCTAACCCAACATTTAAGAAAGAAAAGAAATAGCAACGACTGCTCCAAGAGATCCATAACACAAACGCAACACACAAAAGCTCAGCTGAGAATAAAAGGTTGAGGTGGAACAGAGAGAGAAGAGGAACAAGAAGAAACAAAATGAATATTCAACACATAAGAACAGCTGCTTGGGAATGATACACTAGATGCCGGTCACACCCAGTTTTATAAAGGGACAAAAACCCTCTGTCACACCCGGTTTTATAAAGGGACAAAACCAGATGTAAACCACATATATGCTAGGATCAAGTTTCATACATGCAGCGACTTTATCAGTGTATCTCACACAGTACCATTATTACAACATTTAACTTAAACAAAATAGATAGACCTCAAAGTCTTTAACTAAAGCACACAAACTAAACACAGTGAAGCTCCCATCTTCCACAGGCAATTCACTGGGGGTTCACCAGCCTAGCAATCTTCATCTTCATCGACGTAGTAGTCTAGTTCTCCTTCATTGTCTGAGCAGGATTTGATGAACATTAATATGGAAATAGAAAGTGTGAGTACATGTCGTACTCTGCAAATATAGGAAATAAATGACATGCGAGCTTAAATAAAGGAACAAGCTATAACAAGTTAAATTTACATAAATGCCAACTATGCTAACGAAGAGTTACAAAAGCATCCTATTTAACTAGGTGAATCACCACTAAACTTCCATCCTTTAGAAATATCACCACACATTCCCAACCACCTAAAAACCACATCAGGTTCCCAAACCAACCGAACCAAACCAAACCCATCCAACTAATCATGTGAGGATCCAAGTCTCTCATAACCGTGAGCACGACTGATATATCAGATTTTACACTCTGCAGAGGTTGTCTAGCTTTCCCTACGAGTCATGATTTTCCTTGTTGCCGTGTCCGCGAAACACTTAACACACGCCAGTGGTGTGTCATCCAAAAATTCACTACAAAGCCGTTACAAAGGTTCATCCAGTATGTGCACACCCGCTAGGTTTCACGCCGTCAAAGTGGTTTTCATGCCACCCAGAAGCCCCTTTCGCGCCTTCTAGTTTCCAACAAGTTTTCACCCTTCCCTTCCACTACACATCTCATACCACTAACCAAATGGTTTTAGCCTTAGCCGTCCCCACATATCCACTCTTCCGTTTGGCACGCACAAAATTGAAATCCACTAATTAATAGGCTAGGCATGTCCCATACCAGGTCTCGTTCTTGGGTTGTCGCTCCATGAACCGGACCTTACTTAGTTCACTTGAGGAAACACTAATCCAACAACATGATTATGATCACTATCACCAACACCTCTTTGCTCAAAGCCTAAGGTTCCATGTTGGTATACCATTAAGAAAATTTTCCAACTCATAGTTGCATAGTTCATTAGTCATGTTTAACTGACTACCCAACCATACCCTTGTGCGAAGCTAAGCATAAGCTACCCCACATAACCACTACTGACAACTAGACGACAAGGAATATATGGAACATGGTACTATACGTAAATAAGATTCAGGATTAACAGCATGCATGTTTTAAATAAAAAAACGCATTTGAAAAACTAGGATCAAAATATTTAAGGACACTTGCCTCTTCCAACTTGCTACTCAGACTCTTCAAATACTTGGTCCTGGACATTCTTGAACTGCTCTTCGTCTGCTCTCAAAACACACCGGAAAAGCACACAACCAAACTAACTAAGAACAGTACACCAAACAATAGCAGACATCTATGAAAAAGGTACTAAAAGATAGTACACACTGCTACAAACACGAGAGCGCGAAAATCACCTAAAACGGAGCTAAAACGAGAAAGTTACGCTAAAAACAAGTTTAGGATTAAATCTGTAAAAGAAAAGTACTTGATTTGAATTAAACAGAAAGTTTAGAGGCCTTTCTGTAAAAATAGAGGGAACTAATTGTAATTAAGGAAAAGTTTAGTGTCTATACTGTAAAAAGATAGGGCTTTTGGTAATTACAGGAAAGTACAGGGGTTTGTTTGCAAAATTGACATTTTTCCCAAATTAAAGTAAATAGAAAATGATTGGGTAAATCTCTGATGACGAGGCAGTGACGTGGTGGGACATGTCGACTTTGCGGCTGAGGTGGACGCTGACATGGTAGTTAAGGCTGACTAGGATTAAGAAGGGGCACGTGGTGGCACGTGACTGGATCGAGCGAAGGGGTATTTTGTATCTAATCGTGGCCTTCCATCTCGGATCCGACGGCTCAGAGATGCGGGATGGGAGTAAACGGCCGACGACGAAGAGAAGACGATGATGGGAGCTCGGGTGCGACGGTGCTCTCGGCGGAGAGGGGAGGAGACCTCGTCGCTGAGCACAAGGGATGACACCGAGTGACCGAGAAGGAAGGAGGGGACCTGGGGATTCTGTTTGACGGCATACCCTCGGCTACATGGCTCGAGAAGTCGGTCGGCGATGATGGAGGAGGCGGCGGCGCACTGGATGTGTCGGGGAAGGAGCTCTAGTGACCGAGACGCGAAGGTGAGAGCACCGGTGTACACGACTGGTGGCAGCGAAGCTTGCACACGTGTCAGCGATGGCACAAGGCGGCAGATTCGGCCAGTGGTGAGCCCGACCGAGCGGCAACAGAGGAGGGTGGCAGCGGCTAGGGTTTGCAAAAACAGATGAAAAGGGAGGGGGTGCGGACCTTTATATATGCGGGGACAAGTGCGGGCTTTCGGATAAGGTGAGGTTGGTTGTGATTCGGACTCAGAGAGGCGGTGCACGACATTCATATCCGGCTCAGATTCGGTAGGTGCAGCGCGAAGAAGAAGTAGGTGGCATGCAGGTGTCACCCGAGGGCGGAGGAGGCTTTTGTCGGGCCGGCACGTTGGCTAGTCCTTAAAAGATGCCGGAGGGTTTCTTACCTCTTTGGTATAGAGGCTATCGCCTTCAAGATGCTGGAGGGTTTTTTTACCTCTCTGGCAAGGAGGCTATCGCCTTCAATATGCCAGAGGGTTTTCTTATCTCTCCATCACGGAGGCTATCGCCTTCAAGATACCAGAGGGTTTTATTACCTCTCCGGTACGGAGGCTATCACCTTAAAGATGCTGGAGGGTTCTCTTAAGACATATCTGTCTACGGAGGTTTTGAAGACATCTCTGTTTTGCAGAGGCTTTCAAGACATCTCTGTGTGACGGAGCTTTTCAAGACATCTCCGTGCTGCGGAGGTTTTCAAGATATCTCCATTTTGTGGAGGTTTTCAAGACATCTCTGTTTTGCGGAGGTTTTCAAAACATCTCTGTTTTACAGAGGTTTTCAAGACATCTCCATGTTGTGGAGGTTTTCAAAACATCTCTGTTTTGCAAAGGTGTTCGAGTGATGTGCGCTATTTGAGCAAAGGTGTGACTTAAGTTTTACTATCTACTGTTTGAACAAAGATATAACTTAAGTTTAACTACCTACTGTTGAACAGAGATAGAACTTAAGTTTTACTGTCTACTATTGAACAAAGATATAGCTTAAGTTTTACTGTCTACTGTTGCTACCAAATAGTTATCTGTTGTAGAGGCCCTCAGCAGCTAGGCTAACTACTTTCAGAGGACGATGTCCCTTCTGTCTTGAAAATTTAGCCAGCTAGGAAAATCTATTGCTATGTGGTCATGGACATACCTTTGCCAAAATAAGGCCTTCCTAGTAAGGTCATAGGCCTGCAAGCTCTTGTAGCTTCTAGGCGGGGAAAGGGTTGGTCTCTCCGGCATGTGTCGTCCACCAAAGTGGTCTCGCAAACCTTCTAGACACCTAGGGCCCTCTTGTCGAAGCCCTCATCCTTTGGCATGACTAACTCACCTAGTATTAAACCCAGTGTGGGAGGCACTCCCGAGGCCCCAACTGCTCCGGTGGTTTAGGTGAGGCCCCTTACACCGAGAGCCTGCTGGACTCCGTTTTGGCTAAGGTTGTTGGTGCGACTCGATCTTCATCATTAGGGTATTGCACCATTGGTGGTGGAGTAGGAGGAGGTAGATCTGACCGAGGGGGCTCAGTAAGGTCCGGAGACCTACCCGATAGCCTATTTTGGTTTTACGACCCCTAGACCGCCTATCATCTGCTCTATCCCCTACCAGGTGTCCTGCTTGCCTCTCGAGGTACTTCGTCTAGAAGGCTATAATGCTTCAACAATTCTCGATATTATGGCCACGTCTAGCTCCGTGCAAGATGCACCAGTACCCTTTCCGTGGTATTGGAGCCTATGGTCGGCGTCGAAGGCATTGGCGGGATCTACACGTATCAAAGCCTGTGGTCTGTACGAAGCCCCCTTCCATCAAGGGGGTAGAGGAGGCTACCCGATAGCCAGATTCTCAGAAGATGTCGGCTCGACAAAGGTGTCCTAGGCGTCGTCACAAGAGACGCCACGAGGGTGGGCCCAGGCATCAGTGCCCCTAGGCTCGAGCGCCCAAAACCATTGAAGGGCGGCTTGCATGGCCGTGGCCTTGACCGTAACCCGTTGGGGTGTTGCGAGGTCCTTGCTATGCCATTGTTGGAATGCCTTCACATCGGCCGGGGCCTCCGCGCCAGCCCGGGCCAGGGCCACCGCTGGGTTGGTGGTGGTAGGAGGGTCGCCGTTCCATTCAGTGGCAGAACTAGTGGGTGTTCATAGCTTGCATGGTTGTGGTGGTCGTGTGGACCCTCGCATAGGTGTGGCTAGCGAGTCGGCCGCCTGTGCTACGGCCTTGGTGATCTTCTCTTTGGGTGGCATCCTACATCTCTTTGTACTTCTATGTTCGAGTCCCCATAGACGGCGCGTTGTTGGTGCAAGAAAATGTCTTCCACGAACAAGTACAACGAGAGCCTTCTCTAGAGAGGAGACTAAAGCTTGGAGAAGTAGTAGAGATAAAGGAATATCGATGTGTTTATCACCAAGAGATCCGTCCCTAGACTGATGGCCATGGGTTTGTATTTATAGTATCATTTGGGGTGTAAGTATACAAATATGCCCTTACAGAGATAGCGATGCAAGTTACTGCCATGCTATAGGGACTTGGGGCTTGTCAAATTACGCAGCCTGGGTACAGGCAGAATACATTTTCTCTTAACTAGAAGATATTATCTATTATAGCAAATACATTGGTGTAGGTGACCCAAAGGGTGCGATACCCAATCGGTCGTTAATTGCGGCACGGAGCCGCACTATCCTAAATGTTAGCATGACCTCCACTTACAATGGGATGTCAGGATGGCCACCACTTACACCGGTATTAAATATCGATCATTTTCGTGCAGACGGAGGATGGCTCGTGGGCCCCCTCTGGCTGATTTTTCTTCAAGGCTTGATGACCTACTCCCCAGGTTGCGGAGAGCTTGCCTAGGCTCCAGAGGACTGCGGCTCTAGGAGGCTGCGGCTCCAGGAGGCTGCGGCTCTTGAGAGCTCCGGAGCCCAAAGACTCGAGAGGTCTTTGGGGACCCGAGATTTACAGGCATAGGCCAACGGGGCTAAGGGCATCGTGGGTCCTTAAAGATGCCCCCCAACAATCCCTTCCGGAGACCAGCAATTTTCCCAGTCTCAAGAGGCAATGGCTGGAGGGGTTCACGGTCTTCAGAAGTTGGACTTCCGGCTGAGGATCTAGAGCCCAAGGGCTCCGAAGGAGCTCTTGATGGCGACCCTTTAGTAATGTCTACATGCTAGGGAATTTCCCCCCAACAGTGATGTGGACCGATGCCTTTTCCTTTAGAAAAATAAATATAAAATAAAAGAATTTGTGGGGCTCACCTATCAGAGTTAAAGGTCTTTGTAAATTGCTAGGTACACCGAGAACTTGCACACTAAAATATGATTTTAGTGGTTTCTTGTTCAGGAAAAATTCTAGAAAAATATGTTAATTGCTAGGGCTAGCCAGAGATGTATTTAGAAGCTTTTCGAAGCCTCTTCACAGTATGAGCTCTGATTATAATGATTCTTTTCACATTATTCATGTAAATTCATGCTCATTGCATTCATGCAAAAAATGCAATATTCTATGTTGGATTTTATTCGAGTGCTTATTCGTAATTGTTTAAACTAATTTTTAGGTGAATTGTACATCGAGGAGTACCCCGAAGAGCAAGGATCGTTTGATGAAGAACACTATGAGCATGAATTTGAATAGGAACAGAAAGGCAAACAACCCCTTGACCATTTTGAACCTAGTGCTCAAAACTGTTTAATGCATGGTTTAGGAAACTACAATATGTATGCATTTATATTCTTTAAAAATGCTTATTGGGTGGGATTGTTATAACCTAAATTTGGTCATGTTTACTTTCCTTCAATTGATATCCATACTCTTGTAAGCCTAGGATGGTGATTGAATTAATATTAGTGTCATTGGGTAGAAGTAGATTAAGACGGTAGATGATTCTTAGCATGCAAGCCCCCGTAGTTAGGTGTGTGTCATATTCTTATCAAACTCAATTGATGGGAAAAATTAAATGTTGTTAAGGTGGTAAATGCTTGTTAGGTATGTTGTACGTCGGATGTCGGTAGGTTAGGTCATGGAACTTGTGGAGGTGAGCTTCGTCCCATAGTTTTTTAGGTGGAGACCTCTTGAGCCCCATAATGACACGTACCTTGTGTCTTAAATTGAGGAACAACGTACAACCACAGGTGCTGGTATGGGATGACCATAACCACGTATCTATTTGATGCTATTCTTGCCTTCTAGAAGTTAGGGTTGCATATACGGATTATCCATATATATGGATGTATCCGTAGGGGCCTCCATCACCACGGTTGTGGGCCTAAGGTCTACCAATACAATGATCTGAAGTACCATCCACTTCAGTTCTTAGTTTAAACAGTAAAGGAGGGAACAATACTTTTTGAGGAAGGCAAGAATAGTGGTCAATTAGTGAAACATCTACGTATGACACCTATATGAACACTTCATCAGTGCATGGTATTGATGGGTATTACAGGGGTCACTTATAACTCATGGATAAAGTGTACAAGCTTTTTAGAGTACTAATCTATTAGAATAGTCTTGCTCACAGTCACGAGCACCTTGATGATGGATCATTGTTTAGAGTTTTGTCAGATTCATCAGGATTGCACTTGCATACATGAGTTGTGATTAGGTTGATTGTATTAGTTGAAGGATATCATCCATACCTTTGGCGGTGGTGAATATTTAGGTACTCTTGACATGGAGGTCAAGATTGAGTTGTTCTTAAAATTTACCTTTATGCAGTTTTGTATGTGCTTTTAATTATCACTTAGTTCCATTACTTATTTATGTCTTTCATTGTGATAAATGTTCTTTTCCGCAAACTAACTTAATTTATAATGCCACCCTTGAACCCTATATTTATACACTTAATTGTTAAAACCAAAGTCTTGCAGAGTATAAAAGTACTTACACTTGATTATGTTGTTGATCAGAGGAAGAAAACTATGAATATCCACCATATCAAGGTTTCTACATTTCGGGTTTTGGAGATCCAGCCAATGCGCCGTTCTAGGTTTCATCTAGGTTGGATGCATGTGGAGTTCTTGGGCACGTCCGCTAGATGTGCTGCGCTATATTGAATAAAGCTGTGAGGAACCGTCCAAATAGTATTCTAATTAATCATCAGGAGGATCATTATTCATAATCACAACCTCGACGATTAACCAGAATACCATTCCGGTAGTCCCGGCACGTGTTTTGTGCCCAGGATGGGAACACATACCTTCCAACTCAAATATCACAACACAGTTTAATAGAGAGCAAATAATTAAACTGGATTACCATTATTAAACATGCAACTGCTTCCACAATTTACAACAAAAGAGGAACAACAACAACTACGCAGCGGAAGATAAACCTATACAACAAAAGAATATGGAGCCGTATGCCCTTAGGCTCCATACCACAAGCGCCAGAGTTCGGAGTAGAAGGTGCTACTCCTGCCCGCCACCCTGATCGGCAGGCACAAAGTAGCCGAACACTGCCTCTTCCTCGCCAACCTGCGAACCTGAAAGCAACTTAAGGGCAGCACCCCTTAGTACGAAGGTACTAGCAAGTCTTACACAGTATGAGTATATATATTCTCGACTCCAAGGATCATGCATTTAAAGCTGTAGCAAGGATTAAGACATGTTTAAGTTCATTAAGCGGTAAGCAACCTAGACTCTAAGTGTAAGCAACTGACTTAACCAACCACCGACTCAAACCCTGCCAACCAATTGATCAGAACAGATATATGAACAACAAGTGTATAAAAGCAAACCATTCCCACCAAACCACCAACCACATACCGACCAAACCACCCCAATCCAACCATGCCACAACCCACATCGAAACTCTACGACCAAAACATGGTCGCTCGGTGGAGATAAGCGATAGCGATGCTCATGACCGAGAGTGCGGCAGTTCGAACTGATTATACACCCTGCAGGGGATACTCCTGGACCCACACGACACAGGGACCATACGGCTTGTGCCACCCGCTAAGATGCACACAAGGGGGTACCCGTGACAACCTTTCCCAACCAGGCCCAACCATGTGGATCAACCATAGCTCAGCGAGGCGGTATTAGAACTACTCCCCGAGCAAACTAATACCGCTAAAAGCCCGGACTCAAACCGGACTCACACCGTCTATGACGAGGCCCACATGACCACGTCTGCGAAGGTAATCAGCTCGCCTACCATTATATCAGCATGTGGTGAGTAAGGTATGTGCTAAAGCCGACTACACCGATGATCGGTGCTTAACCGGTGCAAGCGGTCTACGGTGTCCGGGTTCCCTCCCCGAACTGCCTGAGGACTCCTCGTGAGCAGATGACACCCCTAACACCGCCCACACCTCGTCTCAACTCACCACTCACCAAACCGACTCATCATCAACACAACCATAAGTGTGAACAAGTAATAAGTCCTAGGCTCGCGACAACGGTGGACGCCATCGTCGACTTCTACCGGAAAGCCTAAGTACCACTAAGCATAGCGAACTAAAATTAGACCTCGATGACACCACTAGGCTCCTAGGAACAACACATGACACGTGACCGAAATGGGATAATGCATCGGCATAGGTTCTACCCAACTCAGTACCCGACACATGCAATGTATACATAAGCGTAGATAACATATTAAATTTTCAAGTAGACACGGTGCAATATGAACGATGCTTGCCTTGCTGCCCTGGATCAGAAAGGTGGGGCGCCTCACGCTCGCCCCCGGCCTCCGGGATCGACGGATCGGCGTTCACTATAGAGAGCAACGCGTGCAATGTAATGAGCATGTATGAAATGCGACCATGTAAGAAAAATATGCTCCACAACACATGACAACATTATTCCAAGATCGTACTGTCCAAACCAGAATTTTCCAAGTGGTCTTATAAAGTTTGGAGTTCGTACGAATTAACTACGAATTTTACAAGCTATCAGCTATCAGGAAAGCCTGATAAACCGTGTTCGGGGGGTGCCCGGGATGAACAGTACTCGCGGGTACCCGGGATAAACAGTACCCGGAGTGCTCGGGTGAACAGTACCCGGGAGCTACAGTAAAATCAGCCTCGTGCAGCTCCAGAATAGCAGCTATTACGAAGGGAGAAACTAGGCTAAACTAACCTAAGAGTCTCTCTAAATCAAAGGTAAAAATACCTAGAAGGGTGTACAGGGTCTAGACTTTGCTCAACCGTCTAGCAACATGATTCCTAACTCAAATCCACATAAATCCTCATTTGTTCCCAGACTGAAGAACTTTGCAACCCTAGTTCCAGATTCAAGATCTATCCAACCAAAAATGAGCATACTTGCCATGGGAGCCTAGCAGACTCACCCAAGGTCCTTTGCTGAGATTGGTGACCGCCAGTTGAAGGAGGAAACGACGGAAAATGGCTTGGAGAAGAGTGGAAAAACTGCTGCTTCCTTGCTTCACCCAAAGAACACCAAACAAGTTCAGAACCAGCTCGAATTCCTTCGGGGAAACTGAAAATGAATTGGATGGACGAGTAGTCCTTGAGCTGGTGGTCACGTGAGTACCACATACGTACCTTGATCTTGCTCCCAGAGGTAGGGATCCAAAAGGGGAAAAAAGGGAGCCTAAGAGAGAGAGTGGGAGACAGCCAACTCCAACTTGTTTCCTCAAAAAGCCTTATCTGGTGGAGTGGGTGAGTAGTACGTATGGGCAAGTTTCTTTTTTTAGGGGGAGAGAGAGTGTTGTTGCCCACCTATAGAGAGATATTTTCCACCCAAGTGGGCCCCATTTACCTAGAGGAAAGTCCAGACTTACTTCTAGCTCCTTTATTTCTCTTAGTTTTCCTTCTCCCACCTCATTGATTCAAAGTGAAGTGCTCCAGTGACCCAAACTGGAACATGAGGCTGAAATTGCATGTTTTAGGATTAAAACACACAATTACGGATTTCAGGACGTGACAAACCTCCCCCCCTAAAAAGAATCTCGTCCCGAGATTCAGTACGAGTCGGGGAGAGAACGATGAGCACACTCATGTGAGAGATTCCAAATATACCATATTGCGACATCTTTCACAAGTCCTCAAAGAACTCAGGATACTCGGAGCGGAGCTTATCTTCCCGCTCCCATGTCGCTTCGGCTTCTGTATGGTTGCTCCATTGGACTTTCAGGAATTTGATAGAATGGCGCCGTGTCTTGCGCTCGGCTTCATCCAAGATACAAATTGGTCGCTCACAATATGTCAAATCTGGTTGCAACTCTTGGGGTGCAACATCAACGACTTCCGTCGGGACTCGGAGACACTTCTTCAATTGTGACACATGGAACACATTGTGTACGGCGGAGAGAGACGGAGGCAAGTCCAACTGGTACGCGACCTCTCCACGCCGAGCAAGAATTTGAAATAGGCCAACATACCGAGGCGCCAATTTGCCTCGGACTTGGAATCGACGAACGCCTTTGAGAGGTGAGACCTTCAGGTACACGTGATCCCCCACCTCAAATGTGAGCTCTCGGCGACGTCGATCCGCATAGCTCTTCTGCCTAGACTGGGCTGTGAGAATACTCTTGCGGATATTCTGGACATGGTCTTCTGCCTCCTTGACCAAATCCGGACCCAGAAAAGCCCGCTCACCGGATTCAGACCAATTCAGCGGCGTACGGCACCTTCGACCATAAAGGGCCTCGAATGGCGCCATCTCAATACTAGCCTGGAAACTGTTGTTATATGAAAATTCCGCGAATGGCAGGCATATGTCCCACTTCTTCCCATAAGTGAGCACACAAGCACGGAGCATATCTTCGAGAATCTGATTTACCCTCTCTGTCTGACCATCCGTCTGTGGGTGATACACCGTGCTGTGGAACAACTCGGTTTCCATAGCCTCCTGGAAACTTCTCCAGAAATGAGAAGTAAATTGTGTACCCCGATCAGAAACGATCTTCTTCGGCACTCCATGGAGACAAACAATTCTAGTGAGGTACAACTCCGCATACTGCTTAGCAGAGTAAGTCGTCCTGACAGGAAGGAAATACGCGGACTTTGTCAACCGGTCCACGATGACCCAAATAGAGTCATACCCACTCGAAGTCTTCGGTAAGCCTGTAATGAAATCCATCCCAACTTCTTCCCACTTCCAAGATGGAATGGGCAAAGGCTGGAGTGTGCCGGCAGGCTTGATGTGTTCAGCCTTCACCCTTCGGCAAACGTCGCACTCAGACACATACCTAGCAATATCCCGCTTCATGCGAGTCCACCAGAAACGGGGTTTCAAATCCTGATACATCTTCGTACTGCCAGGGTGAATGGATAGCAACGAATCATGAGCCTCATCAAGGATCTTCTTCCTCAGCGCCTCGACCCTCGGAACCACTAGACGGTCCCCAAACCAGATAACGCCTTGATCATCCTCAGTAAAGCACAAGGCCTGCCCGATCTTCCTCTTCTCTCGAATTCGGGCCATACCCTTATCATCCCTTTGTGCAGCCTTAATCTCATCAATGAGCGTGGACTTGATTTCGAGATTGGCAATAAAACCATCCGGCACCATATCAAGCCCAAGACGCCGGAAATCATCACATAACGTGGAATCCATTGGCGAGGCTATAAGACAGTGACAATGAGCCCTTCGACTCAAAGCATCGGCGACCACATTCGCCTTGCCAGGATGGTAGTGAACCTCTAGCTCGTAGTCTTTGATCAACTCAAGCCACCTGCGCTGCCTCATGTTCAAATCTGACTGCGTGAAGATGTACTTTAGGCTCTTGTGATCCGTGTAGATACGGCACAAGTTGCCCATCAAGTAGTGGCGCCACATCTTCAGAGCGTGCACGACAGCTGCAAGTTCAAGATCATGTGTCGGATAGTTCTCCTCGTGACGCTTCAGCTGTCGGGATGCATATGCAACGACTCGGTCCTCTTGCATCAAAACATAGCCGAGACCGATGCCGGACGCGTCGCAATACACATCAAACCCTCTGGTCACATCAGGCTGAGCAAGCACTGGAGCGGTCGTGAGCAATTTCTTCAATGTCTGGAAGGCAGACTCACAGGCATCTGACCACTCAAACATGCTGCCTTGCTTCAACAACTCAGTCATCGGCTTCGCAACCTTGGAGAAGTTCTCGATGAACCGACGGTAATAGCCTGCAAGCCCAAGAAAACTCTGGATCTCACTGACATTCTGGGGCTGAACCCAGTCGAGCACATCCTGCACCTTGCTCGGGTCAACTGCCACCCCGTTCTCTGATAGAACATGTCCCAGAAAAGCCACCTCCCTGAGTCAGAACTCACACTTGCTGAACTTGGCATACAACTGATGCTCTCGGAGCCTGCCCAGAACGATACGGAGGTGCCCAATGTGCTCTTGTTCAGTCTTGGAGTATATCAGAATGTCGTCGATGAAAACAATGACAAACTTGTCCAACTCCTCCATGAATACCGAGTTCATGAGGTACATAAAGAAAGCCGACGCATTAGTCAAGCCAAACGACATAACGGTGAACTCATACAAGCCGTATCTAGTAGAGAATGCTGTCTTTGGAATATCCTCTGGTCGGACCTTGATCTGGTGATAGCCCAGCCTCAAGTCAATCTTTGAGAAGACTCGGGCTCCAGTCAACTGATCAAACAAGATGTCAATCCTAGGAAGCGGATACACATTCTTCACCGTGACTGCATTCAGCGGACGGTAATCAACACACATCCGGAGAGTGTCGTCCTTCTTCTTCACGAATAGAGCCGAGCATCCCCAAGGTGAGGAACTAGGACGAATGAAACCCTTCGCCAGCAGCTCCTGGATCTGCTTCTTCAGCTCAACTAGCTCAACTGGCGACATCTTGTACATCTTCTTCGAAACCGGGGCCGCACCGGGCACGAGATCAATAGAGAACTCCACTGCCCTACCAGGCGGCATTCCAGGCAACTCATCCGGAAAGACATCCGGAAATTACCACACCACAGGAATGGTCTCCATAATCCTGGTGGGGACAGCCTTTACGGCGAACAGGCAGGACTTGACATCCTCTAGCTTTAACTGGACCCGAGTACCTGACAGACCATTGAGGGTGACGGTCCGCCGAGCACAGTCCAACACAGCCTTGTTCTTGGAGAGCCAATTCATTCCCAGAATAATATCAATTCCCTTCGAGTTCATCACTAACAGATTGACAAAGAAGGGAACTCCGTTGACAATTACCGCCGCTTTATTCACACACTGGTTGATTAAAACTTTGGCCCCTGGGGCGTCTATAAGGTACGGTGTGTGGGTAGCACTGACTCTCAACCCACTTTTCCAAACATAACCCGAAGATATAAAGGAGTGAGAGGCTCCTGAATCAAACAAAACCACTGCAGAAAAGATGTCAGAGTTGAAACTCATATCCAACGTACCCATTAGGACGGTGTCACCCTCCTGAACCTCGTCGGCGGTAGTGTGGCGAGCTCGACCACACTTGGGAACGTTAGTCGCCTGCGAAGACTGCGGTGCTGACTGAGCCGGCGGTGGTCGCGGAGCACTCACAGCGGCTCCCGGCCTCGGATACGGGCACTCCCTCGAGAAATGGCCGACGCGGCCGCAGTTGAAGCACGGACCGCCTGAGCCACCGGTCACACTCACTTGGGAGCCGGCTGGTCGTGCAGCCTGCCCCTGTGGAGCGGAGAACGCAGGACGTGGTACAAACCACATCGGTCGTGGGTAGCCAGCCGACGGCACCTGAGACTGTGGAGGCTGACTCTCAGAGCGGGTGCGTTGCGAGCTTCCGCCCACAGAAGACGAGGAACCCCTCTTCCGCCTCTTCTCCTCTTTGTGGCTCTTATACTTGAGCTCCACCGTGATCGACGTGCTCACCAACTCGTTGAAGTCGGCGAACTTATGCGCGGACAACCGGTCCTGCATCTTCGAGTTCAGGCCATTCACGAAGCGGCGCTGCCTGCGCGCATCCGTGCTGACCTCCTCGGTAGCGTATTGTGCAAGGTGGTTGAACACCTGCACGTACTCCATCACCGCCCGACCTCCTTGCTTGAGGTCCTCAAACTCCCGCCTCTTAGCCTCCATGAGGCCACTCGGTATGTGAAACGAGCGGAAGGCCTCGCGAAACTCCGCCCATGACACGCGGTGATCGGCGGGGTGCATGGCCAGAAAGCCGGACCACCACGCACCCGCCGGGCCCTGAAGCTGATGGGCGGCGAAGAGCGCCTTCTCGTGATCCTCACAGTGAAGAAGGGCGAGCTTCTGCTCAATCGTCCGGAGCCAGTGATTAGCATCGAGAGGATCCTCAGCTCACGAGAAGACCGGCGGCTGAGTCCGCAAAAAGTTCAAGAAGTCGTCTCGGCGCACGGCCCCACCTCCTCCATGAGGAGCCGCGTTGCGCACGAGAGCCTCCAGGAGCGCTTGGTTCGTCTGGAGGAGAGCGTGATTCGCTTGGCGGTTCTGCTCGATTTGCATGAGCACATCCGCCATGGTCGGCGGTGGAGGAGGGTTGTTCTGACCGGAACCCTCCGGAACCTCCCCACCACGCCGAGTGACAACCATTCTGAAATGTAAAACTAAAAGGGGAAACGTCAAATTCCGACTCAGCACAATGCATTCGCCGGATATATTGTTAGAATCCCATAATACATGTATAAATATGAATGCATGCATGAATGCCATGAACTGATGCATGCTCGAACCTAGCTACCGCTTCTTTCTCAAAATAAGAACCGCACCTGCAAGCATCAAAATCACAGGCAGTTTATAACATCAAGAACGTACCCTTCGCGCTAGAAAGAGTAAGAGCGCGAACGGCCCTTGTACCACATGCCGTACAAGCGACAATCCATACGTCGACAACGACGTATTCACTTCCCGTAGACCCTATGGGACATCTCGTGTAAACGCCACACGAGTAGACGACCATGTCTCCCATCGCATGGTGGATGTTCATACGCTATTGCTAGCGTATTCACTTCCCGTACGGATCACCGTACGGAACATGCCGGGCCCCTGCCTCGCATCCGGCTGAGCCCTCGGTGATTAACCGCCACCGAGCATCGTACCTTACCTTCCGACGATGCAAAGCCGAAGATGCAATGCTCAACATGAATCAATGCAGGGTCGAAAGCAAAACAACGTGGTATAAGACATATAAACGTCACTCATAATACGCATTTTAACTTAGGGGCATAAACGATAGCAGTTTAATACATATTAAACATGAAGAGGCATAAACATAAATTATGGGTTGTTTAGGTGAAGTTGTCGACTTACTAAACAACGCACTAATTATGTTTAGGCTACTAAATTAAACCAGGCTCTGATACCAAGCTGTGAGGAACCGTCCAAATAGTATTCTAATTAATCATCAGGAGGATCATTATTCATAATCACAACCTCGACGATTAACCAGAATACCATTCCGGTAGTCCCGGCACGTGTTTTGTGCCCAGGATGGGAACACATACCTTCCAACTCAAATATCACAACACAGTTTAATAGAGAGCAAATAATTAAACTGGATTACCATTATTAAACATGCAACTGCTTCCACAATTTACAACAAAAGAGGAACAACAACAACTACGCAGCGGAAGATAAACCTATACAACAAAAGAATATGGGGCCGTATGCCCTTAGGCTCCATACCACAAGCGCCGGAGTTCGGAGTAGAAGGTGCTACTCCTGCCCGCCACCCTGATCGGCAGGCACAAAGTAGCCGAACACTGCCTCTTCCTCGCCAACCTGCGAACCTGAAAGCAACTTAAGGGCAGCACCCCTTAGTACGAAGGTACTAGCAAGTCTTACACAGTACGAGTATATATATTCTCGACTCCAAGGATCATGCATTTAAAGCTGTAGCAAGGATTAAGACATGTTTAAGTTCATTAAGCGGTAAGCAACCTAGACTCTAAGTGTAAGCAACTGACTTAACCAACCACCGACTCAAACCCTGCCAACCAACTGATCAGAACAGATATATGAACAACAAGTGTATAAAAGCAAACCATTCCCACCAAACCACCAACCACATACCGATCAAACCACCCCAATCCAACCATGCCACAACCCACATCGAAACTCTACGACCAAAACATGGTCGCTCGGTGGAGATAAGCGATAGCGATGCTCATGACCGAGAGCGCGGCAGTTTGAACTTATTATACACCCTGCAGGGGATACTCCTGGACCCACACGACACAGGGACCATACGGCTTGTGCCACACGCTAAGATGCACACAAGGGGGTACCCGTGACAACCTTTCCCAACCAGGCCTAACCATGTGGATCAACCATAGCTCGGCGAGGCGGTATTAGAACTACTCCCCGAGCAAACTAATACCGCTAAAAGCCCGGACTCAAACCGGACTCACACCGTCTATGACGAGGCCCACATGACCACGTCTACGAAGGTAATCAGCTCGCCTACCATTATATCAGCATGTGGTGAGTAAGGTATGTGCTAAAGCCGACTACACCGATGATCGGTGCTTAACCGGTGCAAGCGGTCTACGGTGTCCGGGTTCCCTCCCCGAACTACCTGAGGACTCCTCGTGAGCAGATGACACCCCTAACACCGCCCACACCTCGTCTCAACTCACCACTCACCAAACCGACTCATCATCAACACAACCATAAGTGTGAACAAGTAATAAGTCCTAGGCTCGCGACAACGGTGGACGCCGTCGTCGACTTCTACCGAAAAGCCTAAGTACCACTAAGCATAGCGAACTAAAATTAGACCTCGATGACACCACTAGGCTCCTAGAAACAACACATGACACGTGACCGAAATGGGATAATGCATCGGCATAGGTTCTACCCAACTCAGTACCCGACACATGCAATGTATACATAAGCGTAGATAACATATTAAATTTTCAAGTAGACACGGTGCAATATGAACGATGCTTGCCTTGCTGCCCTGGATCAGAAAGGTGGGGCGCCTCACGCTCGCCCCCGGCCTCCGGGATCGACGGATCGGCGTTCACTATAGAGAGCAACGCGTGCAATGTAATGAGCATGTATGAAATGCGACCATGTAAGAAAAATATGCTCCACAACACATGACAACATTATTTCAAGATCGTACTGTCCAAACCAGAATTTTCCAAGTGGTCTCATAAAGTTTGGAGTTCGTACGAATTAACTACGAATTTTACAAGCTATCAGCTATCAGGAAAGCCTGATAAACCGTGCTCGGGGGTGCCCAGAATGAACAGTACTCGCGGGGTACTCGGGTGAACATGCTCGGGGTGAACGGTACCGGGGGGCGCTCGATGAACAGTACCCGGGGGTGCTCGATGAACAGTACCCGGGGTGCTCGATGAACAGTACTCCGGGCGGGTGAACAGTACCTGGGAGCTACAGTAAAATCAGCCTCGTGCAGCTTCAGAATAGCAGCTATTACGAAGGGAGAAACTAGGCTAAACTAACCTAAGAGTTTCTCTAAATCAAAGGTAAAAATACCTAGAAGGGTGTACAGGGTCTAGACTTTGCTCAACCGTCTAGCAACATGATTCCTAACTCAAATCCACATAAATCCTCATTTGTTCCCAGACTGAAGAACTTTGCAACCCTAGTTCCAGATTCAAGATCTATCCAACCAAAAATGAGCATACTTGCCATGGGAGCCTAGTAGACTCACCCAAGGTCCTTTGCTGAGATTGGTGACCGCCAGTTGAAGGAGGAAACGACGGAAAATGGCTTGGAGAAGAGTGGAAAAACTGCTGCTTCCTTGCTTCACCCAAAGAACACCAAACAAGTTCAGAACCAGCTCGAATTCCTTCGGGGAAACTGAAAATGAATTGGATGGACGAGTAGTCCTTGAGCTGGTGGTCACGTGAGTACCACATACGTACCTTGATCTTGCTCCCAGAGGTAGGGATCCAAAAGGGGAAAAAAGGGAGCCTAAGAGAGAGAGTGAGAGACAGCCAACTCCAACTTGCTTCCTCAAAAAGCCTTATCTGGTGGAGTAGGTGAGTAGTACGTATAGGCAAGTTTCTTCTTTTTAGGGGGAGAGAGAGTGTTGTTGCCCACCTATAGAGAGATATTTTCCACCCAAGTAGACCCCATTTACCTAGAGGAAAGTCCAGACTTACAGAGCTCCTTTATTTCTCTTAGTTTTCCTTCTCTCACCTTATTGATTCAAAGTGAAGTGCTCCAGTGACCCAAACTGGAACATGAGGTTGAAATTGCATGTTTTAGGATTAAAACACACAATTACGGATTTCAGGACGTGACAAAAGCCGTCTTTTGGTGTTTGTCTTAGCCGGTTGACTAGTGTAATGTAGTTTGTAAATATAGCTTATTGTAAGTCTTGGTACTGTAATGTAATAAATGAGGACTATGTTTCTATGGATGTGATGCCAAACCTAATTTGTGTGTACCTGCAACTGATTAAAGGACAAGTACAGTGGAAACACAAAGTTTCAGGTAATTTAAATACATGTGACGCTAAAATCTGTGACACTTCAGTGTAATATCATAGTGTTGCTTGTTAATTAACCATATATCGATGATGCTAAGGCACAATATATTGATGTGTACTAGCTACTGATTCCTCTGCACTTCATAGTGCTTTACCACCACAATGCAATGCCTTTCACAGGCTTAAGAGTCCCTATATATGGGCCACTATAACATCTATGCTTTCCACTGTTTTTGTTCCTAAAATGGAACAGAAAATTGACATACTGGAAATCACAAAAGTTGTTTTTCTCATTTGTTTAATCAAATATGCCACCTTTTCCTAACACAACAGTGTTCCTTATCACCAATTCCTTTACTTTTCCATGCATGCAACCTTTTCTGTACTATTTCAAGAATGATACACTGTCCTTGTGCTAGCTTCCTGAGCCCTGTTTTGTGTTCTTTTGCATACCACAAAGAATCTACTAACTTGCTGGAGACTGGGTTATGCTACCGATCATGCTCAGCGCAATACAAGGCTGGTCGGCAGGCACCTGCAAGCAAAGGACAGATCACACGAGAAAACAATTCAGTTTTGGCGGCATTCCAATTTAAGAGCCTCACATGGGAAGCAGATCCTAGGTGAGATGCCACAACTGGGGTTCGGACTTACGTAGTGCCCGGCTCCAAGAATCCAGTAGAAGTGCAGGTTCTTGTAGGATCTGACGAAGGCCTTGGTGCCTTTGCTGGTGCCGCAGTACAGAGGCTGCCTTGGCAGGCTCAGGAAGCTCGTCAGCCCACCCCATCTGAAATATATCACCAAATGAGGCATTCAGCCATTTAGATATAGTTTCTGAACCCTGTTAGAATGATGAAAAAAAAAAAAGGCAGGAAGAAACTTACTTGAGCTTCTGAACCCATGCTTCTGCGCCGGGCGTCGAACAGATCACGTCGAGCTTCAGATAGGGAAAAGATATATTGAGTTCAGAACTGAAAATTACAGCCTTAGATGAATGAGACCGGAGCAAAAGCTCTTGAACTCTAAAAAAAGATTTACAGCCTTAGTAAATACACAGCAATCAAATTAGTATTATATCTATGGTATCATCCAAAAGTTCGGTTGAGGCGGGGTTTGTCTCCAATTAGTTGACTATGCTTGTGAGCCACGAGCCACGTGATTGAGCTGGCGGTTGTTGCGAAAATGCGGTGTGTCGTCTGAAGATTTCGTGTTGCTCACAGTTTCCTGGCAAAAGGTATCCTGAACACTCCTTTCCTTGGAATTTTCTTGGCATGGACCAGGGAGTGGCTGTCCCTATGCGCAATCTTAATTTGATTAAACTTCATAATCAAGCGTCCTTCACATTTCTATTGGTATGGTCCAGAAAGGATGCCGTCTTTTCTGAACAAGAACAAAGTCGGCGTCACGTTATCCTGCTCTCCCACTGACTAACATGGCCTTTATTCTTGTACTCTGCTCGGTTGCTTTCCCAGGATGCTTCCAGGCTCCATTGGTAAACCTGAATTCTCCTTTAATCGACAGCACTATGCGCAATTAGCCAAAGCTATATTTTTAGATAATGGAACTACAACTCCCGAGCCAAAGTTATATATGTGTGCTTCGGCCTACGAGTTGACATATAAGGTATCACAACATCTGTTTGGTTTTAGTGTCTTCTCGTCACTCAAGCCACTAACATCTGATCCTAAATATATCCACTGATCTTAACCTGGTACATCCTTTACTTTCATGATGTGATGTTTTTTGCCAATAGAGTGGAGAATTTGAGATAGAACGGCAGTGTAATAGCACTAATGGAAGAAAGAAAAAATCGATGACGACCGGTGGTTTTAAATTGTTGGGGGTGGTAAAAATGGCAGAGTACTACTGACCTGGCCATTGTACACCGTCACATTCACACCATAAGACAGCAGCTCATCAATCTGCAAGATAAAACACAGAATTAACGAAACGCGAACCACTAATCCCAACGTAATTTTTTGGAATTCAAAGGTGTGCTCATTCAAATAAACCAGAGCCGTGTTCGCTTGCCTCATCGATTCTCGGCTTCATGAAATCGTTGACCAGAGCGTAGTAGACGGCATCCGAAAGCTCCTCCCACCTGCCGTTGGAATTGTGGCATCACAACATTGACAAGAAACAATATGTGGAAAGAAAAACAGAGGAAAGTGATTATGATGCGAAAGGGACGCTCACTGGAGGTCCTTGGGGATTATCTTGAGCTTTCGCTTGATAACCCCGTTCATGATGCCGTAGATAGTGTTGGAGCCAGAGTCCTGGCTGCCAAGGTACGTCGAGTACTTGGTCGCCTGCACGGCGCTCGGTGAGCCCGCCGGTGTGTCCGCCGACACCGGGTCCATGCCGCTGTCGAGCAAGAAATTGTACACGTCCTGCAAAAAGAGGGGAAAATTAGGCCCATAAATGAAGCTGTGCCGACTACTGCTTAATTAAGTGTTAGGCTGTAAGCATGATCTGCAGGCTCTTGTAAATAGCATGGACTTGAAAATGTGAGGAGTGTGGGAGTCAACGGTCAGCACTTACGACGTTGCCGCTCTTGGTGGCGATGAAAGCCAGGAGATCGTTCCACGACTTCTGCGAGGCGGCCCACTGCCCCGCCGCGATCTGCTCCTTCACCGTCTCCGCCTTCCTGAGATCACAATTCCCGTGCGCATGGGCATGTGATCGGGAAGCTAAAGATCAAGAAAGAGGAATGGCGGCTAGCCTGCGTGCGAGCGTGCTTACTTGTTTGCTTCGTCACCGGCGTTGTCGTCCAGCCTCGACACGCTCAGGAGCAGCGGCACGTACGAGAGCTGCACCACCCAAAGCACTTATTCTAAGTGTTCGTTCAATTGTACGCTGAAGAACTCGAGAAACGGATGTCATGTTACTGCAAGGCGTGTCCTCACCGTGAAATCCACCGGCGAGACGAAGCTATCCCCGAGGGCGACACCTGTCGGAAAAGAAACGAGAATCTTAATGCACACACAACAACTGCTTCTCGGTATTGATTGGTTGGTTGATTAGAATCTTTACCCCCGAGCGTGATCTTGAGCTCGCCGGCGCGGACGGCTCTGGCGATGGACGCGCCGAGCGTGGCGGCGTACTTGCCACCGTAGGACTCGGCGACCAGGAACAGCGGGCTGCTCTGCAGCGTGGGCACCTCCTTCACGAGCGCCTTGAGGAGCGTGGTGGCGTCCGCCGCCTGCTGCCAGTCTGTCGTCACGAGCAGGCTGTCGTCCTCGACGTAGCTATATCCGACGCCGACCGGGTTGTCCTGCGCCATTAAGAGAGAAACGACTATGTAAAGTTGCAAACATCGCGACTGCAAGGCGCGGAAGAAGAGGGAACAGAGCAGAGCTATCACTCTCTGACCACAAAGATGAGGTCGGCCTTCTGGAGCCACGTCGAGTTGCGTGGCTTCAGGTTGACGTCGAGCGGCCCGATCTCCTGGAAGTTGCCGAGCCCGACGCCAGACGCGCCCTGAGAGGAAGAAGACGATGAATTTATTTGGTGACAAAAGCCAGGCCATGTTCGAGCTGAAATTCTGGTGTGATGACAGGCGGTGGTGCGTACCGGGCCGCCCTGCAGCCAGAGGACGGTGGGCCACGGCTTCCCCGGCGTCGACGTCCTCTGCGGGCTCTTGTAGTACCACCAGAACAGGTGCGCCTCTGCAACGACGCATCAACGGCGGCGACACGAACGTGTTATTCTGAGAAAGATTGCCGCGCGGCGAAGAGAAAATGCACAATGAGTGGCAAGGGATGAAGAACGTTACTTGGCCGGACTTCGACGTACCCCCACAGCTCCGAGCCGTCGGGGGTGCCGGTGGTGATCGACGCGGCGGAACCGGCACGGAGCGAGCCGAGGCAGAGGCAGAGGAGCAGGGGAAGCAGAGCAATCGGGCAGTAGGTCCTGTCCATGTCGAAGACGAGAGTGCTGGACGAGGCCGAGCCGCTGTGGCCTGTGACCTGTGTGTGTGAGTCGCACTGTGGCCGGGGAGCAGTTTAAATAGGTGGCGCCTCGCTCGCAACCCCCCTCGATCCCACGGACACGTCGACCGGTCAAGGTAGGAATATTGTTTAACATGTCTACAAGTCCCACGGCGACATTGAGGTTTGGCTGCAGAGCCTCCGTGACATGAAGTCCAAATCAACCTCGTGTTGATCAATTTCCACCCCTCTGGCACTCCAAACAATGCCAGAATCAGGCCATCCTATCGAGTACCAGTAGGACTGCCATGGAGCTGAGCTCAAGCAGACGCAGGGAGGATCGAATCGAGATCCATAGTCCATACAAGCTTCAAGTGAGCCTGGATCTAGGTTTGAGATTTGTTTATAGGCTCGAGCTTGGGCTGGTCAAACTCAAATAAGCTTGGTAATAGAAACACGTAGGACCTGAGTTTGAAGTTAAACGTCACATAGGACAACATAGACTCGAGCTCGATTCAAGTAAGCTCGGTAACATAATCTTCGTTACAGTAAACTCAATAGCGTACCAACCTCGGCTCGATAAATTCAATGAGTCCAAACTCAGGTAGTACTATGAAGACTTGGTTTGATATTAAAAAAAGGCAGAATAGCCAAATTTGTCCCTCATTTTTCTCCAAGGCTTATTTTCATCATGAAGTATTAACCCGGCCACTTGAGTCTTTCAACTTTCCTTTTTGGTCAAACTAGTCCCTGGGTTGATGTGGAGCGCCACATTGTCACGCCACTAAGCAGTGAGTGGTAGGGTTTTGATGTGGCTATTGCACACATGCAAAAAAAGCCCTTTGTATCCCTCCTTGAATCACTATTAGCCCGCACTTGTGTTTGATCGCTGAGAAATCAAGTGGATAAGTGACTCGGTTTGATTGTGATGAGTTATTGCTGATGTTGAATTTGAGTTGATCTTGACTAGTATGAATGTGTTTGTGCGTGATTATATTTATAGCAAACTAAAGTTAGAGTTGGAGTTTTTGTCTCGGGTGCAGTAAGTTTACACTTATCGGATAGTCCGGTGTGAGGATTTTTGACATCACCGGGTAGTTCGGTGTGTGGTAAGTGTGAGCACCGGAGCATTTTAGCACAGGGAGAAAAATAAAGATTAACTCACCAGATGGTCCGATGATAGGCGCAGAGAGCATCGGAGCATCTCCAGCAGAGAAGAATTCTTGGTGCTAATTTTGAAAATGTGCACCGGATTGTTCAGCGATTGGACTGTGAGCACCGGAGTGTACACTGGAGCATTTCACAGAGATGTAGGTTTTCATTGCGAGCTATTCTACACATCAGATGGTTCGGTGTGAACACTGGAGGAACATCGGACTGTTTAACAGAGAAGTGCAAAATTGGTCTGGAGGCTTTTACATGCACCAGATGATCTGGTGTGGTAAGTTGTGAGCACCGTAGTAACTCACATGACCATTTCTTATAGAGAGCAGATTTTGCAGAGCACAAAGGAAGTTCCACATACCGGATGTTCCTAATGCTCAGAGGTTGTGCACAACGGAACATCCGGTGTTCACAAAATTTATAAGGCATGCTTTGAGTTGAGAATTTTGAGTTTGGCTAACCTGTAGATGGTACGGGATTTGGAGAAACATGCTTGCTTGTCTTATGGTATACAGGTGATGGATGCAACTTGGCGATCGACGGTGGGATGATCGGGGCTGAGCGGAGTGCTTGGTGCTGGAAGATCGACGAAGCTGGGTGGAGTCAAGGGTGATTATAGCTATGCACCTGAAAGTCAAGCAAAGCTTGAAAGGAAGGATGAAGACGGTGTGTTGACAAAGTCAAGCGAAGGGGATGCCGGTGCAAGTGACAAGGCGGTCCGAGGGATCAGGAGGGGATGCCGGTGCAAGTGACAAGGCGGTCCGAGGGATCAGGAGGGAGAGAGACTTGCGGTGGTCAAGATCGCAAGATGTAGTAGACGCATCAATATCGGGATGCTTGCTTGAGGTCAAAGTAAGTAGCTGTGAGTCACGCTTTGAAAAATGTGCGAGGCGGTTTCATGGTTTGGCCCTAATACCGTGGAAGGGTGAAATGCACATAGCATCATCGCGAAGCTAGTGTCAAGGCGAAGTTAAGTCGTGAATGTGTCATGATCGTTCGATGGAAAGAGCAAAATATGGACCAAAATACCCATGTGGTAGGTATTTTAGAACAAGGAAATTTGGTATCCAAGAAAGCTCTCAAGGTCTATAAATAGAGGGATATGTGTAACATCCTAATTTTTCCACCTTTAGAAATTTCTTAAAATTATATTTAAAATGAGTTTAAATAATTTAAAAGAGAGAAATCCTATTTTATATGAAAGAATATATATATTTGACATAGGATATAATTGATTATTTTGCATTCATGCTGAACTAGGCAAATAGGATTTTTATTTGGTTTTTGATGGAATTTATTTGAAGAGATTTTGCTTTGACTTTGAATTTGAAGCTTGGATTTGAATTTAGAAAGAAAAGAAAAAGAGTAAAACCTTTCTCGGGCTGTTTTTTTTTCCCGGTCCAGTTTTCCTTTAGCCTCAGCCCGGCAACCGGCCTCGGCCTTCTCTTCCGCCTGGGCTGTGCCCTTCCTCCTTCGGCCCACTCGCCCATGCCGGCCCAGCCAACCGCACGCGCCCGCGCTCGCCCGTGGACACGCCTCCGCCAACGCCGCCTTCACTTGTGCCACCGCCACGTGGGACCCGCCGGTTAGGTCTGTCGTCTCTGAGTCAATCTCTGCCGCGCCGCCGAGTCCGAACAGGAAATCGACGCCGCCTTGGAGTCCTGCAGTGCCCCGCGACCCTCCGAGCTGCCTATATATGTGCCCGTCCCCTCCCCCTGTTTTCCCATCCGAAAATCGCCGAGTTCCGAGCCCTAGTCGCCGAGATTGAAGCTCGCCGAGCCGCCATTGCTGCCGTCTTCAACCGAGATCGCCGCCGTGCCGTTCAAGAGCCAATCAGCGCAGCCCGAGCCCACCATTGTACGCGCCTGCCTCTGCTGAAGCTCTCCCCGCCGTCGCCTTGGCCCCTGCGCCACCGGAGAACCCTTCCCGATGAGATCCCGAGGCCCTCCGTCGTCCCTTCTGTCGCCGCCTACCTTCCCGTGCCGCCAAGCCGCGGTAAGCTTCAAACTGGATTCCCCGCGCTCCCCTGGTTCTATTGTGCCGCTCGTCGTCGCTGCCGGCGAGCTTTAGCCGATTCCGGCGAGAATCCCGGCCATGCGCCGCCGCTACCCCTCGGGCGTCGCCCTATTCTTCCCCTCCGGCTGCCCGATCCATTCTGTGCAGTCGGATTTGTCCTCATCGGCCCAGATTAGATCGCATCTATACCCCTTCGGCTGACCAACCAAAAGCTACCACGTGTCGCTACTTAAACCAATCAGCAGCCATGCCATGTCATCCAACCACCTCAGCTGCCACCTAGCCCTCTCTGCTAATGTGTCATCCCTGTCACCATGCCATATCAGCCAAAGCAGCCCAGTCATTATTTCAAGCTTTTTCAGTATAAAAATAAATCTAATAATTCCTTTAATTGGTAATTTTGCAATTTAGCCCCTAGACTTTTCTGAAATAACAAAAAGAGCCCTGTCTTTTTACAGTTAAGTCCCTATACTTTTTTATAATTACATTTAGGTCCTATGTTTTACAAAAAGGTCCCTGAACTTTCTGTTTAATTCAAAATAAGCCCTTTTCTTTTCCAGATTTAACCCTAGACTTGTTTTAGCCCTAACTTTTTCATCGTAGCTCCGATTTAAGCGATTCTTGCGCCGATGGATTCGTTTTTCAGTGCTCTTTCTTTCTAATCAGTTTTTATCTCGTTGTTCTTTTGTTTTATGCTCTATTCTTAGTGTATCTTGTTTGTTTGTTTACCGATTATTGTGCGATTAGCCGACAACATCCCGGATCAATTTGAGGAACACCAAGACCAGGAGCAAGAATACACTAAGCAGCAGCAAGGAGAAGGCAAGTGTCCTTGATCATATTGAACCTATGTTTTTAAATGCTTTATTTTACAAAATTGCATGCAATATCTGTCAACATGATGGGTAGTCACCTATGTTAAGGTTTTCCCTAGGTTTTCCCTTATCATCCCTTGGAACCTAGATGGTTTATGGTTAGGTGTCTTTTATGGGTAGACTGCTTAGCCATGCTTTTGGGATGTTGAAAAATGTCATAATCTTGACTAATGAACATATGCAATAATGATGGATAATATGGTAATGGTCTAGCAACATGGAACCTTAGGCCTTAAGCAAAGTAGTTTTGATGGTTGTCATGGTTATGATGTTGGCTTAGTGTTTGCTCAAGTAACCTAAGTAAGGACCGGTTCGTGGAGTGACAACCCAAGAAGTAACGTACCAACCACGAGGCTGATATGGGTAAGGCGTGACATACTGATTAGAGTCTGTCCAGTGTGCATTGGGTCAACACAAAAAGGGGCTTCTGGGTAGGAGCTTTGCTTGCGTAAAGCCTGGCGGTGAAACCTAGTGGGCAGACACATACTGGATTAGTCTCTGGTTAGTGGAAAGTGTCATACAGTGATTCTTGGCGGCACACCACTGGCGTGTGTTAAGTGTCTTGCAAACACGGCAACATGGAATTTACTGACTCGTGGAGAAAGCTGGACAACCTCTACAGAGTGTAAAACTGTTATAACAGCCGTGCTCACGGACATGAGAGACTTGGATCCTCACATGATTAGAGGGTGGATGGTTTTGGTTCTGGTACAGGGAGTACTAGATGGTATGGTTTTGGTTCTGGTACAGGGAGTACTAGATGATGTGGTTTTGGTCATAGTACAGGGAGTACTAGACTGTTGTGGTATGCAAGGTAGGGAATCTTGTATGCTAGATGATGGATTGTTTGGGTTACATTCATTTAATACCTGATTAATGCTTTTGAGTCCAAATGTGTTTTCATTACTCACATTTACGCAAATATTACCATGTGTTAGCCTATTCTTGATATAAGCTTACATGTCATTATTTTTCCCACACTTGCTGAGTACTTTATGTGCTCACCATTGCTTTCTCCTACAAAAACATATGCTGCTCAGTGGAAGACTTTGAGGATTTCCAAGACGACGATCTGGTGTTCTAAGGAGCGTGTCTTCCAGTCGGTGCCTGTGGAGTGTTGGTCGCCAATGTTTTCATCCCGCTGCCGTCGTTTAGATGCTATCGTTTATGTTAATTTTGAGGTTGATTAGGTAAAGTCTTTTATTTGTAAGAAGTGAACGTTTATTTAATTAAAGTATTACTTTTGCTACTTCACCTATGACGTCCTTATGTGTGTTAAACTTTCTAGGCACATATAAGCCGCACTTGGTTTTGTCCGTTAAAATCGGGTGTGACAATATGACTGTTGGGAGAGTGTGAGCCAGCACTTATACTTGAAAGTTAGGGTTTTAGATGAGAGAAGATGATAGATCTAGCATTTGTAATAGGTTAAAGCTTTTGTAAGAGAAAAATATTTTGTAATCTGCTTAAAATAGGGCTAACTCTTGTTCAAATGAAGTGCTAGTTTTCTCCCGTATTCAAGTTCATCTCCTTCTATTGGTTCTATGTTTTGTTGCAAATTTTTTCTTTTAGATGCGATTTTCATTTTGGTTTTTGGGCTGAAATTTCTGCTCCTTGTGAAGTCACTCAATTTGTTGTTAGAGACATAAAATCTGCACACGTATGTGTACAAGTAGGTATTAAATCCCCTTGCCTCTATTTCATTAATTTGGAGGGTTTTCTTCTCTAGGTAGCTTATGTTGATTTAAAGTTCCAAGCTTTTATACACAAAAACACATGAAATAGTCTTAAATAAAATCTATGAGTTATATACCATCCATAGAGTCATATTGCCTAAAAACTTTCCTTCTTAAATAGTCGCTCTAGTGTTTTTGCTTTCGTTGAGGTTTTGAAATGCGTTAGGTAATCAATTAGGAGAAGACAATTAGTTTCGAAAGAAATTTATTAAGGACCTATTCACCTCATTTAGTCATCAATCTTAGCCCTACCATCGGTCTATATCACTCATCCCTTCACTATGCGCACGCAGCTCACATGTCACAAAGGCCAAGCGCAAGAACAACGAGAGGAATGACGCATAGAGAATAAGAAGAACTCAATTTCGCATGGAGGCACCGGTTGGAAGATCTCACACGCGGCCAACGGCTTTCAACGACATGGAAGGGAGGTAAGAGAAATATTTTTCTTCAATTGGGTTAGTTTAGGGTTTAGGAACAAATTTTAGCTGATATTGATTGTTTGAGCGACCAATTTGAATCAAAATTGGTCGGTTTCTCCACTTTTCAATCCATGTTGGTGCAGCCACAACCACACGCCACCCCGATGTCCACCTTAATTGCAACAGCTCGTTTGCCCTCTCCCACAACATACCTCTAAGCACGAGGTGCAGCCACCATGGGAGTGGACGGAATGAATCATAAACGATATGTGAGTGACAGGATGTAGGTGATTCGTACGCAATGGAGCAAAACAGGAAAGGGGGCAAAGAGACTATTCCTACGTGATGACTAACCGAATGGCGCTCACTGCTGAGCAGGTATGCCAACGTGGCGATCCATGTCAGCTGAGGGACTTAGTTTGACCCAAAAGAAAACGTTAGAGGACTTAAATGACAGGTTTGATACATTAGGGACGAAAGTGAGCCTCAATCAAGTGTGATCTTGGCTATTCCGTCATATAAAAAAAGGGCTTTCAATCAAGTGTGATCTTCAAACATTATCAATACCAAACGTTCGTCAACATGCATGAAATTCTGTCAATAGCAAATGTTCTTCGACATATTTATCGACCAACTTAATTAGGTTAAAATCTATATTTTTATAAAATACACAAATTATAGCAGATTCGATCTATCTCCACCAATCATCCAAGTTGATCAAACGGTCACCTTACAAAGTTAGACATATTCCTTCTTTTAAAAATACATTTAATCACTCGTTATTTGTCTTCCAAATAAAAACGTCTAATATTTGCCTTCCATACATTCAAAAATATATTTAATCTCTTATTTTCTTTCCATACATTCATTGATGTGTTTCTCTAGAGGATACACCGTCTTCTACACTTCGCCTAGAGTATCAGGTTTCTCAGAGTGTGTTGCCACATGCATGTTGCCTCCACCATCATCTTCCACGGAGATCGTCTCTGTCATACTATTTTTACACCAAGATATTATTCAAGAATTATTCTTGTCCCTTCTCACAAATCGATTGCCATCATAGTCCTCTCAGTTGTTATGGATAGCCAACTCTGAACGATATATTTCCCTCCTCCTTCTTAAAATTAAATGATTATATTATGAATTTCATGTATGTAAATATTTTTTTGTTATGTTATATTTTTTATTTTTGATTGTTATATCTGGATTAATTTTATATGCATAAAACGTGTGTGAGTTAATGCATAGTATGTGTGAGTATGACTAAACCACCACTGAGGATATTGCCTGTATTTACACGTGTGTTCGTGCTCCAGAAGATGCTAAATTTATCCGCTTGCATCCGTGACATGCATGTGTGTGATCGTGTGTACGCATTTGTGTGTCTTTCTTAATCCAAATGAATGGAAAGGAGATGTGGATGTGTGTGGTCGTGTGTACGCATTTGTAGGATAAGGATGGTACCGAGAGGAGTTGAATAGTTGTTTTATAAATTTTTTCTGTAATAGATGATTTTTTTTTTTGTTTATCTATGTTTTTAAAAACGTATAAACAGAAGTATAAATTTTAGAGAGAGAAATCGAAAAAAAAAGTTCTACAACAACATGACTTTATAGATGGAGTATGAACCATAGACTCTATTAAAGACCATTTTATATATTTTTGAGCATAAAAGCTTGAAACTTGAATGAAGAATAAAGCAAAAAGATAGTCACCGAAAGAAATAACTCTCTAAATTGATGATATAGAGACAATAGAATTCAAGATCCTCTCAAATACATGAGTATATGAACGTTTATGCCTTGAGCAAAAAGAACAACTTCTCAAAGTTGAAAAATTGCAGCTCAAAAGCAAAAATAAAAATCAACAAGAAAATCAAAACCAAAAAAAAAAACTTACAAACTTGTAAGGAAACCAATACAGAGAGACTAGAATGAGAGGAATTCAAGCATATGGAAAAATATAAACTTCATTACTCAAAGAATCCAACTCTATTTTAGGTAGATTATAAGGATTTTTCTCTCAAAAAACTCTCACCTATCACATAGGATGAGCACTCATCTTTCTCTCCTCTAAAACCCTAGCACTAGACTTTCAAATGGGTGGTACAAAGGGCTCAAGTAGCTAGTTCACCCTCTCCTATTTCCCTACCCTTCTATTTATAGGCATAAAAAACTTAACGTCTAAGTTTCCTAAATGGTTACCAAAATATCTCCCTCTTGTAGTACACTCATACCTATAACTGAGGGTATTTTGGTCCATTTCTTGCTCCGTTCATCGAACGATCGCGGCGCCTTCACAACTTAGCTTCACCTCAGTGGAAGCTTCGCGATGGTACCCCATACTCCAATCCTCCCACAGTTTTGAGACTAAACTGTGGAACCCTTTGCACGCTTGTTAAAGCGTGACTCACCATTTACTTATACATTAAGCAGGCACTTTGATATCGACACATGTACTTCATCTTGCGATCTTGACTGCCAGCAAGTCTCTCTCGCTCCCGATCCCTTGGGTCGCCTTGTCACTTGCACGGCATCCCTTTCACTTGACTTTGTTAACACGTCATTTTCATCCTTCTCCATGCATACTTTGCTTGACCTTTACGTGTACCGCTAGGATCACCCTTGACTCCACCCAGCCTCCTTGACCGTCTGGCACCAAGCCTCTCACTTGGCTCCAATCATCCCGCCGTCGACCGCTAAGTTACATCCATCACCTGCACACCATTAAACAAGCAAATATGTTTCTCCCACTCCAAAGCCATCTCTAGGTTAGCTCAAAACAAGAATCCTCAAATGAAAGCACATCATGCAGAAATTGTGAATATCAGATGTTTCGGTGTGTTTTGTTCTTGAACACTGGACCATCCGGTGAGTTCAACTTCATTTGCGCACAGAAAATTTGTTCTCTTCGAGAAAAGCTCCGATGAGATGCTTCAGTGATCTCATGTCCATCAACAGATCATCCGATCAGTTCACATGCACCAGACTCTCATTTGCAATCTCTCTACAAGAATTTATCCGATAAATAGTCCGGTGCGCACAAGGTATAAACACCAGACCATCCGGTGCCTTCATCTCCACCTTACTTGCTTCTGCACCCTCTCTGCAAGAATTAGTCTGGTGATGCCATTTGCCCTCACCGGACCATCCGGTGCACTACTCATACTTTTCTTTCTGCACTAAAATGCTCTGGTGCTCCCTTCATCTTAACACCGAACAATCTGATGAGTGCAAAAGTCCAAGCACCGGATGATCCGGTGAGGTAATTTCCCTGGACTCACACCAACTCCATTGTACTTTCCAACAATGGTTAGCCATAAGCAAAATCATGCATAAATACGATCATGCCAATCAAGTTCCACTCAAGACCAACATTGTCCATGACTCATTACAAACGAACCAAGCCACATCTGAACTTGGTTTCTCAATCTCTCCCTTGATGAGTCCATTTATAACACACATAAAGATCAAGGGAAGAATTGAAACACAAGAACAAATAAGCACATCTAAGTGATCCAAAGACCAAAGAAGAGCAAGAACAAGATCACTTAGCATTAGATAGTATTGCAAAAGCCCAAAACTAGAAGCCAAAAAGAAGCAATCAAAGCTCACAACATTAGATTTTCTCCCTTTTGTATCATTTTTCTCTCCCCCTTGTTGACAATGAATTCATCATGAATGCACAAAGGTATAAAGGCATGCAAAGGCTCCCACTATCTTATGCAATTTCGTCCATTTTACTTCCCCTTGGGCAATGCAAAAAAAAAGTGTGAATGTGATGCAAACCTATAAAGCTTCACATATAGATCACAAAGCACTTGCATGGACTAGAGATGTCAAAACACTATGAGGAGTAAATAATATAACTCAAAAGCGCACAAAGTCTCAAAGTAATTCTACATCACAAGTTCCAGGAGTATATCAAGTTTTGATCATATTGTTCAATTATTAAAAAGATGTCATCATAAAAGCATCCATAGTTTCATGATCAGTACAAAGATTAGGAAAACTAGTGTTATGTCAAGTTCGAACTAGACAACCAAATTCAACCCGACTAGCTATGCAAACATCCACATATCAATTCAAGCCTTAGTTGGACAAGATGAAAAAGAACATACTTAGCACATTACAAAAGAACAAGTTAAATTTATCATTTGATCATTTTCTTATCCTCAAGTGAACTTTAGCAACTATGGGTTCACTTCTTTGGCAAACCACATGAAGCATTAAGCCACCGTATTGGATGCAATTTTAGCTCAAAATTGGATCATTCATATGATAAACTTAACATAGGATTCAAACAAAGCCAAGACAAGTTGTGCCTTACTCTCCCAAGGGTTAATCATAGGCTAAATATTTACATAGACAAAGGTCAAGGACCCCCAATCCATTGAACTAAACAAAGTGACCTAGCGCAAGCTTTTCACATAACTACCACTAACTTAAGCACTGATCAAGTTAAAGCAAACACACAAGGGTGACAAGTGATTAGGTTTACCATTCACATTTCAAGTTCATTCTTAGAAAATACAAGGTAGCTCAACAGATTTCATACCATGTCTCAAAAAGAGTCTAAGCTTGCACAAATTGTTATATATCCACTACACTTAGCACAAATTTGCACCTAATACAAGGAAGTGCAATGAACATATAAGTGAAGCTCATCTGGTATGTTTATCTTATAAAATGCTATGCAATGCAAATGCAATAAGATAAAGTATGTACATGAAAGACTCCCCCTCACACAATACCATAGGAATGGAACACACTAAGCTCACCCCTCAAATAGGCAAATCTAGTAGCATCTAGAGGCTTCGTGAAGATATTGGTTAGTTGGTGTTGGGTATCAATATATGTCAAATCTATGCCCCCTTTCTCATTGTGATCTCTCAAGAAGTGAAATCTCACATCTATGTGTTTGGTTCTGGAATGCTATACTCGGTTATTGGCTAGGCTTATGGTACTAGTTTGTCACACAAAAGTGACACACTTTTGAAATCTAACCCAAAATTTCTTAAGGTAGCAACCATTCACAAAATCTGTGAGCAATAGGTAGCGATAGCTACATATTCAGCTTCAGTAGTAGACTGCGCATTTCTAGACTGCTTGCGAGAAGACCAACACACAAAAGAAATACCCAAGAAATGACACGTACCGAAAGTACTCTTCCTATCAATTCTACACCCAGCAAAATCCGCATCAAAAAAACCTTGAAGAGAAAGCAAAGAGGAAGCAGAAAACCAGAGTCCATACTCGAAAATGAGGTATGTTACAATGTGTTTCACCGCTTGGCGATGAGACATCCTCGGTGAAGCTTGGAAGCGTGTGCAGAGGTAGATGGCGAAGTGGATGTCCAGTATTGTCGCCATTAGATATATAAGGGACCAATCGTGCTCCTGAACTCCTGCTGGTCCACCGCTTCACTATCTTCATCTGAATCAAGCACAGTCAAGGTAGTCATCAGTGTCGCCAAGGGCTTCATGTCGCTCATGTCAAATTTCTTTAGTAACTCCTTTGTGTACTTTTTCTGGTGGACGAATATACTCTGCTTGCACTGCTTGATTTGAAGTTCAAGGAAGAAGTTGAGCTCGCCCATCATCGACATCTCAAACTCCCTGCTCATAGTTTCTGTAAACTTGGCCACAAGTGCATGAGAAGAGCAAAAAAATGATATCATCCACGTAAATCTGGACAAGTAGAAAATGTTTGCTATGCCTATAAGTGAATAAAGTTTTATCAACCGACTCCATGACATACCGATGCTCTAACAAGAAAGACCTAAGCCTATCATACCAAGCTCTATGTGCTTCTTAAGCCCATACAAAGCTTTCTGAAGCATGTAAACTCTATGTGGGTATTTGGTGTATTCAAAGCTTGGGAGTTTCTTGACATAGACTTGTTCCTATATGAAACTATTTAGGAACGCACTCTTGATATCCATTTGATACAGCTTGAAACCCTAGGATGCCGTAAAAGTAAGAAGGATCCTAATGGCTTCTAACCTAGCTATTGGTGTAAAGATCTCTCCAAAATATATCCCCTCTATTTGAGTAAAATCCTTAGCCACTAGTCTAATCTTGTTTCTCACTACAGACTCATCCCCCTATTTGTTTTTGAAAACTCATTTTATGCCTATAGTGTGAACATTGGGAGGTGGCTCTACAAGGACCCAAACTTGGTTTCTCTCTAAGTTTTCTAACTCTTCATGCATGGCATTGACCCAATTTGAATCAGATAAAGTATGTCCAATATCACGGGGCTCAAAAGGAGCAACGAATACAGAATCAGTAAAATAAGTATGAGAAGCAGACTTGGACCTAGTTACTCAAACATAGCTAGTGCAGGATCGAGAATAGCTGAAGTGGAAGTAGATACTACAGGACCCTCTGTTAGAGTAGAAGAAGCAGGAGCCAGCTCTGGAGCAGGTGTGGTCGAAGGAAGTAGTGGATCATCCTCGTCATCACCAAGAGTTGGAAGGTCACCATCTACAAATATGCTCTCTCTCATCTCCTGACCTCCTGCACACTCAAATGGAGAACTAGCACAAGGGGTTATTTCATCAAAAGTCATATCACAGGATTCTATGATGGTGTTAGTGTCAAGATTATAAACCCATTAAGTATGACTATGAAGAGAACACCACAAGAAAAAGGCATCAAAAGAGCGTGACTCGAACTTGTCAATATTGTCACACTTTAGGATGAAGCACCGACAACCAAAAACTCTCAAATGTGAAACCTTTGGCTTCCTTCCAAAGCATAACTCATAAGAAGTCAAATTCAAGATTGAGTGCAAGAAAATCCGGTTTGAGATGTAGCATGCTGTACTAATGGCCTCAGCCCAAAACTTCATAGGAGTCATACACTCATTGAGTATTGTCCTAGTCTTCTCCACTAAAGTTCTATTCTTTCTTTCAACCACACTATTCTGCTGAGGAAAACGTGGGGTAAAAAATGGATGCTCAATGCCATGTTCAAGGCGAAAAGCATCAAAGAGATAGTTCTTGAACTTGGTGCCATTATCACTGCGAATCGCTTTCAATGCACATAGGAGTTCTTTGAACAATCTCAAAGCTAAGCTCCTCAAGTATGAGAACACTTCATCCTTGCTTACAAGAAAGAAGACCCAAGAGTAGCAGGAGTAATCATCAATAATAATAAGTACATGCCATTTCACACTCGTTGAACAAACCCGAAAAGAACCAATAGTGTCTATATGGAAAAGTTCTCTCGGACGTTAAGTCATCACTAGATTGACTGATGGCTGAGAAGCAACGACCATCTTGCCATACTGACAAGGAGTACAAACAATGTTCTTCTAAAATTTGAGCTTGGACAATCCTTGGATCAAGCCTAGGGTACTCAAACGAGTAAGCAAATCAAGCTCATATGCCCTAGTCTTCTATGCCACATCCAAAGCTCAAAAGAAGATTAGGCAACTAAGCACCGAAAAGAACCAGAACACTAAGAAAAATTGGCTCCAAAAACTCTCCCAACTCGAGAAATCTTGTAAACCAAAGCACCAGAAGAATCAAGAACTCAAGAAAATCATGCTTGAAGCACACTTCCAAGTCATCATCAAGCAACTGAGATACAGAAAGCAAGTTGTATCTCAGATGCTCAACCAAAGCCACATCTTTGGAAGTGAAACTCTCATTTACCTTTACAGTCATTTTGCTTGAAGGTGATATACCCTAGAGATAATCATAGAGATGATTGTAGCACACGTCTATGTTCATGTACTATCGAATAATGTGCTATTCCAAGAATGACTATCATTTACATTGATTGGCAAGTATGTGACTTGTTTATGAACTCTTTGTTTATTTCATGATGTTATTCTTAGTTGATCCCTGATCACATATCATTATAATGATAAATAAGACCAGCACATGTATTGATTGATGATCACATTTTATGGATCATAGGTATAGAGATACCAGGTCAATAATGTGGATATTTATGTTAGAGAACATGATGTTGGATAGACCCACATTGAGATACTGTTGGGATTGTTATTTATGATGTGCCATCAGTTGTTATCTCAAATAGTGTACCTATAGGATCCTTAGACCTGAGATCATCATTGATTCCCAGAATGTGTAGTGGTATACTTTGAGGCTGCCAAATGCTATTCTGTAATTGGGTAGTCATAAAGGTAGTTTTCGGGTTTGTCATGAAACATGTCGTGGGGTATGAGAGATCAAGATGGAATTTGCCCCTCCTTGATAACGGGAGAGATATCTCTAGGCTCCTCGAGGTAGTTAGATTGAGAAAGTGCATAGCCATGCCAATATGATTAAAGAGTTAATCATGACGAATCCACTATTTGATCGAGTGAATGGTCGAGCTATCACAAGGATGACACATATCTCGCCTTGAGCTTGACTGGTATCGTGAGGCGACGGGATCGTTGCATGTGTATATTAAGGTTCAGCCGATATGATCTTTTATGTATACTCAAGAGTCAACACGTCCTGCTAGGGACCGCTATTGATTTCTTTTTGGAAAGGGTTTCAGAGTCGTAGCCTTTTGTACATGAACCTAATGGGCCACACACTTAATGTGTTGGAATAAAACATGCGAATTGGATTCGTATATGGGTTTTGATTGGATTGAGATCCATGAGAAGTTAGAGTCCTAAAGGGCTTCCAACGTGGGAGCCTACTGGCGAGCTCTATATAAGGAGAGGCGTGGGTAGGGTGTGCCAAGGATGAGCCACTCCAAAACCCTAGCCGTAACCTTCCACACGATCTCCCAAAACCCTAGCCGTGCGTACGGTGCTAGCACATCAGCTCTCGGTGTTTCTGCCCAGTATGTGTGGATACCACAGAGGCGCTGCTGCTATTGTGGTGCTGATCTTCTCAGCGAGTCGAACGTGAGTTGGTCGAGAAGTTGGTCGAGGAGCACGACCATCTGCTCGAAGTTGGTTGAGGAGCATGACCATCTGATCGGAGTTGGTCAAGAGCACGACCACCTGCTCGGAGTTGGTCGAGGAGCACAACCACCTGCGTGGAGGTGGTCATGGATCTGATCGAGAAGATGCTCGAGGAGTTTGACGCGCATGACGTTGGATTGGTCTACTTCAACCCTTCTTCTGCTGCACTGCGTGTCGAGTGGTAACAATCTATGATCTCCTACTAGCATGATTTCTGGGTGAATGCGATAGAAATTTTTTATTTTAGGCTAGCGTAGCCTGCCTGTTCCCCAACATTGCCCTTCACTCTACCTTTCTAATCATCCCCAAATGTGATGTACTTGTGATGCTTTGTTGGGGTGAGGCTAGAGAACTATGATGAATCTTCGGTCATGTGACACGAACAACTGGAGTCGATGAGCCACTTGTTCTCGAGGCCTCCGTCTGCCACCTTCATATGAGAAGAATAGAAGGTGGATGGCTCAGTACTAGAGTTAGTGAAAAACCTTCTGAGAATCCAGTACTGGGTCATCCGCCCTGAAACAGAAACAGTAGGAGCATGCATCTTAACACCAACACACTGGGGCGAGTACCACGATGAGGAAAATGTGGTCCACCTAAGCATTGGGACTCAAAGCTTATTATACGTTGACCAAAACCATATGAGTCATGGTAAAATCCACACTAGGCAATGCCTCTAGGAAAAGACTGAAAAGCGCTAGATACTCGTGGGTAGGAGAGGGAAAAAGGCTCATGTACACCAACAGAGGGGCCATACATGTCCCAGATACTCCACTCCCACTCACACCGTTTATCTCTCCTGCGACGAAAGCAAAACCTAACTAAGTGACCTTTCCTTTGACAGTAGGTGCAATGGTAAAGTCTCTCAAGAGCTCAACTGCTGGTCACAGGTGTCCTCATCTTAGGCTGTGGAGCTCTCTTGGATGTGGGTTTCTTCTTTGTAGGTTGAGGTGTAGGCTTGTTCTTTTCTGGCATGGATTTGTGATGCATTGATCATGGCTTTCTCCAACTTTAGGGTAGTGGTTGAGGTGAAAACAGTCTTACCAGAACTTATGTAAGCAACTCTCTTAAACCCAAATCCATAGCTAACCCAGCCTTATCAGTACATATCTTGGTCTTAGCCAAGATCAAATCTATTTTGCCCTTGCCTTCTAAGCATTTCTCCACAAGAAAAAGAAGGTACTCATTCTCAACCATGAGCTTTTCAACTTACCCTCTAACCTAGCTGAGCTTGTCCTTAAGAATCATGCAGGTGGGACACTCTAGCTCCTTTATGCGCTTGTCTTTCACATTAGCATCTTTTGAGAGCAAAGGACAATTCTTGCAAGAGCCTAAGAGAGTAGGTATAGACTCCTCCTCAAGGAGCTTCTTCTCGGCAGTCTCAAGACGATTGGCGACTTGAGCATGTATAGTTTGAAGCTTAGCAAGCTCACTCATGACAACCAAGCAACTCTCACAATCCTCATCCTCAACGGTCTTAGACCTAAGCAACTTAAGCTCAAAAGAAACAGACTCATACTTAGGCCTAAGCTCTTTCAACTCACGCACAACTTTCTTAATAACCTATCCCGCCTAACAAGAGCATCATTCTAGGTATCGACTTGGATGGAAAGCTGGTCGTAGTAAGGTAATACCTCGGAGAGATTAACCTCGGGGTCGCTGTTGTTGTTGTCGTTTGCCATAAAGCAGAGGCCGGTGAAGTCCTTAGCCTTTTTCTTGTGCTTCACTTGCAGTTTATTCTCCTTTGAGCTCTCCTCCTTACTTGAAAAGGTGTCGATGTCGCTGAGAGCTACCACGAACGCCCTAGAAGCCACCTTGGCCGCCTTCCTGGTCATCTTGTTGCGGTTCTTCTTGAAAAAGGGTTTCTTGTTCTTCTTCTTGTGTATGTTGGAGTCGTAGTCGCGGTCCTCCCTCTTCTTGAGTTTGGGGCAATCCGCCTTGAAGTGAGTGGTATCACCACACTCAAAACAAGCACGGAAGCCCACTCTCCTCCGGTCTATTCTGCTGTTGTAGAAGCGAGTGAACTTCTTCACAATGAGAGCAATGTTCTCATCATCCAGTGCATCCACTTGCTCCTCTGTGATACAAACCAAGAAATACAGAGCAAAACCACTCGATGAAGTGTTAGCACAAGAATAGCTAGCTCCAACTCCATGTTCTGAGATAAGGAGTTTTCGAGGCCTATCCGAGCCACCTTGGCTATCTCGGTGGACTTGAGCTTGTTGAAGAGTTCATCACAAGTTAATGTGTCATAACTTCGTGACTCTTTAGTGCTCGAGATCTTAACTTCCCATATGCTATAGTCAAGAGCATAGAGAAGCTTGATTGCTCTTTCGTAGTCAAAGTAAGGCAAAATACTAGTGGATCTAAGATTGCTCACAATTCCTCAAAATGAGCAAGCATAGCATCCAAAGATTCATCGGACCCTTGCACAAACATTTGGTATTCTTGTTGTAAGTGCTTTGGCATCTGACCTTAATCTGATTAGTGCATTCATGGAAGACACTCAGAGTAGTCAAGATCTCCAAGGTAGTACGGATGTGCTGAACCCTATCAAAGTCATTCTGCTCAGGCTAGTGAACAAAATATTTCTGGACTTGTTGTTGGCTTTATACTGTTCGATTTGAACCTGAGTCATGCGAGCAGTAGGGATCTCATAGTTGGAATCAACTATTTCCTATATTGCACTTCCTTGGCTTAAAAGATAAGCCTCCATGCGCACTTTCCAGTACGAAAAATCACAGCTATCAAACAGCAAAATCTCTCCATTTCTCTCCGTATCGCCTATAGATCACAAAGTCGTTTAAAGTCAACAAGTGATCAAACCGACTTTGATACTAATTGTAGGACCGAGAACGGCGACTAGAGGGGGGGGGGGGTGAATAGGCACCTTACAAATTTCTTATAAAATAGATGGTATACTCCTTGTTCATCCAACGCCCATAAAAAATGCACAAAATGGAAGCATAAACATTAGAGAGACAAAGCGAGAAAGAAAGTTCCAAGGTAACATGACTCCACATATGGAATATGAATCATATGCTCTATTCAAGACTATTTCATGTATCTTTGAGCACAACAGCTTGAAACTTGAACGAAGAACAAAACTAAAAGACAGTCACCGAAAGAAGCAACTTTTTAAGTTGATGGTCTAGAGACAAAGGGATTCAAAACCCTCTCAAATACATGAGTGTATGAATATTTATACCTCTAGTAAAAAGAAGAACAACTTTCCAAGATTGAAAAATCGCAACTCAATGGCAAAAACAAAAATCCTCAAGAAAATCACAACAAAAAAAGGAAAACTTGCAAACTTGCAAGAGAAACAATAGAGGGAGACTACAAGGAGGGGAATTTAAGCATATATAAAAACATAAACTTCATTATTTAAAGAGGTCAGACCTATTTTAGACAGATTATAATGATTTTTCTCTCAAAAAACTTTCAACTATTATATAACCTAAGCATTCATCTTCCTCTCATTTAAAACCCTAGCACTATGCTCTCAAATAAGTGGCACAAGGGCCTCAAGTGGCTGGTTCACCCTCTTTTATTGTCCTACCCTTCTATTTATAGGCGTAGAAAACTTGACCCTAAGTTTCCTAGCTTGTTACTAAAATACCTCTCTTTTGTAGTACACTTCTACCTACTACCGAAGGTATTTTGGTCTATTTTTTTGCTTCGTTCATCGAACGGTCGCGGTGTCTTCACAGCTTAGTTTCCCCTCAACGAAAGTTTCGCGATGGTACCACATACTCCTCTAATCCTCTCACGGTTTTAAGGTCCAACCGTGAAACCCTCTGCACGTTTCTCAAAGCGTGACTCGCCACTTGATTATACCTTAAGCAAGCACTCTGATATCGACACGTGTACTCTATCTTACGATCCTAACCACCGACAATAATTAGCCATAAGCAAAATTATACATAAACACACTCGTTTCAAACAAGTTCCACTTAAAACCAATTTTATCAATGACTCGTTACAAATAAACCAAAGTACATCGCAATTTGATTTCTTAGAATTTGTACGCCCATCTTAATCCAAATGAATGAAAGGGAGATGGTGACGTTTCGAATAAAAAAATGCGAAAAACCAATATAAGACGATACGATCAATAGTTGGGCCAAGAAGAAGGCGAAATATTAAGTACCTAGAGCCAAAACACCGGCGACGGCGTTGGTCCCCTTCACCGGCCATTTTCTGTCTCAACCCCTGCTGCTTGTGTGGAATGGATGTGATCTAATCTTATAACAATACTGTGCATTAGAAATTGCAAGGAGATGTGCACGTCACGTAACGTGTGTGTATGCGTGTGTACCTGCCCATTTGGACCGTGGCGAGACAAGTCGTGGAGGGAGTGCCACTTGCATTGCTGTGCTGCAGTGCTGCAGTGGGTTGGAAAGAGATTTTTTTTCGTTTTCTTGCAATTGGAAAGAGAAATCTTGGCACCTCATGCCTGGGCCAGAGCTTTGCAGGGAAAAGCCAAACATTTTTCTCGTGCCTTTTCGTGCGGTTTCGTTCTGCTTCTGCACTGCTGCTTGCTTGCGCCCTTTCTTGGGGAAAATTGCAACGTACGCCAGGTCCTTCTTCTAGATCTGCTTTCTTTTTTCTTCAGAGGATGCCAGCCCGGATCTGCTTCTAGCTTGCTAGATGAGGGGAGCTGTACCGTGTGTCCGTGTAACCTGGATCGGGTTTCCTTTGTATGGACATGCCACTCGGACTGTCTCAGCGGTGTTCTTCAGGCCAATGGTCGATATCTACTAGGAAGGGTGGTTGATGTGTTCCGTTTTGTGATGATTAAATTTGGCCGGGTTAAGGTTTTTGTTTGGGCGTGTTTTTACCTATTGGGCGGTGGGATGAGATTTGAGAATTTTGGGACTTCACATGCATCTTTGTCGCAAACAGTGGATACAATGTTACTTGCCAGGAGGAAAAGCTGTCCACACTGTTTGGTCTCGCGGCCATTTGCTGCGTCATCGGGAGATTGCGTGACACAGCTTGTTTTGACAAAAAAAAAAAAAAACAAATATGTATTCTAACTGATATCGTTTGCTATGCTAGTTCTTTTCTGAAGCACTGGGCCGGCTTACAAAAAGAGGAGCTCCAAGAAGATCTCATGGCCGGCGCAGAGACCCTCCAAGCAGCTGTGTGCTTCATCATCATCTTAGGGAAGATCGGAATGTCAAAGGCAAACAGCAAGACGCAGACCTTCTACATCAAAGTCGCGCTGGTCGCTAAATGTTCGCTCTGGTGAATCCGAGAGTGTCTCCTAGAGTTGGATGGAAATTTTGATGGTGTGTTTGTAATTCTCTTCAGCTCTGGTAGCCGGTTCTAGTTTTTGTTGGAGGCGTTATCCGTGAGTTTAGAGTCGTTAAGTTATTTAACTAGATAATTTATAGCCTTCTTAGTCATTATGTCTTATTAAGAGTATATCTTAATGTGTGCTATTTTTTATTTTCAAAATATTTATAATATTTTAATTTTAAATGTGATTGTAGACAATATCTAGTAGGTATGATGACATACCTAGAAGGAAGCAATATTTGCTACGAAACCTTAATACAGTATTCGTTCCTTATTGATTCTTTTAATTGTTTGAGAGTCCAGCATCAAGCCAATGTAATGCTTCCTACTTACCCCAATTTAATTATTTATACTATTCGCTAAGTTACATGACAAAATTGCTATATGCTATATACACAATTGCAGTTCACTCTCTTATGCAAGTATATAGGCGCATCATTTATTTTTTATGAATCATGTATGAATGTTCATGTATATATCCTATAATTCTTTGGATATTTGGGACCACTTCTTGCTGAGGTGCAATCGCAGAGCTTGAATAAAAATAAACAGGGTGCAATCTAGAGCATTTTGTTGGATAACATAGAAATTAGGGACTACTAATATTGTCTTGGCTTGAAGGGGTGCAGTTAAGTCCTTCAACAATTTTTAAGAGTTGAGTGGTCATGGCCCAAGTTGGCCTAAGAGAAGCTAATCCCATATGGTAGTTTAGAGTCATTTCGTTCTCCTTGTGATTTTAGTTGCGCTAGAGGACTCATATGCCTTCTAGTGGTGCATGTGCATTTGGGTCTAACTTACAAGCACAAAAATGAGATCTTTTGAATATACATATTGCTAACATGAACAAAGTAGTGAGGTAAAATTCGTAATCCCATCTAAAACCCGTTACGAAACAGGAATTCTACCAAAAAAAAAACAGAGTACTTCAATTCTCGTAGGAGTCCAAAAAAATTCCCGTGATCCAAAGAGGATCTACGGTGCCATTGCCAACATTGAAGCAAGCTTCTAACAACATTTTGTAGATATGGAGATTCAAGTGAAAGCCATCCGCCCAGTGGCACTCATCAGAAGTTTCATCAAGGTATCTACACGCAAGGGACAACACTGCGCAACCTTTGCATGGACTCTTGAGTTCCTCCCAGTTTCAACTTGCTCATCATATGCTTCATGTATTATTTTGACGCAGTCTGTGTGAAGAAATGTCTGATTTTTTTGAAGGAACAAGCGGTTGGACCAGCAAACTAGACTCGAGAAGCTTGAAATTCCTAGGCCAAACCTGGTACTCTAGAGGATTAGGGAAATCTGATGCTTTAAACTTCTGCAGGATCTCTAAGGACAACACCATAGATTCTGCACATTTGCCAAGCTGTTTCTAGGAAAACAAAAGGTGAAAAACTGGAAATAAACTGAAGTTCAACCTCTTTTATACATGACAAAAATAGTTCTCTAAAATTCTAGATACATGAATGCAGGGCTATGAAACCAACAGTGACTCAACAATGCCAGTCAAGTACTCTCAAGTAATTAATTTCTTTAAATAGAACGCTCACTTTGCCTAACTATCCAAGGAGTGCAGAGCAAGCATCAACTTTTATAAGAATGCACGGTAATACTAGCCAGGACGACCATCCAAATAACTAATTGGGCACCTTTAAAAAGAACTGCGGGACACAACAATTGAATATCTCACCAGAAGTAACACAATTAACAAATTTACACAAGGAACTGCAATTGATCACCCAGGGTAGAAAGGGAAACTCGTAACAAGAGAAAACAATGCATGGTTTTTTTTCTAATATTATATGTCGAATGGATCCCCAGGCTAGCATAAACCTACGAGACAGTACAAATTACACATGATGTTATATGGTTTATGTGAAAGCTAAAAATGGGGTATATCACAACAGCACATTGTGGCAAAATGTTAAATTTTGAATAGCCAATTTCCATAATAGAACAACTGAAGAAGTTACAAGATCATATGAATTCAAACTCCAACAGTTGCTCAAGTGTTAACTGCCGTTTCAAACATAAATATCTCACTTCTTAGGAAAGATGATCTTCTCCAAATCTCTAAGAGCTTTTACTCTAGAACATGTATACCATATAAGCTACAGGGTACAGGTAGAATTTAACATTTGTATTTCATGCGTTAGTTTACACCACATTTAGTCCTGCGTCAGTTCTGCCTTTGGAGGGGTAGTGGCAAAACCTCCTTAACTATCTCAAAAATTCCTGGACCCACTCATCTTCATCACATGCTTCTCCTCGCTCGTCCTTGGAAAATAGTCTCCCACATTCTTCTATCATCTGCAGTTGAGGGTGAAATTAAATAGATTAATTAATAAGAAAACATTAACATGAAGACAAAACAATTGAGCAAATTTCTGCACCTAATTGCAAATGGGTTGTTCTAACAGAGAACAATAACAATCAAATTCTCTGGAGTCTGGGCAACCCAATCATTTTGATCCCTGATGACATGAAGCTTACAAGTGTAATTAACGTAAGTTCTATGACCGGTTCTTGGAATGAACAATTACTAATATCCGATGTACATGCACAAAAGACAATACATGCATATGCATAAGTGCACAGCTATCTACACTACTTTTATCTGCCAATTATTGAAAGGAAAACCCAAAATAGTAGATAGAAATCAAACTTATGGATAAGTCAAAGTTCTTAAGGATATGAAACAAGTATAGTTGCCATACAGTATATTCTTACAGTGAGATAAAAAAGAATGTTAGAACAAGTTAGTGTTTTGCTTTAGTCATTATAAAAAGAAAATGTATTTGAACCTTCAGCTCATGCCACGCGAATTCAGAAAAACAAAATTTCTAACTGTAATATCTAAGTTTGCATTAACTAAGAAAATTATGCTCTGGTAAACTTACTGACATCAATGAATACCAAATTGACGTCAGGTTAGAAAGACTCACCACTATAAAATCATTATCATGCCTACAGACTTGATATTGTTTCAGGGTTTATGATAAAGTTTCAACTAACAACTCAGTTAGTTTTGAAATTGAAATATATGAACAGGATGGAAGGGTAACTTATACAGCCCGAACAACACACTCAAATTTACATAAAATAAAATGAGAACTTTGCAGTTCCATTATTAGCGCTTAGGACATGAAATAAGGATTTCTGGCAGATGTAAGAAATGAAGTTTATTAACCAAAGTACCCAACTGTGCATAACAGTAGAAGTGGCGGTAATAGTGATTATTTCATTCAACGCTGGGGAAAATATGTAGTTGAAATGCATTCAATAAAAGGAAATGTTGGATAACCCACAGCCATTGCGTGTAAATAATATAACACAGATGGCACTAGGGGAAGGAAAAGAAAAGGCAGAAAATCTACAGGCTGCATGTTAAGCCTCTAGGATTCTGGGAAAACAGGGTACAAATATTACAATTATGTCAGTACACCCAATATGACCTACCTACCAAGTACCAAAACTAATAGTTGTGCTCCTTCAGATGTGCTCTTCTATCAGGGAGATGCCCTGATTTGTTCCTGATCAAAGGTGCAGAACTTGATTTTCTCTGAGCTAGGCCTATCATTGCAATGTTCCTCGTCATTAACTTTCTGCATGATCCTTCCCAAATTTGACATCAGGTCTTCACCTCCATGAATTACCTCCTCAATGGTATTGGTGAATCCAGTCAGCTCATCAACCAGCTCATTCCTCTCTTGAAGAAGAACGGTAGACAGATATGTTGTTCTAGACATTAACTCCTCCCAACTGCTCTTCTAATACTTATTTTCTTCCTTCCAGCAATTTCAGCTTATTTGTAACTTCCAGATGCTCCTTTGCCTTTTCTAGCATTTCTGCAGTACTATCATATTTGAACTGATGAATAAGATTCTTCAGATTCCCTGACTGTTCTTTCTCTGGCACTGAATTCACCTGCAGGGACTCAACTTCTCTTTCGCATTCTGCAATAAGCATATCCTTGAAAACACTATCATGCTCTTGGATGATGTAAAGTGATTTCAGAGTTTCCGCAAAACCATAAACTTGCTTAACCCCGAGCTGAACTTCTGTGACTTTTGCTGCTGCAGCTTCAAGAAGCTGCTTGGTGTCAAGTTTAACAGATTCAAGAATTTATTGAATATCATATCAGCAATAGCGATTTCTTTCTCTGGGAGAAAACACACATCATCTGCCTCGAATGTGCTTGCAATCTCAGTCGCAAACACCCATCAGCATCAAACCCAAGATAAGCAACTTAGCTGCAGTTCAGCATACTCCCACGTGCCCAGAATCTAAACTCCATGATCCCCAAGAACACCATATTGGCATGTGATAGGTGATACACGCTCAGTTAATTATCCGGTGTACTACCAGCGAGCCTACCAACCGCACGGGACTAACCCAAACCACAGAAAAAGCCAATATTTAATAAAGAAATTAAGCTACATTTCAAAGAAACCAGATTCCTGGCCTGACCAGCGGCGATGCGGAAGAGCCCTCGGCTGATCCTCGCGTCAGCCTGCTCCGTTACCCCCATCTGCATCCGCACCAGCTCCGCCGCTGTCGTCGGACGCCCGTCGTTGGGGGACACTGAGGGCCTGAGCCCGGGCGCCCCCTTCGCATTGCTGGACGCTGTCGTGGTCTGGAGGGATGAGGAGGAGGAGGAGGAGGCCGACGCGGACTGAGGGATGTAGGTGAGGGTCTTGGCGCCGGTGGCGCGGGAGGCAGCGACGAGGAGCTCGTAGGCGGTGGCGGAGAGGATCACGCTGAGGTCGGGGAAAGGGAGGGGAGCGGCGGCGAGGAGGAGGTTGCGGCGCCGGGTGGCGGGGAGGTAGCTGACCAGAGCTACTGCGCCTCCTCTAGCACATGGTTCTTGATGTCTTGATCCGACGGTCCGAGATTTTTTGTCGACGTGTCTTCATCAGGTGGCGAGAATCCGAGGGGATTTAGATCGTAAAGATTTGTTTAGTTTAGAGTTGCCAAATAATCGATATCTCTAGCTGATTCGTTACGTGAATCAACGTGAGAAGGAGGTAACGTGCGCAGGGATATTTGGGTTAGGGATGATCCCGTGATGAGGGGACTAAGGGCCGGATGTCTTCTTTAGATTAGAAGAGGAGAAAGCGTCGGATGCTTTTCTCTTCTTTTTTTTTTTTGAGAATTTCTAACATATTTCTCTTTTTTTAATAGCCAACGTGGTGGAAGGGTCGTGTGAGATTCATTTCCTTTTTTTTATTAAATAGATTATCTTGTTGAGCATTGAGAAATATAAAATTTTGCGGTTTTCACAAATACATGATCAAATAGTCCTACGGCACTGCAAGATTTTTATATTTGAAATTCTTAGGAAAAAACTAATCACCAATTGTACATGATGTGTTAGGCTTATCCACAAAGAAACATTGCCAGTTGCAAAAGAAAAAACATTATCAATAGAGCAACGATATAGAACATAGATTCATGTCACTTTACTTTATCTTGCAAATAGGCATCTGTTTGAAAACCATTTAAGCACTAGTGTTGTTCATAACTAAAATTGAGCTTCCGGGTAGGATCATTAATAACAACGGCACTTAATTCGTGAGCACTGCATTCATTCAATATTGCAAGGAGCTAGGTACCAAGGTATGTTTTCACGTTGGTTGCTCATCTATAGAGCAACGTACAGGTGGAGCGAGCCAACGACTTCGTGTTACAAGAGATCAAGATCCGCATCTTCAACCGCTTATCTGCCCACTCCAAAGCCTGGGTGTCTGAGTTGTCTTATGTACTCTGAGTATTCCGGACCACACCCAACAAAACGACAGATGAAACACCTTTCTTCCTAGTCTACAAGGCCGAAGCTATGCTTCCCTGTGATCTAAAGCTAAAATCTCTCTGTGTTGAGTTGTTCATTGACAAGGATGAAACCATTAGGATAGAGGATGATCTCAACAACATCAAAGAAAAGAGGAATCAAGTACTGATATGATCAGCAAAATATCAACAATCCTTTCGGTGCTACTATGACTAGAACGTCCGAAAACGAACCCTCCAACATGGAGACCAGGTTTTACGACTTGTTTAGAACCAAAGTAACTGTAACAAGCTATCCCTGAAGTGAGAAGATCCATACACGGTGGTCCAGTATGCTCGCCCTAGTTCATTTAGATTAGCAATGGAGGATGGATGAGTTCTCAATAATTTTTGGAACATCGACTAGCTCTAAAAGTTTTACATATAATTACTAAGAGTATATTCACATTAATAAATGTCATATTGCTTGTGAGGTTGCATGAATCTCTTTTGAGCTCTTTTGTCTTCCCAACAACTCAACGTCTGGAACTCATAAGATGGGAACACCAACGGTAAGCCACTACATGGGTACGTTTACCCAATACGCGCACTCGTCGATGATTAGGTAAAAAATGTTTCTGCAACCAAAGAGGTAGTATGGGTGTTTACTTTTTCTATCCAAACTGACTAACTCCTACTAGTCAGTCGATAGCTATCCTCTTATCTCCTTGATTGCATATCCGAGATTTTCCCAGATAGGTAGTTAAGGGTCGAACGGGTACAATGTATTAAGAGCTAATGACAATGTATCATGCTTGTGCCAAAGCGGCTACTTGCGCATAGGGATGGTGTTCTAAGTTACGACCTTGCGGGACATAAAAAAGTTCCTTATCGCGACCTCGAGTGCCTGGGGCCATGGATCCTCTCACTCACGCTCACATCGGACCTAAGGTTAATTGACTAAGTCCCCCCCCCCCCTGAGTAGTAATGATGTCCTCCTACCCTAGCTGGAGGAAGAGGCACTACTAGAGAATATGCATTCACTACCGGTTCCAAACTGGCTTTCACTACCAGTTTTAGAACTAGCAGTATGTAATAGGCAGATAGTCAGATTGCTATCATTGTTGGCTATTGTCCACTAGCAATGAAGCCCTTTTCCAGAAAAAAAAGAAAAAGAAAAGACAAATGCGGCACCTAGGACCTTGCCGTGCTCACCGTCGTGGATCCTGCCCCCGCGACGCCCTACACGCATAAACGTAGTGGCACGAAGGCCACTGCCACAACATAGAAACACTCACGCACCGCCACTACTGACCCACCCATGCGTGGAGATCCTTGAGCCCTCCTCCATCGCAGTCTATGCTGCTGCTCCACTGCGATCAAGCACTATCGCTCCATTACACCTTGTGCCGCCGTTCTACCGCACCAATGTGCTACCACCGCTGACTCACCCACACGTGGAGCACCTCCAGCACTCCTCTCCAGCTCCCCACCCCGCCGCGATTGCCTAGGCATCGTCGCTTCTCCGCGCCCTACTACACCTCGCCCCACTCCCAGGTGTCGTTGATTTCTCAACTATTCATGGCCGACAAGAGCCTGTGGGTGACGAACACGCCTAGAGTGAACCCGGCGACAGCCATGGCAACCATCTGTCCTTTGCCGTCGACCGCCTCCGCCCTCTTGAACCCAACCGCGAAGTCAGCCACAACCTTCACCTCAACCATCCTCACTACCACCATATCCGACCTGGTAACTTGCACCTTGGGCATGGTGTGGGACAGCACACTGTCGTCGAAGAGGCCGGCAACCCAAGTGTGGCAAAGCAGGGCGTGGGGCGCAACGAAGGCCAAGCAAGGATCCAACGACGAGAGAGGATAAGGGAGAGAGAGGGGATGGTAGGAGAGAGAAAGGATAAGGGAGACGAGTGGACGTGAGGCTTTGATTGGATCAGACTTAGATTGTTTAGGTCGGGATGGGAGAGCGGATGTGAACGACGATCACTAAATTGGATTCAATGCCAACTTTGGGTACGACTCTTGATTCATTGCCGGTTCAAAATGAAAATTGACAGTGACAATATCACTGTCACTGTCAGTTTTTGTTTTCAACCGGCAGTTATAATATCATATCACTGCTGGTTGTTTTCTAAAACTGGCAATGATACTTTTTTTCTTACGAACCGACAGTGAAAAACGTATCACTACCGATTTTAATTGATCCGATGAGGCAGCAAAAAACACCATTTCTACAGTAGTGAGGCAAGTAGTACTAAGCGTAATAGGTTGTCAGGATTCGCTTAGTATCGAGTCCTTGAGAAGTCCCACCACTTCATTTACATATAGGCATTTTAAATAACACTCGTTTATTAACAAAGGAGTAAGTTTATGTCCCAAGCACATGTTACACAAAAGAAAGGCTAAGGGGATGCTAAAAAGGTCATCCCATCTACGTAGTCCTTGGCCGCTCCCACCATTGCCCCCATCAGCTAGTTGGACTCTTCCTCAGACCTTAGTCTCCCGCGAACAGTCTTCTTGAAGAACATTCATGTCCACCTCCGGGTAGTGAGCCTTGAGGATTGCCAGCACCTAGGCAACTACCACATGTGCTCCCTTCGGGGCCTAGCAGGTGGTGTGTTCAGTGATTTCCAACTGGAAGCTGTCGAATACCTCAGCCAGCTCCGCCACCCAGCTAGCAAGACCAATAGCATTGTTGTCCTCCAAAGGCTTGACTTGCACCCCACCCCGCTCAAAGCGATGTGGAATAGATCCAGGGCTGAGGTGAGGGTATGATGGACAGAGGCCATTCGAAAATCCACCTAGACTAGGGTGTCGCAGGCCATAGATAGTTCTACAGCAAAGGTAGTTAGCTTGTTAGAATGGGATATAATGCAAAGTCAGAAGTATCGGACACAAAGCTCCTACCCTAGGACTTTTTCTCCAGATTGGAGAAATGTTGAGCCTTCTCGGCATATTGCTCGGCTAGCTGCTAGACCTTCTCAGTCTCCTACTCACCTAGCCACTCCTTTAGCTACTGGTTCTCTAACCAGAGGGCGTCCATCCTCGATGCGGCAAGCTGCATAGCTATAGGTTAGCTCACACAAGAGGAACAGATTGCTACTAACTACTTTGCAGGTTTTTTCATACCTCGAGAAGGGCCTTAAGAACTCCACCACATCACGGCCCCCCTTAGATCGTGCCCCTTGGATGACCTACCACCACAACATCTAGTGTCACGTCTCAAAAAGTTAATCAAGTAATTAAGCGTTCTTATTCATCATCATGTTGGGTTTTTATGCATTTGAATATTAAGTTGAGTTAAACATGTTTCAAAAGTACATGGACATAGTTTAGAGCTTGTTAGAAAAACCCTAAGTGCCTTGGAGTCGGAGAGGTATGCAAAGAGGGGAGGCTTAGGAAAATTTAGCAAAGAATCCCTCTCACGGTCTGATTGGGGTTCGCCCATGGTGTAACCGCCAGGTGGTAGCCACGTGGGTTTGACATGTGGATTACTGCGGTCTGACTGGCACCACTCGTGGTCTGACTGCCAGAACTCAGTAGAGGATCGAATTAAGACAATCGATCTCTCTCACTCTCTCTCCCTCTCTCACATTTGCTCTCTCACTCTCTCACTCCTCCCAAACCCTAGAAGAGAGAGAGCTTGCTGTTTGTCATGTTTAAAGGCTGGAGATCGGAGGTCGGAACTTCCCCAAGCTTCTCGAATGGCTTCACCAAGCCTTTCCCCTTTCCTCCCACCACCAGAGGAGTTCTTCACCGTTTTTCTCCCACCGCGAGCTCATTTCCCCTCTCCGGAGTCTGATCGGTGGATCGGAGCTCCCCAGAAGGATTTCAATCTAATAAAAAGTTCATCTACGCAAGATAAACATCCTCCTACCATTCTCCCGTCGTTTCCTAGCCATAGACGATCGTCGTACTGGAAAACCCTAGTGACACTAGATCTAGATCTCATTTTTGGGATTTTTACATGTTTGGGCCATGCATGTCGTATGAACGACCACGTAAAATGTTTCCCTAGTCTTGTGAAGTGCTTTGGTGCCCTTCGTCGCCGAAGGTTTCACCGGAGATCTTGCCGATGACCCCGCAATGGTGCTGATGGCAAGGACTAGCAGTATGACAACAACTAGGGCTGGTCTGACCGCCAATAGGATGGTTCAAAAATATCAGTTAGCTCCATGGTCAAGGTTTGACCACCATTAGGGATGTCTAACCATTGGTCGGCAGTCTGGCTGCCACCATGCCTGCGGTCTAATCGCCAGAGGCTGAAACCTTCTGCACGCCAGCGGTCTAACCGCCAATTTAATGTCGGTCTGACCGCCAGCCACTTAAAGCTATATGCACTTAGGTTCCCTTATCCAGGGTTTCAAACTTTGAAACCCTAATCTTTTTGGCATTCTTTTACAAGTGTTTTTGAAACATGGTGCTCTATTATTATCCGAGCATGCATTATTTACATATTTTCCATCGTTTATTTGTTTATGCATGCATTCTTGATTTGTTTAGAGAATGTTGCACTGATGGTCCAACCAAGTGAAAGTGACACTAATCCACCTGAGTTTTGTGAGTGTTGCGCTGGGAGTATCAGGCAATAGCCAGAGCAGCAAGGCAAGCATCTAAACATATTGCACCCTTTTTTGTTGAATTGAATAGAGTTTAAATTGATAAGTCATTGCTTAGGTATGTTTGCATGTTTAGCGAGTCGTTGCCGGGCTTATATGGCCATAACCTATGTTGATTGCATTACCTCTACCTTGAGTTGTTAATTATCCATATTTTTGTAGCCTTGATAACATTGTTGATACTTAACTTAAGAGTTATTCGAAATACTTAGCAATGCATAAGTCCTCGATAGAAGACGAGCAATGGTTCAACCATTGTTCGCGAGCTTAGGGCTTACTTATTGTCCCAATTACAATGAGAATGATGTGGGATCTATTAGATGTGAGAATGAGGTGAGATGTGGACGGTGCTAGGGGTAGGTCGGGAGTGGAATTTGGATGCCATAGATAGCTTGCATCGGTTAAGCACCATCCATTGGTGACGTTGGCTTTAGCACTGTCTGTACAACCACATATTCGGATAATAGACGAATGAGCCGAGTATCATACGTCATTCTGATACTTGCCGTGCGTCCCTATGACATGTTAGAAAAATAAAAGGAGAAGCAAGCTGGTGGGGAGCCAAAGGTGTCTAGGACACGCTCGCAGTAACCCCGGTGCCAAAGAGGCATGTGCAAGTGGATAGTTCTGGGTATGAGAAAGGTTGTCTCGGAGTCCAAGAGGATGGATCCAGGTTGTGTGGGTAAAGTTGTACCCCCTGCAGGGTGTAATAACAATTCAAATTGCCACGCTCTCAGTCATGATGATGCTTCTGTCCATTTGCATCGGTCGTAGAGTTTCCGAATTTGGGGATATGGTATGGTATGTTGGGTTTGGTTATTGAGGATTATCGATTACATGAGATGGTTCCTTTTGCAGTTATATGCAGGTTGATATTGCAGGGTAGTGAAGGTGATATGCCCTAGAGGCAATCATAGAAATGATTATATCACATGTCTATGTTAATGTACTACCGAATAATGTGTTATTCAAAAAATAACTATCATTTAAATTGATTGGCAAGTATGTGACTTGTTCATGAAACTCTTTGTTTATATCATGATGTTATTCTTAGTCGATCCCTGATCGCATATCATTGTGATGATACATAAGACCAGCATATGTATTGATTGATGATCACGTTTCATGGATCATAGGTATATAGATATCAGGTCAATAATATAGACATTTATGTTAGAGAATATGATGTTGGATAGACCCACCTTGAGATACTACTGGGATTGTTATCTATGATGTGCCATCAGTTGTTATCTCAAATGGTGTACACATAGGATCCTTATATCTAAGATCATCATTGATTCCCAGAATGTGTAGTGGTATACTTTGAGGCTGTCAAATGCTATTCCGTAACTGGATAGTCATAAAGGTAGTTTTTGTTTATCATGAAACATGTCGTGGGGTATGAGCAATCAAGATAGAATTTGCCCCTCCTTGATAATGAGAGAGATATCTCTGGGCCCCTCGAGGTAGTTGGATTGAGAAAGTGCATGACGATACCAATATGATTAAAGAGTTAATCATGATGAATCCACTACTTGATCGAGTGAATAGTCGAGCTATCACAAGGGTGGCACGTATCTCGCCTTGAGCTTGACTGTTATCATGAGGCGAAGGGATTGGTGCATGTGTATATTAAGGTTCAGTCGATATGATCTTTTATGTATACTAGGGAGTCAACATGTCCTGCTAGGGACCATTATTGATTTCGGTTTGGAAAGGGTTTCCGAGTTGTGGTCGTTTGTACATGAACTTAACGGGTCACACACTTAATGGGTTGGAACAAAACATGTTAATTGGATTCGTATATGGGTTTTGATTGGATTATGATCCATGAGAAGTTAGAGTCCTAAAGGGCTTCCAACGTGGGAGCCCATTGGCGAGCTCTATATAAGGAGAGGTGTGTGTAGGGCGTGCTAGGTTGAGCCACTCCAAAACCCTAGTCGCAGCCTTCCACATGATCTCCCAAAACCCTAGCCGCGCGTGCGGTTCTAGCACATGGGCACTTGGCATTTCTACCCAGTACGTGTGGATACCATAGAGGCGTTACTGCTATTGTGGCGCTAATCTTCTAGGTGAGTTGAACGTGACGTGTTCGGGACTGGTCGAGGAGCACGACCACCTGCTCGGGGTTGGTCGAGGAGCACGACCACCTAATCGGAGTTGGTTTAGAAGCACGACCACCCACTCAGAGTTGGTCAAGAAGCACGACCACCTGCTCAGAGTTGATCAAGGAGCGTGACCACCTGTGCAGGACTGTTCACGGATTTGATCAAGAAGCTGCTTAAGGAGTTTGATGCACACGACGTTGGATCGGTCTACTCCAACTCTTCTTTTGCTACACTGCGCGTTGAGCGGTAATGATCTATGATCTTCTAGTAGCATGGTTCCCTGGGTGAATGCGGTAGAAATTTTTTGTTTTAGGCTAGCATAGCCTGCCCATTACCTAACAGGTAGATGTGCCTTGAGTTAAGTATAGATGCTCACACATAGAAGTCTATGTTGTTTACGCATATGAATTTTCTTAACTTTGTGGTCTACTCCTTGCTAATGACTTAAATGCATAATCCTTGGTGTCGGGTTATTTATATGTACCCATTATGGATTAAGTCTTACAAGTACCTTTGTACTCATACTGTTCTTTCAGGTTCTACCGGTGAGGAGGTGCTCGTTTTTTGCTATTTCACGACAATCGATGTAGGTGGCAGAATGAGTAGTGAAGCTACTCGTGTGGCGTGCTTTTGGGTGGAGCCTAAGGGCATATAGCTTCACCTAGCTTTTGGTGTTAGTAGATGTTACCATTACGCTGCGTAGTTTCTCTATACTTTTGTTGTAAATTATTGGAAATGATGATACTCTAATACTTGTAATATAAATTTAATTACTCGCTCTTTCTTAAGCTTTGTTGTGATGTTATATGTTGGAAAGGCATGTGTTCCGATCTTGGGCACAAAATATGTGTCGAGACTACCGGGGTGATATTTTGATTAATCATTGTAGTCATGATTATGTAAATGATCAACTTAATGATTAATTAGAATATTATTTGGACGGTTCCTGACATCTAGCACAACAGTCCAAGTAGAGCATTATTAGTTGATGCAACTTCTGGTTCCCCAGCCCCTCCGGGAGAAGAAGTTGGGGGCTTAGTAGTCTCGATCATCTCTCCCCTTGGCCGGAGATGTCGTCCTTCAGTGCAAGGGTGCCCGACTTCCTAGGGACAGGTCTCGACACTGAAGGAGGCAAGCCTACCTTTATCAGCCTGCAAGTAAAGGTCAATATAAGCTCCCGAACGTGGGAAGACAACCAACTTAGATGCACATACCTCCTCTTCTTGTGATGGCGTGGAACCTTAAGCATGATGAGGCTCGCACCCCATTTGGTCACCTTGGCTATGATATCCGACAGGACCATGGCTACGATATCCAACAGGACCAAGGCTTTATTGCCGAGGTCCCCATACTAATGACCTCCTTCCACATTCCTAACCCTACACCTACCCATGGCTCCACATAATTCATATTCCTATGAGAAGGAAGCCAAAAGGTTAGGGCAGACATACCTGAGGAGAAGGCCACTGAGACGAAGGCGCAGAAGGTGGAGATGGTGGCACGACCAAGGAGGACACCATCGGAGGCATGGGCAAGGAGGCTTCGCCGCTCCCCTTATGATCACTACCAACGACACCCTTGGTGTCCCCTAGAATGTTCTCATCGATAAGATCAAGGGCCAGTGGTGTGATTGGCGTGCCATCGCCCCCACCCGGACCTGACGCACTGATGACCTCAACTTGGTCCTCCTTCTCGTCCTGCACTCCCATGTTCTTAGCCTCCGGGTCAGGTTTCCATCGACCCAAGCACTACATCATAAATGAAGATCGCTACTTGAAGTCAGGACTACCTAGGAAAAGGAAAACAGAGTGTTGGTAAAACTTACCGATAAGATCTCGGCCCTTGCCTCAACATCCATCTCCATGATGAGCATCGGGATGTGTGGGCGGAACTCCCTGGGAGCCATCTCGAAGAGGAAGTTTGTCCTCCAAGCCACCTCCATCGTGGGAAGATCTGCAACAAGAACTAAAGCATAAGAAACAAAGGACTTCCTACTCCTCCAAGTACCAAAGCTACACAGGATAGACGAGTACGTGTCTCACCTTCTTGGGTTAGGTCTTCCCTAGCCGTGAATTGCCAGGCAGCTGACACCTCGAGCGCAGGGGGCTCAACTGCTGCCTGATGAAGTCCCCAACAACGTCTCACGCCATCAAGCCTCGTGCCTTCAACTCTTTGATCTCAGAGATGAGAATCCAAATCGTAGCAGAGCTGTATGGCAAATCTATCTAGACTGTTGTCGGGTATGTCGTGAGCCCTCGGTAGCTGATGCTAAAAGGATCAAATAGCTCAAGAGGGGGTGAATTAGGCAATTAAAACTTCTACCGTAATCTAGAACAAATAGCAACCTTAGCCTAGAAGAAAGGAAATGCGACTACATGATCAAGCTAGGAGAAGGCAACAAAACAAGCAAGCAAAGACACTAAGAACATACGGAATTGTAAGTTTGCAAGAATGTATATGCTCAAATTAAATTGTGAAATAGTAAAGAGATGGACAAGAAAACACCGAATTTTTTTTCCGAGGTATCAAGGAGTTAGCACTCTCCCCTAGTCCTCGTTGGAGCATCCACCAAGGATATCGCTCCCCCTTGAGTCACAAAGACTCAAGTGCTCTCTCATGATTGCCACTTCTCTATCTCCGAATTGGTGGGCATCAAACTAAGTACATAGCTCATCCCGAGGCTCCCATAAGAACTCCAAGAGCTCACCGAGACACCTCCAATCACCAAAGACCAGCTAGGTATTGCTAACCACAAGAGTAACAAGCCAATAGCTTCACTTGATCAAGATCGACCCTAGACTACAGCCAGATACACACTTGGTACTATCTAAGCACTAATGATGTCCTTAATCTTCAATTAGGGACTTGAAAAATCAACTCAGGTGCTCTCTCTTGCTTCTTGATAACACACACAGTGTATGAACTCTTCTGGGTCGCCAGAGAGAAGGAAACCAAGTGTGGGGGTATTTATAAGATAGAGATCCAAAATTAGCTGTTGCCTAACCACCCACTTTTTCTGTTAGCACTAAATGATCCAGTGAGTACCATTTCACACACACCGGGTGATCCGGTGCTTAGAAACTCCAGAGATACTGGTGCCAGCTATCACTAGATGTTGATCCTACGGTGTATTCTTCCGGTGACCACTAAAGTAACACTGGTCAATTCAGTCAGAAAAACCAGGCCAAAATACTAGTACCAAACATCTCTGCAAGAATTAGTCCGGTGATGTCATCTTTGCCTACACCGAACCATCCGGTGAGTGAAACCTCTTCTGAAACTCTCTACAACATTGCTCAGGTGCATTTGTCCGGTGAGCACAACATAAACACTAGATTATCCGGTGAGTAGAGTTTCATTTTTTTGCACTTGAAATTTGCCTCTGAAATAAATAGTTCGGTGATCCCCTCTTTCCATCACCTAATAATCCGGTGAGCTCAAATTCATTTTCTCTTATAAATTTTGCTTTTGATGAAAATAGTCCGATTCACTCACCACTCCAACACCGAACCATCCGATGGAACATTTCAAAAACTTTTGAACACGTGTCACTGAAAAAAGCTTCCGATGATTTCACTTGTTAGACACCAGATCATCCAGTGCACTAAGTTCTCTTCTATTCTGAACCAAAAGATAAACTTTGGTGAGAATTCTTTTCAAGTCACCGGACTATCCGATGAGGTATATTTGTTGATAAGCTCATCCAATTCAACCCTCTTTGAGCTCTAACTTCTTGACAACTCAACCAAGGACTTCTATGAGCTACCTAGTGCTAGAAATTCACAAGTGTGCATCAAACCAAATCTAGACTTACTAGATAAAGCTACTACTCGTAGCCCGTCTTTATAGTACAGTCAAAAAGACTAAGAAAGAAGACTTATACTACTCTAAGTGTCCTTCATCTCCTTTGTGACACTTAGAACTAGAAGTTCCTTAATATTGATACACAAGTCCTTTGATTATTATATAATCAACTTAGGAACCGAGAATACCCAATCATCATTGTGAACTAAATTTTGTGATACCCTTCAAAACACACTTGTTAGTCACAATGATACGGTTGTCATTAATCACCGAAACACTTACCACTTACCTAGGGGCCTAGATGCTACAATATCTCTCTTTTTGGTGATTGATGGCAACACAAAAGATAATAAAGAGACAAGAGTTGAAGTACACCCTATCATACTAGACAATTGATAGCATATATCAATTAAATAAGAGAAAACCTAACACTATAACAACCTGTCATGCTAGAAGAATAAGAATTAAACAAGCATGAAAATTAAACACAATGTGATGACAAATGAAACACAGCGAAAGAGAACCAAATAGCCTGTCATTACATCAAAAACCATAAGATCCAACAAGACAAACCTAACTACCCAACTCCACCTGAAACAAAAGCTCTCTAGACACTCATGCTAAGGCACTCTCTCCCAACTCCCCCTATCACTAGACTCTCTCCCCCTTTGGTATCTAAGTACCAAAAAGAGAACCCCACAAAGCATCCAGGGCCTAAGGAGATGAAGGATCCGACACTATCAACGATGGTCGCACCACAAACTGAGAAGCATCAGACTCGGAGTCGGAAGAGTCGTGCTCAGCTAAAACAACGTCAATGACAGGTGAGAGGGATCCTGCTGAAGGCTGAATAGATGTAGAAGGAGTAGGAACCTCTGTCGACACTACGTCGGGATGAGGGTCAGAGCTGGAAGTATTGATACCCTAAGCTGTTGTCTGCTGAAGAGTAGCCTCAAGCTTGTTTAAAGCTGACTGTACAATAGAAGATGGCTCGATTGAGTGGTGCTAATTAGGAACGGTCAGCTATGGAGAGTCCTCGAAGCTGAGAGGTCCAGTGGTTAGAGGTGACGACAATGAAGGAAGCATTGGCCTTTGAGAAGTCTCAGTAGGTAGAGAGAAGACTCCTGTGGTGAAAAGTGCTAAAAGAGGAAAGCCTAACACGGAGTACTCAAGAGACCACTAACACTACCTGGGAGAGAACTCGAGGCTGGAGCTGGTGTTGGAGGTGCACTTGGCAATTGAAGACTTGTACGCTGAAGTAGGAATAAGAACATCCGAGCATTGTTCTCCCTGTCTGTCTAAAGTGCTGCAAACATGGCCTGCTGCTGCTGGAGTGACTGCATGAGCACCATCTACTACTCCTACTGGTGAAGCATATTAGCTGAAAGCTTCACTTGCATCTCTGCCTGGGCTACCATCTGCTGTTGTTGCTACATTTGCTGAAAAAGGAGTGTCATCTCTGACGGTAGTGCCGCAGGAGTCACTGAAGGAGTCATCTCAGGTCCTGAAGAGAGTGGAACTGTAATATGTGGTGTAGCCTGAGAAGAACCTCCTGCCTCGGTGTTGTGAGACCTAGAGACTGGAGGGAAGTACTCGATGTCCTCTAAGTCACTATAGTTGTCGCTATCCACATAAAAGATGTACTGTGATAGCTCTACCTCGGCTTCTACTAGGGCCTCGTCCTCGCCTGCTGCTTTCTCCCTCTCCCCAACTGGGATCTGCTCTTGAGCGTGAACCATGGCATCTGCCTATGGGAGCACTAGGGATATACTCCTAGAACTGAGTAGGGGAGTCCTTGTAGGTCTCAAGAAACTTGGGATACCTGATCGTGTGAGCAAGCAAATGTTAAATAAAGTGAGCATATGGCTGCTGTTTGGACAGAGAAATCCCTTTTGCTATGGCATCCCTCAATCTCACAAAGAATAAGGTCCACGATATCAAAATGCTTGTGAGTGAGGATAGAGAGGATCAACCACTGCTGCAAGCTGGTGATAGCCTCTCCATAGCTGATCCTTGGCAGCAAACTACATCTCAGGGCCAAGTGGATGGCCTTCGCCTAAGGTTTCAACATGTCTGGCAGTCTCAGTGATCTGGGAGCGAATGGCTATCGAAACAGTGGTCTGATCTCCTCATCAGTGGGAAACACACCACTAGCTAAAGGATGACGAGGGGGCTCGACGTTCCGATGAACGATCTCATGAAGAAACTTGGAACTCGCCTGAACTCCCAGAGCCTCAAGAATCTTGTTCCTGTAAAATATGATATGCTCTCCGTGGAACATGAACTCGATGAAGTTCCTCTCTGGTGCGATCCGCACTATGGCGTAGAAGACTCTGACCCACTCCACAACATATCTGTCCACGCCTGTGAGCAGAGCTGTAAGACCTGGGATGGTATCAAAGTACTACCTCACGTTCGCTCCCCTTGCAACCAACTACATGTAGTGTTAGTTGAGCATCTTGTGCTAGCTCAACTTGACCCTCTTCCTGAGATAAGAGTGGAAGAAGCTCTCTTGCAGAATGGTGTAGAACTTGTGATCTACCCCCTCATCTTTGATCGGGGGAAACCACTCATCGATCATCACAAACCTCAGTTTCTTGATCTTTGGTGACTTATAAGAGGTCAAGTCATGCAATCAAATCTCTCCCTGAGACTGAGGCTACTCTAACTACGGCTCCTCCTCCTCCTCTGTCATTGGCTCATGACGAGCCCTCTTCTGGCTGCCTGATTGCCCGAAAGGCATCGAGCCTAACCCCGCAGCAAAACGAGTGCAGGTGTACCGATGCGCTGGGGTAGTGATGTCTCTGATCTCAAAACCCCTCTGAGACTCTGCTGCATCAATGGCAGCAATAGCACGATCCATCTCTTTATGAGCCTTTGACTTCTTCTTCTTCGGCTGCTCAACTGCCTTGCCCTTCCCCTTGTCACTGCGATCACAGCCCATTTCAAAGATAGACATATGACATATGGATGAGTTAGAGCATCGAGTTTCAGAAATTGACAAGACCCAGATTGAACCCTAAGCGTATACAACCCCGTTCCATCCCCCGTCCGATACAAGGGCCCTCCTCAGATCCGGCTCTAGCCTCGGTACAAGATGAGCCTACAAACATGGAGCTGGACCAGATGGGAGGCGATAGCCCGAGTGCGTACCTAAATATGGATCGGTTTGAGTTGGAGACAACCGCTGAGGCTGCGTAGGGTAGGGTTGAAGATGATGCTCCGGAGGGTCAGATCGATCCTGATGCTGATGCTTTGGAGGGTGACGAGATGATAGGAGGAGAGAGGAGTGGATGAGATCCCAGCAGGATGCCTGAGGGACATTTCATCATCACAGAGGTCAATTCAGTTGGGGAGCCCATGAGATCTAAAGCTGTTCTGGGGTCGTTCAGAACAACAATCGGGCGTTTAGTGAGGGACCATGTTGCAATCACATATAGAAGTTGGAGAGGCAGACAAGATGACATGTGGGTGGTTCCCGATAACATCAAGGATCTTATGTGGAGCAAGTTAGTGGCAAAGTTAAATACCCTGAAGGATGCAACATGGCCAAAGCGAAGCGTCGTGCCCTATCAACAATAGCCATCGCGTTCAAGAATTTAAGGGTAAGCTATGGAGAAATTATTACTTGGTGGGTCAGACATCAAAATAGGATGATTATCCGATAGTGGAACCATTTTGGAATGATTTCACAGAGTACATGTGGTCATAGGAAGCACAACGACTAAGTGAGGTAAACAAGGCCAACTCCCACAAGAACGTGTACCCCCATAGAATTGGCTCATGTGGGTATATGAGGAAATACGACGAGTGGGAAGAGATGAAAGAACAAGTAACTTACAGTGGTACCACACCTCAGATGACCGACTGGATTGAACGAGCGAAGCACTATCTATTCGAGAGGGGTGACTTTGTCGGCAGATGGTAGCCTAATCTTCAAAAGCAATAGAGAACAGGAAGTTATGCAAAGAATTGCAGATGCCCACACCTAGTCTTCCCAAGGCTCTTTCAAGCCAGAAAGGGAGAAAGACCAGCTAACCTTGGCACTGGGAACAAAGGAGCACCCAAGTCGCACCAAATGCAAGGGTGTGGTGCCTTGAAAAGAGAGATTCCTAGAAGTCACCGAAAGTTACAGGAGTCGGAAGAGAAGGAGAGAAGAACTGGAAGAGCTACTGGCTTTAGTACGACAAGAACTTGTACAAGAGCATCAGATGACAGACGCAAAAATCAAAGAAGCACTTCAGCAAGGAAATAGGCAGCAGCAAGGCGGAGAAAATGTTGTGAGCCCTGGTGGTCGTCGGAACAGTTGAGCGTCTGCGGGGTTTGCAGAAGATGAATCGGCCCGTTACCCCGTGAACGACATCATAGAAAGCAAAGTGTGCAAGTTTGTCGTACCCACCATGAATATTACCACCACGGTGGCTATGGGGCAGGTCAACCAATGCGTGGAAGGAGCTCTCTTCAATGATCTTTAGATACCGCGGGGATATGCCAAGGTCCACGTGGACTCCGTGCGAAGGCCGTACCATAAGATTGACATGAATTACCCTTGAGAGACGGGTTCCAAGAGGCTCGGATCAAACGTGAGTGGATTCGTTCTGTGGCCCAAGCGCTACATAGTATTTGAAGATGAGACAGACGAGTCATTTGATGTGGAGTTGAACCCACCACAAATAATTTCTTTGACTCCTCCATAGTCACCACCGTCACAAAAAAGAGATCGAGCTAACACCTCCACGATCGCCGCAACCCCCACCATCACCCAGAAGAGAGCCAACTCCTCCCTTACGCAAGTCGCCACTAAGGGAGCCAACTCCTCCCCCTCAGAAGTCAGCACCAGTGCCACCAAGAGAGCCAACTCCTCCACCTCCGAAGCCACCACTACCACCACCATCACCAAGAGAGGCAACTCCTCCCCCTCCGAAGTTGACAACAGCTGCACAATCTAAGAATTTGAGTTCATCTCAGAAGTCGGCTTCATCCCAGAAGCAAAGGGCACCTAAGAAGGTGGCAAGACCTAAAAGTTGCCTTATGAACAAACACCAGAGGAAACTAGAGCGATAGTGGACGCCAGTGTCAAGAAATTATTTCAAAAGCCAGAGCTTAAGAAGAAAATACTAATTCGTGCAAAAACACATAAGTTTTTCTTGAAGATGGCCAAACCTGTTGAGCGTAAGAGTAAATCAGATTACGCGCGCATGAAAAGCAAGAAATACTTGAAGGAGTCTTCTATCAAACATATATGACAAGAACGGAATTTAGAAAGATTTCTTGAAGATGCTAAAATGATAAAAGAGCAATTTTTAGACAAGTCTCTGACACCAAAAGCAGTCAAGAGATGGCAATGTAAGTTGGGCGAACTCTTGGTTGCACCAAACGTGCGGGACAAACTGACATATCAACTTCAAAAATTCCATACGTGGTACATGAAGGAGTCACGGTATGGTAGAGAAATGTTCGAGGCCAGATACAAGCATCGAGATTTCCTCCATGGGGATAGCTCTATTATATATTATTTGAGAAAATATATCGACTGTACCAGCAATATGCCCTCAACGTGTCTATCTTGAGTTGTTGGATTTTGTAAGTGTCATATATGTATAATTCACAATATACATTTATGTCCCATTGGATTGAATGTCTTAACTTATTCCTTATGTAGAATGGAGGTACAAAGATGCAGGACAGAGAGCATCTACCATGTGGGATTCATCGACCCACATCATGTAAACCTGACAATGATACAATCCGATCCAAAAGGAACCGAGGACTATGCATTGAAGTGTATTCTAGAGCTACAATTGAAGAAATACATACTTTTTTCCTACCACTTTGCGTATATGTTTCCCTTCATGAATGTTCTACTCTTTTTGAGCAATACATAGTTAGAAATTAGGATCAACAAACCTATGGTGACTTTTGTGCAGGTACACTAGATCCTCCTTGTCATCCAGCCAAACATTAGCAAGATCATTGTCTTTGACTCACAAAATAATCCAAAAGAAACCTACCAACACGTCATTGACTTGCTACAAAGGTAAAATCCGACCATTTCGTTATTGCTCTTGTAATATTTGATTTGATTGAATCTAAATCTACTTACGGTAATAATCACACAAATGCAGAGTGTATCTACGATACATCAAGAAGAGTGTTAGACACCGGCCATTTGGGGAAGAATAGATTATCCGACATGACTTTCCTTGTAGGAAGCAGGACCCGAGTAATAATTTATGTGGTTTTTATGTAATGGAATTCATGCACGGATTCAACGGAGATACGTCATACCAGGTGGTCGATGCTGAGGTATGCGACATACATCTTGATGACTAATTTTTAGGTGTAACACGTGTTCATAAGGATTGATTTCTTCAATTCTTGAAATTGTAGCTACTCGTGCTGTCTTAATATCGACTCTTGGCCATTGAAATCAACGCACTTCAAGAACAACTTGTCGGGTTCATCAATTATCAAGTCATCAGTCTAACCAGCGAGTTCCATGAATTTGACTCCTCTCTCTTGTTACCTTCATCCAACAAGAAAAAGCAAAGTTCAGAACCTTCGATTAGCAAGAAACCTTAAACTCTTTTTCATTGTTGTAATGAAACCTCACATGTATGCGGTGTATATATACTATTACAAGACTTGATGTTTTAGAAATGAAATTTATATGTGCTCGTGTATATATACTGCGATAAAACTTGACGTCTCGTAAATTAAATTTATATGTGTGTCTGTAAATATACCATATACTATTTCCGGCATCGGCCAAAATTTGAAAATGCCATGGTATTGGTGGCAACTGCCACATTTTGAAAAGGACGAAAAATACCTATCAGTGCCGGTTTGTTTTTACCAACTGGGACTGATAATGATTTTCAATACCAGTTCTATACCCAACATTATCAGTGCCGAGTAATCAATGTCGGTTCAAAACCCGTCACTGATGATAATTTAAACCGACACTGATGTGGATATCTGCAGTAGTGATTGAAGGTAGAATATCCTTGATTTGCTCCTTCATGTCCTGGAGTTCTCTTTTTAGGTAAAATAGTAGTACCTGCAGGCTCGAGCCAGCCATGTCAATGTACATTTAGGATCCAGTCACGAGATATATGTCATGGTTGGAATTGTTGAAGTACTTATGTGTAGTTGCATATGAGTTCTGGTTAATGGCTTATTCCAGTGGCTTTTGCACATTACATTGCCCTAATTGAATACATTCGTGCTCTTGCATGGTCTTGAGTACCTGAATTACCCATGCATACGTGTCTGGCACAGACCGGAGGAGTAGAAGTTAGTTAGATGTGTAGCGGCGAGTTGTGTGACTGTGAGATGGCCCTAGTTCACTTGGAGAGCCATGCACGCATGAGCAGTCAGCCAGGCTATCAACATGCCTGCAGAAGAAACGCCAGTGTCACATGCAAATGCATGCATTTACGTTACCGACCGGAGCTCGGTGCTCCGCGACCGGAGCTCGGTGCTCCGACGGTAACCGAAAATACGCGATAACCGCGGTTACCCGTCAAAAATTTAAAAAAATTCAGAGAAAATTCATTTAGCAAAATTTGAATTTTGGAAAAAAAATCGCGATTTTAGCTGTTCGGTAACCGCTCGGTTTTGATCGGTTACCGAGCGGTTTGGGTCGGTTACCGAGCGATTTTCTCGCAGTTTTGAATTGGTCGGTTACCGAGCGGTTTGGGTCGGTAACCGCTCAGTTTTCTAGATTTATCGAGCGGTTTTATCGAATTTCAGCGCAGTTCAACAAAAAACCTAAAAAAGGGCTCAACCTTGTAAAATCAATAACTAATTCATCTGAGCTTCAAATCAAGTGAAACAAATTTTGTTGGCTTCCTTGTAACATGATCTACATGATAAAAGTATTTATACTCATAAAAAAGTTCAAAATTTTCTGTGAGAAATTGTATTTGTTAAACCAAGTTAAATGCATAGTTTACTCTTTGCTAATCCAAAAATCATGAAACTAATTTTTTTAGTCTTCTTACATGATCCTATGTATTTTAAAAATACATGAACTCATGAATTAGTTATTGTAACATGCATGATTGTGTAAATGTGTTGCGACTAGATTAATTCATAACTGACCCATCGCACCTCAAAAATTAGTGAAACCACTTTCATTAGCTTATTTATACTATGATTTACGTAGAAAAAATAATAGTAGACATGAAAAAGTTAATTACAATGTTGTTTCTTAACATATTCACTTTATACTTGTGAACTTTGTAAAAATCATAGAGAATTTAATAAAACTCTAAATAAAGTGAAATTAATTTTAAAGATTCTCTTAAAATACGTTTTATACAAGAAAAATATGTGTTTGCATGTTACACTTTTCCTTAATATGAGTTAATAACTGAGCCGCACGCTTCAATTTTTTTCATTTTTTTCAAACTTTCTCCTTATAGAATATGATGCAAACGACATTATTTTTGAAAAAAAAAATCGCAGGTCTTAGAATGGTGTCTAGTTTTTTTAAAGATTTTTTTATTTTTTTATTCTTTTATTTTTTCGAATTTTTTAAATTTAAATTTTGGTTACCGTTTGATTTCTGACTGAACCGAGAAGATCGGTAACCGACTGTTTTTTAACCCTGGCTCTGGCTGCGCCTGCACTTGCAGCAAAGCTAAGAGACGTACGTGTGAGCCCGCCAAGTCTCGGGGGACGTGCATGGCATCGCATGCATGCACGTGACACCTCGATCATATTGTTGCCGCCAGCTGGATGGCCGGATGGCCCCAACCATAGAATTGAAGTATACTCATAGCAATAGAATATGCGCGGTCCCTGCGGAATATTCAGCCGCGCCGACATATATACCTGCACACAATATATTCTCCATACCAAAACTTGTGCGGTACGGTTTGACACGGTGCAGTCTCCCCGTCTTATTATATTATTCCATACGACACTAAAATCATAACTATACAAAAATACTTCAGATGTAAATCTAGTGCTATCAATTTTGCATAACACAATTTATAAATTAGAATGCTAGTTGTTGATCAAAGAGTGCGAAATTGAATCATTAAATGTGTGTAAGTGCTATCATTTTTGCATAACAAAATTTATAAATTAGTAGGCTAGTTGTTGATCAAAGAATATGAAATGTGAATCTTTAAATGTGTGTGTGGCTTACAAAGGGAAACGGAAGGAGTACTATAATTACCCTAGCTAGAGCTTCTTTTCGGTTGATTCCTTAAGTTTAAATAGTACCAGGAGGTGTTTCTATGCCAGCTATTCCTTTTGTGTCCATATGTACAGTACTACCTAGTAGTTAAACAATCATATGTAGCTACAAAGCCCTCGCTATAGACTCAAGGACAACAGCTCTTTACAGCAACTATCTAGTTCTTCTGAGGACACTAGCTTTCGGTTTAGGTCGCTTGCTATGTTGAGTTGCACATGCATGCAAAAATGGATTTCAGATTAATCATACACGCCGTGTAAGCAGCATAAATTCAGCCTTATTAGTTTTGTCATTACGTAAAACTACTAATATGATTCGATTTTTATGTTTCTTTTTCCTTTTTTGACATTAAATGTGTGTAAGTGCTATCATTTTTGCATAACAAAATTTATAAATTAGTGGGCTAATTGTTGATCAAAGAATATGAAATGTGAATCTTTAAATGTGTGTGGCTTACAAAGGGAAAACGGAAGGAGTACTATAATTACCCTAGCTAGTGCTTCTTTTCAGATGATTCCTTAAGTTTAAATAGTACCAGGAGCTGTTTCTATGCCAGCTATTCCTTTTACAGCCATATATACAGTACTACGTGGTAGTTAAACAATCATATGTAGCTACAAAGCCCTAGCTATAGACTCAAGGACAACAGCTCTTTACAGCAACTATCTAGTTCTTCTGAGGACACTAGCTTTCGGTTTTGGTCGCTTTGCTATGTTGAGTTGCACATGCATGCAAAAATGGATTTCAGATTAATCATACACGCCATGTAAGCAGCATAAAGTCAGCCTTATTAGTTTTGATTCATTACGTAAAACTACTAATATGATTCGATTTTTATGTTTCTTTTTCCTTTTTTGACAGGATTCTTAGCGCCTTCGTCCTGTTAGCCGTAACCCCTAGCCATTCCAAACTCTTCTGCGGTTGTTTGAATATTTATCCTAAGGGCAAGCATAATTAATGTTCTGGATAACGACAAACTTAAATGGCGCATCAACTTTAGAATTCCATGTCTTACTTTGCAAAGGAAGAGCATGATTAATAATAAACCAATATATCTAGAAATATAATCGATAAATGATAGTCCAACTCTGGCCAAGCTGGAGAGGTATTAGCATTAGTTACATTTCGGTCAACCGCCGACACATTTTATTCTTTCTTAGGATTTGATCCCATGATTATGACAAAGTCATTTTGAAGAAGTGGCAACATAGATGGAATGGATTGTTCAATCATTCTTCGCAATTTGGAGTTTATATATAGCCACATAGATGTCAGTTAAGAGCGCTTTTGCAAGGTATAACAGACATGTTACAGTTAGTGAGCACTACTGCTGATATTTTACTTGTGGTCCTCCTCATATCTCTTCAAGACTACTTGCATGCAAAAGGGAGGACAGTTTAGAACGTGTTCAACGTCATTTCATTTCATTTATACATTCTTAAGTTCTGGAGCACTTTTTACCCACCATCTCACTACTACAAAAACTATTTTTAGAGGCAATTCGTAACATGTTTTCACAGGCGTAGATGAGAAGACTAAGAAAACACGCGCACACGCTTGCCTCACTGTGGCTATGGCTAGAGCGGGGGCATGGGCACGAGCACGTCACCTGTGTGAATGGTCCACCGAAATCAATGGGAAAACATATATATATATATATATATATATATATATATATATATATATATATATATATATATATATATATATGGAAATTGTGTCGGTTAAAAATCCAATTGTGACACACGTAGTCTACTCCATGCCATCTCACTAGTGTGCACCAATGAACGGGAGAGAAGGTCTTCAGAACCCATCAATCTTGGGATCCTGCACTGGTAGAGGGCAATAAGGTTTTTGGGAAGCGCTTGTCACGACTTCTCATGATCTGCTTCCTCTACATCATCATGGTCTGCTTCCTCTACATCATCTTCATCATCTTCTATTGCATCGCCATCACAGGGAATCTGCATCTCACACTGTTGTCGGGTGCGTATACTGCGATCCATTATATATATTACAGACCTTATCGGCGCTTGTCATAGCTTGTCGAAATCCTTCTCGGAAAGCTAGTCAGATCTCATTGGAGCTTATCAGAGCTAGTTGTTTGTATTTATTCATGTTCATGATCTATATAGGAATTGAATTAAATTAAATTTGAAAGTGCTATTTTCGGAACATTCCAAAAACCTTAATGTAGGCATTTTGATTTAACAATAGCTGGTTTTGCTGGCGCACTGAGGCCGGACAAGTTTTCTGATGTACACTTTAAGAGATGTTAGGTCAAAGCCACTCTGTGGCTTACGGCTATGAACTGCTACTAGTTGCATCTGGCAGGCCTACATGAACTATTTCCTCTGAGGAGGAGAAAAAGTTTGAGGAAGCCAACACGCTCTTTGTAGGATAAGTTCTTAGTGCTCTTGATGATCATCTCTGTGATGTGTACATGCACATAAATGACACAAAAGAGTTGTGAGATGTACTAAATGCAAAATTTGATACTTCAAATGCAGGTAGTGAACTATATGTTATGAAGCAGTATCATGACTATAAGATGGTTGATAATCAATCGGTAGTCGATCATGATCAAGAGATTTAGTGCATGGTAACGGAACTTGAACTCCTAAAGTGTGTATTACCCAACAAGTTTGTGGCTGGGGGCATCATTGCCAAATTGCCTCCCTCATGGAGAAATTTTGCCACTGCTATAAATCACAAGAGACAAGAAATCTCAGTTGAGAGTCTGATCATGTCTCTTGATGTTGAGGAGAAAGCTTAGGCTAAGGATGTGCATAACAAAGTAGGCGATGGATAATCTAGCACAAATATGGTGCACCAGTCCTTTAATGACTAGTTCAAAGGAAAAAACAACAATGCCAAACAAACCACCAACTTCAAGAAGAATAAGATGAACAAAGATAATAAACCTTGTTTCATGTGCGGCGAGTTTGCCATTGTGCTAAAGATTGCCAACCCCGCAAAGAGAATAAGGTTGATCATGGAAAGAACACAAAGTCTGTCAACATGACCATTGGCAACACTAGAGATTGAGCTAATAGGTATGGTAATGTACCTATTGTTCTTTCAGTGAATTAGTCTACCAGTTGATGGATTGATACTAAGGCTAATGTATACATGTGTGCTAACATTTTAATATTCTTTTCTTATCAGTTTGCTCACGATTCTTCCGTCTTAATGGGGAATGAGTCACATACTTCTTTTCATGGTGTTGGCATGGTAGATATGAAGTTTACTTTGGAAAAGATTGTGTAGCTAAGGAACATGCAGCATGTCCCTCCAATAAACAAGAATCTATTAGCAGTTCCCTTCTCTGTAGAGATGGGTTTAATGTGGTATTTGAGTCTAATAAAATAGTCATGTCCAAACATGAACTTTTTATTGGTAAAGGCTATGAGTGTGGAGACTTATTCCACTTTTCCCTTTCTGATTTTTGGAATAAATCTATGAACCATATTTTTGGCAATGTTTATAGAGATGAGGCTAGTGTTTGGCCTCAAAGTTATGTCACATAAATTTCGGTTGTATGTCTCGGCTTTCCAGCTTGAAATTAATTCCAATTTTTTCCACTGTCAAAGGTTCTAAGGGCCAAAGTTGTGTGCAATCTAAGCACCCTCATAAGCCTCGGTAGCAGAGGAGAGAAATTTGGCACCATTAGAACTCATACATTCAGATCTGTACAAAATGAAATGAGTGTTGACGAAGGGTGGAAAAAATGTTTCATGACTTTAATTGATGATGCGTCTAGATTTTATTATGTGTATTTGTTGAAATCTAAAGTTGAGGCATTATACTTCTTTAAAATCTATAAGGTAAAAGTTGAAAATTAATTGGAAAGAAAATAAAAAGACTTAGGTCGGATCGTGGTGGAGAGTATTTGTTTAGTGATTTTAACTTATTCTATATGGAACATGGAATTTTTCTTGAGAGAATGCCTCCCTATTCGCCCCAATCAAACAGTGTAGTCAAAAGGAAAAACCGCACCCTGACTGACTTCGTTAATGCCATATTGGACTCTATAGGATTATCTAAGGTATGGTGCAGGGAGGCCTTATTGACTTCGTATCATGTTCTAAATAGAGTTCTTACTAAGAATAAGGAGAAACCCCTATATGAAGAATGGGAAGAGAGAAAATCATCACTTTCTTATTTGCGCACTTGTGGATGCTTGGCAAAAGTCAATGTACCAATAACTAAAAAGCGCTAGCTAGGATCTAAAACAGTGGATTGGATCATAGATCCTAGAGATGCTACTTTCTTTGAGAATATTTTCCCATGAAGGATATACATAACACTTCTACTACCACAAAAACAGCGAAAGCAAATGGTGTATCACAGACGGTTTCTTAGGCCGTCACTGAAAAAGTACCCAGAGATGCTTGTTAAAACAGACGTGTCCATAAAATGACCAGCCATCTCGATGTGCCAAAAGTCAAAGACAGTCTTTTGATACAAACTATCTGTAATAAGACACAGATGAACATTAAGGAAAAACCATATGTGATGTGTCAGAAGATATAGACGAACATTAAGAAAAATTGTATGTGATGTGTCATGACACACAGACGAACATTAAAAAAATCCATCTCTGATGTGTCATAAGACACAAACGGACATTAAGAAAAACCGTTTGTGATGTGTCATAAAACACAGACGAATATTAAGAAAAATCATCTGTGATGTGCAAACATAGATGGGCATTAAGAAAAAAAGTTTGTATCTGTAGGATAATTATTTTATGAATTTCCAAATAGCATCAAATAAAGAAAATTATTATATAATAATTGTAGCTCTCAGTGTGATCTACAACTTTCTAGTTTATAAAATTTTAATTTGAATACCCAAATAATTGTGCAAAGCTTCGGACAAAAATGGTCAAAAGGATAAAATATCCTATTGCTATAAGCAATAATGCATAGGTGAGATGGTCAAGGAAGCTACGCGCAAGATCGGATGTCATAGGTTCGATAACCACAAACCACACTCACACGTATTTCATGTGAAAAATCACATGACTTGTGTGATAGCATGGCACGGGTCGCGTGATTAATGACAATTTGGCTTGGGTGCGAAAAGTTTTTTTAATTTATCCTACATCCAAAATCCTATTTTTTTGAAAATAGTATGACAAACGGACAATAACAAAAACCGTCTATGTGTAGATATATTACAGACAAGGTGTTACCCATCTATGTGTAGCCACGTCCAAAATACCATTTTTTTTAAAAAAAAATAGTATCACAAATGGACACTAAGAAAATTTGTCTGTGATATGTTATAAGTAACAGAGGGACATTAACAAAAACTGTCTATGTGTAGCTATATTACAGACGGAGTGTTACCCGACTGTGACAAGCTCGATATCACGACACTTCTGCATAGACGGAAATTAAACCCGTATGTGAAAGGGTTTAACAATCATTTGTGATAGCCCCCTTCTAAGGTAGTCAAATCTCTGAGATAATTTCTAAACCTATCACATCACTTAAGTATTCTGAACAAATACATGAGCTAGTTCCTAAGGAGGATGACACTAAGGCTCCAAGGAGGAGTAAGAGACAAAGGACAATAGAATCTTTTGGTGATGATTTCACTATATACCTTATGTATTTCATTCTCAAGTCTATTTCAGAAGCATATGCATCTTTAGATGCAGATTACTGTAATGAGACAGTTTTAGCGAGATGGATTCCATTCTCACCAACGGGACTTGGGAAATCACAAATCGACCTTATGGTTATAAATTTGTGGGTTGTAAGTGGGTATTAAAAAAGAAGCTTAGGCATGATGGTACTATCAAAAAGTATAAGGCTCGACTTGTGGCCAAGGGTTATACCCAAAAATAGATGAAGATTTCTTTGATACTTATTCACCTGTCGTAGACTAACCACGATAAGAGTATTACTTTCCTTGGCTGCCTCACATGGTCTTCTCGTTCATCAAATAGATGTTAAGACAACTTTTCTTAATGAAGAGTTGGATGATAAATTTATATGGATTAGCCTGATGGGTTTGTAGTAGAATGTCATGAGGACAAGCTATGCAAACTATTAAAATCTTTGTATGGCCTCAAACAAGCTCCTAAGCAATGGTATGTGAAGATTTATCTAGCCCCTAAGTGTGATTTTGGTAATTAATGATAATACCTATAGACAAACAATTATGTTGAGAATTGTTAGTAGGTTATTCTATAGGTGATTCATGGAGGATTGAGCATGGATTGATTCATTGAGGAATGTCATGTGATCAAGAGAGATGTATCAAGATGAATAAGCTCTAGGTCACTACTACAGAACTGGGCTTATATGCCGGCCTATCACTGTTGGTTCCTCAGGGGCCAGCAGTGATGGGGCATCACTGCGGGTTCATAAGTCGCGCAAAAAGAATCAGCTATTATAGCTTATGAACTAGCAGTGATAAGGGTCATCACTACCGGCTGATGGATTGAGCCGACAATGATACCCAACACCCTCATCACTGCCGGCTTAATCCACTAACCGGTAGTGATATATGTACATCACTGCCGGCGGATTATATGAGCCGACACTGATGTCCTCCTCTTCCCCACCTTCTTCTATCTCGAGCTAACAAAGCCATTTCAGAACTCTCCCTCACAAAATCTCCTATGGCAACAACCACTTCATCCCTTCTCCCGCATTGATTCCCCCACCACTCAAGCTCAATTTTGGTCAATAAGGAGGTCTAGATGAGCTCTCTCTAGCTATCCAAACAAAATCCCTTCTTTCCTCTTCATTTGCTCATTTGCCTTTCCTTTAATTTTTAGGGCAAGTGAACTCTGGATTTTTTCCCAACAGCAAAAAAGCTTCTAGCAAGAACCTCTTGAGCTCAAGTAAGTTGAAATCCCCAAGGTTAATCCTATATTTAGCATTTTAACTCAAAATGTTACCTGAAAAACCAAAGTTGATCTTATCCCTATAGAGACCTAGCCAAATCTTCAAAGTTGATCCTAATGAACCATAAGAATAAATTTAAAAGTCTAAAATATAGAAACTTTAGGTATGAGCATATTTATTTTTGATTTTTAATGAATTAGAAAAATTAGCCATGATATTTAGGTATGTAGCAAGATCCAGTTATATTTTTTATATTTTATTTAATTAGCAACCTCCACTATAGAAACTTTAGGTATAAGCACATTTATTTTTCATTTTTCATGGGTTGAATAATAAAGAAAAATTCTAGGGATGGCACTAACAAGTACTCATCTAAAGCAGATGCGAAAGCATACAAAAGGCGAATCCTCCAACCCGGGCCAATTGCCGGTAGGAGATGGTAAGTTAATTTATTTATTGTTGATCACAAAATCTTGTAGATATTTTAAATTTGCATTTACAATAATGATGTAATTGTATATGGATAGAAGATGGATGTACAATGCGAGCCGTGTGAGCGCAGAGTACAAGAATGGCGTGGAGGGTTTTCTGGTAGCAGCCACGACGCACAAGTAAAATACACAGTCTCAATACATGTGTTGTCCATGCGTCGATTGTGAGAATAAGAAGCAATTCTCCACCACCCAGCAGATACATTCCCACTTGATGCCAATGAGCTTTATGCCTGGCTATACGTGTTGGACCAAACACGGTGAAGCTGAGATCGTACAGGAAGGGCAATACATTAGAAGAGAAGACAAAGACATATGCACCGATATACCAGTCGATGAATACATCGGTATGCCGTCTGCCGGAGATACATTGGCCGATGATGATCTGTAGGAGATGTTGGCTGACACCAACATCGATAATCTAGAGTAGATGTTGCGTGATGGGGAGGGGAACTTCACCAATGAAAGAGAGTTCAAAAGTTCTAGCGTATAGTAGAGGACTTTAAAACACCATTGTTCCCAGTCTGGGAGAAGCAGCACACAAAGTTGCATACCGTGCTTTCACTACGCCAATTGAAGGCATGCAACGGGTGGTCTAAACAAGCTTCACAGAGTTGTTATTGTTCTTGAAGAACTTGCTTCCAAAGGAAAATGGGCTGCAAGAAAACACGTACCAGGCCAAGCAGGTTGTGTGCCCATTGGGGTTGAAAGTACAAAAAATACATGCATGTCCAAACGATTGCATGTTGTATCGCAGAGAGCATGCAGACTTGCAAGCGTGTCTTGTCAGTGGTGTAGCACGGTACAAGCATGACAGTGATGATATCAATGATGAAGGAAAGAAGAAAAGGTGTCTCGTGAAGGTGATGTGGTATTTTCCTACCAACTAGGCTCACTAGTGACGGTATTCACAAATACTTGGCTCAGTTTCGGTTACATGATGCCTAAATTTAAGTTTTGGTTAGCATCTGGTACATGAGATTGTTGTTTGATGTACATGCAATCCACAATGTTGTGTATTGTAGTGTCCAAATATTCTAAATATTGCTGTTTTTTGCAAATTATATTTATGGGTTTTGTTTTCTATATTGCTTACAAACTTTATTATAGTGACATATGAATCAAATAAAGGGCATGACAAAAGTGATGCTTGATGTGTTTATGTTAGCAGCCAAGCTCTTGGGATGTGTGAGGTTACATGATGTTTAATTTAAGTTAAAGAAAAGTGTTTAATTTAAGTTAGAGAAAAGTGTTCAATTTAAGAGAAAAGTGTTTACTGCTTACTACATGTGAGCTGCGAAGAATCTAAAACTAGAATTGGCATTAGAATGCCTATGAAACAATGAAAAGTGCATACAAGTAGCAATTGTGTGTAGAATGCCTATATAGTAATATGTGCATAGCATGATGCTATATTTTTTTCTCTTATTTTCTCTCACCCCAGCAGCACTAGAATAAAAACTATTGTACATTTCTGCTCAAATTTGATATAAGGGGTGGCGGCTATGAACACAAATGTGTGTTCTGAAAATGGTACCAAAACTTCAAGGGCGAGAACTCAATCTTCTAGGCCGAAATTGGCCTAGAAAATTTTCCAAACCCGAGAAAGTGGAGGAGAAACGAATGTAACTTTTTCTGTAGATATCCATAGAGTACAAAAATGTCAAAATTGGAGTCTGTATGCAAAAGTTTTGCCCGTTTTACTGAAGGCACTCCAAGTCACAACACAAAATGCGATTGTTTGCATGAGATATTCATAAATTTATAAAATATTAATTGAAATTTGGATGAAGAAAATTTTTATATGTAAATTATAACCCTCGACGAAATTTGGCAAAATGAATCATTAGTGACAAGTCATGGTTCTGACCCATCACTAATGACCTTTAGCAAAGAAGGTTAATAGGATAAAATATCTTATTTCTATCATACTACGTGAAAGGTGAGGTGGTAACGGGGGTTCACACGTGAGGGGAGGTCACAGGTTCGATTCCCATGGAATGCAAAGACTGAAAATACTGTGAAAAAGTAGCATGGCTTGTGGACCATATGCGATGTGCTTGCTTTGGGATGGCTCTGGTGAAAATAAATATTTTTTTGACTTTTTTGTGTCCAAAAAATGCAAAAAGTGTTCATCGGTCATTAGTGATGGGTCAATATTATGACCCGTCACTAATATTCAGTCATTAGTGACGGGTAACGATTACGACCCATCACTAATAACCATACATTAGTGATGGGCCACTGTTACGACCCATAATTATTGACCTCCTTTGTGACGAGTCATAACCAGTCACTAATGACCTTTCATTAGTGACGCGTTCTGGGTGATGGGTGTGGGACTCATCACTAATGGCGGTTATCACACATCACTAATGGCCTTTTTTCACATAGTGAACCTAGCGGATCAATTTATAAAGGGACTATCACGGAATGTGATAGATAATGCATCGATGGAGATGGGTTTGAGACTTATGTGAGTTATACCATAGTGACAACCCAACCTATATTATCAGAGATCCCGTGAATTAGGACATGGAAAGAACAAGTTATGGGTTAACTAAAGTAGAGTACAACACAACCCACTAGAGTGAAGATGTAATACTCTCGAAATCTGCAAGGTAGGTTGGCTATTGCCTTAATCTATTCTATTGGCTTTAAGGGGTAGACTACTGGTAATCAAGTATCAGTTATGACTTTAAGTGAAACTTGTTTGCACAGAACTTATAATTCAAGGTATAGTTCATTGTCCAAGATGTGAATGAGTGTAGCTTAATGCTGTAGGTGGATGTTCAACCCTAACATGTCTATATCGAAACACTAGTATATCAAACTATATTGAGAAAAATCAAATCTCTGTGGGACTTTGAGATCTGGTGGTGGATTGTTACATATATGGGCTTAGCCCAATATATTTTGAACTCCAAATAAATCTCAAAGACCCAACTAAATGGAGGTGAAGTGTATCTTTTAGTCTCACCTTACTAGTGGAGGTGAAGGGAGACCAACTTATAAGAAATTGTTTCCTCCACCTACTTAGCATGTATGGATAAGAGGACTAGTAGAACACACATGCGCACTTAGTCGCCTCACCGGGCCAAGGCCATGGCTAGGGTGGGGACAAAGGGTGTGGGCGCAAGGTACCTACGTGAATGGTATGCCGAAATTGGGTCCAGTAGATTGCACAGGTGCGGCCTCCTTTTGATAGCAATTTTATTCTTTTTGCTACATAGGCAAAAATATACATATATATATGGAAATCATGTCGGTTAAGAAATCGATCATGGCACGTAATTGAGTCCGATTGTGCGACGTCTCAACCGCCCAATATTCTCTCTCTCTATATATACATATACACACATACACACACACACACATATAGATATGTGTGTGTGTATCTGCCAGCCACCGCCACAAAGAAAATACACAATTAGGGTTTTTTCCTCTCTCTCTCTGCTATGCCACCACATGTAGTCTACTCCATCCTACTGCGCCAACATGCACCAACGAATGGGCGAGTAGTTCTACAGAACCCGTCGCTCTTGGGATCCTACACTAGGAGTGGATGAAGAAGGTTTTTGGGAAGAGCTCATCACGACTGCTCACGATCTGCTTCTTCTACGTCATCTTCGTCGTCTTCTGCTGCATTTCCATTACGGGGGCCTCTGCATCTTACACTGCAATCGGTTACGTACATTGCAATCCATTATATATATTAGATACCTTATTAGGGCTTGTCATAGCTTGTCGAAATCCTTCACGGAAAGCTAGTAGGATCTAGTCGGGGCTCATCGGAGCTTGTCGGGGAGCTTGTCAGAGCTAGTTGTGTGCATATGTTCCTGTTCATGTCATATTGAGGAATTGAAGTAAATTAAATCAGAAAATGCTATTTTCCAACATTTAGTACTATGCTATAAATAGCAAAGGATTAGTGGATGGGTGATTAGCTCACATCAACCACACTAGTTGTCCACCACAATTACTTTATTTCAGGACCTAAACAACACTAATTACTATTCCTTCTCTAAGCTAGCCTTGCACCATGCTCTTTTCTAAACTCAGCAAAGTAGCCCTCCTCCTGGTCCCCATGATCCTTTTCTCCTCTAACCAGATCATGTGCTCTCAAGGAAAAGCCCCACTACTACAGAACTGACCATAGATGGCAGCTCATCACTGCCGGTTGTGCAAGAACCGACAATGCAAATGCATCACTACCAGTTCTTAATCTCCTGCGTTCTAACAATGATGGAGCCACTAAGAACTGGCACTGATACCAACTATATAGTCGGTATCAGTGCCGGCTCTAGCCACGAACTGCCACTGATGATTGCTACAATAGACTAAACCCAAAATTTTCATTGGATCTGATTTTTTGTTCGCGGCTCGCATCCATTAGCGTGAAATTCCTAACTCCCAACCGTTCCACACCTATCCTCTCCCTCTTACACGTTCCCCACCTACCGCACCCTTATCCTCTCCCTGTTCTTTCTCCTCCACTCACACCCAATCTCGTTGAGGAGAAAGGAAAGCCAGATAGATGAGGGCAAGAGAGAAGGGTGTCCGAGGGTAGAGAAGGACGAGGATGATGTGGAGGATGACCAGCTCGCCTCCATGTGATTCGATTTTGATTTGCTTCTGATCCGGTTTGGCTCTTCTCCTCCTCCTGTAGATCTACCAGAGCCAGTGTCTATGGCAGCGGAGGAGGAGGAGTGGGGGAAGAGAGTCTCCCTGATGGTGTTGCTGGAGTAGAGGGAGTTGGAGCAAAGCACCGGTGCCAGCACCAAGACAATGTGTGAGGAGGATTTCCCAGTTGCGGATGCACTACTGGAGGTCGAAGACAATGCAGAGCTGGAGGCGACGGGGAAAGGGGTGGTCGCTGGTTGCTACTGTGTGTGCATGGCACGGGCCAAGGGCGCAACCTTCATACCGTGCGACCACACCTTCTGCACCCCATGTGTCTGCGAGCTCCTCTCCAGCCATGGCCGCTGCCTGCTCTACACCTACAAGTCCTCAAACTTCTTGATCCACATCCTCTGTAGCTTCCTCAGTCATCCTTTAATTCTAGAGTCAGGGGTTGATGATCCCTTGTCCCTTGACACCCTCCACCTAGATCCAGTTGGCTCTACTAGCTAGATCTATAAGAAGGTGGTTACAACGCAAACAAGAACACCTGGTGTGACAGCCCAAAGTTTGTAAGCACATAATTGAGCATTCCTAAGCATCATTAACCTCATAATTTAAGTGTTGAGCATGTAATTAATTCAATTAAAGCCTACCCAAAATGGTTAAGTTGAATAATAATTGATGTCTTGTGAAGCAACTCACAATATTGCTATACAACATATGGTTGGAAACAATTTTATAAATTAGACCATGATAAGTGAGGAATATTAGTAATTTTTCCTAAATTTTTGGGAGTTATTATGAAGGCATAAAAATTACAAAAAATTAGAAAAGGGTGCATGTTTGAAGAATTTTAGTTCAAATTTGGCTCAAGATTTTTGGGTTGAACAAGTTAAAATGGGTTGGACAAGAATTATAGTTTCACAGAAAATTTGTTCAACAAATTTTGGACCATGAAAAGATCTCCAAATGGATTAGAAAGTAGGGATATCTTTTTCACCTGAACGGTTATTGTTCATCACCCATCCCTCCTCTCTGCTCTCTGGTCGGCCGCCATTGTGGACTTTGGTGGCCACTGGCCACCCACTGACACACGTCGTCAACACCAAATTCCTTGACCCTGAGCACATGGCCACTGGCCTTATCCCTCTTCCCCAGACCGCTCGTCTCTCCCTCTCCCTCATTCTTCTCACGCGTGCCCAGAGTAAAGCCGAGCTGAGCACCGCTGGCCAAGTTTCCATGCCCGAGCTCGAGCTCCATCTGACTGGGCCTGAGCTCCGTGGAACCTCCCCCGAGCTTTCCCCTCTGGATTCACCACCGGATGACGCGCTATCCCTTATCTTCCTCGGCTCCGACACATCCATTCCACCCCTCTCTGTCATGCCACCGTGCCACTGCTCTCCAGCCCAACCGACTGCATGGTGAGCTTCCCTGTTCCCCACTGAGTCTTTAGCACACACTTCTTTTCCTTTTGCCAACGCCGGTGCGGGTCTCCGCGTGAGCCGTCTGCCACCACCGCCTCAGCGCATGTCACCGGTCGAGCCACAGCCAGGCTCATCGGCAAATAGCCACACCGTTGAGTCCGCTAGGGCACGTAGCAGCTGTAGGTACCCTCGGACAGGCCATGTGGGCTGTCGTTTGCCACCGGCACGCTTGGACCGAGCAGCCGCCGTGTCACCATCGTTGTGCGCCACCGTCGGCCGTTCTCCGGCCATCGCCGTTGATCGCATGTGCCACTGGTGTGTTCCCCTTGTCATGCTAGTGCCGCCTCTGCCCTCTACTGGCTGAGCCATGCCGTCGCTCGCCGCCGGCGAGGCCGCCCGTGCCGCCCGGCGCTGTGTAGCTGTGGCGCGCGTCGATTTTGACCCGTGGTCAAAACGCCGAGCTAGCTATCAGCGACTGAGGCTAGCTCCCCAGCGGTGCAAAAAGGTTAGGGCCATTTAATTATCAGGTTAATTCGGAAATAGCAAAATTGATTTATTGATCAAGTGTCAAATTAGCTAGAACTTGAAAAATACATAGGAAATTGTATGTTGCTCCAAAAATTGTGAAACCAATTTTATTGGGTTTGTATGAGCATAATGTACATGTTAAAAATACTAGGAGCTATGAAATATGAACTGGAATTTCATTTTGTTAATAAAATAGGTTGTTAATTAATCCAAGAAATATTAAATGTTTGTCAATAATCAGAAATAAGAAAACCTTGAGGCTTTAAACTCATGGCATGATGCATTGCACTATTTTCGTACATTGTGGAGTATCTTTCATTGTTTGTCATTCATACTCATCATTGCATGCGTTCTTTAGTAGTGAACAAATGATCGAAGTGTGACGCGGGCACGATCAAGGACAACGTCGAACTACTGGAGTTTTACGAGTGTTGTGTGGGTAGCATCAGGGAGGCATCAGATCTGCAAGGCAAGCATCTAAACATATTGCACCCTTTGGTTCAAATTGAATGGAGTTTAATTTGATAAATTATGCTCTATGTATATTGCATATTCAGTGAGTCGGTGTCGGGTTTGTATGGGTAGAACCTAAGATGATTGCATTACCTCTACCTTGAGTTGTTGTTCATCCATATCCTTGTAGCCTTATGTAATTGGTGTCTAGTTTCAAAGGTTAATCGAAATCCTTAGCACTGCTTAGGTCCTCAGTAGAAGTCGAGCAATGGTGCATCCGTTGTTCGTGAGGCTTACTTACTGTTTACAATAATGGTTATGAGGTTAAGATGGATGTCTTGTGATGATGAGTGGTGTTAGGGGTGTTTCTCCTGCCCGGATGTGGAGTTCCCCTGGGTAGGTCGGGAGAGGAGCCCAGACACTATAGATCGCTTGCGTCGTTTAAGTATCGATGGCTGTTACAGTTGGCTCCAGCACTTTCTGTACTAACCACATGCTGATCTAATGGTTAGATAAGCTGATTATCATACACCATGCTGACACTTGCCTTGCAGCTCTATGACGCGTAAGAGAAAAAGAATGAGGAGAAGCAAGATATCAGGGAGCCAGAGCATGGCCACGACTTGCTTGCGATAACCCCGGTGCCATAAGGGCATGTGCTAGTGGTGGTATTGGATATGAGAAAAGTTATCACGAGTACCCCCTTGTGTGTACTCTAGCGAGGAGCACAAGCCGAATGGTCGTCGTATCGTGTGGGCAAAGATATACTCCCTGCATGGTGTAAGAACAATTTGAATTACCGTGCTCTCGGTTATGAGCATGCTTATGTCCATTTGCAACAGTCGTAGAGTTATGAATGTGGTTTTGGTGTGGTATGTGGTTGAGATGGCTATGTTTATAGATATGTTAATTACTATTCCAGTTACACATAGATTCATGTTTATGTTGAGGTTTACAGGTTGGAAAGGTATAGTTGGTTAAGAATAGATACTCACACATATGTGTCTAGGTTGTGGTCGCATGTTATTTTACTTAACCTTGTGGTCTTTTTCTTGCTAGCAGCTTAATGCATAATCTTTGGAGTTGGGTTAACTATATGTACCCTATATGGATTAAGTCTTGCGAGTACATTCGTACTCATATTGCTCTTTCAGGTTCTGCAGGTGAGGATGAGTTGATCTTTGGCTACTTCATGTCCGCCGATATTGGTGGCGAGAATGAGTAGTACAAACTACTTGAGTGATAGTGTTTTGGGGTGGTGCCTCATGACAAATGGCTCCACCATTCTTTTGTTGTTAATAGTTTTTGTTTTCGCTGCGTAGTTTCTCTAATCTTTCGTTGGAAATTGTTGAAAATGATTATCCTCTAAAGGCTTGTAATATAATGTTAATTACGCACTCTTTCTTAAGCTTGTTGTGATGCTATATATTGGTAAGGCATGTGTTCCGATCTTGGGTACAAAACATGTGCAGGGACTACCAGGATGGTATTCTAGTTAATCATGGAGATTGTGATTATGAGTAATGATCCTCCTGATGATTAATTAGAATACTGTTTGGGCGGTTCCTGCAGTTCAAGTTCTATTTCGATGTTTTTTCGATGGCATGGTACTAGCTTTTGATTGCTCTGTTGGATGACTAATTTCTTTGATTAGATTTCGAATTCAGTTGTTTGCAGCATGCTAAAATGGAGCTAATATGACTCGTAGTAATCATTGTGAAAATGTTTGTTCTCTGCATCTGATTTGCGTTTTTGATCATCGGATTTGGTATGGTTGTCCGATTTGTGTTTGTGTTCTGTGAGATAAATGTAATATTCACTTCTATGAGAAGATTGGAATGAAGGTGGCTCCAGCTCGATGCATCGAGCCGGCTCATTTATGGTAGATTTTTCCTTTTTTTAAAAAAATAGCAAAATTATCCGTTGGAGCCATGAACCTGTAGTAATGGGAACTTTCAATGCCGGTTCCAGAACCAGTATTTATAGTTACTGACTATCAGTACCGAGTAATCAGTGACGGTTCAATATCCACTACTGATAATGATTTTGAACCGCCACTAATGACATGCTCTATAGTAGTGCTATCATGATGATGTAAATAGGGCCTCAGTCTTCATTTGCTCAATAATACAGATGCGCCTCGTCATTTCGGGTAACATTTCTCATTTTCCGTTAGAAATTTGTGAATACATTTTGAGTCGGTGTTAGGAATACAACTAACGGTTACCGTTTTCTGTACATAGCTCACTGTACTACCAACATGGTCATTCCTCCAGGCACCGATAGAAATGTAGGAGAGAGATGTGGATCTCGTACAATGCACATCATGTGAGGCACGTGAAATGTAGGGCAAAGATAACATATCATTCATACTGACCCACGTTCAGTGCACCTAGCTACATGCGCTTACAGATAGCTAAGTACTACGGCTGGTAATTAAGTTAGCTAGTTTTACTGTTTACATTAATTGTAAAAGTAGTTTTAGTACAGGGTTACCCTTAAGCTTGTTTCTGTGCTTCACTCTTCCATTGTAACAAACGGTATCAAGCTACTTTCTCATAAGGAAAATAGCAAATTATGAATTTGTGGAAACAAATTATAACGATGAATTCAAATTAATAAGTGTACGTACAGGACTAACAAGAACTTTAAATTAATTAACACGAAATGATCAAACCCGAAAGAGGAAATCAAAAGATACAGGAAAACAGTAGATCAGAGAAGAAGATCGAGAGCTAAAACAACACAAGCTATAGCATAATACATACATGCAATAACAGTGGCGTGCCGGTTAATGCACACAAACTCAAAGCTTCCTCCAGGATCCATTGTTGTTGATGTAAGCATGCCCAATATATACTTGGCTTGTGACCCGGATTGAGCGGACAGATATCATCGACGTCAACCATGGTGCCTTAGTCACCATAGATCTTCGACGACAGAGACACTGCACTCCCGATCATTTCCTTAGGCAATCTACCACTGGACAAAGGCCTCCCTTGTGAAGCCACGAGATGGGGAAATAGAACGAAAACAAGTAGTAAGTTCACTCGTGCAAGTGTTGGTGTTCTTGTTAAGTGCCATTTCACACTTGCTCCTATAGGCTAGATGTATAGCTAGCACCTACATATAGAGGCTAGGTACTATTCTTAAGATTTGAAGCATTTAGCAGATTTTTCTTTGCCAACATATAGAATCATATTGTTATTTCATGAGATAATTAAGGGTTAAAGTATTTCTTGTTATATATATGACTAGTATAGTAATAAAAAAGACATTCACCACATACATATAGCTAAAAAAACGTATCAAGTAGCAGCTGCGTGTCAGTCCATGTGCATGCATCTTTGAACTTTTTGACCAACATACAGAATCTTACAATATACTTGATTTAATTATGTATTTGTCGGGAACATTTGGGATATTCGAAGTTGATGCTTGAACCTTGCCCATGTCTTTATTATTTATTGATCAGTTCCGGACCAATGGGGAAGGACACAACGACAGTTGCTCCAGAACTAACAATTAATAACTAATGCTTGGAGCGTACATACTTAACTAGCATAGCCGGCTGCCGGCTACCTCAAGTATGTTTGAAGTATTTCCAGGACATTGTATGTACACGCATGGCATCACCACAAGCCCTAGATCCAATTATATGCATATAGTCATGATTATTTTTCTTTCACAAATATGCATGTACTCTGGACGCTCTCATGCTAGGTTTAATGTTTAAAGAAAGTCAAACTGAATTAGTAAAGCAATGTAATCATACCAAAACTTGAACTGTACGATGGGGAAAATGGCATAATAATCTCTGGTTAATTCTAATATTAAAAACATGCATATAGCTGGAAAGATGAAAAAGTATGTGGTAGTATACTACATGATGGACAACTATATATGCCATCAGTATGTCCAGAAAAGAATCTTGCAATGCAGTTGGAAACTTGGAATCTCCTCCTGAGACGGGGGCTCAAGGTGAATCTTGGAGATTCTTCATACTGCTGATCGCAGCCATGGGATCGAGTTAATTAATTAGAGGCAATCCGTACTTTTCTTTGGACTTTACATTCCAGCTGCACCATCACATGCCACGCAATACGTATTATATGTAAGCTTCTTGAGCTCCGTGTCTGTTGCTTTTTTCCTTCATGCACCTTAAGTGCCACCGTTGGGCTCGCAAGTTGCGTGACTTAAAGAATTAAATAAGGTGATGGCGGCTCTAATGGCTCTTAGAGTGTTCTTAGAGCCGTCATTTGAAGCAGACAAAATCCGCAGGCTAAATGGCAAAAGCCCGTGGCTTGATGTTGGCGTTGGATGGAGTGCGTGCGTCCAACTGCAAAGGGAATATACGTATCGAGATGCATGGCTGCGCCAGCCGCCGGTTAGTTTCTTAGTACTACTAATAGTGGCGGCTAATCCCGTGCACGTGAAGGAACTTTTGCTTTGCACAGAGCATATTAGCTACATTAGTTTTTCTTAGAGTAGAACTTTGATCGGTTTGAAAAATAGCTTCGTGGCAGAGATCTGATTGCACATGAGCTTGAGATCCTGTTTTGATTCACTAACAAATGTAGTAGCAAATGCCTGCATGCTACTCCAATTGATGCGTGAAAGGAAAACAGATCAACACCAGAAAGGTAGGTAGAATGACATTTTTGTATAAGTGCTTGGAAACCTATTTTCTAAAACATAGTACTCCCTCCGATTGCAAATGTAGGTCGTTTTAGATCTATGCACAAGAATTAAGAAAGTAGATCAAATGACCTTGTTACCCTTTATTTATTCTGCATTAGAAAAGATAACGCATTCAATTGTGAGAGTGGTAGTATTTATTAAACAAGGGTAAGACGGGAACAAAAGAAAAAAAATACATAAAGTTTGAGAATGACTTATATTTAGAGAATAGTTGAGGAGACTAAAATGACTTACATTTGCAACCAGAGGAAGTAGTAAATTATATAAATAGCACATAACTTTCACATATTCCGCTAAATACATGTCATTTTACAATTTTGAGATTGCTTTTTCCTTTTTTTTTCCTTCTGTGTAGCGTCTTCCTAGGTCGATCGATCCTTGACCTAGCCAGCTAGCAACTCTGGTGCGTACATAGACAGCAGAGCACGTAGGCGACCTGCATGCATGCGCGCGCGCTCCGCCGTCACTTTGGAACTGAATGGATGCATGTGCATGACCTCGTGAAAGTATGGCGAATATTCCCGCTCGGAACTCTGCCTAGTTTTTGAACTTTAGCACTTATTCAGGGTAGATTCTCCAAGAGCAGACATTTCGTCTGGATTCATCGTGTAGGGCACCGCTGTGCAAAACGGCAATGCTAATTTTTACGTTCAGGTATAGGTATCACGAGGTGGCTTCATCTAATGTCTTGTTCTGTTTGAATCTGATTTCTGGCTGGCTTCAGCTGAAGACGGGGTAACAAAATTAACCTATTTTCTTTATGCACAAAGATGTGACGCGCTCGTGTTTCTTTGAATTTCTTTTGTCATTTCGACCTAAACATATTAATGGAAAGAAATCATATATAATCATGCAACTGCAGACTAGTTAAAGCTTATACGTACCTTTAGTACATAATCATGAAAAGCTCGCGTATTACTTAACAGCAAACTCCAGAATGTAACTGCATAAAATACACAGTCTACACCTGACAGTATTGCAAATAATATAAACGAGGGTAGTGGAGGTGGGGCATGCATGCATGTAAAATTAAAGTATTTGCGTTAACTTGCTTTCTCTCAGGTACTTTAGCTGAGATATATTGTCTTTAAGCATGTCCTTTTGTTCAGGGGACCAATTTAAAAGGACTTAAACTAGGGAATCAAACTTGAATATCCAAGAACATAAGCTAACCTTTCAGTTGTGTGGTTACAAAACTGGTCAAGCATGTAACGTACAGCCTGGTCAAAGTGGTCAAGCATGTGTACGCTAGTTTCTTGACACTATCTACGAAGCATGTAACATTTTGTCCTGTACTTTGTCTTGAGATGTAGATTTTCTGTTTTGTTTGTTTTACACAACTGTATAGCAATTGATTTTTTTTGTTAGAAGCAATTGGTCATTTTTAACTTAGCAACTGAAAACATTTTGTTAGAACCGTATATGGTTTTATTTAAGATTCTCCTTTATTCACTTCTTAGCAAAGAACACACTTAGTCTAGGTGATATCTTTTTTTGGATGAAGACTTATTCTAGGTAAGATACACACACTAAACACATATGTGCATGCATGATTTGATCATTGAAATATGCACAAGTTTGACAGTTAAACTGTGTACTACTATAATCAAGAAAATGACACAAATCGATCTCTCCAATGCTACGCACTATTATCCTCTGGAATATTTTACTAGTTACTTAGGGCATGAACACAAGCTCCAATGAACACCTTTGGCTATATTACCATTCCCTAGTATATAGAAAAAAAAGTAAGAACACTATATATAATGATATAGAGGTACTTACAATGGTGAATCTGAAAAATATTGTTGATATTTATATGACAAATCAAATACTTTGAGGTTTCGTAGTATAGTAGTTGAAGTTTTAAAAGTTTGAATACGCGGGGCACATCCATTTGGAGCAAAGCTAGGACACTTGTTAAGCTACACTATCTTTAATCATGACATAGAATCGTACATAATAAATGGTCAGATATAAAAATATTACTCTAAGGAGCCATACTGTTACTATCAGAATGATCTAGCTTCGACATTGACAATTAAAGTAGCTGTCAGGGCCTCAGAGCCATGCATGTATGTGTTTCATTTGCAAAGGAAATTAAGTACGAATATATCCTTTTTCAATGCATCTCTTTTTACAAGATTAGACAATGTTTTTTCTATGTGAACTATTTTATTCTCCCTCCATGTGCAAGACAGACTGTAATGACAACACATTTATTATTGTACATACTCTTCGGAGTACTATGCATCATTCTTAATTAGGTACATTTTGTTGATGCTTAGTTTTCAGTTTCCTATAAATAGGCATGAGCTTAGGAGGTTGCAGCCATCCAACAAGAGGTGATAGGTAACTTGAAGTAATCTCATCTTAGCTCTTTACTTGGCTAGTTTCAACCCATTCTCCTTGTGAAATGGCCCTTAACAAGTCTTCTAACAGCATGAGCAAAGTTGCTTTCTTCATAGTTCTACTTCTAGCCTCTCAAATTAAGTCATCTCATGGCACTCCTCTGATAATAAATAGAAGATACCTATTGCATTGGGCCACCTCTGCTGCCACTACTAAAGGGATGATCGAGGGCACAGTCACTCCTGTAGAAGGCGAAGGTTTTGCAGGAGCGGCAAACGATGTTCGTCCCTCAAACCCGGGCCACAGTCCGGGGATCGGCCATGCATTCACCAACAACAAAATTGGGAGGAAGCTGCTTATAGCCGGTCGATGATATGTGTAGTGCTTTGGAGAAGGTGACAGGCTTGCCTTCTTTGTTGTCCAGTCCTTGTTTCGTGGCTCTTTCATCCCATGTATTTTCATCTTACATATTCTCTTACAGTTTCTTGCTTAGTAATTTAGCTGCTCTATGATCATCGGTATCTGTTGGATTCCCAACCCTCTGTATGAAAGAAAAGGAAAAAAAATATAATGCTCTATCTTTTCTTTGATAAACTCCTTACATTATATCATTATATATGTGCACGGTATATACATGGGGATGTTGATCAATAACGGTATGTCGATGGCATTTACTTCCTTTGTTCTCGAAAATACAAACTATTTATTTATTTTCTTTTCAAGTAAATATATGTACAAGTTTCTTTGGTGTGACAGTCGTAAGGCGCCTACTTCCTGCTCAGCGCGCGTTTTACTTATATGCATGCATGGTATCCCTGCCAAAAGAAACAAAATGAACGGGAATATTATTCTGCAAAAGTGACATAGGCCAGCACTACCATCAGTTCGTTGTGAAATTCATGTATATGCGAGCTCACGTGGAATGGTAAGTATGTGCTAGTACGTAGCTCGATCTCCGTACATACGTGAGCGGCGGACGGCGCCAGAAGAGTGAAAGATAATCTTATGCTGTATTATTATATGCTTGCAGAGGTGAGAATTTCCTCTCCAATAATTAGTGGGTTGACATCTGACATCTCATGTAGAAATAAGCCGATAATGGGTTGGTGGCAGCGGTTAAAACCCTATAGGTCCCAGAAGTGCAATATTAATTAGTGAGATGATGGGATTAATTTGCTGCACTTAACAGTTAAAACAGCAGCCTCACAAATGCATGCATGCCCCCACTAGCTAGCTTATTTTCAGTGTTTCGACTGATTTTGTAATGGTTCAGAAATCAGATATTCAAATATTGGAACACGTTGATCTATACACAGTTATGTAAAACCTGAAAGGCACGAGTGATCTCACAAAAGAAGAAGAAAATACTTAGTTATGAAGCATGGATACAGTCCTTGATACACAACTTTAATCATTGATTCATTTAAGACAAGGTTATGATGGATTATGTTACCTGTTTTTTAGAAGGATTTCATATGACAAAACTAAATACTCAATCAAAACTAAATATTGATTCGTATTTTATAAAGCACGATTTGACTCGACACGGTCTTCTTAGTTGAGCATTGACCATAAATTCATCTAGTATAGCAATATAATGTTACTAGTTACAAAATCATAACCTGCATTGAAATACGAATCTAGTGGTACCACTTTTCTATCAATAAACGTGTATATAGTTAGCCTAATTATTAGTCAAAAGATATAGTTTGAATTTTAAATTGTGTGCATGCCTTATATGTGGACGAAAGGAGTACAACATGTGAAGATATGTAGATCGAAACTTAAATTTGGTTAACTCTCTCTAAGCTCTTAAAAAAATCAGTTTATGCAGCTGGAGGGTAGAAGGATGTGTGCTGCTAGCTACTAAGAAAAATGCCATCTCCATGGTTCATTGCACGTTACTTGAAGTATGTTATTCTGCATTACTCCCTCGTCCTATTTATTCGGTCATCTTGAGTTCTTATGCTCGATGTAGTATTACTTTGAAGCATGACCATTTGACCATTATTTTGTCTAACTTTATCATTAAAGAAATACTATAATGTTATATTCAACATAATATCTAGCTAGTGATATACCTAGAATTATAAAGTAGTTTTAGACATACTTGATCAAACTTTATAATGCTTGAGAATATGGATTCTAATCAAAACATTTAATACTGGTAAAAAGAAGATGAAATCATTTGAGAGGCGACAACCAACTACATAGCTCAGTTTTACAGAAGTTTAGTAAAATCTCTTCAGTGTTGACTGGCAGTAAATTTTTGCCAAACTCTCCATAGATGTAGATTGGTACGCCTATATATATGTATTGCCATGATAAGTTTCATTATCTGGACTCGTGATGATAACATAATTAGTCGAGTGCTCATTAGTGAAAAATATTAAAGCCGTGGTTTAGTTTGTTTTCATTCTTTGGTTGGCTATTTTTTCCCCAAAAGATCGAGTGGCCTGTGTTTCACAATAAATTGAAATAGTAGAGAGGTACCAATTCCAACATACATACAGTAGTACAAATTTTAAAATCAGCTTCTAAAATTTAAATTGCAAAGCTGTTATGTCAGACCATACACAATTTTTTTAACAGCGCTTCCCACGGAGCAGTCTTTATTGAAGACCCAAGGGGCCGGATGCGGGACATGGACTTTAACCCCCGTCGGTTTGGCTCCAACCTCGAGCATTGCCACTGAGCTGCATGCTAATCTGCAACCATGCACAGTTTTAAACAATCAGCTGCAAACAGGAACCGTCCAAGTGGATCTACATTGATTATGTGCAGATGCGGCTAGCTCGAGAGCCCAGCCAGCTAATCACACACGTAGTGGAGTCTAACATGCGCGCGTACGTGCATTACCAGCTTTTGCACTGATTTGACAGAAGAGTTTAATTTGTCGATTAGAGCTTCTCCCTTCGTCTTGGAACTCATAAGAATAGGGTTATTTCTGCCCAATCAAACATAGAATATCATTGCTTTGCTTTAGCCTTTTTTTAAGGTAGAGATGAATAGTACCTGCCATGTCAGGACATCCAGCTAGGGCTAGTCCAGTCTCGACATACATCAACAGTTTGGGTTTCGTTTAGGTACTTTAGTACTTGTGTCCGAAATAATCAAAGCCTAGTCACAGGGCCACACATATACATGCACATGGTATCTTATGGCTTATACACAATATTACATTACTACATAAATGATTTAGCGGGACGTTATTGAACGGACGGTTCTCTGGAACCGTTCGCGCAAAGATTATTACAGATGGCTCTGAACTAGATCCGTCTGTGAAAATGACGAGAAGCAACCCTAAGATGGTGGGACATTTTAGTACTGACACTTTCCAATAGGAACCATCGATACTAGTAATATATAGTACAGATGGCTCCAAACAATAATCGTCTGTACTATTAATATAGACGGCTAGAAATATGAGCCATCTATAATATTGCCTTAATGCAGACAGCTCATATTTTGAGATGTTTGTATTAATAGGGCAACACTTAAGTTCTTGTGCGACCCTTCCCTTCCTTTAGAAGCTTCTTTCCCGTACATCTTCTTCATCCGCACCTGCTCGTCTGTACATCTTCTTCACTCCCGCGCTGCCTGCCTGCCCCTTGATTCCTCATCTCCTCCGTCGGCCCCTTGCCTATCATGGCAACTCCCTCGTCACCACCATCTCTGGCCACTCCCCAGAGCCCCTCTTCACCACCATCTCTACTGACTTCCCTAACCCCCACTCCTTCATCCGACAAAAAGGATAGTGTAGCTTCGGCGCCAGAGTCTTTTGATGAGGATCTTACTCCAGATCCAGTGGCTCTTGGTCCTCCATCAACTTGTACTGGGAGCACTTCATGGATCCAGAGCCAAAGAGAAGGCGCATGAGCTCGGAGGAGGAGCCAAAGAGAAGTTCTTTTGCGTTTGTGTGGCGATCCGAAGTAGTTTAATTTGCTAACTTTTGGTTGTACATTGAATATTTAATTAACTAGGTAGGGTTGAACAATGAATGTTTAACTTGCTAACTTCATTGATCCAAAGTTTGTTAAATCCTCAATCTGTTGCTAAGTTTGTTTTGAATGTTTAAATGTTTATTTTTTTTATCCTGTACTAAGTATCACTGTGGGTTCGTAACTGAAACCGGTAGTTATAGGTATACAAATTAGTAGAATAAGCTTAAGAACCAGTAGCGATATGTACAATCATCAGTGCCACTTATTCACTGAAGGTTCAAAAAACCAACAGTAATGTAGTTTTTGAACTGATAGTGATGACCTTTTCTATAGGAGTGTGCCTTCAATGCTTATATGGTACCTCGAGTATGTGGCTGCCCCACTATCGACGATACGTAAATCGCCGATCTTACAAACTTATGAATGAGGTTGGGGATACTTCCTGCAATCAAATCACATAGCGCACATAGAGATTTATACAGGTTCAGGTCCCCCTTAGGATAATAGCCCTACATCCTATTTGTCTTGTATTGATCTCCAATACTATTTACAAGGGGGTTCCTGGCTAGAATAGATAGATCTAAACCTAGTTGAGGGGCTCCTTGTGCGTAGTCATGGAGGGTTGCTGATGTAGGTCGGTAGCACAAAAGGCTTGAGGGCTCAAGGCTTCTGTAGGCTTAAATGGCTTGAATGGGGTTGTCCTCCACAAGGTTCCCTGGCTCCATATATGTAGGGGGTCGTCGTACAGCCTTTGGAGTCCTTCCTTATTATTCTTAGAGATAAGCTTCCATGTTTACGAGATATCTTGGTACCTGCAGGCAGTTTCTATACATCTAGGGATTCCCTTCCCAGCAAAGAAATATGCCTCGAGGATATAGAAAACCCTAGGGATTCGGATATGGTAGTTTTATAATACCCATCATCAAGTCCCCCATCGGTACCTGAAATGAGGCTTTGATGTATCAAAAACTTAGTTAGCAAAGAAGAACGTTTTGACCGACTGCATCTTCGAGTTGTAACTCGAGTCCCTGGAAAGGATGGTACGTCTAACCAGGATCTAGTAGTTTGTGGGTCATCTAGTCAGGGTTTCGAATACTCCCGAGTATTAAAGAGATCTCCCGAGAAGGTATTTCATCCGAATAGGAATCCCAAGTCATCTGAGAAATATCATCCCATTTTTTTCAAAGGACAAGGAGAAAAGACTTATTGCTGACCATGTTTGAAATTTGAACTGTTGCAGCGCAAATTTTGTGTAATGGTGAAAATAATCTTTCCCTGGAAATGGAACATGATGATGTTTGGAGATTGTGCATGTACGGTGGAGTAGTGCACCAATTTCTGTAGGATACTACTCCAACTGCAATCGCATGCGTTGAAAGATATTCCAAACATTAAATGTGATGAGATGCTAGCGCAGGAGAACATGACCCTGAGTTGTACTTAGAACCATTACCGTGTGAGTCAGAGAGCTATCTAGATCTTTTCTGCCTTTGTATAATGTGAGACTGAGTCAGTCCATACGACATTTACTTCCTCCGTTATCTTTTTCCTCGAGCCATCTTCTCTTCTACCTCCTACTTCACCCCTGCAACCACCACCAAACACCCTAGATTCACCATCTGCCCCTTTTGGGCGCCATGGGCCACAAGAAGATCGACAGGGCAGACAGTTCTGATGCTGACACCACCAAAGCCATAAATCCATCGTAGCCAAAATCCAACATTTCGGAGGAGGTCCTGGCCTAGATGGAGTGGGTGAGATGATCCCCAGTCCAGACACCACTTGAACTATCTCATTTCTCGATTTCTTTCGTTGCAGCTTCTGTTTCCCCCTTCTAGCTTATTCCTCCAGGTGCACAGCTTCTACAACATTAAGATCATCCATCTCAATCCCAACTCTATCACCATGCTCAGCGTCTTCGCACACCTATGTGAGGCTTGTATGGCTGTGCACGCTTCCGTTGATCTATTCCGGCGCTTCTACCTCCTGAAGGAATTTTTAGGCAAGGTTGGCGGCAGCGCTAGATTGCACATCCGAGAAGGGAAGTTGGCGGAGTACATCAGCTTCTCTACCAAGAGCTCCTAGTCATGGTGGCAAAGAAGGTGGTTCTACTGCTAGCCAGGCCCGCCCAAAATCCCCTATTGAGGTGTTGCACCATTCGTGAGGCCATTATGGATAGAAATGCCAAAGTCCACCACAATCACTCGAAACCTCATTGCCAGGATCCTAGATCTGAAGGAGCAAGGGTTGACAGTGTGGGACATCGATAGGAACTTCATCAAGTGTCTCCCGTGTCCCCTGAGGTCGAGGATTTTCGGCACTTGGGAGTACACGTCCAGGGAGGACCCAGGCCGAGAAGGTGAGATAGGTATCAACCTATCCCAACTAGTTATCTGGGGTACTGTGGGAATATCTTTCACGAGTTGTTCTTGTCCGCAGATCTCTATGAAGGTGCATCTAACCCTTAAGTGTGGTTTTGGTAATTAATGACAATACATATGGACTAACAATTGTATTGAGAATTGCAAGTAGGTTATTCCATAGGTAATTCATTAAGGATTGAGCATGGATATGTTGAGGAATGCCATGTGATCAAGAGAAATACATCAAGATGAATGAGCTCTAGGTGATGCTCGGGTAAGTGGTGCTAATACCTATGGACTAGCAATTATTTTGAGCATTGTTACTAGGTTATTTCATAGGAGATGCCTTAGTGATAAAGAATGAATTCATTGAAGAATGCCATGAGATCAAAAGATATGCATCGATGTCATTGAGCTCTAAGTGATGCTCATGTGTGAAAGAATAAGCTAAAGAGGAAGAGACCTCAGAGTTTGAGGATGGTCTTAAGAATATTGATAATAAGTGTGAAGACCAAAGTTACAAATGAAGATCAAGTAACTAAATATATGGAATTGTCAATTGAGTTTTATGGACTAACCTATGTGCAATATGCTTGAGAGTAAGTTGGAGTTAGGTGCCATATGTAGGAAAGTATTGAATTAAGATATTCAATGTGCCGAGTTGGAAGAGCAAGATTAAGACAAGCTTAGTGGACAACTTGTGTGCTTGATGCTTACGATTTATACCTCGGTGGTGAATCGGATGAAGATGATGTGAAAAGAAATGTCTTCTATACTTGGTGCATGAGAAGCAATCAACTGAACTTCACCAATCTTCCTGAAGATCAAGAGAGGATCGAGATGGGAAGTGAGGATGAAAATCATCATCAAGCTCAAGTGAAGAGTTTATGACAAGCCTAGAAGAAACATCGGGACTCGGATGATGTGTTCGTCAGTCTAATGGGATGGCTAGCTCAAGGCAAAGATATAAAATGTAGGGCACTCTTTTACTGGTCAATGGTGATTAGAGAAGTGAAATGACTGGATTGATAGGATAAATATTGAACTATTAAGAGGGGTCTAGATGATTGCTTGAGTTTTTACCATGTGTTGATAAGCTCAATCTTGCATGATCATACTCTCTTTTGTAAGATGCTAAAGTTTGCAAATATGTTTTGCAAATAGCTCAAGTCCATGTTCCTACTCTGTGTGGCATGTCACTAAGTTTGCAAAGGTATTTTGCAAATTGTCATAGTGATTGCTTTAACCCTTGGTCGCATGGAACCTTTAGGTTACAAATTTGTTTTGCAACAGATTAAGGTTCATGCAGTTTTTATTCTGATGGATATTTGGACTATGTTTTAGGTTTTATCCAATGTGTTGGGATCAAACAATCAATTGGGTTGTGTATCCCTCTGAATAAGCATTCTGTAGAGTTCAAGATCACCTAAATCGGACATTGGGTTCAAAAGTTATCGCAATTTCTTTGAGTGTTAGCTGTGCTAATCTAGGAGTGGCAGTCCGGCCGCCAAGATTGCCAGCCTGACCACTGGAGCTGACACAAAAACTTTATTTTCTGAGAGAGGTTGGCGGTCTGACCTCCAAGGTGGCCGATCTGACTACTAGAGCTTGCAGGGAACTTTCATCTCTCTAGAATGGGTGGCGATCTAATAGTCAAGGTGGTCGGTTTGACTACTGAAGTTTGCAGAGAACCTCTGTTTTCTTGGAAACGTTGGTTGTCTGACTGCCAAGATGGCCAGTCTGACCACTGGAGGCATGAAATGACTATATCGACTAGTTTTAGAGTCATTTGCCACTGTTGGTCTGACCACCAGTTGTACTGCGGTCTGACTACTAGATGCGCAGAGAGGTCATCTCGGGTATAATGGCTAGTTTTTGTGGTGTGGCCTATATATACCACTTGTCCAGCATCTTGGAGATTGATTCCTATCTCCATTGAGCATCCTTGAGCTAAGTAAAGTTCTCTCCACATATTTGTGCATGTGTTGCACATGGAGAGGGGTATGAGGCAAGAATCAAGTGTATTTGCATTAGATATTAAGCTTTAGGCACTTGGTAAGAGTCGAGTTCATATTGGCTTGTTACTCTTGGTGCTTTCCAACACCTAGCAGGTGCGGTGGCGTTGTGATCCGATTATCTTCTCAAAGAAGCTTGTGAGAAGGCCGGATGTGATTGTGAGTGGCTTTGTGCATGCCTTGCCGGAGTGGTAAAATACAACTCTAGTGGGATTGAGGTAGTGAGTTGTTCATTTGATTAATCAAGTTGCTCGTTGTGAGCCTCTTTTGTGGTGATAATTGTATACTTGATAGAGGAGCGGTTAAAATCTTGAACCCACCTCTACGTGGATTAGGGGAGACTAGCAAGTCTTCGAGACCACAATAAAAAAAATTCGGTGTCTCCTTTTGATTTGTCTACTTAAGTTTATTTACATTGTGCAATTTACATTTCTAAAACTATAATTGTGTACATGTCACCCTAGGTTGCAAGCCTGGACATACGACATATAATTGATCACTTTGTTGAGACATAGATTTTGGGGTTTATATGTGTTGTAACTGATCCTTTTAATTCTGCATCTTTATCAGTTATATTTTGCTAAAAATTTTAGAACCATCTATTCACCCCCTCTAGTCGGTCCCCTTGATCCTACAAATGGTATCAGAGCATAGTCTCTCTTTTTAGTAGACTTAACCAACCCGAGAGAAAAAGGATACCGACTAGTTGTATAGAACACCCCGGTGAGACACCTTTATTTGATATCACAAATTAAACTCATTGGAGAATACACATAATTTCTTATTTTAAAGATATGAGTCTAAAAATATGGTGGATCATAAATGTGAGCTTTTTACATGCTTTGGATGATCATGCTCCAAGAAAAGGGCAAAAGAAATGCCTACATCTCAATGCTATAGCTACTAATGCTTTATTTAGTGTTTTGAGTGTAGATGTGTTCTATGAATAAAGAGTGTTTATCACATGCAGATCAAATTGCAAGAAAAATATGATACATCCAACATGACAAATGATGATTGCATTGATGAATTGATGATTGTGGATGATTCTTCCATCTCAATCTCTAACAATGAAGATGATTATTCTCCTTCAAGTGACTATGTTGATCAATCTACAACTCCACCTACATCACCACATTACTTGATGACAAAAGGGAACAAGAAGGTAATAAGTGTTAATTATGATGATTGCATACTTGGCACTTTTAGTACTTTGTTGAATTTTTTATCTTCAAATAATGTAGTCAAGTCTCCGAAGCCCTCCTTTCCACCTTGAGGACATGATAAGGATAAATTTCCTTTCTTGCATCATGTATAGCATATTTTGCTACAAAGCCCCTTCACGTGAGGCTTCTTGTCTTAATGATCATTTGATTGACCTCTTATCATATATATTCTTGACATGATCCTTGAGCTTCTTAATTTCCTCTACAAGGTTAATTTCACAAGTAGAAGTAGAGGAGGTATTTTTGTTAGAGCAACAAAGAATATTAGGCAATTCATCATTGGATATAAATTTTTCATCAAATGAATTGCTAGGACTAGCACATTTTAAATCTATGTTATGCAAATAAAGTGTGCTATTGTGCATACGAGGTTTATATGATTTTACCATTATGAGAATTACCTCACAGGCTATTTCTAGCTCGGTATGAGAAGCTACAAGACTTTTATGAGTGAACGAAAGCTCATTATGATTTTCTTCAAGTTCCACATACTTGCTAGTTCGTTTCTCAAGTTAAGTCCTTAGCTCAACATTTTCTTTCTTACAAAGATACTATATAAGAAATAGAGTTAGAAGTATAAGTATCATCAATATGAGAAATAGTGAATTATCCTTAGATATAGAAATGAAATTAGGACATGACACATCTAAATCCATTAGAGGTGTAGCATCTAATTTGTTAATTAAAGAAACATATTTAATCTTAAGATCCCCATAAATATTGGATAAAGAACTATGACATTCAACTAGCAAAGTATTTGAGTGTTTTGAATCAAAACAAATGTGCTCCAAAAGCTAAAACATAACATAATGCATCAGAAAGTAACAAACAATAATATTATGCACAACTAAACAATATAACCTACTCAAGCCTAGAGACTATATACTTAAATTTAAATACTTGTTACTGAGATGATATTGGTTCATAATGTAAAAAGTCCATCCTTATACTTGACTCTATTTTGACATAAGGTATGAAATTACTTCTTCACAAACGAGTCAAGCCTCCAATGCCTCTTCAAGTACTTATTAAATAATTCAAACACTTTGTGGTACCCAAACCATATTGGGTCCTTGAATGTTGATCACAAGAGATTTATGCACCCAAATAACCTTTGCATGAAGTTTATGTGAACTAACAACCTTAGCAATTATGATACCATTTATTGCCTTCCTAAGCAAATAATGATCATTGAAAATAATAGGTTTAGGAGTGTTACAATTTGACCAATTCTTACAAATATGCCCTTTCTCTCGGCAATTATAAGAAGTCATAGTTTTGCTTCTAGTCACATTGCATTGCTTCTTGCCGGTTTACTTCTTTGATGTCTTTGGCTTCTCGTCAAGCTTGCTTGGACAACTTGAGATAAAGTGTTCCATTTCCTTGTAATTGAAGCACAAGATATGAGCGAGACCTTTCTTTTCTTTCTTTTTGCTCATCTTCTTTATATCTTGATATTTCTTTTGATGCCTTCTATTATGCCTTGTTTGGTTGTTCTCCTTTTTCTTGGTGTGGAAACCAAGTCTACTCTTATCATCTATGCTTCTTTGGTAATTCAAAATACCACCAAGAGCGGTCTTCAAGTTGTAGCTTCAATTTCTTGATTTCATCTTTTAGCTTTTTATTCTCCTCTACAAGGTTAGTATCAACAAGCATAGAGGAAGAAGTAGTATCTACATTTGAGCTACAAGGTATATTTGTCAATTCATCATAAGAAGTAGACATATCAACTTTAGATGTAATGAATAAACTAGATACACATGGCATGTTATCAATTAACTCACATGATATGCCTATGTTCACTTTAGCATTTTTGGATACGTTGGCCACAAGAGAGTCATAAGCTTTTTTGAGCTTTTCATGAGTTTCACTAAGAATTTCATGAAACATTTTTAGCTTCTCATGAGATTCCTTGAGATCATCATGAGACCGCTTTAGCTCCTCATATAAGTCAATTAAAGAAACATTTTCTTTCTTTAAATTCCTTATTTTAGATTTCTCTTGGCCAATATATTTGTCCATACCATCTAACATCTCTACAAGATCATCTCTTGTGACTAACATTCAAGGACCCAACATGATTTGGGTATCACAAAGTGTTTGAATTATTTAATAGGTAATTGAAGAGGCATTGGAGGCTTGACTCGTTTGTGAAGAAGTAATTTCACACCTTATGCCAAAATAGAGTCAAGAATAAGGATGGAATTTTTACATTATGAACCAATGCATCTCGGTAACAAGTATTTATATTGAAGTATCTAGTCTCTAGCTTTGAGTATGTTACATTGTTTAGTTGTGCATAATATTATTATTTGTTGCTTTCTTATGCATCATGTTACATTTTAGATTTTGGAGCATATTTGTTTGATTCAAAACACTCAACTGCTTTGCTAGTTGAATCCCATAGTTTTTTATCCAATCTTTATGGGGATCTTGATATTAAACATGTTTCTTTAATTGACAAATTAGATGTTACACCTTTAGTGGATTTAGATATTTCATGTCATAAAATTTCATTTATATATCTAAGGACAAATCCATTATTTCTCATATTGATGATGCTTATGCTTCTAACTCTATTTCTTATATAGCATCTTTGGAAGAAAGAAAATGTTGAGCTAAGGGCTTAACTTGAGAAGCTAACTAGTAAGTAGGTGGAACTACAAGAAAATTATAATGAGCTTTCATGCACTCATGAAAGTCTTGTAGCTTCTCATACCGAGCTAGAAATAGCTTATGAGGTAATTCTCACAATGGTAAATGACATAAATCTCATATGGACAATAGAAAACTTTATTTGCATAACATAGATTTAACATGTGCTAATCCTAACAATTCATTTGATGCAAAATTTATATCAAATGATGAATTGCCTAATATTCTTTGTTGCTCGAACAAAAATACCTCCTCTACTTCTACTTGTGAAATTAACCTTGTAGAGGAAATTAAGAAGCTCAAGGATCATGTTAAGAACATATATGATAAGAGGTCAATCAAATGATCATTAAGACAAGAAGCCTCACGTGAAGGGGCTTTGTAGCAAAATATGCTATACATGATGCAAGAAAGAAATTTTATCCTTATCATGTCCTCAAGGTGGAAAGGAGGGCATTGGAGACTTGACTACATTATTTGAAGATAAAAAATTCATCATAATCAACAACACTTTTTACCTTTTTGTTATCTTTTGCCATCAAGCAATGTGGTGATGTAGATGGAGTTATAGATTCATCAACATAGTAACTTGAAGGAAAATAATCATCTTCATTGTTAGAGCTTGAGATGGAAGAATTATCCACAATCATCAATGCAATCATCATTTGTCATGTTAGATCCATCATATTTTTCTTGCAATTTGATCCACATGTCATGAACACTCTTTAAATTGCATATCTTATATAACACATCTACACTCAAAACACTAAATAAAGCATTAGTAAGTATAGCATCGAGATGTAGGTATTTCTTTTGCCCTTTTGTTGGAGCATGGTCATCCAAAATATGAGAAAAGCTCACTTCTATGATCCACTATATTTTCGAACTCATGGCTTTAAAATAAGAAATTATGTGTGTTCTCCAATGAGTATATATAGCTTACAACTTATTTATTAATAGTGCATTACTAACGCATACTGAGAAACCGTCACTAATGACATGTCTCTTTTGATGGTTTCTTACTAGTGATAATTTGTGCCATAAAAAAGATATCTCACTGGGGTGTTCTATACAACTAGTCATCATTTTTTTTCTCTCAGTATGGTTAAGTCCACTAAAAAGATAGATCAAGCTCTAATACCACTTGTAAGATCAAGGAGGCCGACTAGAGGGGGGTGAATAGGCGCTTCTAAAATTTCTAGCAAGATATAACCGATAAAGATGCAGAATTAAAAGGATCGATTACACACATATAAAACCCCAAAATCTATGTCTCAGCAAAGTGGTCAATTATATGTTCTATATCAAGGCTTGCAACCTAGGGTGACATGTAAGCAATAATTATAATTTTAGGAATGTAAATTACATAATGTAAATAAACTTAAGTAGACAAATCAAAATGAGACACCGAATTTTTTTACTATGGTCTCGGAGACTTGTTGGTCTCCCATAATCTACATTGAGATGGGTTCAAGCCTTTTACCACTCCTCTATCAAGTATGCAATTATGACCATGAAAAGAGGCTCACCACAAACAACTTGATCTTGAGCTGGATTAATCCGATGAACCACTTACTACCACGATTCCACTAGAGTTGCACTTTACCACTCCGGCAAGACGTGCACAAAGCCTCTCACAATCACACCAGGCCTTCTCTTAAGCTTCTTTGAGAAGTTCATCAGTTCATTCAGACCGCAGTACAAGGGACGATGAGACCGCTAGTGGCAAATAACTCTAAAACTAGCCGTTATAGCCTTTTCATGCCTCTGGCAATCAGACCACCAACCTCTCTAGGAAAATAGATATTCTCCACAAACTCCAATGGTCAGATCGGCCACCTTGGCGGTCGGATCGCCACCCGTTCTAGAGAAATGAAATTTCTCTGCAAGCTCCAGCGATCAGACCGACCACCTTGGCTATCAGACCATCAACCTCTCTAGGAAATCGAAGTTTCTTTTTCAGCTTCAGTGGTCAGACCAGCAACATTGGCTGCCAGACCACTACTCCCTGATCAACACAACTGACACTCAGTGAAATGGTGATAACTTTTGAACCCGATGTCCAATTTAAATAATCTTAGACTCTACGTAATGCTTATTCAGAAGGTCACACATCCAAACTAATTGCTTGATCCCAAACATATTAGATCAAAGATCCATCACAATGAAAACTGCATGAACCTTAATCTTGTGCAAAACAAATTTGCAACCTAAAGGTTCCATGCAACCAAGGGTTAAGGCATTCAGTATGACTACTTGCAAAACACCTTTGCAAACTTAGTGATATGCCACACGGAGTAGGAACATGGACTCGAGCTATTTGCAAAACACATTTGCAAACTATAGCATCCTATGAAAGAGAGTATGCACATGCAAGATTGAGTTTATCAACACATGGTAAAAACTCAAGCAATCATCTAGACCGCTCTTAATAGTACAACATTTATCCTATCAATCTGGTCATTTATCTTCTCTAATCACTATTGACCAGTAAAAGAAAATGCCCTACATTTTATACCTTTGCCTTGAGCTAGCCATCCCATTAGACTGACAAACACATCATCCAAGTCCCAATGTTTCTTCTAGGATTATCATCAACTCTTCACTTGAGCTTGATGATGATGTTCATTCTTACTTTCCATCTTGATCCTCTCTTGACCTTCCAGAAGTTTTATGAAGTTCACTTGATTGCTTCCCATGCATCAAGCATTTAGAAGACTTTTCTTTTCACATCATCTTCATCCGGTTTACCACCGATGTATAAACTGCAAATATGAAGCACACAAGTTGTTCACTAAGCTTGTCTTGATCTTGCTCTTCCAACTTGGCACATCGAATATCTTAATTCAATACTTGTCTTCATATGGAACCTAACCCCAAGTTACTCTCAAGCATATGCACATGGGTTAGTCCATAAACTCAATTGACAATTCCATACATGTAGTTATTTGATCTCCACAAGTAACTTTGATCTTCACACTTATTGTCAATATTCTTAAGACCATCTTCAAACTCTGAGGTCTCTTCCTCTCTAGCTTCTTCTTCATCACATGAGCATCACTTAGAGATCAATGATATCGATGCATATCTTTTGATCTCATGACATTCCTCAAGGAATCCATGATTTATCACTAGGCATCTCCTATGGAATAACCTACTAATAATTCTCAAAATAATTGTTAGTCCATAGGTATTATCACCACTTACTCGAGCATCATCTATAGCTCATTCATCTTGATACATTTCTCTTGATCACATGGCATTTCTTATGTTCAATCCTTCATGTATCACCTATGGAATAACCTACTAGCTATTCTCAACACAATTGTTAGTTCATAGGTATTATCATTAATTACCAAAACCACACTTAGGGGAAAGATGCACCTTTAATCTCCCCTATTTTGGTAAGTGATGACAATCTCATTAGATGGTTATATTTGAATGATGAAGTTCTTAGTATACATCTAATCTGAAGATACAATGTATATTAAGATCAAGTTTTGATAACATCAAACACCTTTAAGTTGTTTGAGATTATGAAAACCCGCTTTCCTAGTATCATACACCACTAAGGTTTTGATGTTAGTAGAAGAAAATATATGTATAGAGAAAACTCCTTCACAATTTTATTCAGGTGCGAATGAATATTAAATATTATTGTATATATTATCTATCTCAAATTTATGCATTGTGTGAGGCTTTGTGCACGTCTTGTCGGAGCGGTGAAGTGTAACTCTAGTGGAATCAAGGTAGTTATTGGTTCATTGAATTATTCCAGCTCAAGATCAAGTTACTCATTGTGAGCCTCTTCACTTTGTTAAGACATAGATTTTGGGGTTTTATATGTATTGTAACCGATCCTTTTAATTCCGCATCTTTATCAGTTATATCTTGCTGGAAATTTTAGAAACGCCTATTCACCCCCTCTAGTCGGTCTCCTTGATCCTACACTCTCCCCAGATGAGGTGGAGCAGAGGACTAAGTTCCTATTCAACGCAGCCCTTGAGCCCAACCGTGAGAACGTCTCGTTCCCCATCGTGGAGATGGAGGCTGACGTCTGAGCAAGGATCTTGTCAGTAAGCCTCGTTATCCTTTTTCTTTTTCTTTCTTCTTCCTTCCAAGTGGTCCTGATCTAGGGTGGTGGCTAGCACAAATCATGAAGTGATCAGGACATAGATGGCCCAACCCGGAGGCCGAGAACATAGGCATTCAGGACAACGAGTCAGACGAGGTTGAATACAAGGGAACTGTGAGTCCAAGAGGAAGCAGAGGTGGAGAAGCCACAACGATGGCCTCATACTCCATTAGTAGTGAGATGTCGGATGAGGAAGAGGAATCAGCAAGCAGTGATTTGCTAGTCGATGATTCTGTGTTGCTACCAGCTCTGATGCCCGACCCTGTGCCTTCGGCCCTGGCTATAGCACCCAAAGCTCCAGCCCCAACTCTAGATCCTCAACTCACTCCACTGATAAGTGTAGAATTATTGCCAAACCCTTGTAGTCATGGTAGTTTGTCGCGTGGATAGGTGCCATACTAGGATAATGAAAACACGGTCGTTGGCGTGGGTGCTTTGGCCATCGTGACCCTACCCACACTAGGAGTTGTTGAGGTGGGCGCCCCTCAAAAGTCATCCAAGAGAGCAGTTGCCCTTCTTGTCCCGTTGAGACCGTCCCAAGGCTTGAAGTGGCCTAGGTATGGTTATTAACATGGATGTCCTTACATTCTCAGGATCATGATTTTTGGCTTTCTTCTCAAAGGTTTCTTGAAGCACCAACGCCAACCCCCAGGCCCTAATAGCCCTAGACCTAGGAAGTTGAATCCTCTAAGGGATGCAAGGATGAGACCATCGAGCCCAGAATTTCTATTGATGAAGGTAGGGAGGTGGAGGTTTTGTCACCCGAGGTGGATGTGAACCTGATTCATGGAGTGCTCGGTGACATGCTCTGTAGGGATGTCATCAGGGGAGACGAAGTTCCAGGCGACCATGACCCACAAGAGTTGTTGGGCACCTTCTTCATGGTGAGTGATTTCCTACAAGATAGTCACTTAATTAATAGAGCCATAGGTACTGACATGATACTTTGTTGTTGGCCATGTCGTGGATGAACACGCTCCGTAGCGAGGTTCAGTAGGTGACGTCCTGGATAGCCGTACTCGAGGGGGAACTTGCCAAAAAGGACTATCGGCTAGTTGGGATGGGCCACCAACTTTCCCAGGGGATCTCCAAGAAGGAGGGGATGCATTCCAAGATCGCGAGCAGATTAAAAGGTAAGCCTTTGATATCTTGGAAACATCATACCTTGCCTTTTTGTTCTGAATTCAATGTCTTCTTTGTGTAGAGCTATCTGAGATCCACGATGCTCTAGCAAAGGAGAGGGTCTAGATGAACTCCATTAGAAAACAGCTTGCCATAGCCTTGGATACATTCTAGGACACCCTTGCTAGAGTTAGAATCTAGGTGGAGCCCATGGAGGATGTCGATACCTCCGTACTGGCCGCTCGGGTGACCAAGTTTGCCGGAGGCCTTCGGAGGGTTCCAATCGAAGGTGGCCAACCATGTCTCGAGCCAGTCCCAGTGGGTCACAAAGGAGGGTTGCTCAAGTGCTGGCCACTCTGAAGGTGCACTACCGGAACATCGACACCGATGTCCTTCAGGAAGACTTCCCTGGGGAGATAGAGGAGGAGGAAATCTAGAAGGTGGAGGAGATGCTTGGTCTGGCCAAGGGATACATGGATACGATGATGATTTCATCAACACCTTAAGACTCTTATTCTCTGTAGTCTATAATAAGAACTCGATAATTTGTTAGGACTTAATATTTCTATGTTAAATGTTCTGTGCTTAAAGTGGGAGCATCGTGGGTGCCTAGTATCAAGTGCGTTCGACAACATCTCATGGTAGCCTTATTTTCTTTTCCCTCCAATTAGTTCAGGACGCATCAGGTGCTAGTCAAGGTTCTTATTATGGTCAACCTTAGGTCCGACTTGAGTGGAAGGCATCATTGCCTTCAGTCACTCATGAACGCAATAAGGATCCTTTTCGCAACCCCAAAGTCACAACTTAGCATTCCATCCCTTCTCGTTGAATTTTACTTTCAGAGCATACACAATATGTCATTTTTAGTTTCTAGTACATAATACCCATTAAGCCCCTGATTGTATATCCAGGAAGAATTTTCGGATAGGCAGTCAAAAAGGTAGGACGCGAATAACGTGATAAAGTAAAATAAACTCATACTACCCCTTAGTCGTAGAAAGACTTTTTTCGCAACCTCTGGTGTGCACATGGATAGAGGTACCCGGATGGTGACTTACCCTGTTGTTAGGCATTAGGATGAATGGGATGGCAATTAAGGTTGAAAAGGGTATTCAAGTGACATTTCGTGTAATATAATATTTATTACTACGAATGTACTCTTAGTACTTATATGTGGGACTTACAGAGCTAATCGATGTTTCATGAATTATTGAGGACTTACCACCTTGTACCATAAACCTAACCAACACAGACTAGACTCAGCCAATACACAAGAACCCTTCTACTTCGGGGATAGCGAATCACTGTTACATTTGTTCCAAACTAGTCATGGAACTAGATCCCCGGGTTGCCGAGTTTGCTTCTCGGGTGCTCTGGTCATGGTTACGATGAAGGATTCTCATTCACCTTGATCCTTGAGCTCTAGGCCTCCTCATCGAGTTGGTGCTGAGCCGCCATGTCGAGACTCCACTTGTCGCAGTGAAGGTTCTAACATCTTCACGCACTAGTAGGCATAGTGCACGGTAGCCATGAACTTGGCTAGACTTGGTCGTCATGAGATTGCATTGTACGCCATCTCAAAATTGTCAACATCGAACATAATCTTCTCTGTCCGAAAGTTGTTGTGCCTCCCAAAGGTGACAGGAAGCGATATTTGGCCAATTGGCATGACCGAAGATCCAGGTACTATGCCATGGAAAGCTTGAGTAACTCGATTGATGGCATATCAGGAGATCTGCATCGCATCGAGCATGCCTGAGAAAAGGATGTTCATATAACTTTGTCCATCAATAAGCACTAGGGAGACCTTGCAGTTGTTGATCATAGGCTTGATAACTATCGTGAAGTGGCCTAGCCATACAAAGTTCTCTAGGCAATATTTCAACATTCGACCACTTGATAGCCTAGCGACTCTTGGGGACAGCAGCTAAGACTTCTTGGGTCACCATCTTGTACTACTTTTTGGAGTCGTAGGATGTGAAGATGCCAAACATGCAGTCGATGATCCTCATCCCCAACTAGTAGGACATTGGGTCTAAGTCATCGTCGCTGCTACTAGAGTTGGAGTCCCTGCTCTAGGTCATGACTTGAGTCTTCTTCCCTTTGTCCTTGTCAACATCGGTCTTGATTAGTTTCTGCCAAATGCAACATTGATGGAGGTCATGGCCGTCGGTCTGGTGGAAATCGCATCAGGGCTTGTTGGAGTGTTCACTAATGCCTGGCTGTTAGCCCTTGCCTTGAGATGAGCTAGGATGCTTGTCATGGCAGGTATCGAAAGATCTGCAAGAACTTCATCAGTTTTAGTTTTGTTTTCCTTACCTCATTTGGAGTTCTTCTTGTGCTTGCTCTTCATCATGTCATCATCTAGTCCGGGCTAACTGCGCTTGATGCCTTGATCCCTTTCCTTGATGAACATGAGCACTCCTTTAGTGTTAGCCTCCTTGTTGATGATCCTCATGAGCTCCTTGACCATCTCAGGCTCCACTGGCAATGTCCTTAATGCATTGTTAGCTCCTAACACCTTGGGTAAACGCTTGGATGACATCATAGTTGTTTATCTTTGGGATGGTATTCTAGGTGTTGCCAAAGCAGCGGATGAACACGTGCAAGTTTTCCTTCTCCGTTTATTTGACATGGAAGAGGTCATTTTTTGTGCCTGGGACAACATAAGTACCTTAGAACTTGGCTCAGAACAAATCACAGATTTTCTCCCACGAGTAGATCGTCCCTGGCAGAAAATTTGTTAGCCAAGTCTTGGCTGACCCTTCAAGGGTTGTGGGGAGGTTGTTTTCCATAACCTTTTCATCCCCACCAGCCAATTTGATAACCGTAGTGTAGATCCGGAGGAACTCGATGGGATTAGTGTTCCTATTGTACTTTGAGCTGGCCAGTTCACCCTCTATAGATCTGGAGAGAAAGTCCGGTGTCCATTTATAGCGCCCTCATTAGTCTGGGTAGCTGCATGTGTTCTGCCCATTAGGGTCAGAGATCAGTCACAGCTTCTACTAGAACGGTGCCAAAATAACCTTCAGTTAGGCCACTGACGAGAAGTCGATGGTTCCTCAGGGGTCTTCGAGCGTCTCCACTGCTCGATGACTTCACACAGATCATTTATGAGGTGGTTCTAGATCGGTGATGTCCTACGATAGCTAGGTGCTCGGTTGTCTTCTTGAACAATCTTGTTATGGGGGATTACGTCTTTACGAATCTAAGTCTTCACGGGAAGGATCAACGTGATACTTCCCCCGATTAGAGCTACTTGTGACTATAGCTAGATAAGAGTTCTTGGCCTGGAGGATAGATTCTTTGTTTAGGTCAATCATCGAATTGATCCAGTCCTTGCCACCAGGGGTAGTCAAATATATAGTGCGTGGTTGTCAGAGGGCCTCCTATAGGAGGAGCCTCTAAGCTATTGGAGATCTAAAATGTTGAGTTCCCTGATGATGATCAAGGGATGCAAGATCTCAGATCCCGTTGGGATTCAGGATCAGAGGAGCTGTCATCAGCGGAGGCTGGCTGGCGTTTCCCATAGTAGGTGTGAGAAACCATCCAAACAATATTCTAATTAATCACCAGGATGATCATTATCCATAATCACATCATCGATGATTAACCAGAATATCATCCCGGTAGTTCCGGACGTGTTTTGTGCCCAAGGATTGGAACACATGCCTTCCAACATGTACATCACAACATAGCTTAATAAAGAGCGAGTAATAAACATTTATATTACAAGTATTAAGCATGCAAAAGATTTCAACAATTTACATCAAAAGCGAACTAGGAGGAGACAAAAACCCCTCAACTCCTAACGACAAAAGAACTACGCAGCGAAAAGTTAAACTTAGAGACAACAAAAGAGAATGGCGCCACATGCCCTTAGGCACCGTCTCAAAAACGCCACCTTCAGAGTAGGATGCACTACTCTTGCCCACCACCAAGATCGGCAGGCACGAAGTAGCCAAAAACAGCCTCTTTCTCAGCAGCAGGAGTACCTAAAAGCGCATGCATGAGTATGAAGGTACTCGCAAGACTTAAACCATATAGAGCACATATACATAGCTTGACTCCAAGGATTATGCATTGATCATTAGCAAGGATGAACCGAAGGTTAGGTAAAACATAAGCACTAAGCATCCTAGACATATGTGTGAGCGACTGAAACTGCACCAAAACATATGAAAACTACCCTGCAACTGACAATTGAAAAAAAGTTAACTGTAAACAACATGTATATCAATAAGTAACAAGTACCAACATCACCATCTCCTACATACCGAACCACAAACCATACTCGAAACACTACAACCAATGCAGATGGAAAGAAGCATGCTCATGACCGAGAGCACGTCAGTTCAAACTGTTTATACACCCTGCAGGGGATACTCCTGTACCCACATGACACGAGGACCATTCGGCTTGTGCCACCGGCCAAAGTGCACACAAGGGGGTACTCGTGACAACCTTTCCCAACCAGCCCCAACCATTTGGATCATGCATCGCTCGGTGCGGCGATACTAGAACTACTCCCGGAGCAAACTAGTATTGCTACAAGCCCGCCTGCTCACACCATCGATGTCCAAGCCCAAAAAGCCACAACTGCAAAGGTATTCGGCTCGCCTTACCATCAGATCGGCATGTGCTGAGTAAGGTAAGTGCTAAAGTCAACAACACCGACGATCGGTGCATAATCGGCGCAAAGCGATCTATAGTGTCCGGTTTTCTCTACCGACCTACCTAGGAGAACTCCACATCCGGGCAGGGCAAAACACCTCCTAGCACTGCCCACACCTCGTCTCATACTCACCACTCATATAACCATCTCAATCTCAACAAGTGTATGTAATCTTGAAAAGGTCCTATGCTCACGAACAACGGGATGCACCGTCGTTCGACTTCTACCGAATGATCTAAGCATGGCTAAGCATACAAGTCGAACTCATACCTAGACGTTGACAACATCTCAAGGCTACAAGGAATGTAAATATACAAGTATTCAAAGTAGAATAATGCAATCGGCATAGGTTCTACCCATTGGTACCCAACATTAACTCACTAAACATTCAATCATACATAAGCATATTTCATCAATTTTAGACTTATCCAATTACACAAGAGGGATCAATATGCTTAGTTGCTTGCCTTGATGCACTAGCTCAAATAGGTGCAGCACATCGAGATCACCCTCGGCCTCCGGGATCGACGGATCGGCGTGCTCTGAAACATAACGCGTGCAATGATAAGCGTGAATGAAATGCAACAATGCATAACACAAGGCGCGTATGATGAAATGCCCCAAAATATGCCACATAATTTAGGGAAACAATTTCCTAGATAGAACAAGTCATAAGGATACTAGCAAAATTGGTTTCACTCATTTTGGACTTGTAATAGTGGCGAATTAAAGAAGCCTTAACCTAATTAATTCATCTCAGAAATTTAATTAACAATGTATAGGGATATTTTTAATGGGTAGAGGAGGTTATTATGAAACCAAAAATATTGGTTTCATAATTTTTGGAGCTATGAAGAATTTACTATGAATTTTACAAGTTATCAGCACAAAAGAAAAAAAAGTTGATGAACAGTAAACCCGGATACTCTGGGTACCAGAGTCTTCGGATGACCCTCCGAGTGGAGCTCTCTGTTATTTTTGGCTGGGAGTCACCCGGACCCTCCGGGTTAACCCGGATTCTCCGGGTTGCTCCAGAACAGCCCGTTTGAGAGGGGGAAAACTTGGCAAAAATAATTTGCGAACTTCTCCATACCAAAAGGAAACATCTTAGAGCTAATTCAAGGGTCCTATAACTCACTACCCAACCTAGAAACTCAATTCCTCACTCAAATTGATCCAAAACCCTCCTTTGCTCTAATTTCATCAAGAACTCAGATTCCATAGCTGATGAAGAACTTCACTAAAACTAGAAATCTATCAACCAAATCTTGAATTCACGCCATGGGAAGCCTAAGAGACTTACCCACGGTGCTTGTGGAGTTGGGTGACCATCGGAGGATGAAGGAAACGGAGGAAATCGTTCAGGAGACAAAGAAATCCGGTGTTCTTCACATTTCAACCCTAAACACCAAAAGACACCAAATCCAGCTTAAATCCTCTGGGAAAACAAAAATAAATTGGGGGGAATAAATAGCTTATGAGCTCATGATCACTTAGGTACCACATACTCACCTCGAATCCTTCTCTTGAGGTCGAATTTGAGAGAGAAGGAGAGAGTGCTTGAGAGGGAGTGAGAGAGAGGGAGGAGCAGCATCTCCTGTTGCACGGGTGGGAGTGAGGGCACAGGAGAGAGGGGTGGGAGCAGGTGGCTGCACGTGAGGGAGAGGGAGGGGTGGTTGGCCCACATGTGGGGCGCACGTTTTAGAGAAAAGGGTCCATTTTGACTGTGAATTTCATTCTTTTCCCTCCCGAATTTCTTTTCTCTCATCCAATTAACTTTTAACGAAGTGCATTAGTATTCCCAATTACAATTACGTAAAATTAAACATAATACTTAAAAAGCATGATTATGCTTAATTGTGTGATTAAGGATTTGGGACGTGACAGTAGGGTCCCACGTGTTTGCGAGATCATTTTCATCATGATTGGACTAACCAACATCCCCATCTCCGATGGCGAAGACTTGCAACTCTTGGAAGAAACCACTCAAGTATCATTCTAGCCATCTCAAGAACAAGATACTAACCTCAGATCTAGGAAACAAAGAGCACCTGGGTCGCACGCGTGGTATTGGGATTATGGTTCCTTGGCAGTTGGGATTCCTTGATGATGCTAGTTCATACAGGAGCCAAAGGGGAAAAAAGGCTAAGTGCGAAGCAGTCAAGCATGAATGGATGAGAACAGAAATCTATATTGAGCTCGAAGAAACAAATGTAACAAAGGATGGAAAGGATGGAATAGTGAATCGAAGAGAGAGTACGGGCTCTCGTGTAATAGGATGCAGCCACGATATAAGAATCTCCACCAGCTCGGTACCGGAGTAGCTACACATCCATGCAACTTGGCCCTCCTGATAACATCTTCCATCCAGAAGACTTCACTATCAGCGGATCTCCTTATGAACACCCCATTGATGGCAATCCACAAGAGGTCCTTAGCGATAGATTCTCCATTAATGACATAGGGGAGATCACAAAGTGCAAGCTCCTACTACCCACCATTGTTGGCTCTAATCCCATCATTAAGGCTGGCACAAGCTTGGCATTTCCACGTGGTGGAGAACAGATGATTCACAGAGTTTCGCTACAGCCTGGTTACGTTAGTGTCAGTTGACATGGTATATAGGAATTGCATATCCCTTCCACTTCCTATCCCTAGAGGATGACGTCATGACACTCAGGGATGTCATCCACTCCATCATGCAGTGGTTGAAGAAGTCCACATCTCTTGTTGCCCCTCCACCGCCTCCACAACCTCAATGGTCACCATCTTCAATACGCGATAACAGCAAATCTTCTATACCACATGAGCAACAATTGTTCAAGAAATCAAGCCAACAGTCCACCAAAATGACACCTCTTACAAAGCGTAAAACCAGAAAACAGTCGGCTAAAGAGGCAGAAGAAGGACCCCTTTGAAACACTTATGTAGAAAGCCAACCATTAGTGATGCAGAAAGAGTTAGAGAGAATGGGCTAGACAATTACAAATCTGCACACAATTTACATGAGGAGGTTCAGTGAGGAGAAACATCTTGCACTTTGTTTTAGCATCAAGTACCAGTGGAAGCATTTCCTCTAACAAGGTGTGGGCTTCAAGAATTTATTCCACCTCTACTGTCATAACTCTCTCGACGTTGACCTAGGGAGATATTGGATCATGTTAGTGTTTTTAATCATGGTCTATGCTTACTGAGCTACCTAACTCATTGATATGCTCTTTCATGAACATTACTCTTATGTGTAGACTTATGATTCAAGAAGCTTGGAGAGAGAATAAAAAAATCAGATTCCTCAACCCACATGTCGTATGTGGCATAACAATCATTAACAATCCAGTGGAGGCTGAGGATTACATCGTGGAAGTCATGCTCATGCTCTATGGAACGAAGTACTTCATTCTTCTACCGTACAATTATAGTGACCATTGGATGTTAGTTTGTATCTTTCTATGGAATCAATACTACTTATACTTCGACTCCAGGGAGTACGAGATAGATAGGTATCAAAGTTTGACATACTTGCTAACAAGAGCAATAGCAAAGTATATTTCAAAGGGTGACCCTGTACGAGACAAAGAAAAACCCGGTGCGACCCACCAGAATAAGTTCACGGTATTAAATCCTTCATCGCACATGAATTTACTATTATAATATGCATTCCATAGAACTAAATTTACCGTGCATGTTAATTTCTACAATGCAACAAGCAGCCATCGGGCAACAACCTCTGTGGATACTATGTTGCCCAATATATGATATAAATCGTTAGCTCTAGTCCACCAGCATATCCATCGGTTAATGTGACTATAGTATACAATATGCATGTTTTATTGTTGGGTTTTCATTGTGCCTAACTATTTTCATTTTCTTCTACAGACATATAAATTTCCTACAAATACGCTCAACATTGATGCGACCACAAGTGTTCAAAGACTCCTCATCCATTTCATACTTGCCAAGGTCTTAAAGGAGAATAGAGGATTTTATGATTGTGATAACTTTGTGCCACCAAAATATATGACCTATAAAGATTTTCCTTCTTAAAGGCAGCACTAAATCATTTCTCCATTTTTGCTTAGTTTGGTTAACTTACATATTCTTAGTTTGGTTATCAATTCCATGCTTGCAGATCTTGTAACAACTAAGTAACTTGAGTGGACAAGCAACTGGACTTCTATGTCATCCTTGAGGGCATTGGACATCTTATGGACTTGTATGTCATCTATTTGACTTGTGGACATGTTATGGACTGGTTGTAGGTGACTTCTTTGTCTAGTGATCCAAATCATGACTTTGTGACATTGAAACATGCATGTGTTGTTTGATCTGTGTACAAACTATTGAATAATTAAAGATGTTTGATATGTGTATAACTTTGATATATGTTGCATTGCTTGATGAATGAAGATGTTTGATCTGTTGTTTGCGTATTTCTATGTAAATTCAATAATATATAAATTTAGTACTGCATAAATGATTACAACCGGCTCCAAACTGCAGCCATATAACTAATCTCATAGCCCAGATGACTCTAGATTGGAGCCGTCTGGATAATTCTACTATCACAAACGTATCTAGTATGAAATCATCTGTACTAATCGAATAGTCCAAATTGGTCCAGATAGGAGCCATTTGTGCTATGAGATTAGTACAGACGGTTCTATACTGAAGCTATCTTTGATAATAGAATAATCCAGACGACTACAATCTGAAGCTGTCTGTGCACATCGATTAGTACAGATGGTTTCAAACTAGAGTCATCTGTGCTTATCGATTAGTACAGATGGATCCAGTTTGAAATCGTCTATACAATTTTTGTTTAGGTAATGGAAATAATTCTGGCCTTTTGCATCTTCCAATGCATACAACCTTTTGTCCATTCTTACATAGTCTCATCCTAGAACATTCCTAGAATCAGAAGATAAGGGGGGAAAAACAAAAGGTCGACATAATAATTAGCCACATATTCTGTAATTATGTCGCCACCCATTCTTGGTGAATATTTCCATGGCCACCACTTCCAAAGCTTGGCAGGCCTTCAAAAAATCTTCCCTTTGATCCTTCCTCTGAATCAATCTCCAGAATCGCAACTAATGGGTCCCTCTAAAAATTGGCTACAACAAAGATATATTAGAAGTATAATTGAATACGATACCATTCCGGCAGAGCCATATTGACCAAAAGATGGAAGCTACCCCCACTAAAATCTTGTTCTTAGTTCTTGCTCCCTTTTTTCCTAGCCAACTACCCATAATGTGACCTATACTGCTAGGTTTTTTAATACCTAAGGCAATAGATATAATTTGCCAACAGGTTCTAGCAAAGTGGCATTGAAAGAAAAGGTGATTAATGGTTTCATTATGGTTGCAAAAACAACACTTTTGGTTTCCCTCCCAGTTTCTTTTGATCAGGTTATACTTGGTCAAAAGAACACATGTACCTAATTAAGTACCATAAGAAAATATTAATCTTTAGTGGAATCTTGAGTTTCCACAGACATTTAGCAGTGATGATGGTAGGTTTGGATATCATTTGCTTATACATAGATTGAACTGAGAATAATCCATGTGCATGCAAATCCCACTTAAATATGTCTTGTTCATTACATAATTGAACATAGGCTATTTGTGACACCATATGTTTCCAAGTAATTAATTTATCCCCTACAATCGGTCTACGAAATGAGAGGTTTAGCGGTAGAGATCACATAACATCCGCCACAGTGGATTGTTTCTTCGAACAACATTATATAATGTTGGATATTGCACACTGAGAGGAGCTTTACCAAGCCATATATCATTCCAGAACCTAGTCTGGCAACCATTGTGAACTTGAAAAGAACCCCATTTAAGAAAGTCATTTTTAACTTTCATGAGCCCTAACCAGAAATGAGAATCACCTAGTTTCACTTTCACCTGGGTGAGTGTTTTTACCACCGAGAAATTTATTTCTAAGCATTCTTTGCCCGACCCCATCCTCATTAAGTAGCCGATAAAGCTACTTGCTAAGGAGACATATATTCGTAACCGAGAGATCGACAATGCCAAGTCCTCCCGGGTCTTTTGACTGGCACAAAATGTTCCATCTAGCTGGTCTATATTTCTTCTTGTGATTGTCCCCTTGCCAACAGAATCTAGATCGAAGATAGTCTAATCTTTTAAGCACACCATGGGGAACCTCAAAGAAAGACATCATGAAAATCAGAAGACAACTTAAGACTAAGTTGATGGGCACTAATTGGCCCTCTACAGACATAAGTTTTCCCTTCCAACTGCTTAATTTCTTCTCGAACCTCTCTTCAACCCCTCACCCATCCCTATTCTTTAGTTTCCTATGTATCATAGAAATACTGAGGTAACAAAAGGGTACCTGACCACTATCATAACCAAATAATTATGTGTGTTGGTCCTCCCATTCTTTAGCATCACCATAATAGAATAGCTTACTCTTATGAAAGTTTATCTTTAAACCCAAGAGTTGTTCAAACACACAAAAGTATGAGCTTCATATTTTTAGCCTTTTCAAGATCATGGTCCATGAAGATGATAGTATCATATGTGTATTGCAGAATTCATAATCCATTATCCACCAGGTGTGGAACAACTACAGTGATCTGTCCATCCTCTTTACCTCTTGATATTAGTACCGCAAGCATAACTGCCATAGTATTGAAGAGAATAGGCAAAAGAGGATCACCCTGTCCAAGTCCTCTATGAGTTTGAAAATAAAGTGCAACCGCATTGTTAACCTTAATTCCAACATGCCCCCTAGACACTATATTTTGGATCCAGTTATTTTATCATATGCTTTCTCAAAATCAATCTTAAGTATCACCTCATTCTACTTTTTTCTATGTAATTCATAAATGATCTCATAGAGTATTATGACTCATTCCATTATATTCCGATCAAGCATTAAGGTTGTTTACGTAGGACAGATTATTTTACAGCCATAATATTTATTCTATTAGTGATAACTTTAATAAAAAATTTAAAGCTGATATTAAGAAGGCATATAGGACGGTATTTTTGAATTTTGCAACGTATTACTTATTTTAGAAGATGCGTAATTATGCCAAAATTCAAGCTGAAGAGATCTGTACAAATAATTTGTACATATAAGTTATAAATCTTCCGTAAAATTCTATTTTGTATGGACTCTTTGCTATAGACCGTTTGAAAAATGTATAGGGATTTCGAACCGTTTGTAGAAAGGTTTATGTAGCAATGTTACATTATATTAATTGCATGCACTGGCATGGTGCGATCGATGTACTCGCGTAGTTGAGTAACCGTACCGGTGCATGCTTGGTGATGCCTGGAGGCAACGATCGGCCGAAAGGGCAGAGGCAACGTTAGCTTAGCTGTCCTCTGTATAGCTCGAGGTACCTGAGTGTGACCCTAACTCTCTCGAAGAGCCACACTACTTAAAAAACTATTTCTAAGACAGGTGGTAACTCGTTTTTATAGGTGTTTAGCGTACTCATATGTGATCGAAGGTCTGTATAAATAAAAAAATTTCACATACGTAAAAGAGACTGCCTGTGAAAATCTATTACCATAGGCGGTTCACTTAAGAAACCACAAAATAGGTTTCTACAGAAAGTTCCTTAAGTGAATCGTCTGTGAAAAATTTATTTGTACAGGCGGTTTTTTTGATAATCGATCTCTGAATCGATATCTTTTGACCCGAAAAAAAGCAAAAAAAAAAATTTGACCAACCAGGCACCCGCCGCGGTTGCGACGTCGCAAGTCACGAGTTTTTTTCCGCGAAATATGCGCGCTACGCGGTTTTTGGCACTCGAACTCAAAAGCTCTCAGCTCGCACGAACTCTCCTCACCATCACACCACAGAACTACTACTGACCATATTAGCATATGTAATTTTTTTATATCTTCTATCCGAAACTTTAAATGATTATTGGGTATATAAATGACTTAAAATGAAAAAACATTTCAACTATAAAGTTGTAGATCTCGTTGAGGGCTACAATTTTCATATAAAGTTTGTCCTCATCCGACTTCGTATGAAAAAGTTATGAATTTTTTAAAATAAGCTGTTACCTATTTTCACAGGTGGTTCACCTAATTAACCGCCTGTAAAAATGACCATCAATTATTATAGGTGGTTCACATAAAGAACTGCATGTAGAAATAGGTGACAGCTTATCTAAAAAATTTATAACTTTTTCATATAAAGTCGGATGAGGATAAACTCTATATGAAAATTGTAGCTCTTTACGAGATCTATAACTTTGTAGTTAAAATATTTTTCATTTGAAGATAAATAATCGTTTGAAACTTAAAATAATTATTTGAACCTCTAAAAGACTTCAAATAAAAAAAATGTCAACTACTAGGTTATAGATCTCGTCGAGGGCTACAATTTTCATATAGAGTTTTTTCTCATCCAACTTGATATAAAAAAGTTATAAATTTTTTAATGGATAATCATTTCTAAAGACGGTTTACATAAGAAACCGTCTGTGAAAATAAGATAAAAAACCGTCTGTGAAAATGACTATTTTCATAGACGGTTCCTTATATGAATGATTATCACAGGCGATTTATATAAGGAACCACCTGTGAAAATTTATTTCCACATATGGTTTGTAATCGCAAGAGACTCTCGACAACTGTTCAGACGGTTTTTCAAATAAACCGTCTGTAAAACTATATTTTAGATGTTAAAAAATAGTTTTTATATAATGCTATGAGCCATCGACAGCATACGCATGGTCCCCAAATAACAAACAAGTTAAGGCCAGTATCACATGCATGCAATGCAAACCTAACTGTAGCTGCATATGCATGCAGCTAGCAAAGCTAGGCGATGTGCATGGCATCGCATGGACTTACGCACTTTGGCACGTTACAAACCCATCGTTGGCACCGGCCGGCTGGACGGCACATATATAGCAGTATAGAATATGCGCGGTCCAGGTGGAATATTCAGCCGGGCTAATATATATCTTCACTATATAAAATATGAGTTAGTGTTCACGTTACTTATTCTCTTTACTATTTTCTCATCTAATAAAAATCCATAAATTTTAAATAATTTATATATTTTTATTATCCACCCTTATTCTCCGGTCTTCATATCTCGTTACCAGCTACAGATATGCATAATACCTATTTTACTAATAAAAATAAATAAATAAATCAGAAGAGAAATTAGTAGATAATCTTCTCTTCCTTTTTTATCACATCTAAAATCAAATTATGTCATCGCTCTCGATGTATTTATTTGGTGACGCACCCATGACGCATCTATATCCTCATACATTAAGTTTGTGTTTAATTTTAATATAAAATATTTATATTTTTATTACAATGTAAGTGCACTTAGCTGGTAGTACTAATATGTAGGAGTTAACCCTAGCTTGTTTTCGGTTGATTCCTCAAATTTTAGTGCCAGGACTTGTTGCCAGCTATCCCTTTTGCAGCCGTATATGTGCAGCACTAAGAGTAGTTAAACAATCATAACTCCTTACTCCTCTCCTACAACCCAATAGCTAGCTATATCATCAGATTTCGAAAAAAAAAAATGTGCATAGAAGATCGTGTTCATGTCCTAATGGGCTAGTAAATCGTGCGGAGGTGTACAGTACATCCCAGGCACCAGGCCAGCCAGCTGCTTTAGGTTTGGTCACCGCGCTATGTTGAGTTTCACGTATTGCCATGCATAAAAGAATTTCAAATTAGTCATAGTGCATTATGATTTGTGTAAAATAGTAGGGGCCTGGCCTACGGAAATGATCCATTGTACCCCAGGCCGGTGCTCCATCTACAAGATATTACACAATTTTTGCCATTATCTTGCTATCCTAGCTTTTGTTTGAGATATATATTCTGTAATGCGTGTTTTTCTCTACTTAATTCATATGCCCATCGAGGTCTTTTCTATATGAATGAGCAATATATACTATGGTGTGTATGCATATTTTAGTGAGATGAGTGCTATGCATATATATCAATATGGCAGCTTTACTAGCAGCACTCATGCGGTGGGTCTCACCCGGGTATGCTTTCGCAAATAGTTTTAATTAAAAGGGGTGAAATTAAAACGTACTATTTATCATAAGGGCAAGCACGATGCTGTGGCTAACGACAAACACAAATGGAGTATTAGGATTGCATGTAGAGTAGTACTTTTTGCAAAGTAAGGGCACATCATTATTAATAATGCACCACCAGATATTGCTACTAGCTAATAGGTGTTTATTGCCGGTTCCAAACTATTTTTCACTATCGATTTTGGAACCGACAGTACGCAATAGACAATGATAATCAAATTGCTATCACGGCCGAATGTTATCCACCAACAGTATTGGTATTTTGAGGAAACATAAAAAAGAAAAATCCCGGGCGCCGCTCAATCCCCCATAGTAGCTCTATCACTGCTCGCTAGCACCCACTACTGCTCAAGCTCGCCGGCGAGGCACCTCACTACCCTGCAGCCTGGATTTCACACACAATTGCCAAGCTCGAGCCGGCCTCCCTAAAGCACCGCCACAGCACACACGGTCGTCATGGAAGCCGAGGAGCGCACGGCCGCTGTGGAAGCTGAGGAGCATGCGGCCACCGTTGAAGCCAAGGAGCGCACGGCCACCGTGGAAGCTGAGGAGCACGCAGTCACCGTCGAGGAAAGGAGGCCATGGAAGAGGTCGCACCCTATGCTGAAGCCTCACATCTTCCGCTCCTCCGCTTGCTTCACCCCGGATCCGGTTGCCATGGATCTCGTCCTCACCCTCCTGCCTGGATCCACTGCACAAGTGTGATGGGAGGAAGCCTCATCAAATCTGTGAGGAGGGCGGTGAGGGCGGCGGTCATGAGCTCAAGAGGAGGGATGGGAGGTGGGTGGTGCTCGGGAGGAGGGATGGGTGGTTGGTGACGGCAACAGTGGACGAGAGAGAGGAGACAGAGGCAGAGAGAGCGAGGAGTGAGAATGGGAATGTGGCGCTCAGATTTAGAGTTTTTAGGGGACGGGACGAGTGGACGCGAACATAAGACAAATGTGGATTCAATACAAATTTCAAGTCCGGTTCTATGTTCCGCTACTAGTTGATAACAAAATCAGGCAATAATACTATCATTATCGATTTTTAATTCAAACCGGCAGCAATAATAACCTATCACTGCCAGTTATTTTCTAAAACCAACAATGATACGATTATCACAGTCGGGTTTAGATGATCCAGCAGTGATGAGGCGATCATATGTAGTAGTGTATGTAATTGATAAATGACGGTTGTCCAACTGTGGTCAAGCTAGACCTTGTTATAGTTATCACCAGTCGGGTTCTGGTCAATCACCAGTCAGCTTTCATTTTTTAGATTTGTTCTGATGATCTCTCTCGGTGAATGTCTACGTCTTTCAGGCAAATAACGTGGTGACAGCCAACTCTTTCTGATAGAAGTGGTCGCACACGGGATCGTGTGAATTGTTAGATCATCGATTCTTCTCCTTGATTTGGAGTTTATAGGGATATATAGATGACAGTTAAGAGCGCTTTCGCAAAGGTAACAGCCATGTTAGTATATGTTAGTTAGTGCACGAGCACTGTTGATACTTTACTCGTGGTCCTTTACCTCCTTTCACGCCGACTTGCAAGAGAGAGAGAAAGAGAGATTAGCGTTCAATGTCATTTGATTAATCCAATTATTTTAGTACCGGAACACTTTTCGCCCACCATCTCTAAAGATTCCTCCGTACTAGTACTCTATTGTAACTCCAGTCGCCATACCTTCAAAGTTATTTTGTACGTTGCTATAAATAGCAAAGTATGCGCGGGTGATGAGCTCATATCAACCACACCAGTAGCTCATTCCAGGACCTCGTCACTAATCACCTTGCTAGATATTACACCATGTTCTTCTCTAAGCTGAGCAAAATAGCCCTCCTCCTGGTGCTCATCCTCCTCTCCTCTAACAGGATCATGTTCTCTGAAGGCAAACCTCTCACGATGATGCGTAGGAGGTTTAACTTGTTGTCACATTCCGATGAGGCCACCAAGGGGACGATGACCGCAGGCACGATCTTGCCTGACGACGCCGGGAGCGGTGGCGTCCTCGGGAACGTCGAGGATACCCGCCCGACGCAGCCCGGGCACAGCCCCGGAGCTGGCCACGCCGCCACCAACAATGGGGTTGGGAGGAAGTTGCTTGCTGTAAATTAGCTAGTTTCTTAGCTGCTTCTTTCTTCCTTTCTTTCTTTCTTTCTTTCTTTCTTCTTTTTCTTTAGGAGTTGGTCCAACTTTCCAATGTCATAAATTATTTCGGATAATAATTGCCTCATTCAATTATAGTGTGGATCGATTTGTTCGTCATTTCTTTTGGCATGTAGCTATAGGTTATGTTTATTGAAGTGCAACCGTACAAGTCTTAGTTTACTGCCAAATTAGTGTACATACAAATGAGGAAAATATATATACGCCCCAATTTGATAGAAATATCAAACACGTGGGGCTTGTGACGAGAATAATTGCAACGCAATTTCCAAATTAGTTTTTTGGATGTACGGAACCAATAGCAGATTAACAGTGTAATACTGTAACCGGAGGTCATAGCTCGGATGCTTATCTTTGTGGCAAATATATATTCAACTAAGGCATCATTTTGTCCAACAACCATATATCCAGGACAATGGCTAAGACCTAAAGGTTTTTCATCCTATAAAAGCTATGTTTACAAATTGTCTTTAAAAAAATGCCAAGCAAAAGCTCCTTATGAATATTCATTCAGGACCAATATGCTGAATCAACATTGGCTATGTCCTTTAGGAAAAATTAATATTGGCTATATGTGCTGTCTATTTTTCCGTTCAGAATAAAGGAAAACTAAGCATTTGCTCCAAAGATGGAATTGTTGTTACTTCAGGTAAATTTATACTTGTTCAGATCCATCCAAAAAAATAAGCTTGCTCAAATCCACGTCTCCATGATAAATAATAAAGAGAACTCATCCGAAGACACTGCTATATATATCAAGAAAAAGACACTGCTAATCGCTTCCACGCATCCAGTACGTACGTCTGCTGCCATGCCGCCGCCGCCACTCCAGCGCGTCCTGCTAACGCTCACCCTCCTTCCCCGCTCCCGACGCAGTTGCTCTTCCCCATTGCCGGTGTTACCGCCACCCATTCTGTCCTCCCTTTCTACCTAGATCTAGAGGTGTGCTCCTCTGCTCGCTCCCAAGCAGACACCGCCAGCGCCTTCATTCTCCCCGGTGCTCTTGCGTCAGCACTTTCGTGAACCTGCTTCCGACCGTGCGCACGCCTCCACACTCCTAGGACAATCAATTTCGAGCCCCAGAACAATCGATTTTTCCGTGCGAACATTTGGAACATTTGACTGTGCTGGGCTATCGGGATTCAATGGGCCGCACAAAATTTGCTTAGTAGGCCACGCGTGGAGAGAGAGGAGTTTTTTTTATTTTTATATTTTTTTAGTTAAAATTTAAATAAATAGATTCCCGACGAAGATATTTGCAAAACTAGGCGCCTGCAGCCCTTTGAGAGGGCGGTTACGGGTCTTAACCGCTCCCTAAGAGGGCGGTAGGCCTAACCGCCCCCTCAGAGAGCGGGTGGGGCCTTCCCGCCTGGCCCAGAGGCTTACCGCCCCCTGAGGGGGCGGGTAGAGCTCCTTACTGCCCTCTCAGGGGGCGGTAAGGGCTCCTCCCCGCCCACCGCGCCGCACCGCCCGCCCGCGCTCTGCTGCTATAAAAAGGCCAAAAATTAGCCAAAAAACCATAAAAATCCAAAAAAAAGGAAAAGTTGAGAAGAGAGACGAGAAGAGAGGAGAGGAGAGGGGAGGAAGAGAGGTCGGCGAAGCCCTGCTGTATTTGGGCTGCGGATTTGAAGGAAAATTTCGAGTAAATTTTTTTTTCCTTTTTATTGTTGTTAATTAGTGCAGTAGTAGTATATGATATAGATTTTACACATTTATGACCTATGGTTTAGAAAATTGTCAAATTTAGTTAGAAAATGGTACGATAGCAGTTCAATATAGAATATTATTTTTAGTATATTATTTTCAGTATGTTATCTGTAGTATATTATTTTTAGTATATTATTTTCAGTATGTTATTTGTAGTATATTATTTTTAGTATATTATTTGTACCTGCGGACGTAGGAGGCAACAGTAGATGATAATTTGCGAACCTAGGGTAGCATTTAAAAATTATGTTATCCGATAATCAGAAATATAGTTTGTTGTCTTAACATGGGTTATGTTTGCGGGTGTTTCCAGGGATGATAGATAAATTAATTTTTCAGATATATTATGGTGAGGGTGAAATTAGGTACGGTCCCAACGGTGTAGATCTGTCTGGATTTCGTCATGTCATGAAGAGGCTTAGTAAAGCTAATGAGAGGACTATTGTGGGTGTGTGCAAATTGCTCATGCGGTTTTTCCAACTGGATCCACAGCAATATGAGTTGAAGTTGAAAGCTGTCCTGAGCCGTGCTAGTCATGGATACTTTGGTGAGCTTGTTCCCATCGAAGCCACATCAACTTGGAGGCAGTATGTAGATATATGCTGTGAACGTGGCATGCAGCTTGTTTTGTTAGCTGAGGCGTACCTGAAAGATCAAAATGAGGTGAACTCTGCAAAAGCAGTAGCAGGACTAAGTGAGGTAGTGGAAGATGAGTCAGAGGCGGCTAATGTAGGGTCCAGGGAGGAGGTTGGTGACGTTCCAGAGCTGCAACCGATGGGTGTAGCTGATGAAGGGGAGCACATCTCTAGCATCATTGAAGATATGGATTTGGAGGATGAAGAGTTAGAGGAAGGCCTTGCCGATGGGGATTCTTCTGATGAGGAGGGTAATACTCCAGTTCCTGCAGAGTGGCGAGATCATGATTTTTTGAAGTTGGTGGTTAGCGAGGCTGACCAGACACCATGGCAGTACCATGAGAATGAGGTGTCACAGGGTGCTATGTACCCTACAAAAGAGGCAGTTATTGATGCAGTGAAATTCTGGTCGTTGTCTCTTCGTAGGCAATTCAAGGTTGTTAAATCAAGTAAAAGAGAGTATGATGTGAAGTGCTTGGTGCCTCAGTGCCCTTGGCGGGTGCACGCATTCAGAGGGAAATGGGCAGACTACTGGCAATGCTCAATAGTTAAGGAACATAATTGTCACATTGAGAAAATAGAGTTCGCGCACCGGAACCTGTCTTCTGCTTTCATTGCAAATGTTATGTACGGAGAGATTGTGGACAACCTAAGGTATGAGCCACGATTAATAATCCATACTATTGAGCAAAGGTTCTAGTACACAATAAACTATACGAAGGCATGGAGGGCGAAACAAAAGGCTATTGAGATGAGGTTCGGTACATATGAAGATTCGTATCACAACATATCTCGTCAATTAGCCACAATTTGTGTAAAAAATCCAGGCAGCTACTATGATATCAAGCATTACCCCTCTACTGATGTGGAGTACAGCGAAAAAAGAGTGTTGCAGCGTGCTTTCTTTGCATTCGCTGCAACTATCAAAGCATTTAGATATTGCCGACCCATCATATGCCTAGATGGAACATTCCTGACTGGGAAGTACAAAGTGCAGATTTTGTCTGCAATAGGGGTCGATGGTAACAACCAAGTCCTGCCACTAGGGTTTGCGTTCGTGGAGAGTGAGAACAGGGACAGCTGGTATTGGTTCCTAGAGCGGGTTAAGCATGCAATTGTTCTTGACCGATCAGATGTGTGTCTCATTCATGATAGACATGCAGGATTGTTGCAGGTTTTGCTGGATATGCAATATGGTAGCGTGCGACGGGGTGTACCTGTACAGTGGCCAGATCTCAAAAGCAGGTGGTGCATGCGCCATATGGGTGCGAACTTCTACAGATAGTTTAAAAATAAAGAGTTAATGAAGCTCTTCAAGAAGTTGTGCAGTCAGAACCAGCAACGTAACTTCAAGCATTATGGGCAAGACTTGATGAACTGACTCTAAAACAAACTGCGGAGGCTGCACCTAACGGTGACGAACCAATAGCTCTCGGTCCTCTCCCAACCGATACTCCGCAGATTGTAAGGAGATCGGGCTCATCTATTAGGAGCTTCTCACAGTGGATACGCAATGAGCCGAATGAAAAATGGGCTCTGCTGTACGACAGTGGTGGTGCCAGGTATGGAGTAATGACTACAAACCTTGCAGAGGTTTATAACTGGGTCATGCGAGGAATGAGGTCCCTACCACTAGTTGGAATTGTAGAAGGCATTTTGCATGGGACCTGCAAGTACTTCATTGATCGGTATGCAGCTGCTAAGGTTGTAATGGAGGACAATCGTATGCTTTACAGGCGGATGCTATGTGAGTATATGGAGAAGGCAAATAGGAAGGCCCACATGCATTGCGCAAATCAAGAGGGCACTGCAGAGCACAGGTTCAGTGTCCTGTGTCGGGATAAGGGTCGGAGGGGGGGTAGACGTGAGCGGCATGTTCAAGAGTGTGTGCTAAGGAGTGGGACATGCATATGTAGTTGTCAGAAGCCACAATTACTCCACAAACCTTGTACACACGTCATAGCTGCGTGCGCGGAGCACCATATGCTTCCCAGGCAATATGTGTCACAGTATTTCATGAAAGATCAAATACTGAACACCTGGAACCAGGAGTTGTATGGTTACGGCATTGTTGACACTTTTACAAGTAACCCAGGGCCTGCAAGAATATATGTGCCTGATTTGAGAAAGATGAAGAACGCACCGGGCCGAAGACAAACTCGTCGGATTCACAACGATATGGATGAATCTGAGGCTGGCTCTAGGATTAAGCGATGCAGTCAGTGCAATGAAGTAGGTCACACTTACAAATATTGTCCCAAAAATGCAAGCGGTGATGCACCTGTTGTCTAGGTGAGCTTCATGTGTGTTGCTCTAGTTTTGTGCCATTTTAATATTTGTATTTATTTATCAATGTATTAATGTACATGTCTTTCAAATGTAGAGATGGCTCACCCTTCGACCCCCGAGCTTTTGGACCCTGCCGTGGACAAGAAGCATCGCAGCTTCTTATCCACCGAGCACCAGACGGAGCTAGGAGTGTTTCGCCCACGAGGCCCTGGAGAGCTCCTGATGATAGATGAGCGATGGAGCCACAGGTACTTAGAAAATTTGATACAAAATTGTCATATCACTGCTGTTGTTACATATTATTGATATACTGCAACACTTATAGGTTGGCAGCGGCCGGACTCCTACCGCTTTGCCAGTTGGTCGAGGCCCGATCGACGGAGAACCCCGAGGTTGCGACCCGTCGTTTCTACTTCGATCGGTCACTGATAGCAGCACTGGTCGACCATTGGAGGCCGGAGACACATACGTTCCACCTCCCATGCGGAGAGATGACCCCGACCCTGCAGGACGTCTCCTACCTCTTAGGGCTTCCTTGCGTAGGAGCTGCGATTGGGGTTATCGATATGCAGGCTGACTGGATGAACGACATGCATCAGCGATTTGGCCCGGTGGAGCGAAAGGCGAACGCACCCCCTACGTGCCTGAGTTCTTATCCGATGCACGAGGGCCGATGAAGAAGTGGATCCTACAGTTCCATGTACGTCTCCTACATACAACCTATCGAATACTAACAAAGTATGTCATAATGATCCTTTCTGACACCAGTCATATGTGCAGCCGGCGTACATACACCCACACCCCAACGCATACGTGGTCTCGAGACATTTGGAGGCCTTCCTGCTTTGGTTGTTTGGGTGGGTGATGTTCACTAGTGGCCAAGGCCACCTGGTTACGGACTCTTGTGCTGTACGCCCGGTCGATAGCGGACGCTGATGTGGAGAACATACCGTAGTTCAGCTGGGCATCCGCTATTCTTGCTGCCACGTATCGGGCGCTCTGCGACGCATGCACAAAGAAGGAGGCACTAGCCACTTTCGCCGGGTGTCCACTTCTTCTTCAGCTATGGTCGTACGAGCATTTCACCATAGGCAAGCCGGTGGTGGACCGCTCCCCGTACCCAGAGGAGTGGTACGGCGAGACGAACGAGGACGCGCCTACAATGGCCTCGATGTGGTGTCGTCGACGGGTACGTATTTTACATTAACAGTTTCCTTCGTATTGTGTTAGTCTCTGAATATTTGTATTGATATTTGTCACTCAGCCACACTGGGCGCACGAGCAGCCTCGCAGCACGTACGAGCATTTTCATACCCAGTTTGACAAGCTACGTCTTAACGATGTGGTATGGGAGCCATACAGCATTCCGTCTGTGCAAGCACATGCAGGGTTGGGTTTGTCACCCTTGTGCACCCGCGACGAGGAGTACTGGCTCACCAAGGCGCTCCTTGTCTTCGACATCTACGTCGAAGAGTACTCACCGCACCGCGTCATGCGGCAGTTTGGCTGTCACCAGGCATTCCCGCTTGTCCCCATCCGTACCGACCCGTGCAAGTCCACAGGTACATTTGCAAAATTATAGTTTGAGCAACTTTCATTTCACTGTGACTTACATTTACTGTGGTTTCAATGCAGGTACACGCGGAAAGGCCAGCCAGCTGGCAACCTCTGGGCGGAGCGCTTGGGCCCTTACGTGGCAACATGGGCCCAAGCGCTACAGGACATCGTTGAGGAGGCTCGTCCCCACAGCGAGCGAAACTTCAGGGAGTACCTACGATGGTGTGTACCACGTACGCGGACCCGTGTCACCTACACCCCTGAGGATGTCCGGCCCCACATCGTGTCGACAACGGAGACATACCCGGTGCATTGGGACGAGGACGCCGCTTTAGCAGTAAGTAACTTTTTGAAGTCCGTAGTCCATATTGAATGAACATAACCGTATACTTTAATTGTTCACTTTTGTTCATATCCACAGATAGATATCATTTATGACGTAAATAGGGATGCAGCTGCTGCCATGGACCGCGTCCGGCAAGGGCACCACCTAAGTGCGTCGGATGTTGCGAGCTTCATTAGACGGGTTTTTGACAAGATGACGTGCGTCTTGAAGCTCACCTCCTGCAGATCTACCACAGATGTAGCAGGGCCGCCTCCCAGGTCGAGTGGTGTACACGCCGAGTCGTCTCGGCCGTCAGATGTGCACCGATGTTCTTCAGTGTCGGCACCTACACGACCCCTTCTACCACGTCATGGAGGGTCGGAGCAACTTGGTACAAATTATACTTTTGAATAATGTTGAACAATATCCTTTACTTATTATTATCAAACATTCATTAGGTCCGCCTGCACAAGTCTCGACGCAGCCTCGTAGATCGAGCCCTGTGCGTCCACACTCAGGTACTCCGGGAACCCTTATTCGTAGTTTATAGTACTTTCAGCAAAATAAGTTAATATTGTGCTCAGGTTACTTCGGTGACGAGGCCGGTCCGTCTTCGGTGGCCCCACGCTCTACCCTGCCAGCAACGTACTACGGCACGTCAGCGTGGCCTTCTTCTGCTGCACCGTTGTACCACGCAAGTACAATTATATATTTTTTACTACTACTTTTAATACCATATTGTTCGTATCTAACGTGATTATTTGTTCATAGGCCTCTCCAGCCAGTACACATGGACGCCTGCCGAGCCTTCACAGCCCTCCTACCCTAGTCAAGAGGATGAGGCTGGCCCCGACACCGCATACGACATCGTCCGTGACTTCTTCGGGGGCACACCTGACTACGACGTCCTTCAGCGGTCCCAAGTTTCCAGTGCACCGCTTCGGACACAGCCCACGCAGGACGAGCCCTCGACACTGGTGGTCCCTACTAGGCCTACCAGACACGTCGGTCCACCCGACCCCCTCACCTACTCCAGGGGTCACGTGAGGGTTAACCAGCGGCATCGGGACCACGATGGGGCGCACGGGCGACAACAACGAGGGAGGCATGAGTAGCATTTTACATTTTATGTAACTAACATATGCATATTCGCTTCGTGATGTACTCCTATGTATTAAGACACGTTTACTTTGTATGGTCGACTTAGCATTTCGTAAATGTATTTCATATTCAGACATGTTCAATGAAGAAGTGACCACAGCACTAAACTTTAACCATGACTTGACAACACATGTCTCCTGCCGTAGGCTTTAAACAAGATGTGACAACACTACTCAGCTTTTTCCAATCAGTAAATGACAACACGGTGTTTTCCAATCGTCACGGTTACAGTGTATTGTAATGTTTTCACCCTGTGTTTAATACTATATTTGTCCTCGTTCGCACCCCATACCCACGTAAAATGCTGCAACTACTAATTACTGATTTTTTTCTCCCACTATTACATAACCTACTCCAAATTTAAATTCTTAATTTCCTTACACCCCTTCCTTTTTTATTTCTTTAATTACAAAAAAATACATTTTTAGAGGACAAAATGGAAAAAAACATTTTTTGAGGAAAAAATGCCCCTAACCGCCCCTTGAGAGGGCGGCTAGGGGCTAACCGCCCCCTCAGGACCCCTCTTGCCACCCTCTGAGGGGGCGGTTAGGCCTACCACCCTCTCAGGGGGCGGTTAGGAACCGTAACCGCCCTCTCAGTTTTGCAAATATCTTCGCCGGGAATCTATTTATTTAAATTTTAACTCAAAAAAATATAAAAAAACTCGAGAGAGAGTGGGAGCTGGGTGGGGGTGTGCGACACCGTGCTAACGGGCCTCACATGTGAAACATAGGACGTACGCAACTGATCAGGCAAGAGCACAAAGGCTCAGAGTCCCGAGGGTGGACACAGTGAGGGGTCATCCCTAAGAGGGGATGTAACCTATAAGCTACTATGTTATTGTTAGCTTTATGGTGTTATGCTATTCTCGGTGTTATAGTACTACGTGTAATGATACTTTCTTCATGCTACTATATTATTGTTAGTCTCATAATATATTTCATGTACAATGTTTTAGTATTGTGATTCTATTCAGACTATCGAGGCGTACCACGAGCATTCCATAACAATCATTATAAACACGTTGACCAAATGCACAATGGCATATACGATACCCCTAGTGGTATACCAGAGTTTCGCCTAACATGCCCTAGGGAATGTAAAAAGGGCGAAGATCGATGGGACGAAACACAAATTACAACACCGTCCCGACAGTGGTTCTAATCGTATTGACTTAGAGTGAACTGCGAGAAGGCTCCTGAGTCCCAATAATCTCTAGCACCGTATTACGCTGACGGAGGAGGAGGAGGAGGAGGAGCATCCCTATTGTGGCATGGGCAAGTGCACCATGGATCGATTCATACAGAAGCGTTATCAAAGTGTATTACAAGAGGACTTGGCATATTCTCAACCTCCCTTTGCAAGTCAAAAATTTGGTCTCACAGGTGGTGCATATAATCTTGGATATGCTAGAGAATAGGAGGATCAACTCATCACGTATGCTAGCAGTTGTCGAGGTCATCATCAGAGGCCTGCAGAAATGTGAAGGTCATAATGTATAATATTTTCAAAAATGGATACAGACGTTCATGGTGATATTGTTATCACCCTACCAAAAGGACATCAAAAGAATCGATGATCCCCATGAATGCTCCAATCGTATATCTGAACTACATGGTCGTACCCATAGAAGCACTTAGGCTAGGACTCATTCGGGTGCTCGTAAATCCTTATCTTGGAGGGCAAAAATCGCTCATATCCTACATATCCTACAAAGGGATATTGTAGAGAGTCTCCTCATACTAATGCAGGGATGCCTGATCTTCTATAGGTAATATGATAAGTCAATTTGGTGGAACTTCGATGTTGATGATCCAAAGGCTTCGATCAGAACAGATCATAAACTCTCACAACTAATGCACCACTACTCCATGGTTATCAACTGTGCCAAGATGTGGTTGACCTCGTCAAGAAGACTTTTCCTGCTAGCGAATAGAGAACACAAGAAAGAACAGATATGTGCAATCTGAATATTACTGATTACCAAGGAAGTACTCGAGTTAGGGTTCAACCAACCGGTAAATGGTGAAACTGTCTAAAACAGAATAATCTAAGATAAACCCGAGCCTAAACTATGATGGCTATTGTATATGTATAGGGGGACGTGAGGAGGTCGACCTAGGGTTGTGCAGCCGTGAAAAGAGACGTACACAACCTGGACTCCGACCCCGACATGATTACAAGACCCAACTAGGTCTGAAATGATGGTGCAACACTTTATTTCTTTGACTCTAACTAAACTATAAGGAATATTTGGTCAAGCTCATATCCATTGGAAAGGGCTCACCAGAATGTCCAAGATCGCCTAAATGGACTTCGTATGAGAGAGTTATGTCCGTTTTACTGACGCGTTGTCCTGAGACTCAACCACGATCATGACCACGACTTCGACCAGTACCACGACCACGACTAAAGCTCAGCCTCGAACACGAGTAGACTTGGCCTTCTAGGGGTGACGTCCGGGTAAGGTTGTGGTGCTTCTCCCATGTTTCTAAGCAATATAACATCACAAGAATTTTGTAGTTCTCCATCCAAGGAAGCATATACAACGAGAAACGAGTTCACCTGGTGGTCTAATTATCATGCACGTGCTCTTGTAATTGGACCTTGTATGATTTGAGGATTATTGATGGTATTGATCGTATCCGAAAGAGCTATAGGCTCATCACATACTTAGTTGGACCAAATGAACCCTCCTATCTCACCGCTGGCCTCCCTGCCCCCCTTCTTCCTCGCCCCCTCCCGCGCCTACCCTTCATTGATCGTTGTGGCTTCAGTTTCTAGATAAATGAGCCTTTTATAGATGCACTATAGGAGCATACGTCCTTTTACCGTGGTGTAATATTATCGACAAAATTATGTTACTCGCACACATTCAACCGTCATAATAAAACATGTACTCTATTTTCAAACCTAGCCTTTTTAGTTTGTGATAATAATTGTCTTTTCTTGCAACCTCGAAATAGGTCATCATGGATTCCTAGAGGTACCACCCTATGGGAGTGCCACAATGGCACGAGCATCCATTGTTTAGGTGTAGCGGTTGAGCTCGAATGTTGATGTCCTTCAAGGTCTAGACTTTTGGTAGGAGGTTCTTTATGTGCCCATAGCTTGATGACGAGTTCATGGTGCTTCTCACTCTTTGCCTTCGTCCACACCTCCTAATTATACCTTGAGTATATCAGTTCTAACTTCGAGTTTATTATCCTAAGCCTTGTCATTTCAAGGAATGGATCGACCATGTTAGGCCACCATACTGTGGGGGATATATCAGAGAAGCTGAAACAAATGAGTACGAGATTATGATGGCGGAAGCACGGTTGCGGAAGGAGGCAAGGCACAAGTGCCAACAAGAACGTCAATGTTGGGAACAAGAACACAAGCGACAGGATTTGAAACTTCCGAGGCACGAGGAAGAACATCGTCTCTATCAGAATATTCTAAGGAAGCAGGAGGCCGATCTTAAATGGTGTGAGGAACATCTACAAAGCCATGAAGCACTCTTGCGTCGGCAGGAAGAGGTTGAGCACAAAGCCCACATCAACGTAGGGGAAGACATCCCTGGTTCACTCAGTAGAAGTCTTTTCCTATTCGCATCAATGCAATATTACCATCAACTTTGTGTTACCTGAACACATTCAATCGTGATAATAAAATTAACGGCTTCTCCTAGAACTGGTCACATTATTAAACATGTACTTCATTTTTATACCTAGCCTTTTTAGACCTACCCTTTTCAGAATTAGCCTTCTCATCAGTAGTCTTTTCAGAACAACCTTTTTCAGACCTAAGCTATTCAGAACTAGCCTTTCAGACCTAGCCTTTTTAGCCGTCACCTTTTCAGATGTAGGCTTTTCGGAAGTACCCTTTTCAGTTGATATAACCATACCTTACTGCAGAATCAACTACTTTCCATGTCCGATTTTCGTGGATTTAGTCCATGCACCAGCACAATTCTGCTATATAAATACATGATATCCTGCCCACATGTACAACCAAACCACTAGCCTCAACCTCCACAACTCTAAGGAAACTGGCATCCGATCCTTTCCCCAAGAAATACATGCTGGATACTTCGCCAGATAGGGTCGAAGTGCCCATGTGCTGGTGTGAAGATATTTGTAGGGTGATGAAGTCCTCTGAGTTCTCCTACACCTGTGGAAGGAGGTTCTTCATGTGCTGTAACTACGAGTACGATCCACCCCAGGGGGAAGCACTAATGTTGGCTCTCGCCTCTCGGTAATAACTTCTTGCCAACTACTAAAAAATAATTAAGATTTACCACCTAATATTTTGATCTTTATTTCAGTCGCCGCAACTACTATATGACTTCTTACAGTGGCTGGATACTAAGCAGTCGAAAGTGGATGTTTTCCTCCTTCACACTGAGCATCGTACCGCTTGGAGACGCGTTCATGGGATGGAAGCCAACGAGAGGAAGGAGGCTATGCGCAAGCGTATTCAGGAGGAGCAGCAGAGAGAAAAAGCACGACAGGGCATGTCAAGCGCGTGATGCAAGACCCGAAGCGGCAAGAAGAGAAAATACCTACATTGTACTCAGTAGACTAAATGTTATAATCCTGTTATTTACATTTCCTAAGACATGTTATGTTTATATGCGACACTTGTTTATATCATAATGATCATGTACCATACATACCAATACCCGTGTATATCGTAATTCCTATTAAAATCACCGTATTTAACTTCCCGTTTCTATCAAATCCGCGTATACAAAATGTTGCATCTAATATCACGCTGGACGATTCAGAAAAAAAAATTATGACACAAATTAAATTATTTCAGCTAAAGTAAGGTGTCGTCATGGACGACACATTGCTACCACCTATTCAACAGAGGACAGCAAGGTTTCCGAACGATACAGTTTTGTTTCTGAACGATACAATCACCGAAGACAGCACACAACTACATATGATACAGCAATCAGAAACATCATGCGGCCAGGAATTAGGCATTACAAATGGAGTGCAAAAGATTAGAAGCTTGAAGATCAGTAACAGAAACATCAGGAAAACGGGTATACAATTAATGGACCTATCAAAGAACTCGAGTGCAACAGCCGCAAAGCACTTTCCTCGCATCAAAAATGTTTGCAGGCACGCCAAGTCGCCAAGGCCAGCAATTGAAAAAGAAGCAAAGAATCACACACAAAAAGAGTCTATGTCTACACAAGAAAAGTGGACACACATCATATTCTGTAGTCTGCGTTCAAGAAGCTCTCGTATTCGGTACCATTCAGAGCATTGTAGACTTCATCCCAATTCTCAATCTGCTCCGACAATGGCTTAGTGTGTATCTTTACATGCCGGCTCATTAGTTTCCTCCTTGGCACTTTGAGGAAATCCAGGACATCAACAAGCTTCTGCAAGTGCAGGTCAACGCAGTTGTTATAAGCAATGCAAGGAAAGGCAACTAGAAATACCAAACAAACATTTAATGATAAACAACTCACTGTTCTGTTACGAATGAGATCTTCATAATAGATAGTGATGTGGTGGATGCTCTTTAGATTTTCAAGAGCATCACGATTATATTCACCTGCCTGTTTCAGGCTCCAAATTAGTGATGTTGTGTTGAGCCTGGGCTTGTATCTTGCTAGCGTATTAGCCTGTGAACGATCGGTAATAAATAAAAGATAACACTCAATTCAGAGACTGCAGAAATCCTCAAACCAGAGTTGAAAGGTATGTTGTAAAGCAATACCTCATCTCGTGTGTGAACATGGGCTTTATGTGTTCCATTTAATTGCTTAAGGTATCTATCATGATTATTTGCTAATTGTGATACCAACTGACGGAGCAGATTCCTTCTGAAGAGAAATATTGCGGAGACTCCTCTTCGATTAAAGTAGTCAACTACATCTGCATGATTTGCCACAAGACCCTGGAGATATATATTGTTTAGAAAAACGCTTGTTCATCAACATCATTCATGCTTTGCAAATATTCATTATTTATTAATAAATCTTTCTACCAAAAAAGAGTGTTCATACTAATGTGTTTGAGTCCTTCAAGAAAAAAAGAACTACTACCCTGTAGATACATGCTGGCCATGGAGACTGTAACACTTTACATGTCCACTCTACTAAAACTATCAAAATAACCTCATGCACAGTGTATTATGTTAGTTTGGCTAAATATGGAGGATCTAGAAGGCAGAATTTGTATATCTTTCAAATGGATGAATTTATCACAGAACCACTAAAGACGAAAGACTAAACAGGAGTAGAGGACAATCATGCCATTTCCAAGATCTAGTTAGGGCAAAAGGATCCATTTTCTACATATAGTCTCAACGTAAGCTTCCCTAAAAATACATCAATCACAACATCTGGAATGGAATACCCATATGCAGTGGCAGATACAGAAACCAACAGGGGGCTGACCTAGCATAAACCTTGGCACAAGACTTTTGAACTAAAATAATAGGCAAAAAATATATCAAATCATTTAAGTGTTCACTTGAAATTGAAATCATTTACATTTAAAAATACTTATCTCTATCTAACTTATGACAAAAATCAGCACATATCTAGGAAATTTGGCCAAGCCACAAAGCACCAGGAGCTGAAGCCCACCCAACCCTGGGTGTGGAACAGCCCCTGCACATAAGTTATTCCTCAATGTAAGTCAGCAACAGTACTTCAGAGACTACAGGATTAAATTCGATTGTTTCCTCACGCTGTCATGCACATGAGCCACTACGATTCAAGTACACAGGTCAAAGCTAAAACAAGCTAGCCCACAGTTTCATAGAGGAAATAAAGTTGCGGTCTAATATTATCTAGCATCTAGTTGACAACTTCAGATATCCTTTAGGAGCCCACGCATTTGATAATGAAAACATACTGCAAGAATATGGAAGGTAAATGAAAAGGATCATCCAAATAATTTTTGTGCTCACCTGATTAAGCATCCACTTAAAGCCAATAGCAGCAGTGCACTCATTCTTGGAAGCACTACTATTCCAATCCAAATTGTACACTTTATCCAAGGTCTTTACAATAGATGAAATGTTACTTCTCCTTTCTTTTGCAGAGAAAATTTCACCATTGGAGCTAACATTAACGTGGCTGTTAAGAAGGGTTTCAAACCAGCCACTTCCAGATCGCTGTAACGAGATAATTGCAAAGAACCGGACAGGGTTGCACTTGCATTCATCTCTAGAGGGAAAAAATACTATTAGACATTACATAAAACAAGTATAGATGGCTTAAACTCGCATCATGACAAATCTCACCTGCTGTACGTTACTGGCTGTGGATAATGCACAAACTGAACCTCAGAAGGTGGAACCGTAAAGTTAATACATTGTTGTTCTGTGACTTCAATCTTCACTATTCTCGACCAGCTGTCACTGCCTAGTTGCTTCATACATATTGAGCAAATAAATATCCCGCATAACATAGTCATAGCGAAAACAACCATTCTCAATGCGAGTGGTGACTTTTTTGGGGCCTTCAAGTCAAATGTATTCTGCAAACAGATTCCAAGTTTCCAACCAGTCCAAAAAGCATCAGTAGATGTACAATATATTTGCCATTCAGAGTTACTACTTATTGCAGTCCTTTTCTGAACTAATATCTGTTATCACCTTATGCTTCAAAGGAACAAACCCTATGATGAACATTACAAACATGAATATTTCTGCGTTTGAACGAGCTGGGAAGCATCAGTTTTGACCAGATGTATGTGTGGAACTCAAAAGAAAATAAACAAAAAGTTCAAGATCTATCTTGTCCTTCTCCCCGAACTCACTCTTGTTCCCCGGGAGGAGCTAAAGTGGCCCATGCTTTTACAAATAATGGAATACAAGACAAGTTCTAAAAAAAAAAGAACTTTTATGTGCAGTAACTCTCTCACATATTCCTTTTCCTAACTGCCTTAAACGTAATCCCAATTATTCCTGGTTTCCTTGTAACTTTTAACAAGACACAACTGAACCGAAAATGCTGATACTGAAGAGACACAAATAGAACACGAGATACGTACGGTTCACCTACCCAGAGAAGAAAAATAATCATCAAACAGAAATCGTACATATGAGCTGAGAACCATGAACTTGGCTGAACTAATTGGCTTCCTATTTGGCAACTGGTACCGAACCCAGAAATGGAACGGGAGAACAACACGTTCCTAACTTCTCCGGCGGTAAAATCACTGGACCAAACAAGTACACCCAATGATTGTACAATGAAACACAACTCAGCATGCTTCGACTCTGGAATGAAAGAAAAAGGACCTTGAGGAAATTAATCCCGACTGTTACGACCTCTGAAACCTGAGCTTTGAACTACAACTTAACAAAATTAAGCCATTTTTTAAGAAACATTTCAGATCAGGCTCCCAAGAAATCAAAATGTTGGTAACGGAGCGACAACCATTTCTTCCTCAAGGAGCTCACAAAAGTAAGCACGCGAATCGGAGGATCAACCAAACCGAAGGAGCCGAAATGCCACCCAAGGTACTCCGCTCTCCAAGCGAAATTTCTCTTCTAAGTGCTCCGAAGCCAGGGCGAAGCGAAACCTAGAATACCCCCCAAAAAGTCCAAACGAAATGGGAGAAACCGGACCTTATTTCCAAACTGGTAGCACCAGTCGTCGCCGACGGCGGCCTTCTCCTCCCCCTTGGCGCCCCCCATCGCCTCACGGACCACCCGAACCTTCGCTGCCCTCCCCTCTGCTCCCCCGCGCCGTCTCAGGGGGCCGGACGCCGCCTTTATTAACCCGCCACCACTCGCTGCCGCCGCCGCCGCCGCCGCCGGCTCACGGGCGCATTAACTCCCACCACACCGCCACAGGCGCAGGGAGGACCGGAGCGGGCACGCCGCGCGCCAAGGGCCGCCGGAATCGCTCTCTCGCGCAGCAGCGCGGGTGGCTCGGCGGAGGGAGCGAGGGCGGCAGGGGGCAGTAGCTGCGATGAGCTGTGCCGCTCGTCTCGTGTCAGTGTGCGCGTCTGCGCTTGGAACACCTCTAGCTCTAGGCTCGCGTCTCGGTTGTGTTTTGGAGTTTTTAGAGAGAGAGAGAGCTCTCGAAAAAGAGGAGGGAGGGGGTGGCACGGCGTCAACGGGAAAGTAGAACGGAATTTCCCGCTTTTACGGCACTCCTTCTCACGTTCGGTTCATTTTAATATCGATATTGATATGGTTTTTTAAAACTAAAGGAAACCAGTCAAATGAAAAATATCATTTCCACGAAACCAATCGTAACCCATTTGCTCACGCCGTCCACTTAATACGAAAAGTCATACGCTCTCCCGTCCACTGAAGACGAAATTAAATAACTGGTTATTTTATCTCTATTATATAAAATATGGGTTAGTTCTCACATCATTTTTTTCTTTTTTAATAAAAACCTCAAAATTATTAACTTTTGTTATTCACTCTTATCATCCATCCCCCACTTTGTTACCGGTTACAGATATATAATCTATTTTAGTAATATAAATAAATAAAGAAATTAAAATGAAAATTAGCGGATAACTTCTCTTTTTTAGACCTCATCTAAAATCAAACTACTATATCGCTCTCAACGTATTCGTTCGATGGCGTCATAGCGTATCTACATCTTCATACTTTGAGTTTATGATTGATACTACCGTGTTTAGTATTAGTGTTTTTTACAACACAGTGCACTAAACTAGTTATATTTTATGCGTATGTGTGCATTTTTCTCTTTATTTTTATCACTAGTAATTATGCACGTGCGACACGCACACGTAATTTTTTACACGTATATAGATGTACTTACATCCCATATATTACATGAAAGTCACGTATGTAAAAATAAAACTATGTATATAAGAATTATAGAATGTGTGCTTCCTACATTGTTATTTCCTTCAGGCAATGCCCCTTCCATTCTGACTCACCATGCAAAACAACTACGACATAAGTACCAGCAGCATGAAAAATCCAAAAGAGGTTAACTCCATTACGAGAGTGTGTTGCCATCCCTTGCTCCCTTTTACGCATGGTTTGGTCCAGAACGTTCTCACCATGTTCACCTAGAGGTCTAAGATATTACGTCATTACCAGCTTACAATGGATTTTACAACAACATTGATGATAGCTCATTTTAAAAATATATAAATAATCAAAAATTATCATTTATCACACAAAGTATTGTCATATATCATGGAGCGGTGCAATGGCACATATGCTAGAACAACCCACATATAATATAGCATGTGGTATACATTCATTAGCATTGCCTATTGTATTTGTCTGATCAGTCAATGGGGTGCGACCACCAATTCCAATTACTTTTCTCGTCGAAGATGTACTTTGGTCCATCACGTCCCCACTAACGTGGTACCTATAGGATCCTGACGGTGCAATCCAAGACAATCCAAGATGCGTAGGAATTCAGTTTCTGATTAGATCTGAGTGAAACTAAGACTGACAATAGTGACATATATATGGTATATTCCTAGCAAATCAAAGACTACTTACTAATGTAGGTGTTCTCATTTTTTTTCCTTGCACTATTTCTCCATATTAGTTTAGTTTTTCTTTTTCGTGTCCTTAGTTTTAAATGGCAATGCTAACATAAATTCAAACACTACCGACTAATGTAGTGAAGATGTGTTACAAATTGCTATCATAGATCATGTCGTAGATGATCACCAGCAAACAAGTATTGCCTCAGGACTACTCAAACTTTCAGGTAATGCATAGTTACAGAACCAATCACCAAACAGCTAGAAATTAATGTTATTCACGAAACAATTTTCCACAATAATTTTTAGCTTTTTTTAGACAAGCATAGATATATGGATGCAGCATGCAGGGCACTGCAGCAGCTCAAGAAGAAGGAGGAGAAGATAACAGCCCTTCCAACAACTGACCTGATGGGATATGTGATTATGAAGCAGCTGATGGCTAGACTGAGAAGTGTAGCTTCCTTGTAAATGCCAAAATCTCCAGTTGCTTGATTACCATGTACCGTAGCACCCAGATCAGATCCTCTGTATGCTTAAAAATTTCAAATATTTTGGTGGAATTTCAAATTTGCAGTGTGCAAGCTGAGCAAGAATAGGTTTCCATATTCCGTTAACAGATTCAAGCCAAATGTATGCAAAAGTTAAAACCACCAAAAACCTAACACAATAACTGCACTTAGTGCATTACGACTAAGGGAAAAAAGCAGCAACAGCACAGATGTAGACAAGTGTGCAACATTCTACCAAGAACTCCAAACCTAACTAACCATAAGACACGAGCGGCTCTCGGCCTAGGTGGCAAAACTCCCAAGTGTTATTGTGACGACCCAAATTCGAGGCCGTGGTGGAGCGTGGGTGGCAACACCCCACCCACCCATGTACGAATTTTGAGCATGCGCGGGTGTTGCACCGGGGGTTCGCGTGCATGTGTTGTATGTATGTAATTTCTCAAAAAAACTAACCACAAGACGACGGACCATAAGGGCGATGAAGATTGTCAACATTCACCAGTAAATAGGAATAAAATCTCAGATATAAATTGTCCATGCTTTCCATGAGATATTATGATTCCATGCATGCATTCCAGTTTAGACTTTTGACTCGGTCACATATAATTGTACCTAACAACTGCAGTACTATATTTTCATGAAAATTAAACAACTGGATGGCATTACCCTCTAGCTAACTATAAGCAATGTTACAGCTGATGCTTGAACAAAGATGCCAACATAGTTTATTCTTAGCTCTCACCAAGAGAAAAGAAGTCAGTTGCTCAATTTATGGTAGCTGGGTGAACTATTTCAGATTCCATAGAGTTCTAGTTAAAGTTTTTTTTTCTCAGAAACATCATATCAATGAATCATGTAAGCATCTAATAGCCCAAAAGTAATGTTGTCTTTGATGATACAATATTTTAATATGAAGAAAATAGTGGACTAATTTAGCCAATAGGTTAGCTAGAAATAGGATTTAACCCTTGCTTTCACAAGTTCAAGTTACTGACAAAGATTCATAAAAACAACTTTACAATATCCATTACAACACATCGACATTAGTAAAAATGAAATTCCCTGTTGATGTGTCACTTCTGTTAGCACAACAAAAGGGTATATATTGTAACACTACATACAAAAGGGTAAAGGAGAAAGACTTTTCTTGAAGCTAGGTTGGTGTAGCACTTGTGTGTATATTCTTTCATTGGCAACCGGTACTCCTCATACAGACTTCAAGATTTTACATTAATGCAAAATGACATGGCAAGATCAATGTTGAAATTTATGTTTAACAGTTTTACATTTCACTTTGGAATTTTGATGTTTTTGTTTGGTATTATCACATGGTAGCTGGTTTTCGCCTTTTTATCCTCAAAAAATTATGGATCCTCAACAAGCATTGGCTGGGTCACAGATGGTCGGCATATCACTATATCGTTATTTCCAAAAAAAAAAAGCTTTCAACACTACGCCATTGAAGAAAACACACCTTATATCCCTTCTAGTGTAGCTTCTACTCCTAGCTACTACAACAGCTCCTTGGCTATGGCCACATACTGCATTGGAATGGATCCTTAACAAATAATGGTTGGGTCACAAATGGCCAGCATATCACTATATCAGCATTCAAAAAAAAAAAAGCTTTCAGCACTATGACATTGAAGAAAACACACCTTGATATCCATTCTAGTGTAGTTTTTGCTCCTAGCTGCTCCAACAGCTCCCTGGTTGTGGTCACATACTGCATTGGAATGGAGGTTGTCAGTGCTTAGCACATAATTCATTCAAAATGAAAATTTTGATACCAAAAATTAATACTGAATAAATAGAATGATGCTATATCTATTTCTTCTCTTCCTTTTAAAGAAAGTTATAGAATAGCATCTACTTCAGACTGTCAAATATAAACAAAGTGCCATGAAAATCTGACTACCTAAGAAAATTGTATCAGACGCTTACATACATGGACAAACTTAGCTTGATACCTATGTCTTTTGTTGTTTCAGAGAATATGATAGTAATTCAAGCCGATCTCAGTTAAGAAACCATATAGAAAAATAGATTGTACCTCCATAGGATCATTCATTTAAACAATCCATGGGAGACGGATGGAAGAGTGCCAAATATCTCTAAATTCAGAGTCAAATTAAGACAAAATGGTAGATAGGAACATAGAGGAAACCTGGATCCATGAAGTTCACAGGTGCAGGCCAGTGAGACGGGGGAAGGTCGTCACCGCGTCACAGGTTGAGAGGCAGATGCCATGCACTAGAGTCTGGAGCACTTACAACTGCGCAGACAGTGGGACGGAGAGGACAATGAGCTTCCTCGGATCTAGTCGCCGCCTTCCCCATCCTCACTGTGTTGAAGTGTGTCGAGTGAGGGTGGCCCTGAAGTACCTTCCCTTCTCTTCAAGCACAAGCACCAGCAGTTAAAGCTCTTAATTGTAGAAGTAGGAATAAAATTTCAAAAATTAAATTGTGCTAGGACAACAAGAATCCATCAAAATCTTTAATCAGATATTTCTAACAATCCAGTTTCCACCCTGCCATACCTTGCCCTAACATTGCTAGCAATCCTGTTGCACCCTCTACTCATGTGCTCTCACATTCCAAGAACATGAGTCCTAGCAATACAAGTTTGTCTAAAATTCTAAACAAAACAGATAGGGGGAGTTCAACATGTTGTACCTAGCCTTGAGGCAGTTCGACGAAGAGGAGTGTGCCCATCGTGGGGACCTCAGAGGTTGCTTCGCATCCTACATGAGAGGGCTCGGCGGTCGGCGTTGTGGAGCTCGGTGAGCTATAGTTCTCGGCTTCAACCAGCCCCCTCCCATGCTGAAGGTGCATCTGGCGGCGGATTCACCGGATCTGAAAAGGGTGGAGTCCATCATGATGACTATCCATGGTGGCTCCCAATCACAGCATCTTCATGTTCTCCGCCTCCTTGCCACCTCCATGGTAGGGTCACACTGGATGCATCCGCCACCTACCCCTCACTGTGGCGGCAGAGGTAGTCGGAGCAAGCAAGGGCCCGGGCGATAGGCACCCCATGCCAGCAGATTCCTTGCCGAGGCGACCTCGACCCCGCCACCGTCTCGCCCTATGTCATCGCCCTGTTGGTCCTCACGGTGGTGGAGGAGGTAGTTGTGGTGGCGGCGGATATGGATCCGGGGTGGGGTGTGGTGCGGTGTGGAGGCGCGGCGCGACACGTCGTGAGGGTGAAGAGGAGGAGGCGGATATGAGGATTTGGGGAGGAGGTGTGGTGTGGGGATAAGGGTGCAGGGCTAGAGACGATGGAGAGGAAGGCGGCCCATCGAGATCGGTGGAGAGGGAGGCGGCGGGGTCGAGTGCGGCGGAGGGAGGTGGAGCCGAGGGCGGTGGTGGTGAGAAGCAGGTATCGATGGATGTGTAGAAACAGGGTTGATGTATGTAGGGGCGACCCTGGAGGCCAAATGCAGGCGTTCTCGCTTGAATCCTCAGCGTGTCCATGTGTGGACGGGTGGGGCCACCGTCCATGCATGCTATTGGATGAAAATTGTGCAACGGATCTAACGCTATTAAATTGATTTGGGTAGATTTTTGTTGGGTGAGAAATATTTTTGGGAAAACTCGCGCTTTATAGTATCGATTCGAGTGCTTAGCTAGTAGGTGAGCTTGTGGGCGATAGATCCTCCAACATACTACATGACTATTGTATGCTCGAATGATCCCGTGCAATACGGGCGGAAAGGAAAGTGTTTTACGCTTCCCACCGTTGGCTCTCGGTCGATGATACTCTTGCAGTATCCAGCATGATGACTCGAGATTTGATGTGAGATAGGGAAGGGAAGAAAGGGAGGAGAGGTCGTTCTTAGATCATAGGAGTCTCTTTGCGAATGAGAATTCCTTCACAAACAAATTTTTATTCTTTTTAACGTTCTAACAGTTTTTCTTTACGGTTTCTGTCACGAATAGATTTCTAAAGCCATTTTCTTCAGAACAGAATTTTATTTTCTTTTCCTTCGTGAATTCTTTTAAAAAGAAACTGTTAGAGATAAGAGAAAATAAAAAGAACGAAAACAAAAAGAGAAATAAAAAAATGAAATAAAAGAAACGTGGTTGAGAATGGTCTTAACGTGATACTGGAAGAGGTGACATTAATTTGCCGTGCACGTCGTCGATCCGGTCCACTACGCTTCGGGACTTGCCCATCGGGCTCGCGGACGGCGCGATCAACGAACCGACGCGGCTTGGTGGAGACCGGCTCCGTTTACCGGTGCATGTCGTTTAGTCTCAAGCTTGAGACCAAGCCACGAGCACAAGATTTTTTGAAAGGAAGTTTCTTTTTTTTGTCTTACAAGGACCAAGCGTGAAATTTTCGAGGAGAAAAAAAAGAGAGTGAGGCATGTGGCCCACTGGGGATAAGCATAGCGTGTGTCCCGAGCATGGCTAGGGTAAACATCACTACTAGCAGCAGACACTAGGAGGCAGAGAGATTTTGGTTATCATATGTGGTCCTGTTTGACACAATTTTCTTTGTGAGTTTTAGATGACTTTGTAGAAGCTATGTTAAACAATATGATTTTATATTAGATTATTGGTAAATGGATTTTAAAAATGAACTTTATAATTCAGACAGGAAGTGAATTATACAGAAGCACCAGCTATACCAAATAGAAACTATATGTACTCCGGGATTAGTACTCCAACTCTGCAAACTGTATCTTGCACTCCAACGGCTGCTGCTCGGAAATGCACAAAGGCCATGGAGAGGGAGTTTGCAATGATATATCATCCCGGTCCCGAGCCACAGTGGCAGTGCTCTGTCTCCGGTAAGACCCGAGCTAACAACTAAGTATCTAAACCACTCAAACTAGGTCACATATCAATAACAAAAATAAAGCAAAAAAGATACAATTTAGATAGTGCTTCAACTCCATGCTTATATGGTACAACGAACTACTGAACTGCATAAAAACATAAAATGATACAAAAGCAATTACCTAATTAATGAGTACTTCATTCATCCGAGCCTCATGCACTGGCGGACCCAACATTTTAATAATGGATGTAAATAACAAAAAAAAATTACTTGATGACCAAGGTACCTTGCACATTTATATCACTGAGAGCTAGGGGTGAAAGCGGAACAAATACTTTCATATCCGATCCGTGCATTTACAAATGTGGGTACAATAAACCTTTTTAGAAGTCTATATAATTGCTGGTGCGGATATAGATAGTTTCATACATATATAGATACATGCATTGTATTGCAAAAAAAAAAAAAATAGTGTATACGGACTATCCAATTTTTAGATCGGATTATCCATATTTTACTAGGTCCATTGCCTCTGATCCAAATCAATGTTATATATAGAATAGCATGTGGATTATATCTATCCATGAAATGTAATATTTTGAATTATGCTACTAACTATTGCTTATTATATTATGCTCATTTCATAAAATTTATAGTATTTCTATGTGCTAGTGTGCATCCCTCTTATGTGCGTGGAAGAAATAGAAATAGCTCTTGGTTTTTTTTTCTTGTAACCGAAGACTGTGATATGCATATCTTGTTTTATATCTACTTACCTAGAAGCTAGATCTGCTTGAACTCCTTTAGTGATGAGGACATCACTCATTCAGATATATAAAAAGTGAACTCGTTTCTTGTTGTCTACATTTTCTTGGTAAATGTTGGGATACTACAAATTTTCTTGTGTTCTTTTGTTGTTTAAGAATATGGAAGAAGCATCACAAGCTTACATGGATGTCACCCATTGAAAGACAAGTCTACTTGGACTCAAAGTGGATCTCTAGTCAGACTCCAAATTCAGTTTGGAGCTTTAGAATAACACGTCAATAAAATAGGCATAACTTTCATATACGGAGTCCAATTGAAGCATTCTTCGACTTACTGAAAAGCTTATGGCGAGCCATTTCCAATGGATCTAGTATCACATGTAGATTCCTCATATATTAATTGGACTCATTAAAATAAGGTGTTGCATTATTGTTTTAGACCTTGTTGAGTTTTGTAAGCATGTCGAAGTCGGTGTCCAGGTTGTATACGCCTCTCCCCATAGCTGCACAACCCTTGGTCAACCTCCTCACATAGTTTAGACTCAGGTTTTTCTTAAATTATTTTGTTTCAAATAGTTTGTTGTATATCGGTTTGAGGAACCACAACTCCGAGTTCTTCATTAGTAATTAGCAATATTTAGATTGCATCTACCTTATTCTTGATTGTGTTCTCGATTCGTTTGCAGGAAAAGCCTTATTGGTGAAGTCAACCATGTTTTGGCATAGTTGATAACGAAGTAGTGGTGTAGTGATTGCGAGGGTTTTTTTTATCTATACTGATCGGAGCGTTTAGATCATCAACATTGAAACTCCACCAAATCAACTTATTACATTATCTTTTGACAGATCGGGCAATACTCCCATCATTTAGGCTTTCATCGCTTCATGAATAAATGATGGTGACTGGTGAGAGTACTCTGAGTGAGATTTTGGCTATGCATGTGAATATGCATACTCACAAAAGTTTATCCCAGTAAAGATGGTGAATGGCTTCAGAATAGAGATGAAAGCCAACAACACTGTGACACCCACACAATCTTAATGCTAACACACATGATTGCTATCACGCTACCAGTTGCTTGCACGGCCATGTGCGTGAGTAATATCCGACTATTTTAGTCTGTTTCTATTCTGACTCCAACTACAAAACAATTCGTATTTAAATCCGTATATACAATATCAGCTCCCAACTCTGCATCTGACAAAAAAAAAAGATGCGGATATGGTAAGAGCATTATCTATCTGAATCCGATCTTTTTCATCTTACTGGGAGCTATTTAGGCTTTGAGATGGTAAACTATGATAGTGAGAAAAGGCTCAACAAAGTATGAATGATATGTTGAGTTAGAATACAACACATAATTATTAAATTTTAACAACTACTGATATCAACAGCTATTATATATGATATACAATCAAGTTTTTGTAAAAAAAAAATTGGCCGTACAAATGTCCCAAGCTGTGCCCGTCTATGCTCTCATGTGTTCATCAACAATAGCAAGTGAAACTAAACCTACAATTGCAAGTTGCATATGAAAAAAATTAGGATGCAAAATTACAATTAATTAATGAACAAAAATTAGTAATCAAGAATGCAACATACCACTAGCACTAACTGGATGTATTCGAGGTAGCTTTTTTATATGACTCTTTAGTTCCTAAAAATGGTATAAAAATATCTTCATCTTTGATGCATGCAATAGTATCTCGCTCAATATAGCAAACCATCCTATAATTGAACCACTCATTCGACATCTTATTCCTCAATTCAATCTTCATAATTTTCATAGCTGAGAAGGCTCTTTCAACAGTGGCAGTTGCAATAGGCAAAATCAAAGCTAATTTGATGAGGTGATAAACCAATGGAAAAATATTGTGTCTGTTAGTTTGAATCATCTTAATAATAAGATTACCAAGGTCATGACAACTTGTCAAACTGGGATCATCTCTCACATCAGTAACGAATATGTCAAGTTGGTATGTAAGGACTAGAAGGTCATATTAGGAGAAGTTGACAGCATAAATCTTAGCCAATTCTAACAATTTATCTTTATCATAGTTAGCAAAAGAGTTTCTTGGATCTAGACAAGCAATGCATCTAAATAATTGAGTAGATCTTTCAACAAAGTAATTATTTAATTCCATAATAATTTTATCATGCACCACATTAAAGATTTCATATTTGAAATGATGATAGTAAGTTACCAATTATCCACCATGACCCCTTGAACGACCTCTAACAGTTATTGCATCTTCCATATTTGGTATAACTATGTGATGTAGGAGACAAAAGGTCTTTACCTCCTCAAATAGGTCATCCCAACCATTCTCTCGTATTTCATTAATTTTTTGCAACGTGGTCTCAATCAAGACTACTGCACGAACAATATTCTAGTCTTTTCTTTGTAAGCATTGTGACATATAATTAGCTATGCTCAATAATCTGATCATAAGATGCAATATAAGCACATAATCAAAACACTTCATTTATTTAACCAAACCCAAAGGCATTTATTTCTTTTTCCCAGTTGGAGGGATCATTAGCACATTCTCCAATACCTCTAGAACTGCATCCCACATGAGAATAATATGACACAATGTTTTATGGTATGAGCACTATCGAGTATCCCCAGGTTGTGCAAGGTTGGTTTCTTGGTTTTTCCCTCTCCCTGAAAAAATGTCACCATTGTCCAATTGGCTCACAATATTCTCATGGTGTTGTTGGGCCAATTGATCCCTTCTGTTACAAGAAGTATTAAGGTGACCACAATCAAAATGGATGTGTGAAAGAAATCAAAGACACAAGAACAACAGTTGGCAATTGAAACAACCACTAATTGTAACTAGTGTGCAAAGCAATATATATATATATATATATATATATATATATATATATATATAAAGCATATGGATTCTCATCCAATATCCATCTTTGCAACCCATGAAATTCTCTTCTCATATTTGATGCCCCATCATATCCTTGCAGACGCAATTTAGACATAGACAAATCGTAGAAAACAAACATACCATCCAAAGCTTAAGATGATATTGTGTCAGCAACATTCTCAAGACCAAGAAATCTCTCAATCACTTAACCCCATGAATTGACATACCAACATGAAGAAATAAACATTGTTAGTGATTAATATGGTGAGCCTTTAAATAAAAAACAGCAAACCAAACATTACATACTAACCTCAAAACCACAGCCAATTGCTCCTTGGTAGATCCATCTCAAGCCTCATCAACAAGGACAGAGAAATGGCTATCCGCAATATCTGGAATAATGACTTGGGTGGTTTTTTGTGCACAAGATTTGCACAAGTCTTTTTGAATTTTTGGTGAAGTCGTTTGATTATAATGAAGTAGATGTGCAACATTTTTATCCTTGGCTTTATACCATTCTATCAACTCTAAAAAGTTTTCCTTGTTGATTGAGCTAGAAGATTCGTCATGTCCACGAAAAGCATATGCTAGTAATAGAAGAAATCTTACAACTACTAATATAGCAAGCATATAACCTTTGTATTCATCATCTTTCTTTTTTTTTCCACTAGTCATCGCATATGACACACTTTGCCTCTGCTTTTTATAAGCCTCATAATCCATTCTTGAATTATTGTAAGCAATGCTAAATGATAGTTCCATCTTTCCATCTACGAAATCGAACATTGGTGAAGGATTCGATACTGAAGTTTTCAGCTCTTGGTTGTTTAAAGAGGAAACAAGAAAAATAAAAGGTAGCATCCTTAGCAACACTATATTCCAACCAAGCATGACTTTCGAACCATCCTTCATGAAAACTCCTATTGCATTTGTTTATTACACTTGTGGATAATTATGACATTTTGGATGGAATAGACCCATTGAAATATACTCCCTTTTGGCAGCATCCCTAATGTTCAGATCCATTTGCTCAACTGATATGCGAAGAAAGGATCAGCAACAACTTGATTGGAATCATGTACAACATGAGGATTGACATTAGCATTGCTAGCTCCAGTGAAAGGATCTAATGGCCCTAGAGGGGATGAATAGGGCTCTAATCAAATTTTAACTTCTATCGATTTCTAGAACAAATAGCAACCTTAACCTAGATGAAGAAAAAGTAACTACTCAAGCAAGCAAGCTAGAACAAATCAAACAAATATACAAGCAAAGAACTCAAAAGTAAATGCGAATTGAAACTTGCATAAAAGTAAAGTTGAAGTAAATTGCGAGAAAGTGAGTAGGAAAGGAGTACACCAATTTTTTTTTCCCGAGATATCGAATAGTTGGCACTCTCCCTTAATCCTCATTGGAGCATCCACGCAAAGATATCACTCCGTATTGAGTCAACAAGACTCAAGTGCTCATTAGTGATTGTCACTTCTCCATTTCCGGATTGGCAGGTATCAAACCAAGTACAACCTCTTCTCGGGACTCCCACAAGAACTCCAAGAGCTCACCGAAAATACATTCAATCACCAAGACTGACTAGGTGTTGCCAACCACCAAGAGTAATAAGCTAATTGCTTCACTTGATCCCTATCAAGCATAGACAACAGCTAGATGCACACTCTCTACACATCCTATTAAAGAACATGGAAATCAATCAAGTGCTCTCCCTTGCTTCTTGATGACATACACAGTGTATGTACTCCTCTGGGTTGCAAGAGAGACGAATGAAATCAAGTAAGGGTATATATAGGCTAGAGATCTAAATCTAACCATTGTCCAACCACCCAAACTTTCTATGAACACCGAATGGTCCGGTGTACACAACCTTGTACACATTGGACAAATCTGGTGTGTTACCTTTTGCAAAAGCTGGCCCCACCAGCTGTTAGTAGTCGTTGCCTGAATTGCTTCGGTGATCTTCAAATTACTATACCAGATCATCCGGTGAGTTCATATCTCCTTGCACCGTGACACCAAGTCATGAAAAATGCTCCAACCTCAACACAAGACCATTCGGTGCCTTGAACTTCATCTCCTCTAAAAAAATCCAATATTCTGTTAAATGCTCCAGTGTTCTTACTCTTCTAACACTGGACCATCCAGTGTATTTAACTTCAATTTTCTTTGAAAATCAACCCTTCTGTTAGATACTCCGGTGTGCTTTTAGATTTTATCACCGGACCATCCGGTGAAGTCTTCTTATTTCTGCACAGAAGACAAAATTGCTCCAGTGGACTATCCAGTGAGAACAATTTTTCTGGGTCTTATCCAATTCAACCAACTTTTGAGCTCTAACTTCTTGACTTCACTCACAGGCTTCTCTGATCTAACTAGTGGTAGAATTTCACATGTCTGTATCCAACTAAGTCTAGACTTAACTAGGTCAAGCTACAAATCTTAGCCCCTCTTTATCATACGGTCAAATGAGTAAAAAAGAACCTATAGCTACTCTAAGTGTCCTTCATCATCTTATGACACTTAGAACTATAAGATCATTAATCTTGACGCAAATGTCCTTTAATCGTCCAATATAATTCCATAAGGGACTAAGAATACCCATATGATCATTGTGAGCTAAGTTTTTTATTCCCTTCAAAACATATACGCTAGGCACAATGATACATTTGTCATTAATCACTGAAACACTTAATACTTACTTAGAGGTCTAGATGCTATAATCTTTCCTTTTTTGATGATTGATGACTACACAAATAGGAAGATAAAGATACAAATTGAAGAGCACTCTATCATACTAGGTAATTAACGACATATAACAATTAAGCAAGAGAAAGCCTAGCATTAGAACAACCTAACATGCTACTAGAATAAGAACTAAAACTAAGCACAAAAGGAAACACAATGCATGACAAGTAAAACACATCAATAGAGAGATCCAAAAAGCTTGTCATTACATCAAAATCCAAGAAGAACCAACATTCTGACCATAATCTACCCAAGCTCCCCCTGAGACTAGAAAACTAGAAAGCTCACTAATCACTCTAATTAGCTCTCCCCAATACAAAAACTCCCCCTAACACCTAAATTCTCTCCCCATTAAGCATCTAAACACCAAAAAGAGCACACTCTTAGACACCTGGAGCTGGAAGAGAGGAAGAAGCCAACGTTGCTGCTGACAGTCGCACCTTGAACTACGAGCCTCAAAGGACAATGATGTCGCCTAGAGGGGGGTGAATAGGAGTTTTTACAAAAATTCGTCCCCTTTTACCGTTGGCCTAAACTTGCAGCGGAATATAAATTAACGGATTTTTCACAAGTAAAAAAACTAAATATGCTAGGCTCAACTAGTGCACGATCACCCTAAATAAGTGTGGAAATTACAATTCTAAGGTGACAAAAATTATCCAATTCTAGCAAGAGATATGCAATAAAACTTAAATTGAAAAAGGCTGAAAACACTGTTCAATCTTCATATAGAACCTAACCCCACTCATTCTTAAACACATAGCACACGGGTTAGTCCATAAAACTCTATTAACAAGTCATACCTTTAGTTACTTGATCTCCACAAGTAACTTAGCCTTCAAGCTTATTGCTAATCTTATTGAGCTTCTTCTTCTTATGAGCATCACTAAAATCTCAATGACTTTTGATGCAATTCTTTGAACTCATGGTATCTCTCAAAGAATCCATGCTTCATCATTTATGCATCTCCTATGGAATAACCTTATAGCAATTTTCAATATGATTGTTAGTTCACAGGCATTGTCATCACTTACCCGAGCATCACCTAGAGCTCATTCATCTTGATGCATTTTTAATCTCCCCATTCACCTAAAGCTCATGCATAGCTCTCATCCATGCATCACCTATGGAACAACCTACTAACAAACTCAACACCATTGTTAGTCTATAGGTATTATCATTAATTACCAAAACCACACATAGGGACTAGATGCACTTTCAGAGTCTGAGTCTGAGTTTGAATCTGATAACTCGACGACAATAGTGTCAACAACTAGAAGAGGAGGTTGCACTGACTCTGAATGAGCCTCTGAAGCTGAAGGAGGGGTGGAGCTGGTAGTGCCGGTACCCTGAGAAGCCATCTCCTGGAGTGCTGCATCGAGCTCGTCGAAGGCAGATTGAACCACTGGGGAAAATTAAACGGATGGCTGCTGACTCGGAACTTTCGTCTGAGGGGAGTCCTCAAAGCGTAGAGCGCCAGCTATCAACGGTGTAGACAGGAAAGGCAAAACTAGTATATGCATCATCCCGGCAAGCTGAGAGAAAACACCAGTGCTGAAAAGAGCTGAAAGGTGAAACTCTATCACTAGCGTACCCAAGAATCCACTGATGCTGCCTGAGGGAGGACTAGGAGCTACTGCTAGAGCCCAAGGAGCCACTTGTAGCTATAGGCCTAACGCCTGGAAGAGAGAACCAAGACAACCCAAAATGAACGTGAACATGCGGTCGTTGTTCTCTCTGCTAGCCTGAAATACAACGAACATCGCCTACTGCTACTACTGAAATGACTGCATAAGCATAAGCTGCTGCTCCTGTTGGCGTAACATATCTTCTTCAAGCTTGGCCTGCTACTTAGCCTGTGCTACTAGCTGCTTAGCTTGTGCTGCCTACTGCTACATCCGCTAAAGTATAAGGGCAAACGCTGAAGGTAGGGTAGCAGGGGGCACGGTAAGTGCTGTGTTAGGAGCTGAAGGTAAAGAACTCATAGGGGCAGCTTGAGAAGATCCTCCTACTCAGCATTGTGTGGCCTAGCGACCAGTGGGAAGTACTCGACATCCAAAGAGTCCGAGTCGCTGTCACTGATGTGGAACGTGTGAGGGATCTCTGCCTCGGCCTCTACAAGGGTCTAGTCCTCTACTTCTACTCTCTCTTTATCTGCTGCTAGCACCTGCTCCTGTACATGGAACATCGCACGCTGACCATAACATCTGTCAGAGGGTGTTAGGTGCATACACCCTAAAGTGAGTAGGAGACTGCTCATAGGTTTGTACAAACTCCGGGAATCAGACCGATTGTGCAAGCAAATGTGATATGAAATGTGCCTAGAGTTGCTGCCTTGCCATAGTCATCCCCTCTGCTATGACATCCTCAATCTCACACAGGATCAAATCAACTACATCAAAATGTTGATGTGTGAGAATGGACAAGATCAACCATTGTTGTAGACTGGTGATCGTCTCTCCATATCCAATCCTCGGGAGGAGGCTACATCTCAATGTCATATGTAATTCCTTCACCTCAAGAGTCAACATATCTGGCACTCTGAGTGATCCTAGAAGGCTGCCTAAAGATCGGTCGGATCTCATCATCTATCAAGGTTACTCTACCAACAAGAGGACGGCAAGATGGCTGAGCGTGAGGATGTACTATCTCATGTAAATACCGAGAGCTCGCCTGAAGACCCAATGCCTCGAGAATGTTGTTCCTATAGAGCCTCCAACTCTCTCCTTGGAACATGAACTCAGGGCAAATCCAAATCGTGTCATATAAGACTCTCACCCAATCCTCCACGTACCTACTCACTCCTGATAACAGATCTGCAAGTCCTGGAATGGCCTCAAAGTGGGCTCTCATATCAACTCCACCTGTTGCTAGCTCCAATAATGCCAGTGAGCTCAAGATGACTCTCATTCTAAGATAAGAAGCATGAAAGCTCTCCTGGAGGATCGTCCAGAACCTGGGGTTGACCCCCTCATCCCTCTGTGGAGTGAACCACTCTCCAATAGGGAAAAAACAGAGTTTCTTGATCCTCGAGGACTTGTAAGTGGTCAAGTCTAACAGATGGATCTCCCCCTAACGTTGTGGCTGCTCTATCGGCTCCTCCTCTGACTCTGGCTAAGGCTCTTGTTGAGCCCTCTTATGGCTATCCTGACTGGTTGGATGGTGTTGAACCTAACCCTACTGCCTAATAAGTACAGGTGGATCAACGAGGCGTAGAAGCATCTCCTCTGATTTGCAAGCCTCTCTGAGACACTAGGGCATCAGCGGCTGCAATCGCCCGATCCCACTCCATTTGTTCTTTAGTTCTCTTCTTCTTGGGCTGGTTGATGGCATTGCACTTGTCGTGGTGCGCATGACCCATCTAAGAGATCAAAGAAGAATATATGGATGAGCGAGAGATTCAGGTGTTTGAAATTTGAATGAAATTTGCTCAAATTTGAATCCTAAACATGATTTGTGGAGAATTTAGGCAAAAATGCTTGGAATTCATGATCGTAACTCTAAAAATGGATCAATTGCATGGAATTGACTTTAATTGCATCAAATTGACCTAAGTTTGCTTGAAAATTGGACGAATTTGAGTGGATTTGAGTGGCTAGCTGATACTTGAGAAAACCGCCAGAGGGAGGCTCACAGAGATAAATATGACAAAGAGAAGAATGGTGGTGAGCTCCGGGAAGCCAACGACAACAAACTTGATGATGGTGAACTTGACGACGGCACGGCTCTAGGACGGCAACGACGGCTGCTCTACGTTGGCGTGAGGGGCTATGGCGATGAGGCTAAGCGGAGGCGATGGCGATGGCGCAAGGGGTGCTTGTTGCGGTGGTTTTGCCCCGCAGCTAGAGGCGACGAGTCAGGAATAGCTCAGGCAGCGCGGTCAGATCGAGATTGAAAAGGAGAGAGCCAGCCAATAGGAAATATATAACATGTGGATCCCACTGAAAACGCAGACATCGGATAATTCGACGATGAGCATAGTGAGCACCGGATAGATCACCAGACAATTTAACAGAACCTCTACAAAAACTGCTCCAAACCAATTTCTGAACAATGGATAATCCGATGATTAACCACTGTAAGCACTAGACCATTTTCAACCCTTCTGAGTTTAGCTCTCACTAATACATACACCAAAAGATCCAGTGAGGTAAACCGAGGTAAATCCAGACCTTTTTCTAGAGACCTTAGCAACATCGACATACTAAGCGCCAGATGGTCCGTTGAGAAGAAAGCAGAGAGCACCGAACCATCCGGTGAAAAGAAAAGATTTTTCCTGAACTAAAATCTCGCACTGAGTCCAAACTTAAAATAACCACATAACAAAAACACATATTTGAACCAGTTTGTGTGAAGTCTCACCCTCTCAAACACTCATTTGCAAATATTTGCCAAACGGCTATCTTATAATAATTTCGAAATAGGCAATAAAAACGAAAGAAAGGAGAAAGGAAACTCCAAGGAAATGTTTGAGCCATATTTCCTATGAATTCAAAGATTTAGGCTTTAAATTTGATAGGACATGACTCAATAGGCATTAAGCACTTATATTTTTTAATCACATTTATAGAGGTGTATGTTCACATGGAAGGCAAACAACAATCTCATGGAGTGATATTATCCTCTGTGATCTCTACCACCAATCCACATGTAATGCATAACATGTGCATAAATTTAAAAATGAGTGCAAACTATATGGCATGTGAATGCATAGCAATAAAATAAACTATCTTGTCATATTACTTCTCTTCTCAAGCTTCTTCATGGTGAACCCAACTACATGCTTTGAGAAAAACAAAGGGGCCACCAACTCAAACAAAACTCATGTTCACCACTATCTTGAGAAGGTTAGAGAAGCATCTATCATGATGTGCATCTATATTACAAGGGCATCACATGACATTAGAAGCATCTATCATGTTTAGCTCACTTCGCAACCTACTAAATATGACTTCATCTAGAGGTTTAGTGAAGATATCCACCAATTGATCTTCCAACATTACACCACTAAGAGAGATATCATTTTTAACCACATGGTCTCTAAGGAAGTGATGACGGATATCTATTTGCTTTGTGTGAGAGTGTTGAACCAGATTATTAGCAAGTTTCACGACATTCTCGTTGTTGCAAAGGAGTGGAACCTTCTCTAGATTTACACAAAAGTCTAACAAGGTTTGCTTCATATAAAGGATTTGAGTACAACATACTCCGACAGCTATATATTAGGCTTCTAGGGTTGACAAGGCTACAAAATTTTCCTTCTTAGAAGACCAAGAAACTAGGGACCGCCCTATCAAGTGGCACCCACCTGAAGTACTTCTACGATCCACACGACATCCGGTAAAGTCCGAATCTGAGTAACCCAAGAATAGTAAACTAGCACCTTTAGGATACCACAAGTCTATGCTAAATGTATGCTTAAGATTCTTTTTATGGTATTAAGATGAGATTCTTTAGGAATAGCTTGAAAGCGAGCACGCATGCATACACTAAACATAATATCAAGCCTAGATGTGGTAAGGTAGAGAAGTAACCCAATAATAGAATAGGTAAAGCTTTTGGTTAACTGATTTACCCGATTCATCCAAGTCGAAATGTCCATTGGTAGGTATTGAAGTCTTGATTGACTTGCAATCATCCATCTTGAATTTCTTGAGAATATCATGTGTGTACTTCTCTTGATGGATGAATGTCCCTTCCTTCAATTGCTTGATTTGAAATCTAAGAAAGTAGTTGAGCTTGTCAATCATCGACATCTCAAACTCTCTTGACATTAAGTCCCCAAATTTCTTGAAAAACTCCTTATTAGTTGAACCAAAGATTATGTCATCAACATAAATTTGACAAAGGAAAAGTCTATTGTCAATGATCTTTGTAAACAATGTAGTATCCACTCTCCCGATCTTGAATCCTTGGTTCACAAGGAAGTCGCATAGGTGTTCATTCCAAGCTCTTGGGGCTTGCTTGAGTCCGTATAGAGCCTTGTGCAACCTATAGACATGATTAAGATATTTAGTGTCTTCAAAATCAGAGAGTTGTTTAACATATCCAAGTTCATTTATGAAGCCATTTAAAAATGCACTCTTCACATCCATTTGATAAAGCTTAATATTATGATATGAAGTGAATGCAAGAAGGATACGTATAGCTTCAAGCCTTGCCACGGGAGCAAACGTTTCGCCGAAATCCAAGCCTTCAACTTGTGCAAAATCTTGTGTGACTAATCTTACCTTGTTGTGAACCACCACACCATTTTTGTCTTATTTGTTGCGGAAGACCTACTTGGTTCCAATGACGTTCTTGTCTTGAGGCCTCTCTTCAAGAATCCAAACTTCATTGCAGGTGAAATTGTTAAGTTCTTCTTGCATCTCCATCACCCAATCTGGATCTTTTAGAGCCTTATCTACATGAGTGGGTTCCACACAACAAACAAATGAGTAATGTTTGCAAAATGAAGCATATTGACGAGATCGAGTTCTTACTTCCCTTAATGGACTCTCAATGATCAAGTCAATTGGGTGATTCTTTGAGACATGCATTTGCTTCACTTGCGGTTCTTATGGTGTGTCTTTCAGTGGTCCAATATCTTGAGCTTGAGCTTTAGCTTCCTCTTGAGAGATGTGTACATCATGTGATGGCAGAGGTTGTTCATTCTTCACTTCATCTTGATCAACTTGGGGCGCCATGGAGGTGTGTGAAGTAGAAGTAGAAGGTAAGTTTTTATCATCATCCTTAGGCTTGATGTCCTCAATTGCCATTCTATTCATCACTTCTCTCAAGGGTTCATCACCTACATCATCACAAACAATACCTTCTCCTTGAGAGTCATTAGATTTATCAAACTCCATATCACATGTTTCTTCAATAAAACTGGTGACATTGTTGAATACTCTATATGCTTTAGAGTTAGATACAAAACCAATAAGAAATCCAATATCACAACATCGCACAACCAAACACCCGAAAGTAAGAGATATTGGGTTTCCGCCCAATAAGAAGCTCGTATGGCGTCTTCTTCAATAGTCGGTGGAGGTACACTCTATTTAATGCATGACACACTGTGTTGATTGCTTTAGCCCAAAACTTCTCCGGTGGACCATACTCATCCAACATAGCTCTTGAAAGTGTGATCAATGTCTTATTTTTCTTTTCCACCATGCCATTTTGTTGAGAAGTGTAGGTTGATGAAAACTTATTCTTGATGCCTCTTTCTTCACAATACTCTTCAACTTGAGTATTTTTAAACTCCGTCCCATTGTCGCTTCAGATCTTTACTAATGTGGCTTCAAACTCATTTTGATCCCTCTTTGCAAACTTCTTAAAGATCCCAACAGTCTTGCTCTTGTCATCTAGAAAGAAAGTCCAAGTGTATCTTATATAATCATCAACAATGACAAGGCAATAGAGATTACCTCTTTCATAGGTGGTTGGTCCGAAGAGGTCCATGTGTAGTAGCTCCAAGGGTATTGATGTAGACATCGTTGCCTTGTATGAATGTGAGCTTGTAACTTGCTTTCCCGCTTGGCAAGAGCTACACAACTTGTCCTTGTCGAACATCACGTCTTTCAAACCAACCATCAATCCATTCTTGAATGCCTTCTTGCGTTGGCTCGTTCCAATGTGTGCAAGTCGATGATGTCAAAGCCAACCCAATGACGTCTTGATGAAGAAGCATTTATCAAGTTAGCTTCATTAGACGAAAAATCCATAAGATATATATGCTCATGTCTAAAATCTTTAAAGATTATATCATTATGCTTCTTGCTAGTAATGACAACATCAACATCGCTAAATAGACATGTGAAGCCTAAGTCACATAGTTGAGCTTTGGAAAGTAAATTGAAACTAAGAGACTCAACTAAAAGTACATTGGAGATAGAGAGATCATTAGAGATGGTCACCTTAACCAAACCTATCACATTTGCTTTTGAAATATCACCAAAGATGACCTTATCATGCCCGTCCACTTCATCTTCTAGTAAGGTAAACATCTTTACATTGCCGATCATATATTGTGTATATCTACTATCAAGCACCCAATGCTTACCACTGACTTTATAGTTAACCTACACATGAGATCAAGCTTTTTATTTAGATACCCAAACAAGTTTGGTACCTTTGACGTGAGTCGCAAGAGCTTTTGGCACCCATAGTTGCCTAGGGAGCTTGCCCTTAGTTTGAGTTTCAAAGAATTTAGCCATTACTTTTCTACTTTTAAGTTTATGCAATATAAAATGACTATTGATGAAAGTGGACTTATATTTGGAAGGAAAAATAGGGAGAGGTTTGGAAGGAATTGGACATTCCTTTGTGTGGTGACTGATGACTTCCTAATGTTGGCAATAAGGACCAACTTCCTTGATGAAGCACTTGTTGATCTCCAGTGACTTGATGATCTTTTTCACCGGGTTAAGAAAGCAACTAATGTCTCTCTTGTTGTATTATATAGCATTCTTTATAAGAATTTTTTTGTGTTTGCACCCCCCCCCCCTTAGTCAATCAGGCCACATATAAGTTGAGACTCGCGATCTCATCCCTAAGCTCTTTCTCCCTTGCATGGTTAGTCTTAAGAGATGATACGTTATCACATGTAGAAGAGCATGATATATCAAGAAGATGATCATAAGAAGTGGATGCATTGAACTTAACTACATCAATAGTAGGTAATTCATTCGAGCTAAGATCAATAGCATCATAGGCATTCTTGATATTTGCATTTCAAGTCCATATGCTCAAGTTTTAGCTTCTTGTTACTAGAATCAAGTGATTTGCTAGAAGAAACTACATCATCATGTTTCTTATGCAAATCATTGTACTTGGTAAGAAATTCATCATGATTAGAGCTAAGCTTGGCATTGATATTCTCGAGAGACTTAATCTTAGCCTTTTGCTTCTTGATAATAGTAGCATAATCATTCATTAGTTTGGATAGATCATTAGGAGATAGACCATCATCATCACAACTACTATTATCATCACTACTCACCTTGTTACCTTTTGCCATGAGGCATATAGGTGGTGGTGGAAGCGGTGGTTCTTTATTGGTGATAGCGAGGCCCGCAAAATCTTTGTCTTCATCATTACTTGAGTCTTCGCTTGAGCTTTCGTCGGAGACCCATTCACCAACAATGTATGCCTTGTGGTCTCCACCCTTTTTGTTGAAGGATTTCTTATTTGTGTGCTTGTCTTGACTCTTCTTCTTATGCTTATCCTCATCCTCACTTACTTCAATCTTCTTGCTATTGTTCTTGCTCTTCTTATTAGGATGAGGGCAATCATATGACATGTGGTCAAATTCACCATAATTGTAGTACCTCTTCTTCTCTCCGCTACCAAACTTGTCAAATTTCTTTGAAGTAAATTTGTTCTTCTTTGGATCATAGTTCTAACCCTTCTTGTTGATCTTAGAGATCATTTTTGTAGTTCTTCTCATGAGAAGGGCAAGCTCAATGTCGGAGTCAAAGTCATCATCTTCTTCTTCATCGCTTTCACTTGATGATGGGAGCTTGATCTTCTTCTTCTTCTTGTCACCCATCTTTGCCTTGAGAGTGAGGTTCTTCTTGGTTGAGGATTCTTCTTGATCACCAAATAAAAATATCTCATGAGCTCTTATCTTCCCAACGGCATCGATGATGATCATGTCATTGATATCCTGCTCATGAAGAAAACAATATTGTATTGTGGTTTGGGAAACACTATCAATATCCTGCAAATAATGTCTCCTTGAGACAATTGAGTGAGTTCAGAAGAATTGATTCCTTCCACAAGCATATTCGTGCAAGAGTACATGTCATTTCATAGCTCATTAGGAAACATCTTGAATTGATTAAGAGGTATTCATTATCATATCATATCTCTCCTCCTGGATTTTCTTACACCCTTCATGAATTTCACAAAGTCTGGTCCAAATATCATGAGCTAATTCCTTACTCCTCACTCTTCAAAAGACTTCTTCATTAATTCCCTCAAATATGGCATTTCTATCTTTTGCATTCCACCTAACTTGTTGCTCGAAAAATGGTTGATCAAACTCAATAGAGGTGGCAAGCCAAACTTCGGGAGAAATCACCATAAGATAGCTTACCATGCGAACCTTCCAATAGGCAAAGTTCTTTCCCTCAAATTTTGGAACACTGTCGCCATTCCCTAGGGCTATTGCGCTAGGATTTTAAGCCTATTAAGAGCATGAGGCTCTGATACCAATTGAAATGATCAATAGCCCTAGAGGGGGGTGAATAGGGCTCTAATCAAATTTTAACTTCTATCGATTTCTAGAATAAATAGCAACCTTAACCTAGATAAAGGAAAATCAACTACTCAAGCAAGCAAGCTAGAACAAATCAAACAAACATGCAAGCAATGAACTCAAAAGTAAATACAGAATTGACACTTGCATAAAAGTAAATGCTTGAAGTAAATCGCGGAAAAGTAAGTGAGTAGAAAAGGAGGACGCCGATTTTTTTCCGATGTGTCGAAGAGTTGGCACTCTCCCTTAATCCTCGTTGGAGTATCACACAAGGTATCGCTCCCCCTTAAGTCACCAAGACTCAAGTGCTCACTAGAGATTGTAACTTCTCCATCTCCGGATTAGCGGGCATCAAACCAAGTACAAACTCTTCTCGGAACTCTCACAAGAACTCTAAGAGCTCACAAAAAAACCTATAATCACCAAGACCGGCTAAGTGTTTCCAACCTCCAAGAGTAACAAGCTAATTGCTTCATTTGATTTCTATCAAGCCTAGATAATAGCTAGATGCACACTCGCTACTCTTGAAGCACTAATGACATCCTATTAAAGAACTTGAAAATCAACTCAAGTAATATCCCTTACTTCTTGATGACACACACAGTGTATGAACTCCTCTGGGTTGCAAGAGAGGTAAATAAAAGTGAGTAAGCGGGTATATATAGGCTAGACATCCAAATCTAGCCGTTGCCCAACCACCCAAACTTTCTGTGAATACTGGATGGTCCGGTGTATATGTCACGTCCCAAATCCTTAATCACATATTTAAGTATAATTATGCTTCTTAAGCATTATATTTAATTTTGCGTAATTTGTTTTGTAACTCTAGAGCAATTCATTTCAAGTCAATTGGATGAGAGAAAGAAATCCAGGAGAAAAAAGAATGAAATTCACAGTTAAAACGGACTCTTTCTCTAACACGTGGGCCCCACCGGAGTGGGCCAATCATCCCATTCTCTCTCCCTCTAGAGTGGCAGCCCCCTCTCTCTCCTCCCTCACTCCCCCACGCCACCCCACCGTGCTCCCCTCCCCTCTCACTCCCTCTCTCTTTTCTTCCAAAATCTGAGCCCAAGAGAGGGATTTGAGGTGAGTATGTGGTACCATTACGATCACAAGCTCATGAGTTATACATCCCTCCAATTCATTTTCGTTTTCCCGGAGGATTTGAGCCGAATTTGGTGTCTTTTGGTGTTTAGGGTTGAAATGTGAAGAACACTGGATTTCTTCGCCTCCCGAGCTTTTCCCACTGTTTCCTCCTTCAATCGATGGTCCACAATCTCGGTAAAGGCCATTGGGTGAGTCCCCTAAACTCCCATGGCAGAATCCGCCTTTTGGATGGTTGGATTTTGAATTTTGAGCTAGGGGTTTGAAGTTCATGAGTTCTTGATGAATTAGAAGCAATAGCCAAGTTTTGGTCGATTTTGGCATATACATGTTGTCCTATACAGTAGAGGAAGTCAATGTGATGCTCTAGGTCTAAGTTCCCACTCCAAATGTCACCGAAATCGTCGCCGATGAGCTCCCAAAGTGCCCCCGGAGACTCCCAGCAATCTGACCGTCACCCCAAGGTCGATCAGACCGCCAGGGGCCAAAACCCTCTACACGGGGGCAGTCTGACTGCATTCTTGGCAGTCTAAATGCAACTCTTGGTGGTCTGACCTAAAGTATACCTGCGGTCTGACCACTGTATACCCAGACATCATACTTAATGCTTGCTGAAATTTGTAAAATTCATAATAAATTCTCTGTAGCTCCAAAAATTATGAAACAAATTTTTTTGGTTTCATAATAATCTACTCTACCTATTAAAAATATCCCCATCCATTAAATAATGAAATAAATTTCTAAGATTAATTAATTAGGTTAAAGCTTCATTAATTCACCGTCAATTCATCATAAGTCCAAAATCGATGAATCCAATTTTGCTAGTTTCCTTATGACTTGCTCTATCTAGGAAAAATGTTTTCATCCATTATATGCATATTTTGGCATATTGTTGCATTTCATCTATACTCATGGCATTGCACATGTTATTCTTTTTAGAGAACGTCGAGCCGGTGATGCAGGAGAGCAAGGGAATTTTTGGCAGCCACCTGAACAGCAAGGCAAGCATCTATCGTATTGAACCCTGTCAGTTGAATTGAATAAAGTCTAAATATTGATAAATTATGCTTATGTATAGGTTTGCATGTATAGGAAGTCGATGTCGGGCTTTTATGGGTAAAACATATGTTGATCGCATTGTCTCTACCTTGAATTATTGTTGATCTATATCCTTGTAGCCTGGGTTTATTCATGATAAGATCTAACTTAAAAGTGATGCGAGATGCTTAACAATGCATAGGTCATCGGTAGAAGTCGAGCGGTGGAACGTCCCATCGTTCGCTAGCTATAGGTTAAATTACTTTCACAATGGTTACCGTGTTGGGTTGTTGGTGTTGGTTGGTCGAGTGGTGAGTATGAGATGAGATGTGGGCGGTGTTAGGGGTGTCATCTACCCTCAAGGAAAGTTCGGGAGTAGTTCAGGAAGGGAACCCGGACACCGTAATCCGCTTGCATCATTTAAGGCCGATCGTTGGGGTAGTTGACTTTAGCACTTACCTTACTCACCACATACCAATCTAATGGTAAGGCGAGCCGAATACCTTCGCAGCTGTGGCTTTGTGGGCGTGGACATCGACGGTGTGAGCGGGTGGGCTTGTAAGCGGTACTAGTTTGCTCTGAGAGTAGTTCTAGTATCGCCGCGCCGAGCGATGCATGCCCCACACGGTTGGGGTTGGTTGGGAAAGGTTGTCACGAGTACCTCCTTGTGTGCACTTTGGCCGGTGGCACGAGCCGTATGGTCCTCGTGTCATGTGGGTCCAAGAGTATCCCCTGCAGGGTGTATAAAAAGTTCGAATTGCCGCGCTCTCGGTCATGAGCATGATATTGTTTCATTTGCACCCAGTCGTAGAGTTCTCGTGGTTGGTTCAGTTGTATGGTTCGGATATGTGGTTTGTGGTTCGGATATGTGGGACGTGGTCGAGATGGCACTTGCTATACATTGATACTAATGTGGCTTCAGTTTCATATGATCAGTTGGTAATTGCAAGGTAATTTCATATATGTTGATTAAGTTAGTTGCTCACACATATGTCTAGGTTGCTTACCGCATATGTTTTACTTAACCTTGTGGCCTACTCTTGCTAACAGCTCAATGCATAATCCTTGGAGTCGGGATATTATATACCCATATTGTGTAAGACTTGCAAGTACCTTCGTACTCAGGGTGCTGCCCTTAAGTTGATGCAGGTTCACAGGTTGGCAAGGAGGGGGTGGTGTTTGGCTACTTTGTGCCTGCCGATCAGGGTGGCGGGCAGGAGTAGCACACTCTACTCCGAACTCAGTGTTCTGGTAAGGAGCCTAAGGGCATGTGGCTCCATATCCTTTTGTTGTATAGCTTTTAGTCTTCCGCTGCTTAGTTCTTTTGTTGGTTAGGAGTTGAGCAGGTTTTAGTCTCCTCCTAGCTCTCTTTTGCTATAAATTGTGATAACTTGTTCTATGCTTAAGAACTTGTAATATAATGTTAATTACTCGCTCTTTCTTAAGCTTTGTTGTGATGTACATATTGGGAAGGCATGTGTTTCGATCTTGGGCATATAACACGTACCGAGACTATCAGGATGATATTCTAATTAATCATCAAGGTTGTGATTATGAATAATGATCCTCCTGGTGATTAATTAGAATATTATTTGGACGGTTCCTCAAAGTATACAACCTTGTACACATCGGATAATCCAATGTGTTACCTTTTGCAAAAGTAGGCCTTGCCAGCTATCAGTAGTCGTTGTCTAAATTGCTCTGGTGATCTTCAAATTACTACACCGGATCATCCGGTGAGTTCATATCTCCCTGCAACGAGACACCAAGTCATGAAAAATATTCCGGTGTGTTGAACTCCTCAACACCGGACCATTCGGTGCCTTGAGCTTCATCTCATCTAGAAAAATCCAATGTTCTGGTAAATGCTCTGGTGTTCTTACTCTTCTAACACCGGACCACCTGGTGTACTTAACTTCAATTTTCTTCAAAAATCAACACTTCTGTTAAATACTCTGGTGTGATTTTAGCTTCTATCACCGGACCATCCAGTGAAGTCTTCTTATTTTGGCACAGAACACAAAACTGCTCCGGTGTGTAGAACCATTTCCATATCAGATTATACGATGAGAACAATTTTTCTAAGTCTCATCTAATTCAACCAACTTTTGAGCTCTAGCTTCTTGACTTCTCACCCACGGGCTTCTCTGAGCTAACTAGTGCTAGAATTTTATATGTGTGCATCCAAATAAGTTTAGACTCAACTAGGTCAAGTAACAACTCTTAGCCCCCTTTATAGTATGATCAAAAGACTAAAAAAGGAACCTATAACTACTCTAAGTGCCATTCATCACCTTATGATACTTAGAATACCCAAATGATTCCATAAGGGACCAAGAATACCCAAATGATCATTGTAAGCTAAGTTGTTGATTCCCTTCAAAATATACACATTAGTCACAATGATACGGTTGTCATTAATCACTGGAACACTTACCACTTACGTAGAGGTCTAGATGCTACATCCGGTTGTTTCTACTGCTTCTTGTTCTTCGTTTTCTGGTTCTAGATAAGGTTGGCTAGATCTATTACAAGAGTAGAAGTAGGAGCATAGTAAGATGACAATATCTTGGTCCTCTTCATTGTGTAATTCTAGTACCAATTATCTAGAAGATGCAACATAAATATAATCAAATTTCATTTCAATGTGTACAAATGATACAAAATATAAATATCATCTTGCACGCAATTTAATTAGATTATATTACCAAAATATAAATGTCAAAATATAAATTTAATCAATAAATGATGATGTCTTGGTATTGAAGTTGCTTGCCTACCTGACTACCTGCCAAGCTCCCAACTTGCCCACTACGCCAGCTAACGATGCATGCCAAGCTCCCTGGCCGACTCCTTATTGTTGCTACCTACCAACTGCCAGGCTGCCCCTGCGCAGCTGCTCCTGCGCCTAGCTGGTTGCTGATGCCCACCTACCACTACGCCCTGGCACCCTGTTGTAGACCTGCAGTGTCGTGCACCCTATTACCGCTATCTATGGTGGCCGACTGGCAGAGCTCCAGCTCCCTAGACCTACTGTTATTGCCTACTAGCTGCCGGCCTGCCCCCTGTGCCTGCGCCTAGTTGGAGCTAGATTATGCTAGCGCCCTCCTGCTGCCATGCCACCCTACGCCCTGGCCCTGCTGGCTACTACAGTGCTGCCTGGCTACGCACCCGCTACCGACGGGTGACAGCGCTAGGGTTGCCGGTTAAGGAATGGGGACTAAGAGATAGAGAGGGTTAGCGTGCGACTCTAGAGGCTGAGACCATGGACTCCCGCTCGGAGGGAAGCTGGGTCTGGCCTGGCCAGTCCGCTAGGCGCCTAGGCCATGGGATAAGCATAGCCTGCGCCAGCCAATGAAATAGCATCTTACGCTTAGAAAAATCAAGAGGGATATTTGTTTTTTTAAGCCACAACTGGGACCACGGCGCAATTACCCAGACCCAAAATCCGCCCCTGCCAGGCGACACAATGACCAAAACTATTCTACGAGACAGGTACGAAGCGCAACCCTCAAGTGAGCTGTGCGTGGCCCTACTCCAATCAAAGTTGCATCTCTTCTCTCTTTTAATCACTTGATTAAGCCTAAAACAAGCTAGCTTATTGTACAACCCTCATGTCAGACGGGACCGCCAAAGACGGGAAGAGGCGAGCAGATGAGGAGGAGGAAGGGTTTTATGTGAAGAAGAAGACCGAGCCAGAGGATGTGGCTTGCATTAGTTTCTACTCCTGTCTAGTGCATGGGCGTTAGGTCATCCCTAACCATTTTATTTTGTTTCCCTTCTTGATTCTTCTTCGTTCTTATTTTTTTTTAGTTTTTTTTTTATATTTAACAACTTCAATTCGAAGAAATTTACGAAATAGAAGAAGAGAGAATCCTGAAGTAAAGAGAATGAATTTAAAATTTTCTTGTAAAAGAATCGTAAAGAGAAATTATTAAAATATTTAAAAAATAAAAATTGTTTTAGAAAGAAAATATAACACGTGAAGCGAATCTGCTAGAAATATTTTTAGGCCACGGTCACCTGTAGTCCACACGACGGACACTCTTAGTTTCGGTGTGGTGGTGAGCTGTGCAGTAGCCGCTAGTGAGCGGTGACGTACGCCGGGTGGAAGCTAACTATCTAGCGATCTCCATATGGAGGCCACACAGCAACATGTGGCTCCTCACCTAACTGCCACGCACGGCTTCAGAAACTTCTTGCAGAAATCAAGGTGGGATCGATCGCGCGAGCTATGGATTGCCAGCTCCTTCCATGTGACCTCCTCCTCCTAATGCGGGGCCCTATTGTGCTGATGGTATAGTGGTGCACACTTAGGCACATGCGACAGACGTGGTTTAAGGGTTAGCTTTTGATGCACGGTAGTTATATATTATAATATGTATACCTACTACGATCACTACTTTAAAATAAGTTATTACATATAGATGTTAAATCTTATTATAGACGAGTTTGAGTTCTGTATCTGTACAAATGTTAATATCGAGTTTGTCATAGATGAATCTGTATAAGACGTGTCTCTAATATAGTTACACATATGTTAGTTTTGCAAGTCTTACTGACAAATTTTGTTAAAAACCTATCTGTGTGTATAAAGTATCATAGATAAATTTTATTGAAAAATCATCTATATGACCATTTCCCCTATAACCTATTTTGCTTCTGGGATGTCCTCATAATATGGCAGACATGCCCAGTGCAAAGTAACATCACTCTGTAATACATCACATGCATACAGATCAAGATTGAACTTAGACCTAACATCACGCGGACATACATCACAGGCATCACAAGCAACTTAATATAAGATCATGGTTCACAATATAAACCTAAACATAACATAAGAACACGGTTAACAACATAAACCTAGACACAACATAAATCTTTAAGTCTTCGATGCCTTCGAGGATTCAGCTTCAACAACACACCTACATTTCATAACAATATCAGCAGAATTATCTTCATACATCTTCTTGGTGTCATCAGGATCATGCGCTATTCTGACTAACTCATTCATATGCTAGAACTAAACATCATTGGTTCAAAATCTCTTGCCCTTATTAAGTAAGAGATGATGGTTCAAATCAGACCTACAATTCACAAAAATGTCTTCATTGTGACGGACACAAATAGAGAAATTTCTATCATGAATAAAAGAGATAAGAACACATTTTACAACATAAACCCAGTCTATAGTGGTGCCCTTCGTAGCAGCGGAGAATACATGTGCCACATGACCAAAATCGACACCAATAATCTTGATAGCAAAAGCTGGCATAAGAACAACCTCATCCTCTCAGTGCAGATATGGGGTACATAAAACACAACTCAGTTTAGCTCCAAACCTTGATAATCAAACAGAACGCATAAACAATCGCAATGTATTTTAAACTCACCTCAGTGCAGCCCCAAACCTTGATTCGTTGCCCAGATCTCGATCCTCTCTTACAAAATCAAATCCTAAAAAGAGTGAAGCATCAAAGAAAGTCCAGAGAAATGGATGAATTGCTGAGCAAACTGAGTAGATGGATTACCAAACAAAGTAAAATCGTTTGAATAAGACCTTGAATTCACAGTTATAGAAGGGGTCCAGATGACAACGAGGGAGAAACGATGGATGAACTTTGTTGTTTTAGTAAACGAGATGATCAGTTTGTAAAAGGGAGGAGAGGTAGTAGGAAGAGGAGAGCAGTCAAATTTAAAACAGTACCGGGTCTTTGACTACAGACGGATAGTTACATACAGCTTTTAAGAAAATCCATATGTAGGAACTGACATGTCTAGACGGGAGCCATGTGACAGACAATTGTTTCCTAACACCTTTGATACTCCATCTATTTTAACTATTTCTGTGGTAAGAATGTATAGCCAGAAACCTATGTAAGTGAAATAAATGTATAGTTGGATACTTGGACCAGTAGTCTAAGTGCGGACGTAGGAGAACACAATTGTGAGATACAACAGCATGCGAATGCGAATGATCATATGTAGTTGTCATTATTATAGAAAGGGTCATCCGCTCCCCTTTTTCACTATCGGTTCTTAAGCTCAGGGCAAAAAAAAAGACATGCCAGTAACAACCGGCAACGATGTTCAAATTTTCACTGCCGGTTCTTAAAAAGACGTGCATAAAAAGACATACCTTTAATAATCAGCAGTGATAATATTTATCTCAATTAGTTCGTATTCCAAACCGGCAGTGATAAATATTTATAATTGCGACTCTTAAAAATACATGCATAAAAAGATGTGTCTTTAATAACTAACAGTAATAATGTTTACCACTGTTGGTTCGTAAGCTGCATCAACGGAGCAATAATTGAGGATGACGAACCGACGATGTTAATTATTATCACTATCGGTTAGTATTCCCAACCGATAGTGATAATTTTTCTATAAATTGAACCCATCTCGACGCCCATTTCTCATTTTGCTTCCTCGAAGCCGCTCTCGAGAGGTAGTGGTAGTCGAACTAGAGAGGTGGTCACTGGCCGCCTCTATCCCTCATCCCTGGCTTCAACACCACTCACACAGGCTCCTCGTCGTAGCCACTGTTTGTCTAGCTCGAAGTCCGCCGTGCCCGCCATCGCCCGAGCCAACACGCGCCTTCCCCGCCTCCTCATTCTTCTCCTCGTGGTCTCCTCTCACCATTTCCTCATCCCCTTTCACCATCTTCCGAGCAGGTAGCCACCTTGTGTACGTTCGCCTAGCCCGCCATCTCCCAATCCAACACGCGATCGTGTGCCTTGTCTGTCTCCTCTCTCTACATCTCCACTGTGTGAATGTTGTGTGAAAATAGTTATGGTAATAGGTAGATCTAAATGAATGGCAAAAAGCACAGTCACTTTAAGCTAAATTTGAGTGTTAAAGATTGTGCTTTTACCGTTCGTTTAGACTTACTATTATCACTATCTTTGATAGTAAATTCAGTCAACTAGTGCATAAGGTGCATAACGGATGGGCAGGGGTACTGTATCAAGAGCTCTTTGATGTGGAACGTCTAAAGAGATCTTGGTACATCAGCTTCACAATATATGTTTCTATTTTTAGATTTGGGTCTAAAATACTCTACAAATCCTCATGCTGAAGAGTTCACGGTAGAGTACTTTTGCACATCTAAAAAATATTATCACTGTCGGTTCATTTGTCGATAGTGATAAACATGGATATCATTGTCGCTAATTCATTGCTGGTTCAAAAATTGATAGTGGTGTCAATTTTAAACCAGCAGTGATGATATTTTCTTTAGCAGTGTGTTGGATATTTATGCTAGGGTCAGTTGACAAGTGCGGGACACCATCATTAATACATTCCATGTGCCCCGTGATTATCTATCATTTGATAGCTAGTGTTAATTACTGTACAACAACAACAGAACATTTATCCAAACAAGTTAAGGTAGGCTAGAGATAAAACTCACAAGTTTCAACTAAAAAGATGATAATAAAATAGTAATAAGTAAATGTACTACTAATAGTAAAAAGTAAAAGTAATAATGGTATAAGAAGACTGATGCATAAGTTTAGATTACTAATTTTCATGCGCTTCTATCTATAGAATGTTCTTTTGAGATATTTAATCCCTTCAAGTCTCTCTTTACAGACTCATCTCATATTAGGTTTGATCGACTCCTGCCTTTCTTAATATAATTAGTGAGCTTTAGTATCCTGCTATATGCGGGTGACTCTTGAGGCCTCTATTGAATATGTCCAAACAATCTCAACCGATATTGGACAAGTTTTTTTTCAATTGGTGCTACCCCTACCCTATCACGTATATTATTATTTTGGATCCGATCCATTCTTGTGTGAACATAAATCCATCACAACATACGTATCTCCGCTATACTTAATTATTAGACATGTTGTCTTTTAGTTGACCAATATTCGGCTTCATAGAATGTCACGGGCCAAATCGTTATCCTATAGAATTTAGGTTTCAGTTTTTTAGCACATCTGTGTCATAGAAGATGACATAGCTTAACGTCATTTCATCTATCTGGCTTTAATTCTATGACTAACATCTTCATCGATATCACCATCCCATTATAGCATCGATCATAAGTATCGGAAGGTATCCTTCTTAAAAAACATCTCTACATCAAGACTAGCCTCTCCTTTCTCATACCTAATAGCACCGAAATCAAAATCTCATATACTTAGTTTTTATCCTACTAAGTCTAAAGCTAACATTTCGATTCTAAAGTATATCGTCATCACTCCAATTTCTTATTAACCCTATCCTAACCTCGTCGGCTAGTGTTAATTATTGTGTCATTAATTAATTACCAGAACCAATTAACTGGTGTATATCCACTAACTTTGTCTTGCTGGCTAACGACATCTTTTCAGTTTTCCCAGACACGTACGTTAGCTCCGGATGAACTTGAGGCAATACTATCGCCGAAATCGATCATTTGCTAGCACGATGCTTTTCGCCACGACTTTGCGTAATTCTAAAGAATGCATGAATAGCACCCGATTTCATTACAAGAGCATGCAAGAGTAGTGTGATCATATCTTCCGTTACCAACCGTCATGGAACCGAAAAGGGTGATAAAAGTTCATGACAGGAAAATTTACATTACGATAGCTTCAGTGCACGTAGTTCTAAGATTGAAAATTACTACGGCAAACTGCAGTGTTTTTCTTTATCTGCCGCTAGTCAACGTGAAAACATGCATATCGTAAAAAAATTCTCTGACAAACCCACCTCTCAGAGAATTTCACTGCGCGGAATTTATCTCGATCGGAGCAATAGTAATAGCACCGGGACAGTTGGACGATCCACCACCCGTCAAGTAATACCAGTAAACCTTCCGATCATCAGTATGCTCACATGTGTACCTGACAGCGTGACACCGGTATTTGCAACAGCGATGAAAATAGCTTTACGGCATATTCAGCTGAAAAGCCATTTATAAATTATAGATCGTAAAAAATTAGATTGTGAAAGTTAAATTGTAAAAATTAAATTGTACGATCTATAGAAGCTGATATAAAACTGATTGCTGGATTATTATAACCTAGACATTAAATTATATTATCTATTTTTTACCATCTAACATGCTTATTTTAACTTACGAATTATAACCGCAATCTACCAACCGAAATAAACACAACCTTACTATTCTTTTTGATACCTTAGACAGGCACAGATGATGATGCGCTCCACTGGCATTGCTGTGGCCGTTGGGAGGGGAGCAGCAGCCTGGACCAGGCCCCACATGGTCCCTGTGGGAGTGGGAGCCTGCAGCAATGCACTAAGACATGGACCATGGAGATCGTGGTCCATGAATACAGCGGGTGCTATTTTCGAGCTAAATTGTAGCCTGGTACTATATTGTTAAAATCCATAAAAAATATATACCCGGCTTTTAGCTATACTCTTCCGTACCAAAATGTGAAAGCGTACACTTTTTCCGACCTTATTGCAAAATATAAGTTATGTCGCGATCTTTCTTTGTGATGTAGCTTAAGGACAAACTGCTTTGTAGATAGTAAGATAGGGCGAAAAATATTTAGCTGAACAGCTTGCAAAATCTAGGACAGCAACGCTCGCAAAATCGAGACACAGATTACACAAGTCATCCGGCTATACATTTTGGTTCGAGTATCCAATACTGATACACCGTTGTTAGCAATTTATAAGCTACGATAATTCGAGTACAATATCCGAGGGCAGACAAAATTCTGCAGGCCTCTCTAAACTACCCTGCATGCAACTTCATTGCTCATGTTGAATTGATTTTCAGGCAGGCACCAGTGAGTGGATAGCATGATCCCATGGTTTGCTCAGACCATCCTGACAACAAGTGTGCAGATCAAAGTTGCTGAAAGGAAGGGCCTCATTCATCAAACGGGCAGCTCTACAATGCACGCCAAAAAAGGAGACTGGCCTGCCCATTTCGACATCCAAAGTATCGTGCTCACTGCTCTGATCAGCTCCATCTCCTACACCACACGATTCTTCAGACTTTTGACATGTTATTTTGCTACTAAGACCACTGCCTTTCTCATTACATAACTGCACTAAGCCTGAGTGGTAGTATCACTACTTTCCTCAGTCTTTGAGAGAAACTCTACTAAAGCATGCAGTGAGATTAGTTGGTTATCCACCAAGCATTGTGGCTCATGAGATGATCAAACGGACCATCTTTCCCAAGTACTGGAAACATTTTGCAGCTTCTTTCAAGCACAAGTTCCTGTCCTTCCGAGTCCAGTGCTGCACAGCAGAATGGATGGGCTAATCAGATTAAATTTAAATGAAATCAGGAAATGATCATTGTGTATACTGCATACCTTGCTAAGTTCATTAAGCTTCTCCTTGGCATCTTTAAGCAAAAGTTCAACATCGTCATCCCATTTGTAAAACTCCAGTTCCCTCCCTTCCAAAATTTTCTCGCAGATCTATTACAAATCAAACTTATGTTTCTTCAAAGACTTCATAAAATCCAATAACATGATTATGAAGAGATTTTTTGGCAAATATTAAAGCTTGCACGGAACCAATAGGCGGACCTAGATGGGGCGCCTAGACACCAGCACCCCCAAAATTTGTTAAGTTACATATCAGGTATATACATTCTACCAAAATCACTAATTTCTTTACAACGAATCCAGCAACCCAGCATGTGGTCTCAACCAAACTTTGTGGGTGCACAAACAACTTGGGCCGACCTCACGTGGATGCAGGGCACTACACACAGGTGCACCCAGGTTCATTTGGCCCACTTGGCTCTTTTGTAATAGCCCAGTCCCATCCCTCTGACCCTCCATAATTTCTACCTCGAGCTGTCAAATTCTCATTCAGAATCAAGCCACAGAACGTGTCCGCCCTTATCACACAGTCACCAACCAATATTCTGCCTCTAGGTAGACACCTCAACCCTTGTGTCTCAACAGAGGATGACAGCCATCAGCCTGAGCTCAGAGAGGTGCTAGGCCAAGTTGGCCAACAACATGTCAAGGCCAGGCAACACAGGCACGCAGATCAACAAGTGGCAGACCCTTAGGGTCACAACGGATGACGACCACCACCCTACTAGTGTGCCAAATGCCACAGAGGACACAGCTCACAATGCAAATGTATGTTTCATGTTTTTTTAAGAACTACGATGTACATTGTCTCTGTTTCAGGAAAAAAAAAAAAGGCATTTCTTGAACAGTTCAATTATATCACGATTCACGAGAGTGTGGAAACCTAATTTCATATCACTGAAAAATAGAGGAACATAGATTTTTCATACCAAGATGGCAGATAGGAAATGTATTACTGAGACTGCAAAGTTAGCATATGGGTATGATCATGGATCACTGACCATCATAGTTGAAAAAGTAATGGAGATTTAATCAGGTCTGGACAGAGAGTTACCTTGTTACCTATTGCCATGCCTCCAGTTGTATGCGCAAAATAGATATTGTAATAATGGGAGAGGAAGGCAGGGGCGTTGCTCTCAGCCAGCTCAGTCAGATAAGCTGCATACGTTGATCCAGAAGTACTCGGCTCTGGAATTGCAATCCCTTGTTCTCTGAACCACTCCAAATCTTTTGCAATGCTATCTGAACGTTCCAAACCACTTTTCCTGAAGTAAACATCTGAATGAACATTAAAATTAATGATATGTGAGTAAAATCTGCCATTTCTGTACCATTAATATGACATGTTTCCTAGGAGCTTGAGCCAGAATGCCATATTGTAAGCTGCGGCTACTAAGGCAAAAAAATATTTGTAAGTGCACATCTATTGGTTCATGATATTAGAATTTGTTTTCAAACAAGTTATTTTTTGCAAGATTCAAACAAGGTATTTGAATAAAACATGTGTAGATCTCTTCATGGAGATGCTCAAGTGCACTAACATGCATGAGTAACCCCTTGAACATGCTTTTTTTTTTTGCCAATATGGTCTGTCATCTTCATCTCAGAACAGCCTAAATAAATTCATATATTCGGTAGCCCACTACTAAAACTTGAATGAAAAGAGACAACAGTAGATAGCCCCCACATGCCCCATTGCATATGATTTCTAGGAATGCATCTTACACCACTCTTTAGTGAACACACACCAACATAGAAATGTATCCATTTGCTATAATGTATCACATCTCATTTAAACATCCAAACTTTTAGTAGCATCGCTGTCCAACTATCACAAGTTTGGATCAGAATACCACAGGTACCACATAGGCTACAAACTGAACCTCATAAGATGTCAAAAATATACATTGTTTGTAGCATATCTCAGCTCAGGACAAAAGGCATTTCTATAATCAAAATATGTGCTCAAGCATACCCTATCCCAAGACAATTTACCATCTTACCAACAGAAATCATACTCAAGACTCAAAAGAACAAATCTTTCACAAGCAATCCTTTCATCTCATCACAACAATGCACCGCTAAACATCCCAATGCAACCAATATACGCCCAATAACCACTATTAATCACACTCCAAGACTAAAATTCCAATTACATAAAACCATTAGGTCAGTCAATCTTATAAAGTTATAATTAACCAAAATTGTAGTGGTAGAAAAGAACGGGGACGAAAATTGTCACTCACAGGCGACGTCGGTGGACTCGGCAACGATCCGCTCGATGGTGCCGAAGACAAGCTTGCTGTCCACCAGGTACCTCAAGAATCCCTCTATACTCGGCATCCACTCCCCTTCCACGAATTCGCCGTCTTCCTCTTCCTCCTCCGACGCCTCCGCGTCCCCATCCTCCGCCCCCGTCTTGTCCTTGATGGTGGTGCGCTTGGGGTTGCGGAGTCTCATAGCTACGAACCGCATCTCCTCGGCGACGCCCACCGCCTCGCCGGGGTATTGTTTCGGGTACCGCCGCGGCTTCGGCTTCGCCTGCGGCGGCGCCTCCACGGCCGCAGGCGAAGGGGAGGGGGAGCAGCGGGGGACGGTTAGGGCTAGGGTTCTAGGAGTGTGGAGGGAGCGGAGGGAACCCGGTGGCCGGAGTGGAGGCGGCGCGACCGCCGAAGCGACGGCGACGAGCGGCATGGGTTATCCGCTTTGGCAACTTCGAACCGCATGTGCCCGCAATAAACACCGCAAACTCTGAAGAGTTATGCTTACGCCTTTCCATGGCGGTGACGTACTTGTTCCAACTGGGTTCCCTCTATAGCCAACGGTTGGATCTTCTCTCTATCGCCTCTCACAATCACACAATAGATAGAACAGTAAAGAGAATATTGCATAATTGCCACTCTCCCGACTCCCAACTGCAAACTTGACATTATAAAATGTTAGGAAACTTGTCGTGATCTTTGAAAGATTTGATTCTATCTTTTAGATATTTTTTATACTATATATGCGGGATAACATCTCTTATTATAAACGCAGATGAATAAATAATAGACAGTTTTTCCCTTACGCTTGTGTCTTCTTTTGCAATTATTCCAAAGAGATCGCTGGACTACACCCGGTAGTAGCGATTTTTCAACACGTTATCAGCACAAAGCTCTGCCGCAGATCAAGCTAGCGGAACGAATCTACCTACGACCGATCTGCACTGCATCAGTATCGAATATTACTAGTAATATGAAGCAATTTTACTAGTAGTAATACTTGCATCATTTAAATATGTAGATGGCTGGCATCACGAACAAGAAGTTCGCTGAGCTGAGTGTTGATGGCTGCAACTATCTCACTTGGGCATTAAATGTTCGGATTGTACTAGGAGCAAAAAGGCTCCGTGCTGCAATTGGTCTGGGAACAAGTAGTGCAATTGTTCCCACGGAGAATGAGAATGATCAGGCACTTTATTTTCTCTGCCATCATCTCTCTCCCACTTTGAAGGATGAGTACATGTCAATGATCAGCTCTAAGGCACTATGGGACGCACTGCATGAGCGTTTTGAGCGTCTTAAGTACACCATCAAGCCTCTCGCAGAGCAAGAATAGGTCCGGCTCCGTTTCTGTGACTATAAGCATGCCAAAGAGTACAACTCCGCACTGCACCGTATTTGCACACTACTATGTCTCTGTGGAAAAGAGATCATAGAAGAGGAGAAAATTGAGAAGACTCTCTTGTGGGGAACCGTCCAAATAATATTCTAATTAATCACCAGGAGGATCATCATTCATAATAACCACCTCGATGATTAACCAGCATATCATCCCGGTAGTCCCAGCATGTGTTTTGTGCCTAAAAATCGGAACACATACCTTCCAACATGTACATCACAACATAGCTTAATAAAGAGCGAGATATAAACATTTATATCACAAGTATTAAGCATGCACTGATTTCAACAATTTACAACAAAAGCGAGGCAGGAAGAGACAAAACCCATCAACTCCTAACCACAAAAGAACTACGCAGTGGAAAGTTAAACTTAGAGACCACAAAAGAGAACGACGCCATATGCCCTTAGGCATCGTCTCAAAAACGTCACCTTCAGAGTAGGATGCACTAAGCTTTCTAGACATATGTGTAAGCGACTAAAATTTTACCAAAACATGAGAAAGTTGCATTACAACTAACAACTTAACAAGTGTAACTGTAAACAACATGTATATCAATAAGTAACAAGTACCAACATCACCATCTCCCACATACCGAACCACAAACCATACTCGAAACTCTACGATCGATGCAGATGGACAGAAGCATGCTCATGATCGAGAGCGCGGCAATTCGATCTGTTTATACACCCTGCAGGAGATACTCCTGGACCCACACGACACCAAGACCATTCGACTTGTGCTACCGGCCAAAGTGCACACAACGGGGTACTCATGACAACCTTTCCCAACCAGCCCAACCATTTGGATCATGCATCGCTCGGCGCGGCGATACTAGAACTACTCCCAAAGCAAACTAGTACCGCTACAAGCCCGCCCGCACACACCGTTAATGTCCAAGCCCAAAAAGACACAACTGCGAAGGTATTCGGCTCGCCTTACCATTAGATCGGCATGTGGTGAGTATGGTAAGTGCTAACGCCAACAACACCGACGATCGGTGCTTAACTGGCGCAAAGCGGTCTATGGTGTCCAGTTTCCTCTACGGACCTACTCAGTGAAACTCCACATCCGGGCAGGACAAAACACCATCCTAGCACCACCCACACCTTGTCTCATACTCACCACTCATACAACCATCTCAACCTCGACAAGTGTATATAATCATAAGAAGGTCCTATGCTCGCGAACAATGGAATGCGCCGTCGTTCGACTTCTACCGAATGACCTAAGCATGGCTAAGCATATAAGTCGAATTCATACCTAGACATTGACAACCTCTCAAGGCTACAAGAAATGTAAATACACAAGTATTCACGATAGAAGAATGCAATCAGCATAGGTTTTATCCATTGGCACCCGACACTGACTCACTAAACATGCATACATACATAAGCATAATTCATCAATTTTAGACTTATCCAATTACACAAGATGGGTCAATATGCTTAGTTGCTTGACTTGTTTATTCAGATGGCTGCCCAAAGTTTCCCTCACCCTCCTGGATCACCAGCTCGATGTCCTCTAAAAAGAAAAATGTGTGCAATGCCATGAGTATAAATAAAGTGCAACAATGCATGCCACAATACTTAACAACATGCTAGAAGTATAAGATATACGAATCGATGCAATACTAAATGATCTAAACGAAACCCAAAAAATAACAGTCATCCGGAGTATCCGGACTGGTTCGGAGTATCAGGGCTCGGACCCTCCGGATAACCCTCCGGGAGAGGCGCTCTGTTACTGCCTTTTTTATCTGACTGGCTCGGAGTATTCGGGTGAATCCGGAGTATCTAGGTTCCGGAGTATCCGGGCCATCCTCCGAGAAAGACATTCATTTAGCACTATTGTAATTTGACTTGGAACCTCCGGGTTGGTCCGGACTATCCGGGATATACCGGACACTCCGAGTGAAAATTCCAAGCGGAGCTCTCGGCTACGCAATCACATAACTACCCGGAGTCTCCAGGCTTATCCGGATAATCCGAGCTATACAGATTTGGTTTCTTCACGATTTTTGCACTTGGGTCTTTTTGACTCATTTTACAAATCTGTGCTACATAAACGTGTACAAGCCCTATTCAAAGGATCCTAAACCAAACTCGCACCCTAAACTATAACCAATTTTGAACACAATTCATTGGCTGCTGAACCCGGAGTATCCGGGTGAGTCCAGAGTATTCGTGCTATACAGAAAAGATGTTCTCGAGTGGATTTTTGGTCGATTCGAGTTGCGATCTTTTCCAAGCCTAAAGGGAACATGTTAGGGATAGTCTAAGGGTACTAGAACTTGTTCATCAACTACCAACACTACTCTAGAGCTCAGATTCAACCAAAACTCCATTTTTGCTCCAAAAAGCTCAAGAGTGCCAAGAACTTCAAGAACTACTCGATTCCTCCACGAAAACTAAAATGGATTGGATAGATGAGTAGCTTATGAGCTAGAGAATGCAATGGTGCCATATGCATACCTTGAATCCTCCACTTGAGCTCGGATTTTAGAGGAAAAAAGAGAGTGAGTGCTTGAGCTTGAGTGAGAGGGGGAGACACGAGCTGCTGCTGGGGGAAAGCGTGGGGAGTGAGTAGAGGAGAGAGAGAGCAGGTGGGCTGCTGCCCACTTGAGAGAGGGAGTGGGTGAGGAGTGGGGCCACATGTGGGGCCCACATGTTAGAGAGAATAGGTATTTTCAATGCATTTTCTATTATTTTCTCCCCCAACTTTCTCTCTTATCCAAATGATTATTTATGAAGTGCATTAGCGCTCTGGATTACCATTACGCAAATTCTAAGCACAATGCTTAAGAAGCATAATTTTGCTTAAATGCGTGATTATGAAATTGGGACATGACATCTCTTCACTTTCCACCCAAATGCGGCAGAATCCGCACGCAATCACCGTCAATCAAATTACAAGAAATATTCTGAATTGATTGATGTGTTGCAACTTCATGAAGTTCATGATGAAGTCATAAACAAAAACTTTTTATCCCAGCCGTAGGGGAATAGTAGTGGTCTAGAAGTCAATCACAGCTCTTTCAATGCACGCAAGAACCGCAATATGAAGCAGGTGAAGGGAGGAAAGAAAGTGGTGGCAGACAAAGTCAAGCCTGGTGATGATAATGGTAAGACAAAGAAAAAAGTCAAGCCATATGGTGAGCAGAACCAGACATGCTATAAGTGCAGTGTTTGGGGCCATTTGTCCCAAATCTACAAAGCACCAAAGCATATTGTGGAAGCATACCGGAAGAAGAAGGAGGAGCAGCCAGAAGCACACCTCACCATTGCAGTGGGGATGGAAGAGGACAAAGCAGTCGAAGTTGAAAGGGATGCATATCACATGGAAGTTGATGACGCTCCCGCAATGACATGGTAAAAGACCTCCCAATGAAGGATGCGGAGACCTCTACTTTGCCCTCCTCTACTGTCATAGAAGATGCCATGAAGAATAAAGCAGAAAAGAAAGCCATTGAAGCAGAAGTGGCTGGATATTTCGCAGACTCTATCTAGAATTAGAGTAATTAACCATTCAATTAGTTGCTAAATTTAGGAGGATTGAATGAATAAATGTAAGCTCTAGAAGAGAAATCTTAGCTGCAAATAATTTTTTTTCGATAGTTAATAAACCATTTAGTCTTGTTGATACTTCCTCGCATGTGAATGATTGAATGTTTTATTTATAGAATATGTGTGGCACCCATATGGAGAAAGTGTGTATTATGGATAGTGGAACCAAAAACACCATCTTAAGAGAAAAGATGTATTTTCAGTCTATTAGAAATAGCTCTGGAAAGGTGATAACTGTCACTGGAAGTGATAAATACATAGTAGGTTTTGGAAGAGCCACAGTTATACTACCTATAAGAACTACTTTGCACATTAAGAAAGCATTGTTATACCCTGAATCTAAAAGAAATCTCTTAAGTTTTAAAGACATTCGCGCTAACGGTTTCTATGTAAAAATTGATGAAGAAGATGGTAGGAAGTACCTACACATCACTAAGCGTGATAGCAAAGTGAGAATACTAGAAAAACTTCCCTCCATGAGCAGTGGCTTGTACTACACTCGTATTAGGGCACTTGAAATGTTCACTACCTTGAAGATTGTGTTTCGTAGTGCAGAATTATTCTCCATGTGGCATGATAGGTTAGGCCATCCTGGTCTTAGAATGATGAGAAACATAAATACTAACTCACAAGGTCATGGCATAAATGTGAAGAATTTTCCGAATCATGAAGATTTTGTATGCCCTGCATGTTCTACTGAAAAATTAATAATAAGACCGTCTACCTTGAAGGTACAAGATGAAATCCCTGCATTCCTGGACCGAATTCAGGGGGATATTTGTGGTCCTATTCAGCCGCTTTCTGGCCCATTTTGTTACTTTATGGTATTAATAGACACATCCTCGAAGTGATCGCATGTATGTCTATTATCTACCTGCAACCACGCCTTTGCAAAGTTGATCTCGCAGATCATACAAATCAGGAATAATTTTCTGGATCATCGTGTGAAATCCATCAGAATGGACAACGTTGGTGAATTAACTTCTAAAGCGTTCGATGATTATTGCACTGGTATAGTTATTAAAGTTGAACATTATGTACCGTTGTCCACACTAAGAATGGACTAGCTGAAGCGTTGATAAAGAGAATAAAGTTCATTGCTAGAACTTTGTTGCAGCACTGTAATTTGCTCTACATGTTGGGGACACGCAGTCTTATATGCAACAACTCTCACTAATTATAGATCATCCTCCTACAACATCCAGTCACCTATGCAACTAATGCAAGGGGTAATTCCGAAGATTTCCCATTTACGCAAATTTGGATGTATGGTTTATGTGCTAATACCGCCACCACAGGAACCACTATGGGACCTTTGCGGAAAGTTGGAATATATGTCGGTTATCAGACTGCATCCATAATCTGATTTAGAACCAACAACTAGAAATTTGCATACGACCCGCTTCGCTGACTGCATTTTTTATGAAAATATTTTTCCGTCATTAGGGGGAGGAAATATACCCTTTGATGAAAAATGTTAGGAAATTATATGGTAGGCTGAAGGAATTGCGGCACATGATCCTCGCACTAGTGAAGCAAATAGTGAAGTACAGAAAATTATCAATTTGCAGAAATTAGCAAACAATCTGCCTGATCATTTTTGTGATTTGAAGAGCATGACTAAGTCACATGTGCCTGCACGCAATGTATCGGAGAGGGTGGAAGTACCAAAAGAAGGTACCCCTCATCTTATCCTAGAAGCTCCGAAAAATAATAAAAGGACAAGAAATTCGGTTTTTCAAGCCCCAAATAACCGGAGACGTCCGACGAAGGTGGGAAATGAGAGCTTACCACAGCCGATTGCAAAAGTGCCCCAAAGGAAAAAGAAGGGGAGCCAGTTGAGACCTGGCGATGGTATGGAATCTCAGGAAGTAGGTATACCAGATTTGAATCTTCCCACGCAGGAAGGAACCAGCTAAAATATGCGCACTGAAATAGACGCTGGTAAACTAAAAGACCTTGCTCCAATAGTAAGAAATTATGAAGAGCAAGATGAAAAAGCAATTGAAAGTGCAACCCATGATGAAATAGCAATAAACTATGTGAATTCAGGGGAATCTTGGAATAGACTAACCACAATAGTCGACACATACTTCGCAAATAAAATTACCACAATCATAGATCATGACCCTGAGCCTGCATCGCTCGCTGAATGTAGAATGAGGTCAGATTGGAAAGACTGGCAGAAGACAATAATAGCTAAACTATTATCCCTGAACAAAAGAGAGGTTTTCGGGCCAGTATGCCGCACACCTCCCCACATTAAACCAGTCGGATATAAGTTGGTTTTTGTTCGTAAGAGGAATGAAAAGAATGAAATTGTGAGGTACAAAGCACGACTAGTGGTACAAGGTTTCACTCAATGACTAGGCGTTGATTATAAAAAACCTATTCCCCGGTGATGGGTGGCATTACCTTTAGATATTTAATCTCAATGGCAGTCAACATGGAGTTGAAAGTGAAATTGATGGATGTTGTGACCGCATACCTTTATGGGAACCTAGATTCGGACATTTATATGAATGTACCTGAAGGAATACCATTTCCAAATCAGGATAGAGGAAATACACCTTTATAGCGTACAATTGAAGAAGTCACTGTATGGGTTAAAATAGTCAGGTAGAATATGGTACAATCGTTTGAGTGAATTTCTTGGAAAACGAGGCTACACAAATAGCACGAATTGTCCCTTTGTATTCATAAGAAGGTCCCAGAATGGATTTTGCGTAATATCAGTATATGTAGATGATCTGAATATCATTGGTACAAAGGAAAATATAGAAGAAGCAAGTTCCTACTTAAAATCTGAATTTGAAATGAAAGATTTGGGTAGAACCAAATTTTGCTTGGGCCTGCAGCTAGAGCATGTAGCAGATAGAATCTTTGTACATCAGTCAAACTACACTCAGAATGTGTTAGAGCGGTTTGGTTTTGAAACATCATTTTCCGCTAAAACCCCTATGGTCGGAAGGTCATTGCAAGCAGATCAAGATCCCTATAGACCTAAAGAAGAGGGGGAGGAAGTATTGGGACCGAAATTCCTATACTTAAGTGCAATATATGCGCTTATGTATCTGGCTAATTGCACTAGGCCAGACATAGCGTTTGCAGTAAACCTACTTGCACGATACAGTGCAGAGCCCACTAAAAGGTATTGGAAGGGCTTGAAGGATATTCTACGCTACTTGCAAGGTAGTAAAGATCTAGGCCTGTTCTACAAAAAGAATCAGGATCTAAGTCTGGTTGGATACGCAGATGCTGGGTACCTGTCAGACCCGTATACAGCGAAATCACAGACTGGCTATGTTTTCTTATGTGGTGGAACTGCAATATCCTAGAAATCGTCGAAGCAAAGTCTTATATCAACTTAGGCGAACCACTTGAAAATAATAGCTTTTATACGAAGATGCACGGGAATACGCATGGCTTAGAAGAGTGATCAATCATATCCAGCAGTCATGTGGTTTGAATACTACTAACACCCCTACCATTATCTATGAAGATAATGCTATATGTGCTGCACAAGTGCAATTGGGGTATGTGAAAAGCAACTTAACGAAGCAAATCAACCCTCAAGTTCTTTTATGCTCATGAATTGCATAAAATGAATGAAATAAAGGTAATGCATACCAACTCATGTGAAAATCTTGCAGATTTATTCACTAAGTCTCTCCCTGCATCTAGTTTTGAAAGATGTGTTTATGGCATTGGGATTATGAGGTTTAGAGAGTTGCACATTTCAAGGGGAGATTTTTCACATAATACTGGTATTAAGAATTAAATCTTAGTCAGGAAGATCCAAAGTTAATCATGAAGATTATATGAAGCATTTTGGGTGGATTGTACTCTTTTTCCCTTAGATGAGTTTTCTTGAAGTTTCTCATGTTAAGGTTTTTAACGAGGCAATTCGTGTAATCATGTCGCGGGCTATGTACTCTTTCTCCCAATTTTTCCCATTGGGTTTTTGAGAAGTTTTGATGAGACATATGCATTTCGCGATAAGTGCTCAAGGGGGAGTGTTAGGAAACCTGGAGTTTCACAACCGAATGTGAGCCCATCTCGATCTCTTGAAAGATTCGATTCTATCTCTTAGGGGTTTTGGCACTATATATACGGGGCAGCACCCCTAATTGTAAACACAGATGAATAAAGAATAGACAGTTTTTCTCCTACGCTTGTGTCTCCTTTTGCAATTGTTCTAGAGAGATCACTGGACTACACCCGGTAGCAGCGGTTTTTCAACATAAAAGACCAAACTGCAAAGAGGTCACTAGAATTATTGCTTATACGTTCCGTTTGTCACTGCCCCACCCTCCTATTTAGGATCTTTCTTTCAGACAAAAAATTGTTGAAGCTAAAAGGAAATAAGACTGCACATAGAAAGACCCAAATACCCATGTCTTTCTCTACTTCCCTATAGAGCTCATTCATTCCTTCCAGAACCGATCCAGTCTCTCGAACTCCTCCACGAATACTAACCCTAGAACCCCAAATCCTCCCCTCCCCTCTCCCTAATCATGTGCTAATACCCTCAAATCGGTCGCAATCGGTCCACAGAATATGGATTCCTGGTCAGAGGAGCAGTGGCAGGTCGGGATTTAGAGCTTTTTGGGTGGAGGTGGCTTCTGGGAACGATGGGACGGTAGAGACTCGATGCTAGATGGCCGCTGCTCGTGCCTGTGCTGGACTAGTGATGGATGCCCGTGAATCATGTGGGACGGGTGGCCATGACATGGAAGGGTATACCCATCATCCCTTACAATACTCTAGTGTTATTTCTAAGGGCCCTTAGTTGTTTCAAACTTTAGATGTTTCCCTATTTTTCTTATGTTGTAGGAATCGTCCAATCTTTTACATAGTCATCATTATGGTCAGATCCTTTTTCTTAGTATCAGGGGTCAGAAGGCATATGTGAAGGGAAAAAATGTGAAATTGAATGCTGAAAGAGATAGGTATTAGATGCTTGAGCTAGTTGACGATGTAGGTGGAAATTTCAATTGGGACCAAATCAATACATCACCTTTTGGAAATTGGTGGATGCCTCAACCCATGGTGAAGTAGAGATAACAACAGATGCAGATTTGTTGGATTGGTTTGATCAGCACAATGAGGAAGGGTTTGTCCACATACATGCTATCATCCATGATTTTGGTGGCCCATTGCAATGTTTACCTTCCCCAACTAAAAGAAGGTGCCACCCATTAGTGAGGAAGAACCATGCTAAAATGTCATCCCTTGCACTCCACAACTCTTTAGTGACCCATGGGTTGATGCTACACAGTCCACCCAACCTGAGTGAATATTCCATCCAGAGAGCTCCACTCATCTTGAGAGCACCAACCAACCTGAGAGTTCCACCCATACCGATAAAGCAACATCACCAATTAAGGCCAAATATAAGAAGGTTGCAAAGAAAGGTGCAAAGAATGGCAAATGTGGGCTAGATATGAATAACTATGTGCATGAGTACTACTTAGTGCAGAGGTTGCGGCAAACATATGCTGGGGTATGGAACCCAATGACATCCAAGAACCAATGGATAGTTGTTGATCATGGTTTCAAGTTGAAGAGGCCAAAGCTGAGAAGAAAGTCTGGGAGACCAAGGATACAAAGGTTTAAAGCTTCTAATGAGGTTGGTTCTAGGAAGAAGAGGATATGCCCGAAGTGTGGTGACAAGGGCCACTTTGCAAAGACTTGCCAGGGAGGACCTATAGCTAGTAAAAGGAAAAGAACTTCATCAACAACTCCATCCTCAGAACAAGAGAGCAATGATCCATCTATTTCACATGATTCAGCATCTAGGCCAAGGTCCAAGAAAAGCTCTACTCATGGATCATCTAGGTAAATTAGCATGAACCTGCCATTTTAATCACTTATAACTTGTTTAACACAACTTATGCAAATGTTGTTGTAGTGGCATAGCAAATGCATTGACAGCAAAGCCGCCAAGAGGGAAGGGGAGGGGGGAGAAAAGTTTTGTTCCTGTCTCAATTTAATGTCTCATGGAGCATTATGATGTACTCTTGTCATCCTATGGCCTATTTTGGTATTAGCTGTGGTGTGATGATGCTAACATGTGGCCTATTTTGCTACTTGTGCTGTGATGCCAATCTATGGCCTATTTTGCTACTTGTGTTGTGATGATGTGAATGTCTAGATTGTAATATATATGTCATATTTTGCTACTTTACTTGTGTCAGGCTGAAAAATGTAATGTGGAAACCCCGTCAAAATGTTGCATTCAAACGATATTTTTGCTGCGTTGGAATGATGAGAATGTGTGTTGGCTGTGTTGCCATGTATTTAAGGGTATTACTGTCCAATGTTATGTTAAGAACCCCTACCAAACGGTGTTAGTCAAAGGTGTTACTCTAGTGGCAGGTTTTTTGGGTTCCAACCAACTATAATGGCAAGTTTGCAGTTCCAATTTTTGTAATGGCAAGTTTACAATAACTATTCAAAATAGTGGCAAATTTGCAAAAGCCCTAACAATAAATTGGAGTAAGGACGTAAGACATAAACATGTAAGTGGCATAAGCTTTTTATTATTAATCTTTCAGCAGTTGATGCAACTAGCTGTTACTCCCTAAAGTCAAGAAAGAACATTATTTCAGACTACGAGAAGTCAAAATATCTAAAATATGCCAATCGTATGACATTGAACATCTAGAAATGGTATAGGTAGATCTGTCTAGAATGGAGTTTTGCAATATTGTAATTTTGCTATGTCTTATAAATATATTACAACAAAAATTAGTATTCAAAATTGCATTTAAGGAGGTGACAATGTCTAAAATAAATTCCAACATTTAGATCATAAACACTTCAAATCAAGCAATCTTTACTACCTAACATTGATCACTCCTCTCTTGATTCGTTTTCCTTGACTTGTTCTTTCTGATGTTTGATGAATGAAAAATATGGGCTAGACATAGCTTTTGCGTGCTGCCCTTGTTTGTTGCAGAGGTTAGTGTGAAAAATTATAATTGCTTGCTTGTGTTACGGATACCGGTCCAAGCAAGGGAAGAAGGGGCCTCGGACATCTCTCCCCATGGAATTGAACTCTGGAGGCTGAAAAGGATCAACAGTAGCCAAAAGAATTGTATATTTTGGTGTCTAGCACCTAAGGAATCAATACACTATTACAGTGAAGTATGATGGCTGTATTTATAGCCCCATCCCAATTGTCATGCGGTTCTTGACCAAAATGCCCTCGTGCAGAGGCATATTATGTGATCTAATTACTTGAGTGCCACAATATGGTTTTCGCAGCACATTTATTGGAAATGGACCCTTTGAATTGGCCTTAAAGGGTGCTCTTTCTGTGTTTGGCCCGGCTTTGAGGTACCTTCGAGTCCACTCTCCTTGACCGCGAAGATGCACCCATAGTTCCATGTCTTTGGCAACTCTGTGTTGGCCCTGCATAGAGCCAACGATTGCTTGCCTCTAGTTATGTGGGGATGATGTATTGTTCCCCAACAATGTGGTTACTTGGTCAGTGATGATTTATGTTTAAATTGAGTGTAGCCTTTTTTTGTTGTTGACTTAGAGCTTGAACCTCACCCATACATGTACATTTTATTGTAATTCAATTCATCATGCTCATTTTATTCCAGTCAGTTCTCTCTTATCTCAAAAGAGTCTCATTTTGGCATCAACACGGTCACCAATATGCTACTTTGACTATCAAGCAAATAAAATTGTAATATTGTGAAACTACTTTTCTACATAAAGGTGTCTATACCTTTTTAAAAGTTCAACTAAAATATTCAAACATATACCGAAGATCAAAATTTAAAGTGTTTACTGCACTCAACTTAAAACATCACTCTTTTTTTAATATATTAATTAGTACATAGTATAGCATTCTGGATATTAATGGTTTGATGGAGACCAAGGGATAACTTTCTCATCTGTATTTGATAAACCACCGTGTGTCATGTATCTTCTTTTCTTCTCCTTTTTTTTCCTTACTCCTTGTATTTTTAGCATTGTTCATGGTGAGTATTCATTTTTAAGTGGGTAATAGTCGTACGCATTGTGAGAATTTTAGCCTATTTATTCTTTTTTTTCTTATGTGCTGCTAATTGCCTCTCTTCTCCTTTTATTATATAATAGATTCTAAGCATGTTTATGGGGTAATGGTTGTTTGTAATGTGAGAATTTCAAGCATATTTATCATGTTTTCCTTAGGTACTACGGGTGGCCTCTCGTATCTTTCTATTGTATAATAGATGCTCACATAGCAATGCGTCTTTTAATTTATGTAAGATCTATAGTTTTGTGATACTTTCTTTGGTCGAAGTGGAGTCGTAGAACAGAATGTGATGGCATACTAAATTTGTAGTCATGTGATACAATAGTACACTAAATTTGCATTTTTACGATACAATTCCTTAAATATCTAGTTTTGTTATAGTTTTGCCAATTTATATGTAGTTTTATGAAATTTACTCCTTTTATATTACAAGCGTACTCTCTTCAACCCTCTTTCTCTTCTTCTGTTATCCATGGCGGCTCTCTGCCCTGGTTTGAAACTAGACACCTACCATACTATATTATCCATTTCTCTTTTTCACCTCTAGGTCTAGAGTGCCACAAGTTACCATCTATATGTTCTATCTTGTAAAACACCATTTTTTTCTACCAAGTGTCAGAAACCTAAGTACTTTGGCAATGCACCATGGACCAGTCTCTCTCTCTCTCTCTCTCTCTCTCTCTCTCTCTCTCTCTCTCTCTCTCTCTCTCTCTCTCTCGGCTTCGGATGCTGCCATCAACACCTTCATGCCACCTTGCCACACCTTGTGTGACTTTAGATCCTCTGACTTTGCTCTTTTGAAGTTATGGCATGCAGTCGCTCGGATCCACTGTCCATTGCATCCAACGGTCCCCTATCTCTCCTCAACTTTTGTGAGAAATCATCCTCATTTCATCGTCTTAGTTCAACTAGCCGAGGACACCAATAGCTACAGCTTGCGATGTGGAACTAGCTTGTGTGGGTACCGACGGACATGCCCAACTAGAGTACGGCCGTTGGCGAGAGCCATATTGCAGCGGCGCTCCATTTGCACGGATGGTTGCACTGGCGACGGACCAAGGGAGAATTGACGCATGCCACAGACGAATGAGGGTTATGGGATGCTCACCACACGTTCGGTTGGTCAGGAGAAGCACTAGGACTGTGGCTCAACGTGTGACTGAATCAATACTTGCTAGAGTTAGGGAAGACGATGCGTGAAAGCTTGATTTGATCGAGCAGAGCACAAGCAGCAGTCATGGAGGCCGAGGTGTCGCTGCTTGAGATGATGGACGACCTCTTAGGAGAGATCCTCCTCCGCCTCCCTCTAGACAAGCCTACATGCCTTGCGAGGGCAATATGACGCGGTGGGGATGAAGTTGGCTACGGAACACTTGTTGCGGAAGAAGCCAAGCACGAGAGGTGTCTGATGAAACCTGCGGTAGCGGTGGGGGGTGGTGGCATTGGTGAGGAGGCGGTGCCAGGGCTTGCAGATGAGGGCGGCACTAGGGCTCGCAGTCGAGGCAACGAAAACTAGGGAGAGATAAGGAACCGTTGGATGCAATGGACAACGGATCTAGATAAATGCATGACTTCAAAAAGACGAAGTCACCCCATCCAAATTCTATGTTTAGAACTTTGAGAAACTTTAGTATTCTGGTAAATGAATTGAACCCTAACTCGTTGCAACCGGTGAATATCATATCACCAGAGAAGAACACCGTAGAAAGGTAGAGACCATATTCATGCTCAATTTCTAGCTACAACAAGATTACCATACTTTTAGTAGAAACCACTTAAAGCCGCGGAAAATTTCTCATACATCTCGGCGATATGTTCTCTCGCAAAATAAAAATAATAATTCGGCGACATGTACAATGATTCTGGTATCTATACAGCAATTTATAATTTTCTGAACAAGAGGCACCTATCTGTACTCTAGGAAATTTTAAAACGGAGATTAGGTAACGAATAACAACCCCCTCCCCCCGGGTCATCAAGAATTCATTTGACAGGTCGATTCTGATCTGAGCGCCCTTCCTGGCGCGCACGTTGAGGCGCTTCTGCCCTCCCTTAACGGCTTTAACTAATTCCTCCTCCCCTCCAGGTAACGTGACCTCCCACCCTCTCCTCTCAATTCTCAAATCCGCCCCGAATTCCCAATCACCACCTCGTCCCCCAGCCCGATCGCATTCGAGGTCTCCCACTCCGCCCTCGGCCCCGTCCAGAATAAGTGCGACGGTTTCTGTGCCCCAGGTTTTGTGGTTCTTGGAGGAATTCGATCCGATTTGGCCAATGCCCTTGCTGTTTCTTGGAGAGGCCGCTGAGATTGGGATCCATGCCGCGTTAGCTGAATAGGGCATCGAGAGTCGCCGTCATTGTCCGAGGGATTCCGGTTTCTTGCGCGGGGATTTTGTTGGGGCTGGAAAAAAGAATTCTTTGATCGGATTGGCCAAAGTTCTTGGTTGATCCGTTGGAAAGGTCTCCGCTTTGTGCTCTAGAAGCCGTTTCTTTGCGTTTCTTTCCTTGTGCCAGATCCATCTCCGCCCAATTCTTTTGAGAATTGGCGAATTGGGGGTGAGGGTCTGAGGGATTTGGCGTGCGAAGTTCGGATGGAGGTGCACGCAGAGGTAGATGGCTCCGGCGTCCCCCTGGCCGTGCTCCTGAAGCGGGAGCTGTGCAACCAGATGGTGGAGAAGCCGGACATCCTGTTCGGGGAGGCCAACAAGAGCAAGAAAGGGGAGGACTTCACGCTCCTCATGGCCAAGTGCCACCGCAGCCCGGGCGAGGGCAGCAGCGGCGAGAATGCAAGCGACGACGACGCCATCTCGGTGTTTGCGGTAATGATTTACTGGTTGTGTTCTTATTTCTGTTTTGTGTTCAATGCATTGATTTGCCATTTTGGTCCCATGTACAGTTTGCCGCATAATTGTTGGGTAATTGGTCATGTGGTTGGACTAAAAGTCTTGTAGGAATCTCAGGTTATCGTAAGACATAACTAGGGCTCCCATTGATGCTTCTTGGCCTGGACTTTGTAGTCGTTTCATCATTCACAGCTTTGAATGTGTTAATGTAAAAACACCATTTCTTGACCTTGTCTAATTGTTTTTTGTTAAGCTTTAGTGTTTGTCCATAATGAAACTTTGTGCTTACTTTGGTGCCTTAGTTTGCTGTTTGTCTTTTGCATAGAGTAACATGATTGATAGGCCTGATTTTGCGGAGTGTTTGCATCAAGGCACATGAGGACATATGTCAGCTAATATTTTACTGGTCTTAATTGTCTTGATTCTATCATTTCGGTGGTCAGAAGACCACTGGTCTAGTAATATTCAAATGGAGTCTTATCGTTTTAGATCCTTCAGCCTTCCAGCAGTTGGCAATATGAATTGGTCCTAAAAAAATTCGTGTATCAACTCAACATGGTTTTCCGACACAAAATATAGCAGTTTAAATTTATAAGTCAAACCATAATGGAATATTCCTGTTATAATTCAGTGTTAAACTAGGAGTTGAGACGATTTCGTTTTCTGGTTTCTTTCCTCCAGGTTTTTGATGGCCACAATGGATCTGCTGCTGCCATATACACCCGGGAGAATCTATTAAACAATGTGTTGGCTGCTATTCCTCCAAATCTTACAAGTGAGGAGTGGACAGCTGCATTGCCAAGGGCACTAGTTGCAGGTTTTGTAAAAACAGATAAAGACTTCCAAACAAAAGGTATTATTCTTTCATTAATCTGATAAGCTCTAGTAAGGTGATTTATGCAAACATAATCTCTATTCCTCTTTTGTTTGGACAAATAGGATGTCAGCTGTGCATTTTTTTAGCCATCGTAAAGTAAAGTAATTCTCAATGGAAAGACAATCTTTACAAAGTGTACGGCATTTCTGTTTACTGAATCGCATGGTTTAGCTGCTTATATAGCTTGGAATCCTCAGTACTGTTGCACTGGAGTATAAACTGACTGTTACAATGCTTTCAGCGGCACGTTCAGGGACCACTGTGACTTTTGTTATCATAGACGGATGGGTTGTCACTGTAGCATCAGTTGGTGATTCACGCTGTATTCTAGAGTCTGCTGAAGGTTCAGTATATTTTTTGTCAGCTGATCACCGCCTGGATGCTAATGAAGAGGAGTATGTTCATATGTCCCAGCTTAGTTTTATACCTACAATATCCTCAGACTTATGGTTAACCTAAGGTCAATATCTGCAGGGTGGAGCGTGTAACAGCAAGCGGTGGTGAAGTTGGGAGAATAAATATTGCTGGGGGTGCTGGGGTATGTAGTTTTTCTTTATGTATGTTGGTCAGTTACCAAGTTGGTCATTCAGTTCATCCCCCCACCCCAAGTGTACAATACTGTATTCATGTGAGTGAACATATGCTATTTTAAGGACAATTTTGAAATCACTTTTTTCCTCTGCAATCATTATTTAGATTGGTCCACTCAGATGCTGGCCTGGCGGATTGTGTCTATCAAGGTCAATTGGCGATATCGACGTTGGGGAATTTATAGTTCCTGTCCCACATGTGAAGCAAGTAAAGGTGAGGAATCTATATGAGCTATTTATATCTGTGCAATGGTGGAAGAGATTCTGTCATGTTATTAGATAAGAGCTGACACCAATCATAAAGATCAATGGTATCCAATAAAATAGATCTGAGGTTTGATGGGAAAAAATTGCAGTTGTCCAATGCCGGAGGGCGGCTTGTTATTGCCAGCGATGGTGTCTGGGATGCGCTGCGCTTTCAAGAAGCTCTAAACTACACCAGGGGGCTGCCAGCTGAAGCTGCTGCTAATCGCATTGTTAAGGTATCAATATCTGTTTGCATTCTAGGTGTATCCCGCATTGAGAGTGCATGTTTTATGATTTTATCTATGCTCACGAGTCATGATTTTGCTATATAGGAAGCTGTGACTTCAAAGGGACTACGAGATGATACTACCTGCATAGTAGTTGACATACTACCTCCAGAAAAGTTAAGCCCTCCATTAAAGAGGCATGGGAAAGGAGGCATCATAGCTTTGTTCCGTCGGAGGCCCTCTGATGAAATGTCTGAAGATCAGATGGACAGAGGATGTTTAGAACCTGATGTCGTGGAGGAAATATACGAGGAGGGTTCTGCAATGCTTGCTCGAAGGTCAGCTATTCTTTTTTTGCGCTGTATACATTGGATACTTAGTAATTAAAGGATATGTTGTGGGAGCTGCATCAGTCTACATGCATCTGAACTGGAATATCTACAATAGATGCATTTATCACCATTAAGATTTGAACAGAAACTATACATATGCACGTGAAATTCAGCCTAAACCCTTTTAATTGATCCACAGGTTGAATATAAATTACCCAGCAGGAAATATGTTTAAGCTGCATGACTGTGCAGTCTGCCAATTGGGGATGAAACCCGGTGAGGGCATCTCTGTTCGTGGTAACATGCCAAAGCATTCAAGAGTTGACCCCTGGGGTGGTCCTTTTCTATGTTTCTCCTGTCAAGTGAAAAAGGAGGCCATGGAAGGGAAGCTGCATTCGAGAAGTACGAATGTCTTTACCTAGAAGCTATAACTTTATTTTTACACTGGATAATAAATGTGCTGAATCCTGACTTACTCTTTATTTCCAGATTCTCAATCCGCTGCCGAACCTGTGCCCAAGTAGCCCTCCCCTACAAGTTTTCTATACATTGGTTTATACACACTAACTCTCACTAACGACAACTCTAGCAAATAAAGTAGACCCGTCAATGTCATCTTATTCATCAATCAACGGTAGACAGATTCAGGAATTTTCACTGCTACATTCCTATCAAACTGGAATATCAAAATGGCCGTCAATACAGATGATAGAGATTTATGGTGTTATTTATATGAAGCACCACAATTATTGTGTAGAAGGTTCAAGTCTGATCTCAGACTATGCTTATCAAGTTTATCTATTTGGGGAGACCACAACTGACCTCTAGGTTCAAATGAACCGGTAGCCTGAAGGTGTGCTGCCTTCTGCCATTGATTATCAAGTCTGCATGACTTGGTCCTTTTGTGAATACCAGTCATTGAGCACCATTTAGTCCAAATGTAGTTTTTTTTTCTCAGGTCATGCTGTGTGATGAGTGGTCATAAAGACTAAGCTTTTCCCAGCGTCACAGTCACATGTGATGCTTTCTCCCTTGTTCATTGTCTCGCCATGAGCATTTTCCTTTCCTTTTTTTATTCTTTGCCATGTGTATAGCCATGAGGTCCATCACGTCCACTAACATTATTCTTTCTATTTGCACCACAGTTCTACAGTTGTACAATTGTACTCACAATTTCTAACAAACATTTATTCCTTTTTCCTGGAAGTTTTGCTTCCTATTGTACTTGAAATGTTACTGAATTTGAATATAATTCTAAGGTTTCTGATTGTAATTTGGTACTTGTCAATCTTGTCCTGGAAAAGAAAAGAGGAAACTTTCCGAAATTCCTTGTGTATATTTTTTTAACTAAGTAACTGTAATCTGTAAGCAAATTTACTTCTAGTAAGAATAGACATGCTCCCAAAAATAGAAAGAAAGAAAGAAAGAAGCACTTGAGAATTCAATAGGTAATGCGAATTATATTGAAGCACAAGTACAAAGAAGCTTTGGTTATATCTTCCAGTCATAATATTTAATCAAAATATTAGCACGGGAACACTGATAACTGCATCACCTCCTCTTGCATATCAAGTTCAAGCTATGGTATAAAAGTTAAAAGATAGTACTTTACAAGCTCACTTCTAATTCACTAGTGCAAGGATGAGTTCATTGAACTGCCAGGCAGTAATTATGATGCCTAGTACTTTTCTGGCCAAGGCAACATGATTATAAATATCGGAGTCATCTGTGTAGCCATTCTTATCCTTGTGTAGGGATCGATAACGTCCTAAGAAGGGGTGAATTAGGACACTTAGAACTATCTCAGCTTCAAAAACAACATAAGATAAACTTATATCAATTTCTATCTAAATGTATTCTAAATTTATCTAGTATATTTACTCTACCGATCAAAGCGTTTGTAACATATCTAAGAAGATAAATTGCAAGAATGTAAATGCGAAAACGTAAATAAGGTAGAGAGAGCAAACTCGGTATAAGGATTATTTTTTTTTTTGGTATCGATGGCATGAATGCCACCCCTAGTCCACGTTGAAGCTCTACAAAGGATATGCTCACGGTCGGTACCCAGTCACGGCCTTTGAGCTACCAAATCACAAAGACAAGGCCTCCACCTGGATGAGCCACCAAGTCAAAGTCTCACCACTAGCCTCTCTTCTAGTTCCTCGCCGCCGTGATCACTTTGGAGCTTAAGCCATAAAGGCAAGGATCTCCTCGTCCCCGCACAATCGTCTTGCTATCACTCCACACCAAGTCAGAGGGTCAACAAACTTGTCAACGAGTCACCAAGACTCTAAGATATCAGTGTACCAAGAGGTACACTGTTGGATCACTCATTGATCCACTCTCTAAGCAGCAATCACCTAGCAACTCACTCTCTAGGTCTATAAACACTAATCACTCACTAATCTTGTGCTTAATCGTCTTTGATGATAACTTTAAGCACTTTGGTGGTTTAGATGTCTTCTCAGGTGTACATGAACTTCTTTGGACTCTAGCGCCCTCAAATGATTGAGTGGAGGAGTATTTGTAGCCTCAAACTCGCGCACTAGCCGTTAACCTAACGACTCTAAAAAGATGTTAACATCGGATAATCTGGTGAGAATAGTAGTACTAACACCGGATCATCCGGTGAGTACTTTCTTAGAAACTAGCCGTTGAAACCCCACTCAAGCCTCTATGAACACCGGATACTCCGGTGTATAATTCATCTTTATCACCGAACTTTCCGGTGAGTATACCTTAGCCATCCGAGCTAACATTTTCTCTATGTAAATTGCTCTGGTGACTTCTCCGTAACTTATCATATCATCACCGGACTATACGGTAAGGTCACTGCATTCTTCCATTTGTCAACAATGCTCTGGTGTATTCCTCCGGTGTGTTCAAATCAATCACCAGACTATCCGGTAAGATCTTCTACGTCTTTTTCATCTTTACGCCGTTTATTGTCCGGTGTATTATCCGGTGTATTGTCCGGTGTTGTCTTGCTTCGTCACCGGACTATCCGACGAGGCTTTCATGCCTCTGTCCCCATTTGACAGAGATGCTCCGGTGAGTGCAAATATCTGGAGCACTGGACCATCTTGTGTAGTTATTTCTGCTGAGACTTTTTTTCAATTCAACTAAACTTTATCCTAACTTCGGTGACTTTTTCATGTATTGCATCCATAAGACCTATTAAAATATATTCTTGATAAACATGTTAGTCTCAATGACTATGTTGTTATTAATCACCAAATCACAATCATGACCTAATATGACTATTTTCGCTACACCTTGTCACCTAATGAAGAGCCCATATACTCTGCCACCATGAGCTAAACGATGCATCGGCCTCAAATGTGACCAACTGCCCATCCTTGTTGAGCCACGCCTTGAATTCGTGAGATGTCATGCCATGGTGGCTTCTTTAGTCTTATTTGGTTTAGATTGAAGCTTTATTATGGTTCCCTCTTTTATATGGGCTTGGCTCATCTATCAAGTGAAAGAAAAGCTATGTTATTGGTTACATATAGTCATATATTCCTGTCTACCTTGAGAAAAAACTTCCTCAAATTTATTCGAGGTTTATGATTTGTTCCTTTAACATCATATCCATCAAATGCTTTGCTTTTAACTTAAGTTCCATAATGATCATTGTGTTCTGGTGTTCTTTTTGCACTGTGTAATGATTGGTATTTCTCTGTGGATCCTTGCTAAGAATGGAATCACAGAAAGTCTGTTGATGCTTGCTAGATAAACATCAAATTTGTCGAGTAGCCTTTATTGCTGTATCATATAGTTTCTAGTTAAGCTGTGTGCATCAGAACACTGAATTGCTAACCATGGTTTTCCCCCCTTCTTCTTTTCTGTAAGTCGTAACAATTGGTGTTTGTTTCATTATCGCTTGGTTTGTTCTCTCTCAGTTGATTCTACTCCTGGTGCCACCGTTTTGGCAGGGAATGATATTCTGAGAATCAGTTTTCAGAAAACCTGCTGTAATATTCTGTCACATTATTGTAGAAAAAATTCACAATCTTCTGGATCTTGACTGAGTCCCGCCACTTGCTATCAAAAGCCAGGTCTAACATGACTTAGGATGACCCGAACTAGTTTGGAAATATACATTAAAATCGAAAAAACCTACCCGTCTGATATTCTTGCGTTGCAAATGATGAATCACCAATTCAGATTTCAATATGTTCTACCGTTGGCAATTACACAAAACCCCTGCATTAATTAACCAAATTTGACAAAAGGGAGGAACAAATTGCCTCCGAGGTTTCCAAAGTAAACAAAAAATAATATGATTTGAAGCGGCAGGGAATATACCAAAGAAAGATTTAAGTATCAACATCTTTCCCAAAACATAATACGAAGACGTACAATCCGTAAAATGTCAAACAATTTACAGGGTTGAAAAACAAACTTATTCAACTTTACACCATTTACATTTTACAGAAGTACAGTAACATTGTCTGTACATGATCCATCTCTCTTATGTTTGTGTCTGAGCCTTTCTAGACAAAAGGGTGGACATCTGAGGGAAGAAGGACTTCTTTTTCCGTAACTTCTGGTCCGATACAAATTGATCCATACCACTAGGTGACATGTGCAACTTTGAATCTGCAAGAGATTCTTCATCTTCCTGGTATGAGCCCTTGTGCTCTACAAATGTCCTGGGTGGAGTGTTCGTAGGATTAACTGCATGTTTTGCAGCTTCATGGGCTTTCCGACGCTGCACGTGTTCAGCTCTCCATCTTCTCAGCTCCTGTTCAGCACCAAGTTTCCCCTCGTTTGCCCTGTTAGCCCTTCCCAGAGCGAATTCGAGAGCATCCTTCTTCTGGCCCATCTCCTTGGATGCTTCATGTAGTTTCTCTAGGCACTTTGATTCAGATTCTTTTGCCAACTCTATTTGCGCCAACGCTGCTGCCACCCTCTCATTTGCAAGCTCTTTGGCTTCATGAGCCCTCTTGCTAAGAGCATGATATTCACTTATAGGAAGTGTTACTCCCCTAGGAGAATCGCCAACACTTCTTGTTTCCTCAGTCTCTTGCAGTGCTTGAGCTGCCACCAGTGCTAGCCTCTCAGATGCTTTAGACACCTCTATTTCTTTCAAGACCGCACGTAACCTGGTATCTGCAGTTGTTGCAGCAGCCTTGGTTTGTTCAGCTTCTTCCTTGGCCTTTCTCAGTTCTTCTTGTGCCAAATGAGCTGCCATCTTGGCATCTTCTGCTTCCTGGGCTTCTTGCTGCAATATCCTTGGAAGGTCCACCATTTTATCCCGGGTCTCTGCTTCTTTCTTGTGCACCATTTCTATTTCTTGTTTCATGCTAGTGAGCTCAGCTTCTAGAGAAGAAACTGTGATGGATGCCATACCCTCCCTCTGCTGCAATGTAACAAGTGAAGCTTTCTCCTTATCAAGCTCTGACATGAGCGATTCTACAACAACTCTTATTAAGTTGGCTACCTCTTTTGCTTTTTCTATTTTCCCTTGAACCTCATCAAGCTCCTTTCTTGTCAAAGCTAGATCTTGCTTGATTGACCTACTAATTTCTTTTGCTTCGTCGGAACCTTGCTCCTGAACCACTCCAGCTTCTTCACTCAATTTGTTTTCCATATAGGCAGCTAGCTCACTTTGGAGGCTAAGCAACTTGCGCACACTTTCATCAACTTTGGATTCCACATCAGTTTTGGATAGAATTTGTTCATTGAGTTGGTGCAACTCCTCTTGTGCCTGCTGCAACTCTTTCTCCCAAGCAAGGCAATCCTGCTCCTTCGCCAAAGCTGCCCCAAGTCTGTGCTCTTCTGCTTCGTGGTGTGCAGCGTGGGCTAACTCGAGAATCTCTTTGGATGCAATAAGTTCTAAAGTAAGTTCCTCGACTTGCTTCTCGGTTTCCTTTGCAGCAGAAACAACTTCCTCAGCTCTTTTGATTGCAATATCCCTTTCAGTGGTTAAGACAGCATACTGTTCATGTGTTGATCTCAATTCCTCTTTTACCAACTTCAGTTCCTCAGCATACTGTTCATGTCTTTCTTTGGCAACTGTCAACTGTGTTTGGGCTATTACACTAGCTTCATCATCAATGCCCTGCTCCATTTCTTGTGCCCTAAGCTGGGCAAGTTCAGAATCTTGTTTTGCTTGGTCCACTTCAAGCTGTGCCCTGTCCAGCTTATGCTTCAGCTCCTCAACGAGTCTCTTAGTTCTCTCAAGCTCTTTGATTACGTGTGATTTGGCCACCTCAGAAGCTTCCCAATCTTCTTTGAACCGTGGAATCTCTTGCTGAACCTTTTCAAGTTCAAGTTGCATGATCCTGCGTCTCTGCATAAAACGAAAATTCCTTTGTGATGGTGTTCTACACGATGAAAACTGTGTTTGAACAACAGTTAAAAGGTTGGTACTGTTCCTCAAAAAGGAAAGAATTGTATCTGTTCAGGGATGGAAATGCATATAAAACAAGATCATCCATATGTCTGACCATGATCCATATGCGGTGTGAAAAAAAGAGACATTACCTCTAATGATTGAGTTCTGTAGGCTTTCCAATCAACAATGCCTCCAAACTTTGTGACAGCCTCTCTTACAGACTCAAACGGTGCAATAGAGTCAACAGATCCCTTTTCTGATTCTGCTTTCTTTGTTGGGGTGACAGAAATGTTCTGATGATCATTCATATGGTCTTTGGATTTCATTTCAGCTGTTAGCATAGTACCACCAGTTGAACCATTTTCAGATATATTTTTCACTTCAGTCATATTTGTTAAAGTAGCATGATATGCCTCTTCTTTCAATGAACTATCAAATGCCTGAGCTGGTCCTAAGTGGGAAGGCATTTCCAGTGATGAAATTACAGTGTGGGCTGTCGGGGACTCCAATCCCGCATGGTGCTCTGTAAAATTTCGTGGTAACTTTTCTTGGACTTCCAAGGATGAATCTGGACACTCAACAGAAACTGGTGCCGGATTTTCAGGATTCTGTATTCTTGTTTTATCATGACCATTGCTTTCATAAACTTCCATGGAAGCAGGAAAAATTGGTGGTAAAAATCCTTCTGTTGTTGATGAAGATTTATCAGCTAGTTTATTTCCCAGGATTAGTCAACTCCATGCCCAAAGCTTAGTGTCCACAAGATTTTTGTCCTAAAAAAATTTCAGACAAAAAATGGATCAGCTTATAGAACGTGAGCTGTATCATAATTACAATAAGCAGAATACGCTCATATCTGAAACCACCTTGTCATGACGGATACCTTTTTATTTTCAATACAATATAGGAAATGCAGGTATTGCATTTGTCACTACTTAAGAATCACCCCACTTTTCGTGTGTATATCATGCATCCATCCAAAAACGCCCTTGTCTGCAGTAAGCTGGAGACATACCACCGTAACAGCCAGCACAAGAGAACTATGATCTGTTCCTATATGCATGAATCATTGCCACCGACTGACATGAAGTCACGAACCTGCTTTTCATGTCTGCAATTATTCAGCAGCTATTCCACCTAAGCTTATTTTCATGTAGCTAAAACATATTTCCAACAAATTATAAGAAACAGTTTGGTACAAGCTTTTACTTTTGAAATTTAAAGCAAAGGAAAAACAGCATGATCAAACAAGATGATTGAGACTGGGCCAACTAGTTCAAGTTCCTGTTCTAACATCGTCTCAACTATGGAGTCTCAAATTAATTCTCTTCGCCGATTACCATGTATAGACGATGTAATCACATAACGGTGCCTATGAAACGAAACAAATCAAATTTTGCATAGGACGACATTAAACAGGAACTACTTAGCTGCTCCACCAACTGCAAACCCAGAAAGCTAAACCCACAAAAACTAAAACCAACCCAGCCTTCTCCAAGCTATCGATTTGATGATCCAAGAGAGTGCCACTAACTGGCCAAAATCCCCCAGGGAAAACCACAACCGAACCCTTCAAAAAGTTCGTATTCGGGCCGCACCGAACCCAAACCCAAGGCCATCGTCAAGCTCAACCAAACCAGCTTGCAGCCAAATTAAGCTCGAACTGCAGCGAAAGGGAGGAGCTTTACCGGGTCGCGAGCAGGGCGGGTTCCTTGCAGGCGAAGCGACCAGCTGGAGTCTTCTTTTTTTTTCTCCGCCGATTCGAGTCTCCGCTCCTAGCCCCGGCCGGCGACTGTTTCTTTCCCTCTCTGTTTCCGCCTTTTCCTTGGTGCTGTGCTGTGCTGTGCTGTGTGCGCGTGTTCTTGGAGGTGGAGTGGGTGCGTGTCTTCGTCGCTTTGTCGTTTGTGCTCGCGTCACCGCGCACTCCACGTCGGAGGCTCAGCTCAGGATTAGTGATAAGTAGCAGGGGATTAGGCTACGTGGCCTTTTTGTGAAACACCCTCTTCATTCATGATTTCTTCTAGGAGGCCCTACTATTGTTGAAACTATAATGCCGATATCTTAGTAGAAATCCCGAAATCACGAATTCAATCTCTATGACAATTTGCATGTTTTGTTTGAGAATGGAGTGTTTGGTTCGGCTTACGAAATATCGTGTCAAATGCATATTGTGCAACCACTTATCTGTTTTAGGATAGAAATTTTAAAAGTAGGGTATCTTTAGCATTAAAATTTTGTGAAACAAGAGTAAAAGTATATTATGAGTGTTCGGATGAATTATATTGTTTATATTTTAGATTAAAAATATATATTTAAATCACTATATTAACCTACAAACATTAAATCTAAAGTCTTGCCAAACAAGATCTTAGTAAGTGAAAATTGATTTGGATTTGGGGATCTCAACTCAAACTCAAACGATCCTATGTATACTCCTAAACATAAATCTATTTATCAGTTTGGCAAACATGAGACTTGTGTCGTATGAAAAAGGAACTCATTCCGGTCATAAATACATGTTGTTTTTAACAAGACGCGTCTCTAACGTATAGCTTTGAACACCATATTTTATTAGAATATATTTATAAGATTCATTGAATTAGTGACAGTATGAATATTTTTCTAAGAAAAATCTACACATATGATTTTAAGGATTCCAAATTAAATATTTTAAAAGTTATTATTAATCAATGTTTTAAAATTTTGACCAATTCTTTTCTAAAACAACGTGTATTTATGACTAGAGATAGTACGTTACCTTTGAGGTGCTTTGCTGCACTAGCATGTTGAGCTCAGTTGGCTTTCGTGGCAATATGGTAGTAGTAAAAAAGATAGCATCTCATACTAAAACCACAGTTATGGAATATGGAACGACAAATTTTAAGACTCACCCAACCATGCATTCAAATCATCGCTACTCTATAATCCAAAAAGGCAAATACTGTTCGATCCAATAGCCAATGTGGCATATGTTCAATTCCTTGCACTTAGTGTCCATTTAAAACTCGAGAATTTCCCCCGTTCACTCGACAATTTTATCGCTTTCTTCAAATACCTATGAAATACTACAGGACAATACGTGGAGATTTTCCCAATCTGCCGTGGAAGAAACGCAGAATTTCCAAGGGCGTGTTCAGTGTGTTTGTTTTTTTTTTTCTTTGGTATTTTTAATGTGTTTACTTTGCAGAAAGGCCAAGGGGTACGGGTGGTTTGGTGAGTGTGACGCCTCGCCAACGGAGTCGTCGGATTTGTTTGGACTTCGGAGGCCCCTGCGCTGCGTGCACATCGGCTCCCTGTCCCCCAGGGTCCAAACTATTTCTTTTTTGTTTTAGATTTATGTCATTATAAATATCACAGTTTTAAATATGTCACTACACTTTTAGTATTTTAAAAGATATCATTATAAATTTTCTAAAATTAGACTATGACATTACTTAATCTCCAATCACATTTCATATATATATATACGGGGCTAAGGGTCCAATTGCACACATATGCTCCATCCATTTTCAAGCCATATATTTGTGCCGAACAAGCTGGATGGGACAATATGTTTCCTTCTGAAAATATTCGGGATTTAAATCTTGAACCTCTCTATTCAAACAAGTCTCTAGTTTCTCATCAATCCATTAACAACCATCTTTGTTTGCAACTGTCATATTTCTTGGACAGGCTCATTATTGGAAAAGGAGGACAAGATGGATATACAAAAGGAAATGGGTCTTATTTTTCGAGAAGCTTCTAAGAGCATCTCTAATAATATAGTCAACCACTCCCTTCTAATGACACTAGTTACATCGATTTCTTCTAATTTATTATGATATAATGTGGTATTAAAAGTCTGTATATATCTTAGAATGTGCTATAGACTGATTGCATGTTAGTAGCTACTCTTTTTAGTTCAAAATAAGTATCGTTTTGAATTGTGTGTAGTAAATTGTTTCAAACTTTAGTTACAAATTACTTTTATGTATTGAGTTTAGATACTTGGGAATGACAGGAGCAGATTTTCTCAAAAATATATTTTTATAATAGTATACTTTTGCTATGTTTTAATAATATATTATAATAAAAAGTAGTAATCAAATTTGTATTTTGGGAACCATGTCAATATCAAAATGACACTTATTTTGAACGGGAGCGAATAGCTTTTCGCTCTCCTCGTATTAACTTTCCTCCACATAAACCAAAATATGATGTAAATATCTTTACAACTAGCTGATATGGATTGTTAAAGACCTAAGTGGTGACTAGTAGCCAAAGTTTTTACAAACCTTCAGATATTGGTATCTCATTGTAAATGAGAAGTTGACTTCGTGAACGTGTGTTTTGCTCTACAACCCTTGCTCGATTTCAATATCTCTTTTGCTGAATTCACTTTGCCATCTTTGTGTGTACTGTATTCTTGTTGTCCCTATAGTGCCATGTTTTGCTGACTTTTGTTGTTTTTTCTTATATAAAGACTTAGGTTCTTGTGTGACGCCTCGCCAACGAGTCGTCGGATTTGTTTGGACTTTGGAGGCCGCTGCGCTACGTGTACTCAAGCACATCGGCTCCCTGCTGCATCCCTAGTCCGTCCAAACTATTTCATTTTTTGTTTTAGATTTATGTTATTATAAATATCGTAGTTTTAAATATATCACTACACTTTTAGTATTTTAAAAAATATCATTATAAATCTTTTAAAATTAGATCATGACATTACCTTAATCTCCGATCACATTTTTTTTTCGTTTGGCACATTGCCGACGCGCCTCTCTGTGAGGACCGGCCGCCGTCACAACATGGCCGTCACAACATGTGTTTGAGATCGGAGATTTTGTCTATCTTAAGGTGTCGTCTCTCAAAGAGGTTCGACACTTTCAAGTTAGATAGCATCACGCTATGTTTGTCCATTTCAAATCATTGCTCGGCATAGAGAGATGGCCTATCAATTGGACTTGCCTCCATCCCTCTCCGCCGTGCAAAACGTCTTTCATGTCTCTCAATTGAAGAAATTTCTTTGAGTCCCAACCAAAGTCATTGAAGTTGCAAACCAAGAATTGCAGTTGGATCTCTCCTATTGCGAACATCCAATTCGTATTCTTGAGGAAGATGAATGGAAGACGCGGCACAAGTCAATTAAGTTTCTCAAGGTTCAGTGGAGTAATCACTCTGAAGGCGAAGCGACGTGGGAACGTGAGGATCCACTTCACGCCGATTATCCCGAGTTCTTCTCCAAATTGCGAGTGTTGCATTAGTTTCTATTCAGCATGTAAATTGTGCTATAGTAATATAGATGCCATGAAACGCCCTGCATGATGTTGAGATGCATTCACTTTTCAGTATATGAAAGTTCCATCGTTCCGCCCACACCACCTGTGGTTTAGTAGGAATCTTGTATTCCTATTTTTCTTATGTATGTACTCAATCACCATCAAGTCACCAAGTAGACCACCCTCACTTTTTCTCTCATGAATATAAATAGAAGTTGTAACTTTGTCATGTCAGTGAACTGAGATGAGAAAGGATGATGAGACCACCGTCACTCACATGACAGCGACCTTGTTATCTTGTAATATCCTTATTACAAGATTAACTTGTTTAGGTGAATATGACACTCAGAAACCTAGGACTTTTCCCGAGGTCTGAGAAATATGTCATGCAGCACTGTTGTATAATCTAGTGATGTCATTATCGTTCCAGTCCTGAAAACTCCTTTTTCCTCGCTCTCTTCCCCGCACTTCACCCGAATATCAGGACAAGATTCTTTTAGGGGGGGGGGGGCGAGTTTTGTGACAGCCCAAAGTCGTTAATCAGGTCATTAAGCATTAATGAGCATCATTAGCATTATGTTTATTATTTTGAGCAATTTTTTGCATGTGTTTTAAATTGAACTCAAATTGTTAAAGTAATATTAAGTAATGCTTTGTGAAGGAACTCATAATATTACTATACAACATAGGGTTGGAAATTTAGTCCATACCATATGAAGAATATAAATGAATTTCCTAAATTTTTGGGAATTATTTTGAAGGCATAAAAATTAGAGCAAGTTGGAAAATGATGCATTTTTGAAGAATTTTAATTGGAAATTGGCTCGGGCTATTGGGGTCAAACAAGTTTAAATGGATTTCCTGTGAATTTAGTTTCACACAAAATTTGTCCTAGGATTTTTAGACCTTGGGAAGATCAGTTTTTGAGTAGAGCAAAGGAGGGGGATATTTTTTCTTTGGCCGTCACTGTTCACCATGCCCCACATGTCATCCCTCTCTCTTTGCCTCTCACCTCCTCTCACTCGCCGAGCACTGCTCAGGGGCGGCCGCCGCTTTTGCTGACTTTGGTGACCGGCAAACGCAGCATGCCATCAAGTCACGCCTGAGCCTTCGAGAGGAAGCCTTGGCTACGCATCTTATCTCCTCCTACTCGACCCTCTCTCGTCTCTCTGCTTCACTCTCCCCCTCACTTCCCTCTCTTTCGCCACAGAGCATAGCACATGGCACCACACCATTGCCCGTTTTCCTCGTTGCAGAGCTCATCTCCACCCCAGAAAGGTCCCTCGGAGCCCATTGAAGGATAGCCCAAGGTCGTCCCTGGTGATTGACGCGTGAGCCCCTGCCTTCCTAGCCGAAATTCAGGTTTGCGTGGTGGTCTTCTACAACTCAGGCTGCCTCGAGCTGCCGTCGATTCTGTCGCCACAAGCCTCCTCCTTCTCTGGCCACGCCCGCATGACATGAACCCTATCGACCGGTTCACCGTGGCACGCTGTGGCTCCCACAACTAGCCCTCGGCCGTTTCCCCTTTGGATTCGTCGCCGACCCATCATGACGGCCGTTCTTCCTCAGATTTAGCGTCGAGCTCTGTGACTCCACTGCCGACCCCCTACTCTGAGCTGCCTCTATCCAAGACAAACCGCTAGTGAGCTCCCTCGTGCCCTCGTGTAGCTAGTGCGCGCGTGTTTTTCTGTTTGGTACGTCGCCGACACGCCTCTCCCTGAGGATCGACCGCCGTCGCAACATGGCCCTCGTCGTCGGCCCTGTACGGCCAGGCCCACCAGTCTGTAGCCCCTAGGAAAGTTCCCCGTGCAACGCTTGTCCTGCTGGTGCCCTCGGCTGGCCAGTTCTTGCCGCCGGCAAGGCAGAGCCGAGCCGCTGGCCGGCCGACACACTAAGCCGCCATTGCTCCGGGTCAATTTTGATCGAAGTCAAATGCCTGGGCCTGCTTTCATGGCTTGGGCTGGTAGCCTGCCTGTGTAAAAAGGATTTAGGCCTTTTAAATTTTGCTAAAACCAAAAAAATGTGAATTTGAATATTGGTTCAACAAGTAATTCGGCTGAAAGTTGTAAAATGAATAGAAAATAGAATATTGCTCCAAAAATAGTGAACCCAGTTTTGTTGGGTTTTTATGAGCATAATCTACATGTTAAAAATGCTAGGAGCTATGAAATATGTACTTGAGTTTCATTGGTTAATAAAATAGGTTTAAGCTTTGTTAATTCATAATTAATTAGTGATAACTCCAAAATTGATGAGCAATTTTGTTAATACTATTTTGATATACCCTGTGCAGCAAAAAAAATCACCTACATGTTAGATATGGTTAAATTCCTATTTAAGGTTAAGCTTCGTGTTAAACCTAATTAATCCAGGAAAAGATTAGATGCTTAACGATAATTCAAACTAAGGAAAACCTTTAATACTTTAAAACCTATGCATGATGCATTGCATCTCCACTATTGTCATAAACTGTGGAGCATCCGTCATTGCATGCCGTTCATGCTCATCATTGCATGCGTTTTTCATTAGTGAATGAAGATCCGGAGCGTGACACGAGCGCGATTGAAGACAACGCCAACCTTCCGCATTTCTCTGAGTTTTATGTGAGAAGTATCGGGCAAACCCTAGAGCAGCCAGGCAAGCATCTAAGCATATTATACCCTTTGTTCAAATTAGATGGAGTCTAAAATTGATAAATTATGCTTTATGTATGTTTGCATGTGTTGAGTCCAGTGTCAGTTTGATATGGGTAGGACCTATGTTGATGCATTATCTCTACCTTGACTTATTGATGAATCCTTATCCTTGTAGCCTTGATGATATAGTTGGTGTCTACTTTCAACGATTATTCGAAATACTTAGCAATGCTTAGGTCCTCGGTAGAAGTCGAGCGACGGTGTTACCGTTGTTCGCGAACCTAGGGCTTAGTCAGTGTTCACAGATATAAAGATGAGGTTGAGAAGGATGGTTGAGATATGAGATTGAGGCAAGATGTGGGTGGTTTAGGGGTATCTTCTACCCAGGAGGATTCCTCTGGGTAGTTCGGGAGAGGAGCCCTAATGCCATAGACCGGTTGCATCATTTAAGGTCGTCCATCGGTGCAGTTAGCTCTAACATTTTCCGTACTCACCACATAGTAATTTAATTATAAGATAAGCCAATTATCATATGTCGTGCCGACACTTGCCTTGTGGCTCTATGACGCATAAGAGAAAAAGAAAAGGAGAAGCAAGGTGGCGGGGAGCCGAATGTGTCTGAGACACGCTCGCGGTAACCTCGGTACCCTAGGGGCATTGCATGTGTGTGGTTCCAGGTATGAGAAAGGTTGACACGAGTACCCCCTTGTGTGTACTGTCATGAGTAGCACAAGCCGAATGGTCTTCGAGTCGTGTGGGTAAAGTTATACCCCCTGCAGGGTGTAAGAACAATTCAAATCGCCGCACTCTCAGTCATGAGCATACTTCCGTTCATTTGCATCGGTCGTAGAGTTTACGAATGTGGGATAAGGTTATGGTATGATAGAAATGGTTGGTGAATATTGTTGATGAGATACTATAGTTCCTATACATACATGTCCAAGTTGTGGATTGCAGGGTAGAAAGGGATTTTTTTTTTAGTTAAGTATAGATGCTCACACATATGTGTCTAGGTTGATTACTGCATATGTTTTACTTAACCTTGTGGCCTACTCTTGTTAACATCTCAATGCATAATCCTTGGAGTCGAGCTATGTATATGTGCTATATATGATTTAAGTCTTGGGAGTACCTTCATACTCATGCCTACGCTTTCAGTTTCTGCTGGTGAGGGTGAGGCGGTGTTTGGTTACTTCGTGCCTGCCCATACAGGTGGTGGGCAAGAGTAGTGCATTCTACTCTAGTGCGGTGTAGCTTTTGGGGTAGAGTCTAAGGGCATATGACTCCACTCTCCTTTTGTTGTTGTTGAGGTTTTAATCTTCCGCTGCATAGTTCCTCTTTATGTAAACTGTTGCAAATAGTTGCATGCTTAAGAAGTTGTAATATAATTTTAATTACTTGCTCTTTCTTAAGCTATGTTGTGATGTACATGTTGGAAAGGCATGTGTTTCGATCTTGGGCACGAAACATGTTTCGGTCTTGGGCACGAAACATGTTTCGGTACTACTGGGATGGTATTCTGGTTAATCATTGAGGTTGTATTTATGAATAATGATACTTCTGGTGATTAATTAAAATAGTGTTTGGACGGTTTCTCACACTGCAACTGTCATATTTCTTGGACACATTCATTATTGGAAAAGGAGGACAGGATGGAAATACACAAGAATGTGCTATAGACTAACTGCACGTTAGTAGCTACTCTTTTTAGTTCAAAATAAGTGTTGTTTTGGATTGCGTGCAGCTGTTTCAAACTTTGGCTATAAATTACTTTTTATGTATTGAGTTTAGATACTTGAAAATAACACAAGCAGATTTTCTCAAAAATATATTTTTATAATAGTATACTTTCGATATGTTTTAACAATATATTATAATAAAAAGTAGTAGTCAAATTTGTATTTTGAGAACCGTGTCAATATCCAAAATGACACTTATTTTGAACTGTAGGGAATAGCTTTTCGCTCTCCTCGTATTAACTTTCCTCCACATAGACCAAAATATGATGTAAACATCTTTACAACTAGCTGATATGGATTGTTGAAGACGATCTAAGTGGTGACTAGTAGCCAAAGTTTTTACAAACCATCAGATATTGGTATCTCATTTTAAGTCAGAAGTTAACTTCGTGAACGTGTGTTTTGTTCTACAACCCTTGCTCGATTTCAATATCTGTGTTTCGCTGACTTTTGTTGTTTTCACTTTCACTTTCTTATATAAACATTTAGGTTCCTACGAATGGAAGATGGGTGGTCCCTACAGCCTTAAGAAAACACCGAGGATAAAGCTAAAAAGGGAAAATCACAAAAAAATCGTTGCAAGTTTTGGGGTTTTCAACACCCCCAGCCCACAATACACGACACAAAAACCCCATCATACGTCTGTCGCTAAAACTGGACCAGCACCGATATATCGTCGGTTTGCAAAGCGTAGTGGTGTTAGCGCTCATACTAATGGAGAAGGCAATGCTGAGGAAGAAGGGCGTCCACTCCACGGGTTGCAGGGCAAAAGAACCAGAAGGACCAACGTGAGATTGAGTCGGCTTGAATGTTTGTGTAACATGTGCATGGGCTCGTGTCACGACCCAAAATCCGTAATTACATTGTTAAGCATAAATATGCTTCTTAAGTATTATGTTTAATTTTATATAATTTTGTTTTGTAACTCTAGAGCAATTCGTTTAAAGTCATTCGGATGAGAGAAAGAAATCCGTGAAAGAAAAGAATAAAAATTCGCAATTAAAATAGACTTTTTCTCTAACATGTGGGATCCACACCTCTCTCCCTCACATGCAGCCCACCTGCTCCCTCTCTCACTCCCTCAGCTCACTCTCCCCCACCGTGCAGCACACAGGAGCAGCAGCTCCTCCCCCCTCCCTCACACTCACTCTCTCTCTCACCCTCAAATCCCACCTATAGAGCAAGATTCGAGGTGAGTATGTGGTACCATCGCAATCACAAGCTCCTAAGCTACGCACCCATCCAATTCCTTTTCGTTTTTTCGAAGGATTTGGGCTGGATTTGATGTCTTTTGGTGTTTAGGGTTGAAACACGAGGAACACTGGTGTTTATCCTCCTCCCGAGCAATTTTCCTCCGTTTCCTCCTTCACCCAGTGGTCAACAACCTCGGCAAAGACCCTTGGGTGAGTCCCCTAGGCTTACATGTCAAGAATCGGTGTTTTGGTTGGATAGATTTCGAATTTGAAGCTAAGGTTGTGAAGTTCTAGTGTTCTTGAGCATTGAAGGCAATAGCCGAGTTTTGGTCGATTTCGGCTTATACGTGTGGTCCTATACGGTAGAAGAGGTCAAGAGGGTGCTCTAGGTCCAAATCCCCACCCCAAAAGCCACCAGAATCATCGGAATCATCACTGATGAGCTCACCTAGTGACCCCGGCCGCTCCCAGCGGTCTGACCGCACTTTTTGGCGGTCTGACCATCGTTCCAGGGGTCCGACCATCACTCGGGCCGGTCTGACCGCCAGAACCCAAACCTCTCTGCACGCCGACGGTCTGACCGTGGTTTTCGATGGTCTGACCACAGTTTCCGGTGGTCTGACCGCGACTCCTAGCAATCTAACCGCCCCTGTTGGCAGTTTGACCATGGTCAACTCGGCAGAACCATTTTCAGCACAGTTTACTAATGACTGAAACTTATAAAATTCATAATAAATTCTTTGTAGCTCCAAAAATTATGAAATTAATTTTGTTGGTTTCATAATAACCTAATATACCTATTAAAAATATCCCCAAACATTAAATAATTAATTAAATTTATAAGATTTATTAATTAGGTTAAAGCTTCATTAATTCACCGAGTGATATTCCAAAGACAGCGTTCTCTACTCGATACGGCTTGTATGAGTTCACCGTTATGTCGTTTGGCTTGACTAATGCGCCAGCTTTCTTTATGTACCTCATGAACTCGGTATTCATGGAGGAGTTGGACAAGTTTGTCATTATTTTCATCGACGACATTCTGATATACTCCAAGACTGAACAAGAGCACATTGGGCACCTCCGTATTGTTCTGGGCAGGCTCCGAGAACATCAGCTGTATGCCAAGTTCAGCAAGTGTGAGTTCTGGCTCAGGGAGGTGGCTTTTCTGGGACATGTTCTATCAGAGAACGGGGTGGCAGTTGACTCGAGCAAGGTGCAGGATGTGCTCGACTGGGTTCAGCCCCAGAATGTCAGTGAGATCCGGAGTTTTCTTGGACTTGCAGGCTATTACCGCCGGTTCATCGAGAACTTCTCCAAGGTTGCGAAGCCGATGACTGAGTTGTTGAAGCAAGGCAGCGTGTTTGAGTGGTCAGATGCCTGTGAGTCTGCTTTCCAAACATTGAAGAAGCTGCTCACGACCGCTCCAGTGCTGGCTCAGCCTGATGTGACCAGAGGATTTGATGTGTATTGCGACGCGTCCGGCATCAGTCTCGGCTGTGTTTTGATGCAGGAGGACCGAGTCGTTGCATATGCATCCCTACAGCTGAAGCGTCACGAGGAGAACTATCCGACACATGATCTTGAACTTGCAGCTATCGTGCACGCTCTGAAGATGTGGCGCCACTACTTGATGGGCAACTTGTGCCGTATCTACACAGATCATAAGAGCCTGAAGTACATCTTCACGCAGTCAGATTTGAACATGAGGCAGCGCAGGTGGCTTGAGTTGATCAAAGACTACGAGCTGGAGGTTCACTACCATCCTGGCAAGGCGAATGTGGTCGCCGATGCTTTGAGTCGAAGGGCTCATTGTCACTGTCTTATAGCCTCGTCAATGGATTCCACATTATGTGATGATTTATGGCGTCTTGGGCTTGATATGGTGCCGGATGGTTTTATTGCCAATCTCGAAATCAAGTCCACGCTCATTGATGAGATTAAGGCTGCACAGAGGGATGATAAGGGTATGGCCCGAATTCGAGAGAAGAGGAAGATCGGGCAGGCCTTGTGCTTTACTGAGGATGATCAAGGCGTTATCTGGTTTGGGAACCATCTAGTGGTTCCGAGGGTCGAGGCGCTGAGGAAGAAGATCCTTGATGAGGCTCATGATTCGTTGATGTCCATTCACCCTGGCAGTACGAAGATGTATCAGGATTTAAAACCCCATTTCTGGTGGACTCGCATGAAGCGGGAGATTGCTAGGTATGTGTCTGAGTGCGACGTCTGCCGAAGGGTGAAGGCTGAACACATTAAGCCTGCCAGCACACTCCAGCCTTTGCCCATTCCATCTTGGAAGTGGGAAGAAGTTAGGATGGATTTCATTACCGGCTTACCGAAGACTTCGAGTGGGTATGACTCTATTTGGGTCATCGTGGACCGGTTGACAAAGTCCGCGCATTTCCTTCCTGTCAGGACCACTTATTCTGCTAAGCAGTATGCGGAGTTGTACCTTACTAGAATCGTTTGTCTCCATGGAGTGCCGAAGAAGATCGTTTCTGATCGGGGTACACAGTTTACTTCTCATTTCTGGAGAAGTTTCCAGGAGGCTATGGAAACCGAGTTGTTCCACAGCACGGCGTATCACCCGTAGACGGATGGTCAGACGGAGAGGGTAAATCAGATTCTTGAAGATATGCTCCGTGCTTGTGTGCTCACTTATGGGAAGAAGTGGGACATATGCCTGCCGTTCGCGGAATTTTCGTATAACAACAGTTTCCAGGCTAGTATTGAGATGGCGCCATTTGAGGCCCTTTATGGTCGGAGGTGTCGTACGCCGCTGAATTGGTCTGAATCCGGTGAGCGGGCTTTTCTGGGTCCGGATTTGGTCAAGGAGGCAGAAGACCATGTCCAGAATATCCGCAAGAGTATTCTAACGGCCCAGTCTAGGCAGAAGAGCTATGCGGATCGACGTCGCCGAGAGCTCACATTTGAGGTGGGGGATCACGTGTACCTAAAGGTCTCACCTCTCAAAGGCGTTCGTCGATTCCAAGTCCGAGGCAAATTGGCGCCTCGGTATGTTGGCCCATTTCAGATTCTTGCTCGGCGTGGAGAGGTCGCGTACCAGTTGGACTTGCCTCCGTCTCTCTCCGCCGTACACAATGTGTTCCATGTGTCACAATTGAAGAAGTGTCTCCGAGTTCCGACGGAAGTCGTTGATGTTGCACCCCAAGAGTTGCAACCGGATTTGACATATTGTGAGCGACCAATCTGTATCTTGGATGAAGCCGAGCGCAAGACACGACGCCATTCTATCAAATTCCTGAAAGTCCAATGGAGCAACCATACAGAAGCCGAAGCGACATGGGAGCGGGAAGATAAGCTCCGCTCCGAGTATCCTGAGTTCTTTGAGGACTTGTGAAAGATGTCGTAATATGGCATATTTGGAATCTCTCACATGAGTGTGCTCATCGTTCTCTCCCCGACTCGTACTGAATCTCGGGACGAGATTCTTTTTAGGGGGGGAGGTTTGTCACGTCCTGAATCCGTAATTGTGTGTTTTAATCTAAAAGCATGCAATTTCAGTTTCATGTTCCAGTTTGGGTCACTAGAGCACCTCACTTTGGATCAATGAGGTGGGAGAAGGAAACTAAGAGAAATAAAGGAGCTAGAAGCAAGTCTGGATTTTTCCTCTAGGTGAATGGGGCCCATTTGTATGGAAAATATCTCTCTATAAGTGGGCATCAGCTCTCTCTCCCCCTCAAACTTGCCCATACGTACTCCTCACCCACTCCACCATATAAGGCTTTTTGAGGAAGCAAGTTGGAGTTGGCTGTCTCTCACTCTCTCTCTTAGGCTCCCTTTTTCCCCTTGGGATCCCTACCTCTAGGAGCAAGATCAAGGTACGAATGTGGTACTCGTGTGACCACCAGCTCAAGGACTACTCGTCCATCCAATTCATTTTCAGTTTCTCCGAAGGAATTCGAGCTGGTTCTGAACTTGTTTGGTGTTCTTTGGGAGAAGCAAGGAAGCATCAGTTTTTCCTCTCTTCTCCAAGCCAATTTCCGTCGTTTCCTCCTTCAACTAGCGGTCACCAACCTCAGCAAAGGACATTGGGTGAGTCTGCTAGGCTCACATGGCAAGTATGCTCATTTTTGGTTGGATAGATCTTGAATCTGGAACTAGGATTGCAAAGTTCTTAAAGTTCTTCAGTCTGGGAACAAATGAGGATTTATGTGGATTTAAGTTAGGAATCATGTTGCTAGACGGTTGAGCAAAGGCTAGACCCTGTACACCCGTCTATGTATTTTTACTTTTGATTTAGAGAGACTCCCAGGTTAGTTTAGCCCAATTTTTCCCTTTGTAATGGCTGCTGTTCTGGAGCTGCACAAGGCTGATTTTACTGTAGCGCCGAGTACTGTTCACCCCATCGCCGAGTACTGTTCATCCGAGCACTCGAGGTGCTGTTCACCCCCAGGACCCGAGCGCAGTTCACCCGAGCACTTCCAGTACTGTTTCACCCCGGGCACCGAACACAGTCACCGAGCACTCCCCTAGGTACTGTTCACCGAGCACCCGAGCACTCTCGGGTACTGTTCATCCCGGGGCACCGAGCACTGTTCACTCCGAGCACTCCCCTAGGTACTGTTCACCGAGCACCCGAGCGCTCCGGGTACTGTTCACCCGAGCACCGAGCACCGAGCACAGTTCATCTCGAGCACTCCGGGGGGGTACTGTTCACCGAGCACCCGAGCACGGTTCATCCCGAGCACTCCTGGGTACTGTTCACCGAGCCCCTGAGCACTGATCACCCCGGTACCCCTGAGCACTGTAGCAGTGGTCGCAGGACGGTTGTCAGGTTTTTTTAGAAGCTGGTAGCTTGTAAAATTCATAGTTAATTCGTACGAACTCCAAACTTCATGAGACCAGTTGCGTTGGCTTCGTACGAACGTGAGCTACATGTTAAAAATGTTGAAACTCATTAAGTACGTTCTGAGAATTTATTTATTGATTAAATGTATTTCAGCTTAGTTAAAGCACAAATAGTCAATGTCATGTTCGAAAGTTATGAGACCACTGGGAAAACTCTTGTCTTGCACAGTGCGATCTGGGAAAAATATTGTCATGTATTGTGGAGCATATTTTTCTTATATGGTCGCATTTCATACATGCTCATTACATTGCATGCGTTGCTCTCTATAGTGATCGCCGATCCGTCGATCCCGGAGGCCGTGGGCGATCGTGAGGCGTCCCACCTTTCTGATCCAGGGCAGCAAGGCAAGCATCGTTCATATTGCACCGTGTCTACTTGAAAATTTAATATGTTATCTACGCTTATGTATACATTGCATGTGTCGGGTACCGAGTTGGGTAGAACCTATGCCGATGCATTATCCCATTTCGGTCACATGTCATGTGTTGTTCCTAGGAGCCTAGTGGTGTCGTCGCGGTCAAATTTTAGTTCGCTATGCTTAGTGGTACTTAGGCTTTCCAGTAGAAGTCGACGACGGCGTCCACCGTTGTCGCGAGCCTAGGACTTATTACCTGTTCACATTTGTGGTTGTGTTGATGATGAGTCGGTTTGGTGAGTGGTGAGTTGAGACGAGGTGTGGGCGGTGTTAGGGGTGTCATCTGCTCACGAGGAGTCCTCAGGCAGTTCGGGGAGGGAACCCGGACACCGTAGACCGCTTGCACCGGTTAAGCACCGATCGTCGGTGTAGTCGGCTTTAGCACATACCTTACTCACCACATGCTGATATAATGGTAGGCGAGCCAATTACCTTCGCAGACGTGGTCATGTGGGCCTCGTCATAGACGGTGTGAGTCCGGTTTGAGTCTGGGCTTTTAGCGGTATTAGTTTGCTCGGGGAGTAGTTCTAATACCGCCGTGCCGAGCTATGGTTGATCCACATGGTTGGGCCTGGTTGGGAAAGGTTGTCACGGTTACCCCCTTATGCGCATCCTAGCGGGTGGCACAAGCCGTATGGTCCCTGTGTCGTGTGGGTCCAGGAGTATCCCCCTGCAGGGTGTATAATCAGTTCAAACTGCCGCGCTCTCGGTCATGAGCATCGCTATCGCTTATCTCCACCGAGCGACCATGTTTTGGTCGTAGAGTTTCGATGTGGGTTGTGGCATAGTTGGTTTGGGGTGGTTTGGTCGGTATGTGGTTGGTGGGTTGGTGGGAATGGTTTGCTTTTATACACATGTTGTTCATATATCTGTTCTGATCAGTTGGTTGGCAGGGTTTGAGTCGGTGGTTGGTTAAGTCAGTTGCTTACACCTAGAGTCTAGGTTGCTTACCGTTTAATGAACTTAAACATGTCTTAATCCTTGCTACAGCTTTAAATGCATGATCTTTGGAGTCGAGAATATATATACTCATACTGTGTAAGACTTGCTAGTACCTTCGTACTAAGGGGTGCTGCCCTTAAGTTGCTTTCAGGTTCGCAGGTTGGCGAGGGAGAGGCAGTGTTCGGCTACTTTGTGCCTGCCGATCAGGGTGGCGGGCAGGAGTAGCACCTTCTACTCCGAACTCCGGCGTTTTTGGTATGGAGCCTAAGGGCATACGGCTCCATACTCTTTTGTTGTATAGGTTTTTCTTCCGCTGCGTAGTTGTTGTTGTTCCTCTTTTGTTGTAAATTGTGGAAGCAGTTGCGTGTTTAATAATGGTAATCCAGTTTAATTATTTGCTCTCTATTAAACTGTGTTGTGATATTTGAGTTTGGGAGGCATGTGTTCCGATCCTGGGCACAAAACACGTGCCGGGACTACCGGAATGGTATTCTGGTTAATCGTCGAGGTTGTGATTATGAATAATGATCCTTCTGATGATTAATTAGAATACTATTTGGACGGTTCCTCACACTATAGGTATGCTCCTGTATTAAAGGATGAGATTGAGAAACAAGTGTCTGAAATGCTTCATGCTAGAATCATACAACCAAACAATAGTGCTTTTTCTTCTCATGTGCTATTAGTTAAGAAAAAAGGTGGTTCATAGCGTTTTTGTGTGGACTATAGACACCTCAATGCTCTAACTATCAAGGGGAAATTTTCCATTCCAGTCATAGATGAGTTCTTAGATGAACTAGCCTTAGATAGCTAGTTCTCAAAGCTAGATCTTCGCGCTGGCTACCATCAAATTCGATTAGCACCAGGAGAAGAGTACAAAACTGCATTTCAAACACATTTCGATCACTTTGAATTTAGGGTCATGGCTTTTGGTCTTTCTGGGGCTCGAAATACTTTTCAAGGTGCAATGAATACAACATTAGCTCCTCTACTCAGGAAATATTTCCTAGTCTTTTTTGACGACATTCTTGTATACAACAAAAGTTTGGAAGAACACTTATATTACATTAGACAAGTCTTTCAGTTGCTTGTCAAAGACCAGTGGCAAGTTAAGCTTTCCAATTGTATTTTTGCAACGAGGAGTATATCCTACTTAGGACACATCATCTCTGCACATGGTGTGTCAACAGACCCTGCTAAAATAGAGGCCATTAGACAATGGGAACCCCCTTGTAATGTCAAATAGCTCAGAAGTTTTTTAGGTTTGGCAGGCTATTACAGAAAATTTGTGAAGCCTTTTGCTCTTATTAGCAAGCCTTTAACTAAACTTCTGAAGAAGAACTCTATTTTTCATTGGACTTCTCATCAAACAGCTTTTGTGACTCTACAGAGAGCATTGATAGATGCTCCAGTGCTTAGTCTCCTAGATTTCAGTAAACCATTTTAGATTGAGATTGATGCAAGTGATAAAGGTGTAGGAGCTGTGTTGATGCAAGATGGGCATCCCATAGCCTTTATTAGCAAGGCACTTGGCCCTAAAACTGGTGGATTATCTACTTATGAAAAGGAGTATCTTGCAATTCTTATTGTAGTAGAACAATGGAGATCCTATTTGCAGTTAGCTAAGTTCATCATCTACACTGATCAGTAGAGTTTAACCCACCTGTCTGATTAGAGACTTCACACCCATTGGCAACATAAAGTCTTCACCAAACTAGTGGGTTTACAATATAAAATTATCTACAAAAAAGGCAGTGATAATAGAGTTGCAGATGCTTTATCAAGGCATCCCAACCCCCCTTCACAACTCCTACACACTTCTGTTGTCACTCCTAGTTGGCTTGCTATTGTGACTGAAGGATATCAAAAAGATCCAAAGACTCAACAGATTCTGGCATCTTTATCCATTGATAGTAATGTTGTGCCTCATTTTACATACAAAGATGGGTTGCTGCAGTACAAAAATAGAATTTGGATTGGTCACCATCCTCAACTCCAACATCAAATCATGACTGCACTTCATAACTCTGCTCTGGGTGGACACTCAAGCTTCCTTGTTACTTACAGGAAGCTCAAACAATTGTTTGCTTGGAAAGGTATAAAATCAGCAACCCATACTTTTGTGCAGTCTTGCATTGTGTGTCAGAAAGCTAAATCCGATAGATCTAGATACCCTGGTCTTTTAGACCCTTTGCGTATTCCAACTGGTGCATGGCACACAATCTCCATTGACTTTATTGAAGGCCTACCCAAATCAGGTTCTGCTAACTGCATATTTGTTGTGGTGGATAAATTTTCAAAGTATAGGCATTTCATTCCATTACATCACCCATTTACAGTTTCCACAGTAGCACATGCATTCATTAGCAATGTGTACAAGTTGCATGGTATGCCTTCTGCCATTATATTTGATCGCGACAGAATCTTCACAAGTAAATTTTGGCAAGAACTTTTTCAAGCTAGCTGATATCCAACTTCACATAAGTTCATCTTACCATCCTCAATCCGATGGCCAGACAGAGTGCATCAACCAGTGCATTGAAACCTTTCTCATATGCTTTGTGCATACATGTCCAAAACAGTGGCATTCTTAGCTTCCTTTGTGTGAATATTGGTATAACACCGGTTTTCATACTGCTCTTCAGCATACACCATTTGAAGTACTCTATGGCCATCAACAAAGACACTTTGGGATCGATGTTTCTATGGTCAATTCAATGGCTCACTGACAGGACGTTGATGCAAATCGTGATCCAGCAACACTTATTCAGGGCTCAAGAAAGAATGAAAAAAACATGCTGATAAGAAGAGATCAGAGAGGTCTTTTGCAGTTGATGATTTGGTCTTTCTCAAAATTCAGCCATATATACAGTCTTCTCTTGCTAATAGGTCTTGTCAGAAGCTGTCTTTCAAGTACTATGGCCCTTTCCGCGTACTAGAGCGTATTGGGAACGTGGCCTATAAACTGGAGTTACCATCGCACAGCACAATTCAGCCAGTTTTCCATGTTTCCTAGCTCAAGAAAGTCATCGGCAACCATCAGGTACTATCTCATTTACCTGACGATTCTGTGCAGTTTCAGGTGCCGGAGTCAGTACTTCAAAGGCGCATCATCCGTCGGGGCGACAAGTCTGTCGCTCAGTCGCTGATCAAATGGTCTTCTCGGCCGATTGAGCATGCGTCATGGGAGGACACAAAGGCACTTCAGCAAGCCTTTCTGCATGCGCTTGCTTGGGGTCAAGTAGGTCGTCAAGATCGGGGGAGTGTCAGCGCTCATACTGATGGAGAAGGCAGTGCTGAGGAAGAAGGGCGTCCACTCTACGGGCTGCAGGGCAAAAGAACCAGAAGGACCAATGTGAGATTGAGTGGGCCTGAATGGTTGTGTAACATGTGCGTGGGCTCGGGCCGTAAGAGTGGTGTGGCTCACCGTTGGCTATTTGAACCCGAGTGACGAACGGGATCAGACAGGCTGTAAGACAACACATTGCTTCTTCCTCCTCTGTAAGGAACTCGTCGTCACCATGACTAGGTGCTCCGGCTATCCTACTCTCTCCCTCTAGCCTCGAATTCCCTTGTTGTTATTCCTTCCCTCCTACCGAGTGCTAACAAGTGGCGAATATGGACAATTCAGTGTATTTTGACAAACAATTTGTCGGTAATTATTTTGACATTTAGAGTCGGTGTTTGGGTCAGCAATTCTTCTGTAACATCGTCAAACAGCCGCATTTGCCGATGAGACATACAACGATGGATTGTTTCGGTTGGCAAAACGATTTACTGATCGATAATTTGTCACAAACGGGTCCTTTGCCAACCGATGCTCTGCCAAAGGATATTATGGTCCTGTTTAGCGCAGATTAAGCTTCTGCACATTCTGCTTCCCAGATAATTATGTAAAAAGTAGTTTCCGTTTCTTCGGATCGTACAATTTATTCTTAAAATCCGCTTACTAATAATCTGTTGTAGAATGCTGTCGTTTAGCACAGCTTCTGCACAATCCTTCAAAATCCACGGACAGAAACTATACCAAACAAAACATATGCTGTGATGTAAAGTGTACTAGACCCTTTTAATCCGATATGGCTCTCTTTCGCCTCATATTTTCTCTCCTTTTCCCCTCTTGTTTGTTAGAAGCCAGGAGCTAGGGTCCGGGGCACATTGATGATGACATGACAAATCAGTTGGCAAACAACAACTTGCCCTGATTCCAATCTTTGAGCTCTGGTGCCTAACCCAAATCCAACCAAATCACACCCAATTCCAACTGAATCATCACAAAACTGGGTGTAAACTATACTCCGTGAGGAACCACCCAACCGTATGGCAATGCAAACATATCAGCTAATGCGCCGTCACAATGCCCTCTCCACGACATCGTCATCTTTATAGAACCACCACAAGTAACTACAAGTCATACGAAAAAAAAGAAGCTTGTGGATCCTTACTCGTCTTCTTCTCTTTGCAATCTACTATCAAATCTAACTTATGATATGTATAGTAGGGTAATATCAACTGTCTATAAAATATGTTACGTTAGATCTTAGATGACATGATAAGAAAGAAGGGAGGAAAACACTGTCTGGTAATTAATAGACAGTATATTAAATGGCTCATCACTATTTAAACTATTGTATAAATGGTTATTATTGTCTAGTATTGCATGTAAATCTTTAAAATAATATCTCTAAATAACATGGATGTGATTTATATATGGCCTTAGCATATACTACAATAGACGGTTATTTCTATTGATGCCACAACTGGGTAACAGCCCCAACAACAAGAGCCAAAACCAGCAGCAACCGCTTAAAGATTCGTGCTGCCATGCACCCTCGCGTCAATCACCACCATCCATCACCCGCCTTCTCTCTTCCGTCGCCTAGGGCTGCCTCTCGCCGTCAGCGTATTTGATTTTTTACCACACTGTCATCTAATAAAATGTAAATTTATCATTAAACCTAATAATATTATAAACTTGAGAGGATTTATTTATCAGAAATTGTCATTTGATAGAATGAAAAAAAAAGTTAAATATTCCCTCCCGTCCCGTACTCCGACCCGACACCAACCCTCCCTACCCCGCAACCCCGCCGTCGCCGTCGCCTCCTCATCGGCGGCGAGGGCGCGCCGCCCCATACCCACCCCCTCCGCCCGCCCTCGCGCGTGACCCGGAGGCCCCGCGCGTGAGAGCCCCCTCGCACCGGCCGGCGCGTCGGGGGTTGCGGCTAGGGTTTCATGCGCCCCGCGGCCGCCGATGACGCACATCGGCAAGTTCGTCTCCGTTAACCTCAACCGATCCTACGGCCAGCCCGCCCCTTCCAACCATGGCGGTCGCCCCTCCCGCCCCGCCGCCGCCGGCTCCTCCGGCGGCCACAGCGGGGGCATGGTGGTGCTCTCCCGCCCTCGCGGATCCTCCCTGGCCAAGGTGCAGCCGCCCAAGCTCTCCGTGCCGCCGCCGCTGAACCTCCCTTCACTCCGCAAGGAACACGAGCGCTTCGATGGCGTGGCTGCCTCGGCGGGCGGCGGGGTCGCCTCGGCCCCGCCTCGATCTGGCGGGCCCGCGGCCGGGTGGACCAAGCCCGCCCCGGCCTCTGAGAAGCCTCCCGGCTCGGTGGCGCTTCCTGGCAGCGCCGCCAGGCCGCCGTCCTATGGGTTCCTGGAGAAAGCCGTCGTGTTGCGTGGGGAGGACTTCCCTTCCTTGAAAGCAGCTGTCGCCCCGCCACCTCCGCAGCCTGTGCAGCGGCAGAAGGATGCTGATGGGGTGCGGGTTGCCACACCAGAAGCACGGCCAATGCCCCTCGGGATGCGACCTCAGGTGACACCCACGCGAGCTGCTGAGCCCCTGGCCTCTGGTGGCGGCATCGAAGCTGGCGCTCATCCCTCTGCTGAGAGGGCGCAAAAGCATGATCTGGGCCCGCTTCCGATGGTCCGGATTAGATATGATTCTGACTGGGCTGATGACGAGCGTGACACAGGGCTGAGCCTCCCAGAGCGGGACAGCAGGGAGAGGGGATTTGGTAGGAGTGAGGCCTTGATCCCAGGGCATGACCATTGTGGCGCAATGAGGGAGCCCTTCAAGAAGGAGCCGTTTGGGAGAGATGCAGTTGCGACAAATAAAGAGGGTGGGCAGGACGGGCTGTGGCGATCTCCTTTGTCAAGCCAACATGATAGAGAGCGAACAGATAGCCGACCATACAGTGCTGGCAGAGGAAGCAGTGATCAGTCATATAGGGAGAGCATAATTGCTGGTGGCTCCAAGGATTTATGGAGTAACAGCAGGGAGCCTCCTATGCGTACCTATGGACAGAACGGGGTAGAACCATATGGAATCGCACGAGCTGGGGAAACTGCAAGTGAACGTTACGGTGACAGTTCGAATAATTGGCACAAGGTGAATTCTTTCCACAACAATGTTGGTTCCAAGGCGCTGATTTTTGCTGGTAATAAAGGTCCTTCAATTAACGAGCCAGTGGCAAAATTTGGTAGGGAGAAGCGGCTCAGCTGTTTCCCTGCTAAACCGTTAATAGAGGATGCCGGTTTTGATAGCATTTCTGCTGTTAACTTGAGTGCAATAAAGAAGAAAAAAGAAGCAACCAAACCAACTGATTTTCATGACCCAGTAAGGGAGTCATTTGAGGCAGAGCTTGATAGGATCTTGAGGGTACAGGAGCAGGAGAGACATCGAGTAATAGAAGAACAGGCAAGGGTCAGAGAAATTGCTAGGAAGCAGGAAGAGGAAAGGGAGAGGCTGATAAGAGAAGAGGAGGAGCGGCAGCGGCTGGTGGAAGAACAGGCAAAGCAGGCTGCTTGGCAAGCCGAGCAAGAGAGGCTGGAAGCTTCCAAAAGAGCTGAGGAACAGAGAATTGCCAGGGAGGAGGAAAGAAAGAGGATTGATATGGAGGAGGAGCGGCGTAGGGAGGCAGCGCGTCAAAAGCTCCTAGAGTTGGAGGCAAAGATTGCTAGAAGGCAAGCAGAATCAAACATTGACAGAGGAAGCGATGGGAAATTTTCTTCAGCTGTCAGTGATGAAATGGCTTCTGGAACCTTGAAGGAAAGAGATGTGTCACAGTCTGCTAATTTTGGTGACACAAAGGATATTGACAGAATGGGTGAGCGCATCAATACGTCTGCACCATTAGAGTCCTCTAGTTTCAACAGGTACAGTGACACAGTTCCAAGGGTTCACACTCTGAGGGATGGGCACTCATCGTTTATTGATAGAGAACACACATACTATGGTGCAAGGGCTGCATTTCGAGAACAAGATAATGTGCATCATAGTCCACGGCGTGACCCTTTTGCTACGAGGAGAGGGAATTTCCCTGAGAAAGATTTTAATGATGGATTTGGGAGTGTGTCCGTTACGCCATCTTCGAGAGGCCGAACAACTGATTCTCCATGGGCGCTGGAGGACTACCGACATGAAAAGGTTCCAAAGTGGGATGCACTTAGGGAGATTGACCGTTTTGACAAGCAATCTGACTTTGACACCGAGCTTTTTAACAGTGACAGATTTGGAGATGCAGCTTGGCTACCTAGTAGTTCTCATGGAAGCCCCAGTGCTCAACAAGGAGATATGATGTTTCAGAGTTCTGAGGCTAATGACTTTTCTGCTTTTACCAGACCCCACTACTCTATGCGGCAGCCACATGTTCCCCCACCCCCTGCTGTGACCTCAGTGCACCGAAACACAATTGGTGCTTCAGCTCAACATCCCAATTCATCTTTTGTGGATGTTGGGATGGGGGAGAGTTCCAGTAGAGATGATGAGCAAACTATGTGGGGTCAGTATGGAAGTGCATACCAAGAGGCATCTCACCAGCATGGGGTACCAGCTGACCATATTGCTGTCAATGAACACCAAATTGGGGACAGAGAAAGCCCTGTATTGGGTTCACAGTCTTCTCTTTCTGTTTCAAGCCATCCTAGCTCACCTCCACATGTTTCACATGACGAGATGGATGTTTCTGGTGATTCACCTGCATTACCGACTTCTGCTGATGGTGAACGAACTGTGATGTCTGACAATCATCATGCAGCTTTGACCTTAGATGCAGCCACCACAAGCAGAATGGCTGCCTCAAGATCAGTATCCCACATAGAGGATGATGAGTGGTCGAGTGAAAACAATGATGACAGGCGGAAACAGGATGAATACGATGAAGACGATGATAGCTACCAGGAAGATGGAATCAATGAAGCTGATGACGAGAATCTTGACTTGGATGATGACTTCTTAGAGGAGCAGAATACACCTGTAGAACTGGAACCAGTTATACTTGGATTTGATGAAGGTGTGCAGGTTGAAATTCCCTCAAATGGTGTGTTTGAACTATCTTCTATGAAGAGCACTGAGAGGGCAATTGGAGTACATGTAAGCTCAGGTGTTGCAGAGCAACAGAATGCTAGTGGTTCAGTTGTTCATTCTGACCCTGTTACTGAAGCAGAGAAAACACTGCAGCACTTGACTCTTGATCATGTAAATGCCCTGACAGATGACAGTAATGGAGAGCCATCCGGCAGCTTAGTGACGTCTGCTTCAAGCTCCCAGTTACCTCAGGCATCTTCAACAGATCCTGTTATGTCATCAGCTTCAGCGGTAGTTGGCCAGAATGAAGGACCTATTAGCCTCCAGTTTGGTCTGTTTACTGGGCCTCCTCTAATACCGACTCCGGTTCCAGCCATTCAGATTGGATCCATACAGATGCCAATCCATCTCCACAATCAGATTAACCCATCCCTGTCTCAAATGCACCCTTCAACGACCCCTTTATATCAGTTTGGCCAGTTGAGGTATGTCCGCCCTGTCTCTCAGAGTGCTCAACCGCTGCCTTCTCAGGCCATTCTCCCTGCTCATTCTTCTGCACCAGCTCAATATACATGGAATCAGAATGCTCCCAGTGTTCTCCCAGAGCTAGAGAATCGAGGCACACACCAGAATATCCCAAGACAGGCAGTCTCATCCACCTTTATCGATAAATCTGCAGTACCTACAGCCAAGCTTCCCCTAGGAATGGACAGTTCAGATTCACAGTATCTCATTGCATCCGCAAGCAACCAGATGGCTGGTGTGGAGGGATTTCATGGTCAGCTGGACAGACATTCTATTGAGGGTACAACTTCCAGTGTTTCACAAGCTGAAATACTGAGGAACCATGATTTTTCTTTGAAGAGGAATTACAAACCTACCTCCAATAACATAGAGTCTTCTCAATTTGTTTCGGAGGGGAAAGTCCCGAGCGGCCCAAAGGCTCAAGGTGCTGTATCTGGTGGAAGAGGGAAAAGGTATGGTTATGCTTTTAGAGATATTAACATGAAATCAACTGGTTCAGTTGTTGAACCTTCTCTTAAAGATTACAGAGGATTCCAGAGAAGGGGTCGTAGGAATGTAAGAAGAACGGAGTTTAGAGTTCGGGAAAATCTCGAGAAGAACCAAGTCCAGGCTTATGAGTCATTTACTCATGGTGAACAGGACGAGAGGCCATACACCAATGGAACAAGAAGAGATTTTTCAGTGAGAAATGGAAGCAGAAGGGAAGTTGATATTAGTAAATCATCCAGGATGAATGAAGCAAGTAATCAGAGTGCAGGTTCAACATTTAGAAGTATACCGAAGGCTGCTTATGAAAGATCTCATGGTGGGAACAAGAAATCTAGAACAGGTGCTATCCCTGAAGGAGATGCCACCTCGTTGCAAGCTGGCACTGTACGTGTTGTTAAGCAGCAAGGCATTGAGGTCCCTGTTGATGCAGATGGCTTCATTGAAGTAAGGTCCAAGAGACAGATCATGAGTGTCAGGCGAGAGAAGAGGGAGAAAGAAAATAGATCTAAAATGAGGATGGCAAAGGTGACGACTATCATGTTTCATATGCTTAAATTTACATCTTATTTGTTGTCTTCGTTCAATTAATAAATGTTTTGGTGTTCGTTGAACCAGAATCCACGCAAACAGCACCAAGTTTCTGTACAAAGTTCGGGTGGTCCAAGTGTGAATAAACGAACAGTTCCTTTGAGTGGAGAAGTTTCAAATAAAGTTCATGTGGATTCTGCCATCACAGTAGAAGGAAAAGTTGCTGATTATGTTGAACCATCGGTTGCATTGAAGGGTGATATGGCTTCTGTGAATCCCATAGGGCCACCTTCAACCACTGCAGAGACTACAAACTGCTATGCCAACCAGTATGTAGCTTAGTTATGCTTATACTATTTATTAATTAAGATTATTCTTGAGGATTTCACTCACGAAAGCTTTTTACAGGCCTGTCCAAAGTCAGGCATCCTCTGACATGGTCATTTCTGGTGCTTCTGAAAAGCTCGTGGCAGGCTTATCTGAGGACAACAATACAGGAACGTCCATTAGTACTCCATTTAACATGGTTTCCTGGGATAATTCACAGATAAACCATCAGGTAGATTGCTTTTCTCAAGGTTATCTATGTTCCTAATGGGCAAGTCGTTCTTTACTGGAAGCACTTTGCATTCTATATTATCCTAATTGAATCTTCAGTTGTTTGAAATGGTAATATTAGCTTCTCGTAAACAACTAGTCTTCAAAAGTTTTTGTGAGAATCTTCACCATGGAGCTTCTACTTATGTTCTCTTTCAAATGTAAAATTACAGGTGGCGTAGGTATGCTAGTTGTGATTTTTTGTGAGAACTAGTTGTACATATCATTCACTCCCAATATGTTGGTGTGTTTATAATTTTTTTCCATGGATGCAAACCAGATCACCTTTGCAATTTTCTTAAGTATGGAAAGTTAAACTGTTCTTACGCAGACCTATTGCTATATACAATTGTAGATTATCATGATTCAGGGAGCTTTCTCTCCTGAATCTGTACAAATTAATAAATAAAAACAACAGAACAAAAAAAATCCAGGAGTCTCATGATAAACTTCCCGATACTAAAATGTTAGATTACCATACTTCTACATGTTAATTGGGAATTCTATCACAAGACTATGTTTTTTAGACAATACATGACTGACTTTTTTAAGTTTTCATGTTGCTCTGTTGGTAGCATATGCAGTTTAAGCAGTTCTTACAGTAAACTGCATCCAATTTAGTTCCCATGATCAAAGTTATTATGCTTCTCTGCCTTATTGTGACAGTAGAATACATTTGTCATAATACATTAGCACACAGTGAGTAAAGACTGTACATTTATTTTGGATTTTTAGGCAGCAACTCCAGTTGTTTTTTTTAGTCTCGCGTATCTAGTCACTATACTGTCTTTATATTTTATTTCTGTGGTCTATAACTTTTTGGCAACTTATGCACATGTTAGGTTATGCCATTAACTCAAACTCAACTTGAAGAAGCTATGAGACCAGCTAAATTTGAACAGCAAGCTGGTTCTGGCTTTTCTTTGGAGTCCAACAATACTTTGTCCCCTACAGTAACCACAGAAAAGGTGTTCCCTTCATCTTCTAGCCCTATTAACTCCCTTCTGGCTGGTGAGAAGATTCAGTTTGGTAAGCACTTTTCATTAGTACTGTACAATGTTTACCACAACTTGACTTATAAACGAACACAACAATGCTCAGGGGCAGTTACCTCGCCAACAGTACTACCTCTGGTCAGCCGAACTGTCTCAAGTGGGCTTGGAGCTCCAGGTTCATCTAGGCCTGATATGAAGATTGATCGAAGCTTACCAAGTGATAACAGTGGTACTGATGTTTTCTTTGATAAGGAGAAGGCGAGTTCTAAGGAACCATGTCCAAATACAGAGGATGTAGAAGCAGAGGCTGAAGCAGCCGCTTCTGCTGTGGCTGTGGCAGCTATTAGTACTGATGAGGGATCTCCAGCTGATGCAACTACAGCGTCTGCTCCAGACAACAAGAGCTTTAGCAGCAAGGATCTCAGTGGGTTAACATCAAGAGGTATGATATCCACATTGTCAATTTGAATAAAAAACATTACCCTGTTTATGCAGCTATATTCAGAGAGTTTATGGACACAACTGAAACAGGTACAGTAACAGGTCAAGCTGGTCAATCATCCACGGAAGAGCCTCTCGCAGTTGCTCTTCCAGCAGACTTATCAGTTGATACTCCATCCATGCCCCTGTGGCCTCCTTTACCCAGTCCACAGGCATCAGGGCCTATGCTTTCTCAGTTTCCTGGTGCACAACCGTCCCACTTTTCTTGCTTTGATATGAATACAATGTTAGGAGGGCACATTTTTGCATTTGGACCAAGTGATGAATCTGCTGGCTCTCAGGGTCAGCATCCTCAAAGAAGCAATGCATTGCCTTCGGCACCATTGGGAGCTTGGCCACAATGTCATTCTGGGGTAGACTCATTCTATCGTCCTCCAACTGGGTTTGCTGGTCCTTTTATTACTCCAGGAGGAATCCCAGGTGTGCAAGGTCCTCCACATATGGTGGTCTATAACCACTTCGCCCCAGTAGGGCAGTTTGGTCAAATGGGACTTGGTTTCATGGGAGCCACTTATATCCCTGGTGACAAGCAGCCTGATTGGAAGCAAAACCAAGGACTTCCTGTTGGTGTGAGCCAGAGTGATCCAAACAACCAAAATATGGTGTCTGGTCAAGTAAACTCTCCCAGTGTGCCTACTGCAGTGCAGCATCTACGCCCAACTTCTATCATGCCAATCCCGTCCCCACTGACCATGTTTGACATTGCTCCTTTCCAGGTATGCAGTAGTAGCCGTTCATATGTGCCGAGACAATTGAACTATAAGATGATGGCTTATATTAGATTTTTATTTGATTATGAAAATGGTCCTACTTCCTTCCGTTCTGTGGTTTGTTAGGGCCGTAGGGTTGTAGGGTGAATACATAACGAGATTTGAAAGTGTTCATTGTGAATCTGCCATGAAGCAGACATGGATATTTTTCCTCACCCTGGTTTTGCTTTTTCACGACAGTATGCATGGCAGCTTTAGATTTTTCTTGCATTGGTTAGTCAATTATTGTTTTCTCATCATCTTTTTAGTTGGATCTCGTGGGTTTCATCTCTAGTCTACCCCAACTTGCTTGGGACAAATGCTGTTGTTGTTGTGGTTAGTCAATTAAAGGATGAGCACTGTGTACATGTGGAAAAAAAATGAAAAACATGTTGTGGTTCATTAGATTAACATGGTTAGAAACTCTTGCATTTTTTTTTTGTCACGACATTTTCTTCTCCATTTGTGTTGTAATTAACTCCCTTCGCGCTGTTTTTCCAGTCATCTACAGACATACAGATGCAACCTTGTTGGCCACATATGCCTGTACCACCTCTACACTCTGTCCCATTATCAGTGCCATTACAGCAGCATCCAGTAGAGGGTACAGCTGCACAGCAGTTTGCTCATAATGTGCCAGTAGGCAACAAGGAAAGTACAAATAACCGGTTTCAGGAGCCCTCTGTTTCTGCTGTGCCATCAGATGGCAACAAGACCTTCCCAAATGCAGCTGCCTCTCAGTTCAAAGATGAGTTAGGTCTCGTTAAACAGCCAGCCTCCAGTAGTTCAAGCACTCAAACTGTTCAGCCTTCATTTGGCCAGGCGCATGTGACCAGCAATGAATTCTCAACCAGTGCCAAAGTTGTGGTTAGGACGATACCACCAAATGTCAACCCTGGGATTGCTACAGGGGTGACTAGCAACCCCAACGGAGGCCAGGTCACCAACATGCCCTCCAAGGCCGACCAATCTTCATCGTCATCGGATCAACAGCACCAACATCCAGTTAATAATCAGGATCGTCGGGCACGTATGACTCAAAAGATTGGTACTGGCAATGAGTGGCAAAGGCGATCAGGGTACCAGGGGAGGAATCAAAATCCCAGTTCTGACAAGAACCTGGGCGCTGGTAGGATGAAGCAGATATACGTCGCGAAGTCTTCAACAAGTGGTCATGCCCCATCTGGCTAGAGAGCGCGCTTCAGGTGGGAAGACGAGCTTCCTTGTATCAGATACATGCAAAACATATTTTTGATGCGTGTCTATCCTTGTTTATTTGGTGATTATAGCTTGTGCTGGTTGTATGTTTTTTGGTTCACTTTCTTGCATAGAGAAGAAATGGAGTTGGGTTGCAGTGTTATAACAACTCAATACCGCGTCATGCCTGGATAAATTTTGCAGCCGATCGGATCTGCTGCCGTCCAAGTCGATGGTGTGCTATAAGAATTATTTATTCTTACTATTATTTAATTCTGGACTGACTAACGTCCTGGACAACCACAGAAGTGCCCGTAAGGGTAGTAATAAGAATTATTTATTCTTACTATTATTTACTTCTGGACTGACTGACGTGTCCTGGGCAACCTCAGAAGTGCCCATAAGGGTAGTAACATGTACTTATTATTTACATTGTGGAATGTGTTCATAATTCAATTCAGTGCTATTTTTTGTTGAAACATATGCGTGCCAGTCATAGTTTTGTGATGTTATTTTAGTAGCTGTACACAAAGTAAGCTTGCCATTTTATCATCTTATTGCATATTCTTAGTTACAATTTACTAAGTTGAAGCACCTTGAAGACGTATCCTGTGCTTGCTTCTTAGGAACAAAGTTTTTTAAAAAAATTCTCAACATTTGGAGTGTTAGGGAGGGATGTTTACTACAACTTTGCAACATTTTAAGATCAAATTTGATTCCAGAAACTAGCGGTTCATGTAAGATCTATGTTTTCATATCTTTCAATCGCAATCGAGCCATTACAGATGCGTTTACAGACCCATTGACGCGTGAAATTGTCAATAGATCATTCACTAGTCGTATATAGCAAATAGCAGCCCAAGAAAGGTAAGGAAAATAATGAGTTTGGGAGACCGAAGGACTAACTTCCACCATGACAAACAAAATGTCATTAAAAGGCAAAAATCAACTTTCCATAATATCTTTTACATCAGGAGTACAACAACAGTTATGGGACTGTACCCAGCTGCTTCAGTTCAATCACTGTAACCATCCTGCCAATCCTGGCAGATTTTGTAGAGGCAGCTAGCGATCTACAGCTTTCCTTTTACGAAACATACTAGCTGGATCATCTTGCAGGAAGCAGCTAGCGATCTACGGCTTTCTTTGTACCAAACATACTACCTGGAGTCCTGGATCATCCTGCAGGAAGCAATTAGCGATCTACAGCATTCTTTGTACCAAATATACTATACTAGGAACCAGCTACCATTTCACTATCCAGATATGAACCGACTTAAGTCTACAGAAGAACTGCACTGCTACTTTTCTTACAAACTTGTGGATCCGAACCTTACATGGACCATCGCCCTGGCCCCGGAGCTTCCCATGAGGATGAGGTGCCACTATATTCTCCTCCTTGATCATGGAACAGCTCCAACTGGAATTCTGCATTTCCAGATGGAGCAACCTAATCAAAGCACAGATTACATGTTAGAACAAACGAAGCAGCAACAAGAAGAAAACGACCATAGAATTATGTCCCTCACCATGCCCACATTTGTACCAGCCGCACGTTCCAGTCGCTTTTTGCTACACCCTATGCTTTTTTCGCTGCTACCTTCAACCTCCCCGTCAATGAAGTTCTGATCCGATGACTCTGAAGAAGTTCAATGACAGTTTTCTTTATAGTATACCAGCGAGAAGCAGCAAATGCAAGATATACCTTCTATGTATAGCTCATACAGGTTAAATATAGCAGACATATTAGTGACTATAATTCAATAGAAAATGCTACTTCTTTTCTTGAAATAGAGTGATTAACTGTTTGAAGGGAGATGCCAGTACAACTCTATTTCCATTAATCTAAAATTCAGACTGGCCATCTAGTATGTAATAGATACTACCTGACAATAGTCTCATCCAAGGATATTTATGGAAAAGGCCAAACATCTTAAGGTTTTGTTAGCTTTTCATAAACATGGTTCAAATTTTTCATGAATATAGTTACAAACTAATGATCACGGAAGCATCCAGGAGAAGCCACCGACCTGTTTTCCTAGAAACGGAATGACCATTCCGACGTAAATAGGAACCAGCAGACCCTCCAGGGTTCTTTTCTCTTGCATGGTAGCTGGTTCTCTCAAGTTGTGGACCATTAATTGATGCATCATCATCCATATAATAGGCTATGCTGTTTTCCTGATACCCTGAACAAGAAGGTGATCCAATATACTCAGCCTGTGACAATCTGGATTCAGCTCCATCAGCCTCAAGCATCCCCGAATATCCCTGATGTTTTGTTATGAAACAAGAGAACAATTTCAAACATTGCAACAGTATCTAGTTGAGGAATGGCGACTCGGTATTGTTGATACCTGATTGACTTCTGTGTTTCTACCATTTCCATTACAAGAAGTATTGCGCCATTCACCTGGAGACCGACAGAGCAACCCCTTTGAATTGACTTCTCCGCTGTATAATTGAGTAATAAATGATTCCTCGAGTGAGGTAATATAGAGCATGTGCTTCTCATCTGTCCATCCAGTTGATGAACCTGCATTCAACGTGTCCTGGCAGAAGAAAAATAGAATAAATATCTTAAACTCAATTATTGCCTCCAATGATCTGATTGATGAAAAGTTTAACACAAGGAGTTATCTACTTAATCAACAATTTAAGTCTAAACAGTATGGTGCAACACCTGAGCAATAGGAATGCTGCCTACCATTCTAAAACTAACGTCACTTGGCAGTTTTGTTACTTCAGCATTGCTTTGGAGGCATTAAAATAATCACATACAATACACATCAAAATAATCAAGCAAGCAGCAGGAACGCATGATAACACAAGTATAACAATAACCTAAATAAATGTGAGCATGTATCTTTGATTCCTCCATAGAAATCCAGCCAGGATTCAAACAGAAAACGTAAGAAGTGATGCTTTCATTAGGAACCTCAGAAACAAGCACATTGGACCAGGACAGTTGATAGAGCTGACGAGGCTGTACCGTACTTCTCCTTTTCATCAGCAGTTCGTGAAATTCTACATCACGTTTTTTTTTTAGAGCAGCTGCATCATATATTACTCATCCACCACAATGCAATCAGAGTTCAAAACCGAAAATAAGAATGATGGTGGAAAACTAAACCACGAATTAGAGCACTTATTTAAGCAACTGTGTTTTTCTAACAAGTGTGCCGCCTCATTAACCGAACGCCATACCCACATTACACGGAACTCGTCAAAATCTCGTGCCCTCATCTTAATCTCTTAGACTAGAGCACCGTACGCCGAGCGATCCATGGACTCAGCCATGATCATATTACGGACAGCCAAACAATCTGTTTCTAACCATACCTTCTGGAGACCCGCCTCTTCAGCGAACAACATGGCCCTTTTACAAGCCAGTATTTCAGCCATCTCTGCTTCATGGATTCTTTCCATAAAATGTGCCATCTGCATCTCTACAAATAACCCTGCAAGCACCATACATCTCCGCAGCCATAAAAGCTCCATCAACATTAATTTTCCCATCAACATTAATTTTCACCCAACCCGTTGATGGTGCACGCCATCGATCAGTAGGCCTAGGTGCTCTTTGTTTCACCTCATTCAGATCAGCCCATTCCTGCAATAGATAGACCACACGGTGTGCCACCTTACTAGTGTCTTCCGATCGCGATGCATCCCTAGCATCATTCCTTGCTTGCCACAGCTCGTAGAGGATGGAAATTAAAGCGCTTAGAGATGCATCATCCAGTTCCATCAATCTATCAAGTAACCATCTTGATAGTCGTTTAGGATCCGCACAATCCGCAGTCGGTGCTTCGATGTGAATGGAGCTCAATTCGTGGACCCATGTCCACACCCAAGAAGAGTATGAGCATGCCCAAAATCTGTAGTATGCAGTATCCTCTCTCCCACAAAACAAGCACAAAATATCGATCCTAATCCTTCTCCTCTTTAACTATGAACCCACCGCTAACCCATTCTGGATAAGCCGCCAAAAGTGCACCTTCATCTTATTCTAACATCAGCCTGCCAGACCTTCAACCATTTCGTGTATTGGGATTGGGTAGAGGAAGTGGACGCAACAGCCCCTCGACACCTTTCACTACACATGAGGTGATATGCCAATCGGACCGAAAAAACCCCCATTTCTTGTATAGTTCTAGGCTAAAAAATCATGACCATCCCAATCCGACAGAGGGATACGAAGAATATTGATCACATCACATTCATAAAACAGCAGTTGAAGCTTCTCTTCATCCCATCGCTTTTCATCTGGCAAGAGCAGATCACAAACCCTCGTAGCATCTGATTGCACTTTCCTTCCCAGCAGGCTCCCACGTCTGTCTGTAGGGATCCATCTATCTGTCATGATCTTGATCTATTCACCGTTACCAACTCGCCATATAAGTCCTTTTCGCAGCAACTCCCTCCCATGCAAAATACTTCTCCATGTGTATGACGCTCGGCGTGGACAGGAGGCCTCCATAAAATTCCCATTCCTAAAATACCTCGCTTTTAACACCTGTGCACAATGCGAGTCCGGCACCATAACCAACCTCCATCTTTGTTCCACCAATAAAGCTTGATTAAACACCTGAAGGTCCCCTGAAGCTTATACCTCCTTCTCTCTTTGGAAGGCACAACCTATTCCACACTATCCAATGTGTTTTCCTCTTTTCATTAGCCGCACCCCACCAAAAAATAGATGTAATACTTGTTAATTGTCGGAACAATTTCTTCGAAAATTGAAAGACACTTTTTGTATATGTTGGTACCGTTTGCAGCACCGACTTGATAAGAACCTCTTTTCTAACCTTTGATAAGAATTGACCCTTCCAGGAGCCAACCTTTCCCCATGCACTTTCTCTGATATGTTTGAAAGCGCCCTCTTTGATCTACCCACTCGTGTGGGTAGACCTAAGTATTTTTCATTCAGCGCCTCCTCCTGAATGCCAATAATCTCCATCAACCGGTTTTTTATTATCTTCCGTGCAGCCCTTACCAAAGAAAATGGATGATTTCCATAGATTTACACGCTGCCCAGAGCTTGCTTCATACCTTTGTAGAATTGAGCACAACTCATGCATGTTCTCCGACGATGCTTCCACAAAGATCACACTATCATTCGCAAAAAATAGGTGGGCGATATGTGACCCAACGGGCCCAAAACGAACACCCCCTAATGGATTATGTTCTTTTGCACGTTTCAGTAGATAAGAGAAACCTTCGGCGCACAAAATGAATAGATATGGTGAGAGAGGATCCCCCTAGCGAATCCCTCTAGTCGGCGTAAAAATTTCTGAAGTTGCACCATTTAGCTTGATGGCAAAAGAAATTGTGCTCACATATCTCAAAATCATTGTAATCCAGCCTTCTGCAAAACCCCTGTCTCCGATGGTGAAGACCTCTCAAGGATAACCTTCACCGGAGGCAGTGAAGAAGTGTTTAGATCCATCATGGATTTTTCATCAGATTGCTCCGGATTGGTATCTTGATAATACATGTTGTCAGAAGCTATGGGGGTAGATCCCAACTTGTTGTGAATTAGACATTCACGATTGTCTTAGCAGCCGAGTGGTTCGAACTCGATGCTGTAATTTTGTGCATTGATCCATAAAGCGACTTACCTTATCGCTTGAATCGTCACCGGAAAGTTTTTCGTCGAAATTCACTTGATTGATCACTGGCTCGCCGAGAAGAGGAGTAAGCTGTTGTAGAACCGCTCATCTAAAAATCCAGCTCTCGACAAGACTTGAGCGAAGCTGACGGCATATTTTGCGTAGACCCTTCAATGCCTATTGTCATGATCCCCACGGACGACGTCAGTTGTCGACGATTGGTGAACCATCGATCTTATGAATTTATAGGATGAAGAGGGGATACTTCGAGTAGACGAATCACAGAAGAACATAGAGTTTTATACATGTTCGAACCTTCTTGAGAATAATAACTTTACATCATATTGATCTTGTATTGATTTGAGTCTGTTACAATATGGCATGTGGTTAGTCTAGATGGATCTAAACCTAGTCAGTAACTTTTATGCTCGGCTTCAGACGTCTTCTGACTTGTAATCGCTTGTTCAACTTGTACGACTTCTAATGGCTTATCCTCTGCAAGAGCCTCAAGCTCCGTATATATAGAAGGGACATTGTACGTTCTTTGAGTTTTTCTTTCCGTTCTTGAAGATAAACTTACATATTTACGGAATACCTTGAGTACTTACAGGTAATTTTCTTTTATCTAGAGATTTCCTTCTCGGAGATAGAGATAGAGATATAACTCGAAAATTACGAGAAACTCTAATGTGTCCCGGTAGTTATACAGTAGTCATCGTGAATCTAATTGCAGCCCAGCTTTCCTTCTACTTATTATCCTTATACAATTTCACGTACATATTCAAATAGCAAATACGGATCAAACAAACCGCATCAAGACAATACTGCTTCTCTGTAGTCCGACGATGATCTGATAATTTTGTTCCTCCGGCAGATAGAAAAAGCATTAAACGTAACCGACCTGATCGATCCCACCCAGAACCCTTCATCTTTAGTTGCCGGCCCCCATTTCTCCGATACGCAACAGCTTGATTTTATTTGCACTGGCGACTCCCGAATCACGTGGTGGTGCACGCTCGCGGAACAAATAAACGCGGACGAAACTACCGTCCCTTCCCGAACCAAGCCAAATCCAGCTTCAAGCTAACCGCACGCACAGGCCAACCAAACGAGAGCCCGCCCGGCGCCCGCGAAGGAAGGAGAAGATCGAAGGCCTCCTGGATGAGAGAAACAAAAGGAACAAGAGAAGTGTGATGGGTTAACTTACCCCCAGGCGCAGCGGGCCGGGCGGCGGATTCTCCCCCATCATCCCGCGTTCCGAATCCGCCGGGGGCGACCAGGAGGAGGCGGTGATTCGCGGCGAACCCTCGCGGCGACTCCTCGCGGCGAACCCTCGCGGATGGCTCGCTCGCTTGGCAGCGGACGGAGGAGTGGGGAACGGAGACTCGGAGAGGGGAGGGGGGCTCTTTTTATCCTGCGTGGCACGGCCGCTTTTCCACGTGGACGCAGCGCCACAGCGCCGCCGCGTGCCAGATAATAATACCTAATGGACGGTTGGCTGGTGCGCCTGGGGGGACTGGGATCCTCTGCGCCAGCGCTGCTGTGTGCTCCAGTAAGGGTGGAGGGGATATTTCTCATCTCCGGGCCAGCGTTGCTGTGAGAGAGCAAATAATGCCTGAAAAGTGTGCTAGCCTGGAGGCTGTTTGGAGCCTGCATAGGTGTGCTCTTTTCCCAGATGAGATGGTTCAACGAATTAAGGTCGAGAGGAAAGCTCTTCAATTACGTGCCATCTTTGTTGTGCACTAGCCGAAAGCGTAAGGTAACGCTGCATGCCGCTCAAGTTGGGAGAAAAATTTTATACGATCGGATCTCTCACAAGACCTTTTCTCTATCCGACACGTGTCATGCACAGTGTATACAGAGGCTGGCGTACTTGCCGTGTCGCGCAGCTGGTGGAGGGAGAGAGAGTCTGGCAGGGATCTATCTCTATCGGGTCCTATAAAATTTTTCTCCCTCAAGTTACGCTCACATTGCCTATCTTATCTACATTTTGCCAGATGAAGAATTCTTTTTATCTACCTGATCCTGAAGTCATAAAAAGGATGTCAGTGCGTGTTTTGACTTTCAAGACAGCAAACACCACAGTAACTATCTTTTGCCTTCTTTTCTTTTGGAAAAAACAACAGTAACTAATTGTTGGAAAAGGCACATACAATAGACTACAAGATCTTCTCGGTTTTCCGATTGTTTTTTTCAAATGACCGACTGTTATTGTCCTTCTATATAAAATTTCTCAAGTGACCGATGATTTTTTAGTCTAATTTGAACATTGTTTCCAAGAGTGAAAACAAATTAGCAACAAAATATTACCGACCAATAATTTCCAACAAAAGATCATCATCGCCATTTAATGAACAACGCTCAGTAGCTAAATGTATTTTAAAAAATCTTGGCCATTTAAGAAAATTTCTAAATAAGGATAATAATCATCGGTCATTAGTAAAAAGACAATCGGGAAATCTTGAAAATCTTATAGTGACATATAATTTGTGCAAAAACTGCATATATGCCATTCGAGAATACGCTGCAAGTGGAAACAAACCCTCTGAATTTCTATCTTTATTTAGACCTTGGACATACACGTGCATATATTCCAACCTTAAACTAGGGTAATGAGAATTTTTATTTTCTCCTCTTGCCCTAAACTAGGCAAGGGAGATATTTTTCTTTTTGTTGCCCTGATCCCAAAGGTTTCCACAAATGATCATTGCGGGCTATTGAAGCTTAGTTTCCAGATTAGGCATACAGATGGAAGCCCAAGAGAAAAGAACTTTATTAAGCACACCTCCCATAGTTCACCATAAAATCGTTGTTTCTCTATGTCAAAGAGTGTGAATATACTAACAACGATGTTAATGGAAGGGGTTGAGTTCCCAAAGAAGGATTCACTGTCATCGGGCTTAGAGGAAGAGTCTTGGAAAGGTGACGGCGAGTTAGCACACGGGAGCAGCCGGTGGCGGTAGGGACACACCAGAGACGGATGTAGGGTGGCGGTACAAGGCGATCACCATGAGAGAGAACACATGAGAGAAGAGATAGTCGGAGGTTGAAGACGATGTTTCATATGTTGGATGATGATCTGATGGCCCTGAGATGTTGACTTAGAGGAGCTTTGTTTTCAGGCACTAAAAATTAGCATCTCCCTTGTTTAGATGTCAACACAGTTGCTAAAGTTTGAAGACATATTTTTTACATATACATGCACTAGTTCGGTTGAGCCAGTATATATGAGGTGGTGTGAGTGTGATATATACAGGTTGTGTGCATCTTATTGTACTCTCTTAGAAGGAAAAGCTAGGTCCTTAAAAAAAAACTAGGTCAGGCCAAGGACATGCATCCCAAGATTTTCAGTAAAGAGTTTTTACTTGACTCACAAATTGTTAAAAAAGATCATACTAATTTTTTGACTTTTTTAAGCCATTTTTTATTTTTTTTGACTTTCGAGACAAAATATTTTATAGTAATTAATTGCTAAACAACATAACATCAGCTCGTCGACGAGGACGTGTTCTTTCAAAAAAAAAAAAAAAACATAACATCAGCACTGGGTACGTGCGGTTTCCATAGAAATCTAGATTGCATCACTGATAACATCCTGCATTGCACAAGCGGCGCAAGGCGTTACTTGCTGCTTTCAGATATTGCCATTTAGCATGCTCTTGCTTTTGCTGACTTGGTACACGAAAATCCCTTATCCTATACCAGGATACGGGGAGGAGACGATACATTTTTCGCTTTTGAACAAGTCGTGCGTAGCTCATGAGGAAAATGTGTGCAAGAAAACGAGACATTTTTCGCTTTTGAACAAGTCGTGCGTAGCTCATAGGGGAAATGTGTGCAAGAAAACGAGACATTTTTCGCTTTTGAACAAGTCGTGCATAGCTCATGGGGAAATGTGTGCAAGAAATAAGGAATGTCCTAATCAAATTCTTCATGTCGCTCTTTGTTTTCAAGTTTTGTGATGGTTAATGGAAGTGATTGTATTTTCTACATATCAGAATCAAATATTAGATTTATTTCATGTGTCTCATTAAAATAGAATTTTCTTTTAGTAGTAGACGACGAACATATTAACAGCGATGCATTTATGATAACTTCAGCAATCTTCAATCTCCACATTTCCAGTTGGTTTCCACTAGCTGCTGTGTGAGTGCATACATACATCTATATCTTATACTGGTGTTTAAAATTTTTTTGTCTACGTATCCATTATATACCTTTCTCTTGATGTGCAAGATCTCAAGAAGGAAGAAACTAGCGCTCAGAGACGGGACGCCTGGATCACCGTTGGATCGTGGATGGTTGTGCACGTATACTTCTCACGCCGTTGGATCAACTAGACAGAGTGGCGCGTGTTGCTGCGCCTGTATTGAATTTATGTTTTGGAGGTATGACAATAGCAAAAAATATAGTTTAAAAAGGAAAGTACATAGTAGTTGTATATGGTAGGGTGGTACATAGGAGTTGGTCTCTGGTAGTAGTAGTATTATCTGTACAGCAAGATACTATATTTATACATTGAGAGGTTGGAGATATATGTAAGGTAGGCATTAGGTAAACAGCTGGTGCTCATATTTAGCGGCAACACTTAAGATCTGAAAGAAAATGAAAGAGTGCAGTAGTCAAGTTTTTTTTTTTAATTTGGATGAACCTGAAAAGGAAATGCATGTGTATGTTCATTGGTGAAGGCCTTACCGCATTAGAAGTTTAGTTGGTAATAGTTTAGTCTTTGAAGAGCAGTTTTCTTGTAGCATGTCTTTTACTGCAAAGTATATTGAGTTTGAGTAAATAAGCCTTTTTACATGGATTAGAAATACTGAGCGTGAAATCGTAGCGGGAAAGAATTTTAACTTGATTATGTTTTTTGGATCAAATGAATCTGGGTCTTATTTAGTGAGGTGTCGTTTAGACGATTCTTTCACATCCGTAGCTAAAGCCTGTATGGTACAAAGAATTGTTGGTTTGTTATGTTCTGTTTTTCCTCCTTTTTGGTAATGCTGTTGAAATAAGTACATGGTAATACTCACGGTGTGTTCTGCTGGCGTTGTTTCAGCTGCAGATAATAGACTTTCTATTTCTTTTTTTTTTTTTGTTCCTGCAATTATTTGCACTCCCTGTCATATCTATCCTATGGACATATTATGATATGGAAATAGGAAATTTGTTTACCTTCAAAATATTAGCTGGTGTTGAGCTGCGTGCTTGAGCCAAGGTAGTTCCTGTGTAATCATAAGTATGGTAAGTCAGTATGTAGATATACAACGGTTCTTTTTTTTTAATTTAGTAATGTATATATATTCGTGAAGTATGAAGAGAAAGGAGATGTAACTAATATATGAAGCATTATATAACCAATTATTCCTCATTATTGTAAATAGTTTGTAAAATCTCAGTGATCAAGATGAATAAATAGCGACAGCAGTTATAGGAATTAAAGCAATAAATATAAGCTGAATGACAGTAAGGTATTCCCTAAACACTGGAAAATGAAATAATACTGAACTGTAGGAGTTGAGAAATAACATTAAGATTATATTTTAGTGTTGTTTCTTTGGCGTGAAGTATAAGGTTGCAACAGTAATAGCTGTGATAGCTTATTTAAAGGGACTATAAAGATTTTACTCACCAGCAGATCTATGCAATTAAGCTAAAATATTGAAACTCCTTGCGTGTAGATAAGCTACCTTTTGAAACACTATACTGATTTATACTTACTTGTGTCACTGTCATCATTCATCAAGGTTGTTTGCTTAAGTTGGAGATGCAAGTTTGTACAATGGAAGAAAGTAATTGTGGAAATAACCCTAGCTTGCTTCCTTTGGAAGGAACAAACGAATTTCCTCTATTCTTAGAGAAGTATCTCAGTAAAAAGATATATATGTAAAAAAGATAACATCACGGCTGCACAATTGTACAGCTGCAGTCAAAATTATGTTTGTGTATTTTAGCAAGAAAATTTGCCACTCTTCAGATTTTAGACCAGCAATGTACCTTGGCTATGGACAATGATCAGCACATTTATCATCTAAAAAAAAGAACCACCATTATAGCTGCAATCAAGATAGCAGGAGAGAAAATAGGCTACATGTTATTGTTTAGTCTAACAGAGATTATCATATCAGATTTCTAAGGTATTCACTATCTCCTCCAAAGATTGGTTTGTCACAGTTGTAGCCATTGCAAGAATACATTGAACATGAAGCTTTCGCTGAACTACATGTTATTGTTCAAGCTAACAGAGATTATTATATCGGATTTCTAAGGTATTCACTATCTCCTCCAAAGCTTGGTTTATCACAGTTGTAGCCATTGCAAGAATACATTGAACATGAAGCTTTCGCTGAAGTAGTGATGGACAGGGCCTTAGATACAAAGGTCTAAAATTATTGTTTGAAAAAGATCAAGTAATTTTTACATCTGTGTATTGTCTATTTAATGAAACTGTTATACCAATTTGCAAGTCCTGATGCCCCGGTGGAAAACATAGCTGATATAAAGATGGAAAGGCAAGTTAGCACTTTGTTGCTGCAAGTTTTCAATGAACAGTCGAAGAAAAATGGGTGAGGAAGAGGAGGCAGACCTGTATCCGCACCGATGGGAAGTCGTAGCTGATGAAGAAGGCGATTGCATTGTGGGCTAAACTCAGCAGCAGTTCGGCAGAGGGAGGGGGGCGGGTGGTTGGCACCGGCGACCTGACGACTGAACTCAGTAGCAATTCGACAGGGGGGAGCGGGGCGGGTGCTTGGCACCGGCAACCTGACCTCTCAGGTAGCCGAAGAGGGCGATGCCGGCGCGTCGGGGAGGAGGGGGGGGGGCGAGGTGGGGCGATGAGGGACGAAGCCGATGTGGTTGCGCCGGTGAGGGATGGAGCCAGATCGGGGGAGCTCGAGGCGAAGGAATGGCGTACGGAGGGGAGAAGGCTGCGTACGGGGTGAGGATGCGGCAGGAGCTGCAGATGCCGGAGGGAGCAAGAATGCGGCGGACGGGCAGGTGCGAGTTGAGAGGGAGGGGGGAGGGTGCGAGCTGAGAGGGAGGGCAGTGGGAGGGGGCAAGTGCTCAGCACCAGCGACCTGACCTCTCAGGTAGTCAGAGAGGGTGACGCCGGCGGGAGGGGAGGGGGGCGCGGCGGGGCGGGGCGCTGAGGGACGAACCGATGTGGCTTCGCCGGTGAGGAATGGAGGCGGATCGGTGGAGCTCGAGGAGGGGGCATGGAGTACAGAGCTTGGGGGGTGAGGATGCGGGAGAAGCTGCAGCTGGCGGATGGAGCAAGGATGCGATGGAGAAATGTGGACGAAGCAGACGCCGAGGATTTTTCGGCCAGCAGCTGGAGGGTTCTGGACGGGTGGTGTGCTAGATATTTTATGGACGCGTACCATGCGGCAACCAGCGACAAACGCCAGGGACTGGACCCACTTGCCAGGGAACGGCGCTACAGGAGCTACAGGGACGCGATGGCCTGGGCGTTCGGGAATTCTTCCACCGTTAGGATAGAAGTATTGATTAACCAATTATGCAAGAAGCCTTGTGTCACTCATTGTTCACACACAGACGAGCGGGCCCAGCTTGAAAACTGGCATCCAACTGGTCCCACCTTCGCCCCTGCTCTTGGAGAGTTCGGGAGGCGCCCGCCCCCGTCATCTCTTCCTTTCTCGCTTATCGCTCCCCACGTCGCTTCTAGCACCTTCCCCTAGGGTTAGGTCCCCGCGCAGCAACCCCTTCTCGGCTTCCAGAACCTTCCGTAAGGGCGCGCGATGTGGCACGAGGCGCGGCGGTCGGAGCGGAAGGTCCACGACCTCATGGACGCCGCCCGCCGCCGGGCGCAGCGCCGGGCAGCCTTCCTCGCCCGCCGCCGCGGCGACCCGCAACAGGCCCTCCAGGTCACCGGCGCGCGGTGCCGCGTCCACCGGGACGACGCGCTCTACCAGGCCACCGAGGACCAGCAGGGATTGTGCGTGCCCCGCCTCTGTCAACTTCTCTCTCCATCCTATGTGACGGTTATAGTGGAAGTGGAATGCTTGGTTTGGTCGAATTGGCTGGCCATCAGATGAATCGGAAGTGCAGCGTAACTGATGCAGATTGTGCTAGGCTAATATTGGCAACGGGGTCGACTGGTCGTCCTGTCTATGCTTCTGACAAGTGTTGGTAGTAATGGTAGCGGGGGATCGTTGGTGGTCCATTATCGGTTGGGGATTATTGAATTTGTTATGGGAATCGTGTCATTGTACCATTGTACGACACTCTAGGAATTGATTCATGCAATTTCCTTTCCAGTTTGAAGTAATTTGCTTGGTTGTGATTGTGCCCAATGCAATGATTCTTTTGCTAGAAATATACTCTTTTCACCGCCAAGGCAGCTAAACTTTTTCCTGTTGCATTCCTTTTATATAAACTAGTTTGATTACTGCCGTGGGGAATTTTGATTTCTATGATGCTGATTGAACTAAATTAATTCGATCATCCAGTATTGGTATTTAAGGTGTGTTCCTACTTGAATTTAGATTTTGTTCATTCAAAGTTTCAAATAAACTTGAATCTAGCAGCATCGATGCATATACTAGAAAGTGTCAAAGGATAGATTGATGATGCCAAAGGATAGTTTGTTGTCATCATTTGAGTGACACTACTCATTGACTGTACTGGCTTTCTTGCAGGATACCGTGGAATGGGAAACAAGATATTTTGATTGACAGGTAGTTTTTCCCGAGTTTTATAGACTGTTAAGAACAATAAAATTAATATCCTTTATCTTATCTTAATGAGCAGATTTGATGGTCGGGCACTTCTTGACTTCATCCGAGACTCTAGCTCTCGGCCTTTTCGAGTCCAAGAAAAGTCTGAAGAAGAGGAAGAGTTAGAGGAATTTGTTAATTTTGAACGTTATCGGGATTTGATTAAGCACCGTCGTAGAGGATGTCGGTACCGTTTTGGTTTCTCTGTTCTGTTGCTGTTGATGTAGGAATTTGATGTTTTGCTTCCATTTACATTACTTATGGGGGCTGCCCTGATGCACTTTTAAGGATGCTTTTAATTCCTAATGCTGAAACATTTACCAAGTTTCTTCTCCACAGTCTCTGACGAGGCGGGTTTGCAGCATGTTGTGCAAGAGTTGGAGGCAAAAGTTGTTCTTCCTTTTAGCTTTGAGAAGTATGCCTAATCTTAGTTTAATTTTCTGTATTTCCTCCTCTCATGTGACTTACATTTATGTACAGAATGATGCTGAGAAAGTTTAAGAAAATGAGAGGATTTATTCTGTGCTTTACCAAATGAAGATTGCACAAATCTGAGAATTTTTGAATCAGTAAATTACCTCAATCCCAAAATTTTGCGAGGTTATTTGTTTGTTATGTTGTGGATTTTACTTCTTAGGAAAACTACACTGACATTAGAGGATGATATAGTGCTTTATCCTTGAAAATTTCTGGTAGAGTAAAAGTTACACTTATAAGGTTCTTGTTGGAATATTTCCATCCCTCAGAGATTTAATCACATGAACACACGGGCATCCACCTATTGGCTGATTATTACCGAAATGAGTGCAACTATTTCAATTTTGCAGAATTCAGCTGCTACAAGTCTGAGAAAAAAATCACTATATGTCACCATATTGGTTTCATCTGTTTTTTCAATGACAATTCAGTTAAGAGTGTTGGAACTTGATAAAGATAAGCTTGAATATTTGTACATTTTTTATATGTTGTTGGCTGCTAGAAGACGCTCTGTGAAAGGAAGATATTTTCAGAGAATTAATTACTTTGGCCTGTTGGCACATTTCACTACAAATGAACGATAGCTTCTTGAACGATGTTTCTCCCAGCAGGCATAGATGGAAAGAGACTTCTACTTGCAGACTTAGAGTGGGTAAAAGTTAGACCTTCACCGCTCTTATAACCAGCCAGTTGAAATCTCTTCCATTTGTGCTTGTACATGATTAGACTGGAGTACTGGACCCTCCCTGAATTCCTGTTACCTCTGTACAATATCTTTTATGTCTTATTGCTTAATATATTTCAGTATGACACTCCCCTACTGTTTCCCCATTGAAAAAAAAAACTATTACTAGAAAGTGATTAGACTGGACTTCAAATATACTTTTATTTAGTTCTGAGGTGATCATTTGACCACCTGCTTGTTATTCTATGTTCATGCTTACCTGAAATTGAGATGATGATATGTTTAGTTTAAATTACAACAGTTGATTAACTTGACACTCATTTGTGCAGCATTAATGTGTATGTCATTGCCAACATCTGTTGTTCATGTGATAGTTCCTAGCAAGATTAGCTTGCATGTGGTTTAATACTTGACTGGGCTGGCTCAAATGTAGGTTTATGAGCAAAATAAGCTTAAGCTAGGGCCAAGAAACCGGTTGTTTCTGGTGTAACGTGATATAGTCTCTTATATGAGGAATCTGAAGTAGTGTGATGCTTGTGGGGGTTGCAATTTTGCATAGGCTAATGAGCTTCAGTTATCAAAAGAGTTGGAGGGGGGATGGGATGGAGAGAGATTTACCGAATAGTCTAGCTCATTTTGCAGTAGCAGCCGAAAAATTGAACCGGTAAGTAAGTATTTTGCATAGGCTAATGAGCTTCCAGACGTAAATCAGATTTTGGTTGCGAGGCACATAGTATTGTACATGAACCTGGCTCATGCCATGAACCTGGCTCATGCCTATTTTTACCATTTGGTATGATTGGTATTATTGCTGCTGGGAAAAGATACTCAGTTTATTCTTGTTTTTGGCAGACCTCAATCCTCACAGCCTCCTGCTAGCAAAGGTGCATATTCACAGGTTGGATACTCATATAATAAAGGGGATGGTAATGAGGAGTCTGAAGATCTAAACAGTGATGATGAAGATGAAGAGGAAGAAGATGATGAGGATGACAAGGACTTCAGTAGTGATGATAGCAGTGATGAGCGAATGGAAAGTATAGCCAAGGAATTTGGGGTAAAAAGATATAACTGGCTTGTTTACATGGACAAAAGAGCCAAAGAAGAGGAGAAGCGGCAAAAAGATATTATTAAAGGCGATCCTTCCATTGTTAGTACCTTAATATCTTAAAATGTTTTCTCTTGCATGCTTCTAGGAAGAACTAATACAGTAAAGTCATACAGAAAAAGTTGAGCCGTAGAGAAAGAAGGAAGGCTTCTCAAATTGAGAGGGAAAGAGAGCGGGAGGCAGCACGATCTGTTGGAAGGGTATCTTATCGTGATCCTTATAGGTAACATTTTCTATCATTCTTCTAACAAGGAAGAAAGTAACAAATTGAGATAATTTTACAACAAAGGTGAAAATTCCCCTAACACCTTGACATATATAATTATATATATAATAATATAGGGAACAAAGGAGAAGCCCATCATATGAAGCCTATTCTAGGGGCAGAAGGTGTGTTCCATGCTCATTAGACTTTTGTTTTAATAATTTTTTTGCTTTTCTTAACCTGGATAATTATTTCACGTTGACAGATCAAGGTCACAATCAAGATCTCGATCACCTTCCTATTCTAGACGTCATGGCCGTGGCACACATGCTGAAAGCAGTTATCGGAGCAAGCCAAAGCCTCCGAAGGTTGAATACATCACTGAATTTGGAGGTTCAGATGACACAAGTGAACCAAAAGTTGCAGGGATCTCTCCGCCTTCATCTCCAATACGAATTGACATACCTAACCGGTCGGGAAACTCGACTTTTAATATTTGCAAATATACATTGGCGGATCTTAATCCAATTCCAATATCTTGATTTCGAGCAGCAATGCATCGTGAACCCTCTGCTGGAGCTTATTGTCACTCTCCGGATACTCTAAAGCTGACTATGTCCGTTACTAGGATAGGTGAAGACATGGTCATGATATTGCTCTGGTGTAAAAATGAGTCGGTTGATAGATAGGCATGCATTTTATGAGTTATTATATATTTTACTGAGCAGGAAGAAGATTTTATCAGCTGTGGAATTCGTGACCTACTTTTCTCTGCTCCTGCAGGTCATCAGGCGGCCAAATTCTTGAGGCACTTCACAGTGATCCTGCATCTTCTTTGTCTGTGGAACAGGAAAAAAGTGCAAAAGCTTTGAAACCGCCTGTCAGGTTTGTCATCGCGATTACTTTATTATGAAGAGAGAGCAGCTGTTTGTGCACCCAGTTGCTTGCAATTGATATCCTGTGTTTGTCTAGAAGCCTTTACTCTATTTTTACGGGCATGATACACTGTCTTTAACTTGAGCATGTCTCTGGTACCAGAATATTAGCCTGTATTTTTCGTCATTACTAATATGTGTTTGGCACTAATTTGTGAATTATTTTCTGGTAACAGTACATCAGGACTAGCCAAACTGAGCAAGGGTGCTTCTGGGGGAACTGTTAAAACTCCCCAGACTGAAAAGAAAGAAACACCTCAAGAAAGACTTAAAAGGATAATGAGCAAACAGCTTAACAAGCAAAGTATTACTACATTCTACCTGTATTAATGATCTTGGACGACGCTAGTAGTTTCTCCTATGCACATAATAAGCTTTTGTTTGTCTCGACAGTTCGAAAGGACACAGCTGCTGAGATTGCTAAGAAACGGGAACAAGAGCGACAAAAGCAGGAAAAACTTGCAGAGGTGGGTCGATACAGGCGTCGTAGCAGCAGTAGAAGTCTTAGCCGTTCTCCGCCAAGGTACTTGAAACAATTTTCATTATTTCAATGCTGTTGTTTTTCTGCACGGGAGAATCATTCCAACTATGCAAATAATTGACTGTAATACAAGCCATTTCCTTTCCTAAGCTATGCAAATAATTGACTGTAATACAAGCCATTTCCTTTCCTAAGCTATGCAAGTGGTTGCTTCATTGATGTTTTTTTTTTGTCCAGAAACAAATTTTCATCTCAGAGGTTACTGTTCCTATGGTTCACAAGTTCTGGTTTTGATGAGAACACCTGATATTGACTAGTCCAAGGAACATCTGCTATGTGTGCTAAATATTATCATTTCCTATTGCAGAAGGCGAAGACATAGCAGAAGCCGTAGTAGGAGCAGAAGCCCAAGAAGGTACCATTCTCGCTCCGGTTCCCGGTCGCCCTCTCGCTCTCCAAGGTAATTATCAACGTTAGTTTAACTAAAGCCGATTCGAACATGCATGCTACTCGTTAGATAGCAGCTGAAAGAATGATGGCATCACAGGTACAGAAGCAGGTCAAGACACTGAAAATATCCCAACTCTGCTGATGAAGTACCGTCCTATGCAGCCTTACCATACCCTGTTATTTTGTGTAGTTCCCTTTTCTAATCTTATTGAGAGCTTATTGTATGAGTGTATTTGACGGTTGTGCTGTTATCAATTAAATAAACTGCAGTGCAGTTTCTTTTTTACGTAATCAATTAAAATGGTTGTATTATTGAGTTTGGGAACGCTTTATTCTTTGTTCTTGCTTTATTTCATATTCTGAGATTTACCTTTCCGAGTAACTAGCCTTTTACGAATCGGATACTAGAGCTTGAGTTTGAACAAAGTCCTTGCTGAAGTGAACTGAAAGCGGTCTCTTTTTCCTTGGAGGCGAACTGTTAGTGTTCTCTGTCGTGCATGAGCTAGTCATTAAGCGCTGAGACTTCAATAGCACAATGGCAGACGGGCCAACTCCTGTTTATGTGCTGGTCTGTTTCGTCTCTTGGCTGTTATGTCCGTCTTCAATTGAGCCTTGTTCCATCTCAGTCTGCGAAGACTGAGGAACTCAACTTTGCGCTGCAATTGGCCCAAAATGAATATTTGGGTCCTTGAACTCGCGATGTGTGCCATCTAGGTCTGAAATCTGGAAAATACCCCTTCGGCTACTGGTGAGGCTAAAGCTGATGTGAATGTTGACTAGACGCAAAACAATGAAGTGGCTCAACGATGCTCTCTTTGATGGGGATGGTGTTGCCCGTGTGTGGAGAGAGAGGATGACAAAGCATGTCTCGTCCGTAGCCGAAGGGTATTTTTGGGATTGTAGATCTAGATGATATATTTAACAAGTTTAAGGATCTAATCTGTATTTTGAGAGTTCGGAGACCTGAATCATATCCTCAGATAAGTTTAGATGTCGCTGATGCATTTTACTCTAAGCAATATATACATATCTATTAATCCTGTACTGAAGAATTACTTCGCCACGTTCTTTCTAACGCATTACTTGGTCATGAGTGGAGTACTATAATATATATGAACGGATGGGCACACGTTGAAGATATACTTAAAGCGTGTTTGGTTGGTTGCACTAGTGCCGGCCTGGCTCTGCTCGTGTAGGCCGATGGCAACTGCAGAGGCTACAGTGGAGTGTATTATGAGCCCTATACAGCCGTTGATTTGGAGATGTATGGATTGGATCAGTTGCTACAGTAACGATACAGTACACAGTGCTACAGTATGGACCGTGGTACAGTAGAAATAAACAGTAACAATCTCCATTAATAGACTCATATTACTGTACAAAACAGTAATCATCTGCATTAATCGGCATTAATGTAGAGGATCCGTGTCCTGTTTGGTTGCCTACGCGCGTGGGTTGGTCGGGTCCCGCTCCTGCAAAATCGTTGTGCTGGCCAGGCTCGCGGGAAATAGATTTTGATCATGTTTCTCGCAGGTCTAGCTTGTTCGGTGCAACTGGTGTGCATATATATATTTTTTATTTAACTTTCAATTTCATTGAGTGTTTAAAATTCTAAATGTTTTTATGAGAGCTCACTAGATATTTATTTTAATTGTTTTGATAAAAAAGCCTAGGCTAATATTTAATTAAAATTCTAAAAACCCTATTTTTTAACTTCTAGCAATTTTTGATATCTCAAATAAGTTTAAAAAATCAAGAAAAATTCACTAATATTCTTATAATGTGATGTAATAATTTATAAAAATATTTTCAACCCTACGTTATTTGGTGAAAAAGTAAATTCTTTTGTAATACAATATATACTCATACGGATAACCAAACACAATCTTTTCTCAACCAAGCTAAACACATATAACTAACCAAACAGATACATATCTTACCAACCTAGCTCAACTCAGTCTGACTCAACATATATGAGCCAGGCTGAGCATAGGAGCATAGGGGCAACCAAAGGGCCCTTAAGGACTGCTTGAAGACTTTTGGGCACAGGCTGAAGATATACTGAAGGACTGCTTGAAGACTTTTGAAATATCATGAAGATCTGACCTGGAACATCTGAATGAGTAACGCGATCGGAATATTAAATTGCCCGTCTGAAATCTACCGGACTCTTGCCAAATGCCAAAACTCACTTGTTCCAGAGCACTTGGCTTGTAGTGAGCTATATATATCTAATCGTTCTGAGCGAATCTTTGTTTGAATTGAAGCTACTCCAGTGCTGAACAATCAATCTTCAGTTGGGGAGCCAACGGTCTCCTGCCGTGGATGTCGATCGGCCGGGTCCTCCTCTGCTGGCTGCGGCCACTCGAGCCCTGTGGCTGTGGATGCCCCCCTCCCGGTCGTCTCCAGCCGGGGGTCGTCACACGTGCGCCAGGTCGAGCCATGTGGCGCGGCTCAACTTGCATGGTGGCACGTGCCTAGCTTCATCCAGACGCCCGCGCCATATGACAACGATGCGGACTGATGCCACTTTAATTAGGGAACTGGTGATGTTCTTGTTAGCTGGATTAGATAGTTTACGTTGTGTAGACATATATAGTTACTGTCAGATCTTGTTTTCTTTTTATTTTGGGAAGACTCCAAATCACCTCATCAACTTTGTTTTGATCTTCAAATTCCATCCTAAACTATGAAATTAGATATTTTTCAACTAAATTTTACAATAGCATTCACATAACACATAAACCGGCTTTCAAGGGTGGTTTTACCTACATTGAAGATTAGCATGGGCAGCTTTGGTCACGTGGGCTAATATGTCACTTAGGGTCTGTTTGTTTACTGCTTTTGTTTTTGATTTTTTCTGAAAAACTGTAATTTTAGCTTTTCTGAAAAAGCTATTTTTGGATTTTAGTTGTTAGTTTTATAATAAAATTTTAACTTCTTAGCACTCAACTTATCAAAAAGGCTATTGTCAGCTAACTTCTCAGCTTTTAATTCATTTTTTTAAAAGCAGACTTCTGATTTATCCAAAAAACACTTTTCAACTATCCTGTTTGTTTGACCATAAACTTTATAATACCATTCAAACAACATATAAACTAATTTTGATAGGTGGTTTTGTCTACGTGGCAGATTAGCATAGGCGGTTTTGGTCACATGAGCTGGCATGTCACTTATTCTTGTTTTATTCTCCTTTTTTGTCAATTAGTATTTGAAGTGATTGGTGACGTCCTAAGAGCAGGATGAATTAGGAAATTTAGAATCTATTTGGCTCTAAAAACTACACAAGATAAATCTATATCAATTTCTATCTAAATGTGTTTTAGATTTATCTAGTGAGTCTACTCTACCAATCAAAATATTTACAACCTATCTAAGAAGGTAAATTGTAAGAATGTAAATGATAAAACATAAATAAGGTAGAGAGATCAAATTTGGCATAAGAGATATTTATCTCGTGGTATTGATGACATTAATGTCACTCCTAATCCACATTAGAGCTTTATAAAAAATATACTCCTGATCGGCATCCGGTCACAACTCTTGAGCCATCAAGTCACAAAGACAAGGTCTCCACCCAGATAAGCCATTAAGCCAAGACAAGATCTCACCACTAGCCTCTCTTTAGGTCTCTTGCCGTCATGATCACTTCGATGCTTGAGTCACCAAGGCAAAAGTCTCCTCGTCCTCGTACACTCTTCTTAGCTTTTAGTTTATTTATTTTTTTCCAAAAATAGGCTTCTGGTTTCTCAAAAAATACTTTTTAACTATCTTGTTTGTTTGACCATAAACTTTACAATACTATTCAAATAATACGTAAACTTGTTTTGACAGGTGGTTTTGCTTACGTGGCAGATTAGCATGGGCAATTTTGGTCACATGGGCTGACATGTCACTTAATCTTGTTTTTGTTCTCCCTTTTTTTTTTGCCAATTAGTGTTGCTATGCATTAACTCAGTCATGTTGCTTCCCTATCCTCCGAAGAGAGAATGACAGGTTGGGCCAGGGTTTGCTCTGTCGGTGGATGGTGAGCTAGACCAAATTAACCATATCAGCATGCCCACGTGGCAAAATCACCTATGCATACTTGCCACGTAGGCAATACCGTCCTCCAAAACCGGTTATGGTATTATTTAAATTGTACAGTAAAGTTTAGTGTGAAAATATCTAGTTTCATACTTCCTCCAATTTTAAATACTTGAATACTTGACGTTTTGACCAAGATTCAATCAACTTTTTAAAATTTTTACTGTCAATAGCTTTCAAAATATAGTTATAATATCAATAAAAATATAATATTATGAAAGTATTTTTTTAAAGATAAATTTATGTCTAAAATCTAAAATTATACAACATATGTGATCGTATTTACCGAAATAGATAACATATCATTGTATTTATAATTTTAGCATCTTTGTCATCTCATTTACCGAAAACCGATTTTTGGTACACCGTACACCGAAAAAACGCAGGTACGATCATATTCAGCACATGAAGTGTCGAATATAGCATATTCGGCACCTCATATGTCAAAAATCAGGTATATTTGGCATATAAGATTTCGAATATGGGCTACAGTGTCGTTTGGCACATCGTGTGCCGAATATGGCATGTACTGGCTATGGGCACTTTGATACTGTCAGTTTATGGCAGAACCTCTACAAACCGTATTCGGCACCTACATCTGATTTTCGGCATATGAGGTACCGAATATAGGCTACAGTACTATATTCGGCACCTCATGTGCTGAATACATTTGATTTTTGATATATGAGGTGCCGAATATGGTAGGACCCGTGTTTTTTTAGCGTACAGTGTACCAAAAGTCAATTTTCGATAAATAAGTTGCCGAATACGGATACTAAAATTATAAACACGATGATTTATTATCTATTTCGATAAATAGGATCGTGTATGTTGTCTAATTTTGAATTTTAGCCCAAATTTACACGTATGATTTTTATATTTTTAAACTAAATATTTTAAAAATTATTGATGATTAAAATTTTAAAAGTTTGACCGGATTTAATCAAATCGTTAAGTATTTAAAATAAAAGGGAGTAGTTTATAATGAAATTTGAAGATTGAAACAAAGTTCAAAAGGTGATTTGGAGTTAACTTTACTTTTTACCATACCATGACGATGCAATTAACTTGTGGCAACATTTGCGAGCTAGCTGTTTTCTTTACGTACGGGCCAGCTAAATTAATTTGCAACACCGTTTCTACTAATCACTTCCATTTCGATTTGGGAGTTCGCGTCGGTGCTTTCATCCATGGGCTAGCAACTCGAACCTTTCAAATCAAAGCGTCTCACGGCGAAAACTACAAGACGTTTCATGTCCTTTCCATCGCAACCGCACCTTTTTGTTGGCGTGCTTAAGACGCTTTTTGGACTCCGGCTCTTCAAACTAAAAAGGACACATGAGTCGTACGATTTGGACTCGGAAAACATCAAGGGCTTGTTCATTACTTTAGTTTTATTTGCAGCCTGAAAAAAGAATATAAAGTAATATGCTGAATATTTTCTTTGCTTCATCAGTAAATATTATGGCTGAGAGAAACAACAGTACAGCACGACACGTACAATGGAATGTTGCCACAACATTTGATCTACTTGTGGAACCTAGCCCCAAATATATTTGGCACATATAAGTCTTGGCTAGGAACCAAATAAACCATTCAGGTCCTACTTATCCCGTCGTTTTTAGTCGGAGCATTTGTTTAGTCCTTTCTTTCTTTTTTTCTCTTTCAACAATTTCCAAGATACTCCTTTGATCACAAATTTTCATTTGTGTTAACTAATATATAAAGATAGTAAACTTTATAATATTACGAAAGTACTTTTGAAAAAAAAAACTCAAATGCTGTGGCCCAGCCGTCCGATCCATCCGACAGTTGACTAGGCCGGCCTATTTGTGTTAATTTTTGTGTCCTCACATCTTTAATATTTTAGATATTCAAATTTAATTTTTAGATGTTATAGAAATTTATTGTCATAGTTATTCTCGTATGTTGCATCTCAAAATCTCTTTCGTACAGATCTGGATCTGAAAAAATTATCTATTTGAGTTAATTCTCATATTTTCGCATATTCGATATTTTAGATGTTTAAATTTGATATTTCAGACGTTATGAAAATTTGTTGCTATAGTTATTTTCTTATGTTGCATCCCGAAATCTTTTGCGTACATATCCGGACCCGAAAAAATTATCCATTTGAGTTCTAATTTATACAGACTATTTTCAACAGACGGTTAAAAAAATATCTCACACGGGGTTTTCGAACTATCTGTACAAATAATTTTCCTACTAGTAGATTATTTTCACTACCGGTTTTTTTTAATAGAATTTGTAGAACCAACAGTAATACACATACACATCCGATAATGATAGTGAGGTAAGGAAGAGTGTTTTTAGTAGTGTCTCTATGTCATTCCCCTTCTTTCTTTTCATTATCCATCCCTCTTTCTTATTCTATTTCTTCTAGTCCGATCGTATTCGGACCACTAATGCTCCACGGATCGCCCTCTTAATAATTAATTCGAATCTCGCTCGTTGGGAGCTGTAACCGTTGATCTCAAGAGGAGTGGTCCCGGCCGGCACACGAACGTATAGGTTGAAACTCACTGGCTCCTGATCCTTTTGCTACTTCATCACTTGCAGAGTTACTGATGATCTCCTGCGAAATCTCCGAACGTGCACAGTAGTTTTGTTTTTTTAACTGTGTTACGTGCAACTTTTTTTCTAACTATAGCGGTTTATATATATATATATATATATATATATATATATATATATTTGTTCACCTGAGATTGGATAGAGTTGGTGCGAGCATTTCTGAGAAGGCAATTGTCAGTGCCGACGATCAGACTACCAAGAAAGTGTGGACCCTGGCAGCCTTGGACTTTGAACAAGCAGCAGCATCCGGCGAAGCAAACAGCAGGGCGCTGACAAAGGTTTCACGGAGTTCCAAGGAATCGCGGACGTCAATGCAGCCATTATAGCTGCAGCGATGAGCCCATGGGTAACTAAAGCCCATCGTATAGTACCCCCTCACCTCACTAACGGATACCGCGCTCGGGCGAGTCGATCGGAAGACGCATTTTGTTTTCTACGAGTACTCATCAGCAGGTAGGAGGAGGAGGAGGAGGAGGAGCACCATTGCCGGCGCTGCTCCGTGCATGGTTGCGTTGCATTGCATTGCTGCCCTCACCTCAGCACCCTGGCCGGCCACCGACGACCAGACAAGCCTTGCACGTCTACTTGATCTAAAAAACAAACACAGAAACCTTGCACGTCTATGGACCACGAAGCATGCACGCAGATTAGCCTCGTGAAACGGTACTATAAGAAAACCAAAGCTTCATGTTATTACGCTCCCTTTGAAATGCACAACTAGGAAAATATGTAATAAAAAAACTAGTATATTCATACTTTTACGCTCCTATAAAATAGATAAATAGTGATAGATACAAACGATATCTACCATACATTTTATACATTAAACGATTCACAATCAAAATTGATCTCACATCTCCTTCATTTTCTTATAATATGGAATGTCACAATTAATTAACCGATTAACAATCAACCTACTCCCCACACATCATCCTTTATTGCAGCGTGCTCTTTTTCTCTTTTGTCACTCTATTTCTAAAACTTAAATCAAGATAAATGATCATCATATAATTAAAAGCCAAGTTGAATCAACGATGCGGCATTTTCTTCCTCTCTTTTAAAACTACGACAAGATCTCCAACGATTATGCTTCATTTCCTTCTCTCATTCTATTTTAAAATCCGATCACAATCTATGGTCCCTAATACTTCTTACATGGACCAACAGACAACAACCATAACTCCAATCACAGATGGGCATTGGCTACCTTCACTCATCGGCTCACACCCATCTTATCAATGTCGACTACATCTGTTGATGGATGACAATAATCTCCTCGACACCATCCATCTATGTGTCAAACGGCCACTGGATTCAATCATACCTCTTTTGTTATGCAATATTCTTTTACTTATTCAAATTGCTATATTTTAGATTAATTCTACATGTGTAAAATATATGTGTAGTTGCTAGTGAATACAAGTGCAAAACAAGAGACCGGGAAATTAAGGAAAGTTACTAAAATTGACGTTTCAACATGATGTAGGCCAAACACAAGAAACTGCCTGGACCCTCTTCAAATGACTTAGGAAAAGAGGCTGCAGTGGGTTATTTTCTCATGAAACCCTTTGGAGTTGTAGAAAAGATACAACGATATCACGAAACTTCCAAATGGTTGGATAGATCAAATAATCCTATTTGAGTTGTTTTCCTTCCAAAACTTGTATTAAATTCCATTCGATCGAGGGCCCTATCTTGCTTGATCTATGCTTAGATCAAGCTTGATACTCTCTCTCCCCAGAGGTTTAATTTTTCAAATGAGCTGTTTAAATGAAATGTGGCTGATTAGGTAGCAGTATAAAAATTTTAGCGAAGATTCGCCAAAAACAAAAAGAAAATAGCGAAGAGGAAAAACAACTAATCATCGCCTGAGGCTGAGTGGGCCCATGCTAAACGGCCAAACCCACCCCTCGCGCCGATCCAACCGGGACCCGCAGGTAAACCCCGTATAACACCCAAGCCTTCCGCAGCCAAATACTTCCCCTGCTCTGCCTGCACCGACTTCGCCGGCGACCCAATGGTCGACGTCGACCGCCGGCCGGCGCTCCCGCACGGCCTCCCGCGCCCGCCGTCCCACGCCGCCGGCCTCCGCCGTCTCTCCACCCGCGCCTCAGCACCCTCCACCCCGCGCACCTCGGCTACGCCGTCTCCCTCCGCCGCGGCTGGCCCCGCCCCCGCCCCGTCCGCCGTCTTGGCTCATCTAGCCGCAGCAGGAGTCTCCGTACTCCCTGGTATGTCAGCCTCCGAGCTCGCCTTCGCGGAGGCCGCGCTCGGTGGTATCCAGCTCCCGCCCGACCTCCGCGAGCTCCTCGTCCTCGGCGTGCCCTCGGGAGACGGCTTCCCGGACTACCGCTCCCCCGCCGGCCTCCGCCTCCTCCGATTCGCTGCCCAAGAAGTCCCCGCGGCTGTCGCCGCGATGCTTCCCCTCGTCCCCCGCCGACGGCTAGGACGGGCGCCGCCGCCGCCTCCTCCTCCTCTCGTCCCAGTGTACGGTCGGCATTACGTGCCGGCGATGCCTTGCCTCGCCGGTAACCCGGTGTTCCACGTCTCCGACTCTGGCATCGCGTTCGCGGGCGCCAACATCGCGGACTTTCTCCTCCGCGCCTTCGCTGCCGAGCCGCCCCCCGGCGCGCCGCTCCGGCGCCAGCTCTCCGCGCCGATCCCGCCGCCGGTGACACCATCCCCCGCGCCGCCGTCCACGGCCCGCCGGAGTCTGGACTCCGTCACCGGGAAGGCCCCGCGCTGGATCGAGTTCTGGACCGACGCCGCCGCCGCCGGCGACCGTTTCTTGGAAGTCCCCGCGGCCACGGGCACCAAGAACACCGCCACTGCCACCACGATGCCGGAGTGGCTGTGGTCAAGCCTCGAGCGGGCGGGCTCCGTGCTGATGCGTGGCGGGTGGCGCGACGGCGAGGTGAAGGAGATGACGGGAGCGGGTCCCAGCGGCGGCGAGGTGACCGCATTGGCGTTAACGGTGGACCGGTGCTGCGAGGAGCTGAGGCGGGGAGGTTGGGCCGCGGAGGAGGTGGTGGAGGTGCTCGGGGCGCTGCTAGGGCCGAGGAAGGCGCGGCGGGCGCTGCCGCCGGACGTGGCGGCGCGTGTGGGGAGGCTCGCCGAGGCCGTCTCGCGGGCGGTCGCGTCCCGTGGCCACGCGAAAGCGAAACCCCCGAGGCCATCTTGAGAAACAAAGCATCCCCCTGTTTTAGCTTAGAGCATCTCCATGTTTTAGGCTACTCATATTTAACTTTTTATTTCTTCTATTTAGAAACTTTTCATTCGGATTATATATCTTACTTCTCATCGCGTTCTAACCGATCCCTCATATTTGATTTCCTATATTCCACTCATAACTATTTTATTTATATCTTGTACTTTCACTCTCTGAGCTCCTCTCTCTCCAGAGTCTATCTCCCTGCTCTTCTCTTTCCTCGATATCAGCCTGAGCTCCTTTTCTCTCCCCACTCCTTCTCTCTCACTGACGCTGGCCCGAGCTCCCTCTCCCTGAGCTCCCTATTTCCACGTCTACACAGGGCGGACGGGCGGGCAGGTGCGGGGTGGCACGACGGCGTAGGAGAGGGTCGTGTGCGGGCACAACGGCGTAGAAGGGACCATGCGGCGGGCCTGTGCACGAGCGTGGCGACGCGGGAGAGGGTCAGCGGCGGGGCTGTGCGTGGATAGGGATTTGGCTACGACCCATTACATGTAGGAGGTGAGGGAGGAGATTTAGAGCTCCTCAAAGAAAAGGGTTGGATGGGAGTCGGTTAAAAACCAATTTTCATCGTTTTTTTTTCTTAAATATAAGATAGGGGTGGAAAGAGGAATCCGTTGGAATTGGAAACATGGTTCGTTAATGCTCCTCGCATCATTTCCATGTTAATGAGCTACTACGTGTAGAGTAACTTTGGGCAGTTGAAACAACACTGGAGTATATGAAACCAGCATGCATGCACTCGTCAATGATACGACAAAACAAAATGCTTGCAAATGGTGCGTGTAGAAACAGAGAAAATTTTGCAAGAAACAGAGGATAGAGTAATTCTATCAAAACAAGGAATTTTCCATTGTTACAAGTGCAAAAACAGCATGCACTCGTCAACCGTACTTCCTGCAGCATCCAGTTTGATCTAGTACGTCACTTTCCAACTCCTTAACAAAAGGTGAAGGATAGAGTCATTCTATCGAAACCATCGGAATGGATGGCTAATTGTCATTCCAATGAATATCAGGAGCAAAATCATGTTAATGTGATGAGTCACTAATGATGTAGGGAACTCGGTTTTGAGGATTTGGCATGTACTGAAAATGATGCAACTGTACCCTCAGGCCTCAGTTTTTTTACTAAAACGAACACTTGAATCTCCCGACAAAAACATCACTGAACTTTGCACCTGGTTTCCAAGCCCAGCGGTGTCGGGACGACGACAACATTTCAATATATCTAGCAAGCAAAACAAACATCTCCTACCACACTTGTTGCGGTGCCAGCTGAAAGCGTACATGGGTTGCTGCAAGGAGGTCCCTTCCGTCCTTTGGCCAAAAAAAAAAAAAAAAAAATCCATTATGATCAACTGATGAACATGCCCTTATCCTGAACGTGATGTATATTTATACTATGTTCCTGCATGTGGCACAGTGAGACCTAATTTCTTTTCCCCTATCTTGGATCCTCATACACAGCAACAGGCCACCTCAGTTGCTCAACTCTGCTACTCCTATATGGCTGGTATAATGGATTGCAAGCGATTCTAGTGGCTATAATCAGGCTTTTTCCAGTATCAAATGTGCAAAACGGAAATGAAACGATGCGAAATATGCAAATCGGCATATACTATAGTTTGAGAAGTTCAAGTCTAGGATCAAGAACTTGCTAGAATCGGCCATCTAGAGAGCATAATCAATTTGCTAGTCCTAGAGCTGCATCTAAAGTCTGGATGCCAGGAGCCTAGCCGAAAATGTACTCCACAGAGAGGAGGAATAAAACACAAGAAAGAGGCTAAACATAAAAAACAATGCTTACCTAATAAAGTATTTCGTATGTATCAATACGCATGGCTATTTTTAGAGTAAAAACCGGATACAATTTAACGATACAACATGTCTTTGAAGCGAACCAAGCAAAAACAAATCATTTGGAACATCAACTTTGTTTAGAAATAAGAGTTATCTGTTTGTTTGAAATATCGCTACTGAATATGATGAGAGCTGCCATGTTGTCTGGCAATTGCATCGGTTACAAGTATCTCACTTGTTTCAGGATGCCTCATACTTCAGAGCATAGAAGAGTTTTCCAGTTGCAAGTAGTGTCTTCTCATTTCAGCACAGGGATGGATGGAGTTATCTCTGGCATGACTCTGAACACTTTAACTTTTATGTTGTTCTCTTGGATGAGCTCGAATGCGCATATGTCGTGGTTCTCTATATTGTTGCCCACAGCAAATGCGCCCCATCCACCACACAAGGCACCAAGGGACTTCTCCTTGAGGAAACATAGTTAACCTCCCATGGCTTTTCCTTTGGATCCCAGTGTCACTTTTGCGTCGACCTTTGGAAGATGCCTTCTCACAAATTCACTTGGGAGATCCTATGACACAAGGAAGTAAGTTCGGGAAGCAACGAAAGTTAAGATAGCATGCAAATATATTAATAAACAAGAATGATGCCATTATATAACAATGAAGTGACTAATGTACTTCCTCTATTTTTTTTGACACTAATAACCTTTTGCGTCTTCAAGATCTAACTTCGATGACTACCTTTTATAGTTTTATTTTTAATATGCACTAGTAAAACATCACTTTTATAAAGTATTTCTAAATAATGCAATTTTTATATGGCCAATCTTGATATTTTTCAATATGTCAATGGTCAAACTTTTGAAATTTTAGCTACATGACTTGTAGGGCGTCAAATAAAAAAGGACCGAGGGGGAGTAAATTACATGAACATATTAATACGATGAGAAATCAGTAAGTCAATAATGTAACTAATTAGTTGGTCCATCAGTCTAGGAAACACAAAATGAAAATTAAATTTTTTTAGTAGAACCATTACTAAGGAAAAACATTACCACAAAAATTGACTGATAAACATGAGACTCCTTCATTGTGTGCAGAGTGAAAGGATTATTAGAGTGAAACCTAATAGCCCTTTCAAGAGTATTATTCTTCTTGTCCTTTTCAGTTATCACCCCTCTTTGCGATATTAATACTGGTGTTTTACGAACCGTTACTATAGCTGAAAAGTGCAATAACGTTGAATTATCGACAAACATAATTCAGTGCAAAAGAAGAGCATCTCTACTCTCAAAACAATCAATTGCATATTTTCTTATCCAAAAATCATAAAAAATACATTTGGTCAAACAATGTAGGGAAGAAAATAGTCACCTTTACCATGTAGAGTCGCAATCTTCATCTTGCTAATTGTATTGGCTTGTGGCTTTATAGACTTGCCACATCTAAAAATGATATATACTATCTACCTTTGTCTAGAGCTTAGAATGGGAACTCTTCTAACAATTAATTGCTTTCAATAACTAAGAAAGAACTACTTGAGTTTTTTCCATGGTTGCAAATCAAGAAGATACATACTAAATAACACATGAAAATAATTGAGGGAGGCATTTATGATAGGATCAATTTCATGCTGTCACTCAAGAAACATAAAAACAAATGCATCCTAGACATAAACTTCTCTAATTAATATGGTTATGTAACAGATTCATTGTTGCAATAAGTCAAAATAATTAGATTAAGTAAGAAAATGATATTGGTTTTGAAAACTCCACGGGATCAACTTGTTGTACTTGATGTAATAAATTCAAAATATAAGGGATATTTTACCTTTCATGCTATTAAGTCTGCATGACATTGCTTCCTTAGAAGTACAAAATAAATATCTAGACCATCTTTCTTTAGCCTTTTGCGTGGATCTAGAGAAGTGATTTAGTAGAGAACCATTTTTTAGGATATCAACTAGTTTTCTAGTCCTTTCCCTAAGCTGGGGGAGAACTGGCGTACCTAATGCGTCGGCTGGATCATCTTCCTTTTATAATGGTGCAAAGCATCTGCTCCATCTATGCCCTCATATTGTTTCCTTTGAAATATTTGTTGCATAAATGCTCATGGACCTTTCATCATCTTGTAAAGAACCATTTGCATTGTTTCCCTCATTATCCCCTTCATAATATTCTGAAGTGTCAGTTACATCTAGGTCCATTACTGTTGCTTCCGTGGGAGTAGGAAATGAATCTCTAGACCATCTGCTCATTGCCTTTTGCAAGGATCTAGAGAACTTTTTAAGCAGCGAACCACTTTTTAGGATATGAGCTAGCTCTCTAGCCCTTTCTTTTTGTCGGGGAAGAACTGTTGTATCTAATGCCACGGTTGACTCAATGCTCATATCTACTCTTTTATCATGGTGTGAAGCGCTGACACCATCAAGACTCAATGCTCATATCTACTCTTTTATCATGGTGTGAAGCGTCAACACCATCAATACCATCATCTTGTTCGATATCCTTTGAAGTGTTTGCCGCATCAATGCCCTTGGAACTCCCATCATCTTGTAAAGAACTTTTTGTATTGTTTCCCTTATTACCCCCTTCATAATATTCTGAAGTGTCATCTGCATCAGTGCCAATTACTACTGCTTCAACAGAAATACAAAATGAACCTCTATACCATCTTTCAACCTTTTGAGTGGATCTAGAGAACTTCTTCAGTAGAGGACCATTTTTTATGATATTGGCTAGTTCTCTAGTCCTTTCCCTTAGTCGTGGGAGAATCGACGTATCTAACACGTCAATTGTATCAATGCTTGTATCCTCTCTTTTATCATGTTGTAAAGCATCTGCTCCACCAACACCCTCATATTGTTCGATGTTCTTTGAATTGTTTGTTGCATCAATGCCCATGGGCCTTTCATCATCTTGTAAAGAACCGGTTGCATTGCTTTCCTCAATATCCTCTACATATATAATATTGTGAAGTGTCATCTTCATCAATGCCCATTACTGTGTTATCACCTTCTATGATAACATCTTTGCATGGTCGGGCAAGAAAAGCTGATTTCTTCTCACAGGCTGTTGGATCGAACACCGTAACAGAGAACTGCGAGTGCCCGTCATAGTAAAATATTAATAAGTCAGCAGTCTCAATGTGATGATCAATGAATAATTCCTTCCATCCATGCACAAAGTATAGTCGATCAGAGGCATGAACCAACTTTGCTCTCCATTTATTCCTGCTCCGGCCTTTTAGGGAAATAACTCCTAGAGACTCACTCTCGAGGAATTTGTTGAATGCTAGTGGTATTTTCTACAAAAATCAAAGGACAAAAATGTCTCAATAGTGGAGAGTAAATATATAATACGATCTTATCCTAAAGCTGTAAAAAATGCTAAATGTGTTATTATGTGATAGCTGAAGTAGTTAGTTAACTATCCCTACATACATTATATTTTTCTACTTTTAATAGTCCTAGAGTATAATATAAAGCCCCTATTATAAGTTGCACTTTTTGTTTAGTTAGACCAAGTCCAAAACTAAGCATGAAGATCAAAGGCAAAAAATTGCATTGGTGTTTGTTTGAATGATAGTGGAAACATGCGTACTAAGACATCTTTAAACATCTAAACAAAGACATATATCTAAATAAAATTTAAGTTGTGTTGGAATAACCGAGGAATGTTCTTTCTAGATAATGCATGTGAATAGTGAACAATTATTTCATGATCTACATGGAACTAACTCCATGCGCATACAACATGAATACATTGTAGCATACTTCACAATTAATATATATTACTCAAGGATACCAGCCTCTAGATAATTCCATTTTTGTCTACTTTTAGTATCATATTCAAATTCTGAGGAAATGATTCAATAAACAATTTGTGAAGTCTACTTAACAAATAAAGCATTACATGAGTTCAGTAAATTGTAAAAATGCAAATAATTATCTATCTATTCTACTTATGATGTCAATTTTGTTTTCCTACTTTAAACTCTCTAAATTAATTAATCTCTCCCCTTTGAAATCAGAATAAATTTGTCCAAGAAAGTGTGACTTAATTATCAATTTTCTGTCTTGATGGAAATAACATACTCCTACAATGAACATTTCACACCTTTTCTCTTATTATATGGCTATTCACAAAGGCATATATTCACCTAAGATTGGAATATAGTCTGTTCAATGAAGGAACTAAATTGCCCAAGCATAGAAAAAATGTTTGTGCATCATCTCTATTAGACTTTCCCAAAGTAGTATACATGACCCAAAAGAATCATATCAATGTAAAACAAAACATTAAATTACAATACTTCATAAAAATTTAGAAAACATCTGAATGAAATAAAATTGCCAAAAAAGAAATGGTGGCTTAGGTGTGTTAGATGATGAATAAATCATTAGCACTCTGAACAATATAGCATAACAAATATAATGAATGAAGAAAAACATAACCAAAAACAATAAGATTTCATAGAAAAGATCTAGTAGTGCTATTGCAGGATAACAATTATTGCATCTCTAATGACCATCTATAATTTCAACTAATTTTTTTGGCAATAAGAAAGCAAAACAGGTATGCTATTAACATAAACAAGCCTACTAATTTTTCAGTGAACTGTTGGGGAAATATCACCAAAAAGAATTGAGGAAATCTCTCTTTTTCTTTCTTCATCTCATCATACTTCTTTTGCTTCTTCTCTTCCTCTTTCTTCTTATTTCTCTCTATCTGCTTCTCTTTTTCTTCCTTTCTCTTAATCTCTTGCTTCTTGCGCTTCTCTTCCTCTTTCTTCTTCTTTTGCTCCTCCTTCTCCCTCCCATCTTCTTTCTTCTTCTCCTCTTCCTTTTTCTTCTTTATCTTTGCCTCCTTCCTCTGCTTTTCCTCTTCTTCTTTGGTCTCCTCCTCCTCTTGCTTCTATGCTTCCCTCTTCTTTATCTTCTCCTCTTATTCTTTGTTACACTTCTTCTCCCCCTCCTTCACCATGATCTCCTTCAACCTATCCATACCAGGTTCTTTCTCCTTATGCTTCTCAGCTTCCTTCCCCTATACTTCCGCCTCCTTATGCTGAGTGTAAGCGGGCCAAGGGGAGTTGTGGTGGTGGGTGCGGAGCAGAGAGGACCAATAGTGCGTTCTGAGTGTAGGGTGGAGAGGGGCTGGGTAGGGGCTGTGTGAAGGACGGGAAGGGTGGTGGTGCAGGCTGCATGGAGGGTACAGTGGAGCGACGTCAGAGGTTCATGGGAGATGGGAGCTCGGGTGTGTGTTGAGCTTGCTAGGGTTGCCTCTTTTCTATGTGAGACCCGCTTGGGCCGCACCAAAATTTTTTGGCCCATGCTGTGAACCTAAAAGTCAATACTACTACTAAAAGACAAAATGTTGTTCATGTTTTTCAATAGATGATTTGATGTTAGCATAGCTGATAAACAATTTGCTACGTATTTTGTCCTTTTACCACCATATATGTGCCATTAAAGGTGGGTCATGGTGTAGTGTTCCTTCTCATACTTTTGCTTATGCATTCTAACATTCTTCAAATCTACCATTGCTTTTAAGGTGTCGCCTAGGTGACAAGGCAAGATTAGGGGATAAGACATCCCCTCCACTTTAGGTAAAGAGGAATAAGAGGTTGTGCCAAATTCCATGCATCGGATTTAGCTGCCACCGGATCCAGAGCTGTCACACGCAGTCACCGTCACATGGGTTGCCTCCGAATCAATCCCCATTTCAAGATGCTACTCTGGGATCCCAACTCTTTGAGGAGACGGAAGAAACATGAGCATCAAAGTGTGGGGGAGTAGGAAGAAGCATAGCAAGTTTGGGATGGGGAGTAAGCGAGGGATGTGGTGGCTGATATGTGAACGTGAAGAGGAGCGAGTAAGGGGATAGAGAGTAGGGTTTGTTGAGGGAGTTTTGGGTCTAGCATAAGTGGCTCATGAATAGGCACCCACCTATGGGTCTTTGTATTGGTGGGCTTCTGTTGGCCAGGTGGCATGCTAGTCATTTTTCTTTTCTTTTTCTCTTTTTTACCTCTACTTGTCAATCATGTCTTCTTTAATCATTTCTAGATTATGTTTGTATGGCGTCACCCAAAGTCACGTAGGCATCCACCATAAGATGCCTAAACGGTATGAAGAGGGATTGTTTCCACTCCTCGCTTTACCACCTTTATAACAATTATGGTGTCATGCAACTTTTAGCTTTTTACGATGGCTAGACATTTACTTTATTCACGGAGTTTCTCTGTTCAAAATCAATATTGTTATATCTAGGACAACATGTTTGCTAGAACAATATTGTAGGAATGTCAATCACCTGGAAAATTAGGATATCCTTATGCTCTTTGTATTGTTTATTTCTTTATCTGTTTTCACCTTGCCATTATTCCTTCATGGAAGGGGCTATCATCAAGAACATTAGTGGCAATCTATACTATTACAAAATTAAAATTTATCTGAATATTTATCACAAAAGTAAAAACACTCTATATATGTGAACTATTTGGCAAACAATTTATTAGTATCTTTGAGAGGCTTAAGCAAGAAGAGCAAAATTAAACATTTGTTTGGTGTAGATTAGATAAACTAGATAATAAACATATAGAGTACTTTTGAGGCTTGAAATTTATTACATCATGCTTGTCATAGTAATAATAAAACTCTCTCTCCTAGTAGACAAGAGTTACGGTTCTTCAGGAGGGAAATAAAAGAACACAAAAGTGCATTACCAATAACCTTATAAACTATTTTTGAGGTTTTTTCATAGGTTATTGGATTTGCACAGGGTAAATAAGTTCCTGTGTTGCAAGAAATATGTTCACATAAATTCTTTGGCAAATACGAAAGCTCTATTGCAATCAATCAGCTTGACATTTAGGTGAACCATGAGCATGAGAAAACAATCTTAACAATCTTTTTCCAGCTAGCTAAAGTCTCAACATATATGCCCCTATTAGATCTATACATGATTGAACAAGTAATAATATTTGTTAGATAATTCCATAGTGTTTGCAAAGGTGATTGCCCCTTGCATCCTATAGTGCAATAGGACGTACGTAGGAGTGAACATGTTCATCAGATTGATCCACAACATCAAACAAAATAAGTACATGTTGAAAATCATATACCTACGATGGATTGCTCAACAAAAATACGGAAAGAAGTAGAACTTCAGATGAAGATTTGGATTTGTTTGCTCACAACACAATACAAACCTGACTTAGGTCTTACCAACAAAATAAACAAATACCAATAAAAAAAATCAATTGATTGATACTCCAACTTACACCAATCTAGGATTAGGATAAGATGCAGAGGAAAGAAGTCAAGGTGCCTGTATGGAATAATGGTTGAACTGGTTGCCGGCTAGGGATCCATCAACCTTTCTTTTACTTTTACCTTATAAATATTTCAAAGTGCCACTTTGGATTTGGGATGTGATCAATGCAATTTGATAAGGGAGACACACTTGTTTATAAAAGGGATTAGTGTCTTAGAAAGGTAAGAGAGTATTCGTCAAGGAATTTCTTTTAATATAATTTGGTTCTATATAAATTATATAAATTAATATTTTTTTGGTATTTTATATGTGGTACTACCTCCGTTCTCTTTTAGATGCCATTTTAGCCTTTATCATGTAGAACAATATTGCAATAAACTCTTCCATCCATGACATGTTTACCTTCTTGATTTTTCACACATTCAATCAATGATACATAAGTAATCAATTCACCATACTCATTGAATTGAAATTCTACTTTTCAATAGCCTTTAATAGGGGCAATATAGTAAAACACCACCATGAAAACCTAAAATGACATATATTTGAGAACAAAAGTTCCTAAAATGATATATATTTGAGAACGGAGATAGTATCATATTTTCCTTTATTTATTAATTTAGCAATATTGTGAAATGGACTAATATATATATGTTCTCAGTGTTTACTTGTTCTCTAAACAAAATGTACTTATCATACTAACATTTAAATTTTGGAAAACTTAGAATTCATATTACAATTTTCTAGAATTTGCAGAACCCTTTTCAACTAGCAATGATTTTTTTTTTGCGGTTGACAAAAGAGGTTGTGGAAAATTAAAATACTAATTTCTTGAATACGTAATGCTTTAAAAAGTCTATATGAATTCTTGTGTAATACTTTTTTAGTTTCTTTGCTATATATTCAAACCAAATTCCAAATTATGTGAAAATGCAATATGTGAATCTAATTACACTTTCAAAATTGCTCTATTGAGCTAAATAATCAGGCCAATTTGAGCCTAAAAAACAAAGAAACACATGATAGCTACCAATGCTGCCAAAATAAAGAATTTACCATTTCATTTAGTTTATGGTTAATAAAATGTAAGCCAACTGGTAGCTACAGATTTATCAACATGTCAGGTTAGGATGACGCCCCAACTTACCCTTGTAATTTTAAGGTTTGGTCATCACCAAGACCTTTGGTTCCAAAACAAAGAATAGCAAGCATATGGGTGACCCAAACTTTCGCTTGTTGATAATGAACCTACACGTCATAGAGAAAGAAGGGGGAGAATTGCCTTATCAAAATTTGCTCATTATTTTTGCCACCCATATCTTTGCCAAAAAGTTAGCATAAATGTTGGTGGCCTATTGACGCCAGTTATTGTACCATTTTAGCATCAGATTCACTTAACATTTTATTGATTATTGTCGTTTACCTTGACAGTTTTTTACATCGTGTCACTAGAGCATGAATTGCATAATCATCTTAAAAGATAATGAAATTAGGCACATTTAGACTTCACTAAAAAAAGAGGCAACCATCACCAAAGGTAGGCCCAAACCAAGATGTTGTCGTGTGGCATTGGGCCTAGTACCGCACAACACCACCTTCCAAAGGCTTGCTTGGCCCATCCAGCACCAAGGGCTTTCCCCTTACGCAAGTCTTTTAGAACCTGCCACAAGCCATCACCAAGAATATTACAAAAGTATAAGTATGAAATCTGGGAATCTTTGGCGATGTGGATACTTCCCTAAGTTTATGTCATGAAGATTACACGCATTGGACCCATATCATGCCACAAGGCATCTTCTAGAAGGCAGATAACACTACGTCAGAACAACACATTAGTGACGAGTGATAACCATCATTAGTGATAGGTCCTATACCCGTGACTTCGAATGCGTCACTAATGATGACACATTACCATCACTAATGACAGTTATTAGTGATGAGTCATAGTTTGGACCCGTCACTAACGTGTATTTCCTATAGCCTCTAGGGGTTGGTCGCTCGTCACTAATGAAAGTCTTTAGTGATGGGTGAACACAACACATATCACTAATGATAGTCTTTAGTGACGGTGATGGATGCCTGTCACTAAAGGCACTCATTAGTGATGGGCTTCATGAAGAAAGCTGTCACTAAAGATCCTCATTAGTGACGAGCTCTGATGGGAACCAGTGACAGGTTCTGAAGGATGCCTATCATTAATTACCTACATTACTGACGTGTTATAATTTGACCCGTCATTGATAACCTACATTAGTGATGGGTTCTCGTTTCACTCGTCACTAATGTGCTAGGCCCCCCTAGGGAGTCTTCCCTACTTGGCTACATCCTGAAGCAAAGTTAGGATTTGGCAGTTGCCTTCTCTGCAAACATATCCACCCGCAAACATATATATCCACCCGCAAACATATCCACCATATCGACATCCAGATAAAACATCAAGGTCACTCAAGTTCAAATAATAACGTATATTAGTCGAACAGGGGACAATAAAGTAAATCGAGATCACCTCAAAATAAATACAAATTACATAAGTCAAAAATAGAATCACAAATTACATAAGTTAGTATGCCACCTCCCTACAATGGAACTTGCCTTTTGAAGAGACGATTTTGGTCATTATGAACGAGACGATTTGTCCTCGAATGTTGAAGAGTGCTGACTCCTTGATGTTGCCATCCAGTAAGCTGAATTCCTGCTGAATAAAAATAGTAATGGAAAAGTATGCAATTAGTATGAGCAAAATCATTTTATCATCAGATGTTAGTGATGAATGAAAGCAGTTATAAAAAGACTATGCAATTATCTTACATCTGGAGATTTCATATCCTTTACTGTCATGGTTATCAGCATGTGATGAGCAATGTAGAAGCCGCAAGCATTGGCCGATGGTTGTTGGTGACACTAGAAAGAAAAAAATAGTCAGTTAAAAAAAATAGTAGTAGAGTATTTGCAAATATGTTTGCTAGCATTTACCATGAAGGCTATCACATCCCGCAACCGTAATCACATAATTAAGCATAATCATGGTTCATAAGTATTATGTTTAATTTTGTGTAATTTTTGTTTTGGAATGCTAGAGCATTTCGTTTAGAGCCAATTGGTTGAGAGGAAGTAATTTGAAAGAGAAAAGAATTAAATTCGCAGTTAAACATGCTTCTTTTTCTAGCATGTGAGGCCTACATGGGTGGCCAACCACTCCTTCTCTCCCTTAGGCAGTAGCCCCACTTGCTCCCTCTCTCTCCCTCACTCCCCCAAGCTCTCTCCAACTTGCCAAGGCAAGGGAGCAGCTCCCCTCTCCCTCCCCTCAAGCTCTCTCTCTCTCTCTCTCTCTCTCTCTCTCTCTCTCTCTCTCTCTCTCTCTCTCTTTCTCTCCCTCTCTCTCGAATCCGCCTTCTAGAAGCCAAATCGAGGTATGCATGTGATACTCACATGTTCCTTAGCTCCTAAGCTCCTCATCCATCCAATTCATTTTTGTTTTTCTGAAGGATTCGAGCCGGTTTTGATGTCTTTTCGTGTTCTTGGTTGAAGCACGAGGAGTACTGGCTTTCTTACTCTTCCCGAGCTTTTCCACCTTCCATCGACGGTCACCAACCTCGGCAAAGCATCTTGGGCGAGTCTCCTAGACTCCCATTTCAGAATACATGGTTTGGTTGGTTGAAATATGAGTTTGGAGCTTCGGTTGCAAAGTTGTGAAGCGCCTCATGTTCTTGAGCTTTGGAACATATTTGAGGATTTTGAATAAGTTTTGAGCTAGGAAATCGAGTTGCTAGTTAGTGAGTGAGGTGTAGACCCTATGAACTAGTGCAAAACCTTTTCTCCTTGGATCGAGGAAGTTCGCAAATGAAATCGGCCATTTTTTCCCGTGAAAAGACCTCTCTACAGCAGCCCGAATAGTCCGGATTAAACCCAGAGGTTCCAGGTAGCCCAGGGAAAACGCCGCTATTTTGTACTCATAAATCGTTAGGGTTTAGGGTGCATATTGGATCTAGAAAACCTTGTATAGTGTGTATGCATGTCTATGTAGAATAGATTTAACATGCGAAACAAATCAACCAAGGAAAGTCATCGAGAAGTTCAAGTCTGCTCAACTCGGATATTTTGGGTTAAACCCGGAGGGTCCGGATTTTTTGCGGTGCTTTAACCGAGCACCCTCGCTCGGAGCCTCACCCAGACATTCCGGACTAACCGAGAGGTTCTGGACTTAGCCTAAAACTTTCGAGTTAATCCAAAAATGGCTAATCGAGAACCCCTGTCCGGAGTACACCCCGGAGGTTCCAGAACCCGGATGTTCTGAGTTCAACCCGGAATCTCCAGCCCCCTGTTAGTTTTTCGGTGTTGTTTTTATCGCAAAGTTTGTTATGCATATTGCAGCATACATTGTTGCACTTCATTCATGCTCATCATCGCATGCATTCTTCTTTAGTGAACAAAGAACCGAAGTGTGATGTGAGCATGGTCAAAGGTGACGCCAATCTATCAGAATTCTGTGAGTGTTACATAAGTAGCATTAGGCGGTCACCAGAGCAACAAGGCAAGCATCTAAGCATACTCTTCCTAATACTTTGGATCAATATGTGTCTATGTGATAAACTATGCTTTATGTATGTTTGCACAGGAATGAATCGAGTGTCAGGTTGATATAGGTAGAACCTATGTTGATGCATTATCTCCCTCTTGTATTATTGGTAACCTGTATCCTTATAGCCTTGATAATATTGTTGGTGTCTAACTTAAGAGTCACTCGAAATGCTTAGAAATGCATAGATCTTTCGGTAGAAGTCGAGCGGTGGTTCAATCCCTGTTCGTAGGCTTAGGGATTACTTACTTGTTCACAAAGGATATGACTAATATGCCGGGATGTTTGAGTGTGAGGATGAGACGAGATGTGGGTGGTTCTAAGGGTAGGTCGGGATAGGAAATCGGATGCTATAGACCGCCTGCATCGGTTAAGCACAATCCATCAGTGTCATTGGTTTTAGCACATCCCGTACTCACCATATGCTGATCTAATGGTAAGGTAAGCCTAGTACCATATGCCATGCTAACGCTCACCTTGCGGCCCTATGATGCGTATGAAAAACAATGGGACACGCTCGCGGTTACCCCGGTGCCATAGGGCCATGTGCGAGTGGGTAGTTCCGGGTATGAGAAAGGTTGCCTCATGGGCCAAGAGGATGGACTCGGGGTGTGTGGGTAAAGGAGTATCCCTTGTAGGGTATAAAATCAATTTGAATTGCCGCGCTCTCGGTCATAAGCATGCTTTTATCCATCCGCATCGGTCATAGAGTCACGATTGTGGGTTGGTGTGGTTGAGGTGGTTCTGTTCAATTATGCTAATATGGTTCCAATTACTTACATGTTCATGATATTGGTTACATAGTAGAATGATACTTTTAGTATAGTATAGTTGCTCACATGTTTATGTCAAACTGTTTTCGCATATGAATCTACTTAACCATGTGGCCATTTTCTTGCTAACATCCAAATGTATAATCCTTGGAGCCGGGTTATCTATAAGTACCCATTATGGATTAAGTCTTGCGAGTAACATCGTACTCACACTGCTCTTTTAGGTGCTACTGGCGTGGAGAAGTTGGTCTTTGGCTACTTCATGCCCACCGATGTGGGTGGCGGGCATGAGACTTGGAGATCATGCTTTTGTGATGGAGCCTAAGGGCAGGCTCTATCCTCCTTTTGTTGTTTATAGCTTTAGCTTTCGATGCGTAGTTTCTCTTTGTCTAGAGGTTGATTAGTTTTAGTATCCTCCTAGCTCTTTTACTGTAAATTGTGAGAATTCGCAAATGCTTAAGAACTTGTAATATAAGCTTAATTACTCGTTCTTTATTAAGCTGTGTTGTGATGTTAAATGTTGGTAAGAAATGTGTTTAGATCTTGGGCAGAAAACACGTGTCAAGACTACTAGGATAATATTCTAGTTAATCATTGAAGTCATGATTATATAAATGATCAAATTAGTGATTAATTAGAATATTTTTTGGATGGTCCTCACAAAGGTGGTCTTATGTGTTAGTGTGCGGGGCACCTTCAGACCGTACTTTAGATTAGAGCAATATGTAACATAAGTCATGAAGAACTTACTCATAGAGGATTCCTTTGACCAAAGTATAGTCGCGTTCTCCCCATTCATCGTTAGGTCCTACTACTGGCCTTGATGAATCGAGGTACTAGACCAAGTTCCACTTGGGAGCAATAACTAGTAAGATCCAATGACCACCTGTGTTATAGATGGTCATCAGGTAGTCCTTCCTCGAAAAGTGGCTCATTGCTCTAACCACATATCCCATAACGGATTTCCTATCTTGTTGCATAACCGGGACCGTCATCGTTTGGGGATCAAGGAATCCGAAGGGCTCATTCCACATTTTTGCACCAAGTGTCTACGGATAAGAAGTTAGTTAGATTGGAGAATTAGTGGTAATAATTAATGAACGTCTAGTTTGAAAGGGCTTACAATGTGAAACATCGTAATAACCCCACATCCAGAGCATCAAGGTTAAAGAGGTCGTAGAAGTCGTTGAAGCCCACAAGGAAGTAATTGTCCCCATTCAAGAAGTGACGATTCTAGTACTAGAGGACAACAAAACTCTTCTTCGCTCTACAACCTTACATGTAGTAATTATGCAACTCGACACAAGGGTATCCTGCCCTCTGAAGTGGACCTACCATCAACAATGACTTCCCAAGCTAGAATTTTGGGTTAGCCTTAGTCCAAGCTGCCCCTATGTCACGCTTCTTTCCTTACCAGAGGACTTGAACTTTTTCAGTAGCTACTTCTTGGACCCTGGCTTGGACTTCTTTTTCTTCTTTGGGCTACCCTTATATTGCTTAGCTGCAGACAACGGAGTGGACAAAGGAGACGCAGCTGGCTCATCTCGAGGTTGAGGTTGGGGTAGGGAACTTGGTGCACTTGAGCGTTGAGGCGGATCGCTCCTATATGGTTCCGTGTGCACTACAATGTTCCCCTTTATCTATTGGATCCTTTGAAGACGAGCTTCACCCAGTTTTTGGATCTCATTATTTGGGGGGGGGGGGCAAATCTATATCCACGTTATTGGCATGTACAAAATCCACAAAAACCATGACATAGCCAGAACGTATCAGGACCGTATGTAACACCTAGACCTCTGGATGCACTTGGCCCTTTGCAACCATAATTTGGTAGCCACCAAGTCTTATGACCAGTGAGCATGGCGTGGGCCCATCGAGAAGGTCTATAGTATCCGACTCCATGAATGGAGAGAAGACAGGTTGTTCGATCTCCCTGGAGGCTTGATTACGCTTGAGTCCAGCAATGGGGCTATCACCCGCTGGTGCACTAGGAATTACGACTCCCTGAGCCGTAAACCTTTGCAAGAGGTCTTGATAAAAGCTATCTATGATTGATTGGGTCAATGCTTGCACATCGATTGCACCTGACCTCTTCCTCTTCTTACACATCCCGACATGTTCGGAGAAGCCTAACTTTTATCCCTTGAAACTAGACACGCCTCGCACATGACCTGGGTGCTAAGGATTTCCCAGTGTAGTGGAGAGCTCATCATGTTCCCTGACCCCGGTGAATGAACCTTCAGAGGATTAGACTGCTATTTCTTTCACCTTTTCAGCGACTGCTTCAATTTCACTTCATTTGAAGGTGATTTATCCACTATCTGACAGCTTACCCCTTGCTCACAAATACGATTGCGATCGTCCCGGGAATTACAACCAAAGATTCTTGTGACCTTCGTTGGCTAACTTTTCATCCTTCGCTTGCCTTTCTCCCTTTTCCCCATGTACCTGCCTGTGCCCTGGTTATGGTTATGCTTGTTCTTTGCCTGAAGCTGCTTCTTGCTGAACTCTCTATTTGGAATGCCTTTGAGCTGTTCAACCCCATAAAAGCTTTCCAACCCTCCCTTTTCATATATGGGTACTTGCTGTAAGGATCCAACCCTTTTGCCATATACTTGTTTAAAAGCTTGCTCTTGTGGCTTCTCCAAAGTTTGGCGATAATTTTTTATAGTAGCCCTTTAACCCTTCGCCTTCATGTTCTCCGGGAACTCTAGAAACATATTGATGCCATCATTGAACAAGGTGTTTTTTGAGCCATAGTGAGGTCATCGAACTTCAAAAGGGTTAATGGCACTACCTCCTGAGCATTAAGGCATGTGAGCTTCTGAAACATCTGCAGAGCCTTCTTCTCTGTAGGCATGCCATCATCATCGATTTCCATGACGATAATATTGTCCGTCGGCCACTTTGTTTGTTCCCTTGGCCTTCGTACTATTGCTCAACTAGGACTTGGTTGCGCAAACGTCTGACTGGGAGCTTGTCCTTCGTCAGAGGATCCCGATGAAGACTCGTTGGCAGACATCTAATAGATACGAATATGTAGATACAATCGTATAAATATTAGTAACTATATATTCACTTTTAGGACTTTCCTATAAAACATGATATACTTATCTAAGGTGAAGGATCCTAGCTAATTTCTACATAGGCAGAGATAGGTCCTAATCCCATTCAAGGATATGTAGTCCAAGTAGGTTTCTATGCTCTTGTATAGTTCTAGAGAAAATTTTAGTAGTATCTCCCTGCTGTTCTCTAAATACATGTCTCGACAACAAATCAAGAGGGTGTGTATCCGGAAAACAACAGGGAGTTGCCATCGAAATTCTCTCTAGAGCCATACAAGAGCACATAAACCTACTACTCGGGCCATATATCCTCGACCTATCCAAAGTTCATGGATAATTCAGAAGCATCTTCTTATAAATATGATGAGTTGCTAGGTCATATTTATAATCAAACACTCCTGAACAGGAGACGTAGGTTACACATATACACTAATTCATTTTTTAGGATTTTCTTACAAATTTAGTTTTAACATTCTGCAAACTTTAATATGGAAGCAATGGCACTAAATAGAAGCAGAGAATATATTAAGAGATATGATAATAATATGACAGTAATGACATAACTGAATAAAATAGCATGAATATCTTGTAAAAGAGCCATACAAACATGGAACCAAATCTGAACACTGGGATTAAATATAATCATGGCTCTTAGTTTGATCATTACAATTGGCTCCAGGGCTAAGAACTCCTTGCGCTCTAACTATACCAGTTTGCACATCATTAATTGGGAAAAATATAAGATCTCAACTAGGTATAGAACCTGAGAGGTTTTCTAGACTGAAATAGAGCATAGATGCAATAGCTATTCTACAGAAGAAAAAGCACCAATTCTGTCCAGAAATAGGTCTGCTACTGCAGCATTAAGTTCATCAATAGATTATCACGCTAGGTACAAGCATTTCTGAATATCATTAGACATGAGTAAACCACAATTATACCTAGAATCTTGCCCAATTTCAGTGTCTTCACATCATCATCGAGCATTCAAGTGGTAGATGACCACCAATGTATCCAGATCAAGGGAAGAAAGAAAGAACTCACAACGCAACGTGGGGGGGGGGGGCGATGGCGTCGAGCGACGACTAATGGGGGCTGTGGGCTCCCTCGGGTCGGTGACAGCGGGTGGGGGCGACGGGCTCCCTCAGGCGGTGACTGCGGGTGGGGGTAGCGACCTCCCTCGGGTCAGCGATGGCCGGTGAGGCGACGACGGATGGGGGCATCGGGTTCCCTTGGGTCGGCAATTGCGGATGGGAGCGGCGAGGAGGAGGGGGTGGCAGCTTTGGAGGAGGAGGCATCGGGCTTGGACTAGAGAGGGGGCATCAAGACTTAGGCAAATGCGTATGCTAGGGTTCCAACCCCCTTTTATATAGGCTATCAATAGTGACAAGTTGTAGCTTCAACCTGTCACTAATGACCTTTACATTAGTGATAGGGAAAACAATTCACATGTCACTAATGAGTCTATCACCCGTCACTATTGACTGCGTATGGTTGGGACGTGTTGTGAGGAGGTGTGGTCGGGTTGTGTGGTCGGGATGTGTAGTCTGAAAGTTATTAGTGATGGGTTATAGCTAGACCCGTCACTAATGACTTTCACATTAGTGATTGGTCATAGTTGTCACCCGTAATTAATGTATTTACGACTCATCACTAATGAATAGAATTTCAAAAAATTTCCTCTGATTTAATTATTTCCTTTATGAATTTATTTACAATTGCAAAATTATGATTATGCACTATTTAATTGCAATATTCATAAAAATTCATCACAAGTAATATAAATTCGTCACAATATGATAAAAAGATACTAACAAGTGTCATAGATTCAAACTTAGGGTGTCAATCCTCATGAAATTTTTACTTAACAGAATATTATAAATATTATAAATTTGAGGTTACATTGATTCATGCATCATTTAGCATGTACTCACCGTTTCTATGCTTTCTTGACATAGATCCCTTCGTTATGGTCGGAACGCAGATATGAAGTCTTCTCATTTTATGCAACTTGTGGTATGATTGCAATAGCAAAATGGGGGATTTCATCAAATTGATTGTACTCGTACTCATCAACCACGTTTTTAACTTCGACAACCCGTCTTTTCCCAGCAAAAACCATATGGAGTTTCTTATTTGCCATGTCCGTCACATAAAACACATGGACAACATGTTTAACCAGTATGAAAGGTTCGTTCTTATATTCGATATGTTTGAGATTAATGCTAGTGAATCCGTGCTTGTCTTTCGTAACGCCCTTTGTCCCGTGCACCCAACGGCACCGAAGCAGGGGTACCTTGAATTCTAAAAAATTCAGCTCCCAAATCTCCTCTATCTGACCGTAGTATGTGCTCCTATGCATGTTGTTATCATAAGCATCTATACGAACACTGCTATTCTGGTATATGCTTTTCTGATCTAGGGTAACCATGTAAAATGTGTAACCGTTTATATCGTACCCTTGATATATTGTAATTATTTATATAGGGCCCGCTGCTAGTTTCCTGATCAAATCACTTGAAGGAGTACTCAATTGATTGATTCGATCTCGAAACCAAGTGTTGAACCTTTACATATGTTGCTTCGTAAGCTAAGCTTCGGTACGCCCTGAATTCTCTTGAAGAAGCAACTATGAGAAAATAAGCTTGGTCGTATGCCTTTGGCTCAGAAGTAATTGCATGTTCCCCTCTGGTAGCATGTCTCTTAGCAGATGCAACAATGCTTTGGAACTCCTATAAGACCAACTGCCTTCAATTGCAGAAGTGTAAGCACTACAAACATCAACATGTATTTCTCCTTATAGCTAGAATAAAATGGTGTCTTCAAGTCTCACATCAATTGCTGGAATTTGGCAAACTCACCATCACTATACTCGTCATGCCCCTCAGCATCACGCACCATTTGGTCCACATTCTCCACCAAATCCATGTAGTCATCATTGTATACAATATGTCCGCGTCCCTGAGATAATTATCCATATCACTGGCTGGCGGGAGTCCTTGATCCATACTGCTGTCCGGAGGGACCTGATCCATTTATCCTTCATTAAGGACTTTCTCACCATGTTTGTTCTAAATGTTATATCTCTCTTTGAATCCATACCTTAACAAGTGATCGTACATATTGTCAAGTTTTGGGAAATTCTTCTCATTCTTGCAATCATAATATGGACACCACATTACTGTTTTACCCCGACCTTCCATATCCGCTACCGTGGCACTCATGAAAGACTTCACATTGCTTATGTACTCGTTACAGGTACGACAATCAAGGTACATCCAACTTTGATTTGGCATCTACAAATTGAAAAAAAATGTTCATTGTTAATAGAAACGATAGAGTACATACAATTGAATAAGTATAAAATTCTAACTATATTTAACTAAATTAAGAGTAGATTGAAGCCAATTTCTTATCTAAGGTGAATGATCCTAACTAATTTCTACATAGGTAAAGATAGGTTCTAATCCCATTCGAGGATATGTGGCCCAATTAGATTTCTATGCTCTTGTACGGTTTTAGAGAAAATTCCAGTAGCATCTTCCCACTGTTCTCTAAACACACGTCTCGATAACGAGCCAAGAGGGTGTGTATCTAAAAAACAACAAGGAGATGCACTACGTAAGAAACCAGCAAAGGAGACACCACAATAGTGACGACTACTCAACACACGTCACTAATGATCTATTAGTGACGGGTCCAATAAGGACGCATCACTAATGTGTTTTCTGATTGGGACCAGATATAGACCTGTCACTAATGAGTGATCATTAGTGACGATTGTAACATGACCCGTCACTGATGATAATAGTGACAGGTCATCCTAGGCCAGTCATTAGTGACGGATGAAGTTGTGACCCATCACTAATGATAAGGTCATCAGTGACGAGTCATCTTAGACTAGTTATTGGTGACAGGTTAAATTGTGACCCGTCACTAATGACTAGGTCAGTAGTGACAGGTCATCCTAGGCCAGTCATTAGTGACGGGTCATAACTTGGTCTGTCACTAATGATCTACTCATGAGTGACGGGTCATCCTATATCATTCATTAGTGACATGTCAACTTGTAATCTGTCACTAATAACCAACTCCAGTCACTAATGAAGGTATTCGCAATTATTTTTTTTCTCTTATTTTTTCTCACCACAGTATCACTAGAATATGAGATTTGGCAAAATTAGTCATTAGTGACGGGTCATGGTTAAGACGCATTACTAATGACCTTACATGTTTGGCAAAGAAGGTTAAAAGGATAAAATATCATGTTTCTATCATAATTACGTGATAGTAGAGGTGGTAATGTGGCTACATGTGCGAGGAGGAGGTCGTGGGTTTGATTCCCATGGAACGCAAACTTGAAAACAATATGAAAAAATTGTGGCTTGTGAGGTATATGGGATGGGCCTGCGTTGGGATAGCTTGGGTGAAAAATATTTTTTTGACTTTTTGTGTCCAGAAAATATGAAAAATGTTCATCGGTCATTAGTGATGGGTCAAAATTACAACCCGTCACTAATGTTCAGTCAATAATAACATGTCACGGTTACGACCTGTCACTAATGACTAAACATTAGTGACGGGTCACGGTTATGACCCGTCACTAATGACCTCAATAGTGACGGGTCACCCGTCACTAATGACCTACATTAGTGACATGATAAGAGTGAAGGGTACAAGACCCGTCACTAATACATGTTATCACTCATCACTAATGACTTTTTTTTTACGTAGTGATACCACTGAAATTCTCTCTAGAACCATACAAGAGCACAAAAACCTACTACTCAGGCTATATATACTCGAACTGTCTAAAGTTCGTGGACAATTCGGGAGCATCTTCTTACAAATATGATGAGTTGTCAAGTCATATTTATAATCAAACACTCCCGAACAGAAGACACAGGTTACACAAACTGGGTTCACTTTTAGGAATATAATTAATATAATTGCATCATAAATATATCAAGATTTGCACCTAATAGCATGATAATTTCACCATAATTGCAACATAATTTCCCTTTTAGAATATAATAGCATCATAAACATATCAAGATTCTACTGAAACCCTAGAATCTAGCAAATAGTAGTATGGGGAGGAGGAAAGGGGATGCAAACCTTCAAACGCCAATGAGGACAATCCACATGTATCAAGATTTAGGAGAATGAGTAAAATCGTTGATTCAAACTCAAACCCTAGAATCCACTATATATGAGCAAGTGGAGGAGGAAAGGGGGAGGTAAACCTTCAAAGGCCAAGGGACAATCCCAACTTCAAATCACCAAGATTTTTGTTAGTCTTTAATAAAATCACAAAAAATTGCCCCATGTGCCGAGTAGCCGACGGACAAACACTATCTGGTCAAGTTGCTCGACGCAGAAACAAACCTAAAATCACTCATTAGTGACAGATGATAAGGAAACATACCACTAATGAGTGAGACATTAGTGACAGGTGTTCTCATAACCTGTCACTAATGAGTGGCTCCGACAGTGAGCCACCTGAGGCTATATTTAGTGGCGTGTGTCCTCTCCACCCGTCACCAATAATTAGATCATTAGTGACAGTCTTTGAGGTGACCCGTTACTACTATCTTTAGTGATGGATCGTTCTCTCGTTGTCACTAGTGACATCTCCTTAGTGACGGGTCTTGGGTGGATCCTGACCCTGGCCACACATTAGTGACAAGTCATCACTAGACCCATCACTAATATTGCATTAGCGATGTGTTCCATTCGGCCACCACTAATGCTGTGTTACTAAAGGTGGTTTCTTACGTAGTGTAAACTAAGTTAATAGAAGGCGACTGCCACGTCGGTAGAGTCCGGGTGCCGCATGATACAAGGACGAGAAACGGGTGGGAACCTGCCTCCGCGTAAAAAGAGAAGTTTTATTTGGATTTGAATTTAACGTAGACAGTAATAAAGGGAAACATGTATTGCGAGTACATTACTTCTTGCATTCATATATTTACGTAAAAATTCAGTTATTACATCTCCGTAGAGAAAACCCGTGATTTAGAATTCCATAAGAAAAAGAAAATTACAGCACATGGCTATTATAAAAGTGTAAAAGAAAAGACTTCAATCTTGTTGGCGTGGATGGATGCTCGCCGAATAATCTAACTTTGCATTTTGTTTTTGTCTCAAACGTGCATGATATCTCCATTTTCTTTAAGACCCATGTATATGCAGCATGCTTGTAATTTCTTCATGATTTTTAGATGTTTCATTCCACCTGCATCACTAGTAGCATTGTAGAGTGCTCATGAGTATTGAGCGCTTGTGTGGGGCGAAACAAAACGGCGGATGTTGTTTAATATATAGGTTATTGTGCGAAGCATATATGTACATAGCATAATTGAGACATGATGTCTTTTTTTTGGTCATGTTTCCTTATTTCATCTTATGACATGGTATTCATTGCAATAGAACCCATGTACTGAGCGGCTGGAATGAGAAATGTCAGATGTATATTTTGACTCACAAGTTATGTGCAACATATGGTTCATTTCATATATGTAACTCAGCCTGTGTTACCACTAGCATGGCGTAGTACTTGACAAAATACACTCCACGTATGTAGCATAACCGAAGCGAATACTTACTTAGCTTGATACTTGCGTTTTAGTAACCTTGCATGGCTTTCATGTATGCATTGCGATCGCGATGCAAGCTTAATAAAACCCTGTTATTACCCGTGACATGGTATTCGCGGATTAGAACCCATGTGCTGAGCATGAATAACAAGATGAAGATTATTTATTTTGGTATTTTACTTCACCCGGACTGCCAGACTGCTGCTATTCGTGACATGCACATGATGCAATCTAGACAAGACTTACTAGCTGATTTTAGTAAGTCAATGCTCATGACATGTTTACTATTGTTTTGCCAAGTAAATAACCATGTGACATGACTTTCATGGACTTACTAGCTGCATGATTTAAGTAGTATCATTGTTACTCGTGACATGGTGCAGTTGCTCATGCGCAAATTGCAATATGACAAATTAAGTTCGTTGATTGTTAAGTTTGGCTAAGCCACTATCAATGCCCATGACATAGTGCGTGCATACCGATCTCACTGCCCATGACATGGTATATATGGACATAGAACCCACACGTGAGCACAATTAGCATGTAGCATCTCTATTATTTTCTTAAACATGGTGTCTATTTGGTTTCTTATAGATGCATTGTGACCAAGATAACTGCATGATTGGATTGTCACCGCTACTACTCATGGCATGGTAATCATTATCGCAGAACCCATGCGCTGAGTATTTGTAAGGAGAAAATTAGTTGCCCCCATATTTCTTTTTACCCAGCCTTGATGCTCTTGACCAGGTGCTTACCAGAGTGATGCCTATGCGCAGGATGCAATATGCATAGTTTATTATCTGTCGATTTTGGTAGGCTGGTGCCCGTACTCTTGACATGGTATATGTTCACGTGGGGAGAACCCATGTCCTAAGCACGACCGGAATATATCATTTTAAGTATGTGATTACATGATGGCGTAAACTACTATCTTGACATGATTTCTCATTGAGAAATTAAGTTGAAATAAACCTTGGTTTACATATGATATGATAAGTGATTGATAAAGGGTTGCTTTAGTTTGATGATGTTTTGATTGCATAAACATGTATATATATTGTAATTATAATCATGAATAATCAAAATTGAATGAAATGGAATTGTCATAGTTATGTTAAAGTTAAGAGAAAATTGTACTTACCGGATAGTCTGGTGTGTGAGAATTTATACACACCGGATGATCCAGTGAGCATATGGAGACAACACCGGAACATTTAATAGAGATGTATGTTTTCAGTGCCAGAGTGTTCTACACACCGGATAGTCCGGTGATCAGAGGCAGTACACGCTAGAGTATTCTTTCTTTGGTATTAAAATTTGAATATTGCACCAGATGGTTCGGTGTTCAAGGGATGTGAACACCAGACATTTTTCCAGAGAAGTCTGTTTTTAGTGCCAGAGAGAAGATGCACACCGAACAGCCCGATGATGAGTTGTGTGAGCACCGGAGGCTTTGTTGGACTATTTAACAGAGATGTTGTGAAATAAGGTTTGATGCAGTTGTACTCACTGAATGATCCGGTGATGGACCTTAAACTCACTGGAGGGTTTTCCAAGAGATTTCCAGAGAAAGAATCATTATACTCACCGGATGGTCCAGTGTTCAGAGATTGTACACACTGGAACAGTCGGTGTTTAGTTTTTTTGATTGTCTTTTTGCAATAGGAATTTGATTTGAACTAACTTGTGATAAGTTTATATGATATTTTGGAGATACATATCTGCTTGTCTCATGATGTGTAGGTGATGGATGCAACTTGGCGGCCGACGGTGTAATGATCGGGGCCAAGCAGCAGGGTGCTTGGTACCAGACGATCGAGTAGGCCAGGTGGAGTCGAGGGTGATCCTAACTATGCACATGGAGGTCAAGCAAAGCTTAAAAGGAAGGATGAAGACATCGTATTGATAAAGTCAAGCGAAGGGGATGCCGGTGAAAGTGACAAGTCCGTCTGAGAGATTAGGAGCAGGAGAAACTGTCGGCGGTTAAGATTGTAAGATGGAGTACACACGTCGACATCGAGATGCTTGCTTGAGGTCAAAGCAAGAAGCAGTGAGTCACGCTTTGAGAAGCGTGCGAGGTGGTTTCGCGGTTTAGCCTCAAATCCGTAGAGGGGTGAAGTCCACATGGCATCATTGCGGAGCTAGCGTTGAGGCGAAGATAAGTCGTGAAGGTGTCACGACCGTTTGAGGAACGAAGCAAAAAATAGATAAAAATACCCTGGTGGTAGTTAGGAGGCTAATGTAGGTGAGGGGTATTTTGGAAACAAGAAAAATTAAGGGCTAAGCTACCTCTCTAGGTATATAAATAGAGGGATATGACTATATGGATGTAGTGAGTCAGCCATTTATGCTTGAGAGCTAGGGTTTTAGAGGAGAGTAGAAGATAGACTTAGCCTTTGTAATAGGTCAGAACTTTTATGAGAGGAAAATACTTTGTAAGCTGTCTAAAATAAGGTTGATCTCTTGTTGAAATGAAGTGCAAGTTTCCTTCCATGTTCGAGTTCATCTCCTTCTAGTCTTCCTCTATTGGCTCCGTATTTTGTTGCAAGTTTTTCATTTTGGATGCCATTTTCGTTTTGGTTTTTGGGCTGAAAGTTCAGCACCTTGTGAAGTGATTATCTTTGTTGTTAGAGATATAAAATTCGCACACATATATATACAAGTAGATATTAAATTTCTTTACCTCTGTTATAGCAACTTGGGAGGTTTTTTTTTATCTAGGTAGCTCATGTTGATTCAAAATTACAAATTTTTGTGTACTAAGACACATGAAATAGTCTTAAATGGAACCTATGGGTCATATACATGTTTAACATACATAATTTATTTTAATTTATAGATTTGTATTTTAAAGTACTTTTAATATAATATTAATTTTATAGTAATTGACAATGTGTTATATATAATTAATGGTTAAAATTTATTTTTGATGATTTTTTAAAACAAAATATGCCTTACAAGTGAGTAGATGCTAGTTAGTACTCGTGGCAGGTGTCGTTCAAGGAAAGACCTATGTGCGGAGCACTAAGACATGTCACTTGAAATATGCTCTTTTGCATGGCATATTTAAACATGATTTCTTACGCATGCAGACTGATATACTTGTCTCTGTAACACCAGCATGACATGTGCATAATATATGCACCCGTAGCACGACCATAACGGAGGCGAATTCTTGTATGTTTTTAAGAATACCCACTGCTACTCATGGTAGGTACGTATTCATGATGATCATATAACCCATATACGGAGTGCAGCCAAGACATACATACTTAGCGTGATTTTTATAACCCTTATTAATATCATCTTGTCACTACTATAAAACATGTCTTATATATCGACTTATTATTGTCGGTTCCTTACGAGTCAATAGTAATATAGTATCATCATTTGTTCGTATCAAGGACCGATATTAAAAATCTATTTAAAAAAATTAAGTTTTAATCATAAACCGACAGTAAAACTTGACTATCACTATTGATTCTAACTATAAATAGACGGTAATAATGCGTATTACTGTTAGCTTATGTTACGAAGTAACAGTGATCAGTAGGTATAGGTCATCTAGAATGGTGAAGTTATTGTGGTCGGTTGCCATGAGCAGATCGACCGACCACCATGATCGATGAACAGACCACTTTGGTTGATGACCTGACCGGAGGGCCGACTGAGCAATATCCCTTCTCAAGCAGTGATAATAGATGATAGTTTATTTAAAAAATTTATAATTTTTTCATATGAAGTCGGATGATAAAAAACTTTATATAAAAATTGTAGCACTTGATGATATGTATAATTTTGTAGTTGAAAACTTTTAAATTTAAGGTTATTTAAATTTTTAAATAATCATAACAAAGTTTCAGAAAATCAGAATCAAAAGAAAAGCATATCCTATTCTCACTTGTACTTTTGTAGTGGGATAAGGACGTATCACGCGAGCTACCAGGTCACATGTTCGAGTGTCATGAACCATATATATATGTATTTTATATGAAAAATCGTGCGACTTGTGGCTTGCAACGACACGGCTACGAGAGGTGCTTGATTGGGTCAATTTTTTTCACTTTTTTCGAGCCAAAAAATATCTATTTAGGGATCGACTGTCATTACCGACTGAAGGCTTCAACTGACAGTAATAACTTATTTCACTATTGGTCCCTAAGCCGATAATGATAGCCAGAAACTATTACTACTTATTATCTACTATCGGCTCTATAACTAATTGTAAAGGTGATTTTAAAGCTAACAGTGGAAGAACTTTATATAGCAGTGCGTCCTGATTTGTATCTGAAGACCAAACCGAAGACCAGGGCCTTCATACATCTCATTTGTGATTTGTATCCGAAGACCAAACCGACGTGAGGCCTTGTGCCTGCCCGATTTGTATCCGAGTACCAAAACGATCGAAGGGAGGCAAGAACGCACACGATAAACCGAGAGAGAGAGGAGGGAGGAGGGAGGCTACTTGATTTGTATCCGAGGAACAAACCGATGGAAGGGCCAGGACGAAGATCGATCGAAAATGTTATTCATAAACCTGTCGCACATTTATCTTTGGTTAGTACTTTCTGTTAGACTTAGGCCATGTTTGGGTCAGCTAGAGATTATAAAAACCAACTAAAAAAATCTGTAGTTGATCCAATCAATCCAGATTATAGTCCAGATAATAAAAATCCAACAACCCAGATTCTTATAATCCCATAATCTGGCTCCACCCAGCTAAAAGCAGATAATAGATGGTAAAAAGACATTTTTGCCCCCGCACCTTATCCTTTCCGCCAAGCTTTTCTCCCTCACGCATCCCGGCCTCTTCTGTCTCAGTCGCGTGCTCTCCCAGTAGGGCGTCGTCGCCGCCGCCACCTCAAACCCCGCTTCCCTGCGTGCTCCTGCCGCCGCCGCCCAATCCCACCACCGCCGGCCCATCCCAGCTCGCCGACGCCGCCCAAGTCTTGTCATCTCCCGATGGACCTGTTTGGGAAGCAAGGCGACGACTCCGAATTCGTGCATCCCATCACGCCGCCGCCCAATCACGCTGTCAGGGCCATCTTCTTGGAGCCCGACACCTCCCTTGGCGGCCGTGCCGTTCCTCCTCGACGCGGTTCCGACGGAACGGAGGGCATCGACCTCAATTCCCAGGCCTCCAACTTCCCCAACATGATGTTGTACAACGACCTCCTCCTTTCTCCATCGTTGCCCAACATCGGCGAGGCTGAGGTCGCAGGTAGTCATTGGTGCACTGGGCCTAGTCGATCCGCCAGTGCTGGATGTGGGGCCGCGGTGACACGCACCGGATGGAGAGTCGATCCTGCACACACGGCGGCAAGGTCCTTCCGCGCTCCTAGGACGGCTACAACGGCTACCAGAGGAGGGCGTGCAACACCTCGGGGCGCCGCCGCCGCAGTCGGGGGTCGTGGAACACCTCAAGTGCCCGCCGCCGCATGTGTGAGTGGTGGCACACCTCCGGTGGGCGCCCCCGGAGGTGGGAGTGGTGGCACTCCTCGTTTTGGCACCGGCACAAGTGGGAGTGGTGCCTCTCCATGGCCGGCCGATGCAGATGGTGGTCCAGAGGATGAGGATGAATGATTTGGGGACAGATCGTCGGTGAGCAATTTTTTTCTTGCCCTTTTGATTTTGTGAACTGATGATGTCATGCTTTAGGCATGTGTTCTTGACTTGATGTCAACCGAGGACCTTTGTCTCAAATGAAAAGGTTGTAACTGATGAGGTCAAGTTTGTTTGTCTCAAATATTTGAACTGATGACCTTTCTCTCAAATGAAAGGCTGTAGGCATGTGGTCAAGTTTGTTTGTCTCAAATATTTGAACTGATGACCTTTCTCTCAAATATGCTTATTGGTTTTCAGCCATGTGGTCAATATGCTTGTTGGTTTAGAGTTTAACAGAAAGCTTTATGATCATGTTCATAACTGATGGATACATGAGAATTGTTGGTTTAGAGTTGGACAGAAAGCTTTAGAGTTGTTCAATACATGAGAATGTGATTGGTACAGGCTAGCTAGTTGTTTGGCCCTTCCATCTCAATATATGGATATGCCTATATTGAGATATGCAAATCATAACTGATGCATTATATACTTCTCCCACTCTCCTCATGGTCCTTTATAATGGATGTGCATTTCGTATTCCTTGGAGTACATATCAGCTATTGTGCTCAGAATATACAATCTGTGTGTTGGTCTGTAATTTTATAAATTTGCTGATATATTGCCATCTGTGTGTCTATTTATCAGCTACTGTGCTCAGAATATACAATCTTCTTGCGGTTGATACTGTCACTACTGACATTGCTTTTGCATTCCCAAGATGCTTGTTGGTTTTCAGCTACATAAGTTGCCATGTACTTGTTAAGGAAAAAAAGTGCTACATAAGTTGCTAGTGTCATCTTATATTGTTCTGCTTACATAAGAGCAATTTTGCTTACTTCTTTTATATGACAAATCTGCAATAGAAGGAGGACCTATATGACAAGGCTAATTAGACTTCGCCCAATACTGGAATTTTCTGTGACATATGTGTTGAGGAAATAAAGGCTGGGAACATGAACAATGGATTTATGACCTCTAGAGCCTATAAGAATATGACTGAGAAGTACTATATAAGTACTAGGTTAACACACTCTAGACTTCAGCTGAAAAACAGATGGCAAGGACTTAAGGGGCTATATAGCTTTTGGTTGTGGTTGAACAAACAAACTGGACTTGGCCGGGCAAATGGAACGGTGGTGGGTGATGACACCTTTTGGAAAGTACACACCAAGGTACTTGTTAACTATATTGTTCATACTGTCTTTGTTGATCAACTTGTTAATGTCCAATCAAATTTTTTCAGGGACATTCCGAATGGAAGAAGCTAAGGAATGGGCCCCCAGAGTGGCTAGACCAACTAGAAGTGATGTTTGAGCACACTGCTGTGGATGGATCATCCTCTTGTATTCCTTGCGAAAACATTGCTGACGAAGATGATGAAGGTGGCGAAGGTGATGCAGGTGATGGATACGATGGAAGTCCTATGAGTACCACTAGTCTGAAGAGAGGTACTAGTTCTAGTACTTGTGCTACTAGTCCACAGAAGAAATCAAAGAGCCCTATGGCCAGAATTATGAAGGGACTATTGGACACTATGCAGTCCAACAGTGCTATAGCCCAAAAGGTGATGCAGGGGGAATTGAGGTCAGAATCAATCAAGCAAGCGATGCGATTGGCTGTGGAAAGTGGGGCAGCGGAAGGAAGTGTGGAGCATTTCATGGCCAGCCAATTGTTTGTCAAATCTGAGAATCGTGATGTTTTCTTTACCTTTACCATCAACGAAGGAAGGCTTGGTTGGTTGAAGAGGTGGTGCCAGCTGAAGAATATGTACTAGTCACTGAAGATTTGAAGTTGTCAACTCGCTTATGTCCTATGAACTGATGTTGATTTATGACCTTATTTCCTTTATGTAGTGCTAAACAGAATTTGCTATATCTGTGAACTGATTTTTGGATATATGCTATCTGTGAACTGATGCTTGTTTGGTACTGATGCTTGTATGTGAATTGACGCTAGGCTATCTATGAACTGATGCTTGTCTGGTACTGATGCTTGTTGGCTATGAACTGATGCTTGGATATATGCTTGTTGGCTGTGAACTGATGCTTGGATATATGCTTGTATGTGAACTGATGCTTGGATATATGCTTGTAGATGAACTCTTCTTCAAGTGATGTGGAGGATGAAACACTTGAGATTGCACGGTATCAACTTGAGGTGATGCAAGAATATGGTGCTCTATCATGCATAATTGGTATGTACTATGATGATACATTCATGAACAAGTTTGAGACGAGGGAACCTGAACTCTCTGGGTATGATTGGGTTATGAGAACCCTTAATAATCCAACATCTTGCTTCAACATGTTTAGAATGAGTAGTACACTTTTTGGTAGGCTACATCAGTTGCTAGTGTCATCTTACGGCCTGAAGTCCACAAAAAAGATGAGCTCCATAGAGGCTTTAGCCATGTTTTTATGGATTATTGGTGCCCCACAAAGTGTTAGACAAACTGACAATCGTTTTGAGAGGTCAACCGAGACGGTTAGTCGGAAATTTGAACAAGTCTTGCATAGTGTCTATATGCTCTCAGCAGATATTATCAAACCAAGAGATCCAGAATTCAGGATGGTGCATCCTAAGACTACGAGGTGCTTGTTTTTCACCATATTTCAATAACTGCATTGGAGCAATAGATGGTACACATGTACCTGTTGTCGTGCCAGCGTCAAAGATGCTTCAACATGTGGGATGTCACGGGTATTACATACAAAATGTCTTGGCTATATGTGACTTCGACATGAGGTTCACCTTTGCTGTCGCGGGTTGGCCAGGATCGGTACATGACATGAGAGTGTTCAATGATGCTATACGCAAATATGGCGACAAGTTTTCACATCCTCTACTCGGTAAACTCACTTGTTGACATCTTATCTCACTTGTGACGAAGTCAAATTTGAAATGTTCTTTTTTATATATAATTTGTAATGTTATAAATTTTTTAGGAAAATTTTATCTTGTCGACTTAGGCTACCCTAACCGAGCGGGTTATCTTGCACCGTACAAGGCGACGAAGTATCATTTACCAGAGTTTCAACAAGGCCCAAGACCAAGTGGCAAAAAGGAGGTATTCAATTTTTTTGCATTCATCTCTACGCAACGTCATCGAGCGTTCATTTGGTGTTTTGAAGATGAAGTGGAGGATCTTGTTGGACTTACCAAGGTATCCAATGATAAAGCAAACCAAAATCATACTTTCATGCATGGCCCTTCATAACTTCATTCGAGAAAGTGCAATGACGGATGCAGACTTTGACATGTGTGATCGTGATGAAAACTACATGCCAATCCCGACGGCCTCTTCATCTCAACGAAGTGGTGCTAATAGTCAAATAGGTGACGAAGATCAACACATGAATGTCTTCCGTGATAATCTTGCTAATGCTTTGTTTGCTATGCGAGAGTGATTGTGAGAGGCTATTTGTATGGACATATATTTAAATTTGTATGAATCTTACAACTTTTACTTTTAAAATCCCTGTATGGACATTTGTATGCGAGAACCTCGGGCTGCAAGAGCCTTGGCGCTTGTTCTCTGTACATAACTTTGCTACATACATCTCAATCGGTCTCTCTATGCACCGTCAACCCTTCCTTCCGATCTTGGCTTATTCACTACATCTCTGTACATGCCAACTCGATCATGAGGTCGTGGCGGCGTTGCTGTTGCCGACGGCGGAGGTGTTGGATGAGGAGCTGCGCAAGCACAGCAATACTAGCAACAGTGGTTGCGGCAACGCCAAGCCCCCTATGGGTGCTTGGGGACTCATACGCGGACACAAGGTTGCTGGAACCTGGGTGACCTTGGGTGGGAGCTGACGCACGCGAGGTGGCCAAAGAGTTGGCGCTAAACTGCAAGGGCAGCAGGAAATTAGGAAAAATCAGCAAGGGCATTATGGACAACTAAAATCCAACCACCTATAATCCAGCACCTATAATCCAATTATCCAAACAGCTCTTAGATTATTATTGGCCAACTTTTTACTATCCAGCTTTTTATAATCTCTAGCCAAAATCTAGATTCTTATAATCTCTAGCTGATCCAACATAGCCTTAGTTAGTTACTCGTTTGTTTTGGCCTTAGGCGTGCTTAGTCCACGTCGAGGCATCTTTGCTATTCCGCCGCGGCGAGCTCATCGTGGCCTCGTGGGGTGCGTGATCTCGCACGCTCATCGTGGCGTAGGACTCGGGAATCTTGTTAGCCCACCGTAACTGCTTCGCGTTTCTGTTAAATAAGAAGGTGCCGGGAGTCAAGCTGCAACGTTTGTTGGGCAGCTAAAACCAGCGCTCTGTGTTCTGTTGTGTTCGAGGCATTTGCGTTGAGTGTGTGCGTGTGCTCACTGATCTAGCTACAACAGTCAAGAGCATCGATTACCTTTTTCAATACCTCTCCACACGCAGCAGTAGATATCTTGCTTAGTGCTACTCTCCTGCAGTTGTCTCCCCTCTGTGTTTGCTCTCTCTCTCTCTCTCAGCTATACTATCTATGTTTCTACTGGTTGAAGTCCTTCAAGCCGGTCGGCAGCCTATCGGTGTGCTTAATTATTTCTTGCCGGCCGATCTCCCCAACTCTGCCACCGGTCTCCTATTTAATTATAGAGCAAGGAGCAGGGAAGTTATGGCAACTCCCTCTCTAATCTCCTTTTACTACCATATAATCGAGGGAAGCAAACGGAATGTCACAGATGATCTATTAAGAAATATCACGATAAAATAGTTTTTATAAATCTGTCTATTTCTATCATACAGACACAAACGGAGTTTAAAAAACACATATGTGATATTGTTGCAGACGGTTTCTTGTAAGATTTATATGTTCCTGTATGATAGATAAAGAAGGATTTTCAAAAAACCTTATGCAGTTAAAGACCTAGGTATTGTTTAAAATTTGACCCTCGCTCTTCTGTTTTCCACTATCCCTATAGACATAAATCGCTCGTCTCTCTCACTAAAGCAACAAGAAGTTCATCTCCCTCGCTCTTCATATTGCCATCCAAGCCCTTTTCGCAAAAGTTTTTTAGGTTTGGTTTCATGAGAGAGGTTCGAGATCTGGGCGTCGAATCCCATTCCTTGCACAAAGGTGAGTAGGGATTTCATCACGGTTTTGTTAGAGTTTGATTCGAGCTATGTAGTGAGAGTAACGTGGTGTTCGTGTGTCTCAGATTTGCCATATAATGTCTTTGTTCACTTCTATCAAGCACAGGGAGGATAGAGTTGTTCTTATGGCTGCTTTCATGGTCCGGATGTTTAGAGTCGATTTTAGTCATGTGGATTATGTATTGTAATCATATGAAATAAACTCAATATCATAGACACTTTTGTAGAGACAGAATCTATAACTGTTAGGGAACGGTTAGGCTACGCTAGCAAAAAAAAAATTATCGCATTCAACTAGAAAACCATACGCATAGGGGATCATAGATTGTTACCAATAGTTGTATAGTGCAACAAAAGAAGAGTTAGAGTAGACTGATCCAATGTTATACGCGTGGATGTAGAGTAAGCAGCTTCGATAAGCTCTGGCAAGCTCTTCAACAAGCTCTAACGAGCTCCCCAATAAGCCTTTTCTAATCGAGATTGATCAGGAGATGAATCAACAACAACTTGAGTCCTTGTTGCCGAGCCGATCATCACCGCAATAGCAGCAATGTCTCTACAATATCCACATGTTCTAGGCCGGAATGTCATACGCCGATATGCTAGCATCATGCCCACAACGAGGGTCTTGGGAGATCGGGCAGAGGGGGCACAGCTAGGGTTTCAGACTGGCTTAACCATATGCACCCCTCTTCATGCCTCCCCTTATATAGATCTATTATGGGTCTCATGTTGGTATCCCATCAGGACTCTAATCTCTTATGGATCTCAATCTGATCAAACCCTCTTATAGATCCAATCCGTGTATCTTGTTTCAACCCATTAAGTTTGTGACCCGTAGGTTCATATACAAATGGCTATGACTTAGAAATCCCTTTCTGAACCAAAATCATCAGCGGTCCCTAGCAAGGCTTATTGACTTCCGAATGTACATAAAGATCATATCGACTGAACCTTGATATACACATGCACTAATCTCTTTGCCTCATACTACCGGTCAATCTCAAGATGAGACACGTGTCATCCTTGTGATAACTCGACCGTTCACTCAATCTTGTAATGGATTACTCAACTCATGATTAACTTTTTAATCATATTGGCATAGCCATACACTTTCTAGTCCAACTACATTAAGGGTCCCAGAGATATCTTTCCCATTATATCAGAGGGGCAAATTCTATCTTAATCACTCATACCCCACGATATGTTTCATGACAAATCCGAAAACTATCTTTATAGCTACCCAGTTACGGAGTATCGTTTGATAGGCCAAAATGTGTCACTACACATTATGTGAATCAATGATAATCTCAGATTTAAGGATCATAGAGGTACATTATTTGAGATTATAACTGATGGTATACATATAATAATCTCAATAGTATCTCAAGGTGGGTCTATCCAATACCATATTAGGTAATATATATCTACATTATTGATGTGATATATCTGTACATATGATCTGTGGAATATGATCATCCATCAATATATGTGCTATATGCTAGTCTGTGAATCATTATTGTAACGTATAATAATATAAGACTAGAGATCATTTAAAATAGGGCCATTTGGAAAAATACCACTGAATAGTGAAAATGTCACTATGTCAGTGACATATGAACTCTGAATTTTTTTGTTTCAGTGGTATTTTTCTAATTTTTTCTTTAAAGGGTTTCACAGACAAGTCATATACTTAATAATCAATGTAAATAATAATTATCTAAGGAATCAAATAATTATTTGTAGGACATATTACCAATTATAACTATTTGTGATAGGATTTAAAATTTATCTATAATAACCTGTTCTACAATAGTGTTTGTCTATTAAGTGTGTAATTAAGATCTTAAGCGGTAGCGGCCTTGTTTGATTACTTTGAACTATTACACGCATGTTGTACACGTGTTCTAGGCAACACTGCTGTCGTGTGGGGCCTTTTTGTTTAGTCGATTGATCACTTAATTCCGCCATGATTTAGCTAGTGCGTTCATTCAGCCTAAACATATATGTGCACGCATGAGTTTATCTTTTTTTTATCACTCATTGCTTTTTTTCTCTTCTTTTCGATGGATCAACACGTCACTCACATGCCCACGTACAGACTATACCAATTAATTAAAAAATTATTTAATTAGTCAACTAAATATTTGGTTTCCATATATTATCTATATTTCGGAGTAATCTATCACCATGTGAAACAATGTCTTAGTAACGGGTTATAACCTGTCAAAAATTAATCATCATTAGTGACGGGTTGTAACGTAGATTCATCACTTATGATGGACGTTTTTCGTGTTGTTAGGAAAAAAAGTTAATAAATATTTTTTTCATCTGAGTCATCCCACGCAAAGGCCCATCACATATGCGCCACAAGCCATACTATTTTCTAAACTATTTTCAGTCTGCATTTCTTGGCCTCGAAACCGCAACCTTCCCTTGCGCACATAGCTCATTTATCATCTCATCTATCTTGTAGTTACGATAAGAATAAGATATTTTATCATTTTAATATTATTTGTTGAAGGTTATAGGTGACGGGCTATAACCGTGATCCATCACTAATCACTAGTGACGGGTCAGAACCGTGACCCGTCACTAATGACTGATTTTTGCAATTTGTTAAATGACTCGGAGTGCCTTCGGTAAAACGGGCATAACTTTTGCATACAGATTTCAATTTTTGATATTTTTTGATTCTATGGACATCTGCATAAAAAGTTACATCCGTTTCTCCCCACTTTGTCGGGTTTGATAATTTTTTCGAGGCCAAATTTGGTATGGAAGATTGAGTTCTCACCTTTTGAAGTTCATGCAACATATTTGGAACACGCGTTTGTATCTATAGCGGTCACTCCTTATATCAAAATTATGTAGAAATGTACAATAATTTATATTCTAGTGCTGCTGAGGTGAGAAAAAATAAAAGAAAAAGCAAAGAAAAAATATTTGTACCTATTGACTGAAAATCTATGAGTTTTGTTTAGCGTGTGAATGGAAGTTCATGAAATAGGCTAAATATAAGTTGTAACTTGTTGTGCATTTTTCTATAAATGTTTGTAGTCTTATATCTTTTTTTTGGAATCTTAGCTATAGTATGGTTATAAGTTAAGTGTTTACATTTGTACTTTTATGCGTAAATATTCAGCTATAGCATGATTGTAAGCTTTCTGAACAATATCTTTTCAGATTTGCACAGTACGTTTAGTTTTTAGTTAAGAAAACTAAGTAAGAAAAGAGTTGTTCTCACTTGAGCACTAGCTGATCAGCTCTAATAACAGAGCTGAGTCATAAGTGTTACTTATAATTTATCATCAGTGACAGATCATAATATCACCCATCACTTATTACTGGCCTACGAGACCTTTCACTAATATCATCAGTAACAGGTAACTTAATAACTCGTCACTAATGACTTATTATCAGTGACAGTGATGGGTTATAGTTCGGTCCTGACCCAAAACTACATAAGTGATGGGTCGTAGAATGATCCATCGCTAAAGGTTCTTTAGTAACGGATCCTGCCGACCTATCACTTATATAGTGTCTTATTTATCTGTTTTTCACATAGTAAATCGACAAGCCACTTATTTTTTAGGGTAATTAATAATTTGCCACTCTTACAAGTGACAATTGTCTACTCTCGTTGGCATATGGACCTATCTGAGTCACTGATAGTGGCTAGAATGATAAATTATTAACCACTCAATCCTAAAAGTGGCAAACTGTTAAATAACCCTCTTACGAATAGGCCATATTCGCATGTATGCTCTATATATGAATTTACCTTTCGACAACCATGCATATTTTGTTTCTGGGGCTCACTATTATTTTATGAGAGATTATATTGGTTTCTGTTATTTTTAAGAAATTATTATTTAAAATTGTTCCTTTATTTCATATTTAAATGAAATATATCTATTTACATTCTTTTTATTTTCACTACAAGAAATTCGATCATCTATGACAAAAATGGTTGTGACAAAACCTAAAAATACCACAAAATGGCGGTTATTTGGTGACGATTCAAGAAAATTTGTCATGAGTTCGCAGTGGAGAAGTTTTGTCAAATGTGTATATGACGAACTATTACCGTCGTCATCGAATGACTGTTTTATGATGTTACTATATATCAACATCACAAAAAATATGAGGCGGTGCCTAATACACCTCAATGACGAAATATGTTTTTATCATAGAGCCGTCTTCATTCCACCTGCACTGCCTACTTTTTTTCCCCACGCCCTGTTCCCTTAACCCGTCCCCAAACTCAAACCCAACACTCCAAACCCTAACCCTCGCCTCCACGATATCGGCCGCCACCACTGCCCCGACCCCTCTAGTGACCACCTTGATAGCACCCCCATCGCCCTACCCAACCTCCTCCGCGGCTTCTGAAGTTGCTCCAGTGCCACATGGAGTTCAATGTGATCTAGAAGGGATATGTCAAGGACGAGTACAAGAACCTCAAGCATAAAAAGTGAAGCTGGGGAGCGGGGGTGAGGTGGCAAGGGTAAGTCATCGAGGCTAGGGTTTGGGTTTCCGAGGAGGACATGGCGTCGCTATAGATCTGCCTACCGTGACACGACGAGTGGAGTAGCGGTGGATCTAATGATCAAGGGCTCGGATCTATGGGTGCGTAAGCCTCAAATCTCTCCGATCCGTCACATGGAGTTGTGTTAGAGCCAAATCTCTCTCCCCCAGCAAATAATCTTGGCACGATTTGGCTCTTTCTTCGAACGCAAATGCAAGGGGAACTAATCTAGAAAAAGAAGGAGCTTTTCTATAGCAATGTTAACAGAGACATCGCTGCAGTGATGCGTCCCTTCTGTATTAGAAGATTTTCACTGCAATTCCAGTTTTCTACCACCGGGGATGGGGGAGAACTCTGCTTGCAATTCATTCTCACCAATATGTGTGCAGTTTGCTTCCTGACAACTGAGTAGCTCGGTATCCATGTCTTAGTTACGCTACATTCCGTTGAGCTTAGGGTTTGAGTGGTGATCTTGTTTCGCGCTGTAAAGTTGTGCACTTTCACGTTACGATATGAGTGTGCTTCGGGTTTGATTCAGATAAATTTGGAACTTCTACTGAAAAATTGAACCAAAAAATACTACGCATTTCTTCTTTTGTACAAAATTCAGTTGTTGATCTGCATGACCAGACAGATAAAACCCAGAACTATAAAGTGGCTGTGAAGCGCTTGTTAAGCATTGTAGCATTTGCATTTCTTCAGCTATCTGGAATTTAACCGTTATGGAGCTATTTCTTGGACAAGCAAGGCAACCTCATATTCGATTCGCCTTCCGTGAAAAGCATGCGGATGCAAAGTGCACCCTTAAAACCTTCTGCTCAGTGGCAACCCTTATCAGGTACTTGTAACCAGCTCCCTATATTTTTTGTGGTTCCTAATTTAGGAATTTGTCTCTAAACTAATAACACAAACTGATTTAGCCACCGGCTCACATGTTCCATTCCATTTGCTCTGTGTTATCATGGGCCAAGTGAACTATGTGGGTGTCTTCTGAACACAGTTGTACCAAATGTTTCTTGTATCTCCTACCATTTTCACCTTAACAGTTAATGCCTGTGAATATTCTTTCTTAATTTCTTTAGAAGAATTACTTCAAAATACGTTTCAATGTTATCTACAGGAAATAAATAATAAACAAATAAGAAAGTAGAAAGTCAGTGGCAAATCAAATGCTCGTCGCTCGTCTAGGAAAAAAATCGACATAGTAAAAATAAATGTAAGTTCTTCCAAAGCATTTACCTACTGTTTTTGCATTGAACTGCTTGTGTTCTCTTGGATCATTCTGTATTTTTTATTCCTAATTAACTAATTCCTAGACTGGCAGAATGGATATTTAACTATAAAAAAGTACTTACTGCTTTATTGAAGTCAGTTACCAAATTCAGCAACCCCTTATAATTATAGTATCTCCTTGTCATTTATTTATAATAACAATGACCTACTATACTAATTCACATATACGACTTAATTTCTTGGTGAATGTAAAAACAATGAAACTAACCTTAATTTTAATGTAGCTTGATATGAAAATACACAGCTAATTCTCCTGTGTTAAAATAAAATTGTATGTCTGCAGGTTGGAAATGGTGAGGTTGAGAAGCCCGTCGAGGATGGCTAAGGCCGCCGGCGTGGCACTGTGCCTGGCGGGGTCCTGACCATCGCCCTGTACACTAGGTTGTCGATGGGCCCGGTGAACCATCACCGTGCCTTTACTGGCAGTGGGCCTCATGAGACTAGCAGCAGTAAGGGGACATTACAAATGCGGTGAAGGTAGCTTTTGAAGTCTTTGATGAATGCACGGTTCAGGTTAATCATATTTTTAGTAGAATATGGTACAAAGTACCTTTTGAAGTTTGTGATTATTGCATGCATGGTAAGATGTAGATATGCTTATATTTTGCGCATGTGAACTTGACCTGTTTTATCTATATTTTTGTGAAAGATTATATGACTTGATGTAATGAGATTGTCCAAATGTTCAGATTGTTTTGTAATGTATTTCTATATTGCTAATGTTCTCATGGGATGCATGATAATATAGAGAGAACTATATGACGATTTCTTTATTTCGTCATAAACAAGTAGTGGCTGTGAGAATTTTAATGATAAAACTCAAGCCAATAATGATGTTTAATCTCACATTGCATGATAAATAAAATGCCACCGAATAGTCTCTCTTCTATGACGATAGTATAATCGTCATAAAATGTATGACGTTCCATGACGATTTTGCGAACTTCATCACTAAGTATAGTTTATGACACATATTTTGTGACGAAGTGAGAACACAAAAAATATATCATTATTATTATTCTGTGATAAGAATATCGTTACACCATGATGATAACATGTCATCATCGATAGTTAGATTTCTTATAGTGTTTTTAAAATTGATTTGCACCAATTTTCGGGACTAAGTCAAAATTGGTGTCAAAAGACACCTAAATTGTGCCATGCAGCATCCCTAGGGTTTTCCTTGGCTAGCCGTCGACGCTTTAGTCTAGTTTAGACAAGTTTAGACGATCTAATTATACCTTTGGGTTCTAATTTGGTCGAGGTTCAGAGCCGGATCTGTCACCATCAAGATATGTCATGCTTGCATCAGTTATATTAATAAAGTGTTAGTTGCTTTTATCTTGAGTTAGCGATTTTATTTTCTCTCAGTCTTGATTATCATGAGTAAGCTTTATCCTTCACTTTGTTTGCGACTAGACAACTAACTAAGTAGATGTAATCGTGGTGACTAGATCAATTAGTCAAAATAACCATAATAGTTCAGGGATAATCTAAGTGGCATGTTGCTAGTCAGTTGGGTCCCATGACAACGCGATAGCAAAATCTCCGAGGTATAGATGATTGAAGTCACTTGGGTTCAGGTATGAAGGATTTAAATCACCTGGACGAAAGCTCGCACACACGAATCATATATAGGTTCCTTCTGCACCTCCTCCAGGTCCCGACACAACAATTCAACGAGCACTGCTACATGACATCCGTTAAACCAAGTTCCAGCCAGGAGACTGCCATTTTAGCAAGCACCCAAACAAGGATAGTGAAAGTCACATTCAGAGTTTCAGCCATAGCTACAATTTTTTTTCGCCAGAGATCTCCCGACAAGTACAGTACTGAAGTTTGCACCACAGCAGCCAGTTTCCGAGCCTTGCTGCACCGGGACGACGACGCCGTGCCTCCACGACACTGCTGTGAACAGCATTCTATATTATCTACAGCTCCAATGTACCTGGCCAAGCAAACAACGAGCACCTCCTGCCACACTTGTTGTAGTTTCAGTTGGCAGCGTACATGGGCTGCTGCAGCGTAGCAAAATAATAATGGACATCCTCTTCGTTCTTGTAATCTTATCCTGGACAAAACAATATACTCTATTTGACATGTCTGTCCTGCTGTCACATAACAGCACGCAGCTATAGCTCAACACAAAGCTCTTATTTAGTTACAAGACATCGGATTCTGTTGAAAACGAAAAACAAATGCTGTACCTGAATGCAGTCAGCAGGAGCTTCCATGTGTCGATGTCTCACTATCGCCCTACAAGAGAGGCGCCTGCCTTTAGGCTTGCATCCTCCTGTCGGTTGCTGCTAGAGTTCATAAAACGTCACGTCAGCCGGCCATTGATAAGACAGGCAAACAATTCACCACGTGGCATTGGGAGAGTACGAGAACATCACCACCAAAAGGCCTTTGTTTAACTGATGGTTAATTGATTGTTCAGCCATCCGTGTGGGCCCTGAGACGGCTCCTGGCAATGATGCTATCTCATCCTGGATCGGCGCGTTCCCCGTTTTGCAACACTCTGATTTGGACATCTGAAATTGTATGAAATTTGAACGATTGTGCAGATGAAACATATTTTCTGGTTAGAGTTCACTAGTGGTTAAATTGATGAATAATCTATGTGTTCATCAAGCCAGAAACAAAATAGCTAAGACTGGCAATATGTAAGCATAACAGGGTAAAGACAGAAGGTACCACAAACACGAAGCTGACCACGCATACCAGCTTTCTCCCCATGTCACCCCCCCCCCCCACCCCCCAGACAGTGCTTACGCCACACCAGTCACCAACTTCCTTCCAGAAACACAAGCTTCTGTTCCTTAATACAGTTTGGCAAAACAAACGAATTCAGGGCAACGGCAATCCTACAATATAAGGTACAGGCATTTCAGATGTTGTAAACTATAACCATATCCAGAATAAGTTATGTTAGGGAGCCTATAAGGTACAAGAACAATGAACCGACCTAAACTGTAAAGCTAAACCGAGCCAATCAGACTATCAGAGCCTGAAAAATCAACTAAATAACACATGATAGCGAAAGGAGTTGCCAACATAAAGAGCTAAACATTTCATTTACTTTCTGCAAATAAAAATATGCACCAACATTAAGATCATGCTTCATGGCTACGTGAACTCAAACAATGCACGTGCAGCATATGAGTTAGGTTCTTAACACACACAGTAAAGTTCAACATTCCTTCTTCAGTTGTCGAAATTTAAGCACAGTTCATTGCACCCTTTGCAAAACTAAGGATTCTAATCCACTGCAAAAGATAGAAAATAAACTTTTCTTGCTATCGTCGATATAAATATGCTGGAACAGTCACAAGGGTGTGGTACTACAACATTATCATGGGACAATCACAGACTTACGAAATACCTGGGGGAATTGTACCTGAACAGTCACAGAGGACGAATGAAACAAACTGTATTTATCATACATGATGCTGAAATTATGGTCCACTTAATATTTCAGTAGAACCGATGGTCATCTTCAATAATTTGTATATTCCAATAATTTTCCAATTTATGTTCCGTAACCTGGACTGTCTATTCATAGATCCAGCAGACATGTTGTATTGCAGAGTGAGGCACTGTAGAACAATACAAGCTACAAACATCTAACATGGTCTTGACATCAAACAATTCCAAAATTCATAGCTAAGATCCAAAATAAAAGATAAAAGTGGAAGCTAGCTTAAGCTGCAGTGTACCATACTGTCATCGATGCCACTCAGTAGAAAGCACCTACATTTGGGCTTGTCTTCTGCCACTGCTAGAGCTCTCTATGATGTCACATCACCAAACTATGCATAATACGGCAGCCAGTGAGCAACAGTTCACCATTTGGACGTCCTGCAACAATTTATAGGAGTTGAAGACATTATTGCAAAAGGTGCCTTGTTTAATAAATGTTACTCGACAGTTCCATGTTGACCATGTGGCAAACCTTCATGCCAGTGTTATCTCATCCTAGTTAGACAGTTCTGTCTTTTTCCCTTTTTTTTTGCAATGGCTGAGACTGGACGTGTACAATACTACACATTTACATAATTTGATTGTGGTGAGTTCAGAAGTTCTGCAAAAGAAAAAAAGCATTGTTTGGCAGATTGAGCAAGTCATTAGTCTGTCCTTCATCAACCTGGATAAAAATGAGACTTGGCAGTTTCTAAACATGAAATTGTAAAGACAGAATGAACGTCAAATGTGAAGCTCACTGACTTCATCTTCTTCTTCTTTTGTTCCAAAATAACAACCAGCTTTGTCGTTGAGTAGCTTTCCAAGTCTTCTTTTTAATAGTAGCTTTCCAAGTCTGACAAGTATATTCCTTGATTGATTTCATTACGCTATGCAGAAACTGTATAAGCATTCCTTTACCAGAAATATACCCGATGATGAAATATATCTTGATTCTGCCAAAAGAATAAGGAATACAGCAGGGAAAAGAAACTGCATAATAACGTTGGACTGCAAGGAAACCACTCATTTTCTCAGGTTTGACACCAGAAATACCATGGACAACAGAAAACCTAACTCTGGTAAGAAAAGTTATGACACATTTTGAACTGAAGTTCATCATTGGTAAGCAACAACTAAGCTGTTTTCCTGTTAAATACTGCCAGATCAAGAATATATGGCAGATGGGCATTTGCAGAGTGTTGCTTGGACACCCTAGGGCACTTGACACCCGTTTAGGATTCCAAGTGCTATTTGCCCAGTTCAAATTTTTTTGGCTTAATCAGACACCCAAGTTTGAATCGGACTCTGATGACCGTGTCCATGTTCAAGTACCACTAGTTTTGCCAAGAACTAAACCTTCTATCTTTTGACATCAGCAAATACTTCAGTTCATTAATAACCTCATCAACAGATCAAGTATTGACATCACACTGGATGCCCAGGCGAACTCAGTTGGAGAAACGTTGTACAAAGGAAAATAATATATTACGCTTTACTGTTACCAAAAATCTCCACAAGAGCAGTGCCCATCTTTAAAGTGGTGGAATCGGTTTGAATCTCGTACAATGATCTCTCTCTCAGTTATTTTTGATATATATTTGGTGGCATTGTGACAATCCCCACAGACCCGCAAATTCTTGTATATATGGAGCGGAGTTCTTGAAGGAGTATTTATAATGCCAAAAGCAATAGCTAATCTCTCACTATGATTATTCAAGATATGGTCCTTTTCATCCTCTTCTACATCCTGTAGGACAAAACTGTAGTCAGGAACATAACCTAGACTTCTCATCTTGGCCAAAAGATTCTGTAGCTCTCTCTGGATGCCTTCATTTTGAGGGTGGGGTTCTGTCTGGGTGCCACTGTAAAATACACTTACTGATCTTTTCACCTCTATTGAACTCCATCCAGGAGTCTTTTGCAAATTTTGGCGCCTGACTAAAGACCTTACTTCATCAACTCCATCCCATTTCCCAACCCTTGCATACATATTTGACATCAGAACATAGTATCCAACATTCTCTGGGTCAAGTTCAAATAGGTTTTGTGAAGCCACCTTACCCATTTCAACATTCCCATGAATCCTGCAGGCACCAAGCAATGCACCCCAAACAGCAGAGTCAGGCTTAATTGACATGCCTTGTATGAACTCAAAAGCTTTGTCCAACTGACCGGCTCTGCCAAGCATATCTACCATGCATGCATAGTGTTTTGCAATTGGCACAATACCATATTCAGTTTGCATCATATCAAAGAAACTCCGACCTTGATCAACTAATCCAGCATGGCTACAGGCAGCCAATAATGAAACAAACGTGACATGATCGGGCTTGATTCCTTCTTGCTGCATTTGTGGGAAGAGACTGAGTGCCTTTGTGCCATGCCCATGAACCCCAAGGCCAGCTATGATGGCATTCCAAGGGCCTGTGCTCCTTCTAGGCATATGTTCAAACAAGAGCATTGCTTCCGCCAGCTTCCCACATTTAGCATACAAGTCTATCAGACAAGTACCAACATACACATCCAGATTTAACCCAACCTTAATGGACAATGCATGCATTCGCATTCCCTGCTGCAATGCACCAAGATGTGAGTACGCAGGCAAAACACTGACAAACGTCCCTTGGATTGGCTTCACCTCATGCTTCTGCATATGATTGTATGTCTCGATTGCCTCATAAGCAAGTCCGTTCTGCATGTACCCTGTGATCAAGGTGTTCCAGGAGACAACATCTCGAGCAAGCAAGCTATCAAACACTCTCTGGGCAGTCCCAATATTTGACAACTTGGCATACATATCAACCATAGCATTTCCGGCAATTATATCACCCACATCCCAGCCCCTCCTCATCACATAGCAATGCACTGACTTTGCGCTGCAGTCATCCCCGGACTGGGCAACAGTAGAAGCCAAGCTGACGAGTGTCAGCACGTCAGGGGAAATCCCACTGTCCCTCATACCACGAAACAGCTTGACTGCAGCAGCAACCAGCCCAGCTTGCTCATACCCTGAAATGATCGAATTCCACGTCACTAGATCCCGCAACTCCATTCCATCAAACACCCTCTGCGCCTCTTCCAGCATCCTCAGCTTCCCATACACATCGATCATAGCGTTGCACACAAAGAGGTCCCCATACAGCCCGTGCTTCACCGTGTATACATGCGTGACCAGCGCAAGCACCCGGTCCCCCAGTAGCACGCACATCGGCAGCACGCTGGAGACCGTCACCGCGTCCCCGACGAGCCCCTCCTCCACCATCCTCCCGAACAGCGCCACCGCCTCCGCAGCACGTGCGTTGCGGCACAGACCAGAAAGCATCGCGTTCCAGGCGGCCACGTCCCGCTCCGGCATTTCGTCGAACACCCTGTAGGCCTCCGCAACGCAGCCGAACCGGAGGTAGGCGTGCACGAGGGAGCCGGAGACGAAGACGTTGGGGTGGAGGAGGCCGAGCCTGAGCGCGCAGGAGTGGATCTGCGAGGCGGAGGCAGTGCTTGGGGCGGCGCGGACGAGCGGCGGGAAGGTGAACGCGTCGGGGCGGAGCGGGTGGGCGCCAGCAAGGAGGCGGCGGAGGAGAGGGAAGGCAAGGCGTGGGAGAGCGGCGCGGGAGAAGGCAGCGATGAGGGAGTTGGCGAGGAGGAGAGGGGGCACCTGGAAGTGCGGGTCGATGTGGCGGAGGTGGCCGGAGGTGACGAGGACGGCTTGGACGCCGCGCGGAAGCGCGGACGATGGCATTGGTGGACGCGGCATACGCGCACGCCGCCGCGCGGGAGTTTCTTTTAGCGCAATTTTGTATTTTTTTTTCCTCAATTGGGTTTTGATAATAATGAGTTGGATGAAAAACAATTAAAAATCAACCAAATTTTGGATTTTTGGATGTATATCGAGATCCATGCTCAGATGCATTCTGGTTCAGCGAGCTTTAAGTCTAGACTAGATGATCTTTAGGGTTCACGGGCCCCAAATCTTGAATTAGTTATGCGGTGGTGCATTTAATAAAGATCGGGATTGGTTAAGGTAACATTGACATCGGGAACTATTTTTTAAATTTAAAAAGTCACGATGGTTTTCTAAATACACCACGAAGGTGCATTTGAAGGAAGGGCGTCCACACTGTCAATGACGAGTCTATTTGACATAGGTTTAATTTAAAAAAAAAATTAAAGTTAGATATTTCTAGCTTAAGAATTCGTGGAGCTAGAACTATTAATACACCGAGAATATATATCACTATGCATAACAAAATATCTGATACTTTAATTATCAGGTAATATTTTTATTGATAATAATATGTAGTGATAAAAATGCTTACGTAAACAAAGATTTCCACATGTAATAATTGTAGCTAAGTGAACTGATCATAGATAAAGTTCAAAAATACATATAGTAGATGATCTCCATTAGCAAAAAAAACAGCATCCAGCCATAATATCAAAAAAAAATGAATAAATTAGTTAGTAAATATTCCATATCTATAACAAGTAATTCTGGTTGAAAACATTACATTTTAGTTTTTGTAATTTTGGAAGCATTTGATTAGAACATCATTAGTAACTCTTTCCAATTCGCGTTTTTTCACATAGCAAATAAGGCTTTCACTCAAGTATTCATCACCAATGTGATTTCACAATTTTCATTGCTAAAAAACACATCTCTACTGTAGCAATTGCTACAGGAAAAACTAGTGCAAGCTTCAATATCCGATAAACCAAAAGATAGCAAATATGTTTTCTTGTTTTCACCATTTTTTGAGAAAGCACACCAATAGACTCTATGTGAGAGAATCTTGCATTGACCCGCACATCGACAGCATAGAGGCAAAGATAATGCTGAAGGTCCCTCAATTCTCCATCATTAAAATCATTGAGATAAAGTTTAGCAAGACTCATCAAATGCTCCAAAATAAATTCACTAAATGATACTTTTGGACTCAAAGTAGCAGTTTAGACAAGCAACTTAGATGTTTTCTCATTGAAGCGAGTATCGAGCTCTTGTAGTAACCAATCAAGGACATCATTGAAACAATCCACTTCATAATGATGTTGGTTGGTAATTCCGCTTCTTTGGATTCACATAATCATCTCTCATTTCCAATTTGAAAAGATCATGTTTGTCACAGAAGGCATCAGCTTCACCTAATACAGATTCCCAACCATCCCTCCTAAGCTCACCCTAAAGATTTTTGGTTGAGTTGATACATGCAATGGCATTTACAATTTCTTGATCTTTCTGTTGTAGAATTAATGACAAGGTGTTTGTGATTGTTAAATCAATCAACATAAGATGCAAATAAAAGACAAAATCAAATGACTAGAAATAAACTAGTACACCAAATGTTTGGCTTATGTTTTGTCATCCTTGTCTTCTTTTCCCACATATTCTAGCACCTTGATAATTGTTGGGAGAAAAATCAACCAAGCTCTTAAGTGTCTTGTAGTGTGAGCTCCAACGAGTGTCACCAGGTTTTTGAAGACTTAGCTCTTGATTTAAACATGTCCCAGTTTTAAGCTAGCCACAACATGTGGTCTTTCTTACATGTTCTTGATTGATATCTCGAATCGTGTCCTTTCTTCTAGAAGATGCACCCACCATATTCAGCAAGAGAGAAATCATACAAAAAAATTACCAATGCATGTATGCTTCCTTACAACAACCACAACAACCAATTAAAGTTTGTGGGCAAAACAGTGACCATAGTAGGCTGAGTTGTTTTCTCTCATAATCAATTATTGTAAGCCATTAAACTCACCTCACATGTTGCTTGCACCATCATATCATTGGCTTCTAAGTTACTTCAAGTCAAGACTATATTTCACAAAAAAAAGCATCAATATAAGACTTGAGGGATGCTAAAGTTGTCTCTTTCACATGGACAAGACCAACAAACATTGTTTTTTGACAATTCCATATTTATCTACGTATCGCAAAACCACCGCCATTTGTTCTTTACCGGACACATCCCTTGACTCGTCAACTAGCAACCAAAACAGATCATTATCAATTTCTTCAAAAATAGAGTCCAATATTTCCATTGCAAAACAATGAACTATGTCTTTTTGAATCTTTGGAGAAACCATCATATTATTACCTAGAGCATTGTGAGCCACGACCTTGCCTAGTGCTGGATTTTATTGTGTTGTATACACAACAAATTCCTTGAAATTTCCTTTGTTTAAGGAATCCTCAAACTTATCATGGCCCCTGAAAGCCAACCCTTGCTTCAATAACACTATGGTAGTATCAACTGAACCATTTAGACGAGTATAATAAGCAATCTTTCAGCATCACTTTGTCTATTAAGTGCAACATAAATGTGTTGTTCTTGATTCAACAATGCATCATAATCTCTCTTTGCTTTGTTGTGAACACTATTGACATCCCTTACATGCTCCTTTAATATGATATTTTTTGTTCCAACTAGACCAACCGGTTGTAACAAATGCATCATACCCAGCTCCCTTGTTGTTTGGATCTCTAAACATAAAACAACAAAAGCAATATGCTTTATCTTTAGACTCACTATACTCGAGTCAGTTCCCAAACTCATTAACTATTTAACATTAAACTTTCTATCTTTACCATGAATAACTGTAATTAGAAAATCAGAAGTGTGAGGTTGGCTAGGCCCTCTATCTAAATACTTTCTTCTTACCAATTCTTTTTCATTAGGAGGGTACTCCTTTATTCTTCTCCTTTTACTAGGATCAAACTCAATCTTATCTTCCCAATTTATCTCTTCGGGAGGTGAATTTCCAGTGGCATTCCAATCATGCGATGAGGGATTTGTATCTTCAGGTGGAGTAGCATTCTGATCATTTGATGGGGTTTAGGACCTTGAAGTGGAGCAACATTCTGATGGTGTGATGTGGGATTAGGACCTTGAGGTGGACTGACATTCTGATCATGTGATGGAGGATCATTATTTTCTGGTGGTGGTGTTTTCCTTTTTAGAAACCTCTCCACATTTAATTGTCCTGTATTTCCCAAAAAAATTTGAACACTCCATTAGATACATGTAGAAAGAATCAAAGAACAATGATAACCAACAACTATAATGCAATTAATTCAAATTGCAAGGATTATTACTCACTTGACATCATATCTATGTCTCATTTTTGCCACTAGTTTGTCAAATTAAAACCACAATTTTCCTCAACTCTCCCAATCAATCATGTCATCACATCGATAGGCACCTAGACCGCCCGCCAGGCGTTAGATGCCCAGACGGTGAGACGACCAGGCACCCATACCAAACCGTTGGAGGGCAATCGGGCTAGCTAGCTGGGGATGCAACCTGCAGGGGATGAACTGAGGGCGGGAGGACGATGGGCAACACCTAGTGCTGCAACGGTCCGCCAAGTCACTGAGGGTGCCGTCTGCCAACTCGTCGAGTGTGCCATCTACGTGAGGTGCCGATTTTTGAGGGCGCACGGAGGCAGTGCAACCGAGTAGGAGGTTGGCGATAGGCGGTCCACTCGCCAGGGCCAGGAGATGAACTAAATCGATGGATTGAGGAAGGCAAAGGGCGGTGGGCTGAACCGCTAGACTAATTATCGGTTGGGCCGGCTGGCCAATTGGGCCAGAGGCAAGTTTCATGAGTTATTGTAGCTTGGTACATATAATGGGTCTGGGTGTCCTATTTATTGAGGTAGGGGTGTCACATGGACCTTATATACATGATGGATCCTTGAAAAATAAAAACTACCTGGTGTCTTATTCACCCTGTACCTTACATGTGGGTTCGCCCCTGGTGTCGGTTGAGAGGTTGATCGTGGCATGTCTCAATCACACATGTTTTTCTCTATATATACCTACCGGTCACCACCACAACGAATACACGACCTAGTGTTTTGCCTTGTGGGAGCAGATATCCAGAATCCATCATCCTTGATATCCTGCACCGAGAGATGGCGAATAAGACTTTTGGAAAAGCACTTAGCTCAATTGTTCATGATCTGCTTCCACTACATCGTCTTCAACATCAATATCATGGCGTCCTCCTCCTACTTCCTCTTCTACAGAAGGTTGGTACGTGATTTGTAATCACATATATTAATTTCCCATGTCTCTCATGATTAGTACTTTGATGTTCATGTCATTGAGTATATTCAAGAGAATATACTCCTGTTATATGATCATGCTACTTTATCGATTCGAGTTCATAATTTATTTATAAATTAAGTTAAACCTAAAGGTGTTAATTTATTTAATAATCCAAAAACCTTATTTAGGCACTTCGGTTTAATGATGGCTAGTTTTGATGATGCACTGAGTTCGAACAAGTTTAACGGTGTGCACTTTAAAAGATGGCAGGTCAAAGTCACTATATGGCTTACAGCTATGAATGTCTATTGGGTTGTGATTGGAAAACTTAAAGGAACCCTTACTCCTGATGAGGAGAAGAAGTTCACGAAGACCACCGTACTCATTGTTGGATGCATTTTTAGTGTTCTTGTCGACCATCTTTATGATGTGTGCATGCACATAAAAGACGCGAATGAGCTATAGGATGCACTGATTGCAAATTTTGGTGCATCACATGCAGGCAATAAATTGCATGTCATGGAGCAATATCATGATTACAAAATAGCTTATAACAGGTTTGTAGTCGAGTATGCTCATGACATACAGTGCATTGTAAAGGAACTCAAACTCCTCAAGATCCCATTACCTGGCAAGTTTGTGGCTGGGGGTATCCAGTGGCAAAGTTAGAGATCCAAAGACTCGAGTGCATACTTCAACGTACACGTGGTGAAAAAATCAGCATAATGTATAACGATAAAGAAATGACGATGGAAATGCTTACCAAAATGAAGAATCCCATAATATTTCTTAAAATAGCACAATGAAGGTAAATAACATTGAAATATAATTGGAATTACTACATTAGCAAAATACACCATTCAACATCGATTGCCTATAAAATAGATAAATAAAATGATGTAATATTTTAAACATGAAACTGAATTGAAAAGATAAAATAAAAGTAACACATTACCTTCTAGTAATTATGTTCCTTTTAGGCCTTGAAGCGATGAAACACGACATATTACTCATGTTTGTCACTTTCAACCTTTCTTATCTTTCCACATAGCAAATAAGGCTATTACTCATGTACTCATCGCCGATGCGATTGTGCAAATATGTTTTCACAATTTCAATGGCTGAAAAGCACCTCTCAACTGTAACAGTGGAGACAGTCAATACAAGTAATAGCTTCAAAGGATGATAAACCAAATGATATCAAAGATATTTTCTTGTCTCTATCCTTTCTAGAAAATCTCAGCAATAGTTTATAAGTTAGAGAATCTATCATCTTACCGCACATCAACAATATAAAGGAAAAGTTGATGGTTAAGTTCCCTCAATTCTCCATTATAAAAATTATTGTGCACTACCACAAAATCATTGAAAACAGACAGTATGTCACATATGGTTTCTTATAACCCATCACAGATAAAATATCCTCAGTCGGTTGCTAAGACAAATATGTCCGTAACAAGATAGTTATCTAGGTGTGAATCAACTCACATATGGTTTTTATAAATCCGTTTGTTTCTATCATACAGACACAAACATCTTTTAGGAAAATTTATATGTGATATTGTCACATATGATTTCTTGTAAGATTCGTTTATATCTATACGGTAGAAACAGAATGATTTTATAAACATTCATCTATATTTAAAGACCCGCGAATATTTTCAAATTTGACCGTCCATCTCCCCTGACTCTTTTGGCTTCCAACACGCACAAACCGCTTGTCTTCTCAGGCAATTTTGGCTGCCCACACACATAACCCCTCGTCTTCCCTCAATATAAAGTGGTGATAAGTGTTCTTCTTTCTCACTCACCATATCCAAGTGTTCCACTGTACTAAGAAGCGAGGAGTGTTCTGCGTCCTCACTAGCCATCAGTGTCGAAGAAGCGAGATCTCAACGTGGGCTAAATCCCCTTTCACTGCACCGAGGTGAGTATCATATGGTTCCCTTCACGATTTAAAGTTTGTTAGGGTTTCATTGCTTCGATATGTGTAACTGATGGTACAACCTTGTTTTTGCCGTAGATCAGCAATGACGCAATTTACGACAATCAGGAGGTTGTATGATGGGGTTGTCCCTATGACGGCTTCAACGATGCAGATGCTTGGCATCAACTTTGGCCCAGTGGACTTCGTCTTCTTCGCTGCTGTGAAGGCCCCCTCTGTCGACCCTGTGTACGCCGTCAACCGCGTTCTCCATTCTGTTTTACTGGATGAAAACTTCTCCATTGTTGTTCGTCAGAATGGAGACATTTTTGTCAATAGCAAGACATGCTCGAATGCCTATTTCTTGCTGAACCATGGCTGGCAGTTTGGCAGCAACACAGTCTAGTTCTGGCTCATGTGTGAAATAGTCAAGGTGCAGCTAGATCCGAATGACTGCGAACTGTTAATTAAAGATGATGTTTGGGTTGAAATTGTGCTGAAATGTAGGAGGCTGAGATGATGTGTTTATTATCTCATCTTTTTGAAAAACGATGTCAATCGACCCAAGTTTATCGATCACTTTTCATTTTTTTTGGAAGACGGTATCACCATGATGTCAACTATTTCATCTTTTTGGATTATGACATCGATGACAATGATGTATAGTTAGCTAGATTTATGTGTTTTGAACAATATGTGATTTGCATCTGTGCGATGTTCTTAACCTTTGTGATATGTAAATGCTTGTGTTTTGTGTTATGAACAATGTGTGATCGATATTATGAATAATGTGTGATCATTGTTCAAACAATATGTCAATGTGTTTAATTTGAGAGCTAGGAATTTGCTTATATGGGGAAAGGGAGACATAGACAGAAAAATCTGTATATGATAATTAACACAGATGGGTCAAACAAAGCTCGTTTGTGGCTCTTAGTACTTACAGACGGGTTTAATCAAACACTGTTTGTGACTTTTACTATGTATAGACGGATATCGAGAAAAACCATCTGTGTGTAAGTATATCGTAGATGGTTCTAAAATCGTCTGTAACAAGCTCGATATTACAGATATTTTTGCAAAGACGGAATATATAATTGTTTATGATATAGTTTAAAATACGTGTGTAAATATCCGTTCTAGGGTAGTAGGGATTAAACCTTCTATCTCTCTCCGTAATCCGAGTCAATGAAAAAATAAGAGCGAGAGGTTGACAATGTCCATTTTTCAAGTACTTTTTTCTTACCGGCTCTCTTAGATCAAAATGGTAAGCATTTCTTCTTCTTCTTCTTTTTTTGTTAGGATCAAATTGGATCTCCTCTTCCTAATTGATATTTTTTGAGTTGAATTTCTAGTATTGGTATCTTATCAATAAGAACTGACAACATTATTAGCATTATCTGGAGCTTTCCTTTTTAACCACCTTTCTATAAGTTTACCTGCCGTTACACCTATTCAAAGTCTCAAATGTTGTTCTATCATGTGCTCCTGTTCAATAATCTAGAGATGAAAAATAAACATTCAATTCAATCAAGCATACATAAGCTTACTTGGCATGATTTCTCTCCGTTCGGTTCTCAAGTCTCAAATAGTCCTTCCATCTACTTCCTTTGCAATTATTAATCATAGTTGCGATTTGCAAAACCCCAATTGCAAATCCTAACCATACAACTTAATTTGGAAATAGCAGAATCGATAAGTATATAATTGAAACACTAGCTTGTTTGCTTGAAAGAAATCGACTTGCATAAAAAAAATTGGGAGGAAATTTGTTGCGTACCATTAGTCTGCAAGAATCAGCAATTGACTGGAGGGCCATCTAGGAGGGTGTTGCAGTGGGAGAAATGATGAAAGGAGAGTAGAAGAGGAGGGCTCGATACTGCAGGTTGCGATTCCGACGAGGAGGCACGCCGCGGCGGACGAGGATGATGACGAGCTATGGCCATTCCCGCGCTTCTGTGATTCTGGGCGATGGCGGTTTTGAGCGAGTTCTGTGAAATTTTTATTTCAAAAATAACATCGTTTACATCATATTCTATAGGGATGAGATTTGAAAAAAAAAATTAAAACGTGCGGCTCAGTTATTAACTTATCTTAAGAAAAAATTTAACATACAAACATATATTTTTCTTGTGTAGAATATATCTTAAGAGGATCTTTAAAATTGATTTCAATTCATTTAGAGTTTTATTAATTTCTCCATAATTTTTACAAAGTTCACAAGCATAAAGTGAATATATTAAGAAAAAGCATTGTAATTAACCTTTTCATATCTACTATTATTTTTCCTACATAAAGTATAGCATAAATAAACTAATAAAAGTAGTTTCACTAATTTTCGAGGTGTGATGAATCAATTATGAATTAATCTAGTTGCAACATATTTACACAATCCTGCATGTTAAAATAACTAATTCATGAGTTCATGTATTTTTAAAAGACATAGGATCATGTAAGAAGACTAACAAAATTAGGTTCATGATTTTTGGATTAGCAAGGAGTAAACTATGTATTTAACTTAGTTTAACAAATACATTTTATCACAGAATTTTTTTAACTTTTTATGAGTATAAATACTTTTATCATGTAGATCATGTTACAAGTAAATCAACAAAATTTATTTCACTTGATTTGAAGCTCAGATGAATTAGATATTGATTTTACAAGATTGAGTCAATTTTTGGTTTTTGTTGAACTTCACTAAAAATCGAGAAAACTGCTCGATAAATCGAGAAAACCGAGCGGTTACTGACAATGCGAAAAATTCGAAAAAACCGCTCGATAAATCGAGAAAATCGCTCAGTAATTAGTCTGATTTGACCAGTTACCGAACGAGTAATCTGGTATTTTGGACCGGTTACTTAACGGAGAATTTAGTATTTTTTATCTAAATTTTAAATTTTAGCAAATAAATTTTATACAAATTTTAAACGATTATCATAATAATCACGTATTTTCGGTTACCGCTGACAACCGTTACCGATACAAGGGTAACTAAAACCTTAGCTCGACCTGCCGTTCGCGCTATTGGTTGGTCGGTTGGGTCACAAGCGTGGCTGCTAGGCCACACGCTGGGCTTGGAGGACTGATGGCGTTGGCATGATATGGTGGACTGGTGGTGCATGTGTGTTTGGGCCTAGCAGGCTGCATCAGAGATGAAAATTAATTGCTAATAATTGAAAATTTGCTTATATCCCGGTACCTGTGCACTTAGGTCAGCCTACTTGGCTTCGGCATAAAGGGCATCATTACCGAGTTATTTTTTATGTAGGAGATTTGTCACGGTTCTAAAACACAATGAAAGATCAATAACCTTAGTATTGAGTTTATATATTTTGGTGATTTATGTTAACATAATCAATGAATCATCCGGTGTTCATAGTTTTCTGAGTCTAAAAGACAACAACTAGTTTTGGGATTGATGATATAAATAGTCCCCTCACTCACCTATTTTAGGGTGCTCGAGCTCAGGAGCATACTCATACATTTGGGAGGAGTTCTTGCTATCAAAGTCGAGCATATTGAAGATCAAGACAATTAGCATAAGATTAAAGACTTGATTATAGTAGTTTAGGTCTAGTGTGTATCTAGCTAGGGGATTAGCTTAGGGTAGGATCAAGTGAGTGATCCATACTTGTTACTTTTTGTGTTTGCCGATACCTAGATGGCTTGGCGGCTTTCGTGTTTTGCAAGACGCTCTAAGGAGGTAGTGAAGTGGCCACAAGTTTTGTGAATAGAAGGAGAGACCAATGTCGGAGAAGCGAAGCACTACCATAGTAAAGATGACGGTGAGCAACCTAGTGAAGCCTAGTTGGAGACCCATTTGCATGTGAGGAGCTCTAACAGTCATCCACTGAGTTATCCGACCGTGAAGCTTGGCCCTTGCAATAGGCTCTAAAGTGGAGTAGAGGTGGATGACAATCCACCAATACCACGAACAAAAATCATCATGCCAAAGTGTTTGCATTCTCTATACCTTTTACCTTCTGTAATTACTATTTCACATTATATTCCCTAGAATTGACATGTGTAGTTTGTAGGATAGGTCCTTAGGCTATAAAATTTTATGACGGTAGAGTAGAATCATTAGATAAATCTAGAACATATTTAGATAGAAATTAAGATAGGTTTATCTTGTTGAATCTGAGCCTTAGTTTTGATTGACCCTAATCCACTCCCATCTTAGGGGCATCATTGATCCTTGCACACAAGAGACAAGAGATCTCTATTAAGAGTCTGGTTGCATCTCTTGATGTTAAGGAGAAATCTTATGCCATGTATGTGCATATAAAAGGAGGCGAGAGATAGTCTAGCACTAATGTGGTACAATAACCATCTCATGGTAAGTTTAAAGAGAAAAATAATTAAGTCAAACAAACCACAAACTTCGAAAAGAAGATGATGACCACTGATGACACACCTTGCTTTTTGTGAGTACATACTCTTAGTTCTAAAATGGCCATCTAATGTGTGCCATGGTCAAATGGCAAGCTCTACAACTGCTAGTGGTGTCTCGGATTTACTCTGCTTCCACAAGGTAACCAAGCAAACACACTATGATGGCAAATCTGAACATGGAATCATCTTATTGTATGGGAAATTATTCTCGTACTGCACTCAAAGGCTATCAATCCATGACACAAAGGAATAAAGGTCAATCCATGACAGAACTCAAAGGCTATCAATGTGGTGATTATTGGTGACACTATAGATGGAATTGCAGGGTATAATAATTTACCTAATGTTCTTTTAGCGAGTTAGCCTACCAATGGGTGGATGAAACCCTAAACCTAGCTGGCCCCTCTCTAGGCCTTATATACGTCGCGAGCCTAACTAGGCCGGTGGGCCAAATAGGCCGGCGAACCGAATGCTCCACTAGACTGGTTGGTGCCAACAATCTTGTAGAAAACCTCCTCATTTTCTAAGAAATTATGCTCCATTTTGACTAGGTAATAAAATTCCTGCCATTTGTGCAATAAATAACCTCGGGTTTCCAATATATTACGTTCAAATTCAATATAACCTTATATTCCATAATTTTGCAATTAAGTCCTTTAGAACATTAAAAAATTAGCACAAGCCAAATGAAAATATTACAGTCTTGTAATTTTTCTATTTAAGCCTCGGCTTTTAAATAGATTTTGTTATGCTATATTTACCTCATGTGTGTGTGATATATATGTATGTATATATATGTATGTATATATATGTATGTATATATATGTATGTATATATATGTATATATATATATATATATATATATATTCGGGACCCTCAGGTCATCAGGAATTGCAAGTGTACACAATATTATGCATGTCTTCAATATTATCCACCTCCTCATGTCGACATCCTTCGGCAAGGTTCACTCTACAAAGCCCAATGGCATAGAGGGCTATGGAAGGAATTTGTAGGTCTTCAGGCAAACCACATGTGGTATCTTGTTCCACATGCCTCCCATGACAACATGTCGGGATCGATCTACATTTTGTTCAAAAGCGTGTTGCCCTTGGTGTTGTATAAGTACTTCATATTCCGAGCTTGTTGAGATCGTGATGGCACCCAACACCATGGCACGCCTCATATGGCTTGACCTCGAGCAACAATTCATTGGCAATCGGGAAACTAGTGCCCTGTACCTTGATACTAAATTCCGCAACATTGTACAAGGACACCTTAACATCTCAGACTGCTCCTGAAAATTGAAAGGAATGGCCGATGCACTTGGTGATCTTGGTGAACTCGTGCCTGATTGCACGCTCGTCTCGCCATTTTGCACGGTCTGAACAAGAAGTTCATTTGTATGGCGGCTGTCCTAAAGTGTCAAGTTTGTTTCATTCCTTAATCAAGGCCCATTTTGACCTTCTCCTTCCTGCCCCTTGGCGCCCTCCACCACCCTTATCGCCACCCCCCCCCCCCATTGGGGGCAACAACACTACCTCTGCCGGTGGTGGTAGTAGTGGTAGCGGCAGTGACAACTCCGCCTCAGGTGGCTGCCCCCCTACAGGCGCTTCCTCGAGTGGCTCCAACCAGTGAGATATTATACTTCAATTTTTCAAAACCCGAAGAATTTAAGTATAATATTTTATTTGTTTGGACAGTATGCGCTTGATCTTTTGAGATAGTATACTTGAACTGTTTGAGTTTTAAAATATGTTAAAATATATGACATATGGATCTTATTCTATTCTAGTAATTGTAAGCAACACCATGGTTCAAATAATCATCAAAACGGACACACAATTTGAAAGGTATATGAACTTGAATATTGAAAGATATCCTAAACTGCACCTGTTTCCACCTAGCTAAAAAAGAAAACCATTCATTAATTGGTTAAGTAGTGAATGATCGGTACTCGAAAAAACAAAAAGAAAAAGCTCTACTACGATCCCAAGAAGCGCTATAATGGGGATGATTAATTCTGTGGACAAGGTTGGCAGGCTCCAATATAAGGTTGCTTCTCAAAGGTTTGTTGCGTAGTGGGAGTGGGACTAGCACCAGACAAGTTGCGTAGTGGGAGTGGGACTAGCACTAGACACTGGCTAGTAGGCAGAAAGGGAAACATCATACTAGGTTTTGATTGTTTGAGCTTTTAATTCTTAATTTTTTCTCTTGAAATAAATAGGCTGATTCTAGAAAGTGATTTTGAGAATCAAAAGCTGATTTTATAAATGACTAGGATTTAAAAGCTCATGTGAATGTGCTTTTGTAAATTCTAAGGGATGATATCGTGAGGCTGACAACACAGTATTATAGTATATATTATACACTTTATTCACGTCAAAAGCCAATCTTATTATCAGCCTTTTAAAAGCCACAATCTAGAATCAGTTTTTCTAAAAACCACAGCTGAACAGAATCTGCTTTTGATTTCATGCAAAATGTGCACAAGAATGATGCAAGTTAATGTTCCTAAAACCATGATTATGCCACTTGGTGAGCTACTGCACAATAATAACCTGAATGATCAGGGCGCAGATCTCTAGATTCTAACTACGTACTCTAGTATTGTGGTTCTTCTCTCCCTAAAAAAAAAGGAAAAAGGAACAAAAAAAACTAGCATCATGGTACGGCAGGACGGGACCCTGGAGCTCAGCCATATGGAGTTAGGTACGACTTGCTCCTGAGCTCATCTCTGGAGTATTGTTTGTACAGTCAAAATAAAAAAGGAGTATACAAGTTGAAGAGGCCATAAAATTCAGCCACTTGGGTGTTTTTTTTTTCTGAGTGTAGCCACTTGCGTATTGTTTATACGGTCAAATGCAGCAGCGCGACATACGACGCGACTGCAGGCCCTGGATGCCTGGATCTAGCCTTGTTATTAGCTGTTACACGTACTTAATCATTGTCTGTCAGTCAGCATCATCAGATAGATGTCAGTTCACTTTACACTACCTCCTGTTATAAATAACTGACACTTTTGATTTTAGTTTTCATTATTTGACCATCCATCTTTTTTACAAATATTTGTACAAATAGTTAGAAACTTAAGACGTGCTTAAAGCAAAAGATTTTTTTATAACAAATCTAATGATATGTCTCCAATTTACTTAACTTAATATTTGAACAAATATAGTTAATCAATGCTTAAACAGTAAAATTAAAAGCAGAGATAGTTAAATGGGCGGTCCGGCCCGGCCCGGCACGGTCCATTTAGGTCTGTTAGCTAAATGGGTTATACTGTGCTGATCCACGTGCCGCGACTCCAGCCTAGGCACGACCCATTTAAGACCACGTCGTGCCGTGTCGGTCCGCGGCACGGTAGCCTCGACTTTTTTTGTCCGTCAGCCTGCGAAAAATTGAAAAAAATTATAAAAACTTGCTTTCACTCGGAATCGAACACCTGACCTTCTACTTAGAGTCAAACACATTACCATTACACCACATATCCTATATAATATTAGATTTAAATAAATTATATAAAATACTTAAAAAATATGAACAGTTAAACAAACTGTGCCGACCTATCATGCCGCGGCTCCGATCTAGACACGACCCAAGTCGTCGTGCCGTACCGACCCGACCCGTTAGCCGTCGTGCTGGATCTGAACCGGGCCAAAATGATTGTACCTCGTACCGACCCATTTGATCCGACCCATTTAAACATCTTTTAATCAAAAGCAACAATTATTTGTAAACGGAGGAAGGTATTTCCCTTCCACTGCCTTTCCCAAAGGAATCGACAATCATGTGCATGAGCGTGACATCCCCATGTGTCCCCTGCTCAGAATCAATCGTCGCTTAAATAATGTATAACGGTGCACTCAGGAGATGCAGGAATAGAAGTACTTCAATTTGGCTACTAATAATGATGCAGCATACATGTAAAACTTATAAGATTCCACATTTTTTATTGATCAATCGCTGGAAATCATGAATCTTCGATCCACACGATTTCCTCTCTGGCAGCGGGCGGGTTTGGGCTTCAGAGGGGTCCTCCGGCTTAGAGGATGCTTGTGGCGGCGACTGATGGTGGCATGGTGTTGTGGCGAGATGGTAGGAGAGTAGTGGACGGGTCAGCGAGGAGGATGTAAAAAACGGATTAGTTAGTGTGGTAGAGGGGTGAGGGCAACGGTAAATCCAATAGTGAGAGGGTCGTCGGAGGACGACAGGGTTAGGGTAACATCACAAAACAAGTAGAAAAAACTAAAAAATTGAGTACAAAGATGGGGCGTCACGAGGTAGAAGATACAAGAATGGTCGTTGGATCAAGATGATTACAATAGATCTAAATTCTTAGAAAAACATCTTTGTTGAAATGTTAAATTGTTTCAATACATGCAGGATGATGCATTGAACAATTTAACACCAAAATTGGATAGACTCGTCCTCAAGGGGACAATATAAGCCCCATATTCTATGAAAAATGGTAATTTCCATCGATAAATACTGTTCACACCATGGTGCATTGGAGGTGAGTGGTGACAGTAATATTCTTGTCTAGATCCACCGAAGAAACATACCTTAGATCATCTCCAACGGTTTTCTTTCAGGGTCCAGAATCCCTTCACAACGGGATTTTCGTTCCCTTCAACGTTTCAACGGTTTTTCTTCACGGTTTCCGTCGCGAATGGATTCACAGAGTCATTCCCTCTAGAACAGGATTCTCTCTCCTTTACCTTCACGATTCCCCTCGAAGAGAAGCTGTTGGAGATTAGAGAAAATAAAGAGAATGAGAACGAGGAAAAAAATCGAGAAAAGAACTGAACGAAAGAAATATGATTGAAGATGATTTTAGGATCAGTAACTTTGAACTTTTCACCCCTGGGACGGTGTGGCAGTTTAGTGAAACACCAAGTCACCAACTGATCAGGATTATCAAATCTACTAATCATTTGCCCATCACTCGTACACCTGCAAAACGCCTTTCCTCACCGGCTTTCCATCCTGACATGACCCAATAGGCGTACGGCCGGCCCTCCCGAAGCACCCAGACAGCTTCGTGCTCGTGCAGTGCCCGTCGGCGTCGCGCATTACTTCGTCGCCCCCTCCTCGCTCGCAGAGCGCCAGAGAACCAGCGCCAGCGTGAGCCAAAGATTCGATCACCAATTCGGATGCTCGCCTCCGAATCCGAATCAAATCGCGCTCCTTCTGCTCCGCATATCGTCGGGTGCTCGTCTCGAGCCTGATCTTTATTACCCGCTGCGCGCGCAGGGGGAGGTGGGATTCCTTCGTTCTTGGGAGGGAGCCCGGCTTTGCATTGCTTGGATCCGTCGGAGCGGTTGTTGATTCGGGTTGAGGCTCGCAGATGATGGGGGCGGAGAAGGCGGGGCTGGGATCCGAGGCTGAGGGGGAGGAGCTGGCGGCGGCGCCGGGTGCGGGCTCGCCGGTGCCCGCGAGGAAGATGCAGTCGCTGGACTTCGAGCACATCGGCTCGCTCGTGGCGGTGGCGAAGTCGCTCTCGCCCGGGAGCAAGTGGCGGAGGGCGCTCACCAGCGTGCGCGTCGTCATCTTCCAGGCCAAGATCAACGTGCTCCTCCCCTTCGGCCCGCTCGCCGTCATCCTCCACTACCTCACCGGCAAGCACGTAAGAGCTCAGCATTTCATTCGTAAATCTCACATCTTTTCTGACGCCGTGCACGTCCATTTTATATTATCGGCGGTGCCTTTGAATCTTTCATGTCAAGTTTCTGTTTTTCCGTTGCATTTAAGTTGCAGTACTGATAAGTTAATGCCTTCCTTTTTCCTTTTGTTTCCATCAAATGCTTCACAGCAAGGATGGGTTTTCCTTTTCAGCTTAATCGGCATAACACCGCTGGCCGAGAGATTGGGATATGCAACCGAGTAAGAGGCTGTTTGTTTTCAGTTGGAGATCGTGAAAAACAGTTTGTAGATTGTGGATTGTAAAATCTGAATTGTAAAAGTTAGATCGTGGATTGTTACAATCTGGTGGAAGACAGATTACTGGATTGGTTACAATCTAAGTGTTAGATTGTAACAATCCAGTATTTACAACCAGCTATTTGTTTTAGCTTTTGGATTGTGATCAATCTAACTATTTGTTTTAGCTTTTGAATTATGATCATAATTCAGCTTTTACAATCTGAAATAAATAGGGTCTAAGTGTCACCAAGATGATGACTTTAACTCCAGTTACACCTATGCCTAAGGTCTCCTGAGCTAGTTTTTATATGTTCTGATGGATGCTACTTTGTCTTGTGCAGGCAACTTGCTTGCTACACTGGCCCAACAAGTATGTTCTTTGGTTCTATATGAGACATGCTTTCCAGTGCAAATCTCCATCTGACTAGTGAAGATTTAACCTTTTTTTTTCTAACTACAGTTGGGGGCCTCCTGAATGCTACATTTGGAAATGCAACCGAAATGATTATCTCGATATATGCACTGAAAAACGGGATGATTCGTGTCGTCCAGCAGTCACTACTAGGCTCAATATTGTCAAATATGCTGCTGGTTCTTGGGTGTGCTTTCTTTGCTGGCGGTCTTGTCCATTCTGATAGGGACCAGGTCTTCAATAAGGTAGTTCTCTTAACGAAATGTTAATTTTCCTAATGTATATCTGTTATAGACTTAATAGTATGCTTTTGTAATGTATCGTTGCAGGCATCAGCTGTTGTAAACTCAGGACTGTTATTGATGGCTGTCTTAGGTCTAATGTTCCCAGCAGTGCTTCACTTCACACATTCAGAAGTGCAGTATGGAAAATCTGAAGTAGCTCTTTCAAGGTTTAGTAGCTGCATCATGCTTGTGGCCTATGCTAGCTATCTATTTTTTCAACTAAAGAGCCAACGCAGTGTGTACAGCCCAATTGGTGAAGTAAGTGGCTTAACACTAATTTATGCAAACATTGGAAGCTGAAAAACTTGGCATATATGCATAACTATATAACATTAATTAACTCTGCAAAAAGACCTGGCATCACTTTTAGTCTGTAATCAAGTCAATTAATTTATCCGTTTAGAAATCTGGATCAGGTAATGTAAGTAAAACGCAGAGCAGGTCACAGTAAAAATGTTATGCAGTTAACAATGTTTCTTGTACTTCTAAATTTGTAGTTCTGCATTGGTACATCCTGTGGCCTTGTTTGAGTGTCCACAAAGAAGAGCAAGATATTTGGTTGTCCCGACTTTTCTTTTGTATCTCGTTAGTTACCACATCTTCTTCAAATAGTCTGGAACTTCCATGTGCACAATACAATCATTCGCTATTTTTAGTTGAAACTTCATCTAGGGCACTGAATAACAGCCAGCTCACAAGAGAGCACCAAATATAAAGATAATCACTTCCTGTATTCCATCATGCATATGCATCGTTTGCACTACTTTGACACTCTAATTCCTACTTGGCGACAATAGGAAGAAGAGGCCACTGAGGATGAGGAGGATGAAAAGGAGATAACACAATGCGAAGCCATCTGCTGGCTTTCTGTACTGACTATTTGGATTTCAGTACTCTCTGGGTACCTAGTAGATGCAATACAGGTATTGAAGAGCTTGTTGACAATTAAATTTGTATGTTCTTGATTCCGTTCTTTTTCTCCATGCATCGCTTATTCTCTCTATCAATAATATTTATGAAGTGAGGACAGCGCATGATATTTCCATTTGACACTTATGCATTTTCTCTTTCTTGAACCGTGCCTCTTCAATATCTTGTAACAGGGCGCATCTGAATCATTAAACATGCCAGTGGCCTTTATTAGTGTTATTCTGCTTCCTATCGTGGGGAACGCTGCTGAACATGCAAGTGCCATTATGTTTGCCATGAAAAACAAATTGGTAAGTATCCCTGCTTTCTTTCACTTTAGTCAACTTAACAGTGCTCTTTTCTTCTTCTATTTTGTGTCTCATTTTCCCAAAACAACAGGACATTACTTTGGGAGTTGCGATAGGGTCATCAACACAAATCTCCATGTTTGTGGTAAGAATATTTACTGAACAAGATGCAACTAGCCGAAACATGTTCGAATCAGTTGTTATCTTTGTTGCCTGAAGTGTTTTCAAATAGCATAATTGTTACATGATTTGCAGATTCCATTCTGTGTGGTAATTGGCTGGATTATGGGGCAACAAATGGACTTGAATTTCCAATTGTTCGAGACAGCGACTCTCTTTATTACTGTACTGGTGGTGGCATTTATGCTACAGGTCTGCTTATAGAAAACCAGCATCATTTGCAGTCTCTACTGCATGTATATGAAATTACTATGTCGTGCTCTTTTGCAATATATTTATAGTTCTGATTGTCACATTATATGTTGTTGTTTTTCAGGAAGGCACGTCAAACTATTTCAAAGGCCTTATGCTTATCCTATGCTACCTCATAGTTGCTGCAAGCTTCTTTGTGCATGTTGACCCCAACGCAAGTAAGTATCTTTGTTTAGTGTTTTGTATAGACAACTTTGGATGCAAGAGCTTACCAAATTTGAGAGAAATTTCTTTTATCACTGAAATTACAAGAGCTTAGTCAGTGGGGAGACAAATTCTTTATGCCAGCGAATTGCTTTATTCCCTTGTCATGGAGATGACATGTCTGTGGCAGTTAGTTACCCCATTTGTAGTTGTTAATGCGATGAGAGCTCGTTATTGGTAGCTATGATCTTCTAAACTCTTATGCACTAGCTTACATTCTGCTATCTGTAACACCAACTCAACACACTGGACTCACAGAAACCTTGGATCGCTAATGAGCAGATATTGTTGAAAAAACATCCTTGATTTCAAGATGTCTTATCTCTTGATTATTTACTTTGCGTCCAGCTGCAACTTCTAACGATTCACTTGATTGGCCTGAAGCAGGTGACAACTAAGTGACAAGTCTACAGCAACATACCTGTGAATTGAATGGGGAAGGCCACGACTTAACTGCAGAATTAGCAAACAGCATTGCTTGCAATAGAGCACCTACCAGAGTCCTGAATTTGGAAGCAACTTGTGGGCAGAATCCCACGTCGAGGATTGAATTTCCGGCTCAGAATTGCAAGGAGCTGATGCAGCTTTTTAAGGACAGCAACAACATCGCCCTTTGAGAAACTGTAACTTCATGTGATAGTTACGAAAATTACCAGTGTATTTGTTGAAGCTACATGTGTCACAATTTTATTGTTGTTGTAAAATACTACTATTAAATTGAACCTGGTGGAAGGAAAATGGGACGAGCGCAATATCATGTGATACCTTTTGAAAACGCGTTTTCTGTGGAGTGGTTATATACTTTCTTTTGGGTGACATTTTTCTGTAGCGATTTTATTGTTATGTTCCACAACTTCGACGTGATCTGTGTACACTTGTGCAATTTAGGACATGAACGAACCTTTAATCTTTTTGCATCCTAGGAAACTTGCCCCTGCAGATGTTATGCCTTTTCGCGTTAGGAAATTAGTGGCCATAGGGTTATGCATCAAGGGGTTCCTTGTTTTTAGAGGATCCCGAGTGTTTAATTTGCTTGCAGCGTCAGTCCGTTTTTATCACAGCCGGAGAACTGAGTAGTCAGGACGTTATCTACATCGTTGGCGGCTTTCATGGACACATTTTCTGCACAACTTTTGTTTTAGTGGAAGCAGGTATTTATTAATTTGGCATAATGTTTATCGGTACAATGGATATATCCGAAGGACTAGAAAACAAAAATAATGTCGTGGGTAGCGTGAAGCTCTGTTTAGGATTTGGAGTTGGGTTTAGAGCTCGGGTAGGGGCGGAGACAAGGGTACATATTAGTAGCATATAGAAACAAAATAACTTAAAGAGATAATTGGTATACAAACTTATTTTATCTATTATATATATTTTGAATATTATATCTTTTAAAAAATACATTTTAGGTATTAGATGTCACCAAGTATAATTTACTACACGTGGTTATTGTGAATGTATGTAATGAAGCGGTTTTTTTCTTACCAAACTTTATCAATTTTAAAACGTTTGTCCTTAATGGTCATAATTTATGTTACATTGCTCTACTCTTTATTGACATAAGCCCTAATTATTTTCTATTATAAATACTATTTTTAGCAACTTCTATGGTACGATAATATCAACTAGAAAAAACAATATTGAAATGTTGAATGGATAGATATCATCATCCATTATAGAAAATATCATATATTTGTTATTATGAGCGAATTTGTGTATAGATAAGAAAAAAGATGTTTCAGCCCGATCATAGAACATGGATTCATCGCAACACTTGTATTATGTTTTTCAAAAAAATAGAAAATATACTAACCCATTATTAAGATAAACTATGTGTTTTTTTCAAGGATCGATTTAATAGCTTCTAGAACTGATTTAAATTTGTCTCTCCTTGGCCCCCTATCGTCCAATCCTGGCTCCACTCCTGGGCTCGAGGATGGGGCTCCGGCCGGATTAGAGGGAGCTTGGGGCCAACAATGGGTGGCAGGGATGCCACTGGCCGCCGGTAGTGGCATGGGAGGTGGAGGTGTGGCGGGCAACCGCGACCTGGGGGTGACATGGTGGGGCTGTGGTGGAGGAGCACTACCGAGGTTGATGAGGCTACACAGGGCTGTAGGTGTCCTTCTTAAAAAAAAAGTCTATATTGCCCCCCCCCCTCAACTATTGCTTGAATCTATTTGTCCCCCCAAACCGCAAAACCAGATATCTCACCTCCTCCAACTATTCAAACCAATGAAATTTACCTCATTAACTGGTTTTGATGGTAGTTTCGCCCTACGTGGCGAGGACTGTATAATGATAACTGGGTTCTGAGGCTGAGGTGGCTGACACATGGCAGCAACGTGAGATCAAGGTGGATGCTGACTGGGCAACCGACTGATCGGGAGGGGCTCAAGCACGGCGACGATGTCACCGGAGTTGGGCGAAGACCTCGTCGCCAGCCTTGGAACTCGATAGCGAGTGGCAGGGGAGCATCAGGGTCGGACGTGGATTTCACCTCAAGCAACAGGGAGGTCAGAGAGGGAGCGAGGCGACTGTCGACGAGTGAGAGCGGCGATGACCTCGGGACTTCAATGACAATGGTGCTCCAGCATTTCTCGCCGCATTGCCATTATCAAGTCACCCCAAAGCTTTGTCGTTGCCCACTGAACGCTCCAGCGCCCTCACCCATGCTCGCTAGCTGCCCACATGCGGCGAGTTCTAGGTCGATGGCTTCGTGCACCAAGGCGATGGCGGTGTAAGAGGGCCTCCTGGCAACGACTCACGTGGTGGCGAAGAGGGGCAAGCCCAGCCCCTCGTGGCACAGTGCAGCCCATGGAGGGCGCTGCTCAGCCGATGGTTCCTTAAGGCCACCGAGCGACGTTAGACAACAACAGCGAAAGCAGGGCAATGTCGGCATCTACACACCATTCACCAGAGAGAAAACGAGGGTAAGGTCAGATTCCTAGGAATAGGATTCTATAGATGGTTCAACAACAAGGAATTAGACAGAGGCTCACCGAGGAAGGAGATAGGGCGGCAATGGCCGGAAAGGAGGAAGATGACTCCGAGCTGCTCGGCTGCTGTACGATTCACACTATAACTTGAGGGGTTTTACTCCTAGAAGTAAGGGACACGTGATGACGCACTTTGGCGAGGTGGGAGTTTGTTGAGACGGTGTGGACAGTGGTGAAGGCTTCGGGAGTGCACGCCTTCAACGATGAAGACGACAGGTGGCGGGTTCGACCCACTCCATATGCACCATCAAGCTTTAAAATGGGACCAGTGGGACATGTTGTCAAGACCGGTCTAAAAAACAAATCAATCTCATCTATATGCTGAGCCCAGAAATCAATCCCAACACATAGCGACTTCATTGATGATAATCATTACAGTATCTATACTTTAATTGCCAAATCATCTTACAAAAGACATCCAAGGGTCGAAGAACCAATTAACTACAACGGATCCTAAGCGTAGTCTTCATCTTCACCGATAAATCCATAGGAGAATTAACGGAGAACACCTCCCTAGAATGCACCTTCCACGAGGTCTTCAAATTCTTTCCCAATTGAGTGTTTGGTTATAGCAAGTGTGAGCACATGTCGTACTCAGCAAGTTATGAAGGAATAATATGCATATGAAGGCCTTAACAAGGATAAGGCTCATTTGTCTCTTTTGCAAAAAACAATATTTACATATAAACATTTGAAAAAGCAATAGTAATTAAATAAATATCTGTAAATAACCAACCACCTCAAGATTTCATCCATCCTGACTTAACCAACTGATCATCTCAACCAAGGTTCTAACCACCCAGGTCGAACACCCAACACCTCAACCATGGCTCCCACCTCCAAGATTGAACCACTAACAAACCAACCTTAACCACGATTCCCACCATCTGATTAACCCATACCTCAACTATGGTTCCCACAACCACAATTGACCCTACTGACCAAAACATCAAATTATAATCATGGTAGGCTTTCTATGTCGCTCGTGACCGTGAGCACGACTGAATATTCAATTTTAACTCTGCAGAGATTGTACTTTACCCACAAGTCATGATTTCATCACCTGCAAGCAAGTGACTAAGTCTCCATTTTCCCCGTGTTAGCTAGACACTTGCACACTTCCAAGGTGTGTGGCCAGAAGATCACTATAAAACCTTTACAATGCCCCTCTCAGCACATTTCTACCCACTAAGGTTTCACCACCGCGTGATTCCACCTCAACAACATAAGCCCCCTCTTGCGCCTTACGGATCTAAGAAAGTCCATCCCTTCCATTCCTCGTACCACAATATGGTGTACACTATGCTGAGAGTAAAGTAAATTACTTGACTAGGACGTCCCATATCAGGCTTGTGGTTGTACTATAAACACAGAAAGGTTAGCCCACGAATCGGTCCTTAGATTTTGAGCAAGACTAATACTTTCCTGACCGTACATCACATACTAGCCTTATCATACTACTTGCTCAAATCCCTATACCATATTACTACAAAAATCATTATATCATATTTTATCATTGTTGCATAGAACAATTATCAATTTCGTAGAGCAATTATCGTGATTACCATATCAAAGCAAGGCTAAGCCAAAACTATACTATGGTGACAAGGATGATAAGAAAAAACTAGGGTAAAGCCTAACTCTTGGATTCAAAAAAATTATTAGCATGCATGTTTGTAAATATGATCAAGAACACAGCTTGCCTTCATTCGATTTAGTTGGATCTTCAAAGTCTTGATCTTGAAATCCTTGTAGCTCCTCCAGAACGTTGGCGTTTACTCACGAATACAAACAAAAAGGCACACACCAATAAACACCAAGATCTAAAAAAATAAATATCACACAACAAACATCATCACATACAAGATCACGCTTTTCCGGACAATCCGGCGAAAGAACGAATCAAAACGGAATTATGATTAGTAAGTTATATTTTCAAAAGATCAAAACAGGACTAAAAATATTAACTACGTATGAAATTATATTGGTAGAAATTTTCTAGAATTTTTTCAAGCCATCTATGATTTTTTGGAATTCTCTAGGATTTTTCTGGATTTTATTAGCATTTACTTTAATTATTAAGCTATATAAAACATGAAGCGTAACTAAAAACATTATAAAAACAATATTAAACATTACTAAAACTACTTCAGATTTATCCTATTTATGGAATTATTTTTATTCTAAAAACATCATTTAAATCATAGAAAGAAAATATTACATAGAATTAACAACATTTATTTGAATTATAAAACTATATAACATTACAAAAATACTATAAACACCATGAAAGCTATTTTACAAACGTTTTTCCTAATTTCAGTATTATTTTTATTGTAGAAAATATTTTTGTTGGAATTATTCTAATAAGGAAACACTATATAGAATAATAAAACTATTAAAAATAGTTAAATATACCTATAAAACATTATTAGAAATTAATCCCCTATTTATTATTATTAGAATTATTTTTATACTAGAAATCTATTTATTGCCCAATATATATTAATTATGATGTCATCTCAGCAAATAAAATAAATAAAAAGAAAGGAAATGCTGACTGGGCTGTTTGGCTGATGTGGCTTGATGACATGGATGACACATCAGCAAAAATGCTGACGTGGATGACACGGTGGCAAGACAGAGTTGATTGGGATTATGTTGAATACGTGGCGAGTTTCTATTGGCCAACGAAGAGGTATGAAACAGATCTAATCCTAGCCATTGAACTCGAATTGGACAACTGGGGAGAGATGGTGCCGATGACAGGGAGAGAACGACGGTGGAGGGCTTGGCACCACATCGCATGACTGGAGTCCCGCCGGAACAGTGCTCCGATGGGCTATGGTCGACGACGAGTGGCGTAACAGCATCACAGGAGGGCGGTGAGCTCACCTAGGGGTTCGTGATGATTGGAGAGGTGACGAGATGTGCTGTCAGCGATGATTTCTCGGGTCTTCATTTGCGGTGGTGCTTCAGTGGCCGGGGAGTGAAGGCGAGGATACCATCTTGTTCAAGAGACATTAGAGAAGCTTGAGGGTGGGTTGGCGACGGCAAAGCGGCATTAGGGCGACGGCGAGTCGACGAGCTTAGTCTAGGAGCGGCAATGGTGGCTCAAGCTATCTAGCGGCGGATTCGCCTCAACTTGAGGGGAAAAAGGCGTGGAGCGAGACGAGAAGGGTCGAGGGAGCGTCTATTTATAGCCTCAGGGCTTCAGGAGTTCAGATTGGGTACTGTTGGGATCGAAGTCCCAGACAAGATGGGTCTTCGGGGGTGGAAGTGGCGAAGGTCCCTGATAGTGACGTGTACTGGAAGTAGAACAGTTTTCGATTACCTTTCACGTTTACACCGTGGCTCTATTTATAGCCCGTACCCGGCAATCACGGGCCCGGTTTACATATATTACCCCCTAACCTGCTACATTCCCGGAATATCTGGGGGTAATATGGTACAAATGAGCATGATCCCATAATTACAACCGTGCCCATGACAATTGGGCCCACTGTCAAACTGGTCTCCCAACCGAAGGATATCGAAGCCCTCTTCGTCCGACCTCTTGACGAGCTGCCTTCGCCGCCTCCTGGCGAAGGCCTGGTCTTGTCTTCACACGGTTCGAAGGACGCGGGACGCGAATCGGGGCTTCGCCCGACAGTCGAGGTAGATCAGCCTTCGCATACGCCAATTCGGTGAGAAGAAGATGCAACCAGCGCGGCAGTTGTCCCGCAGCACCTCCAACTAACTTCGCAGTTGTCTTCGGGTGCGGGGATGGCAGGAGATGATCCCCAACAGTAGCCCCCTACTGGCAAGGTTTATCTTCGATAGGCCGAGCCTGTAGCCTTCGAGATATCTAAGCGCCGTCCCCCTTCGGCCTGTCGAAGTTAGTTGGATCCAATGCACGCTGTTAATTAATATATATATATATATATATATATATATATATATATATATATATGTTTTTTTTGGCGGCGTCGGAACGATATGTATAACTACCTGCATTTAATGTTCATGGTAGTTATCCGAGCGCGGTTTCTGGCGCCGGTTCAATTTTCGATGCTGGTAGTGTTAACCGCGTCCGATTCCCCCTATAAATACCAGAAGCTGTCAAAATATTTTACCGCGCCCTCGTTTAAAGTTGTTGCTCTCGTACGAAGTAAGTTTCAGTCCTTCGGACACCTTAGACTTAGCCCCCGATTGTCTTCGCGCTGCGAGAGGATTTCCTTGAACTAGATGGCTCCGAAACACAGGTTGTCCCGTCCGAAGACTTACTGGATTGGACAGTCCAAGGTAGATGGCGAAGTTTTAGCTGGCCTTGTCAGGGAAGGGCTGATTAGTGATGTATCGAAGGTCCGACTTTCCGGGAAACAGGAGACACCGGAGCCCACTGACGATGAAGCCATCGTGTTTGTGCATTATTTTAGGGCTGGCCTTCGTCTTCCCTGTGACGAGATGGTAATCAAGGTGTTAAAGCTCTTCGAAGTATATTTGCATCAGTTAATGCCTAACGCCATAGTCAGAATGAGTCTTTTTGCCTGGGCCGCTCGATCGGAGGGGGTTAAGGCTTCCGCAAGGGCCTTCTCCGTCGCGCACCGTCTGCACCATCAACCAAAGCCGGTCTTTGTCCGCGGAGTATAGAGCGAAGCACACTACGGTTGTCTAAACTTCGCCTATCGCGCCAGCCTGTCTACTCCCGTGGTTGTATACAAGTACAAGTGGCCTAGAGACTGGACTCAATGGTGGTTTTACCACAAGGTGGAAACCGAAGATTACCTTGTATCGAAATGCGAAGGGGTCAAGGGAAACCGTGCACCAGATGTGCAGTTGAAACCATCGCAGCAAACTGCGCTTGAAGCCTTCGCCCGGTGTGCAAAGCATCTATCAACTCGTGATTTGGTCGAGGAGTTTTTGGCGGCTGCGGTCTGGCCCCTTAGCCATGGCTAGTCTATTCCGGCCTTCGGGGAGAAAGGGCCTGAGGGGCTCTGTCGTCCTCATCCTACTGTGGAAGGCTTCGCAGGTACCCCCTTGATCGTGCACTCTTACTTAATTTAAATCTTCTCGTCTAACAGTTGTTAATTAATTTTTTTTAGATTTGTCAGTAGCCGAAGTGGAGGCGAAGGCTGTGATGCTAGTTGGCAAGGTTACTCCCGGTGAAGCGCAGTTGTGCGCGGACCAGGGACTTAACCGTAGGTTGAACAGAATCTTCGACTATCGTGGTCTGTCGTATGATGAGCATCCAAAGATTTCCGCTGTTCTGCAAAGCAATGCGGGAGGCTCCCCAGCAGCGGAAGCGAGCGAAGAACCCGCCGCTTGCCCTCCGACGAAAAGGAAGCTTTCGGAACGATCGCCAAAAACGGGCCGTACCAAAAAAGCTGTTGCACTCCGTAAAAAACCACACGAAGCCGCGCCTGAGTCTCACGCAGAAACGTCGCCGGAGGGCTCCGCTGCTTCGCGCGGTTTGACCCGTCGGGAGAGTTCCGAAGGAGCGCAGGTGGCCCAGGCGCCGAAATCCCTGTTTTGCTCGCGCGTCGATCTTCCAACATTGATTCTGAGCAACGACGAAGAATTGACGGAGACGGGCGCAGCATCCGAGCCCGGTGTTCCAGAGGAGCCTGTTGAAGAAGGTGGCGACGACGTAGAGGTGGCTGCACACTCGTCGCCCTCCTCATCTTCGAGCTCATCTTCCGAGAGCGAAGATTCCACGCCGAGTGCGCCCTGCCGCAGGGGGAAGGGCTTGATGGGTCTCGGCGGGCTTCTCGACGCGAAGGCCCTTGCGCCCGAGGCTTTGCGGCCCGCCGCCTTTGAGCCAAGTGTCAGGGAGGTCAGCGATGCGAAGAAGATTTTTGGTACCTTCGTTCTTCCTAAGGTCGAGATCCCGCTTGCTCAGAAGTCTTCAAGCGAATTGATTGATGCATCCGATGTGGCTATAGCGAAGGTATATCGAATATTTTCTTATATTGACAGAAAGAAAACTTTGTATTTTACTAACTTGTAATTGACATTTCAGGTTTTGCTTCTCTCTCGAGCTCAACGTAAGCAAGCAGAAAAGTCTGTAGCCCGTGCCCAAAGCGCTCAGGCCCAGATTGACTTGCTACAAAAACGGGTGGAAAAAGCTGAGAGCCAGAAGCGCGAGATGTCGCGGCGTGCGAAGGATGCAGAGTTATGATTGGAGCGGCTTGAAACGGAGCTCGACGCCCTTCGCTCGGCGAAGGGGGTCGTTGACAGCGAAGTGAGTTGCCTTCGCCAGAATCTGCAGTCTTCCGAAGCACAAGTTTGCGAATTGCAATCACTTTGTGCGTCGGAGAGAGAGAGAGAGCTGAGCGGCTGCAGAATGAACTAAGCGAAGCGAAGGCTTACAATGACGATGCCCTTAATGTCATTGGGGAGCTTGAGCCGAAGGCGGTTACCGCCTGCGAAGCAATCAGCCGTACCTTCGAAGGTATAGGCGCCTCGGCGACTCCTCCATCACTTGAACTCGTCGGACTGGGTGGGCTTATCGGTTGGATCGATGAGACCAGCAGTAGCCTCCTTCCGGCTGCACAACTTTACGGCGACTTCTGCGCCATGGTTGCCGCCCGGTGTCTCGTGCAATCTGTGGAGATGACGGGTTGCGACCATCACACTGCTCTTCAACGACCTTCCTTCCAGTATCCTTCGGATCTGTCAACTTTTGCTGTTATAAAAGCATCGAAGAGCACTGCTCGATAATTCACCACCAATTACTGGTGCAAGCATGGCCGCGAGCTCGCTCTTCGAGAGGCCGAATTGAACCGACAGAGGGTACAGATACCAAACTTATGTTTTCTCTTGTCGAAGGTTATGAAAGTGGTTATATGTGGCAATAATGTATTTATTGTTGTTGAATTTTTTTTTTCAGGCCAAGGCGAGGGATGACACCTCGTCGAAACCAACTACTATGGCAGCCGAAGATACTGGGAAGGTGGGATGAATTGGCGCGAAGGGTCGTGTTTATGCTTTTGTTTTTGTAATTAGCGATGTGACACACTGGTTGTGTAATACATTATATATTCATATTGAAGTGTTATTGACCTTTTTGCGCTCCCTGCGCAGGTCCTTGCTTCGGACACTGTGCAGGTAGCCGAAGAAGTTGTGCCTTTGACTATGATGAGGGATAATTTTTATGTTTCCTGGTCCTGCTGGGAATCATTTCACTGACGTCATGCTAATATCGACTTGGAAAGGTATTGGCATGCGAAGTGTAGATCGTATGACGATATGAATGCTAGAACGAAGGCGTTTTGGAAATCTGTTTGTCCTTCGATGGTAGTTAGTCGACGAGCTGAACGAAATCTGCGCCGTGCGGCGAGAGGGGACGTTAACGGCACATCGATGCTCATTGAGCCGAAGATTGAACCTCAAGACGAGGAGCCGTTTTCACACAGACCCCAATTGTCCTATCAGCGTGGTCCCTCTTCGCAAGTAGCTAGGTGAAGTGGTAGTGATGGCGAAACTCCTATGTCGACATCATATTGTAATCAAGTTGGGGCCCCTTCGGCCCCATCATCGCGTTTCCATGCCAGCGAAGGCATCGATTATCAATTTTATTTTAGTCGTTTGTATAAGGATTTTGTTGATCCAGAAGTTGATTTGGATGCGGAATAAACTGGGTTTGTGTAAGGATTTTGAAGGCATCGATTTTTTTTTTGGTGCGATGCGCTCTGGACCTATGTTGGATTCTCCGGGTTAGACTTTCTTGACAAAGGCCATCCCCCGATTTTCGCCGCAGTTTCCTGCGATTCTACTGGGCTGATATTTTTCTTATGATCAGTGTTATTTTTGCGAAGCGCCGTCCCCCCCCCCCCCCCCCCGACTTTTACTCGCAGGTAACTTCGGCCTGGTGGGGGGCAAGCAATCTTGGCCTCTGATGTTTAGCTTTGAAGTTTTTTGGCTTCAACTTGCTTGACGGTTGATATTTGGGCAGGCACTCCTAGCCCCCTGCCCTTGACGAAGTGTGCTACCTTTTAGTTGGCTTAGGGACACTTTTTTCTCGAAGGTTTGTTTTTCCCTTCGGCGCGGGGGCAGGCACTCTTAGCCTCCGACTTTCGGCGAAGTTTGTTACCTTTTCTTTGGCTCGGCGATACTTCATTTTTGCGAAGGTTTGTTTTTCCCTTCGGTGCGGGGGCAGGCACTCTTAGCTCCCGACTTTCGGCGAAGTTCGTTGCCTTTTCTTTAGCTCGGCGATACTTCATTTTTGCAAAGGTTTGTTTTTCCCTTCGGTGCGGGGGCAGGCACTCTTAGCCCCCGACTTTCGGCGAAGTTCGTTGCCTTTTCTTTGGCTCGGCGATACTTCGTTTTTGCGAAGGTTTGTTTTTCCCTTCGGTGCGGGGGCAGGCACTCTTAGCCCCCGACTTTCGGCGAAGTTCGTTGGTGGTTTTTATAATTCCGCGAAGGTCGCAAGTGTACGCTTGCTTGCCTACACTTCGCACCGTGTTCTAGTCGTCGATTGGTGCGCCAATCTCCTAGTCTAGCGCACTTCGACAAAAAGTAGTACTACTCAAGACAAGCAATATTTTTTGGGGGGCACTATCATTGTTCATATGGGTTCCTGCCTCGTTAAAAACCTCACCCCCTAGCGAAGGGGTCCCCCTGTGAGGAAAAGAGTGCAGTACCCTTACAATGCGATTACAAGAACTACTACAAAAATTAAAAATTACATTGGAGTCTCGGACTCTGGCTGCCGATCTTCAGGCGTAGAACTTGCGAAGGTTCTCTGCATTCCAGGTGTGTGGAAGCTCTTCACCTTCCATATTGGCTAGATGATAAGAACCGGGTCTCAAAGATCTTTTAACTATGAAGGGGCCATCCCATTTACTCTGAAGTTTGCCAAACGATGCTGCTGTACCAAATCTTCGTAACACCAAGTCTCCAGGTGCGAAGGTCTTTTCGGATACATTCCTATCTCTCCATTTTCTTGTCTCTTTTTGGTAAGTGGCCAGGTTTTTTGCGGCTTGCAATCTTACTTCTTCGAGGGCGTCTTTCGATGAAAATTCCTCGCATTGTTCTGATTCATTCCTGACCCTGAATGATTTCATTTTGCATTCCTCTGGAGTCATGGCCTCTTCGCCAAACAGTAGGCGAAACGGCGTGTATCCTGTTGGTCTTGCAACCGTTGTTCTTAATGACCATAATACCTTGGGCAATTCTTCGACCCACTTTCCTTTTGGCAATCCTTGAAGACGCTTCGCAACCCCTGCGAAGATGATGCCATTTGCTCTCTCAACTGCGCCATTAGATTGTGGGTGGTAAACTGATGCAAACATTAATTTTATGCCCAGGCTATTACAGAAATCTCTAAATCCCGCGCTATCGAACTGAGTACCATTGTCCACGGTTACTTCGCTTGGAACCCCGAAGCGGCACACAATATTCTGCATAGGAATTTTTGTATGTTTTTTGATGTTATGCTCACGAGTGGCATTGCTTCTACCCATTTTGAAAAGTACTCTACCGCCACCACCGCATAGCGCAAATTTCCTGGGGCTGGCAGCAGCTGCCGACAATATCGATTCCCCATCGCCGCAATGGCCAGATCAGCGGAATAAGTTGTGTCTTCGTTGTCGGTCTGTTTGATCCCTTTGCCCAGAATTGGCATTGTTGGCAACTTCTTACCAGCTGGTCCGCGTCACTTACAGCCGTTGGCCAATAAAAGCCCTGTCTGTATGCTTTTCCTACCAAAGCTCTTGTTCCGATATGTGAGCCGCACAACCCGCTGTGAATTTCACTTAACAGTTGTTGGCCTTCTTTCTGAGATATGCATCGCAAAAATGGTGCGCAGACTCCTGCTTTGTACAGATCTTCGTCTATAACTTTATAATTTCTTACCCTCTGAGCCATGCGCTTTTCTTCGACCTGATCTTCGATATCCTTTTGGCCCCGCAGATATGCCATTATCGGAAAACGCCAGTCTTCGCTCTCAACTGTTGCGACCAGGCGTGTTTGGCTGGACTGTCATCGAGGGCCGGTTCACTTAGTTTTTGATAGAAGACATCTGGAGGCAAGGTCATGTTCTGCGAAGCCGCTTTTGCTAGCTCATCTGCTTCGCTATTATCATTCCTTGACACACTTTTCACTGTGAATCCGACGAAGTATTTTTCCATCCTTCGCACTGCTGCTCTGTACTTGATTAGCTCTGGTTCCTTTGCCTGGAATGTTTTTTCAATCTGGCTTGCTACAACCTTCGAGTCTATTTTGACAAGTATTCTTCGAGCTCCCAAAGCCTTCGCCTTGAGAAGTGCTAGGAGTACAGCTTCGTATTCCGCCGTATTGTTTGTGGATCGGAACTCCAACCTGGCGGCGTATCGCAGCTTCGCCCCCGAAGGTGAAAATATTACTGCCGAGACTCCTGCTCCTGCAGCTCCCCAGGCTCTGTCGTAGTACGCGGTCCAGATAGGTTCTGCTGCTTCGTCATCCAAAGCCTCAGATGAAGGTGTCCATTCTGCCACGAAATCTGCCAGCGCTTGCGATTTTAATGATGTTCGTGCCACAAAGACAATCATGAATGGAGCTATCTCCGTTGCCCACTTCGCTATTCTTCCGATGGTTCCTTTGTTTTCAAACATGTCGCAAAGGGGTAGGGAAGTTGGCACTGTAATCTTGTGAGAAGTAAAATAGTGGCGAAGCTTGCGGGATGCCATTACCAGTGCATACGCCACTTTTTCCAACTCTGTGTATGACTTCTTTGGGCCTGCTAGTACTTCGGATACATAATACACTGGTGCTTGGCGCAGCCTGGTATCTTCGGGTTTTTCCTGCACGAGAACAGTGCTGACTGCTGATGGGGAAGCCGCTATGTATAACAGCAAATCTGCGCCTGGATCCGAGCTGGTCAATGTTGTAAGCTTCGTCAAGTATACTTTTAACTCATCGAAGGAAGCCTGCTGCTCGGCACCCCATTTGAAAGGGTCAGAACTTCTTAACACCTTGAAGAGTGGTAGACTTCGCTCGGCGGACTTCGCAATGAACCTGTTCGATGCTGCTAGTCTTCCTGTCAAGCGTTGGGCTTGTTTTCTGTTATGTGGCGGTTTCATATCCAAAATTGCTTGTATCTTCTGAGGATCCGCTTCGATTCCTCTCTTCGACACTAGAAACCCCAGGAGTCTTCCGGATTGCACTCAGAAGACGCATTTCTCCGGGTTTAATTTTAAACCTGCTCTTCGCAGATTATCGAAGGTTTCCCGGAGGTCTTCGATGTGTTGGCTTCTCCTGATACTTTTTACTACTATGTCATCAACATAGGCTAATACATTTTGTCCCAGCTACGGCTTTAACGTGGCCTGTACCAATCTTGTAAAGGTTGCTCCTGCATTCCGGAGTCCAAAAGGCATTCTTACGAAACAGTATGTTTCGAAGGAGGTTCTGAAACTCATTTTTTCTTCGTCTTCCTTTGCCATCCATATTTGATGGTACCTAGCATAGGTATCGAGGAAGCTTAACATCTCGCAGCCGGCTGCGGAGTCTATAAGCTGGTCAATTCTAGGCAATGGAAAGTCATCTTTGGGGCAAGCTTTGTTTAAATCTGTGAAATCGATGCACATTCTCCACTTTCCATTGCTTTTTCTTACTAATACTGGGTTGGCCAGCCATTCCGAGTGTATAACCTCGCGTATTACTCCGGCATCGAGTGGTTTTTTCTACTTTGACCTTTGATGCTTCTTCTCTTTCCCCCGAAGCCTTTCTAAGCTTCTGTTTCCTTGGCTTCGCTTTGGGGTCCACATTTAGCTTGTGCTGAATGATGCTTCGACTCACTCCTTGTAGGTCCCTAGGGGACCACGCGAAGACATCGTTGTTTCTGCGAAGGAACATGACAAGTTGTTGCTGATCTTCTGCCGGGGCCTTTGCCCCTATTGTAATCTTCTTATCTTCTTCATGATTTAGCTGCACTATTCTGGTAGGTCCTTCTGGTGCAGCCTTCGCACATTTCTCTATGGTTTTCCTGTTTTGCCCTGCTTCGGCACCCGTCGAAGGGTCTGTGATGTTGTGGACATTTCTTCTTCCGGGGGCTATGCCTACTTCGATTCGCCTAGCAACTCGCTGATCTCCCAACATCTTTATGACTCCTTCTGGGCCAGGCATCTTCATGCACAAATAAGTGTGGTGCGGTATTGCTCCGAATTTATTGAGAACCCCCTCCCAAATATCGCATTGTATGGGTAACTAATGTCCACCACGTCGAAGCTAATTTCCTCTGTGCGGAAATTCATCTGTTCGCCGAATGACACTGGGATTGTTAATTTTCCCAGAGCGTTGATTGTGTTTCCGCCGAAGCCCAGCAACGGCGACCCAGCTTGTTTCAAGTCATTTCTTCGCAGCCCCATCTTATCGAAGGCATCAGAGAAGATAATGTCTGCAGAACTTCCTCCATCGATCAATATCCTGTGTACTTCATTTCCCGAGATGTTCGCGGGTAATGACTAGGGCATCTGTGTGCGGATAATCTAATACCCTCATATCCTCTTGCGAGAATGTATTGGGAATGTTAGACCATCTTGAATTGATGTACGTTGGTCCCACTCCGACGTGGTTAACCCTTCGTACGTATTCTTTTCGCTGTCTCTTGGATTCTGTTTGCTGGCTGGACCCCCCTGAAATAGCCAGCACCACATTGTACCCATTGTTTATGGTATTAACTGATTTGCTACTTTCTGGTGGTGCCTCATTTGCAGGTCTTGGCGGAGGTGGGGGTAGATCACCCCGAATGTTCAGTTGCCTAGTTTGATCAAATTGGGCTGAAGGTGCGGGTGCAAATTGTGGTGCTGGAATTTGATGCCATTGGTTCGGAAACATCATGTTCTGATTGTGGTTCTTCCACCCTTCGCCTCTTGCGAAGCTTGTTGCGCGGTGAACTGCTCGTCCGTTATCCATTGACTGCTTCGCTATACTTTCTTTCATGGCCACGACTTGTGGGCAATGTTTAGTCTGGTGGCCTGCTCCTTCGCCGTGCAGCTCACAGTAAAAGGTTGCTGGGTCATGCGAAGGTCGTCCTCCTCTACCTCATCGGCCTCTTCCCCTGCCTGCCCGGCCTCCTCTATTGGACGAGTTGTAGGCTTCGCACAAGCTTTGGACTGCTTCGGGCGGGCCGGGGTTGATCTGGTTGATTTCTTTTTGGCTTGGATAATCAGGACCTTCAGGTTTTCTTGGACGCTGAGGTCTGTCTCTCGGATTGCCACCAACTGCCTCCTTATGTGGTGCATGCTTTGTCCTTGAGGCTGTAAACTCGTTTTTCCTTCGTAGATGATCTAGTTCAGATCTTGAGTATTCTTCCATCTTGTTTAGTAGCTCTTGGATGCTTGTGGGTCTTTTTCTAGTGAGCTTCCCTGCCAAAAGGCCCCCCTCTGATGCCCTATATTGCGGCATCGATGATGGTATCTTCGCTCAGTCCCTTCGCCTGACAACGTATGTGTACGAATCGGTGCATATAGCTTTGTAAAGTTTCTGTCGGTTGTTGCTTCAGCGCGAAGAGGTCGGTTGCGGTGATGTTATCCGCCCAGTTCCCTTGGAAGTTGTTGTATAGGGCAGTGCGCAGCTGTTCCCATGAATATATGGATCCCGGGGGCAGAGCGGAGTACCACGACCTTGCTATTCCCTTGATCGCCAATACGAAAGCCTTCGCCAAGGTTACACCGTCTTCGCCAGCTGACTCCACGGCTGCCTCGAAGCTCATGACAAATTCTCTCGGATCCGATTCTCCATCGAACATAACCACTCTGGGCATTTTGAATCCTATCGACCGTGGCTGATTTTGTAGGTCCATTGCTAGGGGTGACTCAGGATCTCCCGTGGAAGATCTTCGCCGAACTTCTTGCGACGCTCATATCAAATCTCCCGGTGGTGTCGGCCAGCGAGACATGCCTTCTGCTTGGAGTATATCGATTTCCTCCTGTATCCTTTCCAACGTTTTTCTTGCTTCGTCTGCCCGCCGGCGGTACTCCGCAGCTTTCCGGGTCGCTGCTAGGCCATCCAACATGCGCTTTTTGTGCGTAATCTGTCTTTCCAACTCCTCAGCTTCTAGCCTAGCATTTCGTTCTTCGTTTGTTTCTTCATCATGTTCCAACTCGGTGAAGTCGCCTAGTTCCTCCCATTCTTCGCTTCGCCCTCTTTCGCCTTCTTTTTCCGGAAGATCGAAGCGAATGCGATCTATTGGCTCCATGATCGGCATTTGCTCCGTGTCCACCCGTAGTGTGTCGTCATGTCAGCCATCGGCAGTTTGTTGTGGCGCTGTGTCAACTTTGCAATGCTGCTCTTGTGCGGCCGAAGCCCCCCCCGGCCGAGGCATTTCCTGATTCTGGTATCGCTGGAGTGGTTCTGTCGGCCGAAGGTCCGACTGCGGCTGGGAGTTCTAGTAGCGCATCCGCTCCTCCAGGTGGCTTCGCTTTCTTCTTGGGTGGCATGCCTTCGTGGGTTCGATCCCGCAGACGACGCCAACTGTTGGGATCGAAGTCTCAGACAAGATGGGCCTTCGGGGGTGGAAGTGGCGAAGATCCCTTATAGTGACGTGTACTGGAAGTAGAACAGTTTTCGATTACCTTTCACGTTTACACTGTGGCTCTATTTATAGCCCGTACCCGGCGATCACGGGCCCGATTTACATATATTACCCCCTAACCTGCTACATTCCCGGAATATCCGGGGGTAATATGGTACAAATGAGCATGATCCCATAATTACAACCGTGCCCATGACAATTGGGCCCACTGTCAAACTGGTCTCCCAACCGAAGGATATCGAAGCCCTCTTCGTCCGACCTCTTGATGAGCTGTCTTCGCCGCCTCCTGGCGAAGGCCTGGTCTTGTCTTCGCACGGTTCGAAGGACGCGGGACACGAATCGGGGCTTCGCCCGACAGTCGAGGTAGATCAGCCTTCGCATACGCCAATTCGGTGAGAAGAAGATGCAACCAGCGTGGCAGTTGTCCCGCAGCACCTCCAACTAACTTCGCAGTTGTCTTCGGGTGCGGGGATGGCAGGAGATGATCCCCAACAGGTACTACTAGGGTTTGGTGGTGGCAAGAATGTGCCCGAGTCGATTTCCTTCATTCAAACACTCACTGTTTGGAGATAAGGCGGCCATAGGTCTATCTCGAGCTTCTAGAAGAATCTCCCATCGAAATCCTAACGGATTCTTTGTTGTGTCGTCGCCGATTTGGACTTCTTCCCCTTCTTCGGATTGCATCGGATTCGAGCGAGCCTGCTGCGGCCAGTTCGGACATCACGGTGGAGAGAGGCTGGACGTAGGAGATGGTCGGGTCGGCCAGCTAATAGGTTGGGCTACGACCCAAAGAAAGAGAAGAGAGGGAAGGGGAAAGAACGATGGGCGGGCTGGGCCAGAACAGAGAGAAAGAGAGGGATATGGGCTTCGGCCTAAAGAGCTTTTTCTTCCCTTTCTATTTTCTCTCATGTATATACACATGTATATTTATACATACATCATATATACCACATATATTCTTATATTAGTTCACATAATCAATCAAACAACCTAGTATACATTTACATATATATCTATAAATATTCTTTTATAGGAAACATAGCCCTTAATGTATATATGTATTTATACACATAACACACATACTCACACACACACACACACACACACACACACACACACACACACACACACACACACATATATATATATATATGTATATGTATTAAGGCACACATACACACTTAGGATTTTATTTGGTTTTTGCAAAACTCTTTATTTTCTTTGAAAAAGTTTTTAATTTTCTTGGGTTTTTTTTTTAAATTTGGGCTGCTACACATGTGGATCACGTTCTAGTGGTCGATGGGCTCCGATATGCAGTTGGATGGTCGGGGTCACCATTGAACAGTTGCCGGAGCTAGAGAAGACAGTGACGTTCTGGGCCGGTTGGTGGAGAGATGAGGGGGATTCTTGCTCGGTTTGGAAGAGGGGAGGAAGAAGAAGAATGAGGCTCTTCTGCACCGTCATGGTCGTGGTGCGCGACCGGGTGTGCAGCAATAGGGTAGACTGGCTCACCTCCTCTGCTTTCATCTCCATATCAGGCCGCCACTGCTAATCTCTGCCGCTAGACCAGCTCTAGCCCCAGTGAAAGGACAATGATGTCGCCTAGAGGGTGATTGAATAGGTGTTTTTACAAAAATTCGCCCCCTTTTACCGTTGGCCTAAACTTGCAGCGGAATATAAATTAACGGTTTTTTCAAAACTAATTATGCTAGGCTCAACTAGTGCATAATCACCCTGAATAAATGTGAAAGTTACAATCCTATGGTGATAAGAATTACTCAATTCTAGCAAAAGATATGCAAAAAAGCACTAATAAAAATGCTGAAAACACTGTTTATGAGGCTGAAAACACTGTTCACCCAGATACTCGAAGTCAACCCGGATCTCCGAGTTGTACAGTTCCGGAATCTCCGAGTAAATTCGGATTCTCTGGGTTCTATACAGAACTGAGCTCGAAACTGAATTTAAAGTATGCTTAAAGAGTTCGAGCTCAAACCAAGTGATGATTTCGAGTAGATCCACGGAGAACCTACAATCAAATACACATGAACAAGTAGATCGAGTAAAATGCACAAATATTAAGCAAGAACTCAAATAAAAAGGAACAAGAGAGGAGACAAAAGATTTGTTTTCTGAAGTTCGAATTCACCACCATGAATCTTACATCTCCGTTGAGGAAGCTCCAACGAGCCGAGTCTCGTTTAACTGCTTTCCTCAACCCACTAGCTTTATCTCTTCCCTTGTGGAGGTGAGATCGACCTTCACAAACTTTCCCGCGGCTCACCACACGCACGGGATCTCGCCGGGCAACACCTAGCCGGCTAGGAGGCTTCACCTCCAAGAGTAACAAATGCTTCATGAACTTCTTGCCGATGAACTCAAGTGCTCAAGATTGGATTTAGCTCACTTGCACTCAATCTTTTAATCTCTCAACCCAACTCACTTTTCTTCTCAAATCTCTCACTAAAATGGAGTGAGAAGGAGTTCTTTTAGCTCTAAAAATGTTCTCTTTCGTGCCCTTACAGCAGCCCCAAAAGATGGGGGTGAGGGGTCATTTATAACCCATCTTAAAAAACTAGCCGTTACAATATTTTTTGTAATGACTCGGAGTCTCCGAGTCAACCTGGAGTATACGGGTAAACTAAAGAATACAAAACCGAGCACCCAGACTCGGAACCTCACCCAGAGTATCCGAAACCCGGAGTATCCGAGTCAACCTGGAGTATCCGGGTCAACTAAAAAGGCCCAAACCGAGACCTCTGCTCGGAACCTCACCCGGAGACTCCGGATAACCCGGAATATCCGAGTCAACCCGGAGTATCCGGATTCAGCAGAATTGCCCACTGAAAAACGGCGATAACTTTTGATCCCGGAGTCCGATTTCGACGATTTTAGACTATCTGAAAAGCTTATTCAGAGGGCTACACATCCCAACTGAATTCATGACCTAAAATACATATGATCAAATTATTCAGAGGTCTAGCCGTTGCTCCAGCCAACCTCCATCAACGTGGATCCCACCACACGTCGTCCATCGCATGGGGACCACCCCTAGGTAGCCCTCTTCCTACCTCCCTGCCTGTACCGCCGTTCCAACCGAACTCCAGCGATCACATGGCTGCGTGATGCACTGTGCCGGTGCCGCTCTGTCCTCTCTCTCTATGATTGGCTGACGCGCGAGACCCGCTATGCCGACTCAGCTGGACCCTAGCCATCTCAGCAACAGGGCAGGTTTAACTGTTGCCACATAGGACGAAACCATCATTAAAACCAGTTAACGAGGTAAATTGTATCTGTTTAAATAGTTGGAGTAGATGGAATATTTAATTTTGTGGTTTAAGAAAACAAACAAATTCGAGCAATAGTTGAGAGAGATAATATAAACTTTTTCCATCTTGTTTCCCTGATGCGCGAGGTTGAAGACGAGATAGCAGGCCAAACGGGCACAGCCGCGCACAGCACAGCACAGGCTGCGATTGTTTGCACGAGCTCACCACAGAGCAGAGTAGGCCGAGCTTACTGCTGCGTTCAAAGCAAACAGAGCAGGCCAAGCTCACTAGGTAATATGGAGCCGTAACAAACCCATGTGATGATGTAAATGTGTAGGAGTGACCAGAGCGATAAATGGGAACTTTTTTAATATTATATTGTTTACGGATACTACAGAAATAATATCGAAATAGGAAATTGCAAAATTAATACCTATTTGCCTAACGGTTTGACGAAAACATATTTTCACCCTACCGTACGGTGAAAATACTATTTTCGCCAAATTGTATGGTAAAAATAGATGATGTGGCACCGGTGACAGGTTAAGGGTATCTGGCTGCAGCATCGAGGCAATTTTCGCCAAATTGTTTGGCAAAAATTAATTATCGTCAAACCATAGAGCGAAAATTAAATTTCATCAAACTGTTGAAAAAAAAACCGCGTGAGGTCAGAGGACCATATCTCCTGTCCCGGGAGCTCAGTGTGAACCATATCTCCCGCGTTCGAATAGCCAAAATTATTTCTTCCATCGAAAAAAATATTATATCACATTTTTATTTTGCAATAGAACTTATTTCTGATATGGAATTGAAAGATGTAAAATAAATCGTAGACTCGCTTGTCTAACAATGAGAGGTAGCATAGAATTGGCATGTGAGGCTACAATAGTAGTTGTACAGTATAATTAGCATAAAATCTGGTACAGATGTTACATACGCTGATGAACATTACATGTGATATGGGATTTTTCATCGTAGCGCGGATTGACCATAACCATAAAAAGCTGCCGATAACAAACATTGACATATATGGTACACATAAAGAGTAACCTAATAGCGTGTCGCTGCTAAATCAAACATATCTTAAGGAATAGAAATAGACCGATGTACAATAGTTGCTCTCTACTGAGTGTAACAAGAAGGCGCAGTGACCGCCGGGTCAAGCAGGAGGCGTAGCAACACGAACGCGAGAAGTCGTGCCTGCGAGTCCCTGACCACCATCACCCACGAGCTATTGAGCATCATCGATGCCTTGTCACAGGACAGCCACACGAAGCCACGGGTGGACGTCGGCGTGGGCGACCACGACCATGACCGCCCCTCTCCTCCTTCCAAGCCATCAGTGGCGTCCGCCCACGACACGTGGTGGAGGACCATGACGCAGGACGACGTAGAGGAGTCGGATGAGGCACGCGGAGCAGGACAGAGGAGGCGAACACAGAAGTTGGGGACGTCGTAGTCGAGGAGGCCGATTGCGACCCGATTTGGCGACCGAGATCTTGTGACCATGATGGCAGGGAGTGGGGACTGGGAAGACATGAAGCACGTGACAGATCTAGTCTTCGGCCATCCCTGCACGGACCTTGTCGAATCTGGACACCGCCGCCGGTGGACCATGGTCGGCCGCCGCCTTCTATGGTCGGGCGTCAAAGAGAGAGAGAGAGAGAGAGAGAGAGAGAGAGAGAGAGGATGGTGCGAGGACAGGGGAAAAACCCGGTGGGAAGGGGATTCAGATCGATATGGGGAGCGGATAGGGTGGCGACGCGGTCGGGGACGACAACCGCGCTTCGGTTGGAGACACGGCAACAGGAGTGGCTCGGTCGTGGACGGTGGTGGTCGTCGGAGACGCGACGATGGCTTGATCGGTGGCACGGAGGAGAGGAGAAGGCGGTGACGACGGGCTAGCAAGGAGAGTTAGAGAAGGGATGGCGAGAATTGCATAGGACTCATCTAGCGGCGTGGCTGTTACGTGATAAGAGAGAGGAAATAATCCTATTTGTGTCAAATTTGTCAGTGTAACTCTACAACTACGGCCCAGCTCGGTCCGGCCCGCACTTCTCATCGTGTCTTGGCGAGGAGTCGCGCATCGTGTCTTGGCGAGGAGTCGCGGCGGCTGTCGAAATTACCAGCCCAAAAACAAATGCCCCAACTCCTGCAGAAACCCTAACCCTACCTCGCCTGCCATGGATCTTCTCCAGTCCTCGTACGCGCCGGACGACGAGGAGGCGGCGGCGGCGTCCTCCCCGGACTCGTCCCCTCTCCGCCTCCCCTCCAAATCGGCTGCCCCCGCCGTCGACGACACTGCGCTGGCCCTCTCTGCCGCCGCCTCCACCTCCCGCCCGCTCGACCCCTCGCTCCACCTAGTCGCCTTCAACCCCACCGCCGACCAGCTCTGGGCACCCGTCCTCGGGCCCCAGCACCCCCACGCCCCCATCTCCTCCGCATCCGGCAACCGCAACCACAAGCTCGGCCACGTCGAGGATGCCGCGGTCCTCCCCTTCCTCTTCGACGAGCAGTACAACACCTTCCACCGATTCGGCTACGCCGCCGACCCCTCCGGCCTCCACATCGTCGGCGACGCGCAGCCCAAGGCGCCCGACCCCGACACCGTCTACAACCTCCGCCCCTCCGAGCACAAGCGCCGCCGCCTCCAGTCCAAGACGGACAACCAGGACGAGGAGCCCCTCCCGCCGGAAGCCACAAACCCGGCCTCCGACGAGTGGATCCTCCACAACAAGAAGAGCCCCTGGGCGGGCAAGAAGGAGGGACCGCCCGAAGAGCTCACCGACGAGCAGAGGCAGTACGCTGAGGCGCACGCCGCCAAGAAGGCTGAGAAGGAGGCCCGCGGCGAAGGGAAGGGAGAGAAGGCGGAGATTGTGGTCAAGAGCACCTTCCACGGGAAGGAGGAGAGGGACTACCAGGGACGGTCGTGGATCACGCCGCCCAAGGATGCCAAGGCGACCAACGACCACTGCTACATCCCCAAGAGGTGTGTGCATGAGTGGGTCGGGCACACCAAAGGGGTCTCGGCGATCAGATTTTTTCCAAAGTATGGGCACCTGTTGCTGTCTGCGAGTATGGATTGTAAGATTAAGATCTGGGATGTGCTTGAGTCACGGACGTGTATGCGCACATACATGGGGCACTCAAAGGCGGTGAGGGATATATCGTTCTCCAATGATGGGACCAAGTTCTTGAGTGCTGGGTATGACAGGAATATACAGTACTGGGATACCGAGACAGGGCAGGTGATCTCGACCTTTTCTACTGGGAAAGTCCCTTATGTTGTGAAGCTGAATCCTGATGAGGATAAGCAGCATATTCTCCTTGCGGGAATGAGCGACAAGAAGATTGTGCAATGGGATATGAAATCAGGCCAGATCACGCAGGAGTATGATCAGCATTTAGGGGCTGTGAACACCATAACATTCGTAGATAATAATAGGAGGTTTGTGACGTCCAGTGATGACAAGTCTCTTCGTGTGTGGGAATTTGGCATCCCTGTGGTGATTAAGTATATCAGCGAGCCACACATGCACTCAATGCCATCCATTGCACTGCACCCGAACTCCAACTGGCTGGCTGCACAGAGCTTGGACAATCAGATACTGATATACAGCACAAAGGAGAGGTTCCAGCTTAATAAGAAGAAGAGATTTGCTGGCCACATTGTGGCTGGTTATGCTTGTCAGGTGAATTTCTCTCCTGATGGGAGGTTTGTAATGTCAGGAGATGGTGAGGGTAGTTGCTGGTTCTGGGATTGGAAAAGCTGCAGGAGATTTAAGACATTGAAGTGCCACAACGGAGTTTGCATTGGATGCGAGTGGCACCCATTGGAAACTAGCAAGGTTGCAACATGCGGATGGGATGGTGTAATTAAATACTGGTAAGTTGACCACATAAACATGCATTATCTTTTATTTGGGATCACAGCTTTTAATTGCTTTGTTTTTGCCCATGGTCTTTCTTCTTGATAAGAGTAGCCTTTTGTCATGTTAAGTACTTATTGAAAGCCACAGTTCGCAATGAATTTAGAGAAGTTAAGATTACTAACCTAAACACTGTGTGCTTGAAAAAGCCGCCCCTTGATTTTTTATTTTTTATGAACTATTTTATTTTGTTATGGATTACAGCTTATGGTAACTACTTTGTAGTGGTACACTCTTCCATGTTCAGTTGAATCAGATTTCTTTTGTTTTAGTTCTTTTAGCACAGTTTTGGTTTTAGTTAGTAAATATAGTCACAGACTGCATCTAGAGAAGATACAAACTTGACTATGGTTTGCTTGTAAAACTTGCACCCGGAGGCCAGAGCATTGTGGCATTTTTTCTTTTTGTGTGTGACCTAGGCGGAGGCCAAATCACTGTTCTTCTATAGACTGTAGAAATTTCTTTTCTTTCATATTGCTGACAGTTGTGTTGGCTCTCCACTCTTTTGCTAATTTGTTGCTACGAGGCTAGGCTATCAGTAGTTTCTTGTTCTTGCTGACGATGACGGTTATAATGTTGTTTCTCTTATAAGTTTGCACGTACTTAAAAAAGGACCATGTCATAGATTTCCATGATGTGCATATACTGGTAAGTTACTCCTATATTTACTTCTTTGTCACAGCTATTATATTGTGGATTGTGGAAGAGTAAAATACACCAACGGTCCTTAAACTTATCTCGCGATTTCATCTAGGTCCCTAAACTCTTAAAATGCATATCTAGGTTCATAAACTTGTTAAGTGTACCACTCGAGGTCCATTGTTAAGTGTGCCAAATCTGCCTAATGAGGATGATTAAGGACCCAAATTAGTATTTTAAGCAGGCTACATATGCAGGCATATGCTGATTAGAGATATTTGGACCTTGGGTGGCGCACTTAACAAGTTTAGGGACCTAGATCTGCATTTTAATAGAATAGGGACCTAGATGACACTGTGGAACAAGTTTAAGGACCATTGGTGCATTTTGCTCGTTGTGGAATCTTTCTTCAGTTAGGTCTATGCCAATTGATTCTCGCAGCAGTCTGTAGATATATTCTCTCGTCGTTTTCTTTCCTGGAAATCAATTTGAATTCTTCATTAACGATTTCACATTTGAATTTATTACATGCTAGTGATTGTTTTTTTAATTTTATGTGATCTGGCTTTCTTTTCCATTATAGAAAAGGTGTGCTAAAATGTCTTGTGCTTGTGTGTAAATTTTTGGAGATTAATAAGCTGATGAAATGCCTTAAGTGTCTTTTTGGAGCAAGCTGTGTTTCATTTGATGTCTGCCTGAGCAGTTGCCATCAAACCTTACTGTTGTCTCCATTCTCAAAGCGTGCATTTTGTTCTTGTCAGCATAGCTTTTTCTTTCCCCTTGTTGTCTTTCTTTTATATACCTTAGGTACTGACGAATCCTTTTGTTCAACTCGCAGGGATTGAATTTCGACAGGAAGATTGCATTAGATGCTGGGGAAGGAGTTTACAACAATCCAATCCACAAGGACTGAACTTAATGGGTTACTGTAAGTTAACATGCTCGTTTAGAGAAACTTACTCTGAAGAGGGAGAACAAAAATCTTCACGCTTCATGGGATACTGTAAGCTGCATGCTCGTTTAGAGAAACTCAATTTCATGAAGCAGAATTATAGATTGTGTTTTTCAGCCACTGTCGAGGTCTTTCTGCCCTTGCTAAAGGTTGTGATACGGATGGCACCAATTCAATTTTGAACTGTATCTCACCGCTAGTAACTTGTTTTCAGTTTCTGTTCATCTTGTTGATTCCAACTTTTGTAGTACCTGAGAGGCAGGCTTGTATACTTGAAAAGAATGCTACTAGTTGCCCGTGCTTGTTAACATATGTAGCCGATGTGTGGTTTGGTCTGTTGTGTTCATACAAGGTTCGATCATGTTAGGACCAATCTGGTCCTGGTGAATCGACAATTTAGTTTTCTATTACTTTGTTTGAATTTTTTTAGCAAATTGAAACTTGACAACAAGAGCAACTTGGAGAGTTGAGAGGAGCTAATGAGCAAAATATACCAACATGCATTTACAGGTTGTAATCTTTGAAACTAGCGATGCAATTCGGTTGAGCTGGGCCAGGTGGTCTGATTAGCTTGTTCCAGTTCTTGTGATTTGCTGGTGAGAAGTCGAGTAGAGCGGGTTAAAATCAACCATCACTTGTGCTTATCCTGGGAAGAAAGAAAATAGTGGCGCACAGTTAAAAAGGAAGATGGACTAGATCTGTTTCAGACGCATTTTTGCTGTCGCAATCGACCAATTGAACCAAGACCGAGATCAGATTTGCTAGCTTTATAAAATTCAAAAGCTAATTGGATTTGATAACCTGGTTATGGGCCAGACCAGACACATGTGCGGATGGGCCAGCAACAAGACAAAACACTGCACCGTTGTACGGTGCAATCGTGGCAAGCCGGCATGGCACCACGCAATGTCACCGGCGATCTCTCTGAGGCCATCTCTTCTCTCTCTCTCTCCTTCCCTATCCGAACGCAAGCCAAAATGATTCCCCCGTTCTCCTAGCTTCCAAGTGAAAAACCACAATTAATTAACGCCTACACTTGTCCATTTGGTATCTGATCCTTCTTTCCCTTCTCCTCTTTCTCACCATCAAATTCAATTCTCCAACACAACATCTGTATATGCTTTCCTTTCCCCGTGCAAACACCACATCTTACTTGCCACCCTCTCCTACTCTTCCTCCAGCAGTCCCATCCCATGCTACGGAGTACAACCTTATATCGTCACCACTTCACACCTGGAAACACAGAAAGGACACGGCGCAAAGGATCACCATAACCTTGGGGCACCGCTTATTAGCCCCCAGCAAGGCAGCAAGAAGGGTGTGTTGCCGATGGGATCGTGTGTGGCGCTACGGGCGCTGGCGCTTCTGTGGGTGGCCGCGGCGTACCCGGTGCTGTTCCGGGCGCGGCCGGTGGAGGCGCTGGCGGCGAACTGGGGCACCCGCGCGTTGCACCCGCTCCCCGGGGACATCACGGTGCGGCTCCTGCGGGACAACGGCTTCGACAAGGTGAAGCTCTTCGAGGCCGACCCGCCCGCGCTCCAGGCCCTAGGCCACTCGGGCATCCAGGTCATGATCGGCCTCCCCAACGAGCTCCTCACCCCTGTCGCCGGCAGCGTCAAAGCCGCCGAGCAGTGGGTGCTCCAGAACGTCTCCAACTACATCTCCAAGTACGGCGTCGACATCAGGTGCCTAACCTACCTGGCTGGATTCAGTTGTTCGATGTCTCAGTTTGTAAGATTAAGCGTGACATTTGCATGCATGGCGCCCTCAGGTACGTGGCTGTGGGCAACGAGCCGTTCCTCAAGTCGTACAAGGGCAAGTTTGAGGCGGCCACGCTGCCGGCGGTGAAGAACGTGCAGGCGGCGCTCGTCAAGGCCGGCCTGGGCAAGCAGGTGCGTGTCACCGTCCCGCTCAACGCCGACGTCTACGACTCGCCCGACGGACGCCCCTCCTCCGGCGACTTCCGCCCGGACATCTCTGGCCTCATGGTCAGACTCGTCCGCTTCCTTCTCGACAACAACGGCGTGCTCTCCATCAACATCTACCCCTTCCTCTCCCTCCAAGCCGACCCCAACTTCCCCGTCGACTACGCCTTCTTCCCGGCGCCCGGCGCGCCTCCATCGCAGGCCAGCGTCCAGGACGGCAACGTGCTCTACTCCAACGTCTTCGACGCCAACTACGACACGCTCATCGCCGCGCTCGAGAAGCACGGCCTCGGCGCCATCCCCGTCGTTGTCGGGGAGATCGGATGGCCCACCGACGGCGACAAGAACGCCAACGCCGCCAACGCGCAGCGGTTCAACAAGGGCCTCTTCGACCGCATCCTCGCCGGCAAGGGCACCCCGCGACGCCCGCAGATGCCCGACGTCTACATCTTCGCGCTGCTCGACGAGGACGCCAAGAGCGTCGACCCGGGCAACTTCGAGCGCCACTGGGGCGTCTTCAACTACGACGGCTCGCCCAAGTACCAGCTCAGGCTCGGCAACGGCCGCCCCATCGTGCCGGCCAAGGGCGTCCGCTACCTATCCAAGCAGTGGTGCGTGCTCCGGCCGGACGCAAGCCCCGCCGGCCCGGCCATCGGCAGCGCCGTCGGGTACGCGTGCCAGTACGCCGACTGCACCAGCCTTGGCCCCGGCTCGTCGTGCAGCGGCCTCGACGTGCGCGGCAACGTATCCTACGCGTTCAACCAGTTCTTCCAGGCGGCCAACCAGCAGAAGGCCTCCTGCAACTTCAACAACCTCTCCATCATCACCACCACCGACCCGTCCAAGGGAACCTGCCGCTTCGAGATCATGATCGACAACGGCAAGCACGAGCTCACCGGGAAGCCGAACGCCGGCAGCAGGGCCACCGCCGCTTGGAGCACTGTGTTAACGCTAGGCTTTGTCGGCCTTATTATGACCGCGTGGTGAGACGAGTACATTGCTACAAACTAGAAGGGTCAATTCTTTTTTTAAAAATCTGACCAAAGGGTGGGATTATGCATGATGGTAAATTCCCATTTACTATTGTGATTATTGGCAAGGGTAGGTTCAGTTGCTGGCAAAGGGATTATTGTATTGTTTGGAGGAATTGTTGAAGCTGATTATTTCTGATGCATATATACACGACAGAGATGTTGATATGCAATTTGGTTGGAACATGTGGATATGTCCTTCTCTGTTGATGTTTCTTGGCTATGGTTCAGACTTCACCACTTCAGAGTGAGTGCGCAGTAGGCCATTAGCTAATTACTGATTTTCTCTGCAGACGCTGAGCCTCTCCGTAGTTATTAGGGAATCACATTTGACTAATTCTCTGTAGTTATTCTGCAGACGCTAATTACTGATTTTTCCTATTCAGTTTGGGAGATTGATCATGCTGCCAAAATGAGTAAGTTGACTGTTCAGGTGTCCACAAAGAACATTCTGATACATATACATGCCTGAAACAAAACAAAACAAAAAAACCTTTTTTTACCCATGAATCAGGATGTAGCAGCATTGCAGAAAGGTTTGCCATTGCTTTTATATACAAAACAAGTAATTGACTCATAGGGAAATGACAGAGGTAAAAGTCTTATTTCAACTGACTTATCAGCCAGCACAGGTCACAAGCAATGCCAACCTAGCTGCAACATCTGTAAATTCTATCGTGCTCATCAACACTGACAAACTGTAAGGAATATACAGCATTTTCCCCTAGAATGTGTAATCACTAGATTCCTCAAACGGGCGAGAATTGCCCTCGCCACTCAGCACTGATCCCATGCCCGATCTCTGCACAAGACGAACTAACGATTGGACAACCTCCGACATCGGTGGCCTGAATTCTGGCTCAGGCTGTTGCAATTGGAAACGGATACATCAGCAACACTGCACCACTGTTGGAGATCGAAAGAGCAACTAGACAGAGAGTATTTAATTTACCTGGACACAAAGGGCGATGGCGTCTGCGAACCGAGAGAGGGATTTCGCAGGGTACAGTCCCTCCAGTGCTGGATCAACCATCTGATCTAATGAGTCGATGTCGTACAGCTGTGGAGTAGCCCACCGGACTAATGATTGCTGAGACCTTGGTTGAGAGCTGAAATAGTTTCAGACAGCAATTAGTTCTATGCAGGACTAGAATCACTTTCAGATCAAACTCACACCCCCCAAATTTTTATGTGGATAAATTGTAGCGCAATTATCTCCTTGCTCAGGCCCTCACCTGTCAAATGCTTTCCGGCCAGTCAGGAGCTCTAGCATGACGACACCAAAACTGTACACATCACTCTTTTGAGAGTATTGACCGAACATGGTCACCTCAGGAGCTCTGTATCCCGAGTTGTCGTCTGATTCCTGAAATTTTCAATATGTGAGCATTTCAGGAAATCTTTAGAGGAAGTTTGCCCATTAACATCTGTGCTACTAACTTCAAATTATATAAAACATGATCATAGAACTTTGCAAATGGCGACTAAAATTAGAAGAAAAAACTAAATATCTTTTTAGTAAGATAGTAATTGCATGAACTGCCAAATAATTTCTGATTCTGGTAGACTGCTTATTATACTGGGTTATCTTCCAGATTTGATTCCAGTTATCTGTTTAAAAACAATATCATTAACTTCATATTTGCTAAATTCGGAGTACATTTGTCCTGGTTGTATATAATCTGTAAAAGTGCACAAAAACAGATTAATACCTGGAGCTCCTGGTTGGGAATTAGGTCTGCAAACCCGCAATCTGAAATATGGGGGTTAAGCTCATTGTCCAACAGTATGTTAGATGATTTGAAATTCTTGTGGATGATAGATGGCGAACAAGTTTCATGTAGATACCTGAAAAGTAGCACATATTCAGTTCCAGAACAAGAAAAAAAGAAAAAAAAATCATCTGATGAGTCTGCCTGACTTACTCTAATGCCCTTGCAGATCCTAGCGCAATCTTGACACGGGTATTCCAAGACAACGGTTTGCTGTACCCATCCAACAGGTGAAGGAAGTCATGGAGAGATCCATTCGTGTAAAATTCATATACCAGCAAGCACTGTCCATGCTCCGAGCAGTAGCCATCTAGCTCAGACAGATTTGGATGATTTAGCTTTGCAATTTTGGCAACCAGCTCAATGAAAAAATCAGATGGATGGTTTGTAAGGGCGGAGAAATTGATCTTTTTCACAGCTAGAACCTGGAATAAGTAGTTACCAGAAAATAAGGCTACAATGGTTTAACAAAAATTTGTAAGGCAGACTTGCACCAATGCAACTGTCCATTATTACACCATGACAAAATATGAAACGAAATTAAAGGAAAAAATAAAATTTAAACTAACACCATCTTGAGATCTGTAATTGAAACCCTTAATCCTATTCCAAGGATCAAGTATATTAAGTTCCAGCTGAATGTGCTACAGCCTACATGAGCTTATAATGCTCAGTTCCTACTTGCGGGCATAATCACTGATACTATAAATTAGAAAAATAGTATGAAATGAGTACAAGTTTTGCTACAATGAAGATTGAAATGATGTTCTTTCACCTTTGGAAAGAAAAATGTTTTACACAGGTTACCGCGCATACCTTCTGATCTGACAACTGCGCTCTGTAAACATGCCCAAAAGAGCCTTCACCGATCTGATTGTGAGCACTGAAGCTCTCAGTTGCCACCTGCAGGTCTGCAACTGTGTATGCAGTTGCCCTGATGGAAGAGAGGTTTATTTTCTTTGTGGCAGGCTTGTTCGTGGGATCATTTTCGTCAAAGGACGTATGCAACTCGATTTTCGACGGCGCTTTCAAGTTCATCGAGACATTATTCTCCTTTCCAGTTGGTGAGAGTGAGACAGAGCGGATGGGCCTCAGCTCTGAACAGCAACCATTGATCAGAGAAGACAAACAAGTGACACCAATATGATGATGCCAAATAATTTTTTCTAGTAGTGAATAAGCTAGACTTACGTTTAATTTTTCCTGAAGCAAGAGGGCTGAGATAATCATTCTTTTCAGGATCACCTCCCTGTTGATGCCTCATAGATTTCCTCTTGATCAGAAAGAAGGCACCCAATGCAACAACAACCACCAGAGATATCACAATTCCCGCAACCGTGCCACCTCCTACTTTGGAGCTTTTGCCACCACTGCCAACACGGCCACCAGCACGACCGCCACCATTATCGGTATCACTTCCACTTGATGGACTATTGTTACTATGACTCGGAATTCCAGTAGTAAATGGTCGCAACGGTGGAGGAGTATTTGGTGGTGTTGATGCTGCTGGTGCAGGGCTGTTGCTAAAGGAGTTGCCGCTTGTCCTACAACAGAAAGCCTCAATTACAGTTTCCATCCTGTAATTAGGAACTGTGACAGGCTGATAAGGGTAGTGAAAAACACTTACTGGAGATTGCTTATGCTCTTCAGCTTATCGGGAATGGACCCACTGAATTGGTTGTTTGCAACATTTCTGCAAGCGGCAATAATAATTCGATCACTAAAAAGATAACAGGCGTGGCACAAAGCATGTGGCACGTGTGCCAACTTACAGGTACGTTAAAGGGAGATAAGTGCATGTGTGTCAACTTACAGGTCCGTTAGAGGGAGATTAGTGAGAACATCTATCGTGCCGGTAAATTGGTTGTTCTGCAAATAACTGACAGTACGGCATATTGTCATTTTTATTATAGGGTTTTGGATTTTGGGCAACAGATTCATAATGATTAATGAAGGATAAGGAGAATGTCCTTACAGTGTGCTCAAACTTGTCAAGGAGTTGAAGCTTTCAGGAAGAGTGACAGAAAACGAGTTGTATGACAAGTCCCTACAATAATTTTACCACTTATTTGTCGAAATTTCCAGATGAAAGATGTGGAACCAATGGTAGCTTAACAATAAAATGGCTGTTTCGAAATAAATAAAAAGCACTCACAATGCTGTTAAGTTGGTGAGTTGGTTGAACATAACATTGATGTCTGAAAGCTGATTATGACCAAGATTTCTACACCAAACAGAGTGATACAACATGGTGAGGTCTAATCAATGTCCTAGAAAGATAGCCACGCTATGACAACGAAATAAACATAACCTACTTACAAATACTTAAGTGCATCCATTTGGGAAATGGAATAAGGTAAAGTCCCAGTGAAGCTGTTCTTCTCAAGATTTCTGTAGGTCAAGGTTTTTGGTCAATGCTAACAGAATGATCCACAAAGACAAGAGGCAGTTCTTGAGCTGTCAGTCAAATCATAACTTACAGTCTCTCAAGATTTGGAGGGAGATTATAAGGGATATCACTTCCTCCAAGGTTATTATTGCTCGTATCACTGCAGCAATAAAATAGTCAAAATGATGGCGATAAAAGACAGACAGTGTAGCATCGGTTTACTGAAAGTATGCGGGAGATTCCACTAACAGCTCAGATAGTGCAGTGAGGAGATTCATGTTGTATCCTAGGGTCCCTTTTAGCCCCATGCCAGGTACTTTTCTGTCATAATTACGAAGAAAATAATAATATCAGAAGAATATGAAGTTCATGTCAGAATCATGTCCACTTTGCAGTGTCACCTCACATTGTTATCACTCTTGAACCAGCGCAAGTAATCCCAAGCCAAGACTGGCCACACGGGTCGCCGTTCTGGGACACCCAGTTTGTCAGCTGCGACGGCGAGTTCAAGGTTGTGTAGAAGGTGTTGAGGGCAGTCACTGAGTAGGCAAAAACATTAACTGTGACAGGGTGATGACAACGGACGGTTGCATAATTTCAGGTAAACCATCATGATGATAAGTGTTTATTCCTAATGAAATTGTCGGCTATTAACACTTTATTTTTTTTTAAAAAAAGAAAGAAAACTGGTGCATATTAGTTCACACTTTTCAACATCTCAAACTCCTAAATTCACAGAAAATACTACTCTGAAGTCAAAAGTAGCACTCCTACTTGCAATACCAATAACCTAACTTTTTAGCAATCCAACAAAAGGAAGGTGGCTTAAATAACCTCGACATCCGCATCCCAGTGTAAGTTAATCCAGCATAAAGAAAGAATGGCAAAATAAATAAAAGGACCATTTGCACATCTTTTCTTCCCGGTTATCCGGATAGGACAAACAACACCACCAGAATGGTGATGACTAAGTGGAGAAACACTCAAACTTGTGAAATTCCCAATCAATCACAGTATGATGAATATTAAAATGTAAATACTTGGCCATTTGAAGTAGAAAAGGAAGGGTAAAGAACAGCAAGAACTGAACAGGTCAGCAATTTGGTATCCCGCTGCCCCCCCCCCCCAGGGGGGGGGGATGATTGGGCAAACAATTCGCCGTTATTTTCAGATATTATGATAACTAGAGCTCGCCGTGATTTCTACAGTCCATACCAGAAACATAAAAGGGGAAGTCCCCAAGAACAAGCAGCAGCAGAAAGAAACAACCAAATAAGCACCATTTCTGGTTTGCTTAAGTGGTATAATAGCCAATACCTAAATGATTCCTATGTACAATACTGCCTCTTATCTAGTCCCCCCAAAAAAAACAGTTATGATCAAAAGAAATGATCTGAAGCAGATGTTGCATTGTAACTCTATCAATCTGACCACAAACAGAAGAGGAAGAAGAAACAAGAACAGAACACTCCCATCCACTGCTGATACAACAAACGTACAAGACTGAACTAAAGCAGGTGCGGGGAAAAGAAGTGTTTTTGGTGTTTGCTAAACCGAAGGTATGCTTCCGTGCAAGAAAGATGAGTGTATGAACGAAACATGAATCTCTAACCATCGTCGGAGTTGGTGTCGGCGGTGACCCCCGTGAAGGCGGTGGCTAATAGCAGCGTCGCCACTCCGGCGACGCCCAATGCCATGCCTGCAGCTGCTTCGCACTCATTCGTTCTTGCCTTCATCATGGAGACATTCTTCTTGGAGAAAGAATCCAAGAAAGAAGGTGAACGAAAGAAAGAAAAAAGTATCTGACTTTTGTTCACTTCCTTCTAAGCGTGCTCTCCCCCTCCAAGTCTCCCTATGCTCTCTGTCCCCTCTGTGTTTCTCGCTTTCTCTCTGCGCATTTATATATGTCTTGTCAAGGAGCTAGAAACGGTAAGATATGAGTGGCCTTAGACCATCCTAACGGGTTTCGTTCACGCGTCTCCTATTCATTCTAGTTTCATTCAGTGTTTTAATGGTCTCTTCACGGTTTTTTTATAAATAGATTTTGTCTCTTTCTCTTTATTTTGAGATTCTTTTTTCTTTATGAATTTTTCGAAAAAAACTATTAGAGATAAAAAAAAATAAAATACATGAGAAAAAAGAAATTAGGAAAGTAACTAAATGAAAAAAAAAATAGTGAGAGATGGTCTTAAAAGAGAGTTTTTCAGATCCCAGCCAGAATTAGATGCTACTAGTAATTTTTACTTCACCATTCTAGAGGCACTATCCATTTGTGTTCGGGACGCAATGGCCATGATTTTCTCTATCTTTCAACCAAAATGGTAAAGGAGAACACGATACATGGTATTATCCAGAGATAGTTAAATAGGCCTTTCAAGCTGGTCCGATACGGTCCTTTTAGGCATAGCCAGCTATGATCTGATTTGATCGGCCCAATTACTGTTATGGATCGTGTCATGTCAGTTTGTGTGTCGTCTCCTTAGTCCACAGTACGGCCCGTTATCCATCGTACCGTACCGAGTCGGCTCGGTCATGATTGTGGCTCGGTGGCATAGCTAGTCTGGTCGGCTCGGAAGCACGGGCGGCCTGACGGAAGCACGGTGCAGGGGCGGCCTAGCGGTACGGCTGCACACCGACAGGCATGGTGGGGGCACGGCCAGCCCATCGGCATGGTTGGGCACATCGGCCCGGTAGTATTTCAAAAATAGGGGAAAAAATAAAAAATAATAGTTACAAAATTCTAAAAATAAAAAATATAGAAAATAAATTAAATAAGCTTTATTAATTAGTTGCCTCGTTAAAATCTTTTCTACTAGAAGGAAAAAAGAGTACAATCTATGGCTATGCTTCGAAAATTACATAGTTTTATTAGAAACCCTAGAATTTTGCTTGCAATATTTAACATGCTTTCTCAAGTGTCCTGTTTCATTTATAGATCTGACACCTAATTCATTGTTGCATATATTACACTTAGCAAATCTTACATGTTCCCCGTTAATTTCTCTAAAGACCTTCTCAAATGCCGTCACACCCATGACCATACACATGAGTTCTCGTCGTCTTGATCCATGAATGAAAAATGGAAAATATAGAAATAATAGAATTGATTTGTTGAAGTGGCCAAGTGGCTTTGGAGTTTAGATCAGTGGTAGTTTGGCATGGTCGAATAGTGGCTATTTATAGGCCAAGATGAGAGGTAGGTGGCGGGTCCCGGATCATTTTCGAAAAAATAAAGAAAAATTATAAAAAATTCAGAAATAATAGGGAGACATAATTAATTCTAAAAATGAGCTTTATTGATAGATTGACTCATTAAAAACATTTCTAGCAAAGGAAAAAAGAGTACAACCTAGCTCAAAAATTGAAAATTACATGTTCTCAACAACATCTAGATACAAATTTTCAAATGAAGCTTCAAGCTCAGTGTTCTCTATAGTGTATTGCATTCGCGCTTCAGTTTGTTCCCAGTTTTTTACTATAGTGAGTATTTCGATCATCTCACTTGGAATTCCAGCGCCTGTAGTAGTAGATGATCGTGACGAAGAGTCTGAACTTCTTGACGAAGAACCTCCACCAAATATTTTTTCTTCTTCATATTGTCGTCTTCTTACTTGTTGTGGGTGCTAATGGAGGTTGTTGTAAGCAAATTTCGGCATACTTTGTTTCATATTTATTATAAACATCGAATAACTTAGAACGAACATTAATATAATAAGTAGAATAATCATGGCTAAGAGCATCACCTAGAATCGTGAGAACTTTACAAAAATCTGCGATTTTAGCTCTAGAATCTAAAATAAAGGCAAATGCATACAACAAAGAAATTTCATTCCAATATTTTTTAAAAATAGATTTCATAGGAACTACACGATCTCTTAGAAGATTTATTTTCATACATGTTTAAATGAGTAGCAATTTTAAAAATATTATGCAATACTAAACAAGATATTGGATAATAAACTCCTGATAAACTCACAGTTGAATCATAAAAAAATTCAAAAAACTCTAGTATCCTTTTTGTAACATACCAATATGCTTCTGTGAGTAAAGTTTGACCCCGTGCTGATGATAGTGTGTATGAATAAACACACCAAATGTGCTCTTATATGATATAATATTTTTGAGCATCAAGAAAATAGAGTCCCAGCTTACTGGCATGTCCACAGCAAACTTATATGGATGCACACCCGTTGTAACACAACATTGTTTATATGCTGCAATTCGTTGGTTAGAGGAGTTTACAGAAGATATTGCAGTATGAAAATCGTCTAGGTATTACGATAACCTCTTCAAACCGGATTTTACTATAAGATTGATAATATGACAAGCACATCGTTGATGTAACAAGAAAATTAAGCATATGTACTAAACAACGGAGTAAGAATATCTATGGCTCTAGAGTTTGCACCGGCATTATCTAAAGTGATAGAAAATATTTTATTTGTGAGACCAAAGTCTTCAACTACTTAAGATATTTTTTTCAGCAATATTTTCACTGGTATGTGTGTTGTCAATCAACTTGAAATCTATTATTCTCTTTTCTAATTCCCAATCATTATTAACAAAATGAGTAACAACACTAAGATAATCCTCTCTAACTCTACCTGCCCATATGTCCGAGGTCAAAGCAACTGAAAATGTACATGTTTGCAACATTTTTTTAAGCTTACTATGACACGTATTGTAGTATTTTACCATACCTCTACTAGTTGTCTGTCTAGAAACATGCGTGAACGTAAGATTATGAGCTTGCTTAATGTAATCTTCAAATACAGGAGATTTATTGATGTTGAGTGGTAGATCCGCTCTTACAATGAAGTGGCATAACTCTTTTCGAGTATTGGCAGAGTCATACTCCCAATGATGAACAGAGCCATCGGGGTTGTACTGTAGCACCGTCTGCTTCATGCCTACTTCACTCTTTCGCTTGCAAGTTGTGGCGTGCCTCTTCAAATGTCTTATTCTACCTGAGGGCTTTACAGTTAATTCATGTTTGCAAATATAACATCTAGCATACCTGACACTTACCCCATCTTTCTCTCTGTAGAACCTTTCAAAGTCTTGCCAAACGTCGGAAGTACCGGCTCTTGATCTTTTAGAGCCGGTGCTTGCTGATACGTGTGCACTTGTAGAGCCTGATGATGTAGGTGCTGCTGCATCACCTGCATGTAAACCATCCGGAGGTTCACCGTCAGGTCCATCATCACCTGCAACACTGGTATCAAAGAGGTCGTAATCCCTTGTGAGTCCTTGGAGAAAAAATCATGATCGATGGATGTATTATGATCATGATCATCGGCATCCATGATCAATGTCGAATGGCACTAAAAAAATACAAATATTCAGAGTTAGAAATAATCAAATAATAAAACTAATAATAAAACAAGAATGAACAACGATGCAAAAAAATCACCAAGATTTCTTCAACATCAAGACAGTAGGATGACGGTTTTGGAATTGCTCAGATTTTTGCCAACAATTCAAACTAATTTTGCCAAATTATCACTAATTCTCAAGAACTTTAAGACAAGAATGAGAGGAGAAAACAAGAGAGCAAATGGTGTTGCTGGTGTGGAATTAAAGGGCAGAGTGATCCTCTATTTATAGGTGAAAATAGTGATTTTTGCAAAAAAAAAAAATTGAATTTTTTGAGCTCAAAAGGTCACAAAACGGCTACAAAATTCAAAAATACCAGGTTAATAGGTTAAATGGGCCTTCCAGGCCCGTTTAACCCGTTAAACCCGCGTGCCGTCCGTGCCTCCATGTACCGGACCCACGCACAACGGCTACAGCCAGCCCAGGTGTGCCCGTTGGGCCGTGCTGTGCCGTGCGCACGCCGCCTGTGCCATGCTACCGCGTGGCGCCTGGGCCGCCGCTTGCCGAGCGAGTGCATCGGGCCGTGCCGTGCCGAGCCGGTCGTGCCTCCTAGGCCGCCGCATGCCCGAGCCGTGTCATGCCGTGCCGTGCGCTCGGCCCAAGCACAGCCCAGGGCCTCATGTTGTGCCGGCCCGACCCATATAGACTCGGGTCGGGTCGTGCTTGGGCCGTGGCTACAGTGTCATGCTTCAAGCCGACTCAGTAGGTACGACCCATTGAACATCTTTAGTATTACCCTCATACCTGCTCTAAGCACACAGTACTGCAACTTGTATTGGGTGTTATCTTTCTGTGTATCTATCCATGTGTTTCCTGAACGGTGTATGCCCTATAGTATTTGGTATAGCCATGAGCCCATCCATGCATGATGGATTAGATCATTATGGATATGCTCGATTTTTGGGATAAGATTTTATAAGGTTATATCGTATAAACGGATTAAGAAAAAGTAGGTTATGTGAAGTCATATTAAAAATTGTTGCTTTTGGCTGAATCGGCGTGCCATCCCGTACAGCAACCAAATGTTAGCATAGCTGCAAACGTGCCCTTCCTTTCGGCGATCTGGGTCGGATATGATGTTTGTGATCACAAAATGTGGAGGACGAGAGTCGAGATGTCACAGATTTGCAATGAAGTGTTGTGTGTGACTATTAGACCACCATCAACAGCAGCATGGGCGTGACGGCACGCTTTGTGCTGCTTTCCTCTCCTCGTGATAGCCTAGGGTACGGGACGTGGGCCACGGCTGATTTGGCTTGGCCCAATGAAACGATATTTTTATATATTTAAATTAAAAATTTAAACATATATGTTTATTTTGAAATATTACAAATCTAGACTCATGTCACCCGTTGTAAAGACATAGATCGTATTAGCCTCATTTCAACTGTCGAGTTATCCACGGTGACATTCATGTTGGCATGTCGCCCTGTTGGAAGGGCGACAATTAACTGCCACTTGCCACTCCTCCAACAGACGACAAGTTGTGGTATAAAGTGGCGTGGGCCGGCCTCCTATGAGTTGTTGTACTCGGTTGTTTGTTTTCACTGTGCGTAAGGAGAGAGAGGGAGAGGGAGAGGAAAGCGGCGAAGCTATGCCATAATCCATCTTTGGTAAAGGTAAATATTCTTATCTTAATAATTTTTTTACAAACCATTTAGATTAGCTATCATATCTAGTTTTGGATATAGGTTAGGTATAAAATCTAGGATTTAGTGATATTAGGCCTAGGTTTTCAGTATAAATTTTTATAGCAACGTAGAACAACTATAGACTTAAGTTTTTAATGATAGTTGCAACTGTTGGATGTAGATTTTTAGGGATAGATGTAACTATTAAACATAGCTTTTTACGGATAGTTGTATTTGTTTGGTGTAGGTTTTATAGGTATAGTTGTAATTGTTTACCTAGTTTTTTTAAGATAGTTGTAATTGTTGGATCAAGTTTGTTAGGAATAGTTATAATTGTTTGACATATGTTTTTTAGATAGTTGTTACTATTGGACTTAGGTTTTTTGGAATATTTTTAATGATATCTGATATTATCTTTTTTATAGCAATGATTGTGGACATGTATGGCTGCCGACCACCTGGAGCTTCTTGACTCACACGTGGATAAGAGGCACAGCTCGTACCTGTTCGTTGTTAAGATGGCATAGCTCTTGATACTTCGACGGTGGGGTTCGGACGAGCTTATAAGGTTGGACGAGCGTTGAATCCCCTTGTTTGCAATTCATTCCCTTCATGTTCTTCTGGTGTATTCTTGAGGTACTCCAATTTATATTATATTTTGTTTGCCAGTTGCACAATGCTGGGCTTCTCTCGCTCTGCAGGCTTGTCAAGGTGGACGCGAGGATTGGGCGAGTAAAGTCTGCACGGTAGTTCAATTTCACTGTGCCCTGCTTGCTGTGTTGGTGGACATGAGGAGGCCAGAGATGCACATGTTCTATCTCCCTTGCGGGGAGATGGCGCCTAAACTTAAGGATGTCTCACTCTTGCTTGGCCTGCCCTATGCGGGCAAGTAGTGGGTTCGAGGGACATGGGTCCCTTCTGATGCGATGACATCCTGGCATTGTTCGGTGCAGTTGTCTAAAGGGACGAAGCTCCCCCGTACAAGACGTCACCTAGGTCCGAGAAGTATAGACCTACTAACATGTTTCTACTTCAGTTCGTGGTATGTTACTTATCATATGTTTCTTCATGTGCTTAATGTTTTGCCTCTACGTACTTAATGTTTTTCATTTTCTAACTGATAGGCGAATTACATCCACCCTGAGGTAAACAATGATGCGGTTGCTAGGCACTTGAAGGCCTATTTGTTGTGGCTATTTGGGTGGATCATGTTCACCGCCACCCATGGCAACTCGGTCACTAAGATCTTCATCTCGTATGCCATGGAGATAGTCGACATGAAACTAGGAGAGGTCCCTCAGTACAATTGGGCTTTCGATGTGCTAGCTATGTCCTATAGGGGTCTTTGTGAGGCCTACACAAATGCGGATTCGGGCGTCGTCTTCATTGGTTGCCCGCTTCTTCTCCAGTTATGGTCATACGAGTAGTTCACCATTGGCCGACCGATAGTGAACCACAACAACCTCTACGACACTAAGCCAACGACGTGGGTGGGCCCACCATGGGTTCATTGTGGTGCTAACGACAAGTAAGATATATGTTACGCCACTATTGAATCTATTAATTTGTGAGTCTAACAAGCCTTCTCTACATAGCTGACATGGCCCAACGCCCAGACACATAGCAGCATACTTAGACTTCACAGTCCACTTTGACAACTTCATGCCCCGACGATGTTAGGTGAACCTCGTACACCTACGAGGACATAGCCAGACGTGCCCCGTATGGACTGTCTTCGTTGTGTACGTGGGAAAACGAGTTCTGGCTGACGAGGAGAGCTGTCATCTTTGACATCTTCATTGAGGACTACGCGATGCATTAGGTGATGCATCAGTTTGGTCAGTACTAGCACTTCTCCTACCCCTCGTCTAGACTATCCCTGCTCATGTGCATAAGTAAATTATGCAACTCATTATTTTCAACCTTCATTCATGCACCTTATCTCATATATTAACTCATCTTGCAGGATGTCACGGAAGGGTACATCGTCTACTACCCTATGGGTGCCACATATTGAGCCATGGATAGAGCGCTAGGACAACGCGATGGATGACGTGCTTGGCAAGGACCGGTCACATAGTGAGGGGGCATTCATGGAGTACCTTGCCTGGCTTTTATCTCGGATGAGGACCTAGATGATGTACACACCATCTGAGGTGCCGACTCACATAGTGCACCTGTGAGACACTTGGTGCACAGGGATCAGGCTCGGTTGTTGGTGGTACATGTCTTCAATACAAACAACAGCTTGTGGTACTAATTTCACTAACAAATAATTATGTTCATACTACAAAACATTATTTCCAGAGGGACCTCATACTAGAACTCAGTGGAGGCCAGTACTAACGGCGAGTGGCTAGACAGTGGATACATGTCCCTGCTTCCAGGACAAATAGGACATTCCATATGATCTGTGAGAAGGTGCAGAAGGTCATGAAGATGTTCAGTTGTAGGTCTATTGAGGATGTTTCTTATCAACCCCATGTTACTTAACCGGCTCCTGTTCGACCCTCTCGTCCCTCCACTACAACGACCACCATTGCTCTGAGTACACACGTCTCAGCGATATTCACAGCTACAACTCCCCCATCAATATGTCTAATGCATGCTGAGCCCTATAGCGGCAACTCCTCCAAGGTGTATTACACTTGGGCCGGTGACCACTACGGCGGCAACTCCTCCAGGCCATCTTACACTTGGCCCGGTGACCACTACGGTGGCAGCTCCTCCAGGGCGTCTTACACTGGTTAAGGTGATGATTACAGTGGTAGCTCCTCCAGGCCTTCTTACGTTATTCTTGGAGAGGCCGTCTTACACTTACCTCTATCAAGAATACATAATAAACTTCATTACTTTCTCATTCGTGCTAAATATGTTTTGCTCCGTAAACCACTTGCAGATTTTGCATATTACAATGACATCATGGCATCGACAAAGTACTTGGAGCAGGTCATCAGAGACAACATGATGGACACCTCGGCTGGCTTTGACACCTTCCTCGGCTCAGATGGTACGTAGGATGAGAACTGGCCCTCCCAGCTTGGTAGCACTCCTCCTGTAGACACGCAGCTGACCCAAGAGGACTACACGACGCAAGCGATCGGCCTTCAAAGACAGTCATCACCTTGACCCGCTCACATACTCAACGGATCTCGTTAGAGCACAGGGCCACAGGGTGTCGTGACCTTTTGAGCATACGAGGATCATCTCCAAGCGGAGATGCATTTAGGGAGTAGTTGGACATGTTATTCTGCTATGTTACTATCCTACATCCGATTTATTATCCCGATTTTATTTATCTATCAACGTCGTGACATAGGATTCCAACCAACCATAAATATATCTACATATCAGGTTGCCATGCATGTCCACGCTGATACGCCACGTCGACCTATCTTCCTTCTAATGCATGGCATGTACCCGTCGTCTTTCCAATAGGCGTCAAAATCTACCATTTTTTTAACAACAGTACATAGATTTTTTTGTCTTTCCCGAATGATGTACCTGTCACCCTTCTAACGGGTGAGAGAAGTCTAAGATTTCAAATATTTCAAAATGAATACATATATTTACAATTTTTTAATTTGAAAATAAAAATAAAAAATTCCAATGAAACCACCTCAACAAAATTAGACCGCCAACGGAGTTCCGTTCAGACTTGAGACCGTTACATTTCGCTCATTCATGGCTCGTGACTATCGTGTACTAGTAGCTTCATTTACCCAACGCATTGCTGCGTTCCATTTGCCATGTCAAAGTCATTGGAAAGTGTCTCCATCTCTCACGGTCAAAGGAAAGGTCGCCTCAATATCCCACACCTAGCAACACCAACAAATATTTACAAAAGAGCTAGCGGTCCTTAAACTTGTCATGGACTTACTTGTCATGGAGTGGCATACAAGTCCATGAACTTGAAAACTGCATATTAGGGTCCTTCAACATGCTAAATGTGTATCAGATCTAAAATACCAAAAATAGCCCTTTGGTTGCTGATGGCGTGTGCCAGCGTGGAGATTGTAATTTGGGCAACGCCACATTGGCAACTAGAAGGGTATTTTAGATATTTTAAATGTGAATGACACTCCACTAGAAATTTAAGGACAGCCAGGTCATCATGGGCATTTATCCACGTCTAACTTAGACCATCTCCAGCAGCTACTTTAAATTTTCATCCTCTAAAATACTATTACAGCACCCCTTATTTTTTCATCTCCAGCAGCTACCCTATTTTTTACCTTCTACTCCTCTTTTTCTCTCTCCGGACCCGCTGTCAGCCTCTGTAAACAGTACTGGTGCAGTATTGCTACAGTACAGACATTGTTTTCTCCCTTTAACCCACTGGCAGTCTCTTTTTATCACTATGCTACAGTATTGCGGTGCTACAGTAGCCCGCAAAGTTGCTGGATGGTTTCCCCTCCGCAGTACTGTAGCGACTGTAGCACCGGGACCGACTCTGCTGGAGCTGCTACAGTACCCCGCAAATCACTGTAGCAGCCGGATCTTCAAAAAATACCGATTCTGCTGGAGATGGCCGTGTGTTTGGATGTATGGAGGGGACACAGATCCTCTGCAGCAACTGCAGAGAGCTACAGTACCCCACCGTAAACAATGATTAATTAATACAGAGAACTGTAGCAATAGACTCATATTACTGTAGAAACAGTAATCCTCTTAATGCAGAGGATCCGTGTCCGGATGGAGGACCCTATCCTAGAGATAGCCATTTACTTTTCGTGGTGTTTGGTTTTATAGATGAGGTGGATGGGATGCTTAGCGTGTAGGAATATTTCTTAAGATGTTGGATGGTATGATTTAGGCGAAATCAGTCGGATCAAGCTATTCATGTTCTGTTTGTTCGTGTTCGAACGTGCAGTTTTATTTAACTCTTTATTTATTTAGAAGTATAAGAGTAGTTAAAAATTCTTAACGTTTTTATGAGTAAATTAGAGTTCGATAGTAACTAATTTTAATTGATTTTATCTAAAAAATTATGAGCCAATATTTAATTAAAATTTTCAAATAAACATACTTTTAAAAATTGCATCAAATACATTTCCAAAAATCTAGAAATATCCATTAATATTCTTCTCATGTGATGTACTATATATAAAAAAGTTTTCAACGCTAGATTATTTGATAAAAAAATAAGTTACTTTATAATACTCTATTTATATGCATTTTTATCTTTAATGTGATATTCTCTTTTTAATTCAATTTTAATTTAAACAAATTTAAAATGCAAAAATTCATCCAAATACTTATGGAATGTATATAAATATGATATATCATCCTATCCACTAATCTCACCAACTAAACATAAAACCGACTCATTTATGCACTCTAATCCCATCAAATAAATAGAGAATTTATTTATTACGTTCATCGAAAATTAGATCATCCTATTTAAAAAATAATTATATTTCATTCAATCTTACCCTCTAACCAAACACAACATTACTGTAGTGTACCGTTCTGGTTTCTCTTGAGACTAAGAAAAAATCCATTGCGATTTATTAGAATCACGACGAATCGCTGGTGACAACTAGAGCACAAACAACGGCAGCAGCATATGGCACACGCCCGGTCCTCCGTTTCACTGTTGTTATTTTGCCTCTTCGTTGTGTCGTAATCCACCGACAGCGTGATCGGACCAAGTCGATCTTGCGGCTCAAATTAAATGATGCATCCAGGTTCAAAGTAAGCAATTATTTTACGGCGGAAGGATAACCTAGGTGAAGCGAAGGTCCTGTGTGTTGTCATTAGGAAAAATTATAACATTGTAAAGATATCTATATTAAAAAATATTATCTACTATAAAAATAACATGGTCATAAAAATACCAATAGTATTCTTTAACTTAGATGATTTTTGTGATAATATTTTTTTAAATTCACCCTTGGCATTACATACTATGATTTTCCAAATAAATTAATAAGGTTTTCACCACCTTTCGTTTCAGACACAGTAACCGTTAAGGGTAATTTTTAGAATCTTTTTTTCTTAGAGCGTGTCAATATACAACGAACTGAGGAGAATTTCTTATCTTTTCAACCCACCCCACCACCCGTACATGCTCCATTGCTCCTCCACGTTTCATATGCCGATGGCGGCCGTCGGCCGTCGGTGAGCCATGGATACCATCGATCTCCTCCTCCCAAGCAGCAATCCTGTAGAGTAATGCACCAAAATTCGGTCAACACACTACCGGTGCAAGCTAATTTTCTATGTTCAACGAAAGTCCCCGGTGTCTAAAAATGTTACTTAGGGGCATGTTTGGAAGAATAGGATTGCTCGAGGACCTTTTAGGAATCCCACGGAGTTGGATCCTAATCGACCTTTACAAGCAGGCCCTAAGAAACTCCGTATGCGATTTAGACCATCTTTAGCAGTTACTTTAAATTTTCATCCTAAAAACATTATTACAGTATCTCCTATCATTATTACAGTATTTCTTATTTTTTTATCTTCAGCAGTTACTATATTTCCTACCTTTTACTCTTTTTTTTTTATCCGGACACTAGATTCTGCAAATTTGGTTCCACTGCTGGAGATGGCCTTAGCCACTTATGTAATTTGTCGGTCATGTTGGCGTGGTGGCGTGAGCTGAATTGATCGGATCTTCATTTCTTCGCACCTCAAACCCGGCAGGTTGCAGGATGCATGACTATGCTGTTAGCTTACTTATATATCAACACAGAGAGTATGCACATACAACAGTTATCCACTCCACCATCCGGCAAACTACTCCCTCCGTCTAAGAATATAAGATGTATTTTATTTTAAAAAAATCAAACTATATATTTTGACTAACAATTAGCTAGTCAAATTATAAATATGTTTAGTTATTTATACAACTAGATTCATATTTTAAATGATTTCACGCTATATTGGTTGTGTGGCTATAAATTATGTATTTTGGGAGAAGATAATAGTCAAAGTCTAATTTTGACAACTGATTACGATAAATATGCCTTTGTAATCTTGGACGGAGGAAGTACTAAATTTCTAACATTTCTGATAGTAGTTGGTTTGTCTTGTAAACTAATTAGGTTATCTTCTCATCTACCACTTCTTTCGGTCACCCCAAAATAATCTGGTGGCCTTCCTCGCTCTTCCAAATGCATGCTGGTCCGGATCAAGTACCTTCCAATAATGCAGCGGTCGCTTAACTTCCTTTTTCCATTTCGTTTGACATTGTGATCTTGTATCGACCTAACTAAATTATGCGCAAATCATTCTAAATATTGTTGAACTTGAACATCGTCCCATGGACATGTTGCAGCCATACGCTTGTCGTTTTTGGTACAATGTTATTAGCAATTTTCTGTCAGCTAGCTCACATTCAGTCGCTGTGAGAACGATATAGGACAGACAAGTTAACCTTGGTCTGAACTTCAATTTAATATAATAATGCGTTGTTCAATAATGATTCGAACAGATTTTCAGGTAACACTATCAATTTAATTCCAAAAACCGAGGGAACAAGTTATCCAGCGAAAAAGTTCTAACTCTGCATTTGATCAAGCACTTTGCCTATCCAACTTTAGGAATCTCTGTACTGAGACAAGATCAACATTCCAGCATCTACTCTGTTAGAAATTCCATCTACTTACTAGAATTGTGGGTACATCCCCACCCCATCAAGTTCTGAGTACTCTTCAACTCGAGTTTAATTGGGTGCTTATTTATCATTTACATTGGCGCAACAAGAGGCGGTGCTTTCATCTTCACAACAACCTGGGAGGGGAAGCTGCTTGTTTAGCTCCTGGGTTAGAAAAGCATTACCCATGTCAAACATGCACGACTAGATTTATTCTGCAGAAGTTGGTATTTGAAATCTAGTGGATTGATTTCCAAGCATCTCATGAGTTCCTCACCAAGTTTAGTTCGTTATTACAGTTGATTGGACGCTATTGTTAAAAACTGAATCAAACAATTACATGCGAGCGACAACCCTAATGGGCAGAGCGAGCGATGGACTAGTGAAGGATGTTTTTGCCAACTTCATTATATATTAGGCATTGCTCGACTATCTCAGGGATCTTTCGCACTTAATTACTATTAGAGGTCGTTCCAATTTCCCAATCTCTTTGTACTGTTTTAATTTCTCCTATGCAGAACCAGACCCATTTAGCAACAGATTTCGCATGCATGATCACTGGTGCAAGCAACCAGAGCATGGTTCAGGATGGTGAATTTCTTTGAGGCAATTATTCAGTTAGTTCGATCATTTGGTGTGACATCCTAATCTAAGTAGTCCTAGAAAAAAAATCTAAGCAGAATGTGCCGGCTGACGAAAAGGGATGGTAGCTGCATTTCAACAAGCTACCAGTGAAAATATGATAATCATGGGGTATTGCTGGTGGTGGTTATGAGACTGTCATGTTTGTTAGGGTTTTGAACTTACTTGCATGGCCTACTCATTCCTTTTGAATGTCCTAGATTGATTCCACGCCTTGAGGTCAATTCATTTGTGATGAGAAATCAGCATCATCCAGATTAAAGGCAAGTATCCCATTCGCCACGATATGGCACAGTAGTATCCATGTTTTGTCTTTAGGTGAAGTGTTACTGTTCATCGTGTCTCTTAGAAGAAAAGAGGGGCACATGGTTTAGCGTAGCATCCAAGTTTGGGTGCTATCATGGCAGTCCTAGGACATGCTATTGTTCTCCAGCTTTGGTATCCATGAGACTGGATGACGTGGCACCAACTAAAGCTGGCATTGTCAAATTGCATACGAATGGCTTGTGTTGATAATTAGTGCTGGCCAATTGGGCTGGCTTGAGGCCCGCCCGGTGAGCTTGTCGGGCTGTGCTTGGCTGACATTGTGGCACGCTTTGTCGGCACGACCTGGCCCGCCTATCTCCCGTCGGCCATCGTCGCCCTGCTATCGCCCTGTCGTGCTCTGGCCGTCGTGCTGCCACCATGCCCCCGACCCGACACGCCTTAGCCGTCGTGCCTTGCCCCTACTGCCCTGTCCCCGACGCCCGGTCGCCCCCGCGCCACCACCATGCCACACGGGGTCATGCCTGAATCGGCTCGGCACGCCACTGTGCTCCACGGGTCGTGCCATGGGCCACGCTTTCGGCACACGGGTTAGCATAACATGGCCCGATTAGTTAGCGAGCCAACTGGGCTATGCCTAAATGGGTATGGGCCGTGCCGTGCTAAGTGGCCCATTTAGCCAGGTCTATTGACAACTAACAAAGTTAGTAGGAGAGCTTGGTTTTAATTACTTGTAGTAGTGGTGGATCTAGAAAAAATTTGAACATCTGTACCTATTCTAGTTCAACATATGTCATATGCACTATAACACGAGTCCAATAAAATTAAGGTTGAAATTAAGTGAAATGTGATATAACTTGTTCAAATAAGAGTACCAGTTAGTCCTACGTAAATATAAATTGTAAATCATCTAAAGAAAATTATAGCTTCAAGTTCACATGATGATGGCCTATACTTTGAAAGCGCTTAATTATATCATCAACATTAATCCTTAAAAACATGTCTCGCTCTATAAATATCATGAGACAATACAATTTATCAACGTGTTCTTCACAAAAGTTATAACAGAAAATTTTCTTTCGACACTTGTTGTAGCCACCATTAAGAACAATACCAATTTGAAAAGCAAAGATATCAAGCTATATGGCTAAATCCTAATCTCCACACTTCAAATCAATTATCTTAAAAGGGATGCAAACTGCAATTAACTCGCAAGATTGGCATTGGTGTTTTGGCGTGGCGAGTTGTAGGGCAGGGGGCAGCGAGGTTTCTTATTGTCGCACCGGCACCATAGACTGTTGTCGTTGTAGGGATTCAGGCTTCACTCAGGCTTGCCCGCAAGCGTCAGGTAGTGCCGGTGCGGCGGCCGGTGGAGCAGTGAGCATGGGCGGCTGGGCGCGGGTAGGTGGAGCAAGGCGAGGCGGTGCCACGGAAGCCAGCGGAGCAGTGACCACGAGCGGTGGGGTGCGGGCAGGTGGAGCAGGACGAGGCAGTGTCGTGATGGCTGGCGAAGCAGTGAGCGCGGGCAGCGGCCGACAGAGTAGTGAGCGCGGGCGGTGAGGTGGTGAGCAGGGTGATGGCGCGTCACGTCGTGAGGCGGCGAGCAGGGCAACGGTGTGTCACTAGACAGACTCGAGGAGACAAGACAACCGGCCTGGCGGTGGCTAGATCTGCCACGCTGCTAGGGCGACTGTGGGGAGCAGGTCAGTAGGAGCACATAGCACTAGAGTCTCCAGATAGCGTCGTGCGCTGGCTTGTTGGACTAGGGAGTTGCCGAGACGCCGAGTTGGGCTGGGCTTCTACAGGGTACTCTACGAATTTCCATTTTTTTTGTGTGCCCAGGCACACCCGACAACCCAGCTGCATCCGCCCCTACTTGTTACTCACCGTGCAACAGCAGTGTATCTTCGGAAACTAGTTGCATGCTTCTGTTTAGATGTCCATTCTTTCCACAACATCAAAGCAATCTGATTAGTGAAGGATCACCGACAACTCCTGCCGCATGCTGTTTTTTTTTAACACGAGCATGAGAGCTACCTATTTATATTAGAAAGTAGGAGAAAAGAGACTATACGGACGAAAAGAAAAGACAATGAGGCCCCAAAAAACAAAAGAAAATAAAGAACTAAACTCCCAGGGGGTGAGGTGAGCAGATCGCTCGGCTCCCCTTCTGACTTGTCTTTTTCACACCAGACATATCCTATACTTCTCGCTCCCATCGGCCGGCTGATGGAAATGGACTGACTACCAGAGATATTCGTGTTACTTCGTCTGCTCTTGTTTGTACACGAATGTGTGGATCCTCGAATTGAAAGAGAGATTGAGAGGGTGTCCATCAGCAGTTGCATGGATTTATAACAGGCATCATACTCCTTCCACAAGCCCCAAGTAGCAAGATATTGAAAGGCAACATGGTCTTTTGATTCCTATAGTATATTATCTCCATGCTCCATGCTAGAAACCCTATAAAATGCTTAGGACGCCTAGGACGGATAGGATGTTGGAGCAGTCCCCTCATCAACCTCAGCCTACAATTCAATAGCACCTTCTCTAGCTAGCTCAACAAGGGTGTTGTCCATCTGAATGATGGCGTCATCGTTGAGGTTGAAAAGTTTTGTTAGTGTCGCAATCACTTCTGGCAGCAACGGACCTTCAAACATCATCAGATACTCTTGTAGAATGGCTTCCAAAGGCTGGTGCTCATCATGGAGGAGGCCGATCTTGTGCCATAAGTTGTGCTAGGCATGTTGCATGGTCATCATCGGCCACTGCAAAGCGTGCGCTACGCCGGGACATGGAAATGTCAAAGAACCAGTGTTGACGTCTCGCAGGAGTATCTGTCAGTAGGGGAGGTGGTGGTTGGTGCTGCAATATAGGATGCGCTGGGATGGTGAAGAGGTTTTCCACTCGCCGCACTTTAGTGATTGACAAAGAGGGAGCAACCACCGTGCTTTGACTCGGATCAATGGCCTCCCGCCCTTGCCTTGGTCCCGCCGCCAGGCTAGGTAGCTCACAGACCAACTCACTCTCACTAGAGAGCTTGGCGACACATAAGCGGCTGTAGCATGTAGCGGTTCCACATTGCAGTCTGCCAATGTCAAAAAGGTGACCACAACAGGGAGCATCGTGGCAGGGGCATCGTGTGTGTCATCAAGGATATGATTTACTAGTTGATTGACCTCAAGAGATGGACATCCCAAGAGTGCATCAGCAATAGAGCCCCTGTCAGAGTGGGCGGCCAGTTCCAGGGTTCTGCTAGGCTCAAATGTCGTTGAGCCAGCAGAATTCCTCACGCGAGCATTGTCAAGCTTTTAGTATTTTGCGCATTATCTATGCTTTTGAAGGCCGCCACATCGCAAATGGGCCGGTCAAAATGATCAAGCGCCGGATCCTTTGATGTCGACGTCATGGTGACTTCGTCACTGACATGTGGGTCTGGCACAACGCGTCAGCGACGGCGCGTGACGTCAGAGGATTCTCGTCCTCAAGTGTCACCTCAACCTTGTCTTGAGTTGGCACTATCAAGGGAGATGGAGCAGGGATGCCGCTATCGGGTTGGGCTTGGCAAGGATTTGCAACCCAAAAAATACCATGGGATTTTTCCGGATGCAGCCTTACTTCTTTTTTTCATTTGTACTCTCAATCTTGGAAATTTCTCCGGCTCGAAAGTTCTCAAATGAAGATATAAGCAGCTCTTGTGAAGTTGTGAGGAAGAAACACCCAAATTTGGGGCAGAGCTGTGGCTGCTTTTTTAGATCTTAGACACATAAGAATTGACATGTAGATGTGGTAATGACTCCAGTGCATTACCATCCTTCATTTTGAAACATGGGCTGGACCCAAAAATTGTTATCTGTTGGTTTTCTTGTACTTCATGCTCTGTTTGGATCAGAAAATTATATGTTATTTTGTTGAATTAGTTATTTATGCAATTCGTATTAAATTCCACACATACGACAGTGCAATGCCTGGAAAGCACGATAGAACATATGAAATGAAAAATGTAAGATATGATTCTCTTTCGATGGATTTCGGAGGAACTGTATAAAATCGAAGCACCGCTGTAACATCATGTTTCCATCCTTTGCATAGGTTCAAAGCAGATAAAACGGCTGCTTACGAAATTTCGGCGCAATTTTCTTTTTCTAACCCTTTGTTTACAAATGTATTTTCTTTTTTTTTCCTATGTGTGTTTTGTAATCTGCATTATATATATATGCTATTGTAGCCTGTTCATCGGGTGAGAGTAAGGTCTCGCCTGTATGGTCTCGCCAGTCATATATTTAAAAATACAGTGACGGGGCACATCACTACGTGAAAAATGGACAAGGTCACGTGTCACCCCGAACGCATCACTGATGACATGTAATAAGTGATGGGTAAGGACCCGTCACCAATAAAGTCATTGGTGATGGGTCAATTATTAGTTGTGATCCGTCACTTATGACTGATATACGGTTTTCGCGCTTTTTAGATGCGAAAAAAGTCAAAAAAAATATTTTTCACTCAAGCCAATCCAAATCAGACCTATCACCACTCGCCACGTGTCTCTACCTATTTTTCAGGCTATTTTTAGAATGTGCGTTCCGTGGGAATCGAACTCGCGATGACCCCTCGCGCGTGTAGCTGCCTAACCACCTCAACCTCGCGTGCGTCCTGAAGGGACTCGGATAAAAGATCCTTTTAACTATTTTGCACAAGCAATCCTTGAACGGAGGACTACATGTTTGCGATGTAAGAAAGGACCTGTTCATAGCTGGTCCACTCCCGTTCAAGGAGAAAGAGGGAACGAGACCTGCCAAGAAAAATGAAGCGATGATTACGATCTCCCCCTGGCGAGGAGCAGGAACATCTCCCCCAGGGCGGTATCCGGAGGACAGACGATGCAGAAGCAATCGATTCTCACACATCTGCTTCAGCTTTACGCAGGCGCACTTGGACTTGGGGAAGTCGGCCTCCTCTCCGGTGCGCGGCGCCATAGGTATGCAATGGTGGTTGTTTGAAAGACTCTGATGGGGGCTGGAGGCGATGGTCTCTAGCACAAGAGCTCGGGTGGCGGAGAGATTTCTAGGGCCATCCGTCATCCCATTTATATGACCGACTCAGTTCTGCCACCTCGGCTCCCGAGGATCCATCTGGGGAACCCAAATTCCCTCGAAATCCAGCTTCCATTAAAGTTTTCTCTCTCCCACGATTCTCTCCCTTGTGCACCCTTTGCTAAAATCTCTCTCCTACTATCCATTTTCTATGGACAATTAACCTCCCCTCGAGATGCGGTTTTCCAGGCTAAACCATGAAAGTGGACCGCATCGCTGACCACTCCTTGGGTGACCTCATGTTCACATAAGGGTCCAAGTGGTTTGACTGGGTCCAGTCACGACCATTTGATAAACTACTCAGTCTAGTGCATCCGTGAAAGAGCTTGGGGGCTATTATCGGTGTAAAGAATAGTAGGGTCCCCTCGCAGGCGGACCCACTTTGGTAAGATATCAACAGGTGTTGCATGTCACGTTTTGTCCTAAACCATGGTTGTCCTGCGCGACCAGCCAGCAACCATGCAACCAGGCTCTCCGACCGAGCTCCCCGACCAGTCCCCAGGTCACAGAAGAAAACCCCGCGACCAGCCCCCTCTAGTCGCGAGGTAGGTATGTGTCCAAATAGTCTAAATCACAAGAAATGTCTTTTCACTCGAGTATTTCCCTTTCCCAGGTCCTTTTTTGGGTCGTCCAAAGCATGGCCGGCGCAGAGCTACCGTGTCCCGTCCTGTAGCATTAAAAGCTACGGGATAGCCTGATGGGCGTGGCAGGAGGTCTTTTTGTAGGTGCGCAAGTAGCGCGTGGGATGGGACAAGGAAGTCCAAGCGACCGGGATGACACAAGCGGTGAAGCGATGGGATAGGCTCTATAGCGCCGTAGAGCAAATGGATACGTTTGCTCTTAGTAATGATGAGCCTAGGTGGGAAGCTCTAGCTAGGCCTGAGCCTATGTCTTGACTCAAGTGTAAATCCTCTCTCCCTCTGATATATAAAGGGAGGAGTACCAGGCATGTAGGAGATAGAGAAAAAAGGAGAGGCCTAGAGGTTAAAGAGGCCGAGAAGAAGGTTAATCAAGAACATCATCTGTACCTCATTTAGACAACAAGAAGAAGAATACATAGGATGTAGGGCTATTACCCTGAGGGGGCCTGAATCTGGATAAACCCCGCTGTTCTTGAGTCACACACACACAGCCGGATCCAACATACGCATCTCGAGTGAAGATCACGCACCCATCGTCCGATACACCCCGAAATAATTGTCGGGGATTTACCCATGACAGATAAGCAAAACAAACACAGAGTAAGAAGTAAGCGTGCAACATTTAACATGAGATAATATGTTGTTCAAAGCGTACACAAATATATCAATGAATCACAACCTAACACGTTATAACCTAAAACATAGTGACAGTCATACTACTATAATAGTAAACTATAATGTTATGTACATGAATAACAAGCACAACACGAATTACAACATTAATCGAACTCAATGAGTCGACGAAGCCGACAATCAAAGAGCACGAAGACGTCTCCCATCTGCCGCTAAGCCAAAAAGACATGCTTCCATGTGGTGATATTTTGAACACCAACAATGCATTTCTTGTAAGTGTGCCCTATTCCGTTGCACTTGCTGCACCATTTCATGCAAAGGTTGGCTTCTGTTTTGTCCATATCATTACATAGCCTCGTAGTTATGTGCCGTCCCTTCTTCCGCTTCATCTTTTTAGGATCAGGGATGAACACACAATCGGACACAGGTTCCATCATGAAGGAACCATAAATCCCAAAACCATAGATCTCATGGTTCCAGGTGTTGAACAGAGCTACCTTCTTGAAGTAGTCGAAGATGTACCTCTGAGTCCTCATCCCCGTCACAGTAGACGTAGTAATCACATGTGAGCATGGCTTGTGCAGTAGCATCGGCTTGTAGCAGCTGTAAACGCACCTGTCATCTAAGAGGGTGCACTCTTGGATAATTCTCTCACGCTTGACTCCCTTTCTTTGCCCCTGCATAGAACTTTGTATATGTGCTGTGTAGTTCCCATGTCCTTCACCTGATGCACCTTTGCCTTATCCATCTTGTATTTCATATACTTAGTCATCTTCGTCCCATAAATCAGACGAACATGATTTAGCGCCGGGTGCGCTATTGCATAGCGCTCCTTGAAATATTTGCAGGCCCCCTGAAGTATGAACTCTACAATCCCAAACAACAGTAACCCCTTCACACCTTTCATCACCTAGTTGTAAACATCTGCTAAATTTATAGTCATAATATTGTACCTAGCCCCGTTTGTGTCATAGAGGAGAGCCTACTTCTCCTTCATCTCATTCTCAATCCACTCGGTAAATGACCCGGTAGATGATCCGACCCTTCGCATTATGTCAGGTTCGTTGTCTGTTAGTAGGGACTCAAGAGGTATTGGTTTGTCCTCTGGTCCCCTTATAGGTCTCCGTGCACGCTCCTGTGTTTGTTTGTTCGTCAGTCATCCAGTGTCTTCTAAAGAGCATCAAACATTCGCTACTGGTTCTGACCACATAACCTCTTGAACATGTTCATGAGGTTCTTGCTTTGAATTGGTGAAAGAAGTTTGCACCTAAATGTGTTATGCGCCACCTACTTTGCAGATGTCACACTCGGTTTTAACAGACAAAACCAGATATGACTTATGTGTGCCAAGGATGGTCAACACACATAAGGACGTCACAGGTGAAGTAACAAAAGTAATACTTTTATTAAATAAACGTTAAACTATTACAACAATTGACATATATTATCTACTATGAAGATATCTGCAGTGGAACAGAAGCACTGGTGCCCAACAACACCGCAGGCAACTGACTGGGAGACACGCGCCTAGAACGTCACAACCTCGTCTTGATAGTCTTCAACATCTTCACTCACTGAGCAGCAGCACACATGTAACATGGCATAGGGAAAATAGCAAGTGTGAGCACATGACGCGCTCAGCAAGTATGGGTAAGATAATGATATGCAGGCTTATATCAAGAATAAGCTAACACATGGTATATTTGCGTAAATGCGAGTAATAAGAACATATTTGGATTAAAAAATATTAAGCAGTTATTAAGTGAATGTAACCCATATAGTCCAACATCCAACATACAAGGCTCCCCACCTTGCATACCATAACCATCTAGTACTCCCTGTACTATAACCAAAACTACAACTAAATCCATAACCACAACCACTTAGTACTCCCTGTACTAGAACCATAACCACAACCAAAATCATTTCACCACCAACTAATCATGTGAGGATCCAAGTCTCCCATAATCGTGGGCACGGCTGTTATAACAGTTTTACACTTTGTAGAGGTTGTCCAACTTTTAGCCACGAGTTGTGATATCCTTTTTGCCGTGTTAGCTAGACACTTAACACACGCCAGTGGTGTGCCGTCAGGGGAATCACTACGAAGCATGGCCCATCAATTAGGTCCTGATACTCCAACCAATGCCAGCCAAGTGTCTAATCAATATGCTAAGCCTTACTCATATCGGCCTCGTGTTTGGTACGGTGCTTCTTGGGTTGTCGCTCCATGAACCGGTCCTTATATGTGACTCTTGGGCAAAGACTTTCCAACTACCCAACAGGGAAATAACCAACAAAACCTGACATCTCTGCTCGGAACGTATCCACAAGCCCATCACCATTATCAAACCAATAGGGAAAATAACCAACAAATTTCTTGGAACGTATCCACAATCCCACCACATAAACCACCATAATCAAACCAACTCTTTGCCCAAGTCTTAGGGTTCTATGTTGCTAAAGCAAGTTCATCATCACCATTGCATATGTCCACTAAACATGTATATGACACTTCTCAACATCCCAAAAGAATGGTTAAGCAATTCTACCCAAAAAACTCATATCAACTACCACTTGTGATTCAAGGAATGTAAAGGAATAACTAGGTAAACCCCAACATAGGTGACTACCTATCATATTAACAGACACTGCATGCAATTTTGTAAAACAAAACATTTAAAACATAGGTTCAAGATGATCAATGACACTTGCCTTTTACCCAATACTGCTCAGTGTTGTCGAAATCTTAATCTTGAAGTCCCTTGAACTGCTCCAGAATGTTATCGACTAATCGTGAGACCGACAAACAACATAAAACAAACACAAAGAACAACATACCAAATATCATTAAAACACTTTAAAAATACTATGGTTGGATAGGTAAGATTTTAGAAACATTTAGACGCAAGAATCGTCTAAATCGGAGTTAAGACGAAAAAAGAATAGCTTTCGAGAGATGGATTAGACTGAAAAGGAAATGCTGATTTTTCAGAACTATCTCCCTACGGGAAAGGTTTTATTGCACAATCACTGTGTCAGGCTTAATAATATTATTGCGCAAGATTCAAGAAGTGTAGGGTAGACCAGACTTCGCTGACTAGGCTAAGAAAAATGATGTGGCGCTGACTTGGCATGCTATGCAAGTACCATCTTGGATTAAAGAAGGGATATGCTGAGATCTAGTATCGATCACCTATGATGGATAAAAAAGGCTAAAGGTTGTGCTTCTAGGTTAAGGATACTACTGGTGACTCTATGTAGCGGTGGTGGTTCGGGTTTTATCGGAGATGGCGATCGGGCGCGTGGCCACAGACATCGATGTGAGGCTTCAGTGGTGTTTCAGTGAAACGAGGGAAGCATAGCATAGAACGCGGAAAGACTAACTCAATGATATGATTGGTTTTGGAAGGGGTCATCCGAAGTAGTGGCAAAATAGCAATGACTGCTGCTAGGTTTGGTGTTGACCGCGAACAGATGCAGGAACGAAGACGCTCGCGTTCCAGAAGATTGGCTATAAAATTTGAGAAACCGTTTGAATAGAGATGTTCATATATCTCGGGAACACAATGCTACAGCATAGTTTTGGGTAGATCATCCACTGAGATGAAGAACGATCAGCAGAGATGAGACGGGTGATGGCTGCAATGTGCTGTGGTTGGCAATGTCGTCCTGGTCGTGTCGCTGCACAAACGGGGATGGGCTCCTAGGGTCACCTAGAAGACTCCATGGGACACGCCGTGACACAGTTGGTGCATCCATACGACTTTCGGTTTGATGGGGAACGCGAATGCAAATCCGGTGCGCGCGTAAAACGCGTCCAGAAACTGGACATCGGGTATGTCGACCTTGATTACAGTGGTTTGGCTGCTCTACTGGCCGACCTGGTTGGTGAGGGCGTGGGGGACATCATGGGACATGTGGTGGTTAAAGGGCATGGAAAACGATGCACTAGTTGGCCGAAAACGTCGATGCCAATCGGCTACAACATGGCAGTCCGCGACGGCGACGACCGTGGAGGTGTAGATCGGGCTTTGGCCAGGGGTAGGGCTTGATTAGGGACTTAGTATGATTCTAAAATAGTAGTAAGGGAGGAGAAGAAGAGGTCCTCACCTTGCTTTGATGGTCGAGAAAGGAGGATTCGCGGAGAAGACGATGTAGCGCATCACGGGCGGCAGCGGCGGCGGCTCCGGCAAACGGCAGCGCTCCGGCGACGCACGGACAGGGTAGCAGCGACTTCTAGGGATTAGGGGAATGGAATAGGGGTATGAGAGGGTGTGCAACTCATATTTATAGGGCTAGGGGCGGCTGGTTGAGTTGGAGTCCAAACCGAATACAAATCGGATTCGAGTTCGAGTCGGTTACGGTTTCCTTTTTCGCAGCTCTCTATTCCGAGGATGATATCTCCATTGTCCGGACTCCAAATTGGACGTTTCTTGATTCTAAATTGTATTACTCGTAAAGATCTACAACTTTGGTATTCATTGGAACTTCTGAAAACGCCATCTTAATTTCCTAAAATGCACCACAAGATAAACTATTTGAACTCGGACTTATCTGCGCAGCACTGATTTCGGGGGCCATAACTCCTAGTTCTATTATCCAAAAGGTGACTTCCATAGTTTCAAATCAAAGCTATCGACGAGACCTACAACTTTGTTATTGTCAAGATTTGCATTTGAGGCCGTTTTGAACTCCGAAACTTCATGGAAAGATGAGGCTGTCCAGGACTCCGCAAAAATTTGCAGATTTCGTGGATCCTTTGTTGGTCCTTCTAGAAGACTTGGCTAAGGGTTTGGACTTGAGGAAGATTGAGCCCAAAGAAACTTTAGGTATATCTAGGGTTTAGAAAAGAAACTTTTGCAGAGAAATTTGGATAGGGTTTGAATTTGAATTGAGTTTGGAGTGAATTTATGAGAAACGAAACATGAGGTTGAACAAGAATAGGAGTAGATAAGGAATTTGAATTTGGATTTGAGTAGAATTTGAGAAAGATGAGAGATTGGCTTTAAACAATGATTTGGATAATATTTGAATTGAACTGGAGAAGGATCAGTTATGATCAAGGATTGAATAGATGATGAATTCAAAGACTTTGAATTCCAACCATTAAGATCCTTAACTAATTTACTACTGAGTTTTGTAAAAACATTTTCAAAATCTTTTTCACTCAAAACACCAAAGAGAAAGAAAAAGAAAAGGAACTCTAATGCATTTACCTAGCTCCTAACAAAACTCAGCATGCAATACACACAAAATAATAACCTATATTGATTGATTGATAAAGAAAATAGGTTTTAAACCTACACTACTGGTGAAGCTATTCAATAATCTTGTAAAATTTTAGAATTTTGAGAAATCTGAAAATCAAGGTGTTACAACAGATCTGGCCACACAAATCCCATCATCCCATCATCTGTTCCATTGTGCAGATCCTGAATAGCCATGAGAATCCCTGCATGCTGATCATATATAAGACACACGTTCGATCAACACCCATATCATCCTAACACGGTACATAAACTAATATCAATTGTTGGTGTTCTCACTCTCCACAAATGCAAAGGCCAACAGTCTCACTTATTATTTCACATAAACTCCAATAGCAGTCAAGGTCTGTCCCTTGTATATGCCGGTAAGAAAAGAGTCGTCGATGCAGAGGATAGGCTGACAATACTCGAAAGCTTTGATACATGGTCCTAATGCGAAGAAGTGTTGCTTGATGACATACTTATTAGATAAGGATAGAAATGGGTACTTATCAATGTCATAATATGTCTCTGGGTTCTTTCAAGCAATGGTCTACAGAAAGTGTGGAATATTATCATATGACACTTTGTAGGTCCTGAAACTAATCTCAATTTCCTTCCTCTTTACCCTCCATGCCTTGTTGTAGATGATAATATACTTGTACTGCTCCTCAATTTGCCTAATTATGGACCCTGGTTCATAGTTCATGTTGTTCACAATCTAGGCATACATCACATTTGCGACAAAGACTGATGTGGTGTTTCTGTGGCTGGACTCAAGCTCGTCCATCGTGCAATTATGGTCCACCACAATCGACACTTCCTAATACTCAACCCACTTCCCTTGAAGCCGTGCACCCATCACAGGCAACCCTTCTTTATGCACTTAATATCATATTCCTTTTTACTTGACTTGACAACATAAAACTGTCATCGAAGCAATATCGTCCATTGAGTCACAGCATCCTTCATAGCCTGACTGGTAGGATACCTAGTACCCTCGATCACCTCATTCTCTGTATACTCTCATGACACCTGATTCCCTTCATTCACCACAAGGTTGTTAAAGTTTGGATTGTTCCAGTCTGCAGGAACATAAGCGTCGTCCTCATCATTTGACATGTCATACTCAGGAGATTTATCAGCTTCAAGATCATCCTGCTCCATCTGTTAAATTAGAGAAGGGATTCGTTCCTACTCGTCTGCCTCACCGGTCGGTTCAGTCGGATAATTCGATGAATGTGCAGTATCCAGATCGACATCATCATTATCCTCATCACCCTCCTCCATGCGTACCCCTCACCATGCATCTCCCAAAATGTCTCCTTATTCTTCCATTTCACAAGCAACATAGGCGGCCAACCTTTTTGCATAACATCCTGCAGGTACATCCTCTAGACTTGATCTTCCTTGAGCGGGTACACCTCTCAGTATACACCATCTATCATACAGTTGTCCACGATGTTAATGGTCATCTCTTGAACCTCGGGGTCTATTTTGAAACCCCACATCAACTAGGCAATAAGTGTCCGACACTCTTCTGCATAGGTCTGAAGATATTGTTGTCCATTGACTCAAATACAAACAGTACTACCCCTTTCGAACCATATAATATTTCACTGTCTCCATAAAAAAACCTAAACTACCATTTATCCGACATACCTGCCAATCATCGCAAAAACACCCTAACATTATTGCGACAGAACATAAAAAAATTATGCGAAACTACATTTACAATAATGCAACATTCCTTAAAAATATGGCCCAACGGTTAATTTACATTTCAACAAAATATCCCCGGCTCGCTACATCAAACACCTCTAAATTTTACGTCTACTACCTCGATTATACTTACACTATGTTTAAATCCTACATCTAGTACCTAACATATGTCTAAATACTACATCTAATTACTAAAATATGCATACAAATATGATCTAGTTGCTAAACTATGTCTAACTCTAATTCTAAACCTAGATCTACATTCTAACCTACGTCTATTGGCTATCCTACTTGTTAGAAAATTAGCCATCAGCGGAAGCAATTGAGTGATGTACCAAGACAATGCACATGATCACAAATGACACCAGAGGTACAATATTTGTTAACTAGGTTAAGTCAAAGTCTACATACATCCACAGGGTATGACTATGAGTGCTCTCTCCATCTAGCAACACCAGCCGCTTTCTAAGGTCCTAGCAAAACACTTTCGACCCCTGCGAACCTGTCGTTATATCGTCATGGTTACAAACAATATCCCTCCTTTCATATTTATGAGGATGCCTGATTACACCATTCCTACTAGGATTTCACCTAGAGGCCTACTAGGATTCCACCATATCAGCCAATACAACTCAAAGTCCTATATGTACCTAACTTCGTATAATTTTTTGACACATATCCAATACTACCGGGTTGTAAAAGAATCCTAAATCTAATCTCTAACCTTTGTCAAAATCTATCACTAATGGCTATCCTACCGGGTTTGTAAAAAAAAACGATAAAAGAACATACATCCTTCCTCCAGCAAGACTTCCCCTCCAATTTCTCCTCTCTCCTCTCTCCTCTTCTCCTCTCTCTCAGTTAGGTTGGAATCAAATGAGGCCTGACATCAGCAGGGCTTATGTGGCCAATTTTTATACTCAAAAGATCTCACCCAAACTGTGAGTGACACTTTTGGGTAGGCCCTTCGGACGTCACGGCGAGAATGGTCTCGCCCGTTCATCGGGCGAGAGCCCACGTCATCACATTTTTAAATATCTAACTAGCTGGTTCACAAGGTATCATCTGTTTATAGGGCGAGATCTTGCTCTTGACCGATGAACATGTGATGATAATCTATTATTGTAATTTTTTGAAATGATTGTGTAATTTTGTAAATATTGAAATATATATAGAGAAATTCCATTCCAGACATGTCTAAGCCCAATAAAAGCAGCGCAATGTGGACTGTTTTCAGTGGGTCAGGAGATCGCAGTGAGAAATAATTGGAGGTTGGTCGCCGGCCCCAAGTAGTTTGAGGCCTGTGCTGAGCCAGGCCGCCGAGAGACACGAGCCGGCTATTCCAGATGGCCTGTATGGATTGAACAAGTTTTGCCGGGCTCGAACGGGGTCACGTATGAGACAGCCCGATTTCCTTTTCTTTGTTTTGTTTGGTTGGGTCCTTGCCTCCAAAGGCCCTCCGGTATAAAATATTTGAAGTGTTGAACTACTATTTTCTATTAAAATATATTTACGAAATATAATGAAATTGTGGTATTATGAAATTATATATTAAGACAAATATAATTTTACAATTTTCATATTTACAGTCTATATATTTTGAAAGATATTGATAGTCAAAGTTTCAAATATTTAACCGTAAATTTTTTCAAAATTTAATGTATTTATGTGTTTAGTGAGTACTAATTTGGTGTCGTTAGCTAGTTGCCGTGGACATGTCTCACTCTCTGTCGGCATCATGCTCTCTCTGTAATGCTCAGGGTCCAAATCGGCTCAGAGCTAACTCTGTACACAAAACACTTCACCAGTATAGGGTTAGGATTGAGTCGGTCTGTACCCTGAGGAGTTACAACCGACAAAACGAACACAATAGAGGTACTCGACATTGATTCGATTGCCTCCCTAATAGTAACTGATTTCATCAATAACGCCGCTTCATGTCGTCTCACCAGCTCCGCGCTACCGCCATCGTTGCTTACTTGCTTCTGGTTGAAAGCGTCCAATTTGGTCTGAAAGCTATGTGAAATTAATGGGATTTTTTCCCCAAAGTGAGATGTATCAAGATGTCTATTTTGAAAATGGTAAAGTATCTACCGAATTCTGAATGTTTCGGTACTCCGGTGGGGAATGTTCACACAGAAAGTTGTGGACAAGAGAAAAGAAAGGGAGGATACGGCCATACCGGACTATCCACTTACCAATCACTAGGACTAGGTTGGTCGATACTCTCCTGCAGGGCATTGGTAAGTTGTCTGAAAAGAAGGAAAAGGACAAAAGCTAAAAGGGGGTAAAAGGAAGAGTGTAGAGATCTGAGAGCACTTGCAAATCTTAGGTTGACAAAATTCTGGGTGCTAGTTCCTTTTTCCTTGTCTTTTACAGTATCTTCCGGCAACAGCAAAAGAGCCGCTTCTCTTGTCGTGCCAAAACAAGGGCCGCCGCAGTCCTGGATTTCTTGTGTTTTTTCCTCCCTAGATGCTAGTGCTGCCATCTAAAGAGCAGACGACCGAAGAGAAGTCCCCTTGGGAGTAACCGGCGGCGTATGAACAGCCCGTCCGCTGCCTCCAGCTTTTCTTTTCTTTTTTCGCCTAATAATAAGTGAAAGGAAAGCACCGCAAAAAGGGGCGCTTGCCTCGTTGGAACGATGATGACCCCCGCTCATTTGCTCCCCACCGGAGCAGCTAGCTAGCATCCGTCGACCGAAACACTTTGGTGGATGTGCCAGATAAGTATCCGGTCTCTGCCGTTCCACCTTCGATTTCAGCCAGTTGATCACATCCTCTACCTCGCAGCCGGCGACCGTTGGTTGCATTGCCTCTCGTTCATCCTGTAATATGGCCAAACATCCGTTCTAGGTGGAAACAATTTATTTGATGGCAGATTCGAATTAGAGAGTTGTCATTTCTATTTCAGGAGCTTTCTATACTAGTTTATTCTGATCCGATTAACCGAAATATTCTTACGAGATTCTGATCCATACCGTTTTTTTCTGATCCAACGGCTAATATGTGCAACTAAGAGAGAGAAAGAGGACACGTGATAAAAAAAAAGTTCTTTCCATAAAACCGAATCTTACAGAATTTCTTTCCAAAAGCCATGGCAGCGCTTGATTCAAATAGGGAGCTTTGGGCCTCGTGTTGGCGCGCGGCTGAGTCACAGTACGACCTACGTGCTGCCAACGGAGCAGACGATCCTACAAATCTACATGCGTTTCTGATCGATCCAAACAAACATGGATAAGGAAAGATCTCAAGGAAATCTACATTGCCAAAGGCAAAGAGAGCCCCAAGTTGAAGGTGTCCAGTTCCGGAGAACCTGACCAAGATGGTCCGCTCCACTCCATCCATCCCCCTTCTCACTGACATGTCATCCTCAACTCAGCATCGTTGATTTGTCAAACAGTCTCATCTGCACCCTCGGTTCTCCTCCCTTGCCTCACCTGTACACGAGCCGCCGCTAGTCGTCCAGTGTCACTTTGCTCTTGCTCACTTTCCCTTCCAAAGCCCAAACCCACCTGCAGATTACCAGCTCACACGCGCTCCTCTTTGATTCGTATATATACAAGAGAAACCCCTCCAATTCGATTCAATTCCACACTAGCTAGTTTCAAGAACTGCTCAAAATCCCACAAAGCTGCGCTTCACGGCAGCCAAGAGCACTGGGGAAGAGCCTTCTTCTTGCGAGGAGAAGGAGGATAGACAAGGATCTGGAGGCGACGGGCCGATGGCGGTGACTGGGGCCTCGGTGGCCGCGGCGGCCACGATGCTGGCGGCGGTGGCCGCCATCTTCATCACATTCGTGCTCTGCTTCTACCTCTTCCTCTGCGCCAAGCGCTACCGCGGCGCCGCCCCCACCATCGGCGGCGGCGGCAGCGGCAGCGGCCGCGCGCGGTTCGTCTTCGCGGGGCCCGGCGGCTGCCGCGGCGGGGGCGGGGGCATGAACGAGACGGCCATCGCAGCGCTGCCAAGGAAGGTGGTGGCGGCGGCGGAGGGGGAAGGGAGCCCCGCGGCGGAAGGGGACTGCGCCGTCTGCATCACAGAGCTCGCTGCTGGGGAGGCCGCGCGCGTGCTGCCACGGTGCGGCCACGCTTTCCACGTCGAGTGCGTCGACATGTGGCTGCGCTCGCACTCCACCTGCCCGCTCTGCCGGTGCGCGGTGGTCGACGAGGAGGTGTCAGCAGTGCAACCCCCGGAGGCCGACCTGGAGTCCCCCAACTTCCCCACCAACGTGCTCTTCGTTGGCTCCCAGGACGCCGTCAGAACCCGCGGCGCCGCTGCGCCGACACTACCACAGCAGCCGGCACCAGTGCCGCCGCAGGCGCCGGGACCCATCGCCGGAGTCGCGGCCGTCGTGGAGGCAGCTAGAGTAGCCGCCCTGCGACGGCTGCTGGGCTGCGGCGGCGCGACGCCCCCGGCTCCGCCGCAGCAGCAGGAAGACCGCGACTTGGAGGCTGGCGAGAGCAGCGGGTCGCCGCCGGCGAAGCCGCGGTCAGGATCTTGATGCTGGTACCAAGGTTAACATTCTCGGTAAAACAAAATTTACCGTAGGTCAGCCTGGTACTCGCACCACTCGCTCTCCTTCTGTCCTTCACCCCTCCCTCCTCTCCTTCTTGAGCCATTTCAGGCATCAGAGGGAAGCAAGTGTACAGATAATCTGTTAATCTATAATCAACTGGAGTACTGCATAGTAATTTATAAACAAGATTTCTGGGTGCTGTACATTTTACCAACTTGTCGTTTCGTCATGAAACGTACGAACCACAATTACTTCTGCCGACCTTTCCTTTTTACCATGCTCTGAGAGACCGAGGTCATGAAACAAACCGGATTTGGGAGGATTTAAAAATATATTTCTAAAATTAATTTTTCAGATAATTTAAAAATATATTTTTTTTAGAAAAACCTAAAAATAGAAACCCAAACAAACAGCCTTTGAAAGCAATGCGATGCTAGATTCGAGCAATGGTTGTCAAACGTGTTAACTGCTTTAGGGCATCTTTAATGATTAGATGGCTACTATTTCTTACTTAAGAGAGTATAATTTTTAATATTATGATTAGCATGTTTTTTTATACTCATAGAGGAGAGAGTAAAGTAAATACTAGTTTTTAAAAATGAGAGATAAAGAGTTAATACTTATAAATCATCTTAGCACACCTCTTTTCTTTGACAACTCCTGAACATATATAAATTTTTAAAAAATATGTTGTCTCAGCTATACGATATGGTTTTAGTCCTGCCTTCCGCTGTCGACTGCAGCGTTTTGTGCGCTGTGCTGCCACATTGGCTTTGACACGGAAGCAAGCAGATTTGACGAAAGCAGCTGCTGTTAATCACGAGACAACTACTCCATCTGACTCTACTCTGTTCTCCAGTTACTATTCCTGGGGATTATTTCGTAAAGATACAAAGTGACCTACACTCACATGCGTATTCATACATACGTTATAAAATAGATTGAGAGACACGAGATATTTAATGTGCAGAAACGTGTAATACCACCGCCGATAACAACACCTGAGGTTCCATCCTTACACTTGAGTACTCCGCTACCACGGAGCCATCGGCTCGTTCGCATTCCGGGGGGATTCGCTATCCAGCCTATTGCACTACTGACCCTGCATGTTTTGTTCTGTTCGTCCCTATCAAAAGAGGCAAATCAGTTTCAGCAGCTAGCCAGATCACGTGGTAGACTAGCAGTAGTGGCCAATTTGCTCAAGATTTCCGCGACGTTTTTGTATTGATTCGTAGCCGTAACGAGCTAAAGAAACCACCAGTCTTGCTACAATACTAGATTGGACCAAGGCAAATTAGGCGATTTTTTCCTTTTCCTTTTGCCTGGAGTTTGGTGATTTTTGCAGTAATTTAACGTAAAGCAGTCCAACACCTGTATGAATTTAGCAAAAAATTCGTGTTCTGAATGGAGTCTCAAAGCTGAGTGCTTTGGTCAACAACTCTTAACGAAGGACTAACTGAAGACGGTTTAGTAACTGAACTGAAGCCATATTGCATTGGTATATTTTCTCCGTTCAGAAATATTAAACCTATTTTCTTTAGAAAAATTAAATTTTGTATACTTTAACTAATATTTAATCAAATAATAAAAATATCTAGTATATAAAACTTATACAACTAGATTCACAATTCAAAATGATTCCACATTATATAGGTTTTCTAGCTATAAATGATATATTTGTAAGAAAATCTTAATGAAAATTTAACTTTGAAGATCGAGAAAAAAATATGTCTACTATCTATAACCGAATGAAGTATTATTTATGTAGTATATACTTCCTTCACATGCTAACTGGAATAGCTGCAACTTTGAACAAGCACTTGGTTGGTTCACTGGAGATGTGGTAGTTGGCCCAACGGCAGGCGAGCGCCGTGCTGATGATGCATTATGGATAGGCATTCCATTCTTCCGGCCGTGGCATCGTCCCCATCGCCATGATCGCAAGGCTACAAGCACGTCGGCGTCGCCCAATAATAGTCGCCGGCAACTTGCTCCGTCACCTCGCCATCGCCGAACAGTTCCCCAGCCTCCCATGCTCATGTTCTTTCATTCCAGGCATGCATGTCCGTGAATCCCCTATGATTTTTTCTTGCAAATGGTACTTACCGCTCACTTCGGATCTAGGTCTCGTTTGGATTGAAGCCCGGAGCTGCCTTGTCAAAAAATTAGCGTTGATTGAGTATATGGTACTCCTTCGAATGGACGCTAATTATTGGCTCACCCAGGTTGTGTTGGCTCTTCCAATAATTCATTGCTACACCAACGTGCGGAAGAAACGCTAGTGATCAAATGGTCTGCAAACTTTTTTGCGTGCGGATGATTTAGTAGCTAGGGCTAGCATGGGCGCTATCCAAACACGCCCCTAGCCTTTAATCCTTCTCATCTTCCGTTGCAGGATCATTGGACTGTCTTTAAACCCTAGGTTTCGCGGTGATGGTTAGATGAACCTAGATCTTTCTTTTCCTAGTGACAGTTAAATACAGGGTTTAATGGCCATAATAAGTCCAAATTTGTTTTTGCAGTCTGGGTTCCTTTCTTATCCTATTACGTAGTATTTTGATTCCTTGATTGGTCAGTCAAGTTTCTTTTGAAGATAATCGAGTGTAGTGTTTCGAGAGAGGAATTATCCGCATTGTCGCTTTCTTCAGCAAATGCTTTTTTGGTGGATCCATTAAGATAGGTGCGTAGCGTTTTGTAGTTTGAATTTTGAACTCCCTAATGTGCTTATTGGAGATGGGGATAGCTTCAACTTATTTGGGAGGCTTAACTTGTCTCGACACGGCTTGGAATTTTTGTACCCGAGAATCACATCATGACGAAAGAATAATAGGGCTCTTTTTAGGTGAAGATAGAGAAATGCCATTGACTCTTTGCACAAGATATAATCTTCTATGATGATCTTCTTCTTTCTTGGCTTTCAAGCGAGCGAGATCGTCGACATGACTATGCTGACGACCCGAGGAGAAGAGGTGTTTCCACGCCCTCCGTGAAGATCCTAACGCGATAGGAGTAGAACATAATTTGCACCATGGGCCAGAGGATAGCTGATATGTGGCCTGCTTCCATAAAAAGCGGAACTATATAACATATTCAACCGTCTTATCCTAGGGATTTCGCTGTTGAGTCAGCAAAATCCAAGTTGCGTTTCTACATCACCGAAATTGGTGTTCCGCGGTTGCACACGAGCAGAGCAAGTCGGCCCACGCGAGTTGGGCTGCTCGCGTGTAACCACACAATAGGAATTTCGCTAATGGTCTGATACAAATTTTTTTGTTAATTCCTTTTTGAAAATCTTTCTCGTATTTTTTTTCTTAAAAGTTTTGAGCTAAATTTTTTCTCAAAAGTTTGAACTAAAAAGTTTTAACAAAAAAGTTTTCTAGAAAACTTTCTAAAAAAGAAAGATAGGGAGGGAAAAAGTTTCTGAAAAATAAAAAGTGGGGGCCGTCAGGGTGGTTCATGCATATGGCTGCTTGTGCGCGCTGATTAGCAGTGCCTTAAAATGACGGCTTCAAACAAAAATACAAATATTGAGAATTACGTTATAGAATCTCTACCCAGCACATATCCGACGACCCTGCTCCGGAAAACAAGGACGAACCACAACTCTATACCAACCACATCAGCCAAGCTATTACAAACTTCCTCACAGTTCTTCCTAATCATAGGTACCTGATCGTTTCGCCTCGCTCTTCCCATGCATATATCAAACTGATGCGTCGCGTCGCGTTCCACGTCGTGCCCACCGTTCAGGATTTGTCTCGCGCGGCGTCGACGACCTCCGGTTGCGCGCGCCAATGACGTCGTCCGGCAGCGCGCCCGCGGGGTCCGATGGCGGCCAATCGCGCAGGAATCTCATCATCGGCGTCCTGTCCGTGTTCCTGCTCGTTGCCATGGTCGTCGGCACGGTCGCGTTCTTCCTGACGGAGAAGGTCGAGGAGGACATGGATCTCAACATGCGCACCATGAGCACGACGACGCGCACCGTTGATCTCTTCTGCGCGCCCACGGACTACCACGGCACGTGCCAGGAGACGCTGGACCGCGCGCTGTCGCGGTCGTCGGACCCGGCCGACCACCCGCACGCCGCCGCGGCCGCCGCGATCACCGCCGTCGAGCGAGCGCTGGCACAAGGATTCAACCGCTCGTCGCTGCTGGACGCCGTGCGGCAGAGCAACGACACTCGGGTGCAGGAGGCCGTGCACGACTGCCGGATGCTCCTGGACGACTGCCGCAGCAACGTCGAGCGCGCTCTCTCCAGCATCGCGTGGCGCGGCGTCGACGGGCCGGCTCAGGATCTCCAGGCCTGGCTCAGCGCGGTGATCACGTTCCAGGGCTCCTGCGTCGACATGTTCCCCAAGGGGGACATCCGCGACCAGGTGAAGAACACCATGCATAAGGCGCGAGAGATATCGAGCAACGCCATCGCTATCATCCAGCAAGGCGCGGCCCTCGCCGCCATGCTCGACCTCCACACCGACGAGGTCGACGGCGACAAGGGCAAGGGTAATGACACCAACCGTCGTCTCGAGGAGTCCGTGTCCGTCCCCACGTGGGTGCCCAAGGAAGAACGGAAGCTGCTGGCCGGCAAGGGTGGAAAGAGCAAGGTCCGGCTCACGCCCAACGTGACGGTGGCCAAGGACGGCAGCGGCGACTTCACCAACATCTCGGCAGCGCTGGCCTCCATGCCGCAGACGTACGAGGGTAGGTACATTATCTACGTCAAGGAAGGCGTCTACGACGAGACGGTGAACATCACCAACAGGATGGCCAACGTGACCATGTACGGCGACGGCTCCAGGAAGTCCATCGTGACGGGCAGCAAGAACGTCCTCGACGGCATAAGGATGTGGAGAACCGCCACTTTTGGTAAATATACAGTCGTGTACACACATTGATCGATCCGTGCATGCATGCACGAACAAACGTGACGATGTCGTGCTGCATGCAGCGGTGGACGGCGACAAGTTCACGGCGATGAGGCTGGGCATCCGGAACACGGCGGGAGCGGAGAAGCAGCAGGCAGTGGCGTTGCGCGTGAAGGCTGACAAGGCCGTCTTCTTCAACTGCCGGATCGAGGGCCACCAGGACACGCTCTTCGCTCAGGCCTACCGCCAGTTCTACCGGAGCTGCGTCATCTCCGGCACCGTCGACTTCATCTTTGGTGACGCCGCGGCCGTCTTCCAGCGGTGCGTGGTGCTCGTGCGGCCGCCACTGCCAGGGCAGCCCGCCGTGGTCACCGCGCACGGCCGCCGCGACCACCAGCAGACCACCGGCTTCGTCGTGCACAAGAGCAGCATCGTCGCCGACGAGCGCCTCTCCAGCAACAAGTCTGCGTCGGCGGCGACCAAGACGTACCTTGGCCGGCCGTGGAAGGAGTTCGCGAGGACGGTGGTGATGGAGTCCGTCATTGAGGGCTTCGTGCACGGGCAGGGGTACATGCCGTGGGAGGGCCAGGACAGCCTCGGCACGGCCTTCTTCGGCGAGTTCGGCAACGCCGGCAACGGCGCCAACGTCACCGGGCGGACCGAGATGAAGGGGTTCCACGTGATGGGCAAGGACAAGGCGACGCAGTTCTCGGTGGGGCATTTCTTGCACGGCGCGGAGTGGATACCGGAGACCGGCACGCCGGTGAGTCTAGGGCTGTCAGGCTGATACGGGTGTGTGCACTGCGTGCGTACACGGTGTGTCTCTGCAAGTGTACGTGATCAGTATGTACGAGCCTTCGTGGACGTACGTGTATATGCATGCTTGGTCGGGTTGATCTCTGATGTATGTAGAAATGATAGTGTGTGTCACTACCCCACGACATTATATTAGTGACAGGTGATAACCATCAGTAGTGAGTTTTCTACCCTACTATCATTTTTATCGTGGCACTAATGATGAAACATTTATGATAGGTTCATACTTGTTACTAATAACTGTCATCAGTGACTGGTCACAGTTGAGATCCGTCACTAAAGTGCGTCTCTTATAGCCTAAGCAGGCCTGCTGCCCATCACTAATGATAGTCATTAGTGACAGATAGATTTTCAACCCATCAGTGGGACTCGGTCATTAGTGACGGGTAGATTTTCAACTCGTCATTGAGACTCAGTTATTAGTGAAGGGTGGTAACAACACCCGTCACTAGGACTCGGTCTTTAGTGACGAGTTATAAGGACACCTGTCATTAATAACTCAGTCATTACTGATGGATGGTAAATGCACTTGTCATTGATGATTGGATCATCAGTGACTGGTTGTAACAGAACATGTCACTAATAGCGAGTCATCAGTGACGTATCAAGCTTTCACCTGTCACTAATGTTCTCGTCTCTCGAAGGGATTTACCTTTGTCATGGCTATATACTTAAGCAATGTCAGGATTTGACAGTCGTCTTCTCCTGCAAATAAGACACATCCAGATACCCATATCGAGATGACTCAAAACATTCATACCATAATCACCATGCATTTTCACCATGTATTTCAAGATACCCATATTGTAGGGACAAAAACATGAGATATCCACATATACATAATCAAAACGTATAATGATGCAAGTTCACATCAAGATAACTACAAATTACATAAATAAAAAATAAAACCACAAATTACATAAGTCAATACGATGTATCCCTCAAATGGATCTCGCCTTTCGAAGATACGACTTCGGTCATTATGAACAAGGCGATCCATCCTCGAATGTGCAAAAGTGCAGACTCCTCGATGTTACCGTCCAGTATGCTGAGTTCCTGTTGAATGAAAGTAGTTATGGAAAAAGTATGCAATTAGCGTGAGCAAAATTATTTTATCATCGAATATTAGTATTGATTGAAAGCAGTTATAAAAAGACTATGAAATTATCTTACATATGGGGATTTTATATTCTTTGCTGCCATGATTAGCAACATGTGACGTGCAGCGTAGAAGCTGCAGGTGTTGCCCGATGGTTGTTGGTGGCACTGGAGAGGGAAAACCGTCAGTTTGAAAGAAAAAACAGTAGTAGTAGAGTATTTGCAAATATGTCTATTGACACTTACCATGAAGACAGTCTTATATGTTAGTGTGTGGGGCTCCTTCAAATTGTACTTTGGATCACAACGCATGTACATGTCAAAAACTCTACATACGAAGAGGGATCCAATAGTCAACATTTAGTGTAAGTTTAAAAAGTTCAATATGTAACCTAAGCCGTGAAGAACTGACTCATCGAAGATTTGTTTGACAAAAGTATAGTCATGTTCTTTCCATTCGCTGTTACATCCTACTATTGATCTTGATGAATCAAGGTACCAGACCAAGTTTTACTTGAGGGCAATGACCAATAAAATCCAATGGCCACCCATGTTGTAGGCGGCCAACAGGTAGTCCTTCTTCAAAAAGTGGCTCATTGCCGTAGCCACATATCCTATAATGAATTCTCTTTCTTGTTCCATCACAGAAATCACCAAAATTTGGGGGTTGAGGAATCCGAATGGCTCATTCTTCCTCATTTCTTGTACCAAGTGTCTACATATAAGAAATTAGTTAGATTGGAGAATTAATGGTAATAATTAATGTACATCTAGTTTGAAAGGGTTTACAATGTAAAGCATCACAATAACTCCACGTCCAGGCCATCGAGGTTGAAGATGTCGTATCAGTCGTTGAATCCCACAAGGAAATAGCCGTCCCTATTCAAGAAGTGACGATTTTGGTACTGGACGATAATGAAAATCTTCTTCTCTCTACAACATTGCAAGTTGTAATTATGCAACTCGACATAAGATTGTTCCACCCTCCGAAGTGGATCTGCCGGCTGCAAGGGCTTACCAAACTATAATTTTGGGTTTGCCTTAGTCCAAGTTGCCCCTATCTCATGCTTCTCGGCGATTGAGTCCTTACCAAAGGACTTGGATTTCTTCGACTGCTACTTCTTGGACTCTGCCTTGGACTTCTTCTTTTTCTCTGGGCTACCCTCAGGTTGCCTAACTGAAGATGGCGGGGTGGGCAAATGCGACATATCTAGCTTATCTAGAGGATGAGGTTGGGGGTAGGGAACTCAATGCAATTAAACGTCCAGGTGGATTGCTCCTAGATAGTTTCGTGTGCACCACGATGTCTCCCCTCTTTCATTGGATCCTTTTAAGATGAGCTTTATCCAATTTTTGGATCTCATCATTGAGGGGGGGGGGGGGTCAAATCTGTCTCCACGACACTAGCATGTATAAAATCCACGAAGACCATGGCATAGCCAAGATGTATCATGACTATATATAACACCTGAACCTCTAAATGTATATGGCCCATTGCAACCTCAATTTGGAATCTAACAGGTCTTATGACCAGCGAGTATGGCGTGGGCCCATTGAGAAGGTCTATAACATCTGGCTCTATGGATGGAGAGAAAATTGGTTGTTCAACCTCTCTAGAGGCTTGACTATTGTTGTGTCAAGCAATGGGGCTATCACCTACTGATGCACTATGAATTATGACTCCTTGTGCAACAAACATTTGCATGACCTCTTGCTAAACGCTCTCCATGATTGACTGGGTCGATGCTTGCACATCGATTGGGACCGACCTCTTCCTCTTCTTATACATCCCAAAGTCTTCAAAGAAGCCTAACTTCTAGCCCTGTGAACTGGACACACCTCAAACGCGACCTGGGTGCTCAAGATTTCCCAACGCAATGGGGAGCTCATCATGTTCCCTGACCCCAGTGAACAAACCTTCGGAGGATTGGGCTACTATTTGTTTCACCATTTTAGCGACTGTCTCGTTGTCACTGGATTTGAAATTGATTTCTCTACTATCTGATAGCGTACCCCTCGCTCATAAATATGATTGCGATCGTTCCATGAATTGCAACCAAGGATTCTCGTGGCCTTTGTTGGCCAATTTTTCATCCTTCACCTACCATTTATCCCTTTTCTCCATGTACCCACCTGTACCTAGGTTGTGATTCTGCTTGTTCTCTGCCCGAAGCTGCTTCTTTGCTGAACTCTCTGTATGGAATGCCTTTGAGCTCTTCAACCCCACAAAAGTTTCTCAATCCTCTCTTTTAATATATAGGTACTTGTTGAAGGGCTCCAACTCTTTTATCATATACCCATTCACAATCTTACTCTTGTGACTTCTCCAAGTTTGGCGATCATTTTCATATCATCCTTGTAACCCTTCGCCTTCATATTCTCCAGGAACTCCAGAAATGTATTGACGCCATAATTGAACAAGGTGTTCTTTTGAGCCATAGTGAGGTCATCAAACTTCATAAGGGTCAATGACACCCTCTCTTGAGCATTAAGGCACGCGAGCTTCTACAACCTCTACAAGGCCTTCTTCTTCGTAGGCATGCCGCCATCATCAATTTTCGTGATGATAATCCTGTTCGTCAGCCACTTTGCTTATGCCCTTGGCCTTCATACTATTGCTCCATTGGGACCTGGTTGTGCATACGACTGATTGGGAGCTTGTCTTTCATCAGAGGATCCCGATGAAAACTCGTTGGCAGACATCTAATAGATATGAATATGCAGATATAGTTGTACAAGTACTAGTAAATATATTCACTTTTATATGAATTTATGAGAAATTGATGTATCCCTTACTTAAAGTGAAGGATCATTGCTAATTTCTAATAGGCAAAGATAAGTCCTAATCCCATTCGAGGATATGTGGCCCGAGTAGGTTTTCATGCTCTTGTAGGGTTCAAGAGAAAATTTCGGCAGCACCCTTCCGCTGTTCTCCAAATACACGTCTCAAAAATAAGCTGAGAGGGTGTGTATCCGGAGAACAATAGGGAGACACCACCGAAATTCTCTCTAGAACCATACAAGAACACATAAACCTACTACTCATACTACATATCCTCAAACTGTCTAAAGTACATGGACAATTTAAGAGCATATTCGTATAAATATGACGAGTTACCAAGTCATTTATAATCAAACACTCTCGAACGGGAGATGATGTAATAGTTTACACAACCTAAAATTCATTTTTGGAATTTTCTTACAAATTTAATTTTAATTTTCTAAATGTCATCATCAAAGCAAAAATGGATAACAACATGTGTATTGAAGTGAAAGCATTCTAATAACATGATCTTGCATAACTGAGGAACTGGTAAAGATCAACATAAGAGGATTGTAGCAAGACAACAATTAATATCACTTCTGAAGTTTAAATAATGAAATTGAAAATATCACTAAATCACAGGTGTTTGCAACAAGAAAACAATGAATAATCTTAAAGCATTCATTCAATGATCAAACATGCATATAATGCCTAAACACTACCTGCCTGTTGAGCCAAAATTACTTTTACATATTGCAAACTTGGTGTTGGCCAAAGAAACACATCAGGTGGAACTTAGGAAACACAAAAGTGCTAATTTCCTTTCAACAGATTGACATACAAGACCTTGTTTGGATTTTGATTTTAGCAAGCAGTTCTATTCAAAAATATATGTTTATGGCATAATATCCGATTGAGGTGTCCTTTGTGTCTATATAAAGCTCTGCAAACCATCTACAACTCATGTAAAGGTATTATATTATTTTAAGGCTGATAAGAAGCCCTAAACCCATGACAAACATAACAGCACAATATGCAGAAATTCAGTACATGCAGAAAGCATCGGGGAGGAGGACACAGATGAGGGGCTGGGAGGCCTACCTTGACAGATGATGACGATGGCAGTAGGAGTCGGTGAGGAGGGGACAACGGGAGGGCTAACTCGACGGATGAAGACGATGGTGGCGCAGAGCTTGGTGGTGCATGCTCCTCAGTGTCATGGTGCTCACCTGGGAGGAGGCGACGGGCTCTTTAGCGTCATGGTGGTGGTCCTTAGCGACGGTAGTGTGGGATCCTCGGTGTCAGGGAGGGGGATGGGGATGACAGGGAGACAACGGCACCATCGGGAACGACAGGGAGAAGGAAGCGAGGAGGAGGGCTGCGGGCGTCGAGGAGGAAGGCATTGTGACTTAGGGAAAATGGCTAGGGTTCTCGAGGTCGCTATATATACAAAGATCATTAGTGATAGGTCATAGATTTTACCAGTCACTAATGTTAAAGTTATTAGTGACATGTCAAAATCATTAGTGATGGGTCATATGACGGGTCATAGCTATGACCCGTCACTAATGACAAATTTTGGGAAGAACATTCAGATATGCACACCGGAAAATCCAATGATGATAAAAATGAACTCATCGGATGATGAAGTTATTAGTGACAGGTTATAGAGATGACCCGTTACTATTGTGAAAATCATTTGTGTAGTACTCATATAGCTTTCTCACTTGCATTCTGTAGGGTCATATTGAACACATTTTTTCACTTAACTGACATTTTCATTAATTTAGGCTAAGTAAGGTAATCACTTCATCAGATCTTGTATACAAAAGAAGGTCCGGATTACACAAAATAAAACCCATATGGACTGCAAAAAGTTGCTAAAGCCAAATTGCTAAATTCGGATTACCATCCATAAACCTAGGTAAGTAATGAACTACATGCTTCATCAGTGTCGTCGCCGGAGTCACCATCGGTGCTGGCCATCTCCTCCTCCTTCTCCTCCTCATCGCTGTCAGACTCGCCACCCATCTTTTCATCCTCCTCCTTCTCCTCCTCGTTGTCGGTGTCAGAGTCACCGCCCATATCCTCCTCCTCTGCCAAGAGGTGTGCGATGGCCTCATCACTGACGATGTCCTCCATCATTCCCTTTGCTGCGCTGATGAGTTCCTCCTCAAGGGTTCCCGAGCTAGTTATATACACACAAATCATTAGTGACGGGTCATAGATATGACCTGTCACTAATGATTAGGTCATCAATTATGGGTGGTAAATTCACCCATCACTAATAACATCTTTAGTGACTTGTGACATTCTCACCCATCACTAACATGCTCATCTATTCAAGGGATTTACCTGTATCTTGGGTGCATCCTAAAGCGAAGTTAGAATTTGGCAGTCGTCTTCTCCTGCAAACATATCACACCAAGACACATATATATGCACCATTTGAGGTTACATTGATTCATGTATCCCTTCGTTATGCTCAGAACATAGATATGGAGTCTTAATTGAATATTACAAATTTGAGGTTACATTGAAATTCAGACTTAACCGAATATTACAAATATTACAAATTTGATGTTACATTGATTTATGTATAATTTAGCATGTACTCGCTGTTTTTGTGCTTTCTTGAGTTGGATCATTTCTTTATGGTCATAACGTATGTATGAAGTCTTCTCATTTTGTGCAACTTGTGTCATGATTGCAGTAGCAAAAGTAGGGATTTTATCAAATTGATCGTACTCGTCCTCATCAACAACATTTTCAACTCCAACGATCCATCTTTTCCCTACGAGAACCACATGGAGTTTCTTATTTATCGTGTCAGTCACATAAAACACCTGGGCAACTTGTTTAGCGAGTACAAAAGGTTCATCTTTATAGACAAGTTTGAGATTAACGCTAGTGAATACACACTTGTCTTCCGTAACGACATTTTTCCCATGTACCCAACGACACCGAAATAGGGGTACCTTGAATCCCAAGTAATCCAATTCTCATATCTCCTCTATCTTGACTGTAGTATGTGCTCCTGTGCATGTTGATATCGTAAGCATCTATACGAACACTGTTGTTCTAGTATGTGCTTTTCTGATCTTGGGCAACCATGTAAAATGTGTAACCGTTGATATCGTACCCTTGATATATTGTAATTATGTATATAGGGTCCGCTGCTAGTTTCCTAATCAAATCACTTATAGGAGTACTCGATTGATTGATTCGATCTCGAAATCAAGTGTTGAACCTTTGCATATGTTGCTTCGCAAGCCAAGCTTTGATCCACCATGGATTCTCTAGAAGAAGCAACTGCTTGTGCTCATCAATATTTAGAGACACTTCGCTCATTTGTTGCAACACGAGGAAATATGCTTGTTCATATGCCTTTGGCTCAAGAATAATTGCATTTCCCCAGAATGCCTTGACTTGCGAGCCTACCCTTGTGGCGAGAATGAGGCACACCAATTGGGTTATTTGAGTGTAATTAACACACCACTCCACTACCTCCTCTATAGAGTTGTAACATCTTGAGTTTAAGCATGCCAATTTAGTTGCAAATTTAGCTCCAAATTAAAACTTTTTAGGGTTAAGAAGATAAGTATGTGGATGTATATATATGCCTTCATGTACATAGGAGGTGCTAAGTTGAATAAGTGTTCCAAATAGCACTAGAGTCAATTTCAAAGTAAACTCTGCTTTAGGTTGGTTCATGTGTGGTGGTTTTGAAATTGAATATCTCTCAATTTCTAAATCCTACTCTTAGATTCTGTTCGGCTCAAATCCAATTCAATTTCAAATATTTGGATTCAAATCATCCTCAAAAAGGTCTCAAGATCCAAAGGTCAGATATTCTAAGTGAAGTTGATCTAAATTCACAATCAAATCTAAATTCAAATACCTCAAATTGAATTTAAACCTTACCCTTATCCCAATTAATTCTTTTCCTCTTCTCAAGTCGAATTCATCTCTCTTCTCTCTTTCAGCCCAGCGAGCTCGGCCCAGCTTCTCCTTTTCTTCCTCCCGCACGCAGCCCAGCTAGGCGGCCTGCCCAGCCGTCCCTTTTCTTCCTCCCGCGTGCGCTGCGCTCAGCCTGCAGCAACGCCGAGCGGCCCAGCTCGCCGCATCGTGTCGGCCCACTCACACGCATGCTCTACGTCCTCGATGGCCCGCTGGGCCACACGTCGCTGATCCAACCACGTGCCCGCGCGCCTCTTGCCTTCTCCTCCCTCCAGCGCGATGCGCTCATTGCCGGCCGCTGGTTTCTCTCTCCTGCGGGAAATATCCCGCTCCCCGACCGGCCTCCACTTCTCCGCTCTCTCCATCCCCTATCCACCCATGCTCGCATGCCCATGCCGTGTGACTTTCTCTTCCGCACGCGCGTGTACAACGCAGAGCGCCCACACCGCGGGAAATATGTTGGGCGCAGTTCCGCCACCTCATCGCCGCCCTGCTCGCCGACATCCGCCTGACGTCACGCACGCACCGCCTCCATGCTCTCTCTCCCTCTCTGTAAATAGCAGGCTCGCGTCTCTCTCCCTCTCCCTCTTTCTCCATTCGCCTCGTCACAGCGCTGCCGTCGTCGCCATTGTCTCCACAGCGACCTCTTCATCGCCCATCTATCGACGACGTGCTGCGAGGGAGCACCAGAGAGCCTTCACCGTCCTTGCGCTGCCGTCCAATCGCCAGGAGCCTGACGGGAGCCCGTCTGCCCCAATAGCCGAGCATCGCCGTCGCCACCTCTTCGACGAGTCTCTGGCCACCGTCCCGCTTCTCATCATTTTTGAGCACGGTGAGCCTCTTGGTTCCCCTAGCCCCCCCTAGATAGCATGTAGGCGTCTCCCGAGCCCCTTTTTGCTTGTTGCCATGTGCCATTGTATGACTGCCGCGTGCCACCTTGCAAACGTTGCCGCCGACGTGCTTATGCGCTTTGTGTGGTCACCGACCATCGTGCCATGTGCTCTAGAGGTGTTAGGCCTCTTTTCTTTGCAGGATTGGCCCCTCCCCTTGTAGGGGAGATGCTGTCCAGTTGCACCGCGCCGCTGTTTCCTCTTCGGCGGTGACCTGGCGTCATCTTCATCGCCGGTCGGCGTCGAGATGCTCCCTGTCAAGTCTGCCGTATCACGTAGAACGCCAACATCCGCTCGTCGTCGTGAAACTCCGGCAAAAACCCAACCCCGGTGACCTTTCTGTTGACACCCCGCCGAAATCCCTCGTCACCGGTCAATTCTTCCCCCTCTTCTCCGCCGCGCGCTCATGCGTGTGCACAGCTGGGCCGTCGCTCGCGCGCATGGAAATCAGCCACGGGTCGTGGCTCAGTCTGGCTCGACCTAGTGGCCGGCCTCGCCAACCCAGCCGACGGACGAGCCGCTTGGTAGGCCGGCCTGCCTCCGTGGCCCGTTAGGTAGCCAGCCCAAAACACAAGCGGGCCTGCACAGTGCGGGCCCAATATTGTACAGCCCAGCCCATCCAAACCCAAATCCGACCCATCTAGGCCCAGACCTAGCCCTATCTGGGTCCATCCCAGCCCGATAGGTTACTGTTCATGTGGGTCCGAGCTACCATTTCTTATTTTCTCAATTTAAATTCTAATTAAATCTTCTAGGAGCCATAATTTCTCTGTTTTGGCTCTGATTTCGGTGATTCTTTCATCAAAATTCATCTAAAATCAAGATCTACTCATCGGTCACATTGTGGTATCCATTAGGGCTTATTTGGCTTTCCATTTGGTGTTAATTGATTCTTCTTTAGTATCACCGTGATCGTAGTCGCGATTTCAGGGCCACTCGAGTTCTACGAGTGCTGCATCGGAAGAATTAGGAGTGAGGAGGATCCCGATTACAATCAAGACTTCGAAGAAAATTCTGGAGAAGGCAAGTCCTATCTCCTTGATCATATTGAACCTATGTTTTCAAATAATATACATGATCAACTAAAACCGGACTTATTATTGCATGTGCTATATATTGCATTTTCTTTCAAACTACTGGTAGTAGTTAGTCCTATCAACACTGTCATGCCTTACTTGTCATCATCCAGAATATATATCACCCTAGGAATATCTATTGTTAAATATATTAACGATAGGCGACGCCTTGATATCTAGCATGCTTAGGATTGAATACATCTCCTCGGAGATGTCACTTTTAAAACACCTCTCCTCGGAGACAAGATTTACTGTTATAAATGACAACTCATATACCATGAATCCTTGATGGTTGTGAATTCCGTGAGGGTTGAAATCCTTGATGTCATGTGGGACATGGATGGTGATGTGTAAAAATGGGTGAAAACTGTTTTGGCGCGGGCAGGTAGAGTGGTTCTCCAGGGAGGATGCTCTTGGGGGCTTGAGTTACATGGTGGTATTCATTGCCCATGAAGATGCCTAGACCGAGTGCTTAAGGATCACGTCTTGCGCCGTCATGCTTAGCGACCCCGTGCAACCATACGTCATGTATGGGTAGGACTTGACTTTCTTACACTGGACTGAGTTGGGCATCATACCAGGAGGCTGAGAGCAATGAGCAGCCAAGGGTCCATCTGTCCCACTTTTTGGAGGTTTCAAGGACCAGCTTAGGCTTAAAAAGGGATGCTGGACTTCAGAACATGCAGCTCTGGAACTTGGCGTGTATCGTGGAAAAGCCCAACAGGAAAGGTGTTTTGAGAGTCTCGGTATGATTCGCTCCTTCGCTAGCTACGGTTAGAGGCTGAGCATATCGCGTGGGTAAAGCTGTACAACCTCTACAAAGTGTAAATCTATTCGAATATCCGTGTCCATGTCGTGGACATGTGAAGGCATGGTCGCACTTGAATAGACTCCGGGTGCGTAAGTTTTGATGAGTGAGTGTGTGGACTAGATGCCCGTATGATGAGGTTCTTGGCTCACTCCGCCAGAAGCTGTGTGGTACTAGAGGTACACCAGAAGTGATAAGAGGGACTGCAGAGTGAGGTATAGCCCCTCCTAGGACCGAGAAACCCTAGCTACAGCTCATGCGGATTTTTGATCTAGCTAAAATGTTTTGAAGTTGAACATAGTTGATACAATTGGTAATCTGCATAAGCTGCTTTACGCTTAAATCTAAACCGTAAAGCTTATCCTTGAATAAACCCCTTTATGCATCTATCAACACCTTGAAGTTAGTATAGGGCTTGCTGAGTACCTTCCGTACTCACTCTTGTTATCATTCAGATGAAGATCCCGATGCCGACTTTGCCGTAGGTGAAGCCGGGGATGAAGAATAGTCTCCAAGGTCGCGCTTGCACCCTTGCCGCTTGTGGCTTGAGCTTTTGCTTCCGTTGTGTGTTTTGCTGGCCACTAGGTCAGGCTTGTAATTTTCAGTATGGATTGTAAGCTTTTTTTACCCATAACCTTACTATTTACATATGAAGTTTGACTGTGATACTACAACTATTATATTGTGCATATCAGCTACGTAATCTAAGGACTGATACAGGAGGCACAAGAGATTCCGGTAACAGAAGTCTTACAAGAGTAACCTTACACGATGTAACCCTTAGGCAAAGCTCGATTCCTTACATACAACTTGAGAATGCCAAGGAATCGCTCATATGGATACATGTTATGTAGGAGCACAGGGCCAAGAAAATAAAGCTCATTCACAAGGTGAGCTGTAAAATGGACCGTGATATCGAAAAATAATGGTAGAAAATACATCTCGAAAAGACATAGAGTCTCAAAGTATCTTTTTTAGCTCGGTTAGCTCTTTAGGATCGAGTACCTTCTGACCAATTGCATTGAATAAAAAGCACATGCTCATGATAGCCTTTCGAACACCAATTGGCAACATGTTTTGAATTTCACCTGCAATCATCTGCGTCAACATCACATGGCAATCATGAGTTTTCATGTTGTCAACTATTTTCAGCTCTTTCACGAAAACAAGTTTTCTAATGTTGAACGAGTAACAGGAGGGAACTTTCACACCGTGCAAGAACTCGTAAAATTCTTTTTTCTCCTTCTTGGATAGAGTGATGCAAGATAGGGGTAGGTATTTTCCTTTATCTATATCCTTGCCATGAAGCTCCAACCTTAAGCCCATTTCTTCAAGGTCAACTCATGCTTTTTTGAGATCCTTTGTTTTACCCTTCATGTTGAGAATTGTATTAAGGAGACTGTCAATGATATTCTTCTCGACGTGCATGAGGTCAATAGAGTGGTAAACGCCTAAGTATTTCCAATAATCAAGCTACTAGAGAATTGATTTCTTGTTCCACATTCTATTTTCATCACTCGTGGAGGATCATTTTCACTTGCCAAGGACAACATCGATATTCTTAATCTTATCATATACATCTTGCCCGCTGAAATACCTTAGAGGTGACGCTTTCTCTCTTGTGCCGTCAAACTGAGACTTTATTTTTCGGTACGAGTGGTTCCTTGCAAGAAAATGTCGATGCCACATGTACACTGTTTTCTTTGACTTGTTCAACCACATACTCTCAGTGTCATCTAAGCATTAGGGGCAAACTTCATCTTTTCTTTTACTCTGCCCTGACAAGTTACAAAGTGCTGGTAGATCATTGATGGTGACGAATAACATGGCATGTAGGGTGAAGTATTCTCACTTGTACTAATCCCAAACCTCAACGCTTTCAGACCAGAGTGCTTTAAGATCATCCGCTAAAGGTCTGAGGTACACATCGATGTCGTTGCTAGGTGCTTCAAACCAGGAATTAAGGTCGACAACATAATTTATTTTCTCTTTTTACAAAGTCAAGGTGGAAGGTTGTAGATAGATAGAAACCTAATATTTCTTAATTATTTAGTGAACCAACCAAATGTGAAATCAATGGTTCGCCACTTAGTTGAATCTGCGGGGTGCCTTATCATTGCGTCGTTCTTGTGACCCTCCTTCTGCCACTATAGCAATTGGGACCCCTATTTTGTTCGCGAACAAACACTTCAAACAGGGAATTACAAAAAAATACCATATCACCTTCCTAGGAGGCCCTTTTCTCTTGCTTCCTTCCTCCATGTCACCACTGTCATTTCTACACTTGTATTGATGGGTTTTATAAACAGGATATTGATCTAGATCTGTATACTCTTCACAAAACAGGACACAGTCCTCCTTACATGTATGTATTTTTTTCTATTTCCAATCCCAAAGAATAAATTATCTTCTTCGCGCCGTAGACGGTCTTGGGCACCTTGTTCCCCTCTAGTAGCATATCCCTTAGTAGATACAATAATGCTTTGAAACTCCTATTAGACCAATGATGGGTTACCTTCAATTGCAGAAGAGTAAGCACTGCACACAGCAGCGTATATCTCTCCTTACAACCATGATAAAATGGCGTCTTTGAGTCTCGCACTAGTTTCTAGAATATGAAAAACTCACTATCACTATACTCGTCGTGCCCTTCAACATCACGCACTATTTGATCCACATTCTCCATGAAATTCACATAGTCATCATTAAATCCTAATATGTCTGCATCCCTGAGATAATCATCCATATCACCAGCTAGTGGGAGTCCTTGATCCATACTGCCGTTTGGGAGGACCTGATCCATTTTCCATTTGTTAAGGCCTTTCTCATCGTGTTTGTTCCAAATGTGATATCTCTCTTTGAATCCACGCCTTAACAAGTGATCGTACACATTATCAGATTTTGGGAACTTCTTCTCATTCTTGCAATCTTGGCATGGATACCACATTGTTGTTTTACACCGACCTTCGATATCTGCTACCGCGGTAGTCATGAAAGACTTCACCCCACTTATGTACTCATTACAAGTATGGCAATCAATGAATATTTAGTTTGAAAATATAAAAATTATATGAGTGGATTTATCTTAAAAATACTTTTATAATATTATAAACTTATTAGATTATATAAATATATTCTAATTGAAAATAATAATCAAATATATGTATTGGAGACTGTGTTATGTCTAAAACGTCAAATATTTTTCACTGAAGGGAGTAGTAAACTGAGGAGCACATCAAGACATAACAAATATGTGTTGCAGCAAGCAATTGCAGAACAATCGAAGGTGAATATACATCACTGTAAATCAATACTCCGAATCAGTGTAATTTAATGGTTGGTATTTATAGCATTATTTTTTACATGGAGGCCTCAATCGAATAACACTGACCACACAACAAAAGGGCCTATTAAATATAGGGGGCAATAGCGTTTTTACTCGTATTTTGAAATGTAATTTTGACTTTATATTTTTTTTCTGACTTTATGATTTTGTCCTTTTTTTTCAAACTGAGACTTGCCCCTTCTCCTATTCTGTTAAAAGCACTTAATGGTATGAATTTAATTGTAAAAAGACATATATACCCTTACACCATTGCTCCTTACCCACGCGCCAGGCTGCCCACCCGCCCGCGAGCCCGCGTCGCCTACCCGCACGCCTCACCTGCCCTCCCATGCGCCCCCGCCCTGCCTGCCTGCATGCCTCGCCTGCCCTCCCGCGTACCCCCGTGCTTCCTGCCCTTCCGCACACCGCGCCGCCCACCCACGTGCCAAGCTCCCCGCCTGTGTACCGCACCACTTGCCCACATGCAGAGCCATTGGATGAGCCACGGGATAGAGAAGGGAGTGGGATGACAATACGGTTATTTGGATATTTTTCAACCATTATCTTTGTTATTTTAATTCATTTAATTGGGCTGTCCCTAACGGGAGTTGAAACTAGAGCAAACGGCTCATTCATTCCAAAAAAGGAGGAGCAAAATCATAAAGTTTGAAAAGCAAAGGTAAAATTACAATTGCATTCTAAAATAGGGGTAAGATCACAAATACCCCTAAATATAACATATGGATCAAGGTTATTTACATTCAAATAGCTTAACGTAGGGAACTCATGCATGTGAACACCAAAACAAAACGAGATGATTCTTTGTAGATGCTTCACAAGTGCTTTGTCAGACATGACCACATTGGCCATTGCATTGGTAACTACCTCAGGTCACAAACAGAAGAGTGTTCCTGGATTGCTCATAATGACTCTGCAGGGTAATTTTGCAGATAATAGCTGCAAAGAGGTTGCCTACTTGCCCCCCAAAGAGGACTGCAATACACGGGTGAGCTTTACCACCGAAGGTGGACCCAAGAAGGGGTATGAGTGTATATCTGCACACCCAAAATTTTTGTGTAAAAATATTCATATATGTCTAGTCCAAGCAGTCCAACAACTCACGTTGAAAACGGAGAAAGAAAATGGACCAAAACAAGAAAAGAAGCCCACAATCTTATTAAACTGTGAACGGTCCGTTTGTGGCCCAAATCTACTATCCAAGTCGTCCATCTTGCCCTACCGCATGTAGCCAGCCAGCCATGCACCAGAGGAGATGGAGGAGGGCGGCGGCATTGGGGCACAACGGCGTGAGCCCTCGGACAGGCGCGGGCACAAGGCCGTAGGCACAAGCACGAGAGCAGGCATAGACGCGACCACGACGGGAGCGGCAAGCGTGGGCGGCGCATCGGGTGCAGGCACAGACACAAGCACAGTGGGAGCACCGAGTACAGGCAGTGTAGGCACGAGTGTGACTGGAGTGCGGTACTATTCTCATTTGTTGCTGCCTCTGCATGCTATAATGTTGCACATGGGCTGCATCTTTGCTCATACGTGTGTCTTTGTTTTTTTGCACTCCTACCATGAGTCCATAAGAACAATATATGTTTATTTGTTTTCTTTGATTATTCTCTGTCTCCTGTGAGTGCCCCATTTCTCAGCCCTTCTCCACTGTCCTTTCTAGGTTTTTTGCTTCAATTGTGTTCGTATGGACTAAGTGAAATGAAACTTTGAGGAGAAATATATATGGACAAGTTCAGTTTGAATTACGTTTGTGATTCAATTCACGCTCAATATGATCATGACGTTGGCCACGTTTCGTCGTTCACGCCATGTTCGGAGTGCTGCTGTGGTGGTAAAAAAGGCTATGAAGATAAAAAGTTCAGATAGTTTCGGCTAGATCGGCACGCGAACGAATTCCGAACAGCTATGGCAAGATTTTGAAGAAGAAGAGAAATAAATGTTCACAAATACAACAATGAAAATAACGATTCATCAAAAAGAGGGAGAGATCAGGTCATGCAATGGCACAAAGCTAAAAGATAACATCGATCTAGGCTGCAGTACAAGCGCAAATGCGAGCTAGGCGGGATGCAGCGGCGACGCAGACATGAGCAAGACTGGGTGTGGCGGCGCTGGTACGAGTGTGACGGATATGTACATTCAAGTTAAAAATCTCGGATCCACCATTGTTTACTACACTTAAAAATTGGGACTTTGCATAAAATTGGTGACACAGAATCACACAATTACACATTACCTAAGTGACAGCAAGCAGTTTACAGAGTAAAATGACTTGCTGTCTCCTCTTCTTTGTTCGAGCCATAGAGCCATTTCAATAGTTTTCAATTCATTAATTCAAATTCATTAATTCATTAATTCAAATGACAACAACATAAAAGGATGAATTTAAATCTGAAAATGCCAGAAGGGAGCAATTATAGGCATTTAGCAAAGGAAATCATACCATCAGATGCCCACTGTCTGAGTTAATCGCCAAACTACCTGCTTCGCGCCTCCGCGCCATGCATCCTCCGTCCGCACGCCCTGCTCCCTGGCGGCCTAGAATCCAGTCTCGTGTCGCGGATCGCCTCCTCCACCCCTCCGGCTCCGTCCTCCGCCTCCGGCATCACATGTTTGTCCGTCTCGCCTAGCACCAATGCAGCCTGCAGCTGGGACTATGAGTCATGTTCTTGTGCTGTTTTGCATTCGCATTTGTGAGTTGCAAGTGATGATGCGACATGCGACTACATAAACGGTTAGCGTGCGTAGAAACCTAGTTCAACTCGTTATACCCATAAGCTGATATTCTCAGCCTAAATCTCAATAGAGCTCCTATATTCATATGTTTAACTGGAGCCATATCTAAGGTTTTAAGCTAACTCAACTAAAAGACTAATCTGATAGGTGAGAGATTCTCCACTTTTTATGTTATACTCCTTCGTAACTCTAATATCACTGTTAGGATACATAGTAATCTGACCTAGCTCGCTATGCTCACGAGTCGATACCCTCTGATACCACTTGTTAAGGTACGCAACAGTCTAACACAGCTCGCTATATCCATGAGCCGGCACCTCTGATACGACTTGTTAAGGTACACAAAGGTCTAGCCCGACTCGTTATATCCACGAGTCAGCATCTTCTGATACCACTTATTAGTAACATAGTATTCTGATCAGCTTGCTATACCCATAAGCTGGCTCCTTAGCTTAGATCTCAATGAGCATGGTATATGCATATGTCTAACCGGAGCAACAACTAAGTTCATGAGCCAACTCAACTAGAAAAAACTAGTTTCATAGATAAGGATTCTCTATCTTTTATGTTATGCTCCTCTATCATTAATCTTCTATCATTAATTTCTGAGATGAAACTAAATTCAACATGAACATATGTAAACTAAAGTGAGGTTGATCTGAGCTTGATTGAAGCGAAGAGAATCTTCCTGATGCCCCGCCGAGGTAAGCAAGTCTGGTGTTCCGTTGACGACGCCCCGCAGCGGCAGGGCGGAGGCGTGTTGGGATCTGCTTTCTTCCCGTTTCTGATTCTGGCCCTGCTGCGTGCCTGCCGGCCACGCATCCATAACTCTATTCCATAGTACTCAGTGCAACGCCAATTCACCAAAGCCAGCCAGCTTTACCGATTGTACGGAGTATTAATGTCCTCCAAAGTCTACAACTGTTACAAGCTCTCTCAAACAAAGAAACAGCTGACGAGTACAGAACAACAACTGAACACTTCTTTGACGAGAGAAAAACCAAAATTCCTGCGATGTTTTATTAGCTAGTCGCGCTAGGCCGCTGGCCGATCTATCACACCATTTTAGCTATAATCTTTGGTCACAAGGATCAGAAAAGCTGCACCGGACAGTGACGGATCCAATGCCCGGCGAGTCTGGGCAGCTGTTTGGGCTCTGTTCTGGCCCGTCTCAATATATGTATGTAGGTAATGAGAGAATTTACTATATGGATCGATTACATTTTAGATAAAGTCCAACTCGCATGACTGCACGAGCATCTTCCAGCGAATGAGTGCACGGCCTGCGCCTATCCCTTACACGGTCTGTATTGGCTCTCCTAAATCTCTGGGACCACCACTGGCACCGGGTGTAAGAGCACGCCGATATTCTTCTACGGAGGTTCCATCATGGATCCAGCAGCCTGACCATGTCCTCTGTGGAGACAAGGAAGCAACACAGTGCTGGTACTTACTATTCAAGTTCTGGCGCTGCACCGACAGTCCTTGTTGAGGCCCCGTTTGCAGCAGAAACAGTCTTGATCCAGTACTGTAGTAGTACTCCACTTGACTGAAGGATACCGGTAATTTACCGAGTCAAAGTGTTATAAAATATTCGTAAAAAAGGTGTTCCTGTAAAATCTTCGCAAAATAAGAAAAAAAATCTATTTGACCTCCCTCAGCTCTTGCTCCAGTCCGATTTTACTCTACAACTGAAAAATCAAATATTGGGCACCTAAATTATACAAAACTGGATATTTTACCCTCTGACTCCAAAACACAATGGTTTTTACGATGTGTAAGTGGTTTTTGTTACATGGATTGAGATTTCTTTCATAATGAGAATCGTGAATAAAAGTCGTTGAAACGCTGAAAGAAAAAAAATCCATTCGCGAAGGAATTCTCGTTCGCGAAGGAAATCCTTAGGATACCCTAAGTGTGGAGATGCGGTGCTGGTAGCAAAGATCATGGGGCCATGCCATGCCTGTTGGAGGAATCTAGGTTACTCTCTTATGCGCTTGTAAGAATTGCCCTTTTATTGCAAAGGATGTCGAGCTGAAAGACAAGCGTCTTAAGGGGCTAGAATCTAGATTGAAAAGTGTTGGGTGTTCTAAGGACGTGCAGTCAAATTGTGCCACCTGGATAGTCTTTTAAGATAATCTCAGCTGGTTAGAGGGCTAGTTTAGAAGCTCTTGACTAAGAATAAATACATCCTTTCTCTAGTAGAGATGTGCTCATAGGGCAAGGAAAAAATGAATTTGATTTTATCAAGACCAAGATGTGTGCAGACAAGGTGAGTTTGACTCTTAGGTTAGGGTTTGAGAGGGTGGCTTACAATCGGGAGAGTAAGACTGTGTTCACCAAACCTACTACCTTAGAAGCTAAAAAATTCAAGATTAATGTCACATCACCACCCATCAAGAAGAAACCTACACCACAACCCATCAAGAAGAAACCTACACCACAACCCATCAAGAAGAAACCCGCACCACAACCCAACAAAGATCCATAACCTAAGTGAGAGTTCCTATGAGAGAGCCTAGAGTGAACAATAGACAAATTTTTGAGAGACGCTACCACTTCATCTACTGCAGAGAGAGGGTCACTTGGTTGGGTTTTGCTTTCGCCGTAGGAGAGATGAGTGGCGTGAGTGGGAGTAGAGCACTCAGGACATGTACTGTCACTCTGTTGGTGTATATGAGCCTTTTATGTGCTCCTATCCATGAGTTTCAGACACTCTTCAGTTTTCCTCTAAAGGCGATGCCCGACGTGGATTTTATCATGAATCATATAATTTTGGTCCACGTGTAAGAGGCTTTGAGTCACAGCTCTTTGGCGCACCACGTTTTCCTGTTCGTGGTACTCGCTCCCAGAACGCTAGTGTTGATTTGCATGCACATGCTTACACCGCTTCAGGGCGGTTGACCTAGTACTGGATTCTCAGGGGGTTTCTGTTGTAGAGAAAATAGTCATATTAGGCTATGATTATGATTTTGGTGATTAATGACAACATAGTCAATAAGACTAACATATTTATTAAGAATATATATCAGTAGGTCTCATGGATGCAAACACTAAGAAGCCACCGCAACTGTGACAAAGTTTGGTTGAAATGGAGAAGTCTTAGGAAAAATGACTACACCGGAAGGTCTAGCGCAGAGGAGTTGTGAACGCTGAAGTGTTTTCTTGTATGGTGTTTTTGCACGCCGGATGATCCAACGATGTGGAGATATGGGCACCAGAGCATTTATGAGTTGAAACTCAATGACTACATGCCAGAAGGTTGGTGATCGGTAGTGTGCACGCCGGAGTATATGCCGGAGCATTTATTGCAGAGAAGATGTCAAAGTCTAGTTTGGTCTAGTACACTGGATGGTCTGGCGATGAAGCAAAGCAATGCTAGAGTATTTTGCACTGAGGAAGGCGCAAGATGGCTCATTTGAACACACCAGAAGGCCCGGCGATGGAGCTGGTGAAGACACCGAAATATCTGGTGTTCACAGAAGTTTTGAGTGGAGTTCCAACGGCTAGTTTTGGAAGATGTACACGTTAGATGATCCGGTGAGTACTATGCTATTTACACCGGATCATCCGATGTATACAGTGAATTTGAGCCATTGGATAACGGCTAGTCCGTAGGGTTGAGACTATAAATACCCCTCCACTCAGTCATTTTGAAAAGTGCTGGAGTCTAGAGAACCTTATACACACTTGAGAAGACATCCTAGCCATCAAAATGCTAAAAGTGTTCATCCAAGGTGATTAAGCACACCATTTGAGAGTGATTAGTGCTTATAGGCGAAGAGAGAAGAGTTGCTATATGCTACAATCAAGAGAGTGGATCAAGGAGTGGTCCAACCATGTACTGAGAGGTACGTCAGCACCTTGGAGTCTTGGTGACTCGTTGGTAACTTATTGACCCTCCGACTTGGTGTGGAGAGACGACAAGAAGATTATGCAGGCATGCAAAGGCTCTTGTCTTTGTGACTAAAGCTCTGAAGTGAAGACGGCACACAAGTGACTGGAAAAGATATTAGTGGTGAGACCTTACCTTGGTGGCTTGGTGATTCATTGTGCTTGAGACCTTGTCTTGGTGACTTAGTATCTCAAAAGCTGTGGTGACCAAAAGCATCCTTTGTGGAGCTCCAACATGGAGTAGGGATGGCTTGTGTGCCACCAATACCACGGGATAAAAATCTCTTGTGCCGAGTTTGTCTCTCTACCTTATTTATATTTCTGCATTTACATACTTGCAATTCACCTTACTACAGTAGGTTGCAATCCTCTTGAGCTATAGAGTAGACACATTAGATAAACCTATAGTATATTTAGATAGAAATTAAGATAGATTTATCTGGTGAAGTTTTTGAAGCCATTAGTTTTCAAGTGTCATAATTCACCCCCTGTTAGGACGTCACTATTCCTCACAATTGGTATTAGAGCCTAGTGCTATTGATAAGATTTAACTACATAGAGTTGTGATATACAGGGTTGTGATGGATACCCATAGCGCTCCACTTTTTGATGACACTAATTTCTCCCGTTGGAAAATTCTAATGACACGTTATTTGCAAGCCAATGGTCCAGATGTTTGGAGAGTTGCCGAGAAAGGGATGAGGCAACGCCTCACAAACAAAGAAAGATAATCAGATGCATTGGGTAAGAAAATCCTTTTACAATTTTTATATGTTGATGCATTTAATCGTATTTATTTTCTCATTAATGCACATAATATTTGAACTAGTCTCATTGAAATACATGAAGGCACAAATGATGTGCGCAATGAGAAATACCATGTGCTAGTAACTAAGCCTAATAACATCAAATAACACCTCATGAAAATGCCAATGACATGTACTCATGTTTGAATACTCTTGTCAATGAGATTAATGGGTTAGGTTTGACGCCAATTGAAGATGATCCAGTGGTGAGAAGAATACTTCAAGCTCTTCTTCTGAAGTACAAGCTTATTGTATCCATCATCTATGACAACCATGACATGAGTAAGATGACTCCAAGACAAGTTTTCAGCAAGATCATCGCCCAAGAGATGACCATGAACATAAGGGTTGAAGCTTCTACCTCATCCGACATCAAGAACCTTACTCTCACAAGCAATCAAGCTCAATGTCAACACATGAAGGAAAGGGTGAGGAGGTAAGAGCAAAAATCAAGCTCAAGCGAAGACGGTAGTGATCAAGATTTGAGAGCAATGAAAAGGATGATCAATGTACATCAAGTAATGAAGAAATTGATCATAAGATGGCCAATCTCATGTCACAAGTGGAGAAGAATATTAAGAGGATCAATGCCAAGATTGATCATCCAATCTCATTGAAAGGCTTGGTTAAAACAATTGATCATATCAAGAAGGAAAAGAAGACCAAGAACAAGAGGGAGACAAGGAGAAGAACCAAAACATTCGCAAGTATAGGAAGATGAGTGAATGAAGATGAATATTGAAAGCGATGTAAGTGATAATGAATCCGATGAGGATGCACCCTCTCAAAAAGAACTTATTAATTTGATCAATGAGCAACAAATAGCCTTAAAGAAACAAGCTAAAGAACTTAAGAAATTCAATGCCCTTAATGACATTTATGCTACTTTTGTTTCTAATTATGAATAATTATTGAGCAAATTGAATTTGCTAAACAAGGAGCATGAAGAACTTAATGCTACATTTGAGTGTATTGAATCTCAAACTAGGTCCCTTTGAAGAAATCTACATCTCTCTTTAATTTCAAGGCTAAGGTAGATGCTTCCACTTCTTGTGAGGATACTCACCCATTTGCAATGAGACATTTAATGAGAATGTTTGTGTAGAATCATCTAATGAACTCATTGCACAAGAGAATGATGAGCTCAATTAAGAAGTAAAGAAGCTCAAGGAAGACTTGATTAAAGCTCAAAGGGCATATCCAACCTCCTCAAGATATCAATGATACCATGGTGAACAAGTTTGCGGAGGGGTCCATCATGACATGCTTTAAGTGCCATCAAGAAGGTCATAAGTCTTTTCAATGCAAACAAGTCAAGAAGGAGACTAAGGAGAAGAAGAAGACAATGAACCTCTTCAACAAGATCTCCAACATCTACATCAAGCCCAACTACAAGAACAAGACCAAAAGTAACCACTACAAGCTCAAGAAGAAGAACAATGAAAAAATAGTTGCACACATTATTGGGAGAAAAGACCGGGGGTGGAACCAACCCATTTGTGTGTCCAAGAAAGTCATCACCACCATGAAGGGGCCCTAATCGGTTTGGGTTCCAAAGAAGACTTGAAGCTCGTTGCGGCTATAGGGATTTAGAGACATGCCTCACAAGATGAAGTGAAGGTTCAAGCTAAGAAGCCATGTATACAAGATTGGACATATTAATGAAGATCATAATCATCATATACCTAAATTCCCATCCAAAGGTAAACAAGAAAAATGTATTAGATGTTAAATCCTCTAAATTGGTGAATTCACTTGTCTTGTCTAGGATTGCATGCGCTCAATTTAATTTATTGCAATGCCTAGTATATGTTTTTTATATGGTAGGTTGCTTGTGTTTCTCTCTTTCTTATGAGTAACCTATATGGTTTATTAGTTGTAAGTTCCTCACATGACACTAGTTTTACAATTGGTATTCTTTTATGTGCCATGAGTCTAATCTATAGGGTAAATTATCCGGGTAAATTATCCGTTATTGTCAATAACAAGTGCATATCTCTCACAAGTATTCAATATTTGTATGCACACATTTAGGGAAAGTATATCCTATGGGTTGTGATTTTGAGACTAATATGGGTTGTAGTCTCATGGAGTGATCAACAAGTCCCCAGAGGTATGCGATGTTTAAATGTTTCAATTAGTATATTTATAAAATATTTTGTTCATTTAAGCTATCTCCATGCACAATATGGCTTAAACATCCTACCTTGACATAGTGTCTAGCTGTGTATATGTTTCTTTCTCATTATATGAATGCACACATATATGGGAAGTTTAGACTATATTATGTGAGTTTCATGAATTATGATCCATATGATTTCATCTTAATTGATATCCACATATCTTTTAAATTGAATCCCTACAAGTGGTATCACTCTATTGATCATAGTTTATGAAGCTCTCTCCCATGTGCTCTAATATTTTTTCCTTGAGTTCAACATATATTTATAGCCTTTTTGGGAGATTATTAACAAAGGGGAAAATTTTGATGACCAAAGTAAGTGCAAGATACATGAAGATTGATAACGGTGGAGAAACTCTTGCATATGTCGATCAAGAGAGATAGTGGTGTTGAAGAAAGAGGGAACCACAACAAAGGGTGACTAAGTGGTAAGAATATGCATCTAAGCAATGTAGTAAGACTTTATGATCTTTATAATTGGTTTCATTTATTACTTGCCACTTGTTTTGGTTGTGTTGTCATCAATCACCAAAAAGGGAGAGATTGTAGCGAAAATGACCCTATTAGGCCATCATTGTGAATTTAGTGATTGATGACAACATAGTCAATAAGACTAACATGTTTGTCAAGAATATATATTAGTAGGTCTCATTGATGCAATACATTAAGAAGCCACCGCAACTGCGATAATGTTTGGTTGAGTTAGAGAAGTCTCAGGAAAATGACTACACCAGAAGGTCCATCGCAGAGGAGTTGTGAACACCGGAGTGTTTGCTTGTCTGGTGTTTTTACATGCCAGATGATCTAGTGATGTGGAGATACGAACGTCAGAGCATTTCTTAGTTGAAGCTCAAGGACTACACGCTAGAAGGTCCGATGATGAAGTAAGGCAACACCGGAGTGTTTTGCACTGGGGAAGGCACATGATGACTCATTTGAACACGCTAGAAGGTCCGGAGATGGAGCTGGTTAACATGCCAGAACATCTGGTGTTCACAGAAGCTTTGAGTGGAGTTCCAATAGCTAGTTTTGGAAGACATGCACGCCAGATGATCCGTTGACTACTATGCTTTGATATTGGATCATCCGGCATATACAACGAATTTGAGCTGTTAGAGCAACAGCTAGTCCGTGGGGTTGAGGCTATAAATACCCATCCACTCAGTCATTTGAAGGTGCTGGAGTTCAGAGAACCTTATACACACTTGAGAAGACATCCAAGACATCGAAGTGCTAAAAGTGTTCATCCAAGACAATTAAGCACACCATTAGAGAGTGATCAGTGCTTATAAGCCTAGAGAGAAGAGTTGCTAGATGCTGCAACCTAGAGAGTGGATCAAGGAGTGAACCAACTGTGTACCGAGAGGTACGCCGGTGCTTTGAAGTCTTGGTGACTCACCGGTAACTTGTTGACCCTCTGACTTGGTGTGGAGCGGTGGTAAGAAGATTGTGCGGGGATGCGAAAGCACTTCTCTTTGTGACTAAATCTCCGAAGGGAAGACGTCGCACAAGTGACCGGAAGAGAGGTTAGTGATAAGATATTGCCTTGGTGACTTGGTGGCTCATCGAGCTTGAGGCCTTGTCTTGGTGACTTGGTATGTCAAGAGCCGTGACCGAAAGAGACTTGATGAACAGAAGCATATCCTTTATGGAGATCCAATGTGGACTAGGGGTGGCTTGTGTGCCACTGATACCACGAGATAAAATTTCTTGTGTCGAGTTTGTCTCTCTACCTTATTTACATTTCCATATTTACATACTTACAATTTACCTTACTAGAGTAGGTTGCAATCCTCTTAAGCGGTAGAGTAGAGATACTAGATAAACTTAGAGCACATTTAAATAGAAATTGAGATAGGTTTATTTTGTGAAGTTTTTGGATCAATTAGTTCCTAAGTGTCCTAATTCACTCCCCTCTTAGGACGCCACTGTTCCTTACATCTGTCTAACCCTAGTACTGAGTTATTTACATACTATTATTCTCATATGTAGGTGGCATATGAAGACCTGGAGAAGAAGTGGCTCATTGACTCCGATTGTTCGCGCCATATGACCAGAGATTCATCATGTTCTCCAGCCTCACCCCCTGTGAAGCGACACGAGTACATCGCATTAAGGGATGATCGGAAAGGTAGAGTGAAAGTCAAAGGTATGGTAAGGATGAATGAGAGTTTCACTCTCAAGGATGTGGCTTTGGTGGAGCATATGGGATACAACATTCTCTATATATCTCAGTTGTTGAATGAGAGTTTCACCAAAGGATGTGGCTTGGGTGGAGCATATTTGGAAATGCATTTTACACGTAATACTTCTCGAGTTCTTAATTCTTCTGGCGCTTTAATTTATCGGATTTTCAGAGTTGGGAGAGTTTTTGGAGTGGATTTTTCTGAGTCTCTTGGTTTTTCTCGTTGTTTGATTGCTCAACCTTCTTTTGAACTTTGAATGTGGCATATGAGACTATGACACATGAGCTTTGATTTGCTTACTCGTTTGAGTACCCTAGGATTGCCCAAGCTCAAGTTTAAGAAGAACCTTGTTTATACTCCTTGTTGGCATACCAAGATCGTTGTCTCCTCCCATCCATTAGTCAATCTGGTGATTACTGAACGACTAGAAGAACTTCTCCATACGGACACTGTTGGTCCTTCCCAGGTTCGTTCGGCGGGAGGGAAGTGGTATGTTTTTGTCCTTATATGATGATTTCTCTCGCAACTCTTAGGTATACTTCCTTGTGAGCAAGGATGAAGTGTTCTCACACTTTCGGAGCTTAGTTTTGAAATTGTTCAAAGAACTTCTTGGTGCATTGAAAGCAATATGCAGTGATAAGGATACCGAGTTCAAGAACTATCTCTTTGATGCATTCTATCTTGAACATGGGATTGAACATCAATTTTCTACCCCACATGTTCCTTAGCCGAATGGTGTGGTTGAGAGGAAAAATTAGACTTGCTGAAGAAGTCGACACCAAGGATTTACTGAAGAAGTTCGACATGAATGATGCTAAGGCCTTAGCGACACCGATGGTTATGTCGACCGTGCTTGATCCGGATGAAGATGGAGAGCAGGTGGACTAGCGAGAGTACAACAACATGCTTGGCTCCCTCATGTACCTGATGGCAACAAGACATGATATCCACTTTGCCGTCTGTTTGTGTGCTCGTTTCTAGGCATCACCGGGGATGTCTCACCGCCAAGCAGTGAAACGTATTCTAAGGTACCTCAAGCACACTCTTGAGTATGGTCTTCAAGGTTTTTTCGGATGCTGATTTTGCTGGCTGTAGAATTAATAGAAAGAGTGCATATGGTACTTGTCAATTATTGTGTACTTCTCTTATGTGTTGGTTTTCTTGCAAGCAGTTTAGAGTTGCACAGTCTACTGCTGAAGCTGAATATGTAGCTGTTGGTAACTGTTGCTCACAGATTTTGTGGATGGTTACTACTTTAACATACTATGGGTTAGACTTTAAGAGTGTGCCATTTCTGTGTGACAACACGAGTGCCATAAGCTTTGCCAATAACCCAGTTCAGCACTCCAGAACCAAACACATATATATGAGATTCTATTTCCTACAGGACCACAATGAAAAGGGAGACATTGAGTTAAGCTACATAGATACCCAACACCAGCTTGCCGATATTTTTACTAAGCCTCTTGATACAATCAGATTTGCCTATTTGAGGGGAGAGCTTGGAGTGTGTCATCCCTATGACATTGTGTGAGGTGGAGTAGTTTTTGTACATACTCTATCTTACTTTTGTTGTATTTGTATTACATAGCATCATGTAAGATAATCATTGTAGTTGAGCTTTAACATGTATGTCTTTATCATTTCTTGCTGCTAGTCTTGAATTTAGACTAGGTTGAGTAGTTGTGCAGAGCAAGCTTTTAATCTTAGACTCATTTTGATGCTTTGACATGAAATATTTCAAGCAAGTTAGTATTTCTAAAGATCAAATTTGGCAATTTAATGAATCATGTAGACTATAAAATGTTACATTCTTGATCATCATGTTCGTAATTGCTTTAGCTTAATCAATGCTTGTATTAAGGCTAGATTGATGAATAACTTATTCTAGGCTTCTTGATTCAAGATGGTGGATTAGAGAACATTGCACTATATTTATGTCTTTATCAAATATCTAGCTCATGATAGAACCTTGGGGGAACATGTGTTCCTTGTGTTGAAAATGCACTACTTGACTTGATCATGTGAAAACTTGATAATATATGCAAATTAGAACAATTTTGAAAAATCAAGTTTCTTATGCTAAAATATAATCCAATACGGTTGTCTTGAAGTCTCAAGGTATTGTCGTACCTATTCGTGCGATACTTCGGTTGGATAAGAGATAACTTGAGGATAAAAAGAAAAACAAAGAAATATTCTTCAATGTTACAATATTTAATTAATTGATCTAACTAAGTCTTGGTTTCATATGCGAGCATTTGCAAAGTCTATTATCATGAATGCTTGTTTGCCTAGTTTGAGAATGAAGTTTGCTAGTTCTTAATGCATGTATTTTCTCGACACTTGTGGATGCTTATGTGGTGGTCACTTTGAATAAGATTTGGCTATGTGAAATTAAATGCACCAACTAATTCTTCAGATTTAGCTTGTATAGCTTCATGTTCTTATGACATTGTATCCTTATGAGCCTTTATGCTCTTGTGAGCTCTACATTTTACTGTTCATAGCCCTTTGGCACTTCTAGCATTTGCAAATACTTTGTAGTATACTTGTGAAAGCTCATTAGGATTTCATGTTCATGCATTGTATGGTGTTTTATCCTCGATATTTGCATTGACAACGGGGGAGAAAAATATGCACTAAGCCACAAAGAAGAATCTTGCATAGTGAAAGGTAGAGAAAATTCAAAAATATTGGATAATCATGCATTCATCAAGGGGAGAATTTGTGCATTTTTGATCTTTTGAGGTTCTTGGCTAAGTTTGTGCCTCTCTTCAGGCGTTTGCAATTTCTCTTATTCCAAGTGACATATTTTGCTCTTTATCGAGTTTTTTGTCACTTGGATGAGCTTCTCTTGCTGGTGTTGTTCAATCTAAATTCTTTGTACTTTGAGGGTTGTCAATATACTCATCAAGAGGGGGATTGAGAAATCAAGTGGAAATGTGTCTTGATTCATGTGTGATGAGTGATTGACAAGTTTGTGTGATTTTGGTTCGATAATTTTTGGATTGCTTGATCATGTACATGTACTACAATGATAATCATGACTAACCAAAGTTGGCACGAAATGGAGTTGGGAGTTTTGTTTCTATCCCAGGAAATTTACACATGACGAATGGTCTAGTGTAGAAAAGGTTATGCACGTTGGATTTTCCAGGAGGTGGAGCTCAGAAGATCAATACACCAGATGGACCGGTGATGTACCCTTGTGGATGCTGGACTAATTCTTGCAGAGAAGAAGTTTTCGAAGGAAATCAAGCTTTGAAAACTGGATGATCCGGTGATGGAAGTATTGAACGCCGAATGCTTCGTCGGAGCAATTCTTGCAGAGAGGTTGCAAGATTGCTGGTTCAGAGGAGTTACATACGTCGGATGGTCCGACGATTGGAAATGTGTACGTTGGAACATTTAGCACATAGATGTTGTAGAAGTTGCTGGCTTGATGGTTTGCACACACCGAATGATCCAACACTAAGGAGGTGACAACGCCATCATCCGGTGTTCACGATTTCTCTAAGATGTGTTTTGACTGAGGAGTTTGATTATGGACTATTCTATAATGTAATTGGAGATATTTGTTTGCTTGTCTAATGTTGTGTAGGTGATGGATGCAACTTGGCAACCGGTGGTGGGATGATCGGGGCTAAGAGTGATGTTTGGTGCCGGACGATCGAGGAGGCCGGATGGAGTCAAGAATGGTCCTAGCTGTGTACATAGAAATCAAGCAAAGCTTGAAAGGAATGATGAAGACGGCGTGTTGACAAAGTCAAGCGAAGGGGATGCCGGTGTAAGTGACAAAGCAGCCCAAGGGATCGGGAGCGGGAGAGACTTAGTGGTGGTCCAGATCGCAAGATGGAGTACATACGTCAACATCGGGATGCTTGCTTGAGGTCAAAGCGAGCGGCAGTGAGTCACGCTTTGAGAAGCGTGCGAGGCGGTTTCGCGGTTTAGCCTCAAAACCGTGGAAGGATGGAGTGCACATGGCATCATTGTGAAGCAAGCGTCAAGGCGAAGCTAAGTCGTGAAGGTGTCACGACTATTCGATAGACGGAGCAAAAAATGGATCAAAATACTCTGGTTGTAGGTATGAGGCCATTGTAAGCGAGTGGTATTTTGGGAACAAGAAAACTTAAAGGCTAAGGTACCTCCCTAAACATAGAAATAGAGGGGTAGAGCTGTAGGGGAGCCTTCAGCCAGTCATTTGAGAGCCTAGTGATAGGTTTTGGAGGTAAGGAGACGATATGCTTAGCCTTTGTAATAGGTTAGAACTTTTGTGAGAGAAAAATATTTTGTAATCTGTTTAAAATAGGGCTGATCTCTGTGTTGACTGAAGTTAATTTTCTCGCATGAACTTATGTTCATCTCCTTCTGGTCTTTTTCTTTTAGTTCCATTACTTCTCTTGCAAGTTTTTCTTTTTCGGTTGTGATTTTTCTTTTTTTTTTGAGCTACAATTTTTTCACTCTTGTGAAGTTGATCTGTTAATAGGGGCATAAAATGAATTTACTATAGTACAAATTGAGTTTCGCATTCTCTTACCTCTAAACCATTAACTTGGAGAGTTTATTTACCCGTGACCATCTTTTGAATTTCTTTCTATGTTACGAGTTTTTTATGACCAGGGTCATGAAATAATCGTAAATGAAACTTTATGTTCATATCTCATCTATAGATTCACATATTATTGTTTCTTTTACTTGTTTCTCTTTTTTGGTTTCGCTTGAATTTTGATGTATGTTAAGTGAAACAAAGGTGAAGATCATCCGATTCGAAAGAATTTAGTGAGATATCTATTCACCTTTTTTTAATCACCAATCTTGATCCTACAAATGGAAGCCACGCTGCCTCATTCCAAAGCAAAAGGATCGGCGCGCAAACGGGAAACACGTGACCCTCCATCCCTAGCCCATCACCAAAAAAAAACTCAACAAATCCTAGTTTACTAGGACACTAATCACAAAAGAGAAAATTTAATCATGGAATTGAGGAAAAACATCTGATGAACCTGACAAATATCGCTTTGATGATGTCAACGGAAAAATGTGTTATAGTTATTTTAACCACCATATCTTTTTGGCCCAATGGCTGTTTGCACCATTATGTTCTTTGCAATAGGTTTAATAAATGGGATCCATAATGCATATATTTTGGAGACGTTTATGTATGCTAGCAACTCACGTGTAAACTTTCTATTGGATCGTTCGCATAAGCTGCTATCATATATTCATAGATATTGCTATCCCAAAATATTCACTAAATTATTGAAGCTGTTGTTAGTAGTTTTTGTGGTTGATTGTAGCAACTTCTGTCGAATATGAGTAGCAACTTACATGAAGGACTAAGTTGCTAGTGAGACTACGTAACAACTTATGTAGATATTATGTAGCAATATATTCAAAGTCCGTGTAGAAACTTACCATGTCCGTTTGATAGCATCTTATGTTGTATGTATGATAGCAACTTATTTAGAAACTGTTTGGCAGTAAATTATATATAGATTGTCTAGTAAATTATGTTGTATAAAAATTATCTTCAAATATATGCGTTATAATCTTATTTTGTTGTGTTCGTGGTCAATACTATAACGGTGCAAATAGAAATAAAAACGAACAACGTATATAAGAGTATGGTAATTTAAAATGTTTGAAAACTGACTAGTACAAAAGAGATGGGCTAGTAGTCCACGTAAAGGAACGACCCTGCGGCCCGTCTCGCTCTCCTCCGCAGCCCACATGACATCCCACCCGCGACAGGGCCAGCTCACGCGCTAGGAGTCGCGCGCTCAACGCGCAGCGCGACTGGTCGGGCCATAGAGTTAGCGAAAGCAAAACTAACGTCATGACTTTTGCTGTGGCTTGGGCATGCATGCAAGGAGAGAAAAGGTACAATTACCACAATAGTATTTTTTCTCTCTTTATTTATTCCTTTTTTCTGATCTTGCTCTTCTTGGGTCGGATTGAACGCATGACATCTTGGCAACCAGAGAAGCAACTTGTCATGTGGAAATCACGTCCTATAAATAAGATATAGTGATGAAGAAAGGGATTGTTTAGTTGTTCGTTGTTTTTTCTAAAAAAGAACATCTATTCACACAAAACACATCAATCCTGGTACAAATACAGCTAATGGATGGCATTTTCAATTGCACGGCTCGTATTAAGAATCTAACTGTGCATGTGTTGTTGTATCGTTCTGACTTTATTACTAATTTATGATTTACCTTACTATCACTATTCTTTCTGTCACTGCTGTGTTTGCTCTTTGATAAACATAATTCGAATCTGGGCCTGCCATAACAACATTTTCATCTGCTCGGAGACTATATCATTATCTCTTTAATCCATTTCATATAGATTTTGCTCCACACGCACATATTCTTATTTTTCTTTGATAATCGAATAACTTTTATTTGTGTTGGGAGGTCATGCTCCATCACTTTTCTTATTTTTCTTGTTCTATTGCCTGGTTGATGTCGTGACCTCAAGCTACAGGGTCCAATGATGATATAGTAACGCATGTATTCTTTCTTACAGATCCTTGTCTCTGTTGATATCAGTGGTCATACGTGTCTTTAGACTTCTCTTTTTCGTTACATCCACCTCGATGATCCGCCATTAGAGTATACTACCCGATCGTGTTTCCCGCTTCAATAATATCCTGCAGCATGATACCGTACCCATTCTCTTCCTCTGCTGCAGAGTAGGCAACAGCGTCAGCTAGTTGAATCGGTAGGCCTTGTTGGACCCTAGTCTAAAATAAAACTGTTTTACGGCACTAAAGGTGACAGTAACGAGTCAAATGATGTCGTTAGAACTCCAGTGGGACGGGCCAAGTGGATGAGTGATGGGCCCAAAGTTGTCAGCCAGCCTGCTGCACGGCCCACTATTAGCTAACTGTTTGGTATGCCACAGGTTGCGCTCTACGATTAATGTTGCGATATCACACAGCTATTGAAAAAATAAAAATGCTGCAACAGCAGGTTGGTGTTCTGTTTAATTAGATCAGCCTGGTCGCCTTTGCAAAAGAAAAGGAGAAAAAAAAACATTCAGAATTTCAGAGGCACCCGTCTGGACTCTTCCATCTTCATGAAAAGTCCAGGGAACTCTAGCTTTTCCGTTTAGTGTAGATCTGGAGAGCACAGGACTTAATGATTGTGAAGAATTCGGTTACCGCATTGTCAACTGCTTCATCATTTTCTCGCATCATCGGCGCCATCATGCCCCTGCCGTCTTTTTGCTCCAACAGGCACGACATAGCCCCATGATATTGCTACCCTGCACTAAATCCCTTTTTCCTATGTGAAATCCAATAGGAAGTGCAATTGTAGGTTGAAAGACGTATTTGCCATGTAACTAGTGTGCAAAGGGTTGTTCGTGCTAAGAGATGGCAAAATATGCCTGTCAAACCGGCCAGCCCGATTAGTCCGGTTATTGTAACGGATTGAGTCGTGTCGGTCCGCGTGCCAAAAACAATTGTGGCATGGTGGTACGGCAGGCCTAGCGGCACAGCGTGACCTGGTGGGCACGATGGAGGAACAACACAGGGGAGAGCCAACGGGCACAGTGGAAGCATGGCCAGCCTGTCGGCATGGCTAGGCACGGCCGCCCCGACAGCACTCCGAAAATAAAAATAATAGCTACAAAATTTCAAAAAATTAATAAAAATATAGAAAATAAATGAAAATGAGCTTTATTGATTTATTGTCTCGTTAGAAACCTTTCTACTAGAAGTAAAAAAGAGTATAACCTATGGCTATGCTTAGAAAATTACATGGTTATATTAGAAACTCCAGAATCTTGCTTACAATGTCGGAGTATTGAGTAAGGGGTGTTCTAGCTAACAGGCCTAATGAGAGATATGACGACTGACGGGGGATATTTTCTGAACTCTGGCCCATCGCGCGATCAGGTCCAAGCTTGCACGAACAGCGTAAGGCTTGTGGGGCCAGACTCCTTGTGATATTATAAGATCCTGCGACCAACTCTTCCTGGTCGCAGAGTCGGTCCTTACCTAACCTACCTAATCATATTTATTGCTATCTACTCAATTGACTTCCTTTACTTAGGCACGCTATCCATTAAACAAAGTCATGGCCGGCGCAGTTGGTGAAAGTGCCTAGAGGGGGGGGGGGTGAATAGGCTTTTCTGAAATTTAAAACTAAAAACAGCGGATTAAACTGCCGGATATTCCGGTGAAGTCCGGATACTCCGGTATGGTCCGGAGTATCTGGTCTAGTCCGGAGTTTTCGGCCTGACAGGAAATTTCAGAATAAATTTGAACTAAAGGCTACAGCTAGATTCTAAGAAGTGCACTAGGTCAAGTAGATATTACTAAGCTAGAATAACAATTAAAACTCGCAAGATTGATATTATAGCAAATTAAATGACAAATTACCAAATGCACACGATCAAGTAAGTTTAACAAGTAAGAACATGAGAATATATCCCGGAGTTCGGCCACCTCACAAAGAAGTGCCTACGTCTCCGTTGAGGAGCTCACAAAGAGCCGGGTCTTCTCCAACTCTATCCTCTTCTAGCGACCACAAAGATCAAGCTAGAAATTCTTACTCAATATGAAGATGCTTACAAACTTCCCGAGGCACACCACAAGTTTTGGGTGCTCTTCGGGCGACTCCTTTCCTTCTAGAAACCCAAAGCTTCAAAGGAGATGATCGCAGTAAATGCTCGATGAAGAAATCAATGCTCAAGTGGCTTGAACCCTCTCCAAACACACACTCTCAAATTTGTGCAAATTTTGCTCTAGAGATGATTGGAGAGGCTTTGAATGCTCTTAAAGTGCTCAAGAGGTCTCAAGGAAACCAGCCACAGCAAGCTCTAAATGCTATGGAGAGAGGGGGCATTTATAGCCCTCTCTCACAGACTAGCCGTTACTGTTTTTGTCAGAGCTTACCGGAGTATCCGGTGTACACCGGAGTCTCCGGTCCTAAATCCAAAAAACGGCGTCAGAACGGTCACGAACGTGTCAGAACTAGCCGTTACAGTTCTGTTTCATTACCGGAGTCTCCGGTGAACACCGGAGTCTCCGGTCCTGACAGATTTTCCAAAACAGACTAAGTCCGGAGACTAGCCGGATCCTCCGGCATCTCCAGGTACCGGAGTATCCGGTGAACACCGGAGACTCCGGTCTTTACTTCTTTTTAACAAAAAGATTAAAAGCTAACCGAGAGCCTCTGCCGGAGTCTACCTCGGAGACTCCGACTGCACACTAAATATTTTACCGGAGTATCCGGTGTACACCGGAGACTCCGGTCTTTTTCTTGAAAAGATTAAACCGTAACCGAGACTCTCTACCGGAGGCTAGCTCGGAGACTCCGGCGGAACGCTGAGTACCGGAGTATCCGGTGAACACCGGAGACTCCAGACTCAGAAGATTTTCAGAAAGAGTTTCGTGTCCATGAGTGAATGTGTCTCTCAATTGGGTGATTCTAAAGGATCTCTTGAGCATTGAGACACTAATCAAGCAAATGAATTCATCCATCTAAGAAAAAATCTATCCTAGACTCAATTTCAAAAGTAAAAAGAATTTAAGCCCTATCTTATATCCTTCGTTGATTCTTCAATTATTTCGACGGGCGTCAAACGTCATTTACCTTCACGACTAATGCTCATACCTGTTCAATACTCACAAAGCATGTTAGTTCTTTAATCGTTTTGTCATCAATAAGCCAAAACCCACTTAGGGGGCCTAGATGCACTTTCAATCTCCCCCTTTTTGGTGATTGATGACAACCCGATTAAAGTATACACAAGGATATATGAAAAAGGTTTTGAATTCTAGAAGATATGGTAAGCTCCCCCTAAATGTGTGCATTGTTTTAAATGAAGTTAAACAACAATGCATTTATTTAAGTTCACAAGAGCTCCCCCTATATCCTAGAATCCGTGGGATGCAAAAATTCATGATAAGACATAGAGTACAATGATAAGACATAGAGCACACAAAACTAATGAAAGAACAACAACCATCATACTAACATAAAAGGTCTTATGAATTTAGATAACACAAGGTTCATCACAAACAAGAATCCAATTGTCCAACGGCGAAAGAGATTAAAGGAGACCAAAACTAAGGAAACTAAGAGAAAGGATAACTATCTCTCCCCCTTTGGCATCAAGCACCAAAAAGAGAGAGCCTACTCGCTGCTACCATCTTCCTCATCATCTTCTTCCTCGTCTTCACTTCCTTCATTGCCGTCAGAGGAATCGTCTTGAGCTTGTTGTTGAGAACTCTCGGCAGCTGCTTGAGCTTCATCATACCATGCCCAAGGGTTCTCAACCTCAAAAGGTGCACTCTCCGCTTCATCGAACTCAATAGGAGAGCAAGGAGGTTGGAGATTCATGGATGTGTACATTTGTTTCTGACGATTCTCCATTTTCCTTAAGCGAGCACCTTGATCCTTGATTTGTGTGGCATCGTGAGTGCAAATCTTGAAAATTGCTTTGAGAGCACTCTTGATGAAAGAAGACCCTCGAGGTGGAGCACGTCTCGAGGCAAACGGTCTTGAGCTAGGAGGAGCACGAGGAGGTGATGGAGATGGAGAGGGAGCTCGAATGTTCAAAGGCCTCATTCTGTATGGTTCATGCTTAATCTCCTTTACAAAAGTCTTCTTGGATATCCTTTCAATGATAAACATGATATAAGGGGCATATCCACAACTTTTTATGGACGACTTGGATGTAAAAACAATTTCCTCCCAAAGAAAGTGAGCCACGCTGAAAGGAGCATGATCATTTGACATGGCTGCAAGGAGATTTCTGGAGATACTTTGAACTGATGTTGCATCTCCACTCTTGGGCGCCAAGGTGAGCCGGAATAGGGAGTTCAAACATCGATAGAAAGGCCTCATCCCTATGAGTTTTCCGAACTCAACTCGTCCATGATTTAGATATATGAACCCAATTTCTTCCAATGTCAGTTGATTCTCATTGTGAATTTGATCCTTGGAAGTATTTCTGGCGTCTAGATGGAAGTAGTGGGCGAAGCCTCTGAAACTGATCCTGTATTTGACTCCCTCTGTCATCCAGTGCATAATGGGATTTTCACATCCCTCAAACCACACTGTGGCATAGAATTGTGCGATAACCTCCTCGCACCAATCATACCTGAAAGCCATAATATTTTTTACCCTTTTGCTCTCACAGGCTGCAATCACTTCAGTGAACACCGGGTCATTCTTCCTGGCCATATAATCCCAATCAATCCATTGCATGGGAGTAATAGGCTTCTTCTTGGCCAAAATTACTGTCTCATAGAAGTCTGCCTGAAAATCATTCCAGAAACGATAATCGGCAACATTCTTCTCAAAAACATATGGGTTGTTCAACCTTTCACTAACAACCCTTGATACATTCTTCATGTAATTTACTGTCCTTTTTGGAGCATCAACAACAGAAGTAGTTCTCCGGGGTCTGTGAAGCTTTAAGGGTCCAATGACTTCATCAGCTTGTTCTACTTCATTATCCTCGGATTCAGATGAGCTATCTTGAGCAACACCTTTGCCTCTTTCTTCAGTAGAAGGCATGCTTCCTCGACCTCTTCCTGCAGTTACTTTGGCTGGCCCCTTTCCCCTTCCAGACTCTCGGCCTCGCATAGCTTAAGATTTGGTTCTGCAGATTGTCACAAGGTCCCTGTCATAACTTTCAGCAACTCCGCCTTCCTCAATGTGAACACCACCACTTGCTGCTATTTTGCGGACTCTTTCACCGCTAGCATGGCCGCTTCCACTATCTTCCGATTGGGCAGGAGCACTTGATTCTTGAGCACGGGGGGTCACTTCTTTGTTTCTTTTTCCTCTCGAAAGTGCGACCCTTCTCAAAACGGTCTCCAGCCATTGCAAGAATACCTAGAAGAAATGGAATGATCAAAGAATTTGAGGAGTAAAAGATTGGACAAGAAAAGCTGAAACTTCAGGCTGATACCGGAGTATCCGGTGAACACCGGATACTCCGGTCGGCCCCGACAGAAAACCTAACAAGCTAGGGTTTGGAAGATATGGCCAACTAGAGATGAAACAAGTTTGGGAATGGGTTCTAGAGGGTACTAGGAACTATTCTACCAAAGGAAAACAACTCTAGACAAGAGCATTGAGAGATCGGGAAGATTGATGAAAACGGTACCTTTGAGCTCAAACCCTCCGGGGATTTTTGAGAATAGGGATCTCCGGAGATTCCGGCCTTTAATCCAAGAGAGAAACGCAGCAAGACTTGAAGATCCTTGGGTTCCTCTCAGAATCGCCAGAGAGAAGGTTGTTTAGAGAGAGGACAAGAGAATAGATGGGAAAAGATAACTGTTCGGGCTGGAGAAATATATAGAATACTGGAGACACCGGAAACTCCGGTGTAGACCGGAGAGTCCGGTCCTGACACTTTTACCGGAGACTCCGGTGGAGACCTGAGACTCCGGTCCTGACACTTATACCGGAGACTACGGTGAACACCGGACTATCCGGTAACTGGAAACAGAACAGAAAACAGCTGAGGCTGTGAACAGTGTCAGGTCCGGATACTCCGGTGAACACCGGACATTCCGGGACCTGGAACTGTCACAGCAAGATTTGGAGCTGAAGAATGGGGAAAAGAATTTTTTTTTTTTTGGAATGAAGATGTTGGACAAGAGGATTAATTTGTCAAATGCGATCAGCCAATCAAGCAACATTACATAACTATGATCACAAGTTACAAATTATGATCGAGAGACCAAAAAATCCAAATAATTTTGAGAAAAACACTCAAAATGCAGTTTTCGCAAACTCTTAACTAGGAAAGCTATAAATCTACAACAAGCAAGTGTATGCAACAGTTCAAGCCACGTTCCGAGAATCTAGGATATTTAATTCACTTCTCAACTCGCAAAACCTTTGCTCGTCTAGTAGTTTAGTGAGGATATCGGCTAATTGTCTTTCGGTTCTCACATGGCGAATGTCAATATCCCCTTTTGTTGCATGATCTCTCAAGAAATGGTGTCTAATATCTATGTGTTTGGTTCTTGAGTGTTGTACGGGATTGTTGGCTATTTTGATGGCACTCTCATTATCACATAAAAGTGGAATTTTGGGAGTTTTTTTGCCATAGTCTCTTAGAGTTTGCTTCATCCATAGGAGTTGAGCACAACATGCTCCCGCGGCAACATATTCAGCTTCGACAGTGGATAGAGCTACGGAGTTTTGTTTCTTGGATGACCATGACACTAAGGACCTACCCAAGAATTGGCAAGTTCCCGAAGTGCTTTTTCTATCCACCTTACAACCGGCATAATCGGAGTCCGAATAGCCAATAAGATCGAAAGATAACCCTTTTGGATACCAAAGCCCAAGGTATGGAGTATGAACTAAATAACGAATAATCCTCTTAACGGCCATTAAATAGCACTCTTTGGGAGCGGCTTGAAATCTTGCACACATGCACACACTAAGCATGATATCGGGCCTAGATGCACATAAGTAAAGCAAAGATCCTATCATGGAATGATATACCTTTTGATCCACGCTTTTGCCTTCTCCATTGAGATCAAGATGTCCATTAGCTTGCATGGGCGTTTTGATTGGTTTGGCATTCTCCATGTCAAATTTCTTGAGCATATCTTTGATGTACTTGGTTTGACAAATGAAGGTCCCTTCCTTGAGTTGCTTGATTTGAAATCCGAGAAAGAACTTCAATTCTCCCATCATGGACATCTCAAACCTCCTTGTCATGATCCTACTAAAATCTTCATAAAATTGTTGATTACTAGAACCAAATATAATGTCATCGACATATATTTGGCAAACAAATAAATCATTATCAACATTCTTAGTAAAGAGAGTAGAGTCGGCTTTGCCTATTTCAAAGCCCTTTTTGACAAAAAAATCCCTAAGGCATTCATACCATGCTCTAGGAGCTTGTTTTAGCCCATAGAGCGCCTTATGGAGTTTAAAAACATGCTTGGGATGTTTGGGATCTTCAAACCCGGACGGTTGCTCCACATACACCAATTCGGAGATTGGTCCATTTAGAAATGCGCTCTTCACGTCCATTTGATATAACTTGAAATCATGGTGAGTAGCATAGGCTAATAAAATACGAATTGACTCTAGCCTAGCTACGGGAGCGTATGTCTCACCAAAATCCAAACCTTCGATTTGAGTGAATCCTTGAGCAACCAAACGAGCTTTGTTCCTTGTTACTATCCCATTTTCATCTTGTTTGTTGCGGAAGACCCATTTTGTCCCAATCACATTTTGTTTTGGCCTTTCCACCAAAGACCAAACTTCATTTCTTTTAAAGTTGTTCAATTCTTCTTGCATAGCCATTATCCAATCCGGATCATCAAGCGCTTCTTCTACCTTCAAAGGTTCCAAAGAGGAAACAAAAGAGTAAAATTCACAAAAATGTGCAATTCTTGAACGAGTAGTTACCCCCTTTTGTATATCACCAAGGATATTATCCACGGGGTGATCTCTTTAGATACTTTGATGAACACGTGGATATGGCACTTGTGATTGATGTTGGATGTCTTCCACTTCATTATTCAAAAAATTGTTCGGATCTTCATGGTCTTGATGTTGATCTTGTGATCTCTTGTCGTCTTGATCTTGGGTTGACATTGATGGTTCAACTTGCATTGATGAAGATGGTTGATCCCTATCGATTTGAGCTTCTTGAGTCTTTTCTTGTTCTAAGGGCTTGATTTCGCCAATTGCCATCTTCTTGATTGCTTCGCTTGGCATTTCTTCATCACCTAAAACATTTGTATCCACTTGCTCCACTTGGGAGCCATTAGATTCATCAAATGTTACGTCTCTCGCAATTTCAACACATCCGGTGGTTTTGTTGAAAATGCGGTAGGCATAGGCATTTGAACCATAACCAAGCATAAACCCTTCATCTACCTTTGGAGCAAATTTAGAACTTCTAGATTTCTTGTTTAAAATAAAGCATTTGCTACCAAAAACTTTAAAATAGGAAACATTTGGCTTGTTACCGGTTAGAAGCTCATATGAAGTTTTGTTCAACAACTTGTGTAAATATAACCGGTTGATGGCATGGCATGCGGTGTTGATTGCTTCCGCCCAAAATTGATCCGATACTTTGTATTCATCAAGCATTGTTCTTGCGGATTCAATTAGAGTCCTATTCTTTCTTTCGACCACTCCATTTTGTTGAGGGGAGTATGGAGCCGAGAACTCATGCTTGATTCCTTCTTCATCAAGAAACTCTTCAACTTGTATGTTCTTGAACTCGCTTCCATTGTCGCTTCTAACTCTCTTGATCTTTACTTCGAATTCATTTTGTGCTCTTCTCACAAACTTCTTGAGAATGGCTTGAGTTTCGCTTTTATCATGCAAGAAGAATACCCAAGTGAACCGTGAAAAATAATCAACAATAACTAAACCATATTTGTTACCTCCGATACTTATGTAAGTGATTGGCCCAAATAAGTCCATGTGAAGGAGTTCCAATGGTCTTGAAGTGGTCATCACATTCTTCAAGGGATGAGATGCTCCAACTTGCTTTCCCGCTTGGCATGCACTACAAACTCTATTTTTCTCAAAAGTCACATTCGTTAGTTCTAGAATGTGTTCGCCCTTTTGAAGTTTGGACAAATTCCTCATGCCAACATGAGCAAGTCGGCGATGCCAAAGCCAACCCATGCTAGACTTAGCCATCAAGCAAGTTTTAGGCATCACTCCATCCGTTGAAAAATCAACAAGATAGAGTTTACCCTTCAACTTGCCGGTGAAGACTATAGATGCGTCCTCCCTTCTAGAGACAACCACACCCTCATTTGTAAAAAGACAATTATAACCAATTTCACATAATTGAGATACGGATAATAAGTTGTAATTGAGTGATTTTACTAACAAGACATTTGAAATGGAAGTATCATTTGAGATGGCAATTTTACCTAGTCCCATTACCTCTCTTTTTCCATTATCGCCAAAGATGATGTTTTCATGAGGTCCTCCATTTTCTTCAAAGGAGGAGAACATACTCTTTTCTTCGGTCATATGATTGGTACATCCGCTATCAATGACCCAACTTGATCCACCGGAGGAGTATGCCTACAAAACAAAGTTATGCCTTTATTTTAGGTACCCAAATTTGTTTGGGTCCTTTAGCGTTAGTCACAAGCACTTTTGGCACCCACACATTTCTTTTTACAATTCTATCTCTTGTGCGAGGACCAACATAGAGAGCAACCACTTTACCACGGTGGTCTCTCTTTAGCATGTATGAGGCATAAAAGGAACATTGGGGGGCATGAGCCTTCGGTTGCCTTGTTTGAGTGGGATGATCAACTTGTTTGCCTCCTTTGATAAACTTGAGGCATTCCACTCTATTCAATAGCACACGATCATTTGGCTTGCTTGTGTATTGGTCAAAACCAAGACCCCTCTTTTGCTTATTGTCTTTGGCTTGAATGGTCTTGTAAAGTGCATCCTTTAACTTATAAGTTTTGATGCACCCATATTTGACCAAAGCATTTAGTCTCTCATTTTCCTTTTGTAATGCTTGCAAGGATTCAATATTAGTTGTACAAGCATTCATATCAAGGTTAGAACAACGAGAACATCCATTGCTAGTAGATGCATTATATAGTAAATTTGCTTCACTAGAGTTAGAAGAGCCTTTCTTAAGAATATCAATTTGTGTTTCAAGAGTTCTATAATTTTCATCTAAACAAGATAATTTCTCTTGAAGCACGAAATTGTTACTCTTAAGATCGGCAATTGAGGAATTGGCTAAATCACAATCTTTAGACAATTTCTCAACTTTTTCTTTCTCTTTAGCAAAGAGCTCCTCGAGGTCAAGGTTTCTCTCCTTTTCAAGGATGAGCAAGTCTTCTTGTCTCTCAAGGGTCTCTTCATGACTATCTATTGTATCTATTAGCTCCTTTATTTTAGCCATGACATTTTTATTCAAACCTTTGAACAAATTATCACAATCACTATCATACTCACTATCACTATCTAGGAGCTTGGATTGAGATTTTACCTTGCGGTTCTTGGCCATGAAGCATTTTGGGGAGTCTCCATCATCATCATCATCATCACTTATTAAGAGTGATTTTCTTGGTGTAAGCTCATGAATAGCAATGGTGGCGACTCCTTCATCATCGGAGCCCGAGTCGGAGTTGGAATCCCACTCTTCTCCAATATGTGCTTGACCCGAATATTTCTTCTTGTTCATCTTGTTCTTGTCTTTCTTGTATGACTTGACTTTATTGTCTTCTTTGTCCTTTCCCTTCTTCTTGTTTGGACAATCGGCTATAAAGTGACCAATTTCGCCACATTCATAGCATGCCCTTCTTGATGTTCTCTTCTTGGGCATGTCTCTCTTGTACTTTGAATAGCCTCCTTTTCTCATGAATTTCTTGAACCTTTTCACAAAGAACGCCATTTCTTCATCTTCGGAGCTTTCATCATCACTTGTGCTTGATTCTTGGACTTGCTTGCTTTTGCTTGCCTTGAGTGCAATTTCTTTATGCCTTGAGGTTGAGCTTTGTTTAGCATGAATCTTCACTTCATTAGCCTCTTCTTCCATGAGCTCATGAGCAAGAATCCTTCCAAGCACATCACTTGGTGTGAGCCTCTTGTAATCTCTTCTCTCACGGAGGAGCGTCACCAAAGTGGGATTTCTAGGAGCAAATACTCTAAGTAGTCTCTTCACCACTTTGTGATCATCAATGTCCTCGCTTCCAAGTCCTCTTAGCTTGTTCACAAGCACCATCATCCGATCATACATTGCTTGAGGAGTTTCATGATCCTCCATCACAAATCTTCCTAGCTTTCCCTCAAGCAATTCTATTTTGGATTCTCTCACACTTGTAGTCCCTTCATGAGCAACTTGAAGTGTGTCCCAAATTTGCTTGGCTTCCTCAAGTCCATCCACTTTGTTGAATTCCTCCGGACTCAAGGCACTAAGCAACACACTTATAGCTTGAGCATTGCGATGCATATTTTGTTCTTCACTTGAGGTGAGCTCTTGGTCTTCCTCCGGCAGCTCAAAACCTGTGCAAACAATCTTTCAAATACTTGGATGAAGAGAAATTAAGTGCATTTTCATTTTGTGCCTCCAAGCGGCATAATGTGTACCATCGAAGAATGGTGCACGTCCGGAAGGCACGGAAATGTAATTGCTAGAAAAATTCAAACGATCATAATTGAAAGGAATCTCACTTCCCTTTCCTTTACCATTACCATCATCACTTCTTGATGGATCATCTTTGAGACCCCTCGGACTTCCGGATGTCGACATAATGATTCCCTCCAAGCGGTAAAGCCTTGTAGGAGGTTAGGCTCTGATACCAATTGAAAGTGCCTAGAGAGGGGGGTGAATAGGCTTTTCTGAAATTTAAAACTAAAAACAGCGGATTAAACTGCCGGATATTCCGGTGAAGTCCGGATACTCCGGTATGGTCCAGAGTATCCGGTCTAGTCCGGAGTTTCCGGCCTGACAGTAAATTTCAGAATAAATTTGAACTAAAGGCTACAGCTAGATTCTAAGAAGTGCACTAGGTCAAGTAGATATTACTAAGCTAGAATAACAATTAAAACTCGCAAGATTGATATTATAGAAAATTAAATGACAAATTACCAAATGCACACGATCAAGTAAGTTTAACAAGTAAGAACACGAGAATATATCCCGGAGTTCGGCCACCTCACAAAGAAGTGCCTACGTCTCCGTTGAGGAGCTCACAAAGAGCCAGGTCTTCTTCAACCCTATCCTCTTCTAGCGACCACAAAGATCAAGCTAGAAATTCTTACTCAATATGAAGATGCTTACAAACTTCCCGAGGCACACCACAAGTTTTGGGTGCTCTTCGGGCGACTCCTTTCCTTCTAGAAACCCAAAGCTTCAAAGGAGATGATCGCAGTAAATGCTCGATGAAGAAATCAATGCTCAAGTGGCTTGAACCCTCTCCAAACACACACTCTCAAATTTGTGCAAATTTTGCTCTAGAGATGATTGGAGAGGCTTTGAATGCTCTTAAAGTGCTCAAGAGGTCTCAAGGAAACCAACCACAGCAAGCTCTAAATGCTATGGAGAGAGGGGGCATTTATAGCCCTCTCTCACAGACTAGCCGTTACTGTTTTTGTCAGAGCTTACCGGAGTCTCCGGTCCTAAATCCAAAAACGGCGTCAGAACGGTCACGAACGTGTCAGAACTAGCCGTTACAGTTCTGTTTCATTACCGGAGTCTCCGGTGAACACCGGAGTCTCCGGTCCTGACAGATTTTCCAAAACAGACTAAGTCCGGAGACTAGCCGGATCCTCTGGCATCTCCAGGTACCGGAGTATCCGGTGAACACCGGAGACTCCGGTCTTTACTTCTTTTTAACAAAAAGATTAAAAGCTAACCGAGAGCCTCTGCCGGAGTCTACCTTGGAGACTTCGACTGCACACTAAACATTTTACCGGAGTATCCGGTGTACACCGGAGACTCCGGTCTTTTTCTTGAAAAGATTAAACCGTAACCGAGACTCTCTGTCGGAGGCTAGCTCGGAGACTCCGGCGGAACGCTGAGTACCGGAGTATCCGGTGAACACCGGAGACTCCGGACTCAGAAGATTTTCAGAAAGAGTTTCGTGTCCGTGAGTGAATGTGTCTCTCAATTGGGTGATTCTAAAGGATCTCTTGAGCATTGAGACACTAATTAAGCAAATGAATTCATCCATCTAAGAAAAAATCTATCCTAGACTCAATTTCAAAAGTAAAAAGAATTTAAGCCCTATCTTATATCCTTCGTTGATTTTTCAATTGTTTCGACAGGCGTCAAACGTCATTTACCTTCACGACTAATGCTCATACCTGTTCAATACTCACAAAGCATGTTAGTTCTTTAATCGTTTTGTCATCAATAAGCCAAAACCCACTTAGGGGGCCTAGATGCACTTTCAGTTGGGCACTACTCCGTCTCGTGGCATTAAATGCTACGTATAGGGTCTTATGGGCTGCCGTAGCACCGCACAGCTGATGAAAAAAGGTCTGCAGAACGACTAGGTAAGTGGACAGTTTTACAGGTAGACTCATGGAGCGTAGGGACAGGACAGCGTGACAGACGATCTTACGACGCACTGCGATGGGACAGGCACTCAAAGCTCTCAGGGTAAGTTGGGCTCACCCAGTTCTCTAGGATAAGATCCAAGAGTAGAACATCTAGCCAGGTATGGGTCTGCTAATCAGGGCCCACTTGTAAGTTCTCTCTCTCCCTGGTATATAAAGAGTGGAGGACTCGGTTTGTAAAAGGAGGAGGATCAGTAATCGATTCACAAGCACTCATAACAAATACACAGATGTAGAGCTGTTATCCTTCGGAAGGCCTAAACCTGGATAACCTCGGTGTTCTTGAGTTTAACACACACCGACGAATGCACACCTTACACCCCAGAATCATTGTCATGGATTAAACATTGACAGTTGGCGCACTAGGTAAGGGCATGTTTCTGCGTTTCGGTAAGTGTTAGAGATCAGATTGGGCTATCCATGGCCGGATCTACAACAACTGCTAAGTCCTATCCTGAGGACCCCGGTCGCCGTAAGGTATTCGTCATAGGATATGACCTAGATGAGCCCGATGTGCTCTAAGAATAGGACACCAAACAAGAGTTTGAAGGCTCCGAGGCCCAATGATAGGTTTGCATGACAGTGCATGCAACCGGGGGGGGGGGGGCAGTGGAGGCTCCCGTGTTCAGGGTGCCGATGATGATCCGCATGCCACACACCTAGAGGGGAATCAGACCGGAGCCGGACACGGAGACGCTTCGACATAGCCCCAACCACCATTGCGTCTCTTAGAGGAGCTGCTGCAGAGGATGCGTTCTTTGGCGGCATTGTCACCAAGGTCGTCACGCCACACAAATGTCAAGGACTCCCCCCTCACGATATGCCGCCACTCTGCGCTCAGTAGCTCGATTATGAGGCCATGACGCCTGCACATAATCTGTTGATCGTGCGAATGCTTCTTAGAGCATCTCAAAGAGTCTCCCATTCCCACCCCCTATAGTCAAATTTAAGGAATTTCACCATAAAACATTGTTCTAACAATTCCCCAATACCACTTACAATATTTGCCATCCCCCAAAATCACCCATCTCGCTCTATACTTTTGGGGAGCAGCCCCTCGTTCTCAAAAATACCTGACCGGCCCCAGGCTCACCCCTCGTCCTCACGCGACTGCTAGCAGTGGCGAGCTTCCTCGGCGGCGGAGCCCTGCTGCAGTGCTAGGCTCGGGAAACGAAGACTCTAGCCTGGACTACGTGCTAGCTTGAGTAGAGGAGTGGCTGCTCTGGATGGCGTCGGAGAGGGCCTGGTGGCCGTGGGCTTTCTCGATGGCAGAGTCGAGTGCCCTGCCATGATTGGCATTGGCGTAGAGAGCCGCATGCTTGGTTCACTCAATGGCAGAGGAAACATGGACGCTGGGGAAGGTAAGAGCTCGCAACAGTTGTATGATGTGGATCTGGTCAGAGAAGAGGCAGAGGAGGAGGGAAGCTACTACTTGCCATGGTTCAGCCAAGAGAGAAAATTAGAGAGAGAAGAGCAGGGAGAGCCACATCAGGAGGATAAGGCCAATTGCTTGGGTTGCTTGACGGCAGGCCGACGATGTCGGCAGACAGTGGGAGGAGGCAGATACGAGGGGCTTCACGACGCTGGATGGCATCAAAATGAGTGTTTGCAAGCTCGGCTGCGTGGTGTGTGGCTTTTGCGTGTGGACAGAGAAAAGAGAGGGGGAGAGAGATGACAGGTGGGATCCACTCGTTGGTGACATATAAGAGGAAATATAGGGAATGATTATTGGGAGTCTATTAGAGAGGAAGAAGATGTAGGGAGTGAATTGGATATTGGGATCACCGGGAGTTTGGCATGGACGAATGGTGACTCTTTATAGGTCAAGATGAGAGGTAGGTGACGAGTCCCGGATTGCTATCGAAAAAAATAAAAAAATAAAAAAATCAATGTAATAGGGAGACATAATTAATTCTAAAAATAAGCTTTATTGGTAGGTTGCCTCATTAAAAATCTTTTTAGCAAAGAAAAAAAAGAGTACAATCTACCTCAAAAAATTGAAAATTATACGTTATCATCAACATCAAGATATAAATTTTCGAATGAAGCTTGAAGCTCAGTGTTTTCTGCAGTGTGTTGCATTCACGCTTTAGCTTGTTCCCAGTCTTTTACTATAGTGAGTATTTTCACCATCTCACTTGTGAGAGTTGTTCTTCTCTCTTCGATTATCTTTCCAATAAAACTGAAGACAGCCTCAGAAGAAACTATAGATACGAGAACTGTTAACAAATCTCATGCTAACAGTGAAAGCACTAGATAATTTATATTGTACTCATATCACTATTGTAGTATGTTGAAATTTTCTTGTTCATGGCTGATAATGTCGCTATCGATGAAGTTAGTTACCTCTCCTCCGGATGTTGGAATTTCAGCACTTGTAGTCGTAGATGATCGTGACAAAGAGTCTGAACTTCTTGATGAAGTACCTCCACTAAATATTTTTTTCCTCACGTTGTTGTCTTCTTACTTATTGTGGGTGCTAGTGGAGGTCGTTGCCCGTGCCGGCCCAAAATAGCCAGGCCATGCCATGCCCTGTGAGCTCGTGCCATGCTAGGTCTAGGCTATGCCTCTGATCGGCCCAGTAGACACGATCTATTTAGACATCATTATACGTGTTGCAGGTGCCTATGAGACTGTGCTGCATCCAGTCCGGCACGCAACAATGCTATGGGCAATAGGAGCGTGCGAAAGAAGGACAATCTCTGTGTGCGAGGCTGCGGTTCCTAAATTTTGAGAACCTTGTTTGCACTCGCTAGACCATCTCCAACCATATTCTCTTCATTTCGTTCCCTTCCCGATTTCCTTCCCCGTTCACATTCCCTTTATTTTCTCTCATCTCAAACAGCTTCCTTTCGAGGGGAATCGCGAAAAGAAAGGAGAGAGAATCCCGTCCTGAGGAGAATGACCCTGAAAATCTCGTCGTGAAGGGAATCGTGAAGGGAAAACATTGGAGCACTGAAGAGAATGAAAATCCTTTCACAACGGGATTTTCGCCTCCGAAGAGAAACCGTTAGATGTAGCCTACAGCAGCATCATACATCTCCTTTGCAGATCAAAGCAAAGCAGAGCAAAGCAAAACGAAAGCAGAGCAGAGCACACCGACGCACATCTGAAATGCCCGTGCACCAGCAACCATGCACGGCGCGTTTCTGTCTCTCGATCGGCACCCGAAACGCAGCAGCGGCACACCATTACCAGATCGGCTTTCCTAGTGCGCGCACGAACACCACGGTTCTGCAGTGGCGCATCGGATGATAGATATCCCTCCGGTCCCTGGCTATACCGGTTGATTCTGCCGGCTGCTTGCGATAACTGACTTTAGCCCTTCTCGCGCTCCTCTCCCTCTGTCTGCAAAAACTCTCTCTTATGATCAAACTCTTTTCTTCGATAGTGGAAGCCACATTGCCTCCTCCTTCCAAAGCCAAGCAAAGCAAAGGTACCGACTTTTGGTGTCGCATGGGCGAGTTGTGGCCTGTTGGCATGCAATGTGAGAAAGAGGAGAGGAAAGTTTATACTTACCACAATAGTGTTTGGTTTGTCTCTTTATTCCTTTTTTTGTTTTTCTGATCTTGCTCTTCTTGGGTAGGATTTTGGCACGCACGACATCTTGGGAACCAGAGAGGCAACTTGTCATATGGAAATCACATCTTGATAAGTCCTTAAACAGAAAAAGAAAAGAAAAAAGGAGACTGTTCTATCTGTTTGGTGATTTTTTTAAAAGAAAATAAGCGTAATTCTCTTTTTTATCTACGGAATCAACATCTATTCGCACAAAACACATTCAATCCTTGCATAAATACAATGTTCCACATAATTGGGTCATGCTTAAGAATTAATTAGCAACTCACATGTAGCAAAACTAACTGATTGGAGGTAAATAGCAACAATGAAAGCTCTGCTTGGAACAAAGAAAAACTTGAACAAGTTTCGAAAGAATAGATCGTATGGGAAAATTATCCTATGAAGCCATTTGTAACTAGAGGAATCCTAAGGTCCAACCGCACGGAAAAGTTTCACTGGCATTCTCTCTTCAAATTCATGTGCTCCCTTGCGTTCCATCTAACTCATGCAATTTTCGTATGTTTTATAATCCTTTTTTTTTGTTCTTGCCTTCCTACAAACAGCACATAGTGTGAAGTACTTAGATGGAGTCACATAGTGAAGTATGTGTCTTTCTTTCCTATTCTATGTTTTGTCATCCGAAGTGGCTAAAACCACATAGTGAAGTGCTTTGCCTAGAATCAGATGCTCTGCTCCACCAATCAATCTTCAAATCCTGGAAGCCAAAGATGTAGTGCAAGGTAGATGTCATAATCAAGAACAAACAAATAACAATTTGCAAAATAACATTTTAACCCTCTTCCTTTTCTTCGTCATGCTCTGCTCATTCCCTTCCTGACTCCTGATGCAATTTTTCTTCTAACTTTTGATTAGATAAAACCTTCTTTTACTTTTGCTCTGATCAGAAGGTTCGCAGCACTGTATTTGCTTTCACAATGGCATACAATTTCAGCTCGCATGATATTGCCATTGTACTTCGTACTGGACACAAAATCCAAGAACTTTCAAAGAACACGAATTGGCAGTACAAGAACTTTAAAGAAGACTTCAATTCATAGATACTACTATACTTTAGAAAACAAATCTGAAATTTGATCTAAGAAAAACAAATCAACCACACAATCAAGGAGCAAAACCAAAACTACGCTCCTCAAGACGACAGTGACACATTGACAGACTCAGACGGTGATCTCCACTCTCGGCTCGAAGGAGAAGGCGGCCAAGAACTCGTTGGCCTCGCCGTCGCCATTGATGTACTTGGGCAGCTCCTCCCATTGGTTGCTGCTCACGTCGCACATGAAGCACCCGTTGGCCTCACCGGAGCTCACGCAGACCATGACGCGGTCGCCGTGCCCGACGCAGTTGATGTCGGCCTTCGTGCCGCAGAACCCGTGCGACATGGCGGGCGGCATGGCGGCCACCTGCCGCCACGCGCCGTCGGCGAACTCCCACACCCGCAGGCTCGCCGTGTCGAGGTACTCCGAGAGCACGACGGCGTACGCAGCGCCGTCGCATGCCACGACGTCGATGGAGTACTCGAAGTACACGGGTAGGATCCGGGGTAGCTCCGCGAACGTGCGGCAACCCGTGTCGCAGGCGACGACGTTGCCCGAGTGGCTGAGGAAGTAGGCCACGACCTCGCCGCGCTCCGACGACGGGACGACCACTGAGGAGTACTGCTTCGACGCGCTGCGCTGCATGTTGGTGGCCACCACGTCGCCGGACTTGCTCAGGAAGTAGACCGTGTCGTCGCCGCCTCCGCCGCCCTGCGCTGACGCGTCCGGGGACGAGTCCTCGGACTTCCGGGCAAGCAGCACGGGGCCCTCCCACGAGTTCTTGGACGAGTCGAACACCGCCATAGACAGGTCCGGGAGTTCACCCGTGAAGAGGGCCACGCGGTAGGGAGCGCCGTACATGGCAATGGCATGCAGCTCTTCCCCGCCCTGCGGCGGCGGGGGGAGCTCGCGGGACGCGCCGGTGAGCGGGTTGGCGACTGTGAGGCCGCCCGTGGCCGGTGCGCGGTAGAGGACGAGGCCGCCGGACGCGGCCACGGGCATGGACCTCGGCGCGGCGCGGCAGTGGTTCCAGCTGCAGTCGGCGGCGTCGAAGGCGACGGCCGTGCTGGGCCGGTCGGACTCGGAGAGCATGAGGAACCACGGGTCCCGGGAGGGGACCCGAGAACAGGCGTCGAGGAAGGTGGGGGACGCGGCTGCAGCGCGCCACCGGCGGGAGACGGCGCGAAGGCGGAAGAAGCTGGCCGGCGGGAGGCGCGCGAGGATGCGCTCCAGCATGTCGTCGTGGAGGTCCCCCAGGCCGGAGGGCGGACACTTGCGCTTCCTGCCGTTGGCCGGTGGCGCCATCGGCATCTTCCTGGTGAGCTCCATTTGGCGACACAAGCTACAAGATCTCTGCAAAAGAATGACGGAAGAAATGAGGTTGGCAATTCGGTCTATAGCAAGGATTCAACAAACCTCGAAGTAAAATTCTGCGATCAAATCTATTTAGCTCCGAGAAACAGAGAAAGGAATCTGGTCAGTTCTTGAACGGAGACACAGACAGCAACAGCAAGCAGAGAGACTCTAAGTGGCCTGCCAGGTGCTATACCTCGAGGCCGGCCGCGCGCTGTTCTTGCCGCGCTTCTTCGTCTTCCAGCCGACGGAGAGGAGTGCGCGGCAGCTCGGTTTTATATCCGAGCGCCGGCGAAGGCGATGGGCAGGAGGGAACTTGGTGGGGAGGCGCTGCTCTTTTTGTCTGCGTTGACATGCGAAGAGAGGGAGCACCTCCAAGTGCCACTCCACTCCGCTCTCAGGCTCGGCGGTGGTGGAGAGTGGAGGTCTGGAGGACGGGTGGTGTGTGTGACGAGGTGGGTAAAGCTACATACACCGTCATATATATCGTCACGTCGAGTCGTCGACGATAATGCCGATGCCAAGCTGACAACGCCGTACGTACAAATACGCTGCACATGCATGACAACCCAGGGTGAAATTTTAGTTTTTAGCCCTTTTCGAAAATATAATTTAAAAATAGACCCTCCAAGAATCTTCGATGAAAATTGACACTTTTCACAGCACCACACCCTCTAGCATCATTTATTCCATTGCTCGACGCCATGAGGCTTGGCGCTATTGTATGCTACATAGGATGTGCTTTCGATAACCCTAGTTGATATGGTATAGTATGATGCTAAAGATCATATCGTCTTAGTTAAATATCACGGTGTCACCATCTTTGGCGTCATTGTCTGGTTCTAAGTAGTGAGTTTGTTGCTTTCCCTCTCATTTTCTCCATCGCGCCCTCCGCCACCTAATAGCCATCGGCTGTTGCCCCAGCCCACGTTGCTGCCCCTAGCCCGAGATTACTATACTGTGATTACTATTAATTGAATACTATTCACTTACACGATAATCCGCACAAGTGTAGTAAGCCTGGGCAGTCATGAAAGGATGCTTCGACTGTTTCACCTCGGTAGGCACTCTGCATTCACTCTTGGGAATGAGAAGAGCGGGAGGCATGGGGGCATCACACTCTTTCACAGTGGGGTAATTTTTGTTCTCCCTCCTCCGAGGGACACTCGAATGCAATGACATCTCAACGCTGCAAATGAAACTCAAATCATTGAATAATTAATTGGTAGGCATACATAAAACTATTGAAAAACTACAAATATCACTTCATTTTGCATTGAGTGAATATTTGATATGCATATATCCAACTAAATGAATAACTACATATTTCACTTCAACATGCTATATATCACTTCAAACGTGCCAATTCAAAGAGCTAATTAAAATAAAATGAGGTATGAATCCTACATTGCTAGGGACCTAACATTCTAATACATACTTTGCATAAATCAAAGTACTAGTTTCTGTTCTAGTTCATCCATTGCAAAGAGAAAATTTTAAAATAGTTACCAATCCAACAAACCCTAGATTGTAGGTCTTCCTACCAATCTCACCAAAAAAATATATTCTAAGTGACAAATTAAGGGAATGGAGGGGGAATACCTTGCTAATCCTCGTCTATAAAAAAAATGCTTCAATCCCTCCAGTTTTGATGTATTTGAAAGAGGAGAGGAGTGGGAGAAGAGAGGGGAGGCGCTGCCACTTGAGTCTACTATTCAATCAAGTGGGGATGTGAGAGAGAGACGGTAGGGGAAAGAAGTGGGCCCACTTAAAAAGACCCACATCACGACACCATAGGTTATAGCGTCGTGTGATTTACATATGGCACCAAAGAACATGGCGTCGTGCTAGGCCACATCAGCCAAAGGGTATTGTCGACGATTTGTGAACTATCGATTTTATAAATTTGAAGAATAAATGGGGATACCTTGAGCGGACGAATCAAAGGAACATTCAAAGGGGTTTTTAGATAGGTTCGGGTCTCCCTTATGATAATAATCCTACATCATATTTATCTTGTATTGATCAGAGCCTGTTAGAAGGGGGTGCGTGGCTAACCTAGATGTATTTATCCTAGTGGATGACTTTAATACTCAGCTTGTGTTGTCTTTTAAATTGTGTGACTTGTCCTCCGTAGGGCCCCCAGGCTCAATATATATAGGGGTGTCGTGCGTCCTCTAGAGTCCTCCTTCCTATTATTGAAGATATACTTCCCTAATTACAGGATACCCTGGGCGTCTACGGATAGTTTTCTTTCATCAAGAGATCTCCTTCCTAGAGATATAGATATACCTTGAGAATTGCGAGAAACCCTGAGATGCATGGATATGGTAATTATTCAATAGTCATCGTCAAGCCCCCCACCAGTATGTGAAATGAGGCTTTGACAGGTCAAGTACTTGGCTATCAAAGATAAACGTTTTGTTCGACCGTGCCATCGAGTAAGACTCAGATTCCCAATTAGGATAATGCGTCAAACCAAGTTTTCTAGCTTCTCAAATCATCTATTTAGGGTTTTGAATGCCTCTAAGTTCACAAGCAAGTCCTCGAGAAGGTGTTCCATCTGAGTAGGTTTTCTAATCAGTTCAGAACATACCATCCCTTACCCACGAGAGGAAAGGAGGGGAAGACTTGTCACTTTTCAAGTTCAAAAGTTGGACCGTCACAGCGGAGATTTTGCGTGGTGGTGAAGATATTCTCTGCCACGAGTACAGCAAAATGATCGTTCTGTATTTTCAACTGCTCCACGTGCTCTAGAAAACATAGCAGATAGATGGATGCTCTAGTTGATTACCTCGTTGTTTGTGCAAACTAGTCGAAAGGATGCAGCCTTGAAGATCGGGTGTCACTTGGGTGTCCAAGATCCATTATCTGGCCACGCCCAGAATTAATGCTTGGGAGGCGAAGCAATACCCATCTCCTAACCCATTAGCCTATAAAAAGCCCCCGGGTGACAGAGCTTGGCTGCACCAAACCTGAATTCTATCATGGAGCTTCCCCCTTCGCTAGAATACATACCCTCTTCTCTAGAATATTCTCCTTCTTCCCGCGAGTACGCTCCCCTCACTCCACCTTCGTCTCCCATCGAATCTGGTTCGATGGTGGATGTCATCGACATCTCCGACAAAGAGGATGAATAAAAGGAGGTGACCTGTGGTGTCCCTGTTAAAGAAAACGAGCCCTAGCATCCTTAGAGGCGTCCCAAGTCCAAGACAAGGTGGACTGTGACCTATTGGATGTGGAAATACTGGAAGAAGAGGAGGCATCTGACAACATCTCCGTTAAAGATATCAAGATGTTGGCCGCTTCATCCCTTTTGTCCTCGCAATGCTGGTGAAGCTGGTCAGAGGGAATAGCCAAGGGAGCAGCACTCACAAGTTCAGGGAGGAGCCAATGCCTCTCCCAAACTCATCTCGTCGGAGATGTTGATGGTTGGGCAGCGACACCGATGAGTTCAGTAGGGAGCTGGGGCATTGTTGATGACCTCATCCTCTCCGTCGGCACCGGTGGATAGAGAGAGTTAAGGAAGTCTCTCCTTCCTATTGCTGCATGGTGTCGATGAATGGAGAGAGTTAAGGAAGTCTTCTTGTAATCCTCTTTCCCCTTAGTATCGACTCCAAATGCATACTCTTTTGGGTTCAGCATGACTCGATTCTTGAGAAAGTTGTTGAACGTCTCTTGTAGGTTGGAGATGAGATCTTCCTTCTTTTTTGTTTTAATGACGATATATTTGACGTAGGCCTCAACGTTCCGGCTGGTTTGGTCATGGAGTGTTATATGTATTCCTTGTTGGTATGTGGCACCAACATTCTTTAGTCCAAATGTTATCTTGACATAGCAATAGACTCTAAATAGAGTGAGTGATAAAGGAGGTTTTCTCCTCATCTTCTAGATGCATGCTAATATAGTGATAACCAGAGTAGACATCGAGAAGTCTTAGATAGTCGCATCCAGAGATGGAGTCAACAATTTAGTCTATTCATGATAGAGGTAAAGCGTCATTAGGGCAGGCCTTGTTGAGATCGGTGAAGTTAACACACATCGCCACTTTTCATTTGATTTTTTGACCATGATGGGGTTGGCGAGCCATTCAGGATGATCCAATTCTCAAATAAATCCTGACTTGGTGACCCTTTCGATTTCCTCTTTGACGGATTCCTTCTGGTCGAGTGTGAACTGCCAAAGTTTCTACTTGACCGGCTTTGTGTCTGGTCGGATTGCTAGTTTGTGCTTAGTCACCTCCCTGGGATACCGGGCATGTCGGGCGGTTGCCATGCAAACACATCAACGTTTGCTCGGAGGAAGATGATGAACATGAGTTCTTATTTGGGATTTAGTTTGGAGCTGAACCGAATGGTCTTGGTGGGCTCCGTTGGGTCCAAAAGAACTGCTTTGACTTTGTCGTGGGACTTCACGACCGCCTTAGATCTTGAGTTTTTTGTCTCCTTGTCAAGTTGATGTTGTGTGGCCACGTCCAGACTCTGTTTTTTTTTGCAGTGTAGGCCTTCTTTTGGGCAGTCACAGACAATAATGACTCCCTCGGGTTATGAGGTTTTCACGTATTGGTAAGCATAATGTCTGATGGTTATGAACTTAGCCAAGGTTGGTTGTCGTAAGATGTTGTTGTACACCATTTTTCGAAGTTGACCACGTCAAATAGAATTTTCTCTGCCCGAAAGTAGTCATGCTTCCCAAAGGTGACGGGGAGCTCTATCTGGCGGATGGGGGTGGTCAAAGATTTGGGTACTATACTGTGGAAGTCTTGAGTAACCAGCTTGATGGCAGATCAGGAGATACGTATCCCTTCGAGTGCACCTACGAAGAGGATGTTCAGGGAACTTCCTCCATTGATTAGGACTCGGGTGACCTTGCAGTTGTTGATTGTCGGCTTGACCACTATTGGGAAGTAGCCTAGTCATACAAAGTTCTCAAGGCAATAGTCTTGGCCAGAGGAGATCTTGACGTTTGACCACTAGACGGCATAGCGACGTTTGGGATGGAAGCTAAGACTTCTTGAGCTAACGTCTTGTACTGCTTGTTGAACTCATAGTAGGTAGAACCATCAAACATGTAGTCAGCCATCCTCTCATTCGGCTGAAAAGATATCGGGTCCGTGTTGTCCCCGTTGTTGCTAGAGCTGGAGTTCTTACTTTGGGCCATGACCTGGGTCTTCTTTCGTTTGGCCACTTTCTCAACCTCCATTTTGATCATCTTCTTCCGAAGGAAGCACTCATGGAGGTTGTGGTTGTCACTATAGTGGAGGTCTCACCAAGGCTTACCGTCACATTCACCAAAGCCTGGTGTAAAGCTCTTGCCCCAAGAAGGATCGAAGCACTTGTCGGAGCGGATATCAGGTAGATCTATAAAAACTTTATTAGATTTAGCTTTCTTACCCTTACCTCCCTTGGTGTTCTTCTTGCATTTGCTCTTGACTTTGTCGTCGTTGAGCCCAAGTTGAGGACGCTTGATGCCCTGAGTCTTCTCCTTGACGAAGAGGAGCACGTATTCAGCCTTGGCGAACTGATCAGCGATCCTCATGAGGTATTTGATGTCTCAGGCTCTATTCTGGCAACATCTTCAATGCATCTCCGGCTCTTAACCCCTGAGTGAACGCTTGGATGACATCGTAATGCTAATCTTGGGGATGGTGTAATTGGTGTTGTTGAAGCAACGTACAAACGAGCACAAGGTTTTGTTCTCCATCTGATCACAATGGTAGATATCGTTTTTCATGCCGGGGCAGACATACGTACTCTGTAAGTTAGTTTGGAACATGTCGCAAAGCTATTCCCAAGAGTATATTATCCCTGGTGATAAATTGATCAACCATGTCATGACTGCCCCTTCAAGGATTGTGGGGATGTAGTTTGCCACTACAATCTCACCCCCACCAGCAGCTTGGATGTCCATGGTGTAGATCTGGAGGAATTCAACATGATTTATACATTCGTTATACTTCTTGATTGACTTGTGGTGGAACCTTGCCGCCAACTTATGTTTCGTAGATCCGGAGAAAAGTTCAAGCATCTGTTGATGATGTCCTGCATGGTTCCAACGGCCTCCGGTGTTCTTCCCATAGGGGTCAGAGATTGGCCTAAGCTTGAACAGCGTTGAGAAGTTCCCCGATTCAATCATCAAGGGGCATACGATGCCTCCTCGGGCGTCCTTGGGCATCTCCGCTCTTCGATAACATGGCGCAAGTCGTTGATCAGATTACCTTTGACGGCCCAGGTTTATGGCCGTTAGCTACCTAGTTGTTGTCCCGAGACGCCTTGTTCCAGGGATTATGCCTCTTCGATTCCGATAATTCTGGTGATGGGACATTGCGCGATTTCCCCATCATTAGAGCTGTTCTCAGTTAGGGCTTAATGGGAATCCTCGACTTGAATGAGAACTTCTTTCATCATGTCGATCATCGAGTTCATCCAGTCCTTACCGGCTGGGACGTCAGATCTGTAGTCGAAGGGCGCATAAGGGCCTCCAGTAGAAGGAGAAGCCTTTGAGCAACATCAGATCAAAAAAGTGTTGAGCCCCCTGCTGATGATCGCCAGATTGTGGACTCTACATTCTGTTAGGGTTCAGGATCTAGGGTGGAGTGTTTAGCTATTGTTGGTCATCAGCTGGACCCAGAGTGAGAGGGATCTGCGCGTTTGCAGGATCATCATCACAATTGCCTAGAGTCACCCTTGTCGATGGTGAAGACTTCTTGGGGGTAACTTCTACTAGAGGAAGTGTCCATATCCATCACAGATAGGTGTCTTGATAATCCATGTTATCGGAACTTGTAGGCGAAGATCCCGACTTATGGTGAATTAGGCATTCACGATTGTCTTGGTAACTGAGTGGTTCGAACTCGATGACGTAATCCTTGGTGAATCGATCCATAAAGTGACTTACCTCATCACTAGAATCGTCGTCAGAAAGATCTTTATCGAAATTCACCCGATCGATCGCCGGTTCATCGGTGGGAGGGATAAAGTTATTGTAGAACCTCTAATTTGAAAAATCGGTCCTCCGCCCTGAGTTGGGCGAAGCCGACAACATGTTCTGTGTAGAATTTTCAACGCTTTTCATCATGATCCCCACTGACAGCGCCAGTTATCAACGATTGGTGAACCACTAATTTTGCAGAGTAGATGGGGGATGCCAAAATGTCCAAATGGGCCTGTCAATTCGGCCCAGCACGGGCCTAGCTAGGCATGGCCCGGTTACGACACGGCCTGATAGGTCCACTTAGTTAAATGGGTTGTGTTGTGTTGGCCCGTGTGGCGCGCTCTTAGCCCACGACACGGCTCGTTAGCCACCATGCCGTGCCGGGTTGGCCCGGGCACGGTTACGACCCGGCGGCACGGTAGGGTTGTGGGGCACGGTGGAGGCATGGGTGCATACAGACACGGTGGAGGCACGGCCAGCCCGACAGCACTCCAAAAATAAAAAATAAAAAATAATAGCTATAAAATTCTAAAAGACAAAAAAATATAGAAAATAGATAAAAATGAGCTTTATTGATTGGTTGTCGCGTTAAAAAAAACCTTTCTACTAGAAGGAAAAGAGAGTACAACCTTTGCTCCAAAAATTATATGGTTTTTAGAAACCTCAAAGTTTTACCTGCAATATTTAATATGCTTCCTCAAGTGTCACTACTACAGAAAATATCATCAGTGCTGGCTCAAAAACGCCATCAATGGTGTTTTTTGAACTAGCAGTAATAGTCATGAACTATTAGCACCAATTTGTGAATCAACACTGATAAAGAGTATCAATAGCGGTCCACAACAAAGAACAGGCATTGATACTCAGACTATCAGTGCCGACTTTATTCATGAGCCGGCAGTGTTGCCATTTTCCAAAAAAAAAAAAACTACCAAAAATGTACCGACTCAACGCGTGCCACCTTCATTCCAATCATTTCATAGCAGTGAATATTACAAACACAAATCGTATACATAGTACAAACATTTGCACAGAACAAATCCGGTTATCACAAACACAAATTGGATGCACAGAACAAATCCGATTATTAAAAATACAAATGCACAGACAAACATTTGTACAAATTAAACATTCTCCAGATAGTTCTGTAGCAATAATACAACGGGGAATTCTTTGCAACACTCAGGATCATATGTGCGGCACCACAAGAAGCCGCATCCTTGACCAGAGTTTTCTGAATAGTTGATCCTCCACATACTTTGAGCTCCAAATTAATCTGATGAGGGTAAATGGAACATCAAATTGATGAGAATTTTGAGGCAGCCTTCAAAGCCAGATTCAGACAAAAGGTCACAGCTTTGAAGGACCACCATCGAATGAAAACAAATATGACTTGCGGTAAGTGTAGAGTGAAAAAAGGAGAGATATTTTTTTGGGTTGCGGCAAGCTTTGGGACGGACTTGCTTGAGGTTGTAGAAGCCGTCGTACACAGCGAGCACTGACGTGAGTGAATCTGTGGCCCTACTCCGCTCATCCAATCCCATCAATAAACCTGAATAAGGAGAGAGAGAAAGGGGATTAATTTCACAATACAATCGAATAGGGAACAAAAACAAATCCAACTCTAGCGGCGATGTGTAGCGTGGTGAAATCCTCCCATGTGAGGTCAAAGAAGGGCATAACCCTGTGCCATGCGGTGGGGTCCAATGCCTGGTGCGCTACAGCACGAGCTAGGTTGGTCGCGAACATGCGCAGCTGCCATGCATACTCCTCGGGGCCGGAGTACCGCTGCCTGTACCACCGAACGAACACCATGAACTGCGCCTTCGGGAGCAGCCCTGGCTTGGCACGGGAGCCGTTGGTCACCTGTCATGTGGATCTGGGTGGAGAGAGAGAGAGAGAGAGAGAGAGAGAGAGAGAGAGAGAGAGAGAGAGAGAGAGAGAGAGAGAGAAGTGGTCGAGAGAGCTGTGGATCACATGGATAAGGCTGATGAGAGTGGATGAGGTGGTCGAGAGAGAGACGAGTGGATGAGAGTTGCGGGCACTAAAAATATTAGTGGACGAAGATGAGCCAGCGAGTGGACGTGAAACCGATTGAACCAAAATTTTGGGTCCGCTCCAACCATCACTACCAGCTCGAATTATAGACCGACACTGATAGTATAAGTGCTAGTTTATGTCAAGAATCGGTACTAATACTGAGTATCAGTATCGGTTCAACTTAGCTGAATCAATAATCAATCGTGGGATGTTATGAACCGACACTAATACTTCATCAGTGCAGGTTCTGGTCTAGACGGCACTGATGATTCGGTGCGGATGACCAGTTATGTTGTAGTGTGTCCTATTCCATTTCTAGACGTGACACCTAATTCATTTCTGCGTATATTACACTTAGCAAATCTTACCTATTCCCCGTTAATATCTCTAAATACCTTTCCAAAATCTTGCCACACTCATGACCATGCATGTGAGTTCTCGATGTCTTGATCCATGAATGGAAATATGGAATTATTTTGGTGAATGGGCAAGCGGCTTTGGCTAGCGAGTGGTTTTATTGTTCACTAGGAGAGAATTTGGGATGGTGGCTCCGTACATGACTCATGGCTATTTATAGGCAAAGGTGGGAGATTGAGAGGTGGGTGGGGGGTTCTGGTATTTTTTTTAAAATAAAAATCATGAAAAATAATTAAAAAAAAACTAGAAATAATAGGTACACATAATTAATTCTAAAAATGAGCTTTATTCATAGGTTGCCTCATTAAAAACATTTCTAGCAAAGGAAAAATGAGTACAACCTAGCTCAGAAAATTGAAAATTACACATTCTCATCAACATCTAGATACAAATTTTTTAGTTAATCTTCAAGCTCGTTGTTCTCTGCAGCGTGTTGCATTTGTTCTTCAGCTTGTTCCCAGTCTTTCACTATGGTGAGCATTTCCACCATCTCACTTGATAGACTTGTTCTTCTCTCTTTGATTATCCTTCTAGTAAGACTGAAGTTAGCCTCAGAAGAAACTGTAGATACAGGAATCATTAACCAATCTCATGCTAACTGTGAAAGCACTGGATAATTCATCTTGTGCTCATGCCACCATTGCAGTATGTTGAAATTTTCTTGTTCACGGCTGATAACGTCGGTGTCGATGAAGGTAGTAACCTCCCTATCGGATGTTGGAATTTTGGCCCTTGTAGACGATCATGACGAAGAGTCTGAACTTCTTGATGAAGAACCTCCATCATGTTGTCATCTTCTTACTTGTTGTGGGTATTAGTGGAGTTCATTGCAGGCGAACTCTGCCATACCTTGTTTCATATTTATTATAAACTTCAAATAACTTAGATTGAATATTAGTATAATAATTAGAATAATCGTGGCCAAGAGCATCTCCTAGAATTGAGAGAACTCTACATAAAGTTGCAATGTTAGCTCTAGGATCTAAAATAAAGGCAAAGGCGTACAATAAAGGAATTTATTTCCCATACTTTAAGAATTTATATTTCATAGGAACTACACAATTTCTTAGAACATTCTCATTTTCATAGATGTTACATGAGTAGCAATTTCAACAATATTATACACTACTAAACAAGATGTTGGATAATAAACTCCTGATAACCTCACGGTTGAATCATAAAAAAATTCAAAAAACTCCAGTATCCTTTCGGCAACATACCAATACGCTTTCGTGAGTAAAGTGTGACCCTATACTGATGATAGTGTCTATGAATAAACACACCAAATATGCTCTTATATTGTACAATATTTTTTTAGCATAAAAAAGTAGAGGTTCATCTTACCGGTATGCCCACAATAAACTTACATAGACGCACATCCATCGCAACACAATATTGCTTATATGATGTAATTCATTGGTTAGAGGAGTTCACAGTACGAAAATCATCTAGGTATTACGACAACCTCTTCAAACTGGATTTTACTATAAGATTGATAATATGATAAGTACAATGTTGATTTAACAAGAAACATTCAGGCATATATACTAAATAACGGAGTAAGAATATCCATTACTCTAGAGTTTGCACCGGTATTATCAAAAGTGATAGAAAATTTATTTTTAAGACCAAAGTCTTCAACTACTTGAGATATTTTTTAGCAATATTTTCACCAGTATGGGCATTGTCAATCAATCAAAAACTAATTATTCTCTTTTCTAGTTCACAATCATTATTAACAAAATGATCAACCACACTAAGATAATCCTCTCTAGCTCTATCTGTTCATATGTCCAAGGTCAAAGCAACTGAAAATGTACATGTTTGTAATATTTCTTTAAGCTTGTTAAACACGTATTATTGTATTTTACTATATCCCAACTAGTTGTCTGTCGAGAAACATGCGTGACCCAAAGATTATGAGCTTGCTTAATCTAATCTTCAAATGCAGCAGACTCATCGATGTTGACTGGTAGATCCGCTCTTGCAATGAAGTGGTATAGCTCTTTCTGAGCATTGGTGGAGTCATACTCCTAATGACTAATAGAGTCATTGGGGTTGTACTGTAGCATCGCTTGTTTCATGGCTGCTCCACTATTTCACTTGCAAGTTGTGGTGTGCCTCTTCAAGTGTCTTGTTCCACCTAAGGCTTTGCAGATAATTCATTTTTGCAAATATAACACTTAGTATACCTGACATTTACCCCATCTTCCTCTCTGTAAACCTTTTCGAAGTCTTACCAAACTTCGAAAGTAGTGTCTTTTGATCTTTTAGAGTGGGTGCTTGCTGATGTGTGTGCACTTGTAGAGCCTGATGATGGAGGTGCTGCTGGAGGGTCACCATCGAGAACATCACCTGCAACACTGCTATCAAAGGAAGTAGTCCCCTTTGAGTCCTTGAAGAAAAAAAAATCATGATCGATGGAAACATTATCATGATCATGACCACCGGCGTCCATGGTTAATGTTGAATGGCACTAAAAAAATTCAAATATTTAGAGTTAGAAATAGTCAAATAACAAACAAAGAATGGAGAAAACAAGAAAGAACAACAATTCAAAAATCACCAAGATTTCTTCAAGACAACAGGATGAGGGTATTGAAATTTCTAGGATTTTTTTGCAACAATACAAATTAATTTTGCCAAATTGCAAATCCTTAGAAACTTTGAGACAAGAATGAGAGGAAAAAACAAGAGATCAAATGTTGTTGCTGGTGTGGAATGGAAGGGCATGGTGGTTCTCTATTTATAGATGAAAATGGTGATTTTTGCAAGTTTTGAATTTTTTGAGCCCAAACGATCACAAAACAGCTACAACATTCAAAATAAATGGGTTAAACGGGCCAAGTGATGCTCATTCAACCAGTTAACCCGGTCATACCTCCATGTGCCTAGCCGGCCCACCTGTGCCGACCATGCCCCGCCGGGTCAACCCCACACGCAACAACTCTTGGCTAACCATGCCGAGCCAGGCCACTATCATGCCATGACTGACGGGCCGACCATGCCTGGATGGGCCCAGGCATGCCGGGCCATGCCCGTGCTGGCTTGAATTAGCTGGGTCGCGTCGTGCAGTCATGTCGTGCCACACGCTCGGTCCAGGCATAACCCGTGGCATTGTGTCGTGCTAGCTAGCCTCGGGCTGGCCTAGTAGGCATGGCCCAGTTGGACAGCTTTAGGGGATGCCTTTAACGGACGATTCAAAAGAGCACATAAAGGGGTATTTAGACAGGTTCAAGCCTCTGTTAGGATAATAATCTTACATCATATTTATCTCGGATTGATCAGAACCTATTACAAGGGGGTACGTGACTAGCCTAGATGAATCTATCTTAGTTGGCGACTTCCTTGCTCGTCTTGTGTTGTCTTCTAGCTTGTGCTAACTTGTCCTTCGCGGGGGCTCTAGGCTCCATATATATAGGGGCGTTGTACGTTCCCAGGAGTCTTTTTTTTGTTCTTGGAGATAAATTCTTTATTTCAGAGATATCTTAGGTGCTTACGAATAGTTTCTTTTTATCTAAAGATTCCTTTAGTGGAGATAAAGATATGATTGAGAATTACGGAAAATCCTGAGATGCCCGGATATGGTAATTATTCAATAGTCATCATTAGGTACCCAACGTATAACATACATAGCAGAGCATGACGCCTGTCTGGTGGCATCGTAAAATATACCTACGACATCAGAGGTTATGACGCCGTAAAAAGATCTATTTTTGAATATCTTTCCTTAGATGATCCATTTGTAAAATAAAATTTTGAAAATGACTAAAAGTAAAAATTCCACCAGCGGATAGTGAGTGATTGTACATTTGTACTCACGTTCGTTGCATGTAGGAGTACCACTGGTGGAAGTATATCCGGACTGAAAAAACTAGTCAACAATGACCACGATTCTATGACACAATCTATATGTTAGTACGTAGCCAATGCTCCGTCCATAGTCAACAATGACCACGATTCTATGACACAATCTATTTGTTAGTACGTAGCCAATGCTCAGTTCACAACATCCCCTTGTCAGTACAGATCCGTGTCCCTGTTCCACATACTTATTAAGTAGCAGTGTTATCTGAGTGGATCGTGCTTACCGGATTAGTTTGCGTCACAACATTATAGTCTCAGCTCACACACAACATTACTTGAGAGGTAGGTAGGCTGGACCGACACGACATGACTAATCGAGTCATACCTGAGCCGTTCCCTTGGTATGGCGGGCCGACACGACACGATTGGATCTAGACAGGCTGGCATGAGTATGACTTGGCACAGGAACAACTTGCCTAGCCTTGCTTCACCACACCGTCGTGTTACCCCACTCTCGCGCTGTCGTCTTGCCCTGTTGCCATGCTGCCCCACCGCTGGCCTCCCTGTCTCACCACCTGATCGCCCCACCCCTATGCCACTGACCTATCTCCTCGCCTCTGTCCCGCCGCTGTGTCGCCCTTTCCTCCCTATCATCGCATCGTGCCCACTAGACTAACCGTGTTGCAATAGTATTTAGACTGACTCGATATGACATAATAGCTGACAGGTCATGCCATGAACCACGCTTCAATACATAGACCGACACGGCTGTTAGTTTTACCGGGCCTGTCAGACAATGTTGTAGCCGGATTTTACCTAGCCGAGCCAGCCGCCGCCACGTACCAAACAATGGCACCAGCGGGAGCGTTTGGCTCGTAGCAGACGTAGATGCCACGACGAGCACGAGGCACCCCTCTGCCGCTCTGCGCACCGCCGTTCCATCTTCCACGTGTCTGAGGCGCCACTCTGCACCCTAATCTGAGTAGGAGGTACTGCTGCTAGTCCGCTTTAGCTCTGGGCGCAGTGCACTTTGAATAAACTAAACGCGCTTTTGGATTAACAAATGGGTGCTTAGTAGAGTAATTAAATCTCGATTAGGTTTTGTAGACTAAATGGCTAATAAAATTAATGCTTGCAGGGCCTGGCCGGGCCGGGGCGACGGTGCGTCAGATAATTACTAAACTAACGCTACTTTCTTGTGTCACGAGCGTGCACGAGCTAGCGACCTGCGCTTTTCCCTTGCGCATCTCATAGCTGCCATGCATGGTAGAGTAGTATAGTAAACACTGGCCCCACCGTTCCAGATAAATTTTCATGCATGTTCGAGTCTTAACTCCCTGTCAATGTAGTATGAGACAACCGATAAGATAGAGAGAGGGAGAAGATCGACGAGGCATGGACAGAGCCCATGTGGCTGCGCATGTGCATGTTGCTCCCGTGGAGAGATAATGTATAGACAGAGGTGGTCTCAAGCTGAAAGTAAAAACTAGAATTTATAAATATTTTAGGTTTGGGACACTATCACTGTTGATTTCTATTAAAAATTGGTACTGAACACCAGTTTTTATCTTAATAGATGGGTGAATGCTTGATTTTGCTTTGAAACTTAGTGATATCTTATCAGCACCGATTTTGACTGAACCTGATGAAACGATATTTATAAATAGTTCTGCAGTAGTGTATTCTACCACAGTCACAAACATCTTGGAAACAAAGATAAAAGGAAGCATGCATATATACATAGAAATATTGAAATATTAATGTTAGGATATGATAATTAATAAATATGGGTGCTACCTAATAAATGGTAGAATCTAAAAATGGAATACTCATTAAACCAAGGGTTATACACCCGTACATTATATCTGCAATTGCCATGAGATAAAACAAGCCAGAATTATATTTCCAAGAATCTATTGTGTACTATAAGGAAAAATATCTCTTAGATATTTGAAGCCAAAACTCCAGGCGAGATATGACTATACTGCCAAGGCTATATAATGAGGGGGTAGAAGCACGTTTAAGGGATCCAATCCCTCATTCCTTGATGCAAATCATTCTCTACGAGAGCTTGACAAGGCAACCTGTGCAAATCCTACACACAGAAGAACTCATCGAGTAGCCTAAGAATATATCTAGACATACTCCCATTGTACAATAAGATTCTTAAGATAATACAAAGTAAAAGCAACAATAAGACGTAAAACTATTATCTTAAAAGAATCTAAACCTATCTAAATTTTGTGTTCATTGATCTCCCTGATCAAATAGTTGGAGCCCAATATCCCTAATTTTTTAAATATTTGCTTAGATCGATTTAGCAAACTTCAACAATTACCCAGAAGCATACTAAGTACTACATCCCTTTTTTTTTAATACTTATCACTTTTCACTCTGGTGTTTGTTTCTAAATACTCACGTTTCCCAAGACTTAGTTTTCAGTTTTGCATTATTAAATATCCCATCCCTCCCACCCATGGTGAATTCTAGAATATTTGGGTTAGTTACTAAAGGTATTTTAGTCATTTTCTCTAAAAATCTGATACTACCTTGGCAAGTATTCCAAAACCGAAGGAGTAGTTTATTAACATCAACAACCTTCCTTTGTAATCGAAATATTGAAGCAGTACATGCAAAGAAAAAAAACAAGACAAAAAACGTGGAGGTACTCTGACTAATTAGCTGTGGTTGTGGGGTGACAGCGGGTGAAATGGTAAATTACTCTAGCTGCATGAGAGGGTTTGACCTCTGCAGGAATCTGCACGAATTCCAAGGTCGCGTCTCAAGGCGTACTATAAAAAACAATCAGAGCGGCCAGCACTGTGAAAAAGCTTGGAGAGGAACACAACATGCATGAGAGCAAGTGCAAGGTCGCACATGCATGCAGCATGCATGGACCCCTCTCTCTCTCTCTCTCTCTCTCTCTCTCTCTCTCTCTCTCGTCAACTTTTGCTTTTGTCCGATCGAAGCCAGCCAAGCTCGTCCCTGTTTCTATCCGTATACATGCTGCAGCATATACGTATGTACGTGAACTTAATTATCAAAGCGGTAGATCCGCAAACAGTAGGAGTTAAAGAGAAATTTACACTACGGTGTGTAATTCGAAAAGAAAATCGCAGTACAGTGGCATGCATAGCAACAGTGTGAAAGAGAGAGAAAACAACAGGAGTAGGAGGTAGAAGAAAACTACTGAGCAGGAGGGCGAAAAAATAGTAAAAAGGAGAGAGGGAAAACTACTGGCCAAAGACACGAGCATGCACCGTTCCCTCTCTCTCTCTGTGATGCGCACGCACTGAATGTCAAAGGCAAGAGAGGAGAGAGGAGAGGAGAGAGAAAAATACTCTACATGGCTGACCTTTGTAAAGCAAAAGTGAGAAGCGAGCGATAGGCTAGCCGGCCGGCCGGACACCGGAAAGCAACAAGCGGCAAGCAGACACACGCCAACACGCACTGCTGCGCCATGTCCCTTTCTTTCTTTCCTGATCCATTCTCTCTCTCTCTCTCTCTATCTCTTGCATCGCATCGCAGATTACGGTAGCATTGCAATGTTTACATATATAGTACTACTAGGATTTGGATCGGATGTCCATAATCGACGGGGGAAACACACTCTCTCTCTTTCTCTCTCTCCCGCGCTGGGTCGGGAGGTTGTCACGTCGATGCTTTTGCTTTACGCAAGTCAAATGGGGCCCACGCGCTGGCACTGTGTCTGCGTGAGAACAACAGAATACGAGGTGGGTCCCTGTCCAGTTTTTACTGGACGAGTATCTGGCTTTTCTTTTCCCGGGTCAATAGGTTACTGCTCGTTAAGAAAAAACAGTCCTGACGGACACCGTGGCACGGCAGGCGTGACAAGATTTGAACAGTACCTAAAATTGTTGATGTGGCTGCCTAAAGAAAACCAGAATCAAGCCAAAATGTTCGTTCATTTGTTAGTAAAACATGCGAGGTAAAAGTAGCCGTGCGCATGGTTGACATGGTAAAAGCTAGCTACCGTTCGAGATCCAACATGCATGGTGAAACAAAAGCGAAGGAGGAGGAGGTGTGCACCAGCTAAATAATGTGAGTGAAAACGACTACGAATCGATCGGAACAAGATTTCACTGTATTTAATTTTTTTAAAATAGATTTGAATACGGATTGTTTGAAAACGAATATGATCATAAATAATATCAAAAACGAATACAAAATGAATACGGTCAGCGAATATTTACCGAAATATGAAAACCACTTAAATTATATGTAAGACCAAAACAAAAACAAATAATATATTCATATTACGAAATTATTACGTAATAGCTAAGATAATATAGTTCATATACTTTTCTCACTTAGATAATAAAAAGCATAACTTAATTTATCATAACATTATAAGCTCACATGATATGTTTGGTACAAGTTCATATAGTATGGCTAGTAAAATACTAAAGATAATATGTACATAAATGGAAGGAAGTAACTTCCGCAAATAGAAGGGAGGGCCTTCCTTGAGATGAGCCTGTTGCCATAGGGGAAGATGGCGAGGGCGCCCAGCCCCGTGCTGCACCTGGTGGTGAGCTTGGACAGCACTACTATCGGGTTGAGAGAGAAGCACCCATTTTTAAAAAGTAAATATGTCGTTCTTGCAACAGACAACACGTTTAAAAATAAAAATAATACTTCATTCTCTTGCTCTTAAAATTTAATACACTATCAAAATTATCATGAAAATTTATGAAAACTTTTGGTGATGTAGATGATACTATGATCTAGCTCTAAAAAAATTTCAAACAAAATTATGATATGTACAATGACAAAGAAGACAAATTTCATTGTAAACAGTGTGACAGACTGTGTGTACATATCATATTTGGAGTTGAAATTTTTAAGACCTAGATTATAGGATCCTTTACACCATATATTTTTATTCAGAATTTTTTTATGATTATTTCAATAATATTTTGAATTTTAAGAGCATTGGAATGTTGTATCAGTGCTTGGGCTTCGAATAATATATGAACTTAGGTACTCCCGATATCTGATGCTGATATCGATTTCATCAGAAACTACTTCGCCGATTCCGAGTCAAAAATATCCTATGCTGATTCTGAAAAAAACTATCTATTTTCGATTCCAACTGGGATCGGTTGGAAATTATCGAAGCCCTGTTCACCCTATGTGCGCCCAATAGAAAGGATGCATGCATGCATGGGGAAACCCGCCAATTCCGATGTTTTTTGCACCGTGAAGCCAATAATCATGGCAAATAAAATTTTCTATTCGATTCCGAACATATTAATACATACTTATACTTGCTAAAGTTTGGATCTGGATATATGCGCCATACTGATTCATGACACTGCATCCGCTGATTTGACTTCCGCAGCGAGTAGGATGAAAACAGGAACAATCGAGAAAATCCTCTGACCGTTTTCATTTTTATATTTTCTCTTGAAAATAGGAAATCCAAAAAAGGGTACAATCTTGGAAATGCTGGGATATCGAAAATGAACCAATATAAAGAGAAACACAACAGTATCGGTCAGGAACCGATAATTCAATCCGGGAATATTAAGTATGTGGTGAATCAAATAACTATAAAATAAATAGAACAATCATAAATATACTGCTAGATTTACAAGTCTTGTTTTGGCTATTCATGTTTACTTTTGAGGCTCGTTCATGTGGTACTTATAACTATAAAATAAATAGAATAATCACAAATATACTGCAAGATCTATGATAGCTAGCCAAAAAAAAAACGATGTAATATGCTACAAGAAAGATATCAATACCTTTGGATATCACTAGGAGAGAACTTCCATTGTTGTAGCTGGGAAGTTTCTACCTTGTGAAGGAAATATGGATACAGCCATACAACTCATACACTTGATCCGTGAAGCCGGTTCCTGCATCCATAATGATTGCCCAAAGATAAATAGTGAGATAGACAAATAACAAATTACAAGAGGCTACATAAGAATGATAAAAAGGATAAAAAGGAAACAAGCAGATCTGCAGCATAAATAGACAAATTGATAAACAACGTAAATAGTGTGGATTTATTTTTGTTTGCTGACTGGTACAGCAAACCCATTGAAATCACATAGAAGCACGCATTCTCTGCATGCAGAGCATTTCCACATTATTATTTCTTAGTGTAATTTAAATATTTTTTCAGTTGCAAATTAACTGCCATTCAGCCACATAAAAGGCAGCAAGAAATTCTAAGAAGTTGCCTACCAACTATGAACTATCCATTCCCAGTTACTCTGTGTAGGGTACAAAAGTTTGTCATCTCGGTTTAGTTTATGCTAATGTCGTGAAAAACACGCAATCTAAAAAACTCCTTTATACAAAGGACTCCCTCCTGGTCCTTCAAATGTGACTACATGGCATGATTAATAAGCATGACATAATGCAGCTTCATCAATCATCATAACTAATAATCATTGCCAATAGTTGCAATCTCCCCATTACAGTTCAGTACATAACATAAATTAATCCATAAGAAAGAAATGACACTTCGTACGATGGAAAATAAAATGTCATGTAGTTCCTAAACTACATTCAGAAACATTAACTGAACTACACAACGGATCTATAGAGGACTTAGGACTACATTCAGAAACATCAACACAGAGGCCTATGCATTCTGAATCTTGAACTACACAATGGATGATTTTCAACTAATCGATTGAAGAAAATCCAATGCTCTGGCTGCAGCATTGTATGAAACAAAGTAACAAACAAAAATATCATCAGCCTTAAGCATTACTTCTTTACACCAACTGAAAGTAATAAACACATTACATGTGTTGGCGTTGGCAGCTGCACGTGACGGTGGGGGCGCCGCCACAAGAGGCAGTACGGCTAGGGTTAGAGGTAGGAGGCTGATGGGAATGTGGAGTGCTCGATTAGGAACGGAGACGTCAGATGTGAAGGCCAGTCTGCCAGTGGGTTGGGCTTTGCGGCTTTAGTGTGCTATAGGCTCAAATCAAAATACGGAAATCTCACGAGAATTTTTCAAATAAAATAGGATTTCGAAAATACAGTAGGAAAAATAGCTAAACCGTTTTTTGCATAAGATTTTCTGTTTTCATCCCGTTTCTGTTCAAATTCTGAAAATACAAAAAATGGTCAAGAGAAAAATTAGAAAACAGGATGGAATTGCTCCCTTCCATTTTTACCCCTAGCATTAGCATGGCACTATGGGCAGAGATCTCGAGGTAGGTAGTCAGAGCAGCAGAGACAGGCACAGTTCTATCCAGCGTAATGTCAGGCCTGCCAGGTGGGCCCACCCTTGCCTCGCTGCTACCCTGCAGGCTGCGACCTGCGATTGCATACGTACGACGGTACGAGTAGCAAACAAGATGCAGACTGCAGACCAGCCACCAGCCTGTGTCTGTGTCTGTGTCTGAAACTCTGCGGCATCTTCTCTCCGTGGAACTCCACCCAAAACAAGTATATACTGTATTATACTACCTCTATTTTTCAATACTTATCTTTTTTACCAAACACAGTACTAAGGTAGTATCAACTTTAAATGAGAAATAACAAAAATATCTTTAGAAACTAACTAAAATATTCTAGAACCTGTCATAAATAAATAGTAGGAGATACTATTTTATAAGGATAAAATTGAAAACAATATCTCGAAAAACGTGAAGCAACAAGTATTTAAAAATAAACAAAGTGGTCAAAAGTGATAAGTATTGAAAAACAAAGAGAGTAAAAAATTAAGACTCCAAAGGTATCACAGAGAGTCTAAGGTCATGTTTGTTTTTTATTGTAAAAGCTATATTGTGATCATAATCTACAAGCTTAAACAAATAGCTAGATTATAAAAGTTGAATTGTGATCACAACCTGTAAGCTAAAACAAACAGTTAGATTGTTACAATCTAACTCTCAGATTATAACAATATAGCAATCCGGCTTCTATCAACTTTGATGATTCACAATCTAGTTTTTTACAATTTAATTTTTACAATCCAATTTTTTATAATCTATAATCTACAAGTTATTTTTCACAATTTTCAGCTGAAACAAACAAACCTTGAGAATGGACAGGTAAAATTTTCAACGCTTGCATCATACTACGACTTGGATTACTTTGAACTAGCAGGACTAGGATTAGTACAGTACTACGTAGTGTACCTAGCAGATATTCATACCACGGTAGAGTATCATATAGCAGTCCCATGCGTTTTCTTCGGAAAATCCATGTAAATGGCATTCCAAGGACAGCAAATTCATATAGAGTGCCACTTGGAATTAAAGCTTGATCAAACACTGCAGTTTCTAAGCTCTTTAGACAGGGGAAATTAGTAAATTAAGTTTGCAGACCTTACACATCCAAATAATTGCAATTCTTGGGGATCGACCTAAGTGGCACGTCTGTGCTGAGCGTATAATTTTGGAATCCCCTTTCGACATGTTTTACTATAAAAATGGTACTGTATTAATTCCAGTATTTGAACTTGACGACCCTTGGAAATTCTACCCCGGCCTCAGTAACCATCTAGTCCTGACCCCTGAGCGGTGGCTCAGTTTGAATCGTCAACCGGCCAAGCTAGCAATCAGAGGAAGGAAGAACGGACAGATGCGTCCCGCCAAAGCTTCCTGGGAACCGAGAAAGATGCAGGCAGCGCCTGGCATCTCCTCCTCCGCAGCAAAACTCACATCAAGTCCAACGAGCTGGATGACCGCGAGAAAGGAAAAGGAGAGAGTAACCGGCCGGCAGGCGCACGCAGCTGTGCACTGCAAAGTCTGCAGCGCACACATGCACTGCACGCACGTAGGACAATCACTGCCCCAAGGCCGGAGCTGCATGCTGCCAGTACTAGGGCGTACTAAATGTCTACAGTGCTAGTGCTACAGTCTACAGCCGTGGACTTGCTCTCCGTTTCGGCTTTCAGCTTTCACGGCCGGTTTTGACCGATGAACGCACATTTGGCCCTGTTGGTTTCAGCTATAGATCGAAAAAAATAGCTATTGGTTTAGATAAAAAAAAAAAGCTTATAGATTATAGATCGTAAGAAGTTAGATCGTAAAATCTGAATTGTAAAAGTTAGATTGTGGATTGTTATAATCTGGTGGAAGTTAGATTGTTAAATTGTTACAATCTAGGTGTTGGATTGTAACAATTTAGCTTTTCCAACTAGCTGTTTGTTTCAGTTTTTAGATTGTGATCACAATCCAACTTTTACAATTCAACTGTTTATTTTAGCTTTTAGATTTTGATCAGAATCCAGCTTTTACAATCCGAAACAAATAGGACCTTAGTTTGGACAATCATCTTCTAAGTGGTCTAGCAAATAAGGCTATATTTGTTTCAGCTGTAGATTGTAAAAAATAGCTTATAGATTATGGATTGTAAGAAGCTGGATTGTAAAATCTGAATTGTAAAAGCTAGATTATAGATTGTTACAATCTGGTGGAAGACAGATTGCTGGATTGTTACAATCTAGATGTTGGATTGTAACAATTAGCGTTTTCAACCAGCTGTTTGTTTCAATTTTTGGACTGTGATCACAATTTAACTTTTACAATCCAATTATTTATTTCAGCTTTTAAATTTTAATTAAAATTCAGCTTTTACCATCCAAAACAAATAGGACCTAAAATAGCCCCCGAAGCATGCAAGCCTCGGCGAAACATACTCGATCTGGCGGCACTTTGCCTCTCAAGTTTGACTTGCGTCTTTCAAAGATTCTCGCGTACCAGCTACCGTAGCTGGTAACTGGTAAAACTCCGAGAATGTACCGCAGCACTCACTACACATGCACGAAGAGTTTCACATACTTATGCTAGAGGTAAATAACTAGACACACGTAGTAACCATACATACATAGGAGTAGCTAACTGGCTACTATATAGCTAGGCCTGCAGTTGCAGCTGTGCATCTTGCGATCACGTACGCAATCGTTTGGTACGCCCGGGCTAGCTACTAGCATGCATGGAAAATGCCGAAATGTTGTCCATCGACCATGCGCAGAGTACGGACCGAACAGATGGAATCCTCTTCTCTCTAATCGGTAATCAGACACGTGATTGGACCGCACGCGCTAATCAACCTGTTCGCTCACGCCGCGTCGCATGCATGCACTCATTACTGCACAAACTATTTTCAGAGATAATTCATAACCTGTTTTTACATCTATTTAGTGCACCTATTATGAAAATAGACGATTTCTATAGATAATTTAAAAATCCATTTCTACGTGTATCTCATATAAGAAATCGTATATAAATCAATTTTCACAGATAATTCTTTTAAGTAAATCGCCTATAAAAATTATTTTTACAGATAACTCTTTTAAAAAACTACATGTGAAAAATAATTTATCTAGTAGCATCATCATGTAAAGCGCGCGCGCTCGAGTTTGCATTGCATGCGGTCGAGCCCGCCGCCCTTCCTCCTACCGAAAGAAGGGCGTCCCTCCTGTCGTGGCGCCCTCCGTACGTCTGCATAGCGGCCGTGTGTCTCCCTGCCGGCCTTCTTCCATCCATCATCCGCAAACCCACTTATTCATGCCGCGTTTGCAAGCAAAGTCACAGCGCACAGCCGCACACACACAAAGGTACGTTAGAAAAGGTGACGACCACACCTCAATGGCATCACGCGTGAGACAAAGATGGGAGGCAGCTTCGAGATCCTCCTCCTTGGTAGTAACGGCGAAAAGAGTAACTAGTCACAGTTAACGAGAGTAACTGTGAGTTTGATTTCGATTATGTTTTCGCCACCTTGGATAGATGCTGTCATCAAAGAGAGGCTTCGAAGGATGCCCTAATTAGGGTTCAGTTTTTTTACATCTCGTTTCGAACATCAAAGTGCAAACTCGTATGTTCACTCATCACGATTATCATCACAAAGTTAAGTGTACAACTAAAGCATACAGTAACAAACTAGAAAACCACCTTTCATGAGAGCATACTAACAAGGGCAGCTAAGCTAGCTGCTCACTCATCACTGATTAGTGATTACTCAAAGTAGTAGCAAATAAAACATAGAAACAACCCCGACCCCCTTTTAAGATTCCAACCACTACAAGACTAACAAACTTTCCCAACGGTTTCTTTGCAAATGGCCAACGGTTTGTAGTTCTTATGTCAAATATATACCATAACTGTAGGCAATATGTTTGTGGGGAAATAATGTTGTTAGTAATTTGTTAAAATTGTAGGAAAAAGTAAGATTTATTTTACAAAGCTATAGGCTACTCGAGAAAAATACTAAAGGATCCTACAACTGTCAGCAACTTGTTAAAAACTGAAGTGAAAGATGGAAACTCTTGTAGTGTATCATGGGCCTGTTTGGTAGAGCTTTTCCTAATTCAGATTCTCTGCGGGAAGTGATTCTCTAGGGAGGTGATTTTGTGGCTGAAAGTGATTCTATAGTAATTCTCTAGGACAAAACTCTATGGAGGAAGTGATTTTGTGAGAGAAACGAATCAGAAAAAGCTGATTTTTTCAGCTCACATCATCTAGTTCATTTCAGAAAATCACTCTGGGAGTCACTACATAAGAAACCAACAAAGGTGACACCTCATTAGTGACGCTTGCTCATTATGTGTCACTAATGTCGTATTAGTGACGGGTCCTATAAGAATACGTCACTAATGTGACCTCAGGCTATGACCCATCTCAGACCCATCACTAATGATAGCAGTGACATGTCACTTCACAACCTGTCACTAATAACTATATGTGAGGAACTGTCCAAACAGTATTCTAATTAATTATTAAGTTGATCATTTTTTAATCACGACTTCAATAATTAATCAGAATACCACTCTGGTAGTCCCGACACGTGTTTTGTGCCCAAGATCGGAACACATGCCTTTTCAATATGGAACATCACAACAAAACTTAAGAAAAAGTGAATAATTAACATTATATTACAAGTTCTTAAGCATACACAAAGTTATTACAAATTACGGCAAAAGAGAGATATGAGGAGACTAAAATCTGCTCAACTCCTAACCAACAAAAGAAGCTATGCAGCGGAAGACTAAAAACTATACAACAAAAGAAGAATAGAGCCATATGCCTTTAGGCTCCATCACAAAAATATGACCTTTGAGTAGTTGCCTACTCATGCCCATCATCACCCTCGGCAGGCGCGAAGTAGCCAAAGACCAACTCCTTATTGACGGTAACACCTGAAAAGCAGCATGAGTATAAAGGTACTCGCAAAATTTAATCCATAATGGACACTTATAAATAGCCCGACTCTAAGGATTATGCATTTGGATATTAGCAAGAAAATGCCACATGGTTAAGTAAATTTCATATGCGAAAGAAAATTTGACATACACATGTGTGAGCATCTATACTTGACCAAAGTAACAAACTAGCCCATAAACATCAATTAAACATAATGTAAAAGGAACCATAGGAATAAAATATGTAAAGCACCATCTCAACCCATTAATCACCTCAATCCACATTCGTAACCCTACGACTGCTGCAAATGGACAGAAGCATGCTCATGACTGAGAGCGTGACATTTTGAAATATTTTTACACCCTGTAGGGGGTAGTTATTTACCTACACGACTTGAGGACCATACGGCTTTCGTGGCCACACAGGTCTATACAAGGGGTACTCATATCAACCTTTTCCAATAAGCCTCGACCGTTTGATCATGCACCGATAGGTGCGGGGGTCATCGAGAACTACTCCTGGAAAAAATTGGATACCCCAACCGGCCTCATGCCCGACACCATCGACCCGCACGCCAAAAAGCCACAACTACAAGGGTAATCAGCTTATTGTTCCCATATACGATATGTAGTAAGCACGGAAAGTGCTAAAGCTAACTGCAACAACGATCGATGCTTAAACGATGCAAGCGGTCTATAGTGTCCAGGTTCATCTCCCGACCTACCCAGGGGAACTCCACATCCAGGCAGGAGAAAACCTCTAACTCGTCCTCACCACTCATCTATCCAACACCATCAACTCATCATTGTGATCATAGTGTAAGTAATAGGCCTATGCTCGTGAACGATGAAATATTTCACCGCTCGACTTCTACCGAAGAACCTAAGCATGGCTAAGCAATTCAGTTAATCTTTGAATTAGACATCATCAAGTTAAAGCTCGACTACAAGGATATGGAATTCCAATACTCAAGATAGGGAAAGTAATGCATCAACGTAGGTTCTACCCATACCAAACCTAACAACAACTCAAACTTATGCATAACATACATAAAGAATATTTATCAATTTATATCATATGAGATCCAAATTATTGAGAGAAGTATGCCTAGATGCTTGCCTTGCTGCTCAGGTGACCGCCTAATGCTACCCTTGCAACACTCGCAGAATTCCAGCAGATCAGCGTCGCCTTCAATCACGGTTGCGACACACTTCAGTTATTCGTTCACTAAAGAAGAACGTGTGCAATGATGAGCATAAATGAAATACACAATGTATGCTACAACAAGCATAATAACAAGCTAAAGGTGTAAGACATACGAAGGAATAACCTTGCGATCTAAACAACGTCGGAAAAAATAACAGGAGGTCGGAGACTCCGGGTTGAACTCGGAAACTCCGGGTTCTGAAACCTCTGGGCTATCATCCGGACTGGGGTCTCAGTTAGCCATTTTCTGATTAACTCGGAATCTCCGGGTGAGTCCGGATACTCTGGGTCGGGCCAGACATTTCGGGTGAGGCTCCGAGTAGGGCTCTCTTCTAACTCCAAAATGAATCTACCCGGACTCTCTGGGTTTAACCCTGACTCTCCGAGTTCTGGCCGAGTTGAGTTCTAAAGTGTTTTTCCTCGGTCGATTCCACTCGCATGTTAAATCTATGCTACACAAACATGTATATGCACTATACAAAGGGTTCTAGGATTAAATTACACACTAACTCCACATGAATTTTGAATACAATTTGATGGGGTTTTCACTGGGCTCCCGGAGTATCTGGGTTGATCCGGAGTATCCGGGTTGTCCAGATAGATTTCTTTGAGGGGGAAAACTCGGCTGATTTGATTTGCGAGCCTCTCCAAGCCAAAGGAAAACATGTTTGCGATAGTTCATGGAGTCTAGAATTTATTCAACAACCTAGCAACTTGATTCCCAACTCAAATCTCATCCAATTTCTCTAAATTAGCTCCAAAACTCAAGAATTCAAGGACTTACAACTTTAGCTCCAAACTCAAAATCGGCCAACCAAATCATACATTCTTGCCATGGGAAACTTAAGGGACTTACCTACGATGCTTGTGGAGGTTGGTGACCATCGGGGGATGGAGGAAATGCTCGAAAAGAGGAAGAACATTGGTGCTCCTCCTTCTTCAACCAAGAACACCAAAATGAGTCAAAACCGGATAGAATCTTCCGAGAAAACAAAAATGAATTGGATGGATGGGTAGCTTATGAGTTCGTGATCATGTGCGTCCACATGCATACCTCAAATCCTTCTCTTGAGGTCGGATTTTGGGGAGAGGGAGAGAGTGCTTGAGAGAGGGAGCTCTCAGCTCCTTGGGCCAGTTGGGAGCACGGGAGTGAGAGAGAGAGAGAGAGGGGTGGGTGGGGAAGGTGTTATCCATGAGAGAGAGAGGGGTGGTTGGCCCTCTTCGGTGGGGCCCACTTGTTAGAGAAAGATATTTCCAATGCGATTTCTATTTTTTTCTCTCCCGAATTACCTTCTCTCATCCGACTGACTTTAGATGAATTGCACTAGCATTCCAAAGTAATTTGCCCCAAAATTAATCATGACCCTAATGATGCATAATTAGACTTAATTACGTAATTATGGTTTTGGAACGTGACACTATGTCACTTTACTATGTCATTAGTGACAGGTTATAGAGGGACCACTTATAGTGATTGGTGATGACGTGTCAAAGTCATTAGTGACGGGCCTTGAAAACACCCATCACTAATGTGAATAGAGACCCAGAATTTTCATTCACTCCACTTTTATCTCAAGTCCCTCACATCCGCTCACATCCCCCACCCTAAAAAATCTAAATCCCGGATGTCCTCTGCTCTGTCTATGTTTCTTCTCTCTCATTCTCTCCTCTCAACTTGTCTCGCGAGCGCTATGCACCTCCCATCCTTCCCGAGCGCTGCCCACCTCCCATCCCTCCTCCTGAGCTCCCGACTGCCACCTTCATCGCCCTCCTCATGGTCATTGCCCTCACCGCCTTCTCTCTCTTTGTGACAACGACGTGTGGAGATTGCAGAGTGCAACACAATGAGCAGCTCAAGGAGCTCACAGCCAACAAGTTGTGGTGGCGGGATCTAGGCGGTAATGATGGGATCCAGGCGGTGGCGGCAGGGTTCACGTTGTGGTGGCGGCGGGAGGACATCAATGGTGGTAGGAGGCGTAGGAGGCCATCAGTAGCAGTGGGAGGCGCCGGGGCCTAAGCCTGCATGGAATATTTTTTTGATTTGTTGATCTGCGTGTAGGGGATTCGGGAAACTGCTAGCACAGGGAGCAGCTTGGCATCGGTGACCTTTAGGGGCGATCTGCAAGTGGCAGCGAAGGAGGCGCTGCTGGGCGGCTGTGCGGTGCTTGCCACCGCCAACGAAACACCACTTGATGCTATAGCCCGCGAGCGCGTCGGCAAGCTAGGCCACGAGGTCGGCTGCCTCGGGCTACCGGGCAGGCCGTGTGCAGAGATGGCCACCTCGAGCACGTGGTGAACGACGTAGGCGTCCTAGAAGGCAGCGTGGAGCGCGACAATGTGGCGGCTAGCATCTTCACCGAGTCCACGGCAAGGGACCTCGCGTTCCCCTGGACACACATCGGCCGCCGTAGCACGATGCTCTGACATCGCAGGAGGTCATTCCTTCCATCGACCTATAGTGATCTCTCCCGTGATTGCTATCCCAAGTGAGCACAAGCCCATTTCGTTACTCCTCCTTCCTACATAGAAAATATTGTGATCACTGAACGGATTTATCGAGTTCCTCACTCAACAAGCCTTGGACATACCTTTAAGTGCAATCCAAGTGATGTGGTGCTCTCCCGGGAAATCCAGAAACAACGAATGATATAGTTGTGTTATACAATTTTAGTGTATACTTGCTAATGCAAATTCCTATGTAGATATTTGTCTACTGGGATGGACACGAGCTGAATTTGTACCCATCTTTCATTTTTCTTTATTTCTAGTACAATTCATTCTACTATCTTGCTGAGATAGACATTAACTTAATTTCATCTTGTAGCAATACCAAATGCTAACTACTGCATGTGCATGTCTCACCCCAATTGATCCATGGACTGAGGAAACGATCATAATAGCATTGATTCGTAGATATTCTCTAAAATTAGTTCCTGCATCGTGTTCCCCTCTCTGAGCTGCAACCTGGTTGACTTATTTGCTTTCTTGGAATGTAGGATGGTGACGAATTTATACGCTGTGTTAATTTGTCGCTATAACAAATATGCTAATCTATGACAAAAACTATGTGACAATGCTGTAAACCATCATTGATTTATGAAATTTTTTCTAGAATGTGTCATAAGGTTGTAACCCTGCATTTTAGTGACGAATAGTGGTACAACTGTCACTAAGGCCAAATAAAAATCGTCACAGACCGATACACCAAAGTGTTGTGACAAAACAATTTTATCATAAGAGTTCGGTTAGCAAACAATTTTATCATAAGAGTTGGGTTAGCACCTGTGACAAAGTTCTATTGTCATAAAATTCTGGTGTGGATAAAGCAAGCGTGGCCCACCAGACAGCTAGGGTCCCACATGTAAGTATGAGGTGAAAAGTAGGGAGGCATAATAGAAAAAAAAAACAACCCATCCCAAGGTTCGAACCGGGGACCGATCGGATGAGGAGGGTCAGCACTACCACTGAGCTATGAAGGGAGTTCGAATCCTTGACATCTAAAATTTTATATATACATAAATATGTGGTCTACCTATCAGTTGCAAGCCAGAGCAACAAGTCTGTTTTGGGACTTAACGAGAAAATAGATTGCGCCCCCAACGCTAAGACGACGGCACACACCCTCAAAAAAAGAGACAGTGGTGATGATGGCGCACTCCGGTGGCGCATACCAGAGGCGACGATGTGCACCTCACAGCGCAGATTTGCAGCACCCCACGGCGGCGCATCCTGGCGAAGATGGCGGTGCACCCCGGTGGTGCTGGCTTGCGATGCAGGCCGGTGCAGCAGCCACGCCTTCGAGGCAATGGAGTAGCCCTGGAAGGGCTCGTCTTCCTTGGCAGCGATGTTTGCCCACGCGACCTTCCATCCGGCTGCAGCTGCTGGTCCAGTCAGTCTTCCAACGAAGGTATGGATACCTTCCAATTGGTATTGGTTTTAGTAATATCACTTGCTTCTCAGTCCCTAAATTTTGCTTGAATAATGGTGATATTGTAGATTGTTGCACATGTCTATACCATTTCAGATAGTACATTGTTTCATTTGAGTATATTCTATTAAATAACTAAATTGAGAATGTGTTTGTGGATTTTTATGGTTTCTTCTATCATGGAATCATTTTTTTGTTGATTTATGTTGCACGGTACAAAGATTTATAAAGCATGCACAGTAATGTTGATTTATTCTGGGCACTGTAATGAGTTGTTAATTTTTTCTTATTTGAATGTTTGACAGATGGATAGAAGTTGGATAAATGATAAATAATTTAGCAAGCATATATTGACGGGTCAGTGATTTCATGAAGTTTGTTAGGGAAAGATTTGGTGATAATGAAGAAATACTTAGCCCATGTCATAACTGTTTGAATTGGATTCATCGACCTCAAGGACAACAAGTGGAGGATCACTTATATATTTATGGGATGGCAATCAGATACAATGGGTGGATCCATCATGAAGAACCATTTGATGCTGGAATTCATGACAATGCACACCATCTGGATGAATATATTAGTGGTCAAGAGGATTTTGTTTTAATAAGGATGAAAACACTGATGATAGAATTCCTGATATGATAGAGGAGATGTACACAACTGACAGCCATGGTGGCGGGCAAAGAATGTTTGCAAGTGTAATAGAAGAGTTAAAGCAAGAACTTTACCCTAGATGTGCTGGTTTTACTAGATTTTCATTTGTTGTGAAGTTACTTCATATCAAGTTATTCTATCATATCAACAATGTTGCATTTACTGCACTACTGAAGTTGTTATCCTTAGCATTCTCGGCTTGCTCTCTTCAAGCATCTTACAATGAAGTAAGGAACTTTCTTCATTCCATTGGACTTGGATATGATTCAATCCATGTGTGCAAGAATAATTGTGTCTTATTTTGGAAGGAGTATGCAAAAAATAATTAGTGCCCAGTATGTGGTGTATCAAGATGGAAAGATGTAGATGGAAGCAAGCGCATTCCTGAGAAGGTATTGAGATATTTTCCATTGATTCCAAGGCTGAAGAGGATGTTTGCTTCTAAGAAAACAACAGAGGAGGCACAATGACACAAGTTGAAGTGACAACCGGTGGAGAATGAACTTAGCCATCCAGCTGATGGTGAGGCATGGAAAGACTTTGATAGAAAATTTGGGTGGTTTGTAGAAGATGCTAAGAACTTGAGACTTGGCCTTGCGACTAATGGTTTCAATCCATTTGGCAACATGACCTCCTCATATAGCATGTGGCCAGTATTTGTTGTGCCTTACAACCTGCCACCATGGGAATGTATGGAACAATCCAAATTAATGATGGCCTTACTCATCCCTGGTCTGAGTTCTCCAGGAAAGGATTTTGATGTGTTCTTGGAGATTCTCATTGAAGAGTTGCTTGAGCTTTGGAAGGGTGTCCATACTTACGATGCATTTAGTGATAAAATGTTTGTCTACATGTTGCAATTATATGGTGCATTCATGATTATCCAGTATTGAGCACATTATCGAGCGAATCACAAAAGGTTATTGTGCTTGTGTGCATTGTGACAAAGATCCTTGCTCAAATAAAATAAGAAACAAGATATGTTATATTGGGCACCATCGTTTCCTTCGACGGGAACATCCATGGAGAAGAAGGGAAGTTTTTAATGGTCAGGCTAAAACACGTGAGAAGCCAGGGGAATTTAGTACAGAGGAGCTGCTGGAGCAACTGGAGAAGGTCAAAGACGTTAGACCAGGAAAGCATCCTGGAGGGAAGAAAAGGAAATGAGAAGTCGATTACAAATGTTGGGGCCGAAGGGTTTGTTTGTTTGACTTGCCATATTGGACAAGTTTGAAGTTACGGCATAATCTTAATGTCATGCACATCAAAAAATATATGTGAAAACCTTCTTGGAACATTTCTCAACATTGTTGGGAAGACAAAGGACACGCTTAATGCTAGGCTTGAATTGGAAGACATGGGCAATTGCTTAATGGGAAACTTCTTTCGGCAAATATTTTGTAAAACTCTGAAGCTAGATGTTTTGCATAAATTGAAAGCTGAGATCCCAATCATTTTGTGCAAGCTTGAGAAAATTTTCCCTCCTCCTTTTTTTTGATGTTATGGTGCACTTGGCTGTTCATTTACCTGATGATGCGATCCTTAGAGGCCTAGTACAATATGGATGGATGTATCTAGTTGAAAGAAGGCTATGTACATTGAAGCATTTTGTGAGAAACAGGGCAAGACCTAAAGGATCCATTGCAGAAGCATATGTTTCAAATGAGTGCTTGACATATTGCTCAAGGTATTTTGATGATGTTAAGACACGATTCAATTAGGAGGGATGGAATAGAGAGCATATTGATTTAAGAAAAGGTGATCTATCTATTTTCCAGCATGGTGTTGATTTACTTGTAGCCTCAAGGGTTACATATCTTGAAGCTAATTATGACAAGATGGTTTGGTATGTGCTAAACAATTGTCTTGAGGTTGAGCCATATATGGAGTATGTAATCCCTTGTACACTTCTGAATTTTTTATACAACCTATGATTTAGGTCTAATTTTGAATTAGCTATGATATTGCAGGCTATGCAGGCAAGAATTAGTGAAATATGGTACTCAAGATCTTGAAATAAGGGGTGAGAAGGCATTTGCCACATGGTTTAAGAAGCATGGGAGTTTTTTTGCACAAATTTTGATGAAACTACGATCGGTTGTATATAGGTGTTCACCATGCTGCCTATTTTTGTTGTATAGATTGCAACACTACGTTACGTGAAGGAAGAAGAGGTTAGTGATGACATATATGCATTGGCATGCAAACTAGATCTGCGAGTTTGATTATATTCAGCACGTATTGTTGACGGTGTTCAGTACGACACACTTGACCATGAGAAAAATAGAAAGACACAGAACAGTGGAGTTATAGTTGAGGGTACACATAATGGAGAAAATAGAAAAATAGAAAGACACAGAACAGTGGAGTTATAGTTGAGGGTACACATAATGGAGAAAATATTGATTTTTATTGTTGTCTCAAAGAAATTATTCAGTTGCAGCATAACTCAAGTTTGGACATCAATCGATCAATTGTTTTATTTTGGTCTGACTGGTATGATCTAGAAGGAAATAAGACAAAGACTAAAGATGATGGATACTTCAAAAGCATTACCAATGGAAGTTACTGGTACAAAAATGATCCTTTAATTCTAGCACAACAAGCAAAAAAAGTATTTTATTTGCCAGACACCAAGTATGGTGGAAACTGGAGAGTTGTGCAAAAATTTCAGCATAGGCATGTGTGGAGTGTCACTGAAACCAATATATAGCTAGGACCCAATGGAAATAGACTTGCATACCAAGATGATGACTCTTGTAAATGTCAAGTGCAGGTTAATGTAGGTAGTTTGGAGAATCCGAGTCGGGTTGATAAGGAGTGTAGTATCGTTCCTGCAAGTGTAGTTGATGACCTTCGCAAACAAAGCAAGGCTGTATTGGATGAAAGTGACTCTGATGACGAGGACGAAACTGACTGGCAGTACGCTAGTGAAAATGAAAGTCCCATTATTCTTGATGTTGATAGTGATGACGAGTAGCTTGAGATGTGGTATTTTGTTTAGGGTATGTATCTGTACTGTTGGTGTTCTGAATTTTTTATTTATGAATTTTAACTTGGTTCTGAATTTTAACTCTATGTTAACTGAGATGCGAACTCTATAGTGCCATTTGTAACTGAGATGTGAACTCAGTTTTATGTTTTAGTGGATGAGATATGAACTCATTAGTGTTGCAGTACCAATGAATGCAATTTGTTTTTGAGATGTGAACTCAGTTGAATATATTTTTCTAGATGCCAAAATACTATTATCCGGTGTTAATATCGCATGCAGTGCCATTTGGTGATTTGTCCGACGATTTGTTCGTTGAACACATTGTATCACCCGGTGTTAATATCACCCACAGTGTCGTTTGGCTCTACTGTGTTTTTACCTGGTGTTTTATCCAGTGTTACTTAGCGGACAATTCGGTATTGTCATTGTTTTGTGCATTGTATTTGGATTATGTGCATTTATCCGACGTTTGTTTTTCAAAATTAGTGGAATGTCCGTTGAGTAGAACCCTGTTTCTAGTGCCTTTATCTGGCGATTACATCCTATCGTCCGATGTTCATCGTCTCATTTGAGAACTATTCCCAGAGCTCTCTGACTCTTTGTTTGGCATTTTCTCTGGTGCGGTCAGCAAACCTTCTGGTGTTACCTTTTTTGCGGCCCCATATGTCATATAATTTGACTCATCTTTACCGACCGTTCCACATTTCATTTGAGCACCTATACGCCATCGCTCATCCACGCCGCCACCCGCCTCTTGCCGTCCTGCACGATTCTGGCCACTGAGGTCCCACCTCACCACCCTCTCTCACCTCCGACCATCCTCGCCACCGCAGGATGCCTCCACCGTGCAGAATCACCGCCACCACCTAACCCTAGCCCTAGGGTTTTGCCACTACCGGGCTTCTCTGCCGCGTTTCAGCCACTCCGCCGTTGATTCCAATTTCATCAAATTGGATGCAATGTGCCTTTTTCTCAACTCGAATTCATGCCTTTTGCTCAATTGTTCCTCATGCCTATCCTTAGTTACATTTCATATATGTGTACTAGCTCTCACCTATTTTTCTTGACCTTCTACCGTATCTCTTGCAGATGGGTCGTGATCCGAGAAAGAGAAAGGGAAAGGAGATTGAGGTGCCTAAGGCAAAGAAAAAAAGGCACAAGCATGGGGTGGTGGTGCTTTTCAGATTGAAGAGTCTCAGGCAACTCATGCAGTAAGAGGGTCAGACACCTCCTTCAACTCCTCATCATTCTGGCCGTATGCGTAACAGAGTGGGTTGACTTTGCCTTCTTCTGGACACCACTCACCTGAGCCTACTGCAGAGGAGGAGGGCAGTGAGGAGGAGCAGGAGGTAGCACAACCAGATGACTCAGAGGTCCTATTGCATGATTTGAGAGGATATACCTCCAAGAGGATCAGAAGGCTTTGACTTGTGCCAGTTGACGAGTGATTTCCAAAGGATCTTGATACTCGAGCCAATCTGAGGTGTTGGACTCTACTTCAGGAGAGTTTCTATGCCTCCTATAAGTTGATGCACATCAAGCTGTTTGACCACAAGAAACTGCACTGGGGTGGTCTGCACAGAGCCTCAGGGTGTGAACATACATTGATACTTTTATCACTTCCCCATATTGTCTGCTTTGGTTCCAGAGTGCCACAAATTTGTTGACGATTGGGTCAGAGTTTTCTATGCTACAGTTTGGATTCCTGAGGGCTGAGATTACATTTAGTTCATGTTTGATGGCCGGTAATTCAGACTCTACAGACCCTAGCTTGCTCAGATGCTTGGAGTTAAGGAGAGCGACAAGTCTCTACACAACATATTCTATGGGGATGCTAACCCACCTCGCCGTGCTTTGGTTGGTGGAAACTTCCTAAAGATGATTGGATGCGTTTGCTTTTTCAGCAGCCGCCATGCTGGATGGAACCATTTGCCTAGCTTGCTTATTCTTGAGGTGAAGGTGGTTCAGCTGGCAATGAGGAGGAGCTTGTTGCCATGGATCGGCAATGCTGAGGCCATCACTAGTCTTCACTAGTGGCTTCTTCTGTCCATCCTCAGTCACGACAAGTTTGATATTATGGACATTCTTATTTGTGAGATTGAGGATGTGATCTTCGATGGCATGGCCCGACATCAGCCATACACTCACATCATCTCCTACATTCTGAGCCAGCTTCGCCACCCAGAGTATGTGCAGGTGTACCGGTTGTCCGGGACACATTTTCACCCGTGTAGGCCATCTGCACCAGGAGACAGATGCCATGGGTAGAGGGCCATGAGGCGGGCCTAGGAGCAGCTCATTGAGGTGGTGTGTGAGGCAGCTGCTTAGGAGGACCAGACACTTGCAAAGGTCGAGTCATAGTTGCCTACTTACTTTGATGTGGACCTTGAAAGTGATAGTGAAAGTGAAGACGTTGACTATCTACCTCCTATCAGAGGCACACACAACCACGAGACCGATGGCTCGGGATTCGCATTACCAGTTTTAGCACCACCACCACCTCTAGTCATTGCTGCCATAGCCAGTCAGCCGAGCTTGCTGCTATTCTTCAGAGACTGGTTGAGGGTCAGCAACAGCAGGTTGAGCACACCCAACATTTAGAGGAGCAACAGGCACTTCAGGAAGAGCAACATATAGCTTTGCTAGAGTAGTTGACGCAGTGGCACGAGGTGTAATTTGCAGTAGTTTAGCATTCCTTGATCAACATGTTCTCCATCTTCTCCGACTGCATCAGTCTTGTGTACCAGCAGATCTGACTACCACCACCTCAGTTTGTAGTGCCAACACCTGGTCTAGCTCCATCTTTGACTCCATCACCGACCAGTGTTGGCGGGTTAGTCCCGACATCCTTGTCTTTGATCCCACTATCTCCATTTCTTCAGACAAAGCTATCGCCTTGACTAGGTGGACCCTTTTTGCTACCAGTTATCTCTCAGGTGTCCTCCCCACTGTCTACAGCTCCACTCACTTTTTAGGAACACCTTGGCCGACTTTGTCTAGTCTGAGTGCCAGTGTTGGTCCCACACTTCCACTTGAGCAGCCTGAGTTTGGACTTAGCTCGACAGAATCAACATTTAGGCATGTGAATGCTCAGATAGACGAGGATATGACCTCGCTGGGTGTTGAGGTTTCTAGCTCTGAGTCACTTGTTGCTCCAATACTTGAGGTCTTTATCTCAGCTGCTCCTGATGTTAGCACTTCTACTTCTATCTCAGCGACCACACCTACTCCTGCACTGGCTCCGGCGGATCCTATTGTGGCGCCCACACCAACTCATGCTCTTGGTGTCAATACACCTGCTCTGGAGGATCCTGTTGTGGCGACCGCACCTACTCTTGCTCCTATTGTCAGTGTGCCTTCTCCGGAGGATCCTGTCGTGGCGACCGCACCTACTTCCTCTATGAGACCTTTGTCTCCTGACTTCGACACCCTTTCTGCTTCTAACAAAGCCAAGCATGACTTTGGTTCCGGCTCTGGTTCCAGGTTCGAGGTTCGTTCTTCTATCACTACAGCAATGCCTCCTTCTTCTCTAGCCCCAAATGCCAAAGAGGTAGATATTTTGTGGGAGTTGAGGGAGTAGAATGCTAGATATATGATATCTTATGTAGTTTTCATGTATGGACAAGCTATTTGTATGTGTGGATAAGTAATGTAATGTATCTTGTACTAATTTGGCCTAGTCTTTGTGCTTAGGTGCTAACTTTGGGCTTCTCGACCTCGGAGGCGGGGTAGAAGGTGGGACCACGGAGCATCGGCCTCGACCTAACTTTGGAGTTGGTTTCATCGGACGACTCTTCAACAGAATGGCCTTCTAGCAATGATGCGAAAGAGGAGCAAGAAGCAGTGACCCGTAAGTGTGCCCAGGAGGAGGAGGGTCAGAGGCTGGCCCATCAGCTATGTGTTGCGAAGGAGCAAGAAGCATCGTCCCGTAAGCATGCCCCGGAGGAGTAGGACGAGAGGGTGGCCTGTTAGTGCGTTGTGGATAAGTACGAGAGGCTAGCCCATCAGTGCGCTGCAGAGGAGGACGAACGCTCAAACCATAGTGGCGTTCATGCGTCGGACTTTGATGTCTTTGTCACGCCATTGAGCCTGGATCATAGGTGACACTGTGGTCAATCAGGTATGGCCGGGTCCTCTGCTCCACCACCATCAGCTCCCGGTGTCCCTGGACGTACACAAGCCATCAGCCATCCATGCGAAGATGGTGCTCATCGCGGGAGAGGTAGAGAGATACTGAACTGGCTCAACTTGATCGACTTTTCGGAGGGTGATCTGTGAGAACTATTATATATATATGTGTGTGTTTGTCGATGCCTATGACTTGTAATATTTTGTTCAATCAAATATGGCAAGAATGCGGGGACCATACCCAAGTTCGAAGAACTACGGTAAAAATTAGAATGAAAAGAAAATTTGTATTGATAAGAGATCGATTGTGTGTGTTTCAATCGTCCTGCACCCCTTTAGCTATTTATGAGGGGTGGCATGGACTTCTCCATTAAGGATTGGATCCTATCTCATCCTGAAACTGAGTCTCTAGCTATTTCCTAAAATAACTCGGCCAAAGCATCCCAAACATGCGGGATTGTCCAACCCAACAATCCTCCCACATAAGGGATGCTTTTATATGCCATAAACAAGTCGTATTCGACCAATAATATGAAAGAGTCCGAATAGAACACATAAACCAAACCGGACCGAATCAAAATGTGCACACCAGATAAATTTATGTGAACAAAATGCTATCACTGGACTATCTGGTAAATGCAATCTTCAGAAACCTTAGACTTCAAGCTTTGTTCTCACTGGATAAAACGGTGTGAACAAAATGCTAGCACCATAGTTTTATGTTTACATCGTAGAATTACTCATAAGTATTTTGGGAAATCCTTCTTAACATTGGATATTCCTATGACTTACAGGAGTTTTGATCTTTGTTCGGTGTTCACAATCTTCCGCTGCAACTCCTCTCCTCCATCTTCTATACACCGGATGATCTAGTGATGACATTGAAATATTCACCAGACTAAAAGTGAGAGAGTAAACTCTAATTTGAACTCACCAGATGATCCTTCGTTTAAAACAAGCTATCACCGGACTATCCGATCTTCGCATTAATTTTGACGCAAGCCAAATTTGAGTGTCAATATTAGTTTATAAGCCCTAATCCCCTAATTCCATAGTTAATACTATTTCCAATTAGGGATGAAAAATGATGGTAATGGTTGGGAAAACCCCTTAACCATTTTCACTTTCACATTTCTTATACGGACAGAAACATAAATAGGATTGGTGGGAACGGGAACAGTCGAGACATAATCGGAGGGTCAAAAATGAACCATCCTAATAAAAAAATACCGGTGTCGGTCAGAATTTGAAAACACAAAATGGAAACACTGACCCAGAGAACCATCAAGACATGTCTACATGTATAAGTTTAACATGATCTTCAAACAACATCGAACTAAAAAGTTTAATGAACCAATCTGTCAGTGTATCAAGAACCGGGGGTCCCTGAGTCCCGAGGCCAGGCCAGCCATCCGCCACATGGCGCCATCCCGCGAGGTCCCTCCTGTAAGATGAGAAAAACTCAAGTCCCGGGAAAATGTGCTTGGGGCCACAGTCCGTGGTTCCCAAGCACCCCAGTTCCCCGATGATCCGCGGAGTCTGAGTACCGGGAAGAAAGTGCTCGGGGAGGTGCCCGGTCACCCCCGAGCACCCTAGTCCCCCGACGAACAGAAGAGCCAAGTTCTGGGAGAGAGTGCTCGGGACTGCGTGTGGCAGCTCCCGAGCGCTCGGTTCCCCGAGGATCCGCGTAAGAGTGCTCGGGAGAGAGTGCTCAGGGCTGCACGTGACAGCCCCCGAGCACTCGGTTCCCCGAAGGTTCATGCAAGAGTGCTCGGGAGAGAGTGCTCGGGGAGGTGAACAGTACCCCCGAGCACCCGGTACCCCGAGGACAAAGATAGGCATTCTCGGGAGGGAGTGCTCGGGGAGGTGAACAGTACCCCCGAGCACTCGGTGCCCCGACGACCCAGAAAGACCCCTGAGGGACCCGCCGATGAGGTGTCAATCAGTCAGAGGTCCGAGGCCGCATTTAATGAGCGTGCGTGGCCTGACATCCCCAACTGCTCCCGCCGCAGTGTCAGTTCCTGCCATGTTTTGGCAGAGAGGCGTAGGGCTATTAATTGCACGGGTCCCGTCCCGTATCATCCGGCGTGTCTCGGGATAACATCGCCAGGATCAAGGCGTTCTGTCTGCCGCCCTGCTGTGGCAGAGGAACAAGACAGGACGGGCACGCCGGGTTGCTCTGCGGCTGCCCGGTGGGCCCTCTCTACGGCGCCCGTTGCCAGGGCGTTTATGGTGACAGGTGACCTGGCGTGCGGCATTTTTTCCACCCCCGGTCACTTCACCCAGAAGAAATGATGACGCCTTTCCCAGTCGCGACGCCTTGAAACTTGTGCCCCCTCCTTCCCGTTCGGGGCATGTCGCAGCCGGCGAGTGCATAAAAGAGTCGGCACACAGAAGAGAAAAAGAGGACGAGGAGAACTAACCCAACCCAACCCAATCTGAAGGTCCAAGGATCGAACAACCATCCAACAAGCCATCGATAAACAACCAAAAGAGGGCAACAATCCAAGCATCGAACACAGAAGCACCAAGAACCGAACCATAGACCAACCCAAGGCACAGTCCCTGCCCAAGAACAAGGAGCCTCAAGCTCTTGGTTAGACAAATATTCTTGTAACCAGCAACATCCTTAAGGGACTTTCTCAGGACAGTTATTACATCCATACAGGAGTAGGGTATTACGCCCCCGTGCGGCCCGAACCTGTCTAAATTCTGGTGCATTTACTTCTCTTTGCACCAGATCATCACCCCCAGCACCGGCCGTTGCATTTACTCTCATTCATTTCTCTGATGAACTTATTCAGGATCATTCCCCTGGCCGAATCTCTAAAAAGGGGTCTCTCGGGATCCCTGCGACAGGAGTTAATCCTCCGACACAATCCATTCAGCAAGTCGCATGAAAGTAAAAAATATCATATGATTTTTTGATTCACATGACATATCATTTTTTATCAATACTTAACTCAAACAATACAAGATAAGAAGATACAACCACATAAGCCTTGAGGACCGAGCGGTAGCTCGGTTGGTTCGCTCCCAGTAGCAGGAACGGCTGATCGTGGGTCGGTATTTCCGTTTTGTGCTTTTGAATCTTTACTGATACCAGTATTTTTCTGATCAGATTAGTTTGTTTTCGACCCGATAATTATGTCCAAATTGTTCCCCTTCCCGCTTATCCTGTTTCCGTTTCTGTTCGACTGAGAAAATGTGAAAGTTAAAACAGTTAGGGGGTTTTTCGACCATTCCCATCCGTTTCATCCCTCATTGCAGATCGTATGAACTAGTGTTGACACTCAAATTTGGCTCAGGTTAAAATTAATGTGAACACCGGATAGTCTAGTGATAGCTTGTTTTAAATGCAGGATCATCTGGTGAGTTCAAATTAGAGTTTACTCTATGACTTTTAGTCCGATGAATACTCTGGTGTCATCACCAGATCATCTAGTGTATAGAAGATGGAGGAGAGGAGTTGCGGCATAATATTGTGAACACCGAACAAAGAGCAAAACTCCGGTAGGTCATAGGAACATATGATGTTAAGAAGGATTTCTCAAAACATTTATGAGTAACTGTACGACGTAAGCCCTAGCCTCAATCTCCCCCCTTCGGTCAGTTGAAGTCAATTCCCGAAAATGGCAGGACTTGGCCTGTTATGAAACAAAGGACACAAAAAATATTGTATATGTATTTAGATAAAGGGCATAGCCCTCCACCATCATGTTGTGTAAAAAGAAGCAAAATACATTAATCACCTGATTGCATGAACCCTTCTAGTGCTTGCTAATGGGCAACAAAATATAGTATCTGCGTGACCTATAGATAATATCTATGCAGGTGCGATGGCTGATGCCTCTTCTCCTCTGGCATGGCAGTCTATTCCAGACTTGAGATGAACCAAGTGGCCGATGTTCATGATGTGCTGCGGGGATGCCCTGGTCAATGACTGTGGCATTTTCCACGACGTCCCACTGCCATACATAGTATTGGTCCCCGCCTTGGTCGTTGAGCCATTTGAGGAAATGAATACAACCTCTGCGAAGGCTCATGAAGTCCCTTTCTTTGGCTAGGATGTACCATGTGTCATCCCAGCTCTATAACATGATCTTGTCATGGAGCTCCGGGGTCGCCATCCAGTCTTTGTGACCGAGGAGGTTCCATTGCACATTGTTGCTTTGGAAGCTATACGGTGCCTCCGGGGGTGACATCCACTGGACACTATCTGGCGACAAAGCCTCGGGCATGGCACTTCGGAGGAGGATTACATGACCTCCCGCTTAAATCATCCGCAAAACTTCTTACCCTTCAGGCCATATCTGTAACCACAGCTCCTCTGTTGGCTCCGATGTCTAGCTACCCGTGCTATCGACTGGCCACCATGACGCTTGCTCAACTCACTCTCCATACATGATGTGGCAGTTGCAGTACGCGTAGATGATGATGTCTTTTTCCGTGTCATCTCCTGGTTTGGGGCATATGAAGAAACCTTCGAGTTGTGGTAGCAGGCCCACTCTGGCAACGGAGGTAGCCTAAGCACCTATCCTATTAGCAGTTTTATGATGCTACTAGAATCACCGTTGTAGTCAAACACTATCTAATAGCTTCCCTAGAAGGTCTTGAATCGCATTATGCGACCTGCGAAGGAGCGGACCTATACAATGAAAGTCCGTTCCTCGATCAGTGAGTAAAATGATACTTCACCCGACTCATGGATTTCATCAGTCCAAAGGATCCATGGGGTGAATTGCGCATGCTCTTTGCGCCGTACGTTGTTGCGCTACCTAGAGCAAGTCGCCCTGAAGGACATGAAGTCCCCCTTCGAAGCAATCAGTGATTGCACGAAGGGCCAGTGATGGGAGGTCTGCCCAGTCCATGACTTCCATGCTGTGGTTTCACTAAGTTATCGGAGTTGTTAGCTGGGTGGCAAGTGGCAATATTGGCTGAGTTTTGAATTTTGTTGAGAATGACAGCGGTAAGTTCCTCATTTATATGCGACAGATTGGGCAGATTTTAGTGTGTGAACTGTTGCACATCGCTTGGGGTTCTGCAGCAACTATTGTGGTTTTCCATGGGAGTACAGGCATCCCAACGCACGTGCCGTACACCATTATGGTTTTGTACAATGATGTCGATGCTCTTGAGGGCGTGGGAACCCTACATTTTCGGCGCCACCCCCGCCTCCTCCACTCTGCGCAATGCCGCTCCACGCCGCCTCCTCTGCCCCTCCGCTCCCTCCATTCCATGCCCCTACAGGCTGCCGCCTCCTCGTCCCCTACGCACTACCGCTCCAAGCCACCTCCTCCGCCCCTCTACTCCCTCCACTCCATGCCCCTCGACGCCGCCACCTCCTTCGCCCCTCCACGCCGCCCTATCTAAATCCTTCAATCCCTCCACTCCACTCCACTCTCGACCTTCATCCATGTCCCCGTCGCTATCATTGTTGTCCCTGTCACCGTCGCCATTGTCCTCGTCCCTGTCTTCATTGTCCCCGTTGTTGTCGTCGACCACGGAGGAGGACCCCTTGCCCCCTGCGCCGCCGTCGAGCTTGGCCTGACCTCATCTCTGTCGAGGTATGCCACCCGCTCCCTTCCTTCCTTTCATACCAAATGTTCTAGGGCCACGTGCATTTTCATTATTGATTCTTGAAATGGAGGTGACTAGTAATTAGAATGTGTTAGGTTTTATGGAGGTGACAAGTAATTAGCAATTAGACATTATCTGAGCCTGAAATGAATACCAATGCCTCTACCTGATTTTAGTATGAGTTCAGTGAGTTCAAAACTAATCATTTTTATTAATCACTTTTTTATAGAGGCAATTTGGAATGGACTAGCTTTTTGTGTATGAATGTTTCTATGCTTGATTTTTCACATTCATATTGTTCTTGAATTGCAAAAATTGTTGTGATTCACATGTTCTCATTCTATTATTTTCTATGTTGAGCAATGGTCAATATGATTCTAATGGCACAATGAAGAAATAACTAAATGAACCCTAGCCAACCCCCACAGTTATTAAAGAAAGTAGGAAAGGTCTGTTTATACTTTAAAGATGAGAAATAGGCTCTCCTGGTATTATACGTTGTGGCATTGCCTGATCTTATACCATAGACATGTTCAATACAAATGCTATATTTTTAGGTGCTTCATTCCTTTGATACATGATGGAATTATAGATATGTGCATTGATTGTCATTGTCAACTTTAATAGGGAACTTTGTTGATGTCTCTGGTTGTTAAAATAACCTTTAAGTGATAAACCTTTTGAATGTGTAGTAACTATTTCTTAACCACATCATCAATTGTGCATTGAATTGATATTTGTGTACAATACTTTGTGCTTCTAGTTGTTGTTTATGATGTCTCACATTCTTACTCATTTCCACGATTGTGTTCATGCTACTAAGTTCATCATAATCCATTTGTTTGTAGAATGATCAAACACACTATCTTTGATCTCAGTCCCATAGTCCATGGGGTGATCTAATCCCAATACATATTTCTGTCACAAATGATAGGTTAGGTTTCCATCTGTACTTGAGTTGAATGTTAAAATTATTTAGGGATTTGACGTGAGTGTTACATGTCAATATGTGTGCATTATGTATCATAAGTAAAACGGTTCTTTTTATATTCTAGTGGAGCTTCGTCAGTTTAGTTTTAGTTACAGCACAATACATCTGTTGGCTATCTCTAATCCAGCATAGATGAAGTTGAAACAACAACCCATCTTTTTCTTTGATTGCCATGTAACAGCTATGGGTTTGCTCAGTGACCTTAGGCACCTAGGGGATGGCGTTGTTGCTATGCATGAGTCGATAGTCCGCCAACTTGGTGTCAATTTTGGTAAGGTTGAGTATGTATTTTTTGTTGTTGTGAGGGCCACCACTGTTGACCATTACTGCCTAGTGAATCATGTTCTTTGATCTTTCATCCATAAAGGAAACTTTTCTATTGTTGTCCATGAAAATGGAGATATATTTGTGAATTGCAACACTAGGTTTACTCGTAATCATCAATTGAACAAGGGCAAATGTTTTGGGCCCAAGAATATTGTCTGGTTCAGGATGATAAATGAGGTAGTCAGAATGGAACCAAACCCAGACAACAGTGAGGCGTTTCTTGAAGATAGCTCTTTTGCGATGGTACTGCTAAAACACAGGAAGGATGGTTGTGATGGATCGTCCTCGAAGGCGGTGAAGAAGCCTAAGAAATAGGGTGGCAATCCTTTATTCAATTAGTGTAATCGTAGAACTACTTTTGTCTTTGTATATAGCTGATGGGTGTTAACTTGTGAACTACTTGTGTTTGTATATAGCTTATGTATGCGTGTGAACTACTTTTGTGTTTGTAGATAAACTGTATGAATGTATTATCATTATCTTCTAATTATTTTGGTTATCTTCTAATTGTATGCATGTATTGAGAAGGATTGAGATAACAGCAGTACTATAAATTATTCACTAGGGGGGGGGGGGTTTATCAGACACGGTCCTTAGGTATAGACGTTTTCGATATTGAACTTATCAGAAATGGCTCCATACTGGAACCATATCCAATAATGCCATATCCAATACTGATTTTGAAAAACAAATGCACAAAATATAAATGCAGTGCACAAAATAATGATAACACCGGATTGTCCGCTAGGGATGAAAATGGACGGAAACGATTAGGAAACCCCCTAACCATTTTCACTTTCATATTTTCTCAGCCCGACAGAAACAAAAATGGGGTAGACAGGAATGAGAAAAAACAAAAATAGATGGGAAAAAAGGGGATACAACACCGGTACGGGACGGGATTTTCCCGTTCCTTTTTCATCCCTATCTACAACTGCATAGCTTTACATTCAGCAAATTGCCCCCCTCCCCCCACGTTTTGCTTAATGCTCCGCCCGCGAAAAGCCACCCTGCCAGAAGCCACCCCACCAAAATTCCGTTTTGCATACGTTTTGCTTTACAAAATTTGGTGCGCCAAAAGCCACCTCGCCAGACAACCACCCAAAATGATATGCAAAATGTCTATTTTGTGCCTGCCTTCCCAAAATCTTCCTTGGACGTGCTACACCACAGCAAGGTTTTTTTGGTAAACAACTGAGGGCAATCGACAAAATATAAATCTTCCCCTCGCCACCATCCCATCTTCCCCTTGTTGTTCCCTACCTTGCCTTGTCAAGCATTTCATCTGACACTCTATCTATAGCTAGATCAATTCCCCCATCCCCAATCTTCCCCTCACCGCCATCCCTAATCTTCCCCTCGTTGTTCCTTGCCCTGTCCCCTTCTCCCTCCCAACGACCACTGACGACCAATCCTTCTCCTTCCGAAGACCCCTATGGCACCAGGGCGGAAGGTGCCACCAATTCAACGGAAGTTGGTAGGTTGTAGGTTGACAAAATGAGGTCTCAAATTATGATGAGGAACAATCAAGTGTTGCAAAGACTTGGTATCACTGCATTAGCATCAATAGTTTACAATACATTTCGAAAGAGCAAGGGTAGTGGTCCCAAAGATTCAGGTTCTTTGTATGACCCTCAAGAGACCGAGGACTCTGAACAAGAGGAAGTTGATAAGGTATTAATTTTTCTTTGCATGTGCAAGTCTATTCTATCACTGTTGTAGTGTTATTTCTTATTAGATTTGATTATGCAATTTGTTTAATATGGATTTAATTCTTCTTGTATTTTGCTTATTGAGGCCTCAAAGTTTCTAAGGATCTACCTAACAAGAGTTCCAAGTAAATTGGCAGCATGTTTGTTGGAGGAGCAAGAGCATCAAAGAGAGTGGTGGCACCTAAGCAACAGGAGCAACCTACTAGAGTAACTAGGCAAAAGACAAGAGAATTGACTTCAAATGAGGAATTTTTCCATGGTACGAGTCCAGATCCACAAGAAGTGTCCATCCTAAGCATATCTACTGTCAAACATAATGCATTGATATCTGTTAATTCTCCAACCCAACATGAGGACCAGATCCAGATGAGCGATGAAGGCAAGTGATTATACCTCCTTTGTGCAAGGCAAATATTCTTTACACTATTGCAAATAGCAACTAAATGATTTATGCTAACTCTATGAATGTAATTTTATCAGGTGCACCAACTGCTAGTACATAACAAGGGCAAAGGGGAAGAAGAATGGGGAAAGATCTTGATAGGATAAGCAAATGGTTGTTTAGTAAGATTTCAACCCATATTTTTAAAGGGGAGAGACAGCCGGAGGCACCTATGCAAGCTGCAAAGCTTGCATCAGAGGGTGGGATTATACTTAGGCAACATATACCAATCCTTCCACACTGGAAGGAGTACAAGAAGAACGAGTCTCATCTTACAAACTACATTGGCAAAGTTGTTGTACGTATATCAACTCTTGGCCAAAAGTGAAGTTCATTGTATCCTTTGCATTCTCTTTTCCTAATGTTCATGCTCTTTACTAGGGCCAATTTACCATAGACACCAATAGTAAGGCAATAAGAAATGCATGTGCTGATATGCTAAAGGGTGGACAATGACAGATGAGGTACAGGATGAAAAAATAGTACTTCAATGGTGTACCAGCAAATGAAGTGAGAACAACATCGCCTACGAAGTGTATGACTAACACCCAATGGAGAGAATCGGTGGAGATGTCGTCAAGCTCGAAGCACAAGGTATGAGTCTTGTTCAACTGAGTTTTGGATTTGGATTCCTCCTATGTTACAAATGCTATTTGTCAGTCAGATAGAAATGTGCAACCAAAAAACCATTTTTTCAGAACACTTGAATTTAGCACGAACCGGAACATATGGATTAATGGTTAAGCACAATATTTTATTGCTAAACTGCACACTTTCTGTTTAATGAAATTTGGACATTCTTGGGATGTCACATGCATATATGGCACTGTTGCTTCTAAATGTTGTACCGTATTTTCATGAAAGTGAAATCCTTAGAGTATTTTTTAGTATTTAGTATTTTTATTAGTATATCTTACACAAATGTATCATCTGCATGACAAGTGTATCAAAAACCAATTGAATCGTGAGAATGTCTGGTTTCAACGGCGAACATGCTCTAGGTGCTACATTGCACAGGCCCATGTCATGGTATTCACTAAACAAATGATATTTGTGGTCATTACTCATGAAATCCTGATCATGTTCCAAGCTAACAGTTTGAAATTATCTGCACATCATTTTAGAAGCAAGATAAATATAAATATGTAGAGCCCACCACGATTGATCTTTTCAAGGACTACCATTGCTGCAAGAATATGTGTTTAAGTGAGACAGTAAAGAAAGCTATTGCAAGTCCTTGTTTTCTTTTTTTCTTTTTCTACATGAAGTGCACTTGAAAAAAATCTAAGTACAAGATGCAAGTCTGAGTTGTAATCCTTCTACTGTTTGGCTGATATGGAAGTAATCATGGCTAAACCAGTACAAGATGGATAGGAACCAAAGTCTGCTACTGAAGTTATTTCTCAAGTTATGCAATCAAGTACATTTCTTCAAAATATGAGCCTTCAGTCAGCCTCCAAGAAAAGCTTCAGAGGTGGCATTTCTTCACATGTAGAACATCTTTTAGCTGAACTTGAGACCGAGAAACAAGGAGCAATAGAACTTCGACAACAAATTGATGCTCAGCAGTAAGAGTTGGATACCTTGAAGAAGCATGCACAAGAATCAGAAACATCAATGAAAAACTAGTCAGAAGAGATCGATAGTTTCAAGAAGATAGCACAAGAAACTAATACCTTCCTTCATCAACTGCTAAGCTTCAGTCAGGGTTAGGTCCCTCTACTCCCTAAAATTTATGGATTCTGCTTATTAGATTGATGTAACTCCAACTGTTAGTGAACTGTTGTGGTTTCTATTTCTATGATTTTGAGACTTGGGGGAAAATATATTTTGTGAACTTGTCACAGTTTCATTCTATCAAGGGTCTATGAACATTATTATTGTATTTTGGTCTTTGGGAGCTATGCAATTGTAAATCGTATGAACTATAGGATTAGGGCTTATAAACTAGTGTTGACACTCAAATTTGGCTCGAGTAAAAACTAATGCGAACACCTGATAGTCCGATGATAGATTGTTTTAAATGAAGGATCATCCGGTGAGCTCAAATTATAGTTTACTCTTTGACTTTTAGTTCGGTAAATACTCTGGTGTCATCACCAGATCATCCGACGTATAGAAGATGGAGGAGAGGAGTTGCAGTGGAAGATTATGAATACCAGACAAAGAGCAAAACTCTGGTAGGTCATAGGAACATCCGGTGTTAGAAGGATTTTCTGAAATGCTTCTGAGTAATTGTACAGCGTAAACATAAAACTCCAACGCTAGCATTTTGTTCACACCATTTTATTTGGTGAGAACAAAGCTTGAAGTCTAGGGTTTCTGAAAATTGTGTTCACCGGATAGTTCGGAGATAGCATTTTGTGCCTCAAAATGTGTTTATCAAAATATCGAATTAGGCCTCAAAATGGGTTCAATCAATACCGAATTGAGCCTCAAAATAGGATGAGCCCACATTAATTGGGCTCAACAATCAACATAGACTCAGCAATCACATGGGCCTTTCGCTAAATCGTGATGACAAAATCTATCATAATATTTTGCCACGTCAGATCCATAATTCTTCACAATATTTTGCCACATCAGATCCATATCACTTGGTTGCATAATTTATGACGATTGCTATCCACGTGGCAACACCGTAACCACCAACTTGTGACGCTTTTGTTTCAACAGTGACGATGCATAACATCATAAAAGTAATGACAATACAATATCGTCATAATTTTTATGATGAAAAGGCTTTAATTCATCACTGAATTTGATTAGAGATGCAAGAAAGGTAACAAACAAATTTTCATCATACAACCGTCACAAATTTTATGCCACGATAAATATTCAATAATCAGTGATGAAAGCTTATGGTCACGGAATAGAAAATGTGTTATAGTGTGTTTACATACTAGGGGAACCCTATATTTTTTATTTTTAAAAAACACATCAATAACGGGTCTAGATCCTACCCGTCACTGATATATTGTCACTATACATTAGTGACAGGTCTGGATCCAGACTCGTCACTAATATATAGTCATTACCCGTCACTAATGTGTCCACATTACTGACACGTTTGGAGTGACGAGGATTTTACCCGTCACTAATGAGAGTTATCACCCATCACTAAAAAGTGATTCTAACATAGTGAGCTGAAAACTGTAAACAGCCATTTGGTAGAGCTCCCACTAATTCCACTCTGAAAATTAGTCTGAAAGCTCTACCAAACAGACCCATATTTGAAATTGTATTTGTTTTGGCTTTGCATATATAGCTGCCTGTATCCGTGAGCTAGTAAGAGCAACTCCAAAAGACTAGCTAAATTGCACTATCCATATCTCTATACGGAGGGACATCTAAAAAGATCTCTCCTCTATATCTTTTAGCACTTCTACAAACCATCTATACTTCACCATCCATATTCCACTCTCCTATATTTTAGTCATTTTTTAACCAAACTGTACATAATTGGGGAAGAACTCCTTCATATCCCCTTCTTCCTGTCTTCGCTGCTACCCGTCTCGCTCGAGTCCCGTTGCCCCATCGTGCGAGGTAGACTCCCCAGACATCTGTGCTCCTTCTCACGGCCTTATCATACGAGGGGTCCTTCCCAAATCAACCTCACGCTCCTCGCCTCTTCCACCGTCGCCGAGTTCCACCCAGAAGATGAGCACTACATGGGCGTGCGTGTGTGTCGAGGCATTTGTGGGGGGTGGCTCGCAACGGGGGAAGAGCCAGTTATGAAGGTCTCAGGTAACCTGGATGTAATCGTCACTGTCGAGGTCCACCCGCTCACCGTCGACAAAGACTGCCCAATCCTTCTCCTTCTCCCTACCAGTGGCCCTGTCCGCCCTGCCGCGGCAGCGGGCCACGAGATCCATAAAGATCTCCCGCTCCTTGCCTCGGACGGTCACCCTCAGCGGACCGATTGAACTTGGCGGTGTGTGGTGCTCTACGCAAAAGGAAATAGGGGGAGAAATGGGCGGAGGATGATGGTGCGAGCAAACGATGGAGCGACGGTTGGAGATGGCATGGGGGGAAAGGGATGCCATATTTGGCCTGCGTGAGGTCGAGTATGGAGGGCACTTCAAAATAGCGAGCATGATGGCGTAGCTGTTGGAGACCGGATTTTCACGTCAAAAATAGCGAGCATGATGGCGTCGCTGTTGGAGATAGGATTTTGAGCATTTTAGCTATCAAGTGGGATGGCGGGTGGAGAGATGCTCTAAGACAAGACATGACCAGAGGAGGAGCCGGCCTATATATGCAGCAGCATAGCCCCTCATCATTTAGCTTCATTTAAAATCGTTCATAGTTCTCAGGCATATAATAAGGGAGTAATCCGATATATGGGTGGAACCAACCGCGGCCGACTTGTTCCGTGGTGTAATACCAGTAACAACTACGCATGATATATGTGCCAACCGAACTAATAAGCACCGGCTCGCACAGGGACGAGGCACTCCGTGAGGAGGTCGTCGATCGCCGCAGTGTCGCCCAAGCAGCTGCCGTCCGGCATGGACGGACACGGCGGCCCGGTCCCCCTGATCAGCTGTCCCGGCCCGCCGGTTATGCGGTGCATGCACCGGGCGGAGACCACGGCGAGTATGAGAGCGACTGCATGTGACGAGAAGCAAGTGATGCTTTGCTGTGGAGTTGGCCATTATGTATCGTGTTCGTTTTGAGGACAGATAAAATAATTTGGCCCGATCACGGATCAGCTACACTCTTCAGGTTCATACATTATCGTTGCTGACAGATAGATTTCTCCGATTAAACGACAAAACCAAACTGACATGCCAATATATTACTTCCTCTACTAAACCAAAATATAAGTCCATTTATGATTGTCCCAAGTCAAACGTTTTAATCTTTGACCATCAATTTCTAAGAAGCATACATATTTACAACACAACATTCATGTTTTTAGATTTATTATGAAAAATGCTTTTATAATATATTATTTCTATTATTTTTATAGATATCACTAATCAAAGTGTCATATTAGAGACCGTGTTGATATCGTAATAGACTTATATCTGGGATCATAGGAAGTAGTATTTATTTATCCAAAGCACTGAAGCAAGCAAATGATTCTTTCATTATCTTGATAAAATTTGATGCTATCCGTGGAGAAAATAATACTTAGCGTGATCAGCGTTTGAGTAACACAAACCCAAATGACGACAAGGGATTAGCCTAACCGCACCTCAGCTCAGATAAACAAAGTGAAGGCAACATTTTGTTGCATCAACTTGTTGACCTCAATATGCTTGAAACAAAAAAAGGAAATCCAATAAAAAATGATATTACATTTTACAGCGTGATCAGCGTTTGCAGTTTCTGATGTTCCCACCTGGTTATAATGCGATTATAATGTCAGTGACCACGATCAGTCACTACAAAGGGCAAGCATTTTAAGCAACAATTACAGGTAATGTATAATCTCACCTTCAACTCCGGGTTGTACTAGTTTCTCCATACTTCTCTTTCCTGGGGATAGAGGTCGATTGCTGAATTATAAAGCTTTCGAGCATTTGCAAGGGCATTATGGTCTCCAATCAATGCAAGGTTAGCTTGCAGCTCTATGAAGTACTGGAAGAACTAGAGGCTCGTACGAGGAAAAGCAAGAAATCTGTATTAAATACAGAGGTGTAACATGCCTGCTCTATATTCCAAAAGCGATAACCTAAGGCATTGGTACAACCTAAGGGCATCTCTAATAATTATCTCCAGCTACTATCTTCTATTTCTTCCGATATATTTTTTAAAGATTTTATTTTTAATTTCTCATACTGCATAATACTTAAAGTTATCTTTTATTTTCTTTCTTTTAAAAACTAGCTTTCTAAGATTTCTTTTCACGTGAGCAAGATTTTTCTTTATGTCAGTTTTATCTCCACTTTAACATATTTCTTTTATTTCTGCATACTACAGTAATAAAAGCAAACACACAAGAGGCTATATCAACCGCAGTTGTCGCTTTTATAAGTTCAATGCATGAACAATCGTAATAAAAAAAGGACCATGAGGACACAAAAGACTATAATTCTCTGAACACTGCCCAAACTAGCGAGGCAATATCAACCGCAGTTGTCGCTTTTATAAGTTCAATGCATGAACAATCGTAATAAAAAAGGACCATGAGGACAGAAAAGACTACAATTCTCTGAACACTGCCCAAACAAGCAACCGCCTAGTGCACTCATTACACTACATTGAAAAACGAATTGCAATCCTATCGCAAAATATTCAGTCCAGGCGGAACAAGTTCTTGAACAATGAAAAAAATATTCCATGAGGACAACAATTTCTCACTCCCACCAGCCGAATTTAATGATATCATTGCACATTTCACCAGCTTCTCTAGATAGATCTTTTCATGATAAAACAGTTTTAAGACGTGAAATGCATTGCGAACATGTTAGGAAAAATTAGACACGAGAGACACATATTTTCGTAAAAAACCCTCCAATATGAAAGGAAATAACCACAGTAGACAATCTCAACTATAATGATATATGGTTACATATACAGAGTGACCTATATTTATATGTGTTTTTTTGGATTTGTATCTAACTAGAACTAGACTTTATTTCATTGAGGCATTATCTTTAACAAACCCCTTTGACTCAAAACCCCTATAAATATAAACTTAAAGAAATCCTACCGATTTCTTTTATTTCTGCATGCTACAGTAATAAGAGGAAACACACGAGGCAATATCAACCACAGTTGTCGCTTTTATAAGTTCAATGCATGAACAATCGTAATAAAGAAAAGGACCATGAGGACACAAAAGACTATATTCTCTGAACACTGCCGAAACTAGCGAGGCAATATCAACCGCAGTTGTCACTTCTATAACTTCAATGCATGAACAATCGTAATTAAAAAAAGGACCATGAGGACAGAAAAGACTATAATTCTCTGAACACTGCCCAAACAAGCAACTGCCTAGTGCACTCATTACACTACATTGAAAAACGAATTGCAATCTTGTCGCAAAATATTCAGTCCAGGCGGAACTAGTTCTTGAACAATGAAAAAAATGATCCATGAGGACAACAATTTCTCACTCACTACTTAAAAAACTAGCAAAGAAGATATTATATTAGTGATCAACACGCGTTATTAATATCTTATTAGTGACGAGTCTAATAAGAACGTGTCACTAATATCCTTTTTGATCGGGACCAGATATAGACCCGTCACTAATGAGTGATCATCAGTGATGAGTCGTAACTTAGACTCGTCACTGATGATAATAGTGACGGGTTAAATTGTGACCCGTCACTAATGACTTTGTCTTAGGCCAATCATTAGTGACGGGACAAGTTGTGACCCATCACTAATGATAAAATCATTAGTGACGGATCGTCGTAGATCAGTCATTAGTGACAGATCATAACTTGATCTGTCATTAATAATTCACTCATTAGTGACGGATCGTCCTATGCCAGTCATTAGTGACAAGTTAACTTGTAATCCGTCACTAATGATGGTATTTGCAAATATTTTTATTTTTATTTTATTTGTCTCTTATTTTTTTCTTACCTCAACCGTACTAAAATAGGAACTATTATACATTTCTGCTCAAGTTTGATGTAAAGTGTGACGGCTATGGACACAAACACGCGTTCTAAAAACGGTGCAGTAACTTCCAAGGGTGAGAACTCAATCTTCCAAACCGTTTTTGGTCTAAAAAATTATCCAAAACCGACGGAGTGGGGGAGAAACAGATGTAACTTTTTTTAGATGTCCGTAGAGTCAAATAAACGTCAAAATTAGAGTCTGTATGCAAAAGTTATGCTCGTTTTACCGAATGCACTATGGGTCACCTATCAAATTATAATCCTCGATGAAATATGAAAAAATTAGTCATTAATAACGGTTCATGGTTATGACGCGGCACTAATGACCTTCGGTAAAGAAGGTTAAAAGGATAAACTATCTGGTTTTTATCACAACTATGTGATAGCAGAGGTGGTAAGATGCCTACACACAAGAAAGAGGTCGTGGGTTCGATTCCCATAGATCGCAAACATTGAAAACAATATAAAAAAAGCGTGGCTTGTGAGCCATATGGGATGTGCCTGTGTTGAGATGACTCTGGTGAATTTATTTTGACTTTTTGTGTCTAAAAAATACGAAAAATGTTCATTAGTTATTAGTGACGGGTCAAGATTACAACCAGTCACTAATATTCAGTCAATAGTGATGGGTCACGGTTACGACCCGTCACTAATGACAGAACATTAGTGACAGGTTATCACCTGTCACTAATGACTTATCATTAGTGATGCGATAAAAGTGACAGATACGAGACTGGTCACTAATGCTGATTATCACTCGTCACTAATAACTTCTTTTCACGTAGTGACTCCCACCAGCTGAATTTAATGATAGCATTGCACATTTCACCAGCTTCTCTAGATAGTCTTTTCATGATAAAACAGTTTTGAGACGTGAAATGCATTGCGAACATGTTAGGGAAAATTGGACACGACAGACACATATTTTCGTGAAAAACCCTCCAATACGAAGGGAAAAAAATCACAGGGGACAATCTCAACTATAATGATATATGGTTACATATATAGGGTGACCTATATTTATAGGCAACTTTTGGACTTGTATCCAACCAGGATTAGACTTTATCTAATTGAGGCATTATCTCTAACAACCCCCCCCCCCCCCCCCAACTCAAAACCCCTATAATATACACTTAAAGAAATTGTCTCTGAAATCTTGAAGGGCTGATAAGCACCACGAATACCTACGAAGTCCACAAATACCTGTGGAACATATCAGTTGGAAATATATTTTCCTTCAGTAGTAGAAAGAGCAGTAACAGACTGAGGTAAAGCTTTCCATCTGACAGCTGAATAACATAGAGAAGATATAACTAGAAATAGATATTCTTTTACCAAGATGACTAGCATAATCGGAATCAACAAACCCAATTAATATTTTTCTTTGTCTTCACCTTATTCTTATCAAACATCAAACCAAAATGAGAAGTACCTTTCAAATAATGAAGAATCCACCTAACAACATTCCAATATTCTTTGCCAGGATTATACATAAATCTGCTAACCACAGTACTATCTGCATGAGCTAAATCTGGTCGAGTGCAAATCATAGCATACATGAGATTTCCAACGTGTAAGGAACAAGTGATATATAGTCTTTGTGTCAACGATTTGTGAACCACCAATCTAATGAACTTGTTGAAAAATAGGGGATACTTTTAGTAGGTGAAACACAAGGGGACACATATGGGTTTTTATACAGGTTCGGGTGTCCCTAGCGATAATGATCATATTTCATGTTTGTCATATATTGATATGGGCCTGTTTGTTAAAGGGGTATGTGGCTAGCTAGATGACTTTAAACCTAGTTGACAACTTCCTTGCTCGGTCTTGGTTGGGCTTCTAATGGTTTGTGTAGAGTTGTGTAGACACTCCTCCATAGGGTTCCCTTGCTCTGTATATATATAGGGGTATTGTACGTCTTCTGGAGTCCTTCATGTTCTTGGAGATAAACATTCCAGGTTATGGGACGCCTTGGGTGCCTACGGGTATGTTTCTTTTATCAAGGATCCCTTTCCTGGAGATAAAAATATTCCCCAAGAATTGAGGGAAACCCTAGAGTGTCCAGATATGGTAATTGTCCATTATTCATCATCAAGCCCTCATCAGTATGTGAAATAAGACTTCAACGGATCAAGTATATGGCTAGCAAATATAAGATTTTTGTCCGATAATGTCATCGAGTAGGACTCGGGTCCATGATTAGGGTGAAACATCTAACCGGATTTTCTGACACTCTCAAATAAGCTACTCGGGATTCTGAACAGTTCCAAGTTCTCAAGTGAGTCCCCAAGAAGGTGTTTCATCCAAGTAGATTGTCTAGTCGATCTATAAAAATCATCATGTCCTTGCAAAGGTACAAAGGAGATAAGACTCATCGCTATCCAGGCTCGAAAGTTGAACTGCTACAGCGGAAATTTTGCATAGTGGTGAAAATATTCCCTGTCATAAGCACAGAAGAGTTGATGTACCATCTTTTCGACTGTACCCCGTGCACTAAAAAATCCAACGGATAAAGAAGTGCACCGGGGACCGCCTCTTTTGTCTATGCAAGCCAACTGAAAAGAGGTAGCCTTGATGACCGTGTGTCACTTGGGCGTCCATGGCTCATAATGTGGCTGCGCACGGAATTAATGTTTTGGAAATGAAGCAATACTTCCCTTGACGCATTGGCCTATATAAAGCCCCTGGTGCCAGAGCTTGGCTGCATCAAGTCTGAACTCAATCATTGAACCTCCTCTTTTGCCTGAATACACTCCTTCAACTTCTAACTATTCCCCATCCTCCCCTGAGTACTCACCCCTGACTCTGTCATCGTCTACAACCGAATTTGGATCGGTGGTGGAGGTTATCGACGTCTCGTCCGACTAGGAGGTTGAAGATAAGGTGGTGACTCGTGGCGTCCCTATTAGAGATGGCAAGCCCCCGATGTCTCCAGTCCACAATGAGGTGGACTGGATCATAGTGGACTGGGACCTTCTAGAGGGGGAAATAGAGGAGGAAGAAGTGGCAGCTGGGGCAGATAAGAGGGGGGTGTCCGGTAGCGTCTCCGTTAAAGATGGCAAGACACCTGCCACTTCATCTATCTGTCCTCGTGTTATTTGTGGTTCCTAAAGATATTTTTCCCTTTTTTCAGAAATATGGCATGCATGATAAATTTTGTAATCCTAGTGTATGTGAATCCCTTGATAGGTTATCGAGGAAGGATTCTAGGATTGACTGTCTTAGAATTTCAAGTGCGTGTATGGGCGTAAGTGCCTGAATAGCGGCTTATCTCTATTTTTTTGGCATTGTCTCGAAATAGGTAAAAACATATATTAATAATATGGCAACTAATATTTATAAAATATATCCTAAATACTTGCACATAAAACTTGCGAAGCTGGTCTATATTTCAAGATTTTTTAAGAACTTGACCATCCTCCATAGCTAACCTATACGACCTTGATCGGTTGGATTCGACCACCCAATAGAGACCTTCCCACTTTGGAGATAGTTTGTTGTTGTTTTTCAATCTTTGTACTAGTCGTAGAACCAAATCTTTAGGTTCAAAAGGTCTTTTGCGGATGTTCTAGTCGTAGTAGCACCGGAGAGCTTGCTAGTATTGTGCTAATCTTATCAACACTTGTGTCCTTTTTTCTTCGAGAGTATTGAGATCATCCTGACTTCTCGGGATTTCATCCTTCTTGGCATATAGTTCAACTTGGGGAGAATAGATTTTTTATTTCACATGGCAGCATTGCTTCGGCCCCATAGACTAGGAAGAAAGGCATTTCACTCGCCGCCTTGTTGGACGTCGTTCGAAGTGCCCAGAGTATGTTAGACAACTCGAAAGCCTAGGCTTTAGCTAAAGCGGATAAGCAGTTGTAGACATGGGTTTTGATTCCTTGAAGTACTAGGTCGTTTGCCCGCTCGACATGTCTATTACTTTGTGGATGTGCCACAGACGCAAAATAGACTGTAGAGCCTAGTTCCTCACAGTAATCAATGAACGCCGCCTTGGAGAACTGAGTACCTAGTTCCTTCTTCTTATAAATCCATTTGCAGTTTAAAAAGTTTCTTAACTTTTGAAAGCTCTGCCAAATCCCATGTTTGATTTTTATGAAAGCTCTCAATTTCTTCATTCATAGTTGTTCACCACTTAGAAGAATTTTCACATAAGATAGTTTCATAATAAGAAGAGGGTTCAACGATATCATTAATATCTTTTGTAGCAAGAAGAGCATAACATACCATATCATCAGTGTTATGATATCTACCAGACAACCTAATATCCCTTTGTGTTTTATCTCGAGCAATGCTATGATCAATATTGTCAGAAGATGATGAATCAGATTCTAGCTATGGAGTAGGAGTAATTGAAGAATCATTATCAATGGTAGGTAAAACTACCTCAAATTTTGCATTCCTTGTAACAGCTTCATCAATTTCAGATTCAATTGTGGAAGAACTACCCACATTATCACTACCCGTTGAGAGTAAAATATCTACATTAAAAGTAATATCGGGACTAATGATCAATTTGTAATAATCATAACGCCATAAATAATATCCTTTCACACCATAACCATAACAAAAAAATGGATTTTCTTGCTCTAGGCTCTAATTTTCCAGTGCTAACATTAGCATAAGCAGGACAACCGAATATTCTCAAATTTGAATAATCAACTAGTTTACCTGAACAAACCTCTTCTAGAATTTGAAAGTTAATGATGGAATTTGGATAGTGGTTAATCAAATAACAAGCTGTAGAAAGAGTTTCAGCCCACAACACATGCTTATTCCATAAGCTTTCATTAGAAAGCATGCAATGGGCTCTTTCTAGAAGAGTACGATTCATAGCTCTGCCATGTCATTCTGCTGAGAGGTTCCTAGAACAATCAAATGTCTGGCAATACCATGATTAGCACAAATTTATCAAACTCACCACTGCAAAATTTCAATCCATTGTCAGTTCTAAGTTTCTACCAGTTTGATTTTCCACCAATGCTTTCCACTGATGAAACACTAAAAGAGATTCATTCTTATGTTTCAAGAAATACATCCAAACTTTGCGAGAAAAATCATCAACGGATGTTATAATGTACTCACATCCATCAAGAGAATGAAACGTAGACTTGCACCAAAGATCAGAATGAATATAATCGAGAATACCTTTAGTCTCATGAGTTGCAGTACTAAAACTGACCTCTTTTGTTTGCCAAAAACACAATGCTCATATAAATCAAGTTTGCCAATATTATCTAAATGACTTTTTTTTTTGCATGGGAGAAGCATACCTTTCTCACTTATGTCTCAAGCGCATATGCCAGAGCTTGGTGATGTGAGGATCTGATGCAATAGTAGAAAACAACTGCAATACCTGTAATTGTAGACCCTTGCATGTGATAAAGACTGTTGATTCTTTTGACTTTTAACACAACAAGGTTTCCTTTCCAAATCTTAAGAAGACCATTTTCACAAATATATTTATATCCCAGGGATTCAATAGTGCCCAAAGAAATAAGATTTCTTTTTATTCTGGGAACATGGCGAACATTTGTAAGGGCTAACAGTGCCATCATGTGTTTTAATTTGCATAGAAATAATTCTAGCAATTTCAAGTGGAGACTCATCACCAATCATACCTTCACCAGTACCAACAAGATCATAAGTAGAGAACCACTCTTTATATTGACATATATGAAAAGTGCAAGCCGAATCAATAATCCAAGCAGTTTGATTCCATATACTAGCAGTGTTGATTAGTGCCTCACCATCAAATTTGTTTTCAACAAAATTAACCTCAACAGATTTTTCTTGTTGATATTTATTCTTCTCTTCCTTCTTTTTCAATTAAATGCATTGAGAAATGTCATGAGAGTTTTTCTTCCAATAACGGCAAAAAGTCTAGATTTATGGTCTCTTGATTTAGATCTAGATTTTTATCTAGAAGAACTGCCTTTATGTGATGACCTCTAACAATTAAACCCTCAGCTTTAACTTCAGAATGAGAATCAACATCAAATTTCTCCTTAGACAATAAATTTTATTTAACATTATCAAAACTAAAGGTGTCATGACTGTCATAAAGCATATTTTCCTTGAAATATTTAAAGGTAGCAGGAAAAGAAACCACCAGAACAGTAGTCTTATCCTCATTATCAATTTTCACATCTAATTTCTCAAGATCAATGATAAGTGAATTAAACTCATTAAGATGAGACTGGATATATGTACCTTCTACCATGTGAATTTTTTACAAAGGTTCTTTAAGGCGTAATTTGTTGGAGATACATTTCTTCATGTATAATTCCTCAAATTTCTTCCACAATGTTAAGGCAGTCATCTCATTAATAACTTCACACAGAATATCTATAGATAAAGTGAGTTATGGTGAAAAGTGTTTTTTGGTCCAATTTCTCCCATGTGTCATCTACCATGTTGACCGATTTAGCACCCAAAGCCTTGCAAACACCAACTTGCATGAGAACTGTTTCATCTGAACCTGCCATATGGAGAAACTAATCTTGCCATCGAACTTTTCAATGTCAAATTTAGCGGATCACATGTTGGAGAAAAAAAGTACATATCAAAATATATGATAGGTTCTGAAAAAAACTCCTTGGTACGCTGACTGGGTGCATGTAGCAAGAAATCGCTAGAAATCAAGAGTCTGTGAAAGTCCTGGTGCATTGATATGTGTGCCCATAGCAAAACTAGCTGAAAAACCTGGTATGTAATTCAGGTGCACTTAGCAATTTGGTGAACAGTAGCGGTGCACTTAGCTATGAACAGTGTTGGGCTACCAAAGCAGTATGCAGTAACAGGCCAGGGCAGAGCGGTGCATAGTAACGGGCTAGGTCGAATCGAAACAATATTGGTTGGGGGCGGGCCGGGCTGAACCGAAATAGTACTTGGCTGAGGCTGGCCGGTGGCCGCTTAGGTCTGACATCAACAGTCCAAATCTGCTGTGGCTACTTGAGGTCTTCTACAGTAGAAATACATGTGTTCTGATCCGAGGCACTAAGACGGATATGAGCTCTGGGTGTTGATCGGGTGGACATCGTCGACGATTGCCGGCATGCATGGCGGCAAATTACGACGACGCTGGTGAGAGGCCGGATGGTGACCGGCGAGAGGGCCGATGGTGAGTCGGCGACGACGCGTGGCAAGCGAACATGGCTCTGGGCAGCACACGTATAGGCAAGATCCGATGAACGGCGGCATGGCATCGACGGCAACCCGACCTAAGGACGGCAAACTCTGTTGAGGCTCCGAAGCAAAGACATCTAGCGTGGAAGAAACAGGCGACGCACGGCAACAGAGCAGAATGTGTCCGGTGACATCGCGGCGTCCTAGGACACGCGACGTTGAAGACACCTGCACGGTGAACCTAGGCGGCCCAACAAAGGGTCACGTGCGTAGCATGACGAAGTTCAAATCAGAACCTGACGAACAAGCGAACCCGACGAGTAGAATGGAAACAGAGGGTCTGATACCACTTGTCTCATAAAATTGGACACGAGAGGCACATATTTACGTGAAAAGCCCTCTAATACGAAGGGAAAAAAATCATAGGAGAATCTCAACTATAATGGTATATGGTTACATGTACATGTGTGATCCATATTTATTGATGCCTTTTTGGACTTGTATCCAACTATAACTAGACTTTATCTTTTCGAGGTATTATTTCTAACAGAACAATTTCACACAGTAGAAATAGCAGGGTAAAACCGAATTTTGCCAATACTAGTATAACATGGAAACTATCATCATTGGAAACGACTGAGGCAAGTCTAAGGGACTTACCATATGCCACAATCCCTTAGCCTCAGTTATGGATAACTTTAAAGTACAGTATTAAATAGATCAAACAGAGAACTCAAGTTCTCGTTGCTGAAGGGATAGCTGCCAGTAGCAGTAGCACACGAATTTATCTCCATTTAAGCTCTCAGGCTCCACAAATTTGCAGCATTTGAAAGAGGACCATTGCAAAGCTTTTCTGCAAGATTTTTAGCTTCCTCCAATCTTTCGAGTTTCAAACAAAGTGATACGTATTGGCAAGCAAGATCCTCAGTAAGACACCCACAGGATTCAGCATTTCATAGACTGACAGTATAGATGAAGTGAATTTGAAGCATCAAATTCAGCATCCTGGAATAATGTGATGGAATCTTCTCCGTCAGGGTACAGAACATCCATCTAAAACTTTGCATACAGGAAGTACATTTTTGAAGTTGGCAGCCTTCTGACAGCTTCATCATACACCTATAATCCACAGACTATAAATTTAGAATGTTCACAAAAGGTGTATCGAAACCAGCGTGCAATGTAGCTGATGTATTTTGGTGGAGAAATGGAAAAACTAGCATTGTTGGTCTTAAAATAAAAGGACATGCCTACAAGGCTACTACAAAAGTATTGCTTTAAAGCTTACACAATTTACTGTATGGATTAGTCAAGCTCCAAGATTATAATTGAGAATGGCATTGTAAAAGGCTTTCATAACAAGCTTACACTAGCATTTACCACGTAAATCAATTAGGTAGTAATAGTGCATATACCCACACAAAGTAACAGATACCAAGAATGTGAGCACACCAAACACCACAATAAAATCACTAATCTCTGTAATATATCATTTGACTAGGGCGAATTAACATTGAAAACATTCTATTATGTCAGGACATGGCCAGGGTGCATTCATCAACATGCTTTTTTTCCTCTACCGAAATAGCAAGCAAGGTTGAGTTTCATTGATAATCCATAATGGAGATTACTAGGTATAAAGAAGCGGTGACATAATGCTTTTACCTTAATTGATCTGTTCAACTTATTCGATAAAGCATCCTTTCTATTTGAATTACTGGAACCAGTTAAGTCCTTAAGCTGAAGCCTACCAAACCAATCCCAGTAGTCCTCACTATGGGAGAAATCTTTCTTCAGGTCATCCAGGACCTCTATCTTCAACTCGTCAGAATGTGCCAACTCAACACAATTTAATATCTCCAACAATTTCTTCCTTAAGGTTGAGCTTGATGGAAGAGCTTCCAACGCACCGTGATATATGGTTTGAATGATTAACAGTCCTTGCTGCCAAAAAAGATCTTCCTTCTCCTCTAGAGCAACCCCAGCTGAGCCAGACTGTTCTGGACTTTCACATTGTTCATTCAGTGGCATGAACAGATCTTGTTTTCCTCTTTCCAGTGACCTGCATCGTTATCATTCTTTCACAGCGTTTTCACATCCTCTCCAAGAGCTACCTTTCGAGCCTTAAGCTTGTTAAGATAGGTAAGCTCCATGCGAAGATACTCAATCCACATTTCCTCTGATTCTGGGCATGATTGAGACCACTCTGCATAAGTGCACGTGCTGCAGCAACATTCAGGTTCTGATCAAATTCCCAAACTGCCGCATAGATCCAAAGCCCAGGAACCTTGGGATGGTAGCGAATAGCTTGTGCCATAACCTGTAAATAATAAGACAAGCACAAGGACAACAACATTAATGCCTGCCACCATAAGTAAATTAAGGTCTTCTTTCTCAGCATAGCTCAAATTCAACTTTCCCACAAGATATGAAATACGTGAAGAACGCAGAACGCAGTTTACTTGCTAACTTGTCAGTTGTCACTGAAAATTTTAGTGTATAGCTCCAACTCGTACAAAATCTCTAACAAAAATGTTTCAGTTTTCCCAAAAAATTGATTTTTTAAGAAAAGTTTCAATTTTCCCAAAACGAGAAATGTTCAAATGAGGAGTACTACAACAAACAAAGGCGGAATTCGAACTCAATCAACTTGTACATGAGCTACTGAATGTTAGCAGCTCGTGCACCTCGTTGTATGTTCCTATGCTGAGCGGGAAATCCCCACACCCGAAACGCCTACTAGTAGATCATTGCCACATCAAGATCTCTACAAACAAAAGCTGGTAAATTTACGGATTGCTCTGATAATTCGGCTCAACAAACTAGTGAGGGATTCGATATGGGGATGGTAGGGGTACCTGCTTCATCCTGCCGCGTCGCTTGTCGCGGTAGAACTCGAGGTATCGGAACCAGAGGTCGAGGCCCTCTTTGAACCTGACGGTGGCCATCCGGTAGATGTCGAGCATGCGGAGGGTCCCCGCGACGTCGGAGATGGACTTCTTCCACTTCTTATTCTTCCTTTTCCTCATTCTCCCTCTCCTGTCGTTGTCTTCCTGATGGTGGTCGTGGTCGTCTTCGTCTTCAGCTGCGCGTATGATTGCGCGCTTGCGCAGGTTGCGTTGGGCAGCGAGTCGAGGCGGCGCTCGTAGGCGATGTAGTCCAGGCGGGGTACTGCACAGTGTCCGCCATCCTGCCTAGTTACCTCTCTCTCGCAGGCAAAGCTGGTGGAGGCGGGGGGCAGGGATATGGGAGAGGATCGGAGGGTGCTAGGGTGTTGCAGCGGCGGAGGGAAGAGGAGAGCGGCCACGCCAATGTGGGAGGGAGGCAAGACTGCTTCTCCTTCCGCCGCCGCGGTGGCTGGTGAGGCGGGATGGTGCTGGTGCGGCGTGCTAACAGACGATTGTGAGCGCGCGGGATGGGCCGGCCTGTTACGTCAGGTGCACGCAGATAGTTTTTTTTTACGACTCTTCACCGTTGAATACAGCTGTAGTATCTGAACATAAACGCGCCTACTCAACCCCTACATACGAACCCACTCCACACACACCTAACGCACGCACATGCTAACCCTACAACTACACGCAGCTTGAAGAAAGCGTCCATCCGAAGATCACCAGGATCCATCGAGAATCCTGTAGACGACGAGCACGTCGTAATCCTTTCTGTAGCACCACACCGGAGAAGCTGGAGAAAACAAAATAAATCAGAGCCTCCGTGCGTCACCCAGGCTTCGAGCCCGGGTGGGTTCGGCTCACACCCGAGCCCGGGTGCACGCAGATAGTTGTTGTGCTAGTTCCTTCTCCATCTCCACCTTTGAACGATCATATATCTTTCGGTATCCGTTTACAATTCTATGTGCACTGTCGTATTTTTTACGATGAAATAAAATGATAATTATATTATATAAGTTTCAAAACTATTTTATGTATGCTAGCAAGCTATATGTAATGGTGCTAGCAAATTATGTATAGACTTGCTAATAAAGTTTTCAAATAAGCTGCTAGCAAACTTTTTAACTGAAGTTGATACCTTATCCGAAGTAATACATTATCCATATAAGTTGTTATGAAATGTAGCCTTGGAGTTTTTACTTCAACATCGGTTGCTACCTGATATTCTCTAAAAATCTTTCAAAGAAAAGAGGTATTCCCTAAAGTTGCTATTAAATGCTCAGTGAAATTGCTACATTGTATCTACATAAGTTTTTATCAAATATTCACTAAAGTTGATCTCATCTAAAATTTTATCACTCACTAAATTTGTTATGATGTCTCTACTTAAGTTGTTACCATATATCCACGAAAGTTTTAATATCTTAACGTAAGTTGCTACTGAATATTCCCTGTTATCTTATCACCTAAAAAGCTGTTGTTTGATTTTTCATATGAGTTTGTTACCTTTTAAAGAATGAGTTGCTATTGTTTCATTTAGGTTATAGTAACTTCATAAATATTAAAATAGCAAGTTCTTAGTAGATATTAGAAAATCTAAGAACTAGCAAGTTGCATGGAGTTGCTACTAAGGAATAACTAAAGTTGTTAGTTGAGACCAAGTTTTATCATAACATCTTAAAAACATATGCAGGAGAGATCTCATTTTCTTAAGCTCAAGAAACACAAAATAGATACTTAGTTTAAAAGATATGATTATTTGAAGTTTTTGGATCAACAATTGAGGAGGATATCACTCAATCAGATACACAAACTAATCATTCATCGACACCGATGGAAGGTCCAACCACGAGAGCTCGTGCATGACAATTGAATTGTCACATGAGTTCATTTCTAGGAGTTTATCACTAAACCATTGAGGATGGGTTGCTACCTAAGTCTTGTGATGTTATTCTTCTCAAAAACCAAGGTGTTCTATTATCGTGAGTATCCTTTTCCAGTCTCATTTGTAATGGTTGGTAATTAATGACAATAAAGAATTGTGGCTATCATGTTTATATTCAAGTATGAAAAAGATTAGTCCCAAGAATGTTGTGAAGCTAGAAGAAGCATGTGTGGAAGATATACAGATGGTTAGCTTAAGGCAAAAGTATAAAATATAGGGTATTTTCTTTGGCTGGTGATTAGAGAAGAGAAATAACCGAATTGATAAGATAAGTGTAGTACTATTAATAGGGGTTGATGTGTGTTTACTTAAGATATCAAAAGTGTCACAATTGCTCAACTTGCATTTCATCTAGAATGAGGAATTTAGTTTGAGAAGAATCGAAAAAAAAACTACCTTTAGAGTGTTTAGTGCCTAACCGCCAGCAGTGGCCGGTCTGACCAATGTATAAACAAGACCGAAGTTTCTCGAGTTCTTAAGTCATGGACTAACCGCACGGTGCCCTGGTCTAACCGCCAAGGAACAGCGAGTTTTGGACTCTCTACCTTGGCTGACGGTCTGACCGTTAGGGAACAGAGAGTTTTGGTACTCTATTCGAGACTCGTGGTTTGACTGAGACCAGTGGCGGTTTGACCACCATGTAATTTATTCACCAATGTTGGTGTCATCATTACACTTTTTGTAGTCATTGGATTAGTAGCAATTTGACCGCTAGATGAGTTGCGGTCTGTCCGCCAGATGCGCAGAGTATTCAAACTTTAGGCAATGACCACATTTTGAGTGATGGGTAATAAATAGACCCATCGATTGTTCAAAGGTAGAGTCTAGCTCTTCATTTCAATACTCTTGAGCACTTGACATCCTCTTCTCTCTCTGTTGGCTTAGTGGTTGCATATTTGAGAGTGCGAGAGCATCTAGTGTATAGCTTTGAAGAGTTTGAGTTTTGTGGCACTAGTGATTCTTTAAGCAAATGTTGTCGACTTGTTACTCTATGAGGTTGTCGCCTCTTAGACGGCTTAGAGGTGGTTGCGCCATAGAGCCCTTCAAAGAAGCTTGTGAATGAGCCACGATGGTGATTGTGATAGGTCTTAAGCATGCCTCACCGGAACGGCAAAGTGCTACTCTAGTGGAATCAAGGTTTCGAGTAGTACATTATTCTATTCTGGCTTAAGATCAAGTTGCTTGGTGTGAGCCATTTTCTATGGTGAGAATTGCATACTTGATACAGAAGCGGTTAGAATCTTGAACTCACCTTAACGTGGATTAGGAGTAATCGCAAATCACCGATACCACGTGATAAAATTCGAGTGTTATAGTCAATGAGACTAACATATTTATCAACGATATATGTCAGTAGGTCTCATAGATGCAATACATGAAGAAGCCACCGCAACCGGGATAAAGTTTGATTGAATTGGAGAAGTCGCAGGAGAAATGAACTCACCACATGGTCCAATGCTCTGGGTGTTGAACTCACTAGAGCATATTTGACAAAAGGGAGAGAGGCCTGATGACCTCACCGGAAGGTCCGGTGATCAGAGAAGATACACACCAAAGCATTTTGTCTAAAGAAGGTTGCAGCCATTGAAGTTGAAGATCAAAGCACCGGATGGTCTAGTGATCAATGTGTTACACACACCAGAAAATGAACAGTGCAAAGAGGCAAAATGAAGTTCAACGCATTGGATGGTCTGGTGATGAAGGCAATGCACACAAGAATATTATTTCTAGAGAGGGTTGCATTGACTCGGTTGGCTGAAGTCAACTCACCAGATAGTTCGGTGATAAAGTGATATGCATCAGATGTTAATACCAGAGCAATTTACACAGAGAAGAAGGAAATGCTCGGATGGCTCAGGATAACTCACTGGATAGCCCAGTGATAGAGATGAAGTATACACCGGAGTGTCTGGTGTTCACAGAGGCTTGAGTAGGGTTCCAATGGCTAGTTTGTAAGAGTGTACTCACTGGATGATTTGGTGTTAGTACTATAATTCTCACCGGATCATCCGGTGTTAACAACTTTTTTGAACCGTTGGGTTAATGGCTAGTGCGCGGGTTTAAGGCTATAAATACATCTCCACTCAGTCATTTGAAGGGGTGGCATGTTGCTAGAGTCCAGAGAAGTTCATGTATACCTGAGAATACATCCAAGACACGAAAGTGCTTAATGTGATTATCTAAGGCGATTAAGCACAAGATTAGTGAGTTATTAGTGCTTATAGGTCTAGATAAAGTGTTGCTAGGTGATTGCTGCCTAGAGAGTGGATCAAGGAGTGATTCAATCTTGTACCAAGTGGTACATCGGCACCTTAGAATCTTGGTGACTCACCGACAAGTTTGTTGACCCTCCGACTTGGTGTAGAGCGGTAGCAAGGCGATTGTGCGGGGACGTAGAGACCCTTGCCTTGGTGGCTCAAGCTCTGAAGTGATCACAACGGTAAGGAACCGGAAAAGAGTCTAGTGGTGAGACCTTGCCTTGGTGGCTTGGTGGCTCATCCGGGTGGAGGTCTTATCTTTGTGACTTGGTGGCTTAAGAGCTGTGACCGGGTGCCGACCGAGAGCATATCCTTTATGGAGCTCCAACGTGAACTAGCGGTAGCATTAATACCATCGATACCACGAGAAAAAAAATCCTTGTACCGAGTTTGCTCTCTCTACCTTATTTATGTTTCCGCATTTATATTCTTACAATTTACCTTCTTAGATAGGTTGCAAGTAATTTGATCGGTAGAGTAGACACACTAGATAAATCTAGAGCACATTTAGATAGAAATTGATATAGATTTATCTTGTGTGATTTTTGGAACTGAAATAGTTCTAAGTATCCTTATTCACACCTCTTAGGATGTCACTGATGCCTTCATTTGTGCTAATTATATTCATGCAATTACCTTATGTAATTTATTTTCTTAGAATATAAATTGTTGCTTGTCACCCTAAGATTGCATACATTGGTATAGTTCTAAGTTGCTAAATATTACTCTAGTGATCTCTAGTTAAATTATGCAAGTTTTATTGGTCACTAAGCAATTTTTAAAACCGCCTATTCACCCTCTTATAGTCGATATCTTAAATCCTACAAGTGGTATCAGAGCATATTACTCTTTTTTATAACGAATTTGACCATTCTGGAGTAGGATTATGGCTAGTGACGCTCATATCAATGTGGAAAAACCATCGTTCTTTGAAGGGTCAAACTATATTTATTGGAAGGTTAGAATGACCGTATATCTTAAGGCTATGAGCGGTAAGCTATGTAATATAGTAGATAAGGATTTGCAATTCTTGATCCTACTAATCTTACCATTGAAGATAGGGATAATACTATTACAAATGCTCAAGCTACAAATATTCTTTGTGGTTTTTAGATATTAATGAGTTTAATTGTATTTGCAAACTTGATACCGCTCATGAAATTTTGAAAAAAACTAAAAGAATTCATAAAGGGATAACTATGGTTAAGAATGCAAAACTTATTGTTTACAAAGGACAACTTGAGAAATTTCCTATGTTACCAAACAAAGCATTGCCGAAATGTTTAATCGTTTGAACAACATAATAAATGAACTCAATGGGCTGGGAATGGATGTAACCGATATTGATTTGTCTTATAAATTTCTTAAAGCTTTACCTAACAAATATGACACTATTGTGACTTTGCTTGTGAGATCCAACTTGAAGGATACAACTCCAATACAAATCTTGAGTAAAATACTCACTCATGATATTTTTAAGAAGTCGCAAGAAAATCGTCATGATGATGTCACCGATGCTAAGAAGAAAAATGTTACCTTCAAGGCTCAAGCATCAAGACACAAAGATGATCATGAAGAGAGTGATGATGATGAAAAAATGGCTCTCTTTGTGAAAAGATTTAAGAAATTCATGAAGAAGAAAAGATATTAAGGTGGATATAGTAAAAAAGGGACAATCTTCCAAAATGAATCCGTTAGAAGAAATAAGATGTTTTGAAGGTGGTGAAAAGGAACACATTGCCACACATTGCAAGAACAAAGAAGAAGAAAATATACCAAGAAGAAGAAGGAGAGTGATGGCAAGAAGACATTCGAGAAATATTACAAAAAGGAGAAAGATGGCCAAGCATGTTATGTTGAGTGAGATTTGGATGCAAGCTCAAGCTCTGACTCTGATGAAGAAAAGCCATCTCTAATGGGTCTTTCAGTGTAGCCATCAAGGAGACACCTTCACTCTTTTCTACACCTTTTTATCTTATGTCAAAAGGTGACTCTAAGGTATTATGTAATGAAGATGGATATTCATATGATGATCTAGTTGAGCTAATAAATGGTTTTGATGACTTCTTGAGCAAAGAAAGAACAAAGTTTAAGAAATTAAAGAGAAAACACATTTCGCTTCAGGAATACTATGTGGAGCTAAAGATGTCTCATGACGGTCTAAAAGAAACCCATGAGATGCTCAAGAAAGCTTATGACTCTCTTATTGCTCATGAAACCAGCAAAACTAATGTAGATATGAGTATATCTTACAATATTCTAGATGATATGTCTACTTTATCTCTTATGGATACATCTACCTTTCATGATGATTTGCTTACTTTGCCTAAAGCTATATTTTGAAATGATACTTTGATTATTGATGAAAATAACAACTAAAGAAAAGTTGAAAAACTAATCAATGATCTAGCTAGATGCTATGTTGGTGAATCCAAAATTAGATAAGTCTTGGATAGTCAAAGGTTCTCCATCAAGAAGGAAGGTGTTGAGCATGTTCCCAAGAAGGGTAATAAAGAGTTCATCCATCACAAAACATGAAAATTACAGATATTGTTCTGCAGATGTATGTATTTGTAAAGCTATGGAAGGATTCTGTTGTAATCTCTGACTCAATTGAACCTTGCTAAAATGCCTCATTTCATTTCAATATCACCTATCGAAGCAAAACAAGCTAATATTCCAACCCCAGTTTTCAGGGATTCTATTTCGATCCAAACCGTTGAATGCGATAGGGGAATTAGTATCTACATCCCATCTGATGATGAAATTTATCCCAACGGAAGCAGGAGTGGGAGCATGATATTGAAGGATGGGACCTTTTCTCAAAGTTTTTATTAATTGTCTATCAATCAATATTCTAATGGCCTTTGCCATCTTGGTACTATTGATGGCAGTACCGTTGGAGTACGTTCGCAAGAATGAAACTTAAAAGAATTGACGGGAGCCCACACAAGTGGTGGAGCATGTGGTTTAATTCGTAATAATGGCACTATATATGAACCCACCATCCTCCTTCATTCTTTTGCTTGCTACGCCCTTCCTTGTCTCTGGGTGCCTAGGTATCCACCGCAAGGCTTTCCTCTTTTGAACCTCCTTAAACCTATAAGCATCTTTTGGCTAACCTAGCCTCCTTATCCAACTTTGAGATCCACCAAACAGTGTGGATACTTTTGTGAAGGGTAGTGATTATTGCATAAAATATAAGAAAACTGGGCATGTTAAAAAAAGATTGTAAAAACATTAAGGATAATTTATATACATCTTTTAATTCATGCTATGTTCTTAAGAGATTCAAATGGTGGTGTTAAATCTAGATTTGTTGGCACTCTTATAATTGATGCTAAAAATAATACCATTTGAGTGCCTAAAACCTTGGTAATTAACATCCAAGGATTTGAACAAGTTTGGGTACCTAAAAGAGCTTAATTTTATTTTGTAGGTAAATTGCAAGTCTTGTGGGAGACATTGAGCGTTAGATAGTAGATGCACTCAACACATGACCGAAAATCAAATGATGTTCACATCTATAAGCAATGATGGACCGGAATATGACAAAAATCACTTTTGGAGATAATAACAAAGGAAAATTAAAAAGATTAGATAAAATTGCTATCTTAAATGATTTGTCTATCTCAAATATCTTACTAGTTGAATCTATAAATTTCAATCTATTATCTGTTGCTCAATTATGTGATCTTATTCTTTCATGCACATTTTCTTCAAATAACATGATGATATCTAGCATAAAGGATAATAATGGAGTTTTCAAAGGCTATATGGTAATCTTTATTTAGTTGATTTCTCATCTAATGATGCAAGCCTAAGTACATATTTATTTACAAAGCCATTAAAAGGTTGGATTTAGTATAGAAGGCTTGGTCATATTGGTGTGAATCAACTAAATCGCTTATTGAAGCATAATCTAGTAGTAGGGTTAAAGGATGTGAAATTTGAAAAGAACATACTATGTAGTGCTTGTCAAGCCGGAAAGAAAATTGAAAATTCACATCCATACAAAAGCTCCATGTCAACCTCAAGACCATTGGAATTATTACATATGGATTTATTTGGCCGAACCACAATTTAAGTATTAAAGGAAATAACTATTGTCTTGTCATTATTGATGATTTTCTAGATATACTTAGGTATTCTTTTTGCATGATAAGACTATTCTATTTAACACTTAAAGCTTTACTAAGAGGACCGAAAATGAATTTGAGTTCAAGGTCAAGAAAGTGAGAAGTGACAATGACTTCGAATTCAAGAACACAACGGTTGAGGATTTTTGTGAAGAAAAGGGAATGAAACATGAATTCTCAGCTAAATATACTTTCAAGCAAAATGGAGTGATTGCAAAAAAAGAATCAAACTCTAATTGATATGGCAAGACCAATGCTTGCTACTAATCAAATAGGTTGTATTATCATTGATTATTGAAGATGACTCCATATGAGCTCCTTATTGCAAAAAAACCAAAAAATCTTATATTTTCAGGTATTTGGATGTAAATGCTACATTCTAAAGAAATGTACTCGTTTATCAAAATTCTAAAAAAAAATGTGATGAAGGTTTCTTACTTGGTTATTCTTCTAATAGTAAAGTCTATCGTGTCCACAACCAAAATTCTAGTTTGGTTGGAGAGACACATGATGTTGAATTCGATGAAACTAGTGGCTCTCAAGAAGAACAAAAATATTTGTATGATGTAAGTAATGAATGCTTGAAAAGAGCTATCAAAAATATATCAATAGGTGACATCAAGCCAAAAGCTGAAGGTAAACAAGAGGATGAACCATCTACCTCAATTCAGATCATTTCATCTACTTCCACTACAAATAATCAAGTTCAAGCTCATGATGTGGAAAATGAGGAAGGTACATCACAATTGGCTACCACTTCATCTACTACATCACTAGAACTGGTAACTCATCAAAAGGTTCATCATGCCGCTGCCAAGGATCACCCTATTGATCAAATTGTTGGTGACATTAGTAAGGGTATGCAAACTCGTTCATTTGTTGCTTTTTTGTGAATATTATTCTTTTGTATCTTATATTGAGTCTAACTGTGTAGAAAAAGCACTTGATGATCTAGATTGGGTGAATACAATGCATGAAAAGTTAAACAACTTCACCCGTAACAATGTATGAGATTTAGTAGAAAGACCAAATTCACAAGATCACAATGTGATTGGTACAAAATGGGTCTTTCAAAATAAGTAATATGAAGATGGAATTGTTGTAAGAAACAAAGCAAGATTGATTGCACAAGAATACACTCAAGTCGAATGTTTGGATTTTGGTAAAACTTTCGCTCCCATAGCTAGACTTGAGGATATTAGAATCTTGCTTGCATTTTCTTTATCTCAAAATATCAAGTTATATCAAATGGATGTGAAAATTATATTTTTAAATGGTAAAATTAGTGAACTCGTCTTTGTTGAACAACCTCTAGTTTTGAAGATCCTAAAAAGCCTAACCATGTGTATAAACTCTCTAAAGCTTTTCATGGCCTTAAACAAGCCTCGTGTGCATGGTATGAGAGACTTAGAGATTTTATTACTCAAAAGGCTTCAAAGTTAGAAAAGTTGATACTACTTTGTTCACTAAATCTATTGCGAATGATTTCTTTGTATGTCAAATTTATATTGATAACATCATTTTTGGATCTACTAATAAAATTTTTTAGAGGAATTTGGAGAGATGTTGTCTAGGAAATTTAAAATGTTTATGATTAGAGAATTGAGCTTCTTCATTGGACTTCAAATAAAACAACTCAATGATGAGACATTTATTGGCCAAGCCAAATATTTGAAAGATTTATTGAAAATGTTTGGTATGGAAGATTCAAAGCCAATGAAGACTCTCGTGGCAAAAAATGGTCATCTTGACCTTGATGGTGGAGGTAAATCTACTGATATAAAGCTTTATAGATCAATAATATGTAGTTTACTTTATCTTACCGCATTTCGGCACGATATCATATTTAGTTTATGCATGTGTGTAAGGTTTCAAGAATCACCTAAAAATATCATTTAATGGTTTTTAAGCACATTTTAAGATATTTGAAATACTCTTCTAGTATAGGGCTTTGGTATCTAAAATGTGCTAAGTTTGAATTAGTCATATATTCGAATTTCGATTATGTGGGTTGCAAATTTGATAGAAAAAACACCTCTAGAAGTTACAAATTTCTAGGAAGATCGTTAGTTTCATGATTATCCAAGAAACAAAACTTTATAGCTCTATCTACCGCCGAAGCAAAATATGTTTCCGTAGGTAGTTGTTGTGCTCAATTGCTATAGATGAGACAAACTTTGTTAGATTATGAAGTTAAGTTCAAAATTGTGCATCTTTTGTGTGATAATGAAAGTGCCATAAAAATAGCTATAAATTCGGTCCAACATTCCACATGCTAATTTAGAGATCATGTGAGCAAAGGTGACAATACTAGTAGATAGTGTGAGGACCAAAGATCAAATGGTGGAGATCCACCGAACCTTTAGATGAGAGTCATTTTTGTAAATTGAGAAATGAACTTAATGTCATCAACTTCTCAAATATTGCTTGAAACAATGAACAAATGATGGTTGAGCATTTTTATGTTTTAGCATTATACCATTGATTACATGCTCATATTCCATATGTTAAGTTCTCTCTTGAACATGTCAAACTGATGCATAATTTTGATTTGAGATATTCCATCTATGGCTATGATTGATTTGTGTTGCTAGTGGAGCTATCAAAGATTATATATTTATATGAGCTATCTCAAAGTCCTATCCTCCTAGCTTAATTCTTAAAATCTAGAGTTCTCTAGTTTCGGCGGTCTGATCGCTAGAACTATACAGAGAGGTTTTTCACCTCTGCCGCTCCAGTGTTCTGAGCGCCCGGATTACCTGTCTGGCCGCCAGCGGTGAAATTGAGTGGGACCGACTCCTTTCTTTATCTCCTTCCACAGTCCCCATCCACTCCAAAACAACATGTGCTTTCTCTCTCACACACGTGTGTTCGGTGCCATCTCAAGCGAGACCAATCCTTCATCCTTGGTCGATCCGAGAGTATCCCCGGTCTCGCCTCAGACTCCTTCGTCATGGACTCTCGGTACTTTCTCATTCCTCTTATTTTTTCCATATGGATTTTAGGGCTATACATGCTTAGGGTTTGAAAGATGGGATCTATCTTTTGAGTCATGGATTTGAGATAAAATAGGTTGGAATAGGTTGCTTGCAACCAAATTAGGATCCTCAAAGTTTGGTCGGTTGAAACTTTGAATTCTTTCAAAATCCATCAACTTGGATTTGTTGCATGCTAGCAGTTAGACCACAGGCTATGTTGGTCTGACTGCCAGCACAGACAACAGTAGCTACCTTCACTGGTTCATCATAAATTATTTGTTTCTCTTTTCTAATACTTTGAAATATCATATATGATGAGTGGAATTGGACGCACGTTGAGAAAGATGTTGGCTAGCCGGACTAAGACAAAGAGAAGATTGGTGGAGTCAGACTTCGATAATGATCATTAGGATTCTGACTGGATTCCACCTTAGGGCAACATATGTGAGGAATCCTCATCTTTTACTGGAAATGTTAGTGATCATCATATGAATGATGCTAGTGATGAGGATGAGGAAATCAATTATCAAGCATATAGGGGCTATATGAAATCTTGATATGTTGTTGAGCAAGAAGCACCTATCAATATGCTTTAAACAATGATGCAACTCAACAACAATTCTGTACCATGGTGCAACAAGATGCTTTTTATGGTCACATTCTGAAAAATATCATCTATGAGCAAAAATAGATTGATTGGAATTATGTGAGAGAACAGTCTTTCAAGAATTAGGTATTTATGAGCTTGTTAATTTCAAGTGTGATTGGAATGCTACTATTGTGAGGTGATTCTATGCAACTGTTATTTTTCACATGAAAGCCAGAAGATCAAGCCATAGAGGTTAGAGAAGTTAGGGTGTTCTTGCAGCTCAGGGAGACCAACATGCGGAACCTCTTCCTCCTCAGGCGCCACTAGCTCCAGAGCCAGTTCCACCTTAGTGGACACCTTCAGTTGGATTCTTTGATCCCTGCATGACATCTATCCATTAGGGCTTTCAGCAGAGCTTAGACTCTTTCCAGGCAAGCTTCCAACAGAGGCTACTGTCAGCCTATGATGACAAAGTTCTAGTCCACTCAATAGCCATCTCTCTTGCTTGAGAAGACATTTCAGCTCTTAGTGTACAAAACTAAGAGTTAATGACATGTTTCACAACTTATCTCTTGGACAATAGAGTTTTTAGACTCAGTTCTCTAGCTTCACCGATCACTTCTACAGCGTTTATCCTAGACCTTCTCCACCTCCTCCCCGGGATGACTAGACCTTTTGGTATTTGATGCCGAAGGAGGGGAGATGGAAAAGATGGAAGAAGTGAAGCACAAAAATGAGCACAGGAAGGAGGTATATTTTATTTTAGTTATGTGAGGATGAGACTTGTTTTTGTTCTTTCGTGTCTCATAAATCTTATTACTTGCATTTGCTTCTTATAGTTGCATGTAAATTGTGTGTGAACTTATTCTTTTATGTTGATTAAGGACCTTCGGTATTGTAATGTGATGAACTATGTTGATTTGCCTATATTTCTATGTTCTAATATTGTTGTTGGATGCCTTGAGGAAATTATTTTTAGTGATATATTTGAAATGGTAATCTCATTGATCATATCTCTTTTCTCAAATCCAAGAATTCAAAATAAACTCCGTAAAATTTATTCAAATCTTTAACTTGTGCCATATTTTTTTATTTCTAAATGTTATGGTCAAATGTGTAGGGGGGAGCTTACATCACCATAAATTTTGATAGCAATTATCTCTAATTAATTTCATATTCTTAAAATTCTTGCTATGGAAACTCACCTTCGAGTATTTATACTTTGTGCTAAAAGTAGGCTCAAAATTAAATCACATCACTTCTTAGCGTTATTGTTATCAACCAAAAAGGTGAGATTGAAGCATCTAGGCCCCTAATTCATGTTTTGGTAATTAATGATAATAAAGAATTATGGACTAACATGTTTAAGCATATGTGGAAAATATGCAAATGGCTAGCTTAAGGCAAAGATATAAAATGTAGGGTATTTTCTTTTTCCAGCTAATGGTGATTAGAGAAGAGAAATGATTGGATTGATATGATAAGCGTCGTACGTACTATTAAGAGGGGTTGATTTGTGTTTACTTATAAAAGTGCCATAATTTCTCAAATATGCATTTCATCTATAATGAGTAATTTAGTTTGAGAAGAATCGGAAAAACTGCCTTTTGAGTGTTATGTGTCGTGGCTGGTATGACCGTTGTATAAACAATGCATAAGTTTCCAAAGTTCTTAAGTCATGGTCTGATCGCAATGTGTTCTGGTCTGACCGCCAAGGAATAGAGAGTTTTGTACTCTCAGCCTTCAGGGCTTGCTAATCTAACCACCAGGGAACAGAGAGTTTTGGTACTTTGTTCGAGGCTCACAGACTGACTGAGACCAGTGGCGGTCTAAACACCAGGTCATTTATTCACCGATATCATAGTCATCATTACACTTTTTATAGATGTTGGATTAGCGACGGTCTAACTGCCAGAAGTGCAGAGTATTCAGACTTTGGGCAACAACCATATTTTAAGTTTGGGCTACAAATAGACCTCTTGCTGATTCAAAGTTAGAGTCTAGCACTTCATTTCAATACTCTTGAGCACCTGACATCCTCCTCTCCCTCTTTTGGATTAGTGGTTGTATTTTTGAGAGTGTGAGAGCATCTAGTGTATAGCTTTGAAGAGTTTAAGCTTTGTGACACTAGTGATCCTTCAAGCAAGTATTGTCGATTTGTTACTATTGGAGGTTGTCGCCCCTAGACGGCTTCAAGGTGGTTGCGCATTAGATCCCTTCATAAAAGCTTATGAAGGAGCCACGGTGGTGATTATGAGAGGTCTTGAGCATGCCTCACCGAAACGATGAAATGCTACTATAGTGAAATCAAGGTTTCGAGTAGTTCATTGGTCTATTCCGTCTTAAAATCAAGTTGCTCTAGTAGAATAAGGTTTCGAGTAGTTTATTGGTCTATTCCGCCTTAAAATCAAGTTGATCATATTCGATTAGAAACTAGATCTTCAACATCACACACTACTAAATCAAATTTATCCTTACTTATCGGAAAATCGAGATCAACTCCCCTCCCATCATCAAACTGACCATGCACCTTTTGCTCACGGGGTTGCCGGAAAAAGAAGGCAAGACAACGTACAGTGCAGCGGGCTGCGGGAAAAGTAAGGGAAGAGGGATGTGGCAAGAGGTCGCCACTTTACCGTGTCCAACCAAATTAATTACATCGACACAACTGCAACCAAATCGAAATTATCAGTGGAAAATAATTCCCCAAAAAAATAGGGAAAGAAATATAGCAGTGGAACAGATAAAATCGGAGACGGTCATCGAGTAAATAAACCTGTGATGAGCAAACCCCGCAACACATGGCGACTCCCAGCTGTAGTGCATATAAGCCACATTGAGCAAAAAGGGGAAATGAAATTAGCTATGTAGAGACGCAGACAGACGGTTAGATATTTTCTTTTCCATAATTTCGCACCCAAAGTAGCAGTTTACACCTCGCTGCACTCCACACAGAATAACAGATTCCAGAGTCCAACTCCTACTTAATATGGTTTTTAAGGTGAATCTCTCACAGTAAAGTACACCTAACATATAGCATATATGAAGAACCAACAAGCAAAAGGCGGCAGACAATTCTAACTTTTGTACAGGGTATATTAACTCGATACAGTATGGACTTATGTAAATGGTGGGCAGTCTATACACTCCTATTTGACACTAGCTGATCCATTTCCTTCTATCTAAGAACATTCAGACTTGAGCTAAGATTTTATACATCTTGAGGTTCCAAGAATAAACAAATAAAAAAGGGCCAGATAAATAAGACCACCCAGAAAGAATTAATCAAAATCTCTGTATGTCACCCCCGAAAAATCGAGTTGTTCTACAAAATGCTTTCCTGCACTTTGAGGTTCTGCATCTCTCTATTCTGTCGAGTGAACCTGATCGATGTCTTGGCCACTCTCAGCCAACTGCTTGCCGGGGCAAATCACTGGAGGCGACCATTGATCAGGAACAACAAGAAAGTAGGCGGACATGGCTTTCCTGAACCGTTTCTTGTACTGCTTTGGTGAAATAACTGTTGGCGATACATTCTTCGGTCCGCCTAATATTCCTGAAGCTTTCACCCATGTCTCTAGGTGTTTGTCCCATGTATATTGCCTCATAAAATCTATGATTCCCATAACGAGTTCGTGTCTTTTCTCGTCAACACCAACAAGCAAAGAGTAATCCATTACATCAATGGACTGCAGAAAAAAAATGCCAACATTTATGTCAGAAGTTGCACTCATTTATTGTAAGATCAAAAGGTTAACACATCAACTAAGCATGAATTCTATAAGACAGCGTAATGCATAACATTTAAAATTATATAAGTTTCCAAATGAGGCACCGGTTTTAAGCAAACATCAACAAGTCACATCCTTTTGATTTTTCAATTACCAATATCACGAGTAAAATATTAACATTAGAGTTGAACACCAAGATACAAAACTCTTGGGGCACATTATTTAAAAAAGGAAGAAGTCCATTTGAACCCCCCACCCCCACCCCTCGACTGCAAAACCTGTCATTTGACCCCTCTCAACTCTCAGTAACATCTAAATTACCCCCTAGACCAAAGCCACCCTGGTTTGGCTGATGTTTACATGGACAGATAGCCTTTGCACTAGAACGGAAAATTACAGTCTGCTTTTTAGTCTTCCAAGCAATGAAAGAACCACTAAGAAAAATATAGTAGGTAGAAAGAGACCGACAATCAGAGGCATCACTAGCCAAAATAGTATCAGAATATCCATGGAGCTGTAAAGAGCTGGAACACGGAAAAAAAGGACAACGAGAGATAGTCCCACGAAGATAGCGCAAAACACAAAGAAGATGATTATAATGGAGCTGAGTGGGAGCAGAAATGAACTGATTAAGGATGTACACTACATGAGAAATGTCAGGACGAATGATACCAAGGTAAACAAGACTCCCAACAAGATGACAGTAGCGTGTGGTTACAGCAAGAGACTCACCATCAGTTGACTGAAGATAAAGATTAAGCTCCATAGGAGTCTCAATCCCAAGAAAGTAACGAAGAGGGCCAGAAATAAGAAATTATTCATTGAGGCAAGCATTCACATAGGCAATATACTTAAATCATCCCTTGTAATTATCATATCATCAACATACAAAAGAAGAAGAGTCCGATCACGAGACGAAGTGTGGACAAAAAGTGCAACATCATGAGCACAGACAGAAAAAACACCAGCAATGATCATTGAAGAAAAACGCTTAAACCAAGCATAAAGGGCTTACTTAACCAGGCACGAAGGGCTTACTTAAGGCCATCAAGAGAGACAGAGACGACAAGCCATGTCCTCAGGAATAGAATACCCTGATGGTGGGTGCATGTACACCTCCTCACACAACTCACCAGGCATTCTTGACGTTAAGCTAAGAGATAGACCACTGATCCAACGAGAACGGACCTTGTAGCGCTCAAGAGAACCATCAGAGCGGATCTTACCTTATAGATCCACTTGCATGTGATGTGATAAAACACAAGGAAGAGGGATAAGATCCCACATGTCAGTGCGCTCAAGACCAGCCAGCTCCTCTGCCATCGCAATCTCATGCTGCCATTCCTGATGAACAATAGCATCACGGTAAGAAGATGACTCAAGAAGATGACTCAACAGGAACAGTACCAGCAAAACCAAAACAATCGGGAGAATAAATCGACTGGCGATCACTAAGTAGCGAGGAGAAGACAAAGGAGCTGAATCTCGAGGAGATAACTCATCAGAAGGTGGTACATCAGGATGTGAGACAACATGAGAACGATGAGTGTAGTGGACAAGAAAATGCGCAACAATGCCAGAAGGAGGATATGGTGCGGTGGGGGCGAAGGGGGAGAGGCACCAAAGAAGGCACAATAGGAGAGGGTGCCAACAGTTGTCGGGGAAAAGAAGACGAAACGGTGATGGGTGTGGTAGGAAAAGTGAGAAAAAAACAATGGTTAAACCAAGGAAGTTGAAGAGGTGAAAAAGGAGGTACGAGGATACAAGGGATGAGACTCGTCAAAAGTAACATTCCGAAAAATTCGCATCCGACGAGCAACTGGGTCCCAACATCGATAGCCCTTATGCTTAGTATTGTAGCTTAGAAAGACACTCAACAGATTGAACAGTCAGTTTGGTACGCTCATGAGGGGCGAGAAGAACGTATCAAACACAACAAAAAAGACGAAGACAAGAGTAGTCAGGAATACGCCCATATAGACGTTCAAAGAAGGTTGGATGTTTACCGAGTGGTAGTGGAGATCGCCTTAGCACAAAAATAAGGTGGGTCAGAAGAGGCAATAATAAGAGCACGAGCTGTCTCAAGAAGATGACGATCCTTGCTTTAGCAACGTCATTCTGACCATGAGCTCCAGGACAGAAGAATCGGGACAACATGCCTTGTTTAACAAGAAAAGTACGAATGTGCCAAAAAAAGAAATTCGCCAATAGACTCAACTTGAAAAAACACGAATGAGAATGTCAAACTGAATGCGATTCATAGTGGCAAAACACATATATTGATAATACCTCGCTACAAGAAGACAAAGTAAGTCCAAGTGTGACGAGAAAAATCATCTATAAAAATAATATAATAGCAGTGACCCCCTTTCAAAAACGAAGGGAGTCAGACCCCAAACATTAGAATGAATAAGATTAAAAGAATCTTGAGACCCTGACTCACTATTAGGATAAGGTAGTTGAATCTGTTTACCAAGCTTATAATCCTGACAATTTAAAGACATCTCCTAAGACAGACCCTAGAATACCACAACGACCTAATGAAGATAAACGATGTTGACGATTGGTGAACCGCCAATCTTATGAATTTGTAGAATATATAGAGGATGCTTCGAGTAGATGAATCAAAGGAACACATAGGAGGGTTTTATACAGATTTGGGCCTCCCTTAGAATAATAATCCTATGTCATATTTGTTCTATATTACAAGAGGGTACGCAGCTAGCCTAGATAGATCTATCCTAGTCGACGACTTCCTTGCTCAGCTTCAGATGTCTTCTGGATGCTAATGGCTTGTTGGACTTGTAAACAGACTTCCAATGACATGTCCTCCATAGGGCCCTCAGACTTCGTATATATAGGGGACGTTGTACGTCCTCTGGAGTCTTCTTTACATTCTTAGAAATAAACTTCTCTATTTACAAGATACTCGAGATCCTGACGGGCAGTTTCCTTTCGTCCCTTCCCGAAGATACAAATATGTCCCGAGAATTACGAGAATCTTAGGGTGCCCAGATATGGTAATTATCTAATAATCATTGCTAAGCCCCCCACCAGTACGTAAAATGAGCCTTCGACGGGTCAAGTACTTGGCCAACGAAAATAAACATTTTTTCCGACCATCTCATCGAGTAAGACTCGATTTCCCGATTAGGATGATACATCTAACCGGGTTTTCTGCGATCTCGGGTCATCTATTGGAAAGTTCTCAAATGAGTCCTCGAGAAGGTGTTCCATCAAAGTAGAATTTCCGATTAACTTGAAAATATCGTCCCCTCCTTGCAGGAGTACAGGTGACAAGACTCATCGTTGTCCAAGCTCGGAAGTTGAACCGTCTCTACGGAAGTTTTGCATGGCGGTGAAGAAATTCTCCGTCTAAAAAGAATTACCCGAGTACAACGAGGTAATCATTCCGTCTTCTCAACTGCCCTGTACGTTGAAAAACACAGTAGGTAAATAACCGCACTGGCTTACTGTCTCTTTGTCTACGCGAGCCAACCGAAAAGACATGGCCTCGACGACCGAGCAACGTTTGGGCACCTGTGATCCATTATGTGGCCACACCCGGAATTAATGCTTGGAAGGTGAAGAGAAACCGTCCCTTGACTCGTTGGCCTATAAAAAACCCCCGGGTGCTAGAAACTAGCCGCACCACACCTTGGCCTATAAAAAGCCTCCAAGTACTAGAAACTAGCTGCACCACACCTGAGTCCGATCATGGAACCTCCTCGTTCGCCAGGCTACTCCCCTTCTTCTCTGGGATACTCTCCGTCTCCCCTCGAGTACTCGCCTCTCACACCACCGTTATCACTCGCCCAATCTAGCATGGTAGTGGAGATTGTCGATATTTCCTCCGACGAGGAGGTTGAAGAGAAGGCAGCGACCAGTGGCGTCCCTGTTGAAGACGGCAAGCCCTGGTATTCTTAGAGTTGTCCTAAGTCCAAGACGAAATGGACTGGGACCTCCTGGAGGTGGAAATAGTGGAAGAAGCGGCGACTGAGGTAAAGGAAGAGGCATCCAGTAGCATCTCCGTTAAAGATGGCAAGACGTCGGCCGCTTCATCCCCTTCATCCTCAGGCCACACCGGTGAGCCCCGCCGAAGGGAGTAGTCGGGACAGCGACACCGACGAGTTCGGGGAGGGTGAGGGCCGTCGGAGGGAGTAGTCGTCTTCGGAGATGTCGATGAGCGGGGCGGCGAGACCAACAAGTCCAGCGGGATGCCAGGGCCTCACCGATGACCTCATCCTCTCTGTTGGTGCAGGTGATGTCAGTGGTCAGAGACAAGGAAAAGGAAGGCGAGACTTCCCTAACTCTCTCAATTCCTTTCTCTCACTGCACGGCGTCGAGTGGATCTTTAAGACTTCTTGTAATCCTCTTTTTCTTAGCTTATCTGTAAAAGAGCTTGAAATCTTGTTAAGTGAAAGAATCATATTTCTAATACAATACCTGTGTATGATTGTGAACTTTTCATGAATACAAGGAGCATTTGAGCAAGTATTCGGCCTTTGTCTCTTCCGAGTAGATTTTGGTATTGTTTGTCGGGATTTTCATTGCAGTACCTTAGGTCATGCTCGAGTGAAACACGTCTTAGCTTTTAGGCAGCCGTGGACGCGATAAGGTTTTGCGTGGTCCCTACAAGATGTTCTTCCTTCCTCGTTAGAAATATGGCGCGCACGACAAGTTTTATATCCCAAGTAAAGTTGAAGCCCCCGACTGGTTATCGAGGAAAGATTCCCAGATGTGTAGTCTAGAAATCCGAGTGCGTGTGTGGTCGTAAGTTTCCAAATAGCAGCTTATCTCAACTCTTTAAGGCATTGGGTCAAAATAGGTAAACAAAATATAATGACATACTATGACTAATATTATAAAATATATTTTAAGTACTTACATATAGAACTTATGAAGTTGGTCGATGTTCTAAGAATTTTTTAGAACATTTCCATAATATCCAACCCCTAAGTCGCGAATGGCTACGACAAGGGGATAATCTGTAAGGCTTAAGCGGGTTGATATACGCATCTGTCACAGAATTGACAGCTGGTACACTTTTTTACTAGCTCACTAGCATCATGGAGAGTCATAGGCCAATACAAGCCTTGTCTAAATGCCTTCCCGCGCGAATGGCCACGACAAGGGGATCGTATGTAGGACTTACGCGGGTTGATGTACGTGTCTGTTACGAAATTAACAGCTGGTACACTTTTTTACCAACTCACTCGCATCATGGATAGTTATATGCCAATATAAGTCTTGTCTAAATGCTTTCCCGACCCGGGTTCGGAAGGAAACATGAGCTCCGCACACCCCTCTATGGATATTCTCGAGTAATTCTCTACCCTGCTTCTGAGAGATGCATTTCATGAGTACTCTGTGAGCGTCTTTTCTATAAAGGGTGTCATCCACCAAGGTATACATCCTGTATCGATGGGAAATTTGCTCGGTTAGTACATCATCCTCAGGCACAACTCGATCTTGAAGATACTTGTGGATTGGGTCTATCCACAAAACTTCGCTTTCGAGCTGAGCTTTGAGTTCCCCTGCAACTCCTTTAGGGCGTCAATCCCTGGCGAGCCCCCGAGTTTGTTATAGGTCTCGTAGACCACCACTCCTTCAGATGTGGCGTCTGATGATTTCACAGACAGCTTCAAGCATTTCTCTATGAAAATCTCAAGTTGTCCTAGAGACCTTGAGTATGCTACAAAGGCAAGATTATCGACGAGACAATTATTCTTCCTTGGGATATATTTGACCTCAAGTCTGACGAATTTCTTTTCTAGCATCCTCACCTCCTCGAGGTAGTCCGTCAGTCTTATCCGAGGCTTGATACTCCTTGCTGACTTGATTCATCACTAATTGTGAATCCCCTTTCACAAGTAGGCGGTGGATACCAAGAGCATAATATACTCAGAGACCGACAAGCAGATCCTCATATTCGGCTGCATTATTTGTGGTCTGAAAATCAATCTGCAAAGCATATTGCAGGTTTTTTCCATTAGATCAGTATAATCCCAGCCCTCGTGCCTTGAAGCATAAGCGATCTGTTGAAGAATAGAGTTCATACATCCGATAAGTCTGCAAGCACTCGTGACTTAATCGTTGTTCGAGGCACAAAGCGAATGTCAAATTCCTCGAGTTCAATGGATCACTTGGCTATTCGGCCGATTGCGATTCTATTGTGCAGGATTTCGCTAAGTGAGAATATTGATGGTACGATGATCTTATGAGTCTGGAAATAATGTCGCAGGTTGCGAGAGGCCATCAGCACAGCATACAACAGCTTATGCATTTGCAAGTAGTGCTCTTTAGGACCAGGAAGTACTTCGCTGATGTAGTACACCAGTCGCTGGCTCTTCTCTCATTTGTCTGGCACTTCTCTTTCCACCACCAATACCTCACTCACAGCACGTGATCCAGCTGCAATGTATAAGAGAAAATCTTCATTTGGGTTGGGAGCACTTAGCATAGGGGGAAGAAATATACCTTTTCAGATTTCTGAATGTCTCATCCGCCTCTTCTGACCATTCAAACTTGTCAAGTTGTCGTAGTAACTTGAAGAATTAAAGTCCTCGATCTCCGAGTCGAGAAATAAACCGGCTGAGAGCTACCATGCACCCGGTTAGTCTCTAAACTTCTCATACTGACCTAGGGGTTGCACATCTTCAATGGCTTTGATTTTCTCAGAATTGACTTCGATCCCCCGGTAAGATACTAGGTAACTGAGTAGCTTCCCCGCGTTGACTTCGAACGCGCACTTCTCCTGGTTCAGTATGACTCAATTCTTGCGCAGGTTGTTGAACATCTCTTGCAGGTCTGAGATGAGATCTTTTTGGTTTTAACGACGGATTCTTCGGCCTCGAGTTTTTCGTCACCTTATCAGGTTGATGTTTTGTGGCCACGTCTAGACTTCGCTTGTCGCAGCATAAGCCTGTTTTTGGACAACTCCGAATTGTGATGACTTCTTCGAGTCCCGGTATGTCCACGCACTGATAGGTGTAATGCATGGCTGCCATAAACATGGCAAGAGTATGTCTTCCCGATATGGCATTGTATGCCATCTCGAAGTCAACCACATCGAACATAATCTTTTCCGTTCGGAAGTTGTCATGCTTCTCGAATGTAACGGGGAGCGATATCTAGCCAATGGGAGTGGACGAAGATCTAGATACTATGCCGTGGAAGGCTTGCGTAACCAGTTTGATGACAGATCAGGAGACTTTCATCGCTTCGAGCGCGCCAGCAAAGAGGATGTTCAGAGAACTCCCTCCATCGATGAGTACTCGGGTGACCCTGCAGTTATTGATCGTAGGCTCGACCACTATCTGGAAGCGACCTGCTGTACGAAGTTCTTAACACAGTCATCCTGGCTGAATGAGATGTTAACGTTTGACCGCTTGATGGCCTAGCGACCCTCAGGGATGGCAGGTAAGACTTCCCGAGCCACCGTCTTGTATTGATGCTTGGATTCATAGGACATAGAGCCATCGAACATGTGGTCGACCATTCTCTCGTTCGGCTGGAAAGACATCGAGTCCGAGTTGTCCTCACTGCTACTAGAGTTAGTATCCCTGCTCTGGACTGCGATCTGGATCTTCTTTCCTTTGGCCGCTTTCACGACCTCCGCCTTGACCATCTTATGTGGTTATCAGTCTGATGGAGGTCGCACCAAGGCTTACCGTCGCGTTCATCGGAGCCTGGTGTGAAGCTCTTGCCCTAGGAAGAATTGGAGCGCTTGTCGATATGGGTGTCAGGCAAATCTACAAAAACTTCATCGGGTTTAGCTTTCTTGCTCTTACCTCCCTTGGTGTTCTTTTTGCGCTTGCTCTTGACCATATCGCCATCGAGCCTAGATTGGGGGCGCTTGATGCCCTGAGCTCTCTTTGACGAAGAGGAACGTGTCTTTAGCCCTGGCAAACTCATCGAGAATCTTCATGAGCTCCTTTGTGGCGATGTCTTCAACGCATCACTGGCTCTTAACCCCCCTAAGTGAACGCCTGAATGACATCGTAGTCGCTGATCTTGTGGATGGTGTTCCGGGTGTTGCTGAAGCGGTGCACGAACTCACGTAAGGTTTCATTCCTATCTGCTCGCAACGGTAAAGATCATTTTTCATGCCTAGGTGAGCGTACGTACGCTGAAAGTTAGCTCAGAATACGTCGCAGAACTATTCCCACGAGTAGATTGCCCCTGGCGGTAGACTGGTCAACTATGTCCTAGCTTCCCCTTCAAGGACTGTGGGAGGTAGTTTGCCATTACCATCTCATCCCCTCTAACTGCTTCGATGGGCATGATATAGATATGAAGAAACTCAATGGGATTTGTGCTCCCATTGTACGACTCGATCGACCCGGGCTAGAACTTTGATGGCCAAGTCACACTCCGTAAATCCGAAGAGATCAATCATTCGTTGATGGTACCCTGTTTGGTTCCAGCAATCTCGGGTGCTTTACCCACAGGGGTTGAGGATCGATCCCAACTTGAACAACGCCGGGATGTTCCCCAATATGATCGTCAAGGGGCAGACGATGCTACCTCGGGTGTTCCCAAGCGTCTCCGCTGATCGATGACCTCGCGCAAATCATTGATCGGATGACCTTTGACTGATGAGGTCCTACGATGGTTAGTTGCCCAGTTGGCATCCCGGGACGACTTGCTCTGGGGGTTACGCCTCTCTGAGTCTGATACTTCTCGAGACGAGGCATTACGTGATTTCCAATTAGCGTTCTCGACTAGAGCCACATGCGAAGTCTCGGCTTGGATGAGATCTTCTTTAGTCAAATGGATCGTCGAGTTCATCTAGCCCTTGCCGGTAGGGGTTGTCAGATCTGTAGTTGTAGGACGCATGAGAGCCTCTGTAGGAAGAGCCTCTAATCTTACAAATTTTTAGAATATATGGGAGATGTTTCGAGTAGACGAATCAAAGGAACACACAAGGAGGGTTTTATACAAGTTTGAGCCTCCCTTAGAATAATAATCCTACGTCATGTTTGTTCTGTATTGCCCTGAACTTTGTTACAAGAGGATGCGTGGCTAGCCTAGATGGATCTATCCTAGTCGGCGACTTCCTTGCTCAGCTTCGGGTGTCTTCTGACTGCTAATGGCTTGTTAGGCTTGCAAAGAGACTTCTAATGACTTGTCATCCGCAAGCTCCCCAGGCTCTGTATATATAGAGTGGTGTCGTATGTCCTCTAGAATCTTTTTTCCATTCTTGGAGATAAACTTCTCTGTTTATGAGTTACCTAGGATCCTTACAGGCGGTTTCCTTCGTTCAAGGATCCTCTTCCCAGAGATAGAGATGCTCCGAGAATTACAGTAAACCCTAAGGTGCCTAGATATTGTAATTATCCAGTAGTCATCGGCAAACATGACCCACAAACATGGCCACGAAGATTATGTTATTGCTGGAATGAGCCAGTAGTTGAGGAAGCAAAAAGATTGGCGATGACAGTAGAAGAAGACGAAGCCAGACAAGCTCCCATAAACGCTAGGAATCACGGCGTTGAGGGCCAGTACCAACCAGAGCCCATGTATGACGATCTTGAACACAACAAGAATCAGATCATAGAATAATGTGACAACCATGATCAGTTAGGTGACTAGCATACATGAGCTGCATAGTGAGTTGAGGAACATGAGCAACAGATGAGACAATAAAATACGAAGTGAAAAAGGTGCCTCGACCAGCAACAGAGAAGTACCATCAGCGATAACGACATGAGGAGAAACAAAAGGATGAAGCAAAGAAAGACTCAGAAGTCATATAAAAAGATACCCCTGACTGTGCAGACGGTGGTCTCTCAATGCCAAAAGAGAGAGTAGCAGCGCCAGCAGAACCTATCGACAAGGAGGTAGACATAGCAACCACCTTGCTGCAGTAGGTGCAACGAGAGCTGCCACCACCACCAGGGGAGGCCGCAGAAGGCGAAGGATTGGCACGAGGAGCAGGTGGTAGTGTAGACGAAGACATAGTCGTAGCAGGTGAACAAACAGCCAGTACTAAGGGAAGTGAAAACAGTCTAGAGCCACGCAGACAAGTCTCCTCCAAACGTATTTCCATAAAGGCTTCCACAAGCGTTACATGAGGATGACATGTAAGCAACTAAGCACGATGCCACTCAAACTTCGGAAGAAGATAAGTTAGGAACTCGTAGAGGCAACGAAAATCACTTTCAACACGCAGGTCCAAGCAACATTTACAGGAGCTGCAACCAACAATGCAAAGAGAGTCCAGCTGACGTCATATTGTTGGCTTCTAAGTGTAGAACACATCAGAAGTGGCATCACCCTGCAGAAGAGACTGCTCCTAGTGAACAACAAACATGTGGAGAGCATCCATAGAAGGTTCATAGTTCTGACAAAGATGAGTACACATCTGGAAGGCTGAAAACTCAACAATCTCAAAGGAGAAACATGGCTCAACACTAGCAGCCAGAATGCAAGATGCACTAGCATGTGAACATAGTATGTCAGATAAGGAATGTCGTCAGAGAGAACATCCCAAAGACGAAGCCCATGCATGTGAACGCTCATATGTTACGCAAAATCGTGGTAGTTGACACCATAAAAAATCATCAAGCAGTGAGGAACTAAAAAGGTGTTCGATGAAGAAGACATGATACCTTTTTTTTTTAATTAACTGCAAACTAATATGTTGGCCCTCAACCCGCACGGCTCTGTTCGCACTGCACCGCAAACAAAGCAGAGCAACAGGGAGTCAGCGGCGAGCAAAGAGGCGAGCAGCAGCCCGCAAGCTAGTAGGGTGCCGGAGGCGGATCCAATCGGGGTCGCCTTACAGGAAGGTCGAGGTTTACCCGACAACGCCTGCAGGGAAGAGCAGGGCAAGGTGGATCCCGACGATGAGCGGGCGACCTCCGAGCAGGTCCCAACGACAAGTGGGTGACGATCAAGCGGATCTCGGCTACAAGGCAGGCGAAGCAGCGACGAATTCCACGAGAACAAGTCGTGTGGGGAAGATAAGCCACACAGGGGCGAAAAACCTCACAATGGCGAAGGTGACGACCCGGCGGCGACGGAATCCAATGAAGACGGTGACAAAACAGATCGATCGATCAAGCACGATGACGAATAAACAACGACGAGGCTTCAGGAGAATATCACCGATGGCGGCGGCCAGTTGCAGACTCGATCCATACAACGAGTTTAGGTGGAAAGCAAAACCCTAGTGTGGGCTAAGGATGGGATGAGTTGTTACATCTCAAAATTAAACCTAGCTCTGATACCATATTAGGAATAGCAACTTATAGTTCATAAAGGCCATATGCCAACATATATATGTATAAGTGGACAATATGCAGGAAACCCTTTATGACATAGGCATAGTTGTTGCAGTAATGTGGTGAGATGTGGCGACCCACCACCTTCACAACTTTACAGCGCCTATAGTGCACGGCATGGCGACGCCATAGACACATTGTGTGACGAATACAGACATTATAGCCTAGGATATGATCATCCACAATGATCTCTTCTTCATCTCCCTCTTCCTCATCTTCAACTAAAGAACTAGCCCACAAAACCAACCCAGCCCACAAATCATTTTGTAACCCTAGTCCATCCAGCCCATGTTAGCCACCCCTCCTCCCCAACTCCACTCATGCACACAGGCGGGCGGAGCGGCTGGCCAGAGATCTGAGGCGGACGCAGAGGCGAGGGCAGACAGAGATCAAGGTGGCGACGACGACGGAGGCAGATCTGGCTCTATTGCGTCCGCCACGGCGCAAAACGGCGTCGCACGACGCCAAACAGGCGCCACGAGGACACGATGGCGCTATGGCGGACGCCATACACGCTAGAACCGTGGCGTCCCCATGGCGAGACGTCGTTCTCCGCCACGTCGATATATCAACGTTATGGCGACGATATCTCAACGCCATGACAACTATGAACACAAGGATATTACACAGACTAATTATATGTATCTAACAACGCCATCTTAATCCTATTTTTCTCCCTCTTTCTCTTCACCATCCATGTTCTCTCTTCCAAATTCCTATTTTTTTCTCCCTCTATTTCTATTGTGCAAAGTTATATCGAACAGTCTTACTAGTGGAGATGAACCAACACCATAGAAGATGGCCGCAGGAGGACATAAGTGGTTGATTCAGGAGCTGTGAAGATCTAAAATTTAATTCACTTGGTGGGTTGGTTAGACAATTGGAGGAACAAAACATCACACTAAAGGATTTGAGAAAAGTTCACTAATGCGTGGCGCTGCCCTGCATTAAGCTCATGGGCACAACAAAGGGAGAGGATTCTGTCGGGCTCAACCACACGATCTCAGTGGAGACTAGCGTCGTGCTCACTGTCATGCATCGAGGACTCTGCCACCCATGGATTGCGTCAGACAACGCCCCAATGGAGCAACCGCTCGTCGTCTCCCTTAGGTAGCTGAACTCGTTGTACCATTCCTCATGGAAACCGCTGCTGGTTCAAGTCCAGGGCTGAGCCGACCACCAAGGAGGTTGGGGATACGACTTCTCAGAGGAGGCTAGGTCGGGGTTGTTCACTTCGCAGAGGCCTAGGAGGCCGGTGGCGCTTGGAGCTAGGGACCGCAGAGGCAGCAGGTGGGAGGAGATTGGGTGGCAGAGAAGAAGAGGAAGAGCAGGTGGGCCCTTAGCAATTTTTTTTGCAATTTGTTGACTAGGCTGCCATCTCAGACAAAACCATCCCATGTGTAAAAAACAAGTGTCACGCTTTAGCCACATCATCCAAAACCAGTTGAGGGTGTAAAAATCTGCTCCATTATCCATTCTGTCCAGAGAGTAAAAGTACTTGTGAAACATAAGACACTTCCCAGAAATGTAAGAGTCTATTTTCTTCCTTAAAAGTAAACTTACTTTCACTTCTACTATATAGCACTTACAAGACATCAACCGTTATAAATGTTATTAGTAAGATATCGAACTTGGTATTTCAAACATTACGTATTTGTAGTATGGCACCATTGCAGACATGGAAAGACCAGCAGATGGGTATGCATGAGAGTTGTAACAAAATGACTGATAGGTAAGAAACATTGGGTGAAGCTAATTATAAATATTTTACATGGATTTACTTGGTGCATGAATAACAATAGAATTTCTAGGGTTTTCATAAAGAGCGCTGGTGCCTCGGAGAAATAGCATCTTCGTAGGATTTTAATGTAAGACAAAATGCCATTCATGCTCCACGTACAACAATTCTGATCTTTCTAGAGGGAAATGCTAGTCTTTCCATCCGTACTATAACAATGAAGTAGTTTCTCATGGTGGCAGTAAATTTTCGTAGCAGGCAGCAACCATATGTTTGGACTACATGATCTAAAGGAATAAAATATGTATCAGAAGAAGTAAGCGAGTGATTTATACTCACAGCAAGAAATGAAGTATCATTCCAAACAGCTCTCTCTAGTAGCCGCTTTGCCTTGTTTCCGACAAAAATTGGGGATGTAGGCATCGCTTCGATTAGGTTCTCGTCAAGAAGTACTTTATCACTACCATTAGAGTCTGGGTTATATCTTGATCTTGTGGAACCCTTCAAATCATACAATCTTGTCACATGACGTTCAAACAAAAGGTTTTCCATCACTAGAACATCCATCTTCATCTCCTTACCACCTTTCAGGCTCTTAACCTATTCAGTGTCAAAAGGATTAGGCTATCCATAAGTGACCTCATAAAAATTACTTCGGATTAAAAAAACGAAGTGGCATTGCTAGCAAGATATCTGGACTAAAAAACGATATGATGTTATCAAGCCTTTTAATTATAGTAGGACACAAATGTTGGATCAAGAAGGATCATTTCCAGGTTGTTAGATACTCGATGGTTGGTTTGGATAGAAAATAATGCCATGGTATCAGTGACAATTAATTTTTCGCAAAGAGGATATTTTTGAAGTATAGCTGCATACAAGAATTATACACTTAACATAGAGCTCGTGATGCTACTTTGCTTTGTACTGTAAATAGTTTTGGTGCAATTGGATGGTGTTATAACCTAGTAAAACAAAAGGCAAGTAAATTATATGCATGTACATCTATTTAGTTTCTCCATCTTCTCACAATTTTAAGTTCCTTTGAATTTGCAAAGTCTCCAAGATGTGACTTCGCAAAGTCTCAACTACCTTTTATAATAGACCAATAGCAAAGAAGTGTAATATTATCTGGTGACGAATGCACAGGTTACATTTTCTACAGGATCAACCTAGCGGTTGAAATCGGGATAATATTACTGCATGCATATATCAGCAGTGTGCATTTGTGAATGAAAGGAGCACTTCTCCTTCCCCTACATTCTTAATCAATTCATTTTCTGAGACAGAACTACAAGATTAGATAGGTTATTAGCATTTAGCAATCAATCTAGGATATCCAATCTAAAATCCGATATGAAAGCATGGGAACATGAATACTCAGTGAGGCAATAGTAAGACGGTTGTTTTAGTTGGTCCTAGGAACAAAGCAATACAACAAAAAAATAATATCATAAATTACCTTATAAATACCAAGAATTTTTGCAATGCAAGTGGGACTGCCAGTGCCAATTGACTCAGATAGATATTTGAAATAGTCTGGAGCGAATTTCATGAAAGATTCTAATTCGGTTTTAGTAACCTGCTTAATTATGAACCTATCATCCAGTGATTTTGCAAAGAATACATTGCTCTTGCCTCCTTGAGCACCCCATTTCTTGCAACGACTTAGTGACCTGACAAAATCACGCTCCGATGGACAGCATATTCTCCTCAGGGCATCAAACTGTTTTGCATAATAACAAATCACAGTGTACTTCACCTGTCCTAGAGGACCTTCATCCCCAAAATTCACCTTAATGTGATTTACTTTTCTATATCCAAGTGAATCTGAAGTGGACGGGTTCTTGCTTCCTGACATGGAGAGGATATTGTCCTCAGTAGAGACAACACTTCTTAGAAGTTCCGATGTGGTTTCATCCAACAATTCAGTTAATGAGGCACTTCTCAAGTCACATATTGGGAGTGAAGTGTCTATTGTATCTCTTTCTAGCTCATCTGACAGCTGGAGATGGTATTCATGAGAGGCAAGTGCATAAGAGATAATGCTAGTAGGTTCATCATCATAAACACCAACAACAGTGTCATTGATGCCTATTGGAAAGAGAAATTTGGGTCCAATCTGACGCTCCATGGCCTTTAAGAAAGAAATGTAAACAGGACTATAATCATTGAGAGCGTCAAACCTGTTTGAACGATTCCACTGCTTATTGAGAGAACGGTAAAACTGCAAGAAAGGCACCCCTATCCAACTAGAATGGTCTTCAGCACTGTCCCCTAGCTTGTTCAACAATACAGAGGCATATGAAAGTGTAACATCACCCATATGTTCTTCTGAGTCCTCAGAGGATGCTATAGAATCTGGCATGGTTACCTTGCTAGAAACAGGATCATCTTTACCAATCCATTTCACCTCAAGTGCATTCGTCACATCTAATAAACTGGGAAACTGCCCTTCTGAAAGGGTGCGCCGAGCAACAAGATCTGTCTCCAAGGGAACCGATTCCCCGCTCACACTGACACTACTGTACAGAGGAGTTTTGATGTCTCTCTGAAGAGAGTCCGGTTCACTTGTGGCCATTTGCTGGTCATGATTGGAATTGGTATTACTTGCATCAACTGCAGGGCAATTTCCTGCACAAATGCTCTCCTGAAGGCATTCAACAAATTTCACATCTTTATTGGCAGCCTCATTGCCACTATTTTCAGTTTGAGGCTTTGTTGTGCCATTTGGCTCAGCAACACTATCTCCAGAATGAATCTTATCCTTATCTCCTTGTCTGAAGTTAAATAATTCATGACGACTCCTATCTGATTTTGCAGCAAATACCAGTCTTCTATCCCACAAGTATGAATGGAAGAGTAACTGTCTCCTCAGCCTATTGATCTCAAGAATGTCTGGTTGACCTTTCTGCACCTCCTTTTTCAAAACTTTATTCAGACACCCCTAATTAGTACAAATGAGAATCAATCAAGCAACAATAAATGATGCATACATCCAGACTAGAAGCATGAAATGGCAAAGTTTGTACATATGCTACAGGTATACTTAATGATGCCACAGTCACACATCTATCGTAAACTACCCATTTGGTGATATCACGCTAAGATCATATTGAGAACTACCTCCACAAGTATTTTGGGAGTTTTTCTAGTCACTTTGATGCCAAACCAAACAGATGGTTTGCACTAGAATGCCCCGGCCCATAACATCCATAAGCTCTATGAGTAAGCCTAAAAATTAATGAGAGAGAAGTTTGTATTTTCCATTAGTTGATGTAACAAGTTAAAACTCAATATTTAATGATTTTGATGTAGAAAAATGCTATATCAAAGGGCACTGCACCTCGAATTCTGACTTCTCCTTTCGAAACATGCTTTCGAGTTCGGCAATGTAATAGCTAGATTCCAGGTTGAGGGAACCGCCATGTGCCTTTTTATCAAAGGTTGGGTGTAAAGTATGTAATACTACATCAAAAAGATGCTTTGCCCGGTCAATGACCTATCAAAATTGGAGAAAACGTTAGCTATTTAGGTGAAAGGATAAACAGTTTTGAAGTAGGAACCTGAACATTTGAGGAAAGAATTTTGATATAACAGCATAGGCGAATAGATGCAATTTTTATGCAAACAAAGCCTACTGATGATGATTGGATTATGCCACAAACCTCATTCGCTTCTTTTTGTATCCAATCCAAAGGCTGGTGACCAAAATCAAGTTTATGAGGTGGTAAAAGGACAGAATGAACACTAATAGGTGCATATCGGAAGCAAGCTACCATTTTGCCGAACCTGTATATGAAAAGCAGAAGAGTATCAGAAAACAAGATACAATTTTAATTTCATATAAGGTGTGTAATCATTCTTACATGGTGACTAAGGAAAGTAACAGGTTGACCCAGTCTTAGAAGACAAAACATCTGAGAACTGCTTACCCATAGAACCGAAGGCAGTCCCTGTGGAGAGAATGACCACAACTGGCTACCCGACTAGCAGCTGCATGGTTTGAAAAGCTAAGCTCCAAAAATTTACCAAGTGACAAACCCCAAGCAGCATCAGACATGACAATCCTTTGAGTTGCTGGAGGAAATCCGTTACTCCAGGGGCACTTCAGACACCTGTGCCACATCCAAATTTTGCCATCCCTTTCTCCTGACAAAACAAATTCCGTAAGTTTCCTAACTGATATTGTTAGACTTCCCTGGTGATGAGTATAGCAATGGACATGGGCTTCAGGTGGCTTATCACAGGATCGGCACTGATAACCCTGTAAATGCATTGCAACTACACTGAGAAATGCGAACAGTGGAAAGCAATAAGCTCACAGAACCATGGACATGGTGAGAGGAGAGGGAGAGGTACCTGATCAAACAGGTAGTCCCGCAAAAACCTTCCAAGGGGCTTGTCAAAGTTACCATAATACTTGATGCGTAGTAGCTGGGAACGTTCACAAATAGTCCCTTTCCAGACACAACGTGTGGACCATGAGACTAAGATGCTCTGATGGTCAGAAGCCACAACTTCTTCCTTATTTGATGTGCTATCATGTCCTTGACTTGTTTCTTGATTCTGTACAGCAGGACTAGACACTGGTTGGACTACAACCATATTATTATTACTGACAGTTTTCACATTAGCCAAAACATTTGAACCTTCTAACGGTTCCTTCAGATTAGGACAACTCGGAATATTAGTGCTAGTCTCAAACATGGTATATTGATGACGACTCAATGTTTTGGCTGAATCTGTTGTCACCACGTGACCATGTGATCTGGTTGAACCATTGTCATGATAATCACCAGAATGCATATGGTTTTTCTCCATAGTAGAATATATAGGTGAATGGTTTCTGAGGACCCCAGATGTAGGTGTAGAAACAGATGCTGCAGTTACAGTGACCTTTACTAGTCCATCACCACTCCCACTGTTAAAACTACCACTCTTAGCATACCAAGGTCCAAAAGAGCGAGAGTCTATCGTTTGAGAAGTAAGGCATTCACTAGACACTGGTGGTTCAACCACAGTGGTTTCACCTGGGTCAGTTGATATAATGGAATCTGAGCCAAGGTGCCCAATACTATCAGTTGTCTGCTGATTGTTGGAAACATTAACTGTGAAACCTGGCACTGTCGAAATGGAGCTTTCTGCAGCAGAACGCTTATCTGGCAAGGCTACAGTCAATGGAGACTTCAAGGGAAGTTCTGGTAGGGTAGCACCTTCGTCTGCAAGGAAAGATGTTTCTAAGGCCAAGTGATATGCAGCAAAAATGCCATACTGGACCACATGCTTAATTCTCTTTAGCTCATCCATGCTACCACCCTTCAGCAGAACCTACAGATCGTATGGGCCAAAACAGTAAGTTCCTGAGATGCACAGATTGTTTGGTGCAGACAATATGGAGGACGAAAGAAAATGCTAAGGCCTTTTAGCTTTCTGAACAGAAAAAAAAAAGAGAGAGAAAAAACTTTCCTTTTCGCCAGCCAAGGTTCCCTTTTGACTTTTTTTTGGGGGGTGGGCAGGGTTGCATTAGCAAGGAAGACAAGCATATTGTTCCCTACGTGGCATTATTTGGTGTCCAATTATCGAAGAGTGAAATATCTTATCACTTACAGTGCAACCCAATGGCTTTGGGCATCCTTCAAAAAACATCATGGTCTTCAACATTTTCTTCACCATATGACCCGAGCTAACAGAATGTTCACAGTATTTATCTACATGAAATAACTCGCAATAACCAAGCTTCTGAGATGGTAGGAGATCAACAGAAGGAACTATCTGAGCACCTGTACAACGAGCTATACGCTGCATGAGGGGCTGCTTGATATTTAAAACAAGTGATATGTTCTTTTCTAGAAGTAAATCTTGAGCATAGCGAGAAACTGAGTTCTCAACCAAAAGTAAGTTGGGTTTTTGAGCGACAATCTTTGCGACAGCCATTTTAAGGTGATCTGTTTCCTGCATATCAGATAAAAAATACATATAAGATCAATGAAAGCTTCAGGCTGCATACAGGAACATAAGAAGGTTCACGAACCTGCTGAAGCAACGTGTCAATACTTGACAGCTGATTCGTCACTCGATGGTACTCAAGAGCTCCTGCAAGTAGGAGGAGTCGAGGTTTTTCTATTTTTGATGTCATGCGTCTATGCGCAACATTCTTCTTACAGACTACCCCTTTTACAACAGTGCTGAAATAATAGGACACAGCTGTCAGATAATAAATAAACTATTAAGGCTCAATGCAGTATGAAAGAAACAAGAAACTGTTTAGCTGTCGAGCAATAACTAGAAGAGAACGCTCAACACTATCTTAGGCTAGTTGATGGTTAAAAATACAAAGTATGAACAGGATGCATTTTAGCTGGATATAGACCCCAATAGGGGAAAGGCCATCTACAGGAAAGGGCTTCATGCAAGGGCGGATCCATACCCAAGACTAGGGGGATCTGAAGGACCGGCAGGCCCAGTTAACACCATGTGGTATATATTACTTTGGGCCAATAATCTTCAAGCTACATGGGCTAAGAGATTCCCACATCCATCCTAAGGAACAGAAGGAAGCAGACCAGCCCAGAACATTCCTCTTGCGGCCTCAAAACCTTACCCACACTATGCCAAATAGGTTATCTTGTGGCACGCTCGACCAAACAAGCAGAGTGGATACTCTTAAAGCTACAAGTGATCTCATGGGTTTTGCTCAACCCACCACAGATATGGAGAAATTCATAATTAGAAAATGAACACTACTACATCATTGGTGATGAAAATATTTGTGAACAATAAAATATTCTGTGATTACCCAGTGCCATGATATTTCGCTTTATTTTCCTTAAGTGGATGTTTGCATGTAAGTGATGTCGCCATGTTTGGTGCATAAAATCTTCCTTGACAGGGTAATTTCCCTAGATAGATTACATTGTTGTCATGTGTTTTGTCAACTGTATTTTATACCAGTTGTTATGTAATTTTATACCAGCTTTAGTATGTCATAATTAACACATGACATGCTCCATTTCTGGATCCGCCACTTACTTCATGATGAGTTAGTAAGCATTGCGATTGTAGGCTTATAGCTTGTAGACTATATTGTATGAACAAAAGGGTCATTCACCTTTCACTGCGATGCCCACATGCTAAGCACTTAACCTTGACATATCCACCAGGATCCATGCCACAACTTTGGCTTGTGTCTGGCCTGAGGAAATTTGCAGCTTCCCATGATACCGAAGTAACAATCTCCAACCAACCGATGTCATCACTTTCATGTAATGAAATATTCTCCACCTGTAATAGCTGAGAAATCAAAGCCATGAAATGTCCATCAACGACGTTTTTCATTACTTTCTTATGTTCTTCACTTGACCGATCTCTACTTCGGAATTCTCCGCTACCAAAACTACTTGGGGACCGAATGCCACACTGTTGACCATCAGCTACAGGCTCATCGTCATCGTCAAACAAGTCAGCTTCCATCTCATCTTCTTCATCTTCTGGTTCAGGAGGAAGCCAGAAAAGTTCATTCTTTTCAAAATCCACTTGATTTGCGTCAGTACTTTCCAGAGCATAAATGGATGAAGCAGCCCCGCATTCAGAACTATTATCAGGTTCTGGTTCATCCTCCAGTTTGGCGACAGGGAATGTGCTGGGGAATCCTTGGTCAATCACATGAGGTAATGCCTCTTTAGAAATTATATTTTCTTCAACTGTATGTGATATTGCTGAATTGCAGGATGGATCAAGCTCGTCAAACTCATCTGGGCCATAGTAGTGTTCATTGTGTTGTTGATGTTGTACCTGCCTACCAGAGCAGTAAGCAGCATATTCTTCATCTTCATCGTCACTCCTGATTTAGAAAATCAAATGATGAGATAGGCATTAGCCAAGCGTGATAACTTGTCAATTAGTCCAAAACAACATATGAGGGTAAAAATCAACAGATATTCAGTGTCACTACAAATGCTATTAACAAGGTAATTCCTTTATGAAAAGAAAATAATAATATTCATCAAAAGCATAGCAAGATATATAAATATATTATAATTTAACTAGGAGGTATTATATCATATGAGGTTTCAAACAGGATACCTGTTTGTGAAATAGCCAAACTGAGTTGAAGAAGAGTCATCTTTGTTTGAAACAGTGGACATACTTTTCTCAGGCACATGGCTGTCTTGCATATTATGGGAGGTTTTGGCTTGGCAACATTTCGGAGGACTAATGCTGGAAGTACAAGCCACATGCTGATAATTTCCAGTAGAGTAAGAGCCAGCCATTGTGCTAACACTATTAATGGTGATAGTTGACTTTGTACTGAACAAACTCGCCTCAGATAGGGAAGGGCTGAGCACTGGCAGCACCTGTTTTAAAGCTGTGATTCTTTCTTGTTCCCATTGCTTGAAGCAGAAGTTGCAGACCCGAATCTTGTCCCCCTCGTTGACATTTCTGTCAGGGTCACTTGAAATTGGGATGGAGTTCGCTGTGCACTTACCACAGAAAATCCGCCCACAACGACGGCAATGATGCCTGCGGTTAAATATGGTGAACTGTGTGTCACAGTCATAACAGACTCGACAACTGTGGTCGGGCATCCAGAAGTCCCTCGAGACATTTTCTGGGTTGGACCGACGTGGCAGCCATGATGTCAAAAGCTTAACTACATCAGCAAAAGTTTTATCTGGGGCATCCATTGGTGGCTGCAGCGGTACCACCTCAAAGAAACCCTCATAGTTGCATCATCACCTGCTGCAACAAAAAGCATGTGAGACATTAAGGCACTCGTTACAACTTAAAACATACTAACAAACAAAAAGATTCAGCAAAAATAAATGCTGTGATATATACCATATACAGTTTACCTTGTGGTGCCCCCTCCCCCCAACAGAAATAATAATAAAATGATTATATTCCATTTGCAACAAGATTTTCCTCAATGAATAGATGCAAGACAAGATCATAACAGAACTACAACCTTGGTTCATTTATACACTTTACAGTCTAACATGGTAATTACCTACAATCTTACATTGATCGAATCAAGTTGTCAGAGTTGCATATCTTTCTCAGCAAAGAAGGAATCAATGGTACGTTGATACCTAAACAACACAGAAATAACCTATCAAGTCGCCCACAAATTTCAGTACCCAATTATCTAATTCGGTCAAATGGTTCTACCAGGCTAAAAAAACATGCTCTCTGTACGCAATTGTCTTCGGGACCACTCTAAATTTGATCTCCCCTTGCAACGGCAAGATAGAAGCAGTAATGTCGCCAGGGACTATACCTCGAAAGACGCCCGAGATCGAGCACTATTAGACCAAGCGCCAACCCGACCACGACCCACATTGCACCGGAATCCGCAGAAGCGCCTCTCAGAGAACGAAGATCGAGCGGGTGGCGCGCGCCGCTTCCACCACCGCCATCGCCACGCATGGGCCAAGAACTCCTCCGCGCCAAGGGGCTCAGGTACCGCCTATAAGCCAAGGAAGGCCGGTCTCAGCGCCCCGTATCGCGCCCCGCGCCCGTATCGCAGCAAGGCGGCGGGGGCGGGGCGGCAGCTCTGCGCGCGCCGAGCATTGGCGGCGGCGGCGGGGGCGCCACACGGCACGAGACTTCGCGCCGCGCAGTTCGCTCCGGAGCTCGCGGCCGCGGCGGTGCGGTTCCGATGGCCCGAAGAGAACTCCGATCGGGGGGAGAGCCGAAAAATCGCAGCTTTGGGTCGCCAATCGGCGGAGAGGAAGGAATCGAGCGCCGGACTGAGAGAAAGGAGAAAGGGAGAGGAGGGGAGTTCGTTTCTATTTTTATTTGGCTGTTATTATAATCTTTTTATTTCATTTAATTTCTGTGGTTATTGATGCTGGATGTGGGGCGTGAGGCTGACAGGTGGGGCCGGGAGGCGAGGAAGTCGCGGAGGGCCCACAGGAGGCGCGTCCCTGGAAAGGCCGTAGGTAGGTCTGGTTCCTTTGGACGCATGCCCTAGGTTCCCATTTGTCGTTCAACTGAACATTAATTAAATTAGAAATTAATTACTAATATATTGCTTTGTGTACGTTGAAGTAGTTAGAGCAACTTCAAGAGACATTCTAAAATTGGTTTCTTATATCTTTATATAGGAAGATATCTTAAAAATATTTTTTCTTTAAAACCTTCTCCCTCCAACAGATCCTCAATTTGTGATTCCTTATATTCTAAAATCAATCCATGTAGGCAACATCCAACCACTCCCTTGTACACACCTTCTTCGATTCTACTGCCACTCTTGCACGAGCGCCGGCTCGGACATCCATAGCCCTCTGCATGAACGCATGTGTGCGTCATTGTTGGTGGCATGAGACGAAGCAATCGCCATGTGGCCTGTTCATCCCCTCGCGGCTCTGGCTGAGGTTGCTCCTGATGAGGTCCCGTCACGCGTTTGCTCAGCCAAGCATCACGTGATCGGTTCATTGTTGGAGGCCTTTCATGACACGTTGTTGTGCGCATGTGTGCGTCGTCGTTGTTGTTGTTGACAGACGGGCCTACGTGTGTCATTGTTGGCGTCGGCTCAGACGTCCACACTGTGTAGAGTGTTGTTTGTCGTCGTGAACCATTCGCGGGAAGAAGGAGAAATTGATCTGTTCGGTGATGTGTAATCGTAGTTTTCTCATGCAAGAGGTATTGGATTCGTCGTAATCGAATGATGACGATGAATTTATTGTTCCTCACATAGCACAATATCAATATCAGCTTGATAATGAACCACACCATAGCGGATCTGTCCTTGGGCATCAAGTAGTTCATCAGATTAGAGAAGCAGGGTATTTGAGACTATATCAAGACTACTTCTCTAATGATCCTACATATGGCCCTACTTTGTTCAGACGCAGGTTTGTAATCGGTATATTTTTTTTCTTTTATTATAGATCGTTATATGTATGACACATTCTTATCATACTCGCGCAAGTTTAGAATAAGGTGTTCTCTGTTTGTACACAAAATGCGTGCTATAAAAGAACATGATGACTACTTTATGCAAAAAAAAAATGCAGCCGGTAAATTTGGGTTAAGTTGTTTGCAAAAGATTACCGCATTATTATTCATGCTAACTTATGAAGTAGCAGCGGATGCTACGGATGATTATGTTCGTATCGAAGAAATTACTGCTATATATAGTCTAAAAAGGCTTGTTAAATCTATTGTTTAAGTATTTGGAGATAAGTATTTAAGATTGCCAAATAAGAATGATACTATTAGATTACTTGCACTTGGGAAGAAAAGAGGTTTTCCTAAAATGTTAGGATCCATAGATTATATGTATTGGAAGTGAAAGAATTATCCAGCTGCATGGAAAGGTATGTACAGCGGCCATATTCACGAGCTTACAAATCATTCTAGAAGTTGTTGCTTCACAAGATCTATGGATTTAGCATGCTTTATTTGGTTTACCTAGGTCTCATAATAATATCAATGTTCTTCAATGCTCCCCACTCTTTGCAAAGATAGCTGAAGGTCACGTTCCAAAAATAAATTATACTATCAATGGTCACAATTATACAATGAGAGATTATCTTGCATATGACATATATCCTACATGGGCCATATTTGTAAAGACAATAGCATCTCCACTAGGCAATAAGAAGAAATATTTTGTCAAAGCACAAGAAGCAGTTAAGAAGGACGTGGAACGAGCATTTGGGGTTCTACAAGCTCATCTTGCCATTGTTTAAGGATCAGCATGTTTTTGGGATCAAGACACACTCGGACAAATTATGAGAGCATATGTAATTATGAATAACATGATCGTTGAAGATGAGCAAGAGGAAGGACCAAAAGATTTCAATTATGATCAAGTAGGAGAAAAAGGTGGAACCTTCCCACGAGGATACTCCTAAATTTCATGAGTTCATTGAAATTAAAAAAATAAAGATAAGAAAATTCATTCACAGCTTCGAGCTGACCTAGTATTAACGATAATTATATTATTACAATACAAGTTTTATACGGCTTTATGTTCAGAGAGGGACTGCATGAGATCCAACTCTTCCAAAGCTTTAAGACTTGTAAGGTTTTAATCACTAATTTTATCAATCGTGGCACGAGCGTATGACCTGTGATGTGTGCTTTGTGAGGCGTGTTTTCTATATTGATCCATCTATATCTGATTTTCGGTTCCCTTATGCAATCGTATTGTATATTCTATCATATCCTACTTTTGTACTTTCAGAAACAAGCAAGGACTCAAACATAGAATTACAACTGAAATCTAGCATGTGAAAGCTATCTCAGCTTTGAGTAGATCTGATCCTGTTCAACTGGTTTGGCTCTGTTTCCAGAATAGATAAACCTTGAGGCATTGACATGCCCCCTGAGACAACAATCTCTACAAAAAGGTTGAATCCAAATCCTACCACCTAAATAGGCCTGAAAAAGGACATCAGAGACAAGAACAAATGAAGGTAAGAAATTCCTCAACGGCCAAACCTGACTTCTCAATATAGGTGTTCCTATTGTCTCACACGAAGATCAGCGAGCACCATTCATATGATAACTGCATCGCTAACAACATCAGTGGGCATCCACATGATCCATACATCCAAACCATTGATCCAGTACATATAGATTGCAGTAACAAATATTGAAGAAGGTGCCTAACAATTTGATAATAAATTTTCACACAAGTAGTTGCTTAACAATTTCATAATAAAATTACACACAAGTAGGATAATAACATATAGATTGCAGTAAGGAATAGTTCATCTAGTAGCTATCAACCCGAGCTATTCAATCGTCGAGTCACTATCTCATCTTGAAAGCTCTTGTAGTATTGCTGTTACAGACCAGACATGCCACTAATGTCTATTGACATAATTCTCTCTTCTTCCAACATTCTCTTGAACTCAAACTCTTTGCTCTTTAACTCAAGATTTTTTTGTCTCAAGTGCCACCCTTTCTTGTTCCAGTGCATATGCTTATTTGTATCTCTTATATTTCTTGAGCTCTTTCTCCCCATCAGCCTATTTCTTCTTAACCCACAAATTATCTAACACCTCCATGTGCACAAGATCTCCACCTTAACGTAATTTTTGTTTGCCCCTATTCTTACATATTGGTCTCTTCGATATAGAATACTCTGGAGTTGTAGCTCACTATCATTAGGGCTAATAGGAGTAGACGCTACCAGACTTAAAGTGTTAGATATCTTCTATTTTTTATGAGATGATTTTTGAGCTTGCCTATCAATCCATTTTGGTTGTGTTTGTAAGAGGTTCCAGCAATGCATAAATTGAAATAACTTATTGGTCTTATCTTCCGACTTGAACAAAAGCATGCCTGCATTAGCTATACAAGTAAAAAAAAGTCAGCATGTTTAGCACCAATTCATGTTGATGTATTGATAATAAAATTATATGGGAAACTTGTCAATAACCTTGTCTTGGTAAGAAACTCCTCTTTGCTTTCTACCCTCGATCTGGCTTAGACATCTGACAAACTTGTTGATATTTTCTTGAATAGAAGACCAATGATGCATGAGGGAGGGTGTGATCTAAGGTGAAGTCCTTTTTGGAGTGGAAATAATCATAAATTCTCTTCTAATATGTAGAACGAGTTTGATCGGTGCCTTGGATTGCATCCATACTGATATTGAGCCATGCTGACACTAATATTTCATCTCCCTTCTCACTGAAATTCACTAGTTTGGTCTCACGGTAGGAGTAACTTCCACAACTAGTGTTACTTGCTCCTCAAATGGGCTACTTAATCCATCCCAAACCAGTTCATTGCTCTCCTCATTCATCAATATAGTATAATATCCACTTTCGTCCATAGTCCCTATTAAATTCACAGACTTGTGAGAATCTTTATTGTATTACACAGTTTGCATGTGAGATAAAACAATACAGGTACTTGTTCATTCCATCTATGAAACTCAAGCAACAATAATGTAAACACAAATATGACAAGCACATAATTCAAACAATAAATTTGTAAATATCAATGTCGATGCTGCACAAAATCTTATAAAAAAACTCGAAATTTCTAACATAACCACATAAATCCTAACTACCTGGAGATATTAACATATACATATAATCTTAAAATTGCCACTCAATTTCTCTGAAACACACTTCAAGTTTTATCTTCTACAAGAGTACATGAGACCTTCTTCAAGCAAGTTTGAGCCTATCAAACTACAAATGCCAAATCACTAAAATTAGAACATCAAACGGACCATGGAATCCACTTCATCAATGAAGCTATGCAAAATCATAGCTTCTCTAATTTTGATTAATTATGGCAGTTGCTACTTTGTTGCTTCATAGCATAATAATTTAGTACATCTGAACTAATGGCAAATTGTTTCATCTAAGCCACCACAAAAAATTGCCTACTAGCATTCCCTTCTAGCATTCAGCCTTGAGTAGAAATTGCATAGGCATTCCCAGGAAAGCTCACCAGCATCATATATTACTAAAAAAATGATTGATAGCTTGTCAAGGTGAAAGATCAGAAAGCTGACACACACGATTTAGCATTTTATCACTACCATTTTCATCATTGCAGAACCATCCATTCACCTTTCGACACACATATCATTCATCCATATAGGAAGGGGGAAGGAGAAAGATGAGGAGGGAAGTACTACCTAGAACGACGATGTCGCTCTGTCGAGTGAAGCCTCTGGTTCTGCTGTCGAGAGAAGCCTCCAATCCTTTGCTCCTCTCCCTCATGCCACCTCCTTTGTTGCAGCCTTGCGCACTGGTGACGGAGTTGGCTAGGCGGGGGAGAAGCCAAAGGAGGGCTTTTGCTTATGCAGCAACGACATCGTAGGTGGAGCGAAGGTGACCTAGGGTGGCGTGGGATGGCTAGCAGCCGAGCATGGCAGGGCACATGCGGGATGGTGGGTGACTGTGCGCAGGAGGGCAGGCGGTCTAGTGCGGGATGGCGGGCGTGCTGGCGTGGGAAGGCAGGCGTGGGAGGGAGGCCGAGCGCGGGATGGCCAAAAATGGAGGACAGGGAGTTGACTGCCGCTCCGTAGAAGTAGCGAGCAGAAGGGGATAAGGAGTCGGTAAAGATAAGGAGCTAGATACAGAGTATGTTAGAGAATGATTTTATGAATTCCTAAATCTAGCTATAGGGAGAGGCTCTTGGAGATGCTCTTAAATAAGGGGATGTTTATTTTCACATGCCTGATTTTTTTTTCCAGGCGATGACCGTGAGCCATTGGATGGGTTCACAACTGTCTTCATCCTCACATCGCTCGCACACGCACCTGACGATGGCCACCCTCCTCCGGCCGTCTCCGCCCTCCTCTCGCTCCCCCGCCTTCGCCCTCCTCCGACCGTCTCCGGCGGTAGCCCTACCGTCGGATCTGCAATTGCTGCCCCTCCCTCACTAACCTCTCGTTTTTCCTCGCCCCGCAATCGTGGTAGGACCCACTGCCTTAGCGCCCTGCCCTTGTGCCTAGCTCCTCCATTGGGATGGCCTGCCTCCCCTGGAGCTTCCTCTCAACTTGCCGCCACTGAGAATCCACCGCTGGGAACCTGAATCCTAACCCCGTCACCGCTAATTCGTCGCCTGAAACACAAGCAAATTTCAAGCATAAAAAATTTAGGAAAAAGTGTGGTTAAATAATACTAACATGTGCACGAGGGGCGAGCAAGAATCATGGTAAGATGTTGGTTTCCTAAGAAAACACATGCTTCCTCTACACAATGCAGCCAGTTGCTCAAACAGTTGTATTGTTTTCTCAAACGATGTCAACGTGCCACACTGTCAGTCGCCTTTTCTTATAGCGTCGTGCTCTCTCTATGTCACTCCACCACCCAATCATTTTATTCTCTACCCTAGCGCCTCCTCTCCATTGCATTTTTTTCAGTGATAAAATTGGATAGCAACAACTAATCATGCCTTCTTTGGGTGGCAGAATAAAAGACAACCACTACGTGAAAAACAGACATAGGAGACACAGTTTAGTGACAAGTCATTACGCGACCCGTCACTTGTATCACCTCGGGTCGCTCCCATTTATAGACCCATCACTGAACCAGATAATAGGTGACGGGTTATAATATTACACGTCATCAATAACATAAATGACGGGTAATAACTAAACCCATCACTTATAATTTGGTCATATGTGATGAATAACCCTGCAACAATAATAAGTGGCAAGTCATGTTATGACCCATCACTTATAACTTGACAAAGGTAACGGGTCTCCCTGAGCCAATTATAAGTGACGGGTTATAATTCAACCCATCACTTATGACTCTTAATAGGTGACGTATGCGCATGTGGCCGAGTCGTCACCCATCACCTTTTACTTCTAATAAGTGATGGGTAATACTCATAGGTGACGGGTTACATTTATCACCCATCACCTATGACTTATATGTATATATGCCCTAGCTCTTCTTCGCACGTGCACACTCTCATTTTAGCTAAGTTTTTTATTTCGCGCGTTAGGGTTCGCCGCTGCCGTGACCATCGTAGTCCCCGGTCTGCTCCTCCCCACGCCTCCCAGACTTCGAGCCCTCCTCCACGTCGGCCTCCTCCTCCCCGGCCACCTCCTCGCTGGTCTCCGACTCCCCGATGTGCCAGCCTCCTCCTCCTCGGCCTCCCCCTCCCCAGCCACCTCCTCCCTGACGCGCCGGCCACCTCCTCCCCGGCCTCCTCCTCCCCGGCCACCTCCTCCCCGCTCAGTGAGTTTTCCTCTTCTGTGATGATGCTCTGTGATGATGCTCTTTACAGTGATGCGCTGTGATGATGCTCGGTGAGTTGAGTGTTGCTCTTTGATGATGTAGTTGAACTGAAATTGGGCTCAGATATAGGCTTGTGATGATGCTATTGTCAGTTTTGTTTTTGATATATGCTACTATCAGTTTTGTCTTGGCTAAGTATGTTTAGTTCTGGGCCCTTTGTTTGATCACAGCAGCACTGTCTAGACACTCTTTTGAATTTTGTCTAGCCTCTGTTTGCTAGTTGAGAACTTAGGTAATAGCTCAATTGATGATGAGTTCAACAGAACAATTAAGGGGCATGACATTTAATGTCTTGGGGCCAATTTTTATACATAGTCTGAGAGCAATTTCGTATATGTTTCATGCCTATTGTCAGATACTTTGAGCAATTTCATATATGTTTCATATGTTGTTTCCATGTCATGTGTAAAGAATATACTAAGCTTGATTTCTGATCTGAGCAGTATGGTTGCGACCACTATATTACTCGATGATGAATTGCTGATCTAAGATTGGGCATGCCATCTAAGTACAATAGTTTTGGCCTGGTTACTCTTTAGGTTTTTAGTTGGTTTTGGCAGCTCCTGGAGATGAACTGGTAGTGTTCACTTGTTATGTGTCTATGCACCTGGAAATCCTATTGAGTTCATTCTCCCGTGAGCTTCCATGATGTTTTATCTCTAGAGAGCTATGTTCAGGTTTTGGACACTAGTTGAGAATTTAGATGCATGCCTAGTCAATGATATATCTATGTAACAGCTAGGGGGCAGGAACTCTAAGTCCTGGGGCCAGCTGTAGTGTTCTGAGAGCAATTCATTTACAATATCAACTTGCTGCTTAATCATTGTTTTAGAAATTAGCTTTGATTCCTTTTCTTTCCTCTATTTAGAATAAAATATACTACACTTGATTTTCATGGGGCAAAAGAAGACTGTCACCTCTAAGAAACCAAAAGCACAGAGGTCGCTAGAACTAGAGGCCCCCCCCCCCGGCACGAGATGGGGCGGATAGGAGCCCAAGCTCGCACCCGGCGTCCCCCTCCGGCAGCAGCAAAAGCTAGTATCACAGCCCGAGCCCTGACCCATCACCGAATCGGGAGAGCCAACGTCGGGCAAGTGACGAAGAATACAATCCCCCGAAGAGGTATTGATGCGAGAGAGTCAATACATTTTATACTTGTTGAATGGAGGAATGTTCTTTGTTTATGTCAACTCCACTTTTTTTCTCTCTAGATGGCGGCAGCGCAGTCTCCAAGTCAGACAACTGGTAGTGTTGCACGAGCCCGAAAGCCAAGGATACAAACATAGTGGCCGACAGACAAGGTTACTGTCTCGGGAATCGATGCCGATGGGCTGCCTATGGATGAAAAGGCCCTGAATAGATTCCGGAGGGTCGCATGGCTCATTGCTCGGGAGAGGGTTCCGATAACGACTAAGTTTGATGACCTCAGTGACGAAGCGAAGAGGGACTTGTTCAATAATGTCGTCATGGAGTATCTGGAGTACTTTGGAAACATGAGCGAGCGTCAAAAGAACGCTGCGATCAATGCAGCAATGAAAGCGATCGCGAAACTTCACCGAAACTTTAAGAGCAAACTTGTGAATCGATACTTAGCAAAAGGGGTGACACCCTTCGAGAGCTGCAAGCATTTGAAACGATTGGGATGCTTTTGTGCAGATGAAGAGCTCAAAGCAGTTCAAGAGGGAGAGTGAGAAGAAGAAGCAGCTTCGGGCTAAGAACAAGCATGACCATAGGACCGGCGCAGCCGAGTACGCTGGAAAAAGGGCGAAATGACAGGAAGAAGACTTGAAATTAGCTAGAAAAGGCCGCGAGAATCCTTAGAATAAATTACCAGGACGATTGCGTTCATATTTGTGTGCAAGGGGTGAGCTATCCGATAGCGAGGAAATCACATTCAGAAACAGTGAAACCTAGGTAGTCGCAGAAAAAGTCAAAGAAAAGGTAGCCAAAGCCAGCCAAGGTTCTTTCACCGGGGTCAGGGAACGTGATGTTCTCACAGCGGCGCTAGGAAACCAGAGCACCCAGGTCGAGTGCGAGGTGTATCAAGTTCCCAGGGCTAGAAATACGGCTTTTTCGAAGACATCAGGATGTACAAGAAGAGGAAGAGGTCAGGTGCAGTGGACATTGATGCATTAACACGGGACATCACCCAGAAAGTTTACTCAAGCATCATGGGGCAGCTTGTAGCAAAGGGAATACAGATTTCCATGTCATAGGATTTTAGTCTCGGAGCTGCAGGGAAGAGTAGATGCGCCTCCAGGGAGGTCTAGCAACAAGTAGCTGCTATCGAGATTGAGTTGGATACAATTGACCTGCTAGAAGGGCCCACACCCTGCAGCCTTGTAATCATGCATGGCGGGTATCACATCGATGTTGCAAGGGGCCAGGTGCTTCCAGGTGTCCGTATCTTACATATGGTCCCGATACGTGCAGGCTATACCGTGGTTACGGTGGATATGGTACATAGCAATGCCACCGATCACGTGTTGGAGGTCCCCCCAATGAGGAAGTTATAACTCTCGGTGAAGCTCTTCATCAAGGATTCAGTGAAAGAGGGGCGACATCGTGGTATCCAGTGCATCCCAGTCTGCACGAGCTCCAAGTGCACCGCTGCCGCACCGCTCACTTCCTGAGAAGGTAGCTTCACTGCCTTCGTCTCCTCCAGAGAAGTTGGCTTCACCGCATTCTCCTCTGCATCCGGCAACCTCGCTTCCAGATCCAATACCGTCTCCCCCAGAGAGCCCAAAAAAGAAGAAGGAAAAGGAGGTTGAGAAGAAAGGCTCTAAGAAGCCCCTGCCGGAGATATCAAAGGCCATTGTACCGACGAAGTCGAAGCCCATTGTATCGGTGAAGAAGTCACGGACATTGTACCAGTGTGGACTCAAACCAACATGAAATTCAAATATGGGAAGCCCTTGATGACGGTAGATGAGCTAGCAAGGGCGGGAAAAGCATGTATCGACTTGCATAATTATTATGTACAGGCTTGTATGATAACACTTTTTAAGTGATCAAGACGGCTACTTCATTGTGGGTTTCAATGACTTATATAACCTCTTCAACCTTGATGGCCTAGACGTATAATTATTATGGGTCTTCATATTGTAAGTCCCTTGATACTGGATATTCGTTAATTAATACCATTAAATCTTGAATCTAACTGTGTTCTTATTTGTAGACACTTGATGAAAGAAACAATGGAGAACAAGGATCCCGTCGCATTTCTTGACCCTGAGGCCATTACAATATCGATCATCCAACTTCATCCCGACTATGCTGTGAATCATGTGGCCATGGCAATGCAACAATACTCAAAGGTAAAGTACCTGATGAGCGCCCACAACACTGGTGGCCATTGGATCTTACTTAACATTTGCCTCAAGTGGGACTTGGTGTTCTACGTCGACTTGTCAAGACCAATATCTGCAAAAGGCAAACTTAGATCGCGTGATTATAGCATTGTAAAGCAACTTCTCAACACATAAGTTCTGCCAGTCTTAGTTCACATATTAAACTTTTCTAATATTTAAAGGCTCCATAATCGATTCCTCTTTATGCAGGGCTTTTGACAAGTACATTCGAGCTCAACCTGACTACGACGCAAAAGCCGGCCGCATGCTGACATACAAGACCATATACGTGGTAAGTGCTACCAAACAGATTACCAAATATTCTCTGTTGCTGTTTTTTTTTTCTTTTCATCTAACAATAAAGTTTCTTTTCAGCAGTGCCACCAACAACTACCGGGCAACATCCGCGGATTCTATGCTGCGTGGAACATGCTCCTCACGCTCTGAGCAAAGAATATTAAATCCCCCGATGTAAGTTCAATACAAGATTGTTCGTAACTAATTTCGGTAATTAGTTTAATTCCATGATAACATGACGTTAGTTACGGGTTAAATTATGTAGAAATACAAGTGTATGTTTCTCGACGTGGGTGCACTCCCGGATATTTGATGACGGATCGCTGAGTTCATGGTGTCTGAAGTCATCAGCCCACAGGGCGAGTTCCACTATAGAAGTCCTAGGTTGTGAAGTCTTATGTAATTATGAGTTGATCGGAACTTTGTAACATTTGTGATTCTTAATGAATTCATTTGAACTTTATAATATTTGCAATTATATGATGAAGCGAGTTCTTATACAAGTGCGTTTTTCGATATATATTTGGATGCGTTGCTATTATTTGCAGGGAGAAGACGGCCGCCAAATCCTGGCTACGTTCTAGGATACAGCCAGGAAACAGCACATTCCTACTAGGCAAGAGACACATAAGTGACGGGTAAACTGCCTACCCGTTACTTATGTATTTCTCCAGTTCATGCGTGAAAGCCATAAGTGACGGGTAACCTAGTTACTTGTCACTTATTAGACGATATAAGTGACGGATGAATAGGTCAACCCTCATCTATATGTTTTTCTCCAAGTACATGAGTGAAAGCTATAAGTGACGGGTAACTCACTTATTATACAATATAAGTGACGGATTAAGAGGTCACCCATCACCTATATGTTTCTCCCCAGTACATGGGAGACGGTCATAGGTGACAGGTAACAGTTATTACTCGTCACTTTTTCTTCATCATTGGTGACGGGTCCGTACCCGTCACCAATGACTCGTCATCAATGACGCATTCGGGATGACAGTTACTGTACCAGTTACCCATAACTGTCATCACCTATCACCCATGTCTGTTTTTCATGTAGTGAACGCAAAACAATACTAGCAAAACACCATACGCTAGCAATGTGGGAGCATGTCTTCATGGCTTGGCCCTGAAATATATTTTTATGAGTAAATTTCGTAAAACTATAAATAATTTGATAAAAATTATTGCAAACTACATATTTAAGATGAACTCGTGGGTTCTGCGTCTGACGGATCCGAGTTTAGGTTTTATATTTTATCCATAGGTCTGATGAATCAGATACTTGAAATGGGTCAAACCAGGCTCAGGTTTCATATTTCACAGAGTGCCCACGAGTCGCTGAAATTTAAAATGTAGGCCCATCCTCCCCCTCCCCGACCCTGTTTGGGGGTGTTCCTGAATCCTGGTTCACAGGACGCATACGCGAGATGTTAGGAATCATAGGATCCCCTGTTTGAAATTTCTAAATTTGTAAGTATGAGAAGTTGAGAACCGTGAATTTGTCAAAAATGGAGTAATTGTCGCGAGTGAGTTCTGCTTCTGTATGGATGCACGGGATTCTTTTTGGCTGTTTGGAGCTTTTGAAGGATCATTTTAGGTGTTGCACTGTTGTGAAATAGTACTATTTTGTGCTTGGCTACTTGCATGTCGTAGGCTTTTAAGTGTCCCCAGATGTTAAAATCGTGGTAAAAGTACGCATGAAGGGGTAGTATTGCTGGACTGTTGTATTGATAGAACTAAGTGCTGTACGTTAAGCCATGCATGCATGTCGTAGGTGACGATCGAGATTAACGCTCGGGGACGATCAGGACATATCTTAGCAGCTGCTAGTAGGGCAATCACGACCACTCATCCACTGATCGATAACGGTTCAAATCAGTCGCCATGGAGACGTGGACGTGGAGGGCACACATCCGCCCATGCCAACTACCCTGCCCTCTATATCCGAACGATCCTGTGCTTTTGCGTTACACTGGTGCTCTCCTCGCGACATGGTCTCTCTCCTCTCTTTTGCCCTTAGTGTTCCACTCTGATATTTCAACGCTGTGCTAGCTAATTACACTACTGCGCTGGCGATGCTACATCTAAGCTGATGCCAGCGCTTTCTTTTTCTTCTCGGGAAGTCTTGCTCGATCGCTTCATGGGTTTGTGCATGCGCAGAGCTCGGTGGTGAAGCTCGGGACATGGGGCGGCGACGGCGGGATCACCCACGACATCACGGTGGCGCCGCAGCGGCTCGAGAGTATAACCATCCGCTGGGGCAAGGTCATCGACTGGATCGCCTTCTCCTACCGGGACCGGGACAAGCAGCTGCACACCGCCGGCCCCTGGGGCGGCACCGGAGGGAAGAGTGAGGAGATGGTGAGTCAGGTAGCGAGCCACTTAGTATTAATTAGTAATGGTAATGTATTGAGCGTGGCATCGTCGTACGATGTATGAATACTTGTAGACACATGCACGCAGATCACCCTCGACGCTTCGGAGTACGTGACGGATGTTGCCGGGTCTGTGGGCCCGATCGGGGACCTGACCCATGTCATCACCTCGCTCAAGATCGTCACCAACCGTGCCACCTACGGGCCGTTCGGGCGCGGCGACGGCACGCCCTTCAACATCCCGGTGCTCAACAACGGCAGCATTGTCGGCATGTTCGCCCGCGCCGGAGATTACCTCGACGCCGTCGGCTTCTACATCCTTCCCTTCTGAATCCGGCAGCCGCCGAGCTGATCGATCCATGCGACCGCGCGCGCTTGGGAGACGCGTGTTCCACTCCTGTTCATTTGTTTTCGCTCAATTGCTGGTTTCCTATAATTTCTCCAAATATGTCGCGGATCATGCGCGTGCTGACATGAGGTAATTTAATGAGGATGGTTACATTGAATAAATTGTGAGGAGATTTTTTCCCCTGCAATCGCTATTATACACACTTTGTGTTCCGACAGCGAGAGAGGTCGGATTCCTTTTCTTCATATAGGTGACTTTTGCAACAGCCTACCGATTGAAACCAAAGGGAACTATATCGACTAGCACCCCTACCACTAGGTCTCTTCAACTCGAACTTGACGTCTATTTCTTCTGATATGCAATGTCGCTTAGGTTATACTTTTTTTGTCTTAAAATATATAACGTTTTAGTCTTTTTTATAATATTAAAAATATATGACGTTCTACGATTTTGAGTGACTTTAGTCTAAGTTATCTAATATTACCTCTCAATTAAGTAACTTTATTACAAATCTTATTTCCCATACAATGAATGATATTAAAAGATGGTAAGATGATCATTTAATATTTATGCTAATTTTAAAACGTTATCTATTTTGAGACGGTAGGAGTATAGTTTTAAAATGATAAAGTAAAGAAGAGAGCTCTTAAATATGTCACAACTACATAAAGAAAATAGTTTCTTTACTGTGCTCAACCTCTTTCATACTCTTCAACTTGGAGCCTATCTCTATCTCTGTTGCTTAAAAAGAACGTAAAACATTCTCCCCACTCTAAATCTATTGTGTTCGTCCTCCCCTTCCGCTCCGTTTTGCTCGTACAAAATCGGTTCCAAAATCACCCTCCCAAAATCACACCGCTCTCCTCCCCTTTCCATTGGGGCGTGCCGCCGCCTTCCCTTTCCTCCTGCTAGCACCGCCGCCCACCAAAACAGAAACATCGGCATCTCCCAAGCCCCTCCACCTCGCCACCATACGCGCTGCCACCTTCCCCTTCCTCCTGCTAGCACCACGCTATGGATCTCGTACCAGAGGAGTTTGCAGGTGGAGCCTTGCACTTCCTCCAGCTAGCGTCACTCCTCCCCTTCCCAATTTCATCCTCTTCAGGACCCTAGCCCTCCCCACTGTTCAAAGCCATGGCCACCACCCTATAGCAAAACATCTAAGTGAGATAGAGATCAGAATCAAAGGCATGGCAAGGGGTGCTTGTTTGGTCATGGCCTCCTATCGTACCCGTTGCCGTCGGTCGAATTCACTGTGACGTGAGCAAGAGAACCGAGCAAATACGGTGGTGTGGAGAAGAAGAAGAAGAAGAAGTTGGAAAGGAGAAAGAAGAAGAAGATGAAGCAGGAAAGGAGAAACAAGAATGGTCTGAACTTTCTATTAATTTTCCATACCGAAAATAGTAACAACGCATGGTTATATACCCCAGGAACTCACCCACCCTTAGGGCCCCACACACGTCAGCACCTCATGATGCGAGCACCAGCTGGATCATCCTCACAAAGACTCACTCATTGATGTTGTCGTCCAAGCTCCAGTCCTGACATATCCCGCCCCTTGAGATGTTACTTGACCCCAAGCAACCACTGTTGGAAACTATTTCTGAACGACATACAAATCTTCCCAAGTCGTTGAGTCGGCCGATAAATTAGCCCATTTGATCAACACCCGAGGCACTGCCGAATTCCCTTTTTTTCACCAAATGTTTGTCTAGAATCATTTCAGGCTACACCATGCTAATATCCAGCTTGACTACTTTTGGCAAATCAGTGAAAACCGGTGTGAAATCAAGAGTAAAACGCTTCAGTTGAGATACATGAAACAAGGGATGAATGCAACTGTTCTTAGGTAACTTGAGATGATAGGCAGCGACACCAATCCATTCCAATACCTGATAAGGTCCATAATATTTTAAGGCCAACGTAGGGAATGGGCGATTGACCACCGACGTTTGAGCATAAGGCTAAATTTTGAGCAGTACCTGTTCATTCACCTACAACTCTCGATCTGTTCTCCGGTGATTAGCATAGACTTTCATTCTATTCTGAGCTACTACCAAATGTTCCTTTAACACCTTTAAATGTTCTTCCCTTTCCTTGACAAAATCCACAATAGTAGCTAGTGTGTTTGGAGTCAGAACTAGCACTGCTCCAAAATTAGGCTTAGAACCATACAAAGCTTTGAAAGGAGAACACTACAGAGCAGTATGATATGAGGAATTATACCAAAACTCTGCTAAAGACAACCACCCTTTCCATTGATCGGTAGAGTCATGCACATCACACCTAAGATACATCTCTAAGCATTTGTTGACTCACTTCATTTGCCCATCAATTTGAGGGTGATATGATGTGTTGAACAATAGTTTAGTGTTCCAAAATTTAATGCTTGCTAAAAGGCACTAATGAATACCTTGTCCCTATCAGATACAATGGAATTGGGTATGCCATGCAGTTTAACTACACTATCTAAGATGGCTCTAGCCACTTATACTGCAGTGTAATGGTGTTTCAAAGGAATAAAATGAGCATATTTAGATAAATGATCAACCACCACTAAGATTACCTCAAAGCCTTCAGATTTTGTCAACCCTTCAATGAAATTCATGGATATGTCTTGTCATATACCAGTAGGAATTGGAAGAGGTTGCAAAAGGCCAAGTTGAATGTATATGCTCATGTTTAGCTTTTTGGCAAATTTCACACTGTTGAATGAAGTTGGTGACATCTTGTTTCACCCCTTTCTAGCAAAAACTTTTCTTAACTCTCTGATAGGTGGCTTGCATACTAGAATGTCCCCCAAGTGCACTAGAGTGGAGAGATGCAATCAGTTTTGTCTTCAGTGCAGAATTGTCACCAATCCAAATTCTCTCTGCAAATTTAATGATACCTTGATGCAACGAATAACCATTCTCATCAGGACTGGATATGGCCAACCTAGTCAGTAGTGTTTGTGCTTGAGGATCAGCCACATAAGAATTGACTACCTCTTGAATCCACATAGGGATGATAGTGGATGTGGCCTGTAGCACCATCAAATGACCCACTTTTGACAAAGCATCTACAACTGCATTATCCTTTCCCTTTCTATACACAATCTTAAATTGGAGACCCATTAATCTAGTCATAGCCTTCTTTTGCATATCAGATTGCAGATTTTACTCTTCCAAGTAGCACAAACTTCTGTTATCAGTTTGTGTGATGAATTCATTCCTTTGTAGATATGACCTCCACTTATCTATATCCATAATTAAAGCCAAGAATTCCTTCTCATACATGGATAAATGTTTATGAACTTCTCTCAATGCTTTACTCAAAATGATATAGGCCTACCTTTTTGCATCAATACATCACCCACACCTTAGTCACAAGCATCTGTCTCCACCACAAAAGTGTCATTGAAATTTAGAAGAGCCAACACAGGTATAGCAGACATTGCTTGTTTCAAGGCATCTAATAGTGTTTGAGTTGTGGTTGACCATTGAAACATTTTCTTCAACAAATTAGTGAGAGGCTTAGCAAGAATATCATAATATCTCACAAATTTTCTATAGTACCATGTGAGGCCTAAGAATCCTCTGAGCTCAGTAATATTGCTAGGAGGGCCAATTTAGCATAGCAGCAATCTTAGATGGGTCAGTGGCTACTCCCTTATAGGAAATAATATGGCCCAGGTATACAAGTTGGTTTTGTGCAAAGGAACACTTAGATTTCTTATATAAAACTGGTGTTTCCTTAATTTAGATAAGACCAGTTTGAGGTGTTCTAAATGCACATCCAAAGAAGGACTATATATCAATATATCTCTATGAATACTAGAGCAAACTTTCTCAAAAATGGCTCAATAATCTCATTCATCACACACTGAAAAGTGGCTGGAGCATTTGTCAAACCAAAAGGTATCACTCTAAATTGGTAATGACTATGGTGTATCTTGAAAGTTGTTTTAAACTCATCCTCCATAGCCATCCTAACTTGGTGATAAACAACTTTCAATTTAAGGCTAGTAAAATAATGTGCTTCATCCAATTCATCCAAAATTTCATCTATAATTGTCATATGAAATATGTTCTTAATGGTCAAGGCATTCAGTTTGCGGTAGTAAACACATAAACACCAAGATCCATCTTTCTTTTGAACTAGGAGCATAGGAGAGACAAAAGGGCTAGCGCTAGGGGCAATTAATCCAGCAGCTAATAATTTTTTACTTATATTTGTATCTCATCTTTATGCAAAGGACAGTATCTGTAAGGTTTTGAGTTAACTGGAACATCACCTGGGACAAGAGGTATAGTGTGGTCATATGTTCTTGCATGTAGCAATTTAGAAGGTTCCCAAAGACATCCTGGAAATGAGCTAAGACTTCTTGGACCCCTGGAGGAAATTCAGATGTTGATGTTGGCACTGAATATTGAAGCACATCCAAATCCCACACTTCATTGCCCTTACTCCACTTCACCACCTGTTCAGTTGAGATTTTAGATATAGATAGTGCAGATTGAAGAATACCCTGAAGTTTAATGTGTTGTCCTTTGTGTGTGAACTCCAAAATCTTGTCCTCCTAATGGCAAATCATAGGACTATGTTGCTTCAACCAATCATACCCCAAAATGGCATCATAAGCCCCTAGATCCAACACACTCATATATGTCTAAAAAGTGCAACCCTGCACTCACCATTCTAATTGAGGAACCAACTGATCAGACAACAACATATCACCATTTGCTACCTTCATCTGAGTAGGCTTGATTGAGGTGGTTGAAATACCCAATCTGGAAACCAAAGAGGAGTTGACAAAACTGTGGGAATTACCGCCATCAACCAAGATCAACATGACTTGGTTCTTTACAAAAGCTCTAATTCTGATCTGATCCATATCAGAAGTTCCAGATATAGCATTCAAGGATAATTGACAGAAATCTACAGACAAGCAATCCTCCGCTAATTGATTCAAGACAACATCAGATAGTTCCATGTCTAACTCATTCAAAGCCAAGGCATTTACCTGAGCTTTCACCTATTTGGGCACTTGTCAACATGAGCAACATCATATTTTTTGCCACATTGGTAACATAAACCATGAGCACGCCGATATTCTGCTTGGATTTAGGCTTGAAGGAAGAAGTGTGCTGCTTCTGAACTAACACCTGAGATGATATATGAGTTCGAGAGCGGTCCAACACCTCCTGATGAATGTGAGCCAGAAATGTTGATCGACCACTATCTCAAGGAGTTGGGAATGCATAGGACCACACGGCTCTTCCTTTAGCCCATTCACAAATTGAGAAATGAAAAACAATTAATCATACCTAGAATTAAATACCGCCACTTGATAATGAAGATCCTCAAAGTCCTTGATATAATCATCAATAGATCCAGTTTGCTTGAGTTTCAACAACACACTCACAACCTGGCGATAATCATTGGCACCAAACTTTTCTTCTATAGCATGAATGAACTGAGACCAAGAGACCACCCCATGAGTCATTTTGTAGACCTGCAACCTGCGTGCCGCATTTCCATCCATGTGGAAGGAGGCAATTGTTGTCCACATGGACTCATGAACATGAAAGATGGTAAAGTAATCGAGGCATTTGTCCTTCCAAATCTTCAAATTGGCCCCATCAAACTTTGGAAACAATAGCTTGAGAATGGAATTGTGAGGCAAACCAGTCTCATTAGGCATACATCTGTCGGTCCCCAGGTTGAATAGTTGAAGGGAGAATTAGATGTTGTGGTTGGATGAATAGGTGGAGGTAGACGAACACCCGATCGAGGAAGCAGAGGTGCAGGCTGCAAGAGCTCATGATGAGGTGAATGTCCAGTCATCTCCTCCATCAAAGACACCATCTGTGACATCGTCAATCGAGCAATGATGTGACCATTATTTTGACTTGCTTCGCAAGAATTTGTTGTTTGCGTGCAGATTGTTCCACCACTTTGGTGGTGATATCTAGTTGGGTCTACATCTACTGTTGAGCCGCATCAATGCTTCCCATCTACGACACCACCATATCTAGACTTGCTAGGACTTGGTCCCAGTGATCATCCGCACGCATCTCTGCCTCCTCCATGGCCTGAAGGATGAAGACATTCTGTGGCAAAGGCTTGGGAGGTGTCATGCCGATCGTCCTCGAGTTGTGCAAACCGAAACAAGACTTATGGGATGTCAAATTTATCACGATCAGAATCGGATTAATTCAATCTCAACCGCCAGTCGGATTTACCACTCTAACCAAAGGAACCCACGATCAATAGGGACAAAGGTGAAGTCGATGATCATTGAATTTGTTACCAACTGTCATACCTGTTGCTGCCAGTGGAATTCACCATTATGTGAGCAAGAGAACCGAGCAAATATGATGGCGTGGAGAAGAAGCAGGAAAGGAGAAAGAAGAATGGTCTAAACTTTCTGTTAATTTTCCATACTGGAAACAGTAACATTGCTTGGTTATATACCCCAGGAACTCAATCACCCTCAGGGCCCCACACACACCAATACTCATCAACACGTCAACACCTCATGATGCGAGCACCTGTTGGATCATCCTCAGAGAGACTCACTAGTCAATGTTGTCATCTCAACTCCAGTCTTGACACCACCACCTCCTGCCGCAGTGACCTCCTACTGAGGTGGCTACCAACTAGATCCATTAGCAAGTCACGACCGCTGCATGCTAGGCATCAAACATCGCAGCCTCGGGTTCAAGGAGCGGTAGGAGGTGAGGCTCAAGGAATGGAGAAGGACAAGGCACATGTCTGCCCTCGACTTTCACACCAAGGTCGAGTAAGTATGGTCCGCTACCTCGACGTCCAAGGCGAGATCTTCCTCCTAATTCCCCCCATCTCTCTTCTCCTAGATCTTTGTGCATATGCCTAATGTCTTTGTATGTGCATCTCTTGAGATATGGGATGTTTGTGATTGTGGATGTGCATATTGCGATGGCGGTTTAGGAGGCAGAGCAAGGAAGAAAGAAGCAGAAGAATGCCATATTCCTCCTCGAGGCTAAGAGCTCCATGCCAAGCTCCCTCTGTTGTGATATATCGCCAATGCGCACACCATGTTTGTAGAAATGCCTAAGAGAAGAACATAGGCAAGAACCTGTGACACTGAGTGGCTGTTGTCTCTCCTTAGCTGGATTGGCTAAGAACATCACGTCTACGCCCTCATGGAAGCGACCAGTGAAGCGAGGTCGCCGAGTAGAACTCGAGAGGCCAAAATGATCTATTGCTAGAATTAACTCATTGTAGTTTTCTTCCTTTTCTTCCATTGTCTGTTTCTCCTCTTTAGTTTTTTTTTTTTTTTTTTTTTTTGCTTCATGCCAATCAAGTTCTCGTCCTAACTCTTGATCCTAATTTGTCTGTGCTGGTTTGCTTGGTGGAGGTTTCAACTAACCAAAGGTTTTTTAGGCCATGGTAATGGTTTTTGATCAAACAAGATTGGTGCCACTGCCATGGGATGGCAAGCTTGAAATATTTATTAATTGCATTTTGAAGCAATAAGATTACTAATTGCAGTGATTGCCTCACTTTTTTCTTTGGCGATCAGGAACCCAAAAATGCTGATGGACGCCTGGACCGCCTTTTGTTTCCATGCTAACACGTAGCAGAAAACGAATGATTGCTCTCTTAAACATTTCTTTTTCTTTTTTCTCTCAAAGGAATTATCAAGTAATCTCAACTACTTAAAAATAATCTTTTGACTGAATTCTAGTTCGGAGTCGAGCAATGAAGGACTTGATTGGTAGAGCTCCAGCTCTAAGAATTTTTGAAGCTGGTTGTCTCTACCTCTAGAAATTCTTGAAGCTGTGGATAGATTGAGGGTTGATGCATCTTGTTCTTATTTTGAACTGAAAACAGATATTTATGCTACGAACTCATCTTGTTCTTATTTTGGACTAAAAATAGATATTTAAATCACTTATTTTATGCTACAAACATCAAAACCTGCATGGATCTTGGAGCTGTAGCTCTGCCAAACAAGATCTAATTCTTCTACTTTGCTCACATGAATTTTTCTTGATAATAACTAATCTCCTTTTTCTTTGGATGCGACTGTGGTTTATTACCCGATACTAAAGCTAGCCAACTGGACTGTGCTGAGCTCAGCTAGGTCAGGCTGGCACAACACGGCCGGGCACGATCTGTCCCAGCATGATAGGGTCCAGAGAGGCACGATCGGCCCGGCACGCTAGCGGCACGGCTAGGCACGCTAAGACACGGCTACCTCGGCATGATACGACACGCCTTGCCCGACGCCTAGCCGTTGGCGCGTGGGGCTGAAACAGGCGGGCACGCTCAGGTTAACAGGTTAAATAGGCTGCACCCGGCCAATTTAACCCGTTAACCTGTTATTTTTGAATTTTTAGCCGTTTTGTAACCGTTTGGGCTCCAAAAATTTCAATTTTTTGCAAAAATAACCATTTCTCACCTATAAATAGATCATCACCCTATCCTTCCATTCCACACTAGTAACAATATTTTCTCTTTTGTTTTCTCCTCTCAGTATTGTCTCAAAGTTCTTGAGAATTTGCGATAATTTAGCAAAATTAATTTGAATTATTGCAACAAATCTAACAAATTTCAACACTGTCATCCTATTGTCTTGAAGAAATCATGATGATTTTTTGCATCATTGTTCTTTCTTGTTTCTTCCATTCTTTATTTTATTATTTGATTATTTCTATCTCTGAATATTTGAATTTTTTTTAGTGCCATTCGACATTGATCATGGACGCCGGTGATCATGATCATGATGATACGTCTATTGATCATGATTTTTTTTCCTCAAGGACTCTCAAGGAACTCTTAGGGGACTACGACCCCTTTTATAGCAGTGATGTAGGTTAAGGACCCAATGATGAACCTCCAACAGGTTCACATGCAATAGCATCTCTATCATCAGTCTCTACAAGTGCACATATGTCAGCAAGCGTCAGCTCTAAAAGATCAAGAGTCGTTACTTTCAAAGTTTGGTAAGATTTCGAAAGGATCTATAGAGAGAAAGATTGGGTAAGTGTTAGATATGCTAGGTGTTATATTTGTAAACATGAATTAGGGTTATTCGGACAAACGAGATAGTTCGGAGAAGTAAAGCAGACTTTTTTCTAAAATTAATTATGTATCCATATTATTTTTGATTTTTTTAAAAAATTTGAAAGCAACTCATCACCCACCTCTCATCTTGACCTATAAATAACTACCATCCCAAACTCTGAGTGATCCCATCCGTCACCCATCTCTTTTTTTTCTAGCGTCGATTGTCTTCACTTGCGTCGTTCAACAGGGGGCCAATGGCTAAAAATGCCACGCCTGCGGCAGCAGTGACCGATCTGGAGTTCGTTGTTACTTGCTTTCACAATTTCGCCATTCTCATTCTTGGTTCATCTTTTCTGTTCTGATTTTTCAATCAGTTGGAGGTGCTGGCATGGATCGATCTCTCAGGGAAGAAGAGGGGCAATGTTTAGCTCGCTGTTTTTTTTTTTCACAATCTGTTCAGTTGGAAAGTCCAATTGCAAAATGGAGAAAATATTTAGCTCGCTGTTTTTTTAAGGCAAATTCTCCTTACAGTCTCAGAATTTTCTTAAATGCAGGCAATTTTACAGATTTTTGCCCAGGATGGTGTTATACAAATTTTGCTAATTATAGGACAACCATCATAATGCCTTACATTTTGAACAAGTAGTGATAGTTTCATTGCTGCTCTACTGTGAAGCCTTTTGACAAAGTATCAGCAACAGTGTTCAGTTGTCTTGGAATGTACAGAAAGGAGCCTTGTAGAATTTGATTTTGCCGCATGATTCGCTGAATCACGGGTCTTATCCTCCAGTCCGGCAGCTGCAAATGTGAATTCCTGACAGATCTGAAGATGCATCCTTGAACCTGCCAAAGATAAGCAATATCCAAAACCATCAACATAGCTAGGCCTATGCTTGAGTAGCCGTTTCAGCTTGAAAAGCTTTTGCTTGAATGTGGAGTGACCAAGGAGTCTGGTACGTAGAGCTGAAGATGAGGATTCCAAGTACCGCCTCCAAATCTCCAATTGGTCTTTAAAAGCAGCATCTGAATGGCAGATAGTTGTAGACTTGTAATAAACCCTACATCATTCATTGTCCGGGGAGGGGAAATAGGATTTGTATCTCTATTAACGTATCAGTAATCTATTCCGAATGAAAAGCATTATAATGTGCTTTTTGAGCGGCATTATCCTGATGAATGACTGATTGAATCGACCATTCCTTTCTATTGAAGCGCGTATCATTCCTAGAAGTTGGCAGAGTATGTAAATAATAGAAGATCAACGTCATCTGTAGTGAGAACAGGTCAAACGAGGGAGTCCATGGGCACCGAAATTTCGGTGGACACATAAGCACTATAAATTACTCAAAATATTTCTCTGGTGAGTTATATACTTACAAGTGCTCGATAGATTATTTTTTCCTAATTAGATACTTTTTTTAAGTTCTCGTGTTATTTTGAATATGTTTCAGTCAATTATATTATCTTTTAATTTTTTTAACTCTCATCATAACGCATAGACATTTAACTAGTAACTAATAAAATTTATTCATATATCTCTCTATCTCACTTTTATTTACCAATATTACCTTGTAAATGCTCACCAGTCTACATCCAGGTATGGATACTTCATTTCTGTTTACACCATCGCCTTCCTGTTCTTTTTGTCCCCATTCACATTGTTCCCCCTCTGGATTTAATCAATGCATTTGTTCAAATTGCGTTTGCATCCACATGTTCAAATGAATGTGTCACGTATACAATTAAAATTATTTATTTGATAGCTAAATTTTCTGCACAATTATGAAGCTAGCTGCTATTACCAGAATTATCTTTTTTCGTTTATTTTCTATATGACAATAGTTGTAGATACTATGAGTTCAATTTATAGTACTTACTATGTCTACAATACAGAGAGAATTTCACATATACTTCTGTATTGTATTTTTTTGGACTAAGGTGAGCTCATTTCCAATTCAACTGGCTCATCGTGCCTTTTATTCTTTTGATTTTCCTTCGAAACTTAGCTTCATTTTCTGTTTTGCAATAGAACAAATCCCTTCTCATGTGTTAGGTCTCCCATCCCTAGACCATTGAGTTAGCTTTCAACGTGTTTATATTGGACTCTTTTTAAAATTGCATCGGATTACCTACTGATTAGGAACGACACCATACTAGTTTGGCTAGTGTGTTGTATATGTTCGTATGACACATCCAAGCTGAATAACACCCATTGGTTATGGTTTGATAGCCATAATTAGCCCCACAAACACAAAGAGTCAGATATTTTGCTTTTCTTTGGAATTTTTAATATATTTATCTTTTTTTCTTACCGCAACGGCCTTAGATCAATGTAGAGCTTGCGGATGAACCTCTAGTTAGTTTGTATATATAGAGAGAGATTTTGCCAATTCGGTGATAAAGATGAGTAAATTTTGCAAATCCAGATATGTAGCTCGTTAAAAGTATTAACGATATATATATATATATATATATATATATATATATATATATATATATATATATATATATATATACACACACACTAATTAGAGGTGGAAAATAGCTTGGTCTTTAATTGGCAGAAAATAGGTCGGTCAATTGTCTCCAGATCGAGCAATTTTCTGGCAACTACCACCATTTGGAGGCTAGCTAAGCTAGGTATTGTTAGATTTTTTGGATCAGCTTATGTAATAATTTTTAATAAATCTTAAAGGTTTATATTGTGGAGAGGTGTCTTATATTGAGGTCCATCCTCTATTAATACCATATTGCTAATAGAGGTGGATGTGGAGGGTTTTCTCCTATATATATATGAAGAACCCCAACCTCTTTGGGTATAAAAAATATAGACTGCTAATTGAGAGTAGTCCTAAAATTAGGAACGCTCTCATTATATGAGTCTATATAAGAGTTAGGGTTTTTACCTCTTTCTTTTTCTATTATGTTGCCGTTGTAGTCTACTCCATCTTGGCATCGGCGTGCACCGGCAACTGGGAGAGTAGGTCTCCGAAACCCTCGCTCTTGATATTTTACACTAGGAGAGGACAAATAAGGTTTTTGGGTAGCGCTCCGCGCGACTGCTCAAGTTTTTCACCACGGCTCTTCTTTCTGGTCGCTTGAGCGCTGCCCGCTGTCATTGTCAACAATTTCGGCATATCGTCAGCAGGATCGATGGTGCCATCAACACGATGTAACCAGCATCTTCAACAACCTCCACAGCACAGAACGAGTACGTAAAAATCATGTTACTCGTATTTTATTTCCTACGATTTTTACTTTCGTGTACAGTAGATCTAGTCATTTGTTGTGTTTTCGTACACATGTCTAGATTATGCTTTGGTAATATGATCATATCAGTTTATCAGTTTCTGCTCATAAATTATTTATGAATTAAATTAAATATAAAAGTGCCTTATATTCCAACAGGTATAATATCAAAGTCACCACCGAATTTTCTGTCGACCAAAGAGCAGAATTCCTCATAAATCTTGTGCAGGCAGAGGAAGCTGACGAGATCGATGCACATAGATAGGAGGGCGTGGACGTGGAGGGCACACATCCACCCATACCAACTACTCTCCTGCTTTCTTCCATATAAAAGCGACATGAACTCAGCATTAAGAGTATCTATCTACTGGTGCTCTGTTCTGCAGCAGCGCAGAAGTTGACGATCGAAATGGTCTCTCCCCGTTGTCTCCTACCTCCTCTCCTCTTAGTCCATTTCGTTCACTCTGAGCTCCATGCTGTGCTATGTGTAGTTGCATTGCCAGCATGTCAATTCTTCACTCATGGCCGGGCTTGTGTATGTGCAGAGCTCGCTGGTCAAGGTCGGGACGTGGGGCGGGGACGCCGGGATCCCCCTCGACATCACGGTGGCGCCGCAGCGGCTCGAGAGTATAAAGCTCCGCTGGGGCAAGGTCATCGACTGGATCGCCTTCTCCTACCGGGACCGGGAGAAGCAGCTGCACACGGCCGGTCCCTGGGGCGGCAACGGAAAAGGAGAGGGCGACGAGGAGGTGAGTGATCGCCGGAGGGGATACTACTACGTTAATTATTTCATCTCGGCTCCTGTTTCGTTGCGTATGTGTGAACGTGCACGCTCGCACGCAGATCATCCTCGACGCTTCCGAGTACGTGACGGAGATCGCCGGAACTGTGGGCCCGATCGGGGACTTCACCCATACCATCAGCTCGCTCAAGTTCGTCACCAACCGTGCCAATTACGGGCCATTCGGCCGCGGCGCCGGGACGCCGTTCAACGTTCCGGTGCTCAACAATGGCAGCATCGTCGGCATGTTCGCCCGCGCCGGAGATTTTCTCGACGCCATCGGCTTCTACATCCTCCCGTCTGAATCCGGCGACCAGCCAAACAGACCAACTGATGATGCCGCTCCAGTCAGTCAGATCCAGTGATTCATGGTTTGCTGCCAATTGCTGTTTTTCTTACCACATGTAATATAATTTGCTGCAAAAAGTCCGGGATCATAGTATGCGCTGATGTGTGGTGTTCCAATGCGCGGGGTTCTTCGTTCGTTCAATTTTCACCTGTTGTTCTGCCGTGGATTACACGCACTTCGAATAAAATTGTGAAGAGGATTTTCGTTTCGTTTCGTTTCTCCTTGATTTGACTGAATTCAGAATAATCATCTAGCCGTACTAATTTTACATCGATCCGTTCGACTTTCTTTCCTCGTTTAGTAGTTGTGTGGGAAAACAGCAAACCATTATGTACCCGCGCGCCTTGCAAACTAGTTCACGCTCGATCTTTTTTTTTACGAACTGGTACGAAGAACTGATAATTATATTAATAAAAAGGAGATAATATATAGGAAAATTCAACACCCATGGGGAACCCCTCAACTGGAACACCTAGGTCGAGGCAAATCACCAGCTAGTACAGTGCTGAAATAGCCGACAGTATGTATGCTCACAGAACTCAGATCACCGCCATGCGAAGGAACGATCGCCAACACTTGACACTGAAACTTCGAACCAGCTTTTTGAGCAAGATGATGCGGAGGACCAGACGAATAGAAGTTGAGGCAAGATAAACCACATGCTTCACAAATGTTAAAGAATCACAACAAGCAATACGTACAATATTTCAACAAGCAATGGCTTGATTCAGAATGAGGAGGGGAGAAGAAACCCCTCCACTCGATGATAATGACGAACAACGCGCAGAAGAAGCCTAGAGCTCCAACCTCCACTCCACTCCACCCCTGTGTGGCACAACAATCACAACTTTCTTTCCCTAGTAACCGGACCAAGTGCTAAGAGTCATGGCGCCTCCACAGAAATCGTCTTTCACCTTAGAAAAACGACACAAACAATCGCCTAATAATAATTTGGGCTAATCAACCAACCGTTTGGGTACTCCTCGTCACAATGCCCCACGACACAATCTCGTGGCTCAAACAGTTTTCAAAACGTGTGCACGGTTCAAGTGAAAATCGCGTCGAAAATCCAAATTCAAATACACATTCCCACCCATGTGCACGGGGCTCAAACAGTTTTCAAAACGTGTGTGGACGGGGTAGAACTCTCAACCATGGCCCATCAGCCCGTGAGGGGGGCCTCATGCGCCAGTTGACTCAATGGGTGGGCGGTGAAGAGATTATGAGTGTATTTGGTTGGATGGATATTTTTTGGATGGGAGATGGCCATTTAGCTTTTTGAAGTGTTTGGTTGAAGACAGGGTTTAAAAATTTGTCGAAAACCGCTCGACATTTGCGAAAACCGAATTCTGAATTTGAATGGTTTTCGAATTTGAATTCAAAAAAAATTAAAAAAAATCACATTTATTTAAAAAAAATACCAGAGAAAATTCTAAGACCTTCTGAGATTTTTTTTTTCAAAAATATTGTCATTTGCACCCTATTTTATCGGGAGGAAGTTTGAAAAAAAAAACTAAAATGGGCTGTATGTGAAACATTGTGCCCATCACGTTAAGGAAAAGCTTAACATGCAAACAAGTATTTTTCTTGTGTAGGGCATATCTTAAGAGGATCTTTAAAATTTGTTTCACTTCATTTAGAGTTTTATTAATTTCTCCATAATTTTTACAAAGGTCACAAGCACAAAGTTCACAAACATGTTAAGAAACAACACAATAATTAACTTTTGCATGTCTAAACTATTTTTTCTACATAAAGCATAGTATAATTAAACTAACGAAAGTGGTTCCACTAGTATTGGAGGTCTGATGGGTTAGTTATGAATTAATCTAGTTGTAACACGTTTACATAATCTTGCATGTTAGACTAACTATTTCATGAGTTCATGTATTTTTAAAAGATATGGGATCATGTAAGAAGATCAACAAAATTGGTTTCATGATTTTTGGATTAGCAAATAATTAACTATGCATTTAACTAGGTTTAGCAAGTATATTTTCTCACAGAAAATATTCAACATTTTGATGATTATAAATACTTTAATCATGTAGATCATATTATAAGAAAACCAAAAAAAAGTTTTTTCACTTGATTTTATGCTCAGATGAATTAGTTATTGATTTTACAAGATTGAGTTATTTTTTGGTCTTTCTTGAATTTTACTGGAATTCGATAAAAAACCGAACGGTTTTGGATGGAAATCGAGCGTTTTCGTAGAAAATCGAGTGGTTTTTGACCACAAACAAAATGCAGGAAATGTGATCAATTTTTGATAGAATTCAATTGAATTCGACCGGTTACCAAATGGTCGATTCGATCAGATTTTGCCTCGATCAAACCAGTTTAACCTGTTGAATTCAGCTGAATTATTACCAATTTTTTACTGCATTTTGAGGTATTCATGAATTTCAAAAATTCATTGAGGTCTGGTTTTCAGATGTGAAACGAATTTGTGAACTTAGTTGAAGGACAAAGTGGATGAGATGATTACTTAGAAGGATATTCCGGATCTGGATGAACTCATCTAGTAAAATTGGTCGGACGCAGCCATCCACTCGATTCCCACGCCTCCCCCGCATTTCTACCCAACACAGCTTATCACCGCCCCTACCACCCGCCACCCTCTTCTGAAAGCTCCCGCCTCCATCCTCTGAAAGGACATGCCATTGGATGCCTTGAGAAGCTATGAGCCTAGCATTCTCTAATAACTCTACATCTGAGCCACCCTTCTCAACTTTTTGTATGGATCCTTTGTTCTGCTAGATGTCTTTGTCCTTTGTTCTTCTAGATGTCTTTTTATTCTCGCATAGATATGAAAGCTATCCGAATGGAACATTTGAACATCAGATTTTGATGTTGTTTGTTGTTGGCTTTTTGTAGGGGCTGCACAAGGCTTAGTACCTGAGAGAAATTTTTGTAAGGGCTGAAGCGAAGTCGGACATTGTTGTGAAGGTAAATTCTTGAGTTCTATTGGTGGGAAGGGATTATGCAAATTGCAAACATCATAGCAGTACATAAGTCGCAAATTGTTAACTTGAATTGGAGACATTTTAGCATTCATTTTTGCCATTGTTAAATTTGGTTGCAATCTTGCATCGTAGATGGACAAGCGGAGAAAGATGTTAATTTTTGGGGTTGCGATGTATTTGACTATTGCATTGATGTTCTTGGTTGTTGAATCTAGGAAAAGGAAAATAGAAAATAGAGAATGTATTTCATATGGACCAATAGAAGAAAAGGATAGGATTAGAATGGATTATCTTAACAACAAAATATGGAAAAATTATACTACTGTGTGAACATGCTTAGGTTTGGAAGAGCACATTTCTTTTGATTTTTTAAACTTTTTAGGACTGTGGTTTGCTTAAAGACACTATACATATGTGTGTTGAGCAACAAGTAGAAATGTTTTTTTAATACTATTGGATACAACCTTTGGAATAGGTTAGTTGGCACAAACTTTGATAGGTTCAGTGAAACTGTTAGTCATTATTTCAATATTGTTGGAGACCAAAGGTGGAATCCATACTTTATGGTATGTGATTTAGCCAAAATTAAATATGTTTTTCCCTGTTCTCTAGGCACACAATTGAATGGTTCGTAATGATTTTGGGTATAATTGTTCACCAACTAGGATTGTGCTGGAGCTATTGATGGTACGCATGTAAGTGCATCCGCTTCTAATGATATTGAGCCTTCCTTTCGTGGTAGGAAGCCCTATGCTACTTGTCAAAGATTTATGCCCGACAATATATCTGTAATTAAGCAGGGGTACCTTCGAGATCGATGATCGAGCAGGAAACTAGGCATACGATGTAGGTAGGTTCAGGCGAGCCTTCCTTTTGTGGTAGGAAGCCCTATGCTACTTGTTGAAGATTTGTGCCCGATAATATATTTGTAATTAAACAGAGGTACCTTTGAGATCAGTGATTGAGCAGGAAACTAGATACGCGATGCAGACAGGTTCTGCCCCTCGGTTGGAGTAATACCCTATGTCCTATGTAGATGTTGTTGTATATGGAATATCTCGAGTACAAGCAATGTGGCTAGACCTATTACAATAGAGGGGATTGGATTTAGATTAATCTAGGGTTGAAGTCACCGAGCATCTCCGATTGCTACAATCTTCGAATCACTTGCATCGAGATGTGTCTGCCTCTCCCCCTCTGGGGGTCAGGGTCTCTCCTTATAAAGGGGTCCTGGCGCCGCCTTAGTCCCGATCGTAGTTGATAGAGAGTTCATCTTGTTGGCCAAGGCAAAGCAGCTGAATCCAGCCCAGATACTAATCATACTCGAGTCGGATAACCCGATCGAGACCTTTCTAGTATATGTCCTCATGATCCACGAGAGTATCGGGTCCCGTAGATTCGAGTTCGCAATATCCGTATATGGTGCACTCCTTATGCGTATATAACTTGTAGTTAGATATTCGACAATAGCCCTCTAACTCTGCTCAGAAGGGAGTGTTTCCACAAGCACCCAGTCGACTACTGCCAAGCCTAGGCTTGGTCGAGTAAGGTGGATCAGACTTGTAGTCAAAAGAAATCGAGCAAGAAAAGGTCATGTTCTGAGTATTGAGTGAGCACCCTGCCTTTACCCATATTCAAGACTCAAGAAAGGCATGAAAACTCGACTTATCGACACCTGACTCTTAGTAGAGTTAAAAAAGAAATCTCTGAAATTTGAACCGTTGGGTATAGGCGCATTTAATGCTTGTGGATGGGCGTGCAAAGATTTGCACGATGCCATCACCCCACCTTTTGCGACGAACGAAGTGCCACAGTGACGAGAGTTGCTACCAAAGAGACGTTAAATACCAGGCTATTTATCCATACGATCCTAGACTGTAGCCATTCTTTCACCCTCTTGCCATTAGTCTTTCCCCGTAAGCTCTCGTCTTTCTCCGCTCGAACACGTGCTGCCACACAGAAACTCAACTCCATGGCTTCCAAAACTTCCGTGAATGCCACCGTTCCTTCCTCGCCTAAAAAGAAGTCCAACGTGAAGGTCGCCAACACCTCTCCCAAGCATCTTGATGAGATGAGACTCCTAATAGATGTCTGGTCAATCTCAACGATGCAGGAATCAAAGTTCCAAGAACTTGAGACTGAAGGAATCATCCCTCCTCATGAGCTGGCCAACTGGAGGTTGGTGTCAGGTGAAGAATTCCCCTCCTGTCAATTTGATCATGAAATGCGGTGTTTGCATCATTTTTCAAAAACGGTTTCAATGTTCCCTTTCAAGTTCCTTGTCACCATACTCGATTGCTACTAAATCAAGCTTCACCATCTGAACCGGAACTCGATTACCATGCTTAGTGTGTTTGTCCACCAGTGTGAAGCTTTCCTTGGTATCATGCCGAGCTTGAATTTGTATAAGTACTTTTATCATTTGAAGAGGAATACTGAGAACAAATGTGTCGGAGGCTGTGATTTCTAGTTATGGAATGGAATGAAGAATTCCTATATTCAGGTTTCACTAACCTCCTCCTGGCAGAAAGATTGAAAAAAATATTGGTTTTACGTCTCCAACCTTAACCCAGTCAATTCTCGCTTAGTCTATAAGGGCCCCATCCCCAGCCAAATCCGTCCTAGTCAAAGAAGCAACACAAGTCTGACCACACTATCAATTACATTAGGAGGATTGGAGAACTTAGGTAGAATGGTTTAACCGGGTGACATGTGGCCAAAGACTTCATTAGTCGGAGGTCAAGTCCCTTGAAAGCGTGAGATAACTTCGCCTGGGACTATGCCAGAGACGATGATAGCTCACGGGACATGGCCAGATGTAAGATTTGGCTAGCATTTTTACTACTTTTGTTGCCGTAGTCGAACTCTTTTGAGTGACTCTGTCTTCTTTTTTTTTTCTTTGTAGCCTTGTCCCTGCAAGATACTACTGTTCGACTGAGCAAGGTATTTGCTGAAGAGGCGCAACCATGCTTCGTTCAGTCCTACTCCCTCATGAATCCTCGACCACTAGTGAGAATTTTCCTGATTGAAAAAGTAGTAATGATTATTACTTGTTTGACCTAATTCGTCTTTTTGATTCTAGGAGGACAACATCCCCACGACCAAGGTCCATGTTCTCGAAGATACCTCCTCCTCCAGCGCCAGTGACAAGCAAGGGTGGCTATACATCCTGTTAATTTTTGGACTTCCTTCAATGTTCGAGGTGACCGCATCTGGTCGAGAACCTCTATTTTATGCGAATTGGCCTCAATACCTCGACTTGACTCTAGGAAACTGAGGAGCCTTCTGAACGGAATGCCAAGCGTGCATTTCTCGGGGTTGAGTATCATACGATATTTCCTGAGGTTGTTGAATGTTTCCTTGATGTTGTCGATCAATGCATCTTTGGTTTTAGATCTGACTACAATATTATCAACGTAAGATTTGATAGTGTGCCCAATCTGAGGCTGTAAACAATTTTGAATACACTGTTGATAAATAGCAGCATCATTCTTCATACCAAAGGGTATCTTTACATAGAAAAATACACTAAAGGGAGTAATAAAAGCAGTTTTTTCTCATCCTCTACCCCTTGCTAATTTGGTGATACCCTGAATATGCATCTAGAAAACACAACAATGCACAACCCATCGTAGAACCGATAATCTGGTCGATGCGAGGAAGGGGAAAAGAATCTTTTGGACAAGCTTCATTGAGGTCGGTAAAGTCAACGCACATTCTCCACTTGCAGTTGGCTTTCTTCATGAGGACAGGGTTTATGAGCCATGTAGAATGATGAACCTCTCAAATGAAGTTTGCCTTAATGAGTTTGTCATCCTCCTGGATGGTCTACTTTCTATCCTTCGTGAATCTTTGCTGCTTCTGCACCACAAGTCTGGTGTTGGGTTCCGTAGCTAGTCTATGCTCGATCACCTCCCTAGGGACCCTAGGCATATCGGACGGCTGCCACGAAATCATATCTTGGTTCGCCCGGAGGAAAGTGATGAGCTCAAGTTCCTATTTGGGGTCAAGGCTGACCCTAATCCTGCCGTTTTAGCTGGCTTAGATAGGCTGAGAGGCACTGCCTTGGTACCACCACTAGCCTTCTTAGCCTTGGCGCCCTCGTTGGCCTCACCTTTGGTGTCATCGTTGGATTTGGAAGTATCAGCAAGACTCAAGAGCTTGGAGTCATTATCACTGCCCTTGCCCTTATTGGCAGCTTGATGCTTCTGACACTTAGACTCCATGTCTTTTGTCGTAGTCATTGTTCGGCAAAAGTGCTCGACCATCTTCACGCTCTGCCTGTCACACTTGACCGCTGCACATTGATCTCCTTTGATAGTTATGACCCATTTGGGACTTAGGATTTTAAGCGCCTAGTATGCATAATGTACCATGACCATGAACTTGCCCAACATTTGGCGCACCGAACATGATAGGTAACTCGATCTGACCAAGAGGCATGGTCGATGAGTTCGATGTAATACCATGGAAAGGCTCAACCCCTACCTTGAGCTCCTACATGGGGATTCCCATCTTGTCTAACATCTTAGGGCTTGTTTGGTTGGGTGTGTATGCCTCAACTAGGCTCACAGGATGCAACATCTCAGTGTTTGGTTGCCTATACCACCTCTGGATCCTAGCTCACGGGATGCAAAATCACTGTGCGAGCTTGGCTCCTGAGAAGTGGATTTCAATTGTGTTTCTCTAGAGCCAGGCTCGCGGGATGCAGGCCTGGCTCAGCTAATGATTGTATTAGCGTATAATTAGTGAGTATTATCTCATATTAGTATATTTCAAAATAGATTAAAGCTTAATATAATGAATTAAGTACTATAGAGTGTATTTATGCAAAATAAACATCATGCTAACACTTGCTTTTTTATTTCAATCTCATTCAATATATGCTTATGCAGGCAACCAAACACAATATCTTCTCAGCCAGGCTAAGCACATGCAGCCAATCAAACAAATTGCTACTACATGCACTTAGCCTGGCTGAGGTGAGCCTGGCTCACAGATACAGATAGGCTCAGGCATGTGAGCAACCAAACGCCCCCATAGCGAAGATAAGGTTGAGTGAACTACCCCACCGACCAGGATCCAAAAACCATGATGTTGAGGATAGTAAGCTACACACGATCGGGTAATGACCTAGATGCGAAACCGCGACTGGGTGATCAACTTGATCGAAGGTAATCGGAACTTCTGACTACTTGAAGTATCGGAGAGGCCCAGTTGAGGCCAGGTTAACCTCCATTTCAAGCGTCTTGTACTGCCTCTTGGATTCGTATGTGGCGGATCGTCTGAAGATGTGCTAAGTTCTGATCGACCTAGCAAAAATTTGGCTCGTCCTCATTAGCACCTGGCTTGGCCTGTTTGCTACGATAGTCAGCAATAACGGCCTAGAGCTTCTCTTTAAGCTTCTTGTTGATAACTTGGCACTCGTCAAAGTTATGTTGTTTGGACTGATGAACAGGACATCATTGCCGCCACCATGGCTCTAGCCCTTGTTGTCTTTGGTGTTGCGTGACTACAGCTACGGTCTTGTCTGGACCCTTATGCTTGTCATCAGATTTATTCTTCTTCCCCTTGTTCTTTGAAGACCCGGGCTTGTCTTTGTTAGACTGAGGGTTTTTGGTATGTTCCTGGGCTTCAACACACTTTGCGAACTTATCGGCCAGTTCGAAGAGTTCTTTGACTGTCTAGATTTTTTGGGTAGCCAGCTTCCCGACCAAATCAATGTCCTTGACGCCTCTCTTGAAGGCGATGATGACCGACCCATCCGAGATGCTCGGGATTGAATTATGCCTATTGCTGAATCTCCGGATGAAATCCCAAAGAGATTCGTCCTCGTCTTGGTTCAGCTGATGGAGATTGTCTTCTGTTCCTGGGCATTCGAATGTACCCTGGAAGTTGGCGATGAATTGAGCCTTCAACTCATCCAATAACATGTGATTCAAAATATGCAAATTTTCACAGGGCCAAAGCAAGTTGTGCCTTTGCGACACAAAAGAGCATAAGCTCTCCCAAGGGTTAATCATGGGCTAAACATTTACAAAGACAAAGAACATAGTGCAATGTTCCTCAATCTGCCGAGCTGAACAAGGAGGGCTAGCATAAGCTTTTCACAGAAGTAGCCCTAATTCAAGCACTGATCCAGCTAAAGCAAACACTCAAGGGTGACAAGTGATTAAGTTCAATATTATATTTCAAATTCATCCTTGGAAAAGACAAGCTTGCTCAATAGATTTTATATCATATTTCAAAAGAGCCTAAGCTTGCACAAATAGGTATACGTCCACTACACTTAGCACAAATTCATAACTAGTACCAGCAAGTGCTATGAACATATAAGAGAAACTCGCTAAAATGCATTTTGCACATGATGATCATATGATACATGATGAGATGCAATGCATAAACAGAGTATCTCATAAGGTGTACATAAAAGAGCAAAGGAAAACACAAATGTACACAATATTACAAGAGAACCAAAAAAACTCTCCAACTTAAAAAGGAAAGCACACACCAAGTTCCCCTCGCAAGCGAGAAAAGGTGGATTGATCAAGTGGTTTGGTGAATACATCTGCAAGTTGATTATGGGTATCCACATGACAAAGATCAATATCACCCTTTTCATAGTGGTCTCTCAAGTAATAGAATCTCACATCTATGTGTTTTGTCTTTGAGTGAAGCACGGGGTTTTTAGCAATGCTTATAGCACCGGTGCTGTCACACAAAAATGGCACACTCTGAAAGCTCAACCCAAAATCCTTTAAAGTAGCAATCATCCACAATATCTGGGAGCAACAACTAGCGGTTGCGACATATTCAGCTTCAGTGGTGGATCGGGCTACACTGGATTACTTGTGGGAAGACTAACACACAAGAGAAGATCCAAGGAACTAACACGTTCCAGAAGTGGACTTGCGATCAATACTACACCCAGCAAAATCCGCATCGGAGTAACCGCGAAGTGTGAGTATCGCTGATGCAGAGTACCACAGACCATGCTCAGGAGTAAAACGAAGATACCTCATAATCTGCTTGACGGCTTGGCGATGTGAGGTTCTCAAAGACGCTTGAAAATAAGTGCACAGACACACGGTGAATTGTATGTCCAGCCTCGTAGCAGTCAAGTACAAAAGGGAGCCAATCATGCTCCGGTACTCCTTCTGATCCACTGCTTTGCCATTTTCATCTGCATCCAGAGCTGCCGACACGGGCATGGGAGTTGACATAGGCTTGGCATCCGTCATGTCAAACTTTTATAACACATCTTTGGTGTACTTTCTCTGGTGGACGAAGGTGCCTTCCTTGGTTTGCTTGATTTGAAGTCCAAGGAAGAGATTTAGCTCACCCATCATGGACATTTCAAATTCTCTGCTCATAGTCTCTGCAAACTTGGCAACTAAAGCATGAGATGAACCAACAAAAATGATATCATTCACATATATCTGAACCAAAAGAAAGTTATTGCCATGCTTGAGGAGAAAAAATGTTTTGTCCACCGAACCCATTTCAAACCCATTTTTGAGCAAAAAAGTTTTCAACCTAGCATACCAAGCTCTAGGGGTTTGTTTTAACCCATACAAGGCTTTGTGAAGCTTGTACACTCTGTTTGGGTGTTTTGGGTTCTCGAAACCTGGGGGTTGCCTAACATACACTTCCTCCTCTATGTATCCATTTAGAAAAGCACTCTTGACATTCATCTGAAAAATCTTGAAACCCTTGGAGGCTGCAAAAGCTAAAATGATTCTAATGGCTTCTAATCGGGCAACTGGAGCAATGTTTCATCATAGTCTATACCCTATTTCTGGCTATACCCCTGGGCCACCAGCCTAGCCTTGTTTCTCACAACTAGACCATCCTCTCCTTGTTTGTTTTTGAAAATCCTTTTTGTACCTATGGGATGACACCCTATGGGAGGCTCAACTAGGACCCAAACTCGATTTTGCTCAAAATTTTCTAGTTCCTCATGCATAGCATTAACCTAATTTGAATCAGATAGCGCATGTCCAATACGTTTGGGCTCAAAATTAGCAACAAAAGCAGGATGAGCAAAGTGGGATATCTGATTTGACCTTGACCGTGTAGTCCGTTCATGCAAACCACCAATCATCTGCTGTGAGGGGTGTCGGCACTGAATGTGCCAAGAGGCTTCTCTTTCTGAAGTAGCCTCCCCCTTAACGACAGCTGGAGCTTCTGCTTGATTATGTAGTTGTGCAACTGATGTGGAAGTAGTAATAGCATCAGGACCTTCTTGTTCACCTGCAGTCTCAAAAGCACGGGTTGTGCACGGCATAGTTTCATCGAAAGTAACCTCACATGTTTCCATGATTTTCTTAGTTTCTAAATTAAGCATACAATAAGCACGACTATGTAAGGCATAACCAAGAAATATGCCATCGGATGAGAGGGACTCAATTTTTTCCAAATTACCTTGCTTGAGAATGAAGCACCTGCATCCAAACACACAAAAGTGATTTACCTTGGGTGCCCTTCCAAATCTCAACTCATAGGAAGTTCTGTTCAAGATCGAATGCAAGAAAATTTGATTTGAAACATGGCAAGCAGTGTTGATTGCCTCAACCCAATACTTTCTAGTCGTCATATGCTCATCGAGCATCGTCCTAGCCATCTCAACAAGGGTCCGATTTTTTCTTTCAACCACACCGTTCTGTTGAGGCACATAAGGTGAGGAAAACTGATGCTCTAATACTTATTCAGCACAAAAATCCTGAAATTGAGCAATTTTGAATTCCTTGCCATTGTCACTGAGAATAGCTCTCATGGCATTGCGAGGAAATTCATTCTTCAACCTTAAGCTCGAATCTAGAAAATGAGAAAATGCCTCATATTTTGCTTCCATGAAAAACACCCAAGAGTACCTTGAAAAATTGTCAACGATCACAAGAACATACCACTTTCCACCCGCTGAACGCACACGGGATGGACCAACAGTGTCCATATGCAAAAGCTCTCCCGGGTGGCCAGTCATCACCTGTTTGACAGATGGGTGAGAAGCAGCAATCATCTTCCCATGACGACAAGGGGCACAAACCAAATCTTTTTCAAACTTAAGCTTGGGCAATCCTTAGATAAGGTCAAGAGCACTCAGACAAGAGTAAATCAAGGCTCATGTGACCAAGTCTCCTATGCCACATCCAAAGCTCAGAGGTCGAGCTGGCCATTAAGCAACGAGAAGAACCAAAAGACTTTGAAATATCCATTTTGAACACTCGGCCAGCTGGAGAAATACCACACACAAGATCACCAAAATAATCAATAACACGGGAAGCATTTCTCTTAAAGCACACTTCAAAGCCATCCTCAAGAAGTTGCGAAACTGACAGTAAATTGTACTTTAAGTTGTCGACCAAAACGACTTCCTTGAGTACAAAGGAATCATTTACCTTGATGGCACCAACTGATATTACCTTTCCTCTACTGTCATCCCCAAAAGTGATGTGCTCTCTCTGCATCACTGGGGTAAGGTTGGAGAACCATTTGGGATTTCCGGTCATGTGATGCGAATAGCTGGAATCCATGATCCACATGTTCTCCAAACCTTTGTCCTCCTACTAATAAGAGGAGAAATTGTGAGCGAATGACTCAACACTGGGGTTAGTGAAATATGAAGCATTCCGGTGTTGATCCACTCGTCCAAAAACAGGATTAGCATGAGGATACTTATTCTTTCTCAAAGGCAGGGAGCAAGCACCACGGTGGGGAAAACATGGTCCACCAAAGCCTTGAGACTCAAAGCCACAAGCACATGAGCCGTAGCCATAGAGAGCATGACCAGGTCCACGTCGGGCAAAAGAACCACCTGCAACCATGCGACTAGTTCCACCACGACGAGAGCGAGCAGATTGTTTGTGGCTAACCTGAAGAAAAGGCTCATGTACACCATGGGCAGGGTAGTACATGTCCTGGTTGTTCCACTCAAACTCACATCTCTCATTTCTCATGCGCCTAAAACAAAACTCAACTAGGTGACCCTCATGGTGGCAGTACTCACAGTGATATATAACTTCTCTGTTAGGTTTGGGATTCACTCTAGGAGGCTGTCTTGGCTATTTAGGCTTGCCTTTCTCAGGAATTGGTGGAACGCTGTCAAGTCAGTTTCGGTACTCGTTGGGCTTGTGTATCCATATCTATTTCTTAGGAGAAATTTTGGGTGGCTCAACTGGGATAACTTCCAACTTGTTTTGGGAGTTGGTGGCAGTAGATTTCTCACAAGCACTCACTCCAGAGGTATTGCACTCTCCAATTTTCCCATATTTATAAGGCACTCTGGTGTAGCCATGCCCAACACTAGCCCTATTCTCTCTCTTGAATTGTTCCACAATCATACCCAATTGTGGTTCACTGGTAGACACCCAACTCAACATGGACCTATGCAGCTTGTTCTCATCTTCCAATCTAAGCATTTCAGCTTGACAATTATGCAATTCATTAAACAAAGAAGCACATGTATCACAAGCTGAAATAATAGCCTTAGGGCTAGAAGCATTAGCTAGTTTCTTCTCAAAATCCTTAAGTTTAGCACAGTTCTCAAAAAGCTTAGGTTTCAAGATTGGGCAATTTTTGCAAGCTCCTAACAAAATAGATATAGATTTAAGCTCTTCTAAAGAAAGCTTAGCTTTCTCAAGCTCATCTACCATAGAAGCATGTCTAGTTTGCAGATCAAACATTTGAATAATGTAAACACCACATGCATCACACTCTATCTCATCTACAACAGTGGGAGCAGATTTTAGCAATTCAAGTTTTATGGTAGCATTTTTAAATTTCTTTTTATATTCTCTAAGCTCGCACACAACTAACTTGAGATTGCGATCTTGAGCTAACAAAGCATCTTCTAGTTCATCTACTTTTATAGAGAGCTCATCGGTAGAAAGCTGTACCTCTGAGTCCAACTCGGTGTCACTGTTGTTGTCGGCCATGAAGCACAAGCCGTTGAGGTTGTCAATAATCTTCTTGTTCTTCTTGTCCTCATCCTCACTTGAGCTTGAGGAATCATCATCGCTGGAGTCGACGTCAAAGTCACTGAGGGAGGTGAGGAAGGCACATTCCTTCGCCTTGAACTTCTTGCGGAAGTCCCTCTTCAAAGCCTCACGGTCAAAGTATTTCTTCTTTTTGTACTTAGGCTTATCGGGCTTGACCTTCTTCTTTTTCTTGGGCACTCGGCGATGAAGTGGTTCGGATCGCCGCACTCGAAACAACCCTTGGAGTTGCCTCTCCTTCAGTTTCTTCTGTTGTCATAGAAGCGGTTGAACTTCTTCATGATCAGTGCTAGCTCCTCATCTCCAAGAGCATCCACCTGTTCTTCTGTGACAGAAACCAGTGATGATAAAGCAAAACCAAAATGTGAGGTGTTAATAAGACCAGAACTGTCACTCGACTGGCCACCTCCCGAAACCAAGGCTATACTTTGAGGGTTTGATGGATTCTCATATTTGGCTCTAGTCTCATTGTCAATCTCAGTAGATCTAACCTTGCTATACAACTCATCCACAGTGAGAGTTTCATAGTTGAGGGACTCAATGATAGCAACGAGTTTGACCTCCCAAACCTTATGATCTAAACTGTAAAGCAGTTTTATATCTCTCTCATGATAATCATAGTGAAGTCTACCGTTCTCTCTCATCTTGTTCACTATCCCCTTAAATTTGCTAAACATGGACTCTACACTCTCACCAGGCAATTGTCGAAAGTTCTCATACTCTCTTCGGTGTATATCAAACAACCCAGCGTTGACCAGTGTAGTTCCCTTATGGAAGTTTTGCAAACGTGTCCAAATCGCATAAGGAGTAGTAAGATCAGAGACACGATCAAACTCATAGTGACTCAAGATAGAAAAGAGAATGTTTCTTGCCTTGCTATTAGCTTCAAACTCATCAACATGAGCTTGACTAATACGAGCTTTGAGAACAATAAATCGAGCGCTCTGAACTACACTCCACACTGCATACCCTTGACTTTCAAGGTAGGATCTCATGCGAGTTTTCTAGTAGGCATAGTCAGAACCATCAAAGTACGGAACTTTGCTTCCTTGTTCCATTGTCGCCTTCTTGGATCACAAAGCTGATAAAGGTGTGGTGATCCTTGATAAGGCCCTGGTACCAATTGAAGGACCGGAACGGCAACTAGAGGGGAGTGAATAGGAGCCTTTAATAAATTCTTTGATAAGAATAAGGCCTATGTCCAATTCGAACCCAACGCACCTCAAGAACGAAACAAAACTAAGCGCAACACCAAGCACAGCGGAAACAACACGAAAGTGCGCTCACAGCAAACAACAAAAGTTCACCGACCAGTGCTTCGACCAGTCTGATGAACAGCACTATAACCAGATGAACAGTAATTCTGACCAGTCTGATGAACCCCGCCCAGTACTGATGAACAGTAATGCTGGCCAGATGAACAATAATCCCAATTAGTACTAATGAGTAGTAATTCTGACCAGATGAACAATACACCTACCAGTGCACCGACCTACACTGGTTGCTGAAAACACTATTCATGGATGTTCAGGATAGGAATCGGAAGTTACGAACTGGTTGCAGTACTGAAAAACTACAGCTTAGAACACAAGATCCAAACTAGAAATCTAACTAAATGTGGTCCACATCCAACGAAATTTTAGCCACAGCTTCTCACGAACACTGTGAGTCTTTATCCAAAAGATCTCCTCAAAGAGATCAAGATTTTAACCTCTATTTTGTGGATTTGACCAGAAACAAGTGAAAAGGAAAATGTTTAGAAAAAGGACTTCAAGTTGCTCGTGTGAGGGAGATTATATGGGATCACCCTAGATTTTCTCACACAAGTCCTAGCAACCTTTTGACCCGACAAAATCACTTGAAATCACTGTCACAAACGAGGAGTGAAAAATCAGCTAAAACTTCAAGAACAAGAGATAAACAGAAGGGAGATCAAAAGCGTCACAAGTTTGCTAAGCAACTGATGAATAGAACTATGAACTTAGCAAGATTCATAGATACATGGCTTGGATGCCGCCCTTCATCCTCCCACTCCTGATGAGATAAAATTTAGAGCTATGAACTCTAACTACTCTCTCTTGAAATCCTAACCAAGCCAAAGAAAATATCAAGAATGAAGATAGGTCCTGGAGATGTATTGACGTGCTCAGGTTGTCCTCCTCACAGAGAGCACTTTGCGCCAGCCCTCTTCCATATATATATATAGGCAAAATGGACAATTCCTAAAATGCTCCTAATGACTAATACATAGATATTATCCCTGAAGGGCAAAATGGTCCAACTATTTTGTTGTCCATCGGACAGACCCGGCGCCTTCACCACTCTACTTCATCTCCAAGCAAGCTCTCTGATGGTGCCACGCATCCTCCAACTCCGCCCCCGGTTTTGAGAAAAAACCAGCAAAACCGCTTTGCATGCTTCTCCAAGCATGACTCCTCGATGTCGATGCATGTCCAACCTCTGCCATGACCTTTGACGCCTTCAAGCCTTCACGCTCCCGCCATCGGGCCGCCTCTCAACTTGCCATCGCCTTTCCGCCTTGACTTGATTGACACCATCTTCATCACCTTCTCCTGCCTCCATGTTTTCTTGCGCCCTTCATGTGAGCGATGCGGATCGCCCATAGCTCCATCCGGCCTAGCATTCAAACTTGGCTTGATACCGAGGAAGGTTTTGCACAAGTGGACAAACACACTAAGCATGGTGATCAAGTTTGGATTCACATGGTGAAGCTCGATTTGGTAGACCTCGAGTATGTTAAGCAGAAACTTGGAAGGGGAACATTAAAACTGCACTAAAAAACAATTTGAACAGCACAATTTTATGATCAAATTGGTAGGATGGGAATTCCTCACCCGATGTTGGCCTCCAGTTGGCCAGCTTGTGAGGAGGAATGATTCCTTCAGCATCAAGTTCCTTGAGCTTTGACTCTTGCATCATCGAGATCGCCCAAGCTTTAGTCAGAAGCCTCATCTCTTCCAACTGCTTAGGAGAGGCACCAGCAGTCTTCGCGTCAGGTCTCTTCTCCGGTGATGGAGTAGTGGCGTCTGCAGAGGGGCTGGAGGCCAAAGACTAGGTTTCTTTGCGGTGGCGCTTGCTTGAGCAGGGGAAGACAAAGGCTTTTGTGGGAAGACTAGTAGAGAGAGGACGAAAGAATGGCTACAGTCCAGGTTTGTATGGGTAAATAGCCAAGGACTTACCATCTCTTTGGTAACTGCTCTCATTACTATGGTGCCTCATTCGGTGTGAAAAGCGAGATGATGATGTTGTGGGAATCTTTGCATGCTTATCCAAATGCATTTAATGCGCTTATACCCAAAAATTTAAAATTTGGATATCTTTTAACTCGACTCCGAGTCGAGTGTCAATCAGTTGAGTTATGAGACTTTTTTGAGCATCAAGTGCGGACAATGGCATGGAGTTTGACCCAATCACATTTCCACTCGATACTCGAAATGGGATTTGTTCTACTCGATTCTTTCAACTACAAGCTTGATCCACCTTGCTCAATCAAGCCTAGACTTGACAGTACTCAAGTGGTCACTTGTGGAAACCCTCCATACTAAGTAAAATTAGGGGGCTAATATTGAATTTCTAACTATAGGGTATATATGCATAAATAGTACACCATATGCGGATGAGGTATACCATGCCTGTAATCAGCGACGCCGGATAATACAGAACCTTATCTGTGGATCCTGATACACCCAAATATCGAGAAGACATATATTAGGAAGGTCTTGATCGGGTTACCCGACTCGAGTATGACTAGTATCCAGATCGGTATTGTCTGCTTTATCTTGATTGACAAGATGAAGGAATCCCTATTGACTACGGCTAGGACAAACAATACCTTAGTTCCATATAAGGCGGGGTACCCGAACCCCCAGAAAAAAGTTCCATGACCTCTACAACTACGCATCTCGAGACTCGATGATTCCAGTCCTAGATTAGTCTAGATCCAATCCATGCCATATTGCTTGTACTTGAGATATCAATATACAGTTGCCTGCACACAGAAAGTAGGGTATTACTCCAATCGGGGGCTCAAACCTATCTACGTCGCGTGTCTCATTTCCTGGTTTATCCCTGGTCTCGAAGGTACTCTAGTTCAATTTACGAACATATTATCGGGAACAAATCTTCGACAACTACTTTATCTCGAAATGGATATTCATTATGGTTAATGAGAATTAGTTCGCTTTATGGTCTTCTTATCAAGAATCATAGACTTTTTAATCACCCCATGTCAACAACATTATCATTAAAATTATGGTGTGGTAAGCCTTTAGTGAGCGACGCAACAAGCATTGACTTAGTACTTATATGTTTAACACGGATTGCTTGCTCCTATATTCTATCTTTCACAACATAATATTAAATATCGATGTGTTTAGCAGCATCACTCGACTTGTTGTTACTCGTATAGAAACTGAGTATAACATAAGTTGTTTCATAATACTGTCTTACATTCTTAATTCTAGGGTAACATAATCATAAGTTCTTTAGTCATACAGCCTATCTGGTAGCCTTATAACATGCTATAAACTCAGTTTGTATTATTGACGGTGACATAAGTGTCTATTTGGAGCTTTTTTACGAGATAGCTCCTCTAGTAAGAGTGAGAATATAAACTATCCTGGATTTCTTAGTATCCACACACCTCGCAAATGAATTTTAAACATGAGCATGTAATGCTTAATGCCTTGCAAATAGTGAAAGACTTTCTTAATTACTTTCCATAGGTCAAGTTTTGGATTTGACTGATATTTGCGAAGCATTCCGGTTACGAAAACTAAATTAGTGCATGTACATAATGCTTTTGACTGTTAAAACATAAGGAACCGACTTCATCTGACCAGTTTCATAATGGTTCTTCGGACATCGCATACTAAAATACTCCAAACTTATTGCCCTTTACCATAGGAGCAGGCGAGGCAAACACTTATGCATATTGTATTTCTTTAGTACTATATTAATGTGTGCCTTTGAACCTATCTCGATGAATATCATTATAAAGGATATAAGAAGCTTCACTGAGATCCTTCTGATGACTAAGATAGGAAAATTTTCCCTTCTAAATTTTACTTAAACGCAGTTTTCAATTTCCTTATGATTTGAACCAAAACGAAAAGAATCATTTGTTGAGTTTTATTATGGTCAATCCCTTCTCTTTGAATCTTGCTTTGAACTTTTTGATGTTTTCCTTAGAGCCACATTTTGTTTTATAGATCATTTACAGCCTACTGTTTTGGCTTCGTCGAGAATTTGTACTAAGTGCCATTCATCTTTATTGCTTAGAGACTTTAATTTTATCTTCATGGCGTTAAGCCATTCAGGCGAACGTACTTTATATGAGTTGGTATCTTCTGAGATTGTGCTGAGGCTCATCGTTAGGTGCTTCATTAGGAATTTCAAAAACTTTAATAGCTCACCCTCATTTATGCAATGGTCAAGGTCAGAGGAGTCTAAAGGGTGGAGAATCACTTCCTTAATGAGATGTTCTATTCTCCTCCTCGAAATGTGGCAAAAAAAGATATCGTCACGGTTTTGAATAAGTCTCATTATTCACATCACAATCATTTAGAGATATCAAGAATTCATTTAGAGAAAGCAAGACAAATAATTTTTGAATTTGAACTTAATGACACAACAATTGTCTTTAAAATTACATTAATAACCATAATCGTCAAATAAAGAAACTAAATAAGTTTCCTCCTGATGGAAGAAACATAGAAACATTATTAATGTAGTTTCTTCTTAAATTTATAATTCTCTTGAAATTTTCTCTTACTGGAGCCACTAATATGATACAATCTTTGTTTTTGACCCTTAGCCTCTCCTCCTCTTGGACACATATCGTGATGAAGTCATTTATGATCCACTTCCCCTTCTTAGTGCTGTAATTGATCTTAAATGGAGTAAACTCAGGAGGTATAGATGTCATAATAAAACATACAAGAAAATCATCAGAGATCTCCATGTCCACACCTTTGAACTTACCAGTCAAGTCAGTCATCATCATAATGTGATCTCTTATACTGTCGGGCCTATCATACTTAGTGCTAAGTGTACTGGCATAAAAGGTGCCTTTAAATTGCTCACGCCAGGTATGTCTTAACAGTATCGAGTCAGGGTTTGCTCCCATTATCTTAACTGGTATAGAGTTCTTCATAACCATTAGAGACAAACACCCACTTCTCAGCAGTAGCATCACAAGTTTTCTTAAGTTTATCATAATTCTTCACGCCGATAGCTAGAGCAGTGGGAGCATCAACCCCGAGTGCATAATCAAGGTTCAGAACGCCAAGGACAACTGTTACTTTTGCTTTGAAAGAGGAAAAAAGTGCTTCCTACTTAACGCCGTCAATTATGGCGATAACGGTAGAAGCGTTAAGAGCAGAAGGAAAAATTAGATCTCATGACAACATTATCATGAGGAAAAATTGGGCATTAGCCGACAAGAGACTAGTAAAAAATTGGAGTGCTAACTGACATCTGCGATTTTTCCATTTTGAATTATATTTTTACAATTTTCCAATAAATATTATTATTTAAAAAAAATCAAAATCCAATAACTCAGTCGCTCTCGGATTTTTACCAAATGAAGAACATGGAAGTACACGGTTCAGCATAATTTGACCACAAAAGATGTGAATTAATTCACACTATCAGCTCTTATTGGCAAGCACAAACCGGAAGGACGATACACACTCTAAAAAGTAGGTAACTGGCTAGAGCTGATTTAGACACCGATCTTGACGTAGAGTTCCATCTCGAAGACGACGGTGCTGGGCGTGGGGTTCCCGAACTTTGTCATCAGGCTGTAGCCCCTCGCCCGCCGGAACCTCCCCGTGCCGCCCACCACGCCGCGCTCCACCACGGCCTTGCCGTCGCCGCCGAAGTCGGAGCGGCCGTTCACTACCAGCGTGCTGCCATTGTAGTCCCCGTCCGTGAACACGAGGCTGAGGATGGTGCACGACGCCGCAGGGCTCCCCAGGTCGGCCTGCACCAGCAGCCCCTCGGCGCGGCCAAGGTACTGCGACGTCGGGTCCGACCCCTCGCGGAGCTCGTCGTCGATCGCGCTGAGGCTGCCGAAGGAGGAGTTGCCCCCGAGCGGGGAGCCGTTGAGCAGGGCTGTGGTGGCGTTGGCGCCCGTGATGGTCTCGTGGATGTAAAGGTGGAGGTGCGTCATGCCGTCGTTGCCGTCCGCTGCTGCCGCTGGGAAGGCGACGGCGGCGAGGAAGGCGAGGAAGGCGAGGGTCGCCGGAGAGCAGGGCGTTGACATGGTGTCGTTGGAGTATTCGTCGTCCTCACCAACCGCACACGGTGAGGGCAACACTCAACAACTACAACTACTATAGTTGCACGTAGCTGTAGTTGGAATTTTTGCTCAACAGCCCTGCTCCTCTTTTGGCTCAAATTCAATTGAAAAAGTCATGGTACGTGTTGTGAGGGATGGCATGTAGACTTTACCCCCACCTTGCCAATCCAACCAAGGTGGTGTACCCAACATAAAAAGAACCTCATGTGAGGCTACTAGAGTATGAAGCATGCTTGGCATTTTATTTGCGTGACTTACGTTTTGCAGCTTACGTTCTTATTTGCTAAGTTTCATTGCTACCTAGTTTTATAAAATATACGTAGTGCAATTTTCACTCTGCAAAATGGTAAAACAATGATAACCTACTGGGTGTTGATTAATTTGGCGGTTGAAAATTGTGACTATTGGGTGTTGGTTAACAATAGATTTGTTGTTTTGTATCACGAAGTTAGTGTGGTCAGGTAGGCGGCAGGGCAAGACACAACCAGCAAATCGTAGATGGTAGAGCTTTGACCTCCAACAGCGATAAGAAACTTTGAAGAAGTTGTGGGTCCGTAATGTAGGACATGGGGACCAAAGCATTATTCTCACGCCATGGCAACAAGTTGGTGAGAGGACACGTTTGAATGAATCCGTAAGGAAAATTCGAAAATCAAATTAGAAAGTTGTTACGCGACATTAGGTGGTGGTGTCAGAAAAGCGACGTAACAAGGAATAGCTCCTAGGCCACATATAGAGTTACAATCTACGATAACGACAAGAAACCAATAAAACCGTGAATCAAAATGTGTTACATAAAGGTTGTTGAGATTATTTTTAGTCACATCAAAGTTATATCAACTCTAGACCATACAATTTGCGTGATCCACCTCTGTAGTCATGAGCCGTGTCACTGCTGCTAGTCCTAGCTAGCTTTTGGCAGCAGTCGCGAGAGATATAGAGTTGCTCTCCGATCGATTTTTCAAGTTTGATGGTTAAGATTGTTAAGGTGTACTATACATGTAGCACGTTTTGCCCAAAAAAATTTCTATGGACGTGCTGCACAGCCCGTGTCATACAGCACGCCCCGGATTCAAACCAGTTGTTATTTGCGTGCATCTTAAAGTATCCACGCGAGCCTGGCACAAGTCACCATCGTCAATGCAGCGAGCCGGAGCCGCTTCCACCTCGCCTGTACCATCCTTGCCTGAAAATTCCTTCCTACTCGGCCGACCCTCGCCTCATCTCCCTTCGCCATTGCCTCCATGACCCCCCACATCGCCGCCGACCTCCCAAGAACCAACTCGCCTCCGCCAAGAGGCGGAGCCCAGGCCCGACCACCATGGGCAGGTGCCCGCACCTGCATCTCCGCCGCCGCCTCGCACGCCACCACCTTCCGCCGAGGGGCCGTCAGTGCGTCGCCGAGTCGGACGGGGATGTCTGCCGTCCTGGGCTGGTGGCCGTCTCCGAGATCGTGCCCATATAATTATCCACTTTATGATAATGCACTCGAGGGAGAACCTGATGGCCCTTCTATGATTATGCACTTGAGACCATAAATTAAATTAAGACTTTACCGTATGATCTCTTTCACGCCACGATCTTAAATGAAAAATGATTCTTTGGGTGCACTGGTGATTCTGTGACGTCTAAAGGTTCCAAGTCATCATCTGAGAAAATTGAGATGGCAAGATCTCTTATATACATCAGGGCACCTTGGAAGGTTTGGATTATCTCAGTTCATGTATGGCATCTCTTTACACAAACTCTTGTCTTTGGAATTTTAGTCTTACAATCTATCTTCTTCCTAGAACAAAGCTTTGAAATCTGACGAGCACAGGCCTGTGATCCATCCAGAAGTAATTCATTGTGTAGAAATTTATCAGAAGAGATACGGCTCTTTGAAAGTAATAGCTTACCCTTTAGTTACAACTTACACATACTTATTCTTATGGTGAAAGCTCCAGTTTTGATTTCCATGACTTGCAGAGCCAGGAATTTCTTGTGTTGGGAAGCCAATTCCTTAGTGATCTAAGGGACAACATTTATTGTTTGACTGATAAGTTGATGAAGGTGGCTGGGAAACACGATCTGCTATAAAACTAATATTTTCATTCTGTTTGTGCTTTTCTAAGGCACCTAACCAGGTTTTGTGAAGCTCGTGTCAGGACCTTCACATTATACCAAGAACATGTGCCCTGTTGTTTCCTTTTCAACGAAACTTCTCTCTTTTCCTCCTAATCAGAAGACCGTAGCTCATGAACAAGCCATGTTGAGCTGTAAGGTAGTGCTCAATTATGAAAGGCACCTGGCATACAAGCTGTCAGTACAGCATCAACTTTGCTTCCGGTTATTCTTGTGTGTCATGCAAATGATCATTCTATTGTACTACCTTGCAGAAGCTGTTGTGGGTTACTCTTGTGTGTCATGCAAATGATTATTCTATTGTACTACCTTGCAGAAGCTGTTGTGGGTGCTGAAATTAGCGAAGATGAGAGCTTAGCGACCATGGGCCTTCCGACAAGTGATGAAATGCAAAAGCAAGAAATTGCCTGTTATGCGAAGATGGTGGCCAAATTGGGGAAGCACAAACTGGTTCAGTTTGCTACAATACATTGTCTACGATGAGAATAGCTGAAAATTCTGAAAATTTCATATTTCATTGTCTACGATGAGAATAGCTGAAAATTCTGAAAATTTCGGAGCATCAGCATATGCACTTGGGCACACTCAGATTATCATTATATTGGAGAATATGACCTACTCATCTGAGCACCAAACACATGTATGCCAACTAGCCAAGCTGTTTACCTGCTCAACATCACTTACATCATTGTTGGCTCTGTCAATTTGATAGAGTAAAAATGGATGAGAAACTGTATAATTTTTCAGTTTTGATAGTGTCAAATTTTTCATATGCCAAGAAACTTTACAAATATTCAGTTTTGACCCAGACAAATTCTTGCAGATTTCTTGCAGACTCACAGTACTGGTCTCATGGTCAAATAGTGATGAGATGAGTAAGTAAGCTTATCAAAACTGAAGGAAAGAAGGGATACTGAAGCATGAATTTTGGGCTACAGAATCATAGTAAAAGTACTTGATACCATAAGTGATATTGAGGTTTAAATCCTTTACTACTGAATGACACATAAACTAGCGCGAGGAAGCCTGCAGCTCCATGGACCTGGCGCGGTGGCGACGCTACGACACGCCGTACGTTGGACCTGGGCGGCCCTTCAGCTGACCTGGCGGCGACGCTACGAACCGGCGTACGTTCGACCTGGGCGGCCGCCCAGAACCTGCCGTACTTGGATCTACGGGTACTTTCGTTCGGCTGCCTTTCTTTGTTTCCTTCGGCTGCTCTTTTTTTTTTTTTCGTTCGGCTGCATTCTTTGAGATTGATGTCGCGGACAGCTGGCTTAAAACCGGGGCGTGCTGCAGGACACGGGATGTGATTCTAAAAATTCTTTGACAATTTTTTTTTTCCGTTTTGCATCCAAGCTATACTACTTGCCCCCGGTGTTCGTGTGGTCCTCGGATTTACCATCTAATGCTAGTTAGTTTGGTTGAGTATACGTATGGTTCATTGGTTCTAGGACTGCAACTTGCAACATACCATCGGCCAAAGATAATTAGTTGGCCTCAGACGCATCACATCTTCAGTTATGAAAACTGGAAGCCCCCCCCCCCCTTCCTTTTTAACGTTGAAAAGGTTATTACTTATTAGAAGTTTAGTTCAGTCATGGTTTGTTAGGCAGACAAATCAACGGCTAGATATTATTTATTTATAGCATCTCTTTTTCTTTAGCACATTTGGTCTAGGCTTGCCGTGGAGCTTTCGGAGAGCCTCAATTGGTAAATATAAAGATTCCAATACTGAACGTGGGCTATATTAGTAAGTGCCTTCCAACCAGCAAGACCTAACACGTTTGTAATTTTTTCACACGCTATATTATTGTCTTGTTGGGAGTTAACTTCTTAGTAATCGTTTGCTTATTTGTTTCATTATCCAAAAAATTCTAAAATACACGACAAATATTATTGGCTATGTAAGATAAATAATAAAAAAGAACAATAAGCATTGTAGGTCCACCCACAGGTCTATCTATTCTATCTTCTTTATAATCTAAAGCTCCTCGATTTCTCCACGCCTCGTTGAGCCACATCTGCAAAAAAATTGGACCGTCGGATCATGATTGAACGGTCAGACATCTGGCTTCCAGAGACTTCGTGCAATTTCTTCTCTTCGCATTCCAACTTGCGTCCGCCGCCGCTCTCCTCCAGCTCGGCAGTTCGTCCCGTCGTCGTCTCACCCGAACCAACTGCGGCGCCCCTTCTGCCGCTGCGCCGGCTCTCGCCATCGCCATCGCCTCCACCTCCGCTGCTGACGAGGAGGCTCCCGCCCCATCTCAGCGGCTGCGGCGGCTCCCGCCCTAGCTCCTCAACCACTGCCGTCAACGCCTGCCTCTAAACACGGCTCCCCACGAAGTGCTGCCCGCAGTACTACGGCAGCGGCTTCTCCATCCGCGTGCCGCCGACATTTGACGACATCCCCATGAAGAACAATTAACCGGTCTCGTTTTCTCTCGCGATTAGGGCCTCGATGGCCATTGCCGACGTGCGGGTGTACTCACGATTAGGTCAACGCGGAGGTCAGGATCGAACGCCAAAGAGCGAGTTGATGCTGTCCATCGCCTCGCCGAGCTGCAGAACTGCTACATCCTGACCAGCGATCGCGGATCTCCCCTTGACGAGATGCGCACAGACCAAGTGTTTGCATGCTTCTGGATTGATTTGTGCTCTGTTTCTCGAGATGCCACGAGCCTCGGTTTCTTTGGATGCAACACAAGATGGTAATGTATGTTCATACGTCTATTGCAAATGTTAGAATTGCAGTACGAACACAGGTTTCTCTACTTTTCTGAACGTAGACAATACAACATGCTTGATGCATTGAAATACTAGAATATTCAGTTAGTAAAGGCTGGGAATTGATTTTGGATCTAAAGATTCTAAGTTTTCTTTTTCTCATACGCCACAGGTGACTCCTTACCATGCTCCCATGAAATGTTCGAGCATAAATGGAGTGCCACCGCGTCTAGGAGGGGTAGCGTCATCTGCAGCCACACAGGCTCAGAGCCCACATGGCGCTGGCTGTATGTACAGTGCACCAAATTATTTCCTTTTTCTGGCATTGTCAGCAGGTGAGCACACCATATATACAGCTCATGATAGTGGCATTGAAAGTGATATTTGTTCTTTGGTTGACTATCATTTATATTGATTAGTAACTATGTGATTTATTTGTAGAATTATTTATTTATATCATGATGTTATTCTGATTTGATTCCCGGTAAATATTATTGAGATGATTTATAAGACTAGCATATGTATTGATTGATGATCATATTTCATGGATTATAGGTATAGAGATATCAAATCAATAATATGGACATTTTGTTAGGGTACGAATTCGAGAATGTCGAGATATAAAAATGAACCAAAGGAACTAATAATTCAAACCGGGATATAGATGTTTGCTACTATAGTACAAAACCGTCTACACATATGTACTCGCCATCTACACAGCCAATTCATTAAATGATGGGTGACCGCCCATCTAGCGTCTAGCATCGGGGTGAACATTGATATTAACACATGAAATGAACAATATTGAGCATAACTTGAAAAATACAAGGACAAGTGAGCAATAAGCTTACCACCATAGTCCTTGTTCTCAACATCAACATAAGAGTCAAGAAGCACAAAAAGAACACCTGGAAGGCTTGTTTTTATTGAAAATGCAAAGCATGGTCAGCACACACTAAACCAGTGATCTATTAAGGTTATCTACTGAATAGTAAACAGACTTTTATATCTGCAAGTGCTTATAGCAGCACACATTTGCAGAGTAAATTTCTAGATAGCAACACATCATTTTGCAGATACAAACCAATGACATAGTGCCTAAGCGCAAGCAAAAAATTGTGTTACATAAAGGATTACAAAGACCACAGGATTGAACTAGTTGAATGCAATAGAGACTTATCATGCATAGAATTCTTAGTTTTTCATGTTATCACATTAAACAACTACAAATCTATATAGCACAAAATACATGGACCGAAACCAAAGATGCTATCCCATTGCATGTGTCTTGAGCATGGAAACAAACAAGGTACCTTCAAGCCTGCTTGCTGGATGTCTCATCAATCTCGCATCCGAATCCGTAGTAGGGCTCGCAGGATACGAGCTTGGAGAGGATGAGGTCTTCAGGGAGCTTGTCCAGGTAGTCTGGTGCTCCCGCAAGCTGCTTTCACTACTACAGAAACTATTTTCAGAGGTGATTCGTAACCGGTTTTCACAGGCGTTTAGCGCAATTGTCTGTGATCAAAGGCCTGTGGAAATAAATAATTTTCAAAGGTGCAAAATAGACCGCATGTAGAAATTTGCAAAATAGACCGTCTGTGTAAATATATTTCTACAAGCAGTTGTCTTAAGCAACCGCTTGGTGGTTCCTTAGGACAATCACTTGCGGAAATAGATTTTCACAGGCGGTTGTCCTAAGGAACCACCAAGCGGTTGTTTAAGACAGTAACTGCCTGTGAACCAATATCACAGGCGGTTACTTAAGTGAACTGCCTGTAGGCGGTGCGCCTATAAATAGATTTTCACAGGCACTCTATCATCACTAATGCTACCCTTTTCTTCTCCTTTTTATTCCACATTTTCATGAACTGGACCTTAACTTGTTCTTGTATCTCTTCTTCTAGGGTCTTCTTATATCTTTTACAAGTCTTATACTGGCACGCGGCGTCTAGGAACTCATGCTTCCAGCCCACTTTTGATGCGATGTCTCGAGTGCGACCCGGGTGTTCCTTGTTCCTCAAAGCCTGGGTAAGCAGATCATTCTCCCTGTCGGGCTCTAGAGACCCTTCGTTAATAATCCCTTGAATGGTCTGGGTCACTTCCATGGTCTCGGGGCTTTTAAAGGCTAAGTCCCTAGACTCGATTCATTTTGACCGAGCATAGACCCAGTTCCCACTTCGGTCGTCATAATTTTCCAAAGGATTGGGTTTCCTAGCCCATACAGCCTCTTCTTCTTGTCTCCTCCATTCAGAAATTTTGGGGGCGTATCCAGACGAGCCTAGGTGATGGTGATACTTATTATTCTTAGCAAGGTGCTTGAACGATTCACTCAGTTTGATGGCCTCAAGTGTGGTCTTGTGCCTAACAAACTCCACCCATTGGTCTGGTGTAATTTTTCTGTATTTATTAAAGGGTACCAAGTTCTTCTTCACGAAGTCCTTATTCAGCTCACTCTTCCAGCCCTGGAAGCTCTTTCCCATAGTTTTCAATGCATTTTGTTTGGCGGTTCCCTCTATTCCCAAGGGGAATCAGATGGTTCTCTGTAATGTTGTACACAGGAACTCCTTCGTCTCATCCGGTAGCAACCGCCAATCAGTTTAGTACATATACTTAAGACAATCTACGAAAATGAATGAATAAGAGGTGTGAGGAACCGTCCAAGCAGTATTCTAATTAATCATCAGAAGGATCATTATTAATAATCACAATCTCAATGATTAATCAGAATACCATCCCGGTAGTCTCGGCACGTGTTTTGTGCCCAAGATTAGAACATATGCCTTTCCAACATGTACATCACAACATTGCTTAAAAAAGAGCGAGTAATTAAAGTTATATTACAAGTTCTTAAGCATGCAACCATTTGTAACAGTTTACACAAGAGGAACTATGCAGCGAAAGATTAAAACCTTACCAATAACAAAAGGAAAGTGGAGCCATATGCCCTTAGACTCTACCCCAAAAGCTATGCCTCACCAGAGTAGGAGGCACTACTCTTGCCCACCACCTACATTAGCAGGCACGAAGTAGCCAAACACCGCATCACCCTCACCAGCAGAACCTGAAAGCGTATGCATGAGTACGAAGGTACTCATAAGACTTAATCCATATAGAGCACCTATACATAGCTTGACTCCAAGGATTATACATTGAGCTGTTAGCAAGAGTAGGCCATAAGGTTAAGTAAAACATATGCGGTAAGCAACCTAGACACATATGTGTGAGCATCTATACTTAACTCAAAAACAACTACCTTTCTACCCTGTAAACCACAATTTGAACATGTATGTGTAGTAACCATAGTATCTCATCAACAATCTACCAACCAAATCCATCATACCATAACCTTATCCCACATTCGTAAACTCTACAACTGATACAAATGAAAAAATAGCATACTCATAACCGAGAGCGTGACAATTCAAATTATTCTTACATTCTGCAGGGGGTACAACTTTACCCACACGACTCGAGGAGCATTCGGTTTGTGCTACCCGCGAAAGTACACAAGGGCGTACTCATGTCAACCTTTCTCATATCCGGAACCACCCACTTGCAATGCCCCTATGGCACCGTCGCTCAACTTCTACCGAGGACCTAAGCATTGCTAAGCATTTCGAATAAACCTTGAAGCTAGACACCAACTATATCATTAAGGCTACAAGAATAAGGATTTATCAATAAGTCAAGGCAGAGATAATGCATCACTATTTTTGGAGCAATATTCTATTTTCTATGTATTTTACAACTTTCTACCGAACTACTAGTTATACACTAAATCCATTTCACATTTTTCGTATTATTCAGATTAAAAAGGCCCCAAATATTTTTGCATCTAGGCCGATCTAGCTACGGTCGCTGACAGCAGGACCGACGGGTTTGACCCGGGTCAAAATTGACCCGCGCCCAGGTAGCCATGCGACGGCGCTGGAGTAGTCCGCCGGCGGTGAACAGTGCAATGCCGGTGGCCGGGGAGGACAACAGCGCAATGAATGGAGGCGCACAGACTCGACTGGGGCACACGTCGTCAACTGCGATGGCCGGAAGGCAGCGAGCGGCGGCGCACAGAGGAAACAGCACGACGGCGGCATGACTTGCCTCACCAGCGGCTAAACGACGATGTAATCGACCCGGCCGAGCACTCCCACAGCATCTATGCAGGCATGTGGATTCAACGGCGTGGCTAGTTTCCAACGGGCTCGGCGGTGGCCCGGCCGGCAGCATGCGTCGAGGTGGTGGCGGCGGGCGGCTCATGCGAAGAAGCGCGCCAGCGACAGGCAAAAGGGAAAACTACATGTGCAAAGGGTTCAAGAGATCGCGGGGAAGCTCACCGCAGGATCGATTCGTCTGGAGAAGCAATGGTGCGGTGGCTCGAAAGAGATGTGGCGACGAAGGCCACCAGAAATGGGGAAGAAGGCGCTTGCGCCCGATTTCGACCGTGGAAGAAGGGGAATCCAGCGGGATTAAGTTGGTGGAGCGTCGCACGACCCCTTCCTTAGCTCCTCGTGGCTTGGGCCTTGTCGAATCGAGCTCGGCACATCGAATTTTGCTGGCGGCGCGCCTGCTGTGCGCTTTGCTCTGCTGCTCTGGACTCAACCGATTGAGAGTGGGAGAGAGAGAGAGAGAGAGAGAGAGAGAGAGAGAGAGAGAGAGAGAGAGAGAGAGAGAGAGAGAGGAGCGAGGGGGGAGGAGATAAGGGCGACGCCCATGCCTCTGGCTGCCTCGGTGCTATGGCTCAGCTTTCTGGCGAGGTGGTCGGCCGCAGAAGTCAACAAAGCCGATGGCGAGAGAGAGAGAGAGAGAGAGAGAGAGAGAGAGAGAGGATGATGGGTGGGGCCGATGAACAGTGACCGTTGAGTAAAAATATCCACAACACTTCTTCTATTCAAAAGAACACATTCTCGAGGTCTAAAAATTATGAGACAAATTTTGTGTGAAACTACAATTCATAATGCCTGAGCCAATTTCAATCTAAAATTCTCCAAAAATGCAAGCTTTTCTAAATTATGGTAATTTTTATGCCTTCAAAACCATTCCCAAAAATTTGGAAAAAATCACTAATATTCCTCATTTAACATGGACTAATTTCTAAAATTATTTCCAACCTTATGTTTCATAGCAATATTGTTAGTTGCTTCACAAAGCACCACTCAACATTAATTTTCACAATTTATGTTTAATTGGAAATACATGTTAATAATTGCCCAAAATAATTAAACATGATGCTAATGATGCTTATGATAATTAATGACATGCTTAAGCCATTTGGCTATCACAAGAGGTACGCAAAAAATTTAACGGGCGACACTTTTTGATACAAATTAAAGTTTATCCTCAAAATTCACTAAATATATGAGACTTGCCTTCATTAAACGATTAATGATTTGTTATGGTCACGGTGTATGTAGGTAGCTTCCTTAGTATCATCAATGAGTGACAGTTCAACATTCTCTCCAAAAGGAGGCAGGTCATCGAATTATCGTAGTCTTCTTCATTGACAACATCCTCAACACTGACAATCTTTCTTTTTCCTTGAAGAACCACGTGACACTTCTCCTTGTTAGCTGGGTCTGGATCCTTTACATAGAAGACTTGTGCAATGTCCTTGGCAAGCACGAATGGTTCTTCTCTGTATCCGATGAGTTTGAGGTCCATAGTAGTCATACCATACTTGTCAACCTTGATTCCCACTGTGAGTCTGACTCATTGGCACCGAAATAGAGGGGCCCTCAACTCACCATATCCAAGCTCCCAAATCTCCTCTATGAATCTATAGTAGGTCTCCCTATTGCCAGCGCAGTCATATGCATAAATACGGACACCGCTATTTTGGTTAGTGCTCTTGTTGTCTTGTGCTCTCGTATAAAATGTATAGCCATTAATCTCGTATGCTTGGAATGTGCGAATTGTAGTTGACAGGCCATTTCCCAATAGTTCCAATAGAGCATCATCGGTATCCTTACCCATCTTATGTTTACGTAACTAATTACCAAAATTATCTATGTGCTCTTTCACAATCCAATCCTCTGACTTTGTTGGATTTGTGGAGTGTAGCATGCTCACGTGCATATTGACATACAATCCCACTACAACTGATTGTTGCAGAATTGTGAAATGTCCTTGAGTGAATGGAGCATGATCTTTGATATGGATTGAAGTATGACCTATCGTCCCTTTCCCCTTTAGCCTCCCCTTATAGCGAGATATAGGCATACTAATTACGTTTAGTTTCATGTAGTCAATGCAAAACTCAATGACCTCCGTAGTCCACCTTTGGCCAATACGACCTTTCGAACAACCTCAGTTACGAACATATTTCTTTAGAATCCCCATGAACCTTTCGAAAGGATGTATCTGATGTAGAAACACGGGACCAATGCTCTTTATCTCACCGACAATGTGAACAATTAGATGGGGCATATATAAAATAATGTTGGAGGGAAAATAGTCTCAGAATGACATATAGTATGGACCACGTCTTACTGCAGCTTTGTCATTTTGTTCGGATCAATGACCTTTTGTGAAATTGCATTGAAGAACGAACACAACTTTATGATTAGGTTTCAGACCTTATCCGATAGAATACCTCTAATTACAACTGGAAGCATCCGTGTCATCATCATGTGACAATCATGAGACTTTATACCAAATAACTTCTTATCTTTCATGTTTACTAAGCTCCTGATGTTGGAGGAGTAACGAGTCAGAACACATCATGCAAGCAACCGCATAGGCTGATCTTCTCTTCCTTGATCATAGTGTAGCAAGCCGTGGAAAGTTTCTTTTTACCATTGTCAGATTGTATGTAATCTAGGTCCTTCCTGAGGTTCATTTTTTCTAGGTCCAGCTGTGCATTTAATGTATCTTTTGTTTTGCTAGATATGTTTAGTAAGGTACCACTTAAGCTATCAAACACATTCTTCTCCACATGCATGATGTCGATTGTGTGTCGGACCATAATATTGATATCTTTTTCCACATAGGAGCATGTTGCCTAGCTAGAAGTTTTGTACTACATGTACAACTATAAGTTTGTTTACCATCTTAAATACCTATTTTCCAGTGCAAATTTCGTAGCTTGTACCATCTTAAATACCTGTTTTCCAGTGCAAATTTCGTAGCTTGACGAGACTCCACTGTCTCGTCAAAAGCTCTTTTATTCTTGTGGTATGGGTGATCTGGGCGAAGGAACCTATGGTGACCCATGAAGATAATTTTCTGACTGTTCATCAGCCATCGCCCCCTGTTTCCTCCAAACACTGAACACATCTATTGTACCCTTTTACAGTTTGCCCTGATAGATTACCAAGAGCAGGTCAATCTGAGATCGTTACGAACAACATTGTGCGTAGGATGAAATTATCGCGTTTGTACTCATCTCATACCCGTATGTCATCTTTCCACAGTACAAGAAGATCTTCAACCAATGGTTTGAGGTACACATTGATATCATTGCGTGGTTTATTTGGCCCACTAATCAACAAAGGCATCATAAGGTACTTTCACTTCATACACATCCATGGTGTAAGGTTGTAGATACAGAGAGTCATGGGCCAAGTGTTACGAGTTCTTCTCATGTTGCCGAAAGGCTTCATCCCATCCATACTCAACCTGAGTCTTATATTCCTCACTTCATCTCTAAATTCCTTGTATTTTGTACCAAACCTCCATAAGGGGTCTTTTTTTCTTTCTCTTCACTACCTTAACACCATCGCTCTCGATATCATAAACATTGTGCTTGTACTGTGGTGCATTGCAAATGCAACACGCTTCAAAGTCTACATCCTTGCCGCGAAACAATATGCACTTGTTTCCACATGTGTGTATTTTCTCTACTTCCAATCCCAATAAGCAGACAACCTGCTTGGCATGGTACGTGTTTTGGGCAACACGTTTCCCTTTGGAAGCAATTTCCTCAACAATTCTAACAATTCATTGAAGCCGTCATCGGCCTAACCATTGATAGCCTTTATTTGCATCAGTGTCAGCACCACATGCAACTTGTTGTGCTCATTTTTATAGTTCGGTATACTAGAGTTTTAGAGTCCTCTACCATGCGCTAGAACTTTTGATATTACCTTTTACTGGTGAAGTCACCCTCTCTATCATGCAACATTTTTTCTATGTTGTCTTCATTGTTGCCAACAAAAGTATCGCCTCCATCATTCTTGACAAAAGTATTTTCGAATGCCGACATGTCGAAGTCTTCATTAGCCGTCATATCATTGCCTCTATCTTCTTTGACTATTGATTACCCTTCATGCACAACATCTTCAAGTTCACCATGCTCAGTCCAACGGGTATAGCCATAATTGAAACCATTGCGAATCAAGGGTGCATGAATTTGCTCTATGTTTGAAAACTACTTCTCGTTTTTGCAATCGGCACATAGACATCATATATAGTGATTGGCATACTTCCTTTTTGGCTTCTTGTACGTCGCGATAGCCCTAAAATTAGCCTCAACGCCATTAAAGAACTCTGGCCTGCGATCCTTGTACATCCATGAATGATCCATTTACAAATCATTATAATTAAACCCATACAACTTATAATCATTAAACATTTCAAAATCTATAAAAAAATTCATTGAATTACATTGCATCTTGATTAGTCCGTATTTGAGAGCACATCTCCTTCCGGTACTTGGGTCAGGTCAGGGGACTCACCTTCCAAAGGTTGTCATGTTTGATAATGACCCGTGGGTGGATGTGCCATACCTACAACATAATATTCTATAAATTGTATTAAATTCACTATGTCGATTAATCAACAGAGGAAATCCATTGGATTAGTATTTAAATTCAAGACTTCAAAAATATATGCAATCAACATACTAGAAAATTGGACCAAGATTATAATATACGCACCCACATCTATTTACATGTGATTTTAATCTACTCTCTAAATCATCTCTATACATCTACAATGACAAAATTGTGACTTTTTCTAAATTAGATTTCAATTGGAGCACTTGCTTGTTTCAAAATTCATTACCAGGGAACAACCACCTATTTTCAAACCTAGAGCAATATAGCAAGTAAATTCAACTACAAATAAAATGTAGATCATCTCTATACATCTAGAAATTATAAAATTGCAAACTTTTTCTAAATTAGATCTCAATTGGATCTCTACCTCTTTCCAAAATTCATCACCAAAGAACAACCACCTACATTCTAACCTAGAGCAATCTAGCAAGTAAATCTAACTACAAATGAAATGTATATCATCTCTATACATCTCACATGACAAAATTGTAATCTTTTTCTAAATTAGAACTCAATTGGAGCTCTACCTCCTTCCAAAATTCATCACCATGGAAGAAGCACCAACAATCAAACCGAGGGCAATCTAGCAAATAAATCTAACTAAATATGAAATATAGATCATCGTACTAGCCTTGGAGCACCTTGATTCCTCCAAATTTTGAATGCTCCAATCGCAAGGACAACAAAAATGGCGGGAGTGTTGGTCAGCTTTGTTCTGGTTTGCTCGGGGAAGAAGGGATCACCATTTATACTGTAGCACAATCATCAGTGCTGGTTCTAGCCATTAACCGACACTAATAGTTAGTATCAAATGCCGGTTCTTAGCGGCACCATCATGGCTTGGGTGCGGGAGTTTAAGAACCGGCAGTGATACATTTTCACTACCGGTTCTTGGACAACCGGCAGTGATGAGCTGCCATCTTTAGCAGGTTCTGTAGTAGTGCAATGCAATGCCATTCATTCCACTGAAGTTCGTTTTTACTTTCAATATTACTTTAGAAATATAGTAAACATAAATAGGGTACATTTTATAACATTTTACATTTCCATGGTAAAACTTAAAACATTATTTTAGAAAATGCTAGCCCGTGCCTATGCACCAGGAGCGAGCCCAAGAAGGGTCATGGGTGTACATATGTAGACCCAAATTTTGTTGCAAATTTTTTTCTACATATAAGCTATCCAGTCAAGCCCACGTGGCCAGCCTTGATGCAGCCCATCTGCGCACACATGGGCATTGTGCGCATGACATGCCCATATGCTGCGACCCATGCCAACTGCAAGCTAGAGGGCGCCAGAGCAGAGACATGGTCACAGACGGGAGGAACTGACAAAGGCACGAGCCTATGAAGCCACGAATGGACGAACCAATAGGAGATGGTGGGCGAAGGTAGGGTGGGGGTGGCACAAGAGCCGGTGCAGGCGAGATTGAAGTTATCTAGATGGGGGGCCACGGGTTGCAGGCGCAGTGTGACTCGCCATGAGGGGGTCGTAGGGTGTGGGTGCGACTCAGTCGGAGCAGGCGAGTTCCATGCGAGGTCGGCTAGGTGGGCGCCACCACCACACGACGTGGGCATGATGCGGCTGGCGTGGGAAAGATCGAGGCCGGCCAGGAGGGGACCACGGGCCATGGGTGCGGCGCAGCCGGCGTGGGCGAGTACCAGGCTGGCCAGGTGAGGGTCACGGCGTGGCTAAGATCATGTATGAGTAATCTTTTTGAAGCAATAGAGAGCTTCGCACTGAAGAAGAGGACTCGACAACTTGCATGAACAACAACATTGTACATAGCTGCATGACAAACTCATAATTCCAGTTCACTAAAATCTGTGGGATGAATCATTGAATCTAGATGCATGATATTGAGACATGGTTGATGTTATTCTATGTAGTGCTCTGCTCCAATTTTCTTTAGCTAGATATACTGCCAATTAACCATGTGTTCAGCAGTTGTAGCACATTCAGGAATTCAGGAATTGGTTCCCAGATCAGTAGTATAGTTCTATCTGTGTGTGTAAATCTTCATCAAGTTTTGTGGCTGCATTGCTCATCTAATAACTACTACACCTGAATCCCTGAACGCTAGTACAATTTGGTTGCATGTGTCTCACATTCACCAACTAATTCATACATATTTTCTAAAAATTCTACTTCAAGTAAAGTGAGTCCTTGCAACAGTTTCATTAGTATGACTTAGCCAACACAGCTAGTTCAAATAAAGTTGTATTGTAATTTTGATTTTTTTAGTTCTTTAATATTACTTTAGACGTTATTTAATATTTAGGATCATGAAAAAATCAGTTATATATAATGTCGTATGTACAGCTAAGTTCAAAAATACTAAGTGTAACATCCTGAATTTAGCATATTAATTAATAGAAAATTTCAGTGCAAATTTAAAATTTTTATAGTAAATTAAACCAAATAAAATCAAGGAAATATGTATATGAATATATATACTAGTATTAATTGGCTAAGTATTCCAAAATGCGCCAAATTTATTTTAAGGTAATCCATGCCTTAAGTTGATTCATACGCAATTGGTTTATGGCTTTTATGCTTCCTTGAGTGGAGATTTGAATTGAATGTCTCTCAATTCAAATCTTTTCTTAGATTCTTTCCAACTCAGACCCAAATCGAATTTAAATATTTTTGATTCAAATCATATTTCCAAATCTCGGAGCTTTACCTCTATATCATAATTCAAATATTTCCATTTAAATTGATCCTAATCCAAATTCAAAATTAAATTCAAATCTCTCATTTGAATTTAATCCCACAACCATTTTTCCCTTTTCCTTCTCCCCGGGCTGAATCACCCTTTTCCCTCTTTGTTCAGCCCATCGAGCCAGCCCGTTTTTCCTCCCTTCCCTCACTCTTCTCCCGCGCTCGACCCACCAGCGCACCGAGCTGGCCTAGCCGTTCGGCCGCGTGCGCGCCAGCGCTTGCCCACGCCCCGCCCTCGCTGCGTCGTCCACGTGTCGCTCATCCACCCAGCCCGCGCCTGAGCTATCTCCTCCTTCCTCCAGTGTGACGCCATGCCGCGCCGTCCACCACCATGACAGCGTCGCCCGCCTCCGGGAAATATCACCGCGACAACCCTCCGCGCCCTCACTCTCTACCCTCACAACATGCCACCCGAGCGCCTGACGCCGTACGACTTCCGCACCCACGCTCGTGCATGGCCAGCGCAGAGCCGCCTCTGCCACCATGTGAGGCCCAATGGCGAGTGCCGCCATCATGCCGTGCCATGCCTTCGTGCTCTTGCCACCTCTCTACAGCTCCCTCCCCTCTATAAATAGAGCCTCGATCTCTCCCTCTCTCTTTCCTCATTTCGCCATGCCACCGCGCCATCGCTGTCGCCATTCATGTCACCGTACTATCGATCCGCTGACCACGTGCTGCCGAGGAGCCCCAGGACCTTGTCGCCATCTCTCCGCGGCTGTCCGTTCACCGGAAGCCCGACAGGAACCCGTCCACACCAATAGCCGAGCAGCGCCACCGCCGCCTCTTCGACAAATCACCGGCCGCTGTCCTGCTTCTCATCGTCCTTGAGCACGGTGAGCACCCCCCTAGCGCCCCCTCCTAGATAGCGCGTAGTCACCCCCATGCTTTCTCTTGGCTTGTTGCCGTGCGTCGCAGTGTGTTTGACTTCCGCCGTCGTGCTTTGGCTCAATGCTGGCGTGCTGGTGCTCCGTGTGCATGGCCGGCTATCGTGCCATGATGCCTAGAGGCCTCTGGCCCCTTTTTTGTGCAGGTTGGCGCCTCCCAGTACAGGGGAGGTGCTGCCCGATTTTGGCCATGCCAATGCTTCGGCCGCCGGCTGGTGTTGATCTCGTCGCCGGCCACAGTCGACGAGCTCCCCGCCGCATCCACCATACCACGTAGAAGCTTGGTGTTGACTTCTCGTTGTGAAACCATGTCGGAGTTCCACACCGGCAAGCTTCCCAGTGTGCGTCGCTGTGGAATTCTCACCGCCGACCACTTTTTCCCATCCCCTTCGCCACCCGTACTGTGCCAGCGCGCCCGTGCGCTCGCGTGGACCGGCCAAAGGTCGTGTCTTGTCCTGACCAAGTGGGCCATGGCTCAGCCCGAGCATCGCTGGCCTGCCATTCAAAGGCCGCGCCCGAGTGAGCCGACCCAGCCCCTGTAGCCCGCTAAGCCACCCAGCCCAAACCCGAGTGGGCTGACACTGTGCAGCCAAAGCCCGGTCCGGACCCGACCCAACCTGAGCCCATCTTGGCCCAATTGGGACTATTCATGTGGGTCCCACAGGTCACTGTTCATGTGGGCCTGAGTTACTGTTCAGTGGGCCCCACTCATAAATAGTGCCATTTGATATTTTCCAATTTAATTTAGATTAAATCTTCCGGGAGCCATAACTTCTCCGTTCTGGCTTCGATTTCGGTGATTTTTTAGCCAAAATTCATCTAAAATCGAGATCTACTCATCTGTCACATTGCGATATCCATCAGGGCTCATTTGGTTTTCCATTTAGTGTTATTTGATTCTTCTCTAGTATAGCCATTATTGATCGTAGTCGCAATTACAGAGCAACTAAAGTTAAGTGCTGCGCAGGAAGCATCAGGAGCGAGGAAGATTCTGACTACAACCAAGACTTAGAAGAGGACTTCGGAGAAGGCAAGTCCTACCTCCTTGATCATACTGAACCTATGATTTCTAAATAATCTACATGATCAACTAAAACCAAACTATTATCGCATGTGCTATGTATTGCGCTTTTACAAACTACTTGTAATAATTAATCCTAGCAAACACATGCCATGCATTGAATATTATCACCCAAAATACATATCACCCTAGGATTACCTGTTGTTATCTATATTAAACAATAGATGATGCCTTGATACCTCGCATGCTTAGGATTGAATACGCCCCCTCAGAGACGTCACTTTTAAAATGCACCTCTTTGGAGATAACAATTTATTGTTATCAATGTTAACTCATATACCATGAATCCTTGATGGTTATGAATTCCGTGATGGTTGTGAAATCCTTGACATCGTGTGGGATATGGTGGGCGATGTGTAAAAATGGGTGAAAACAGTTTTGGCGGGGGCATGTGGAGTAGTACTCTAGACGAGGATGCTCTTGGAGGCTTGAGTCACCTTTGTGTTGTTCATTGCCAGAAGATACCTGCTCTGGCCGGTTAAGGACTGAGTCATTGCTCCGTCATGCTTAGCCACCCCAGTGCGACCATGCATCCTAAATGAGCAGGACTTGACTTTTCTTTCATCGGACTGGGCTGGGCATCATACTAGGCGGCTGGGGAGAAGTGAAAAGCCAAGTGTCCATCTAGCCCTCTGTTAAATAATTCGAGAGACGACATAGCCAATCTGGTATTCTGAACATGGTCTCTGGTACTTGGGGTGTCTCGTAGAAAAGCCCGGCAGGAAAGGTGTTTGGAGGGTCTTGGTATGATTCTCTCATCCGCTTGCAACGGTTAGAGGCTGAGCATATCGCATGGGTAAAGTTGTACAACCTCTGCAGTGTGTAAATCTATTTAAATAGCCATGTCCACGATCATGGACACACAAAAACAGTAACCCTGATGACTAGACTCCGGGTGCGTGTCTTGATGAGTGTGTGTGTGGACTAGATGACCATGTGATGAGGTTCCTGGTTCGATCCGCTAGAAGCTGTGATAATAGGGACTGCGAAGTGAGGTGTAGCCCCTCTTAGGACCGAAAACCCTCAGATAAAGCTTGTTACCCGGTTTTAAACTATTTAAAACGGCTTTAAAGTCAATAATAAATGATACAATGGAATACCTGCATAAACTACTTCATGCTTAAAACTAAACCGTAAATCCTTATCCTTGAATTACCCATTTATGCATCTATCAACACCTTGAAATTATATAGGGTTTGCTGAGTACCTTCCGTACTCACTCTTGTTGTCATTCAGATGAAGAGGCAGACCCTGGCAACGCTGGAGGTGAAGGTGAGGATGAAGAGTAGTTTCTAGAGTCGCGTTGGCACCATAGCTGCTTGTGGCTTGGGTTTCTGCTTTCCGCTGTGCTTTTTTTGACGTTCAGCCAGGTTTGTAATATACGCTATGGTTTGTAAACTTTTGTACTCTGTAACCTTAATACTTATGTATGAAGTTTGACTGTGATACTACAACTGTTATACTGTGCGTATCAGCTACTTAATTCAGGGATTGATATAGGAGGCACAGGAGATCCCAGAAATGCGGTCTTACACTAAGCCTGCCACTGCTATGCACGAGCTGGCGGGTTGGTGACTAGCACAGTTTACTAATCCTTCCTACATTACGTAGTGTTAGCAAATGTGAAGCATACCATATCCAGACACTATGTGAAAAACAGACAAAGGAGACACAAAATGAGTGATGGATCATAACATGACCTAGATTATAGTTGTGACCCATCACTATCATAAGTGATGGATCATCCTAGATTAGTCATAAGTGACAGGTCGTAGTTCTGACCTGTCACCTATTACAACTCATAAATGATGGGTCATCCTTGCCAGTCATTAGTGACGGGTCACAACTTGACCCATCACCAATGACTAACTCATCAATGACGGGTCTTTCTAGCCAGTAATTAGTGACGGGTCAAGTTGTGACCTATCACCAATGACTTGATCAATACATAGAGCTATCATTTTATGTATTGTATATATATACCTCTAGGTATTCATATATTCAGGTTTATGTAGATATATATAGACAATATTTATGGTTATTTTTATAGATGTATATGATCGATATATAGAGATATCATTTAATGTGGTGCAAAAGTGCATGTACTCCTGATTTATGCCATGTTTGTGTATATATATGTATAGTAGTATGAACATTTACTCATATATATGTGTATTCTATGTTATTTTTCTCTATTTATCATGGGTATATATATATATAATATACAACATCGGGAATATATATGTATATGATGCTAATTCTTTTTATTTTTCTCTTATTTTTTCTCACCTCAGCAGCACTCAAATGAGAATTATTGTACAATTTTACTCAAGTTTGATGTAAGGGATGACAACTATGGACACAAACGCACATTTCAAAAATGGTGCAGAAACTTCTAGGGTGAGAACTCAATTTTCCAAGCCTTTTTTGGCAAACAAAAATTCTCCGAACCCGATGAAGTCAGAGAGAAATGGATGTAACTTTTTTATGTAGATGTTCGTAGAGTAAAAAAAAAACGTCAAAATCGGAGTCTGTATGTAAAAGTTATGCCTTTTTACTAAACGCACTCCGGATTAATATTTCAGGAAAAACATCATCGATGACGGGTCATAATTTTGACCCGTCACCTTTTACTTGCATAAGTGACGGGTCACAATTATGATCCGTCTCCTATGAGCTTTGGTAGTGAAGGTTAAAAGGATAGCATATCCAGTTTCTATCGTAAACATGTGATAGCTGAGGTGGTAAAGGAGTAACGTGCGAGACCTTGGGTACGGGTTGGAGTCCCATGAAATACATAGACCGAAATATGTTTGAAAATGCAAAGACCGAGACCCTGTATTAGGGTGGCTCTTGATTAAAAAAAATATTTTTTTGACTTTTTTTTTGTCAAAAAACAGGAAAAGTGTTCGTTAGTCGTAAGTGACGGGGTGGTTTGTCACTTATGACCTTAATAAGTGATGGGTCAAATTTTGATCTATCACTAATGATATTATTGGTGATGGATCCTTACACGTCACTCAGTAACGCATTCGGGTTAACGGGTGCGATATCCATCATTCATGACTATTATGATCAGTCACTTTTAAGTTTTTTTTCACGTAGTGGGAACGTGTATTAAGGTAATAGTACACTTAACATGACATGCATTCCTGTTTTCTCAGTTGCCTTAGTTGATCTGGCGAGTAGGTCCAGATGCCCATATGCCAGCGAGTGTTATGCGTGGAATTCACTTGTGGTGGAGAAGTCGGTTGCGGAGCTCGACGGCGTCGACCTCTTCAAATCGGTTCTCGGGGGCCCAGCAGCCCGTCTTGGGGTCTCTCATCCAGAACACGTCCTTCTTGTTTGTCGCCCTCCCGCCGTCCGCCGCCGCGTGATCTGCCCGCTCCGCGGCCGCCGAGGCAGTGACGTGCACGTTCACCGCCCTCGCGTACACGCCGTAGCACCGCCGGCTATGCACGCACGTCAAATGCATACGCACAACACGCAAAGCAGCTAACAGGTTAGACTGACTTGAATGCAGGAACGACAAAGATCAGAAAAAAGAAAACAAATTAAGCATATACTAATGCAAACGTACGAACTAATAATGCCAGATTTTGCTCACTTAAAGAGGCCGGAGACGACGCTGCTTATCTTCGACATTATCACAAATATCCAAGAGAGCAAGCAGGAATGGTATGCAGCTAGATTTTTCTGTTTGGTTTGATTGTGATCCAAGGGGGCGTCGACGATATCCATTTTATAATCATCGAAAGTGGCAAAGCATGGAATATAGGAATAGGTCGAATCTTGCAAAGCTTTGGATAAGGAGAATTTAGTTATTCCTGGCCTAATTTCTGGATCGCTACTGCTAGACCAAACCTGTGATCATTTGGTAAGCTAGTGGTGCAAATTGGTGAACCTAAGGGCACCCATCGACCTCTTTTTATAATTCAACCAATGACCCTACTTTTCTCAAATTAAGAAAATTTTCAGAAAACTAATCTTATTAATTAAACTAAAAAGAGTCGGTGAGTACCTTAGGGTCACCAATTTGCATCCTATGATCCACCATTTTAACTTTCTATAGCACAAACGTGACCCTCGAGTATTCTTGCCTTTCGGTGTAGCTTGCACAACCCATGCATTAAGCTATGAGTATCTGAAAAGCAAACGCCAGATGCGAGATGCGGAGGGTGGAGACTTAGCTGTGATGGTTTTTGATGATTCCTGCATATATTGAACTGTTTCATGTGATGGTCTTATAAATTGCATGTGAAATTCCTATATGCCAAGAAGCACTACACATGCCTGAAAAGTAGCATATAGGTACTACCTGGTTATATGCACAACTAGACCAAGCGTAACTGCACGAGACGAACTGATATTTGTCACGATGGATGCTGCTGGCAACTCTACTTTACGTAAGGGGAATTTGATGCCTTTCGATCGATTTTAGTTTTGTCATAGGGACATTTGGAGTGCCACATAGACAAGTCAAATTATCTTGAAATTCTACTGTTCATGCAGCCAATACGGCTCTGACCAGCACTACGCCAACCTCAAAGGCTTCTGAACTAGGACGTACATTTGGATAAACAGGAAGCAAACTCAATCTTTGCTGGTTGACAAAGAAATGAACTTAAATTCACTGATAATTTGAAAGAATTGTAATCCCTACCTCTTCACGAGTGCAAAGGTCAGCCCGTTCCTCGACAAGGCCCTGTAGTCCTTTGGGTACGAAAAAACCCACTACTACACAGTCTCATCCACGAGTCAGAAATCTTATCTCACACAGTTTTCAAGCCATCACAATGATATCGTTTGAGATGCACTTGATGTCAGGATGGGTGTCTTTCGATGTTCCTAAGAGAAACATAAGTTAGTTTTGTAGAGATGACATTGACGATCTGGCCACAATCATATGACGATGGAGCGTCTTGTCAATCCCTAAATCAACTCATATTGGTTACTAATCTTACCGTGGGTATGATTAGATGCAACATAAAGTTTTTATCCCTACAAGCAACCGAAAAACAAGTAAGAATAATTGAAGATAATATGAAATTACGAATATAGATGAAGAATGATATATTGATATGGTGAAATTCTACAAAGTAATCAACTAGGCAGTTGCAAGACACAACAAGAGACAATATTGTTTAGCCCTAGGTAAAACTATGCTTCAACAAATCTCAACTATTCTAACATTATCTGGTCTCTATTTATGGGCATACAAGCCCCCTAGACACCACAAAACAAACTAAGGAAATTAAATCTGACTCTAGCTCTATCTGTTACATTGTCAACTTGTTTTAAGATTGCCGTGTAACTCACATGAATCTGTTGATAGAGTTTGATCGGATGAAAAGATCACGACATAATTTTTCCAACTGTGGCAAAATATTTTTATTGGACTCTGTATGATAGAGATATCTTCCTTTTGTTGTACGGTTAATTCTTGAATCCAAGACGAATTTAGAGTTTGAATAGTAATTACCTCAGAACCCGACTAGCTTGTTGGAACCTAGGATTCTGATCTTTCCACTATAGGAGAACGAGTAGGAACTAGACTTGAAATCCAACAAGCTACCGATAAGTTCAAACAAGCTCCGGACAAGCTCCAACAAGCTCCGACGGTTCAATTCGAACTATCTTCTCCCATATTTATGAGTAACAAGACATCACAAGAATTACTTGGGGCCCATTTGGTAGCAATTCTGGTAGCCGTTTCGCTCCTGAAACTAGTGAGTTTCTCCCAAATGGCCTCTTTCTGCCACGTTTCACAGGTGATGTTACACCCCGTCATTTATAACTTGTCATCGGTGACGAGTTTCTCTGAGCCAGTTATAAGTGACGAGTTATGTTACAACCCATCAATAATGATAAGTTATAAGTGACGGATCATAACGTGATATATCTCAGATGACTATACTAGGATGACCCGTTACTGATGAGTTAGCCATTAGTGACCGGTCATAACTTCACCCATCACGAATATCATTAGTGATAGGTAAATTTATGATCCGTCACAGATGATCTGTCATAAGTGATGGGTCATTGTCTAGCTATGATCTGAGGCTACATAAGTGACGCTTCGTAATAGGATTCGTCACTTATGTAGTGTCTGCTTGTCAATTTTTTACGTAGTGCCCTAGTGATGCAAATTGGTGAATTTAAAGTTACCCATCGACCTCTTTAATTCAACCAATAACATTACTTTTATCAAATTAAGTAAATTTTCAGAAAACTACTCTAATTAATTGAACTAAAAATAACGGATGAGTACCCTTAGGTTCACCTATTTACATCCTATGGTCCACCATTTTTACTTTCTGGAGCATAAAGGTGACCCTCGAGTATTCTTGCCTTTCGGTGTAGCTTGCACAACACATGCATTAAACTGTACGAGTATCTGAAAAGCAAACGCCAGATGCGAGATGCGAGGGTGGAGACTTAGCTGTGATGGTTTTTGATGATTCCTGCAGATATTGAATTGTTTCATCACTTCATGTGATGGTCTTATAAATTTCATGTGAAATTCCTATATTCCAAGAAGCGCTACACACGGCTGAAAAGTAGCTTATAAGGAGAATCCATGTACACATATAAATTGGTACTACCTGGTTATATGCACAACTGGACCAAGCGTAACTGCACGAGACGAACTGATATTTGTCACGATGGATGCTGCTGGCAACTCTACTTTACGTAAGGGGAATTTGATGCCTTCCTTTTGTCATAGGGACATTTGGAGTGCCACTTAGTCAAGTCAAATTACCTTGAAATTCTACTGTTAATGCAGCCAATACGGCTCTGACCAGCATTACGCCAACCTCAAATGCTTCTGAACTAGGACGTACATTTGTATTAACAGGAAGCAAACTCAATCTTTGCTGGTTGACAAAGAAATGAACTTAAATTCACTGATAGTTTGAAAGAATTGTAATCCCTACCTCTTCACGAGTGCAAAGGTCAGCCCGTTCCTCGACTATGCCCTGTAGTCCTTTGGGTAGGAAAAACCCACTACAGTGTCTCATCCACGAGTCGGAAAATCTTTATCTTACACGGTTTCGAAGTCATCATAATGATATCGTCTGATATGCACTAAATATGCGGATTGGTGTCCTGATCTTTCGATTAGAATCACAAGTCGGTTTGGTGGAGATGACTTTGACGATCCGGCTATACTCGTACGACGACGGAGCGCCTTGGTAATACTGTTTGGCTCTAGGCAAAACTATGCTTGAACAAAACTAAACTGTTCTGGCCGCATCCGGTCTCTATTTATGGGCATACAAGCCCCTAGACGTCACAAATCAGAGTAAGGAAAAAAAATATTACTCTAGCTCTATCTGTTACATTGTCAGTCCATCAGTACCGGTTCAACAGTAACCGATACTGTTGATGTATCAGTGCTGGTTCATAAACTCCTTCGCGTGACCAACCACTGAGGAGTTAAGAACTAGTATTGATAGTGCCTATCAGTGTCGGTTCTATATACCAACCGACACTGATTGGTCACTACAATATAAAGCCCCACCTTCTCCCCCAAGTGCGACCAACACGACCATAGTCGTCGCAAGCCCACCAGAACAGTGCCAATCGCCATTTTTACCATCATGGACACGACAGCCTTTGAAAGGTGGGTCCTCTGACCTGACCTAAGTACTGGAAGAGATAGGCCCTCAAATAGGGACCAATCAAGATGCGAGGTAATTCAATGAATTTATTCTAGATTTTGAAATATTTAATGATTATAAGTTGAATGAGTTTAATTATAATGATTTATAGATGGACCAGTCATAGATGTCCAAGGATCGAGGACCAGAGTTTTTTTGTTGGCATTGAGGATTTTATGAGGGCTGTCGCAGTATACAAGAAGCCAAAAAGGAAGCGTGTCGATCACTATATATATTGTCCGTGTGTTGAATGTAAGAATGAGAAGCAGTTTTCAATCATAGAGTAGATCCATGCATACTTGATTCGCAGGGGTTTCAAGGCTGACTATACCCATTGGACTGAGCATGGTGAATTTGAAGATATTGTGCGTGAAGGACAACCAACAATCGAAGAAGACATATGCAACGATATGACGGCTAACGAAGACTTCGATATGTCGGTATTTGAAGATACTTTTGTCAAGAACGATGGAGGGGAAACTTTTGTTGGCAACAATGAAGATGGCTTAGAGTAAATGTTATGCGATGGGGAGGGGGACTTCACCATAAAAGACAACATCAAAAGTTCTAGTGCATGGTAGAGGACTCTAAAACACCAGTTTACTCGAACTATAAAGATGAGCATAGAAAGTTGCATGTGGTGCTGGCACTGATGCAAATGAAGGCTAGCAATTGTTGGGCTGATAGGGCTTCAATGAATTGTTAGAATTCTTGAAGGAATTGCTTCCAAGGGGGAACGTGTTGCCCGAAAATACGTACCAGCTAAGCAGGTTGTCTGCCCAATGAGATTGGAAGTAGAGAAAATATATGTATGTGGAAACGACTACATGTTGTTTCGTGGCGAGAATGCAGACTTGGAAGCATGTCGTGTTTGCAATGCACCACGGTACAAGCACAACGTTGTTGATATCGAGAGTGATGGCGTGGGGGTCAAGAGAAAGAAGAAAAGACCCCCGTTAAGGTTGTTTGGTATTTCCCTATAACCCCCCATTTGAAGCGATTGTTTGCTAACAGAGCGAATACCGAGTTGACGCGATGGCACACCGAACAGCACAAGAAAGATGGAATGCTTAGACACCCTGCTGATGGCATGCCATGGAGGAGATTCGATTCAAAATACAAGGAATTCAGAGATGAAGTGAGGAATATAAGGTCTGGGTTGAGTACGGATGGGATGAATCCTTTCAGCAACACGAGAAGTACTCATAGCACTTGGCCCGTGACTCTCTGTATCTACAACCTTCCACATTGGATGTGCATGAAGTAGAAGTACCTTATGATGCCTTTGCTGATTAGTGAACTGAATCAACAAGGCAACGATATCAATGTGTACCTCAAACCATTGGTTGTAGATTTTCTTGTATTGTGGAAAGATGGCGTACGGGTATGGGGTGAGTACAGATGTGAGAATTTCACCCTGCGCGCAATGCTCTTCGTAACGATCTCAGATTGGCCCACTCTTGGTAACCTATCAGCGTAGACTGTAAAAGGGTACAATGGATATGTTCAGTGCTTGGAGGAAACAGGGGGGGGGGTGCTGACGAGCAGCCAGAAAATGATCTTTATGGGTCAGCGTAGGTTCCTTCGTCTATATCACCCATACCGCAAGAATAAAAGAGCTTTTGATGGACAGTGGAGCATCATCAAGCTCCGAAGGTTCACACTAGAGAATAGGTATTTAAGATGGTAAAGACACTTAGAGTTGTACTTGGAAAGGGGCCAGACAGTAGAAAAATCCCGGCTAGGCAACATGCTCCTATTTAGAAAAAGATATCAATATTTTGTTTACTGCCTTATTGGAAGTATCTTATAGTTTGACACGCAATCGATGTCATGCATGTGGAGAATAATGTATTTGATACCTTGATTGGTACCTTATTAGATATATTCGGCAAAAAAAAAAGATACACTAAATGGACAGCTGGACTTGTAAGAAATGAACCTCAGGAAGGATCTACATTACATACAATTAAACACCGGTAAAAAGAAACTTCCCATAGCTTACTACACTATGAGCAAGGAAGAGAAGTTCTGCCTGTGTGGTTGCTTGCGTGATGTCAAAGTCCTGAGTAGTTACTCCTCCAATATCAGGAGCTTAGTAAACATGAAAGATAAGAAGTTAGTTGGCATGAAATCCTATGATTGTCACGTGATGATGACGTAGATGCTTCCAATTGCAATTGGAGGTATTCTGTTGGATAAGGTCCGAGACCCAATTATAAAGTTGTGTTTGTTCTTCAACGCAATTTCACAGAAGGTCATTGATCCGAACAAACTGGCAAAGTTGCAAGAAGACGTGGTCCATACTATATGTTAGTTTGAGACTATTTTTCCTTCGATATTTTTGATATAATAACCCATATAATTGTTCACATTGTGGGTGAGATAAAGAACGTTGGTCATGTGTTTCTGCATCAGATGTATCCTTCCGAAAGGTTCATAAGGGTTTTAAAGAAATATGTTTGTAACCGAGGTCGCTCGGAAGGTTGCATTGCCCAAGGGTGGAGTATGGAGGAGGTCATTGTGTTTTGCATTGACTATATGAAACTGAACGCAATTGGTATGTCTATATCTTTCTATGAGGGGAGGTTAAAGGGGAAAGGGACGATAGGTCATACTTCAATCCATATCAAAGATCGTGTTTCATTCACTCAAGCACACTTTGCAGTTCTACAACAATCACTTGTAGTGAGCCTGTATGTTAATATGCATGTGAGCATACTACTCTCCACAAATCCAACAAAGTCAGGCGATTGGATTGCAAGAGAGCACAGAGATAATTTTGGTAAGTGGTTACGTCAACACATGATGGGTAATGATATCGACGATGCTCTGTTGGAACTACTGGCTAATGGCCCATCAATTACGATTTGCACATTCCAAGCATACGAGATCAATGGCTAGACATTTTATACGAGAGCACAAGCCAACAAGAGCACTAATCAAAATAACGGTGTCCGTGTTGATGCCTATGATCGCGGTAGCAACATGGAGACCTACTATAGATTCATAGAGGAGATTTGGGAGCTTGAATATGGTGAGTTGATTGTCCCTCTCTTTCGGTGCAATGGGTCAGACTCCCAGGGGGAGTTAAGGTCGACAAGTACGGTATGACTACCGTGGACCTCAAACTCATTGGATACAGAGAACAATCATCCGTGCTTGCCAAGGATGTTGCACAAGTCTTCTATGTAAAGGACCCAGACCCAGTTAACAAGGAGGAGCGTCATATGGTTCTTCAAGGAAAAAGAAAGATTGTCGGTGTTGAGGATGTTGTCGATAAAGAAGACTGCGACAAATTCGATGACCTACCTCCTTTTAGAGGGAATGTCGAACTTCCTCTCATTGATGACACTGAGGAAGCTACCTACATACGCTGCGACCATAACGAAGCATCATTCGTTTAATGAAAGCAGCTTTCATATATTTGGCGACCATAACAAAGAGTAACTTTTTGAAAGTTCAGATCTGAGTGTCGGACCAGGCGATCAGACTTATGTGACACCAAACTTCTCTCTTGTTGGAAATCTATATTGTTAAGTTTGTGTATGTTTGAATTGGTTAAAATTCAAATTGGATTAAAAGGAGAAAACTAAATGAAGAGCTAAACATCACAAAGTTAACCAAGATTAACATAATTGGTTTCACATATTTTTTATATATGGATATTTCATAATTTCATTACGAAATTAACAAATTATAGACTTATTAATGAATTAAAGATAAATTAGTGCACATTTCATACATGCAACTATTTTAATCATGTAGGCGAGAGTAATACAAACTCAACAAATTTGGTTTCATATTTTCCTCAACTATAATCATTTTTCTATGAATTTTCAAGTTCTTAGCCGAATTTAACAATAGAAGAATATTTCTAGGGAAAAAATAATTTTTAGTGTTGGTTTTAAGTAGCCACCATAACTGATGCTCCACATATCAGTGCTAGTTATTACAAAGAACCGGCACTGATACCTTGCCTATATAGCCAACATTTGGCTGCTGCCCTCGCTCGCTCCATTCAGCAAACACTTAGCCACCATCTTTGCACTCTTCTCCCAATGCCGCCGCCTCCTCCTCGATGAGCCAGCCCACTGCCTCCTCACCGACGCGCTGGCCTGCCACCTCCTCATCGACGCGCAGCCTCCTCCCCAACCGACCGTTGCATCATCCCTGGTTGCTGCCTCTTCCTCGTAGGCGTGATTTTGTCTATTTTAGGGCAAATTTGTGAATGGTAACCACCGCATGAAACAAATTTGTGAATGGTAACCATAGCATGAAACAAATTTGTGATGTTTAGGGTGTCCTCGAGTCCATTTGTGATGTTTAGGATGCCACCTCCTCCTCTGTGTGATGTTTAGGATTTCAAGGATGTCCGGCTGATCCATCTACTATTTTGCTACTAGTTGCATCAACACTAGTTGTTACTACATTGTTGCTGGTAACAAGCTAGTCAGATCGAATTGAGCTATCCTGCTGTGACTATTTGGTTCAGAGATTAATCTCATGTGCTGAAAGTTGTACCGTGAAAGAGAGGAAAAATCAGGCATCATCGTCGGGTGCTCATCAAGAGCTCACCCACAGAGTTTCAAAGTCTTAAGCCTTGCTGCCAAGCAGGGACTGCAGCATAACACTAACACACCCCTCCTCACCGTTGCTATTGTCTCACATCCGTAACTGTTGCTACAATACCAAATACTGAAAAAAACTGAATGCAATACCATAGAAATTCAATCGATCTTTTATGTTTGTTCTCTGTTAAGAAAACTAACTGCAATCCAAAAAATCACAGTCAATTTTTTGTTTATTGTTTGGGTAAAAAACCGATTGTAATCCACAAAAATTGCAGCCGCTTTTTCTGTAGGACAAAAAGAACACGAATCATTACATATCTAATTTCTATTGGCCCCAAAAAATGAGTGTATCCTCAAAGAAAAGTAGCTGGCTGTCAGGTATTGCATTTCCTCGGAAAAAATAGGTGTTGTGCTTTTCCCTAAAAGGATTTGTTTTGTATTTTAAATTAGTACAGAAATTTAGATGAGTACTATAGCTTAGCAAATAAGCATCAAACATTCAACGTTTTCAGAAAATCATTGGATTTCAGGGGTTGCAAGTTTTATTTCAACGGTCATAGAGTGGTAAGTAAATCATGGAAATGTTAGCAACCCCTAAACCCCCCATAAACTCGGACTTATCGAAACAATGGTAAATTTTACAGTACTCCATGTTATGTTTCAATTATGGGCAATTCAAACTACAATTACCAGTTACTTTGTCCAATTGGAAAAGACACATTTTTCTAATCCTAACTTCTACATCTTCACATTGTATATATGTAACATTGATAAATGAAATAAAACAACGAGTTCATTCTCTACTCTATTGTCTACTGTAAAATAGTAGAATGCTCTTAACTATAGGCAAAACACTTGAACTAATAAGACTAATGCATGTACCATGTAACAAAAAGTGGTAGAGATGGTTTACACATAATTTCAGAATGCAGGGACACAAGATATTATGTTTATAGCTTGCAGCAAAACAAAGATTTGGCAAGAGCAATTAGCTATTGAAATCAAAATCAAGTGCATGTTTGTACCTTCTTGACCATAATTTGATTACATATGTTATTAATTTTAACTCTAAATCAAGTGCTTTTTGTGTCTAAATTTTTTATGTAGGAATGACACGTACAAAATCCAACCGCCGTGCATAGCCCCATCCCATCCCCCCTCTGATACAAGGCCCCTCCTCAGATCCGACTCAAGCCTCAGTACAAGATGAGCCTGCGAACATGGAGGTGGACCAGATGGGAGGCGGTAGCCTGAGTGCGTACCTGAACATGGATCAGTTTGAGTTGGAGATAGCCGCTGAGGCTGCGTAGGGCAGGGTCGAAGATGATGCTCTGGAGGGTTAGATCGATCCTGATGCTGATGCTATAGAGGGTGACGAGTTGACATGAGAAGAGAGGATTGGATGAGGTCCTAGTAGGATGCCCGAGGGACGCTTCATCATCTTGGAGGTCAATTCAATCAGGGAGCCCACGAGACCTAAAGTTGTTCTGAGGACATTCAAAACAACAATCGGGTGTCTAATGAGGAACCATGTTGCAATCACATATAGAAGTTGGAGAGGCAGATGAGATGACACGTGGGTGGTTTCCGATAACATCAAGGATCTTATGTGGGCATGTTGGTGGCAAAGTTTGAATACCCTGAAAGATGCAACATGGCCACAGTGAAGCGTCGTGCCCTATCAATAATGGCCACCATGTTCAAGAATTTAAAAGGTAAGCTGTGGAGAAATTATTACTTGGTGAGCCAGACACCGAAATGGGATGATTATCCAACGGTGGAACCATTTTGGAATGATTTCGTAAAGTACAGATGGTCAGAGGAAGCACAATGACTAAGTGAGGTAAACAAGGCCAACTCCCACAAGAACGTGTACTCCCACAGAACTGGCTCGCGTGGGTATGTGAGGAAATACGACAAGTGGGAAGAGATGGAAGAACAAGTAACCCGTAGTGGTGCCACACCTCAGAAGGCCGACTGGATTGCACGAGCAAAGCACTATTTGTATACGAGAGGGGTGACTTTGTCGGCATATGGCAGCCTAATCTTCAAAAGTGACAGAGAACAAGAAGTGACGCAAAGAATTACAGATGCCCACACCCAGTCTTCCCAAGGTTCTTTCAAGCCAGAAAGGGAGAAAGACCAGCTAACCTTGGCACTGGGAACCAAGGAGCACCTAGGTCGCACCAGAGGCAAGGGTGTGGTGCCTTGGAAAGAGGGATTCCTAGAAGTCGTTGAAAGTAACTGGAGTAGGAAGAGAAGGAGGGAAGAACTGGAAGAGCTACTGGCTATAGTACGACAAGAACTTGTACATGAGCGTTAGATGACAGACACTAATATCAAAGAAGCACTTCAGCAAGGAAATAGACAGCAATAAGGCGAACAAAATCTTGTGAGCCCTAGTAGTCGTCGGAGCAGCTGCACGTCTGCGGGGTTTGTAGAAGAAGAATCGGCATGTTACCCCGTGGACAACATAACAGAGAGCAAAGTGTGCAAGCTTGTCGTGCCCACCTTGAACATTACCACCACAGTGGCTATGGGGCAAGTCGACCAATGCATGGAAGGAGCTCTCTTCAACGATCTTCCGATACCACGGGGATACGCTAAGGTCCACGTGGACTCCGTGCAAAGGCCGTACCGTAAAATTGACATGGATTACCCCGGAGAGACAGGTTCCAAGAGGCTCGGATCAAACATGGCTGGCTTCGTTCTGTGGCCCAAGCGCTACATAGTGCTTGAAGATAAGACAGACGAGTCATCTGATGCAGAGTCAGACCCACAACACAGAATTTCTCTAACTCCTCCACGGTCACTACCACTGCCATCGTCATAAAAAAGAGAGCCAACTCCTCCACGGTCGCCGCCACCACCACCGTCACCTAGAAGAGAGCCAACTCCTCCCTTACGCAAGTCACCACCAAGGGAGCCAGCTCCTCCTCCTTAGAAGTTAGCACCAGTGCCAACAAGAGAGCCAACTCCTCCCCTTCTAAAGTTGACAACAGATGCACAATCTAAGAATTTGAGTTTATCTCAGAAGTCAGCTTCATCCCAGAAGCAAAATCCACCTAAGAAGGTGGCAAAACCTGAGAAGTTGCCTTATGAACAAACACCAAAGGAAACCAAAGCGATAGTGGATGCTAGTGTCAAGAAATTCTTTCAAAAGCCAGAGCCTGAGAAGAAAATACCAATCCGTGCAGAAACACAGAAGTTTTTCTTGAAGATGGCCAAACCTGTTGAGCGTAATAGTAAATTAGACTACGCACGCATCAAAAGCAAAAAAATACCTGAAGGAGTCTTCTATCGAACAGATACGACAAGAACGTAATTTAGAAAGATTTCTTGAAGATGCTAAAATGACAAAAGAGCAATTTCTAGACGAGTCCATGGCACCAAAAGCAGTCGAGAGTTGGCAATTTAAGCTAGGTGAACTCTTGGTCGCACCAAACGTGTGGGACAAACTGATATATCAACTTCGAAAATTCCATGCGTGGTACACAAAAGAGTCGCGGGATGGTAGAGAAATATTCGAGGCCAAATACAAGGATCAAGATTTCCTCCATGGGGATGGCTCTATTTATATATTATTTGAGGAAATGTATCGACTGTAGTAGCAATATTCCCTTGACATGTCTATCTTGAGTTGTTAGACTCTGTAAGTGTTGTATACGTATAATTCATAGTGTACATTCATGTACCATTGGATTGAATGTCTTAACTTATTCCTTATTTAGAATGGAGGTACAAAGATGCAGGACAGAGTGCATCGACCATGTGGGATTCATCGACCCACATCATGTAAACTTGACAATGATGCAATCCAATTCAAAAGGAACCGAGGACTATGCATTGAAGTGTATTCTGGAGCTACAATTGAAGAAATACATACTTTTGCCCTACCACTTTGGGTATGTGTTTCCCTCCATGAATGTTCTACTCATTTTGAGCAATACATCGTTAGAAATTAGGACCAACTAACCTATGGTTACCTATGTGCAGTTACCACTGGATCCTTAGCAAGATCATTGTCTTCGACTCACAAAACAATCCAAAAGAAACCTACCAACACGTCATTTACTTGCTACAAAGGTAAAACCCGACCATTTTGTTATTACTCTGGTAATATTTGATTTGATTGAATCTAAGTCTATTTACGTTAATAATCACGCATATACAGAGTGTACCTATGATACATCAAGAAGAGTGTTAGATACCGGCCATTTGTGAAAGAATGGATTGTCCGACATGACTTTACTTGTAGGAAGCAGGGCCCAGGAAATAATTTATGTGGTTTTTATGTAATGGAATTCATGCACGGATTCAACAGAGACATGACATACCAGGTGGTCGATGCTGAGGTATGCGACATACATCTTGATGACTAATTTTTAGGTCTGACACGTGTTCATAAGGATTGATTTCTTGAATTCCTGAAATTGCAGCCCCTCGTGCTATCCAGAGATCGACTCATGGCCATTGAAATCAATGCACTTCAAGAATAACTTGTCGGGTTTATCAATGACCAAGTCATCAGTCCAACTGGCGAGTTCCATGAATTTGACTCCTCTCTCTCGTTACCTTCATCCAACAAAAAAAAGCAGAGTTCAGAACCTTTGATTAGCAAGAAACCTTAAACTCTTTTTCATTGTTATAATGAAATGTCACATATATGCGTAATATATATACTGTGATGAGACTTGATATTTTAAAAATAAAATATATATGTGCTTGTGTATATATGTTGCGATAAAACTTGATGTCTCGTAAATTAAATTTATATGTGTGTATTTATAAATATACAATATACTATTGCCGGTAATGACCAAAATTTGAAAATACCACGGTATTAGTGGCAACCGCCACATTTAAAAAGGGCGGGAAATACCTATCAGTGCTGGTTGGTAAAAACAAATCGGCACTGATAGTGATTTTTAGTGCTGGTTTCATACTCGGTACTAATAGTCACAGACTATCAGTGTTGAGTAATCAGTGTCGGTTCAAAACCCGTTACTGACGGCGATTTTGAACCGACACTGATGAGGGTATCTGTAGTAGTGATGAGTCAAAAAAATCTTATCTCACACGGTTTTCCAGCCATCACAATGATATCGTCTAAGATGCACTTGATATGAGGATTGGTGTCTCTGTATGTTTCGAAGAGAAACACAAGTCAGTTTGATAGAGATGACATTGACGCTACAGCTACACTCGTATGATGATGGAGCATCTTGTCAATCGCTAAATCAACTCATATAGGTTACAGATCTTACCGTGGGCATGATTAGACCGAACACAAAGTTTTTATCCCTGCAAGCAAACGAAGAACAAGCAAGAATAATTGAAGGCTATCTGAAATTGCAAATATAGATGAAGAATGATATATTGATATGGTGGAGTTCTACAAAATAATCAACAAGGCAGTCGCAAGACACAACAAGAGACAATGTTGTTTGGCCCTAGGCAAAACTATGCTTCAACAAAACTTAACTATTCTGACCGCATCTGGTCTCTATTTATGGGCATGCAAGCCCCGTAGACGCCACAAAACAAACTAAGGAAATAAAATCCAATTCTAGCTCTCTCTGTTACATTGTCAACTTGTTTTGAGGTTGTCGTGTCGCTCACAGGAATTTACGAAGTAATTTTTCCAACTGTGCAAAACACTTCCATTGGACTCTGTATGACATAGATATCTTCTTTTTGTTGCATGGTTGTTTGTTGAATCTGAGACAAATTTGGAGTTCGAGTAGTAATTACCTCGAAACCCGACTAGCTTTTTTGGAACATAGGATTCCAACCTTTCCACTGTAGGAGAACGAGTAGGAACTAGACTTAAAATCCAACAAGCTACCGATAAGTTCCAACAAGCTCCCGACAAGCTCCTAGCAAGCTCCGACAATCCCCGATAAGGGTTCGACTCGAGCTATCTTCTCCTATATTTATGAGTAACAAGACATCACAAGAATTACTTAGAACCCATTTGGTAGCGATTCCGGCAGCCGTTTCGCTCCTGAAACTAGTGAATTTCTCCCAAATGGCCTCTTTCTGCCACGTTTCACAGGTGATGTTACAACCCATCACTTATAACTTATCATCAGTGACGGGTCTCTCTAGGCCAGTTATAAGTGACGGGTGATGTTACAATCCGTCACAAATGACAACTCATAAGTGATGGGTCGTAATGTGACCTGTCCCAGAAGACTAGCCTCGGATGACCCATCACTGATGAGTTAGCTATTACTGATGGTCACAACTTTACCTATCACTAATATCATTAGTAACAGGTACATTTATAACCCGTCACCGATGATCTGTCATAAGTGATGGGTCATAGTCCGACCCTGACCGAAGGCTACATAAGTGACTGCTCGTAATAGGATCCGTCACTTATGACTGAAGTGACGGGTCCAGGTGACCCGTCACTTATGTAGTGTTTGCTTTGTCTATTTTTCACATAGTACACTAGTGGTACAAATTGGTGAATCTAAAGTTACTCATCGACCTCTTTAATTCAACCAATAACGTTACTTTTCTCAAATTAAGTAAATTTTTCAAAAAACTACTCTAATTAATTGAAATAAAACCTATTTACATCCTATGGTCCACCATGTTAACTTTCTGGAGAATAAACGTGACCCTCGAGTATTCTGGCCTTTCGGTGTAGCTTGCACAACACATGCATTAAGCTATACGAGTATCTGAAAAGCAAACGCCAGATGCAAGATGCGAGGGTGGAGACTTAGCTGTGAAGGTTTTTGACGATTCCTGCAGATATTGAACTGTTTCATGCGATGGTCTTATAAATTTCATGTGAAATTCCAATATTCCAAGAAGCGCTACACACGCCTGAAAAGTAGCTTATAAGGAGAATCCATATACACATATAAATTGGTACTACCTGGTTATATGCACAACTAGACCAAGCGTAACTGCACGAGACCAACTGATATTTGTCACGATGGATGCTGCTGGCAACTCTACTTTACGTAAGGGGAATTTGATGCCTTCCTTTTGACATAGGGACATTTGGAGTGCCACTTAGACAAGTCAAATTACCTTGAAATTCTACTGTTAATGCAGCCAATACGGCTCTGACCAGCACTACGCCAACCTCAAATGCTTCTGAACTAGGACGTACATTTGGATTAACAGGAATTAAACTCAATCTTTGCTGGTTGACAAAGAAATGAACTTAAATTCACTGATAGTTTGAAAGAATTGTAATCCCTACCTCTTCACGAGTGCAAAGGTCATCCCGTTCCTCGACTATGCCCTGTAGTCCTTTGGGTAGGAAAAACCCACTATACAGTCTCATCCACGAGTCGGAAAATCTTATCTCACATGGTTCTGAAGTCGTCATAATAATATCGTTTGATATGTATTTAATATGCTGATTGGTGTTCCAATCTTTCGATTAGAAACACAAGTCGATTTGGTGGAGATAACTTTAACAATCCGGTTACAACCGTATGACGACGGAGCGCCTTGTTAATGCTATTTGGCTCTAGGCAAAACTATGCTTTAACAAGACTAAACTATTTTGGCCGCATCCGGTCTCTATTTATGGGCATGCAAGCCCCTAGACGCCACAAATCAGAGTAAGGAAAAAAAATCTGACTCTAGCTCTATCTGTTACATTTTGTTCACTTATTCTGAAATTTCTGTATCACTCACGAGGAATCTGTTGATTGGGTTTGATCCGTTGGACTCCGTTGATGGAGATATCTTCCTTTTGTTGCATAACTGTTTGTGGAATCTGAGACAAAGTTGGAGTTCGAGTAATAATTACCTTAGAACCCGATAAGCTTGTTTGGAACCTGGGATTCAGACTTTTCCACTGTAGGAGAACGAGTAAGAACTAGACTTGAAATCCAACAAGCTATGGACAAGTTCCAACAAGCTCTCGACAAGCTTCGGCAAGCTCCCTGCAAGCTCCGACAATCCCCAATAAGAGTTCGACTCAAACTATTTTCTCCCATATTTATAAGTAACAGGACATCACAAGAATAACTTATGGCCTGTTTTGTAGTGATTCTAATAGCCGTTTCGTACCTGAAACTGGTGAATTGCTCTCAAACAGTCTCTTTATGTCGCGTTTCAAAGGTGATGCTACAACCCGTCACTTATGACTTGTCATCAGGAACGGATCTCCCTGGGTCAGTCATAAGTGACGAGTGATGTTATAACTCGTTACTAATGACAAGACATAAATGATTGTTTGTAACGTGACCCGTCCCTGATGACCAGCCTAGAATGACCCGTCACTGATGAGTTGACCATTATTGATGGGTCATAACATCACCCGTCACTAATGTCATCAATGACGGGTAATCTTATGACCCGTCAGTGATAACCTGTCTTAAATGATGAGTTATGATCCGGTTCTGACCTGAGGCTAATAGGGCCTGTCACTTATGACTCTTAAGTGATGGATTCTGATGACCCGTCACTTATATAGTGTCTCTTTTATCTAATTTTCAAGTAGTGCACTAGTGGTGCAAATTGGTGAACCTAAGGGTACATACCAACCTCTATAATTCAACCAATAACATTACTTTTCTTAAATTGAGTAAATTTTCAGAAACTAATCTAATTAATTGAACTAAAAAGAGTCTAAGGAGTACCCTTAGATTCACCAATTTACATCCTATGGTCCATTATTTTAGCTTTCTGGAGCATAAACGTGACCCTCGAGTATTCTTGCGTTTCGGTACGGTGTAGCTTGCACAACACATGTATTAAGCTATATGAGTATCTGGAAAGCAAACGCCAGATGCGAGATGCGAGGGTGGAGACTTAGCTGTGATGGTTTTTGATGATTCCTGCAGATATTGAATTGTTTCATGCGACGGTCTTATAAATTTCATGTGAAATTCCTATATTCCAAGAAGCGCTACACACGGCTGAAAAGTAGCTTATAAGGAGAATCCATGTACACATATAAATTGGTACTACCTGGTTATATGCACAACTGGACCAAGCGTAACTGCACGAGACGAACTGATATTTGTCACGATGGATGCTGCTGGCAACTCTACTTTACGTAAGGGGAATTTGATGCCTTCCTTTTGTCATAGGGACATTTGGAGTGCCACTTAGTCAAGTCAAATTACCTTGAAATTCTACTGTTAATGCAGCCAATACGGCTCTGACCAGCATTACGCCAACCTCAAATGCTTCTGAACTAGGACGTACATTTGTATTAACAGGAAGCAAACTCAATCTTTGCTGGTTGACAAAGAAATGAACTTAAATTCACTGATAGTTTGAAAGAATTGTAATCCCTACCTCTTCACGAGTGCAAAGGTCAGCCCGTTCCTCGACTATGCCCTGTAGTCCTTTGGGTAGGAAAAACCCACTACAGTGTCTCATCCACGAGTCGGAAAATCTTTATCTTACACGGTTTCGAAGTCATCATAATGATATCGTCTGATATGCACTAAATATGCGGATTGGTGTCCTGATCTTTCGATTAGAATCACAAGTCGGTTTGGTGGAGATGACTTTGACGATCCGGCTACACTCGTACGACGACGGAGCGCCTTGGTAATACTGTTTGGCTCTAGGCAAAACTATGCTTGAACAAAACTAAACTGTTCTGGCCGCATCCGGTCTCTATTTATGGGCATACAAGCCCCTAGACGTCACAAATCAGAGTAAGGAAAAAAAATATTACTCTAGCTCTATCTGTTACATTGTCAGTCCATCAGTACCGGTTCAACAGTAACCGATACTGTTGATGTATCAGTGCTGGTTCATAAACTCCTTCGCGTGACCAACCACTGAGGAGTTAAGAACTAGTATTGATAGTGCCTATCAGTGTCGGTTCTATATACCAACCGACACTGATTGGTCACTACAATATAAAGCCCCACCTTCTCCCCCAAGTGCGACCAACGCGGCCAGAGTCGCCGCAAGCCCACCAGAACAGTGCCAATCGCCATTTGTACCATCTTGGACACGACAGCCTTTGAAAGGTGTGTCCTTTGACCCGACCTAAGTACTGGAAGAGATAGGCCCTCAAATAGGGACCAATCAAGATGCGAGGTAATTCAATGAATTTGTTCTAGATTTTGAAATGTTTAATGATTATAAGTTGAATGAGTTTAATTATAATGATTTATAGATGGACCAGTCATAGATGTCCAAGGATCGAGGACCAGAGTTCTTTGTTGGCATTGAGGATTTTATGAGGGCTGCCGCAGTATATAAGAAGCCAAAAAAGAAGCGTGTCGATCACTATATATATTGTCCGTGTGTTGAATACAAGAATGAGAAGCAGTTTTCAATCATAGAGTAGATCCATGCATACTTGATTCGCAGGGGTTTCAAGGTTGACTATACTCGTTGGACTGAGCATGGTGAATTTGAAGATGTTGTGCGTGAAGGGCAACCAACAATCGAAGAAGACATATGCAACGATATGATGGCTAACGAAGACTTCGATATGTCGGTATTTGAAGATACTTTTGTCAAGAACGATGGAGGGGAAACTTTTGTTGGCAACAATGAAGATGGCTTAGAGTAAATGTTATGCGATGGGGAGGGGGACTTCACCATGAAAGACAACATCAAAAGTTCTAGTGCATGGTAGAGGACTCTAAAATACCAGTTTACTCGAACTATAAAGATGAGCATAGAAAGTTGCATGTGGTGCTGGCACTGATGCAAATGAATGGCTAGCAATTGTTGGGCTGATAAGGGCTTCAATGAATTGTTAGAATTTTTGAAGGAATTGCTTCCAAGGGGGAACGTGTTGCCCGAAAATACGTACCAGCCAAGCAGGTTGTCTGCCCAATGAGATTGAAAGTAGAGAAAATATATGTATGTGGAAACGACTACATGTTGTTTCGTGGCGAGGATGCAGACTTGGAAGCATGTCGTGTTTGCAATGCACCACGGTACAAGCACAACGTTGATGATATCGAGAGTGATGGCGTGGGGGTCAAGAGAAAGAAGAAAAGACCCCCGTTAAGGTTGTTTGGTATTTCCCTATAACCCCCCATTTGAAGCGATTGTTTGCTAACAGAGCGAATACCGAGTTGACGCGATAGCATACCGAACAGCACAAGAAAGATGGAATGCTTAGACACCCTGCTGATGGCATGTCATGGAGGAGATTCGATTCAAAATACAAGGAATTCAGAGATGAAGTGAGGAATATAAGGTCTGGGTTGAGTACGGATGGGATGAATCCTTTCGGCAACACGAGAAGTACTCATAGTACTTGGCCTGTAACTCTCTGTATCTACAACCTTCCACATTGGATGTGCATGAAGCAGAAGTACCTTATGATGCCTTTGCTGATTAGTGGATCGAATCAACAAGGAAACGATATCAATGTGTACCTCAAACCATTGGTTGTAGATCTTCTTGTATTGTGGAAAGATGGCGTACGGGTATGGGGTGAGTACAGATGTGAGAATTTCACCCTGCGCGCAGTGCTGTTCGTAACGATCTCAGATTGGTCCACTCTTGGTAACCTATCAGCGCAGACTGTAAAAGGGTACAATGGATATGTTCAGTGCTTGGAGGAAACGGGGGGGGGGGGGGGGCTGACGAGCAGTCAGAAAATGATCTTTATGGGTCACCGTAGGTTCCTTCGTTCATATCACCCATACCGCAAGGATAAAAGAGCTTTTGATGGACAGTGGAGCATCATCAAGCTCCGAAGATTCACACTAGAGAATAGGTATTTAAGATGGTAAAAACACTTAAAGTTGTACTTAGAAAGGGGGGAGACAGTACAAAAATCCCGGCTAGGCAACATGCTCTTATTTAGAAAAAGATATCAATATTTTGGTTGCTGCCTTATTGGAAGTATCTTATGGTTTGACACGCAATCGACGTCATGCATGTGGAGAATAATGTATTTGATAGCTTGATTGGTACCTTATTAGATATATTCGGCAAAAAAAAAGATACACTAAATGGACAGCTGGACTTGTAAGAATTGAACCTCAGGAAGGATCTACATTATATGCAATTAAACACCGGTAAAAAGAAACTTTCCATAGCTTACTACACTATGAGTAAAGAAGAGAAGATCCGCCTGTGTGGTTGCTTGCGTGATGTCAAAGTCCCGATTGGTTACTACTCCAATATCAGGAGCTTAGTAAACATGAAAGATAAGAAGTTAGTTGGCATGAAGTCTTATGATTGTCACGTGATGATGACGCAGATGCTTCCAGTTGCAATTGGAGGTATTCAGCTAGATAAGGTCCGAGACCCAATCATAAAGCTGTGTTTGTTCTTCAACGCAATTTCACAGAAGGTCATTGATCCAAATAAATTGACAAAGTTGCAAGAAGACATGATCCATACTATATGTCAGTTTAAGACTATTTTCCCTTCGACAGGTGAGTTCCCTTAGGTTCTAATATGAACAAGGGTTCCCGATTTTCCGAAAGGTTCTGGTAACTCTCGATTTGGTGGAAACGAGACACAAGTCGATCCGGCTTCCGAACAACACGATCCGAAACCCCGCAATCGCAGCACCACGTCTCCTCTGGTTATCAACCGGCGTTGCACGGTTGACCTCGCCAAGAAGGCTAAAATCCTTGCCTGCGAATCGAAGAACACAAGCAAGAACAAGGAAGAATGCAACCAAATTGCAGATGAATGATTAATCTCACGAGTTGGGGTCTCACAAACCGACGAAACGGCGAAACTGTTCTTGACAGAATAATCTAAGCAAAACTCAACCCTAATTAGGGCGGCGGCTACTGTATATAAAGGATTAGGGTCGGCCAAGGACCCCTGGACGTGTCCCTAATGGACTCCAACACGATACATGGCCCAACGGACCAAAAACGGTGACGCAGCACCGGGACAGATTCTGGACGTTGACTTGTTTCGACGTTTCCCGTTGACTCAGAAGGAATTTGGACCTCAAACCAACGCCATTGGTTTTCTTATGAAATTATCTTTCCAACCATATGTGAATCGTCGAAAACGGAGTCCGGATGCGTCCTGGACGTCCGTTTTACTGCTCGCTGGTCCTGGAGGTCGAGGCTGATTCGGACTCGAGTTGGACTGGACCTCCTGCTGTTGTTGGACGTCCTAGCTGCTCCTCCACGCCTCCAAGCCTTCCTCTATGTGTCTCCTTGTCCTCTCCATGATTCCTAACCAACACATAATCATTAGGTAGTAATCTATTCTCAAAATTATATAAAGAGTTGCTTAGGAACGAGCTCACCTCTAAATTTAATTGTCGTGCGCGAGCTCTTGTGATTGGACTTTGAAAGTTCAATGGAGGATCATTGTATGTATCCGAGGGAGTGATGTCCTCATCAGGTTCACCTATTTACATCCTATGGTCCACCATTTTAACTTTCTGGAGCATAAACGTGACCCTCGAGTATTCTTGCCTTTCGGTGTAGCTTGCACAACACATGCATTAAACTGTACGAGTATCTGAAAAGCAAACGCCAGATGCGAGATGCGAGGGTGGAGACTTAGCTGTGATGGTTTTTGATGGTTCCTGCAGATATTGAATTGTTTCATGTGATGGTCTTATAAATTTCATGTGAAATTCCTATATACCAAGAAGCACTACACACGCCTGAAAAGTAGCATATCAGGAGAATCCATATACACATATAAATTGGTACTACCTGGTTATATGCACAACTGGACCAAGCGTAACTGCACGAGACGAACTTATATTTGTCACGATGGATGCTGCTGGCAACTATACTTTACCTAAGGGGAATTTGACGCCTTTCGACCGATTTTAGTTTTGTCATAGGGAAATTTGGAGTGCCATTTAGACAAGTCAAATGACCTTTAAATTCTACTGTTAATGCAGCCAATATGGCTTTGACCAGCACTAGGCCAACCTCAAAGGCTTCTGAAATAGGACGTACATTTGGATTAACAGGAAGCAAACTCAATCTCTGCTGGTTGACAAAGAAATAAACCTGAATTCACTGATAATTTGAAAGAATTGTAATCCCTACATCTTCACGGGTGCAAAGCTCACTCCGTTCCTCGACTATGCCCTGTAGTCCTTTGGGTAGGAAAAAACCCACTACACACTTTCATCCACAAGTCGGAAAATCTTATCTCACACGATTTTGGAGTCGTCATAATAATATCGTCTGATATGCACTTCATATGCGGATTGGTGTTCCGATCTTTCAATTAGAAATGCAAGTTGGTTTAGTGAAGATGACTTTGACGATCCGGCTACACTCGTACGACGACGGAGTGCCTTGGCAATGCTGTTTGGCTCTAGGCGATACTATGCTTAAACAAAACTCAACTATTCTGGCCGCACCTGGTCTCTATTTATGTGCATGCAAGCCTCCTAGACACCACAAAACAAACTAAGGAAAAAAAATCTAAATCTAGCTCTATCTGTTATCGTCGACTTGGTTTGAGGTTTCCGTATTGCTCATGAGGAATCTATAGATAGGGTTTGATCCATTGGAAAGATCATGACATAATCTTTCCAACTATGGCTAACACTTTCATTAGACTCCGTATGACAAAGATATCTTCCTTTTGTTGGATAGCTATTTGTTGAATCTGAGACAAAGTTGGAGTTCGAGTAGTAATTACCTCAGAACTCGACAAAGCTTGCTTGGAACCTGGGATTCCGACTTTTCCACTGTAGGAGAATGAGTAGGAACAAGACTTGCAATCCAACAAGCTACCGATAAGTTCCGACAAGCTCCCGACAAGCTTCAGCAAGCTCCCAGCAAGCTTCAACAATCCGCGATAAGGATTCGACTCAAGCTATCTTCTCCTATATTTATGAGTAATAAGACATCACAAGAATTATTTAGGACCCGTTTGGTAGCGATTCTGACAGTCGTTTTGCTCCCAAAACTGGCAAATTGCTCCCAAACAGCCTCTTTCTGTTGTGTTTCGAAGGTGATGCTACAACCCATCATTTATGACTTGTCATCAGTGATGGATCACCCTGGGCTAGTCATAAATAACGAGTGATGTTACAACCCGTCACTAATGACAAGTCATAAGTGACGGGTCGTAACGTGACCCGTCCCTGATGACTAGCTTAGGACGACCCACTGATGAGTTGACCATTAGTGATGGATCACACAACATCACCCATCACTAATGTCATCAGTGATAGGTAATTTTATGACCCGTCACTGGTGATCTGTCTTAAGTGACCGGTTATGATGCGGCCCCGATCTGAGGCTACATAAGTGATAGGTTGTAATAGGACCCGTCACTTATGTAGTGTCTCAGTTGTCTGGTTTTCAAGTAGTGCACTAGTGGTGCAAATTGGTGAACCTAAGATTACTCATCAACCTCTTCAATTCAACCAATAACGCAACTTAATTTTCTCAAATTGCGTAAATTTTCAAAAACTAATCTAATTAATTGAACTAAAAAGAGCCATGAGTAACCTTAGATTTACCAATTTACATCCTATGGTCCATTATTTTAGCTTTCTGGAGCATAAACGTGACCCTCGAGTATTCTTGCCTTTCGGTACGGTGTAGCTTGCACAACACATGTATTAAGCTATATGAGTATCTGAAATTCTACTGTTAATGCAGCCAATATTGTTTGACCAGCACTAGGCCAACCTCAAAGGCTTCTGAAATAGGACGTACATTTGGATTAACAGGAAGCAAACTCAATCTCTGCTGGTTCACAAATAAATAAACTTAAAATTCACTGATAATTTGAAAGAATTGTAATCCCTACCTCTTCACGAGTGCAAAGGGCAGCCCGTTTCTCGACTATGTCCTGTAGTCCTTTGGGTACAAAAAAACCCACTACTACACAGTCTCATCCACGAGTTGGAACATCTTATCGCACACCGTTTCCAAGTCTCACAATAATATCTCGTCTAATATACACTTGATATGTGTAACATTCTAGTTTTTAACCCAAAATCGAATTTCAAAAATCTTTGCAAAAGAAATAAATTTTAATACTAATTTCAAAACCCAAACAAAAATATTAAAGTCTTTTCTCTCTCCCTCTCTCTAGGCTTATTTCAACACAACATCCATCCCTGGCCCGTTTTCCCAGCCTATCTCCTTTTCTCCCTCTCCCCTTTCTTTCTCTCTCCTACGGCCATGTTTCCCCGCGACCCACTCCTTCTCTATTCTTCTCCTGCAGCCCACGCGCCAGTCGGCCCGGCAGCCTCCTTCTTCTTTCCTCTTCTCCCGGCCCGCTCCCCTCCTCTCTGTTCTCCCCACGCGTCGGCCCAGCACAAGCTGGCCTTCTTCTTCCTCTAGCGCTCGCTCCCACTCACACGCGCGCGGACACACCGAGCCACCGGCCGCCAGACACCGTGCGCTTGTGCCAACCACCACCCACCAACCACCTCCATCGCTGCCCCGTACCACACCGGAGTCGTCGATTCACACTGCTGCATCGCCGCCTCTCTACCACTGCCTCTGCGCACGACGACCACCCAAGAAGCATCGCCAGCCAAACCGAGCATGTGCAAAGTTAATACCCTACCGCTGCCTCGGCTACTGAGCTCAACTTCTCCCTCCCCGCACCGCATGAATTCCACACCTCTACACCACCGGCATTTAAGCTCTTTGACGTTTCCTCGCGCCGTACCACGCGAGCGTCACTAGCCCCCACCACCACTCCTCTGCCTAGCTATAAGAATCCCGTCACTCGTTCCTCCACTCCCCACCGCCATTCACCAAGCTCGTAAAGGCAAGCTCCACCCTTCCTCTTCCCTTCTTTCCTCTCTCTCACTGTCTTACCACTCTGCCGACGACACCATCGTTGATCCCCTCCCCAGAGACCATCATCGATCGATTGGTCTCGCGGAAAGCTTCACCATACCTCACCCTACCTCCACAACCCCTCGGCCTAGTCTCTCCTCTCCAGCCTGTGCTCTCCCTGAGACGCAATGACCGCCGAGGCTCCTCGGCCAAACCAAGAACTGTGAAACCCTCACCGCACCCCATGCATGGTCCAAACACCCAAAAATCCGACCCACATCACCTCCCTGTGACTTTCCCTTTTTGGCCTCCGCTTTCCCTAGTTCTGGCATAACACATGCGCAGTTCTGGCTGCCAACCGCTGACGAGGTGCCCACCATTGGCTTCACCGTGCTGCGTTGGCCCTTGTGAACTGATTTTTGATGCAAATCGAGGCCAGGAAGGCTGCTACGGTGATGCGCTAGCGAGTCCGCCGCCATGAGCCAGTGACCGAGCGATGGCACCCCTTGGCGCTCGTTCAGTCGGACGTCATTCTCCCTAGGTCCGAAATGGGCTGCCATGGCCCAGTGGCCCACACAACCGAGCAGCCCAGTGGCCCACACAATCGAGCAGCACAACATAAGCCTGATAGCCCATCTGCATAGTAGCAGCCCATTTGTACCATACCCCGCCCATTCCCCTTTAAGCCAGCCCATATGTACAATACCAGCACAATACCTTTTTCCTTTTTCTCGAATTTAATTTTTAGAAGCTTGTACCTCATCTATTCCAACTTTGATTTCAACAATTTTTCCACTGATATTCATCTAAATTTAGATCGTATCTATTCATACCAGTTTCATAATTATTTCAAATTTATTTATATTTATTTGTGTGTTGTGTTGTTTGTTTGCTCGCGTTTTAGAAACCGGAGAGTTTGAGGAGGATGAGGAGCTAGGAACACAAGACTTCGAGCATGACCCCCTCGAGGACTCAACTAAGTCAAGTCTCAATCCATTTCCCTTTGATCATATTGAATCCAATTTTATCACCACAACCCGTAGCAGCCATTTTTCACAGATTAATTGCATGAAGTACTACTTGCTAGCATAATTTAATCTGTTGAGGTAGTTATGTCCTATTTTAGACTAGCCAGCATGTTTGTGATCATCCTGAATATAATCTTGGTAACCCTAGGACAATTGTCTTAGCTACTTTATTTACGCTAAGACGATTACCTTGATAATGGTATGCTTAGGACAGTAATCTCTACTATTATTTCATGCTTAACCAAATATAGCTTTGCGAATCTTGTAAAATTTGGTGCTTGGTGTTGCGTGAGTTGTGGGGTGAGAAAACTTGTTGGATATTGATAATAACTGAGAACTGGTTAGAGCTAGGGCAAATTAGGATTCCGCTAGGAATGCCTTGGGAGTTGAAGCGCTGCCTATGCGGCAGGCTTCATGAGGAGTGTTGCCTGTGTGGCAGGCTTTATGTGGAGATGTTTGTCTTGGCTCATTTAAGGATCGAGTTGATGTGATATCCTACCTAGTCCTCACAGTACAACCACTCAACCCTGTATGTGGCAAGGCTTAGTCTAAACCCCGCCAGCTAGTCTACTGATCGCCTGGAGTTAGGTGTGCAACAGGAAACCATAGAGCAAGTGCAACTAGGTGCAGGCTTGGTGACCTGGTTAGAGGCCTAGTTAAAGGTCAGGAACCCCTAGTTAGTTCCCGTGGGCGGCTAGTGAGATGATGTTGTGGTGGGTAATGGCTTTGTTTGGTCACATTACCATGACGGTGGTATGTTGCCAAACTCAGCTTGTGGGTAAAGTGTACCACTCTGTAGAGGTAAAACTATTCAAATAGCCATGTCCACGGTCATGGACGAGCTATGGTTCAGTCATAGAAACTAGCTTGGGTTGCGTGTGTTTCCTTGGTGAGTGTGTGGGCAAGGTGGACCTGTTTTTGGAGAATAGGTCCAGCTGTGTGCCATGGGTTGCCGTGGACGAAGTATCCGACAACATTAAAACTTGGACCCTAGTGACTTTCCACCACGGTCGAACCCCTTCATTTAAGAATATTGATATGACGCTTTCACAAAACCGCTTTATGAAAAATACACCATTGCATGTGTAAACTTGGCCTTTTTGTAAAGATTAACCTTACACCTAACTCCTTGCCGATATCAAATATCCATGTATTTATACCCCTGCCGTAGGGCAAGGGTTGGGACTTGCTGAGTACATTTGTACTCACTCTTTCTTGTGCTTTTAGAGGACGATCTAGACTTCACCGAGGTAGATGGTGAGGATGACGAGTAGGTCTCGGTCGTGTTCACCCCTGAGTTGTCTGTGGAGTGGTGTGGCTTCATGTTGTTCCTTCTATGCTCTCTAATAGCGTGGATTCTATTAGCCGAAGGAATCCTTATGTATTTTGGGATGGTGGATCCTTCTCACCCTATGTTACAAAACTTCTTACTCTCCTTATTTCTTTTGGAAAAACCCTTTTTATAAGCACTGTTCTCCTGTTTCTACAGATGGAGGAACAAGGATGGGTAACCGAGTACTGTCTAGACACCCTTGGGTTCCCAAAGGTGTTGTATGCTACCATGACTAGGCTAGGAATTATGGAACATCCAGAGTACGTGGGCACGGAGTTTGAAGAATACGGCATCGAGGAGCCTATGTTGTTAAACCCAGCAAGGCTACAATTATAACTACGTACAATTCAAAAACCCCTACTACACAATGGTGGCGACTCCACCAAGAGAAAAAGCTAGCTAGAAAACATACTCTAAATTCATACCGGAACTACAAGAATACATCTCAACATGACTGGACGGATAATTTATACCAAATTAGCTAGCAAAACTGTCATAAGCAAGATATCCATTCATTAATAGACATATCTACATTAGTGAGACAAAGCATCAATGAAAAAATTTAAATTCGGTTGCTCTGACCAACAAAACCAGAATCTAATGTAGATCAAACTGAAATCAGTTTGAGTTAGGCCATACCAACAAGAGTGATCAGTCAGGAGTTGCTGAAGGCGAATGATTTCTGCCTCGAGCTCGTTGAGAGAAATGGTGGCAGCAGAGAGGAGTGGAGACTGAATGGTAATGGAGATGCCCACCAAACCTTCAAGAATTAGGTAGAGTGAAGATGAGTGAATTCGTTTGTTCTCCTATGTCTTTAGGATGCAATGAGTTAGACAAAAAATATCGAAGCAAGATTGCAAGATGACTGGATGATGCTGATTTCTAGGTAAGAGGATGATCAAGAGCCAGGATCCCATGAATGCAATTTTTTTTATAAAATAATGTAAGTTAACAAATGGACTAACCATATTAGTTTAAAAGAACGTAAGTTAGTATTAATGTGGTAAACACACTACTCATACAATTCAGACTCAACAAGCAATCCAAAAGTGATCCATGTACTCTCACATAATTCTCACTCACAAGCAAAACACTTTCCAAGAATGGTACACACTCAATCCCACCTCACTACTAAAAAACAGTTTCTAAGGCGGGTCATAACCCATTTTCATAGACATTTAGCCATCCATCTCTAGTTGAAGGCCTATAGAATGGACAATTTTCACAGGTACAAAAGAGACCACTTGTGGAAACCTATTACCACATACGGTTCCTTAAACGAACCGTATCTAATAATCGGTCTCCAAATCGATATTTTTTTGTCCCAAAAAACAATTTTTTTTTGCCTAACCAAGCACTTCTCCGTGGTCGCACCGTCACAAGTCATGTGATTTTTCGCTCATGCTTGCGATTCATGGCACTTGAACCCGGGGTCTCTCAGTTTGCGCGATACATCCTTAATATCTCACCACAAAAGTACTAGTGATATTAATAGTATATTGAATGCTTTTGATCTCTTTTATTTGAAACTTAAATGATTATTTGAACATCTAAATGACATCAAATGAAAAGGTTTTCAACTACAATGTTGTATATCTCATCGGGGGCTACAATTTACATATAAATTTATCCTCATCCGACTTCGTATGAAAACGTTATCAATTTTTTAAGATAAGTTGTCATCCATTACTAGAGGCAGTTTCACATAAGGAACCGCCTGAGAAAATCATCCTATTTCAGAGGTGGAAATGAACTTTTACTTAATCATCTCATTTCCAGAGGTGGATCACATAAGAAACTACCTTTAAAAATAACCTTTTACATAGGTGGTTCACATAAGGAATCGTATATAGTAATCGTCCTATTTTCAGAGACGATTGTCATAAGCGTCTCTTCACTACTACAGAACATGTCATAAGTAGCGCCCTATCAGTGTCGGTTGTTCAAAAACCGCTACTGAAGACATATTAGTTCCGATTGTTAAACTCCCACGCGCAAACAATGGCTGAGGCGCTAAGAACCGGCACTAAAAGGCCACCATCAGTGCCGCTTCGTGCCACAACCCAGCATTGATCTTGAAGGGACTATTAGTGTCGGTTCGTATCACGAACCACCACTAATAGTCAATGACAACCGATTTTCCGAAATTCATAACTTTTTCATATGGTGTCGGATAAGATAAACTTTATATGAAAAATTATAGCTTTCGATGAGATCTGTAACTTGGTAGTTGACAACTTTTTCATTTGAAATAATTTAGATGCCAAAATAATCGTGACAAACTTTCGGCAGGAAGGATCAAAAGGAAAATATCTCCTAGTGCTATCAGCAACGAGAGATAGGTGAGATGGTAAGGAACGTGCACGTGAGGGAGGAGGTCGCAGCTTCGAATCCAACGAAATGCACATACGCGAGAAAGCATGTTGATGGCGTGTGCATGTGGGGTAGCTTGGGCATCGGTCACCGGTTGATTGCAAAAAAATCCATTTTTTTGCTTCGGAACGTCGATTTTTGGAACCAACTATCAGTGCTAGTTCTAGTTAAGAACTAATACTAATAGCACTTTTAGTGGCAGTTCCAAAACTGGCACTAATAGTCGGTGACTATCAGTGTCGAGTAATCAGTGCCGGTTCAAGAACCGGCACTGATGACGATTTTGAATCGGCACTAATGGCATGTTATGTGGTAGTGCTTGTGCAAATTTATTTTCATAGGCGGCCTAAAACCGCAGGAGCCTGCTCAGGTGGTTTGTTATATGAGCCGTCTATGGAAAGATACCCTAGGTATCCCGAAAAATAGTTTTTTTTAGTGCAAACGAAAAATAGTTTTTGTTGTAGTGCCTCTTGCACCCCACAAATATCCGTACATGCTACCTTACATAATACACCCCCTAGGCCACTCACCCACACACAAGAAAAATACATAAAATGTGGCCTACACATCATATACCACCTCATGTTCAACTCTAATTCATAACCTTATGCACCAAAGGCATACATCTGGTTGTGGGACCAATTTTTGTAGTTTATATAAGCTTTTTACTGATTTCTATATTATTTGCTTATGCTCTATAGGTGGGGTAGCATAAATTGTGCTGGAGGTGGGAAATGGAGGTAGCATAGAGTTTTGGTGACGTGAGGTGTATCTACGTTACTAACAGAGGTGCGTAGCAGGTGTAGATGGGGTGGTGTGAGGTTTACTTGATTTTGCTAGTTTTAATTGTGTTTAATTTGTGGAGTGGATATGCATGGTAGATGCAAGGTGAAATAGTTGTATAAATCCGATATGCTACTCGCAGAAAAGTGCAATGTAAGCCTATCTTCGGCATTGTCACACTTACCAGGAAACCTAACAAGATTAAAGATATATATGTAACTAGATTAATTTTTTGTTGACTTTTCACTACTATAAAAAGTGGCATCGATATCGGCTTAAAAACGCTATCAGTGTTGGTTTTTGAACCGGTATTGATATTCCGTGATTTTCAGTGTCGGTTTATGGACCAGCACCGATAATGAGTATCAGTGACGGTCCATAACAAGGAACCGACACTGATAATCAGACTACCAGTGCCGGTTTGTGGAACAAGCCAGCACTGATATGGAGACAATCAGTGCAAAATTTTTGTCATGAGCCGGCACTGATGACCCCTCCCCCTGTACAAGATATAGCTATTGCCGACAACAACTCAAATAATGTGACATACAACAAGATAAGCATGCATTCAAGTTTCACATGCACATATAATCTCACATACATACACAATTCATTCACATCTCATCTCATTCATGCATACATAACCATGTTCTTTCACATGTCATTCACTAAGTTTATAACTAAAAATAAGTTTGTACCAAAAGTTCGCAATTAACACAAGTATGCAATAAAAGGGTAGGAAGCGATGTCATTCAATTCTTCTTGTTAACCGAAGATCCTAAACTACGTTTTTTGCCATGAGAAAAATCAGATAACGAACTCCATGGGTTAGGTGAAGGGACATCGTCCGAACAGCACTATTTGAAAATATGGTATTGGCCGCACTCTAGAATGCCTTTGTCATTGATTAACTCGCATAGTTGTTTCTGAAGTGCGATGATTCTCTGCGGCATGAGGATACCTGTTTCCAGCTCAAGTTCCTGCAATTACCACAATTGAAGAAATCAATCTATTTGAATGTGAGAAATTAATCATCAATATGTATATCACTTACCTCAGCATTGCTAATGCTACTATAATTGTTTACAGTGAATCCATGCATGAAGTCGTATACATAGTAGCCACATAAATTATTTTCTTGGGTCTTCTGGTACGGAAAGTGACGTCCATGTCTCTTGGCATAGTGCATGTACACCATGTACATGTTTGATTATTGACCATAACTAAACTTAGATTCAATCAATTCGAAGTTTACTAAAGCATTAATAAAATGATTAGTTTACATTTGTATTAAGTCTATGACGGATTTGTATTCGTCTACTGGATTTCTTCTCATCGAGGACAACAATACTACTATGGTCAGTTTGATAACAAAGAGATCCTGGTAAAAATTGTATATGTCACCGTAGATAATTAGTCCTAAGTCCTAATGTCGTGATGCTAAAAATGAGTAGAACAAACATGGAGAGAAACACATACCCAAAATTGTAAGGTAAAAGTATGTGTCCCTTTAATTGATAGGTAATAATAAAATCAAGTGCATAGTCCTCGGCTGTTTGTGGCTAGGTGGTGACCATCATCTGATTTATTTTTGTTGGATCGAGGAATCCTACTTCAGTAATGCCCTTTTGATCGCATGTATGTATCTCCATTCTACATATACAAGAGGTTAAGATATTCAGTCTAATAGTACAAAAATATATACTATGAATTATACATATAAGACACTTATAGAGTCCACAAACTTATGAGTTGAACGCTGAGAACGTCTTGCTGGTACAATTGATGCATTTCATCAAAATATATCTAGACTCTGTCATCCCCATGGAGGAAATCACTATGATTGTATTTGAACATGAATATTTCTCTACTGGCCTTCGACTGTTTCATGTATCACGCATAGAATATGCGCATTTGGGTTGTTAGCTCCGACAGGAACTCGGCCAGTGGTTCGCCAAGAATAAATTGCCATCTAGTTTTTGCTTTCTCAACCTTGGACTCGTTACCAAGTGCTTGTTTTTGTGATTTTGGTGTCGTGAAGAAAGTTTCTTTCTAATTCTTCTTATTGTTCTAGTGCTCTTTGTTTTTTACCTTCTCGTATGATGCTTTCCTCAACTATTTTTTTACCCATGATTCGGGCGTAGTTAGATTTTAGCAGGGATCCGTTGCTGGATCGATAGCTCTCTTCTAAGGCTCAGTACGTTTGAGGTGTGTAGTGACACTAGCGTTCACTTCCCTTCTGGTTTCCTCAACAGTTTTATAATAAGGCAGAGGAGATGTCGGCTTCTTAGATGTTGCTAGCCGCTTCTTAACTAGTGCTCGCTACTGTGACGAAGCCGATTTCCGAGATGACATCGACTTCTGAGATTTTGCAAGTGCTACCGGCTTCTACAATGGGATAGACAATGGCAGCGAACGGGTTGTAGATGTTCTTGGTGGCTATGGAGGCGACAGCGAAGGAGGTAAAGATCTCCTTGGTGGTTGTGGAGGCGACAGTGGAGGAGGTGGAGATCTTCTTGGTGGGTCCGACAACTCCGAACTAGATCCAGACTTATCTGTGTCTTCACCAAACATTATGTCGCGCTTGCGCCACAGAATGTAATGGCCTAAGTTTTTTTCAAAATGTCGTTTCGTGCTTCTCCAGCGTAATCCAGCTTACTTTTATGGAGATTCATGCCTCGAGTATTCATGCCTTTTGGTGTAGCTAGCACAACTCTCAGGTGCGGAGATGACAACGATGGAAGAAAAGATTCACTGGGTAGCATGGGACCAGTTTAACAAAACACAAACAACATGGAGGCATTGAATTTAGATATATGCAAGCTTTCAATGAGGCAATACTTGCCCAACAAGCCTGGAGACCAATCCAATTTCCATGTAGCTTGTGCGCGTTGATTTTAAAGCCAAACATTACCCTTCTGGAGAGTTGATTGATACGGTGTTCTCCCTACCGAAACTTTGCCTACTTGGAAGGCAATTATATTGAACACGGTTTGCATCTCCTGAAAAAATGGTATCATTTGGCGCATTGGCTTAGGAGAAAGTCAGAACGGTGTCTGAAAGTGGGAGCAATTAGTAGCAAAAGATGCAGTCTAAGATGGGTTTCACAACTGATGAAACCAGGGCTGCTGGAGTGGGATGAAGCATTGATTAAAGCACATTATTTTTATATGTCATGATGCAGAGGCACTTTTGGGCATCTGACGACCCACGGTTGTGATGGAGGTTTGTCTAGAATGGCACTATGAAAAGTCACCATGCAAGAAAGGCAAGAAGGGAGACAAGAGGTCTCGTCAAGCAGCTCGGTTCATGGTCAGAGGAAACTTTGGCAACATATTTGGAAGGTAGAAGTATCTTAAAAAATTCAGATTTTCACGTGGAAACTGACCACAAATAATGGGCTGGCCACTCAAGAAAAATGGAGACGACGATGGCTAGTGCCTCATAGAACCAGTGCAATGGAGGATGAGAATGTACATCATGATGTGATTAACTGCACGAAGCAAGAGGACTGCAAGAGGCTATGCGAGAGGTATGGTGGTTGCCACCGGAGGAAAAAAAATTAGATATACACGGGTCCAGATTGGCGTATTCATGCCTTTCGGTGTACATAGCACAACTCTCAGTACACATTTATATATACAATAAGGTAGGATCATCTGAAAAGGAAATGCAGCATGCTGAATGCTGATTAGCGTGGATGACTATGGTTTATCTTAGCTGAATAGGTTTTGAACATTTTAATACGACATCAAGAAACTTTGGACTTGGTTCGACAAACAGCATGAGAGTACAAAACATGCCAGATCACACCGAGTACAAAACGAGCATCTGACTCCTGAATATGGCTAGTCTCATATACTAATCCTTGTAGAGTTTTATGCAAAGGCAACATTCAAAAGCATTATAAAAAAGAAAAATGTAGAAACACAAATGGGAATAAAATGTTGTTTGCATGGTTGATTCAGAAAAGGCAGATCATCAAAACCATCTTATAATCATTCTGCTCTTAAAACGCCTCCAGTGTTTTGTGACCTGATGGCTTACTTTTTATCTCATTTAGCTTGTTCCTTATATGAGCCTTCCCTTTTTCTCGCAAAATACTCCGCCTATCGTCGTCATTGAAGAATTTCTTTAACCTGATGTGATTAGGTGCTCTGGGTTCCCGATTTGGCACATCATGAACACCAGCTTGGAACTCATAGGCGCTCCTGTTGGTAGAAATAGGCATGCTTCCACCTGGCACTCTAAAAGAACTGGCTCCTAGACTTGATGGAAAGGATGATGAACCAACTCTAGCATCTTTACCCATAGTTTTCATCTTCTTTCTAGAAGGAACACTACCTCTTCCAATAATAAAATCCTCTGACATGTGTTTACCCATTGTGCTTGGTGTCTCTATTGCTATGAACGGCAGATAGCATCCGGGGCAGCGTAGATTCAGATTCAGATATTCTCTTGGGAATTCATACTGCATGTGGCATTTGTCACATGAAGTCCAAAATGTAAAATCCTTTGTTGACAGTGCAGCTGGAGCCCGAGCCGAACGGTGAAGTGGTGTGGGCCAAGGTCGACTCTGGTGCACTGCAGATGTTGCTGATCCTACCGTTTGCTTGCTTGATCCCACATTGGATGCAGAAGCATTGGCTGCAAAGTTATTGGAGGCACTGGCTGCACCAGGAGAAGCACTAGTTTTTCTTGACTGAGATGTCTGCTCTTGGAATACCTTTGCTTTCCTCCTTTGGTCATATAATGCTCTTTTTTGTTTGTCAGATAGCACATTCCAGGCCTCTTGTACCATCACAAAAGCATCATCAGCACCAACAGACTTATTCTTGTCGGGGTGGAGCTGAAGAACCAGCTTCCTATACTGTTTTCTCAGAGTCTCATCATCCACCGACATTTGAACGGATAGGATAGAGTACCAATCCTTCTCACCAGCAATCTTCACTGCCGAAGCAAGATATATATGCAAGGTAGTGATCAGCTGAGCAATTCCCTCAAGTGTGGGGAAGAGAGACTGTGCCTTGAGGGCGAATCTCTTGGCCCCCTGTAGGTCCATCGATGCGAACTTCTTCTCTGCAATGTCCTTTGCTCTGAGGGCCTCATCCTTGTTGCACTCCATGTCGAGCCCAGAAGGAAACAAATGTTACCTGAAATCACGAAGGGAGGCACAGCCAATGTCAGATACAAAACATTGTACATATGCAACCACACATATAGCATATAGGAAATATTGCTACAAAGGACATAAAACACACCCGTAGCGCACCATAGGCGAACTCACCAAAATATAGAAACTTGTTACAGATACATGTTTCCCCTGAACCCTAACAACCATAGTCATAACTACACTGCACTCTAACACAACCCTAGCGCCTAGCGCTCCACAGGCTGCTCCACCAAATAATGAATGGCGCAAACAATTGCTTATAAATAAACTTATTATAAATACAAGCATCTCAAGCATGATTGTCATAGGCTCATAACAGCTTAGCATGCCATATGAAACTTCGTCAACTTAATAATGATATATCCTATTACAAATAAAGAGACTTTAATAAATACAAACATCCCAGCCATGATTGTAATTGCATCTATATATAACTCAAAGAAAGCCCTACCGTTCAACAGGAGTTTACACCAAGAACTCACATAGCTCCTTAACACACTGCACACAATAGGCTACTTCTCAAGGTATGAAGGTATAACAAAGAGTAAAAATATCCACATTAATCTCTTTTTTTTTGAATAATATCCACATTAATCGGTATATGGTTGGATTGTACTATATAAAACTTGATCTAACTCTACAAATTATAATCGAGCAAGGAGTGTGATAATTTTTCAATTAAGTTTTTAATAGTTTCAACTGTAATAGTATACTATTTTAAAATTCAGTTATTAGCAGTATAAATTATAAGTCTAGCTCGTGGAAATGCACTGGTTGATGACTAGTACATACAGTACAAATTGAAGGTCTTTTGTACAGAGATGATGGGGTATAGATTATGTTCTGAACACTAGAATATTGACATGTCTCCCGTGTATCTGTAGCAAGTAGTCTTGTGAATGGATGAACAGAAATTATCTTGTAGCTAGTCTAATATCTAGGCTCATAAGACTTGAAAACAATTCAATTAGTACTAATTATTACGTTTCTCATAGCAAGATTTTGACCACAACTTGTTAATTTAATGGCATACAATTGTTTCAGAGAGAGATAAGGAGTGGTGACATAGTAAAATTACTGAGTTTACACTTTTCGTAAATGCATAGTGTTCTTTCATAATGCACAGAATTATTAGGGATCGTGTGCTCACACACCGGAAGAGGAACCTAGCTTATACTTTTGGACTGCCACAGTGGTGTCTCTAGGCGAGTAGTTCCAATAGACGTGCAATGTGAATGAAAAATGCTTATTTTCCAAATAATCTAAGCTGTGTGAACTGTGACACCCCATACTATGGCTAAGTACCCATACTAGACTAAGACCATTACAGCCCATGAGGGGCATGTGTAAAGGAGAGTGTGGATTTGTCCTACCTTGCCAGTCTATGGGCAAGACCACCAACATATAATTCTCTAAAACCATCAACCTCGCGGGTTAACCCTTTTACATAAAACGAGAACAACATAAGTGCATTAGTATTCCTATCTTCTTATATCATGACATACCAATTCCATTCTTGCAATGCATATGAGCATACAAATGGTAGGATGCATTTGTGTACAGTGGAACAACCGAGTTCAAGGCTTCTCGGTCCACCTTATTGTGCTATTCAAAAATATATTGTTAGTGTATTCCTACAATACAGATGTGTGTTCAGTTGATGCTCAGCTTTGATTCCTCTTTATTTGGTGATGTGCTTATATGATTCATGAACTATATATGATTCATGAACTAAGAGCTATCGCCCTTGTTTTGCCTACCTTGTTGCCGTGACATTCCTTTGCACTATATCCTTAGGTTTGTATGATGTGCATTCAACGGATTATGCATAATGTAAGTACTCGTTGGGACCCTCTAGTCTTGCCCTTGTTGCTTATTTTACAAGATGGCATATCAAAATTTTGCATCTGTGGTTGTTGGGACATGGGGAAAATTTGTTGCATCCCCAATTAATTGTTGAATTTCATCTATTTTGTTTTGGACTAGATATTTGAATAGTGTTGTCTTTCGTATACAGTTGTTGGTTGTGTTCAGAACCTATTGTTACATAATTGAAGCACTTCTTATTTTTCTAGAGATATTACTTTCTTGGATTCTAATGTTATTAACTTCTATATACTCATATGGTTTGGGCTACTATTTGCTTCAATGACACTTGTGCTAGGAGTGGGTTGTTAAACCCAGCAAGGCTACAATTATAACTACTTACATCTCAAACACCCCTGCTGCACAACATCAAGAGAAGCAAGATATCCTGAAACAACATGAATACATATCTAAACATGAGTGGATGGATAATTTACACCAAATTAGCTAGCAAAACTAACATAAGCAAGATATCCTTTCATTAATAGACATATTTACACTAGTCAGGCATAGCATTATTGAATTTTTTTGAATTATGTTGCTGTCATCAACAAAACTAGAATATAAAGTAGATCAAATTGAAATCAATTGGAGCAAGTTAGGGAATACCAACAATAGTGATCAGTCAGCAGCTGCTGAAGGCGAGTGATTTCTGCCTCGAGCTTGTTGAAAGAAGTAGCGGCAGCAGAGAGGAGTGGAGACCTAATGGTAATGGAGATGCTCACCAAACCTGCGAGAATTAGGTAGAGTAAAGATGAGTAAATCCATTTGTTCTCCTGTGTCTTTTTGATGCAATGAATGAGACAAAAATGTCGAAGCAAGACCGCAAAATGATTGGATAGTGTTGATTTCTAGGTAACAGGATGATCAAGAGCCAGGATCCCATGAATGCAATTTTTTATTGAAATACCATAGCTTAACAAATGGAATAATAGCCTGGCACAATATGGTGTCAAAGTTAGTTCAAATTCAATTATGCAATGGACAAGATATCTTTAAATGGGGGTTGCACTCGAATTCTATTTTTTCGGTCTGTTCCATGTACAACCAAATGATAACGCAACCCATATCCGTTCATGCAAAAGGTCTATGAAAGCTTAAGCTCCCGGTCAAGATCAAGGTTTTTTTGTGGTATTTATGTAAAGGAGTTATTTTCACCAAGGATAATTTGACCAAAAGAAATTGGAATGGTAGCTTAAAATGTTGTTTTTGCAACCACAATAAAAAATATTCAGCATTTGTTCTTTGAATGCCATTTTGCTAGGTCCATTTGGTACATAATCACTATTTCTTTGGATATCCAAAAACCTAACAGTATGGGCCATATAATAGGAAATTGGCTTAGGACAAGGGGAGCTATTTCTAATTCCCAAGCTCTAGTAGGGGCAGCTGCTATCTTTTGGTCTATATGGCTCTGCCGTAATGATATTATATGTAACAAAAAACCCTCTATGACTTTAATGCAGAAAATTTTCAGGGGAACCTATTGGTTATGTTTCTGGAGGCTCCTATAAAAGTAAACACAAAGGGAAGATATTCTGAAGGCATATCATTCTTTAGAGGTGGTGGCCATGCAAATCTTTGCCAAGAATGGGTCATCGGTTACTAATAGGCTATGTGTTTAATGCTATGTCTTTCCCGTGTTTCCTTTATATCGAATCAATGATGTAATAATGAATTGAGGCTATATGTATCGAAACATACAAAAGGTCAGAACTCTTTCCTTCATGTAAAAAAAAATGGACTAACTATTGGTTACATTTTAATCATATTAGTTTAAAAGAACGTAAGTTAGTATTAAGGTGGTATACACACTACTCATACAATTCAGACTCTACAAGCAATCAAAAAGTGGTCTATGTACTGTCTCACAAAATTCTCGCTTATAAGCAAAACATTATCCAAGAGTGGTCCACACACAATCCCATATCTCGCACCCCACAAACATCCGCACAAGCTACCTTACATAACCCCCCCCCCCCTCCTACATCAACACACACACAAGAAAATACAAAAAATGTGGCCTCCACATCTTGTACTACCTCACCTTCAACTCTAATTCATAACCTTATGCACAAAAGGTGGTTGTGAAACCAAGTATTGTAGTTTATATAAGCTTTTTACCAATTTCTATAATCTTTGCATGTGCTCTAGAGGTGGGGTAGCATAAAGTGTGCTAGAGGTGGGAAATAGGGGTAGTGTGGAGATGTGGTGATGCGCGGTGTATCTAGGTTACTAACCGAGGTGTGTAGCAGGTGTAGATGGGGTGGTCTGAGGCTTACTTGATTTCGCCAGTTTTAATTGTGTTTAATTTGTGTAGTGGATATCGTAATTGTGAGGTGGAATTGATGTCTAAAACTAATATGCTACTCTTAGCAAAACATGCTTTGCCAGTATTGTAGCCTAATAAATTAAAACTTCATTGTCACGATCCAACTCAATGGCTTCTCAGCTTCTTAACATCTTCCTTAGAAAAGACTTTCTATGAAAGAAAAAAAGATCGTACAAAGAAATTTTAAAAAAGGGATAGCAACATAAATTAACCGAGGGACCCCTTTTTATGCAATCTTTTTGCCACTCCTTAGCATTGACCATCAAAAAGCCTTCTCAACATTAGCGCCAAATTGTTTTCTCTGCTTTCTTGGAGAAGATAAAGTTGCTTTGCTAGGACTTCCGATCCGAGCACTTACAACAATATATTCCAAAAGTTGCCTTCAGTGGTTCTTTCATTTACTGAGATATTCTTTAGTAAATTTTCTTAGAAGATATGTAATGTGGATTCCATTCGAGAAAAGTCGACCTTGGTTCATTAGAATTATATGTGAAATCCTAGCTTCCATAAAAAATATTACTTTGGCTCTCGCAACAAGCTCACTGAATGAACTTAGGCTCAGATTGCAAGGAATAATGTTTTGATCACGAAGTTACTAAAAAGTTGACAACATTGATTTGCATGATTGTGTACTTCACGTTACTCATTTATAAGCGCTTGGATACTACTTTGAATACCCAAAAATATGTAGGCACCCTCATGTTCATTAGTCACATTTGGGAACGGTGCAATTTCTTTGGACGAATAGTCAAGTTGACCATTAATGTCGTAATAGAAATGTTGATGATTTGGCCAAAGACCTACTTGCCAACAATATTTATGCACAAGACAAAACAGGGTGATATAGGTGGTTTATACAGGTCTAGGCATAGTCACCAAAAATTCGGGTCAACCGGGTCAAGAAACAGGGTCATAGGACGTGGGTCCACACCCATCAAAAGTGTGGTATGAAGGGGATATACTTCTTCGGACAAAAATTCATGACGCGGTATGTGGCCCCAAGGATTCCGGGTTAATGACCCTGGAACGAATTTTGAGGTCGAGGGTCAATGTACCTTATCCAAAAAAATTTATACTTTGTGCGATTGCTTTGTAGAGCAGAACAACATGAGTAGTTACTGAAGATCAATCACAAAGTAACATGCCACACACAAGTAATTACAGAAGATAAATCACAAAGTAACAAAAGAAAATAAGAAAAAAGAAGGAAAAGTACATTGGGTTGCCTTATGGTGGCCCATACAACCCACTACCTACCTAACACAGCCACCAACATCTCCCCTATCCTTCCTTACGCAGTTGTCGTCTCTGTTTCATGCTTTCTCACTCTCTCTGCTCCTAGGCAACCAACATCACTGGCCACAAATCAACATCTTGCTCCAGGAACTAGCAAAATCAATTGTCCATGGCCTCTTCTCTGTAGTGCTCTCACTTTCATTGGACTTGGAGACCAATGCGAAGTCAGCACATGATAGCATGAAATAGGAAGCACAAAGACGACATGATGATGTTGGCCTTGTGACGGGAGAACCAATGTGAAGCCTAGTGGTAGCGGTGACGATGATGCAAATCTGTGGAGATAGCAGCGATGATGATGTAGATCTATGGGGATGATGCAGGGGTTAGGTTAGTTTATACCTATATCCTCTCCAGGCGGCATCCTGAAGTTGATCCTGACCCTCGATCTGGTCGTTCGAACCGGGGTCGTGGATAGCGGCATCAACCTTGACTCCTATGACTATAGGTCCAAGCCCTCAGGAGATCGAGTAAGAACCCTATTCATGTGTTTTTACTCCTTTTGTGCCTTACAAAGGTGGAAATTACATTCAATGCAAAACATGTTCACTACGAGGGTGTCTCTACTTTGCCCTTGTCTAAATCACCAAGAGTTTTTTTATACACAATGAAGGGGTGCCTTCCTCTATTTGGTTTCTAATTGTTTCCAGTTGTTGAGCAGTTCTTTTTTGTATGCTGGTTCTACATGTGGCAATACCTTCTCTACGCGCGGTTGGGAGCATGGCTGAGTCGTGCGGGGGTGGTTCTCGCACATGAGTATAGTTTATTTTGTGGCAACTATAAAACCGTTCCCACTAGGTCGTCTGGCTACTTGCCCTTCCACATGGATGTAGCCACATAGGTCGTATTGGTGCCTAGGGGGCATCTCACATTGCTGGTTCTACCATATGTGGTCACCAATTCTCAAGAAGAACCAATTTATTTTTGAATTATCATCCTTGGCCCTTGGAAGCTAGTGGTGAGTGTTACCACATGCTCAATCCCCTATATTACCACACGCCTTCCATCCCATGCGGAGGAGTGGAGGACTGCACTAACAGAGGTGGAGGATGGATCAAGGGGACGCGTGTCATTGATGGATCGAGGTGACATCGGCTGATGACAGATCGAGGTGATATCATGATGAAGGATGCTAGATCAAAGCTATGATGCACTTCGCATAATGGTGACCAGCAAATCGAGGCAGGGCTTGCCAACAGGTTCCCATGTATGTGGAGGCGAAGGTCATTGGAGCTGGACTGTTAGGGGGATAGGAAGAGGTATCAAGGCAGAGCTGTAGAGTGGAAGAGGGATCATGGGAAGGGGATACTTATATCTAGCATGCATCCTTGGTATGATGTCATTGCATAGGGTGGAGGGGAAGGGATAAGAGAGTAGATAGGATGGGCCACAAATCTTTCTACCAATCATACATTACATATTGTTTCACCAATTATTGTGAATTGTTCAAGTACATCTGAACGGCATGAACTCACAAAAAAATGATGAAAAAAATCCCTAATGCATAGATTCAATGATGTAAGCATGTGCATGGGAACTTGATAATAAGGTGAATATGATTGTTAGAAAGATCTGCATCAGTATTGGTTACTGCAGGGCCTAATGGGCGCCCAAGAGGCCATGAGTGAAATAACGGACTGGCGCCCGCCTTACCCATCCCTTTTATCAGGCATTTACCCTTCACACCCACGGGCGCAAAACTAGCCCCGCCCCATAGGGATCAAACTCATGGGTCCAAATGCCATCTCTAGATGCAACTTACTCTTAATCATTTAACTATCAAGGCATGCATAATAGTTTTGCATAAAACAACAATTAACATTCAACTGTTGGTTCGGTATGTTCTAAGCGAAGTCACTTGCCTTCCCTATTTTTTACTTCGTCGCAATGTCTTGGTATGGGACCTTGTACAAAACAATAACAGTATGGAGAACACGTATCTGCTGTAGAGATACAGAGAATCACAAATTAATGTCAAATAAAAAATCTGAATGAACACCAAAATTAAAAAATAACTGCTTTAAGATACATCTCGATTTTAGATCAATTAATAAAAATATTTATGAATCCGACCAGTGAAACTCACTAGGCACGATCTAACCTGTCTCACTAACAAGTGGGCTGCATTTCTTTGTTTTTGAAACAAAAAATCCTTCTAATGAGTCACAGAAGTGTCAGCCTGGATCCATAGGGCGCTAATTTCCCTTTGTCTCTGCACCAGGCAGGGAACACATAGCAATCCTTACCAACTAATTAATGGTTAATTTATTTTTCAATCCTAAAATGGTGTCCATGTAGGCTTGAAACATTTAATTCAGTTGCATTTTGAAGAAAAAAATTAATGGCACAAGCCCACGTGCCACGCATAGAAAAGGGAAGCGATTTGGGCTAACTACACTCAGTTGGGACCCATCTGTCATGCACATGCGTCGAGAGGAGATGGTAAATAAGCATTTACGGAGAGTAGCTAGGGCCCATGGATCAGAGACGAAGCTGGAGTGTGGGGAGGCATCGTCCATCCTCCTGGGCGAGGAGCAGAATCAGATGGAGAGAGAAAGGGCCAAGGTGAGAACCAGGAACTTACTAAGTGCCCACGCCGTCGGAGCAGGAGCGAGGCAGCGGGAAAAAGCCTCACGCCGGCGATGCTGGACTGCGTTAGAAGGGGGAAATGGATTGACCTGAGCAACATTATGCGAAGCTACGTACAGACAGGGTGTTTACTCTTTAGAGAGAACGTAGAATCGGAGAAGGCTTACCGGAGAGGAAGATCGAGGGACGGCGTCAGGTCACGGTCGACGGCGGGGCAGCGTCAACGTCGAAACAGCTGTGACATAGAGGATTTGCTGGGACCCAAAAACTAACTGTTTGTGTTCCTTTTCATGAATAAAGTGTGGAATGGACTGATGTGAAAAGTTTAGATAGATCGATACCGACAGGAGAGATCCGGTGCGTGGCTGCTCGTCGGTTCCGAGGGAGACCAATCTGGCCCGGGCTTCTGCAAACCAACAGAGTGGACGGGGAGGTGGAGGAGGGACGTGGGAGAGCAGCCAGGGACTTTGAGGCTTCTGTTTGGTGTCACGCAAAAACGGCTTTAATAAATGTGTTGCCAAATATTTGCTGCCTATTTTGGCAGCTCTGATCTGGCTAGATATCATCGAAAAAATAATTAAGGCTCCAAGTGCCGTGAGGTCCTTGCCAAAGTTTAGCAACATAATAAATGCTTGACAAATCTTGCAAACAATATCGTTGGTGGGAGGAGGAGGGGAAACAATTTGGGGCCATTTGGTGGTAGTTATTACGTTTTACCATAATTTTGTCACCGATTTTGGTAGCCTCTGAACTGGTTAAACATCATCGAAAAATGAATTGAAGTTCCAAGAACAAATATTTAGCAGCACACTAAATGCTTACCAAGTTTGTTACGGCAGTATTAAGCAACACAAGTTTGTTACGGTAATATTTGCCAAAGATGGGGATGGATTCATGCCAAAATTTGGCAACACACTAAATGCTCCAAATATATTCCAAATCAATAGAGTAGATGGGAGGAGGGGAAACGAGGGAGGGTGGCAAACATTCGACTTTTAGAGCCGTTTGGAGTCATGCCAAGTTTCCTTTATTACATATTGCCAAAGCTTTGTCACCAAATTTGGCAGCATTTTATGATCTGGCTAAACATAGTCACTCAGGATGTTCCAAGTGGTGATAGCACAGGTATTGCCAAAGGTTGGGAGGGATTCTTTATAAAATTTGGTAGCAAAATGAATGATTGCCATATCCGATGAAACTACTAAAATTTGATGAGACAACCATTGCGGAAGGTTGGCACAGAAGAGATAGCATGTATCGTATGGTTAGGAGGCGAATGAGGAAGCTGCAGAAGAGATAGCATGTATCATATTACAGGTATTGCCAAAGGTTGATCTTTCTAGCGAATATATATTCCTTCTGCACTAATAATGGATATTTGGTGGGCTGAAGATACGCGAATCCCTTGTGTAGGAGTGTGCCATGGGGATGCCCCAAGATAGAGTGAGAGGAAGAACGAGAAATTATGCAAGTCGTACGAAAACAGAATATTACAGCACAATGCAAACATCACCTCTTTAAAAAAAAAACAATTCGGTTCCATTGTGTTGTCAAAGGGCACTGTGGTGCATCTGACAACGATCACACCTTCAATTAGTGGAGAGTTTTGTGATGTTCCATACTTCCCCGTTAAACAAAAAATACGAAATACCCCCTCTGTTGCATGTCCATAATCCGTGAGATCCATGAGCCAGCAGTGTTCATCAATTGAAGTTCATCTACTGGGAGGCCAATCTAGCAGCGTGCACATATACATGGTGCACATCAGTGCACATATATCCATGAGACTACTACTTCTTGGTGTAATATGTTTATAGAATGTAGAAAAATTATACTATTATAAAAACTACTTTTTAAGATAAATCTACCTGTATTTCAAATATCCAAACTCAATGCATAAAGAGTAATTTGTAAGGCAGGTCGGACTCCTCCATCTTTCGGCCGAGGTGCTGCAGATCCTACTAGAGTTGGTGCACTCATGCTTGGCGCTTGGCTCATGGCAGTGCTCCCCACCGAGGTCCCCATGCTGGGGATGGGGGTGTCCAGTCGTACAAGTGCCTCGTCCAGCTATTCTAGCATGCACATGGACTCATCCGCCGTGACGGATGTCTGGATGGATGGATCCTCAGTGGCGGGCAAATCTGTGTGGTGGTGGTCAGATCCATGCACCATGGCATCCTTCAGTGGGGACACGACATCTTGGGCTTTTTGTCCTCATGGCCATGGTGCTTCTCGCCGCCAGTCCTCTTCTTCCCATGGGCTCACCCCGTCCCATCCTTTCGGTGCGGCAGTGGCTCTCTCTTCCTCAAGATTTGCATATGAGGGGCTTCATGGTAGCTCCATAGACGGTGCCTTTGTGTGGAGTCGGCGACTACGTCGTCTGCACGGCCAAACTGGTGGGATGTGGGGCAGATAGTGATGTCCTGGTGCATCACTCCCCTCCTTGGAAGCGGCATCGTGGTGGTTCCATCCCACAGCCACGGGGGTTCTCCAGGTATGAGCCATAGTGCTGTCTTCGACATCGTGTCCTTCTCATAGGTGACGCTTTGTAGGTTTCCCGCGATTGGGTGGCTAGCGGCTTAGGTTTTGTATTGGTCAGCTCAACGGTGAAATTGCCAATACTAGGCATAGTTTTGCTAGGAAGTTGTGCAGTTTCAGCATATTAGGTCATTTGGTGATACTCTAGATCTAGTTTAGCTAAGTTGTTTACCACCCAAGGCTTATGGTTTTCGATTGGTTTTCCCTAATTAACCGAGCATCGTACGGTTTGACCTCATTTCCTTTAATATGAGGCAACTTCTTCTTACATTAAACAACGGCGCACCTCCAACCTTTAGTTAAAAAAATCAAACTATGAACTTAGTTATAAAAAACTCTTTTTCTTATCTTTGTTGAATCTACTGTATTCCGTATGTTATTGAAACATTCCCCATCTGGAAATATTTTTCTGTGAAAATCTAAAATTATTTTCCTAAAAGAATTTTTCCTAAGGAGCCTAAAACCGTAAAACCTATGTGCCCCAGCTCACCTCGCTTCCCAACCCACCATGGTGCCAACTTCTCTCCCCGGTCACGCAACGTGTGCTCCTCAGCCATGTGTCGTAGGCCACAGCCTGCTACCTCCCTTGGTTTGGTTGGGCCGCCGACAAGCTTGTCGCTTAAGTCTTGTGCATTTCAATTCTACAATTTAGCTGCATTCAATGCATGTTCAGTTAGTTATTTAGTGCATGTTCAGAGGTGTGTTGCGTCCACGCTGTGATCATTTTTAGGCATGACTGTTGTGCATGATCGGGAGTATGAGTGATGGAGCTTGTAAACCAAGTCATGGCGCACGGATAGGTGCATGTAAGTAGTGGTCTTGCATTATAAAAGGAGAAGGAAAACCCCAGAAAAGCTACGGAAAGTTAGGAGTGCAAAACTGATCTCCAGTCTCCTATATTTTCTTCCAGCGCTATATTGTTCATCCTCTGAAACACCAAATTAGAGTAGCGTGAGAGGGAGAGTTTAAGTGCAAATTAGAATTTTGGCTGAGGATTTTGATTGACAATTGGCATCAAAGCTCGGTTTCGATACTGGACTCGTGATCCCACAATGTCGTAGGCGTTGGTGCATTCTGCATCTCTGCCATCATGCTCTCAGGGTTGCGACCATGGCGCCAGCTGTAGCGGCAACAACCACGACCTGATCGTGTAGCGGGTGGTCCGGGAGGTGGGAACCTTAGCAGGATTCCCAACCCTGACTCGAACTAACTACGACGACTTGTCAACGCCCATGAAGATGATGCTCCATGCAAGAGGGCTCTGGAGCGTCGTGGAGATCGATGGGGCTGAACCACAAGAGGACATGATGGCATTGGAGGCCATTTATTGTGCGGTGCTACCGGAGATGATTTCAACAATCGCCAAACTAGCCTAGTGCCAAGGACACATGGGACACCATCAAGACGATGCGTGTCCAAAAGGCCAAGGTGCAACAACTCCAACATGACATCGAGGACATCACATTTCACAACGGTGAGACTGTGGATGATTTCACAATGTGTCTGATGGGTCTCGTGAGCTTGCTAAAGGTGCTCGATGTTGACATTAAGGAGTTCAGGGTGGTGCAAAAGATGCTGCATGTTGTTCCCCCATAATTCAACCAGATCGCACTTTCCATTGAGACTTTGCTTGATGTGGAAACACTGACGATGGAAGAAGTGGCTGAACGTCTCAAGGCAGCCGAGGACCGCTGCGACGATGGTGGGCACCCAAACACTGGTGGGAAACTCTATCTCACTGAGGAGGAGTGGGTCGCCTGGTACAATGATAGACTGTCAGGGGGTGATTCCCAAGGGAATTCCCGTGGGGGCGGGGGTAACCGGCGTCGTGTGCGTGGTGACCGTAGGTGCTCTGATAGTGACGGGAGTGGCAACATTGGTGGCCAAAATGACAACTCTGGGCACGATGACTCAGGTGGGCACGAAGGCAGGAACCGTCCACACTGCGACACAAGCACCGCAATTGCGGCAAACTCAGCCATTGGGCCCGAGAATACTAGCAACTGAAGCACAGCGATAAGGCACTGCTGGCCTAGAACGACAATGATGAGCCAATGCTTCTCATGGTACAAGCCAGTGCCATGATGACATGAACCACAGGACGGCGTGAGGAGGTGTCACCGGTGGTGCACGCACTGGTCGAGGGGGTCAGTGATTCATCAAGGATGACTCATGTGGAGGCATCGACACGAGTGCATGAGAAGATGCTTCTCAACATGGAGGGAGTAGGCAATGATCATACGTGGTTTGTGGACACTGGAGCCACGAACCATATGGTGGGCTGCAAGGAGCTCTTTGCAGAACTCAAGACCAACGTGGAGGGCTCCGTCGTTTGGAGATGGCTCACACATCGACATCCGAGGAAAATGCATGCTACTACTCACTGGTCACAATGGCGCACATTAGGCACTCACTGACGTCTACTACATCCCAGAGCTCTATGCAAACATCCTCAACATAGGCCAACTAGATGAGAATGGCGCAAAGGTAGAGATTGAACATGGAATTCTCAAAATCTAGGACAGGTAGTGCCGATTATTGGCCAAGGTAAGACGTGGGCCAAATCGTATGTACGTTTTGAGGCTTAAGGTTGCACAGCCGATGTGTTTGCTGAAAAAGTATGGAGACTTGGCATGGTGGTGGCATGCTCAATATGGCCATCTCAACTTCTACACTTACACAAGTTGGCGCGCCCTGGCATGGTACATGGCATGCCCTTGCTCAAGTATGTGGACCAGCTATGCGAGGCTTGTCTCGATAGGAAGCAAAAGAGAAGCCCACTTCCGTAGAAGGCCAAGTTTCGTGTAGAAGGACGCCTAGACCTGATGCATGGGAACTTGTGCAGGCCACTCAGTCCAGCAACCAATGGTGGGCGGTGGGCGGTGCTACTTCTTATTGCTTGTCGATGATTTCAGACGCTATATGTGGTTGGAATTGTTGACAACCAAGAGTGAGGCATCGACGGTGATCAAGCGCATCCAAGCGGCAACCGACAACAAGACTGGGTAGAAGTTGCACCTTCATCGCCCCGTACAGATCACAGGGGTGAGTTCACATCATCCCAATTCAAGGAGTATTGCACAAGCCTCAGCATCGAACGGCACTACTCTGAGCCCTATATGCCATAGCAGAATGGCATGGTCGAAAGGTGCAATTAGGTAGTCGTCGGCACAGCAAGGTGCCTTCTCAAGGCGATGAAGGTACCAACCAAATTATGGGGAGAGGCAATTGCCATCTCAACTTTGACAGGCAGACTCCATTCGAGGTGTGACACAAGCGAAAATTGGTTGTGCGTTTCCTCAGAACCTTTGGTTGTGTTGCGCATGCGAAGAACACGACACCAAATCAAGGGAAGCTTGATGACCACAGCACTGAAATGGTCTTCATCGGCTATCAGGTGGGGAAGAAGGCAGACAGAGTCTACTACCTTGGCACAAACCGTGTACATGCTACATTTGATGTGATGTCCAACGAGGACAGATGCTGGGACTGGGCGAGATCATCGATGGAGAAGATGAAATTCAACACCGATGACTTTGTCATTGAGTATCAACTGGAGTCCCAGCAGACTGTGATGGAGACTAGCCACACTGATGGTGATGAAAGAGTGACAACGGGACATGGCAGGTCCATAGGTTTTCGGTAGCCCAACCCTAGTGGCCATGACAACAATAGTTGAATTTGTCTCCCCCACCACTGAAGCACTCACCACTGGTGCTGATGAGGAGAATATGCCACGATTTCATATGATTGACAATGTACTGGCTACATCTCATCCGGTTGATGAAGTACATTTGATGATGTCTGAAGAGCCATCCTTGTTTCTAGAAGCCAAGTAGTACCAAACCTGGAGGCAAGCAATGACAGAGGAGATGCAAGCCATCAAGAACAACAACACTTGGAGCTTGGTGGATCTTCCATTAGGTCATTGGCCAATTGGTTTGAAGTGGGTGTTCAAACTGAAGTGCGATGAGAACGGAGTTGTGGTGAAACACAAGGCACAACTTGTTGCAAAGGGTTATATCCAACAACATGACATCAACTTTGATGAGGTATTTTCCCTTGTTGCCTGCATGGAATATGTTAGATTGCTGATTGTAATGGAAGCACAAGAAAGCTGGATGATTCATCACATGGATGTGGAGTCAGCTTTCCTAAATGGGGAACTTGATGAGGAAGTCTATGTCATTCAACCACTAGGTTTTATTGATGACAAGCAGCAACTCAAAGTCTTGCGTCTGCACAAGGCACTGTATCGATTACAGCAAGTGCCAAGGCCATAGAATGCCAAGCTGGATCACAATCTGTCAATGATTGGCTTCACTAGGAGTGCTTCGAAGCACGGCATTTATACACTCGAAACTAGAGGTAATATGCTCTTAGTTAGAGTTTATGTTGATGATTTGGTGATCACAGGAGTACACCCTTTGGTTGTGAACAAGTTCAAAACAAAGAAGATAAAATGTTCAAGATGACTTATTTAGGGGTGTTGAGCTATTAGTTGGGTGTTGAAGTTCACCAAGGAATTGATGGTATCACCTTGAATCAGCATGCTTATGCCAGGACGCTGCTAGAAAAGGCGGGACTTGCATACTGCAATCCTTGTGCAGTGCCCATGGAACCTAAGCTGAAATTGTCAAGGAGGAGCGAAGAACCTGCTGTGGATGCTATTGTATATCGTAGCATTGTTGGTAATTGAGGTACCTTGTTCATACTCATCCAGATATATCCTTTGATGTTGGATATGTGAGTAGATTCATGGAGAATCCAATAGCAAATCACCTTGTTGCAGTAAACTCATACTGAGGTATGTAGCCAGAATACTGAACTTTGGGTTTCATTACACCAAGAAAGAGGGGGGAAACCCAAGCTTGGTTTGGTTTAGTGACAGTGATCTAGGAGGTGATACTAATGACAGGAAGAGTACCACAGGAGTAATCTACTTCTTTGGGGAGAGTCCAATTGGTGGAAATCTCATAAACAAAAGGTAGTTGCACTCTCTTCTTGTGAAGCTAAATATATTGCCACAACAACTGTAGCCTGCAAAGGAATTTGATTCAGTCGATTGATTGGTGATCTAAAGCATGAGGAGGTTGTACTTGCATTGCTGAAAATGGATAACAGATTGGCCATTGATCTCTATAGAAACCCAGTGTTTCATGACACAAGGAAACACATAGATGTACGATTTCATTTTATCCGAGATTGCATTGATGAAGGCAAGATTGTTGTTGACTTTGTCAAAAATGAAGACCAACTTGCAGATATACTCATGAAGCCACTTGGGCGAGTCAGATTTCAGGAGCTTCAAGGAAGAATCAACATCAAGGAAATTAACTGCATCAAAAATTAGGGGGTGAAATGTCGCTTAAGTATTGTGCATTTCAATTCTATAGTTTAGCTGCATTCAGTGCATGTTTAGAGGTGTGTTGCATCCACGGCGTGAGCATTTTTAGGCATGACAGTTGTGCATGATCGGGAGTGTGAGTGATGGAGCTTGTAAACTAAGTCATGGCGCACAAATAGGTGCATGTAAATAGTGGTCTTGCATAATAAAAGGAGAAGGAAAACCCCAGAAAAGATGTGAAAAGTTAGCAGCGCAAAACTGATCTCCAACCTTCTGTATTTTCTTCCAGCGCTATATTGTTCATTCTCTGAAATACCAAATCAGAGTAGCATGAGAGGGAGAGTTTGAGTGCAGATTAGAATTCCAGTTGAGGATTTCAGCCGACAAAGCTCACATCAAGCCACCTCTACTACGTTGGACAATATGAGATAGGCTAGGCATGCGCTCAATTGAGCCCACACACCATCTTTCCTGAGCCATCTGGAACTCCGGGTTGCGCTGGCCGCGTCCTTGCCCGAGAGCCACTGTGCATGACCTCCATGGGCCGGAGCCTTCTCTAACCTCACCAAGCACATCACAAGGCTCATCACTCTCTTGGAATGTTTCTGGCACCTTGGAACCAGAAGGATGCCACCATAATTTCAGTAGGTCAGATCGAACCAAATTCACAAAAAAAAACTAATGCCATGGGACTACAGGAGTTGGGTCCCAAGAAAGTGAACACGATGGATCCAACCGATGCATTAGTGAGAAACCAAGTTGAAATGTGCCTTAGTTTATATGTGATGAGAAATTGACAAAGTTGTTGTTTTTGGTTTGTTGATTTGTTGGATTTCATAACCATGTATATGTACTGCAATTATGATCATGACTAACCAAAGTTGCAAAGAAAAATGGAGTTGGCATGTTTTTCCCTGATCCCAGGAAAATTGCATACATTGGATGGTCTGGTGTTTGGGAAATTGAATGCGTCGAAAGTTCCGACGCTCAGATGACTTTCACGCCGGAGCATTTCAACTTAAAGGAAAATTTTGAAGTACTCGCTGGATGGTACGGTGATGGAGAGACCTGCATGTTGGACCAAATTTTCCAGAGTGGATGCAAAGTGGTTGTCTAGTGGAGGTGGACACACCGGATGGTCCGGTGATGTGATGATGTGAACACCGGACTAATTTGTCCAAAGAGCTTGCAGGCAGCTCGATTGAGGACTTGCACACAGCGAATGGTCCGACGCTCACATGGGTGACCGCTGGATCATCCGACATTCATGACTTTTTTGAGATATGCTTTAACTGAGGATTTTGATCATGGACTAATATATAATGAGTTGGAGATACGTTTTCGCTTGTCTAGTGTTGTGGAGGTGATGGATGCAACTTAGCGGTCGAAAATGGGATAATTGGGGATAAGCAGGGTGCTTGGTCGGACGATCGAGGAGGCTGTGTGGAGTCAAGGGTGATCCTAGCTGTGCACGTAGAGGTCAAGAAAAGCGTATGAAGGTGGATGAAGACGATGTGTTGACGAAGTCAAGCAATGGGGATGTCGATGAATGTGACAAGGCAACCCAAGAGATCAGGAGCGGGAAAGACTTGCCGACAGTCAGGATCGTAAGACGGAGTACACGTGTCGACATCGGGATGCTTGCTTAAGGCATAAGCTAGTGGTAGTTAGTCACGCTTTGAGAAGCGTGCTAGATGGTTTCGTGGTTTGGTCTCAAAATCGTGGATGGATGGAGTGTACGTGGCATCATCGCAAAGCTTGTGTCAAGGCGAAGCTAAGACATGAAGAAGCCACACTGTTTGATAGACTGAGCAAAAAATGGACCAAAATTCCTCAGTGGTAGGTAGGAGGCCATTGGAAGGGATGGGTATTTTGGGAACAAGAAAACTTAAGGGCTAAGTTACCTCTCGAAACATATAAATAGAGGGGTAGGGCTGCTTGAGAGCTTTAAGCCAGCCATTTGAGTTTGTATGCTAGGGTTTTAGAGGAAATGAGAGAGAAGAGCTTAGCCTTTGTAATAGGTGAGAGCTTTTTGTGAGGAAAATACCTTGTAATCTACCGAAAAGAGGGCTGACTTTTGAAAGAAATGAAGTGTTTGTTTCCTCCAATGATTTTTTTCATCTTCTTCTAGTTTCCCTCTATTTGGTCTCTTGCATTGTTCTGAGTTTTTCGCTTTTTGTTGTGTTTTTCGTTTTGGTTATTGAGCTAAAATTTTCCCACCTTAGGAAGTAATTCTCCTTATTGCTAGAGGCATAAAATTCAGATACAAATGTATACAAGTAGGTCTTAAATTCTATTTCCTCTAAATCAACAACTTGGAGAGTTTCTTCACCCGGTGACTATCGTTTTGATTCTAAGGTTTCTTCATTCAAGTTACTATCTTGTTGTAGCGATGACTCATAGAATGAGTTTCAATGGAACATAGGGTTCACTTATATCCATGAAAGCCACGTTTCTCGATCGCAACTTATTTCTCTTTGATTTTGCTTCCGCTTGCAGTTTTGAGGTGCGTTGGGTGAGAAAATAGGAAAAGGCCATCCATTTCGAAAGAAATTAGTGAGGCGCCTATTCACCCCCTCTCTAGTCATCCTTCTTGGTCCTACAATTGGTATCAGAGCTAGATTGATCACTTGTTGACCTTTACAGGCTTTGTGATCCGTATGCGACAATGGAGAGACATGTGAAGATCCCTCTCTTTGAAGGTCGTGACTTTTTATACTGGAAGGTGCGTGTATAGGCTTACCTATTAAGCCAAGGATGTGCAATATGGGAGATTATAGAATCTAACTATGAGATTACTGTCGCTCGCACTTCTCCAGCTCGAATTAAACAATACGAAATCAACAACAAGACTAGAAATATATTGTTCACAAGCTTAAGTCGTATGAGTTCGATAGAGTTTAGCACATTCGTACTACCCGAGAGATTTGGTCCACTCTTAGTATCTTTCATGAGGACACTAACCAAATCAAGGCTCGGCACCAAAAACACATACAATAAAGACTATCAGATGTTCGTGCAGAGCCCCGAGGAGTCTTTGGATGCCATGTTTGCTCAATTTGATGGGATTATTAGCAATCTTAGATCGACTGGGGTTTTACCTTACTCTGACCATGAGAGAACGATCAAGCTTCTCTATGCTCTTGACTGTAGCATATGGGAAGTGAAGATCTAAAGCATTGAGGAGTCATCTAGTTATGACACAGTGACTTATGATGAACTCTTCAGCAAGCTCAAATCCACTGAGATAGCCAAGGCAGCTAGAATAGTCCTAGGAAATCCCTTGGCTCAGAGCGTGGCGTTGGTTTTTGGAGCTAATGATGTTAGTCAACCTGGAGTTGACTTTACTTGTGCTAACCCTTCATCTAGTGGATTTGTTTTGTCTTCTTGGTCTCTATCACTTAAGAGTAGGTGGACACACTTGATGATAATAACTTGGCTTTGATCGTGAAGATGTTCACCTGCTTCTACAACAACCTAAGAGACCGAAGGAGAGGTGGTTCTCGTACTTGTTATGGGTGTGATGACACCAGTCATTTCAAGGAAGACTGCCCAAGGCTTAAGAAAAAGGAAGACCACAGTCATGACCACGATAAGCACAAGAAGACCAAGAAGTCCTTATTAAAGAACCGTGACAAGATGGCCAAGAAGACGACCAAGGCAGCATCTTGAGCTTTTGTGGTGGCACTCAGCAACGTTGACACTTCCTCAAGTGAGGAGGAGAGCTCAGAGGAGGAGGAATCACCCATGAAGAACAAGAGGAAGAACAAGGACTTCACCGGCCTTTGCTTCATGGCGGACGACAATGACAGCGACCCTGAGCTTGATCCTTCTGAGGTATCACCCTCCTACGACCAACTTTCTATTCAGATTGATACCTTGAATGATGCTCTTGTTAGTCAGGATAGATTGCTCAAGAGAGTGGTTCGAGAGGTGAAGGAGCTCAAGTGTAGGCTAGAATACTCTTCTTCTGAGCCCAAGTTGTTTAGGTATAGGGAAAAATATGAGGAGTGTGATAATTGCCTTGTGGTCATGAGTGAACTTGCCGAGCTTCAGACTCTACATGCTCAAGTTGCCGGTTAGCTTGAGACCGTTGAGAAGAAGCTCCTTGAGGAGAAGTCTAGGTCTACTCTCTTGTGTGCTTGCAAGAATTGCCATTTGCTTTCAAAGGATGTTGAGATGAAAGACAAGTGCATCAAGGAGCTAGAATCTAGATTGGAGAGTGCTGAGTGTTCTAAGGATGTGCAACCAAATTGTTCCACTTGCATTATCTTTAAGGACAAACTCAGCTGGGTTAGAGGGAACGTTCAAAAGCTTATGGCCGAGAATGAGTATCTCCTATCTCTTGTGGAGAAATTCTCAGAAGGCAAGGGAAAAATGAATCTGATTTTGGCAAAGACCAGAATGTGCACTGACAAGGTGGGTTTAGCTTTGGGGTTGGGTTTGAAGAGGGTGGCTTACAATGAGGATAATAGGATTATTTTCATCACACCTACTACCCTTGAGGCTAAGAAGTCTAAGATCAATGCCACACCACAACCCACCAAGAAGAAACTCACTCCACAACCGACCAAGAAAAAATCCATACCACAAGCCAAGAGAGCTCCAGAGACTAATATGAAAGCCCCTGTGAGAGAGTCTAAAGTGATTAGCAATCAAGTACCTAAGAGACGTTACTAATGCACCTACTACTAGAGAGAAGGTCACCTAGTTGGGTTTTGCTTTCGTCATAGGAGGGAGAGTGGTGTGAGTGGGAGTGGAGCACTCGAGACATGTAATGCCCCTCTTTTGGCGTACATGAGCCTTTTCCTCGGTCTTACTCACAAGATTCTGGGTCTCTTCAGTTACATCCTAGAGGTGTTACTCGGCGTGGATCTTGACTCATATGGTTTGGGTTCATGTATCAGAGGCCTTGAGTCGCAACACTTTGGCGGACCACGTTTTCCTCATCGTGCTACTCACGCTCAGTGAGCTAGTGTTGATTTGCATATACCTGCTTTTATTTCTTTAAGACGGATGACCTAGTACTGGATTCCCAAGAGGATTCTATCTAACCCCAGTACTGAGCCATCCACCTACTATTTGTCTCATATGTAGATGGTAGGTAGAGGCCTGGAGAACAAGTGGCTCATCGACTCTGGTTGTTTGCGCCATATGACTGGAGATGCATCATGATTCTCTAGTCTCACCCCGATGAAGCGACACGAGTACATCACATTCAGGGATGATAGAAAAGGAAGAGTGAAGGCCAAATGTATGGTAAGAGTGAGTGAGAGTTTCACTCTCAAGGATGTGGCTTTGGTGGAGCATCTGAGATACAATTTGCTTTCTGTATCTCAGTTGTTGGATGAGGACTTGGAAGTGCACTTCAAGCGTGATGCTTCCCAAGTTCTTGATTCCTCGGACGCTTTGATTTATTGGATTTATAGAGTAGGGAGAGTATTTGGACCTTATTTTTCTGAGTCTTTTGGGTCCTCTCGATGTGTGATTGCTCAACCCTCGTCTAAGCTTTGAATGTGGCATAGGAGGCTAGGGCACATAAGTTTTGATTTGCTCTCTCATTTGAGTGCCCTAGACTTGATATGAGGATTGCCTAAGCTCAAGTTTGAGAAGAGTCTTGTTTGTACTCCTTGTCGACATGGTAAGATGGTTACCGCTTCTCACCCACCAGTTAATCTGGTAATGATTGGATGACTGGGATAACTTATACATATGGACATTGTTGGTCTTTCTAAAGTTCGTTCGACGGGTGGGAAGTGGTATATACGTATTATTGTTGATGAATACTCTTGTTACTCTTGGGTGTTCTTTCTTGTGAGCAAGGATGAAGTGTTCTCACACTTTCAGAGCTTGCCTTTCAGATTGTTCAAGGAACTCCCTAGTGCATTGAAAGGAATTTGCAGTGATAATGGCATCGAGTTCAAGAACTATCTCTTTGATACTTTATGTCTTGAACATAGCATTGAGCATCATTTTTTTGCCCTACGTGTTGCTCAGCAGAATGACATGGTTGAAAGGAAGAATAGAACTTTGGTGGAGATGGCTAGGGATGCTCGATGAGCATAGGACTTCTAGAAAGTTTTGGGCAGAGGCTATTAGCACATCTTGCTATCTCCAATCGGATTTTCTTGCGCTCAATCTTGAATGTGACTTATTATGAGTTGCGCTTTGGGAGGAAGCCGAAGATTTTTCACTTGAGAATTTTTGGGAGTTGTTGCTTCATCCTTAAATATGACAATCTTGACAAGTTTGAGCCATGTTCTTTCGATGGAATCTTCTTGGGTTATTCACTTCATGGTCATTCTTACATGGTTTATAATCTTGATACTAACACCATCATAGAATCCTGTGATGTGATCTTTGATGAATCAATCCCTTGTACTAGTCCTGTTTTTGAGTGTGTAGATGAACAAAAGATGAGCGAAAGTATCTTTGTAGATGTAGACCTTCTAGCTCTCAGTGATGACGAGAATGATCCACTACTTCCTATCACACATGCACCCGAGTTGGCTCCTGCTTTTTCTACACCAGCAGAAGGTCATGCAACCTCTACCTCTACTTCAGCTGCTTTTGAGCCTACACCTGTAGCAGTTGAGGGGGAGATCGTCTCATAGTGTGAGGCACCACAACATATTAAGTGGAAATTGGCGACCTTGGTGAGAGTGTAACGAGATCCAAATCTGCTCAACACACTCATTTCATTGATTATGCATTTTTGCATCTTTTGAGCCTCGTGATGTTGGACACGCACTATCTAATTCAAATTGTGTCAATGCCATGCATGAGGAGTTAGAAAATTTTGAGAGAAATAAAGTTTGGGTCCTTGTAGAGCCACCCTCAAATGTTCACACTATAGGCACCAAATGGGTTTTAAAAAACAAGCATGGGGATGATGGGTCTATAGTTAGAAACAAGGCTAGATTTATGGATCAGGCTTCCACTCAAATAGAGGGGATAGACTTTAGAGGGACCTTTGCACTGGTAGCTAGACTAGAAGCTATTAGGATTCTCCTTGTATTTGCGGCATCCCAAGGATTCAAGTTGTATCAAATGGATGTCAAGAGTGTTTTCCTAAATTATTTTATAAAAGAAGAGATCTATGTCAAGCAACCCCTAGATTTCAAGCACCCTGAATACCCACATAGAGTATACAAGCTTCATAAGTCTTTGTATGGGCTTAAGCAAGCACCTAGGGCTTGGTATGATAGGCTTAAGTTCTTTTTGCTAGAGCATGGGTATGTGATAGGGTCGGTAGATAAAACTTTGTTCACCTTTAAGCATTGCAATTATTTCCTACTTGTTCAGATAAATGTGGATGATATCATCTTTGGTGTCTCTTATTATGCTCTTGTAGCCAAGTTTGTAGAAACTATGAGCAAAGAATTTGAGATGTCGATGATGGGAGAGCTCAACTTCTTCATTGGGCTGCAGATCAAGCAATACAAGCAAGGTACATACGTCCACCACGCGAAGTACATCAAGGATTTGTTAAAAAAAGTTCAACATGAGCGATGCAAAGCCCTTGGTGACACCAATGGCTACCTCGACCGTTCTTTAGATGAGGATAGCAAGGAGGTAGACCAGTTAGAGTACAATAGCATGATTGGCTCTCTCATGTACCTGACAGTGACAAGACCCGACATTCATTTCACCGTTTTCCTTTGTGCTCTCTTCCAAGCATCACCAAGGTCATCTCAAAACTAAGCAGTGAAGCGCATATTGAGATATCTCAAACACAACATTGAGTAAGATCTTTGGTTTTCTACAACTTTTCGCTTTCCTTTTGAGTTTTTTCGATACGGATTTTGCTGGTTGTAGAATTGATAGGAAGAACGCCTCTGGTACTTGTCATTTCTTATATACCTCTCTTATTTATTGGTCTTCTTGCAAACAGTCTAGTGTTATATAGTCAACTGCTAAAAGAATATGTTGCTGCCGCTAGCTGTTGTTCTCAGATTTTGTAGATAGTTGCTACTTTGAGAGATTTTGGGCTAAACTTCAAGAGTGTACCACTTTTATGTGATAGCAGTAGTGACATAAGCTTAGCCAACAACCCAGTTCAGCACTCCAGAACCAAACACATATATATGAGATTTCACTTCTTGCGAGGCCATAATGAGAAAGGAGACATTGACTTAAGATACATAGATACCCAACACCAGCTTGTCGTTATCTTTACCAAGCCTCTACATGCAACCAGATCTACCTATTTGAGGGGAGAGCTTGGAGTGTGTCATCCCTATGATATTGTATGAGAGGAAGTTGCTATTGTACATACTCTATCTTACTTTTGTTGCATTACATTATGTAAGATAATTAGAATAGTTGAACTTTGGCTTGTATGTCTTTAGCATATTCGATCGCTATATTTGAATTTGGACTAAGTTGAGTAGTTCTTAGAAGTAAGCTTTTAATCTTAGGCCCTTCTTGATGCTTTGATATGAAATATTTCAAGCAAGCTAGCTTTCCTAAAGAAGAAATTTGGCTATTTTATGAATCATGTAGAGTATGAAATGCTACAATTCTTGATCACCATGTTCGTAATTGCTTTGGCTTAGTCAATGCTTGTGTTAAGGTTAGTTCAATGAATATCTTTCTCTAGGTTTCTTGGATCAAGACTATAAATTGGGAAACATTGCACTATGTTTTTGTCTTTATCAAATGTTTAGCTCATGATAGAACTTTAGGGGAACACATGTTCCTTGTGTCGCAAAGACACTACTTGACATGATCTTGTGAAAAACTTGATAATTTATGTAATTTGAATACTCTTGAGCAATCAAGTTTCTTATGCTCAAATGTGATCCAATATGGTTGTCTTGATGCTTCATGTGATTTACCAAAGAAGTGAACCCATGGTAGCTAAAGTCAACTTAAGGATAAAATGAATTACAAAGAAATGTGTCTAAATGTTCAACTCTATTTTAATCACTTTATCTAACTAAGTCTTGGTTTCATATGTGAGCATTTCCAAAGCATGTTGTCATGAATACTTGTATGCCTAGTTCGAGATTGAAGTTTGCTAGTTCTTAATGCTTGTATTGACTCGGATCAAGTGGATGCTTATATGGTGGTCATTTTTAACATGATTCGGCTATATGAACTTAAATACGTCAATAATTCTTTAGATTTAGCTTGTAAAGCTTCATGCTCTTATGTCACTGTATCTTTTTGAGCCTTTGTCTTATTATGAGCTCTCTATTATACTCTCCACAATCATTTGATATTTCTAGCTTTTGTAAATACTTTGTGGTATACTTGTGAAAGCTCATTAGGATTGCATGTTCATGAATTATATGATATTTTTGTCCTTGATGTTTGCGTTGCCAAAAGGAGAAAATATACACTAAGCTTTTGGGGGAGAATATATATACTAATTCACAAAGAACAATCTTGTAAAATAAAAAATGTTCATTCATCAAGGGGGAGTTCTTGCATTTTTTATTTGTCTTTGCTTCTCTTCGGACTTATGCAATATTATTATGTCAAGTGACCTTGATTTGCTCTTTCTTTAGCTTTTGGTCACTTGGATGAGCTTTTTCTTGTTGAATCTCTTCAAACCAAAATCTTTGTGTCTCGAGGGTTGTCAATGCACTTGTCAAGAGGGAGATTGAGAAACCAAATTAAAATATGTCTTGGTTTATATGTGATGAGTAATTAACAAAGTTGTTGTTTTTGGTTTGATTATTGTTGGATTGCATAAGCATGTATATGTACTACAATTGTGATCATGACTAACCAAAGATGCAAACAAAAATGGAGTTGGCATGTTTGTCCCTGAATCTAGGAATATGTCAGATGGTCCGACGCTTGGAAAATTGAACAGCCCGAAAGGTCTAGCGCTCAGATGAGTTTCACACCAGAGCATTTCAACTCAGAGGCAAAATTTGAAGTACTCGTCGGATGGTCCGATGATGGAGATATATGAACGCCGGATTAAATTTTCCAAAAAGGATGCAAAATGGTTATCGCTGGACTAATTTGTCCAGAGAGCTTGCAGACAGCTTGATTGAGGACTTGCACACGCCAAATGGTCCGACACTCAGTTGGGTGACCACCGGATCATCCGGTGTTCACGATTTTTCTGAGATATGCTTTAACTGAGGATTTTGATCATGGACTCAGTTGCATGTGATGGATGCAACTTGGTGGTCAACAGTGGGATGATCGGAGCTAAGTGGAATGCTTAGTGCAGACAATCGAGGAGGTCAAGCGGAGTCAAGGGTGATCCTAGCTGTGCACGTGGAGGTCAAGCAAAGCGTGTGAAGGTGGATGAAGACAACATATTGATAAAGTCAAGCGAAGGGGATGCCGGTGCAAGTGACAAGATAGTCCGAGGGATCAGGAGTGGGAGAGACTTGCCGGTAGTCAGGATCACAAGACAGAGTACATATGTTGATATCGGGATGCTTACTTAAGGCGTAAGCAAGTGGCAGTGAGTCATGCTTTGAGAAGCATGCAAGTCGGTTTCACGGTTTTACCTCAAAACTGTGAAGGATAGATTGTACGTGGCATCATCGTAAAGCTTGCATCAAGACGAAGCTAAGTCAGGAAGAAGCCATTGCCGTTCGATGGACGGGGCGAAAAATAGATCAAAATACCCCAGTGGTAGGTAGGAGGCCATTCGAAGGGAGGGATATTTTAGGAACAAGAAAACATAAGGGTTAAGCTATCTCCCTAGATCTATAAATGGAGGGGTATGACTGTGGGGAAGCTTTGAGCTGGTATGCTAGGGTTTTAGAGGAAAGTTGAGAGGAGAGCTTAGCTTTTGTAACGGATAAGAGTTTTTTTTTGAGAAAAATATCTTATAATCTGCTGAAAAGAAAGCTGACATTTGAAAGAAATAAAGTGTTTGTTTTCTCCAATACTTGTATTAATCTCCTTCTAATTTCTCTCTATTAACTCCCTTACTTTGTTGCGAGTTTTTTTCTTTTATTGTGTTTTTCGTTTTGATTATTGAGCTGAATTTTCCCATCTTTTTATTGATAGAGGTATAAAATTCATACAAATATATACAAGTAAATCTTAAATTCCTTTATCTCTAAATTATCAATTTAGAGAGTTTTTTCACCCGGTGACTATCGTTTTGATTCTAAGGTTTTTTCTTCAAGTTGCTATCTTCTTGTTACGATAACTCTGAAATGAGTTGTAATAGAACCTAAGGATTCATTTACATCCATAAAAGACATATTTCTCAATCACAACTTGTTTCGATTTGATTTTGCTTCCACTTGCTAAGTTGAAGTGCGTTAGGTGGAAAAAAATAAGAAAAAAACATCCATTTTGAAACAAATTAGTGATGAGACGTCTATTCACTCTCTAATTGTCATTCTTGGTTCTACAATTGCTATGATTTTTTTAAGATCTGATGCATTACTATGTTACTGATACCAAATACTCACGAGAACAATGCCCATGTGAACTGAGGCAAGAGACAATGGCTACAACTGAACTGAGCAAAATATTTCAATATTTCATTGACAGAAACTCTCATGGAAACCACAAGGATGCTACTATTATTTCAGAAACGGTGCCAAGGCCGCCTGTGGTTATTGACGAGTAACATCCAAGAAACAACACACACACCACATACCTCTCGGCTAAACCAAACTAGCAGCACCCAAAATCAATTTGACCCTGAAGACCTCTCTTTTTTTCATCTCTGAATCAGGAAAACGAACCCACAAAAAACAGAACTTGGAATGCTCCCTTCTTTCAAGTTTCAGATGAGAAGTGACCAGATCATTTGTTCGAGGGCTCTCCTTCAATGGCCAACGGGACGGTGCTGGCCATCTTGCGGTATTTGAGAGCGTACAGCATCTCCAGGTAGCGCCGGGTCTCGCGCCTCTCGAGGTTGGAGACATACTTCCAGAACCCGTACACACCGGTGAGCGTCATCAGCCTCTCGGAGTAAAGCTGCCAGGTGTATCTGAATCAATACAGGTACAAGAACAATGTTAGCACAGCAGAAGCCTTGAAAAACATATACAACTTCAGTATATATGCAGCTTACTTCTCCTCGATACGCTGGAGTCCGCCCTGGGAGATCTTGGTCCAGTGGCTGGAGTCTTCCTTGCACTTCTCGAAGAAATCCACAAGCAGAGCGGAGGCCTTGTCACCTTGGTAAGGATCAATGTGGTAGCCAGAAACGCCGTGCACGATGATCTCAGCTGGACCACCATAGGCAGTTGCGAATGTTGGCAGACCGCAGGTCATGGCTTCAACCACAGTAAGGCCGAAAGCCTCGTAGAAAGCAGGCTGCTCAAAAGAGGCATGTGAGAACAGATCAACTTACAACTTAACTACGATATTTCTCCACCATGACAACGCAGTTTAGTTACCTGCACAAAAGCACCCTGGGTGTCGCAAATGTAGCGGTAGAGCTCTCCATTGCGGACACGGTTCATCTGAGCAGAGATCCAGCGGATGTGCCCATTCAGGTTGTACTGCTCAATATGGTCAAACATTTTCTTGAACTCAGCCTGCTCCTCCTTGTCCTTCGAAGGGTTGCCATGGTCACCACAGACAACCACAAGGTTAACCAACTCCTGCAGGCGTTTGTTCCGGCCATACAGCTCAACCAGACCAGTCAAGTTCTTGACACGGTCAAGACGAGCCATAGAGAAGATAATTGGCTTGTTCCTGTCGTTTAGCACAAACCTGCAGAGAAGCACTATAATAAGATAACCAGCAACAATGTGTCACAGACAATGCATCGTAAGCTAGGTATGAGCCAATTCTTACTTGTGCTCATTGTTCTCGGTATTGCTGTAGAGGAGCTCTTCAATCTCCGGGTGAAGGGAGGTCAGCCTCTTGTGTGACTCAGTGTAAGGGAAGTAGATGGACATGTCTGCACCAGGCGAGACAATGTTGAACTTAGGGTCGAAGACATCGATACCATGGACGACACGGTACAGACCAGGCATTGTGAATGCCATGTGCGACTCATACTGGCCAACAGTGTCCTTGCTGAAAAACCAGAAAATGTCATTAGATCATGGATATATAACTGCATGACCACAACTGGTGAATTTTATCAGCGAAGTTTGCTAGTAAATATAAATTACTTACTTTCCAGCAATCTCTTGGAAGGTACTGGTGATGATGAAGTCAGCATGGTTCATAGCAATCAAGTCAGTGGTGAACTGGCACGAAAAGTGGTAGTGATCCTCAAACTTCTTCCAGTAGAGGTCGGAGTTGGGGTACTTGGTCTTCTCAAGCGCATGGGCAATGGTACACTGCATATCCAGTAATAGGGCCAGAACATGAGCAATGAGCAGGAGTGGTAAAACGCTTTCAAATCAGAGTAGCTAGAGTTCATACATGAGTAACGCCCATCTTGTGTGCAAGCAAGCATGCAACAAGGTTTCCATCACTGTAGTTTCCAATGATCAGGTCGGGGTTGGCCTGAAGCTCTCCAGCAATCTCGTGTGCCACATCCTGGCAGCAATTAAAAAAGGGTCAGCAAGATGTTCATCTTTAACAAAAAAATTAAATAGGGAGTAACATTTGGTATCTACATCGGTGAAAGTCTCCAGGTATGGCCAGACTTCAAAACGTGAGATCCACTTGCGAACAATTCCATTTTCAGTTCTGAATGGCACACGAAGGATTTGGCAGTGCTCAGTGCCAAGGACCTTCTCAAGACGCTGACCACAAGTGGTGCCAGTTGCATCAGGGAGCAACCTGGTGACCTGTGCAAAACCAAAAAAATCCTCACTATTGCATCATTTTAGCTAAAAAGTTTTTTGCTTAGCATATCAGATATGACACTTACAATAAGGATCTTTGGTGTGATATCAAGACCACACTGCTTGATCCTCAGCAGCATTTCATTCTCCATAGCACGGACTTGATCCAAAATGTAGACAACCTGTAGGTAATCATAAACAAAGATTGATAACAAGAAGTTTAGTGGCCTAAGTGTGTATCATTGTCAAAACTGACTAAGGATTTTACCTGGCCTCCAGTGTCAGGGTAACCCAAGACATTAGCTTGGGCGAAGTAACCATGGGGGGAGAGGATGACAACATTGAACACCATGGGGATTGTTCCAAGGAACTTCTCCAGGGTGGACGGATCTGGGGCCTCAAGAAGGTCCAAGAGGAGGTGAATAGTCTCATGCGCACGCTTAGCACAATCACCCCAACCCTTTTCCAGACCAAGTTCCTGGAACCTGTTTTTTCCAATCAGATGAAGTTTGTTAAGTAACAAGAATACTACATAACTTCAAAGGGTTAATGTGAAAATGAGTGTAAGATACAATCAGTACCTGTGGTGGAAGTCTGAGTACGGGGTATCTGCTGGAAGGCTAGACAGATGCTCCTCAGCCTTCCTCAGAGCACCTTGGAGAGCACTTAGACTGCGGATTCTGTCGTTCAGCATCATTGTCTGCAGAAACATAGAAGTTCACAATTCCAGCCCATGAAAAACCAATTCACTCCACGTTGACATGCTAATACCAGAGCTGGGGGGGGGGGGGGGGGTAGTTCATATGAAGAAAAAGTTTGCAGGAATTTCTTTGGTTGCTATTATCTGACAGATCAGCATTTAGGGGAAGACATACCAACTGAGCTATATTAGGATCAATAGGCAAGAAGCTAACATATCACAGGTTGATGGTCCAAAGTTTTATTTTACTAATAAATTTTGATGACATTCTATTTGACTAAAAATATATGCTGTAACATTAGACTATGGAAACAAATGAAAGATTGGCTCACCATCCCCTTGTAGTTGTGCGCGCGAAGGAAGTTGAGCAAAGGGTACATGCTCTCCTTGTCATGGAAGAGCTTAGATGACAGGTGCCTGTTGAGGAACTGCACACCATTTCCAATGGACTTCGACAGAGAAGGACGAGGGAAGGACGCATTGAATGGCTCAAAGTCCAGCTCAAGCACAAAGTTGTTGTTGTTTCTGAAATATATACATCAGAAGAACTACACAGCTATCATATATGAAGAAAAAAAATTATGTTTAGCATGATCAATTAATATCTGAAATTCCCAATTCTCAAGTGCAAATCATACCCTTCTTCCACAAGCTGTTCCTTGAACTGCAGGTACTCAGGGACCCTCAACTCCTCAACAGCAAGCTCACTCACATTAACCCTCACATATTCCCAGACACCAGGCCTAGGGCGGATGGCAAGGGCAACCCATGGGGGGATAACGATCGCCTCCTGTATGATAAAACATTGGTTACAGTTAGGACAAGAGCGGAGGAAAAAAAGGATCAAATGTGATCCAATGATATCTGAATCTGATGCTAACCTGTGCCGCCCTCAGCACATCCTCAAAGGCACCATCCTTCAGCTTCTCACGCTCAGCCTCAGGGATTGCACTGTTGTACTCAGCAATGATCTGGTGAGGCTGCAGCATTCCCTTTCCAAGGTTCTTCAGCCTGCACAAAACATAACCAGATAAGATTAGATCATGCCAGATCTGTCAACATATATCATTCCAAGAAATAGTTTAGCATATGATCAAAATTCAGAAGCAACTGGTTAGTCTAGGAACATATGTAATATAGCATAGAGGTGCAACAGAAAATTGAAAGACTTATTTCACTCCTGTAACCAAACTTCACGAAATACCTTCATACCTTTACATCAAACTAGTCATGTGACTTTGCATTTATGCTGAATAGATAATGTCGGATCTAGGCATATAAACTGATTAGCAATATCATATTCTGGACTTTAGTACCAAGCACTTGGATAAGGACAGGTTTCAATCATTCTATTTAGCAACATCATATTGAATATAAAAATTAAAAATACACATGCGGCAAGATCTGATAGCAGTTCACAGGCACGTCAGGCAGTACTAGAAAACATGGTATATCATCATTCATTAGAATTACAAAATCTTGGATGAATTTACATATTCATCTTAATCAAGAACATCAGTGCTACAATATTGGTTAGGAATGAACGCATGCAGTTCAGCATACGTGGAACATCAGGCTAGATCTAACAATTTTGTATGACAAACTCTGTAAAAAGCACATATAGACAATCATCACTCAGGGATCTGCAGGCCTGTGTACAGCATCACCTTAACAAAACAATACTAATAACAAAAATACGCAGACTTCTTTTTTTTTGCAAGACTGCACAGAGTAAGTTGCAGAGTAGGATATAATCAGTGCGAACCTGGTGAAGACGGCGACGAGCTCATTGGGGTGAGCAGAGAGGGAATCACCGATGCGCTCCCTGACGCTGTGGAGGCGGCTCAGGACTCGGTCGCCGGCAGCTTCCCCCATTGCTGAACTCTTCTTGGTTCCTCAAGCCTGCATGTACAACAGCAAACTGAAGCTGAAGTCTACAAAAGAAAAACATTCAGTTCCATTGATTCAGTGACATATAGACTGCAAAAGTCATCCTAAAACCCCAACAAGTCATAAGCCCAACAGCCAACAACCAATCGACACACCTTTGACTCTTGGAAAGAAAAACGCAAGAAAACAGAACCAGCTACAGCCGAAACATTTGACAAACATGTGCAAGAACAGAAAATCAATTAAAATCCTGGGGAAAAAAAGAAATAATCAGTTCTACCAACTATAGAAACCAGAGCATACCAAAGAATCGATGGAGAAGGAAAGCTTGAGAAAGCCAAGGAATGGTGAAGGGTTCAAGGGCCTATTTATGCAGATCTCACGAAAAGAACCAACAAAAACAGTTCGATGGAATCCAAGGAGAAAAAGCTTGGCGCTTTGGCACCAATGGCTTCCAGCTCAAAGCGCCGTAGAAACCAAAGCAGCCACGAAAGAGCGAGTCATCGGAGCACTCCAATTGGTTTCTAGGCTCTTCTAAGCACGAGATTAGCATGGGGTTGGGATTTCTTGCAGGCCATGAGCCCATGACAAGGGAATTAATGTTCTTCAAAAAAAATTGCGAGGTAATTAAGACTAACAGAGGTAATTAGGCGTAACAAGAGGATTAATCTAAGTTAATCGTGGCCATTAGCACAGGAACTCAGAACCGTCAGTCTGTCGGCGAGTCCCAAGATAGCAGCACATGCCGAGCTCAGGGAAACGGATAAAGCCAACAACTTATCATATGAAATAATCAGAAAAATGCTTTTAAAAATAAGGCGAAAGAGAAACAGCATGGAACACTCCTGGATCTAACATTCTAGCAGCTTCGGTCTGGAAAAAAATGAAACCTTAAACCCAGAGCATGAGGTTTGCTAAACCCCAGATCCGGAAGCAACACCATCTTTCCTGCGCGGACAAGCAGGGTCCTCCACTGGATCTCGTCAAGTGGGCATTGCCCCAGGTCGTTAAACCCAAATACCATCAAAAATTCATTTTTTTTTCTAACGGTGCAAGCAATTGCATGCAGGGGCAGCACCTCCCCTAAAACTCACAGCAGGTTCAGAGGACCCGAAAAATTTATGGCATGACCTCCCCTGGATCACTCAGGGGTCAAAGAAACTGAGCGGACTGCAGTTTCCTACTTGCTATACCGGCATCATCGTCACCATTCAGACAGGAGCATTACACCACCGACACTCCGGCAGCAGTTCGCCGGAACAGAGCATCGTTCAAGCACACGCACACACACCGAGAGGAAGAACTGAGAACTCTATTGCAGGAGGACGATTTCTTTACCTCCCTCCGAGAGGAGAAGGAACTGCGCCTCCCAAAGAAGAGACCCAAGAAACGCAACGCACTAAACGCAAATCAAAATGAACGGGGTAAACGGAGGTGGAATGGATTGGTGAGTGGAGAGGCAGCCCCGGGCCCCTATTTATACACGGATTGCAAAGGAGGAGGACGATGCGGGGTGGGCCTCTGCTGCCACCATGTCCGTCCCATGCTCGTATTAAAATGGTAGGTAAGAGAGAGGAAATACTTGTAATTTTTGGTCCTGCATTGGTTTGCTCTATTCTGCTCTCATGTTAAAATGGTAGGTGGAAGGAGAATGGAAATACTAGTAATAGTTGGTCGTGCATTTGGTTTGCTCTATTCTGCTGCCGGTTATGGATTGATTTCTTTTACATGTACGAGTATGATGGGATACAATTAGGTGATGTGATGCCTTGTAGAAGAGTACGGCTGTATTAGGGGTTTTTGGTACAGTACCGGGATCTTGGGAAAAGGCAGGGGCTTGTATGCTTCCTGCACTGATTTGGATGCTGCAGGGAATTTTTTTAAGAAGGTCCTTTTTAGGGTTTCTTTTAGTATTTGAAGATATGTATCTAAAGCAAGGAATGTTTTAAAATATGAAAATCAGTTCCAAATAACAGAAGATTGTGGTGGTTAAAATTTAAATTTTCATGGCAAATTCTTAGAACATCGATGAAGTACAATCGGTTGATATATAAATTTAGCCTCCGTTGTTTTAGTTGATATCAACTTTTGTAATTAGCATATCAAAATCTGAGCTACTATCCATTTGGACTATTTTGTTATCGCAAGTGCTTTCTAACGAAGTTGACGTACGTGATATATATATCTCAAATACTAATAAAGTTATAAAAGTACAATACGAGTACGACTTGAGCTCTTGTTTTTGCTACAAAATACTAGCATACTTTTATTATGGGTATAATCGTGGGACTAAGCTCTAACGCAATGGCTAAAATTTGCAACATTTTTTAACTCCTATATTAATACTCTGCCAAATTTAAGCGTTGTAAAACTGCTTCATATATGGCAAACAGAGGGAGGGGGCACATGATCTCATAAACCACGAAACGCATACCCTCATGGTTTCTGACGCTGACCATTTTACTATCTGCACTCCAAATTCTCACACCAGAAGTCATCTTAGCGGCAGCCTTTACATACTCGAAGGGACACGGCTCCTGACAAAATGACGGCAGACGGAACGCGCGTCGCCACCGCATTTCTCCCGCATTATTTACTTGCCTTCGTATGATGAGATATAATTGGGAGGTGACCGTGAGGTGGTTCATCGGATCCGGGTTTTGCTTGGGTTGGAATCAAAGGTGAGGCCACCAACTTTTGCAGTTGGATCTACTCCGGATCCAACCCGGATTGTTTACTTGGTTTTACAGGAGATTTTTTCCCATTAGTCGGTACAAAAAATCGGTTTTCAATTTTTTACATTTTACCCTCTCAATCTTTGAGATGGTATCAATCTCAAATTGTGAACATTAGAGGCAACGGCACTAGGGTATCCCAACATTGGTATGTTGGAATCTTATGGTGTAGAAGGGGGAGAAGGTGGAAAAAATGAAGTATTAGTAATTGAAAAATACTAATTTATAGCATGTGTCCCGACGCACACCAGGCCTACCAATGGTCCTGTGCCTCTCCTCATCCCCCGTTATGCACAGACGACCAAGACGATGCAACCATCAGCGAACTCGTAGTATGGCTCAAGCTCGATGGCATCCACTTTAATGAGACTAACAAGGAATTATGTTTTGACATAAATCCTGTAATATTATTTTCATATGATCAATGATCAATTTGTTGATCTAATCTAGCACTGCTCTTGGCCATTTGGCCAAATAGCACTACCAAATGCTTACATAGAATTTCTTTAGGAAACTACATCACTGCTAAAAATGGCACCACCTTGCTCATGCAATTATGGTGCACATCTATTCTCGATAAACCTAAAATGTAGAGACAGATCATTGTACATCATCGAAAGTTATCAAAATTCTCAATCTACCACTGAAAACCACTACTTGAATATTTCTTTTCCGCTGTATATCACTACTGTTGTAATGGAGTTGAGGATGAAAAAAAATGTTTTTCATCCCTTGTGTGCCACTAAAACTAATCTATTATGATGGTGTGGCTCACAAAGAATGAAATTTTTTATGCAGCGGCATATGAGTGATGACAACTTTTTTTTATGGTAGATCGAGGATTTTCATAACTTTTTGATGGCACATATGGAGTAATCTCTAAAATATAGTACACCTTACAAGCTTAATTACATGACCTTGGTTTATGAACCATGTACTAAAGTACGAGGCACCAAAATAATATACATCTCCCATTTCTTGGCCACTACATCTTCGAAGGGGCCATTTTTCCAATAGGAGCTTAGCTAACCCATTGGATCCTTGAACGAGATACTGTTCTCAAATTTTGAGATGTCCTGCCCCATGATTGTGACATCACTGCATACTGTTATTTATGACTAACATGGCTTTTTTTATGCATGGAAGATAACTAAAGTCTATCTTTGCAATTGTTGTAGTTGTGAAATCTTTAATTCCTGGATATAAATGTTAGATTGAGTAAAGACAAATGTTCTTGAACAAATCATTTGTTGACCTACATTTCACTGGTAGCTTGTGTCTTCATAGCATAAATTTGTTTTGGATTTTGAAATGTTTAATGATTATAAATTGATTGTGTTTAATTATAATAATTTGCAGATGGACCAGTCATGGATGTACAAGAATTGAGAGCCAGAGTTCTTTGTTGGCGTTGAGGATTTTCTGAGGGCTGCCGCAGTGCACAAGAAGCCAAAAAGGAAGCGTACTGAGCACTATATATGTTGTCCATATATCGACTGCAAGAACGAGAAGCAGTTTTCAAACATAGAGAAGATCCTTGCACACATGATTTGCAAGTGTTTCAAGGCTGGCTATACCCGTTGGACTGAGCATGGTGAATTTAAAGATGTTAGGTGTGCAGGGCAACCAACAATCAAGGAAGAGATAAGCAACGATATGACGGCTAACGAAGACTTTGATATGTTGACATTTGAAGATACTTTTGTCGAGAATGATGGAGGGAACACTTTTATTGGCAACAATGAAGACGGCTTAGAGAAAATGTTGCGCGATGGGGAAGGGGACTTCACCAGTGAAAGACAACATCAAAAGTTCCAGCGCATGGTGGATAACCCTAAAACACCAGTTTACCCGAACTGTAAAGATGAGTACAACAAGTTGCATGTGGTGCTGACACTGATGCAAATGAAGGCTAGCAATGGTTGGGCCAATAAGGGCTTCAATGAATTGTTAGAATTCTTGAGGGAATTGCTTTCAAGGGGGAATATGTTGCCCGAAAATACGTACCATGCCATGCATGTTGTTTCCCCGTTGTAATTGGAAGTAGAGAAAATACATGCATGTGAAAACGACCGCATGTTGTTTCGCGGCGAGGATGCAGACTTGGAAGCATGTTGCGTTTGCAATGCACCATGGTTCAAGTGCAACGTTGATGATATCGAGAGTGATGGCATAGGGGTGAAGAGAAAGAAGAAAAGACCCCCTGTTAAGGTGGTTTGGTATTTCCCTATAATCCTACATTTGAAGCGATTGTTTGCTAACAGAGCGAATGCCGAGTTGATGCGATGGCATGCCGAACAGTGCAATAAAGATGGAATGCTTAGACACCCTGCTGATGGCATGCCATGGAGGAGATTTGATTCAAAATACTAGGAATTCAGAGATGAAGTGAGGAATATAAGGTTCGGGTTGAGTACGGATGGGATGAATTCTTTCGGTAACACGAGAAGGACTCATAGTACTTGGCCCGTGACTCTCTGTATCTACATCCTTCCACCTTGGATGTGCATGAAGTGGAAGTACCTTATGATGCCTTTGCTAATTAGTGGGCCGAATCAACCAGGCAATGATATCGTTGTATACATCAAACCATTGGTTGAAGATCTTCTTGTATTGTGGAAAGATGGCGTAGGGTATGGGATGAGTATAGACGCGAGAATTTCACCCTACGTGCAATGCTATTCGTAATGATCTCAGATTTGCCCACTCTTGATTAGCTATCAAGGCAGACTGTAAAAGGGTACAATAGATATGTTCAGTGCTTGGAGGAAACGAGGGAGGGGGGCTGGTGGCTGACGAATAGTCAGAAAATGATCTTTATGGGTCACCTTATGTTCCTTCGTCCAGATCACCCATACTGCAAGAATAAAAGAGCTAGCTTTTGACAGGATAGTGGAGCATTGTCAAGCTCAGAAGATTTGCACTAGAGAACAGGTATTTAAGATGGTAAAGACACTTAGAGTTGTACATGGAAAGGGGCCAGGCAGTATAAAAATCCCGACTGGGCAACATGCTCCTATGTGGAAAAAGATATCAATATTTTGGTTGCTGCCTTATTGGAAGTGTCTTATGGTCCAACACACAATCGACGTTATGCACGTGGAGAAGAATGTGTTTGATAGCTTGATTGGTACCTTATTAGACATATTCGGGAAACAAAAGATACACTAAATGAACGGTTGGACCTGGGAGAAATGAGCCTAAGGAAGGACCTACATTACATACAATTAGACAACGGAAAAAAAAGAAACTTCCCACAGCTTGCTACACTATAGGGAAGGAAGAGAAGATCCGCCTGTGTGGTTGGTTGCGTGACGTCAAAGTTCTGATTGGTTACTCCTCCAACATTAGGAGCTTAGTAAACATGAAAGATAATAAGTTAGTTGGTAGGAAGTCTCATGATTGTTATGTGGTGCTGACGCAGATACTTCCGGTTGCAATTAGAGGTATTCTGCTGGATAAGGTTTGAGACCCAATCATAAAGTTGTATTCGTTGTTCAACGCAATTTCACAGAAGGTCATTGATCCGAACAAACTAGCAAAGCTGCAGGAAGACGTGGTCCATACTATATGTCAGTTTGAGACTATTTTTTCTTCGATATTTTTTGATATAATACCCCATCTAATTGTTCACATTGTGGGTGAGATAAAGACCCTTGGCCCCGTGTTTCTGCATCAGATGTATCATTTTGAAAGGTTCATGAGGGTTCTGAAGAAATATGTTCGTAACCGAGGTCGCCCGGAAGGTTGCATTGCCCAAGGGTGGAGTACGGAGGAGGTCATTGAGTTTTACATTGACTACATGAAATTGAACACGATTAGTATGCCTATATCTCGCTATGAGGGGAGGCTAAAGGGGAAAGGGACGACAGGTCATACTTCAATCCATATCAAAGATCGTGTTTCATGCACTCAAGCACACTTTGCAGTTATGCAATAATCACTTATAGTGAGCTCGTATGTCACATGCTACGCTCTACAAATCCAACAAAGTCAGATGATTGGATCACAAGAGAGCATAGAGATAATTTCGGTAATTGGTTATGTCAACACATGATGGGTAAGGATACCGATGATGCTCTATTGGAACTGCTGGCTAATAGCCCGTCAACTACAATTTGCACATTCCAAGCATACGAGATCAATGGCTATACATTTTATATGAGAGCACAAGACAACAAGAGCACTAATCAAAATAGCAGTGTCCGTATTGATGCCTATGACTGCACTGGCAACAGGGAAACATACTATGGATTTCTAGAGAAGATTTGAGAGCTTGAATATGGCAAGTTGATGGTCCCTCTATTTCAGTGCCAATGGGTTAGCCTCCTAGGGGGAGTTAAGATCGACAAGTACGGTATGACTACTGTGGACCTCAAACTCGTCGGATACAGAGAACAACTATTCGTGCTTGCCAAGGATGTTGCACAAGTCTTCTATGTAAAGGACCCGGGCCCAGCTATCAAGGAGGAGCGTCACGTGGTTCTTCAAGGAAAAAAAAAGATTGTTGGTGTTTAGGATGTTGTCGACGATGAAGATTGCGACAAATTCGATGACCTGCCTACTTTTGGAGAGAATGTTGAACTTCCTCTCATCGATGACACTGAGGAAGCTACCTACATACACCTCGACCATAACGAATCATTAATCATTTAGTGAAAATAACTTTCATGTATTTGTATCGATGACATATATGGTTAAGAGTAACTTTTTAGAAGTTCTAAACTGAGTGCCACACCATGCAATCGGACTTATGTGAATTGGTTAGAATTCAAATTGGATTAAAAGGAGAAAATCAAATGAAGAGCTAAAAATCACAAAGTTAACCAAGAATCCGTGGTTAATGTTAATTTTCATGTAAAGAGTATGAAAAATTAAGTTTAACATAATTGGTTTCACATGTTTTTCTTTGGATATGGATATTTCATAATTTCATTACGGAATTACCAAATTACAGACTTATTTAAATAAAGATAATTCAATGCACATTTTATGTATGCAAGTATTTTTATCATGTAGGCGACAGTAATAGAAACTCAACAAATTTGGTTTTATATTTTTCTCAACTCTAATCATTTTTCTATGTATTTTTCAAGTTTTCAGCCGAATTTGATAATAGAAGAATATTTTTAGGGAAAAAATATTTATCAGTGCCGGTTCTAAGTAGTAACCGGTACTGATACGTTTATCAGTGTCGGTTACCAACTATAACCAACACTGATACATGTATCAGTGTCGGTTAGTAACCAGAACCGGCACTGATACTTCTGTACATATATAAACCAATACCCACTCTCCTCGTTCGCTCCATTCACCATTTCAGCCTGCTCCTCCTCCCCCTGACGCTCCTCATCCCCGACAACCATATCCTCCTCGTCCGCTGCCTCCTCGACCGCCACCTCCTCCCAGGCCGCGCCTCCTCCTCCCTGACCGCCACCTCCTCCCGACGCCTCCTCCTAGATCACGCCGCCTCCTCCCGGTTTGTCGCCTCCTCAACCGCTGCCTCCTCGACCGCCGCCTCCTCCCACCGCCTCCTTCTCGACCGCCACCTCCTCACCGACCGCCGCCTCCTCTACCGCCACGTGCTTGACCGCCACCTCCTCCTGACGGCCACATCCTCCCCGACCGCCGCCTCCTCCCGACGCACCGTCGCTCCTCCTCCCGATGCACTAACTCCTCCCTGTAGCTGGCCGCTGAAGGCACTCCCTCCTCGTAGTCATCGTCGTCCCCTTCCCCCTCCGCCCCCTCTGCTGGTGTTAGACAAGCAATTTTCTCTGATTGAATGGTCTGGATATTATAAAGTCTTCAGAATTTATGGAGCAAATTGTTGTAGCAGTTCGATCACTAAGATGCTAGTTTAGGTAAATTATTCTCTGAATTTTGCAGCTGCTAGCTGGTTGGTTTGGTCTACTAGCAAAAAGCATATTTTTGAAATTTTATACAGTTTGTAACTGCTAGCCCTAATTCTTTGTTACTGTTATCTTGCCATGTAGAAATTTTGCTTTGTATTAGTTTACTACTATTCTTAGAATACTGAAACTAATTTGCTATTGCTATTAATATTTCCTTTCTAGTTAGTTCTGTATTGGTTTACTGCTATTTCTAGTACCATTGTGTTAGTTCGATATTTGTTAATTGGGGGCAACATGATACATTACATATGCGCATAACCTTACGAGAATGCTTGTTCATACAAACAAACACATGTGCTAGTGCTTACTGAAATACATACCTTCAACAAATAAGCACTTGAAGCAATCGTCTGAACCAAGCCATTATGCAAAAGCAAAAGGAACTTTATTCCGTCCACCTCGAGCCCTCCATGTTGAATTGACTCATATAATAAACTTGTATGTTGTTCCTTATTGAGTTTGTGAAAAATGCAAATCTGTATATTTTATGAGTCAATTCAATCAAAAGTTGCTTATTTGGTTTGAAAAATGCAAGTCTACGAGATCCTGCATAGGATGCTTTGAGTAATCATTCTTGCATATTCTACTGAAAATAGGATGTATCTCTAAGCACAAATTGAATGTGAACTTGAATTTTTTTTGGCTATATAGTTGTTGTTTGCTTCGCTAAATTAGTTCGGATTGTGTAATGTGAAGTCATGTACATATTATGTGTAGCAATGATTTAAATCGCCAATGTCTCTATTATGTGTAGCATTGCACATATTATGTTTTTACTTATGAGACATGATAGCATGATTGTTCAATATCTAGCATCTTTATATGTCATGAGCTATTATGACATGTCCATGAGCAAGATAATGACTTACTAACCATCTGCACGTTTTACTTGGCCTTTTTCTAATTGTGAATTGATGCATATATTATGACTATAATTTGATTACATATCTCATTAATTTTAACTCTAAATCAAGTGTTTTTTGTGTCTAAAATTTTTATGTAGGAATTGCACGTACAAAATCCAACCATTGTGCACAACCCTGTCCCATCCCCCTTCCGATACAAGACCCCTCCTCAGATCCGGCTCTAGCCTTGGTACAAGGTGAGCCTGCAAACATAGAGTTGGACTAGACGGGAGGTGGTAGCCCGAGAGCTTACCTGAACATGGATCAATTTGAGTTGGAGACAACTACTGAGGTTGCGTAGGGCAAGGCCGAAGATGATGCTTTAGAGAGTCATATTGATCCTGATGCTGATGCTCCGAAAGGTGACGAGATGATAGGAGAAGAAAGGAGTGGATGAGGTCCTAGCAGGATGCCCGAGGGACATTTCATCATCACGGAGGTCAATTCAGTCGGGGAGCCCACGAGACCTGAAGTTGTTCTGGGGCTGTTCAAAACAGCAATCGAGTGTCTAGTGAGGGACTATGTTGCAATCACATATAAAAGTTGGAGAGGCAAACGATATGACATGTGGGTGGTTCCCGATAATATCAAGGATCTTATGTGGGGCAAGTTGGTGGCAAAGTTTGAATACCTTGAAGGATGCAACATGGCCAAAATGAAGTGTCGTGCCCTATCAACAATGGCCATCGCGTTCAATAATTTCAAGGGTAAGCTGTGGAGAAATTATTACTTGGTGGGTTGGACACCAAAATAGGATGATTATCCGACGGTGGAACCATTTTGGAACGATTTCATAGAGTACACGCGGTCAGAGGAAGCACAACGACTAAGTGAGGTAAACAAAGCCAACTCCCACAAGAACGTGTACCCCCCAGAACTGGCTCGCGTGGGTACGTGAGGAAATACAACGAGTGGGAAGAAATAGAAGAACTAGTAACCCGCAGTGGTGCCACACCTCAGATGATCGACTGGATTGAACGAGCGAAGCACTATCTATACGCGAGAGGGGTGACTTTGTCGGCAGATGGTAGCCTAATCTGCAAAGCGATAGAGAACATAAAGTGACATAAAGAATTGCAGATACCCACACCCAATCTTCCCAAGGTTCTTTAGGCCAGAAAGGGAGAAAGACCAGCTAACCTTGGCACTAGGAACCAAGGAGCACCCAGGTCACACCAGTGGCAAGGGTGTAGTGCCTTGAAAAGAGGGATTCCCAGGAGTCACCGAAAGTTACAGGAGTCGGAAGAGAAGGAGAGAAGAACTGGAAGAGCTATTGGTTTTAGTATGACAAGAACTTGTACAAGAGCGTCATATAACAGACGCAAAAATCAAAGAAGCACTTCAGCAAGGAAACATGCAGCAACAAGGCGAAGAAAATGTTGTGAGCCCTGGTGGTTGTCAGAGCAGCTGCACGTCCGCGGGGTTTGCAGAAGAAGAATCAGCCCGTTATCCCGTTGATGACATCATAGAAAGCAAAGTGTGCAAGCTTGTCGTGCCCACTTTGAACATTACCACCATAGTGGCTATGGAGCAGGTTGACCAATGCGTGAAAGGAGCTCTCTTCAATGATCTTTCGATACCGTGGGGATACGCCAAGGTTCACGTGGACTCCATGAGAAGGCCGTACCGTAAGATTCACATGGATTACCCCGGAGAGATGGGTTCTAAGAGGCTCGGATCAAACATAGGTGGCTTCGTTCTGTGGCCCAATCACTACATAGTGTTTGAAGATGAGACAAACGAGTCACCTAATGCGGAGTCGAACCCACCACACAGAATTTCTCCGACTCCTCTACGGTCGCTGCCACTGCCACTGCCACCATCACAAAGAAGAGAGCTAACTCCTCTATGGCCCCCGCCACTACCACCATCACCCAGAAGAGAGCCAACTCCTCCCTTACGTAAGTCGCCACCAAGGGAGCCAACTCCTCCACCTCAGAAGTCAGCACTAGTGCCACCAAGAGAGCCAACTCATCCACCACCGAAGTTAGCACCACCACCACCAAGAGAGGCAACTCCTCCTCCTCCGAAGTTGACAACAATTGCACAGTCTAAGAATTTGAGTTCATCTCAGAAGTCGGCTTCATCTCAGAAGCAAAGGGCACCTAAGAAGGTGGCAACACCTGAGAAGTTGCCTTATGAACGAACACCAGAGGAAACCAGCGCGATAGTGGACGCTAGTGTCAAGAAATTCTTTCAGAAGCTAGAGCCTGAAAAGAACATACCAATTCGTGAAGAAACACGAAAGTTTTTCTTGAAGATGGCCAAACCTATTGAGTGTAAGAGTAAATCAGACTACGTGCACATCAAAAGCAAGAAATACTCGAAGGAATCTTTTATCGAACAGATACGACAAGAACAAAATTTAGAAAGATTTCTTGAAGATGCTAAAATGATAAAAGTGCAATTTCTAGATGAGTCCCTAACACCAAAATCAGTCAAGAGATGGCAATTTAAGTTGGGTGAACTCTTGGTCGCCAAACGTGTATGACAAACTGACATATCAACTTCTGAAATTCTGTGGGTGGTACATGAAGGAGTCGCGGGATGGTAGAGAAATATTCGAGGCCAGATACAAGGATCGAGATTTCCTCCACGTATTTGAGGAAATGTATCGATTTGTATCAGCAAGATGCCATCAATGTGTCTATCTTGAGCTGTTGGACTCTGTAAGTATCGTATACGTATTCATAGTATACATTTATGTACCATTGGATTGAATATCTTAACTTATTCCTTATGTAGAATGGAGGTACAAAGATGCAGGACATATGGCATCTACCATGTGGGATTCATCAACCCATATCATGTAAACCAGACAATGATGCAATCTGATCCAAAAGGAACCAAGGACTATGCATTGAAGTGTATTTTGAAGCTACAATTGAAGAAATACATACTTTTACCCTACCACTTTGGGTATGTGTTTCACTTCATGAATGTTCTATTCTTTTTGAGCAATACATAGTTAGAAATTAGGACCAACTAACCTATGGTGACCTACGTGCAGTTATCACTAGATCCTTCTTACCATCCAGCCAGACATTAGCAAAATCGTTATCTTCGACTCACAAAATAATCCAAAAGAAACCTACCAACCCGTCATTGACTTGCTACAAAGGTAAAAAATGACCATTTTGTTATTGCTCTTGTAATATTTGATTTGATTGAATCTAAGTCTACTTACGGTAATAATCACACAAATGCAAAGTTTACCTATGATATATCAAGAAGAGTGTTAGACACTAGTCATTCGTGAAAGAATGGGTTATCTGACATGACTTTCCATGTAGGAAGCAGGGCTTGGGTAATAATTTATGTGGTTTTTATGTAATAGAATTCATGCACGGATTCAATGGAGACGCGTCATACTAGGTGGTCGATACTGAGGAATGTGACATACATCTTAATGACTAATTTTTAGATCCAACACATGTTCACAAGGATTGATTTCTTCAATTCTTGAAATTGCATCTCCTCGTGGTGTCCAGAGATCGGCTCATGACTATTGAAATCAACGCACTTCAAGAACAACTTATTGGATTCATCAATGACCAAGTCCTCAGTCCAACCGGCAAGTTCCATGAATTTGTCTCCTCTCTCTCATTACCTTCATCCAACAAGAAAAAGCAGAGTTTATAACCTTCGATTAGCAAGAAACCTTAAACTCTTTTTCATTTTTGTAATGAAACCTCACATGTCTGTGGTGTATATATACTGTGACGGGACCTATTTTAGAAATAAAATTTATATGTGCTTGTGTATATATGCTGTGATAAAACTTGACGTCTCGTAAATTAACTTTATATGTGCGTGTCTATAAATATATTGTATACTATTGCTTGCAATGACCAAAATTTAAAAATGCCATGATATTGGCGGCAACCGCCACATCTTGAAAAGGGCGGGAAATACCTATCGGTACCGATTGGTAAAAAACAAACTGGCACTGATAGTACACATATCAGTGCCGGTTCGATCCACAAACTGGCACTAATAATGATTTTAAGTGCCAATTTCATACCCGGCACTGATAGTCACTGATAGTCTAGACTATCAGTGTCGGTTCAAAACCCGCCACCGATGACGATTTTGAACCGACACTGATGATGGTATCTGCAATAGTGGACCCGTCACTAATGACTTTTTTCACGTAGTGTGCCTTCTCCGTCTCCTCATCTCCTCTCTCCATGTCTCCACTATGTGAATGTTGTGTGAAGATGGTTGTGGTAATAGATAGATCTAAAGGAAAAGCAAAAGGCGTAGTCGCTTCAAAGCTATGTTTGAGTGTTACAGATTGTGCTTTTTCCATTCGTTTAGACTTACTATTGTCACTCTCTCAGAAAGTAAATTCACTCGACTAGTATGCAAGATGTATAACGGATGGTGCAGAGCTGTTGCATTAGGAGCTCTTTGACGTGGAACGTTTGAAGAGCTCTTGGTACAATAGCTTCGCAACATATGTTTCTATTTTTATATTTAGGTATAAAATACTCTATCACGAATGTTTTAGCATGAGGTTTCTGTCTTAGGTTTGACATCAAGCTTAAGAGATATCCTCCATGCTGAAGAGTATTTTCACGATATAATAGGGTTACCACTACCGATTCAAGGTTTAAACCGGCAGTGATACTTACTATCACTACCGGTTCATAAGTCGGCTTAAGAGATGTCAATTTTGAACCGACAGTGATGATATTTTTTGTAGTAGTGCAAGGTGCTCCCGGTGAGAATTACATCCTTGTTGGAGGAGCGATTAAAAGCTTGAACCCACCTCAATGTGGATTAGTGGAGACCGGCAAGTCTTCGATACCACAGTAAAAAAAATTTGGTATCTTCGTTGTGGTTTGCTTACTTGAGCTTATTTATCTTGTGCAATTTACATTCGTAGAATTATATTACTTGCTTGTCACCCTAGGATTGTAAACATTGGATATAGACATAGGGTGTTGGTGCACTTGTTTGAGACATAAAATTTTGGGGGTGCAATTGTTTTGTAAATGATTGTTTTTATTTTGAACCTTTATTGGTTAAGTTGATAGATAATTTTTAGAACTGACTATTCACCCCCTTCTAATTGGCTTCCTTAATCCTACACGAAGCAAGAAGGGCGATCGCCTTGGGCTCCAGTGCAACCAAAACCTGCATGAAATATGTATATATCCGTAGGCCAACGTAACTACCAACTAAGGTTAAGCCCATATGTCTAATCGACAACTCACAAAGGCTAGTCACAAGTATATTACACTAAGCCGCTAACTATCCAAGCCAACCAAGTTAGTGCAGTTAAAAAGTTATGGGTCTATTTGGTTGGTCTCATGTGCTAAGCTATGTGTATATAGTGTTATTTTGTTTGGTTAACTACGTATGCTCAATCCAGATGAGAAGAATGGTGTTTGGTTGTTCGGTATGAGTACATGTCGTATGAGATTGAAATGAAAAAAACAAGTGTTAACTTGATGTTTATCTTACATAAATACATTCTATAGTACTTAATGTATCATATTAAGCCTTAATCCACTTTGAAATATATTAATAACACTTAATACATACTAATTATATGCTAATATTATCATTAGCTGAGTTTATACCTGCATCTCGTGAGCTTGACTCTGGAGAAACAGCTAATTTCTACGTTTCCATTTAGCTAGGCTAAGAAGCTCTTTTTCATTCCGTGAGCCAGGCCCAGGAGAGCATGGAGGCAACAAATGCATAGTATGTGACTTGCTCTCTTTCCTTACTTTCAAGTGTTGAAGTCATCCCTACAATTGTCATCCCATTCAGCCGTTCCCCTCCCAAAACAATGATGCCACTTACTCTCGTGCTTCCCAAGGAGTCAAATCCAAAAACTTTGATAGAATTGGTAACACAGAAAATTCTATTATGAGAATGATTTCAAAGTTAATTGCCTTTTAGTTATGTTTGACATGGAGATTACTTCATCAAAAAATAGATTTAAAGAATTCAAAGTGTTCAAATTACACCCGAACTAGGCTCAAGGACCTAAAGTCTTTTGAATGATGTTCAAACTAGTCATCGATGAAAGTGGTCTTTGTCATGTACTTATAAATGCACTAAGCACATTCACTCTACGGTTATGTTTAGTTGAAGGCCTCCATTTTTGTTTCGCTGCATGACCGGCCCTGATACTAACGCCAGACCAGCTAAGCCGTAGAAGATCGCGGGATCTGCTGAATTAAGGACATGGAGTCACGTCCATTTGTTTTTTCCTTCTCCATTTGTTTTTCTTCCAGGCTGGATCTCTTCTGCCCTGGAATACTGCTGCCTCATGCGGTCCCAGGAATCATCGGCTAATCCGTGGTTTCGCAGAACGGCCGGATTAACAGACGGCATTTCGACTCGAACGGCGATGGATTTTACCCGCCGGTTTCCCATACCAGCACACACAGATTTGTTGGGCAATCTCTGGAACAACGGGTTTGATCAAATAAAATACGTGCTTTTCTGGATCAAATAAACCTGACACATTTGAAGTTGCTTTGTTTGTGAGTAGAATAGAAACTTGTTGTCCGGATGGAATCACATCACATGTTCTACATCATGCATTGCTCCGCCAATAATAGGATTAAATATAGTTTCTAGTGCAATAAGAAGTAATCAACGGTAGAGTTGGAGGGAAGTGTGCTTGTGTTGATTATTGAGTTTTCATGTCATTGCTTGGAAGAACATAGGAGCATCTTTTCGCTTCTTGAGAAACAAGATGTAGATGGAAAAGTTTGAGCGTGCTTGGGGTGATCATGGAAAAGTCGATCGAGGAAGGCGTGCTTGCGTAGATCGTGGAGTATTGTTCAAGTCCAGGCGTAGGATAAGGTGTGTACTGGCCTGCGAAGGAGGAGGGAATGCTCGTGCGGTTCACTGTTTCAACAGCAGTTCACCGATATGGAGTACCATGCGCGCATGAACAGATGAAAAAGTGGTTGCATGCAATTAAGATCCCCATGTGGGTTTATTGATCCAACTGGATGTTGTTGCTTAGAATTGGAGCATCCAAAGTGGCACTTTAGATCATGATCGATTGAATATCTTGCCTCCCCAATCAATTAGTATAATCAGTTTTACTAACTATATCGCAAATATCAGTACCAAACAAGTCGATCGAGTAGTACCAATTGTCAGTTGAGATAGTGGCTTATTACTCTTCCGTTCAATTCCGATATTAAATTTTGAGTAAATTTAGCGAAGCTGCAAATGTTTTGGCATAACTATCAGAATTAATTACACAATTGGATTTGCATATCACAAAACTATACATGTTTTAGTATAACATTTGTCCTCCTTTTTTTTTTCTAGCTAGTACAACATTTGAATGAACCTGCATTAATTACTTAATTCCCGTTAAATAATGTGATGGTATGTGAGTATGTGACAGTGTAATTAACATGTGGCACCCATCTACCATTGGCCAACGTATGCAGTATATATAATTCTATGGAATGTATAGTTCTTAGATAGTTTTTCAAGAAATTACTTGTAGTTATGTGAATTCAGTACAAAAGTCATCAAAGCAAATATTAGCTATTTATTTTTTGAAAAATATGTTATGATAAATTAGTCAAACTTAAACTTGAAGTATTTCTCTAGTCCAAATAATCATCACCTTATACTACTACAGAATGCCACAAAGTGATCATATATTATAGTCGGTTCCTCATGACCAGCTATATATGATTAAACAATTGCATACGGTTGTCCTAGCGAACTGTCCGTGTGAACCATATGTGATATTTGGTAACCACAGTTGGTTCCCGAAAAGAACGAATGTTTTATGTCCTGCACCTATATCACAGGTGGTTTTAACTCAGGATCATTGTGATATTCCAAATAAAGCAGACATGTCATGTATGGAAAACATCTCATAGCATATTACAGACGATTTTTGCTGCTTGAGGTGACACGGATGACTATCATCACAGATGCTTACTTGAGAACTCACCTGTGATATGCATATCACAGGTGGTAATAATCATTTGTGTTTAGAGGGTTATCACAATCAGTCTTTGGGGCGGAGACGGAGCGGAAACCATATGTGATACAACTCAAAAACCATCCGTGCTGACTGGTTATGTAGTAATGCTAGATGTAATCGAATAAACCATTTTGATTTTTTTCAATATTACTCAATATGAAAACTTCAAAAACAAATTTTGAGTGGTTCCTAGCACTACGTGAAAAAAGGCTATGGACGACGGGTGATAACTGTCATAGGTGACGGGTCTCGCATTCATCACCTCGAACGTGTTACTGATGACTAGTCATAAGTGACGGGTAAAAACCCACCACCAATAGGATCATAGATGATGATGGGTCATAACCATAACCCGTCACTAACGTTCGTCTCCCATGTACTGGGAAGAAATACTTAAGTGACGGGTAATTAGGTTACACGTCACCTATATTAAAACATAAATGGGGGATTAATAGGTTACTTGTTACTTATTTGTTATTACTTGTTACTTATTACTTAGCATAAGCGACAGGTAAAGAGGTTACCCATCACTTATATATAGATTACCCTGCATGATTATCCTATTTTTTAGCATCCTGGAGCATAGCTAGGATTTGATAGCCGTCTTCTCCCGTCAAACAACAACAATGTATCCAAATTCATATCGACAAACACATTTATATAAGAACTCATTTTATCACAAAATCGCAAAGGTTACAAGTTCCAATTAATTCATCACAGAATTGAAAGGTTACAAAGTTCTAATCAATTCATATTACATAAAACCTCACAACCTAAGATTTATATAGTGCAACTTGTTGTATAGGTTGATGACTTCAAACATCATGAACTCGACGATCCATTGTTATATCTCCAGAAGTGCAGTCGTCCAAAAAACAAGATAAAAAATCCTACATAATTTGATATGTAACCAATGTCATGTTGTGATGAAAATAAACTATTTACTGAAATTAGTTACAAATAATCTTGTATTGAACTTACATCGGGGAATTTTGTGAGGAACTATCCAAACAGTATTCCAATTAGTCATTAAGTCGATCATTTCCTTAATCACGACTCTCATGACTAACCGAAATACCATCCCGGTAATCCCGGCATGTGTTTTGTACCCAAGATCAGAACACATGCATTTCCAACGTTTAACATCACAACACAACCTAATAAAGAGCGAGTAATTAATATTAGTTTACGAGTTCTTAAGTATTTACCAAGTTATTACAATTTACAGCAAACGAAAGTTAGGAGGAGATAAAAATCGACTCAACTCCTAACCAACAAAGGAAACTACGCAGCGGATCTAAGCATTTCGTCACTCGACTTCTACCGAGGATCTAAGCATTTGCTAAGCATCATGAATGACATTTTAAGTTAGATAACACCGTATTAAACCCATGCTGCAAGGATACAGATCAACAATTATTCAAGATAGGAGAATTAGTGCATCAACATAAGTTCTACCCATTATAAACCCGACATCGACTCGAACTCATGCATAACATACATAAAGAGTAATTTATCACATATGACGCATATGATACAAATTAATTGGAGAAGTATGCTTAGATGCTTTCCTTGCTACTCAGGTGACCACTTAATTCTACCCGCGTAACACTCGTAGAAATCGGGGAGATTGGCATCGTCTTCAACTGCGCCCGCGTCATGCGCCATTCTTCGCTCACTAAAGAAGAATGCATGCAATGATGAGCATGAATGAAGTGCAACAATGTATTCTACGATATGCATAACAACATGCTAAAAGTGTAAGACATTCAAAGAAATAACAAACTTTACGATCTAACAACATCAGAAAAGTACAAGAGGCTGGAGACTCCGGGCAATTCTTCGGACTCTCTAGGTTGCGAGGTCTTCGAATAATTGTCCGGACTCTCTGAATGGCAGAGTCTCCGGATAATCCTCTAGACTCTCCAGGGTTCTGAAGAGAACGTGTTGTTCTGGAGTCTCTGGACTTCTCTTCGGACCCTCTAGATTTCTACGGAGAACGCGTTTGTGCCGTTTCGTCGATCGATTCGAATTGCATGTTGAATCTATGCTACATAGACATGTATATACATTATATAAAGGGTTCTAGACTCAAATTGCACCCTAAACCCTAATGATTTCTGAGTACAAAACAAGGAGGTTTTTCCCTGGAAAGTCCGGACTGTCCAGACTTTTATTTGGAGTATCTGGATTTTTGTAGAGAGTAGCTTAGAGGGGAAAACTTGACCAATTTGATTTGCGAGCCTCATCAAACCAAAGGGAAATATGTTTAAGATAGTTTATAGAGTTTAGAATTCACTCACCAACCTAGCAACTCAATTTCTAACTCAAATCTCACCAAAACCCCTCTAATTCACTTCAAAGCTCAAGAACATGCCAACTTCACAACCTTAGCTCCAAATTTGGGATTCATCCAACCAAAACGTGTATCTATGTTATGGGATCCTAGGAGACTCACCAAAGATGCTTTGCCGAGCTTGGGGACCGTCGGGGAAAGATGGAAAAGCTCGGGAAGAGGAAGAACACCGGTGCTCCTTGTGCTTCATTAAGAACACTAAAATGAGTCAAGAACGGCTCGAATCCTTCAACAAAACGAAAATAAATTGGATGGATGAGAAGATTGTGAGCTAGGGAATGCGTGAGTATCACATGCATGCATCGATTCCTTCTCTTGAGGTGGGATTTTGGGGGAGACGGAGAGAATGCTTGAGAGAGGGAGAGGGGCTGCTGCTGCTGCCTTGGCCGGTTGGAGAGGGCAGAGCACGGGTGAGGGAGGGAGAGAGAGGGAGTGGGCTACTGCCCAAGTGGAGAGAAGGAGAGATTGGTTGACCCACTCCAGTGGGGCCTACGTGCTAGAGAAAGAAGTTCAATTTAACTGTGAATTCTATTCTTTTCACTCCTAATTTTTCTTTCTCTCATCCATTTGATTCAAAATGAAGTGCTCCAGCGTTCAAAATGAAATTACACAAAATTAAGAATAATGCTTAAGAAGAAAGATTATGCTTAATTACATGATTATGGATTTGGGACGTGACAGATTTCATATCATTTGCTCAGATCGTAAGAAGCATGTTCCACACAACATAGAATCTGCAAGCGTTGCCCGATGGTTGTTAGTGGCATTGCTAAAAAGAAAAAACTTACTGTTAGATCCAAAGGAAAAAATATCAACAGAGAGCATTTGATAATCTGTTTGGTAGCATTTATCGTGAACTCGGTCTTGTGTGTCAGTCTGCGGTTGTCTTTCACGTTGTAGTCAAGATTAATTCAAAGGTACTTGTCAAATGCCCTATATAAAGAGGGATCGATTAGAGAATATTTTGAATATTAGAAAAGTTAAATATATAAACTAAGCTAGACAGAACTTACGCATCGAGAAGTCCTTTTATAGCGTTGTAATCACGCTCTCTAGGTTTACCTTTTGATCCTGCTGGTCTTGATGAGTCGAGGTACCACACCAAGTCTCACTTGAGGCAAATGACCAGTAAGACCTAATGGCAACTGATGTTGTGGGCGCTCAACAGGTAGTCCATTTTGGAATATTATTGCATTGCCCTGGCCACATAGTCCATAGTGTAGTTGCTATGAAGTTGGATGACCGACATTGTAATGGCCTCAAAGTCAAGAAATCTGATGGCTTGCTTATTCTTCTTTGTTTCTTTGATTAAGTGTCTATAGATAAGAATATAGTTAGATTCCAGGCTTAGTTGTATTAATTAATGAATGTCCAGTTTCAAGGGGCTTACAATGTGAAGATCTGTAATAACAATACATCAATGACATCAAGGTTGAAGAGGTTATATAAGTCATTGAAACCCACAAGGAAGTAGCTGTCTTCAGTTAAAAGTGTCATCATTTTATATTATACGACTATGGATTGAGCCTTGGTTTCTCTAGAAGTTTGCATGTAGTAACTATACATGTCGACATATGCTTATCCCACCCTTGGTTAGTTCATCTACCGTCATCAAGGGATTCCCATATTGGAATTTCATGTTGGCACTAGTCCACACTATTCCAATGTCCGTAGAACTCTTCGCTGGTACAATGGCCTTCGACCTCTTCGGCAGGTGCTCTTAGAGCCCATCTACTTGACTCCCTTTTCCTTCTTCTTTGGGCTCTTTGGGGAAGACAAAATTGGAGCTGGAAGCGAGGTCGCCGGATGTAGAGGAGAATGCAGTGAAGCTGCGTTCTCTAGAAGTGAGGGGCGCGGTGGTGGTGCACTTGAGGCTCATCTAGACTGGGATGGACTGTGCACTGGAGACCATGATATTACCCCTCTTCCACTTGATCATTTGAAGAAAAGCTTCACCTAGAGTTGTGAGTTCATAATTGGGAGGCAAGGGGGGGGGGGGGGGAGCTCGAACACATGATCGGTAGCATTTCTATGTATCATGTCTACCGTAACCACAACATGGTCAACACATATTGGGACTGTATGTAAGATATAGATGTCTGGAAGCACCTGGCCCCTTGCAACCTCAATGTAATACCCGCCAGGCCTAATTACAAGGTTGTAGCGCATGAGCCCTTCTAGCAAGTCAATTGTATTCGGCTCAGTCATGGGCAGCTATTGGTTGATCATCCTCCTTGGAGGCGTAGCTACTCTTCCGTGCAGATCCAGAGCTAGCTTCCTCTAGGATGGAAATCTCTATTCCCTATGCTGCAGGCATTTGCATGATGTGAAAGAACCCTGACTAGCTTTAGCTGATTTTTCTTTTACTTTGTCTGCAATTGACTAGGTTTCATTGTTTCTAAATATGATTTTTCCGCTTTCGGATAGCTCACCCCTTGCATGCAATATGACCGCGATCGTCCTAGGAATTGCAACCAAGGATTCTCGTGGCCTTCTTTGTCTAAATTTTCATCCTTTGCCTGCCATTTCGCCCTTTTCCCCCACATACTCGATTATGCCGATCCTGTGGTTGTGCTTTTTCCTAGCCCGAAGTTGCTTCTTCTCCTCACTCTTCTTTTTAAACTACTCTGATTTCTTCATCTGCACAAAAGCACCCCAATCTTCCTCTTTCAGGTGCTTATAGCTCTCTAAGGGTGCCACCCCTTTAGCGAAGTATCGATTAACAAGCTTGCTCTTAAAGCTTTGGTGAAGTTTTGCGATCGCTTTCATTGCTGCATTGACTGTGGCGATTGTTTGACACTCACTCATGCTTTCAGGGTACTCCAGATACTCCTTGATGATATTATCGAACAAGTCCCTCTCCGCTTCGTCACTTAGGTCATCAAACTTGATCGTTATTGGCACCCTCTCCCGAGCAATGAGCCATGCGACCCTTCAGAATATATTCAAGGCCTTTTCATCTATAAGCAGCCTGTCAGCATCGATTCTCATGACGGTAACCTTGTTTGTCGGTCATTGTGTTTGTGTCCTTGACTTTTGGCTCGTGCACCACTACCAGTTGTCTAGCTTGGAGAGGGTGCTCCCTCCATCTAGAGAGAAAACAAGGGGAGTTTACATAAAAAAATATTCCACCATTCAAAAAGTATAAAATGCAATGACTCATATCAATACCTCTTTGGCGGGATCATATTCAAAGCTACTTGCCCGACGTCAGCTCTTCCACTCGTATAGAACATGGCTTCAGCTGTGATACGAACGCAAACTTTCACTGCTGTCGGAGGAGGATGATAAGTGCAGGATTGGGCTCCTGTCCACCCAAGGCAGCCTCTAGTGTGAGCATCCTCTGTGCTTGTGGTTTCTTAGGGGTGAGGGTCCTCTTTGCTCCATGATTTCTTAGAGGAAAGAAAAAGAATCAACGTTAAGAACATGGTGGATTCTAAGGATTTTCTTTTGATCAAGTGTAATATAATCGTTGTGATTAAATCTACTAGTCGAACTATCATGTAGATCAATGCATGGTACATTTATCAAAGATAGACAGTGGTATATCAAAGACAGATTTCATTACCACACTAACCTTACATTCTATATGGAATATTACTACTTTAAGAGCAGAACAACATATAATGGTTAAATATGATCTTACAAGAATGTGCCAACAGTTGAAAAGAAAGAGGTACTGAATAGCAAGTAGATGTAAAAAGAATTGCTCTTAGAAAATGAATAACAATATTTGGCCCCAGGACAATCAAGGTCTTACCCCCTATTTGTTCTATTGAGTATATCATTGACTGGACAGTTTATAAAGTTCTCAATTAGTTACTAGAACCTAGACAAGGCCCTCAAGAACAAACAATATCATGGACAATACTAATGTGCCAATTCAGAGAGCATAAACTCTAAACAGAACTATTAGTTTGCTATTGAGACAGAGATACAAAGAGAACAACGAGATTCAAAATATGTACTAACAGTTTATAAAAATGAATCTCAGCATACAAGGACAGATCAGAGAATACCATCAACTAAAATCTCCAGGGGCTACCAAATGTATCAAATAACTAGAGAGATCACAGATTTAGACTATTGTACTCACAAACATGCCCAATATTAGTGTATCAACTCATCATCGAGCAAATATGAATATGTATTGGTGCTGTCCAAAATAGAGAAAACATGATCTGGTATGAAAGTGACAACATTTCATAAGCAAAAACATCATACATCATGTTTAAAGCAGTAATTGAGCATCATGTTATAATTACAAAAAGAATTGCTCTCAGATACTTTTCAACAATTGGCCCTAGGACAACAATGGTTTTCTCCCTAACTGTTTTATGGAACACATCATCAACTGGGCATATTTCTAAGTTCTCGTCTAGTTTTAGAACCTGTACATAAATCTCTAGAATTAAATCATCATGGATAGTGCTGCATAGACATAACAGAGTACATACCTAAACCATTGTACTTAGAAAAACATGCCCAATCTCATATCCTATATTCATCATCAAGTATCACATCACATACAACCTTACTACTTAGAACAGAGGATGAGGAAAGTACTCAAGTAGTCACCCGCTAGAAAGGAACTAATGATCGAGACTAGCACGACAACCCTTCCGCTGTCTCAGAAACCCTATGCACCTCATGGGGAAGAAGGAGGCCGGGGCGGCGCATCAGGGATCAGGAGGAAACATGGCTCCACGTCGGGGAGCTCGGATCCGAGGAGGAGGAGTCTGGGTTACGCAGTTGGTGGGGAAGGAGGAGGCCAGGCGATGCGTCGGGGATGAGGAGGCTGGGGAGCCCATTGGGGATTAGGAGGAAGCACAACTGCACGTTGGGAAGCTTGGATCCGGGAAGAAGGAGACCTGCCGTGCAACTAGTGGGGAAGGAGGAGGCCAAGGCAGTGCATCGAGATGAGGAAGCTGGGCGGCACATCGGGGGGCTAGGAGGAAACACGACGGTGTGTCGGAGAGGCGCGATGGAGCAGGGCAACGGCGAACCCTAGCATGAGTGGGTGGTACGGGCGAGCGGGTTGGGACTTAGGCAAAATGACACGGAGGAGAGTGGAACTACCTATATATACATAAAAGTAATAGGTAATGAGTTAAAAGTATCACCCGTCACCTATGATAACCACCATCACTTATAATAAATCCTAGGTGGCGGATGATATTTTCAATCCATCACCTATAACTTATAAAAGGTGACGGGTGAATGGTATCACCCATCACCTTTTATTTATAATAAGTGATGGGTGAAGTGTATCACCTGTCACCTTTTACTTATGACCTGTCACCTATCACTTTGACAGAAATTTTTCAGATTCAAATTAATAAATTGCTATGTGGCATTTTACAAATTCAAATTCAAAACCATCTAACTTATTATATGTAAGCAAACACATAATATTACAAAATTGACATTAATATTACAAATTCAAATAACTTGAAACCTAAAATTCAAATTTGACATTTATATTACAAATTTGACATTAATACTATAAACTCATCATTAATATTACAAATTTAATATATATATAAATTCAAATTTGACATTAAAATTACAAATTTAACACTCAAATTCAAATTCATCATTTTCGTGCTTTCTTGACATGGATCCCTTCATTGTGGTCAGAGAGCTAGTATGAAGTTTTCTCGGTCGGCGAAAGGCGTGGCACGATTGCAGTAGCAAAAGGGGGGATTTCATCGAATTGATTGAACTCCCCCTCATCAACGACATTTGCTACTCCGATGATGCGTCTTTTCCCAGCAAGAACCACATGGTGTTTCTTATTTGCTATGTAAGTCACATAAAAGACTTGGCGAACATCTTTAGCGAGTACGAAGAGTTCATACTTGATCCGACATGTTTAAGATCAATACTAGTGAATCCACACTTGTTATTATAGAGGGCCTTTGCCCCATGTACCCAACGACACCAAAACAGGGCTACCTTGAATCCCAAGTATTTCAACTCACATATCTTCTCTATTTGACTGTAGTATATACCCCTCTACATGTCATTGTCATAAGTATCTATATAGATGCCACTGTTCTGGTATATGCTCTTCTGATCTTGGTCAACCATGTAAAATGTGTATTCATTTATATGGTACCCTTGATATGTCGTAACCCTGCATGATGCATTCTTCGGAAAATGCTCAATTCCTTACGTATGACTTGAGAACGCCCATATATCTCTCATATGAAAACATGTGATGCAGGAACATGGGGCCAAAGTAGTGTATCTCCTTTACAAGATGAGCAGTGAGATATACGATGATATAAAAAAAAGGATGGTGGAAAATACACCTCAAGAATACATAAAGTCTCAAAGTGTCTTTTTTCTAGCTCCTCTAGCAAGTCTGGATCGAGCACCTTTTGTTCAATTGCATTGAATAAAAAGCATAGGCTTATGATAGCCTCACAAACCTTAATTGGGATGATGTTTCTAATAGCTACCGCAAGTAGTGATATCATCATCACATGGCAATCATGGGACTTCATCATAGCAAAATTCAGTTTCAGCTCTTTCACCGAAAGAAGTCTTGCGATGTTAGACTAGTAACAGAGGGAACTTTCACACTATATAAGAACTCACAAAAAAAATCTCCTTCTTAGAGAGTGATAATTGCTAGGGGTATGTGTTTTTCTTTGTCCGTATCATGTTCATGGAGCTTCGACCTTAAGCCCATTTCTTCAAAGTCAGCTTGTGTGTTCTCATGATCCTTTCCTTTTTACTTCATTTGGAGCAATGTATCGATTAGAATCTTGTAGATATTCTTCTTTATATGCATATTGTCAATAGAGTGGCGAACATCCAATTTTTCTCAATACTCTAGCTCGAATATTATTGATTTCTTGTTCCACATTCCCTTTTGTTCATCATCCTTGGAGGATTGTTTTTGCTTGCCAAGAACAATATTGATATTATTAACCTGATTGTGGATATCTTCCCCACTAAAATGCCTTAGAGGTAACACTTTCTCCCTTGTGCCATCGAACTGATTGTCCATATTTCGGTATGGGTGCTTCCTGGGAAAGAAACATCGATGTCACATGTACACTATTTTCTTTGAGTTATTCAACCTCAAACTGCATGTGTCATCTAAGCAATGGGCGCAAGCTTCACCTTTTCTTTTGCTCTGACCTGGTAAGTTAAGAAGTGCTAGCAAATCATTGATAATAATGAATAAAATGATGTGCAAGGTAAAGTACTCTTGCTTGTACTCATCCCAAATGTCGATGCCTTCCAACCAAATTTTCTTAAAAACATCTATTAAAGGCCTGAGGTACACATCGATATCATTGTCAAGTTGTTTTGGTCCTGATATTAAGATCGTCAACATAATGTATTTTCACTTGTTACAAAGCCAGGGTGGAAGGTTGTAGATTGACAATACAACATGCCAAGTGCTATGTGAGGTACTCATGCTACCGAATGGATTCATGCCATTTGTGCTAATAGAAAACCTAATATTTTTCAATTCTTCAGCGAACCAACCAAATGTGGAATCAATCCGTTGAGTGTCGTATCATTGTGTTGTTCTTACGACACTCCTTATGCCAACATACTGATTGTGCCTCCTTTCTGTTAGCAAACAAACACTTCAGATGGGGAATTACAGGAAAATACCACAGCACCTTCCTAGGAGGCCATTAACTTTTCTTGCCTCCATCTCCATCACCACTGTCATATCTACGCTTATATCAATGGGTTCCACAAACGGTGCATTGATGCAGCTTTGCATGCACTCCATAAAACAAGATACAATCTTGCTTACATGCATGTATTTTTTTCTATTTTCAGTCCTAAAGGACAAATTATCTTCTTCGCGTCATAGATGCTCTCGGGTACCAAGTTCCCCTCCGGTAGCATGTCCCTTAGCAGATCTAACAATACTTTGATACTCTTGTTAGTCCAATCATATTTTGCCTTCAGTTGTAGAAGCTTTAGGTCCCCAAATAGCTATGTGAACTTCTCCTTACAATTAGGGTAAATGGGTGCCTTGAAATCTTGCACAAATTCCTGAAATTTAGCAAACTCACCACTATTATACTCGTCATGTCGCTCGACATCCCACACCATCTAGTCCACATTTTACACAAAATCCTTGAGATCGTTATCATTCAAACCTAGTATGTCATTGTCCTTGAGATCATGATCCATATCACCAGGTGTAAGTCCTCAATCCACACTGTCGCCATGGAGGCCCCAATCCATCTCTCATTCATCAAGGCCTTTCTCACCATGTTTGTTCCAACATGTATAATTATCTTTAAATCCATGCATGATTAGTGTGCATGGACATTGTCTGGTTTGGGGAACTTCTTATCATTCCTGCAATCGTGACATAGACAATACATTGTTATTTTACCATGATCTTTCATATCCGTCAAAGCAGCACTCATGAAATACTTCACCCTGCTCAGGTACTCAGACAAGTCTGAGTCTCAAGGTACATCCAACTTCTGTCTGTCGTCTACAATGTAAAAACATTCATTCTTCATTAACAATTACCATAATTGTGTGATTAATAATTCCATACAATTACACTAGATATGTGGTATCTCGTAGTAGATCGGGCAAACCAATTATCAAATCTAACATAAATACAACTCACTTGTACTAAGATTTTAGATAAAGATGCAAAATAGTTGATTACAACTCAAAGCACAAAAAATTTACCAAATAGGGGTTAGAGGAGGAGGAAAGACAAAGATGCAAACCTTCAAAGACCTAGCAACAATTCAAACTTCAAATCAACAAGATATTAGACAGTCTCTAGTGGAACTAAAGAAAATCGCCAGATCTACTGTGCACATAGTTGAAAGTACTTGATGTTGACTAGAGGGGGGTGAATAGTCATTTTTTAAAATTAAAACTTCGCAGTGGATCAGACAGTGTCCAGAACTCTGGCTCAATCCAGATACTCCGGGTTTCGGAGAATCCGAGTTCACCTAGATTATGCGGACTATACAGGAACTCAAAATCAAAGTAAATCTAAGCAATTCTAATTCGGTCTACGAGTTACCACAAGCTCTAAAATATGTATATGCTCCTTTTCAACAACAACCTGCACTCAAATACTCACAAGCAACAATATTGAGGCAAATCCCCAAATATCAATTTGAATGAGTAAAGTGTAAGAAAGTAAATGGAGACAAGATTTGTTCCCGAAGTTCGGCCACCTCATAAAGAAGTGCCTACGTCTCCATTGAGGAGCTCACAAAGAGCCGGGTCTTTTTCAACCCTATCCTCACCCAAGCGGCCACAAAGATCGAGCTAGGGTTCTTACTCAAATCACGGGTAATAAAAACTTCCCGTGGCACTCCACAAAGATTGGGTGCTCTACGGGTGACTTCTTGCCGTCTAGAAACACGAAGCTTCAAGAGTAAAGAATGCAAATCACAGCTTGGCAAGAACTCAAATGCTCAAAGGTTTGCTTTTTACTCTCTTGCTCTAGATTTCACTCCCCAAACCCTAACTCTCAAATCTTGCAAAGATCAAGCACTAGAGGGGTTTGGGAGGGCTATTGAATGCTCTTAAGAAGGTTGGTTCACAGGTAGCTCATCAGCATTGAATGGAGAGGGTGAAGAGGTATTTATATCCTTCCCCCAAAAACTAGCTGTTACAGTGCTTTTCAGACACACCCAAGGTTCACCCGGAGATTCCGGGTAGCACAGAAACACACGCACCTAACTTGTCAGAACTAGCCGTTATACTGACCTGGAGTATCTGAGTTCACCCAGAGACTCCAGGTAACACTTGAGAAAAATGGCCAAGAAACCAGTCCGAAGGATGCCCAGAGGGTCCGGAAGCATCAGGACCTGGAGACTCCAGACCAACTCAGAGACTCCGGCTTTAGCACCCTAGACAAACAGAGACTCTTTCTCGAAGTCTCACTCGGAGACTCCGGGATACTGACAACATCCAGAGTATACGGGCTAACCCAGAAACTCCGAGCTCAGGCTTTTAAGCAAGACAGAGACTCTCTCTCGGAGTCTCACAAAGTATGGAGTATCCAGACTAACCCTTAGACTCCGGGCTCAGACTTTAAGCAACACAAAGACCTTCTTTCGAGTCTTACTTGGAGACTCTGGAACATTAACAGAATCCGGAGTTTCCGGGCTAACCCGGAGACTCCGGGCTCAGACAACTCTGCCCTTTTTCCCGGTGTTCGTGAGTGATTGTGTCTCTCAAAATTTGGTCTTAACAAGATACTTTGAGCACTGAGACACTAGCAAGATTATCAAAATGCATCTCTCTTAATAGTACGACATTCCTAAACTCAAATTCAAAAGTAAAATAAATTAAACCCTATGAGTTTCTTCATGCCGCTTCTCTTTTCTTTTTGAGGGACTTCAACTTCTTTTAACCTTTTCAATGGGACTAAAACCTGTTTATAAACTCGATAAACTCATTAGTCCCTTAATCGTTTATCATCAATTAGCCAAAACCCACAAAGGGGCCTAGATGTACTTTAAATAGTACTGTTAAGTTATGTAATTGTTTGGCGTATAGTAGTTGGTCAGCTCTTATAAAAGAACTAAGTCATCAGTGATGGGTCACAATATAACTCGTCACTTATAACTCACTCAGGGAGACCTGTTACCTATGACAGGTCATAAGTGACGGATCATAACATGACCCGTCATTTATGACCGGTGCAGGGAGACCCGTCACATATGACTAGGTAATAAGTGATAAGTCGTAATATGACATGTCACTTATAACTGGTGTATGGAGACCTGTCACTTATGACCTGACTTATAACCAGGTCATAAGTGACAGGTGTAGTTATGACTCGTTACCAATATGATAAGTGACGGGTAATATTATTACCTGTTACTGATGATTTGTTCTCACTGATGGGTCGAGGTCCGATCCCGACCCGATGTTACATAAGTGATGGGTCGTAGAAAAACTCTTCACTAAATCATATCTCCTCTGTCTGTTTTTCACGTAGTGTAGTTAAGCATCTCACCACTTCAAATTTAAATTTGTATCACATTTTTCTTACGAGGAACAAAGAAAGGGAACTAACAAAATACATGTAAAGGGAAAACAGGATTAGGAAATATTAATATTTTTAAAAACTTTTTGTTTGTGCCATTTAAAATTGAAATTCAATAGAATATAATTTTTATGTTTTTAACGGAATAATAATCATTTACATTAAATCATGCTATAAGCTTTGTGCATCAAGTATGGACGTAGTAAACTAAAAATCTTCTTTCAAGGAGAAACTTTCATATTAAAAAACTAGTCTTTTTTTTATCAAATTTAGAAATCTGTATATATATTTTTTGGGCACTGTGTGTATCCTATACTAGCTAATTACACTGGCAAGTACGTTGGCCTCTCTCTTCAAATTCGGTTGCACTCATTCCGAATCGATTAGAAAGGGGAATGTTATGCCACAGTATTATGCCTACGTGGAATTTTGAGGAAATTTATATTTTCTAAATATAGATATCACAACATATGTTGTTCTATCTTATCTTATGAAATTGTGCCAATAAACTTCCAAATTAAGAAAATTTAATAATGATGTTGTTTGCGTAAGGAGTGCATACACTACCATAAAAATAGTCAAAACTGAGGGAATGTCACATGTTGTTACCTAGGACTTGTCACTGACTAAGTAGGTACAAACGACTGTTAGACAAGAAGTGTCTGTCATATGGCCAGTTGTCTGGGTGTGTCGGTTCATACTGATGGATTTTCTTAAAAGTAGCTTATAAGCTGGCAGTGATAAGGGTCATCACTACCGGCTGATGGATTGAGCCGGCAGTGATACCCATCACCCTCATCACTGTCGGCTTAATTCACTGACCGGCAGTGATATATGTATATCACTACCGGTGAATTAGATGAGCTGGCAATGATATCCTCCTCTTCCTCACCTTCTTCTACTTCGAGCTAACAGAGCCATTTCAGAACTCTTTTCCTCGTAAGTATGGTATGACTACAGTGGACCAAAATCTCGTTAGATACAGAGAAGAACCATTTGTACTTGCAAATAATGTTATGCAAGTCTTCTATGTAAAAGACCTGGACCCGACTAACAAAGATGAGCGCCACGTGATTCTTCAAGTAAAAAGAAGGATTGTCGGAGTGGAGAATGTTATTGACGAGAAAGACTACAATCAATTCGACGCGCTATCTCCTATCAGAGAAGACATCGACCTAGATCTCATGGAAGACACCGACGAACCTCCCTATGTATGCTGTGATCATAATAAAGGGCGAATCCTTAAGCCACAGTAGCTAAATTGTATTAATTACTATGTATGAATTTATTTTAGATGCAATTATACCTCACTTATGCTATGGAAGCTTCAATTTGTAATTTAAATAAATATGTATTAGAATTTTGGGTTAACATAATATTAATAAATATAGATAGTAAAAAATCAATCAAAAATATTCGAGTAGCATAGCGGTTTGTTCGGTTTTACTTAGAGCAGGTTGTGGGTTCAAGTCTCAATGCACACAGCCAAATCAATTTTTTTTTGCTCCCCACACCTGCAGTGAAAGGGGTTTCATTGCCGGTGCATATATTCGACCGGTAGTGAAACCACTTTTACTGCCGGTGGACTTTGGGCTGGCAGTGAAACCCCTTTCACTACCGGTTGTCCTATTGAGCCGGCAGTGAAGGTCACTTTTCACTGCCAGTGGACTTCATCAGCCGATAGTGAAAGTCTTCCCCCTATAATACTACTTGATGCCTCACACCCTTTGACATTTAGAAAAAAATTTCCCTTCCTCGCGCCCTCACCGACGCCACCGTCCTCATCCCAAAGCCCCGATGCCACCGTCCCCGTCCCAGAGCCCCTACACCGCCGTCCCCGTCTTGGAGCCCTGGCCTCCCCGTCTCGGAGCCTTGATGTCCCCGGAGCCCATCGTCCCCGTCCCGAAGCCCCACTGTCCTCTCCTTCTCCACTCCCAAGGTTAGGGACGACATCTCCCGCCATCCTCCTCCTCTCCTCTCCTCTCCTCTCCTCTCCTTTCCCCTCCTCTTCTTGTTCATTAGTTTGTACCACAGGCTGATGTAGACCACAGGTTGTTGCTTGTACCGCAGGCTGTTGGTTGTACAGATTTCCCGAATGAATGCTTTTGTGCACTTATGCATGTTCGATGGATGTTTTGCCATAGACAGGAAGATGAAAGTCATCTTTAGTAGCACATCGAATTCATAAAGTCAACTATATTTTCTTGCCTATTGGGTGATGGATGTGTTCATGATATTCATTGTGTGTATTGGCCTGATGGACAACTATTTGCACTCCGAGTTAGATTTTGTAGAAATTTAAGAAGTAGGTAGAACCAAAATTTGTAAAATCAGTCAAATTTCAACTGAACAGATACATGTGTCCTATTCCAATGCTCCCCTATTTCTTCATAAGTGGTGAACTTGAGTGTAAGACTATTACAATGTTTAGTCTCCTTTTCAATTTCCCCCATATTTATTCTAATGCTCTATCAAACTAAGTCTTGCTTGTTAATGTAAAGGATGCATCAATGTTCTCAGTCAAAAAGAGCTATATGATCCTTCAGTAATGAGAAAGTAAATATGGGATTACTTGCTTATATTGTTGTATATCCCAAGTTATGCAGTTGCTTAGGACATGACAGGAAGGGAACTTCAATCAACTAGGGCATGTTTTTTAAGTTCCTTCAAAACTCAGCCATTGAAAACTGCATTGTTTTCTTACTTGTTTTAGCTTTTTGCAAATGATGAAATTGGAGAATTATTTACCATACATATGAGTACAAAGCTCAACTGGGATGGTTATTACACATGCTCCTTGCATGTCTTTTTAGTATCCCAGTTGAGCTTGCAATCGTATATAATTATCTCCATAATCTGATGCAGACCAATCAAATAATAGACTCTTTGTTGGATGGTGGTTGCATATATTGATGGTGACTGTTTTTATGTTTATTTGTTGCTTTTCTTCTTTTAAAATACAATAAAATAGTGGCGATGATGATGTGGCTCAAGGCCATATTTCTTTATTACTTTTAGGACTTCAGTATTGATTACTTGTTCAGAGAGGAAGCATTCTTCTTAAGTCAGCATTTATGTGCTAGTCCTACTAGTTCAGAGATCAGCTTCTTAAGATGAGTTGGACACCCTATCTGAGGTTGACCTCAAGAGTTTTCTTTTAGCCCAAACTAAAAGAAAACTCTTGAGGTCAACCTCACATCGAGTGTCCAGCTGGTCTTGAGAGAAGTTGCTCTCTGAACTAGTAGGACTGGCACATAAATGCTGACTTGAGAAAAATGCTTTCTCTCTGAACATGTAATCAGTACTGAAGTCCTAATAAGGCCATTTGCTAGAGCCACTGTGCCTAATAGTTTTTTTGCAAGAACATTCTTTGGTGTTAGTGTGGTTTGTAGTATATTATTTTTGCATATTCTCTGAAATTTAGGACTGCTATGATATGGTATGTTGTTCATCGTGGTCGGTAAAGTGGAGTGTTCTCCAGTTGGGAGGAATACCACGCACGAGTTAATGGATTCAAAGCAGCATGTTACAAAGGATACAAGTCCTCACATGAAGCTGTTGCGGCATACAACAGTCAAGTTATCCAAGCTGAGCTAAAATTGGCTAACTTCGAAAATAAGAAGAAGTGTGATATTTCATGTGTAAAGATGTCATAATCCTAGTTCTGATTGTAATCATCATTATTTTTCTATGTAAGATGATGTGAATTGTAAGATCAATATGTCAACTGTCAGTACCTTTATGCCTATTTTGCTATGTAAGATGTGACTTTTTTTGTTAAATATGGTCGTAATGTACTCATTTACAATATTATATGTGAATACTATTATGTATATATGTGTGCATGAATTACTATATATTAATGAAGGTGCCTTTATTATTGATTTACATTACATATGTCTGATTGTATGCATGTATTGAGTGGGAGAGAGACGGAGAGATCGAGAGAGAGGGAGGACAGAGATAGAGGATACGGCCAGAGTAGAAGGGGGATGCACAACACTGCCGGCTGAAACCACCAACCGGCAGTGATACCCAAGGAATCACTGCCAGCCGAATCCTTCAGCTGGCAGTGATAACCACTTTCACTGCCGGTCCACGGAGCCGGCAGTGATAGTCCCTGACTATCAGTGCCTGTTACCCACTGCCGGCTCCAAAATCGGTAGTGACTGAGGTTTTGGAGCCTGCAGTGATGTATTGTTCTATAGTAGTGATATCTGTAACTATGATAGGTTTTTTTATAAAAACCATCTGTGTCTCGTTGATGAGCAACCCCAACCCAACTCCAAGCCGTAGTGTGAAATCCCCGTTCATCGTCCAAAGTTTTCCTTGACGAAAACTTTTCTTACCTGTAGTTCTGTCCGGTCTGGTTTCTGTTTCATGAGTTTCTAATTCTTGGATTGTCCGTATGTAAGAGGTATAACATAGATAATTTTTTATGGAAACCATCTGTTCCTATATGGTAAATATTTTATGAGTTCCCAAATATTTTCAAATGAAAAAATTATATAAAAATTGTAGCTCTCAACGTGCTCCTACCGCCGCCAAAAATCAACTCATCTAATCATACAAACATATCTCACAATCAAATCGACTCATCTCACATAGTTTGGAAATCAGGAACGAAAGAACTCAACAACCTCTAACATTTGATCCCCATCAAGAACTATCCAAATCTCTAGAATCTCAATCCACAAAGTTGTCACACCCGATTTTAACGGCCAAAACCAGATGCGGCTTATGTGTGCTCAGGATGTTCAACACACATAAGGACGTCACAGGTGAAGTAACAAAAGCAACACACATAAGGACGTCACAGGTGAAGTAACAAAAGCAATTGACATATATTGTCTTCTATCAAGATATCTGCAGCAGAACAGAAGCACTGGTGCCCAACAACACCGTAGGCAACTGACCGGGAGACACACGCCTAGAACGTCACAACCTCGTCTTGATAGTCTTCAACATCTTCACTCACTGAGCAGCAGCATACATGTCGCATGGTGTAGGGAAAATAGCAAGTGTGAGCACATGACGCGCTCAGCAAGTGGGGGAAAGTAATGATATGCAGGCTTATATCAAGAATAGGCTAATAAATGGTATTTTTGCGTAAATGCGAGTAATGAAAACACATTTGGACTCAAAAACATTAAGCAGTTATTAAATGAATGTAACCCAAACAATTTAGCATCCAGCATACAAGGCTCCCCACCTTACATATCACAACCGTCTAGTACTCCCTGTACTATAACCAAAACCACAACCATCTAGTACTCCCTGTACCAGAACCATAACCACAACTATCTAGTACTCCCTGTACCAGAACCATACCACAACCAAACTCATAACCACAACCCATAATCACAACCCACTAATCATGTGAGGATCCAAGTCTCTCATAACCGTGAGCACGACTGTTATAACAGTTTTACACTCTGCAGAAGTTGTCCAGCTTTCCCCACGAGTCAGTGAATTCCATGTTGCCGTGTTCGCAAAACATTTAACACATGCCAGTGGTGTGCCGCCAAGAATCACTGTATGACACTTGCCACTAACCAGAGACTAATCCAGTATGTGTCTGCCCACTAGGTTTCACTCCCAGGCTTTACGCAAGCTAAGCTCCTACCCAGAAGCCCCCTTTTGTGCTGACCCAATACACACTGGACAGACTCTAATCAGTATGTCACGCCTTACCCATATCAGCCTCGTGGTTGGTACGTTACTTCTTGGGTTATCGCTCCACGAACCGGTCCTTACTTAGGTTACTTGAGCAAATACTAAACCAACATCATAACCATGACAACCATCAAAATCACTTTGCTCAAGGCCTAAGGTTCCATGTTGCTAGACCATAAACATATTAACCATTATTACTGCATATGTTCATTAGTCAAAATTATGACACTTCCCAACATCCCAAAAGCATGTCTAAGCAATCTACCCACAAAGACACCTAACCATAAACCATCTAGGTTCCAAGGGATGATAAGGGAAAATCTAGGGAAAACCCTAACATAGGTGAGTACCCATCATATTGACACTGCATGCAATTTTGTAAAATAAAACATTTAAAAACATAGGTTCAATATGATTAAGGACACTTGCCTTTTTCCCAATGTTGCTCAGTGTTGTCGAAATCTTGGTCTTGAAGTCCCTCGAACTGCTCCGAAACATTATCAACTAATCGCGAGAACTACCGACAAACAACACAAAGAAAACACTAAGAATAACATACCAAACATCATAAAAACACTTTAAAAATACTATGGTTGGATAGGGATGATTTCAGAAACGTTTAGACACAAGAATCGCCTAAATCGGAGTTAAGATGAAAAGAGAACAGCTTTCGGGAGATGGATTAGGATGAAAAGGAAACTATCTCCCTATAGGAAAGGCTTTATTGCACAATCACTGTATCAGGCTTGACAACATTATTGTGCAAGATTCAAGAAGTGTATGGCAGATTAGACTTCATTGACTAGGCTAAGGAGAATGATGGAGCGCTGACTTGGCATGCTATGCAAGTACCATCTTAAATTAAAGAAGGGATACGCAGAGATCTAGTATCGACCACCTATGATGGATCAAAAAGGCCAAAAGTTGCACTTCTAGGTTAAGGATACTACTAGTCACTCTATGTAGCGGTGATGGTTCGGGTTTTATCGGAGATGGCGATCAGGCATGTGGTCACAAACATCAATGTCGGCTTCAGTGGTGTTTCAGCGAAATGAGGGAAGCATGGCGTAGAACGTGGAAAGACTATCTCAACGGTATGGTTGGTTTTGGAAGGGGTCATCCAAGGTAGTGGCAAAATAGCGATGACTGCTTCTAGGTTTGGTGGTGACCGCGAACAAATGCAGGAACGAAGACGCTCGCGTTCTAGGAGATTGGCTATCAAATTTGAGAAACCGTTTGAACAAGGACGTTCATATAACCCGGGAACACAATGCTATGGCATGGGTTTTGGTAGATCATCCAAAGATAGGAAGAACGATCAACGGAGATGAGACGGGTAATGGCTGCGACATGCTGTGGTTGGTAATGGTGTCCTGGTCGTGTCACTGCACAAACGGGGATGGGCTCCTAGGGTCACGTAGAAGACTCAATGGGACACGCCGTGATGCAGTTGGTGCATCCATATGGCTTTCGGATTGACGGGGAACGAGAATGCAAATCCGGTGCGCGCGCAGAACGTGTCCAGAAACCGGACAGCGGGTATGTCGACCTTGATTTTGATAGTTTGGCTAATCTACTGGCTGACCTGGTTGGTGAGGGCGTGGGGAACATTATGGTACGTGCACCAGTGAAAGGGCTTGGTGATTTGACCTCTGGTCGGTCGGGAACATTGATGCCTATCGGCTATAGCGCGACTGTCTCGCGGCTGTCCGCGACGGCGACGACCGTGGCGACGTAGATCGGGCTTTGGTCAGGGCTAGGGCTTGGCTAGGGACTTAGTATGATGCTAAAACAGTAGTAAGGGAGGAGAAGAAGAGGTCCTCACGTTGCTTTGGTGGTCGAGGAAGAAGGATCCGCAGAGAAGACGACGTAGCGCATCACGGGCGGCGGCGGCTCTGGCGAACGGCGGCGCTCCGGCGACGCACGGGCAGGGCAGCAGCGACTTCTAGGGCTTGGGGGCGTTGAATAGAGGTAGGAGAGGGTGTGAAACTCATATATATAGGGCTAGGGACGGCTGGTTGAGGTGGAGTCCAAACCGAACACGAATCAGATTCGAGTTCGAGTCAGTTACGATTTCCTTTTTCGCAGCTCTCTATTTTGATGAAGATATCTTCATTGTCCGGACTCCAAATTGGACGTTTCTTTATTCTAAATTGTAGTACTCAAAAAGATCTACAACTTTGGTAGTCATTGGAACTTCTGAAAATTTCATCTTGATTTCCAAAAATGCGCCACAAGATAAACTATTTGAACTCGGACTTATCTGCACAGCGCTGATTTCGGGGGCCATAACTCCTTACTCCATTATCCAAAAGAGGACTTTCATAGGTTCAAATCGAAGCTATCGACGAGACCTACAACTTTGGTATTGTCAAGATTTGCATTTGAGGCCGTTTTGAACTCCGAAACTTCATGCGAAGATGAGGCTGTCCAGGACTCTGCGAAAATTTGTAGATTTCGTGGATCCTTTGTTGGGCCATCTAGAAAACTTGGCTAAGGGTTTGGACTTGAGCAAAATTGAGCCCAAAGATACTTTAGGTATATCTAGGGTTTAGAAAAGAAACTTTTGCAAAAAAATTTGAATAGGATTTGAATTTGAATTGTGTTCGGAGTGAATTTAAGAGAAACGAAGAAGATGAGGTTGAACAAGAATATGACTAGATAAGGAATTTAAATTTAGATTTTGGGTAGAATTTGAGAAAGAGGAGAGATTGACTTTAAACAAGAATTTGGATAATATTGGAATTGAACTAGAGAAGGATCAGGTATGATCAATGATTGAATAGATGATGAATTCAAGGGTTTTGAATTACAACCATTACGATCCTTAACTTATTCACTACTGATTTTTGTAAAAACCTTTTCAAAATCTTTTTCACTCAAAACACCAAAGAGAAAGAAAAGAAAAAAGAACTCTAATGCATTTACCTGGCTCCTAAAAAAACTCAGCATGCAATACACACAAAATAATAACCTATATTGATTGATTGATTGATTAAGAAAATAGGTTTTAAACCTATACTACAAGTGAAGCTATTCAATACTCTTGGAAAATTTTAGAAATTTGAGAAATCTGAAAATCAGGGTGTTACAAAAGTTTACAAACTAAGTACTGCACATGGCAAACTCACATCAATTTCATCCCTGTACCCAAGCTCGCATCTATGCCTCTTCCTCGCCCCTGCGGTGGTCTCCATGGACGCCAATATTGTGCTCCGCTCCTGCAAAACCCTTCCAGCGTCACCAGAATGCGTTTGTGAGCAGGAAATGCTCCCAAATCTCCATGAATTGAGAGGAAATTGAGGCAGCTCACACCGATTAACTAACCGAAACAATATGACATGTGGTCATAGCCTGCATAGACGAAGGCTTAGAGCGAGCGAGCTCACCTCTTCCTCCATCTCCCTCGAAATCGTCGTCATCTTCCCCGTGATTCTCCTAGTACGCGTGTGGTCCAGGTATGCGCTCTCCAGCTGCTCCACCACCTCCTTCATGGCGGCTGCAAACTCCTCCAGTGGACACTTGGCCCGCCGTAGCAGGTGACGAAGCGCCCGATGCTTGTGCTCCTCCATCGGCCACAACTCGTCGTCTACGATGGCAGGTTGCCGCCCGACGACCCCTTGTCATAAACATGCCGCCCGCAGTCACCACCACCTCAGCGTTTGGCGTGGAGGAGGTGGGGAGGCAGAGAGAGAGAGAGAGAGAGAGAGAGAGAGAGAGAGATAAGCCGATGGGGAGGAGGAGGACGCGAAGGGATAAGACCGAGCGAAAACGGACAAGTGGACGCGAAGAGATAAGACTAAGCGGCTCGATCGGACGTTGTGAGAGAGCCAAAGTTCGATTGAAAGGAAACTTCGGGTTCGAGCTACTTCACAGCTAGTTCCGTCTACAATCGGCACTAATGGGTCGGTATCAGTGCCGATTCGTAGCACGAACCGACACTGATACCGACTATTAGTGTCGGTTTTCAGTGGATCCATCACTGTTCGGACGCGAGATGTTAAAAACCGGTACTGATACCACTTCAGTAACGGTTATTGTTCAACCGGTACTGATATGATGTCACTTTTGAACAGTTCTGTAATAGTGATAATTAAATTGTGTCATCTAAAGCAACCAGATTTTTAATGCAGCTTCAAAACTCACCAACTGTCTGTCCTAATTGTAGGGTCCCGTAGTGATCAGACAGAAAACACTTCTTTTCATGCATGAAGCTATGTATATGGGTGCAATACACTTTTCCTTCTAGATGCCGGGTACAAAGACAAGCCCTATATCATACACAAACTAACCGTGGTTTAGAACTAGCAATGTCGTCATGTTGCTAAAGAGAGTGGTTACAATGATGCTAGTTACATTTATTAATATAGTATCTTGTTTTGTCTTCATTTTCTTGCTATATATCATCTTTTTCAGAAAAGGACTGCAACTATTTGTTATGGTGTTGGTATTCATAAATAAAACGCTGAATGATGTGTACATCCTCCATGCTGAAGTCATCTTTCATGCTTCCTGCCGCCTAGCAGTTTTCTATTTGTTGGAGTTGCAAAGAATATTCATGATGGGACTCTACATGGTCAACATGCCCTTTCATTTTATTCCCTCTTGCCCCCATCCTTATGACTCTTCGTGACCCAACGTATCATCTACATCTCTAGAAACCACAAAGAGCTCAACGACGTTTAGCTTGAGGACAATGCTCAATTTGCTTCTTTTTACCCTTAAGTTTTGGATTAGGTTCCAGGAGCTTGCGAAGGAGTTTTTGCTAACACAACAACCATTTAGCGTTGCCAACTACAATAGTACAAATGAGGCAGGCGACAATGACGCACAATATTGTTCTTTTCTTCACCATCATCTTGTGTCATCCGTTTATACACTATGTTAATCTCAATGCATGGACCCATACTCAGGTTCACTGGGTGTGGTTGAAAATTTTGAATGTGAGTAACAAAATTTTGTATCATGATCAATGAACCAAGAGTATAGATCCACTAAGAGTCTAGAGCTCAAATGAATAAAATAAGGAAGGATCTACATTACAAGCAACTAAAAATCAACAAAATCTTAATCATCGCGTGTGGACCTATGAATGTTGTCTTCTCTTCGTACCTCCTATAACGCTCGCCCCCACTCCACCTGTCTCCTCCAGTCTCCAAAGGTGTCCCTGCAGCTACCTCATCACCCCACCCTGGCGTCCATGGCCACCGTCTGGGTAGCAAGCCTCCAAAGGTCTCCCTCGAAGATCGGCAACACAGACCCACCCCCTCCCCCCCCCCCCCCCCCCCGGCGGAGTTGATTTTGCCATCAACCACAAGGAGTGCCGTCAGGGGATAGAAGTATAAAAGATCACTTTGCCCCCATGTTTACTCGTAAAAAGCAATTGAAATGTTATTTCGATGTCCCACTATAACAGCTATTTGCAGACATGTGCGAAATTTTGAAGGACTCCGCATTTTTGCCATATATTGTTAATAGCGTTCTATGGTTCACTAAACCAGTGTACCCCAAACTTGAATTTTCCTAGGCCTGTGGTGCATGGCGAGGCTGCAGGGGTGCTGCCGGCGGGGATCGCTGCCAGCTTTCAAATTAAGGAGGTGATAGTGGGCTTGAGAGCAAGTACATTGGTATTGTCTAATACATCACCTCATGTATTGACATATAATTCTGAGATCATTTAACAGACAACTTTTACAATAGATTATTTTTAAGTTATTTTATAGTAATTTCATAGCCTCTTAATTTGTACATATAACAAATAAATGTTATAAGTTGTATGGCAATGACAACTCGTACAATAGTACATGAGTAGTCTTATAATCCTAAATTTTAATTTAGGAGATAGCTGTTTGTGAAGCAACGACCACTTTCTCTTACCTCCCTCTCTCCTCCACGTCACTAAAATCCTACATGGTATTGCATTAGACGACCTATAAGACATAAGACAGCTAACATGTACCAATGTACCTGTCCTGACAATCTATATAGAGGTGTGTTGTACGGTTGAGATTCGCTATTTTCTTTTTTCAAACGAAGGGTAGATTGTTGCCTCGCCACATATAGACACTATTGTCGTCTCATCACTGCCGAATTAAAACTGGCAGTGATACGATTTTCACTACCAGTTCATAAGAAAAATAGTATTACTACTGGTTCTAAAAAACCAGCAGTGATAACGAGTTATCACTGTCGGTTCGTAATACCAAACCAGCACTGATCACGTGATCGGACCCGGATTTTATTTCTAATGCAATGTTGGCTCTCGGTCCTCACAGCCAACTCATAGGTGCACTCTCTCTCCCCCTTATCTCTTCCATTCCAGGCACACACTCCCTATCTTATCTCTTTCCTTCACAAGCCTCTCTCTCCCTTATCTCTTTTGAGCCCCTCTCTCTCTCAAGCAGCGTGAAATGGAGTCAGAGCCCAGCAGGGACAAGCCCCCGCCTCCGAGCGGCACGGGCGTGGCCTCCCAGCAGGCTCCTTCGAGCGATGGTCTTCGTTCCAAGGCGGCGGGAGTAGCTAGCGGTGGCCTCGGGGAGAAGAAGCGGAAGCGGCAAGGTCGGCACTGCGAGCGAAACTTGAGCACGTCTGGACCCCACCTATGCTCCCACTTCCTTGAGCACCTGCTGAGCGCATCTTAGGGCAACGAGTAGAGCGAGCGAGCTGAGGGAGCGAGGTGGGTGGCATGGAGGAGAGCAACACGACAGAAGCGGTGGTGCGGCGGCTGATGGCGGTAAAGTCAGAGTTTGGACGCCAACTGATAGGCGCGACCTCATCGGCGTGTTTCTTGTGCAGGTCGGAGCAAGACGTGGCAGCGATGGCAGAGCACACTAATGTGCGGTGGTGGCAGCCGAACCGGCTCATTTATTTACCAATACTGTCGATGAACAATAGTCGGTAGTGATAGCAATCCAACCATCACTACCCGTTGCGTATTGCTGGTTCTAAAACCGGCAATAAAAAATAATTTCAAACTGACAGTGAAGGGTTATTCTGTAGTAGTGAGATCTCTTCCTTAGCTTTAGTTTCAAGAAACAAATCGAGTAAAATATCTTGTGCCGTCAAAAAGGGGCCCAGCCATGACTGAATTATGACTTATTTGCATCTAACATAACCCCCATGCCCTCAAACCACCAACTAATTGAGCTGTAGATCTAAAAAGGAGGGAGGAAAACAAGGTTTTCAGTACGAGTGAGAGTGGACCATTTAGGGTCCCATAAACCAATCCTGCTCCTTAAAGTGTGTTCTGAATGCCCCAATACGACTGGAGGACGTAAAATATCGTCCAAAAGATCAGTTGGAAACTCAATTTATGCTAAGTTGTGCCATCTTATACATACAGTCCTATATATATTCTAGGAAAGCTAATGGATATTTTGGTGAAAGCTAGATCGTACATCTCTTTCTGTTGGTGAGCAGACGGTAGATCTGAACCACCAATGTTGTCCTGTCGTCTTAGCCAGTGTAGGTTATGCAATGCAAGGCATGGTTTTTCTTTGAGTAAGACGTGCATATTAGAGTGCCTAGTCCACAACCACCCCCAGATTGGTCCCCTTCACCAAGCATATATTGGTCCTTTTTTCCACACTCTCCTTTGAAAAAAAAAAAAACAGACCAAACAGATCTGACACTACCAGTTTTCTGTTTACTGGATGTTTGCATGCTGACTGTCCATCCTTATCCACTAGGTTCGCAGGACATGACCATTTTTATGGCTCCTCATGACTAGAACTAGAAGTGTAGCATGTTGGTCTTGAAAATCGAAAGGGAAAATTGAAGACTTATTTGGACTTATATAGGTCCGGCCGGTCAAGCATCTATATGTCAGCATTGATCTACACTTGATTTCTTGCATGAACGAATTGAAACAATGTAGGATATCCTCTTAATTTATAACCAGGATATATACAAATTCACCCTGGTAAGATTTAATTTTACATCGCAGAAGTTACCTTCGATATGGTAGATTAAGCTGGATGATATCATGACACTATTTGAAACACAATGCGTCGACGCCACCACTTAGCGCCTATCGAATTGTGTCAACGGTGCGGCACCATCTGAAACTTCGACACACACAGACCATGGTACGTTGGAGGGCATATTCGCGCAGCTCCTCTTGGCATCTGCTTCGACTAGGGCGGCACAAATTAAATTCATAAACCCGGGACTTATGTATAAAGAGATCTACTTATCAGTGCCGACAAAGTAGCATCTATCTTCGTCTCAACAAACCCCTCTAGTATGTAAATCTTTATTGATTTCTGCATCCGGACAGAAGGAATAGAAATTTTCAGCGTATGTTGTTGTCATCTTGCTAGGCTAGCTGAGTGCGGCAGGCGAGAATTTCTCAAGAAGGGAAGATCACGATCGATCGAGGATGCGCCGACACTTGTTAACGTCCAATAAGATCCGGGACTAGCGGCTGGTATTCGCCGCTACAATTTCACGACCCAAATCAAATGAATGGCTGAACATCACGGTAGGTGAGGTGACTGTCTGTCACCCCACAGACCGATAGTATATCAAACCAACGGGCAGAACGGTTCGGACCAGCTAGCATTCCGAAGGCGATAGATCTTGGCAGCGCTCGCTCGACCTGTGAATGCACAAACTACGTACGCGATGCGCGAGAGAAAGGTGTGGTCATTGAAATGGCCAAATAATTGTAACAAAATTTTAGCTGATCATCGTACTCGATTAACAGGTTATCTTAAAAAATTTATAAGTTTTTCATACGAAGTCGGATAGAGAAAAATTTTATATAAAAATTATAGGACTCGACGAGATCTCAGCTTTATAGATGATCACTTTTGTATTTAAAGTCATATAGATACACAAATAAATATTTTAAACTAGTACAAAGGGAGCCACATATTTAACCATAAATTTTTGATTTAGATCTAGTATAAAACTAGTAGAAATAATTGAAAAAGTGACAACAGTGCAACAAAGTTGATAACTACAAATTCAAAGATTTTTATCGGGAGTTTGGCAACTTGGATTGATGAAACATTTACACAACATTGACTTTTAGATATAGCATTATGTCTCCACAAATTATCAAGCAAATTAGAGAAGATCATTTTTTACCTAAAAACTTCAGTGGTCCTGTCAAGTGTCTTTCGAGCCTTTTTTAGTCAAAGAAAGTACAGGTCTAAAGAAATATATTGTTTTGATATGTCTCGTCATTAGCTTCAAAAATAAAGGTCAAATGTTAAAGTTGGACTTTATATGTAAAAGTTATGGCTGTTTTACTGAACGCTGCACGGATTAGACACAAACTCTTTCGTACGGAGTTGAATGGAGACAAACCTTATACGAACATTGTAGCACTCGACGAGATGTACAACTTTATAGTAGATAACTGTTTTTATTTAAGATCATTTATATGTTCCAATAGTCGTTCAAATAATCTATCAGAAGATGTCAAAACGATTAATTTTGATATTATATTCACGAACGAATAAGAGCTGAGGTGATTAGATGGGTCGCGCGTGCACCTGTTGTAAGGTCGTGAATTTAAGTCCCGGTTCCTTCATGTGAGCAAAATCACATAACTAGTGAATGGTTGGGCTCAATCAGGTGAGCAGTGACGGGTCAGGTGTCTCTGGTCGCAATATATATATATATATATATATATATACATTGAATCTGAGACCAATTATTAGTGTCGGTTGGAACCACCAATTGGTATTGATAGTCCACCTATCAGTACTAGTTAGAGCTACCAATAGGTACTGATAGAGTTTTTAGTGTTGATTATAGATCCAACACTGATAGTCACTAACTATCAGTGCTGAGTTATCAGTGACAGTTCAAAATCTGCTACTGATGATAATTTTAAACCACTAGGGTGTTCATCAATATGCTTTCCATACACTGTAATCGGGGTCACCTCTAGTATTTGGGTTTGGGGTGTTTATTCTTGCTCCTCTACTATCGGCACAATAAGCTGTATGTCGCCCCAATTATATGGGCTATTTTCTATTTGAATTTGTAACCTAGTTTTACACTAACCATTTGGTATGATTAAACTATAAGGGTAAAAAAATTACTTTTAGAAAGTCAAATATGTAATTGCTAGATTCTTAGTGGAACCTGCTCACCTGAGATCTAGTCTTAAACTAGACATAAGTATTCATATTTATGAAAGGACTAGTTAAATACCTGTCCTTTGCAACGGGAACCAAAATTTATAAAATGACTAGGTTTGCAGGACATGACCATTTTTATGGCTCCTCATGACTATAACTAGAAGTGTAGCATGTTGGTCTTGAAAATCAAAAGGGAAAATTGAAGACTTATTTGGACTTATATAGGTCCGGCCGGGCAAGCTTCTATATGTCAGCATTGATCTACACTTGATTTCTTGCATGAACAAATTGAAACAATGGGGATATCCTCTTAATTTCTAACCAGGATATATACAAATTCACCCTGGTAAGACTTAATTTTACGTCGCAGAAGTTATTTTCGATATGGCAGATTAAGCTGGATGATATCATGACACTATTTGAAACACAATGCGTCGACGCCACCACTTAGCGCCTTGCGAATTGTCTCAACGGTGCGGCGCCATCTGAAACTTCAACACATACAGGCCATGGTACGTTGGAGGGCATATTCGCGCAGCTCCTCTTGGCATCTGCTTCGACCAGGGCGGCACAAATTAAATTCATAAACTCGGGGCTTATGTATAAAGAGATCCACTTATCACTACCGACAAAGTCGCATCGATCTTCGTCTCAACAAACCTTTCTAGTATGTAAATCTTTAGTTTGTTGATTTCTGCATCCGAGCAGAAGAGAAATTTTCAGCGTATGTTGTTGTGATCTTGGTAGGCTAGGTGAGTGCAGCAGGCGAGAATTTCTCAAGAAGGGAAGATCACGATCAATCGAGGATGCGCCGGCACTTGTTACCGTCCAATAAGATCCGGGACTAGCGGCTGGTATTCGCCGCTACCATTTCACGGCCAAATCAATTGAATGGCTGAACATCACGGTAGGTGAGGTGACTGTCTGTCACCCCACAGACCGATAGTATATCAAACCAACGGGCAGAACGGTTCGGACCAGCTAGCATTCCGAAGGCGATAGATCTTGGCAGCGCTTGCTCGAAGTAGATAACTATTTTTATTTAAGATCATTTATATGTTCCAATAGGCGTTCAAATAATCTATCAAAAGATGTTAAAACGATTATTTTTGGTACTATATTCACGAACGAACGATAGCTGAGATGATTAGAAGGATCACGTGTGCACCTGCTGCAAGGTCGTGAGTTCGAGCCTTAGTTCCTTTATGTAAGCAAAAATCACATAACTTGTTAATGATTGGACTCAATCGGGTGAGCAGTGACAGGTTAGTGTCTCTGATCGCTATATATATATATTTGCTTTTTTACCCCAAAAATATTGAATCCGAACCAATTATTAGTATCGGTTAGAGCCACCAACTGGTATTGATAGTCCACCTATCAGTGTCGGTTGGAGCTACCAACAGATACTGATAGAGTTTTTAATATTGATTATAGATCCAGCACTGATAGTCACTAATTATTAGTGTCGAGTTACCAGTGGCAGTTTAAAACCTACTATTGATGATAATTTTAAACCACTATGGTGTTCATCAATATGCTTCCCTTATACCGTGATCGGGGTCACCTCTAGTATTTTAGTTTGGGGTGTTTATTCTTGCTCCTCTACTACCAACATAATAAGCTGTCTGTCGCCCTAATTATATGAGCTATTTTCTATTTGAATCTGTAACCTAGTTTTACACTAACCATTTGGTATGATTAAACTATAAGGGTAAAAAAAATTACTTTTAGAAAGTCAAATATGTAATTGCTAGATTCTTATAGTGGAACCTGCTCACCTGAGTTCTAAGTCTTAACTAGACATAAGCATTCACATTTATAAAATGACTAGTTAAATACCTGTCCTTTGCAACGGAACCAAAATTTATAACAAATAAAAATTTAGTAAGAAGCACGATATGTTGATTTTTCCAAAATTTATAACAAACAGAACGATAGTGTTGGCATGACTGCTGCGAAATCAAGATTAGAAAAATATTCTGTGTTGAGGACTGAACTGCAGTCAGCAGTGAGACACCTCAGGAAAACATACTATTGAGAAAGTAAAAAAATGAAAAGACATGAGCTGCTCAGCAGTAGAAGCACTGGAACGCTTTCTGATGTCAAAGCACACTACGAACTGATACGTAACCTGAAATTTACTTGTATTCATGGTTAATCGTTTTAATGAACTTTTGTAAGTATTCTCCCTCAAAATAAAGAAATAGAGAGATATATTACTGTGAAGTGAATGACACTATTAAAACTAAAACACTATAAAACTAAAATTGATGCAATAAGTCGGAAATAATTCAATAAAATAAATAAACATTCTACTCATATATTCTAAAACAAATAATGAAAGGACAAACCGGCTTGCCCACTAATTACTCATCGTTTCCATCTTTCCAGTGTTGGAAAGCTAAAGAGAAGATATCCTCTCGGTGTTCTGCTAATATAACATCTGCCTCACATAACTATGAGATAAAATGAACCCATTTAATATGGTGCATAACAACAAACTTTCAATGTAAAAGGCCAAGAAAGGGTGTACAAACTCACTTGTATTCAATCTTAAACACAACAGATTGGACAACTGCAGTGCAAAATTTGATTAGATTGGTACTTCCATCCTTATTTCAAAATCTATAGTGAAAACAATCTAAACAAGCAAGGAAGTAGGAAGCGGTACAAAAATTCCGAGGAGGTACACACCATCTGTCGGAGGGTGAACTCCTCAAGTAGGGATCCGGAGAGACCCCCTTTGAGATTTGGCCGGGGGATGATTCTGAATCCGTTTTGCGGGTGAAATAAATGGGCGTAAATGAGATGCAGGTGGAATGGAAGGATCGGATGCAGCAAGTAGTAAATGCTCAGGGGATTTTTAGATAGGTTCGGGCCGCACTGAGCGTAACACTCTACTCCTGTGTGTATGCTATAAATGCTCTGAGAATGTCTCTCTGTGTATCTACTGTGTACAAGAATGTTTGTCTAGTCTAGAGCTTCGTGCTCCTTATTCTTCGGCTGATCTAAGCTTCTGTGCTTGACGCCGGTTGTCGAGAGTTCGATCTTAGCCCGAACTGGTTCTTAACTAGTCCGAACTAGTCCTTCCTTCTCCGGGGAGCCCGCCCCGCCTTTATACCTGCCGGGGTGGTAGCGTGCCCAGAAAGGATGGCGCGAGTTCCAAGACGCCATAAATGGAAAGCAACCATCATGGGCTGCTGCGCGAGGTGACGGGGAGGGTTAAAAATGCGCCCCTGTCCGGTCTTGTTCGTCATCATGCCATTTTTCAACGGGCGCCGCGGGGAGGGCCCACTAGGCAGCCACCGAGCAGCCTGGTGTGCCCACCCGGTCAGAGCAAGCCTGGCACAGCAGGGCGGCAGGCAGGGCGCCTTGGGCTTCGCGATGTTATCCCGAGGCGCGCCGGATGTCCCGCGATGGGACTCATGCATTAAATGTCCCCACGTCTCCCTGCCAGACCGTGGCAGGGACTGGCAGCAGTGTGGGGGGAGCAGTTAGAAGTGACAGGTCACGCGCCCTCTTAAATGCAGCATCGGGCCTCTCACCAGCTGACACCTCACCACTGGGTCTCTGTGGGGCCTACCGGCAAAGGACTTCTCAGGCCCTGGGCCACTATTCACAGCCCCGAGCACTCTCTCCCAGATATGCCCTTTCTTGGTCCTTGGGGAACCGAGTGTTCAGGGGTCACTGCTCACGGCCCCGAGCACTCTCTCCCGGAACTGACTGTTCGGGCCCTCGGGGAATCGAGTGCTCGAGGGCCACTGTTCATGGCCCCGATTACTCTCTCCCGGAATTGACTTCCCTTGGGTCCTCGGGGGACTCGGGTGCTCGGGGGCCACTGTTTGCGGCCCTGAGCACCCTCTTCCCGGTACTTGGCTTTTCTTGTCGTCGGGAGACTTGAGTGCTCGGGGGCCGCTGCTCGCAGCCTCGAGCACTCTCTTCCCGATACTTGGTCTTCTCGGGTCATCAGGGAACTCGGGTACTCGGGGACCACTGTTTATGGCCCCGAACACCCTCTCCCAGGACTTGATCTTCTCGTACCTTGGGGAGAGAACTCTCGCGGGAGGGCGCCACGTGGCACTCTGCTGTTCTGGTCTCGGGACTCAGGGACCCCTGGTTCCTGTGTCACTGACACCATCCCATAAGAAAACATATGTCTTTGTATTTGTTTGATGTGCTCGTGGTTCTTCGCGTTGCTGAAAAAACTGAAACATTGAAGCACATTAAGTAAGAACTACAAAGTTCACAGGCTGTGCACACTGCATAATTCAGCAATGCCCATCAAACATGTACAAACAGCAGACTTTGTCAAGAAAGAATGAAAATAATCTGAAACATATAAGCAGTAGTAACTACAGAGGGTCGGGCAGAATGTCACCCATAGCCATCATGGAAGGATGACAACGGACTGATAGCAATGCCCCTAACCTGCCAGCCGTAGCACAAGCCACCTTGCCACACCTCTGGCTCCAGTACCTCCAACACGGCATCTTGCTCCCCAGCAACGTAGAAGAGATAAAAACAATCCCATCATATAGCACCCCGACCATGAAACAAATGCGATGGAGAGCAATTAAGGCAAACATATTGTATGTTAAGTATAATTCTTTTACACAGTATAACAAAGAAACAAAATTAAGGCTTACCACCAAAAACATAGATTAAAGTACCAACTAGATGCTCACATTGGTGCATTAGTCATTTCATCGAATAGATGGATTTTGACTGTGATTTGCTCGTTCGTTTTCCCCTCCGATTTGCATGGGTGCTCCTCTACTACATGCAAGCAGCTCTCGGTCCACAAAGGCGTGGATTTTGACTACGATGACTGTGACACAATCCGTGTACACATGCCGCTCCTCACCAACCGCAATTTCATGCTTTTGTGTAGCGATTGGCCGATGATGGCGTCAATGGACATTGAGGTCAATATGTGGGATCGATGGAGCTATGGAGGCGACATACGTGTAGGGTTGTGGCGCGACTGATGACGAAGAAACTTTATATGGAGAGAATCTTGACGTAGATGAGCGCGGCGAGCCTGTTCTTGGTGGCATCGATGTGGAGGCGCTCCCCGTCACAGAGCGCGAGGAGGCGTGCGCACGCTGGAGCAGCGGTGGCTAGGTGGGGGGGGGGGCGACGCGAGGTGGAGGTGGAGGAGGGCTAGAAGCGCCGGAAACCGGTTGTACGGCTGGTGGTGGTTCTTGGAGGAGGAGGTCGGGTATCGGTGGCGTCCACTCATGATGGAGGGGAGATGGGGCTAGCTGGCGGCGAGAGAAGACATGGGGTCGAGGGAGGGGGCCGGCTAGGCCGAATTTGAGAAGGGGCAGCGGCGTCGTGGCTGGGTGTGAGAGGGGAATGGCATGCATTGGCGCGTTTTGCTGTGGGAATGGGATTTGCACGACGGGGACCGATGGGAGCAAACGAGAATCAGACGGAATATGACGTGTTAGGTGTTTTTTAAGTATTAGAAACATACACACTTGATGTTCTGTTGGTACAGAGACTGAAAGTTGTACCTATTTCGTCTAAAAAGAATTGTATAAACAGTGCCAAAAATTGACTTGCCAGTGTTAGTTATCATAAAACGTGCTAGAGAAGCTTACCTTATTTGGCAATTAGCTAAATGCACCACTTTCAAAGGTTTAACGCCAAAGTGTTGATAAAGCTGGTAAATGTTCTCTTAACTAACTGCAGTGTAGCAAAATGGAGCAACCGCAAACTGGCCTCGAGAACATTAGCGAGCTTTAAGGAAGATATCTCCAGCGATCAACAGTAGTGATAGAGTAATACTATTATACTCTAGGTAATATGCAAAAAGCTGGGTAGTATTTTTGGAGCTAGTAGTAGAACAGAGAATAGCAGATGGGGAGGATTTACAGCCACGACGGCATGACCTTCCCTGGAGAATATGTCAATTTGCTACTGAACGAGCACGGTATATTCCCAGGAGGCAAGGCTTGCTGCGTACGTCCAGAGATCCAAATTGACGCGTGCACGTGCAGCGTCAGGGCCACAGTTTCCTCCAGCGGCCCAGACTTCGATGCCTGTCACGGCAAAGCGAGCTGAAAATGCGCTGCTCGAGTACAGCAACACTTGTACGGAGTGAATATACACCACTTGATATGGATATTTCCGAGGAAACAAGACCATTTTATTATCCTATAATGAGTGTGAACTTTAACTGGAAAATGGAGGACGCATCCTTGAAAATATGTACTCGAAGCTGAGGGGCAAATATTGAGTAGGGTAATCCCTCTGTAGTCTCACATGTGAGACTGACTCGTGGAAGGAGTATATTCGATTGTTCTCAATCGCCGTGAAAGCAGAACTAGTGTAAGGGTCTGTTTCTTTTAACGGGGGATTTTGAATAGTAATTTATAAATTGTATGTTGTAAAAAATTGAATCGTGAAAAGTTGAATTATAAAAAAAATTTAATTATAAATTTTAAAAACTTTGACGAGCCGTTTAGCAAAATAAACTTTTACAATCTACCAAAAGCTAAAAAAATTTAGTTTGTTAGATTATCACAATCTAATAAACAGATCGTAAAAAATTATAAAATAATTATCTATTTGTTTTCATTTTGAATTGTAAAAACTGAAAACCACCGTCCAAGACTCAAACAAATAGGCTGTAAATGTTTCCCTATGACTACGTCCGGTATCAATATCTGTTCATGGGTTCCCAACTATGCACACACGGCGATCAACACGGCAATGCAGCATTGTGTTGCAGTTGCAGCTCGATCGGCGGCTCTCCTTTTCAACGCAGCATTGGATCTGGAGCTTCTTCGGATACATGCATGTGCATAACTGGACTTGGAGGTCATTTAGCTTTACAAATTGGAACATCAGAACATGGGCAAACCAGAGCCTGGACTACCGGGCGACCTCGATTTTGTTAAACCTGGGCTTTCAACTAATGCGTAATCGCCGCTACATGCTGCTTAACTAGCAGCTCATCTGGTCTGGCCGAGGCCTAATCCATGGGCGGTTTGCCTGTTTCGCTAGGCTCGGCTGGCGCCTGAACGTGCTGCTGGCTGTTACGGTCACTCATCAGAGGTCAGAGCTGCTGCTCTTGTTGCGCGACATAAATGCAGGACGCACAAGACGCCAGACCTCAACCGCCACTCATCAGATTTTTTTTAAAAAAAATCTTTGCAACCATCTGCTGTAGTGTACAACGCAACCTAGTCATCGACACTTGTATAATATAGGCGTAAATTTTTACTAGCACAACGGTATATATGCTGCCTACAGAAAAAAGAAGCAACAGGGAGCATCGCCAGAGCGACCCCATTTCCAGTTTCTAGTTTTCTTTTTAAATTTTCTGACAAGATTTGGTGTTCTCCCCGCTCGATCTCAAGTGACTTGTTTAAGTAGATCACAAAGGGTGGTGCCTGCATGCCTAGCTAGCAAGATGGTGATGCTTGCTAGTAGTATATTTTCCCGCCCTTTTCTGCGAGGATATGTACATTAGATTGTCCTTTGATTGATGTAAAATAAAGTTTAAATCTTTCCCTTTTTATCCAAGCAAAGCAAAGGCCTGTGATCTCCTCTCATTAGGGCTGAACTGAAGCTACCTCCACTGTCAGACAGTTACATGCATCGATTCCTATCTCCGTATTAGTGCGTGGTAGAACCTTTCACGATCAACGGCCCTCGTTTTCTCGTATGGTTGGGGAAGCACATGCTCGGTCCATGCAAGCCTACCTACCTTACATCGGAATGATCGGATCCCAAAGATGACATACGCGCGCCCCCATGTACATCAGTACATTCAGGGACACAACTGGCCTTGACGTTTAGCTTCAGAAAACGTACGTCGTATGGTCCCAACCCCGACGCAACGCTGAATCTTTTCCTTCATCTCAGGTAAACTGCACGGGCCTAGGCGTAAAATCTACAGACTGTTTTTTAAATGGTAGTTGCTTATAGTTTCCAATGATTTAGTTTGAGATCGATTCTCTGAGTATCTCTGGGCTCTAATTTGGCTTAGAGAACAGCACGTCACCTCGAGTCCATCGCTGTGTAGCGCCTGCACCCTGGCAGCACCGTGGGACTCCCTTTACATAGGACGACAGAAAGAAGCTTATGAGTAGAACAGCCTACCAACGGCCCATCATTAAATGGGCCAGCTCACGAACCAGTTTTTTTCCTTTTTATTTTTTATAATCATTGTAATTAATTCACAATTTATATATTTATGTTTCCTCTCTTCTTATATGCATTCAACATTTTGGAAGACTTTGAAGACAATTGGGAAAAAGACCTTGACAATTGCATTAGGCCAATCGGCATATATAAGTACAGCAAGAATTTGGATGGAAACCGAATACAAATATGCCAAAAACAAGTAGCCTAACAACCGCAAGATTTCCCTAACAAAGGAAACTAACACTACAACATATCGTAGAATTACAGTTTTTTTCATTTTTATTTTTTATAATCATTGTAATTAATTCACAATTTATATATTTATGTTTCCTCTCTTCTTATATGCATTCAACATTTTGGAAGACTTTGAAGACAATTGGGAAAAAGATCTTGACAATTGCATTAGTCCAATCAGCATATATAAGTACAGCAAGATTTCGGATGGAAAGCACATACAAATATGCCAAAAACAAATAGCCTAACAACCGCAAGATTTCCATAACAAAGGAAATTAACACTACAACATATCGTAGAATTAGAGGTAGCTGTCTGAGGCTGATTACAGTTGTCTGCCTCGGAATCATCCTCTGAGGCAGACGAGTTGGCCTCGGATGTTGGCTTGAGGCAATTATTGGTTGCCTCAGGTCCTATGTGCATCTGAGGCAGCCAAGGGACGTCTGCCGCAACATTTTTTTCTTGCTTCTTGCTTCTCTTTCTTTCTGTCTAGCGAGTGGATAAGTTGTTGTTGTGTTGCGCTATCAACCGAAGTACCACCTCCCCCATCGTCCAGCCTTGCCCGCTCTCGCACCATCATCGGCCATCGTCGTTGCCCATCACTTTGTCCTTCACAGCCCACACCACCATCTATCCCCCTAAAATCTGACCCCGACCCTGGTGGCAGGGCATGATTCCTCCCGTCCCTGTCCACCATCGGGCCCTTAGGGGCCCGACGGGTCTTAAAGCCCGATTAGCAAGGGAGGTGATGCCGCTCTTAGAGGTGGAGGACTGGTGGCACTCTTCTCGCGGTGGCACTCCTAGAGGGGTGGGACGACACCACGTTGAGACAAGGAAGGGGAAGGGGACAACTGTAGCCAGTGGCCAAATCTGACCTCTCGACCACAGTTGCTTAGATCCATGCTCCCTCCCCATCTCATGGGAGCACGACACGGCGTCGTTGTTTGGCTAGCCAAGGGGCTATGCCACCTAATGAATCAGCCTCGGCTCCTATGCTCCATGGTCCTGGCGGAGTTCTGGTCCAAGTCTCCTGTGTCTTGTGCTCCGCAGCCCCTCAGGTAGGGAAGCTCTTATGAAGATATGGCACAACAGTACATGTGAGCTTGGGAACGAGAGCAACCAAGAAGAGAGGTGGTAGCCGCCGGACACTTTACATATCCAGTCATTTGTAGAGCTGATTGCTTCTTCTGCTTCTCCATGTGAGAAACTAAGTTGAAATGTGTCTTGGTTTTCTTGTGATGAGTGATTGATATTGTCATTTATTTGGTTTGATGATCTTCGATTTTGCATGAGCTTTGATGTGATTCGAATTGATTTGAGATTTCATTTGAGCATATTGATTATGGACTAATTGGAATTGGAGTTGGAGATATGTGTTTGCTTGTCTCATGGTGTGCAGGTGATGGATGCAAATTGGCGGTCGACGGCGGGATGATCGGGGCCAAGCGAAGTGCTTGGTGCTAGATGATCAAGGAGGCCGGGCGGAGTCAAGGGTGATCCTAGCTGAACACGTGGAGGTCAAGCAAAGCATTGAAGGCGGATGGAGACGGCGTGTTGACAAAGTCAAGCAAAGGGGATGCCGGTGCAAGTAACAAGGCGGCCCGAGGGATCGGGAGCGGGAGAGACTTGCCGGCGGTCAGGATCGCATGACGGAGTACACGCGTCAACATCGAAGCGCTTGCTTAAGGTGTAAGCAAGGCGGTTAGTCACGCTTTGAGAAGCGTGCAGGCGGTTTCGTGGTTTGGCCTCAAAACCGTGGGAGGACTGGAGGAGTATGTGGCACCATCGCGAAGCTTGCGTCGAGATGAAACTAAATCGAGAAGGCGCTGCGACCGTCCGATGAATGGAGAAGAAAATAGATCAAAATACCCTCGGTGGAAGGTAGGAGTGCACTACAAGAAATGAGTATTTTTGGGAAAAGCTAGGAAACTTAAGGGCCAAGTTTCCTAGGCCTATAAATAGAGGGGTAGGGCTAGAGAGAGCTTTGAACCAACCACTTGAGCCCCCTTGTGCCACTCATTTGAGAGCCTTAGAGCTAGGTTTTTAGAGGAGAGAAGGATGAGTGTTTAGCCTATGTAATAGGTGAGAGTTTTGAGAGATAAATCTTTGTAATCCATCTAAAATAGGGCTGACCTCTTTGAGTAATTAAGTTTATGTTTTTGCATATGTTTGAATTCCCCTCCCCTAGTTTCCCTCTATTGGTTCCCTTGCAAGTTTGCAAGATTTTCGATTTTCGGTTTTGATTTTCGTTTTGGTTTTTGGGCTGAAATTTCAGCACCTTGTGAGATCATTCTTCTTGTTGCTAGAGGCATAAAAACTCACATACGAGTGTATGCTCATGGGTCTTGAGTACCCTTGCCTCTAGATCATCAACTTGGAGAGGTTTCTTGCCCGATGATCTTTTTCCTTGAGCTGCAATATTTCAACTTTGCAGGGTTGTTTTTCTTGATGCTAGTGGTTTAAATACTCACATACTCATGTATTTGAGCGGGTCTTGAGTCCCCTTGCCACTAGACTATCATCTTGGAGGATAATCTTGTCCGGTGTCCGTCTTATCTAGTTTCTTTGGAAGTTGCGAGTTTTTGTGCACAAAGACAAATGGAATGGTCCTGAATGGATCCTATGGTTCATATTCCATCTGTGGAGTCATGTTGCCATGGAAGTAGTCTTTTTGCTTTGTCTTGTTAATTCTTTTGCTTCCGCTTGAACGTTTTTAGGTGCGTTGGGTGAGAAATTGGAAAAGGCCATCTATTTCGAAAGAAATTTGTTGAGGCGCCTATTCACCCCCCCTCTAGTCGCCATTCTCGTTCCTACAATTGGTATCAGATCCGGTTTGATCACTTGTTGACCTTAACCGGTTTTGTGATCCGTAGGCGACATGGAGAGAAGTGGGAAGATTCCCTTGTTTGATGGCCGTGATTTTTCGTACTGGAAGGTGCGCATGGAGGCCGCTTCTACAACAACCGTCGAGACCAAAGGAGGGGTGGTTCTCGTACCTGCTTTGAGTGTGGTGACACTATCCACTTCAAGGCGGACTGCCCCAAGCTCAAGAAGAGGGAGGACGGCGACCACGACTACAACAAGCACAAGAAGAAGAACAAGAAGCCCTTTTTCAAGAAGAACCGCGACAAGGTGGCCAAGAAGGCGGCCAAGGCGGCTTCTAGGGCGTTTGTGGCGGCTCTCAGCGACATCGACACTTCTTCTAACGAGGAGGATAGCTCGAAGGAGGATGAACCGCAAGCAAAGAACAAGAAGAAGGCCAAGGACTTCACCGGCCTCTGCTTCATGGCGGACGACCACAATGACGACAGCGACCCCGAGCTGGATCCCTCTGAGGTATTGCCTTCCTACGATCAGCTTTCCATCCAAGTAGATACCTTGAATGATGCTCTCGTTAGTCAGGATATGTTACTTAAGAAAGCTGTGCGTGAGTTGAAGGATCTTAGACCTAAGTATGAATCTGACTCTTCTGAACTTGCTTTACTCAGGTCTAGGCCGGATGTTGAGGAGTGTGAGAGTTGCCTGATTGTCATGGCTGAACTTGCCGAGCTTTGTAATGTGCATGCTCAAGTCGCTAGTCGGCTTAAGAGTGCCGAGAAGAAGCTCCTTGAGGAGGAGTCTAGGTCTACTCTCTTAGGTGCTTGTATAAATTGCCCTTTGCTTGCAAAAGATGTTGATCTGAAAGACAAGCGCCTCAAGGAGCTAGAGTCTAGATTGGAGAGTGCTAGGAGTTCTAAGGATGTGCAGCCGAATTGTTCCACCTGCACCATCTTTCAGGACAAACTCAGTTGGGTTAGAGGGCAAGTTCAAAAGCTTCTGACCGAGAATGAGTATCTCCTTTCTCTGGTGGAGAAGTGTTCAGAGGGCAAAGGGAAAATGAATTTGATATTGGCCAAGACCAAGATGTGTGCTGACAAGGCGGGTTTAGCTCTTGGGTTGGGTTTTGAGAGAGTGTCTTACAATGGAGAGAGTAAGATTGTGTTCATCACGCCTACTACCCTAGATGCTGAGAAGTCCAAAATCAATACCACACCACAACCCATCAAGAAACCAATTCCACAACCCACAAAGAAGAAGCCCGCACCACAACCCAAGAGAGCTCCACAACCTAAGATGAGAGAGCCTGTAAGAGAACCCCGAGTGACCGACAATCGAGTTCCCGAGAGACGCTACCACTGCACCTACTGCCAGAGAGATGGTCATTTGCTTGGGTTTTGCTTTCGCCGTAGGAGAGATGAGCGACGTGAGTGGGAATGGAGCACCCGGGACATGTATCGCCCCTCTGATGGTGTACATGAGTCTTTTCCTCACTTCCACTCACGAGTCCCTAGTGTTTTTCAATCTTTTGTTAAAAGTGGTGCCCGGTGTGGATTTTACCATAACTCATATGGTTTTGGTCCACGTGTAAGAGGCTTTGAGTCCCAGCGCTTTGACGGACCATGTTTTCCTCATCGTGGTACTCGCCCCCAGCGTGTTGGTGTTGAGTTACCTACTGTTTCTACTTCAGGGCGGATGACCCAGTACTGGATTCCTAGGAGGTTTTTGACTAACCCCAGTACTGAGCCATCCACCTTCTATTCTTCTCATATGTAGGTGGTAGGCGGAGGCCTGGAGAACAAGTGGCTCATCGACTCTGGTTGTTTGCATCACATGACCGGAGATTCATCATGGTCCTCCAGCCTCACCCCCGTGAAGCGACACGAGTACATCACATTCGGGGATGATCGGAAAGGAAGGGTGAAAGCCAAAGGTATGATAAGGGTGAATGAGAGTTTCACTCTCAAAGATGTGATTTTGGTGGAGCATCTGGGATACAATCTTCTCTCTGTATCTCAGTTGCTAGATGAAGACTTGGAAGTGCGTTTCAAACGCAATACTTCTCGAGTTCTTGATTCTTCTAGCGCTTTGATTTGCAAGATTTCTCGAGTTGGGAGAGTTTTTGGAGCTGATTTTTCTGAGTCTTCTAGTTCTTCTCGATGTTTACTTGCTCAACCTTCTTCTGAGCTTTGGATGTGGCATATGAGACTAGGGCATATGAGCTTTGATTTGCTTACTCGTTTGAGTGCCCTAGGCTTAATCCGAGGATTGTCCAAGCTCAAGTTTGAGAAGAACCTTGTGTGTGCTCCTTGTCGGCATGGCAAGATGGTTGCCACTCCTCACCCACCAGTCAATCTGGTGATGACTGAACGACCGGGAGAACTTCTCCATATGTACACTGTTGGTCCTTCTCATGTTCATTCGGCTGGTGGGAAGTGGTTTGTTCTTGTCATTGTTGATGATTTCTTTCGTTACTCTTGGGTTTTCTTTCTTGTGAGCAAGGATGAAGTGTTTTCACACTTTCGGAGCTTAGCTTTGAGATTGTTCACAGAACTTCCTGGTGCATTGAAAGCAATTCGTAGTGATAATGGCACCGAGTTCAAGAACTATCTCTTTGATGCTTTCTGCCTTGAACATGGCATTGAACATCAATTTTTTGCCCCACGCGTTCCTCAGCAGAATGGCGTGATTGAGAGAAAGAACAGGACTTTGGTGGAGATGGCTAGGACGATGCTTGATGAGTATAGGACTCCTAGGAAGTTTTGGGCTGAGGCCATCAGCACAGCGTGCTACATCTCTAATCGGATTTTCTTGCGCTCGATCTTAAATTTGACTTCTTATGAGTTGCGCTTTGGGAGGAAGCCGAATGTTTCACATTTGAGAGTTTTCGGTTGTCGTTGCTTCATCCTAAAGCGTGGCAATCTTGACAAGTTCGAGTCACGTTCTTCCGATGGTATTTTCTTGGGGTATTCTCTTCATGGTCATTCTTACAGGGTTTATAATCTTGACACTAACACCATCATGAAATCCTGTGATGTGACTTTTGATGAATCAACCCCCTGTGCTAGTTCTGCCTTTGAGTATGCAGGTGATCAGGAGATGAGCGAGAGCATCTTTGTAGATGGCGATCTTCCAGCTTTCGGTGATGACAAGGATGATCCACTACTTCCCTCGACCACACCTGCTCTAGGGCTTGCTCCTGCTTCTTCTACTCCAGCAGAGGGTCCTACAACCTCTACTTCCACTTCGGCTGTTCTCGAGCCTGCACCCGCACAGGTTGAGGGGGAGTTCACCTCTAGGCGTGAGGCCCCTCAACACATTCAGCGGCGACACCCTCCACACATGATGATCGGAGATCTTGAGAAGAGGGTAACGAGGTCCAAGTCCGCTTCTCATGCTCATTTTACTGATTCTGCATTCGTTGCTTCTTTTGAGCCCCATGATGTTGGACATGCTTTATCTGATTCGAGTTGGGTCAATGCCATGCATGAAGAGCTTGAAAATTTTGAGAGAAACTAAGTCTGGGTCCTTGTAGAGCCACCCCCTAATGCTCACACCATAGGCACCAAATGGGTTTTCAAAAACAAACAGGGGGAGGATGGGTCTGTAGTGAGAAACAAGGCTAGACTAGTGACTCAGGGTTTCACTCAGGTAGAGGAGATAGACTTTGGAGAAACCTTTGCACCAGTAGCTAGACTAGAAGCCATTAGAATTCTTCTTGCATTTGCGGCTTCCCGATGTTTTAAGTTGTATCAAATGGATGTTAAGAGCGCTTTCCTAAATAGCTTTATAGAGGAAGAGGTCTATGTCAAGCAACCCTCAGGCTTTGAGCACCCCAAATACCCACATAGAGTATACAAGCTTCAGAAAGCTTTGTATGGACTTAAGCATGCACCTAGGGCTTGGTATGATAGGCTTAGGTCTTTCTTGCTAGGGTATGGGTATGTGATGGGGTCAGCTGATAAAATTTTGTTCACTCTTAGGCGTGGCAATGATTTCTTACTTGTTCAGATTTATGTGGATGATATCATTTTTGGTGGCTCTTCTCATGCACTTGTGGCCAAGTTTGCAGAAACTATGAGCAGGAAATTCGAGATGTCGATGATGGGCGAGCTCAACTTCTTCCTTGGGTTGCAAATCAAGCAATGCAAGTAAGGTACATTCGTCCATCAGACGAAGTACACCAAGGATTTGCTGAAGAAGTTCGACATGAGCGATGCAAAGCCATTGGCGTCACCGATGGCTACCTCGACCGTGCTTGATCCAGATGAAAATGGTGAGGAGGTGGACCAGCGGGAGTACAGGAGCATGATCGGCTCCCTTCTGTACTTGACGACGACAAGACCCGACATTCATTTCGCCGTCTGCTTGTGTGCTCGCTTCTAGGCTTCACCGAGGACGTCTCACCGCCAAGCGGTGAAGCGTATTCTGAGGTATCTCAAGCACACTCTCGAGTTTGGGCTTTGGTTTTCTGCTTCCTCTTCGCTTTCTCTTCAAGGTTTTTCAGATGCGGATTTTGCTGGCTGTAGAATTGACAGGAAGAGTACCTCTGTTACTTGTCATTTCTTGGGTACTTCTCTTGTGTATTGGTCTTCTCGCAAGTAGACTAGCGTTGCGCAGTCTACTGCTGAAGCTGAATATGTAGCTGCTGCTAGCTATTGCTCACAGATTTTGTGGATGGTTGCTACCTTGAGGGATTTTGGGTTAGATTTCAAGAGTGTGCCACTTTTGTGTGACAACACGAGTGCTATAAGCTTAGCCAATAACCCAGTTCAACACTCCAGAACCAAACACATAGATGTGAGATTCCACTTTCTGAGAGACCATAATGAGAAGGGAGACATTGAGTTGAGCTACATAGATACCCAACACCAGCTAGCCGATATATTTACCAATCCTCTAGATGCAACAAGATTTGCCTTTTTGATGGGAGAGCTTGGTGTGTGTCATCCCTCTGGCATTGTGTGAGGGGGAGTTGCCTTTGTACATACTCTATCTTACTTTTATTGCATTTGGATTGCATAGAATTTTTTAATATAATCATGTTAGCAAGCTTCACTTATATGTTCTTTGCACTTTCTTGTACTAGTTGTGAATTTGTGCTAAGTGTAGTGGATGTATAACAATTTGTGTAAACTTAGTCTCTTATTGAAACATGGCATAAAATCTGTTGAGCAAGCTTGTCTTTTCTAAAGAATAAACTTGAAATATGAACATGATCTCTTGTCACCCTTGAGTATTTGCTTTAGCTTAATCAATGCTTAAATTAGGGCTAGTTTTGTGAAAATCTTGTGCTAGGCCGCTTTGTTCAGTTCAGCAGATTGGGGGCCTTTGACCTTTGTCTATGTAAATGTTTAGCCCATGATTAACCCTTGGGAGAGTATGTGCTCTTTTGTGTCGCAAAGGCACAACTTGTTTTGGCTTTGTGAAAAATTGCACATCTTAAAATTCTATGTTGAGTTAATAAAATGAATGATCAAGTTTTGAGCTAAAATTGAATCCAATACAGTGGCTTAAGGCTTCATGTGGTTTGCCAAAGAAGTGAACCCATGGTTGCTTAAAACTCAATTGAGGATAGTTAAATGATCAATGAGAAAGTTAACTTGTGCTTTTTAATGTGCTAAGAATGTTCTTTTTCATATTGTCAAACTAAGGTTTGGATTGATATGTGGGTGTTTGCATAGCCCGTCGGGTTGAACTTGGTTGCCTAGTTTGAACTTGATATAACACTAGTTTCTCTAATCTTTGCACTGATGATGAAACTGTGGATGCTTTTGTGGTGACATCTTTTGGATAATTGAACAACATGATCAAAACTTGCTTTACTCCCGGTGCTTGTGTCATGAACTCTATTTGAGACTTTGTGCGCCTTTGAGTTATATTGTATACTTATCATAGTGCTTTGACATCTCTAGTTCTTGCAAGTGTTTTGTGATCTATATGTGAAGCTTTGTTGGCTTGTATTTTATTTGCACATCTTTTGCATAGTCTGTTATCCTTGATGTTTGCATTGCCAAAGGGGGAGAAAATATGCCTAAAAGATATTATACTCAAATATTCAACAAGGGATGTGTTTTGGGTTTTTTGAGTTTTTCTTGCTCTTTTGAGGTTTTTTTTGGCTCGTCTTTACCGCTCTTAGGGCTTTTGCAACATTTCTTATGCCAAGTGACATATTTTACTCTTTCTCGAGTTTTTGGTCACTTGGATGAGCTTATCTTGTTTTAATGTCTTCAAACCAAAATCTGTGCTTTGCGGGTTGTAAATGCACTCATCAAGGGGGAGATTGAGAAACCAAGTTGAAATGTGCCTTGGTTTTCTTGTGATGAGTGATTGATATTGTCATTTATTTGGTTTGATGATCTTCGGTTTTGCATGAGCTTTGATGTGATTCGAATTGATTTGAGATTTCATTTGAGCATATTGATTATGGACTAATTGGAATTGGAGTTGGAGATATGTGTTTGCTTGTCTCATGGTGTGCAGGTGATGGATGCAACTTGGCGGTCGACGGCGGGATGATCGGGGCCGAGCGGAGTGCTTGGTGCGAGACGATCAAGGAGGCCGGGCGGAGTCAAGGGTGATCCTAGCTGAACACGTGGAGGTCAAGCAAAGCATTGAAGGCGGATGGAGACAGCGTGTTGACAAAGTCAAGCGAAGGGGATGCCGGTGCAAGTAATAAGGCGGCCTGAGGGATCGGGAGCGGGAGAGACTTGCCGGCGGTCAGGATCCAATGACGGAGTACACGCGTCGACATCGAAGCGCTTGCTTAAGGTGTAAGCAAGGCAGTGAGTCACGCTTTCAGAAGCATGCAGGCGGTTTCGCGGTTTGGCCTCAAAACCGTGGGAGGACTGGAGGAGTATGTGGCACCATCGCGAAGCTTACGTCGAGACGAAGCTAAGTCGAGAAGGCGCCGCGGCCGTCCGATGAATGGAGAAGAAAATATACCAAAATACCCTTGGTGGTTGGTAGGAGTGCACTACAAGAAATGGGTATTTTGGGGAAAAGCTAGGAAACTTAAGGGCTAATTTTACTAGGCCTATAAATAGAGGGGTAGGGCTAGAGAGAGCTTTGAACCAGCCACTTGAGCCCCCTTGTGCCACTCATTTGAGAGCCGTAGAGCTAGGTTTTTAGAGGAGAGAAGGATGAGTGCTTAGCCTATGTAATAGGTGAGAGTTTTGAGAGATAAATATTTGTAATCCGCCTAAAATAGGGCTGACCTCTTTGAGTAATTAAGTTTATGTTTTTGCATATGCTTGAATTCCCCTCCTTCTAGTTTCCCTCTATTGGTTCTCTTGCAAGTTTGCAAGTTTTTCGATTTTCGGTTTTGATTTTCGTTTTCGTTTTTGGGCTGAATTTTCAGCACCTGTGAGATCATTCTTCTTGTTGTTAGAGGCATAAAAACTCACATACGAGTGTATGCTCATGGGTCTTGAGTACGCTTGCCTCTAGATCATCAATTTGGAGAGGTTTCTTGCCCGGTGATGTTTTTCCTTGAGCTGCAATATTTCACCTTTGCAGGGTTATTTTTCTTGATGCTAGTGGCTTAAATACTTACATACTCATGTATTTGAGCGGGTCTTGAGTCCCCTTGCCACTAGACTATCATCTTGGAGGATAATCTTGTCCGGTGTTCATATTATCTAGTTTCTTTGGAAGTTGCGAGTTGTTGTGCACAAAGACACATGGAATGGTCCTGAATGGAACCTATGGTTCATATTCCATCTGTGGAGTCATGTTGCCATGGAAGTAGTCTTCTTGCTTTGTCTCGTTAATTCTTTTGCTTCCGCTTGAGCGTTTTGAAGTGCGTTGGGTGAGAAATTGGAAAAGACCATCTATTTCGAAAGAAATTTGTTGAGACGCCTATTCACCCCCCTCTAGTCGCTATTCTCGTTCATACACCATGACTCCATTCAGGCATCAATATCTGGTTGCATGCTAGGTGCTCGAGAGAATTCCCATGTGAGCATCCATTTTCCCCTTTCTTACCTTTTCTCAAGATATATGGTTATTCAAATTTAATGCAGCATATGCAACTCCTCAAAATCCCCTGAAATTTCATGTATACTACTTCTGTAATACTCCATGTCACTTTTCAAATATTCATTCTACTAATGTCATAGCTATTATGAGATCTGTTTTGCTACTTCTTTTTCGTTATGAGTTGCGGATTGCTTTTACTAAGAATCTATGCTCAGGTTGGTTGATTAAAACTGCTGCTTCTTTGATGATTCATTTTTACTCTTTAACATCTCACATGGGGAGCATAGAAGTTTTATAGTTCAGAAAAATTTAGGTACATAACCTGATTTCGTTGTAGTTTTACTAGCACCACAACTGCAGTTTATGATATTTAAATTTATAGCCCCAAATGAATTTTGCCCAAAAGCAGTATCGCCATTGTTTATAGCACAACTCTTTACAATGGACTACAATTGTAGCTGTAATACTTAGTCCCTAAGATCTTTCTATTAACCCTCTTATTTGCTATTTCTAAGAATTAATCTTATAGAAGTCAGATACTAATTTGTAATAGTCCCTATTGCCTTTCTATTAACCTTCGTATTTGCTGTTTCTAAGTATTAATCTTATAAAGGTCAGATACTACTTTGTAAAAAAATGAGTACATAAAATCTCTGTAAAGAGTTTTAGATAGATGCCAGTGAGCACCTCAATTGCAGGTCTCCATGCACCTCCTCTTCCATGATGTTTTGCTTATTACCTCGGTCAGAACTGTTAAGCACTATGTAAAAAGTATAAAGTGGTAGATTGCTCAATATTCTGGACTTCAATACAATGGCTTAAGATTTCTCTTGCGGTTCATAATTTCATCTTAATATATACTAATAGATAATTGTGCAATTTTGTGATTTTTCATAACGTTATGTTGACTAATGCCTTTCATTCATATATTGCTTTGCGTAGCATTTTCTCTCTTGAATAGAATCATTTTAGTTTTGCAGAGTTCATTTATTCAAGCTACATATAGTCCTGGCTAGACTTTATGTGGTTCAACTAGATTAGAACCTCTTGACTCATTTTCTAGCAGATTTTTTCACATCAGTAAAGTTCAGTTTTTCCAGCCCGACAGATTGAACTGAAAATGTCAAGTGTTCTGAAGAAAGTTTCTTTACCTTCCAGAGCACAGAGAGGTTTAAGGATGAATACATCTCCCACTTTTGCCTTTCAGAGCACACTAATGCGTGGAGAGGCGGTTGTCATGCCACTGCAAGCAAAAGGCTTGGAACACGTCGAACGAGGAGGTGGCCGTCGTGGTGCTGCAAAGGAAAGGGCTCTGCTCTGTGAGAGGCCATGCCGCTCGCAGCGCCAACCATCAACTTCAGTTGATTCTGCTCGTGTAGGTAACACACCAAATGGTGTAAGATTGTGTGATGTATAAAATACCATTGCACATTTGCTTTGTGATGCCTTCTATCTCTTAGAAACTAAGTGAAAATGTGTCTTTGTTTATATGTGATGAGTGATTGACAAGTGTGTTGATTTGATTTGATGATTTTTGGATTGCAAATGCATGTAGATGTACTACAATTATGATAATGACTAACCAAAGTTGCAGAGAAAATCGAGTTGGTGTGTTTGTCTCTAAGTCCAGGAAAAATATACATACCGGATTGTCCGACGCTCTGTAAGTTGAACACCTCAGATGTTTCGGCGTTAAGATGGAGTACACGCTGGAGCATTCCATACAGAGGAAAAAACTTTTAGTACACGCTGGATGGTCCGGCGTTGGGTGAAGTGAACACCAGAGCATTTCTTGCGGAGAGGTTGCAAATTGGCTCTGGTGAACTTGAACATGCTAGATGGTCCGGTGATGGGTATGAATGCACGTCATACTATTTCTTGCAGAGAGGATTCTAGACGAAGGGTTCTGCTGAGTTGCACACATCGGATGGTCCGACGCTCAGGAGGAGTGTGCGCTCGATCATCCAGTGCTCCGTCAAGAAACTTGGTGAGCTCGCCGGTGACCATTCCAGCAATTCTGGTGGCTTTTGGGGTGGGGATTTGGACCTAGAGCATCATCTTGACCTCCTCTACCACAAAGGACCACACACATAAGCCGAAATCGACCAAAACTTGGCTATTGCTACCAAAATATCAAGAACTCATGAACTTCAACCATAGCTTCAAATTCTTAGATTTTGACCAACCAATTCATGCATCCATGCCATGGGAGCCTAGGAGGCTCACCCAAGACGCTTTGCCGAGGTTGGGGACCACCGGGTGAAGGAGGAAACAGAGGGAAATCGAAGAACTCCGGTGTTCCTTGTGCTTCAACCAAGAACACCAAACAACATCAAATTCGGCTCGTCTCTTTCTGGAAAAAGCAAATGAATTGGAGGGATAGGAAGCTTATGAGCTAAGGATCGCGATGGTACCACATACTCACCTCGAATCTAAGTTCTTGTGGGCGGATTTTAGGGAGGAATGGAGAGAGCTTGAGAGGGAGAAAGGGGGCTGCTGCAGCTGCTGCACGGGTGGGAGGCGTGGGGAGTGAGGGAAGGTGAGAGTGAGTGAGCTGCTCACTTGGAGAGAGGTGTGGGGTGGTTGGCCCACTTGTGGGCCCCATTTGCTAGAGAAAGGAGGTATTTCCAATGCGATTTCTATTCTTTTCTCTCTCAGATTAGTTTCTCTTATCCGAATGACTTTAAACGAATTGCTTTATAGTTACAAAACAAAATCACACAAAATTAAAGACAATGCTTAAGAAGCATAATTATGTTTAATTATGTGATTTCGGATTTGGGACATGACAAACCTCCCCCCTTAAGAAGAATCTCGCCCCGAGATTCGGTAAATTTAAGGTGAAGTTGATGGCGACAAGGCGGGAAGGATTCTTCCATGAACGGAGAAGAATTTCACCGAAACTTATCGTCGGAATGAAAAGACGGCTAACGGATCCCACTGTGCCTTGGCGGTTAGACCGACGCTAGGACCGGTCAGACCGCGACACAGTTGGACCGCGGGTTTGTCGATTAGACCAAAATCTATACAGAGAGTTTTGGGATCTGACGGTGGGACCTCAGGTCTTGTGGCGGTCAGACCGCCGCCCACCAACGGTAAGAATGTCAAATCAATTGCAGTCAGACCGCGAGCCAGTAGAGAGCAAAAATAGTTTCCACTTGCTTCGGGTTGGGTCATCTTCCAAAAATAACTCCTTTGAGACTTGATTTCCATTCAATATGGCGATGAATATATACATGCGAGAGGTTCCAAATGTACACATGTTACAATGATATTTATAAATCCTCAATGAGTTTGGGATACTCGGAGCGGATTTTATCCTCACGCTCCCACATCGCTTCGGCTTCCGAATGGTTGCTCCATTGGACTTTAACAAACTTTATGGAATGACACCGAGTTTTGCATTCCGCTACGTCCAATATGCAGATCGGTCACTCACAGTATGTAAGATCCAGCTGCAACTCTTGGTTTGCAGCTTCGATTACCTCGGTTGGGACTCGGAGGCTCTTCTTCAACTGCGAGACATGAAACACATCATGCACGGCGGAGAGAGACGGCGGTAAGTCCAATTGATAGGCTACCTCTCCATGCTAGCCAACAATTTGAAAAGGCCCCACATAGCGAGGCGTTAGCTTGCCTCGAACTTGGAAACATCGGACGCCTTTGAGAGGCGAAATCTTGAGATACACATAATCTCCAATTACGAACTCGAGGTCTCGGCGGCGGCGATTCGCATAGCTCTTCTGTCGTGATTGTGCCGTGAGAAGACACTTTCGAATAGCTAGAACATGCTCTTCTGTCGTGATTGTGCCGTGAGAAGACACTTTCGAATAGCGATCACCACAGCTCCCGACTTCGGATATGGGCAATCCCGAGCATAGGGCCACCTGTCATGGTCACTTGAGAGTCGGCGGGTCTTGCAGGCTACCCTTGTGGAGCGGAGAAAGCCGGACGTTGCACCAAACACATCAGTCGTGGAGCAGTCGGTGCCGACACATGAGATGGTGGAGGCTGATTCTCAGTGCGAGAGCATTGAGAGCTCCCGCCCATGGAAGGCGACAGACTCCTCTTGCGCTTCTTCTCCTCCTGGTGGTTCTTGAGCTTGAACTCCACCGTGAGAGATGTGCTCACCAACTTGTTGAAATCGGTGAACTCATGTGCGGATAGCCGGTCCTGCATCTTCGAGTTGAGGCTATTGACAAAGTGGTATTGTTTCCTCTCATCGGTGTTGACCTCATCCTGAGCATACTGTGCAAGGTGGTGTAACACCTGCACATACTCCATCACTGATTTACCTCCTTGCTTGAGGTCCATGAATTCCCTTTTTTTGATCTCCATAAGACCCTTAGGAATATGGAAATCCTGGAATGCGTGGCGGAACTCCTCCCAAGACACCCGGTGATTGGCGGGGTGCACGGCCAAGTAGTTGGACCACCATGCACCCGTCGTGCCTTGGAGCTGATGGGCGGCGAAGAGCGCCTTCTCGTGGTCCTCGCACCGAAGGAGAGTGAGTTTCTGCTCGATGGTGCGAAGTCAATGGTCGGCGTTGAGCGGGTCCTCAGCATGCGTGAAGGTAGGCGACTGAGTCTGCAGAAAATCCGAGAAGTCATCTCGGCGCCTGGCCCCACCTCCTCCATGAGGGATCGTGTTACGCATGAGAGCTTCAAGAAGCACCATCTGAGCTTGACAGTTTTCCTCAATTTGCATTAGCACCTCCGTCATGCTTGGCGGTGGAGGTGGGTTATTCTCATTAGAACCTTCAGGAAGTTCACCCAAACTGCCGCGTGTTCTCATCCTGTTAATGACAACAAGATAGAAGAGGGAGCATCAAATTCCGACTTAGTATAAATTAGCCGGATATCATTACTTGGATCTCATAATACCCTAAACTTGGAAAAAAAATGCATATGAGTTATAGGAAATGAAGGTATGCTCGATTCCTATCTACACGTTTCTTTCTCAAATGTGTCTCTCCACAACAAATATCAATGCATTACACTCAGGGGCATAATATAGTGGTTTCATACATATTAATCATGGAGAGGCATAAAAGAAACTTTAGTGGGTTGCTTAGTGGATTTGACACTTTACTAACCCACACCTTAAGTATTGTTTAGGCTACCTCATCAAACCAAGCTCTGATGCCACACTGTGAGAGATATCACGTGGTGGGATACAGAACCTAATGCAATACTTTTATTCAACATAGTGATTAGCATAGACATGCAAGAGATTCCAGTTGTGCAACATTTACATGACGCTTACAAGCTCTCAAAAATCTCGGGTGGGAGTGAGGGCACGGCGGGCTGTTGGTGGGGGCAGCCAAGTCAGAGGGAGAGAGAGACAAGGTGTGGGACCGACCAGTGGGTCTGGCTATATGCGGTCGAGGGGACTTGGTGAGCTTGCCGACGACCATTCCGGCGATTCCGGTGGCTTTTGGGGTGGGGATTTGGACCTAGAGTATCATCTTGACCTCCTCTACCACATAGGACCACACACATAAGCCGAAATCAACCAAAACTTGGCTATTGCTACCAAAACATCAAGAACTCATGAACTTCAATCCTAGCTCCAAATTCTTAGATGTTGACCAACCAATTTATGCATCCATGCCATGGGAGCCTAGGAGACTCACCCAAGACGCTTTGTCGAGGTTGGGGACCACCGAGTGAAGGAGGAAACGGAGGGAAATCGAAGAACTCCGGTGTTCCTTGTGCTTCAACCAAGAACACCAAAAGACATCAAATCCGGCTCGAATCTTTGAGGAAAGAGCAAATGAATTGGAGGGATAGGAAGCTTATGAGCTAAGGATTGCGATGGTACCATATACTCACCTCGAATCCAAGTTCTTGTGGGTGGATTTGAGGGAGGAATGGAGAGAGCTTGGGAGGGACAAAGGGGGCTGCTGCAGCTACTGCACAGGTGGGATGCGTGGGGAGTGAGGGAGGGTGAGAGTGAGTGAACTGCCCACTTGGATGGAGGTGTGGGGTGGTTGTCCCACTTGTGGGCCCCATTTGCTAGTGAAAGGAGGTATTTCCAATGCGATTTCTATTCTTTTCTCTCTCAGATTAGTTTCTCTTGTCTGAATGACTTTAAACGAGTTGCTTTATAGTTACAAAACAAAATCACACAAAATTAAATATAATGCTTAAGAAGCATAATTATGCTTAATTATGTGATTTCAGATTTGGGACGTGACAAACCTCCCCCCTTAAGAAGAATCTCGCCCTAAGATTTGGTAAAGTTAAGGTGAAGTTGACGGCGACAACGTAGGAAGGATTCTTCCATGAACGGAGAAGAATTTCACTGAAACTCATCGTTGAAATGAAAAGACAGCCAACGGATCCCACTGTGCCCTGGTGGTCAGACAGACGCTAGGACCGGTCAGACCGCGGGTTTGTCGGTTAGACCAAAATCTATACCATAGTGTTTTGGGCTCTGACGGTGGGACTGCAGGTCTTGTGGCGGTCAGATCGCCCACCAATGGTCAGACCGGCAAATCAATTGCAGTCAGACCGCGAGCCAGCAGAGAGCAAAAATAGGTTCCACTTGCTTCGGGTTGGGTCATCTTCCAAACATAACTCCCTTGAGACTTGATTTCCATTCAACACGGCGATGAATATATACATGCAAGAGGTTCCAAATGTACACATGTTACAATGGTATTTAAAAATCCTCAAAGAGTTCGGGATACTCGGAGCGGATTTTATCCTCACCCTCCCACGTCGCTTCGGCTTCCGAGTGGTTGCTCCATTGGACTTTAATGAACTTTGTGGAATAACGCTGAGTTTTGCGTTCCGCTACGTCCAATATCCGGATCGGTCGCTCACAGTATGTAAGATCCGGCTGCAACTCTTGGTTTGCAGCTTCGATTACCTCAGTTGGGACTCGGAGGCACTTCTTCAACTGCGAGACGTGAAACACGTCATGCACGACGGCGAGAGATGGTGGTAAGTCCAATTGATAGGCTACCTCTCCACGCCGGCCAACAATTTGAAAAGGCCCCACACAGTTAGGCGCTAGCTTGCCTCGAACTTGGAAACGTCGGACGCCTTTGAGAGGCGAAACCTTGAGATACACATAATCTCCAATTGCGAACTCGAGGTCTCGACAGCGGCAATCCGTATAGCTCTTCTGTCGTGATTGTGTCATGAGAAGACACTTTCGAATAGCTAGAACATGCTCTTCAGCCTCTTTGACCAAATCCGAGCCTAGAAAAGCCCTTTTGCTGGATTTGGACCAATTCAACGGCGTTCGGCATCATCGGCCATATAGAGCTTCAAATGGCGACATGCCAATGCTCATTTGGAAGCTATTATTATATGAGAACTCGACAAATGGCAAGCAAATGTCACACCTCTTCCCATAAGTGAGAACACAAGCCCGGAGCATGTCCTCCAGAATCTGATTTACCCTCTCAGTTTGACTGTCGGTTTTAGGATGATACGCAATGCTATGGAAGAGCTCGGTCTCCATAGCTTCATGAAGGCACCTCCAGAAATGAGAAGTGAACTGAGTGTCTCGATCAGAAATGATCTTCTTCGGAATCCCGTGGAGGCAAACAATCCGAGTGAGGTATAGCTCTGCATATTGCTTGGCCGAAAATGTGGTCTTGACGGGCAAAAGGTGAGTGGACTTCATCAACCGATCCACAATGACCCAAATCGAGTCATAGCCATGCGAGATCTTCGGCAATCCAGTGATGAAATCCAGGCCGATCTCCTCCCACTTCCAGGAGGGAATAGGTAAAGGTTGAAGTGTACCAGCTGGCTTGAGATGCTCGGCCTTCACCCTTCGGCAGACATCATACTCAACAACATATCGAGCGATTTCTCGCTTCATGCGAGTCCAAAAAAACCGTGGCTTGAGGTCTTGATACATTTTCATGCTCCCTGGATGAATGGATAACAACGAGTCATGAGTCTCATCCAGTATCTTCTTCCTTAGTGCCTCAACCTTTGGAACCACTAAATGGTCCCCGAACCACAAAATACCCTGGTCATCTTCAGAAAATCACACGGTCTTGCCAATCTTCATTTTCTCCCGGATTCTGGCCATGCCCTTATCACCCTTTTTATCTGCCTTGATATCATCCAGGAGAGTGGATCTGATCTCTAGATTGGCGAGAAAACCATTCAAAACCATTTCAAGTCCAAGCCGGCGGAAATCATCACAAAGTGTGGCATTCCCGGGCTCGACTCTAAGACAATGACAATGAGTTGTTTGGCTCAAAGCATCGGTGACCACATTCGCCTTACCGGGGTGATAATGAACTTCCAGCTCATAGTCTTTGATCAACTCAAGCCACTTTCGCTTCCTCATATTCAGATTTGCTTGAGTGAAGATATATTTGAGACTTTTGTTATCCATGTAGATACAGCACAAGTTGCCCATTAGGTAATGGCGCTAGATCTTCAGAGCATGCACCACTGCAAAAAGCTCTAAGTCATGTGTTGGGTAGTTCTCCTCGTGGCGCTTCAACTGGCGGGAGGCATAAGCAACAACTCTGCCCTCTTGCATAAGGACACATCCGAGGCCCATGCGGGAAGCATCGCAATAGATATCAAAGCTCTTGCCCACATCAGGCTGAGCAAGAACGGGTGCAGTCGTGAGCAGCTTCTTCAAGGCCTGGAAAGCTGACTCACATTCACTTGACCACTCGAATACACTTCCCTGCTTCAATAGCTCAGTCGTTGGCTTGGCAATTTTGGAGAAATTTTTGATGAACCGGTGGTAGTAACCCGCAAGTCCAAGAAAACTCTGGATGTCAGTGACATTCTTGGTTAAACCCAACTGAGCACATCCTGCACCTTGCTTGGGTCAACTGCAACACCGTTCTCTGACAAGACATGACCCAGAAAAGTAGCCTCCTTGAGCCAAAATTCGCATTTGCTGAACTTGGCATAGAGCTGATAATCTTTGAGTCGACCAAGAATAACACGGAGGTGCTCAGCATGCTCTTCTTCAGTCTTGGAGTATATAAGAATGTCGTCGATGAAAACCACGACAAACTTATCCAGTTCCTCCATGAACACGGTGTTCATCAAGTACACGAAAAATACCGGCGCATTGGTCAAGCCGAAAGTAATTCTTTTCTCACTTTATGTCGTCAGCGTGTGCAATAATCAAGATTTTCAGTATAAAAAATAATCGGTTTGTTCCCGGAAATTAAGCAATTTTTTTAGAAAAGCCCCTAGAACTTCAAAAGCTTATAACTTTTTTCTCGTAGCTCCAATTTGGGCGATTTTTGCACTCAAATTCTTATATCAAAGTGTAGAATATTTTTATAGGGTTTTTTAACCTAGTTTTAGTACTTTTTCGTGTGCTATTCTTTGTAGTTTTTCTTGTCTGTTTTTCCAGTGTGTCGATTAGGATGTGAGCAGTTCGTAAACCTACAAGATCAAGCTTTTGAAAACTTCAAGCAACCCTCAGCTAAAGGAAAATGTCTTTGAACATCTTACTCCTATTTTAGGATTTATATTTAGTTATTTATCCTTTATTGCATGCTTGTCTAAATCAGAATCCCATGTTAGGGTTTACTAGATTCTGTGTGATTATCCTTGTCGCCGTTGATTGAGTCATGGGATATGAAGGGTAGATATGCTAGTGGCTATCATGGTTGGGGTAAATGTTAAACTTTATTGCATGCTTGTCTAAATCAGAATTCCATGTTAGGGTTTACTAGATTCTGTGTGATTATCCTTGTCGCTGTTGATTGAGTCATGGGATATGAAGGGTAGACATGCTAGTTGCTATCATGGTTGGGGTAAATGTTAAACTTGACTAATGTTTATGCAACAAGAATCGGGTCTAATAATTTTTGTAGCAACATGGTATAGGGATTCTAACATAATGGTTGTGTGATGATGGTTCAGGAATGCATGTGCGTGGGGAATGCATAATTGTTTTGTGGTTGTTCCTATGAGGGATCCTTAAGGACTGGTTCTTGAAGCCTGTAACCAAGTTAAACTGCATAACCACGAGGCTTATATGGGTACAGCCTGGCCAATTAATTAGCCACCCCTCAGATTCTGTGGGCACTAGTGGACGGTTGAGTGGCACAAGAGGGGGGTTCTACAGTGATGGGATTCTGTTAGCGGTGAAACCTTAGTGGGTGTCTACAAGTCAGTGGAAGCTTTGTAAAGGTCTTGTAGTGAGACCCCGACTCCACACCCCGGAAGTGTGAAGCATCACGAGAATCATGACTTGTGGAAAAAGCTGTGCAAACTCTGTAGAGTATCAAACTGATCGATCAGCCGTGCTCACAGTCAAGAGCGGCATGTATTTCTTCTTGATTAGTTGAGATCAGGGTTTTGGGTATGGATGGTTGGCTAGCCGGGTAATAGAATTACTTAGTGAGTTTTGATAGTCGGATGGAATCCGATAAGTTGTTCTTCTTGTTTTAGTTGTGTCCTCACACTTAGTAAATAGGATACCTGTTGTTGGAGTTATAGGTCATAGTTGCCTAGTGCAGTTAACCAGTGTGTAATCTTTTCTTAACTTAAGCCTTATAGCATGATTTTCCTACACTTGCGGAGTACATTATGTACTCATACCCATTGCTCCCCTTTCTTGCATCTTTCTGCTATTAAAAAACAGTCAATGAAGCTGCATCCTTCGATGAAGAGGACTTCGATCCATTAGGTCATTTTGTATTAAGTTATGTTGTTATTGTAATAATGACACTGTGATGATACACTGATGATGTAACGTATGTATGAAAACTTGATCCTATCATATATGTGTTATATCTGGTTTTGTTCCTTTAAAACCGGGTGTTACACCAAGTTTCACTTGAGGCAAATAACCAGTACGGTCCATGGCCATCGGTGTTGTGGACGCCCAACAGGTAGTCTAATTTTCACGTAGTGACTTGAACAGGTAACCACAACCAGGTCGTATCAGTTTTACTCTTGCTATGCTTTTATCTGAACTCAGAAGGGAAAATAACAGTGTTACCCTTACTCTCTCTAACTCCATGTGATTCTTTTTTCTTCTCTCCATGGGCTGTATGTAGAAGGTTTTGGTTGTTATGAAAAAGTAAGTTGGTGCAAGTGGTTGGGGAGATGCTCTTTAGCCTGCAAATTTTAAGATCCAAATTTAATCATGTCTTGAAGGCATTAAAAAGTTTTCTGAGTGAACTTTCATGATTATTTTATATCATTCATGGCCATTCTTTCGACTCCTTGCCCAACTTCCAGCGCGTTTGGATCCCATGACATTGTTTGCCTTGCCTGGCTAGGCAAGAAATCGGACGTATGGTTGTTTTGCTCGCGGTCTTGGTGCATACGCTTTTCAGGATTTACTTCGCTAGCCTCGATGAGCTAAATCCGCTCTTTGATGTTGACAAGGCTAGCCTTGCCGAGCGAGACGAGCTGGACAGGCAAACCAGCTAAACACGTCATTCATCTCTCTCAAGTATAACCGAGTTTGATATAAATTTTTTAATGGGTTTATTTAATTTTGTCAATCATGAGGAGTGAGAATGTATGGTCATGCTGGACTAAAGATCTAAAAGTACATGAGAACCTATGATATCTGAATAATATCGAAACTGCAAGATTAATTGGAATCATTATATGCTTGCTCAAGTAGTTTCAGACCCAAAAAAACTGCTGGATTTTAATGTCGTAAAGGACTAGTGATGTGGATAGATTGAATGCGGAAAGACGATACGTCAAGCTACGAGCATAAAGATTGTATGAGACATGAAGTCCAAATAGGACTTCCAACCTTACGCATGCTTTTAGCATTACCAAGAACACATGTTTTGCCAGCACGATATCCCATTGTGAACGTTTCCAACTAAAAAGTACGTTACGTTGGAGTTTTGGTAAGTTAGGAATTAATACTCCTCTTATTTAATATAATAGATAGATCTCTTGTCTATTCATTTTTTAAAAAAAGGTAAGTTTGGTATTAATGTGCCATGCTTTTCAGCTATGTTTCAACAGGATATCAAAATAGGAGTCATGAGTTTTCACTATTCTAGGTTTGTAATGAATGAGCATCCATTTTGACGAGGGGTATTGCATAAAAAAGTTCTATATTCACTTTTATTGGACTAGATCCCAGAATTATTCAATGAAATACCATGAATTCAATCTTGCCCAAAATGTCAAGCAAACCTTGGTTATTGTTTGTTAATTCAGCATAGGTGAAAACGTGATATTATCGAAGATTAGTGCCCGACAATACATCTATAATTAAACAGGGGTAACTTCGAGATCAATGATCGAGCAGGAAATAAGAGACGTGATGTCTACATGCTCGGACTCCAGATTGGAGTAATACCCTATATCATGTATGGATGTTATTGTATATTGATTGTCTCGAGTATAAACAATGTGGCTAGACCTATTATAATGAAGCAGATAAGATCTAAGCTAATCTATGGTTGAAATCGCCGAGTATCTCCGATGGCTATGGTCTTGCTACTGCTTAAGTTGAGTTGTGTATGCATTGATTTGTTCCTAGGGGTCTGAGTCCTCACCTTATATAGGGGTCTTGGCGCTGCCCTAGGTCCAGCCGTAGTAGATAGCGAGTCCTTTGTCTTGTCAGCCAAGACAAGGCAACCGAATTCATCTTGGATACTAGTCGTCGAGTCGGTGAAGCCAATCAAGACCTTCTTAGTGTAGGTTTTTTAAATCCCCAAGTACATTGGCTCCCGCAGATTCAGGTTCGTAATATCCGAAGTTGTTAAACATGTGTATGATGTACCATGTCAATATACAGTGTACTTCTTATGTGTATATATCCTATTGTTAGATACTCAACAGTAACCCTCTAACTCTACTCAGCAGGGAGGGGTTCCACAAACACCCACTCGAGTACCGCCAAGTCTAAGCTTGGTCGAGTTAAGGTGGATCAAGTTTGAGTCAAATGAATCAAACAAGAAGGGTCTTATTCTGAGAATCGAGTGAAAACACAATTAGTTCGAGCGCCATGCCCCGCATTCGAGTCTCAAGAAAGACTTAAAAATTCGACTTATCGACACCCGACTATGAGTAGAGTTAAAAAGAAATCCCAGAAATTTGAACCATTTTGTATAAGCGCATTTCATGCATCCAGATGGGTGTGCAAAGATTCACATGACGCCATCACTTCGCCTTTCTCACTGAACGAGGCACCATAGTAACGAGAGTGGTTACCAAAGAAACGTTAAGTACTAGGCTTTTGTCCGTATGAACCTGAACTGTAGCTATTGTTCATTCTCTCGCCACCAGTCTCCTGCTTCAAGTTTTCGCTTTTCTTCACCCAAGCGCGCACCACCACACAACAATCTTGTTACATGGCCACCAACCCTTCTGCGAACGCCGCCTCTCCTTCCTTGCCTGAGAAGGAATCTGACTTGAAGGCTGCAAATGCTTCTCCCAAACAACTAGACGAGATGAAGCTCCCGACCGATGTCTAGGCAATCTCAATGATGCAAGAGTCGAAGCTCTAAGAACTTGAAGGCGAAGGAATTGTTCCTCCTCGCGAGCTGGCCAACTGGAGGCTGGCGTCGGGTGAGGAATTCCCATCCTACCAATTTGATCATGAGATTGTGATATTTGAGTTGTTTTTTCACTGTAATGTCAATGTTCCCCCTACCAAGTTTCTTCTCACCATACTTAACTACTACCAAATCGAGCTTCACCATTTGAACTTGAACTCGATCACCATGCTTAGTGTGTTTGTCCATCTGTGTGAATCCTTCCTTGGTATTGCGCCGAGCTTAAATTTGTTCTAGTATTTCTATTATATGAAAAGGAATATTGAAAATAAATGTGTCGGAGGTTGTGGTTTCCAACTACAGAATGGGATGAAGAATTCCTACATCCCAGTTGTGCTAACCTCCTCCTGGCAAAAAGATTGGAAGAAAATTTGGTTTTACGTTTTCAACCTCGACCTAGTTAACTCTCCCTTAGTTTATAAAGGCATTCATCCCCGCCCAAATCCGTCCTAGTTGAAGAAGCACCACGAATCCGACCACACTGCACACTACGTCAAGAAGATTGGTGAACTTAGGTAGAACGGCTTAATCGGTGGCATATGGCCAAAAACTTCATTAGTAGAAGGTTGAGCCCCTTGAAAGTGCAGGATCGCTTTGCCTGGGACTATGCTAGAGACAACGATAGCTCCTGAAAAGCGACCGAATGTAAGATTTAGTTAGTATTGTACTGCTTTTGTAACTATAGTCGAACTCTTTTGAGTGACTTCTTTATTTAGCCATATCCCTGTAGGACACTACTGCTCGATTGAGCAAATTGTTTGCTAAAGAGGTGCAACAATACTCTGCTCAGCCCGACTCCCTCATGAATCCTTGACCACCGGTGAGAATTTACTTGGATTTAAAAAGCAGTACTGATTATTACTTGTTCGACCTAATTCATCTTTTTTTATTCCAGATTTCAGCCTTCCACCAAGAGGATATTTCCTCCTCTGGTGCTAGCGACAAGGGATAAATGCTGACTGATCAAGAGGCTAAAGGGTCTCCTCGATCCAAGAGATCATCCTCGCCATCCGACTCACCGCCCCTCAAGCGCAAACAGGGAAAAAGTCAACTAGTACTGAAATCGAGCCCTTAAATGATCACTTGTCTAGCTGTTATTCTAATTATCGAGCACATGCCAACTAACATCTGGTCTATATAGGTGTCCTTCCTCATGTTGGTCATTATTCTTAAGATTCCCTTTGATCGCCTTCTCGAGTGGTCACTGTGCACGATGACTCAGTAGGAGAGGTAACTCGTATCAAGTTGTCCCTCCTCATGTTGGTCATTATTCTTAAGATTCACTCGATAAGTTCATAATGATGATGAGTCATTGTGGATGGGTTTCTTGTAGGTAATGGCTTCCTTAGCTTCATCGGACTCCTAGGTCATCCCTTCGACACAACCAGTCCCAGCTGCTGGTATGATGAAGAAGAAAATAATAATCAAGAGGTAGAGGTAGAACATCCTTTCATGCATTTCGATCTCCAAAATGTTTGATTTGAATATTTGTCTTGACTTGCAGCCTTCCTTTCCCTTCCTCATCTTGTTGATTGCAGACCGTCACCCCCAGAGACATTGAAGGAACAGACTATAAGCGGATTGGCCAGTCAGATGGTTCCAGCCTATCATGTCATGCCGCCTCCACTTCCTTGGGTGGAAAATCCTCCCACGGAAGCACCCGAAGCAAGCATGCAGCCCAAAAAAATTGAGCCCCTTGCATCAACCCCAACTGACGATCATTGGGAAATGATATAGTCTCTCATTAAAGCTATAGGTGCCCAGATAGCAGTCACCAAAGCTCAGTATTCAGAGATCAACCACACCAGCTGCCAAGAAAAGAATTGATGGTTAGTCTATCCATAGATCACTAGTATGTGATTCGGACATTGGGCAACTGATGATAATTGTTTTTGTTTGCTTTCCTAGCTCTTGAATCCATCTTAAAGACAAAAGTGTTGTTCTTTATGAGGCAATGAAAGTTATTGAGTGGAAGGACAAGTATTTGGAAGACCACATAGGCGCTTTGAACAAAGCAAAAGTTGATCGGACACCATGGCTATCGAATGGGACACTGCAGTCATAGCACTTCAAAAGTTGAGGACCAGACCCTTGACCACATGAACCAATCGACTTCCATCAGTGCTAAAACAATGTTGGTCTCCTTAAGAGCAAGAACACAACACTCGACACTTCAATGGTGATGGAGGGGTTCAGGTGCCCTGCACGGGAGGAAACAAATATCATTCAAAGCATCCAGCCTTTGATTCCTACCTTTGTCGAGTCCTTAGCGCTCAGGCTGCCTAATGACGAATGTGAGGGTAGTCTTTCTAGCTGATTTTCTATGGTTCTTGACGGGATGTCTGTAAACACTATTATTTTGCTTGTTTATTATGCTTTTGCCACTAATCCCTTATTGATGAAATAGAGTTAGCATAAGTAGATGCAATACTGATTAATATGTGTTATACCCATCCTTGAAACTTGCTGATTGAAAATATGTTCATACCTGAAAGCTCAACTAGACCTATTATTAGATGCATCGAACCTCAAGTAATCACTCAAAGTAACCTAAAGAATAAGGAAAAGACTAGTAAAAAACTAGAAAAAGAAATAACATGATGGTTTTTTGCAAACTTTCATCAACTTGCATATTTACCTAGCATGCGAACATGAACTCGGTAGAGAACAAACATGAGGCTGACTAGAACTTTGGAACCTTGTGGGCCATTAGGCGTGAAATGTCCTACAATCTCTAATGTCATTATGCCTTTGAAGGTGTAATTGTTCGTCATCGACCCAACACATACCTTCATTGGTTCTATCCACTGTAGTCAATGTAAAGCCAGATAAACTCTTGCAAAAAATATGTATTTACATAATATGGTATTACTTTGTAGCCCCCCGACTCTCTGGTCAAGGAGAAGATTTCCCGATCAGAGAGTAATACATAACATATCATACCATCGAAAATATATGATGTAGCCCCCAACTATCTGCTTGATGACTGGATCGAGTGGAGAGTAAAGCCGAGCAACGAAAGTATGCGATGTAGCCTACAACTCTCTATTGATATGATAATAAAGATAGAGAGTAGAGCTATAGCATCAAAAATACCCGATGTGGCCCCTGACTCTTGGCACAATAGCTGGATTGAGTGTAGAGCATAAGCATCGACTCAATATTCTCAGCCACATGCTAGAAGGCGTCGACCTATGAGAGGATGGTTGTGATTATGTAATGGTCATAGAATGAACTCGAACAATTGGATAGGTGAACATTAAAAAGCCATTCCCGGTCATGCTTATGTTCACCACAACTTTTGACTTGACATGCCATAACGACACACCATCCCTCTACATGGAGATTGAACATGCCATAATGCCTTGGTGATGTGTTGGCTTCCACTCGACATGTTAGCTCTAAACGCCATGCTCTTGAGGTGACCTCGGAATTTCAACCATCGTTATCGGATCTTGACGACTCCAAACTTTCCCATTTGACTCGTTCCTGTGTCTATAAATAGGGGGACCCAAAGCTATTCATTTTCACCCTAATTTCCTTTCACTCTAGCCTGTGCATTGCTCAGTAGGACTCGTAGAACTTGAAACCATGGCCTCCACTCCACCATCGTCTCCCAAGCAATGTCTAGAAACTGAAGAAATAGGACCTCTCACCCCAAGGCCTCTCGCCATGGTTCTGCTGGGAGTCATCATCATTTCCTCTAACAAAATGGAATCAAGTGAAAGGCCTAATAGGAGAAGGAATATAATGTCCGTCAGAGGTCATCGACCCTTCACTCAGCACCACCAGCGCTTCCTCGATGTTGATGTCATGGAGTGAGCGACGCGTGAGCCGGTGATGCAAGCTTCACGGGAGGGAGATGAAGACGGTGGTGATCTCGATGAGATCATAGACCAGGTCGCCGATGATGTCTTCGGAGATGAAGCCCTTGAGCCTCCGTTGCTCAAGAAAGTGTGGTCGTTATCTACATCAACAACCGCCATATCATCTCCATGTTCCATGGAGGGTCCTTCAGCATCATCGGCGCAGGGTCAACAGCTTCAGCACATCCAAGGTCTTCGCCTCGGCCACTCTCCCTGGTCCTTATGCTGGCCAGTGGCCGATTCCCGGGGCGATCAGCTGCCACCCCAAGGTGGAGCAGAAGAGGTTCCTCGACTCGTTCAAGGACAAGTAGGACCTCCATTGTGTATAAGAGCTAGGCGAATCTTTTCTGTCAACTTTGCACTAGCCACACAGATCGGAAGGTGCAGAAAAAGTATGTAATAGACTAATTAGTTTGATCGAATGTAATCAACTTACCTTCAAGTTACGTTAGCTATGAATGAAACTGACAGATTTGGTCGATATTCCATGAGGTTTTGAGCATTTCACCGTTTGGAATAGATAACCGCACTGATCCAGGTCGAGTTACTTCGACTAGGGTCCTTTCCACTTAGGTGGTAACTTGTGGTGCCAAGCCTGATTTTGCACCTTGCGTAGGATGAGATCCCCAACAATGAGTTCCCTAGGTTGAATGTTCTGGCTATGATATCTACGCAATGCTTGTTGGTACTTAGCCACTTGCATGGATACTCGATCACAATACTTTTCGAGTAGATTGATATCGTCCGCTCGCAACTACTCCTGCCCCTCTTCCAAAAAACTTTCCACTAGAGGAGATCTGAATTGCAACTCAATCGGGAGCACTGCTTCTGCTCTGTAGACTAAGAAGAAAGGAGTTTCACCAGTGGCTCTATTAGTCGAGGTGTGAAGTGCCCATAGTATCAAGAGGAGTTCCTTTGCCTAGCTTTTTGAGTAGGCTTTCAACCTATCAAAGACCCGAGTCTTAATCCCCCGCAAGACTATACCATTTGTGCGCTCAACTTGACCGTTACTTTGAGGGGAGCTACTGAAATGAAACAAATTTTGATGTCAAATTCTTCACATAATGCAGCAAAGGTTCGACTTTTGAATTGGCTACTGTTGTCTATAATTATCTGATGTGGAACTCCGTATCGAGTAATTATGCTCCTCGTGAACTTCTTAGTCGCTTCTGCGGTTATTTTTCCTATGGGTTCGGCCTCAATCCACTTAGTGAACGTGTTGATAGCCGTGAATAGGATTTTATAACCACATTGGGTCCTTGGAAATGGTCACATGATATACAGGCCCCAGATGGAGAAAGATCAAGAAAGAGGAATTATTTGCAGAGCTTGGGCTGGTCAAGTGGTCTACCTTTCAAAAAATTAGCAACTTTCACACTTTTTGACCATCGAAAGCATTCTGGAGGACAGTCAGCTAATAGAATCCTTGGTGGAAACCTTTCCAACCAATCTGTGGTAAGAGGCATGATTACCACATGTGCCTCCATAGCTATCGAGCAATATTTTATTGCCCTCTTCCTGAGTGATGCACTTCATCAAGATTCCATTACTCCTCTTTAGGTAGAGCTTGTCGTCTATCAAAGCGTATAGCTTGGACTTATGAGTAATTTTCTCTATAGATGCATCATCATTAGGGATCTCTCAACCTTTGAGATAGGCTTAGAATGGGGTTATCCAAGTCCGTTCGCATTCGAGTAGTGCAGCTTTTGTGTCTGCGGATTCTGCCTAGCTGACCCGACCAAATGGCTAATCGAGTTGGGCATTATTTGTACTCGAGGCTATCGAGACAAATGGTTTGAGGATTTTCTCAATGAAGACTCCCACAAGTGCTCGAGAATGAGATGAAGCAAGCCTAGTGAGTTCATCTACGATGCAGTTGTTGCCTCTCCAAATGTGCGTCACTTCCAGCCCTTCGAACTTTTGCTCGAGCTTTCACACCTCATTCAAGTAAGCTGCTATATTATCGTCTAAGCACTGGTACTCCTTTTGAACTTGGTATACGACTAGCTGTGAGTCCCCTTTCATGAATAGTCACCTGATTCCAAGTGATGTGGCTATGTAGAGCCCGTTTAGTAGTCCTTCGTAATATGCAACATTGTTGGAAGCCTTCAATTCTAATTGAATGACGTATCTGAGTTCATTGTCTGTTGGAGACTTTAGCACGATGACAATCCCCAAGCCTTGAAGCATGAGCGATCCATCGAAGAAGAGCATACATTTGTCCTCAACCATGATTGGCTTGGTTTCTTCAATATTTGTCCACTCGGTGATGAATTCTGCAAGTACTCCTGACTTAACGCTTATCTACGGTGCATAGTCCACGTCGAACTCGTTGAGCTCAACCGCCTATTGCGTGATTCGTCCAATAGCCTGCCTATTGTGTATAACATCCTTCAGTGGATACGTCATCACGACGGTGATCTTGTGCGCTTGGAAATAATGTCATAGCTTTTGATAAGACATCATGACTGCATATAACAACTTCTGCACTTGTGGGTATCGTAGGTTAGTATCATGTAAGACTTTGCTCATGTAGTAAACTGGCTTCTGGATTTTGGCCTTTTTCTCGTGACATTCCCATTCGACCACCAGGACCGTGCTCACAACATGCGGGGTAGCTGCAATGTATAAAAAGAGCTCCTCTTTTTCATTAGGTGGGGTTAAAATTAATGGAGACAATAAATAGCTTTTTTAAGTCTTAAAAGACCTTCTTCACATCTTCCATCCACTCGAACCGATCTTGTTTCTTCAGTGGCTTGAAGAAAGCACCCCTCGCTCATCCATCTTGGAGATGAATCGACTAAGGGCTGCTATGCATCCTGTTAATTTTTGAACTTCTTTCAGCATTTGAGGTGACCGCATCTAGTCGAGAGCCTCGATTTTGCTCGGATTGGCCTCAATGCCCCGACTTGACACTAGGAAACCGAGAAGCTTGCCGAACGAGACGCCGAATGTGCACTTCTCAGGGTTAAGCATCATATGATACTTCCTAAGGTTGTCAAACATTTCCTTGAGGTCATTAATCAATGCAACTTTGGTTCTAGATTTGACTAATATATCATCGACATAAGCTTCAATGTTGTGCCTGATTTGGGGCTGTAAACAATTTTGAATACACCGTTGATACATAGCACCAACACTCTTCAAATCAAAAGGCACCTTTACATAACAAAATACACTAAAGGGAGTAACAAAAGCAGGGTTTTTTTTTTGTCCTCTATCACCATGCTAATTTGATGATACCCCGAATAGGCATATAGAAAACACAGCAATGCACAACCTACTGTAGAGTCAACAATCGTCAATGCGAGGAAGAGGAAAAGGATCCTTGGAACAAGCTTTGTTAAAGTCGGTGAAGTCGACAAGTATTCTCGACTTGTCATTGGCTTTTTCATGAGGATAGGATTCGCAAGCCATGTGGGATGATGAACTTGTCGAATGAAGTCTACCTTTAGGAGTTTGCTGACGTTCTCCAAGATGGCTTGTTTTCTATCCTCCACAAATCTTCACTGCTTCTGCACCAAAGGTTTGGCGCTGGGTTTCACAGCTAGTCAATGTTCGATCACCTCCCTAGGGACCCCAGACATATCAGATGGTTGCCATGCAAACACATCTTGGTTTTCCCGGAGGAAAGCGATGAGCTTGAGTTCCTATTTTGAATCAAGGTTGATCCCTATCTTGACCATCTTGGCTGGTTCAAACGGGTTGAGGGGCACTGCCTTGATGCCACCACCATCCTTTTTGTCCTTATCATTGTCATTGGTCTCACCATTGGCGGTGTCATCGGACTTGGAGGCATCAACCAACCTCACGAGCTTTGAGTTCTTGACCTTGGTGGTGGCTTGATGCTTTTGACGCTTGGACTTCATGCCTCTTTAGGTAGTTGCTATTCGACAAAAGTGTTCGACCATATCCAGGCTCTGCTTGTCATACTTGACCGCTGCATATTTATCACCCTTGATGGTTATGACCCCTTTAGGGTCTAGGATCTTGAGCACCTGGTATGCGTAGTGCACTACGGCTATGAACCTGCCTAGCATCGAGTGGCCTAGGATCACATTGTATGCTGTCTTAAAGTCCATAACATCAGGCTCGCCGAACACGACTGGCAACTCGATCTGGCCAAGGGGCATGGTCGATGAGTTTAGAGTTATATTGTGGAAAGGATCAGCTCCTACTTTGAGCTCTAACCTTTGGATTCCCATCTTGTTACATCTTAGTGAAGATGAGGTTGAGCAAACTACCCTCATCGACCAGGATTCTGAACACCTTGATGTTGAGGATAGTAGGCTAGACCACAACCGAATACTGACTTGGGTGTGGAACCCTGGCTGGGTGGTTAGCTTGAACGAAAGTGATTGGAACTTCTGTCCATTTGAGGTACCAGGGAGGCTCAGTCAAAGCTAGGCTCACCTCCCTTTCAATCGCCTTGTACTGTCTCAGAAAGGACAATGATATCGCCTGGAGAGGGGGTGAATAGGTATTTTTACAAAAATTCATCCTCTTTTACCGTTGGCCTAAAATAGTACCAGAAAATAAACTAATAGATTTTTCATAAGTGAAAATCCTAAATATTCTAGGCTCAACTACTGCACAATCACCCTAAATAAGTGTAAAAGTTACAATCCTAGGGTGACAAAGATTATTCAAAACTAGCAAAAGATATACAAGAAAACTCTAGTTAAAAATCCTGAAAACACTGTTTACCAGATACTCCAGATTGAATCCAGAACCTCCAGGTTCAGAGCTCATTGTACAGTATCTGGAGTTTCCGGGTCAAATCTGGAACTTCCAAATTCAGCAGAGAATGAACTTGAAACTGAAATTACAGTATGCCTAAATAGTTCTAGCTCAAATCAAATGAAGTCGTGTGTTCCAAGTGATGATTCCAAGTAGTTCCACGGAGAACCTACAATCAATTTCACACGAACAAGTAGATCGAGCAATATGTACAAATATTAAGCAAGAACTCAAGAATAAGGAAACAAGAGAGCAGGCACGCGATTTGTTTCCCAAAGTTCGGACACCTCCACTAGAGGTTCCTACGTCTTCATTGAGGGGCTCGGTCACCTTGAGCCCGGTCTCTCTCAACCCTTTTTCCTCTCCAATCTCGGTCACTCTTGAGATTGGCTCCCACTCTTGATTTCTTCCCATGCGGAGGCAAAATCGAAGCCTTTATAAACTTCCTGCAACACACCACAACCTTGGGTGCTCACCGACGACGCCTAGCCGCCTAGGAGCTCAAAGCTCCAAGAGTAAAAAATGCGATGATGAACTTCTTTCCGATGAACCCGAGTGCTCAAGATGGGAGATACGCTCACTTGCACTCAAACTTGCAATCTCTCAACCCAACTCACTTTTTTTCTCAAATCACACACTAGATGGAGTGGGAAGGAGTTCTTTTAGCTCTAGAAGGTTTTCTTTTGTGCCCAAGCAAACAGCAAACAAGGGTTGGAGTGAGGGTTATTTATACCATTCCCCCAAAAACTAGTGGTTACATAGGTTTTTGTACTGACCCAGAGTATCCAGGTTGGTAGTTGAACACGTAACCGAGAACCCTAGCCTAAGTACAACTCGGAGGGTCCGGACAACTACCAGAACCTGGAGTCTCCTGGTCAACCCAGAGTATCCGGATGAAACACTTAGGCCTAATAGACTACTCGGCTCGGTGCTAAACCCGGAGAATCCGGCCAACCCGGAGTATCCGAGTCAGCCAAGGATGTCCATGTTCACCACATCGGACCCTTTGAAAATAGCGATAACTTTTGATCTCGATGTCCGATTTTGACAATTTTGAACTCTACGGAAAGATTATTCAGAGGGCTACACATCCCAACTGATATCATGATCTCAAAAACATAAGATCAAACTAGGAATAATCCAAAATCTAATTGGACACTTTCATAGTTTCCGCATCGGATTCCTAAAGCAAACTCTCACCTTGGGTTGATTGGAAACTCTTGAGCACTGAGACATGACAAATAGCTCTACGTTGCATCCCTCTTAATAGTGCGGCACACATATACTCAATTTCAAAGATAAAACACATTTTAATCACATTGAGCCTTTGAATACCTTCAAGTACTGCTCATTTCCTTCAAACTTAGAGGGTTGCCAACTTTTATATCACTGTCACTTCATTTCTTCTTGATTGTTTATGTGATTGAAGTAAATCACATGTAGCTTCTCGTGGCCTCCCATGGTATTGGCACAAAACCTTCACTCGCTCTTCACCACCGCCTTGGGCACCAAACCATTTTTTTGCCCTTCACCATGGATGATCCATCGCAACCGAGTCTTGCTTGCCCTTCACTGTTTTGCCATAGAAAAACCACTTTGTATTCGACATCTTCAAGAAATTCACTTTATCATATATGGAGTCCACAATTGTTCTTCACTCTTGGCGTATATGATTTCAATTCAACTTATTCCTTCTTATGGATCCTAACCCCAACTCACTCTCAAGCACAATATAGGTTAGTCCATAAAACTCTATTGACAATGGCATACCTTTAGTTACTTGATCTCCACAAGTAGCATAGCATTCACGCTTATCGCCAATCTTCTATGAGTTTTTCTTTCCTCTTATGAGCATCACTAAGATCTCAATGACTTTGATGCAATTCTTTGAACCCATGGCAATTCTCAATGAATCCATACTTCACCATTTATGCATCTCCTATAGGGTAACCTAATAACAATTCTCAACATAATTCTTAGTCCATAGGTATTGTCATTAACTTACCTTAGCATTACTAAGAGCTCATTCATCTCGATGCATATCTCTCCTCCATACATCACCTATGGAACAACCTACTAACAAAGTCAATGTTAGTTCATAGGTATTGTCATTAATTACCAAAACCACACATAGAGGCTAGATGCACTTTCAATCTCTCCTATTTTGGTCATTGATGACAATCTCACTAGATGGTTATATTTGACAATATTTAAAGTTCTAAGTATACATTTAATCTGAAGATATGTATACAAAGAACAAGTTATGAAAACATCAAACATCATAAAGACATTTGAGGTTACCAAAACTAGCTTTACTAGCATCAAACACCACAAATGTTTTGATGTTAGTAAAAACCACTATATATATAGTAAAATCCCCCACAATATATGCATGTGTGAATGAATCTTGAATATCTTTGCATTTATTCTCCATCTAGAATTTTGGATGGAGTTTCTTTTATTAATATGAAGTAATCATGATAAATTATGTATAAAGATGAATATGCTCATGCAAAGCAAAACTCCCCAATTGACATCCCTTTTTTTTTAAACAAACCGTATATTACAAAATCTCCCCAAAAGTAAAGCCCTCTTACAAAATATAATATCTAGTCTAAATTCTCCCCCAATTGACATCAATACCAAAATAGAATCATCAAAACGAATTCTCCCCCAATTGACGTCAAATTGGCAAGAATCATGAATGATTTGCTAAAAGAGAAATTTCACTAAAATCTTTTGATTATCAAAAGAAAATTCTCTTCGAAGCATATTAGCTCTATCCTACAAAAGGAATCATCGAAAACTACTACAAGACCATGTATAGTATGAGCTCCACATGATATGTGCATTTCTCATAATTTGAGTTGAACCAAAAATACTTAGCCATTTATGAACCATGTGGCGAGAACAAGCTATACAATAGGTCAAAGGGGTTTAAAGAGATGCGAAAAGAGATTTTAAAAAGATACCAATTGAAGGAAATACCAATTGAGATAGATTTCAATTGAAACAAATTCAATTTGAAGATGAGTCAAGCATGAGTCTGAGATTAGGCACAAAATTGAACATAGCAAAATAGTTAACATTATATTGAATATCTCGTTTAGCACAAAGTGTCAACATCTCATAAGCATACATGTTCAATAAGACCAAACAAACCGGACTACAAACCTTAAGCAAAAGATTTTACGATTTTGATCAATATTGCATATAGACGCAACTCAAGCATTTGATATGGATTCTTTTGCATATTTGGGATTGAATGAATCATAAATATAATTATAAAGTTACCACAAAATTATGCTACTTCAAATTACTCATATTTTCAATAAAGTCGTTTTTAAGTACTTGCAAGAAGAACACATTTTCGCAAGTCGTTTTCATGCTATGATGCAATATTGAAACTTGTGTAGATTGCATAGATTTATAGCAAGTTACTTGATCTTGGTGACTTTTTCATCTCGTAAACTTATTCATCTTGGTAACTTGTTTGTTTTTACTTGGCATTAATTTTATATGATACTTCCTTTTGATTCCAATTGAAGTTGAAGAAGACGATCTTCTTTATAAATACATATTAAAATAATGACCTTCTTCATGAAAGTCCAATTGAAATAATCTTCTATTTGTAAGAACCTTCATTATGATTAGCCCAAGCTTCCAATGCATCTCCATTGTATCTAAAACTCATTTAAGTATAATTTGGTCGCCAAACTCGTTGGGTCCAAAGAGTTTAACAAAACCCACCATATAGAGCAAACTCTCCAATAGGTTGCGCATATGAAATAGATACCAATTGGAAAATATATACCAATTGAAAACAAATAAAAACATTATGCGTCTTTTAGCCATTAAAAACACTTGAGGGGGCTTACTCTATATGTTGGATCAAAGAAGGCAAACATACTATAGATATTAGCATTAAGACTTGAAGATACCAAATGAAAGACAAAATACAAAAATGATGTCCAAATGACATCTAAGACCAAAAAAAAAACAACAATGATCATTCACGAAGTTCAACAAATGAACTAAGTAAAGATTGAGCACACAGAGACATGAAGAAGTTCTAAACATGCTCAAAAACTTATCTCAAGCAAGTATATAGAGAAAGATACTAGCATTGAGATAGCAAGCTTCTATAAACTCCAAAAGGAAAGTTTCCTTGAAGAAACCAATTTTTCTATCAGGGGAGTTAGATGAATTCTTTCACACATAAGGAAATTACTTGGAAGAAAAAATTGAAACAAAAATTATCAAAAAGGATTACCACTTGTATTACTACCAATTGTAAGAAAACAATGGTATATGGAGATATCAGAAGATGATAATTGCAACAAGGTATAGATCAACTTTATTTCAAATAAATATATGAAGAAGGATTAGAAAAAAAGCACCATACTTCAAAGTCATTCTTCACAAAATCAACTAACATAAATAAACACATAAAAGCCATAGTTAATTTGATCCGAATGCGAGAAAGATTCAAATAAAAATCTTGAGATTAAAAGATCACTAGAGAAGTGCTAAAAATCTTAAGTTTCAATTTAAGATCAAATGTGGATTAATTAATGGATTCTTGCAAAATTGAGCTTTATATAAGCTTGACATACCACATAGATATTAGATAAGAAATTATATCAATTCTAAGTGGTATTGCTCAAATATTCACACTTTATGGGTATTTAAGATGCACAAAGCATAATACTCCTCCATAATGTGATATTCCATTAATTTTTCCACAAGAGCCAAAATAGAATTCACTAAGACGGATAAAATCAAATAAGGCTCTAAAACCACAAAATCAACAAATGAGTTTGCAATGCATCCTCCACATCCTAGTTATATGACTTACACATACTAGTCGGTAAGAGAAGCTAGAAGCGCCACAAATAAATTATAGCATATTTAGCAAGCAATCTACACATGCTAGGATAAGTATAAACTCTAAAACAAGCATAGATACAAAACCTACACATGCAAAAAGCTAGAAACCTCCAAAATCCAGAATTTCCGGATACAACCCGGAATTTCCGAGTTCTGGAGCACTTGAATATTCCGGCCTGACCTAGAACCTTCGAGTTCTAGAGCACTCGGATACTTCGGTCTGAACCAAAACTTCCAAGTTCTGGAACATTCCAAAAAATTATGTAGAACAAAAATCTAACACAATGAATAAGAATATAAATTTAAGGCATTGTGATATAATGTTTCCTTCATAGAATGACATTGGATAGATAGTGAATATATTTCCATATAACTTGACTCTTTAAACAATTAGATAGCTCTTCAAATAAATAATCAAGTCTCCGATGCCAATTCTCATTGACATCCTTGAGGATATTCATTTCACAAAGAGACTAAACATAAATTTTACGTAAAGAAATATTAGTCTCAAAGCACAAAACATAGGATGAGCTCCCCTAAATATGTGCATCCAAGTACTTGAATTTCTTGTAACATACACATAGTTCATTCAAAAATCTAGAGGAGTTTACCCCATATTTTGAGTTAAGGCACAAAATGAATTTATAAAGGAAATACTTGTGCCAAGAATGAACTTACAACCATGAGATTATGTGGAATAATTTCATCTTCCATAACCATCACCAAGTCCAAATCCTCTAGGATTTATTTTACCTTATATAGCTCACAAATACACAAAAGGTAAAATTCACAAGGAATTGTAACTGGAGGTTTTAACAATTATCATCCTTCTTTTAAATGTCTCTTTGAACATCATTGATGGGATGATCTTTTGGATTCTTGATTAGCTATTGAACGAGGCACTTGTAATGGAGGTTCAGTTTTAATTCCTTTCTTCATCTCAATATACCTTCAACTTTCTGCAGATTTTGGAACTTCCGAATTTAGCCCAGAACATCTGGTTTACAAAGACCGGAGCCTCTGGATTCAATCCGGAATATCCAGATTATCCAAAAAGCTAGGATGCTTGGGGTTTTCATGAGTCTTGATCTTTTCTTGATATTTTTCTTAATGACCACCACCAAGTATTCATTGTTTGCATCACTCACAAGGCTTTGCTCTAGAGAGCATTATTAAATGCATCAGTTTATAAGAATGTAGACATTTAAGCAAAAACTACCTAGCCAACTTTGAGTATTCACAATCACAAAAAGATTGTGAATGAGTCACACTTACACAAGGTTAAGGAGGCTAGACATTTCAAAGTAGGTACTTGTTACCGAGATTTCATTGGTTCTTGATGTTGGATTAATAATCTTCATACATGGCGCTCTTTCCACAAATGATAAGAAATACGATTTGAAAGGAAACTTGATATGAGATTTGCAATAAAATTCTTCTCAAGTGAGACAAGTCTTCAATGCATCTCCAAGTACCTATTTAGCAAATTAAGAACTTTGTGGTACCCAAACCATGTTGGGTCCTTTAAAGTTAGTCACGAGAGACTTAGGCACCCAAATAACCCTTACATTAACATGATGTGAACTAATCACCTTAGTAATACACGTACCACTCTTAACCTTTCTAGGCAAATATTGATCATTATTGAATAAGTTAGGCTTAGGAATATTACCTTTGGGACAGTTTTTACCAACAAGTCCCTTTGCTCAGAAATTGTAGCAAAGTCGATTTTTTCTTCCACAAGATCTTTTCTTTATCTTGTCTTGCTTTTTGTTTTTCTTGTTGCCGGTTTGTTTCTCACTTGATGACTTGCAAAGTTCTTCCTTCTTGTAAAGACATGATACAATTTCATGCCCCTTCTCATTGCAACCATAACACTTCCTTTTGTTGATTTTTTATTTCCTTCTTGGAAGTGTTGCTTCATCATTAATTTTGCTAGGATAACTTGAGGCAAAGTGTCCCGCATTGGTGCACTTGAGGCACTTGATGTGAGCAAAATTCTTATTTTCTTCTTTCTTGCTCATCTTCTTTTATACTTTCTTCAAAGGGTAATTTCTCACATGCTGGCCCTCTTTCTTGCACTTGAAAATAGTGATGGGAGCATTGATCTTCTTTTGATTTTGCCCCTTGATCTTGATATTGTTGGACTTGTTCTTTCTTGTTGGAATTGACTCCAAGTCCACTTTTATTCTTGAATGCACTTAATCCTTAAGCTTCTTACTTTTCCCTTTACTATCAATATTACAAGCAACACTAGGAAAAATATTAGCTTTAGAGCAACATGGATTAGTAGAAAATTCATCATTAAATATATAATTGATATCAAATGAATTGCTAGAACTAGTACATGCCACATTTACATTAGGCAAAGAAAATGTGCTAAGTCCACATGAGGTTCATAGGATTTTACCGTGATGACCATTACCTCATGAGCTATTTCTACCATAGTATAGGAATCTACAAGATCCTCATGAGTGCATAAAAGCTTATCATGATTTTCTCGTAGGCTCACATGCTTGCTAGTAAGCCTTTTAAGTTTAGCCCTTAGCTCAACATTTTTTTTCTCCAAAGATACTACACAAGAATTAGAGTTAGTAGCATAAGCATCATCAATAGGAGAAATAGTAGATTTGTCCTTAGATAAAACATTGCAATTAGGACAGGGCATTTCTAAATCTACTAGAGGCATAGCATCTAATTTATCAAACAGCACCTAATTTATCAAACAAAGAAATAAGCTTAACTTTAAGATCCCCATAAAGATTAGATAAAGAACTATGAGATTCTTGAAGTTTTTCATATTTCACATTAAGGCTTGGAGTTCCTCAATTTTCCCAATTAGGAATTCCTCTTGCCTCTTAAGGCTATCCTCTAAGCCTTCCATGGTTGCCATAAGCTTGATCATTTTAGACATATTCGTTTGGCTCAAATGATCAAACTCAAGTCCGTCAATGGCACTATCACTATCATCCTCACTTACCAAATTCCTTTTACCTTTAGCCATAAGGCTCATGTGGGTGTTGGAATGAGAAGATGAGCATCTTTGAGAGGTGGATGTTTCTCCACCTAGGTTTTGTCTCTCATAGACTTCTATTTCCTTCAAAAAGTTAGTCTTACAAGTACTAGTGGAAATAGATGCATCGCTGTAAGAACAACTAACCATATCATCATGATGAAAAGCAATTTTTGCACTAGATAATATGCAAGAGTTTGGAAAGAGATCTGGAAATCTTGGGCTCCTCCTCGCTGCAAATTCTACTTATGGTTGGCCTCTTTGAACCGATGTTGGACTGCTGACCGGCTGGCCCGTCATGGTCTTGATCATCCTGAACATTGCCCCCTCTGTGACCAAGAGGATGAAAATGTGCAGCACTTGCTCACGGCTTGTGTGTTTGCAAGGGAGGTTTGGTTCTCGGTGCTTTCTATGGTTGGCCTACAGCAGCTAACATCTGGTCCTAAGGACCAAGTGTTCTTTGTTTGGTGGCACAATTCTCTACAGCATGTTCCCAAGCAGGTTTCCAAGGGATTTAACTCGATGATCATGCTGGTTGCCTGGTGATTATGGAAGCATAGAAATAGATGTGTGTTTGAGGGCGCCTCACCTAGTGTTAGCATCATCTTACAAGATATTCGAGATGAGGCTAAGTTATGGTGTTTGGCGGGAGCAAAAGGGCTTAGTAGTTTATGGCCGTGAATTTTGGTCTTTGGTCGTAGTTCTTTCTCCTGGTTTTGTCTCTCTTGTAACTAGGGTGGCCCTGTTGGGCGTTGGGTGTGTGTGGATGTTTTGAGTCATCTTTGACTCATTTTCTTCTTAATATAATGATACGCAGTTCTCCTGTGTGTTCGATAAAAAAAAGATGATATGCAAGAGTTAACAACACAACTAGATATAGAAATTACATCGCAAGCGTTGTTAAAGTCCAAAGAAGGGATTGAAAACTTACTAATAACACTCACCATATTATTACCTTACTCGAATATGTCAATTGGTGAGATGGATGATAAAGTGATATCCTATTGGACAAAAGAGGAAATCATTTGGTGCTCTTCATGGTGTGATGATGAAGTAGAGCATTCCATAAATGATGTCTCCGTAATAAGTTCTTCTTCACATTTGGGCTTGTCATATCTTTCTTTAAGAGTAGTCCAAATGAGATAAGCGCCTTCAAGCGGCAAGATGGATTCAACCACATCAATATTCAAAGCATTGAATAAAGCATTAGTGGCTAGAGAATTGAGATGTATGTATTTCTCTTCTGTGGGATCGAATATGGGCAAAATACCCAATCAGAGGGGGGGTGAATGATTGCCGAAACCAAATTTAAAGATTAACTCACTCAAATCGAAACTCGATTTATACTCGGTATTCCACTCGAAACAGATTGCACAAGCTCTAGTAAAAAAGATATAGAGAAAACTCTGCTGGTCGGATTGCTCTCAATTTTGGTCAGCAAAACTAGGTTCAAATACAAATTAACCCAACAAGTATTGAGTAAATCGTATATGTGGATCAAAAGTTATTTCTAGTCGAAACAGACTGTGTCTACTAGAATCGAGTAGATCAAAACTTAGTCGAGTTGACAAAAAGCTACTTGAGATCAACCAAATCCACTCGAAATTTTCTCATATCGAACACTAGATATTCTAGTAAGGTTGTGGATGGATTAAACCAAGATGAAACTTCATAGAAACATGAAATTAATTGAAAACCAAAACCGAGCATGCAGAATATAGAACAGAGAAAAAATTCCGAATCAGCAACTCATCAACTTACGAAAATTCCTGACTTGACTCAAGATCAGTTCAAGCAATACCACACAAACTCCAAGCAAAACCAACATGCTAACATAAGCAAAACCAACACGTACCTGGTTTGATGCGCTTTCATTAATTGGGTATGCTTATGTTAGCGTGTTGGTTTTACTTGGAGTTTGTGTGGTGTTGCGTGAACTGATCTTGAGTCAAGTCAGGAATTTTCGTAAGTTGATGAGTTGCTGATTCGGAATTTTCTCTCCGTTCTATATTCTGCATGCTCGGTTTTGGTTTTCAATTAATTTCATATTTTTATGAAGTTTCATCTTGGTTTAATCCATCCAAAACTTTGCTAGAATATCTAGTGTTTGATCTGAGAAAATTTTGGGTGGATTTGGTTTGATCTCGAGTAGCTTTTTGTCAACTCGACTAAGTTTTGATCTACTCAATTCTGGTTGACTCGGTCTACTTCGACCAGGAATAATTCTTGATCCACATATCTAATTTACTCGATCCTTATGGGGTTATTTACTCAAAATTGAGAGCAATTTGACTAGCAGATCTTTCTCTACATCGTTTTTACTAGAACTTTTTCAATCTATTTCGAGTGGAATACCGAGTATAAATCGAGTTTCGATTTGGGTGAGTTAATCTTTGAATGTGGTTTCCGCAATCATTCACCCCCCCTCTGATTGGGTAATTTGCGCATATTCAATCCTACAGTTGGCATTTATGCAAATTTAATCTGTTACTACTTGTTCCTTTATTTAAGCACGTATATCATTTATTTTCCACACTTGCGGAGTACAATATGTACTCACACTTGCTATTTTCATACAAATGTCTATCAAATGCTGCTCAGACAATGAAGGAGAACTAGACTACTACTCAAACAAAGATGAGGACTTCTAAGCTGGCGGATCCCCCGGTCGATTGCTTGTGGAAGATGGGAGCTTCGTTTTCTTTTTCTAGTGTGTTTTAGTTAAAGACTTTGAGGTATTTCTATCTTGTTTAGGTTAAACATTGTAACAATGACATTGTGTGTGATACACTGATGAAGTCCCTGCATGTATAAAACTTGATCATGGCATACATGTGGTTTATATCTAGTTTTATCCGTTTATAAAACTGTGTGTGACAGATGTGGTATCAGAGCCGTGTTGACCGTAGGACGCGAGCCTAGTTAGAATGGTCGAGTTTTAAGGATTAATTTTATAAAGAAAACTATTTTAGAAAACTGTGTCTTGCCTTTTCTATGCTTTCCTTGGCTTATTCTGTTTGAACCATGTTACTGATTTCTTCTTTCCCTTTTAAAATGTTGTAGATGGCCCGTACCCATCTGATTGCACGCAAGAGCACAGGTGGTTGTCTCCCTGCTCGATCGTTGACCCCGACCCGTATTATGGCTTTTGCAAGACCGCAACCGCCCCGTGTTCCGCGTTGGAGCTGCTTCTACCACTCTGATGGACACCATGCAGGATGGTTCCCCGCTAAGCTTTGGGAGATATTTCACAGTTTGGGATCCGAGAAGGCACCTAAGTATGCAGGAGTAAAGACTGAGTACGCCAATGCTCCTCCTGAGTGGAAAGTTGAAGTGGTGATCTACGGTTCATTACTAGAGCGTGGAGCCTACGAAGTGAGGAGCATCCACTATGCCATCAGTGACGCTAGAATCAATGACGTCACACCAAGAGCTACCTTCGAGGCTAGAATCAGTGACCCCACATGCCATGCCCTTCTAGTCCTCTGCCACCGCCACAGCGACGACCTAATCTTCACTCAGTTCATCCACTACCCTCAACACAAAGTCCTCCTCCGATCGCTATGCCTATAGTAGAACATAGAAATTGTATTAGGCCTAACCTTAAAGATGTTGCTGCTCCATCTACTCGTAGACTCTTCAACTCGGGGGCTCCCTGTGAGCAAAGACCCAAATTCTACTCACCTACCACTCAACGGCTACAAGGGGTTAAGATTGTACTAGCTGCACTTCCCACTAATTAGGTAAGGATGTCACAAGTTGAACGATGGCTTGGTAATGTTAATACTTTTGTTGGTGATGCACAGAAGCAAGTTGAGGCAATCCGGGGCACTAGAGCTCCCACTCAGGTGTACAGATCTAATCAATCACCTTGAAATCATTGACAAGACGAAGGACATAGTCACAACCCACGTCGCCAAATCGAGGGCCGGCGTAAGCACCGAGAGAGGCAGAGCTCTTCCTGATCTCCCTCGGATTCTGGTTCCGGGGATGATAACTATTCTTTTGACAGCATGAGTCCTTCCTCGTGATGTCGGAAGTGTGTTGTAATTATTATCAGATGCCAGACAATTACAACAAAACTCAAATATGTTTATTGGCCATCCAGGTTATGATCAAGCATCCAGGAGAAATATGATGGGAGTACTAATCCAACTGAGTTCCTTCAAGTCTGCATTGTCACCATCCGGACAGCTGGGGGAGGAAATCAGGTCATGGCCAATTATCTTCCCATGGTTCTCTCAGGAGGAGCTCATACATGGTTAACCAACTTGCCCAAAGGCTCAATCTACTCTTCCAAGGTACATTTGATGCAAATCCGATAGGAAGAGGGCGAGAGTCTGTGCAAGTTCATCAATAGATTCAACAACATATGCAACAATATTCCCGACATCTCTGACTCCGCTGTAATTGAAGCCTTAATTGAAAGTGTGCATAACAGAAGATATAGCAATGAAGCAGCATCTTACCATTTGAGAACTCTTCAAGATAGTCAATGCCTGCGGCCAGGCTGCTGAAACCCTTGAGTGGCATGAAACCTTTGATAAGGGAGGTAAAATCCCTCAACCTGGGTTGGATCCAAAGTCATCCAATATAGCCGAGAAGTGGAAATTCAACAAAAAGAATAGGAAATCTAACAAGAAGAAAAATCTAGAAGTTCAGAGGTTATGGCCGCAGATCAAATCGTTCCTAAGTGTTACCTTGACAAGTAGGGAAACCCATAGTCAGGGGTGGGGGCAAGAAATATTGCCCCTACCATAAACGAACTATCATGATTTATCTACGTGCCAAGTTTTCTAAAGGAACTTGAGAAGAAGACTAAGGAGATGACCGGTGACAAGCCTGCTGGATCAAAGGCTCGACGACAAGATGATGACTCAGGAGATGATGATCTTGCTTTTCAAGAAGGCCAGCACATGGTCAGTTACATCTATGGGGGCTCATCAGCGTATGACTCCAAGCGACAACACAAGAGTGTGGATTGGCAATACAATACTCCCGCCAGGAAGAAAGATTCAATTTAGACATCAATATGGTCTCCAAATGTGACATTGAACACAATTTTTTATTGCAAATATTAAAAAAAACTAAACCACAATATTTTCAAAGTCCATTTCAAGACAAAATTATTCGTATTATTTTGAAATATCCAACTAAATATACATAAGACCATTTTTTATGATTAGAAGCAGTAGTAATTAGTAAGTTTTTACGTGATCTTGAGTGAAAAAAAGGAAGATATGTTATCATACCAAGTACTATCATATAACTTGACCTATAATAAGCACTAGAAGCTTTATCCACAGATTCATTTGTACTAGAAAAAATATGCACGAACTTAGCTTGATTTATTGCAAATTTTGTTTGATTCATTTTCAAGAAGAAAACTTGATTCCCGAAGAAAATTGCAAGAGGCACAAATGTGAAGGGTAAGTACAGTGAATGGCTGGTTATAAAATCCAACGTTCTTTTTCTACATTTACATGGGAGAAATGAAGAGTACGTCTCCAAACGTTCATGTGTCGACCAAGCAAAAACGGACGCAAAGGCTCGTTATTACTCGAATACAAAGAAAGTGACACTACGTTGAAATAAGATAGACCCCAGGCACGTAACTACGTCATTTGAAAAGGTGCTGTGTTTAGCTAAATATAGAATCTTGGAGTCCACACGTACTCTCCTTTGGTACTTTTATGTTTTATTATACATTTAAAATTGAGCGTGTGTGTGACCAGAAACGTATAGTATACAATGAGCGTACGATAGATAAACAATCACTACTATAGAATCTCACATAATAGCCGTGATCTTCAGTGCCGATTCAAAGGAACCGGTACTGAAAGTGGTATCAGTGCCGGTTCTAAAACTCCCGCCCGCGATCGAGAGTCTGGAGTTAAGAACCGACACTGATAATAGTGTTTCAGTGCCGGTTCCTTTTTAAACCGGCACCGATAGCCTGCTACAGTATATATAGTTCATCTTCTTCCCCGTCTCGATCAAGAACAGAGCCGCCGCCGCCGCAGCCCAGTGTTACAGCGCCTCCTTGCCATTTTTTTTTGGCGATTCAAGGTTTTTTTTTACGTGGGAGCCTTCAAAATTCGGAGGAGTCAACTGTTTTAAGGTTACTGAGATCTATATTTCATTTTTGGATAGATTACTTGGTAGATTGCTCTAGGGTTGATGATGGATGGTGCTTGTTCCATGGTTATGGATTTAGAGATGTAGTTGAGATCTAATTTAGGTAAAGTTTGTAACTTTTTCGTTGTTAGATGTATAGAGATGATCTACATTTGATTCTTAGTTGGATTTTAGTTGCTAGATTTCTCTAGGTTTGAATTTAGGTGGTTGTTAGTTGGTGTTGAAATTTGGAATGAACAAGAGCTCAAATATCCATATAAATTAGAGAAAGGTCGCAATTTTATCATTTTAGATGATTTAACGAGTAGATTAAAAGTCACATGTAAATAGAGTTGGGTGCCTATATTAAAATCTATGGATAATTCCAAATTTGTCACTTGTTGAACCGTTATTGCCATTCAAAAATTGCAAAAATACCGCTAGAACTGTCATTCGAGTGGCATCCAAAGAATAAAAAATTATGAAAGTATTTGCAAATTGTCCCTAAAATCTAGCTCTAATTTTCTAGTATGTAGATTGCGTATATTTTTAAAGTCATGAATTTTAGTAATAATCCAGTGGATTTCGTCTATTAATTAATCAACATAGTGAATTTAACATGTACAGCTGATAAAATATTGTGTTGTAGGGATGGCACGTCCACCCACGAATCGCAATCAGACTCGGCAGCCTTTGGAAGGCGGGTCCCATGACCCGGCCCAAGTACCGAAAGGAGATGGGCCCTCAAATAGGGACCAATCAGGATGCGAGGTAATTCGATGAATATGTTCTAGATTTTGAAATGTTTAATGATTATAAGTCCAATGTGTTTAATTATAATGATTTACAGATAGACTGGTCATGGATGTACAAGGAACGAGGGCCAGAGTTCATTGTTGGCATCGAGGCTTTTTTTAGGGCTGCCACGGCATACAAGAAGCCAAAAGGAAAGCGTGACGAGCACTATATATGCGGTTCGTGTGTCGACTGCAAGAATGAGAAGCAGTTTTCAAACATAGAGCAGATCCGTGCACACTTGATTCGCATGGGTTTCAAGGCTGGCTACACCCGTTGGACTGAGCACGGTGAACTTGTAGATGTTGGCGTGAAGGGCAACCAACAGTCAAAGGAGACGGAGGCAACAATCCGACGGCTAACGAAGACTTCGATATGTCGGCATTTGAAGATACTTTTGTCGAGAACGATGATTGGGACACTTTTGTTGGCAACAATGAAGAAGGCATAGAACAAATGTTGCGCGATGGGGAGGGGTACTTCACCATTGAAAAACAACATCAAAAGTACCAGCGCATGATAGAGGACTCTAAAATACCAGTTTACTCGAACTGTAAAGATGAGCATAACAAGTTGCATGTGGTGCTAACACTGATGCAAATGAAGGCTAGCAATGGTTGGGCCGATAAGGGTTTCAATGAATTGTTAGAATTCTTGAGGGAATTGCTTTCAGAGGGGAACGTGTTGCCCGAAAACACATACCATGCCAAGCAGGTTGTCTGCCCGTTAGGATTGGAAGTAGAGAAAATACATGCATGTGGAAACGACTGCATGTTGTTCCGTGGCGAGGATACAGACTTGGAAGCGTATCGCATTTGTAATGCACCACGGTACAAGAGCAACGTTGATGATATTGAGAGCGATGGCGTAGGGGTGAAGAGAAAGAAGAAAAGACCCCTCGTTAAGGTGGCTTGGTATTTCCCTATAGTCCCCTGTTTGGAGCGATTATTTGCTAACAGAGCGAATGCCGAGCTGATGCGATGGCACGCCGAACAGCGCAAGAAAGATGGAATCCTTAGACACCCTGCTGATGGCATGCAATGGAGGAGATTCAATTCGAAATACAAGGAATTCAGAGATGAAGTGAGGAATATAAGGTTCGAGTTGAGCACGGATGGGATGAATCCTTTCGGCAACACGAGAAGTACTCATAGCACTTGGCCTGTGACTCTCTGTATCTACAACCTTCCACCTTGGATGTGCATGAAGCAGAAGTACCTTATGATGCCTCTACTGATTAGTGGGCCGAATCAACCAGGCAATGATATCGATGTGTACCTCAAACCATTGGTGGAAGATCTTCTTGTACTGTGGAAAGATGGCGTACGGGTATGGGATGAGTACAGACGCGAGAATTTCACCCTGCGCGTGATGCTGTTCGTGACGATTTCAGATTGGCTTGCTCTTGGTAACCTATCAGGGCAGACTGTAAAAGGGTACAATGGATGTGTTCAGTGCTTGGAGGAAACGGAGGGGCGGTGGCTAAAAAATAGCCGGAAAATGATCTTCATGGGTCACCGTAGGTTCGTCTGTCCGGATCACCCATACCGCAAGAATAAAAGAGCTTTTGACGGGACAATGGAGCTTCGTCAAGCTCCGAAGATTCGCAGTGGAGAACAGGTATTTAAGATGGTTAATACACTTAGAGTTGTACTTGGAAAGGGGCCAGGCAGTACAAAAATGCAGACTGGGCAAAATGCTCCCATGTGGAAAAAGATGTCAATATTTTGGTTGTTGCCTTATTGGAAGTATCTTATGGTCCGACACGCAATCGACGTCATGCAAGTGGAGAAGAATGTGTTTGACAGCTTGATTGGTACCTTACTAGACATACCCGGCAAAACAAAAGATACACTAAATGCACGGCTGGACCTAGAAGAAATGAACCTCAGGAAGGACCTACACTACATACAATTAGATAATGGCAAAAAGAAACTTCCCACAGCTTGCTACACTATGAGCAAGGAAGAGAAGATTCGCCTGCGTGCTTGCTTGTGTGATGTCAAAGTTCCGACCGGTTACTCCTCCATTATCAGGAACTTTGTAAACATGAAAGATACGAAGTTAGTTGGTATGAAGTCTCATGATTGTCATATGATGATGACGCAGATGCTTCCAGTTGCAATTCGAGGTATTCTGCCGAATAAGGTCCGAGACCCAATCATTAAACTGTGTTCGTTCTTCAACGCAATTTCACAGAAGGTCATTGATCCGAACAAACTGGCAAAGCTGCAGGAAGACGTGGTCCATACTATATGTCAGTTTGAGACTATTTTTCCTCCGACATTTTTTGATATAATGCCCCCATCCAATTGTTCACATTGTGGGTGAGATAAAGAGCCTTGGCCCCGTGTTTCTGCATCAGATGTATCCTTTTGAAAGGTTCATGGGGTTCTGAAGAAATATGTTCGTAACCGAGGTCGTCTGGAAGGTTGCATTGCCCAAGGGTGGAGTATGGAGGAGGTCATTGAGTTTTGCATTGACTATATGAAACTGAACGTGATTGGTATGCCTATATCTTGCTATGAGGGGAGGCTAAAGGAGAAAGGGACGATAGGTCATACTTCAATCCATATCAAAGATCGTGCTTCATTCACTCAAGCACACTTTGCAGTTCTGCAACAGGCAGTTGTAGTGATCCCGTATGTCAAAATGCATGTGAGCATGCTACGCTCCACAAATCCAACGAAGTCAGATGATTGGATCGCAAAAGAGCACAGAGATAATTTCGGTAATTGGTTACGCCAACTCATGATGGGTAAGGATACCGATGATGCTCTGTTGGAACTGCTAGCAAATGGCCCGTCAACTACGATTCGCACATTCCAAGCATACGAGATTAACGGCTATACATTTTATACGCGAGCACAAGACAACAAGAGCACTAACCAAAATAGCGGTGTCCGTACTGATGCCTGTGACCGCGCTGGCAACAGGGAGACTTACTATGGATTCATAGAGGAGATTTGGGAACTTGAATATGGCGAGTTGATGGTCCCTCTGTTTCGGTGCCAATGGGTCAGACTCACAGGGGGAGTCAAGGTCGACAAGTACGGTATGACTACCGTGGACCTCAAACTCGTCGGATACAGAGAACAACCATTCGTGCTTGCCAACGATGTTGCACATGTCTTCTATGTAAAGGACCCGAACCCAGCTAACAAGGAGGAGCGTCACGTGGTTCTTCAAGGAAAAAGAAAAATCGTCGGTGTTGAGAATGTTGTCGACGATGAAGACTGCGACAAATCCGAAGACCTGCCTCCTTTTGGAGAGAATGTCGAACTGCCACTCATTGATGACACTGCGGAAGCTACCTACATACGCCACAACCATAACGAAGCATTAATCGTTCAGTGAAAGCAGCTTTCATGTATTTGGTGAAATTTGTATAATATTTAGGTTAAGCTTTATTTTGTATCAAGGACATGTATGTGTGATGTAATAATATGCTTTAATTTATATCGAGTGCATATTGAATTTTTCTAGATTATTTTTCAACATAAAACAAGTTAAAAAGATTTTATAAAATTTCTTTGCAATTTTCTAGAATTAAAAATAATTTTATATGCAACAAAGCACATTAAAGCATTTATTTTGTCAAACAAAGCACATTATAAGAATTAATTTGCTGGGAAAACTTGTATCAGTGCCGATTTTATGTAGTAACCGACACTGATACTTCAACTATCAGTGCTGGTTGTACATATAATCGGCACTGATACTTCAACCATCAGTGCCGGTTGTAAATATAACCGGCACTGATACTAGTATCAGTACTGGTTACTAACTAGAACCGGCACTGATACTAGTATCAGTGGCGGTTAGAAAATAGAACCGGCACTGATACATCTCCTATATTTATCTCCAACACTTAGCCGCATCCTCGTTCCTCTATTCACCATAGTGCTACCTTCCTCGTTCGCTTCAGTCACCCGAGCCCCGACGTGCCGCCACCTCCTCCCGACGCCGGTTTGTCCCCGGAGCCCTCGCCGCCGTCACCCCCCACGGAGGAGGAGCCGCCGCCGCCCTTGACGCCGACACCAAGGACCACCTCTCCTGCTCTCCTCCATCGCCTTCAAGCCCAACGGTAGGTCTTCTCTTCCCACCAAACTCTCCTAGCCCTCGCCGTGCGTCCCTCGGCGAGGAGTACATATGCAGGGTCGTATCTTAGCATGTACAAGATGAGCGGCTGCACAGGGCCCCCACTAATTTAGGGGCCCCTCTTTAACCACTTTAGTTAATAAGCGCATTTGAAATTAGAACAACTAGGTGTTAAGAGATTATTTTCTAGATTTACAGTCAATCAATTATCACTCAATACAAATTAAATGCATAATCGAAATAGAGATAATATTTTTTCCAAGAACATTAGACAAGAGTTGCATGCGATGGTATTGGCGCAAATCAAGCATTTTTTGCTTTCAATTAGAGTGTATAATTAATTAGTGAGTTAATTGTGCATGCATATCATCCTTGCCTGTTGCGGTATTCAGTGAAACTAGACTAGATTGTCAAGCCTTATTGGGTTGTGAATGTGCAGAATAAGGCATCTAATCAACTTCTTGATCACGTCATCGATTGACTATAGTTGTTATGTATTCTATCTGAATGCGCATATATGTTTTCCCTAGATCTATATCAGTCAAATACTTTTATTTCAACCATCGATATACACTGATCATATAGAGTTGATATCCCAAAGATTCTATCATGCGAAGCATATTCATAATATAGAAATTCTATGATTTGTAACAATGTATTACTATAGAACTTAGTGAGCTAAGTGGTACATTTAGACAATTCAATGTCGACTTGTGTTTGCTGTTAGAGGCAGTATTTTGGGACCTGATCATAGCTTTGGTACAGGGCCTCCAAAATCTACGGTACGGCCCTGTACATATGGAGCCTAGAGTTGCTAGTGAGAGGACGAAAATTAGTGCGGAGGGGACTCGGTAAGGCTATAGAATCGAATGATCAGTTAACATGGCTGACTTGATTTAGTGAGAATTGGGTGACATTTCGAAGGACTACTGAAATGTCATCATTGCATTGTTTCTTCTTGATTGCCAAAAGTAACTGATGGATAGAATTGACTCTTAGTTGACATTGTCCAATTGTGAAACCACAGAATGACCAAGGATCATGTTCAGGAAACCGTGCGTGTGCGTGTGGGATGGCCGGATTTGGGGGGGGGGGGGGGGGACTCAGTTCGTACCATGTGCTGTTCAGTCGACCATAGTGTTATATTGAAAGCTGGCTATCTTGTATGATGTTGGGCTCCTTTTTAGGTACTTATGAGGCTGTCAAATTCATCTCCAAGGGCTTCTTGTCCCTTTAATGGTTAGAATTCGGTTCTTCTTGACATAGAACTTGTGATGTTCTGCAGTATGATGCTTCCTGTTACTTGGAACATAGAGTCCTCGATGAACTTAATTGAAGCATACTAGCGTAGAGAAGGAAGTAGGAACATTAATATTTTAACATTTACTTAGCAAAAGAAACTCCATGTTTCATTTTTGCGCTTATAATTTTTGTCGGACAGCTTATCTGATTGCAATATGGTGTAACTTTGCAGTAGTTCAAAGTATTTTGTGGTTGATACTTACAAGTTAGATTCTGGGTGGAGTAGCTTCTCTCAGTGATGAGCTTTCTTGGTTCAAGAAGGAAGCTACCTCGGTTTTCTCTCTTTACGTCTGTATATATCTGAGGCAACAGTCTTTGGACTAATTTCTCAAAGAGGCAGTAATTAAAAACTATGCTTGTTGTGTTCTTACAACTATATTACCTGGATTTGTTTTTAGTAAAATGTGTTTCTCTAATAGTATATGTATTACTTACTATTTATACTTAATTCTATCTGTTGCATTCTTTATCCTCAAGGTTATATTGTCAAATTTGCTATTTACACTGAATGTTTTTATAAAGATCAGATCAATGGAAATATTATCTGCATTTTTTTTATCTCAAACCATGCAATTTTCCAAAAATTGTACTAGCTTTGTATATATAGTTTTGTCATTGATTCTAATATGTGCCTTTCATTTGTATATATAGCTTTGAATAGCTTTGTATATATAGCTTTGTCATAAATTGGTATGTCATTTGTGTTTTCCTATCCGTTTTGGATGGTTGTAGAACAATGACTAATAGTTGGGCGTGGACCATCGAGAAGATCGATGATATAGTTGTAGACCTAAGGAAGATGGCTAACGAAAGCTTCGATCCCTGTTCGTGCAAGTGCTCTATGGATGTGAACCGGCTTGTACTCCAACTTGAGGAGGTAGTGAGAAGGCTTCAGAAGTTGTCCATTCAATCGGCCGAGGTGCTAGACCGTCAAGATGTTGGCCACCTTGAGGGCGATGATGTGGATTCTAGCGTGGACCCGAACGACATGGTTCCTTATGACTACGTTGAGGGCGATGATGTTGGCCACATTGAGGGCGATGAGTATTGGTGGTTGCCGAGTGATGATAGCGACGAGTAGTTTGAATGTATAATGCTTGTGCGGACCTGATTATTATGTGTTCTGTACTCTGGCTATGAACACTTGCATAACTGAAACTGATGTATGTTGTACTTATGGACCTGGTCAATATGTTATACTTTTGCATTTCTGTGTGCCTTATGCCCTTGCATTTTACGTCCCTTTCTCCTCATTTCTTCTATATTCCAGTATAGCATTCGGTTTTAGATTATCTCTAAATCAAGTACTTCTTGTGTCTAAAATGTTGATGTAGGAATGACACGTACGAAATCCAACCGCCGTGCATGGCCCTGTCCCATCCCCCCTCCGATACAAGGTCCCTCAAGTCCGGCTCCAGCCTCAGTACATGATGAGCCTGCAAACATGGAGCCGGACCAGACATGGGGCAGTAGCCCGAGGTTGTACTTGAACATGGAACAGTTTGAGTTGGAGACAGCCGCTGAGGCTACGCAGGGCACGGCCGAAGGTGATGCAACGGAGGGTCAGATCGACCCTGATGCTGATGCTCTGGGTGGTGACGAGATGACTGGAGAAGAGAGGAGTGGACGAGGTCCCAGCAGGATGCCTGAGGGACGTTTCATCATTGCGAAGGTCAATGCAGTTGGGGAGCCCATGAGACCAAAAGTTATTCTGGGCTCGTACAAGACAGCAATCGGGTGTCTGGTGAGGGACAAGTTGTTGGCAAAGTTTGAGTTCCCTGAAGGATGTAGCATGGTCAAAGAGAAGAGTCATGCCCTATCAACAATGTCCATTGCGTTCAAGAATTTCAAAGGTAAGCTGTGGACAAATTATGGATTGGTGGGCCGGACACCAAAATGGGACCATTATCCGACGGTTCAACCATTCTGGAACGATTTCATAGAGCACAAGCGTTCAGAGGAAGCACAACGACAAAATGAGATCAACAAAGCCAACTCCCAGAAGAACGTGTACCCCCACAGAACTGGCTCGCGTGGGTACGTGAGGAAATACGACGAGTGGGATGAGATGGAAGAACAGGTAACCCGCAGTGGTGCCACACCTCAGACGGCCCCCTGGATTGAACGAGCGAAGCACTATCTGTACGCGAGAGGGGTGACCTTGGCGGTAGATGGCAGTCTGAACTTCAAAAGCGACAGAGAACAGGAAGTGATGCAGAGAATTGTAGATGCCCACACCCAGTCTTCCCAAGTCTCTTTCAGGCTGGATAGGGAGAACGACCAGCTAACCTTGGCACTGAGAACCAAGGAGCACCCATGTCGCACCAGAGGCAAGGGTGTGGTGCCCTAGAAAGAGGGATTCCCAGAATCCGCCGAAAGTTACAGGAGTCAGAAGAGAAGGAGAGAAGAGCTGGAAGACCTACTGGCTGTAGTGCGACAAGAACTTGTGCAAGAGCGTCAGGTGATAGACGCCAAAATCAGAGAAATCAAACAATCATTTCAGCAAGGAATCAGGCAGCAGCAAGGCGAAGAAAATGTTGTGAGCCCTGGTGGTCGTCAGAGTAACCGCGCATCCGCGGGGTTTGGAGAAGAAGAATTAGCCTGTTTCTCCGTGGACAACATCACAGAAAGCAAGGTGTGCAAGCTTGTCGTGCCCACTATGAACATTACCATCACGGTGGCTGTCGGTGAAATGGGATCGGGGGGTCCCCGACTCCCGGGGCCAGGTCAGCAGCAGTGACACGTGGCGCCATGCCTCAGGGATTGCCTCCTCGGGAGGTCCCCGAGGGCCCAAGGAAGACAAGTTCCGGGAGAGGGTGCTTGGAGCCATGCACAGTGGCTCCCGAGCACCCGAGTTCCCCGAGGAGCCAAGAACCAGTTCTGGGAGGAAGTGCTCAGGGCCCGGATCAGTGGCCCCCGAGTGCTCGGAGTCCCCCGAAGACCCAACATGAACAGTACCGGGAGAGAGTGCTCGGGGCCAGGAGCAGTGGCCCCCGAGCACTCGGTTCCCCGAGGACCCAATTCCCCAGTTCTGGGAGAGAGTGCTCGGGGCCAGGAGCAGTGACCCCCGAGCACTCGGTTCCCTGAGGACCCAATCACACAGTACAGGGATAGAGTGCTAGGGGCTGTGAACAGTGGCCCCCGAGCACTCGGTTCCCCGAGGACCAAAAGAAGGCATATCTGGGAGAGAGTGCTCGGGGCCATGAACAGTGGCCCCCGAGCACTCGGTTCCCTGAGGACCTGAGGAAGACAGTTCCGAGCGGTGGTGTGCTCGGGGCCACGGACATGTGGTCCCCGGGTACCCGAGCTCCCCGAACACACGAAGCCAATAGTACCGGGAGAGGGTGCTCGGGGCCAGGAGCAGTGGCCCACGAGCACCCGAGTCCCCCGACGACCTAAGATGAATATTACCGGGAAGAGGGTGCCCGGGCATAGCTCCCGGGCACCCACAGTTCCCCGACGACGTTAGAAGCCCCTTGCCGCTGGACCCCACAAGGGCTCAGCGGTGAGATGTCAATCGGTGGGAGGCCCAATGCTGCCTCAACAGGAGCATGGCCTATCACTTCCGACCACTCCTCCACGCTTATCGTCAGACCCTGTAATATGAACAAGGGTTCCCGATCTTCCGAAAGGTTCTGGTAACTCTCTATTTGGTGGAAACGAGACACAAGTCGATCCGGCTTCCGAACAACACGATCCGAAACCCCGCAATCGCAGCACCACGTCTCCTCTGGTTATCAACCGGCGTTGCACGGTTGACCTCGCCAAGAAGGCTAAAGTCCTTGCCTGCGAATCGAAGAACACAAGCAAAAACAAGGAAGAATGCAACCAAATTGCAGATGAATGATTAATCTCACGAGTTGGGGTCTCACAAACCGACGAAACGGCGAAACTGTTCTTGACAGAATAATCTAAGCAAAACCCACCCTAACGAGAGCGGCGGTGGCTGATAATAAGGGTCTAAGGGTCGTCACACCCCCTGGTCACGCCCCCCTAATGGGCTCAACGACGATACACGGCCCAACGGACCAAAAACGGTGACGCAGCACCGGGACAGATTCTGGACGCTGACTTGTTTCGACGTTTCCCGTTGACTCAGAAGGAATTTGGACCTCAAACCAACGTCATTGATTTCCTTATGAAATTATCTTTCCAACCATATGTGAATCGTCAAAAACGGAGTCCGGATGCGTCCTGGGCGTCCGTTTTACTGCTCGCTGGTCCTGGAGGTCGAGACTGATTCGGACTCGAGTTGGACTAGACCTCCTGCTGTTGTTGGACGTCCTAGCTGCTCCTCCACGCCTCCAAGTCTTCCTCTATGTGTCTCCTTGTCCTCTCCATGATTCCTAAGCAACACATAATCATTAGGTAGTAATATATTCTCAAAATTATATAAAGAGTTGCTTAGGAACGAGCTCACCTCTAAATTTAATTGTCGTGCGCGAGCTCTTGTGATTGGACCTTGAAAGTTCAATGGAGGATCATTGTATATATCCGAGGGAGTGATGTCCTCATCATCCTCCCCCTCTTGAATTGGAGTCGTCCTCGACTCAAGCTCATCATCGGCTCCCAAGTAAGGTTTCAAATCTGCAATGTTAAAAGAAGGACTAACCCCGAACTCGGGTGGCAACTCAAGTTTATATGCATTATCATTTATTTTCTCAATTATCTTATAAGGATCAGCAGCTCTTGGCATTAATTTAGACTTACGTAGCTCTGAAAACCTATCTTTTCTTAAATGTAACCACACTAAATCACCCGGTTCAAGTTTGACTTCTTTCCTACCTTCACTACCAGCAATTCTATACTTTTCATTCATCTTTTCGATATTTATTTTAGTTGTTTCATGCAACTTACAAATAAAATCAGCACGTGCACTAGCATCACTATGTGTTCTTTCAGTGGTAGGTAAAGGCAAAAGATCAATAGGAGCGCGAGGTTTAAAACCATACACTACCTGAAAAGGACTTACCTTGGTGGTAGAATGTGTTGCCCGATTATAACCAAACTCCACGTGGGGCAAACATTCTTCCCACATCTTCAAATTTTTCTTCAAAATAGCTCTCAACATGGTACCTAAAGTGCGGTTCACTACCTCCGTTTGGCCATCAGTTTGTGGGTGGCACGTAGTAGAAAACAATAGTTTTGTACCCAACTTATTCCATAGAGTGCGCCAAAAGTGACTCAAAAATTTAGCGTCGCGATCTGAAACAATAGTAGAAGGCATACCATGCAAGCGAACAATCTCTTTGAAAAAGAGGTCAGCAATATAAACGGCATCATCACTTTTATGACAAGGTATAAAATGTGCCATCTTAGAAAAACGATCCACAACAACAAAAATGCTATCCCTCCCCCTCTTAGTCCTAGGCAATCCCAAAACAAAGTCCATCGAAATATCTGCCCAAGGAATAGAAGGAACAGGAAGAGGCATATACAAACCATGTGGATTCAAGCGAGACTTAGCCTTTTGACATGTGGTACAGCGTGCCACGAACCGCTCAACATCTCTCCTCATCTTTGGCCAAAAGAAATGTATGGCCAACATATCTTCCGTCTTCTTAGCACCAAAATGTCCCATCAATCCTCCTCCATGTGCTTCCTGCAACAACAAAAGACGAACGGAACCAACTGGAATGCATAGACGGTTAGCTCTAAACACAAATCCATCATTGATCACAAACTTGTTCCACATACGTCCCTCTTTACAGTTCAGCAATACATCTTTAAAATCAGGATCAAGCACATATTGTTCTTTTATTGAGTCAAGTCCAAAAATTCTATAATCAAGTTGGGACAACAAAGCATATCGTCTAGACAAAGCATCAGCAATTATATTATCCTTCCCTTTCTTGTGTTTGATAACATAAGGAAAAGATTCAATAAATTCAACCCACTTAGCAGGTCTACGATTCAGATTATTTTGAGAACGAAGATACTTAAGCGATTCATGATCTGAATGTATAACAAATTCTTTAGGCCACAAATAATGACGCCACGTCTCTAAAGAACGTACAAGTGCATACAATTCCTTATCATACGTAGAGTAATTAAGAACAGGGCCATGCAATTTTTCGCTAAAGTATGCAACGGGCTTACCTTCTTGCATCAAAACACCTCCAATGCCAACTCCACTAGCATCACATTCTAGCTCAAAGGTCTTACCAAAATTTGGAAGTTGCAGCAATGGCGCGTGCGTAAGCTTGTCCTTCAAAGTGTCAAAGGACTCCTCTTGTGCCTTACCCCAATGGAACACCACACCTTTCTTTGTCAACTCGTGTAAGGGGGTAGCAATGGCGCTGAAATCCTTCACGAAACGATGATAAAAACCTGCAAGTCCAAGAAAACTTCTCACCTGTTTGATGGTTTGGGGCACCGGCCAACTCTTTATGGCTTCAATTTTTATCTCATCCACCTCAATTCCCTGTGGAGTAATAACATAGCCAAGAAAAGAGACTCGATCCGTGCAAAAGATGCACTTCTCAAGGTTACCAAATAAACGTGCATCACGTAAAGCATTAAAAACAGCACGTAAGTGATCCATATGTTCATCCAAAGACTTGCTATAAATCAATATATCATCAAAGTAAACCACCACAAATCGTCCAATAAAAGCTCTTAAAACCTCATTCATCAAACGCATGAAAGTGCTAGGTGCATTAGTTAAACCAAAAGGCATTACTAACCACTCATATAATCCGAATTTAGTTTTGAAAGCTGTTTTCCATTCATCTCCAAGTTTCATTCTAATTTGGTGGTAACCACTACGCAAGTCGATCTTTGTAAAAATTACAGAGCCACACAACTCATCAAGCATATCATCAAGTCTAGGAATAGGATGGCGATATCGAATAGTAATGTTATTGATGGCTCTACAATCAACACACATACGCCAAGTACCATCTTTCTTAGGAACCAAAATCACAGGAACAGCACAAGGACTAAGGCTCTCATGTATATACCCGCGGTCCAAAAGCTCTTGGACTTGCCGCTGAATTTCCTTAGTCTCCTCGGGATTGGTTCGATACGCAGCACGATTTGGCAATGTTGCTCCCGGGATCAAATCGATTTGATGCTCTATCCCTCTCATAGGTGGCAGTCCTAGGGGTATCTCAGCTGGGAAAACATCCTCATACTCCTGCAAAAGGTTAGTGGCAGCAGGAGGTATCGAACTAATAACATCATCAAGCGAATACAAAACTCATTTGCAAACCAAGGTGTAGCAAATATCATTATTAGAAATTTCAGCAAGGTCACTTTTTAGTGCAAGCATAACACCACCCTTCAATTTTATGCCCTCTACTTTAGAACTAGGTGCAGACTTATCCTTTTTAGGTGGGTAAAGAGAATTAGCAATTTGCTGATTTTCAGATTTAGTATCACGCAAATTAGCAGCTCGCTCTTTATCAGCTTGTACAATTTCAGCAGGGGTCATAGGAACCAAAGTAATTTTCTTTCCTTTATGCATAAAAGTATATGTATTACTTCTACCATGGTGTATAGCATCATTATCAAATTCCCAAGGTCGACCCAATAAAAGTGAGCAAGCTTCCATAGGTACCACATCACAGTCAACATAATCAGCATAGGAACCAATGGAAAAAGAAACTCTGCAAGTTTGTGTTACCTTAGCTTTTCCAGCATCATTAAACCACTGAAGGTTATATGGATGGGGGTGTTGGCGTGTGGTCAAGCCAAGCTTCTTGACCAAATCTGAACTCACCAAATTATTACAACTACCTCCATCGATGATGACACGTGCTCGCCGATTTTGGATGACGAAGAAAATCTGGAACAAGTTATGGCGTTGCAGCTTCTCTGGTTGTTGTACCTTTGTGCTGAGCGCCTGCTGCACAATGATGCTCCTATAGGTCGCTGTGTCATCACTGCCCAAGATTTCGTTGCTCTCCTCAACAACTGGTTCTTCTTCTTCTTCTTCCTCAATGTCAGAGGTGCTGATGTACCCATCTTCCATTGCAATGTATGCCCGCTGACTTGGGCAATCCTTCTGCAAATGACCGAATCCATGGCAGCGACGGCACTAAATGCCAGAGGTGCGTCCCGTTGATGCAACAGAGGAAGCACTCTTGGAAGGTCCCTGCAAAACAGAATTTTTACCTGAGCCTGAAAGTCGTGTAGTGACCGGATTTGGTGCCGTAGCTGCTTGTTGCTTGCTCGCTGGTGAGGGAGCCCTGTAAGTGGATGGTTTGGACAGCCCCAAGGATGGTCCTGTGCGCGGCGTGTATGTGGTGCTGGCCTTGTACTTGCCCTGCTGCTCACGCCACTGCAACTCCTTCTCTGCAAGCATAGCAAACTGAAACAACTGGTTGACATTGTTAAATTCTTTATAATCAATAATATCCTGGATTTCACGTCTCAAACCCGAATAAAATCGACAAATAGAATCTTCGTTTCCCTCTACTATGCCACAACGCATCAAACCCTTTTGAAGCTCACCATAATAATCCTACACAGATTTATCTCCCTGTTCTAAGCGCATCAATTTCTTACGCAGGTCTCTATGATAAGATGGGGGAACAAATCTATCACGCATAGCAACCTTAAGCTCTTCCCATGTACGAGGTGTGGCACCATCTGCAGCTAAACCAGTCCACCAAATAATAGCAAAATCTTTAAACTCACTAGTGGCTTGTCTAACTCTATGTTGTTCAGGTACTTGGTGGGCACTAAATTTTTGCTCTACTGTCATCTCCCAATCAAGATATCCCTCAGCATCATAATGTCCCGAAAAAGAAGGTATAGTAAATTTAACCTTAGCATAAGGATCTTCAGGAGCTCGATTATACATACCTCGATGGTGGTGGTGATGTGGAACGCCACCCATACCTGTGGTGTTAGTGCGAAGACGACGCCGTAATCTGTTTTGCAATGTCGCCGCTGGATCAACATTACCATCGTCATCATACAACTCATCACTGGTGTTGCTTCCATTCACATCTTCGTTGTGCACAGGACGGTTTTCCAAAGCATTTACCCTGTCGGTGAGCTCGGATAACCGTTTGTCCACCCGCTCAACCGCGTTTGCGAGTTTCAGCTCAATTATCGCTTCAGTGACAGCCTTGATGACTGTCTCCTTCATCTCCTTCTGAGCATTGTCTACAACAGCTTGTAGCTGCTCTTGGCTGACACACTCTTTGAAGTCCTTTGGCGTTTTATCTCCATCAACTGATATTGTGGAAACAAACACAACAACAAACAGTGAAGGTTATCCCTAATAATCGTACTACAAAGGTGGAGTGGTGCCTCTCAATCAAGATCAGCAAAGGTAGACACCTTACCAAGCTCTTACCAGGGTTCTTACCAGCAAAGCAAAGGATACCTGGAAGGCGTGCGAGCGATTGCAAGGATGCAAACCAGTGCTGTCCAGAAGAATCTGTGGAGCTTGGAAGGCACACAAAGAGAACAAATATGTATATGTGGAACACAAATCAGAAACAGATAGTAATGCTGAATTATAGTCCCAAGTACTTGTTCTCGTTGCTGGCCTAAAGTGTTGCAAGTACCAAGTATGTGTGATAAACAAGGTGGAGAAACAAGTATGATGGATAGCAAGAGCAATAGAAACAAAGAACTAAACAGCACACGCTAACACAGCTCACTTTGCCCTTCTCTATGTGCTCCTCTAGATATTGTTCCTCTTTTGTCCCTCTCTCTTTTCTATTTTTTTTGCTGTCGTTGTTTTTTTGGGAAAATTCGACTTTTTCTTTTTATTTTTTTGATATTTTTTTTCACTTAGGAGCACACAAGAGGGAACCACAGAAAATTTGAGCTTAAACAAGTGAAAGACGTAGCCTGTAGAATTTTCTGAAGTTCAGCCGGAAAATGAGAAAAATATTTGGAAATTGAAAACTCAAACTTCGGAGGCGAATTTGGGAGTTCTGATTTCGCCGAACCCGGCAAAGCCGGGGACGAACGGATCCGAAACGCCATTTCGATGCGAAAAACTCTGTGACTTTTCTGAAAACAGAGTTCGTACGCGAAAGTTATGCCCAATTTGATAAACGACTCCGAATTAGAGGACAAAACGGGAAGAAAGTGGGGAAAATATGCGACGGAGGCTAGGGTTTGATGGAAACGGTGGGGAAAAACACACGAACTGGACTCTAACACGACCTAACCAGCAACAAGACCTTGACCAGGACACAAACTCAACACGACGGACTCTGAAACTGAAATATGCAAAAGCTAAAGGCGCAGAAGGGTTGTAGGACAGGAAAAAAAAACGATATGGAAGTGGACTATGGAACGAAGGCGAAAACACTCGAAACTAAGGGTAGATATGAACCTGACGGTATACCTGAAGCTCTGATACCACTTAATATGAACAAGGGTTCCCGATCTTCCGAAAGGTTCTGGTAACTCTCGATTTGGTGGAAACGAGACACAAGTCGATCCGGCTTCCGAACAACACGATCCGAAACCCCGCAATCGCAGCACCACGTCTCCTCTGGTTATCAACCGGCGTTGCACGGTTGACCTCGCCAAGAAGGCTAAAGTCCTTACCTGCGAATCGAAGAACACAAGCAAGAACAAGGAAGAATGCAACCAAATTGCAGATGAATGATTAATCTCACGAGTTGGGGTCTCACAAACCGACGAAACGGCGAAACTGTTCTTGACAGAATAATCTAAGCAAAACCCACCCTAACGAGAGCGGCGGCGGCTTATAATAAGGGTCTAAGGGTCGTCACACCCCCTGGTCACGCCCCCCTAATGGGCTCAACGACGATACACGGCCCAACGGACCAAAAACGGTGACGCAGCACCGGGACAGATTCTGGATACTGACTTGTTTCGACGTTTCCCGTTTCCTCAGAAGGAATTTGGACCTCAAACCAACGCCATTGGTTTCCTTATGAAATTATCTTTCCAACCATATGTGAATCGTCGAAAACGGAGTCCGGATGCGTCCTGGGCGTCCGTTTTACTGCTCGCTGGTCCTGGAGGTCGAGACTGATTCGGACTCGAGTTGGACTAGACCTCCTGCTGTTGTTGGACGTCCTAGCTGCTCCTCCACGCCTCCAAGTCTTCCTCTATGTGTCTCCTTGTCCTCTCCATGATTCCTAAGCAACACATAATCATTAGGTAGTAATCTATTCTCAAAATTATATAAAGAGTTGCTTAGGAACGAGCTCACCTCTAAATTTAATTGTCGTGCGCGAGCTCTTGTGATTGGACCTTGAAAGTTCAATAGAGGATCATTGTATGTATCCGATGGAGTGATGTCCTCATCACCCTGCCACCGCCTGGCAGGGAGGCGTGGGGGCATTCAATGCAACGAGGCTTATCGCCTGCCCCCCTGCTGTGTCAGACTCCCTCTGACCCAGCGGCGTGCGGGACGGCTCAGAGGCTGCCCGGCGGGCCCCCTCCCCTGCGTCTGCTAAAGCTGGGACGTGAAGTCTAATGGGACAGCTCAGGGGGTGTGTTGTCAACCCTTGTAACATCAAACTGTAGCGCCATGATAGCTGCTCTCCATTTATGTTTACGGGAACTTGTGCCGGCTGGGCACGCAAGCCTCCCCCGGTTGTATAAGAGGGGGAGCACTCCATTAGGAAAGGGAAGACCTCGGACTTCGGACACTCGAGTTCCGACAGAGAAGACTTAGGCTCAACCTCTCAGAGGAGTAGTTCATCAAGCTCAGAGAGTCTGGCACTTGAAGATCCGGGCTCCAAATAGATAGACAGAAATACCATTGTAATATACATCAGCTCTAGAGAGTTGGAGATCCAGAAAGGGCATTCCAAGAGCCCTCATAATACAATAGCATACACACAGGAGTAGGGTATTACGCCTCCGCGCGGCCCGAACCTGTATAAATCCCCCTGTCTAAACCACAGCCGTTTCTCCTCCATGTCCACCGGCCCGACGGTTCCCATGTGTACCCATCCAAGGCGGATTCAGAATCATCCCCCCGGCCGAATCTCAAAAAGGGGTCCCTCCGGATCCCCGCTCGAGGAGTTCACCCTCTGACAGTGGCTATAGGGCAGGTCGACCAATGCGTCGAAGGGGCTCTCTTGAACGATCTCCCGATACCACGGGGATTCGCTAAGGTCCACGTGGACTCCGTGCGAAAGCCGTACCGTAAGCTTGACATGGATTACCCCGGAGAGACGGGTTTCAAGAGGCTCGGATCAAACGTGGGTGGCTTCGTTTTGTGGCACAAGCGCTACATATTGTTTGAAGATGAGACAGACGAGTCGTCTAATGCGGAGTAGGACCTAGCACACAGAAGAGATCCAACTCCTCCACAGTCGGCGCCAGTGTCACCATCACCAGGAAGAGATCCAACTCCTACATTGTCGCCGCCACTGCCACCGTCACCGAGAAGAGAGCCGACTCCTCCCCCACTCAAGTCACCAACAAGAGAGTCAACTCCTCCCCCTCCAAAGTCAGCAACAGTGCCACCAAGAGAGCCAACACCTCCCCCTCCGAAGTTAGCACCAGTACCTCCAAGAGAGCCGACTCCTTCGAAGTCAGCAACAGTGCCACCAAAATTGCCAACTCCTCCGAAGTTGACAACACGCTCTCAGTCTAAGAAGGTGGCAGCACCTGAGAAGTTGCCTTATGAAAGAATTGCAGAGAAAAACAGAGCGATAGTGAACGCCGAAGTCGAGAATTTTTTTTAAAAGTGAGAGCCTGAGAAGAAAAAACCACTCACTGTAGAAACGAAAAAGTTTCTCTTGACGTTGAGCAAACCTGCTGTGGCTAAGCGTCAATCTGACTACGAGCGTATCAAAGGAAAAAAATCCTTGAGGCAGGCTTCTATCGACCAGATACGGGAAGAACAACAACTAGAAAGATTCCTTAAGGATGCCAATATGACAAGAGAGCAATTTTTTAACGAGTCCGTGGCACCCAAAGCAGCTGAGAGATGGCAATTTAAACTGGACGAACTGTTGGTCGCGCCGGACAAGTGGGCCAAACTGACATATCAACTTCGGAAATTTCATGCGTGGTACATGAATGAGTCGAAGGAGGGTAGGGAAAGTTTCAAGGCCAGAGTCAAGGAACAAGATCTCCTCCACGGGGACAGCATTATTTTTATATTCTTCGAGGAAATGTATCGACTGTACCAGCATAATGCCCTCGACGTGTCTATCTTGAGTTGTTGGACTCTGTAAGTGTCGTATACGTATAATTCACAATATACATTTCTGTACCATTATATTGAATCTCTTAACTTATTCCTTGTGTAGAATGGAGGTACAAAGATGCAGGAAGGAGTGCATCATGCATGTGGGATTCATCGACCCATATCTTGTCAACCCGACAATGATGAAATCTACCGATCTAAAGAAAACCGAGGACTATGTATTGAAGTGTCTTCTGGAGCTACAATTGAAGAAATACATATTTTTACCCTACCACTGGGGGTACGTGTTTCTACTCTTTTTTAGCAATACATCGTTAGAAATTAGGACCAACTAACGTATAGTGACCTATGTACAGTTTTCACTGGATCCTTCTTGTTATCCAGTCAGATATTAGCAAGATCTTTATTTTCGACTCACAAAATAATCCGAAAGAAACCTACCAACCCGTCATTGACTTGCTACATAGGTAAAAACCGATCATTTCATTATTGCTCTTGTAATATTTGATTTGATTGAATCTAAGTCTACTTACGGCAATAATCACACACATATAGAGTGTACCCGCGATACACCAAGAAGAGCGTTAGATACAGGCCATACACGAAAGAATGGACAGTCCGACATGGCTTTCCTTGTAGGAAGCAGGGTCCGGGCAATAATTTATGTGGTTTTTATGTAATGGAATTCATGCACAGCTTCAACACAGAGGATTCGATCCTGCCGGAAGATCCTGAGGTAGGCAATATACACATTGATGACTAATTTTCAGGTTTGATACGCCAAAATCATATGTATTGATTTATTCAATTCTTGAAATTGCAGATCCTCGAGTTGTCCAAAGAACGTTTCATGCCTCATGAAATCAACGCACTTCAAGAACAACTTGTCGGGTTTATCAATGACGAAATCATCAATCCAACCGGTGAGTTCCATTAAATTGAATCGTCTTTCTCGTTACCTTCAACCCATAAAAAAGGGCAGAGTTCAGACCCATCGGTTCACAAGAAATCTTAAACTCCATAAGATTATTGTAATGAAACTTGATAAGTATGCGGTGTAGATATATTGTGACGAGACTTGATATTTTATAAATAAAATTTATATGTGCTTGTGTATATATGCTGTGATGAAACTTGATATGTATGCGTGTCTATTTTCGGCAACGTCCAAAATTTGAAAATGGCACTGTACTGACGGCAACCGCCACATTTTTTTAAAAAAGGTGCGAAACACCTATCAGTGCCGGTTGGTAACAAACAACCGGCACTGATAGCACTCATATTAGTGCCAGTTGGTAATACTAACCAGCACTGATAGTGATTTTCAGTGCCGGTTTCATACCCGGCACTGATAGTCACTGACTATCAGTGCCGATTAATCAGTGCCGGTTCATAAATCGACATTGATCACGTTTTTGAACCGGCACTGATCACCTGTTCTGCAGTAGTGAATCAATACATATATATATATGTGTAATAGCTCCGACTATTAAGGAGGAAGTGTCTCAGAGCCTAAAGTTCAAAAGGAGATTCAAGAACACGTGATTTATGAGAGAACCATTTAGACAGTTATGGATCTAAAAGATCTAGAAAGACTACACTGAGGTTGATACTCTACATTTTCTTTGTCCAAAAAAGGTTAAGGTTCTCTTTGAAATGCAAGATTCTCAAAATACAGGAATATAAAAATATAATATTGTAGTTATCTAGCATTTGCAATCCTACATGAATTCAGAATGTAGAAAACCTTCGTATAGAGCGTTTGGATGGAACATAGGAAAAATGCACTAACTTGGAGAGAGATAGACACAAAGAAATGTTTCCATGATGTTAGACCTCATGTTAAATTTTCTCCAATTTCTATGAATTGAGGCATTCATTAGAAAATTCGTTGGATTTTACATGATGTGTTTTTTTCCAAAAGGTTACATAGGAAGAATTCATATAGGATTATAATCCTAATTTTTTTTACTTTTCTTTTGTTTAAAAGGGGGAGAACTATGGTATGGTTATCAAGCAATGGAGGAACACAAACATGGATGAGCTAGGAGGTGACAAACAGCGTCGGCGGATTCGATAGTAGACAAAAGAGGAGGATGTCTTTGTTGAGGTTAAACGAAGGAGACTTGGAGGAGGGTTGCACGAGTCCATGAGGAAGGGTCGAGGAGCACCAGTGGATCTCATAGGCCAGGGCATGCTGGGTGGGGTGCGACGAGCTAGCCGTGGCTAGAGGGATTAAATGCGACAGAGCTATAATATTTTATTTGTAGTTAATTTTGGACAAGTTAGGCTCATGATTGGATTGCCTAAATATCTTTGAAAAAGAAACATAAATAAGTTGTCAAAAAGACGTTGAAAGTTTGAAAGGGCAGTTACTGAGGTTATATATAATACCTAGAAAGCTGAGTTGAATGAATATAATACCACTGGTGTTAGTAGTGTCGACCAAATGGCGACCTGGCTCAGTCCAGAGCCAGTACAACATGACCCGTTTAGGCACGACCTGGTTTGGCCCGTTAGCCAAGTAGGTCATGCCGTGCCAGCCCCCGCGAGCTAGGCAGTCGGCCCAAATCATGGCCCACCTAAGGCCAGATCGTGCGGTGCCGGTCCATGGCATGTAGGCCTTATGGGCCTATTTTGGCATGTTACACAGACTCCCATGTCATGGGAGGTTCACAATGCTATGCGTAGGGATGAAAATGGTCGAAAAAGCATTCTTACCATTTACACTTTTATATTTTCTCAACCGAACGAAAACGAAACGAGTAAGCAAAAAACAAAAACAGTCACATCATTGCAGGTTATACGAAAACGAACAACTCCGAATGGAAACATGTCAGTACCGGACGAAAACCGGTGATGAAAACCGGGAAGGTAGAACCTTAGATCACTTTTTCCATGTATCAGATGAACACTTGAAGCTCCCAAAATCACACATATGAATCACACACTTCCAAAAAATTAATTGCTGAGTCACTTACACTGACATTTGTCCACACCTCTGGGGCCATCCATGCCTATTTACATGCAAATCATTCACATGGATTATGGAACCGGCAACAGGATGCCATACTTAAAGAAAAACAATCTGGATTAGAGTATTGTAGATAACTCTTGTTGGGACCAGTCCTGTGTGTACCGACATCTCCGATACCTGTTCTGCCTTTGCAACGTTACCATCTACCTTGGGCCATCACACAACATTCGATCCTACAGCCTGAAACCAGCCTCCAGGTCCCCACCCTTGACATGCCCATTAATCATTGTGTTGTAGGTGATCCAATTCGGCGCAACACCCCTCTCCATCATTTCAAAGAACACATGCAGGGCGTCGCTGCCCTTCTCGGCCCTCTACAGCCCAGCAATGAGCACGTTGTATGAGAATGCGTTGGACAGTGGTGCATCGTCATGGCCCATCCGGTGCAGCATGCCAATGGCCCCGTCGAGGTCGTCGACGGCGACGCACTATGAACGTCCTTGTTCCATGCAAAGGAGTCCAAGCGCACCCCGGAGGCCACAAGGAGGTCGAACGCTGCGCGCGCGTCAGCGTGGCTACCGAAGGAGAGTAGGGACTCCTGGAGAAGGTTGCATGATGAGAGCGAAGGCAGTGGCACGCGCACACCGGTGTTGGCCCCACGCCAGGGAGAAGGGAGAGCAGACGGAGCACGTCGTCACAGAGGCGGAGGCGCGCGGAGATGACTAGAGGGCAAAGGCAACATCGCAGAGGAAGGAATGGGACTGCGGGTCATCCTAGGTGTCGACAGTGGCAGCGGGTGTAGTGGCAAGGGCGTGATAGAGCTCGGCAGCGGATGCGCCGGGGGGATGGGAGGAGAGGACGGACTTGGTGAGTTTCACGGAGCGGTGGAAGCGTCCGACGGCGAGGAGGGAGGTGAGCTGGCCAAGAGAGGTGGTAGCTGGGGGAGAAGATGAGGAGAAGTGGCGGCGTGTGAGGAGCCGAGAAATTTGGGAGCTACCCTCTGTTCTACTCCTGGCGTGGGTTGAGCTTGACGCATTGAGTCATTGACTAACGAAGCCTGCTACCTTTGAAATGGGATGAAAATAGGTAAATCTCGAATCAAAATAGGATTCTATAAAAATAGACGAGATAAGATCTCATCTGTTTTTGACCATGTTTTCAGATATCATCATCGGTTTCCATCCCGTTCCTGCGTAAAAATCAGAAAAATGGAAACAGTCGAAAAGCGGTTACAGGACGAGACAGAATTTTCTACTGCTTTCATCCCTAGCTGTGCGTTTGGTCATGGAGTGAACTCCTGGCCGATTAGGAAAATAAAAAAAAGTCGAAGCAAGTCTCTTGTCACCTCTCACCTGTATGTTTGGTATTTTTTATTCTGTAACCTTTACACGCATGTGGCTCGTGAATAAAAAAAAATTGGTTTATGTATGTGCGATTGTGAGAGAGAGTGAGGCATGTAGCGGAGTGAAAATTTTTATAGGGTGTTCCATATTGACAGAAGCCAGAAGTTTTCATAGTATAAATGGGCAGTGTCGTACCTGTCTGTTGGCCTATTAGACCTGGCCTATTTGGACTTGTTTGGCTGTTAGTTATCTCATATACAAAATGGTGTAGTTCTATTAGTTTAAGGGTTTACTCATCACTATTCAAGAAAGAGTTAATAAACGACAACAAAAGAGAGGAAAGTTCGTAGAATTCGTTCGCACGGTTGCAAAAGCATATGCATTGTATGCATTTTTTGAAGGATTATGCCTATGGACGGATTAACCGGAGGCAGGGCTTGAGCCCCTAACTTCTGGAACATTTGAAAGCCTCTCAAATCTTTTGTAATTTTTAGCAAAAAAAAAAAAGAAAAAGAAAAACAGACGAGAAGGAATAATAAGAGAAAAAAGAGAGAAGAAGATGAGTAGAAAGAGTCTCTACTTCTTAATTCTGAATTCACCAATAATTATATCTATACTTAGAGACACATGAAACAGCTAGCATCACCATCTACATAATTTCACTCATATTCTCTCTTAGTTGCTCTCCTTTCTCTCTCTACTTGTCGCTCCCTGTCTATCTCCCTATCAAATCTGCCACCTATCTAATCCAATCCATCTCAAGGCAAATTTTGGGAGCATCCACAGCCGCACCTGGCCTCATCAACACCGCTCTCTTTCTCTAGTTTTCCACACACATTCTACCGCAATATTACAACTACTTTTTTTTACTCTTAAAACCCATCAAAAGGGTAAAAACTCTCGAAAAAAAAACTCACAAAAAGTTTTGCCATCTGTCTTGGATTACCTCCTCTATTAAACTCTTCCACTCCCACCACACCTCGCGTCGAGCACCTGGCAATGCCTGCTTCCGCCCCGTCCTCCACCTCCCAGATGCGCCCAAACCGCCTCCTTTCTTACTAGAGCCCACCCGCTGCCGCATCCCCAAGTCACACGAACCCACCCACCCACCTCGCTTTCGCGCCGCACGCATCTCGCGCTCGCCGGTTCTTGGTGCCGCCGTCTCTTGGCCCGTCGAATCCAGGTGACTCGCGGCCCCGTCGCGCCGCTAGGATCCAGGTCGTGAACAATGGCGCCAGCGGTGGCACCACCGCTGTGCACCTGGCTCGTCGCCGCCTGCCTGTCCGCGGCCTGCGGCGCTGGCGAGAAGGAGAAGCAGCGGAGGCACGGCAGCGGCGGCAGCGTCAGGGGACTGTTCGGCTCGCGCCGCCGCCTCCGTGCTGGCCGCCGCGGCGGGGCGCGCTCTGGTAAGGCCATTTTCCATTTCTTCTTGTCAAGGTTTCGTTCTTGGTTGCTCAACTGTAAACTGTAAAAATGCAATGGGGGGTTTTACTGCATCGGTAGTATCACCGCGGCGATATGGAGGCGGGGTAAAGGTGTGAATTTTATACGGTTTCAGGTGTGACATCGATCGTGTGCGCACCTGGGATGTAAGGGAGGAGAGGATTATACCCTGCTCGATGCTGGCATCTTGGTCTAGTATTTTTGTATAGTTTCGGGCTGGCCGTCAGGTTTTCATTAGAAATTACATATGTGTGATGCATGTTCATGGAGTGAATTGGTGGGTTTGCAATCGCTAGGTTTGGTTGCCTTGGTTCCTTTAAACTATTAATGTACCTAGGATTTTGATCAGCGAGAGGAAGTGTGCCCTCAGGGAAATTTCATAACCAATTGGGAAATATGGTGCTGGACAAGACAACGTAAACTGAAATTTTGTGGAGGAAATTGTCCATTCTGGAAGTATCGCCTGCTTGCATTTGTTTACTGTTGACATTTCAGCAGTCATGCCTGGTGTCTATGGTATCATTAGTTCATCACAAGTATACCGGATGAAATGTGTCGATGAACCAACCTAGTAGTTGCCAATTTTGGTGTTTTATTCCCAATGTGTTGAAGCCTTACATAATTTAGATTACCAATAAGTCGGTGCTTGGAGAAGGATCCAATTGAGGGTGGCACCACCTCTACTTTTGTCCGCTTCTATCTGTTGGATGTGTTGAGTTGCGTTAATTGTCTGTTGTCTGAATGAGATTCTCTTGAACTGCAGGAATGGCCATGGCTGTTACTTTGCATCCTGAAAGAGGAGCTGTGGAAAACAAGAAAAATGATATCAAACAAAGGAGGGTGGTTGTCACTGGCATGGGTGTAGTGACGCCATTAGGCCATGATCCTGATGAATTCTACAATAACCTTCTACAGGGTCTCAGTGGAATAAGTGAGATAGAGGCATTCGACTGCTCTAACTATCCCACGGTATTTATTTTGTTCTTCTGAAGGATAATGATTTGAGGTTCATTTTGCAACTTAGCAAAGAAATATTCATACTTCTTGATATGTAATCTGTCATATAGAGAATTGCAGGAGAAATCAAATCATTTTCAACAGATGGTTGGGTTGCACCAAAGCTAGCTAAGCGAATGGACAAGTTCATGCAATACTTGATAACTGCTGGAAAGAAAGCATTGGAAAATGCTGGAATCACTGAAGAAATCATGAATGAGTTGGAAAAATCAAGATGTGGGGTTCTCATTGGGTCTGCTATGGGTGGCATGAAGGTTCTGATTCTTACCGTACATTATATACTAATAAAAAAGAGCACAATTTTTCGATGCTTTTCTTTTCTAATTTAGTCATTTATCTCAGCTTCTTATGCTATTTGAGCAGGTTTTTAGTGATGCGATTGAAGCATTGAGAGTCTCCTACAAGAAGATAAACCCGTTTTGTGTACCTTTTGCTACAACAAACATGGGTTCTGCAATACTTGCTATGGATCTGGTGCCTCATACGATTCTTCCTTTCATGCTGTTTCATTACTTTCCCTGTTTGTTGATAGTGATTATAATTCCTAACTACTGAAATTGAATTTCATATGCAGGGGTGGATGGGCCCAAACTACTCTATCTCTACTGCTTGTGCTACAAGTAACTTCTGCATTTTGAATGCAGCTAATCATATCAGACAAGGAGAAGCTGTAAGTAACTCCATCTTCTTGTTATCTCTTCTGCAATATAAGGATTGTCCTAATTGCAATTTTATCCTAAACATACAGGAAGTGATGCTCTGTGGTGGTTCTGATGCACCAATAATCCCAATTGGTAAGATGCGCTCTTATTATTTGAGATATCTTCACTCCTAATTGCTTTTATTTCATTTAACTTGTACCTTAATTTTCTCATGCATATATAGAGTTTACTGTTTTGATCATTTAAACTTTTAAATGCAGGATTGGGAGGTTTTGTGGCCTGTAGAGCTCTTTCACAGAGAAACAGCGATCCAACAAAAGCTTCTCGGCCTTGGGATGTGGTTAGTAGTTTAAGAATACTGTTTACACAAATTCTACTTCTTAGCCAAATAATTTTATTTATATGCTAGTGATACATTTTCCAGTACAGTTAGTGGCTTGGTTCATCTATTTCTTTGGCTGCTGAATCTTGAATCAACAGAACTCTTATTCATCTCAGTATTCTTTTCTTTTATGTCACAGGATCGCGATGGATTTGTCATGGGAGAAGGGGCTGGTGTGCTTGTTTTGGAAGAACTTGAGCATGCAAAGGTTCCATTCATTCAATTCCTTTGAACCCATTTGTCTGGTTGATTTTATTCAAACATTATGAGTTTATGATTTGGATTTCTGCAGCAAAGAGGTGCGGAAATATATGCAGAATTTCTGGGAGGAAGCTTCACATGTGATGCATACCACATGACAGAGCCACATCCTGAAGGTGAAATTTTTCTTCGATCTTTTTATTCTATTCTCCAATCATCCTCATATTCTTGGACTGTTTTGATGCTAATATTAAGTTTGTGCAAATAAAATATCAGGGAGAGGGGTTATTCTTTGTATTGAAAAAGCATTAGAAGATGCAGGAGTAACGAAGGAAGACATTAACTATATAAATGCCCATGCAACATCTACACAGATGGGTGATTTGAAGGAATTTGAAGCTCTCATCCGTTGTTTTGGCCAGAATCCTCAGGCAATTTCTGATCTCAGAAATCTTCTATGTTTTTTAGACGTAGAAACCTTCTGTTTTTATCCTCAGTTTAGCTGACTAAATGATTTGCTAATATATATTGCAGCTAAGAGTGAACTCAACGAAGTCAATGACAGGCCATCTGCTAGGAGCTGCAGGTGGAATAGAAGCTGTCGCTGTTATACAAGTAAGGAGGTTAATGCAATTTTTGCTATTAGGGTTCTTTGTTTGCTTTTCTTATTTTGTTACTCAAAAGATGCTTTTTTGGTTAGGGAACTGTAGTCTGTATCTTTATGGGTCCCAAAAAATTGATATGTTTGTGTGATATCTGCTGAGATATTGATCCAGTATGCCATTTTTCAAGGGTAGTTGGTGCAAGATATTCAAACTACAGTGCTTGTTTTATTTGGGGCGATTTGGCATTTCTGCATTGTCTAGTGGAGTCAAGTAAATAAAGAATCGGTGCAATAATTACATCTGCAGTTCTGCACTAAAGCTGACTACAAACCTAGGAAGCACATATACGTGATACTGGTATGGCGATATGCAGATGCAAAATTCCTCAAGATCACTGATACAGCTATATAGCAACATATATGTACTAAAAAGCAAAAGCCAGCTGATAGTCTGATAGACAATCTAGCGTTAACTCTCAAGAACAACTGATACAACTAGACAACATAATAGAGTACACAATGATAGTTGATAGGATATCATAGGCCATGGATTACATAAAGAGATGCAAGATGGATGTCTGATTCTTGAGTTCCCAGTTTTTGCACTAATTTGGAGATTGACTTTTGCTGGGCACACCGTGTGCAGAGGAGGAATTCTGGTATCATAGAGGTATCCTTTTTTTCCTTTATTACAAAAAATACCTTGATAGTCCCCTGGTTATCTGTTATATGTGGTATTAGGAAAGGAAAGTTGGATTTGATTTAGTTTAGATTGAGATAAAGATAGAAATCGGATTAGATATGTTAGCATAGTTAGACTCGGCTAGGAGAAGTAGAGTCAGTATATGAAAAAGATAAGTTGTAATCAGGGAGGACTCGAGTTGGAGTCTGTTTAGGACTCGAGTCTTAGTAGGTTTAGATTCGGCTAAGCTCTCTATATAAAGAGCAACCGCCCCCTCAGGGAATCAAGCAAGCAATGCGAATTAATCTAGTCTCCTCTAATATTCTAAGTCTCTCATCAATAATCTAATCTCTCATCAATAGTCTAAACTCTCATCCCTAACAGCTGACGTCGCTCGGCTATCCTTTCAGCGGATGTTTACTCCCGTTATGATCTTAGGATCATAACAAATTGGTATCAGAGTCCATTGCTTCTAATGCTGAGAACAAACAGTTCAAGGTGTTTCTCGCCACATAGGAAGAGTAGCTACGGAAGGAGATCAAGGAGGATTTGACCACCATCAAACAACAACTAGGCAAAGTGGTTCAGGAGCTGGCCATCGTGTCCTTGTGACTTTCGATGGTGGAACAATGCTCATTGGACATTACCAACCAGCAAACGGTGCTACAAAGTAGCACGACTTCTAGTGTGCTGGCGTCTTCATCGACGACAACCATCAACACGTTCGGCATCCTGTAAAGTGGTACGTCATCCAGTGTAGTGGCTCCTTCACCAGCGACAACCCTACCTCCAGTCACCGCCACGCCATGCCTGTATCCATTGCCGTTCGACTATCCTCCTAACGGATGTTTACCTTAGTTATGATCATAGGATCATAACTAATTGGTATCAGAGCCACGAAAATCCATCAGCTCCGACGCTATCTTCCATTGGATCGCAAAGGCATGCATCAGGCACGTCAAGAAGGCTCATATTTCAGTGTCTATCAATAGTTACCACGTGAACATCCTCGTCAGTTCACGAAATGGGTGTCATGTATTTGTTGCCTTGCACCTTCTAGTGTGTCGTGCTGGCGCTATAACCGTTCGTCAACATGGGGATTTCAAGGGTTGCAACCATGGTCGCCACCCTACAGCTCGAGGACGAGTTGTCTCCGAGGAAGGGGAGAGATGTTATGTGCGGTATTAGGAAATGAAAGTTGAATAGGCAAGTTGGATTCAGTTTAGGAAAGATTGAGATAAAGTTAGAAGTCGGATTAGATATGTTAGTATAGTTAAACTCGGCTAGGAGAAGTAGAGTCAGTAGATGGAAAAAGAAATGTTGTAATCAGGAAGAACTCGAGATGGAGTCTATTTAGGACTCGAGTCCTAGTAGGTTTAGATTTGGCCAAGCTTTATATATAAAGAGCAGCCGCCCCTCAGAGAATCAAGCAAGCAATGAGAATTAATCTAGTCTCCTCTAATATTCTAAGTCTCTCATCAATAGTCTAATCTCTCATCCCTAGCAGCTGACGTCGCTTGGCTATCCTTCCGGTAGTTGTTTACTCCCGTTATAATCTTAGGATCATAACAAATTGGTATTAGAGCCCATGGCTTGTAATGCTGAGAACAAGCGGTTCAAGGCGCTTCTCGCCACACAAGAAGAGCAGCTACGGAAGGAGATCAAGGAGGGTTTCACCACCATCAAACAACTAGGCGAGGTGGTTCAGGAGCTGGCCATCGTGTCCTTGTGACTTTCAGTGGTGGAACAATGCTCATTGGACATTGCCAACCAGCCAGCGGTGCTACACAGTAGCACGACTTCCAGTGTGCTGGCGTCTTCATCGGCGACAACTATCAACACGTTTGGCATCCTGTAAAGTGGTACGTCATCCAATGTAGTGGCTCCTTCACCGGCGACAAACCTACCTCCAGTCACCGCCACGCCATGCGTGCATCCATTGCCGTCCGACTATCCTCCCAGAGGATGTTTACCTCAGTTATGATCGTAGGATCATAACAAATTGGTATCAGAGCCACAAAAATCCACCAGCTCCGATGCTATCTTCCATGGGATCGCAAAGGCATGCATCAGGCACGTCAAGAAGGCTCATATTTCAGTATCTATCAATAGTTGCCACGTGAACATCCTTGTCAGTTCAAGAAATGGGTGTCATGTATGTGTTGCCTTGCACCTTCCAGTGTGTCGTGCTAGCATTACAACCATTCGTCAACATGGGGCTTTCAAGGGTTGCAACCATGGTCGCCACCCTACAGCTCGAGGATGAGTTGTCTCCGAAGGGGGGGGGGGGGGAGAGATGTTATGTGCGGTATTGGAAGTGAAAGTTGAACAGGCAAGTTGGATTCGGTCTAGGAAAGATTGAGATAAAGTTAGAAGTCAGATTAGATATGTTAGTATAGTTAAACTATGCTAGGAGAAGTAGAGTCAGTAGATGGAAAGAGATAAGTTGTATTCAGGAAGGACTCGAGATGGAGTCTATTTATGACTCGAGTCCTAGTAGGTTTGGATTCGGCCAAGCTCTATATATAAAGAGCAGTCGCCCCCTCAGGGAATCAAGCAAGCAATGAGAATTAATCTAGTCTCCTCTAATATTCTAAGTCTCTCTTATCTATATTCTAATCTCTCATCCCTAGCAGCTGACGTTGCCTGGTTATCCTCCCGACAGATGTTTACTCCCGTTATGATCTCATAACATTATCAGTCTATTATCAAAGGTTATCGGTGTATTATGCATTATCCGAATACACATAAGCTACATCAGGGCAATTGGTGTTGAAACTATAAGAGAGCACCAGCATTTTATCTTAGTCATCTGATTTCGCGTTTTATCTTAGTCATCTGATTTCTCGTCGAGTGAATACAAGGTTGATAATTCACAATGGTCCAAAAAGTATTGAGATTCTTCCAGCTGAAGGTTGTCTTGATTCCTAGATGGACTAGTCACACAATACAAAGCAAATTTTAGATTAGGGAAATAGGATAAAAAGAAAGTAGGAAATTTCATCTTTGAGATCTGTTCTTTTACACAAATACTCGACATTTCGGGATGTGCATTTAGTGTTTTGAACTTTGGGCACCAGTACCCCTGTAAATATTTAGATTGGACATATGAAAATTGTATGTTTAGATTTTCTTGAAAAGTATTTTCAAAATGCTATAATTACTAGGTTTTTATAAATATAATAGAACAGAAATTAATAGCTAAAGTTGTGTTTGGAGAACTTGTTATGTTATATGTTTTTCATATGACATCTACAATAGTGTTCTAAATTTTTTAATAATATATTAGAAAATAGTATAATAAGAGTGCTTTCAGGTATCCACTGCATGACTGCAGTACCTAATGCATGCTTAGTGGTTACTCTTAATAGAAAAAGATTCTAATGGATTAATTGCCTTAATGATCCGCAAATTCGCATGCTAAGTCTGTAACTGTAAAATAAATAAGTTATGTGCAATGAGCATCCCTTTATTGTACGTAATCATCTTTACTTGGGCACATGGCTATTTGTTTCATGTACCATGAACCACGTCGAACTTACATTTGCTTGGAATTTTCCTTCATTTTATAGTTGCTTGAGGTGAAGTCTCAATCCTATCAGGCATGACTAAAGTTGATTTCCGCACTTATGGGGTATCCAATATTGCATGGCTATGAACAGATTTCAATTCAGTTTCTACTGAGATTTTTTTGGTAGAGTTGTTTACTAAATATTTGCTAGTTAACTAGGCACCATACGATGTGGGTAAGTAGTAGAGTCTTTCTGGGCTACATTGTCAACTTTTGCCAAAATATTTATAAATTCTGATCAGTCTTGTGTCTCAAAATTTGGAACCACACATTAATATCAGCTTTTGCCAAGAACACTCTAGTTTCATAATGGATTGCTTTAGTGCTTGCATCTGGCATTCAAGTTTCTTTCTATTGGAGTTGACCAAATTAGACCAATATATTCCTGTGGTTTTTTGGTTTTTGCATTTTGACTTCCTGTTGAAGATGAACCAATTAGGAGTGGGGTGGAAGTAGAAGCGGGTCATAATTGAAAAAGGTGGGGAGTTTTTTTTTTATTTTGTTTTATACGCTCTTCAATTTAGAAACCACTGATTTTATCAATATAAACCACCTTTAAACCTTTGAAGTTTCATGCACTTAATATTTTAACTGCCTGCATAATGTCTTTTGGTAAATTTGAGCAGCGCTGCCTCATACCAGTTACCAAGTTCATCTTAAGAAAGCAATGGCAAGAACCAGCATCAATCATTTTTCTCTATCTTTAAAGTTTGAACTGCCGAAAATCATTTTTCTCTATTTTATTTGCCAGTTGTTTAAATTCAATAAGTTGCATCAACATGTCCTTTGCACTCAGATGACATTTTTTCTTTTTGGGGTTGGGGGAGAATAGGACAATATCTAGAACAATAGTTGTTTTTAGATGAAGTGCTAACCCATCTAAGGCCTTCATTGTCATGATGCTCTTTCAAGTCATCTAGACAAACACAATTCCAATGTACAGTCAATTTGACGATATGTTCTTGAAAAGAAATTTGCTGTCCACTGTTTTCCAAAGTACCAGAGTCCGTTTTATAGTCTAGCCCCTTTTAAAGGATGGATGGTAAAAGTTTTTCTATGTTCTTCTTGTTTGAGCTTCCACCAGAAGTACAATTTTATGCCTTAAAGTTTAAATGCAGGCTTTATACTCTTATGGATTAACTTTCCTTAATGGCATTGAACTCTGGAATATTATCATACAGTGTCATTATCATTTGAGCAAATTTGTATAGCGCATGCAATTTTTAGATACTTCCTCTTTAACCATTGTTCAATCCCAACTTAGACGGTTGCTAAAATTGTTTTGCCAACATGATGAGGCTGTCATCAGAAAGTACTAAGTTAGCTGTTCCTCGAAGTTTCAGACCTAGTTAAGTGTGTGATAGCCAAATCAGCATTTTCGTAGTTGCTAGCATGACAATATGGATATCTATAGCATGTTAGTCCGTTAGTTGTTGTTATTACTTGTATGGATCTAAGAAGTGTCAACTTTAGTGAGCAGAAATGCTAGGATGCTGGATTTATCAGAAGTTTTGATGCAAATGATATTGATCTCGTCATGTCCTCATGGTTTTGTATTGCTTTGTGTACTTGCAGGCTATAAGAACAGGTTGGATCCATCCAAATATCAATTTAGATAACCCGGAAAAAAATGTGGTAATTTCCTATTGGACTCACAATTTTCCATTGAATGCTGAACCCATTTTTGGCCATATTTGACCAAATTTAGCATGTGTTGGACCATTGGTATATGGAATGGTAATGCCAGGTTGATGTGGTTCTGTTGTGGCTTTTTTGTTTCTACTGAAGTTGAAAACGAAAGAAAAAAACCTAGTGAATCTAATCTACAGCAGTTCATTGATCCGGATGGATTATATTTGCTTTGTACATAGTCATTTCAAAAGGCGTGTTTTCAATTCTATAGCTTTAGTCATAAGCATTTGTTGTTTATTTTTTAACTAAGCATATATTCTGGCAATCCTGAATTCCTTTTTTAACTTGGCAATAAAAGCTAGGCTCCAATCCTGAGCCCATCAACTTGTTTGATTAAAAACTAACATAAACCTTTTTTGTGCTTTTATTCATCTATTTCAAATCAATACCCGTCATGCCTTTTTTCGGTCTTTGACGTAGGATGTCAGAATGCTAGTGGGTCCACAGAAGGAGAGATGTGATGTGAAGGTGGCATTGTCGAATTCATTTGGTTTTGGTGGGCACAACTCATCAATTTTGTTTGCGCCCCTCAAGTGATCTCTGTTGATGATTTGCTTTCTTGTGGTTGGTACACATCAGGGAATCGGTACCTTTTATAAGGCTACCAGGCTCAGCGACTTTTCCTGTACTGCAAAATTTACAAAGAAATCCAAGCACAGTACAATATATTGCCATACAACCGAAAGATAGCAATTGAGTTCATTTGTAATAGAGAATTAAAAAATTCCAAGGGGGGGGGGGGGGAGGGGGCGTTGAGATGTTCCATGTGCCCGTTGGTCCATTTTATTTGTTCGGATGCTTATTGTACTTGTCATACAGGAACGTTATTTGGACCGGTATTTTTGGTGTAGCCGTGTGCCCGACAGATACAGTACTTTTCTTATATATTCAGTACAAACTGATCCCTTTGTCGAGCACGCAGGTGCTATGGTTTTAGTTGTTTGGTTTTGTAATGTGTAATGAGCTATTGCGACGTGAGTACTGAGTTGCTATTTTGATTTCTATTCGGTATGAGTCTGCTTACAGACACACACAAGCATGTCATCTCATCTTAACATAAACAGATTTCAGAGTATATGTATCAACCGAAGAGATGCATTAATTTCTCACGAGGCTAATGCGATGGCAAAAGCGAATATTAAGGTCTTGTTTGGAATGCGTGGATTTCACTGGATTCCTACGGGCCGGAACTGCATTATTTCCTATGAAATTGTTGCAAAATTTATGTGAAATTTCTAAATATGGACTTAGGTTGGCCTCTTCTCTGTCAAGAGTGCCTAGAGACTTGCAATAGCTCAAGACAGCTCGTCAGCACCTAAGTTGACGTTCCATAGGACTGACGGTACTAGATGGAGTCATGGAGACCACCGGGTCTGATTTCGTTTGCAAAACTCATGTCCTGCCGAGCTATGCATGTGTCTTTCAGTCTTTTCGTATGGGATCCACGGGCTACGTGGTAATGTTCTTCCGTTGCTGCAGAAGTTTATGGCGGAGCCCGGGGATAAGAGATATCAGTTGATGGCAATGGTGAGCGTGAGTGTACGTGCGGCTGAGTTGTGTGGGAAAAAAGAAGGGTTCTAGAGTTCGTATAGCTTAGGACTATCAGTAGTAAGGCCTAAAAGAAAAACTCCAACGCTCTTGAAATTTTTAAATACTTAGGTGAAAGAAGTCATTCAACAATTTGAATTCAGATCTATTGTTTTAGGAAACAGAAAACTGAAATGAAAAACTAAGATGCTCAAACCCAGACCCCCTCATTGCGAGGCTAATGCCTTGCCTCCACAATGCAAAGCAACCTGTATCATGAATTAGTGCACAACTCGATATATTGAATTATTAACGTAAATAAAGCAAGCACAACTAATTAAAAATCTTTAGAATGGGAGTAAACAGTAAAGGCCAGAAAAACGTCGTATTAATTAGGGTCTTGCACAGGGAGCTGCATGCATGCTACATTTCTGATGCAAACATGCATGCCAGGAAGGCTAGAGCAGAATCTTCTGCCTGCCTCGAGCCTCCCTCCCTCTCTGCTTTCACCTAGGTTCTATGTACTTTACTGCCATATTGAAAAAACAAAAGTTGTAAGAGCAACTTTAACTGCCTCCTTACTCTCCTCTCTATCTTAAATTTTAGTAAAATCAGCTAAAAAAAACATTTTCAACCGGTTTTTTATTGGACTCCTTATTTTTAGACTCCCTATTTATCCTCTCTTGCTCTCCACATCTAGCAAATAATAGAGGTTTCCTATCCAGCTATTGCTGCTCTAGTGTAGGTGAGGAGATGAGAGGGGGGGGGGGGAGAAAGAGCAGTAAGGGCTGATAGATGAACAGGCGTTATAAGAGTAGTTACCATATAAACACATGTTGTAAGAATAATTAACTCATAAACACACGTTTGTAATAATTTATAAGAACAGTTACCACACAAACACACGTGTTATAAGAGCAGTTACCACGCAAGCACATGTGTTGTAAGAACAGTTACCACGCAAGCACATGTGTTGTAAGAGCAGTTACCACACAAGCACATACGTTGTAAAAATTTATAAGAGCAGTTGCCACACAAGTACACGTGTTATAAGAGCAATTAACACACAAGCACACGCGTTGTAAGAGCAGTTACTGCACAAGCACACGCATTATAAGAGCAGTTGAAAATATAGCTGTCGAGAATAACACCATTTAAATATGAAAACAGTTATTTATTAGTTACAAGATATTGATAAAATAGAGGTGAGTGGATTCTAGAGAGGCAAATTTAGAGAATCGGTTGGAGCGCGCTAAAAAGCAGGGAAGGAAATCTAGATAGGGAATTCTCTGTTTAGGGGAATAGGGAACAAAAATAGAAAATGAGTTGGAGTTGCTCTAAGGGCAAGGTAATGTATACTACCCACCTAGGTAGTAAGGGTGGGCTCAATGTCGGTTGTTAGTAGTTGTTGCATATGACACAATGCATATAGATACAACCAGGTATTAAGATTGGTCTCACGTACCAATAGAAAATCATCCTCTTCCAACCACTTCGCATCCAAGCCTCCGCTCACCCCACTCACTCCCGATCACCTCTTCCCTATTGCCAGCTTTCTTCCTCCGCTTCAGCCCAACCAAAGTCATGCCTCTCCTTGGTCTGATCTAGCGGCTGCGCCTATCCTCTATCGGATTCGGTGGCTACACCTCCCTTGGTCAAATCCGGCGACCCACAACCGCACCTGCACCTCGCATGTCCTAGCAGTCAGCGCGCCTCTCCTTGGTCAACCGCACCTTCCGTTCGGTTAGATCCGGTGATCAGCGACCGTGCCTCCACGTCGTGTGTGTAGCGAAAATAGCCCTATTAGGCCATGATTGTGATTTTGGTGATTAATGATAACATAGTCAATGGGACTAACATGTTTGTCAAGAATATATGTCAGTAGGTCTCATGGATGCAATACATGAAGAAGTTACCGAAGCTAGAAAAAAGTTTGGTTGAATTGGAGAAGTCCCAGAAAAAATGACTTCACCGTATGGTCTGGTGCTCAGAGGAGTATACACACCAGAGCATTTCTACCAGAGAAGGTTGCAGCCGTTGAAGATCGAAGGTCAACAAGCGGGAAGGTCCGGTGATGAAGAGAAGTGCACCGAACAATACACCGGATAATGAACAGTGCAAAGACGAAGAAGAAGCAGAAGACCCTGTCGGATAGTCCGGTGATTGATTTGAACACACCGGAGGAAAGCACCAGAGCATTGTTGACCAAGGGGATGAAAGGATCGAATGGCCCAAGAGGGGGGGGGTGAATTGGGCGCTAATTAAAACTTCTACCGCTTTCTAAAACAAATAACAACCTTAGCCTATATAAAAGGAAATGCAACTGCTTGATTTAAACTAGGACAAGGCAACTAAACAAGAAAGATAACTAAGAGAGAGAGAGGTAAAGAAAGACTTGCAAGAACAAAGATACTCAAAGTAAAATACGGGAATGTAAATAGTTGGAGAAGAGAACACCAATTTTTTCTTGAGGTTTCGAGAAGTTGGCACTTCCCCCTAGTCCTCGTTGGAGCATCCACTAAGGATGTAGCTCCCCCTTGAGTCACCAAGACTCAAGTGCTCCCTCTTGATATCCCCTTCTACATCTCCGGATTGATGGGCATCAAACCAAGTACATCATCTCTTCCCGGGGCTCCCACAAGTCCTCCAAGAGCTCACCGAGAACACCTCTGATCACCAAGACCGTCTAGGTATTGCCAACCACCAAGAGTAACAAGCTTCAAGCTTCACTTGACAAAGACCAAGCCTAGACAATAGCTAGATGCACACTTGTTACTCTCCAAGCACTAAAGATGTCTTTAATCTTCAACTAAGAACTTGAAATTAACACAAGTGCTCTCTCTTGCTTCTAAATGACACACCAAGTGTATAAGCTGCTACAGGGTCGCAATGGCACGATATGAGACCAAATGAGTAGGTATTTATAGGCTAAGGATCAAGAATTAGCCGTTGCCTAACAACCCAGAATTTTTCTTAACGCCGGAAGGCCCGGTGTGAATAACTCTCTCCACACCAGAATATTCGGTGCTAATACCCCTGGCAGAATAGCCGTTAACTGTTCTATTAGCCGTTAAAGCTCCGACGATTCATCCGGACTAGCGCCGGATCATCCGACGTATTGAAATCGGCCAGATGATCGTTTGCAACCTTTCTGTATAAAATCATCCGGCCTACCAAAAGCCGGACCATCCGGTGCATATACGCCGACTCTCTATGTGTAAAAGAAACTCCGGTGAATACTCTTCAGTATGCCGGACCATCCGGCGTGTAGAATCACGCCGAGATTGCACTGCAAAGATTGCTCCGGCGATCTCACCACTCGAACGCCGGACCATCCAGCGTGGATTTCAACAATTTTTCAACTCAGAACTCTTAGGAAATTGCTCCGGTGCTGACAACAATTTTGGCGCCGGACCAACCTGACCAAGCTAAAGAACTTTGCTGTCCTTGACCAAAATAAACTCCGGTGAGTACACTCTTCATACAGAGGATCATCCGGTGTGTTGAATTTTTGCTGAATTCATCCAATTCAAACAATCTTGAGTTCTAACTTCTTTGACACTCAACCAAAATCTTGTATGAGCTACCTAGCTCTAGAACTTCATAAGTGTGCATCAACTATGTCTAGACTCACCTAGGTCAAGCTACAACTCTTAACCCCCCTTTATAGTACGGTCAAAAGACTAAAAAGAAATAGAACATATACTACTCTAAGTGTCCTTCATCTCCTTGTGACACTTAGAACTAGAAGATCCTTAATCTTCATGCACATGTCTTTTGATCGTCCATATAAGCGCTTAAAGGACCAAGAGTATCAAAGCATCATTGTGAACTAAGTTTTTCTTTTTCTTTGATACCGTTCAAAACACATATGTTAGTCACAATGATACGGTTGTCATTAATCAACGAAACTCTTACCACTTACCTAGGGGCCTAGATGCTACAAGGGAGAATATAGTGACCTCACCGGAAAGGTCCAAAGCTCTGAAGATGTGTACACCGGAGCATATTTTCCATAGAGGGTTGCATTAGCTCGGCTGGCTGAGGATAACGCACTGGATGATCCGGTGATGAAGTGATGTGCATCGGAGAATACACCGAAGCAATTTACACAGAGAAAATGTTAGCTCGGATGGCTAAGGTATACTCACTGAAAAGTCCGATGATGAAGATGTAGTATACACCGGAGTGTTCGGTGTTCACAAAGGCTTGAGTGGGGTTCCAACGGCTAGTTTGTGAGAGTGTACTCACCGGATGATCTGGTGTTAGTACTATTGTTCTCACCGGATTATCCGATGTTAATAACTTTTTAAAGCCATTGGTTAATGGCTAGTGCACGAGTTTGAGTCTATAAATACCCCTCCAGTCAGTCTTTTGAGGGGGCTGAACTCCAGAGAAGTTCATATACACCTGAGAAGACATCAAAGCTACCAAAGTACTTAAAGTGATCATCCAAGGCAAATAAAGTATAAGATCAGAGAGTGATAAGCGCTTATAGGCCTAGTGAGTATGTTGCTAGGTGATTGCAACCTAGAGAGTGGATCAAGAAATGATCCAAGCTTATACCCCTTGATACTCCGGCGCCTTAGAGTCTTGGTGACTCGTCGGCAACTTGAGCCGAAATTGCTCAAGCTTGTTGACCCTCCGACTTGGTGTGGAGCGGCGACGAGAAGTGTGTACGGGGACGCGGAGACCCTTCCCTTAGTAGCTCAAGCTTCGAAGTGATCACGGTGGTAAGAAACCGGAAGAGAGGCTAGTTGTGAAATCTTGCCTTGGTGACTCATCCGGGTGGAGACCTTGTCTTTGTGACTTGGTGGCTCAAGAGTTGTGACCGGGTGTCGACCGAGAGCATATCATTTATGGAGCTCCAACGTGGACTAGGGGTGGCATTCATGCCATCGATACTACGAGAAAAATTCTTGTGTCAAGTTTCCTCTCTCGACCTTATTTACGTTTATGTATTTACTTATTTGCAAATTTACCTTCTCAGATAAATTGCAAGTGTTTTAATTGGTAGAGTAGACACACTAGATAAACATAGAGCATATTTAGATAGAAATTAATATAAATTTATCTTGTATTAATTTTAGAGCTAAAATAATTCTAAGTGTCCTCATTTACCCTCTTTTATAACGTCATCGATCTCTACAGCGTGCCCCAGCGGTTGGCACGCCTCCCCCCCCCCCCCATTGACTAGATCCAGCAACGTCGATCGTGCCTCCACTTCGCGTGCCTCGGCAATCGACATGCCTCTCCTTGAGTTCGCTGTCGCTACTGGAGTTGCTGTGCGAGGAGAATCTCGTCGCTGACTTGGCAGAGTCGATGGGATCACAGGCTCCAGCAACCCCGCTTCCCTCTGTTGACCTTATCACCGTCGTGGCGGCTCCATCTTTGTTGACCTCGGTCAGCTCTGACGGCCCCATCTTCTCCCGTCTTCGAGAAGTTTAGGCGCCGGCTCCTCTTCCCCGATCTTAGCTCCCGACGACAACTCCTCTTCCGGTTGGTGACGGCAATAGCATCTGTCGTGGGTTGAAGAGAGAGGAGCGAGAGAAGAACATTTTTTATTGCTTACTACCCGGCCATAAGCTTACAACCGGCAGTAAGCTTTTTTTTTTCTTATTACCGGGTTCCACAGTGGCTACTACCAAATAGTAAGCTGGTATTTATTATTTACTACCTGGTTTTTTACTACATTGTGGTTGCTCTAAGTTGTGTAGTCAGGAGTGAAACACATGCACAGAGCTCCCCTCCCTCAGTGTACTTGTGCAATGGCAGCTAGTGTGGGACAGTAACATCAGTGTTTGCAATAACAGGCACAAGTCACCAGAGAGAGGCATCACAGTCTGCCAACCTAGTTGCTTGATGACGCGATCCTATGCATGTCCCAGCCAAACCGGTCGACTTGTTTGACGACGCGACAACGGAAAATGCAGGGTAGCTTTTTTATTTCTCTTATTTTCGGACGGAACCATGGGTTTCGTGCACTTATCAGTTTCTTCAAGGAGTTCAATTGCATTATCGAAATTCTATCCTAGATTTTCAAGTTCATATGAGGAACACTTAAAATTGATGTAGCTAGTTTTGCCAAGTTGATATAGAAATTTTATGTTATGGCTAATTAAGGAAGCCAAAGTTAAGTACTTATGAATGTGAAACCTATTTTTTTAGCAATGTGACTTCTTTTGCAAGGTAAGCAATGTTCAAAATTAAATGCTGTGTAATCCTAGTGAAGTATACTGTAATTTATCAAGGGAAAATTAATTCTAACAACATGAACTTAGAAAAAGAAAAATGAAAACCACATCCTGAAACTGCAAGAAATCAATAACAACAAATTAAAAATAATGGAGCAAGTATGCTCAAGTTATATATGAGAAGGTAGTTTGTTCAAAAAAATTTGAACATGCTCTGGTAGAATTATAAATGGAGGCCTAGTTACATTAGGAATTGTAAAAATAAGATGAAGAAAGCACTGACTCATAAGAATTACAAAATACGCATATATACATATTTTAGGCCAAAATTTCAGAGTTCACTAATTTATCAATCAAAATTACACGTGAAACTTGAAGTTTGAGTAACAGAACATGTATTGTAATTATTGAAAAGCATAGATAACATTGTAACTACATCTGTGTGCAGTGGCGGATCCAGGGGACAGGGGGGCTCAAGCCCCCTACCTCGGGAGCACTCCTTCAATTTTTAGGCATGGAAGAGAAAGAAGATAAAAGGAGGAGGAGTCTCCTTACTTCATAGTTCTGGATCCGCCACTGCGTCTGTATAGACAATTAATGTCACAAAATACTGGTGCCATCCACAAATATGTTCAAGCGAACAGAGATTATTCACAAACGGTACTCAATGCATCAGTAAAGGCACAATCCTTGGGATCAAATCTTTGACATTTCAATATACTACTAGTAGTGCAGCCATTTATTATTTGAGGTACAGAGAAATGCATGCCAGAAAAATGGAGCAATTCTTCGATAAATTATTTGCGTAGGTTTATGACAGATCGACGATGATCAAGAGAACCATTCCGCATCCCTTCCTTCGATTTCTCCCATGTCCAAACTGCAAATAAGAGAAATATTCACCATTAGCCAATAAACGGCACATTACCCTGCATCTATCCCTCCTACTCTATATCCATCTACTCCAAACGGATATAACTGAGTTTTGCATGCATCTTGAGCAAATTTGGAACAAATATTATATTTTTCATGTGACAGATTTGCATTCTATAATTTTTAATTTGTAGAAAAATAAAAAATGATGTGCACTGGTGCTTCCTGCTACAGTGATCAATATGGAGTAAATATTGCTAAAATCAACTGCAAGGAACAGGCGATTTACATTGTTCTTTTTTATCTGTTGCAACAGGTGTTCTATATATAATCGGGCCATAGGGTAGTTGCTAATAAATAATGTTGAATTTTGTTCTACTAATTTATAGTTTTTTACTTCTTAACGACAACACTACTTAGAACCATGGCCAATTTTGATTTAAGTTTTAGATTAGTTGAAACATAAAACATGAAATTGAGAAAAACCGGCCAGTAATATAGCATATAATTTTGCATTACTTACCAGGGCAAGGAGACATCTTCGTCCTGATGATAGTAATCACTCAAATGCATCTCTAGGACGTCAGAATTGGTTTCTTTGGTAGCCTCTTGGCCAAGGCTGTCGCTAAACCAATCGGTCATGTCCACCAATGCACCATCCGTCGTGTTTGCAGCTCCTCCGACCTCCTGCTGGACTGTGCCGTTGCCTCTGCCTTCGATGCTGTCCAGGAGCTCGCTCCACCATGCCGACGTGACCAGGTTCATGGTGTCGCTCCACTCGATGTCGTGCTGCTCGCCGATCGAGTAGATCGCTGCCATCTCCTCATCATCCAGCACTCGGTGTAGTGATGCATCTGCTGCCAATGAAGTGTTCTCCGTGGTAATGACCGATGACAAGTCGTGGCTCGCCATCGTCACCGACGGAGAGGAATAGACTGAGTAGGAAGAAGTAGGGGATGGTTGGAGTAATGGAGGATCAAACGAACAAGTACTGTTCTTGGTATCATCACCGACAACACTATTATTGAAGCCCTGGAAGCTAAGGTTTAGCCCTAGTGGCTGTGCAGGAAGAGGGATCAAGTGATCTAAATCATGCTCAGAATCAACCAGCGGCGCAACTGGTGTGTTGTAAGTGAGTGGGGATGAATAGCTACTAGGAGCAGTGAAATGTGCAAATGGGGAATTGTGCAAGTAATCAGAGTAGGAACCGTAGCTCATAGGTGCAGAAGATCGAGTTGCTGCCTGGCTTTGCTCTTGCACAACATGAAGCTCTTTTTGTTGCTGCAGTTGCAGTTGCATCAGTTGTTGTTGTCGCTGCTGCTGCTCTTTAGCTTGTCTCATGGAGGCCCTATGGATCTTTAGAGCTGTGACAATCTCTCTCCTGGCCTCTGCCATGTTGAGCAGCCTCTCCTGGTATGGCCTGCTTGTGTGCAGCCTCCTCCTTACCTGCTTCTTGTGTGGCTGCTGCTGCGGTGTTGTTTGGGCTTGTGGCTGATCTTCTTGTTGTGGTTGGTTATGTGGTTTGGTGCCCATGGTGCTGCGGTCTTTGGATCTTGCTGTAGATGAGGAGCTAAGTTGCTTCACAAGGCTCCTAATGTAAGCTCCCGAGAGGTGTGACTGTTCTTGTTTGTTGTTGTTCTTTGAAGAGGAGGAAGTGATAGGAGCTAGCTTGTGGTTCCTCATCTCTCTATTTCTCTCTCTTCCTAGCTGTTCAGACTCTCTTTCTTGCTAAGGGAACAAGAGATATATGGGAAGGTAGGGTGTAAGCCAGGGTGATGGGGGTGATATAAATAGGGTGGTACTAGGAAGCATATATATATATATATATAGTTTGTTAGGATGCGATGTTATCCTCTTGGCAATGCATGTCATATGGTCTTGTGGTAGTAGGCTGGCAGGTAGTGTAGCTAAAAAATGCAGCACACAAAGTTGAGTCATCTTTTTGGTACTTGATATCATTGACTCTTGCTCAAGTCCCATCGTCAAAAGGAAAAAAAAGGAAAAGAAAAAGACTATTGTTCGTCTGAAGACTGAAAAGTCACCGCACATATCAGGGATAAATGTACAAAATGTATTGGATTTCAAGATCAAAGTTTGAGTTAGATTCCATAGGAAGGAGTTCAAAATTCATATTCCTTTTGTTGAAGCAAATAAAAAATTCATATGTAAACCCAAATGATCAAAATCTAGTGTATTCATTTTATCTTTCTTAGCAATTTAAGCATGGTCGGGTTCATATATAAAATCTTCAAGCACGACATTGATTAATGGGTTGTGGGAAAGATGTGGTAATTTACGTGGACTACAGCGAAGGCATTACGGTCACCTAGTCAATCTGTTCCTTACCTAGAAATGTATACAGCAGAATGAAGAAAAGAAAACTACAATTTTTTTGTATTATGATTTTTCCAAAATGAAAACAAAACTATAGTCAATATTGAAATTATATTGTAGCTGTAAAAAATTTGCACAAATGGAATGCAGATGCATGTGCCAATCACTACTACAGAACTACGGATTAGTGCCGGTTAAAAATTGGCTTCACTGCTGGTTTTTCAACCGGCACTGTTTACTCCGCACTGATAGTCAATGACTATCAGTGTCGGGTTTAGAACCGGTACTAAAAATTCTTTTCAGTGCCGGTTCATACCTCCAACCGGCAAAAAAGATTCCCAAGCCCAAAAAATAAACAAGCCGGCTCGGCTGCCGTTCCTGCCGCCACCACCGCCGTGGTGCTTGTGCTCCTGCCGCCACCACCGCTATCATGCTCTCATCCATACAAACACATCTCACACTCAAACCAAATCATCTCACATAGCATCCATTTCAACAAGCTAAATGAGAAAAATACAGAAGATTCGTATCATGTGACTGTTCACACTCAGTCACTTCGTTCCAGAGTCTCTTCTCTCCACAAATACAGAACATTCGTATCAAGTCGTTGGCACAATCTTTACTCAAGCAAGCAAGGATTCCAACTAAAAAAGGCAAGCAGGAAGCACGAACAACACATACCATCTGTGACTTCTCTGCATACATGTAGCAGTAGCACTATAACAGGCTAGCCGCTAGCAGTAAGCAAGATCCAGCATAAAGAACAATAGAAGAACGCGGATGGATTGACTCGCATTTGTGGATGAGCATGACAAGCTCGCGTGGAGCAGGAAGGGAGGATCAGGAGATTCCTTGCGGATCTGGAACTGGAGCCTCAGCGTGGTCGGCGGACGGCGAGTCAACGGCAGAGCCTCAGGGGCTGGCCGGTAACCCGCTCGCTTCGTGTCTTGGGGAGGAGATTGGAGTGGTGGTGTTCCCGGAGAAATCGGTGTGGCGGCTACCTACCGGGGCACGGCGGGCGTGGGAGGAGACTGGAGTGGAGTTGGACGAGAGAGAGGAGGGATGAGGATGAGTACGATGGATGAGAGGATAAGGACGGAGCAGCGACCGAGCTGGAGGCCAAAATTGCGAGCCAAAACTCCATTCCACTGTAATTTCAGGTCCGACTAATATTAGTGCCGGTTCGTATTAGGAACCAGCACTGATATTAGCGGACGCCAAAATCGCGAGCCAAAATTCCATTGTACTGCAATTTTAGGTCCGATCACTAATATCAGTACCGGTTCGTATTATGAACCGGCACTGATATTAGTTATCAGTGTCGGTTTTTATCTAAATGGGTGGGTTGATGCTTCGTTTTGCTACCAACCGGCACTAATACCCTATCAGTGTCGACTTTAACTGAACCGGCACTGATAAGGCGACACTTATGACTAGTTCTGTAGTAGTGAATACGAGTCATGCATGTACATGCATAGTTTGGAATTCAAATAGGAATAAGTCTATATGACCCCCCCCCCTCACGTAAAGGGTTAACTACTTAACCTCCTGACATACCAAACTAGGTATTCTACCCCCTAAACTAGTCAATCCCATCTATTTAACTCCTTATAGTGGTTTCACTGGACGGTTTTGTCTCGTTGGTGTGCCACATTGGCTTGGTCAGCTTGTGTGGCACCCGGGCTTGCTTTTAAGGTTTTGTTTCCCTCCCCCAACTCACCTACTTCTTCTCCTCCCCTACATAGTCCTCACTCCCTCATTCGATCACCCTCTCGCTCGGCCTGGATTCAAGCACTGCCCGTCACTCCCTAGCTAGATCCAGTGAGATATGTGCCCCTCCGCTAGTGGTTTTGACTCCCCCCCTACTTCGTCGCCCTTTCTCTCACCTCCGCTAAGATTCGAGCGTTGCTGGAACCGTTGATGTTGTTGCTTCCCGTGTGGAGAAGCTGCTGAGGGACATCGTGTGCATTAGGTGGAGAAGGTGCATTGATGCAGGAGGTGAACAACTCCGATGTCGGCGCGCCTTTGGCACCATTTTGCTTGGATGGGTGGTGGCGCGCGTTGTGGCGGCTGGTGGCAATGGTGAGCTTCTCCTTGAACCTGTCGACCTCGGCCTGCTTGGTCTGGAGATGACATTGGAGGTCGTCAAGTGCGGCCTTGTAGGGCGTGACAACCTTGTGGAGCGGAGGCATCACGGGGTTGGGGCGCGGGATGTGGCCCGTGGTGGTAGAGCAGCGGAAGCGATCACGGAGGCATGCTAGGTGGCATAGCTCAGTGACAATGGCGGCATCCATCACACGCATCTTGTCGGAGGGTGTAGTTTTAGGGGAGGCAATTGGAGAGGTAGGAGGAGGTGATGCGGTGGATGAGGCCGCCGACGGTGACTGCCTTGCTCGCCATTTCTTTCTTTGCCTCCCTCGTGGTGCGGCTACATTGAGCTGGATCAGTGTACTAAGAGTAGAAGGGACTGAGAGGGGCGATTCGATGACCTCAAGGCGGTGGCTAGACACTCGGCCTCAGCGGCTCGGCTATGGTGCTCGACTGGTATGAGACAAAGATAGAGAGAGGGAATTGGAGAGAGGGAAGAAGTGGGGAGGTGCCACTTGGATCTGGATAGTTGCACGACAAGGAACAGTATGGGCGAGCTCATCCTATTGGCTGAACAGAGGATAGGGAGGGGCTAGTGAGGGAGGATAGGGTTACTTATAAGTGGGCCCAGGTGCCATCAGGGTAGAGAAGCCAGCGTGGCCCGCCAACACTACTACAGAACGTGTCAAATGTAGCACTCTATCAGTGCCAGTTCAACAGTGATAGCTATTGAAGACGTATCAGTGCCGGTTCTTAAAATGCCGCACGTGAACAACAACTGAGGAGACTATCAGTGCCGGTGCTAGCCACGAACCGGCACTGAAAAATCAGTATTAGTGCCGGTTCTAGGCAAGAACTGATATTGATAGATTAATGTCGGTTCTAGCCATGAACCGTCACTGATAGTTAGTATCAGTGTCAATTTAGCCACGAACCGCTACTGATAATTGCTATTATCATAACTTATTTTAAAAAAATTATAACTTTTTCATACAAAATCAGATGAGGAAAAACTTCATATAAAAATTATAGCTCTCGATGAGATTTGCAACTTTGTAGTTGAAAACTTTTTAATTTGAGGTTATTTAGATGCCCAATAATCATAACAAAGTTTCAGCTGACCACCGTGGTTGATTGACAGCCTATCTTAAAAAATGAATAATTTTTTCATACGAAGTTGGATGGAGAAAAAATTTATATGAAAATTGTAGGTCTCGACGAGATCTAAAACTTTGTAGTTGATCACTTTTTTATTCAAAGCCATATCGATCCACAAATAAATATCTAAAACTGGTACAGAGAGAGCCACATATTTGACCACAAACTTTTGTCTTGATGTAGCACTATATTTCTAAAAATTATCAGGCAAATTAGAGAAAGTTAGTTTTCATCCAAAAATTTAGAGGTCCTGTCGAGGGTCGTCCGAGCCTTTTTTTAGGGTTAAAGAAGGTATAGGTCTAAAGACGTTTATTTTTTTCGGATGCGTCTCGTCATTAGCTTCGAAAGTAAAGGTCAACCATCGAAATTAGACTTCGTATGTAAAAGTTATGGCTATTTTACTGAACACTGTATGGATTGGACATAAACTCTTTCGTACAGAGTCGGATGGAGACAAACTTTTTATGAACATTGTAGTACTCAACGAGATGTATAACTTTGTAATTGATAACATTTTTCATTTAAGATCATTTAGATGTCCAAATAATAGCCGTTCAAATATTCGATCAGGAGATGTCAAAAGGATTGGTTTTGTTATTATACTCACGAACGAATGAGAGCTGAGATGGTTAGAGGGGTTCCACGTGCATCTACTGTGAGGTCGTGAGTTCGAGTCCTAATTGCCGCATGTGAGAAAAAAAATCGTGTGACTTGCGAATTGTTGGGCTCAGTCAGGCAATGCAATGATGGGTCAGGTGCCTCTAGTTGTAATTTTTTTTTGCTCCTTTCAGCCTCAAAAACGTTAAATCAGGGATCGACTATCAGTACCGATTGGAGCTACCAACCGACACTAATAGTTCACCTATCAGTCCAACTGGCACTGGTAGTGTTTTTAGTATCAATTCTAGAGCTAGCACTTATAGTCACTGACTGTCAGTGCCGAATATCAGTGACGGTTTAAAATCCGTCACTGATGATGATTTTGAACCGTCACTGATGAGATGTTTGCTGTAGTGCAATAAGGCAAAATCGCAATGTGAAACCGCTATAAGGGGTTAAATAGATGGAACCGATTAGTTTAATTTCATACGTCAGGGTTAAGTAGTGAATCGTTAATATGTGAGAGGGTTATATAGACTTATTCTATTCAAGTATGACCAACTCCGTTGTTCTGCTGCATGACTTGATAAAGCGATAAGATTCACCAATCAGTCACATAAAGTTAAGCAGGTGGCCTACAAAACAGATAGCAAAGTACGTAGATGTTCATGATTTCTTTTTCCATGACCGACGATTCAGAGATCGATCATTAAATATAATAGATGATCGATGGTATATTTAGCCGCAAGTGCAGTCCGTCCCATCTCTCATTGTACCCTAGTCATTGACTCATTAATAGAATGATTGGCTACGTACCGGGGGGGGGGGGGGTATACAAGTGAGGGAAGTCAGTACGAGTCGTACTACTAAATTTTGGTCGAAACGAACAGGCTAGCATCAATTTTGAGGGCTGAAAAGGAGCTGCCGACCGATCGCAACTAAAGTCTATTCGTCCATTATTGCATGAGCGACCGAGTACGTACATATCCAAAACTGAATAAGCGGTGCTCGGGCACATACATGCACAAGCTAAAGGCTAGAGCATGATAAATGCACCGATAGCTAAGCACGCCTCCCTCAGTGACCACTGCACCGATCATATCAGCTGCAATGTGATGAGACGATGTATATTCATATATTAGGTTCAGTTAATTGGCGCATCGGTTATAGGCATTGTCGGTGAATCAGGAATTAAGGGTCTTCAAATCTTGAGGCTAGGTTAGCATTTTACGACGTAGCGTCTTCTTGTGGGGTTCATCTCCGCGAGGTACGAAAAGATTAAGTCCCTGGAGAAGACGCTCGGGGCCACAAGCAGTGGTCCTCGAGTACCCGGTTTCCCCGATGATCTGCGAAGACCAAGTGACTGGGAAGAAAGTGCTCGGGGTTATGAACAATGGCCCCCGAGCACCTGAGTCCCCCGACGACCAGAGAAGCCGAGTACCGGGAAGGGTGTGCTCGGGGCTGCGAACAGTGGCCCCCGAGCACCCGAGTACCCCGAGGATCCAAGGAAGGTAGTTCCGGGAGAGAGTGCTCGGGGCTACGAACAGTGGCCCCCGAGCACTCGGTTCCCTGAGGACCCGAACAGTCAATTTCGGAAGAGAGTGCTCGGGACCGTGAACAGTGGCCCCCGAGCACTCTGTTCCCCGAGGACCAAGAGAGGGCGTTCCCGAGAGAGAGTGCTCGGGGAGGTGAACAGTGACCCCCGAGCACTCGATTCCCCGACAGCCTGACAAGTCCTTCGTCGGTGGCCCCCACAGGGGGTCCAGCGGTGAGGTGTTAGCCTGTGAAAGGCCCGATGCCGCATTTAAGAGCGCGCGTGGCCTGTCACCTCTAACTGCTCCGGTCACGCTCGGTATCAGTCCCTGCCATATTCTGGCAGAAGGACGTGGGGATATTTAATACACGGGTCCCATCCCACGTCATTCGACGTGCCTCGGGATAGCGTCGCAAGGCCCGAGGCGCCCCGCCTGCCGCCCTGATGTGACAGGCGTACAAGACCGAACGGGCACGCCAGACCGTTCTGCGGCTGCCCGGTGGGCTCTCTCCACGGCGCCCGTTGCCAGCGCCATCATGACGATCGAAGACCGGGCGGGGGGAGCGTTTTCAACCCCCCGTCACTTCGCGCAGAGGCCATGATGACTGTCTTTCCATTTATAGCGTCTTGGAACTCGTGCCCTCCCTTTCAGGGCACGCTACTGTCGGCGAGTATTTAAGGAGCCAGCGGGCATGGACAAAGATAATCTAAGTTAATTGAAGAAGAGAGGAACACTCAAACTCTCAGACACTTGCTCAGAGACCGAAGAATATCTTCGTACAAGCATAGAAGCTGAGACCACCGAAAAACAAGGAGCCCGAAGCTCTTGGATAGATAGACATTCTTATAACCAGCACATTGGATAGATAGACATTCTTGTAACCAGCACATTCCTAAGAGACATTCTCAGGGCATTTATAGCATCCACACAGGAGTAGGGTATTACGCTCAGTGCGGCCCGAACCTGTCTAAAAATTCCTCCAGTGCATTTACTGCGTTCTGCATTAGATCATTCCACCTTACCTGCTATTGCATTTATACCCATTTATTTCTCCCGCAAATATATTCAGAATCATCCTCCGACCGAATCTCAAACAAGGATCTCTCAGGATCCCTGCGATAAGAGTTAATCCTCCGACAGGCATAATATTGCATCAACCGGACTCGACCATACGATGTATTTTTCTGTTGGCCCAGTCTAGTATGCATGCATGGTTGAATGCTCATGATGTATATTGCGCTCGTCCCGGGGCCTTCAACTTGAATGATCCGACGGCGTCCTGATCATGTACAGATCATCGTGCATGCGAGCGTGGCGCAACCTGAGTGGCCACTGAAGGAGGCGTGCACTGACTCAATTTGGTAAGATTATGCGTCTAAAGTGCTGTAAAAAAAACCCCAGGCCTCAACGTCTAGGTAAAATATTCAGTGCAAACCTTCCCTCCATAGAATCGTGAAAATAAAATAAACATATTTAGAAGTATGAAACTTTTTGAAAGAAAAACCACACATGAAGATGAGGTGATGACATACAAGCATATAAAATTTTGAAATAATTTTTTATACCATTGCAAATATCTCCAACCCTGTGGTGGATGCAGAGGAGCTAGGTAGAAAATCTCATCTACCTCTCTCATTCTTTTCCCTCTTTTTTCTCTCTTCTTTTCTTCTTTCATGGCAAAAAAAATGTTAGAAGGCTACGGGGATAGCTTCCACTGTAATAGGGAGCTGGAGCCCTCCAACCTCTAGATTACTACTACAGAAAACCTTATTACTGTCGGCTCTAAAGTGACAATCACTGCCGATTTTAGAGTCAGCAGTGGGCAACGGGCAATAATAGTCGGAGACTATCACTGTTGGCCCAGACACCGACAATGAAGGGGTTATCACTGCCGGCTGAAGGCTTTAGCCGGCAGTGATACAGTCTGCCCTCGATTGATTTTTTGAGCCGAAAAAAATAAATAAATAAATAAATTTTGCACCCGAGGAATCCCCATGTCCGATTATTCGCGCGAAATACGCGTGTGTGCGGTTCGTGGTACTTGAACCTGAGACCTCTCAGCTCGTGCGATACATCCTTACCATTCTAGCATAGAAGTACTTGTGATAATAGTAGCATATGCAATTCTTTTGATCTCTTCTGTCCGAAAATTTAAACGATTATTTGGACATCTAAATATCTTCAAATGAAAAAATAATTTAACTATAAAGTTGTAGATCTCGTCGAGAGCTATAATTTTCATATAAATTTTGTCCCTATCCAACTTCGTATGAAAAAGTTATGAATTTTCAAAGATAAGCTGTCATCTATTATTACTGTTGACTCATGTTTTTTATCGTCAGTGATTGGGGTGAACCAACAGTGATGTCTCCATCACTGCAGATTCATAACACAAGCCGACAGTGATACCCGATTAGGTACTATTCACCCGATCAGTCACTGCTTACCCATTATCACTACCGGTTCTTCTTATGAGTCGACAGTGATACCCATTATCATTGCCAGCTCATAATACGAGCCGGCAGTGATACATGACGAACTATCACCGCCGGTTCATGGCTAGAGCCGGTATTGATAGTTCAGTATCACTGCCGGCTGGTGCTTTCACCTGACCAACTCAAGTCATCAATCGGCAGTGATGCCTTTCATCACTGCCGCTTTATAAGCCATATTCGCTGATTCTTCCTCCGCGGCTTTTGAACCAGCAATGATACCTCATTACTCATATAAGCATAATTTTGTAGTAGTGGATCCACCCCTGCTCCAATTTAAGAAATACCATGGCAAAATGCCTACTATGAAAAATGCCATACATTTTGCAAACCATCAAATAGCTATGCAATAACAAGTTTGCTCCTGTGCTCTCAGTAGCATGATTTTGTAATTCCTGTATACAGATTGAATTTAAATTTATATTTGATAGATTAAACCTGAGACTGTATAAGAAGACTCGCTGTTATTAACAAGTGAGCCAGCACACAACCGGCTATATCCACCGGGCCTGTATCTCGCCTACAGCCGATTCCCGCATCTCGCTCGTCCGGCACGCGTGCATGCAACTGCACGAGCGGTACAAGCGCTGGAAGCTTATCCGGACATCCAAATATTTGACTGCTGCATCGTATAGGACTGAGCGGATGCAACGATGGGAGCAGCCTAACCAATCACGTCCTTAAATGACGTTGAGCACGTCAGGTTCCACGTGTCATTCTCCTCTTCTTTCATCTCGTGCTGTCCTGCACGCCGTTTCCTTCCTCACGCCACGAACCAGAAAGCCACCGCTTCTCTCTCCCATGGCTGAAACGAATCCAAATCTACCACATCTTCCTCTCCCTCCCAAGCAAACAGCCAAGCACCAGATCCACCTCCTCCCTCTCAACTCAAAGCACCACCGCCATCCACCTCCCTCGTCTCTCTCGGTGCCTTGCCGTTAGCTCGCCGTCGCTGTGCCGACTGTGTTGGCGGCCCGATGAACCGCGACGGCCGCGCTGTGCTGGATCCGGAGGCTGCCTACGGCGCCGCTGCCGTCCGGAATGAGGCGTTCCGGCGGCTGGAGGAGTGCGCGCACGTGCTGACGAGGCTCGTCGCAGCGGTGGTGTAGGCGTTGGCGCGCGCGAGGAAGCGAGCCGTGGCGGACGACGTTAGGCTGTTCCCAAGGAGCAGCTAGCTGCTGTTCTGGGGCTAGTCGTCACGCCGCGAGACCATCCGGCAGCAGAGGCGCCGACACGCTGCCGCGGGAGCTCGACTCGGTGACGGCCTGACGGGCGAGACCAAGGCAGCCGAGAGGGGAAGAAAGAAGGAATAATTATTCCACGAAAAAAGGGAGAGCGAATCACATGGGCCCATGTATCGGTGAGCAATGGCCATTCACTTACGCGTCGGTCCCACGTGACAGTGGCCGCATGAGACAGGGGGCAACGTTGGCATTTTGCGAGAAATTTAACGGCTCACACTGCATATGGATTTTAAACCATATCACATATGGTTATTGATTCTGTTTCTATAAAAATATCTATAAAATTGATTTTGTTATAGATAGTTTTAGAATCATATGTAATAGACTTATACACAAACGTATTTTCTCGAAAACTGTCTATGTATAGTATGAATCACAAGTGATTTTTGTTGAAACATTATGTGAGTAGTAAGAGTCACATACGGTACTTATTGGAACCTATCTGTAAGTAGTAAGAGATATATATAGTTTTTGTTTAAACTCATCTGTGTTAATTATCACAGACGAAGTTTTTTTTTAAATCGTCTGCATAACCTTTTTCCCTTATAACCAATTTACTTCCTACATGCGCAACTAGGAAATAAATTGGCTTATAGGAGGGAGAACATACACACTTCATAATTTACAAATTAAACATATTGACACATTATTTAGAACATCGATCATACATTATTCAGAACATAAAACACAGGTATTTACATATCATAAAGGTTAAGAACATTATACAAATGCACATAATATATTATTCAGAACACATAAACGTCAACCCAAGTATATTATTCGATCGACGCCGTCTTCCAAAAAGATAAAATGATTGATATCATGGCAATGCCATATTTCAAAAAGACGAGATGATAGACATTATCTCAGCCTCCTACATTTCAGCACAACGTTAACCCAATCATCATCTCCAGTGAGCAGCTCGCAGTCATCCGGATCTGGTTGCACCTTGACTAGCTCACGTATGAGCCATAACCAGACTGCGTTGTTGTCAAACTACGAGGCATGGTACAGTAAGAAATGTGCGTTCAATTATGTCTCGTAGTTGACAAAAATATCTCTATTGTGACTAACAACAATAGAAAAATTTTCATCTGGAAGAACAAAATGGAGAACGTGGTTCACAGTATATATAGGGTCTATGTAAGGGGTCTTTACAGTAGCGAAGAAGAAGAAGTCCACTCGGCCAAACTCAATGTCATGCATTCACACTGTTGAAGCTGTCATAGAGACAACCCCATCCTGCCACCTCCTAATTGCCGTGAACTACGCCATTGCAGATCTACGATGAAAAAAGGCTTTGCCATTAGGTACATAGATTGAACTAATTAAAACCGTATAAATCCTAACTAAATTGTGATGGGAACAATATGATACTCATCTCGGTACAATTAAAGGGGTTCAGCCTTGGCTGAGATCTCGCTTCTCCAACATAGATAGCGAGTGAGGAGAAAGAATACTCCTCATCACTTTATATTGAGAGGAGACGAGCGGGTTATATGTGTGTGAAGCCAATGAGTCTGCAGAGACGGCCGAGTTATGTGTGTGGGAAGCCAAAAGAGTCAGGGGAGACGATCGATTAAATTTGAAAACATTCGCGGATCTTTAAATACATACGAGCTTTTATAAAACATGACTATGTCTGTTGTATAGAAACAGACGAATCTTACAAGAAACCGTTCGTGACAATATCATAGATGAATTCTTCTAAATGTCATATGTGTTTGTATAATAGAAACAGGCAAATTTATAAAAACCGTATATGAGTTCAGTTATAGGCTGTCTTATTACATACACGCCTATCTTAGCAACCGTTTGATATTTTGTAATTGATGGGTCATAAGAAACTATCTGTAACATTTCGTCTGCTTTCAATAATTCTATAGTAGTGGGTTCAGGCTAACGAAAGTGACAGTGATTACAAAAAAAAGTTAAGATTTGTAGCATCCATGGTATTTTTCATATTAAGACTTTTGCGATGGTATTTTTCATATTAGAGACATTTGCAATGGCATAAAAAATTTAATCCTTAAATTTTAAGGTCAAAATCGACTTCGTTTGTGAGATATAAAATTGTCTTCCACCGCTATTCTTGAACCCATTTGTCTTCAATCGAGTGAAAGTCAATGCCGTGGGCACCTAGATACTTTAGCATGGATGTCATACCTCTACATTCGTTGGCCCTTTTGGCCCCCCTCTGCACTACTTCCTGTTGCTACGTTTGCATATATTCCGCATTTCCTATATTAGCTAGATGATAAAAAACTCAACTATGGAGAAAGATGTACCTATGGCTTTGTTCTAAAGGTGGGAGAGTACCAAACCTAACTAGTCATGAAACTCGTTAGAATCAGTTTTCAAGGAGGTACATATCCACATGACCTACGAGCACTTGGGATTAAGCCCAGATGGGCACAACTGAAAGTTCTACCGATGGAACTATTGCTGGGTTCTCATATTAGCAGGTAGATGATAGGGATTTATTGCAAGAATAACTAATTTTGTTATTGAAGTATCGTGCTTAGTTTGGTCCCTAATATATATGTTGACATTTTCTTTTTTTTTTTGGTTTAAAGGCGTCCCTGGACCTAATAGTTTGGGATATGAGTCACCGTTTGCTACGAGTATGATAGTTCTTTGCAATCAACAGATTGCTCTAGTGATGCTTAAGTTTGTGCCACACTTTCGAGTTGCATAGTATATATGAACAAATCGTGTAACCACTCTTGCTCTCACTCATTGCTATACTACAAGTCATATGAGTTCCTATCACTACTGTAGAAAGGGTTATTTCTATCCTCTTTCACTGTCAGTTTAGAGATAACCGATACTGATAAGGTATCATTGCAGGTATATAAGCTGAACCGATAAATCTAACCGTGAGTTGTTAAGAACCGGTTGTGATAGTTGATACTACTGCCGGGTCGAAATACGAATCAGCAGTGATAATCCCTTTCACTATCGATTCATAAGCTGAATGTCAGAGAAATTATTAAGCGAATATGAACCGGCAGTGATAATTATTATCTCTGCCGGTTCGAATTCCAAACTGGCAGTAATATTCCTTCTATAAATTCTGAGACTATCTCCCTCAGTTCGCTCCCCATCTCACTTCGTTCCTTATTTCCAGAAATCGATCTCAAAAGGTAGTGGCTGTCGAAGTGGTTTGATGTCATCGTCGCCACTTCGACCGTCTCTACCCCTTAGGCCCATCTTCCACATCCTTTGAGCCTATCGCTATCTTTTGAGCCAAGCCACCTCGCGGTCAGTCTCATTTCCCCGAGCCCTCGCCATCTATTGAGCCCCACCAACCTCATCAACTACCGAGCCCATCACCGACCTCACCCTCTCCTAAGCCCGAGCCATCTACCTGTCTCCCAAGCCTGTCGCCCCTTCTCCCTGTTTTCCTGTCTTCGTCTCCCCAACTAAATGAGTGGCAAGTTGAGTGTTCTAAGATTTTGGCAATAGACAGATCTAAATGAGTAGTAGAAAACACATTTGCTTCAAAATGACGGTGTTTTGCCATTCATTTAGATTTATTATTGTCGCTTGGATAGCACAAGATGTAAAACTGATGGTGCAATACTGTTGTACCAGGAGCTCTTCAACGTATGGAGCAATACTACAACCCTAGATCCTAATACGAAGAGCTCCTGGTACAACAGCTTTGCAACATCCGTTCATATCTATCATTGCAGTTTCAATAAGATTGTAGCTTCAAATTAGGATCAAGATTGGGCATGGGGAGCGGTGTGCCTTGCGGTGCAAAACCGCTCTACTAGGAGCTAAGAGCTCTGAGCAGTTTTGCATCGTAGGACACATTGATCCTAATGATGATTGAGATTCTACTGCGAACTTAGATTTAGATATAAAATACTCTACCATAAATATTTTATTACTATCTCAAGTTTGAGATCAATCTTAGTACATATCCTATGCTAAAGAGTTCGTAGTAGAGTATTTTTGCACATGTGGATGAATTATCACTGTAGGTTCTCGACTTGAACCGACAGTGATAGTAAGTATCACTGTCGGTTCATAAGTCGACAATAATAATTCAATTCACTTTCGGTTCCAAAAGCAACATTGCCAGCTTTGAACCAGCAGTCATAGTTCTTTCTGTAGTAGTGTATATTTAGTATTACTGAAATGCAGCTTACAAGTTATCACTACTACAGAAAATACCTTCACTGCTGGTTCTAAACCCCCTTCACTATCGATTTTAGAACCGACAGTGGGCAAGCGGTACTGAAAGTCATGTCCCAATCACTATCAATTGTACAACCGGCAGTGAAACTGCCTTCTGGGAGCAAAAAAATTAAATGAGCGCTTGATATCAAAATCGAGCTAGCTCAACTGCCACCAGCGCCGGTGCGCTCTGCCACTGCTATCATGCCAGCTCTCCCTTGCTCCACCCTACAAAGAAAATGTGGCGGCATGAAGGCCACCGCCACAACACACAGCCGTAACACTGCTTGCTACCACCGCCTCAACCCACGCCTTGCTGCCACCACTTTCGATGAAGAGAGGAGGCCAGTGCGGAGGGGCCGCATAGGGAGCTCATCGACATTGGTGAGCTAGCCTGATGGCGACAGCATCACAGTGACAAGGCGAGGCAGGCCACCTAGTGCTCACGGATGCGTCGAAATGTGTTCGTTGCACGCTGAGTAGCTCAATCAAGAAGACCCGAAGGAGCAGCCAATTGTCACTGTAGGTTACGAAGATGATCCCCATGCCATGCCCTGTGTACAGCTCATCGATGCCCGGGTTGCTCAATTGCTGCTCGAAGACGGTGTCGTCATGCCGCATCAGGAACTTGTTAGCTCGGCACACTCCGTCCTCAACCTGTGCCTTGTTGTCGCCACCGCCCACGAAGGGAAGAGGCCGGTGGGGAGGGGATGCATCGGGAGCTCGTCAATTCGGTGCCTTTTGTCCTCAACATGCACTCATCTCGCTATAGGTCCTGCTGCCCTCTCCATGTTGCGACCCTGACATGAGTGGATGAGAGATCCAGAGAGACTTGAGAGCAGAGAGATGAGTGGATGAGAGAGGAGGTGGAGTAGATAAGAGATGACTGGATGAGAGATGATTGGCTAGAAAATATCAACGAGTGGATGTGAGCCAAAAGCCAATTGAAATAAAATTTTGGGTCCGTTCCAATCATCACTGCTGGCTCGAATTATAAATCGATAGTGATTTTTAAAATCAGAAGTGATATTGATTTTCTTATGAACTGATAGTGATAATCATATCACCATCAATTCTTGGTGATCCGGCAGTAATAAGGTGGCAAATATGACCATTTCTTTAGTAGTGTATATGCCTACTTGAGAACCAAGCCTTGACTCGGGTGGTTAGTGGAGGTGGTTGCACACCTATCCATTAGGGATCAAACACTACTACAGAACCAACTAATATGTAGGCCCATCACTGCTGGTTCCTTATGGGCCGGCAGTGATGGGGCATCACTGCCGGTTTAGAGGTCACGTGGGAAGAACCAGCCATAGTGGCTTATGAACTGGCAGTGATAAGGGAAATCACTACTGGCCGATGGCTTGATTCGGCAGTGATGCCCAACCACCTTATCAATGGTGGCTTAAGCCACCGACCGACAATGATAGCTGGATATCACTACCGACTGGTAGAATGAGCCGGTAGTGATGTGTACAATATAAAATAGTGGCAAGCCCAAGCACAGCACCATCCCTAGTACCTTCGTAGCCCTCACGGACGCATCACCGCTTCTGAGCCCCCTCCGTGCAATTCCAATGCTCGGTGAGCTTCACAATGTCATACCAAATCTTTTGCACGTGCTAGTTTGATTGTAGACCATCATCGGCCTAGTGCTTTGCCAGCCACCACTGTAAACTCGCCCACCTCACCGATGAACTCCGGGCCATGAGCCGCCTCTGCCCGAGCCAAACACACGGAGAGCTTCACTGCGGTCCAGGGAACCTCGGCGCTCCCTTCCCTTCCACTCTCTCCCTCTGCAACGCACCACAACCGTCAGCCTAGCTTCGCCGCCAGTTGTGCTTGCTACCATACATGGCGCTGCCGACCCCTCAAATGAGTTCACCACAATGCGTTGAGCATTTTGGTATCCCTCATCGGCCAAGCTCCACTGTCGTTCGCCATTGGCAACCGGTCAAAGTCGGAAAATCCAGAAAATGCCGAAAGGAGTATTAGTTGTTTTAATAAATCGGCTGAAATAACTATAATTTATAGAAAAATATCTAGAGCTCAAAAAAATTGAAACAAAGTTTGTTAGTTTTGTTTTGTCATGATCTACATGACAAAAATACATGCATGCATTGGATATCCACTGAAATACCTCTATTTCATTAAATATGATGTAACCATTTAATCCATAATTAAATCTTGAAATATCCAAAATTGGTCAATCCAATTTTTTTAATCTTATTTTGTCATGCTCTATATAGAAAAATATATTTCAAGCATGAAATGCTTGTTTAGCACTAATTGTTTGTTAATCTTGATTAAGTCTTTAAACTTGATTAATTTGTATAGAAATGAATAAAAATCATAAAATGTGAAACTAATTTTTTTAGGTCTTCTCTATGTATACCTTACATAGTAAAATACATGTTGCCATGTTAAGTACTTCCGTCATATGAGTTCGTTTGAACTACCTCATATAATTTTGGATTTAAAAATAGCAAGCATGCAATTTGGTTAATTAAGTGGGCAAATGAACTCCAATTCATGTAATTCTTCATCTACGGCATTTATAACCTCATGCACTACATCTCTACCAAATTTTATGTCGTTTGGATCACATCTCATGACATTTCATTCATTCTCATTTCAATGCACTTTATCACTCTTTAGAGAACGATGTCGTGGAGTGTCATGAGGTTGATCCCGAGGGTGAATATGTTGTTTGATTTTGATAAGTTATCGCTATATGTATATTATGCATGTAAGGGTTGAATAATAAAGAAAATTTCTAGGGATGACACCAACAAAAACTCATCGGACATGGCTAACAAGGAGGAGCATCACGTGGTTCTTCAAGAAAAAAGAAGGATTGTTAGAGTGGAGAATGTCGTTGATGAAAAAGACTACAATCAATTCGATGTGCTACCTCCTTTCGGAGAGGACGTCGACCTAAGTCCTATAGAAGACATCGACGAACCTCCATCTGTATACCGTGATCATAATGAAGGGCGAATCGTTAAGACAAAGTAGCTAAATTGTATTAATTACTCTGTATGAATTTATCTTAGATGCAATTATACCTCCCTTATGTTATGGAAGATTCAATTTGTAGTTTATGGTGGAAGATGTCTTTATTATTGAGCATATTAATTTTTTAATAAATTTGTCGGTGTAAAGAATAGTGGGGTCCCCTCGCAGGCGAACCCACGCCGGTAAGATATCAGCAGGTGCCGCATGCCACGTTTTGTCCGGAACCGTGGTCCTCCTGCACGACCAGTCAGCAACCGCGCAACCAGCCAACGACCACACAACCAAGCTCTCCGACCGAGCTCCACGACCAGTCCCTAGTCGCAGGAGCAAACCCCGCGACCAGTCTTCTCTGGTCGTGGGGTAGGTATGTGTCTAAGCAATCTAATCACAATAAATGCTTTTTCACTTGAGTATTTCCCTTCCCCATGTCCCCTTTCGGTCGTCCATGGCGTGGTCAGCGCAGAGTGACCGTGACCCGTCCCGTAGCATTAAATGCTATGGGACGGCCTGACAGTGTGGCATGAGTTCTTTTGAAGGTGCGCAAGCAGCGTGTAGGGATGGGACAGGGTAGTCCAGGCGACCAGGATGACGCAGGCGGTGGAGCGATGTGATAGGCTCTGTAGCGCGTAGAGCAAATAGGATACGTCCACTCTTAGTAATGATGGGCCTAGGTGGAAAGCTCTAGCTAGGCCTGGGTCTATGTCTTGACTCATGTGTAAGTCCTCTCTTCCTTGATATATATAGGGAGGAGTACCGAGCTCGTAAAGACAAGGTTTTTTCGGGCAAACGAGTAGAAGGTTGGGCAAGAACATCATCTGTACCCCACTTAGACCACAAGGAAAGAATACACAGGATGTAGGGCTATTAACCTGAGGGGGGGGCCTGAACTTGGATAATCGCTGGTGTTCTTGAGTAGCATATACACAGCCAGACTCAGCAGACGCATTCCGAACAAAGATCACGCACCCACTGTCCAACATACCCCGGAATCTCTGTCAGGGATTTACCCTCGACATTTGGCACTCCAGGTAGGGGGGCACATTTCCGAGTTCAGGATTCAAGTTGCTGTAAGGTGTTCTTCGTTGGGTACAACCCAGACAGAGCCAATATGTCCCAAACTCAGGACATCGGATTAGGATCCGAAGGCTTTGGGAGCCAGCTGAGGCATCCATGCTCCTAGCGCCAAGGAGAGCTCATGGACCGAAAGCTCTGGGGGAACGGGTTTCTTCAGTGGTAGCCCCACCCGGAGGATTGCTCACCGTGCAAGGACTGCCACCCCAGCCCCGTGATGTGAACCGAAACCATCGGGTAGGTATGATTCGATCTAGCAAAAGAATATCAGGGAACTAATCGCGTGTGTCGTTTCTCCAAGCAAGTTCAACCCCAGGACGAACAGAAGGGTCTACACCTCGAACTTTGGGCACGAGTAACGACCACTCCCCACATGGTACTAGTAAGGAAGGCAGCCTACCTGAGTCTCAGAAGGGTAACCCTCTCCCTTTCCCGATATTGACCACCCTTCGATCAGAACGGGGAATCCTTGTTCTACCTTGCAGGATTTCAAAGGGTCATGGATGCGGTAGTGGTCGCTAAGCAGGGCATGCTTCCCCCCTGACCAGGAAAGAGAAAGCACAGGACCATGCATCGTCAGGTACATTGTTCAATTCCATTTTTTCCAGTTACTAAATACGAAGTGGAGTATGAGGGCTTCTTAACCGGAACACGAGCATCACCCACGTGGGGAGAAACACCTGCTAGCGATGAGGGACTTGCTACTAGGTGTAACCCTATTGCCAAGGGGTCTTCAGTGCTCGGACTGAACGATGGCGACATACCTCTCTGAAGTAAGAAAGCTAGAGCAACGCTCCATCGACCGGGAAGTCACACACGTCCCTCGCAAGGATTTCTTTCCTAGCCGATGGGAAGGCCCGTCTAACCTCTTCTTGCGAACCTGTCCCGTTCGGAGTCTTTGAGAAAAAGACTCACACGGCCACTCGCTGCGGTCTCGGGCCAAAGCGGAAGGGATGCTCCGCTTAGAAACGGAACACCAGAGGCAACATCTTTGGAGGCAATGCCTCCCTCAGTGCCGTCGACCTCGGGTGGCCATTATATGGTCGCCCTGCTCGATTCGAGTACGACCTGGATGGATCAGATCTCGGACTACCTTCAGAATCAAGTAACCCCTGATGACAATGTGTCAGCAGAAAAGGTCACGCGAGCTAACCTCAAGAATCCTCCTTGGTATAGGGCCACCTCTATCACCATGGGAGCAACGACCCTTTATTGAAGTACATCGCTCAGGAGGGGGGGGGGCACATCACTCCCTAACATCCTCAAAGGCAGACGTGGAGGCCGGACCTCCCACCACCGTTGAGGATGCTCACGAGTAGGTGAAAAGGTGTGAGTCATGCCAGCACCACGACTGGAATACCAACCACTAGCCCGGGCACTGCAAACCATACCACTCTCTCGGCTTTTCGCTGTTTGGGGGTTGGACATCGTGGGACCGTTCTCTAAAGCGCCAGGCAGCCCTAAATTCCTAACCTCTGGCACGGCTATGACCACCACGCGTGAAACTGGTCGCAGGCCACTGGTGACCTCTAGTTTCCCGACCTCACGCGGTTGGGTCGGCCTGGGTAGTCGGCCGTTGATCGTACAGCTCGTGGTGCGCCAGCTCTATGTATGAGGCTGCTCAGAGACGAGCATGTTTATCTATTTTGCAGGACCTTCTAGACGAGCGTGGACATGACTTGTTAGTTTTTCCAAATTAAAGTAATCAATCTCTTTATGTTGCATGACTCCAAGGACAAACGCGGTCTCCCATCAAGTTCTGAGATTTGTTTAGCCCGCTCGCACAATGACAGGGTAAAGGCGCCCGAGGGTTAACGTCCATAATACCGTAAGTCCTAAATCGGGTCGAGCGCTAGTCGCCACCGAAAGGCTTGTCGTGCTAAGGGTCTCCCTCAGCACCAGGAATGTTGCTCATGAGCGGCTTAATGCGATCCTCCCTAAGCGACATAGGCGCTCCGAAGGCTATTCATCATCCAAACACGGAGAAGACCCACATAAGGGCCAAATACCTGTCATTACAAAGCCCGGGGGCTGGTTCCAGATAAGCCAACAACATTCCTCCTAGGACCCAAAAATACCCCTGAGAGGGTCGAATTAGATGGTCCAAAGACAGGAATGAACGGCATACAAAAATGAATAAACTTGGGCATTGAGTTTCTGCACGGTCATTCGAGTACCTTCAAAACCAGTGCCGACTCCCGACAGGAGGTCTAGGTCAGGGAAGTGGTCGCTAACGTAGGCAAGGGCCAGGCAGGAGCCAGAGACTCCAACCTCGAAAGGATAGTCTCTGACGGTCTTGCGAATCCTCTGCTCAAGGCCACCTGCCTCCTCGGAGGCTGCCAGAAACCACTCGACATGGCCGGTCACGGTGGTCGGACGGACCTGGAAGCCGACGAACCGAAGCAACGAGTCAAAAGGGGTAAAAGCTCGGCTGAGTTGGTTGTAGAACGCCACTCTCCGCTCTCCTTGGTCACCCGCTCGAGTTCCTTTCGCACCGCATAGAAATCTTCCCGGCAGCGGCGAAGGCGGTCATAGAACTCCTCCCTCTGCTGGACGCTTTCCCTAGTCACCCGTTTCAGATCCCTTTGTGCCATGAGTAACTCCTCTCAGGAGGCTAGTAAAAAAACAGAGCGTCAGCCACACCGGTGTCAACCGGTCAAACCTTACTTATATAACCTAGGACCATCACGCGGTGCGAGTGGTCGGTGCAACGCACCTTGAAGGTTGCTCGATCTACTCGCCCGCTCGGCCACAGACCCCGCACACGTCTGGCCGCCACCTCAAGGATTGTCGGTCGGAAAGGTGGTCGATGGATATGGTTGGGGGCTTCGATGATGGCTGGGGGGCCAATCAACATGGGCGGTGGGTCGGTTCGTACGGAAGGCTCGAACACTCCGGGAACCCTACGACCACAACGACACAATCTTGTCTGGAAATGATGGCGTGGGGGCTCCATTCAAAAAAATGTTACATAACTGTGAGGAACTTTCCAAACAGTATTCTAATTAATCACTAAGTCGATCACTGACACGATCATGACTTCAACGATTAAACAGAATATCGCTCCGGTAGTCCCAGCACATGTTTTGTGCCCAAGGATCGGAACACATGCCTTGCAACATGTACATCACAACATAGCTTAATAAAGAGTGAGTAATAAACATTTATATTACAAGTATTAAGCATGCAACTGATTTCAACAATTTACAACAAAAGCGAGCTAGGAGGAGACAAAACCCCTTAACTCCTAACCACAAAAGAACTATGCAGCGGAAAGTTAAACTTATAAAAAATAAAAGAGAACGGTGCCGCATGCCCTTAGGCACCGTCTCAAAAATGCCACTTTCATAGTAGGATGCACTTCTCTTGCCCGTCACCAAGATCGGCAGGCACGAAGTAGCCAAAAACAGCCTCTTCCTCAGCAGCAGGAGTACCTGAAAGCGCAGGCATGAGTACGAAGGTACTCACAAGACTTAAACCATATAGAGCACATATACATAGCTCGACTCCAAGGATTTTGCATTGATCATTAGCAAGGATGAGCCACATGTTAGGTAAAACATATGCATTAGCATCCTAGATATATGTGTGAGTGACTGAAACTTAACCAAAACATATGAAAATACCCTGCAACTAACAACTGAACAAGTATAACTGTAACAAACATGTGTATCAATAAGTAACAAGAACCAACATCACCATCTCCCACATACCGCACCACAAACCATACTCAAAACTCTACGACCGATGCAGATGGACAAAAGCATGCTCATGACTAAGAGCGCGGCAGTTCGAACTATTTATACACCCTACAGGGGGATACTCCTGGACCCCCACGATGCGAGGACCATCCAGCTTGTGCCACCGGCCAAAGTGCACACAAGGGGGCACTCGTGACAACCTTTCCCAACCAGCCCCAATTGTTTGGATCATGCATCGCTCAGTGCGGCGGTACTAGAACTACTCCCGGAGCAAACTGGTACTGCTACAAGCCCGCCTGCTCACACCCTCGATGTCCACGCCCAAAAAGCCACAGCTGCGAAGGTATTTGGCTCAGCTTACCATTAGATCGGCATGTGGTGAGTAAGGTAAGTGCTAAAGTCAACGACACCAACGATCAGTGCTTAACGGCGCAAAGCGATCTACAGTGTACGGTTTCCTCTACCAACCTACCCAGGGGAATTCCACATCCGGGCAGGACAAAACACCTGCTAGCACCGCCCACACCTTGTCTCATACTCACCACTCATACAACTATCTCAACCTCAACAAGTGTATGCAATCATGAGAAGGTTCTATGCTCACAAACAACGGGATGCGCTGTCGTTCAACTTCTACCAAATGACCTAAGTATGGCTAAGCATATAAGTCGAACTCATACCTAGATATTGACAACATCTCAAGGCTACAAAGAATGTAAATACATAAGTATTCAAAGTAGAAGAATGCAATCGGCATAGGTTCTACCCATTGGTACTTGACACTGACTCACTAAATATGCATACATACATAAGCATATTTCATCAATTTTAGACTTATCCAATTATACAAGATGGATCAATATGCTTAGTTACTTGCCTTGATGCATTGGCTCAAATAGGTGGGGCGCATTGGGATCGTCCTGGGCCTCCGGGATCGACAGATCGACGTGCTCTATGAAACATAACGCGTGCAATGATAAGCATGAATGAAATGCAACAATATATATCACAAGGCGCATATGAAGAAATGCCCAAAAAATGCAACATAATGCAAGGAACAATTTTCCTAGATAGAACAAGTCATAAGGAGACTAAGAAAATTGGTTTCATAATTTTTGGAGCTATGGAGAATTTATTAGGGATTTTACAACTTTTGGACCGCCTGATGAATAGTAACTACGGAAGTTCCGGACTTTTGTGGAGATATGCGAATTTCTGCAGAAGTTTCGGACTACGAAACCTCCGAAAAATTGTCCAGAACTTCCGGACTGTCCAGAAAAGCTCTATTTTGTGGGAAAACTTTGCCAAATCGATTTGCATTCCTCTCTAATCCAAAGGGGAAGATGTTTGAGATGGTTTATGGAGTCTAGAATTCACTCATCAACCTAGCAACTCGATTCCTAACTAAAATCTCATCTAAGTCCTCATTTTGGTCCAAAACATCAACACTCATGAACTTTGCTCCAATTCAAAATTGACCATCCAAATCACGACTTCATGCCATGGGAAGCCTAAGGCACTTAGCCAAGATGCTTGTGGAGTTGGGTGACCGTCGGGGAATGGAGGAAACGCTCAGGAGACGAAGAATTCCGGTATTCTTCATGTTTCAACCCTAATTACCAAAAATCATCAAAATCGGCTCGAATCCTTCGGGAAAACAAAAATGAATTGGATGGATGAGTAGCTTATGAGCTCGTGATTGTGTAGGTACCACATACTCACCTTGAATCCTTCTCTTGAGGTCGGATTTTGAGAGAGAAGGAGAGAGTGAGCTTGAGGGAGAGGGAGGGGAGCTGCTGCTGCTCCTGCAACTCGAGTGGGGACGTGGGGAGTGAGAGGAGGAGAGAGAGGGCATGTGGGGTGCTGCCCACTTGAGAGAGGGAGTGGGTGAGGTGTGGGGCCCATGTGTTAGAGAAAGGAGTCCATTTTGACGGCGAATTCAACTCTTTTCTTTGCCGAATTTCCTTCTCTCATCCAATTGACTTTTAACAAAGTGCATTAGCGTTCCAAATTACCATTACGCAAAATTTAACATAATACTTAAGAAGCATGATTATGCTCAAGTATGTGATTAAGAATTTGGGACGTGACAACCCTCCCCCCTTAAAAAGAATCTCGCCCCGAGATTCGGTATGAGTCGGGGATATGACAATGAGCACGCTGTGAGTAGGCATCGTGCTATGAGAGATGGAATCCAATGCACCCTTTCATTAAACATGGCAATAACACATACATGCGAGAGATCTCAAATATGCTATATTCACAATGGCATTTACAAACTCTCAAAGAGTTCGGGATACTTGGAACGGATCTTATCCTCACGCTCCCAAGTTGCTTCATCTTCCAAGTGGTTACTCATCAAGAATGTGAATTGGACATTCGCAATAAGAAAGATCTGGTTGCAACTCTTGATTTGCCACTTCAATGACTTCAGTTGGAACTCGAAGGCACTTTGAAACGTCGAACACCTTTGAGAGGCGAAACCTTGAGATACACATAATCTCCAATTGCAAACTCGAGATCTCGGTGATGGCGATCCGCATAGCTCTTTTGTCGTGATTGAGCCGTGAGAAGACACTTGAAGATGCTCAGAACATGCTCTTTGGCCTCCTTGACTAAGTCCAGACCTAGGAAAGCCCATTCGCCGGATTCGGACCAATTCAGCGGTGTTCGGCATCTTCGGCCATATAGAGCTTCAAACGGCGACATCTCAATACTCACTTGGAAGCTATTGTTGTATGAGAACTCCGTGAAAGGCAAACATATGTCCCACCTCTTCCCATAAGTGAGAAGACAAGCTCGAATCATGTCGTCCAAAATCTGATTTACCCTCTCGGTTTGGCCGTAAGTCTGAGGATGGTATGCCGTGCTATAAAAGAGCTCGGTTTGCATAGCCTCTTGAAAGCTCCTCCTAAAGTGAGAACTGAATCGTGTGCCTCAATCAGAAATGATCTTCTTTAGAACCCCATGTAGGCACACAATCCAGGTGAGATACAACTCCGCATATTGCTTTGCATTGTATTGGGTCTTCACGGGAAGAAAATGTGCTGACTTCGTGAGTCGGTCCACAATGACCCATATGGAGTCGTACCCATTCGAGGTCTTCAGCAAGCTGGTAATGAAATCCATTCTAATTTTCTCCCATTTCCAGGAAGGAATGGGCAAAGGCTGAAGTGTACTGGCTGGCTTGAGGTGCTCGGCATTCACTCTTCGGCAAACATCACACTCAGGTACATATCGAGCGATCTCTCGCTTCATGCAAGTCCACCAAAACCGTGGCTTGAGGTCTTGATACATTTTTGTGCTCCCTGGATGAATGGATAGCAAAGAGTCATGAGCCTCATCAAGAATCTTCTTCCTTAGTGCTTCGACCCTTGGAACCACTAGTCGGTTCCCAAACCACATAACGCTCTGATCATCTTTAGAAAAGCATACGACCTTGCCGATCTTCATCTTCTCCCGGATTCAGGCCATGCCCTTATCATCCTTCTGAGCTGCTTTGGTATCATCCAGGAGAGTAGATTTGATCTCTAAATTGGCAAGGAAGCCATTCGAAACCATTTTGAGCCGAAGCCGGCAAAAATCATCACAAAGTGTGGCATTCCCGGGCTCGACTCTAAGGCAATGATAATGTGCCTTCCGGCTTAGTGCATCGGCGACCACATTCGCTTTGCCTGGATGATAATAAACCTCCAGTTCGTAATCTTTGATCAACTCGAGCCATCTTCGCTGCCTCATATTCAGATTGGCTTGAGTGAAAATGTACTTTAAACTCTTGTGATCCGTATAGATACGACACAAGTTCCCCATCAGATAATGATGGTAGATCTTCAGAGCCTGCACGACTGCAGCCAGCTCTAAGTCATGTGTCGGATAATTCTCCTCATGGCGCTTCAACTGTCGTGGGGCATAAGCGACAACCCTGCCTTCTTGCATAAGGACACATATAAGGCCCATGCGAGAAGCACCGCAATAGACATCGAAACCCTTGCTCATATCTGGCTGAGCGAGAACTGGACCGGTCGTGAGCAACTTCTTCGAAGTCTGGAAAGCGGACTCACACTCACTTGACCACTCGAACTTGTTGCCTTGCTTCAGTAACTCGGTCATTGGCTTGGCAACCTTGGAGAAATTCTCGTTGAACCGGCGGTAATAGTCCACAATTCTGAGAAAACTCCGGATGTCCGTGACATTCTTGGGTTGTACCCATTTAAGCACATCTTGCACCTTGCTTGGGTCAACTACAACACCGTTTTCTGACAGAACATGACCCAGAAAAGCTACCTCCCTAAGCCAGAACTCACACTTACTGAACTTAGCATAAAGCTGATGATCTCTGAGTTGATCAAGAACAATACGGAGGTGCTCTCATGCTCTGCATCAGTCTTGGAGTATATGATAATGTCGTCGATGAAAACCACAACAAACTTATCCAATTCCTCCATGAACACCGTGTTCATCAAATACATGAAGAATACCAGTGCATTCGTCAATCCGAAGGACATGACGGTGAATTCATATAGCCCGTAGTGGGTCGAGAAAGCCGTCTTTGGAATATCCTCCGGTCGGACCTTGATTTGATGATAGCCCAGTCTTAAGTCGATCTTTGAGAAGACTCAGGCTCCGGTTAGTTGATCAAATAGAATATCAATCCTAGGGAGAGGATATTTGTTCTTGATAGTGACCTCATTCAATGGACGGTAATACACACACATCCTCATAGTGTCATCCTTCTTCTTCACAAAGAGTGCCGAGCATCCCCAAGGTGAGGAGCTTGGCAAATGAACCCCTTCTCTAGTAACTCCTTCGACTACTTCTTCAGTTGTGCCAATTTTTTTGGCGGCATCCTATAAGACCTTTTTGATATTGGGGCTGCTCCGGGCATGAGATCAATAGAGAGCTCCACTGCTCGGTGGGGTGGCATTCCTGGCAATTCATCCGGAAAGACATCCGGGAATTCCCACACCACAAGAATACTTAACAGTTCTATGGTGGGGACAGCCTTCAAAGCAAAGAGACAAGACTCAACACCCTCAAGCTTCAATTAAATATGGGTGCCGGACGGACTATTTAGAGTAACTGTCCGCTGAGCACAATCTAAGACTGCCTTATTCTTGGTGAGCCAGTTCATCCTCAATATGATGTCTATCCCCTTCAAGTCCATCACTAACAAATTCACACCAAAAGACATCCCATTGATGATTACCGAGGCGTTGGACACACATTGCTTAATAAGGACCTTGGCTCCAGGTGCATCTATAAGATAACGCGTTGGGATGGTGTTGACTGTCAACCCATGATGCCGAATATAACTTGCCGCTATGAAGCAGGGAGAAGCTCCAGAATCGAAAAGAACAACTGCTGGAGCTATGACAGAATGTGAATGCACAAGCAACGTACCCATCAGGACGGTGTCACTCTCATGAACGTCCTCTGTGGTGGTGTGGCGTGCTCGGCCACGCTTGGTGACATGGGTCGCTTGAGAAGACTGAGGTGCAGACTGAGTCGATGGTGGCCTTGGAGCAGTCACCACGGCTCCCGGCTTCGGATATGGGCAATCCCGAGAATAGTGGCCGACACGGCCGAAGTTGTAGCACAAGCCACCGGGGCCACCTGTCACGCTCACTTGAGAGCCGACAGGTTTTGCCATCTGCCCTTGTGGAGTGAAGAAAGCTGGACGCTGCACAATCCACATCGGATGTGGAGCAGCCGACACCGGCATGTGAGATGGTGGTGGCTGACTCTCCGTGCGGGCGCGTTAAGAGCTCCCGCCCATGGAAGGCGACAGACTAGCAAACCAGCAAAGTTACGGAATCAAGAAGAAAAGAGCAGTTCAAAGTATCTACAACTGCCCAGAAAAGCTTACCTCTGCGACGGAGGACGGAGCACCAGCTTAGCCCTCACAAACCAGCCAGATCGGCCGGTCGGGGAGGACAACCCTGTGAGTTGACCGCCGATGCTCAGGGTCTCGCAAGGACATTTTGACGCTCCCGCATCCAACGATCCTTCCGTCGTCCTCTTCCTGCGCCGTACAGATGCTAGGTCCCCGGCAGCAGGGTCGGACCACGCTTGGCCAGGGCAGATCTGTTCGTGGGGAACTGGGTTGGTCTCGGACTACTCGCGGGGTGCCAGGTCGGTCCCGGACTGGTTGCGGGGCTCCGGATTCGTCCCGATCTGGCCGTGAAGTGCCGGGTCGGTCCTGATCAGGCCGTGGGATGCTGGTTCAGTCCTGGATCGGTCGTGGGGCACCTGGTCGGCCTCCTACTGACCAGCTTCACTCACGGGGCCGCCACCATCGACCGCCACCAGACCTTATGGAGGTTGGCCGCCCCCCGGCCTAGTTGGGTAAGAAGCGCAACCAGGACGAGGGATGTTTGGGGCGGGGGCAGATGCTTCTCGGTCAATCTCCCGAAGGGCCTCATTGACCTTGCCGATTATTGGCCTCAGGGCATCGACCTCGGGAAGATGCCAAAGATAGCGTGAAAAATAAAACTCTGGCCAAGAAAAAGAACTTGGAAAAGGGAATTCGGGGAAAATATGAAGCATACCAGCCTAAACAGCGCCCTCTCCACCGGTGGGAGCTTGCATCGAGGGATGCATGGAGGGCCTCCTTTCCTGGTGGCGGCCATCATCAGTAATCTGACCTGCAGATCGATGACCTCGTTGGGAAGATCTAAAAACAATAATAGTAAAACACCACTCGATCAAGCCTCTTGAGGCAAGGAGACGGTTGTAACATTACCTGCAGAACTCTCCCAAGTATCATGGTCGCTCCAGGTGTACAGATAGGCCGGTTGCGCCCTTCGCCATAAGGGGCAGAGCCGGTGCTTGATGAAGTCGCGTACAACATCCGACCCCGACAGAACGACTTTCGCTAGCCCCCTGACCAAGTTGGTGAGGGACAATAGCTTGGCGGTCGGCGTGGGAGAGCTCACCCAACTCTCTACAAGTCGTGCCGGTACTTCGGGCACGCGAAGGTTGTTGAGGGAGTCGTCGGTCGTGAGGGAGAACCACTCCTCCCTCCAGCCCGACCATGATGATTTTAGGTTCATCTCCAAGTAGGAGCTTGTGACACCGTCTCAGATACAGAAACCGCAACTCCCGGTGGCCGGCCCTGGCTGCAGCTGGGCCACATAGAAAAATCTAAAGAGATCGAGATAGGGATCGATCCCTATAAAGTTCTCGCACATGTGAGCAAAGATGCTCAGCATGATGATGGAGTTGGGGTCCAGATGAAGGAGGAGAGGATGCTGCAGAAGAACTCAGAGAAAGAGGGGATAAGACCGGCCAAGAAAAATGAAGCAAAGATTACGATCTCCCCCTAGAGGGGAGTAGGAACATCTCCCCCAGGGCGGTACCTGGAGGACAAATGATGAAGAAGTAGACGATTCTCGTACATCTGCTTCAGCTTAGCGGCGGTGCACTTAGACTTAGGGATGTCGGCCACCTTTCCAGTGCGCGGTGCCACGAGGATGCAGTGGTGGTTGTTTGAAAGGCTCTAGTGTGGCTGGAGGTGGGGGTCTCTAGTGTACGAGCTCAGGTGGCGGAGAGATTTCTAGGGCCTTCTGTCCTCCCATTTAAAGGATCGGCTCGGTTCCGCCACCCCGGCTCCTGAGGATCCGTCTGGGGAACCAAAATTCCCTCAAAATCCAGCGTCCATTAAGGGTTCTCTCTCCCACTATCCTTTTTCTATGGACGATTAACCTCCCTCGGGATGCGGTTTTCTGGGGTGACCACAAAAATGGACCGTATCGCTGATCACCCCCTGGGTGAACTCATGTTCACTTAGGGCCCAAGTGATTCGACTAGGTCTAGCCACGGCCATCTGACAGACTGTTCTGTCCACCACATCCATGAAGGAGCTTGGGGGCTACTACCGGTGTAAAGAATAGTGGGGTCCCCTCGCGGGCGGACCCACATCGGTAAGATAACAGCAGGTGCCGCATGCCATGTTTTGTCTGGAACCGTGGTCCTCCCGCACGACCAATCAACAACTGCCCAACTAGCCAGCGACCACGCAACCAGACTCCGACCGAGCTCCACGACTAGTCCCCAGTTGCAGGAGCAAACCCCACGACTAGTTTCCTCTGGTCGTGTGGTAGGTTTGTGTCTAAGCAATCTAATCACAATAAATGCTTTTTCAATTGAGTGTTTCCCTTCCCCAGGTCCCCTTTTCAGTCATCCACGACGTGGTCAGCGCAGAGTGGCCGTGACCCGTCCCGTAGCATTAAACGCTACGGGACGGCCTGACAGCCATGGCAGGAGTTCTTTTGCAAGTGTGCAGGCGTCGCGTGGGGACGGGACAGGGCAGTTCAGGTGACCAGGATGACGCAGGCGGTGGAGCAATGGGACAAGCTCTGTAGCATCGTAGAGTAGATGGGATACGTCCGCTCTTAGTAATGATGGGCCTAGGTTGAAAGCTCTAGCTAGGCCTGGGTCTATGTCTTGACTCACGTGTAAGTCCTCTCTCCCTCTGATATATGAAGGGAGGAGTACCGAGCTCGTAAGGACAAGGTTTTTTCGGGCAAACGAGTAGAAGGCTGGGCAAGAACATCATCTGTACCCCACTGAGACCACAAGGAAAGAATACACAGAATGTAGGGCTATTACCCTGAGAGGGGCTTGAACCTGGATAATCCCCGGTGTTTTTGAGTTGCATATACACAGCCAGACTCAGCAGACGCATTCCGAACAACACGCCCACTGTCCAACATACCCCGGAATCATTGTCAGGGATTTACCCTCGACAAAATTGTATTAGTTACTATGTATGAAAATTGAACCATAAAATTTAGGTATATACAAAACTTAATTTTAGTATATAGCAAGTTCAAATTTAAATAAATATGTATTAGGATTTTAGGTCAACGGAGTGTTAGTGAACATAGATAGTACAAACTCATTTGAAAATACTTGAGTAGTGCAATGATTTAATTGTTCAGTCTTACTTGGGGCAGGTCATGTGTTTGAGTCTCGACGTGCGTGCAGGTAAAACAATTTTTTTCACCCAGACATGCAGTGAAAGGGGTTTCACAACCGGTGAATATATTCGATCGGCAGTGAAAGTTGTTTCATTGCTGGTGGACTTCTTGGGCCGGTTCAATACCAGTTGTCCTATTGAGCCGACAGTGAAGATCCCCTTTCACTGTTGGTCTTCATCTTGAGCCAGTAGTGAAAGTCCTACCCAATAAAAGTGCTCGACACCTTCTCCCTCTGACACTGAGAAAAATTTTCCCCTTCTTAGCATGTGCTCTCCACTGAATCACCTCCCGACACCGAGGAGCCCACGCTGCCATGCCCTGCACCATTATCCACCATTGCTGTCATTGAGGACCACCACCTCGACGCTGAGGAGCTCGCTGCCTCCTCCTAGACGACGAGGAGCCTATGTTGTCGTGCACTGCACCCTCATCCACCACCGCTGTCACTGAGGACCACCACGCCGACGCCGAGGAGCCTGCCGCCTCCACCCTGACGAGGACCCCGACGCACATAAAGGATACCAATTGTGAAACTAGTGCCATGTAAGGAACGTACAACTAATAAACCACATAGGTTGCTCATAAGAAAAAGAGAAACACAAGCAACCTGCCATAAGAAAACCTACACAAGGCATTGCAATAAATTGAAATAAACATATGTAATCCTAAACAAGGCAATGGTTCAAAAAACATGAACAAAAGTCTATCTACCATTACCTTATTACCTTTGGATGAGGATTTGGGTGTATGATGATCATGATCTTTATGAAAACATCCAATCTAATACATTTGGCTTCTTTGCTTGAACCTTTACTTCATTTAATAAGGCAAGTCGCCAAATCCTTATAGCCGCCTATGGCTTCAAGTCTTCTTTGGAATCCAAGCTAATTAGGGCCCCTTCATGTTGGTGATGACTTCCTTGGGCACCCAAATGGGTTGGTTTTATCCTCATTCCTTTCTCCCAACCATATGTGCAACCACCTTACCATTGTTCTTCTTCTTGAACTTGTAGTGGTTGCTCTTGGCCTTGATCTTGTAGTTGGGCTTGGTGTAGAAGGTGGAGGTCTTGTTGGAGAGGTTCATGATCTTCTTCCTTTACTTGATCTCCTTCTTGACTTGCTTGCATTGGAAGGACTTGTGGCTTTTTTTTATTACATTTGAAGCATACCACGGTGGACCCCTTTGCAAGCTTCTTCACCATGGTTGCACGGTTATCTTGAGGAGGTTAGACATGGTTCTTTTCCTTTAATCTTGCCAAGTCCTTTTTGAGCTTTTCTACTTCTTCCTTGAGCTCATCATTTTTTTGTGCAATGAGTTCATTAGATGGTTCTACAAGAATGTTCTTAATACATATCTCATTGCAAAGGGGTGAGCTAGATAAATCAATTAAATCATCACAAGAAGTGCAAGCATCTACCTTAGAATTAAAATTAAATAGAGAGGGGGATTGCACCAAAGGAGCCTTAAATTGAGATTCAATGCACTCAAATTTTATCTTAAGCGCATCATGCTTCTTGTTTAGCAAATTGAATTTGCTCAATAGTTGTTCATAATTAGAAACAAAGGTAGCATGAATGTGATTAGGTGCATTTAATTTTTTAAGTTCTTTTGATTGTTTCTTAAGGGCCCTTTGTTGCTCATTGATAAAATACAGGAGTTCATCATAGGAAAGAGAATCCTCATTGAATTCATCATTACTTACATCGCTATCCATACATTTGGCCATAATGCACTTGTGTGATGATAGCTTGCATGATGACGACCTTGAGGAAGAGCTTCGCTCGGAGGAGTAGGTGGTGAAGCTCTCATCACTTGAGCTTGAATCTTCATCTTTACTCATCCATCTTCCCATACATACAAATGCTTTGGCTCTTCCCCTTGTCTCCCTCTTGCTCTTGGTCTTCTTCTCCTTCTTGATGTGATTAATAGTTTTGGCCAAGTCTTTCATGGAGATTCGTTGATCAATCTTGGCGTTGATCTTCTTGATGTTCTTCTCCACTTAGGAGATGAGCTTGGCTAGTGATGTGCTTTTCTCATCATATTCATTGCTCTCTTCATCTTCATCTCCATCATCTTCACTTGAGCTTGACTCTTGCTCTTGCCTCCTCATCTTCACCTTCCTATGTGAGCATGGTGCTTGCTTGCTTTTGAGAGTAAGGTTCTTGGCATCGGATGAGGAAGAGGCTTCCACCCTCATGTTCATGGTCATCTCATGGGCAGTGATCCTGTCGAGCATTTGACTTGGAGTCATCTTCTTGATGTCATTGTTGTCGTAGATGATGTAGATTATCAACTTGTACTTTGAAACAAGAGCATGAAATATTCTTCTCACCACTTGATCATCGTCAATTGGCGTAAAACCTAGCCCATTTATTTCATTGACAAGAATATTCAAACATGAGTATATATCATTAGTATTTTCATGGGCAAATTGTTTGATGCTATTGAGCTTAGTAACAAACACATAATATTTCTCATTGCGCACATCCTTTGTGCCTTCATGTATTTCAATAAGACTATTCTATATAACATGTGCATTGGTGAAAGAATAAATACGATTAAATGCATCAACATTTAAAGATGATAAAATGATAGTCTTTGCCAATGCATCTAATTGCCTCTCCATATTGGTGATGCGAGGTCTCATCCCTTCCGCGGTGACTCTCCAAACATCTAAACCTTTATCTTGGAAATAACAAGACATTAGAATTTTTCAACAGGAAAAATTTATGCCATCAAAAAATGGAGCGCTATGCGTATCCATCCCAACCCCGGACGTCACAACTCTAGGATATTAAGCCTATTAAGAGCACGAGAATCTAATACCAATTGTGAGGAACGGTGGCGTTCTAAGAGGGGGATGAATTAGGACACTTAGAAACATAAATCAAATTGGCTTTAGATTTATCTAGTATGTCTACTCTACCACTTAAGAGAATTGCAATATACTCTAGCAAGGTAAATTGCAAATATATAAATACGGAAACGTAAAGAAGTTAGAGAGACAAACTCAACACATGGGATTTTTATCTCGTGGCATCAATGACATAAATACCACTCTAATCCACGTTAGAGCTCAACAAAGGATATGCTCCATGTCGCCAAGCCTCTTCCAGTCACGCTCTTGGCTACCAAGTCACTAAGACAAGGTCTCAAACACGATGAGCCACCAAGCCATCAAGGCAAGGTCTCACCACTAGCCTCCTGTCAAAGGATTAACTCCTATCGCAGGGATCCTGAGGGACCCCTTTTTGAGATTCGGCCAGGGGGATGATTCTGAATATGTTTGTTGGAGAAATAAATGGATATGAATGCAATGGCAGGTGGTGTGGAATGATCTAATGCAGAATGCAGTAAATGCACTGGAGGGATTTTTAGACAGGCTCGGGCCGCACTGAGCGTAATACCCTACTCCTGTGTGGATGCTATAAATGCCCTGGGAATGTCTCTCAGGAATGTGCTGGTTACAAGAATGTCTGTCTATCTTAGAGCTTCGGGCTCCTTGTTCTTGGGCTTCTATGCTTGTACGAAGATGTTCTTCGATCTCTGAGAAAGTGTCTGAGAGTTCGAGTGCCCTCTGTGCTGGGTTCTTCTGTTAGCTTCAACTTGTCTCGGATTGTCTTTGGCCGTGCCTACCGACTGCCTTAAATACCCGCCGGCGGTAGCGTACCCTGAAAGGGAGGGCATGAGTTCCAAGGCACCATAAATGGAAAGGGAGCCATCATGGCCTCTGCGCGAAGTGACGGGGGGTTGAAAACGCGCCCCCTCCCGGTCTTCGGTCGTCATAATGGCGCTGGCAACAGGCGCCGTGGAGAGGGCCCACTGGGCAGCCGCAGAGCGGCCCGGCGTGCTCGTTCTGTCTTATACGCCTGCCACAGCAGGGCAGCAGACGGGGCACCTTCGGCCTTGCGAAGCTATCCCGAGGCGAGCCGGATGACGCGGGATGGGACCCGCGCATTAAATATACCCACGCCCTTCTGCCAGAATATGGTAGGGAGCAGTTGGAGGTGACAAGCCACGCACGCTCTTAAATGCGGCATCAGGCCTTTCACAGGCTGACACCTCATCGCTGGACCTCTGTGGGGGCCACCGACGAAGGACTTCTTGGGCCGTCGGGAAACCGAGTGCTCGGGGGTCACTGTTTACCTCCCCGAGCACTCTCTCCCGAGAACGCCCTCTCTTGGTCCTCGGGGAACCGAGTGCTCGGGGGCCACTGTTCATGGCCCCGAGCACTCTCTCCCGGAATTGACTGCTCGGATCCTCGGGGAACCGAGTGCTCAGGGGCCGCTGCTCGCAGCCCCGAGCACTCTCTCCCGGAACTACCTTCCTTGGGTCCTCGGGGTACTTGGGTGCCCGGGGGCCACTATTCGCAGCCCTAGGCACACCCTTCCCGGTACTCGGTTCTCCTGGTCGTCGGGGGACTTGGGTGCTCGGGGGTCACTGTTCACCTCCCCGAGCACTCTCTTCCCGGTCACTTAGTCTTCGCAGATCATCGGGGAACCCGGATACTCGGGGACCACTGTTTGTGGCCCCGAGCGCCCTCTCCTGGGACTTAGTCTTTTCGCACCTCGCGGAGATGAACCCCGCGGGAAGGTGCCACGTGGCGGATTGCTGGCCTGGCCTCGGGATTCGGGGACCCCTGGTTCCTAATTCACCGACAGCAGCCCCCGGGACCATTGGCAGGCAATGGCCCAGAGACTACGGATGGGACCTTCATCGTCATCGATGCCGAACCCAGCACCGATGCCACGTGGCACGTTTCTAGGCGCTGGCCTCTCCGGCCCAGGTTTCTGGTACGGCCCAACGGGGAGCCAAGCGGACGCGCGTCCAGTCGACTCCCGAGGCGCATGATAACGAGGCGGGCGGCGTGTGATAACGAGGCAGGCGACGCGCGTGGCAACCGCGCAGATCGAGGATAGTGCGCCTGGCAACCGTGACAATCGCGCGGCCCTAGGGAGATTCGCCTAGCAGTTGCGCCGGCCGAGGAAGTCATCTCGCCAAGCTCGCCGCGGCAGGCGATGTTTGAATTTCCTTGGGGTATAAAAGGAGGAGGGGAGCGAACCACCCCCCTCTTTACGCCATCTTTGCGATCAAGTCTTCTCCTTCTTCTTCTTCCTTGCGCTCCTGAGCTCTCGCCCTCCCTTAGGCGATCAGCACACCTTTCTCCCCCCTCTGTCCAACACATCCCCTACCCCGACACAATGCCGAGAGCAGGAGGTAGACGCCGTGACAAGACACCTGACAGTGTGCTGCCAGAATCCCGGTTTGTCAACGAGGAGGCGGCAGACAGAGTGCGGAAGATGATGGTGCCCGAGGGCCAGCGGGAGGCCTCTGTGGTGAGGTCGGCGAGCTATCCGCCGGTCATGAACCGGTTGGATCGGGTCGTCATCTTCGTCTTGTTCGTGGCGGCCGGGTTGGTGTCACCATTCTCCACCTTCTTCCTCCAGATCCTCGACACGTTCGGGATCCAACTGGCGCACCTCAGCCCGAAGTCGGTCATCATCTTGGCGATCTTCGCACACTTCTACGAGATGTTCATTGGGGTGCCACCGTCGGTGTCCCTGTTCCAGCACTTCTTCATGCTGTGGCCGGCCGGGAAGAAGACGGGCTACTCCACCGCGGACGTCGCTGGCTGCTGCAACTTCCGGCTGCAGGATGGCTTGGCAGAGCTGTACATTCCGCAAGTGCTGCGAAGCAAGTGGGACGACTGGCGGCGCAACTGGGGCTACGTCGATGTCAGCCCCCACGACCGCCTTACGCTGCCGGAAGTGGTGGCGGAACCCCAGAGGTCAATCTGGGAGGCGTCACCGACAGGGGACAAGCGGATGCAGCCGGTCCTGGACCGCATCAAGGATCTGTGCCAGGCCGGCCTTATGTCGGTGATGGTGGTGGCGGACTACCTGCACCGTCGCCTGGCACCTTTGCGGGAGTGGGTCCGCCCCTGCTGGATGTACACGGGCTCCCAGGACATCACCAGGACCCAGATCGGTGAGGACTAGGACCTGGATGAGGTGGCGCTGGCAGGCCTGCTCCGGGTGGTGACTGGCGTGGAGGACCTGACCCCGACAGTGCTCCCCCGGGAACAGATGACGCACTGCGCTGACCCAAACCGGGTGGCGCTGCAAGCGACGCTGCCTGAGTTCGACGCCCAGGGCCTGGTCGACCGGCCAGGGCGCTGGAACCCCGGGACTATCCAGATTCTCGGGGTGGATGAGGCGACCGGCTGCGCTCCGAGGGCCTCTAGCCGGGGCACCGCCAGTAGCAGGCCTCAGGCGAGCGGCAGGGGGGCCGCGGGTGGTCGGGAGCAGACTAGCGGCGCGGGCGCAGCGGGCAGCAGGCCGCAGGCCGGACGTGGGGCTGCCGCGGGCAGTAGCCACCAGGCTGGCGGAGGAAGTGCCGCCGGCAGCGGGGCGGTGGCGGCGCCGGGCGACAAAGGAAAGCGCCCCCGGGCGTTCGTGCCTACGCCGACGTCCTCGTCGTCGCCATAGCGGCGGGCGGCGTGAAGGAGGGAGGCCGGGGCGGCCAATCGTCCGGCGTGGAGTCGGCGATGGAGGCGAGGTCCGGGGCTCTGGAACCCGGAGACCAAGGCCGGTGCTCGAGCGAGTCTATAGCGAGTGCCCAAGCTAGCCCACCTCCGGTGACGGGCACCTCGGCGGAGACGAGGCCCTGGGCGCCAGAGCCCAGAGACCAAGGCCGGCACGGGAGCGCGTCTACATCGACTGCCCAAGCCGGCCCGCCGCCAAAGACAGACTCCACGGCGGCCCTGCAGAGCCCCCCGCCGAAGAGGAAGAGGGAAGATTCTGGGCCGAAGCCGTCGGGCCCGGACTTCAAGATTTCGGAATCACGATGGCAATACCAAAGACCGAAGACTGCGTAAGTTTTCTTCTTTTCCCCGAGCATGCTTTGCTCGGAGTGGGCTAGGAGACTGACCTATTTTTCCTTTCAACCCGCCTAAGGACGCCGCCGGATTCCAAGGACGACCAGAGGCGTCGAGGCCGGCTCCAGCCCCCGACCCGAGCGTGCCGGTGGAGCCAGATCCGTAGAGCGCGTCGACCGAACCGGGGCCACAGGCGCCACCCTGCCCCGAACCGAGGGCAGAGGCCGCGCCCGAGCAGCCGGCGCCGGCCGAGCCCGCCCCGAGCACTTCGAGTGCGGGGCGGATGGCCTCGTCGAGGGTGGTGCCTACGTGGTAGCATTCGGGCACCCCGAGCACCACGGCAGAGAGGGCTCGTAGGGGACCCAGCGCCCGGATGTGCTAGGAAGTGCCCGGGAGGTGATCGAGCAGCTGGAGGCGGCAGTGGCGGGGGAGCGGGAGCAACTTGAGGCCGATCGCGCCCCCCTCATTGAGGAGAGGGAGCGGCTGGCTGAGGTCGGCCGCCTTTTGGAGGCCCGCATCACCGCGACCCGCGCCGCCCATGAGAGGGAGCGGTGTGCCATAGACGCGGAGCAGGAGACCCTGGATGAGGTGCGCGAGGAGGACGTCGCCGTGCAAGAAGAAGCCACCCGCCTGGGTGAAATATCGCGACGACGGGCCGCCGAGCTGCTCGCCAGGGAAAGACTAGTGCGGGCTCAGAAGGATGCGATCCTACCGCGCGAGAGGGCGGTGGAGGCCTCTCAGGTAGACTTAGCCTGCCAAAAGGAGCCTCCCGACCAGCCGCGCCGGAGTCCATCGTCAGGAGGAGGACGTCACGATCCGCTAGACCGACGTTGGCATCACGGCGACGGCTCTGGATGCCCGGGAGGAGAAGCTGACTCGCCGGGAGGCGGAGGCTGCCGAGGTGTCGGTGGCCTTAACTACTCGGGAGGAGTAGGTCGTCAAGTGGGAGTCGGAGCTGACTACTCGGGAGCAGGCCCTCTCTGCCCTCGCCGAGCAGGTGAAGCAGAAGCAAGCCAAAGTCTCGGCGCCCGTCGTCGTCCCGACCAGCACGGCCGAGGGACTGAGCTTTGAGGAGCAGCTACAGATCTTGAAGAACGAGCTCGAGACCATCAACGCCGAGCAGACCAACGTGAAGCTGATGATGGGAGACATCCTTCGGCAGGCACGGAGGTCTGTGAGGGTGGCCAGGCTCGGGCGAGTCTACGTGGGTGAGAAGGGGATGGAGCGAGCAACCATCGGCCACAACGCCCTCGGCTTCAAGGAGATCAGTTGGCGACTCAAGGCTCTTCCCCAAGCCGTGCAGGAGTTAGCCGCCCGGGAAGGGTGTGGTTTGGCCCTAGCAGTGGCTGAGCACGTCCTGGCCTGCTACCGGAGCCGGGCCCAAACTTCTCGCTGGAGCCAGCTCGGGAAGGGGTGGTCGAGGCCGAGGAGGAGGCCGCCCGGGAGGCTGTCCGGGGCGTCGCTGCCGAGGTGGTGGCTTGCTTCATGCAGGAGCCGCCGCCGCCGCCGGACGCTGGTAGCAGCAGTGAGGACTCCGAGACGCCTCCCGAACCCACCGACTCAGACTCGGATTAGGCTTTTGTACTTTTCTTTTTCTTTGACTTGATATAAATATGGAAGTGATCCCTCAGAATAGCTGTCCTTTTTTGAATATAATGGAAGCCTTTCTTTGGGGTCGCAACTCCATTGTTCTCTCTGATGCTTGATGAAGTCTCTGTTCTTTTCACTTGATGTCCCGAGGAGTACTTAGTCGGACCGAGCCCGACCTTTCCCTCCCCGAGAACGAAGTCACCCCGACCACTCATCGCCCGAGTAGTGAGACCTTCTTCGCGCGTTCAGCCCCCGAGTCCTCGCGAGTCCGCAGCGACTAAGTCAAGAGACAAAGGCACGGACTTCCTTGCTCGGGAGATAGGTCGATCCAGCACGGGGCACGCCACGACCAGTGAATGCTTTCCCATTTTGCGACCACTCAAACAAGTAGACCGAAGATGCGTGCAGGAGGAAATGCGACCAAGAGTCCCCACGGTTTGGTGGTGCCCGGGCTAGGACGGACCGGACCGAGCACCGACAGCCCGCCCCTAGGGTCTAGGCTCCCGACCGCACTTTGCTCGAGCGGTAGGATGACCCGAGAACCCTGGAGGCTCAGTAGTGCCCGGGGTACTTTTAAGTGAACCAAACACCACGACCACCATGAAGGATTTCGGTCAGACATTGCCGTTCGTACGGTGCACCTTTCTACTGTTCGTTCTGTCGTTCCGGGAAAAGCGGACACGTGGGTAGGGTTTTGTGCACGAGGAGACCATCTCGCCGAACAGATTAGAATACGAGGGCCCCGAGGATAACTCAGGAACAATAGATTGCTAAATGTAAATTTGTATGACTTTAACCACTCACCGGACAGCTGTCAGCTTTTTGGCCGACCAATCCAAGAGAGGTATGCGCTCCGAGCTCGGGGTGCCCGGGAACTTGGTTCCCTTGGTCGGAGCGCCCGAGCACTGGGAAGCGTGATGGGGAGCCCGGGGCCAGGCGATCCCGACCACTCATGTCTGAGCGGTAGGACCACCCGAGGACCCCCAGGCCCGAGCAGCAACCTGGGCACTGAGGCCCTCGCGGTCGAGCTGCTTTTGCTCTCGGTTGTTGATCTGTAACTTGAGAAAATAGAAAGATTATTTGTTTGGTAAGCTCTGTTAGTGCGATACTCATTGTAGACTGCTCTCATTTTTGACCCGAGACCTCTCGAATACACGGATAGGCGAACTATACAGGCAGAGGCATAACGCAGAGGTCCTATGGCTTGGTGGCGCCTGGGCATGACAGACCAGACCGAGCACCGATAGCTCGCCCCCCGGGCCTAGGCTCCAGACTACTCTTTGCTTGAGTGATAGGATTACCCGAGAACCCTAGAGGCTCAGTGATGCCCGGGGTACTGCCACAACACCGAACACCACAGCCTATCACGACAGACATAGGCCAGCGGCGACTGCCTATGCGCATACCGACCGGGATTCTTTTATCAACGGGGAAAATGAGAGAGCGTGTTTTCCTCGCACAGCCGAGCATCTCACCAGACAGATTAAACATATGGATTCCAGAAAAAGCAAAATTCGAAATAAGAACTGGACATTGATAACATATATATTGACAATTTTTCACCAGACTGGGTGACTTACCCGGTTAGTGGTAGCCCCCGACCAACTTGGGCGGGGGTGAAGCCACCGGCCTGGTTGGCCCGAGCACGAACATGTCACCTACGGATAGAACTTGCACAGATGCTCGATGTTCCACACATTGGGGAGTGGCTACCCGTTCTCTGCGGCCAGCCGAAAGGAGCCTTCTCGCGGGACACCGATCACGGTAAAGGGGCCTTCCCACATAGGGGACAGTTTATTCCTTCCTTCGCGAGATTGGACGCGTCGGAGAACTAGATCCCCCACCTCGAGAGACCGGGCCCGGATGTGGCGCTGATGATAGCGCCGTAGGCTTTGTTGGTAGCGGGCTGCTCGGACGGCGGCACGCTGCCGGTGCTCTTCCAAGTAGTTGACGTCGTCGTGCCTTCGCTGTTCATGTTCGCCTTTGGAGTAGGCATGTACCCGAGGGGAGCCAAGAGTGAGCTCGGAGGAGAGGACCACCTCAGCGCCGTACACCAGGAAGAAAGGAGTCTCTCCAGTAGCGCGACTTGGCGTGGTCCGATTGGCCCATAGCACAGCAGGCAACTCATCGATCCACCCTTTCCCGTGCTTTGCGAGCACGTTGTAGGTCTAGGTTTTGAGCCCCTTCAGTATCTCAGCATTGGCGCGCTTGACCTACCCATTGCTCCGATGATGAGCCATAGAGGCGAAGCAGAGCTTGATGCCGAGGTCCTCGGAGTAGTCCCCGAACAGGGCACTTGTGAATTGAGTGCTATTGTCGGTGATGATCCGGTTTGGGATGCTGAAGTGACTTGTGATACCGCAGATGAACTGAAGCGCCGTGTTCTTGGTTACCTTGACAACTGGAACCACCTCCGGCCACTTGGTAAACTTATCGATGGCGACGTAGAGGTACTCATAGCCCCCGATCGCTCGGGGGAATGGACCCAGAATGTCCAGCCCCCAGACCGCAAAAGGCCATGACAGGGGGATGGTTTGGAGAGCCTGAGCTGGCTGGTGAATCTGCTTTGCGTGGAACTGGCACGCCTTGCAGCGCCGAACTAACTCGGAAGCATCCGGAAGAGCTGTAGGCCAGTAGAAACCTTGCCGGAAGGCCTTCCCGACCAGCGTGCGGAACGATGCATGGCCACCGCACTCGCCCTCGTGGACCTCAGCGAGAAGCTCGCCGCCTTCTGCCCGGGTGATGCATTTCAGGAGGACGCCGCCTGCGCCGCACCGGTAGAGATCCCCATCTACTATGGCATAGCGTTTGGGCTGCCGAGCAATTCTTTCAGCAGAGGCATCATCCCCGGGTAGGAACTTTTCTTTCAAGTACCCTCGGATCTCATCCATCCACGAGGCATCTTGAGAACCGCCAGCAAGCGCAGCGCACTCGCCGGGCGGTGGCACCCTGTCGGGGCTTCCCACTGAGGGCACCGCCGGGGTCCCCTGAACTAAGCTCGACGTTTCCCCTTCGTCCTGTTCGGCAGGCAGGACGGAAGGCCATGTTAGCCTTTCTTCAAAGACTCCGGCAGGGATGCGCGCACGGGAAGAGGCCAGGCGAGAAAGGTCATCGGCCAGAGCGTTGTCGGGCGAGAGATGTACCGCAGCTCCAGGCCGTCGAAGTGCCTCTCCAGCTTCCTGACTTCCGCCACGTACTCCGCCATTTGAGGATCCGTGCACTGGTACTCTTTTGACACCTGGTTGACCACCAGCTGGGAGTCTCCCTTGACCAGGAGGCGACGAATCCCGAGGCCCACCGCGGCCCGGAGGCCAGCGATGAGGACCTCATATTCCGGCATGTTGTTGGTTGCTCGAAACTGCAACTGTATGACGTACTGGAGTTCTTCACCCGTTGGGGAGGTGAGAACCACTCCGAACCCCGCGCCTTTCAGCATGAGGGAACCGTCGAAGTGCATAATCCAGTACCCAGGCGCATCGTGCCCGGGATTGGCAGAAATTTCTTTTGGTCGATCTCGGGGACGGGCGTCCACTCTGCCACAAAGTCAGAGAGCGCCTGGCTTTTGATCACCTGGCGGCTGAAAAAGTGCAGGTCGAACTCCGCTAGCTCCACCGCCCACTTGACAATGCACCCAGTGCCCTCTCGGTTCTGGAGGATGGGCCCTAGCGGATACGTGGTAACCACCGAGACCTTTTGTGCCTGGAAGTAGTGGCGCAGTTTTCGGGAAGCGACGAGCATGGTATAGAGCAGCTTCTGGGCTTGGGGGTACCTTGTCTTGGCGTCTCGGAGGACTTCACTAACGAAGTACACCAGTCACTGTACACGGAGGGCCCGGACTGTGGCTTCACCCGAGGGCCTATTACAGCCCCCGAGCTCGGCGGTGTGGTCGGGGCTGGCTGAGTGCTCGGGCTCGACTCCCTGGTCGGGAGGAGCCGAGTGCTCGGGCTCGACCCCCTGCTCGGGGGCAGCCGCGAGGACGGGGGAGTGCTCGGGTGCGGCCGGGAGCTGGGACCCAGCACCTTGCCCCGAGCACTCATCACGCTCCACCACCAGTACCATGCTCACGACCTGAGGAGTGGCCGACACGTAGAGCAGTAGTGGTTCACCCTTGGAGGGGGCCACCAGTACGGGCGACGAGGTGAGATATTTCTTCAAGTTGCGGAAGGTCTGCTCGGCCTCCGGCATCCAGTCGAAGTGACCGGTCTTCTTCAGGAGTTTGAAGAGGGGGAGTCCTCACTCCCCGAGGTTTGAGATGAAGCGCCCGAGGGCTGCCATGCAGCCCGCGAGGTGCTGAACTTCCTTGAGTAGAGATGGGGGGCGCATCTGCTCGATGGCCCGAATCTTCTCTGGGTTGGCCTTGATTCTTCGGCTAGAGACCAAGAAATCGAGGAGCTTGCCCGCAGGTACCCCGAAGACACACTTCTCGGGGTTGAGCTTCAAGCGGGTAGTGCGGAGACTGTTGAAAGTCTCGGCTAGATCTTCAAGCAGGGTGGCACGGTCTCGGGATTTGACCACGAGATCGTCGATGTAGGCCTCAACGTTGAGGCCAACCTGCGAGTCAAGGGTAATCCGCACAGCGCGCTGGAAAGACGACCCAGCGTTGCGCAAGCCAAAAGGCATCGATACATAGCAATAAGTCCCCACCGGAGTGGTAAAAGAAGTTTTTTCTTCATCCTCTATGGACATGCGAATTTGGTGATAACCAGAGTTTGCATCTAAAAAACATAAAGATCGCACCCCGTGGTTGCATCTACAATTTGATCTATGCGGGGTGAAGGAAAAGGATCTTTTGGGTAAGCCTTATTTAGGTCGGTGTAGTCGACGCACATGCGGAGCTTGCCGATGGCCTTCGGGACGATGACTAGATTCGCCAGCCACTCGGGGTGGAGGACTTCTCGGATGAAGCCGGCGTCAAGGAGCTTACTTACTTGCTCCCGGATGAACTCCTGGCGCTCGGGCGCCTATCGTCGGACTTTCTGCTTCACCGAGCGTGCGTCCGGGCGCACAGCCAGGTGGTGCTCGATCACCTCCCTAGGGATCCCGGGCATATCGGACGGCTGCCATGCAAACACATTAACGTTAGCCCGGAGGAAGGCGACGAGCGTGCTTTCCTATTTGCTGCCTAGGTCACCGTCGATTCGGATGACCTGGGAAGCATCTTCGCCCACCACGACCTCCTTCGTAGGAACGGAGGCGTCGGCAGCGAGTCGGGGTTTGGATGAAGAGGGTCCCATGCCCCCTACACGACCTTCGACCACGGCTCGAGCTGAGATCAAGGCCGAGTATAACTGCTCGGCGCAGGAGATGATGCTGCCAGTCTCGGCGGACACGGAGATGGGACCCGCTGGGCCTGGCATCTTGATCGTGAGGTACGCATAGTGGGTGACCACCATGAACCAAGCGAGCTCTGGGCGGTCGAGGATGGCGTTGTAGGGGAGGGGGAGCTCCACGACGTCGAAGGTGACATTCTCCGTCCAGAAGTTGTCCCGGCTCCCGAATGTCACGAGCAGCTTGACCTACCTGAGGGGCAGGGAGTGCTCGGGTGTTACCCGTAAAAGGGGAGCAACGGCTTTAGGCGCCTGGAAGGCACCTGCAGCTTTTCGAAGGCCTCCCGGGAAAGGAGGTTCAGGCATGCACCCCTGTCGATCAGCACCCTGCTGACCTTCATGTTGCAGATGGTGCGGGACACTACCAGGGGTAGTCACCCCATGCCTGCAGTACTGGCGGGGTGGTCGGCCAGGCAGAACGTGATCGGGGCGTCCGACCACTTTAGGGGCCTTGCGGCCTCTTTGCTCGGGGTCACCGAGCACACCTCGCGTCGCATGGTCTTGACGCTACGGTGGGAGGAGGGCGTGAACGCGCCTTCGTCGATGAAGGCAACGGTGTGCTCAGGCTCCTGGAAGCCGAGCTCTTGGTTATCGGGGGCGGCTCTGTCGTCGTCGCCCCTTCGGGGCTCCTCGCGGTCCCTCTGGCGCTACTCGATGAGGCCTTTGACCGTGCGGCACTCCGTGAGGTCATGCCACTTAGTCTGGTGGATCTGGCACCACTTCCCCAGCTCGAGCCTCATGGCAGCGGGGGCCCTTCTGTCGGCGGCCGCCCGGCGTGCTGGCCGGTGGTCGGGTTCCTGGGCTGACCCATGGGCGGGGCCCTGGGCTGGCTCGACAGGGAGAGCCTCGCGCCTCCTTCTCTTTCTCTTTTCCCGTTTGTCGGAGCGGGAAGGACTTGGCTGATCGGCAGCGGGATGCTCAGGGCGCGGAACGTGCCATGCCCGAGCCTCTGCCACCTTGGCGCACTTGTCGGCCAGCGCGAAAAGTGGTGTAGATTTGGAGGAACTCGATGGGGTCGATGGACCCGTCGTACTTCTCCGGCAGTTCTGGCTGGAACTTGGTGGGCTATTTGACCCAGCGGAGCTCGCTGGTGAAGGCACGGCAGCCTATGCCATATCTTGCTGCGCGGGCGGCGCCCTTGGGCGATGACGCTGGTGAGCCGGGGAGCCCCGGCGATCATGGGCCGGCAAGGAGGATGCTTGGTCCTCGACCTCGGCCTCATGCTGGGTCTCCCGCTTGCGCTCGAGGGTAATGCGCGCGTCTTCGATGGCCCTCTGCTCGTTGAGGTGCAAGTGGAGGTCTTGAGCTCCGGTAGTGGCCAGGGGGGCGGTACTCCGCTTGGAGGCCCCCCGACCAGTGCGACCGCCACCTGACGATGGGCCGATCTTAGCTGCACCGTGGTGGGAGGTAGCGCGAGAGCTCTCGGCCAGCACTTGGCGGTGAGCCGTGCCAACCAAGGCGGCCACCTCCTGGAGCCAGCGGCCTTCTGGGGTTTCCCCCACCACCTGGACTGGCGGGTGCCTGAGGAGAGCTTGCGCCACAAGCAGCGCACTCCCAGGGCTGGCCTTGCCGAAGGCGAGCCTACGTCGCAACGGCGCCCGGCGCTGTCCAGACGTGGATCTGGCGGTAGGAGTTTCCGCCACCTGCTGAGGGTTAGATGGAGCTCCAGCGACAGCAGCGGTGGCTCTGCTGGGCCCAACGCCATGGTCCCCCTGAGAGGAGAACGCCGTGCGTGCGGACCGTGGCTGCTGCTGGGAAGCAGCAGCGACTGGGGCCTCTTGCACGAGGGGCTCCATTTCCTCACTGGAGCCGGAGCCGGTGCGCTGGAGACGATGGCCTTTTGCCATTTTTTCTACAGGAAAAAACAAACAAACAAATTCAGGGATGCAACCCCCTACCTGGCGCGCCAGCTATCGGATGGTTAACTCCTATCGCAGGGATCCTGAGGGACCCCTTTTTGAGATTCGGCCGGGGGGATGATTCTGAATATGTTTGCTGGAGAAATAAATGGATATGAATGCAATGGCAGGTGGTGTGGAATGATCTAATGCAGAACACAGTAAATGCACTGGAGGAATTTTTAGACAGGTTCGAGCCGCACTGAGCATAATACCCTACTCCTGTGTGAATGCTATAAATGCCCTGGGAATGTCTCTCAGGAATGAGCTAGTTATAAGAATGTCTGTCTATCCTAGAGCTTCGGGCTCCTTGTTCTTGGGCTTCTATGCTTGTACGAAGATGTTCTTTGATCTCTGAGCATGTGTCTGACAGTTCGAGCGCCCTCTGTGCTGGGTTCTTCTATTAGCTTCAACTTGTCTTGGATTGTCTTTGTCCATGCTTGCCGGCTGCCTTAAATACCCACCGGTGGTAGCGTGCCCTGAAAGGGAAGGCACGAGTTCCAAGGCGCCATAAATGGAAAGGGAGCCATCATGGCCTCTGCGTGAAGTGACGGGGGGTTGAAAACGCGCCCCCCGCCCGGTCTTCGGTCGTCATAATGGCGCTGGCAACGGGCGCCATGGAGAGGGCCCACCGGGCAACCGCAGAGCGGCCCGGTGTGCCCGTTCTGTCTTGTACACCTGCCACAGCAGGGTGGCAGACGGGGCGCCTCGGGCCTTGCGAAGCTATCCCGAGGCGAGTCGGATGACACGGGATGGGACCCGCGCATTAAATGTCCCCACGCCCTTCTGCTAGAATATGGTAGGGACTGACACCGAGCGTGGCGGGAGCAGTTGGAGGTGACAGGCCACGCACGCTCTTAAATGCGGCATCGGGCCTTTTACAGGCTGACACCTCATCGCTGGACCTCTGTGGGGGCCACCAACGAAGGACTTCTTGGGCCGTCGGGAAACCGAGTGCTCGGGGGTCACTGTTTACCTCCCCGAGCACTCTCTCCCGAGAACGCCCTCTCTTGGTCCTCAGGGAACCGAGTGCTCAGGGGCCACTGTTCACGGCCCCGAGCACTCTCTCCCAGAATTGATTGCTCGGATCCTCGGGGAACCGAGTGCTCGGGGGTCGCTGCTCACAGCCCCGAGCACTCTCTCCCGGAACTACCTTTCTTGGGTCCTCGGGGTACTCGGGTGCCCGGGGGCCACTGTTCGCAGCCCCGGGCACACCCTTCCCGGTACTCGGTTCTCCTAGTTGTCGGGGTACTTGGGTGCTCAGGGGTCACTGTTCACCTCCCCGAGCACTCTCTTCCCGGTCACTTAGTCTTCGCAGATCATCGGGGAACCCGGGTACTCGGGGACCACTGTTTGTGGCCCCGAGCGCCCTCTCCCGGGACTTAGTCTTTTCGCACCTCGCGGAGATAAACCCCGCGGGAAGGTGCCACGTGGCGGATTGTTGGCCTGGCTTTGGGATTCGGGGACCCCTGGTTCCTAATTCACCGACACCTCTCTTCCAGTCACTTGCCGCTGTGATCACTTTTGAGCTTGAGCCACTAAGGCAAGGGTCTCCGCGTCCCCGTACATGTTTCTTGCACACCAAGTCGGAGGGTCAATAAGCTTGAGCCACCAAGGCCCTAAATGTCGACGAATCACCAAGACTTCAAGGTGCCAATTTACAACTTCGTGCAAGCTAGGATCACTCCTTGATCCCTTCTTCAAGTTGCAGCACCTAGCTACAACTTACTCTAGCCCTATAAGCACTAAACACTCTCTAATCTTATGCTTAATCTCCTTGGATAATCACATTAAGCACTTTGGTGGCTTGGATGTCTTCTCAAGTGTATATGAGCTTCCTCTAGACTTCAGCAGCATGCCACACCTTCAAATGACCAAGTGGAGGGGTATTTATAGCCTCAAACCTGCCAACTAGCCGTTTTCCCAACGGCTCAGAAAAGCTGTTAACACCGGATGATTTTGTGAGAAAAGCAATACTAACATCGGATCATCCGATAAGTACAATCTCAGAAACTAGCCGTTCGACTTCCACTCAAAGCCTCTGTGAGCACTGGACATTCTGGTGTGCCTTCAAATCCATCACCAGACTTTCCAGTGAGTTATCTTGAGTCATCCAAGCCTTTGCAGTCTCTCTATGTAAAATGCTTCGGTGTTCATTGCATTTACACCGGACCATCCGGTGTGTTAAACCTTCTCTTTTTTTTGCTGGAAATGCTTTGACGCAACTATCTCTGATCACTGGACTATCCGATGAGTTGATCCTCATTCTTCAATACTTGCAGTCGCTTCTGCAAGAAATGCCCCGGTGCTATAATCCGGTGTGCACAAACTAAGCACCAGACCTTCTAGTGGGTTGATCTTTAGTCTTCTGCACTAACATTCTTCTCTGCAAAAAATGCTCTGGTGTTACCTAGTGCAGATCACGAGACTATTCAGTGAGGTCCTCAGCCTTCTCCCCCTTTGTTAGAAGTACTCCGGTGAGTTCAACACTCAGAGCACCGGACCTTCCGGTGAAGTCATTAGCCTTCACTTTGTCTCTGGACACAATACTTTTATGAGTGCAAACTCCTCTGCACTGGAAGAGCAAATCTTCCTAGGACTTTTTAAATTCAATCAAACTTTGTCCTAGCTACGGTGACTTCTTGGTGTATTTCATCCATGAGACCTATTAATATGTATTCTTGACAAACATATTAGTCCAATGACTATGTCATCATTAATCACCAAAATCACAATCATGGTCTAATATGGCCATTTTTGTTGTAGCATCCGGTAAGCGTGCCCAGGAGGAGAAGAACGAGATGGTGGCCCGTCAGTGTGCTATGGATGAGCACGAGAGGGTGGCCCATCAATGCGCTGTAGAGGAGGCCGAAGGCTCAAACCGTAGTGGTGTTCAAGCGTCCGACTTTGATGTCTTTGACACGCCGGCAAGCCTGGAGTATAGGCGACGCTGCAATCGACCAGGTGTGGCCGAGTCCTCCGCTCCACCACCATCGGCCCCCTGGCGTCCCTGGACGTACACACGCCATTAGCCGTCCATGTGGAGATGTAGTCCTCATCGCGTGAGAGGTAGAGAGACATTGGACTGGCTCAGCTCGACCGATTTTTCGAGGTGTGACCTGTGAAAACTATTATATATATGTGTGTGTTTGTCGATATCTAGCACCTTTATTATATGATATGAATTACTATGTATTAATGAAAGTGCCTTTATTATAGATTTATATTAAATATATGTCTCATTGTATGTATGTATGTATTGAGAGCAAGAGAGACAAAGAGATCGAGGAGAGAGAGGGAGGACAAGGAGGATAGGGAGGAGAGGGGAGGGATTCTAGAGAGGCAAAACATTATCAGTTGAAGACTCCAGCCTAGTGATACTTGGGAATCACTACCGGTTGAATCATCAGCCGGCAGTGAAAACACTTTTACTGCTGATCCTCATCTTCGGCAGTGATAGTTCTCGACTATTATTATTTGTTATCCACAACGGAAGTGGATACTCTAACTTCTCTAACAGAGAAACTGTGCCATAATTTTAGCCTTCTTGTCAGATGTTAGATTGGAAATGGTTGATCAAGGTATAGTGTTACAGTAAGCTACAGTAATGTTACATTCCTTGGTATACATCAAATTCCTCACATTACTCTGTAAAAATTATGGTACAGGTTTACTGTAAATTGCTGTAGCTCTTCTCAAAGGTTACTGTTCACAGTAGTGTTGGTATGTGATTTGTGACAGCAAGTCAGATGATCCATTTCCATATCATATTTGCTGCGGGAGTATAAAGCTAGTTAAAATATTCGTCGAAGTTGGCCTCTATGCTTGTGTGTGTATTGTGGAACACATATGCAATATACCAAAAATCTAGTATTTAACCATTAGTCTGGTCAATAATTTTTAATTTAAATATTCTATTTTTCTTGAAAAAATATTTAATTTTATTATGATATACTTCAATTATCTTTATTATCTCATGCTCACATAGTCAAATTAATATATACAGTGTGTACGTGCAACTACTCCACTATTATATCAATCGATGTACTTCGAAGCCATGACGACACTATTGACATAGCGTGCAAGCAAGATCATGCTTTAGCTAAAGCTTCCGCCCTTTTTCTCCGTTTGTTAGGGTATGGTCAATTTTTCCAAAGGGCTGTTCATTGGCACAATAGTCAAGCGTCCCACTATGGCATAAAACTTGGCATCGACAGATTCCAAAACTAGACTGCTAGCCTAAGAAACTTATATGAAGGATAAAATAATCTGTATAATTTTCTTAAATATAATTTAATAATTTTTTTCTTTTTTCAATGTATTGATTTTTCTTATGATTTTCTCTGTTATGTAAGAGAAAATCAATTATTGCATGCTGCAGTCATAATATGTCGTTCTGTTCATGAGTAGTTTAAATCATGTTAGATGTTTATTGCCCTATTTATTTCTGCACAATTCAGCTCATAACAATTTAGCCCATAGATTATAACAATCTAGCAATTTAAATTCCACCAGCTTCTGTAGATTGTACAATCAATCTTTTATAATCTACCTTCTTACAATTCACAATCTACAAGTTATTTTTCACTATCTTCAACTAAAATAAACATGCCCTATGTCATTTCCTAGAAAAAAGTTTTTTAGACTCAAGTTGCTATATGAACAGTTAACACATTAGGCCCTAAAATGAAAAGATATAGAGACAAGGAGTAACACATATTTAAAGTCCGAGACATTTTAGTGCTAGCAAGGTACTCACCCATCATAAATCAAGATCTACTATCTCCTTTCTCAAATAAATGTTATTTTAGGAACTTAATTTTGTTCTTAAATAGATGTTGTGTTTAGATTTTCTAGTTTGTGTTTTCCCAAATAACCCCTATTAAAAACTATTGGAAGTTGGAGTTGAATTGAATGAGTATTGTGGATTGGGTAGTTTGGGTGCTATTAATTGAAAATAAGAGTAATCAAGAGGGATAGACATGTCAAAGTTAGGTGTATTGATTCTCACCTTGCACTATTGTAGAAATGAATATCAGTGTCGGTACATAACCATTATCACTGTCGGTTATTAAACTGGCACTCCACAACTGATAATATATCACTATCGATTTATAGCTTGAACTAATAGTGATAATCGATTATCACTACTAGTTCATGCCATGAAAAAAAAACCAAAAAAAAATACACCCAAACACACCCTCACAGTCGCAAATCACAAGTCACGTGACTTTTGCACGTGTGAGATTTGTGGGAGTCAAACTCAGAACCTCTCGCTCCGCACAGAGCCTTCTTACCATCTCACCTATCACTAATGCTGATAGCAATAGAAATTTTTATCCTTTTGACATTTCTTGTTCAAAATATTTTATATTTATTTGAGTATCTAAACCATATCAAAATTAAAACTCATCAACTATAAAGTTGTAGATATTGTCAATAGCTATAATTTTTTATATAAACCTTGTCTCCATCCAATTTCGTATGAAAAAATTATGAATTTCCAAACACATATTGCAAATTTGGAACCGGAACTATCATTATCATACTCCTTTCATTATCACTGTTGGGTCATGAAATGAACCAATAGCGATAGTATTATTATCGGGTTATAGCATGAACCAACGGTGATATTTGATTATCACGGTTGGTTCTGTTTGAATAGGTTATCACTATTAGTTTATATTATTAATCGATAGTGATAGTGGGATATTTATTAGTGTTTCTATAGTAGTATTGTCTATGTGCTAGAGGCTAAAACGATATCTAAATAAGAAAAATGGAGGTAGTATTATGCTTTATATTTAGGTGAAAACCTTGTGAGCCGTTGCCAACACGGTGTTGACGACATGACGTCAAACATGATGAATTGCATGTGGAGAGGAAACTAATATCCAAGTCAAACAATGAGCTGGCAAGCTGAAATTTTCGTCCTTGTGTCAAATATTCCTCTTGAATTCTCAAACCCATGCATGGAACCTCATTTATCTCAAAGCATGCAAATCTGACATCCATTAGTTGCATGCACGCATGCAGGCATATCAGACCATCGATCCATCAAGATTCCTCTACGAATATAGGCTGAAACTGGCCTACGTATAGAGCCGACCTATGACATGTATAACCAAGGCATTAACACTTAAAAGACAGAGACGTGCCAGACTAGTGACAAGAGATCGATGGAGGAGATGAGCAAATGGCACACTACCACTACCTCAACTACTACAGAGCACGACGATCGACATGCTGAGATCGATGCACATCTATCTCTCTCTCAGCTGAGAGAGGGCTCATAGACAGAGAAAGCAACGTGATTGGCTGCATGGACGGTGGCTAAGCTAGAAGCATCCATCCAACAAAAGTCTACGCCCTCGTACGTGCGCTAGATTGGGGCTTGCACTACAACTCTACATGGAAGCAAGGAGAGAGAAAACGAGTGACGATCTAGGGCCTAGCTAGGTGCACTCAGCATGATGCATATCCTGAAAAATGTATTTATTCACCGAGACGATGCTGAAGTTGCAATCAATCTCCATACCGGTCGTTCACCGTCGCATTCACGGTAGCGTTCCCATCGAGCCATTGATATTGTTCATGTGGTGTCACTTTCACAGAATCAGTGAAAGCAATGAAGTGTTATAGACGATTTTTTTTAGAATTTATTACTGATAAAATATTATTAGATAGTTGTTAAGACAGACATATTTGTAATAAGATCGTCATCTAGGTGTGTCTCAACTAACAAATAATTTTTACAAATTCATCTGATACTATCATACAGACATAGAAAATGTTTAATATTCGTCTGTGTCTGTATGATGGATACGGATGAATTTTCTGAAAACCCATCTGTACTTAAAGACCTAGATACTATTTTAAATCTGATCGCTCATCTCCTTGCTCTTTTGGCTCCTACACAGACAACTCGCTCGGCTCCCTTGACTTTTTGGCTTCCCATACTCACAACCACTTGTCTCCCCTCGCTCACTCAATATAAATCGACGAGGTGTGTTAATCTTCATCGCTTTATTCGTTACCATTTGAGAGCCCATTCCGCGACGGTTAGGTAGTGTTTTTTCCACGTTAGAGGAGCAAGATCTTGGCTTGCACTGAGGTTAGTATCGTAGGGTTTGCATAGTAGTTTTGTTAGGGTTTGCTTTAATCTGTGTTACAGAGGGTAATGTGGTGTTTTCATCATAGATCTGCAATGTCTTTTTTCACTGCTATCAAGCGCTGGCAGGATGGGGTTGTCCCTATGCTTGCTTCCACGGTGCTGATGCTTGGCGTTGATTTCGGTCGTGTGAACTTTGTGTTCTTTGCCACTATGAAGGGCCCCTCCGTGGACCCTATTTTTGCTGTGAATCTCATTCTACATTCTATACTTGCAGATGGAAATATTTCTATTGCTATTCGTCACAATGGAGACATTTTCATGAGCTGCAAGACTAGTTTTGACGATGAATAATTGATAGTTACCGTATCCAGATACCCCAGTGTGTCCCGTAATTCTCTAAGCATATTTTTATCTCTGAGAAGATGATCCCTATAAGAAAGAAAACTACCCATAGCTGCGTAAGACGTCCCATAACCAGGAAGATCTATCTCCAAGAATTGGAAGGAAGAGTCCAGAGGATGTATGACACCCCATATATATACAGAGCCAAAGAGCCCTACAGAGGAAGAGGTCACCAGAAGTTATGAGAGGTGATTAGAAGTCATTGCAAGCCAACAAAAGCTAAAAAAGAAGCCACCGACTAGGTTTAGACCCATCTAGGCTAGCTATGCCCCTATTGTAATAGGCCAGGATCAATATAAGACCAACAAGATGTACAGTTATTATCCTCAAGGAGGTATAAACCGGTCTAAAAATCTCTATGTGTTTTCCTTGTGATTTATCTACTCAAAGCATCCCCTATTCTTCAACAAGTTTGTTAAATCGACGGTTTACCAATTGTCGATAGCTAGTATTGTCTGTGGAGATCATGACTAAAGTTATTAAATATTTTACAAGCGACATGCCGTAGACATCGCCAAAAACTTCGCCAAAAATTGGTTCTTCATATGAGGGGTTCTACAACAACTTTAGCTCTCTTCCTAACCATCCGGTGATCATTCGGGTGGATTTCAGTGATGAACTTTATGACGGTGATTCAAACAATGAGGTAAGTCGATTTATGAATCAATGCGCTAAAAATTACGGCAACGAGTTCAAACCACTCGCCTACAAAGACAATTGTGAATGTGTGATTCATAGCAAGTCAGGATCAATCCCCGCAGTTTCTAACAATATGGATTGTTATGATACCAACCCGGAGCAATCTGATTAAGCATCCATGATGAATATAGACACCTCCTTTAGTGGAGATTACCTCCGATAAGTCATCGCTATCGGAGATAGAGGTGATGATCTAGGTCATCACGACGATGACCCTGCAAACAGTCGAGGTCCTTTGGCCACGACGGTACACAATGATCAGCATCACACAGGCACACCACCTTAGGCCCTTATCGGGGCCCCGGTCATACAGTCTCCCGATTATCAACAGGGGGCTAACAGCTTTAAATCCATGACTCCTAAGAGGATTCTTGAAGCACCCTGGGTTATCCCCGGTGCTTAAAATCATTACTATACCAATCCCTAGATCAGTCACTGGTAAATAAAAATCTTAAAACAGATGCTATCACAGTCATACAACATGAGGGGCGATGAATAAACTCCACCAACCTAATACAACAAAGAGCACTAAGCAACAATGTATAAACAATAAAGTCCACGACATCAGGGTACACAATAGAGACAACATGAGGGACACGCCACTCCACAGGCAACTCAGGTGTAGACGTGACCGAGCCTACTCGTCTACCTCACCTTCTACCTCGGTGAAGTCTGGATCATCCTTTGAAAATACAAGCAAGGGTGAGTGCAAGAGTACTCAACAATCCTCAACCCTTGCCCTACGGTAGGGGTATAAATACATGCATATAGATAGACAAGGAATAAATTGTAAGGTTATCTTTGCGGAAAAGATAATTTTACTCATGCAAGGTTCATTTTTCATAAGGCAATTTTTATGAAAACATTATATCAGCATCATTATATGAAGGGGGTTTTCAGCCGTGATGGAAAGTCACCAGGGCCCAGGCTTTATTGTTGATGGTTGTTGGACACCCCATCCATGGCAACCCATGGCACACGATCGGACCTAACTTTCCAAAAACGGGCACACCTTGCCCACTCACATAGCAAGGGAACAAGCACATCCCATTCTAGTTGTTGTGACCGAACCGTAGTTGTCCATGACCGTAGACACAACTATTTGAATAGTTTTAACCTATGCAAAGTGGTACACTTTACCTACAAGTTGTGTTCGACAACATATCATGGTCGTGGCAGTGCAATTCAATAAAGTCATTACCCATCATAGCATCCTCTCACTAACCGCCCATGGGAGCTAACCATGGGTTCCTTACCTTTAACTAGGCCTCCAACCAGGTCATCAAGCCTGCACCTGCTTGCACTTGCTCCATGGCCTCCCGTTGCACACCTGCCTCCTGGCGATCAGTAGTCTAGCTGGCGGGGTTTAGACTAAACCCTTCCCATACATGGTTGAGTTGTTGTATTACAAAGACTAGGTTGGATGTTACATCAACTCTATCCTTAATCGGACCAAGGTAAATATTTCCACATGAAGCCTGCCACACAGGCAGTGCTCCAAACACTAAGCCTGTCACACAGGTAGCACTTAGGCTCCCAAGGCATTCTCAACGAAATCCTAATTTGTTCGAGCTCTAACCCGATCTCAGCTGTTATTATTACTAACCAACAAGGTTTTCCCATCCTACAACTCACGTAACACCAAGCACCAGGTTTTACACATTATGAAAAGCTAAACATGATTAAACATGAAGTGGTGATAAGAATTGCCAACCTAAGCATGCTAGTAGCAAGGTAATTGTCTAAGCATAAGTAAAGTAGCCGAGATGAAGTCCTAGGTTTACCAAGATTTAGTATACAGGTTAATCCCAAAAGGCTGGCTAAACTACATTAGGTCATAACCAGTTCAACAATTGAAAATATGCCAACTAGCAATATATCAGGCAAACATTTGGTGTAAAATGGCTGCTACAGGTGGCGGTGATAAAACTAGGTTTAGTATGATCAAAGGGAAATGGATTGAGACTTGTCTTCTTTGAAGTCCTCGAGAGGGTCTTGCTCGAACTCCTGTGTTCCTAGCTCCTTCTCCTCGATGAACTCTTTGGTTTCTAAATGCGGCACACAACAATGCAAACACGAAAATAAATTCAAATAAAATAAAGATAAAATTGAAATAAAAACAAACTAGTATGAAGAGGCAAAGTTTGAATTTAGATGAATATCAATAGAAGAATCGTCAAAAATGGAGTTTAAATGGAGGAAATATGAGCTTCAGAAGTTGGTCGGTAGATTACATCGAGAAAAAGAAAAGGGGAGAATATTCCCATAATATTCTTTGGAAAAACCGATTTTCAAGAAATTGAGAAAGGGTATTGTACATTTGGGCTAGTTCTAAGAAGGTGGGCTTTAGCTGGGCTTAGGTTAGTTGGCTGGCTCTTGGTTGAGATGGCCCATTTAGCCTGAGGGGGGTGATAACGACGTGCAGTGATGGTGTTAACGGTCGGGCACACCGTCAGGATTATAGAGAGAGAGAGAGAGAGAGAGAGAGAGAGAGATGATGATGATGATGATGACAGAGGCTCGGCTGATGATGCGAGGCGGCGGGATTGTCGGGGTGACATGGGACAACGGCACCGATGGGATCCTCGGCAGGGTCTCGCTGGAAAGCTTGCCAGTGGTGGCTTCTGGGGTTGGTTTAGGATGAGGATTGGCTGTCGGGGATCCTCATAACATGGCGAAGGTGATGGCAGGACACGTCGTCGAGGGCGATGGTCGGGATAGTGCCAATTGCACATTGGAGTTGGTGGCAACGGTGGTCAATACGGGAATCGCACGTGAATGCAATTTGGCTCGGGTTTTTTGGTTTTGGGAGAACATATGCGGTGTGGGGAATCTCTCTGTGTGTTTGGTTTGGACAGCGGAGCACCAACGGCGGTCGGCGATGGTGGAGGTGCTCCAGCGACCATGGTGGCTCGGTGCTGGCTTGGGAGAGGGGCGGAGGTGCGGGATAGAGGTCTTGGGGAGGTCGAGGGTGGTCTGGTGGAGCTCGCCGTGAAGCCCATTTGGCCGGTGATAGCTTCCTGATGTTGAGCTATGACTGCGGAGGAAGAGAGTAACAGGGAGGGAGAGAGAGGAAGGGAATAGAGTACCTCAAGCTTGAGTGGGCTGCAATGAGGTGTGACGGAGCTCAAGCATGGGCTTTTATAGGCGGAGGAGGGAGGGCTCACCACCGTGTATTGGTGGGTACGGTGAGGCATGGATGGACTCGGGCAACGTGAATGCGGCTGCCGATGATTAACTCATCATAGTGGCTTTCGTATGCGCACATGTAGGTACGGTGGGAGCTGGAGAGAGAGGAAGAGAGAGAGTGACATGACGATGGTTGGAAAAGACCGGTGGTTAGCCTTACCTTGCGATCGTCCTGGCTCTGTGTGTGGTGACCAGCCAAGAGGGAAGGGGGTAGAGGGAGCATGATGGTGAGGGCGCACGTCGTGCAACAGGAGGTGGCAGAGGCGTGGGGCTCGGTGGGTATGACTGCCACGCGTGAGTTGGGGCATGCCGAGTGTTGGCACATCGCGTGCATGAGGAAGGATAAGGAGCGGCATGCCAGGCTGGGCTGGTGCGCGAAAAGGGAAAGAGGAAGGGAGAGGGAGAGGGGCGAGCTAGGCTAGGAAAATAGGCCACCCAGAAGGAGAGAAAAGAAAAGGAAAATGGGCTGGACTGAGAGGAAAGGAGAGATTGAGCCCAAGGAGAAAGAAAAAGATTTTAGGCTTTCAGAAATTGATTTGAGAATATTTTTGAGATAGTTTTAAAATAAATTTGAAAAGGTTTTGAAATTTGATTTTTGGCTAAAAATGGGGATGTTACTTGCGCCCTTTGTCCACAGATCTGGCTACCCCAGCCGGTAAGGATTAGGTGAACTTGGCGGTCTACTTAACAAAGCAGATCATGCTCTAGGGTGAGAACTCTCATCCAACCCTAGCTAGAAATAATACTAATCGGGGCAGGCCAGATAATCCCCTGTCACAAGATGCATCAAACCTGGAAAGGCGTAACCCCCCAAAATAAAGGTTCCTGGAATGACAATCAGGCAAATAACTGACGTCAGTCCTCACCAACCAAGGACCATCCGATCAATGACTTATGTTAGGTCATCGACAACTGGCGTAGATGCCAGGGCTTTGAAGGAGGCTTCTTCTACTCCTCAACAATCTAATTGAGAGATGTCCTGACATCGATCAAATCGGGACCAATCTTCGATGGTCATAGGAAAAACTCTCTAAGGTGCTAGAACCAAACAAGGTGCCATCAATAGATGCGTAGCCTTCTCTCCAAATATATGGAACGTAAGCTAGCCGGTATGTTTTCACCCCAGGACAATCAAGAAATACAATGGAATCACAAATCCTATTGTGTTTCTCTAAATATATACCACGACCATCCAAGCAGCTAGTGGGGACGAGAAGGTAATGGCGAATTACCTCCCCACGACCATTGAAGGGGAATCTACTCATAGGAGTAGTTTTGCAACGTATTCTGAGCTAACATTGAGGGTACGTACATTCGCCATGGCATAAAAATGATCGCCACCATTGCGAGCAGATGGGGAATGAAACCTTGTGTGAGTTCGTGTGCCGGTTCTTCAGCAATACCCGGAATACCATCCCCAAGATCAGCGACTACGATGTCATCCAGGACTTCACTCAGGGGGTTAAGTGTCAGTGTTGCTTTGAAGACATCGCCAGAAAGGAACCCGAAACAGGATCTCATGCAGATTATCGATCAGTCTTGTAGGGCTGAGGATGCACTCCTCTACGTTAAGGAAAAGACTCAGGGTATCAAGCGTCCTCAACCCAGGCTTGGCGGTGACAAGGTCCAGAGCAAGCGCAAAGAAGAATACCAAGAGAGGTAAGGGCAAGAAAGCTAAATCTGATGAAGTTTTTGCAGATCTGTCTGACATTCGTCCCGACCAGCGCTTCGGTCCTTTCCGAAGTAGAAGCTTTACACCAGGCTTCGGCGAACAAGACAGGAAGCCTTGGTGAGACTTCTATTAAACAACCAACCACAACATCTATGAGTACCACCTCTTGAAACTTGGTCAAGGCAGAGGTCAAAAAAATGGCTAAAGGGAAAGAATATCAAGGTCGTGACTCAAAGTAGGGATTCTAACTCGAATGGCAGTGATGAAGATACGGACATGATGTCTTTCCAGCCGGGCGAGAGGACAATCGATAACATGTTCGGTGGTTCCGTGTCCTATGAGTCCAAGTGGTAGTAAAAGATGGTGGCTCAAAAAGTCCTAGCCTCTATCCCTAAAAATTGTCAAGCCGTGAAGTGGTCGGACACCAAAATCTCCTTCAGCCAAGAAGACTACCCTGATAACTTCTTACAACCAAGCCACTTCCCGATAGTGTCAAGCATACCATAAATAATTGCAGGGTTACCCGAGTCCTTATCGATGGAGGGAGTTCCCTGTATATCCTCTTCGCTAACGCACTCGGCGGAATGCATATTTCTCGGTCTACTATCAAGTCAGTTACTCAAGCCTTTCATGATATAGTATCTGGGTCTTCGGCAACTCCCATCGGCCAGATATCGCTACCCGTTACCTTTGAAAAGCAAAACAACTTCAGAATAGAAACAATTTTGTTCGATGTTGTCGACTTTGAGACAGCATGTAGTGCCATCCTAGGAAAACCAACTATTGCCAAATTCATGGCAACAACACATTGTGCTTATCAGTGCATGAAGATCCCCAGACCTAAGGGAATCATCACCATCTGGGCTTATCTAAGGAAGGTCTCTGTTGCGACAAGCGAAGTCTTGACATGGTGATTCAACACCAACTAAGCGAGAAACCGAAAAGTTCAGGGATCAATGTGGATAGAAAACCTCAATCGTAACTGCGACCATAGCGCCTCGAGATGCAAACCAAGAAACCCATGGGCTTAGTTCCAAGACTAGTTCGGAGCCCATGAAAAAGCACCTATGCTACCCCAGAGGCAATAAGGGTCACTGCTTATTAGCTTAATCAAGTTTGTATCATTTATGTTTAAGACAATAGATCTGCATAACTCGTTGGTAGTCAATAAATTTTGTAAGTCCTAAGAATACTTCCTTATAATAATAAAGATCATATTGCCTAGAAAGTCAATTGATTTTCTTTTTATGTCTTACTTGTCTTTCCAAGCATCCTCATGCCTGACAAACGGGGTAAGCCGCTTCACGGATTATTCATCCCAAACATACACCCTGGGCGGTGAAAAGTTTACCTCGATCCAAAGGCAATATGAGTTCTCTTTACTTTATTGTGTTTTTGCTGTTTGGACTACCTACCTAGAACCATTTCCGAGTAGATAGTCGAGGGCTTAATAAGTATTGGGAACTAGAACCGAAAATAACATATGGTGTACCTTCTGAAAGTAGTTTCTAATGAGAAGAGAATGATCATTGCATTGTGAATGGGTTGTGAAAAGGCTCTTTATCACGTTCCACGAGTGACTGGGGGCTATAACGCCTCCCACTCAAGCAGACCTAAGGCTAGTCATAATAAGCGCTCGATTAGCGACCAACATGTCCTGATCTAATCGAAGGAATAAGAAGTCCACAATATGGTGTTGAAAGCATTCAACGCAAAGTACTCCCATCTATTGAGAAAAGCATCTAACTTTCAATTAAATAAAATATATTAGTTTTCACCTATTTCGAGACAATGCCTTAAGAGAGAGAGAAAAAACTGAGATAAGCTGTAATTTGGGAACTTGTACCCATGCGCACACTCGATTTTTTTGGATTGCCCATCTGAGTATCCTTTCTCGATAACCGGTCGGGGACTTCATGTATACTAATTACAAAACTTGTAGTGCGCGCCATATTTCTGACAAAAAGGGAGAGGATTTCTTCAGGAACCGTGAAAAACCTTATCGTGTCCCCAAGGAGCCTGAAAGCTAAAATGTTTTCCACTTGGAATCTGAGCTAAGGTGATTGCGACAAATATTATGATAAGAAACCCTAAAGTTCCCTAACTTACTCAGAAGAAACCAAGGGGGAATATTGGTTTGAAAGTTTCCTTGTATTCATGAGAAGATCCACAGTCATACACAGGTATTCTAATAGAAATAGGAACCTTCCATTTAACAAGAATTTTTAAGCTATTTCTCATATAAGCTAATGGAAAAATGATTACTAAGAGTCCTAAAAGAGCTACTTAGCAAAAGTAAGGAGAGACTCCCTTGTCTCTCTCCAACCACTAGTGCCAACATATGAGACCTGGTGGTCGACGTTCCAGCCCCATGCCGAGCTCGCCAGTGTTGTCGCCTGATCATCGACATCTTTGATGACATAGGATTTGGTAGAGGTATTGGCTCTCCACCCTCATCGTCGATGCCGCTGCTCCAGCTACTCTCTCTGGCCACCTTTGCTGGAATAACACGAGGACAAAGAGGATGAAACAGTGGGCGTGTTGTCATCTTTAATAGAGACATTGTTGGACACCTCCTTCTTCTTTGCCTCGGCTACCGCTTCTTCCTCTTCCATTTTCTCCTCCAAAAGGTCCCAATCCACTTCATATTGGACTTGAGGCGCTAGGGGCTTCCTATCTTTAATAGGGAGACCATGAGTCATAGCCCTTTATTTAACATCCACGTTGGAGGAGACGTTGATGACCTCCACCACTGAACTAGACTTTGTGGGAGACGATGGAGGGGTGAGGGGTGTGTACTTAGGGGAAGACGATGATTAGTCGAGAGAAGAGGGTATGTACTCAGGAGAAGGAGGAGAATCCCTGATTGAACTCAAGTTTGGTCCAGCTAAGATCTAGCGTCTGAAGGTTTATATAGACCAACGGGTCAAGAGGCGAGACGCCTCACCTACCGAGCGGCTGCATTATGAGTCATGAGTGCCTAAGTGATGCTCGGTCATCAAAACTATGTCTTTTTAGTTGACCGAAGAAGACAAAGTGGTGGACTTTGGTGCAGTCATTTTCTCGTTGAGTTTTCCAGAGCATGGGAGAAGTCAAAAGGATGGAGCAATGATCCCTTCACATTCGTTACCTAGAATATTTTTCACCACCGTGCAAACTTTCTGCTACCACGGTTCAACTTCCAAGCCTAGCCAGCGATGAGTCCTATCTCCCTTGTACTTGGCAAGTACGGGATAATTTTTCAGGCTGACTAGAAAACCTACCTGGATGTGAAGAAGAATCCAATACCCTCTTGAGAATTTTGAGGCGTTCAAACTCCCGAGTAAGCAATCTTAGAACCCAGGAAACCTAATTAGATATTTCATCCTAATCAGAAATCCGAGTTTACTCGATGATATTGTCGAACAAAAAGCTTATCTTTGCTAGCTATATACTTGAACTGTCGAAACCTCACTTCACGTACTGATGGGGGGCTTGACATTGAATAATAGATAGTTACTATATCTGGGTACCATAGGTGTCCTGTAATTCTCGGAGCATATCTTTATCTCTAAGAAAGAGATCTCTGAAAGAAAGGAAACTACTTACAGCTACCCAAGGTGTCCGAGAACTAGGAAGGTCTATCTCTAAGATTCAGAATGAAGAGTCCAAAGGATGTATGACACCCCCATACATATATAGAGTCAAGGGGCCCTACGGAGGGAGAGGTCACCAGAAGTCACAAGAGGTGATTAGAAGTTAGTGCAAGCCAACAGAAACCTAGAAAAAAGTCGCCAACTAGATTTAGACCCATCTAGGCTAGCTACACCTCCCTTGTTATTATTCTCATGGAGGCATTAGCCTGTCTAAAAACCCCTGTGTGTTTCCTTTGTGATTCGTCTACTCAAAACATCCCCTATTCTTCAATAAGTTTATTAGATCGACGGTTTACCAATCATCAACAGGTTTGAAGGCGCATTTCTTACTTAACCATAGCTCACTGTTTGACAACAATGTAGTTTAGTTTTGGCACATGACTGAGGTAGTCAGGATGGAGCCTGATCCGGATAACAACGAGATGATAATTGAATATGATGCTTGGGTTGACATTGTGCTGAAATGCAAGCGATTGAGATGATATCAATTATATCACGCTTCTGGAAGACGGCATTGACCAATGATATCAATCATCTCGTCCTTCTGGAAGACGGCGTCAATGATGTCAAGCATCTCGTCCTTCTGGAAGCAAAATATGTATAACTAGGGATTTTATATAGCTATCTAGGTTTATGTGTTATGAATAATGTGTGATGTGCTAATGTTCTTAACCTTTCTGATATGTAATGCCTATGTTAAAGTTTTGAACAATGTGCGATCGATGTTCTGAATAATGTGTCAATGTGTGGTATATAAATAATGCATGTGATGTTGTTTAATTTGTGAATAATAAAGTGTATATGCTATATCATGAGCACAACTAGGAAGCAAAATGGCTTCTCAAGGGGGAAAGGGTCACATAGATGGTTTTCCAAACAAATCCGTCTATGACATTTATACAGATATGATTCAACAAAAATTGTTTGTGACTCTTGCTACACATAGAAAGATTTTTAGAAACTCCATCTGTGACCCTTACTACTTATAGATTGTTTTTACAGAAAATTCATTTGTTTGTATCTCTATTACAGACGGAGTTGTAGCTATCTATAATAAGATCGATACCACAGACATTTTTGTACAGACATAACCTTTAACCGTCCGCGATAGAGCTTAAAATCCATCTGTATAATAATCCGTTCTAATATAGTGTATGATCAAGGGGAGAACAATGACCAGAGCCGTTCTTAGGAGAGAAAAGGGTTACTATTATACTAAAAATAGTAGTTAAATTGTATTTGAAAAACCATGTTACTGTTTAAAGTATAATATAATTATATTTTAAGCAACTACTGCTTGCACCATTCAAGAGGCACACCAGCTCGCCCACCGTTCTTCAGAAATATAGTTAAGGTTAGCATGTCAATGGGATAAAAATAATGAGATAGTTTAATTTTGTTTAAATTCAAATTGAATTAAAAGAATTATGACATGAAATGGTAAAAATGCAAATAAATGAAGCATTACAAAGGAACTCACTTTGTCATCATATAACCTAGAGTTGGAAATAATTTTAGAAATTATTCCATCACATATAAAGAATATTAGTGATTTTTTCAGATTTTTAGGAATTTATTTGATGCACTAACAACTGTTAGAAGTTATAAAAGTAGTTTTTTTTTTAGAATTTCAGTTTAAAATATACAAAGGATTTTTGGATGAATCCCATTAAAATGGGTTTCACATAGATTATGAAACACGTACAAATTTTTTTAAAATTTTGGAGTAACAGAAGACCACCATTTTGGTGTAAACAAAATTTAATCAACGTAGGTACAGTTCATGGCAACGGGAGTTGACGGAAGACTAGCTGTATTCGGTATTGGAGGTACCGAATATGTCACTGTTCACTATTTTTGGTAAATAAGTGCCAAATACAGATGTTAAATTTATAAATACAACGATATATTATCTACTTCGGTAAATACGGTTGAGTATATCATCTACTTTTGAATTTTTGCCGGTTTATGTGAGACTAGGCAAGTGTTCCAACAACAAGCCAAGCTGACGCCAAATTGTAGCTTTCCAAATCTCGGCTTAAATGAAGTATATAATCCCCCCTATCAGTGTACAGAAGGCATTGCCCCGGGACATAATCTGGATCCGAACCCCTTTTCACAGGCCATGAGAACTTGTTCCAAACCTGTCATGATGTGAAGATCGCCCGAGTGAAGAGAAGAGAACAAGGTCTCTCGCGCGAGTTGGGGCTGTTGGATACTACTCCGTGAGAACTATATATGAGTAGTTGATAATACCACTTTATATGAACTATATATGAACAACCGTGTTTAGGTTAACAAAGCTCTCATTCCTAGAAATAGATTTTTGTAACCAATATTGAATTCACTGGGATTATATTACCCCTTTGCGCACAAAAGTAGAGATGAGAAAAGGCCGGCCCATTCGTCAGCCCATTTGAAACTGGCCAGGCATGGTCGAGGCAAAAACGACATGATCGAATCATTCCGATCCAGGCAGTTGCTTCCTTTATATACGAAACCAGCGTAGTCTTCGGCGTGGTTGTGTTCATTTCTTCTCCAACCTAATTGAAGAATATGCCAGTTTGTTTTTTTCCCGTCAACCACTAAATAGAATGCTTGCCATCCGGCTTGCTGATGTAACCTCTTTGTATTAGAAATTCTCCCAACGAAAATTGTATGAAGTACCCAGTTGAGGTTAATTAAGCGTTATATTCGTTTCTTTAGATAAAGAAATAATAACATTATCTTAGCCCCTGTATCTTAAGATGCATATAGCCGTTCATTATTGTAAAATTGCTACAAAATCTAAATGGGTCACGCTTGAAAGGGAAAACATTTAAACACCAATGTTAATAATCTCTCATCACAAGTAAATCAAGGCACATTTTAATTTAGTTTTTCAATACACAAGTGTAATGGATTAGACTCAAAAGGTGAATATAGTAACATTATTGACATTATAACGAATTTTTTGTTTATCACAAAGAGTCAACATCTTATAAGCTACAAGTTGAATAGAGCCAATTTAAAGCGCACTAAAAACCTGAAGCAAAAGAATAAATTTTGCAATTTTAATCAATATTGCATATAAGAGCAACTCAAGTATTTGATATGATTTCTTTTGCATATTTGGGATTAGATGAATCATAAACATGATTATAGAGTTTTCATAAAAATATGTTACATCAAATTGCTCATATTTGCTCAGATTTAGCCCAGAATGTCTGGTTTATAACGATCGGAACTTTTGGATGAAGTAGGAACTTCCGAATTATCCAGAAAAGCTAAGATTCTTGGATGATTTCTTGAATCTTGATCTTTGCATGAAGTTTTTCTTGATGACCACCACCAAGTATTCATTTCCTGTATCACTCACAAGACTTTACTCTACTAGAGAGCTATTAAACGCATCACTTTATAAAAATGTAGAAATTTAAGCAAAATTACCTAGCCAACTTAAAGTGTTCACAATCACCGAAAAGATTGTGAACGACTCACACCTACATAAGGTTAAGCAGGCTAGATATTTTAATGTAGGTATTTGTTACCAAGATGTCATTGGTTCTTGATGTTAGAACAATAAGCTTCATACTTGGTGCAATTTCCACAAATGATGAGAAATACCACTTGAAAGGAAACTTGACATGAGATGTGCAATATAATTCTTCTCAAGCAAGCTAACTCTTTAACGCATCTCCAAAGTAACTATTTGGCAAATTAAGCTGATTGTGGTACCCAAACTATGTTGGGTCATTTAAGATTAATCACGAGAGACTTAGGCACCCAAATAGCCCTTGCGTTAGCATGAGGTGAACTTATCACCTTAGCAACACAAGTACCACTCCTACCCTTCCTAAGCAAATATTAATCATTATTGGAAGAGTTAGGCTTGGGAATGTTACCCTTGGGATGATTTTTATCAATATGTCCATTTGCTCAGTAATTGTAGCAAAGTCAATTTTGTTTTCAGAATATGTCTTCTTCTTCTTATCTTGCTTCTTGTTTTGCTTGTTGCCGGCTAGCCTTTCACTTGATGATTGTAAAGTTCTTCCTTCTTGTAAGGACATGATCCAATTTACTGCCCCTTCTCATTGTAACCATAATATTTCCTTTTGTTGATTCATAGTTTCCTTCTTGGAAGTGTTGCTTCATCATCAATTTTGCTAGGACAACTTGAGGCAAAGTGTCATGTATTGGTGTACTTAAAGCACTTGTTGTGAGCAAGATTCTTCTTACTTTCTTCTATCTTTCTTATCTTCTTTTCTTCTTTCTACAAAGGGCAATCTCTTGGGCATCTTTCTTGCATTTGAAGCAAGTGATAGAAGCCTTGATCTTTTTTTGATTTTGCCCCTTGATCTTGATATGGTTGAATTTGTTCTTCTTATTTGACTTTATCTCAAGTCCTCTTTATTTCTTAAATGAACTTGATCCTTGAGCTTCTTGCTTTTCTATTTACTATTAATATAGCAAGTAAGACTAGGGAACACATTAGCTTTAGAGCAACAAGGATTAGTCTTAGGACTAGCACAAATTAAATCATCATAAAATAGAGAGTGTGTGCTCTTGTCCACATTAGGTTTATAGGATTTTACCGTTGTAACCATTACATCATAAACTATTTCTAGCTTGGTATGAGAAGCTACAAGATTTTCATGAGTGCACTAAACCTCATCATGGTTTTCTTGTAGTTCCATATACTTACTACTTAGATCTTCAAGTTGAGCCCTTAGCTTATCATTTTCTTTCTCCAAAGATACTACACAAGAAATAGAGTTAGAAGAACAAGCATCATCAATAGGAGAAATAGTGGATTTGTCCTTAGATAAAGCATTGCAATTAGGACATGGCATTTTAAAATCCACTATTGGCATAACATCTAATTTATCACTTAGAGAATTGTCAAAGGTTAGTCCTTGACAATGATTCCGGGGTGTGCCAGTAGATGGGCATGTGAACAATGCTTGCGGTGTGCGTGTGTTTGTGATGAACTTAAGAACACAAGGGTTATCCAAGTCTAGGTCTCCCAAAGAATAATAGCCCTACGTCCTGTGTATTTTGTTACCAGTGTTTATGAACTGATTACAGATAAGTCCCCCTTTGCCAGACTCGTTCTCCTCTTTATATACAAGAGAAGGAGAACTTACAAATGGGCCCTTTTCCACTGATCCATACCTAGCTAGATGTACTTTTCTCAAGCTATCATCATGTGAAGCATGCGCGCCGCACCTTGCACCGGTGATACTATGGGGCCCGTCCCATCCTCTTGGACGCCTCCACTCTTACCTTACCTCGGTAGCCCTGCCTGCTCCCTTGTCGTGCGCCGCAAGGTCATCTGCCAAGCCATTCTATCCCAGCCTTCCATGAGTTTGCCTGCAAACTAATCCAGTTGTCTGGTCGTTCTGCATACCATATCCCATCTGTCGCGTGGTGCTAAGTCGGTCCGCAACACCCTACATTGTAGAAATTAATGTTGCGGGATGGGGTAATGCCCATCTGCGCTAGCCGTGACTTTGTTCACTAGAGTAAGAGCCTTGGGAAGGAAAACACTTAAGTATATATCAATAACTGCGACTAGACAGGTTAGGTATATGCACTCCGCAGCCAGCAAGGGCTAGTCGCGGGATCATATTAAATCGCAAGGGGGCTAGTCATGCAAGCCTGGCACTGATCATGCGAGCCAATGGCTAGTCACGTGATGGGCCAGAGTTCATGAAATATCCCCCACCGGATGCCATATTTCATGTGAGGCCCGTTAGCCAGGATGCCCCTAACTCAATACTCTAATAGTAGCCCCCAAGCTTCCCCGTGGTCATGGTCAGGTCTGGTCACACCACTTGGGCCCTGAGGGAACATAGTCCACCTAGAGAGTGGTCATCAACACCGTTAGCTTTCAGAGTTTGACTCTGAACTTCATGTCACGTGGGGAGGTTAAGCATCCTGAGAGAGAGAGAGAGAGAGAGAAACATTGATTGCCGCCAAGCCCGAGGGACTTTCTGTTCCTTATGTGTGCCCCCTAGGATTTCAAGCGGTTAGGATGTCGCGTTGGTTGAGGTTCCTCAATACTTCTGAGAGTGATGTGTCATGACTAGATGTGTATAAAAAACTAAGGTGTTAGTGTCCAGACATAGCCACGCAGGCACGGTTTTGACTGGGAAGTGGCTATGAGCCCCTGTGTAGTAAATGATAGGATCGGGGACATTTCCTGCAGTGGCTCTGCCTTCCACCCCAGACATGAATCAATGGTCAGTCGGACACCATGATCCACAAGAAGAGTTTCCTTCTTGCCTTGAAAAAAGTATCGATGGGTGGCCGAATCGCCTCTAACACCAGCTCCACGCTATGGTACCCCTAGGGGCAAACAATCTAAAGGTCCTGCTCACAGGGTTGGAACCGACCGCCATCATGCTTCCCTCGCTACATAGAGGGTCTCCCACTGCCACTCCCACTTGATCTCTAGCCCAAGCAGTTGCCCCGGTCGAGGTTATCGACATCTCCAATGATGAGGAGGAGATCGACTGGGACCTTCTAAAGGAGGAGACCGATGAAGAGGATAAGGAACAGAAGAAGCAGAAGGAGGGTTAGCCGGGTTCACAGGCGCCGGTCAGTAGCTTCAACAGGGTTTTTGTAACACCCTAATTTTCAACATTTTGAAAATAGTAATAATTTGCCATTTCTTTAGAATTAGGGTGTTATTCTTCATCTCAAAATCCTAGCTAGAAATTTTACGGCCACATCATCAACATATGCCTCGATGTTTCTACCAAGGTGTGATCGAAAAATGAGCTGAATACAACGCTAGTAAGTGGCATCGACGCTTTTTAAACCAAACGGCATTTTTACATAGCAAAAGACCCTAAAGGGTGTCACAAAAGTAGTCTTCTTCTCATCTTCCCTATACATGCTAATCTGGTGGTACCCCGAACGGGCATCTAAGAAGCTTAGAAGATCGCTGCCAGCAATTGAGTCAACAAGTTAGTCGATCTGGGGTAGAGGAAAGAGATCTTTTGGGCACGTCTTGTTGAGGTCTATGAAGTCGACGCACATCCTCCACTTACCATTATTCTTTCAGACCATGAATGGGTTAGCCATCCACTCTGGGTATTGTATTTCTCGGATGAAGCCTACTTCCAAGAGCTTATCGATCTCATTATGAAGTGCTCCTTTTGGTCGGCTATGAATCGACACACTTTTTATTTGACTGGTCACACGTCAGGTCATATTGACAACTTGTGCTCGATCACGTCTGTAGGGACTCTGGGCATATCAGATGATGAGGATATCACTGTTTCGGATACACACACACTGAGTATTCCTCCAAAAATAGGTCCATTGACACGAGCTCGTGCACGTCAACTAAATCATGAGGTGAGCTCGTTCCTTAGTGTTCCTTTATATTTTGATGAGGATGGGATGCTACTAAATAATTTTGATGTATTGTTACTTAGGAACACGGGAGAAGAACAGCAAGGGCGCCCAAGCCAAGGTGGAGGTCCAATCAAGTTCGAGTCCGTTTCGGAGTCCAGGACCAGCCTGCACTAAAATCGTCGCCCAGGACGCATACGGACTCCGTTTTCGACGTTCTACACATGGTTCGAAAGCTAAGGAGATAAGCTTTCCAACTGGACTGGTCCTATCTCCAAATTCTTTCTGAGTCAACAGGAATCGTCGAAACAAGTGGACGTCCAGAATCTGTCAGGGTGCTGCGCCACCATCTTTTGGGCCGTTGGGCCGTGTATCGTGTTGGAGTCCATTAGGGACGCGTCCAGGGGTCCTTGGCCGACTCTAGTCTTTTATATACAGTAGCCGCCGCCCTAATTAGGGTTGGGTTTTGCTTAGATATTGATCTACCCACAGTTGTGAGATTTTCGCTCTTGTTCCGGACCGACTAGGCCGCCGTAAGTGTTTGTGGAACCCCGACTTCGAGTGCTTGAATTCAATTCGCAATATTTCAGATTGCATCTTCTATGTTCTTGCTTGTGTTCTCGGTACGCTTGCAGGGATTGAGCCTTCTTGGCGAGGTCAACCGCGTGACACGGTTGATAACCATCGGAGCTGTGGTGTAGTGATTGCAAGGGAGACGATCTATTCGGGTCGAAGCCTTTGGATCATCAACGTCGAGTTCTCCACCCACCGACTTATCGCTACCTATCGAAAGATCAGGCCAACATTACTCATCAACTGATATCAGATTTTCAGGTTGCCCGTTAGGTAATTTCGTTTTCCCCTTTAGATTAGTCTGTTTTTTATTACCAAGAGTCCAGAAAAAACCAAAAAAAATCTGTCAATTTCCGCTGCCCTAGAACCCTTTGTGCCTTTGCAATTCTTGTTTTCAGTTGCGCGTTGTTGAGTTTGTGTCCGTGGTCGAGTCTTGTTGCTGGTTTTAGAGTCGTGTTCTTGGTTTTTAGTCAACGCTCCGTGCTGTTTTGATCACGCCGCTATCCCATCGCCACCATCCCCATCAACAAGTCGAGCCACCACTTTACTCGATTTGCCACCGCGAGCCGCCTTGTGTTACTTTCCGCCACGCCAACCCTAGATAGGTCGCAAGCCGCTTTGTATCAATTGCCCTGCCACCGCTGCCATCCTTGTTCATCTCGCAATCCTATTGCTTGCAATACCTTAAAGAGGTCAATTTCTGCAAGAGTTGCTTGAAAAAAAAAATCCTAACTCGATAGGGGTTCAGTAAAACAGCCATAACTTTCTCATACGGACTCGTTATCAAGCAAAAAAAAAATTTAATGGACATCTACAGAAAAAGTTACATCCATTGCTCCCCCACTTTGTCGGGTTTCACTGAAATTTTTTTCCCAAATTCGGCTCAGAAGATTGAGTATTCGAGCCGCGAAGTTTCCGCACGCTTTTCAGAGAACGTGCTTGATTTTCTATAGGACACATCTTGCATCCGTTTGAGCTGAAAATTTCTGTGGTTGTTGCTTGTGTGCTCCTAGTTTAGAAAAAAATATCAGAAAAATACAAAAAAAACAAATTTCGTAATTCCAACTAGTGCTAAAAGACAAAAAAGAGAGCACATAGAGAACACCTAGATCATTGTGCTATTTGCTGTGTCCTTCTCTGATCATCTTTTTTAGCTTTGTTTCAGCTGTTGTGCTAGGACTAGGGACATGAGATAGACCAGCAACTGTGATTCATACTTTGGACACTTATTTAGCTTTGCTCTTCTGATTACAGTTATTGCTAATCCTTGCTACCATATTGTGCCTTCCAAGCTCCACCTCCTTTGATCCGAACAGGTTCACTCTTGCAATCATCCCACGCTTCCAGACTCGTCACCGGTTGTTCTCCTTGCTGCGTTGGTAAGAACATTTGTAAGAGCGTGGTAGGACGCTTGAGTGTGTGTGATTCCACCTTTCCACAACCTAGTAGTTGATAGGGATAATATTGTGTTGTCCTTTGTTTTCTACTAACCATGTCAGGTGATGGCTCTCCGTCGGATTTTAAGGATTGTGTGTCCAAGGAAGAACTCAACAAAGCCTTGCAGGATCATACTAGACTATTGACAGACATTAGAACAAGCATTGCTAACCTCGTCACGCGAGTCAACGACCTTGAGTTGCGACAGCCACCACAGGATGATGACCATTCACATGATGATGATGATGATGATGATGATACTAATAATGGTGACCAAGAAGATGGTGAGGTTTTTGTTGGGCAAGATGCGTGTGCTGAGCAACGTCCTCGTGCTGAACAATTCCGTCGTGACCAACAACAACGTCGTCAAGGTAATGGAGGTAATAATGTTAATCGCAACGGTCGCGATGATCCTTATTCTAAGATTAAGTTTTCAATGCCTCCTTTTGATAGTGCATATGATGCTGATGCTTATTTGAATTGGGAAATTACGGTTGATCAAAAGTATAGTTCTCATATGGTTCCTGAAATGCATAAAGTTAGACTAACCACTTGTGAGTTCACGAATTATGCTATTATTTGGTGGAATGGTCTAGTTTCTAGTGGCTTAGAACCTGAATCATGGCCTAGACTAAAGCGTGCCATGCGCAATAGATTTATTCCTCCTGATTATACACGTGAATTGAAAAAGAAATTGCAGCGCTTAAATCAAGGTTCTAAATCTGTGCATGATTACTATCAAGAGCTTCAAATTGCTATGCTTCGTTGTACTATACAAGAGGATGATGAGGATACCATGATTCGTTTTTACTCCGGGTTGAGACGTGAAATTCAGGACCTTGTTGATTATAAAGATTACAATACTACCAATAGGTTGTTCCATTTTGCTATCTTGGCAGAAAAAGAACTGCAGGGTCGACAACAGGTGCAGAAATTACGAAACAATTTTGGGAGTACATCTACTTCACGAGTACCACCGGGACAAGCAACAACATTCCCTTCTACATCTACACGATCTGCTGCCCCCTCCTCCAACACTCGGGCGCGTTCAGCAGGAGCACCACAACCATCACGTGAGGTGAGTAAATCTACTGTTTCGCAGGATCCAATGCCACGCTCTTCTTCAGGTGCAGCTACCACGGGTCGTACAACGGGCATTGTGTGCCGTCGCTGCCAAGGTATTGGCCACGTCATGAAGGATTGCCCAAGCCAGCGAGCATACTCCGCAACAGCAGATGGTGGATATGTTAGTCATAGTGATGTCGAGGAAGAATATGCATTTGAAGCTAATCTTGCAGTCGATCATGACATGGATAGTGAGGTGGAGGAGATTAGTGGTACCGCTGCCACAGAGAGTTATGCAGCACGTACCTTCATTGTGAAGCGAGTTTTGAGTTCTCAAATGGGGCAAGCAGAGCAGCTACAACGCCATAATCTATTCCAGACATTCCTCATTGTCAAAGATGCACGTGTTCGTACCATAATTGATGGCGGGAGTTGCAACAACCTCTTGAGCTCCGATCTTGTGAAGAATCTTTCCTTGCCAACACGTGCACATCCTCATCCATACTACATTCAGTGGTTCAATAACAGTGGTAAGGTTAAGGTAACACAATCTGCGAGAGTACATTTTTCTATTGGTTCCTACCATGATTATGCTGATTTTGATGTAGTGCCTATGCAAGCATGTTCACTTTTGTTAGGCCGTCCTTGGGAATTTGATACCGATGCTACACACCATGGTAGAAGTAATAAATACTCTCTCATGCACAAGGGAAAGAAAATCTCTTTGCTTCCTTTGACACCTGCTGAAATTGTGCAATGTGATAAAGCTTTAGCTGAAAAAGAAAAGAAAGAACGTGTTTTGGAATCTGAAAATTAGCAAGTAGCTCAATCTGTTTTTCCACCTAAGAAAGAGAAGAACACACCTAGGTCCGAAAGCATTAAGTTAAAGGGTGGTGTTATGCTTGCTACTAAATCTGACCTTGCTGAAATTCAAGATAATGATACTTTGTGCTATGCTTTCGTATGCAAAGAGGTTTTATTTTCAATTGATGATATACCTAGCTCTTTGCCTGCTGCTGTCACTAACCTTTTGCAGGAGTATAAGGATGTCTTTCCAGCTGAGATACCCCCGGGGCTACCACCATTGAGAGGGATAGAGCACCAAATAGATTTGATCCCGGGAGCGACTTTGCCAAACCGCGCTGCATATAGGACCAATCCGGAGGAGACTAAGGAAATTCAGCGACAAGTCCAAGACCTTTTGGACCGTGGGGAATTGAAGTGGATGAAGCTAAAATTGAAGCCATCAAGAGCTGGCCGACCCCTGGGACTATCACACAGGTGAGAAGCTTTCATGGCCTTGCAGGGTTCTATCGGCGTTTTGTGAGAGATTTCAGCACCATTGCTGCCCCACTCAATGAGTTGACAAAGAAGGGCGTTCCGTTCCAATGGGGGCCAGCACAAGAACAAGCTTTTAATACGCTGAAAGATAAGCTTACGCATGCACCTCTACTCCAACAAGCGGCATTGGAATTGGAGGAGTGCTACTACAAGGAGGTAAACCCGTTGCTTATTTTAGTGAGAAATTGAATGGGTCATCTCTTAATTATTCGACTTATGATAAGGAGTTGTATGCTTTAGTGCGAGTTTTAGAAACATGGCAACATTATATTTGGCCTAAGGAGTTTATTATTCATTCTGATCATGAAGCTTTGAAACATATTAGAAGCCAAGCCAAACTGAACAAACGTCATGCTAAATGGGTTGAATTTATAGAGTCTTTTCCTTATATCATTAAACACAAGAAAGGTAAAGACAATGTCATTGCAGATGCGTTATCTAGACGTTATACCATGTTGTCCCAACTCGATCATAAGATTTTTGGTTTAGAAACAATTAAAGGATTATATGCTACTGATTTGGACTTTAAAGATGCTTTTGAACATTGTAACGAAGGAAGAACTTGGAATAAATATGTGCTGAATGATGGATTACTATACCGTGCTAACAGGCTATGCATCCCAGCTAGCTCTATTCACCTATTGTTCTTGCAGGAAGCGCATGGAGGTGGTTTGATGGGACATTTTGGAGTGAAGAAGACCGAGGATGTATTGGCTGCTCACTTCTTTTGGCCTAAGATGAGGCGCGACGTCGAGCGCTACGTGGCACGCTGCACTACTTGCAATAAAGCTAAGTCTCGCTTGAACCCACATGGACTTTATATGCCTCTTCCTGTTCCTAGTGTGCCTTGGGAGGATATTTCTATGGATTTTGTTTTAGGATTGCCTAGGACCAAGAGGGGGAGGGATAGTATATTTGTCATTGTGGATCATTTTTCAAAAATGGCACATTTTATACCTTGTCACAAGAGCGATGATGCTACAAACATAGCTGATTTGTTTTTCAGGGAAATCATTCGCTTGCATGGAGTGCCTAACACCATTGTTTCGGATCATGATGCAAAATTTTTGAGCCACTTTTGGAGGACACTTTGGAATAAACTTGGGACAAAGCTGTTGTTTTCGACGACATGTCACCCTCAAACCGACGGACAAACGGAGGTTGTGAACCGCACATTATCCACCATTGTCGGTGTATCAGGAACCGGGGGTCCCTGAGTCCCGAGGCAAGGCCAGCCATCCGCCACGTGTCACCATCCCGCGAGGTCCCTCCTGCGGGATGAGGAAAATCTAAGTTCCGGGAGAAGGTGCTTGGGGCCACAGTCTCTGGTCCCCGAGCACCCCAGTTCCCCGATGACCCACAGAGTCCAAGTACTGGGAAGAAAGTGCTCGGGGAGGTGCCCGCTCATCCCCCAGCACCCTAGTCCCCCGACGATCAGAAGAGCTAAGTTCCGGGAGAGAGTGCTCGGGGACCGTGCGCAGTAGTCCCCGAGCGCACGGTTCCCCGAGGGCCAACGTGAGAATGCTCGGGAGCGAGTGCTCGGGGCTGCGCGTGGCAGCCCCTGGGCTCCCGGTTCCCCGAAGGGTCTGTGCAAAAGTGCTCGGGAGAGAGTGCTCGGGGTTGCTCGTGGCAGCCCCGAGCATTCGGTTCCCCGAAGGATCATGCGCGAATGCTCGGGAGAGAGTCCTCGGGGAGGTAACCAGTACCCCCGAGCACCCGGTATCCCGAAGACAAAGATAGGCATTTCCGGGAGAGAATGCTCGGGGAGGTGAACGGTACCCCCGAGCACTCGGTTCCCCGACGACCCAGAGAGGCCCCCAAGGGGTCCACAGATGAGGTGTCCACCCGTCAGAGGTCCAAGGCCGCATTAAATGAGCGCGCGTGGCCTGACATATCCAACTGCTCCCGCCGCGGCGTCAGTTCCTGCCATGTTTTGGTAAAGGGGCGTGGGGCTATTAATTGCACGGGTCCCATCCCGTATTATCTGGTGTATCTCGGGATAACGTTGCCAGTATCAAGGCATTCCGCCTGCCGCCCTGCCATGGCAGAGGAACAAGACAGGGCAGGCACGCCGGGTGGCTCTGTGGCTGCTCGGTGGGCCCTCTCAATGGCGCACGTTGCCAGGGCGTCCACAGTGACAAGTGACCAGACGCGCGCTGCGTTTTTCGACCGCCCCAGTCACTTCGCCCAGAGGAAATGATGACGCCTTTCTCAGTCATGACATCTTGGAACTTGTGCCCCTTCCTTCCCGTTCGGGGTATGTCGCGGCCGGCGAGTGCATAAAAGGGTCGGCGCACAGGAAGAAAAAGGAGAGATGAACAAGCCCAAGCGTTCGACAATGCCGCAACCAACGAAGAAGAGACCGTAAGCATCAAGCACAGAAGCACCAAGAACAGAAACCATAGTCCCTGCCCAGGAGCAAGGGGCTTCAAGCTTTCAGTTAGACACAATATTCTTGTAACCAGCTACATCCTTGAGGGATCACCCCCAGGATAGTTATTGCATCCATACAGGAGTAGGGTATTACGCCCCCGTGCGGCCCGAACCTGTCTAAACTCCGGTAAATTTACTTCCCTTTGCACTAGGTCGATCATCCCCCACCACCGGCCATTGCATTTACTTCCACTTCCATTTATTTCTCCGACGAACTTATTCAAGATCATCCCCCCGGCCAATCTCTAAAAAGGGGTCTCTCGGGATCCCTGCGACAGGAGTTAATCCTCCGACAGCTGGCGCGCCAGGTAGGGGGGAACATCCCTGAATCTGTTCGTTTGTTTTCTTTCGCAGGAAAAAATGGCCGGTGGACACCGTCTCCAGCGTTCTGGCTCCACTTCCAGTGAGGAAATGCTGCCCGACGTCCAGGAGGCCCCAGTCGCTGCTGCGTTCCAGCAGCAGCCACTATCTGCATGCGCGGCTTTCCCCTCCCAAGGGGACCAGGGCGCTGGGCCCAGCAAGGTCACCGCCGCCGCCACCGGTGCACCGTCCGACCCCCAGCAGGTGGTCGAAACCCCGGCCGCCAGGTCCGCCTCTGGACAGCGCCGGGTGCCTCTGCGGCGTAGGCTTGCCTTCGGCGAGGCTGGCCCCGGAACTGCGCTACTTGCGGCGCACGCTCTCCTCAGGCATCCGCCTGTCCAGGCAACGCCGAACACTCCGGAAGGCCGCTGGATCCATGACGTCGCCGCCCTGGTCGGCACTGCTCGCCGACAAGTGCTGGCTGGGAGTTCTCGCGCCACCACCCAGCGTGGCGCTGCCAGAACTGGCTCATCAACGGGCAACGTTCGCACGGGCCGGGGGGCCTCCAGGCGGAGCGCCACCCCCCTGGCCGCGTCTGAAGCCCAGGACCTCCGCTCGCGCCTCAACGAGCGGAGGGGCCACGAAGATGCGCGTGTCACCCTCGAGCGCCAGCGGGAAACCCGGCAGGAGGCCGAGGCAGAGGATCAGGCTTCGTCTTTCCCGGCCCACGATCGCCAGGAATCCCCGGCTCATCGGCATTCGCCGCCAAGGACTGCCACCCGCGCCACGGGGTACGGCACCGGTTGTCGTGCCTGCACCACTGGGCTCCGTCGGGTCAAATGGCCCTCCAAGTTCTGCCCTGAGCTGCCGGAGAAGTACGACGGGTCCATCGACCCCGTCGAGTTCCTCCAGATCTACACTACAGCCGTCCAAGCGGCCGGGGCAGTGAAAAGGTGATGGCGAATTATTTCCATGTTGCCTTAAGGGGCTCTGCCCGTTCTTGGCTCATGAACTTACCCCTAGGATCTATTAGCTCCTGGGATGACCTCTGCCACCAGTTTGTGGCTAATTTTTAGGGCACATTCACGCGCCCCGGTTTGGAGTGCGACCTCCACGCCGTCAAGCAACAGGAGGGGGAGACGCTGCGGCGCTTTATTCAGCGCTTCAGCCAGGTCCGCAACACCATCCTGCGGATAGCCCCCCACGCTGTCATCGTCGCCTTCCGGCAGGGCGTCCGCGACGAACGGATGCTCGAAAAGCTAGGTACGCACGAAATCAAAACCACTGCGGAGCTCTTCGCACTGGCCGATAAGTGCGCTAAGGCAGCGGAGGCCCGAGCATGGCATGCTCCGCGCCTCACCGCCAACCAGCCAAGTTCTTCCCGTTCCGACAGGCGAGAAAAGAAGAAGAGAAGAAGGCGCGAGGCCGCTCCTGTCGAACCGACCCAGGGCCCCGCCTATAGGCCGGCCCAAGAGCCCGAGCGCCGGCAAGAACGCCGAGCGGCCGCCGACAGACGGCCCGCGCCCGCAAGGGCCCCAGCCCCCGTGAAGGACCCGGCACCACTAGGGCACCAGCTCCCGCAAGAGCCCTGGCACCCGGCCGGGCTCCTGCCCCAGCGAGGGTCCCCACTCCCGCGGGGCCCGAGCCAGGCAAATGGTGCCCCATACACCAGACCAGATGGCACGATCTCACGGAGTGTCGTATGGTCAAAGGTCTCGTCGAGCAACGCCAGAGGGAGCACGATGAGTTCCGCGGGGGAGGCAATGCTGAGGCCGCCCCCGGCAACACCGAGCTCGGCTTCCAGGAGCCCGAGCATACAGTCGCCTTCATCGACGGAGGCGCCTACACGCCTTCCTCGCACTGTGGCATCAAGGTCATGCGGCGCGAGGTGTGCTCGGCAACCCCGAGCGAGGAGGCCACCACGCCCCTGAGGTGGTCGGACACCCCGATCATGTTCAGCATGGCCGACCACCCCGCGAGTACTGCAGCCGTGGGGCGACTACCCCTGGTAGTGTCCCCCACCATCTGTAATGTCAAGGTCGGCCGAGTGCTGATCGATGGGGGTGCAGGCCTCAACCTCCTATCCAAGGAGGCCTTCAAAAAGTTGCAGGTGCCCTCCCGGCACCTAAAGCCGTTGCTTCCATTCTGCGGAGTGACGCCCGGGCACTCCCTGCCCCTCGGGCAGGTCGAGCTACCCGTGACCTTCAGGAGTCGGGACAACTTCCGCATGGAGAACGTCCTCTTCGACATCGCGGAGCTCCCCCTCCCCTACAACGCCATCCTCGAGCGCCCGGAGCTCGCCAAATTCATGATGGCCGCCCATTATGCATATCTCACGGTTAAGATGCCGGGCCCAGTAGGCTCCATCTCCGTGACTGTCGATTCCAGCGGCGCTGTTTCCTACGCCGAGCTGACGTACATGGCTTTGGTCTCAGCCTAGGCTAAAGTCGAAGGCTGCACAGGGGTCCTGGGACCCTCTTCATCCAAACCCCGACTCGCCGCCGACGCCTCTGTTCCTACAAAGGAGGTCGTGGTGGGCGAAGGTGCTACCCAAGTCGTCCGGATCGGCGGTGACCTGGGCAGCAAATAGGAAAGCGCGCTCGTCGCCTTCCTCCAGGCTAACGCAGACGTGTTTGCATGGCAACCGTCCGACATGCCCGGGATCCCCAGGGAGGTGATCGAGCATCACTTGGCGGTGCGCCCGGACGCCCGCCCGGTGAAGCAGAAGGTCCGGTGGCAGGCGCCTGAGCGCCAGGAGTTCATCCGGTAGCAGGTCAGCAAACTCCTTGATGCCAGATTTATCCGAGAGGTCCTCCACCCCGACTGGCTGGCAAATCCAGTCATCGTCCCGAAGGCCAACGGCAAGCTCCGCATGTGTGTGGACTACACTGACCTAAATAAGGCTTGCCCTAAAGATCCTTTTCCCTTGCCTCGTATTGATCAAATTATAGATGCAACCGCGGGATGCGATCTTTTATGTTTTTTAGATGCAAACTCTGGGTATCACCAGATCCGCATGGCCGTTGAGGACGAAGAAAAAACTGCTTTTACTACCCCAGTGGGGACTTACTGTTATACGTCAATGCCTTTTGGTTTGCGCAATGTTGGGTCTTCTTTCCAGCGCGCCATCCGCATTACCCTTGATTCGCAGGTTGGCCGCAACGTCGAGGCCTACATCGATGATCTCGTGTCAAGTCCCGAGACCGCGCCACCCTGCTCGAGGACCTTGCCGAGACTTTCAACAGTCTCCGCACTACCCGCCTAAAGCTCAACCCCGAGAAGTGTGTCTTCGGGGTACCCGCGGGCAAGCTCCTAGGTTTCTTGGTTTCCAGCCGAGGAATCGAGGCCAATCCAGAGAAGATCCGGGCCATCGAGCAGATGCGACCCCCGGCTCGACTTAAAGAGGTCCAGCATCTCGCCGGCTGCATGGCGGCCCTCGGGCGCTTCATCTCCAAGCTCGAGGAGCGAGGTGGCTCCCCCTCTTCAAGCTTCTGAAGAAGACCGGTCGTTTCGACTGGACGCCGGAGGCCGAGCAGGCCCTCCGCGATCTGAAGAAGTACCTCACCTCACCACCCGTGCTGGTGGCTCCCTCCGAAGGTGAGCCCCTACTGCTCTACGTATCGGCCACTCCTCAGGCCGTAAGCATGGTGTTGGTGGTGGAGTGCAACGAGTGCGCGGGGCCAGGTGCTGGGTCCCAGCTCACGGCCGCCCCCGGGCACTCCCCAGTCTTCGCGGCTCCCCCCAAGCAGGGGGTCGAGCCCGAGCACTTGGCTCCCCCCGAGCAGGAGGTCGAGCCCGAGCACTTGGCTCCCCCTGAGCAAGGGGTCGAGTCCAAGCACTCTACTCCTCCCGACCAGGGAGTCGAGCCCGGGCACCCGGCCAACCCCGACCACGCCGCCGAGCCTAGGGGCTGTAACAGCCCCTCGGGTGAAGCCGCCGCCCGGGCCCGCCGGGTACAACGACCGGTGTACTTCGTCAGTGAAGTCCTCCGGGAGGCCAAAGCAAGGTATCCCCAGGCTCAGAAGCTGCTCTACGCCGTGCTCATCGCTTCCTGAAAGCTGCGCCATTACTTTCAAGCGCACAAGGTCTCGGTGGTTACCACGTATCCGCTGGGACCCATCCTCCGGAACTGAGAAGGCACTGGGCGAGTTGTCAAGTGGGCGGTGGAGCTGGCGAAGTTCGACCTGCACTTTGTCAGTCGCCAGGCAATCAAAAGCCAGGTGCTCTCCGACTTCGTGGCAGAATGGACACCCATCCCTGAGGTCGCCCCAGAAGAGATCTCTGCGTATCCCGGGCACGACGCGCCCGGATACTGGGTCATGCACTTCGACGGTTCCCTCACGCTGAAAGGCACGGGGGCCAGAGTGGTTCTCACCTCCCCAACGGGTGAAGAACTCCGGTACGTTGTGCAGCTGCAGTTCCGCGCATCCAACAACATGGCGGAATATGAAGGTCTCGTCGCCAGCCTCCGAGCCGCGGTGGGCCTCGGGGTTCGTCGCCTCCTGGTCAAGGGAGACTCCCAGCTGGTGGTCAACCAGGTGTCCAAAGAGTACCAGTGCATGGATTCTCAAATGGCGGCGTACGTGGTAGCAGTCAGGAAGCTGGAGAGGCGCTTCGATGGCCTTGAGTTGCTGTACATCCCTCGCCGCGACAACGCTCTGGCCGATGAGCTCTCCCGCCTGGCCTCCTCCCGTGCGCGCGTCCCTGCCGGAGTCTTTGAAGAAAGACTCACACGACCTTCCGTCCTGCCTGCCGAACAGGACGAAGGGGAAACCTCGAACTCAATTCAGGGGACCCCGGCGGTGCCCTCAGTGGGAAGCCCCGTTAGGGTGCCGCCATCCGGCGAGTGTGCTGTATTTGCTGAATGTTCTCAAGATGCCTCGTGGATGTCCGATATCCGAGGGTACTTGAAGGAAAAGTCCCTTCCCGGGGATGAGGCGTCTGCCGAAAGAGTTGCTCGGCAGTCCAAACGCTATGCCATAGTAGATGGGGATCTCTACCGGCGTAGCGCAGGAGGCGTCCTCCTGAAATGCATCTCCCGGGCAGAAGGCGGCGAGCTTCTCGCTGAGATCCATGAGGGCGAGTGCGGTGGCCATTCATCGTTCCGCACGCTGGTCGGGAAGGCCTTCCGGCAAGGTTTCTACTGGCCTACGGCTCTCCAGGATGCTTCCGAGCTGGTTCAACACTGCAGGGCGTGCCAGTTCCACGCAAAGCAGATTCACCAGCCAGCTCAGGCTCTGCACACCATCCCCCTGTCATGGCCTTTCGCGGTCTGGGGGTTAGACATTCTGGGTCCATTCCCCCGAGCAATCGGGGGCTATGAGTACCTCTACGTCGCCATCGACAAGTTCACCAAGTGGCCGGAGGCGGTCCCAGTCATCAAGGTGACCAAGAACACGGCGCTCCAGTTTATCCGTGGCATCACCAGTCGCTTTGGCGTCCCGAACCGGATCATCACCGACAATGGCACCCAGTTCATGAGTGCCTTGTTCGGAGACTACTGCGAAGACCTCGGCATCAAGCTCTGCTTCGCCTCCGTCGCTCACCCTCGGAGTAACGGGCAAGTCGAGCGTGCCAACGCGGAGATAGTAAAGGGCCTCAAAACCCGGACCTATGACGTGCTCGCAAAGCACGGGAAGGGATGGGTGGATGAGCTGCCCGCCGTGCTATGGGCTAATCGGACCACGCCAAGCCGCGCCACCGGGGAGACTCCATTCTTCCTCGTCTACGGCGCTGAGGCGGTCCTCCCCTCCGAGCTCACTCTAGGCTCCCCTCGGGTGCATGCATATTCTGAGGGTGAGCAAGAGCAGCAAAGGCGCGACAACGTCGACTACCTGGAAGAGCGCCGGCGGCGTGCTGCCGTTCGGGCGGCTCGGCACCAGCAAAGTTTGTGGTGCTACCACCAATGCCACGTCTGGGCATGGTCCTTTGAGGTCGGGGATCTAATTCTCCGACGCGTCCAGTCGCGCAAAGGAAGGAATAAGCTGTCCCCTATGTGGGAGGGTCCCTTCACCGTGATCGGAGTCCCACGAGAAGGTTCTTTCAGGCTGGCGACAGAAGATGGGCAGCCGCTCCTCAAGCCGTGGAATATCGAGCACCTGCGCAAGTTCTACCCGTAGCTGGCCATGCTCGCGGCTCAGGTCAACCAGGCTGGGGGCTTCCCCTCCCGCCCCAGTTGACCGGGGGCTACCACTAGCTGGGCAAGTCACCCAACCTTGTAAAATTTGTCAATTCAATGTAAATATTAATGTGCAATCGTATGTCAATTTCTTTTTTCTGGTTTCCATATGTTTAACCTGTCTGGTGAGATGCTCGATTGTGCGAGAAAAGTTCGCTCTCTCATTTTCCCCGCTGATAAAAGAATCCCGATCGGTATGCGCGCGAGCAGCTGCCGCTGACTTACGTCCGACGTGGTAGGCTGTGGTGTTCGGTATCATGGCTGATCTCCGGGCACTGCCGAGTCCCTGGGTGCTCTGGGTAATCCTATCGCTCGAGCCGCTCGAGTAGTCCGGAGCTTAGGCCCCAGGGGCGGGCTGTCGGTGCTCGGTCTGGTCCATCATACCCAGGCGCCACCGAACCATAGGACTTCTGGGTTATGCCTCTGCCTGCTCTTGTCCGCCGATCTGGGTATTCAAGAGGTCTCGGGTCAAAAACAAGAGCAGTCTATAACAAGTACCGCACTAACAGAGCGCACCAAGCAAAGAAATTCCCTATTCTCTCTTAAGTCACAGGTCGACAATCAAAGCAAAAGCAGCTCGACCGCGAGGGCCTCGATGCCCAGGTCGCTGCTCGGCCCCAAGGGTCCTCGTGTGGTCCTACCGCTTGGGCATGAGTGGTCGAGATCACCCGACCCCGGGCTCCTCGCGTGCCCCTTGATGCTCGGGCGCCCCGGCTGAAGGAACCAAGCCCCCGGGCACCCCATGCTTGGAGTACACGTTCCTCCTGGATCGGCCGGCCGAAGGGCCGACGGCTGTCCGGTGAGTGATTAAATTCAGATGAATTTGTGTTCAATAGTATTTTGTTCCCGAGTCATCCTCGGGGGCCCTCGTATTCTAATCTGCCCGGTGAGATGATCTCCTCGCGCACAAAACCCTACCGCGTGTCTACTTTTTCCTAGAACGACAGAACGGTCTGTAGAAGGGTGCACCGTGCGTGCGGTAATGTCCGATCAAAGTCCTTTGTGGTGGCCGTGGTGTTCGGTCCGCTTTTAAGGGCCCCGAGCACTACCGAGTCCCAGGGTGCCCTGGGTAATCCTATCGCTCGAGCCACTCGAGTAGTCCGGAGCCTAGGCCTTAGGGGCGGGCTGTCGGTGCTTGGTTCGTTCCGTCTTAAGCCCGGGCACCACCGAAACATGGGGACTCTTGGTCGCATTCCCGCCCATGCGTGTCTCCGGTCTACTGACTGAGTGGTCGCAAGGTGAAAAAGTATTCACCGGTCATGGCGTGTTCTGTGCTGGATCGATCAATCTCCCGAGCAAGGAAGCTCGTGTCTTTGTCTCTTGACTTCGCCAACACGGATTTGCGAGGGCTCGGGGGCTGAACACGCCAAGGAAGATAATCGGGACGACTTCGTTCCCGGGGACGGAAAGGTCGGGAACGGCCCGACTGAGTACTCCCCGGGGCTTCAAGGCAAAACATCAGAAGAAACACTAAATACTCAAGAGCACCGGAGCTGCGAGCCCAAAGAAAAGCTTCCATTATATTCACAAGGAAAATACAAGCATTTCTAAGGGATCGCTCCCATATTTACATCCAGCCAAGACAAAAATAAAAGAAGAGGAAACTACTACAAAAGCCTAATCGGAGGCAGAGTCGGCGTCGGAGTCGTCTTGGCCATCCCCGGGGGCTGGCGGCGATGGCACTTCCCGCCTGAAGCCGGCCGCCACCTCGGCAGCGGTGCTCCGAACTGCTTCCCGGGCGGCCTCTCCCTCGGCTTCGACCACTCCTTCCCACGCTGGCTCCAGCGGGAAGTTCGAGTCTCTGCTCCGGTAGCATGCCAGGACGTGCTCGGCCACCGCTTGGGCCAAGCCGCGTCCATCCCGGGCGGCGAGCTCCTGGACCGCCCAGGGCAGCACCTCGAGGCGCTTGCAGACTTGTTGAAGCCCCAGGACTTGTCGTCCGAGGCCATCGCTCTTCTTGTCCGCGATGAGTCAGCCAAGGCCGGCCCTCTCCACGACCCGCCGCATCCGCCGGAGTACGTCCTCCAACATCTGCTGCAAGTTGACCCACGAGACAAAGGCAGCCTCAAGCTTCTCCTTCACAGCCCGCAGCTGCTCCTCGAGTCCCTGGCCCTCGGTCGCGCCAGAAGAGCCGGCGTCGGTTGCCGGGCCGGCTGCTTGCTTCTTCCGCGCCACTAGTTCGGACAAAGTGCGCTCACGGGCGGTCAACTCCGCCTCGTGTTTAGCATTCTCCTCCTCCCTGGCGGCAACGGCCGCCACCGCCGCGGCAGCCTCCCCCTCCCGGCGGGTCAGCGAGTCTTCCCGAGCGCCCAGCTCCGCCGCCGTAATCTCGTTGTCGACCTCCCGGATGGAGACGTCCTCCTCCCACCGTCGGACATCTCCGTCCGTTCTCTGGAGCTCATCCTTCCAACGTTGGAGGCTGGCGCGCGTCCGATCGGCCTCGCCCTCTCGACGGGTTAGCTCAGCCCGGAGGTCCTCCGCCGCCTTCTAGCTGCCGGCGACCGCCTCCTCCCATTCCTGTGCCTGCGCCTCCCTGGCAAGGGCCTCGGCAGCCTGCTGCCGCGACGCCTCAGCCAGGCGGGCGGCGTCTTCTCGCTCCCGCTCGGCTTCGGTGCGGGCGGTCTTCAAAATCTCCCGCTCCCGCGCGACCTCCGCGAGGGTATCTTCCAAAAGCTTCTGCTCCCGCGCAGCTGCCGCGCGGGCCTCTTCCCGGGCGTTCGCTAGCTGCACCCTCTCCAAGTCCAGCCGGGCGCGCTCCGCTTCAAGCTGCCCCTCCTTTGCGTCCACCGCCGCGCCCAGCCGCTCGACCGCTGCCTGGACGCTCTCGATCGCGGCCAGGAAGGGGTCGGCAGGCCGACCAGGCGCCGGTGGAGCGCTGGTTTCCCCGCGATCCGCCTCCGGGGGGCTCAGGGTCCCCAAGGGTCGCCACACGATCATCCTCCCCGGGATCGGCACGCCCGGGGTAGGTTCGACCGGCGCCGAGCGCTCTGGCGATGGCCGCGTTCCCGCCTCGGCCGCCGCATCCGCCAGCCCCGGCAAGGCCGCTGCTTCCGCCATCATCCGCCCCGTGCTCTGCATGCCTGGGGTAGGTTCCACCGGTGCCGAGGGTTCAGGCGACGGCTCCGTCCTCCCCTCGGCCGCCGCTTCCACCGTCCTCCCCTCGGCCGCCGCGTCCACTGACCCCCCCCCCCCCCCCCCCCCCGCCATCGCCGCGTCCGCCTGCCTCAGCTCGGCCGGCAGGCTTGGCTCGGGCGCTGGTGTTCCTTCGCCCTCGGCAGCGCCCGTGGGTGGCCTGCAGGAGATAGGCGAAGGTCAAAACCGAAGTCTAGTTCGGGCGAAGGGTGCCCAAGAAAAAGCGAAGAATGAAACTCACGCGGTCGTAATTCCCCGGTACTGCCATTTGGCCACCGGAAGCCTGAACTCCGGGTCCGGCAGTGCCGGCCCGGAATCCTCCCGTCTCCTCTTCCGCCGGGGGCTCAGCAGGGCCGTCACGCAGTCTCCAGATGCCGAGTCAGGCCCCATCCTCACGAGGCGTGGCTCCAAGGCCGGGAACGCCGCCACCGATGGCGACGGCGGGGATTCCAGCATGGAGATATAGATTCGGGGGCGCTTCCCCCGGTCTCCCGCCGCTACCGTCGCTGCGCTGTTGGCGGTGCCCTCTTCTCCGGTGTGGCTGCTGCTTCCCGCAGCGGCACTACCACTGGCTTGCGGCTCGCTGCACGCGGCGCCCGGGCCACCGGCCCGCACCGGGCTGCTCGCGGCCTCCTCACTGGCCACCTCATCCAACCCAGGGAGCCCGGGAGCCTCGGGGCTCCGGCTCCTTGGCCAGTCGACGAGCCCCTGGGCGTCGAACTCCAGCAGCTTCGCCAAGATCGTCGCGCGCTCGGGGTTAGCGCAGAGCACCATCTCCGGCCACGGGAGCACCGCCCGGCTCGTGTCCTCCACGTCGGTCACCACTCAGGTCATGCCCCTCAGCTCCGCTGGGCCCAGATCCCAGCTTGCGCCGATTTGGGTCCGGGTGATATCTTCGGGCCCAGTGTAGACGTGAACAAGACAATGCTCCCGAGAACAAGACGTGAACAAGACAATGCGCCCGGGAACGGTCGTCGCCGGCGGGAAGTTCGCCGGCGTCACCACCGAAGCTCCCTGCTGGCCCTCGGGGACCAGCAGCTTCCTGATCTTATCAGCCGCCTCTTCATTCTTCAGACGAGACTCCGGCAGCAAGCTGTCCGGAGTCCTGTCACGGTGGCTTCCTCCGTCTCTCGGCATCTCAACGGGAGGGGAGGTTGTCTGGCGATGGAGAGGAAGGAGGAGAAGCGCTCTGATCGCCTAAAGGAGTTCTAAGGGCTCCAGAGCACGAAGGAAACGAGAACAAGATCGCAAGATAGCGTAAAGAGGGGGGCGGATCGATCCCCTCCCCCTTTTATATGTCAGAGGATTCAAACGTTTCCTGCCAACGGTGCACTCGGCGGGACGGTTTCCTCGGTCGACGCAACTGCCAGGCGAATCTCCCGCTGGTCGTGCGGCGTCAGCGGCTGCTAGGCGTATTTTCCTCGATCTGCGCGGCAGCCGCGCGTGCCACCCGTACCGTTGTCATGCCCTTCGGGAGTCGTGTGGACATACGTCCGCTTGTCTCCCCAGTGGGCCATATCAGAGGCCCGAATCTAAAGGGCCACCTCTTGAAAGCCTGCCATGTGGCGTCCACGCCAGCCTCGGCCTCGTCCGCGACGAAGGGCCCATCCGCCGTCTCCGTGCCATCACCTGCCAATGGGCCCGGGGTTGCTGTCGGTGTATCAGGAACCGGGGGTCCCTGAGTCCCGAGGCCAGACCAGCCGTCCGCCACGTGTCATCATCCCGCGAGGTACCTCCTGCGGGATGAGGAAAATCTAAGTTCCGGGAGAAGGTGCTCGGGCCACAGTCTCTGGTCCCCGAGCACCCCAGTTCCGCGATGACCCGTAGAGTCCAAGTACCAGGAAGAAAGTGCTCGGGGAGGTGCCCGCTCATCCCCGAGCACCCTAGTCCCCCGACGATCAGAAGAGCTAAGTTCCGGGAGAGAGTGCTCGGGGACCGCGCGCAGCAGTCTCCGAGCGCACGGTTCCCCGAGGGCCAGCGTGAGAATGCTCGGGAGCGAGTGCTCAGGGCTGCGCGTGGCAGCCCTCGGGCTCCCGGTTCCCCAAAGGGTCTGTGCAAAAGTGCTCAGAAGAGAGTGCTCGGGGTTGCTCGTGGCAGCCCCCGAGCATTCGATTCCCTGAAGGATCATGCGCGAATGCTCGGGAGAGAGTCCTCGGGGAGGTAACCAGTACCCCCGAGCACCCGGTACCCCGAAGACAAAGATAGGCATTCCCGGGAGAGAATGCTCAGGGAGGTGAACGGTACCCCTGAGCACTCGGTTCCCCGACGACCCAGAGAGGCCCCCAAGGAGACCACAGATGAGGTGTCCACCCGTCAGAGGTCCAAGGCCGCATTAAATGAGCGCGCGTGGCCTGACATATCCAACTGCTCCCGCTGCGGCGTTAGTTCCTGCCATGTTTTGGCAAAGGGGCGTGGGGCTATTAATTGCACGGGTCCCGTCCTGTATTATTCGGTGTATCTCGGGATAACGTTGCCAGTATCAAGGTGTTCCGCCTGCCGCCCTGCCGTGGCAGAGGAACAAGACAAGACGGGCACGCCGGGTGGCTCTGTGGCTGCTCGGTGGGCCCTCTCAACGGCGCCCATTGCCAGGGCGTCCACAGTGACAAGTGACCAGACGCGCGCCGCGTTTTTCGACCGCCCCAGTCACTTCGCCCAGAGGAAATGATGACGCCTTTCTCAGTCATGACATCTTGGAACTTGTGCCCCTTCCTTCCCGTTCGGGGTATGTCGCGGCCGGCGAGTGCATAAAAGGGTCGGCGCACAGGAAGAAAAAGGAGAGATAAACAAGCCCAAGCGTTCGACCGTGCCGCAACCAACGAAGAAGAGACCGTAAGCATCGAGCACAGAAGCACCAAGAACAAAAACCATAGTCCCTGCCCAGGAGCAAGGGGCTTCAAGCTTTCAGTTAGACACAATATTCTTGTAACCAGCTACATGCTTGAGGGATCACCCCCAGGATAGTTATTGCATCCATACAGGAGTAGGGTATTACGCCCCCGTGCGGCCCGAACCTGTCTAAACTCTGGTGCATTTACTTCCGTTTGCACTAGGTCGATCATCCCCCACCACCGGCCATTGCATTTACTTCCACTTCCATTTATTTCTCCGACGAACTTATTCAGGATCATCCCCCCGGCCGAATCTCTAAAAAGGGGTCTCTCGGGATCCCTGCGACAGGAGTTAATCCTCCGACAACCATGTTGCGGGCTGTTTTGAAGAAAAATTTGAGGATGTGGGAAGAGTGTCTACCCCATATTGAGTTCGCGTACAACAGATCAGTTCACTCTACCACCAAGGTAAGTCCATTTCAGGTAGTGTATGGTTTTAATCCCCGTACCCATATTGATTTACTTCCTTCACCAACATCCGAGAAATTGAATTTTGATGCTAAGACACGTGCTGATTTGATTCTGAAAATGCATGAGTTGACTAAGCAAAATATTGAAAAGATGAATGAGAAGTATAGAACTTATGGTAGCCAAGGTCGGAAACATATTACTTTTGAAATTGGTGATGTAGTGTGGTTACATTTGCGCAAAGATAGGTTTCCTGATTTGAGAAAGTCTAAATTGCTGCCTCGAGCTGATGGTCCTTTTAAAATTGTGGAAAAGATCAATGATAATGCATATAAGCTTGAGTTGCCTGCAGATTATGGGGTTAGTCCCACATTTAACATTTCAGATTTAAAGCCTTACTTGGGATAATAAGATGACATTGTGTCGAGGATGACTCCAATTCAAGAGGGGGAGGATGATGAGGACATCACTCTTTCGGATACACACACACCGAGTATTCCTCCAAAAATAGGTCCATTGACACGAGCTCGTGCACGTCAATTAAATCATGAGGTGAGCTCGTTCCTTAGTGTTCCTTTATATTTTGATGAGGATGGGATTCTACTGAATAATTTTGATGTATTGTTACTTAGGAACACGGGAGAAGAACAGCAAGGGCGCCCAAGCCAAGGTGGAGGTCCAATCAAGTTCGAGTCCGTTTCGGAGTCCAGGACCAGCCTGCACTAAGGGACTGGTCCCATGTCCAAATTCTTTCTGAGTCAAAGGGAATCGTCGAAACAAGTGGACATCCAGAATCTGTCAGGTGCTGCGCCACCATCTTTTGGGCCGTTGGGCCGTGTATCGTGTTGGAGTCCATTAGGGACGCGTCCAGGGGTCCTTGGCCGACCCTAGTCTTTTATATACAGTAGCCGCCGCCCTAATTAGAGTTGGGTTTTGCTTAGATATTGATCTACACACAGTTGTGAGATTTTCGCTCTTGTTCCGGACCGACTAGGCCTCCGCAAGTGTTTGTGGAACCCCGACTTCGAGTGCTTGAATTCAATTCGCAATATTTCAGATTGCATCTTCTACGTTCTTGCTTGTGTTCTCGGTATGCTTGCAGGGATTGAGCCTTCTTGGCGAGGTCAACCACGCGACACGGTTGATAACCATCGGAGCTGTGGTGTAGTGATTGCAAGGGAGACGATCTGTTCGGGTCGAAGCCTTTGGATCATCAACGTCGAGTTCTCCACCCACCGACTTATCGCTACCTATCGGAAGATCAGGCCAACATTGCTCATCATCAGACGGACTCCATGAAAATATATCCGTATTCACCTAGAGGAAAGTGATGAGTGCAAGTTCCTATTTTGGGTCCAGGTTGGCTCCTATCTGGACCATCCTGGTCAGGTCAGAGTCATCAAGGCATACTGCCTTGAACCGCTCCTCCTGGCTGGTGGTGACGTGAACCTTCACCAGGCGACCACTAGGCATAGCGCTTTACGGCTGTGACCCAGGAATTAGCTCGACCATGTCAAGGCTCCTCTTGTCGCAGTGCAGGGCCATCTTTGCATTGCCAAAGATGATGATAGCCCCAGTCAGACCAGGGATCTTGATCACCTGATACACGTAGTGGGAACCGGCCATGAACTGGGCATCGCTGGTCGCCCTAGGATCACGTTATAAGAGGTCCCGAAGTCCATCACATCAAACAGGACCTTTTCGGTTCTAAAGTTACTTGAAAAGCCGAAGGTGACGAGCAGCTCAACCTGCCCCAAGGGCTTAGCCGAAGAGCTCAGGGTAATCCCAAAGAAGGGGGGAGACGGTTTCAATATGCTCCATGGGATTTTGCAGGGCATCCAGCGCATCAACGGAGAAGAGGTTGATGGAGCTCCCTACATCGATCAGCGCAAGACCCAGTCGAATGTTCATAATTGTGGGTTTGACCACAATAGGGTAGCAACCTAGTCGTTTTACACTCATGGGGCGAGCGGCCTGACTGAAGGTAAGGGGCACCTCCGATCACTTCAGACACGAGGTTGGGCCCAGTGTTGTTGCCCACACCTCCCGAACCACTGACTTGTGTTTCCTGTTTGAGGAATATGTCATAGCACCCCGAACATGTGGTGAACCATGTGATGCTGTTACCCTAGTGCTGACTAGTCGGGGTCGACTCCATCCTCACCATTCTCATCACTCCAAGATTTACGTTCTCCAAACTCCTTATCGATGATGCCCCGCACGAGCTTACACTTGGTCAGGTCATGGGCATCGATGCGGTGGATCAGACAGTAGTCACAACCTTTCTTCCCCTCCTTTTTCTCAAAGCACCGGCATGGTTGACCGGTCTACTCAACCCCCATGACATCAGATGGTTCTTGCTTGTATTTGTTCTACTTTTATTGCTTCCGACTGACCCCTTTGGAAGAGGAGGGCTCAGTGTCCTGTGCGCAGTTGTTTGCGAGCTCAAAGAGCTCGGTAGTGCTTCACATTTCCTTGGTGTCCAGCTTCTCGACCATGTTTTGGTCTCTGACCCCTCTCTAGAATGCTATGACCACGGATTCACTCATGATCCTTAGAATGGTATTTTTGGTGCTCAGTGAAGCGCTGGAGGAAGTCTCACATTGACTCACCTTGTTGCTGTCTAACTTCGTACATGTCATTCTTGAACCTGGGTCGGGCATAGGTCCCCTGGAAGTTGGCGACAAGCTTGCCACACAGATCCTCCCAAGAGCAAACTGACTCATAGGGGAGATTCATAAGCCAGTTTTGGGCTGAATCGGTCAAGACGATTGGGAAGTAATTGGCCATGACTTCCCTGTGGCCTCTAGCGGCCACCACTATGGTGGTGTAGATCTACAGGAATTCCTTAGGGTTGGTTGAGCCATTGTACTTCTCAGGTAGGACTGGCTGGAACTTGTCCGGCCAGTGTACCTCTCATAGTCGGGCTGATAGGATGTTGCACCCCGTTCTGTAATAGAGAGTCACTCGCTGATGGGTGGCAGCGCATGCTCGAGGAGAGATATGATAGTCATACGGTCCTGGATAGGGGATGGAGGAATCTGACGCCTCTCTGTGTGGGGGAGGCGAGTGGTACGGCTACTTTCCCTTTTCCTGCTCTCGCCAGGCGCTGTCCTCCTGTTCTTAGGTGGTCATGTGGCTCTGGATCACACCGCGGAGGTCATGTTGGCGTAGAGAGTCACGCAGCTCAGAGAGTTGGCTGTCCTGACACGATGGGGGTCTCCGATTGCTCCCCGTTATCAAGGGAGGATGGGATCTTTCCAGCCATGGGGCCTACCACGACTCTTGGTGATCACAACCTTCACTAGTTCTAGCGATAGACGTGGTGTTTGCTGCCGTAGTTGGGCATCGGGCAGTCTCAACTAGGAGGGCGAGGCCACACAACCATGGCACTACAGGCGAACCATATGGTACTACTACCGGTGGATGGCTAAGAAGCATTCGCACGGTCTGCAGATTTTGTGCAAGAGTCACGGCCTCATAGTCAAGCTGCCAAGCACGAAGTGGAGACATATCGCGAGGGGGGAGCCCCCGATATTTGTGCGGTGTGACAGCCTTGGTGACGACACTGCCAAGGACCGTGTCCTCTGTGCTGGCTCCTCCAGGTGACGCTGTGGTGGTTGGGGCTATGCCAGAGCATCCTCATGTCCAGCGCCAGTCTATGTCCCTTATGAGCATGTGGCCTGGGGATCATTGCCGCCACCCGAAACATAGGAGCCTCCACTACCCCTGTTGCATGAATTGTCATGAAAATTTACAGTTGAGCCTCAAAGCCTTCATACTCTAGTTCGGAGACCTATACCTGGAGCACACCGGACTCATCTAGGTCATACCCCATGATGAACAACTCGCAGTGTTTGGGGTCCTCAAAACGGTACTCAGCGATTGTCGTGGATCCGCCATTGGTAGTCCAATCTAATCTCCAACACTTACTGAAATGTAAAAATGCGCCTGCTACCTAGTGCATCTATTGCCAAGGGTTAGTCCCTAATTATGGGGTGTATCGATCGATGGGTACGTGAACAATGTCTACGGTGTGCGTGTGTTTGTAATGAATTCAAGAACACAGGGGTTATCCAGGTTCAAGCCACTTGAAGGATAACAGCCCTACATCTTGTATATTATGTTATCAGTATTTGTGAACTAGTTACAGATGAGTCCCCCTTTGCTAGACCCATTCTCTTCTTTATATAAAAAAGAAGGAGAACTTACAAGTGGGCCCCTTTTCACTGACCCATACCTAGCTAGATGTAGGGCCATTGCTACCTCCTGTGCGGCTCATTCCATGGTGCCGTCCATTGTGCCTTCTCCTCGCCTCATCCATACGAAGTGCTCCTAATCCTTGCTTCATCTTCGTTCTGCCTTCTCAAGTCATGGTCGCCACTCTTGGTGTCGGGGCACTGTGGGAGGTGGTGGTGGACTGGCGGCATAATAGTTGCATGCGGATGTGGTGGGTCAATCATGTCAAGGAGGCCAGAGATGGAGGAGATGGCCACCGAGGACCACGTCCCTCACCTCAATGTGACCAAAATCAGAGGAGATCTACGCCAGGAACACCGTCCTGCACCTCCATGCACGACAATGCCATAGTTCCTCCCTGAACTCCACAACCTCTTGTGGCCCCAACGTCCATGACCTCATGTTCTTCCTCTTGCGTTCTTCTTCCCTCGATGGGCAACAGGCTCCTGACGGACACCCGAAGGAAAAGTTGCGGGGAGCACATGAAAGAAACCACCTCGAGCAGCTCCATGTGGTGGCTTGAGCATCGCGTATGGCACAGCCATAGGTTAAGGCAACCCCGGCCACGAGGGGCCACCTATGGAGGTTGGTGCACTCGACCGACACATGGAGCAGAAGTAGTGTCGATGTCATAGGGAGATGTTGCAGCGAAGACGTGAGCACTGAAAGCGCAATGGTGGCGGTGGGGATCAAGAGGATGACATGAAAGAGGAGAGGGGCACTTTTTGGGAGGAAAGGAGCAATGACACAAGCAAAAGCGGCACGCCTTCATGTCCACATGTCGCAGCCACATGTGTCCAAATCCATGCGTGGCAACCGGTGAGCCTTGAACAACCGAATCAGCTCGAGCGGGATTGGTAGGCTGTGCACGGTTGGGACGGCACACATTGCATGTTGCCTGGATGAGAGCGGGGTGGAGCATAGAGAGAGCTTTGTTTCTAGGCTTGATTAGGATGCAAATATAACGCAATGTATCTTTCACATGCGGCTGGAATGTTTTTCTCTATCAGCCACCCAAAATTATGTATTGTTTACCCAAAAATTACAATGTTGTGGATGCGTAATTTTAGTAGAATGATAGTGTAGTTTTGAACTACATACAGCATATCTGAACCATTTTGGATGTTGATCTAATAGGTGAGAGCGAGTGTCTGAGCATACCACGTGAAGATAAAAATAAGACATAGAGTCATTGAATTAAATAAATAAAACACGACTAGATGAGCACATCAGAGGTTCACATTCGTAGTCCGAACTCATAGATGGTACTGCCTTCATCTCACTGTGGATGCACGCCCTTGCTCTAGCTCCCTCGAAGAGGCCAAGTTAGGCTTCTCCGTCCATCGTCGAGCACCCGAGCAGTACGCCTTAGTGTGGTTGTGGTTACAGATAGTAGCCAAACCCATGGGTTTTGCACATGGAGGGTGTAGGTTCGGGTGTTAAATCGCGTCCATGGGTCTCGTAGGTCGGGTACCCGAACTATAGGGGGTTGGGCGTGGGTTTGTACCTACGCCCTAGGTGCCCACAGGTCACCCGAACCAAGGTTAGCCTCACGTAGCCCAGCCAGCTTGAACGGCTAGTCGCCAGCCCAGCCCATTCGCGCTGCCTTGCGCTACCACTGCCCTAGTCACAATCGCACTCGCAAAGCAACTCACCGCCGCTGACATTCGATATCAAGCATGGGGCACTTACTGCCCGGTCGCCACCCCTTCGCCCTCGCCTCGATGCCTCCACACGACGCAACTATGGCACCACGCTGGCACGCCACCCCTTCGTCCTCGCCGACTTGCTAACCCTTTGGCCTCGCCTCCACCGCTCCACATGACCATGCTGGTACGTCGCTCCTTCGTCCTCGCTGGCTAATCGTCCATGGCTCCACTCCGGCACGCCGCCCCTCGTCGTTGGCTGTCTGCGCCAGCGCCAGCATCGTCCCCTCCGGAGAGGCGGAGAGACTAAGAGAGAGGAGGGGAGTTGGGAAGGTGATGGGGCGGCGGCGACTGGCGTCAAGCCAGGGCAGATCTTAAAGAGAGGAGGAGTTATGATGGGGAGAGAAGAGAGGGAAGGAAGAGGATCAGAGGAAACTCGACGATGGTGGATCTGGATGAACCGACAACAGATCTAGATCGGATGAAGCTCAGGCTTGTGCTACAGTTCGGGCCCGATGTGTACCTGTTGGGTTCGAGCGCGGGGCACTTTTCAACCCAATTAGTGATTCGGGTGCATATCGGGTTTTAATTTTGGAGTTTCGTGGTAGGCAGGTTTTGGCTCAACCCACACCCGACCCCGTTGCCATCCCTAGTTGTGGTCGTGTGGGCATGGTGGGTCGAGATTTTGAGTGGAGTATGGAGGGCAACTAAGCCCAAGTAGATGGTACACACTTGGACCGGCTCCTCTGAGCTAGCACAGTAGAGCAGCTTTGTCTTCCTAAGGCCGTCAAGACTCATGCGTGTGTGAGCTGCTGCAGGCGGCCAGGGGAAGAAGGGGACGATGGTGTCCACAAGATCGCACTGTACCTGTGGATCCTCCCCTGTGTGCGGTGTTGCATGTTGTAAATGATTATAACGGAGATCCTAAGTCCATGTTTCGAATGTGAGGATTATATTGTTTTGGGTAAAATTCCTGTTAAATTAATGCATTTCAAATATGGCTCAAACTTGAGTCTAGTGTCATGCATATATGACCAAGGCCTAGGGGGAAGCTCTGCACCTCTATCCACCGACTTTTTCTCAAAGAGAGTTGATATTTTTTCCAAGTGCTTGAAACTAACTTATTTTTCTATCATCATCCTAACCCCTTAGATCAACATTCAACTACCCAGCCCATAAATAGTTGAATGTTGACCCAAATAGGCTAGGATGGTGATTGAATAATTAAGTTGGTTTTCAACACTTGAGAAATACTCGCACCCCAAATGCATTCGCTGATATGTAGGACTTGAAAGTTGAAGACCCAGATCAAGCAAATCAGTTCTCGAGCAGAGCGAGGCCATCTGAACTCGAGTAGTTGGCTGGCGCGAGCAAAGAAAAGATGGCGTCAAGAGAGACATGCAAAAGAAAACAAAAAAGAAGTCTTGCAGTCAGACTAAAGGAAATTTTATAAGGCTTCCAGTGAAAGACTCTTGTAGGATCTTGATATATGTTTTTTCTCTTCTGATTCAACGGCTACATATGTAAGAGAAAGAGAAGCAAATGACATGTGTCACGCTGAGCATATAGATCTTTTGAAAGAACGGATCTTATAAAATTTTCTTTCGCGAGAGAAGCGTGCAAGAGATGGAATGGTTGTTGGCTGGGGTAATTAAACAAAGTCTTGAGCATGCAGAAATGAATAAACAAATGCGCCAAACATGCAGGGAAAAAATGGAGCAAAAGAAACCACGTGCAAGTGCAGCAAAGAAGAAAAGATTATAGCAAGAAAAACAACATGCGCGGAGTGGTACTCGAACGTTGTACGTCTCACCATAGGGAGATCGTCTCAAAACACTCAGATAGCAGTGCTTTACTATTCTATTTTTGTGTTCCGTGCCAGTTGAATTAATATGGGTAGAATGGTGAATAAGTCCCTTAATTAACCTCTTATTGGTATGTGAAACCATATCTAAAACGTTAGCTTTTAAAAGACAGGAAGGAGTAACAAATTGATTGCTTACCCAACTTCAGCCCATAAATGTATGTGACTAGTGATCCCACTTCTCGCACTTTTCCTTATACTAGCAACAAAGCTCCTTTACAGAAGAAGTTTATGAAAAGAAAATTTAAAAAGAAGCAATGGCTGATTGGACCCTAACAGTAGCAGGCTAACAGCATGAGAAAGAAAGACCCTGTTTTAATCCACAGTTCTGACAGCATGACAAAGGAATGGTTTTCCACACATTCAGATCAGTCATGACTGTCAACCCCCTCCCCCCCCCCCCCCCTCCAACACACATAACGAAAAGTTTAGTCATTACTGCATTGCTATCTGATACTAATTGTAATGTCGATTCGTGGAAGCAATTTAGTCGCCAAAGTGCCAGCCTTTTCTTGCTCTGAAACACAAATTCTTTGAGTTTGAAAAGGAATCAAAATAAATATTTTTCTTGTTCTATTGAACTCATCAGAGCTTTAGTTAATGATGATTGTGATGCACACGGTCTGTTTGTTTCAGCTCAGGATTATAATAAGCGGCTTATAGATGGTGGATTGTAATAAGTTGGATTATAATAAGTTGTAATAAGTTGAATTATGATAAGCTGTGAGCTGTTTAGCAACCTAGATTATTGAAGTCTGGATTATTGGTAAAAGTCTGCAATGCCCTTAATAGGGGGCGGGGGATTCGGGTGTAGGGTGGGGAGAGTGGCATTGACGGGTAATTTCCTCTAAATTTGATGGGTAGTATAGTAAAAGGCCAAAATAAACTAAAATAAACTCATTTCCATAATTTATGGGATTATTATAATCTGAGCTGCAACTTATAATAATCTGAACAAATAAGCTAACTATTTGTTTCAATTTAAAATAAATAAGCTAGTTTATTATAATCCTGAGTTGAAATAAGCAGAGCTTAAAAGCATGTTGTATGAAAGCAAGGCAGCCATGAGACCTGAGTTCATTGGTATTCGCTCAAGAGAGAGTGGTTTTAATATTGACATAGTACTCAAAATGCATATTTGGTTGCTATTTTTATATAATATATTTATAGAGTATAGTAAATTTATATTATTATGAAACTATTTTTTAATAAATCTACTTACATCATTTTTAATATCTAAACCTAATATATAAAGAATAATTTATTGTCAAAGTTTAAAAATATTAACAGCACGCAATCTAAAATCATATTTTTTTTAATGACCGGAGAGAATATGTATAATTGATATGATGGTCATCACTTCCGTACAAATTATAATAGCGCTATCCAATATTCTATTGTATTGCTAGTACATGCGAGATTTTGGCGCTACTGCTACTTATTTGTTCGTATTCTGACCACGAAGTGCGTATGCACACTCGATAGTATGGGTATTATAAGGCTACCCTCAAAACGAAAACATATCGGTATTATAAGACGATCAATTATTTGCAAGCTGGCTACACATTTGTTGCGTCTTCCGGGACGCAGCTGCAGCATCTCCCTTTGATTTGCTTTCAGGGAAACAATTCCTCTGTTTCGATTGTTGTGTGCTTTCGTGCGAAGTGAAGATAGTTTGAACACCAAAGCAATAACTTTGATTTTAACTTTGGGGTTCAGGTGATTCCTCCGGTGGCTGATTTTAGTTTGTCCTTAACATCTTCAATCGATTTTCTTCTACTTGAGAAGATCAAACCATCCCTATCTACCTCCTCACCACATATACTATGCAGCATCAATACAGATACATATATCAGTGTTGGTCTGAGACGGATACAGGGATATGTCTTTTTTTTTTGAAAACTTGATATACGGGTATGTTTATTTTTTAAAAAAATAATAAGTTACTCACATATTCTACTTAAATTCTATTACATAACATACTTAAAGTCTTAATTTAGAACATATTAAAAGACATAACAACCAAGTAGCATATTCTTATTACATAACATATTAAAAGTCTCAAATGTAGGACATATTAAAGGATATAACAATTAGCTAGTTATAGTAGATTCTTCATCCTCACCCTTATTTCCTTTATCCTCCATAATACCACCATCCATATCTCCAAAAGATACAGCTTGTAACTCAGGTTCATCAAGAGTGTTACAATAACTTCAAGAATGCCTAGACCACTTAGAGAGTCAAAAGAATGTCCACTCATGTCCCACAACTTTGATTCCTCTTTCTTATATGCATATGTTCTTCTTGAGAGATATCTCATATTTTAGTGTATATAGATCAAATCTTTAGCATACTCTAGAGTTAAAGGCGTTTCTTTTGACACTATGGATGAAGCTATAAGTACTCTAATTCCTCTCACAACAAGAAGATGAGGCTGGTTGGCTAACCAATTTGATGACCAAACTCTACAATAGAGGAATAGATTGTCCATGATTTATCCACCAAGTCATTGGAGAACAAACCCATTTATCATTTATTGAATCCTAATCATTGAATTCATTAGAAAAACTTGAGAATCTTGAGTACTCTTCTTTCACTCTTGCCAAATCTTCTTGTATGGGAAAGAACTTCTTGAATCATGTCATCCTCATTTTTTATACTCATTGTCCTTATGTGGGGTACACGATCAACACCTCCTTCGAGTCACTTTTTGCTATAATATCTATAGTGTTAGCATTTAGAAAAAGTTTAAAACATAAAACTTGTAATAGTAAAAAACATAAGGAATAATGAAAAGATAAGTAGATAATCTTAGATTGAGCGAATAAGCCAAACAATGGAGTGGCCTATTGCCTTTTGTCTACCTAGCAACCAGTATCTCATGAATAACTGAGAAGAACTCACACTCCTCATTTTGTTCCTTCCCTTCACAGAAATATATTCCTTTCTTCACTTTCTCAATCATTGAATCCCACATCTCATAAATCATACAAAGACATGGTGTATCGATGTCCGCTAGATATATCATCACATGGATAGGCTGGGTAATCTTAATAATGTACTCTACATTCTTCCACCACACTTCACTAAGTATCTTTTCTTTAACATTAGTAGAAACTTGAGCATCATCTTTGTAGTAATCCCATTGCTCACTTATTACTATGGTTTGGAGATGCCTCTTTCCCTCGACAAACTGTTGTAACATACACACAATTGAGGCAAACCTTGTTTCAACAATAGCAAGTAACTTCAAACGGCTAAACTCATTAAACATTGAAAGCCACATGCCATGGTTCATTATGAAATTCTTGATCATTTGTGCATCAGATTTAACATGACTTGTAAATTTGAGTTTTCTCCAAACAAAAGCATCTTCATCATTCTTTGGTGGTTTAGGATCACACATACTCTTCAAAACAAGATTGAGAGTATGCACAACACATAGTGTCCAAAATATGTTACTATACTTAGCTTGCAGAAGCATACCCGCACCTTTGCAATTTGCAGCATTGTAGGTGATGATTTGTACCACATTCTATCAACCCACTTTTCAATAACAGATATTATCTTATTAGCAATGTATTCTTTTATCTTCACCTTGCCTTCACAATTATAGCCCTCAAGAACATCGATGATCTATCAGATATGACAACAAAGTTAATGAGTGGTCATCTATGTAGATCGAACCAGTCATTGGCACAAATTGTCACTCCTCTTATGACATGTGCTCTTTGTACTCTCCAATAACATATCAATATGAGCTGTTTCTTGCTTGAGCAGCCTAGTCCTAAGCTTGTTCTACCCATGCATTTTTTTAACCCTTCAAGTCATGGTTGGAAGCATAGGTGAATGCATCTTGAAGGTATGGATTTCTTGCAAAATTGAAAGAGATTCCTGCAAATTAAAAAAAGAATTAGCATAAGCAAGGAATAATTAAATTGCAGCTATAATTGATTGAATATTTGTTGCATTGCTTGCATACCTCCGGAATAAAATGATCTTGCAATTAGAGCATCCAAATAATTGCTCTCCTCAATTGCTCGAGCTTTCTCTAATGCAGATGGAGGCCCCATCCTCTTCTTCTTATTGCTACTGCATGAAGCAACACTACTACCGCTAGGCAAGGACACAGGTTTTGGTTTTGATCTTTCCACTTCTTCTTTAGCTCTTGCAACATCTCTCCTCATCTGGCTAAGTTCATCCATGGTCACCTTGGAACACTTTCTCGCTCCATATCCCTTCTTCTTCAACAAGTGAGCTTCCACTCTAGTATAGATGCTAAATCCAACAAATGAACAAATTTGCATTTCCAGCTATTATTGCTTCCACCTTGTTTAGCTCTCTCTATAATAGTGACATAATTCCACAATGGAGCCATGATATCAGTGGAGGTTGCATCAACACCACTGCTAGAAGTTGCCATCAAGAGACGAGAGCTACAAGGAGGTGGTTGCATATGCAAATAAGTGAATATCACAATATGTACTGCTAAACTGATGAACTAGTAAAGAACTACTAAATGATTTAATAGACCATGTGAGAACAGTAATTAGACAAGCTCTAGATAGCTAATAGGGAAATTAAGACTATGCTAAGTGCATGCTTAAACCAGAAAAATAACAAGGGTACTAACTTCATCAAAATAACTTGAGAACTGGAGGCTCGTCTAAATGAAACAACATGCAACCAACTTAACTGTTCCTATGACAGTATGCGTTCGAGAAAATCTGTAAAAAACATCTAGGGAAGATGATATTGCCCTCCAGATGCTTGCATAATTATGTGCTTCAGGTTCAGATTGCAGTTGTTGCCTCAAAGCATTAACACTTGACAGAACTATAGAAGTGTTTATTGACCAATGTAATATCCTATAATAATGGATGAACTGGTAAAGAACTACAACTCTACAAGAACTACTGAACTGGTAAAGACTTGTTATTACTAGCTGCATGCCCTTTACAACTCTACAAGAACTATTGAACTCGATTTTAACATAAATGGGAGAAGTGAGAAATTGAGAACAGACCATCTCGGGCTGCCAACTAGAGGGCAGATAAGGAGAGCAGAGAGCGGCTACTCACCAGATCAGTGGAGGCACTGCTGGCTGGAAGGAGTGGAGTTGTGGGCAGGCAGGTGAGCGTTTTCTGGCTAGGCTAGAGATGGTGAGGCCTGGTCACGTGGGCAAGCGAAGTGGCTTTCGGATGGAGGTGCGGCCTGGCGGGGTGGCTTCCAACTGGAGGCTTTGGTGACTACTAGCAAGGTCAAGGCCTACGATGGCGAGAGGGTCTGCATGCTGGTGGCTGCTGGCGAGATGCGAGAGCCGAGAGGCAGCTGGCAACTGGTGACTTGTGAGATGCGAGAGGGAAGCGAGCAGATTAGGGATTTAAGTGGGTAGATAGGATTATTGCTGGACCGAGCCGTATCAGCGAGGTATCCATGAAGTATCCCTAAGGTATTCGATTTTCTATAAATTATTTTTGGCTGGATATGTATCCAAACCGTATCCGAGTCAGATACAATGTCGGACTCAGATACGCTCCTCTGTGGGAGTATATGTGTTTCATAGCCCCTTCCTTCACCCCCTCTTTCAGGTGACCACGACCCCCTATTTATAAGGTAGTACGTAGCTTAGTATACAAGTTATCATGATGTACAAATATCTAGGATCTGATCAAATTACTAGGTCTTATCCTGGATAACTACCTTTTACCCTACATAGAAGATAAATATGTACCGTGATAACTATTGTGATGCCTGCCGCCCTGAGGGGTGAGCCAGTTGCCAATTGCGGCCCGACGCCGCTCTACCGGGGGTGTCAGGACGACTTGCATCGCACTGGGGTGTCAAGATAAGCACCACTTGCACCGGCTGTAGAGGGACTTGCTGTATCTTCGAGTCTTCAGAAGACCACGTACGTTCTAGAGAGGCGGCCCAAAGGGGTTCGCAGCCTCTAGGGATAAGGCCTCCTACTGAGTCCGGAGACCGAAGGCTCTGGAGAGACCTTTGATAGCAATCGTTAACTATTATCATCAGGCTAGTCTATTTTCCCCCAACACTGCCACACACTTATTTTTTTCACGATTACAAGGTCCCGCACACTCCCACACAACAAAATGCATGTACACTCACATACCCATGAGTGCGCACATAACATATGCCTATAAATAAAATAGCTCAAAGCACTTGTGTGTGTGTAAATCGTGGATAACAGGATTTGTACCTTGGTGAGTGGAGTTGTACCCTCACGCCTATACCACTAGCTAGGTATTGTGGAAAGTCAGAGAGATCATACACAACATATATGTAACATTGATCAACCAACCGTGCATGTCTAAAATACAACAATAGAAGTTTCATCAACTGCAACAACTCCAAAATGCATATCAAAAGCAATTGTCATAATTATCTCACCAAGTTAGTCAAAAGAACCTCATCACTAAATCTAGCCTGTAAATAAAATTAACATATTATTTTCACAATTTCAATGTCAGATAAGTAGAAACAATGATAACAAATATCCTTATGTCCAAAGAATTCGACCAATATGCAAGCTAGATTTCCTAATTGGCTCAAAACTAGGTCCATGGTCAAAAAGATTCTAAAGGATTAAAAGTAGGCATAATAACCACTACGCATGCACACCACACTAGCACAAACATGAACACGCACCAATCATGTGCTTATAAATAAAACAGCTTAAAGCACTTGCATATGTAAATCGTGGACATTAGGATTTGTACCCTGGTGAGTGGAGTCGTACCCTCACGCCACCACCATCACTAGCTAGGTATTATGGAAAGTCAGAGAGATCATATACAACATATATGTAACATTGATCAACCAACCGTACATGTCCAAAATACAATAATAGAAGTTTCACCAACCGCAACAATTATTTTCACAATTCCAATGTCACATAAGAAGAAACAAGGATAACAAATATACTTATGCCCGAAGAATCTAGCTAATATGCAAGCTAGATTTCCAAATCAGCTCAAAACTAAGCTGATGGTCAGACTTTGAAAGGATTAAAAGTAGACATAATAACCACTACACATGCACACAACACTCACACATCTACGAGTGCGCACCTATCACACACCTATAAATAAAACCGCTTGTTGGAGGAAGAAAATGTCTTTTGCGAACAAGTATGGTTAGAACACAATCACATGAATGGCTGAAGCTAGGAGAAGAAGTGCAGAAGAAGGACCACCAAATATATTGATCATAAAAAATTCGTCCTCTGGTCTGGTGGCCAAGGGTCTATATTTATAGTGTCATTCGAGGTATAAACCTACAAGTATGCCCCTACAAAAATAATAGTACAAGTTACCATCATACTGCAGGGCCCAAGACTAGTCAAACTTACATAGCCCAAGCCTGGGTAAAAATACTTTTAACCCTACCTAGAAAATATTATCTATTATGGAAAATACAGTGGTGCAAGCAACCGTAAGGGTGTAATGCTGAGTCGATCGTCAATTGTGACACAGCGCCACATTGTCCCGGGTGTCAGGATAGCCTCCACTTGCACTGGCATTAACTGTCGGTCACTTAGTGTCAGATGACTGCAGGGGTGTCCTTTCTTTGCTGATATTTCCTCTGAAGGATAGCTACCTCCCCTGCCTGGAGAAGGAGCGACCTGATGAGCTTTTACAGCCTCCGAATGTTGTAATCTTGGTGGAGAGCACGGAGCCTTAGGGCTCCGAAGTGGCACCAACAAGTGACTTCCTGGTAATGCCTGTGGGCTGAGACATTTCCCCTAACAGTACCCCTCATCTGTTGACCCCGAGGTTCAGAGGGGTGAGCAGATGTTTAGAACGAATTAGCTCTAGTCTAGCCTCATAGTCAAGATCTCCTAAACAAACCCTCACCATCGGTGAGTCTCTCCATAGTGACCGCGAGTGATGGTGGCAAGGCTTCGACGGAGATGATGTTGTCCGAAGGGAATTACTTGGTTTCCCCTGGGCTCCAGAGCCTATGTGGAGGCTGGAGACATGGCCATCATTGGAGCCGATGGCTGTCGAAGTTGTGATGGAGGCACGCGCTCCGGAGCCCATGTGGGGGCCGGAGTGAGCTCTTCAGCCCCCCTGATGGTGAGTCCTTTCGCCACTTGAATCATCGCAGTGAAGATTGCATGTGGAAGCAAGGTATTCTCCTCGTTTTCTTGGCTCAAGTATTTAAGGACGTGAAGTGACAGGGGTGCAGTTGACCAAGTAATGTGTAGGTTCGCCAGGGGTTCGTACCCACAACCCTTGCATGCGCCAAAAGGAAGCCCGAGCCGTAAATGCAATGAGACGTGTGCGCAAAAAACTAGGGTATTGCCGTAGGATGTTGCCATGAGTACGGGGATCGACCAGGATGTAGCCACAAGCCCGAAGGGGAGTAATGGGAAGTGCCACGACACCCACAGTTGTTCTGTTTTCTTCCCTGGCTGTGCATGACTGGTCAAAAAGCTAGGGTTCACTCAGTTGATCCCTCACTGCTATGTGAGAAAGCGCTTCTCTTTGGCTTGAGCATGGCGCCTTCTTCCTCCTCATCGTCGGAAATGATGATGGCCTCGACTGGTTCATCACCTCCGACACCTGCCCTGTATCCTCCTACCACGGTGCCTCCGAAGGCGAGTGATTTCATAGGCATACATGCAAGGTTAGAGCTAGTGCGTGCAAGGTTGGAACCGATGACAATCGTGCTTTCATCCATGTAGATGGGGGAGCCTCCCACTGCTCTAGCTCAACATCCAATCCGAGTGGTCGCTCCCATCGAGATCATCGATATCTCCGGTGATGAAGGGAAGGTCAACTGGGGTCTCCTAGTGAAGGAGATCGACGAGGAGGAGAATACGAAAGTGAAGAAAGGGGCGGCCCAGATAAAAAGAGAGGCCATGGAAGAGGGAAAGAGGGTTGTGGAGGAGGTCTTGTCGTCCTCATCCTTGTCTTTCAATAGCTTAGGGGCTGACTACTGTATCAGCCTCCACAGCGGTAGGCCTTAGATGAAGCACATACGCCATTTCATGCATGACCGCTATTAGGGCTCTAGAGTTTTCTTTTGTCACCTTGACTTTTTCTCCCTCTAGTTTCCTATCTCGGGATTTGTTTCCTATATGTCGGTGCTCCCCTTTGTAAGAGTTCTTTGGATGTGCAAGTTTTTAGTAATATAATTAAATCCTTGGAACCACTTACTGTTTTTTCTCGGATCAAAGTGTATGGTGATTCTTAGAATATGTGGCCAGACACGTCTTTGTGCGCTTGTAGCATGATATACCCTTTCTTCTATCCAATGTCAATTCAGACTCCTCTCCAAATTTGTTCCAGATTTCTGACTCAAAGCGATCCTCCCGAAGCTTAGCAGACGGGCTCCAGAAGCGGGGCCACTCGGAGCCACGCGGTGGTGCGCCGGAGGAGCTAAGGTAGGTGAAGCCAATGGCTGGGCCAGGGGAGGCGGTCAACGACCCTCTCAGCCCTTAGCCGCAGTCAGGCTCCAGAGGTAGGGCAGCGTTTGCTAGAGGTGAAGCTGATGGCTGGGCAAGGGGAGGCGATCCATGACCCCCTCCACCTTTAGCCACAATCAGGCTCTGGAGGCAGGGTGCTTTGGAGTTTCATGGTCGTTTGCTAAAAGTGAAGCCGATGGCTAGGCCGAGGGAGGTGCTTCACTACCCCCTCGGCCCTTATCCATGATGAGGCTCTAGAGGTAGGGCCATACGGAGCCCCACGACGGTTTACTAGAGGTGAATCTGATGGCTGGGCTAGGGGCGGTGGTCCATGATCCCCTCGGCCCTTACCCATAGTCAGGCTCTAGAGGCAAGGCCCTCTGGAGCCTCGCGGAGGTTGCTAGAGGTCAAGCCCCTCAGCCCTTATCCGCGGTCAGGCCCCGAAGGTAGGGCAATCCAAAGTCCCACAGTAGTTTTGCGGAGGTGAAGCTGATGGCTGGGCTGAGGAAGGGGCTCCTCGACCCCCTCGGCCTTTAGCCATAACCAGGTTCCAGAGGCAAGGCCCTTCAGAGCCCTACGATGGTTACCGGAGGTGAAGCTAATGGCTGGGCTGAGGTAGGCACTCCATGACCCCCTCAGCCTTTAGTTGTGGTTAGGCTCCTGAGGCAGGCCCCTTCGAAGCCCCACAGCGGCTTGCTGAAGGTGAAGCCGATGGCTGGGCCAGGAGAGGCGCTCTGCGACCCCCTTGGCCCTTAGCAGTGGTCAAGCTCCAGAGGCAGGGCCATCCGAAGTTCCGTGGCAGTTTGCCAAAGGTGAAGCCGATGGCTGGGCCGAGGGAGGCGCTCGGCGACCCCCTCGGCCCTTAGCCGCGGGCAGTAGAGGAGTCTGTACCAGCTTTCATGCACGTAGAGTGGACTTTAACTTTTTATTTGGTATGTTATTTATGTATGATATATAAATATGTATAGATGAAACTGTATTGTACTGACTTCACCTTTTTCCTTACATTTTTTGACGCTCAAATGCTTCGGTTGTCTCCCTTTAGCGGCCCCTCGCATCCTATAGCCGCTAGCGACCGGTCGGTGTGATTCTCTAGGGGTGTTTTATCGAGTTGGGTGTGAGTAAAGCTGAAATCTTGTTACCTTCTAGGTGACCCATGCTACTAAGGATATCCCTCTGGTGTGTGGCATCCACACTACCGAGGCTATGAAATTCCTTCCAGGTGACCTAGGCATACAGCGTCGGTAGGTGTGTAGGCTCCACTGCCTACCTAGGCTATGCAATACCTTCCAAGTGACCTAGGCATGCTATGCCTACAGTGTGTGGGTGTGTCCGTCACCGAGGATGTCCCTCGGGTTTATCACATCTCCGCTACAGAGGATGTCCCTCTAGTGTATGGCATCTACACTACCGATGATATGCAATGCCTTCCAGATGACCTAGGCATAATATGTCTTCCAAATGACCTAGGCATGCTACGCTTGCAGGTGTGTAGGCTCCATTGCATACCTAGGCTATGCAATGCCTTCCAGGTGACTTAGATTTGATGCCTTCTAGGTGACCTAGGCATGCTATGCCTACGGTTCATTGGTGTGTCCGCCATCGAGGATGTCCCTCGGGTGTGTCGCATCTCCGCTACCAAGGATGTCCCTCTGGTGCATGGCATCTACACTATCGAGGCTATGCAATGCCTTTCAGGTGACATAGGCATAATATGCCTTCCAGGTGACTTAGGCATGTTGCATCTGCAGGTGTGTAGGCTCCACTACCTACCAAGGCTATGCAATGCCTTCTAGGTGACCTAGGCTTCATGCCTGCCAAGTGGTCTAGACATGCTATGCCTATTTGAGTGGGCATGTCCGCCACCAATGATGTCCCTCTAGTGCGTGGTATCTATACTACTGAAGCTATGCAATGCCTTCCAAGTTACCTAGGCATAATATGTCTTCCAGGTGACTTAGGCATGTTGCGCCTGTAGGTGTGTAGGCTTTCATGGTTGTGTACTATTCAAGCAAAGGAATAACTTAAACTAAGTCTTACTACCTACTATTTGAACAGGGATATAACTTAAGTTTTACAATCTACTGTTGTCAGTGAAAGGCTAGCTACGGCACAAGTGATGACTAGATCGGATGGCTATAACTTAAGATATAAACTAAGATATAACTTAAATTTCATTGTCTATTGCGAACAGGATTATGACTTAAGCTTTACTATCTATTGTGGAGACAGAGATATAACTTGAGCTCTATTTTTTCTACCAAACTAAAATATAACTTAAGTTTCGCTATCTATTGTGAACAGGAATATAACTTAACCTTTACTATCTACTGTGGAGACAAAGATATAACTTGAGCTCTACTATTTCTACCAAACTAAGATGTAACTTAAGTTTCACTGTCTATTGTGAACAGGAATATGACTTAAGCTTTACTATATACTATGGAGACAGAGATATAACTTGAGCTCTACTATTTCTACTTGGTAGCTATCTGTCATAGAGACTTATAACAACTAGGCTAGATACCGGCTAGGCAAACTATTGCTAGGTGGTCATAGGGGTACCTTTACCAAAATAAGGTCTCCACCGCAACGTCAGAGGCTCGGAAGCCCTCATAGCTCCGAGGCGGAGGAAGGGTTGGCCCCACTTGCCTGAGTTGTCTGCCAGAGGTTTTTGGTCTTGCGGACCTTCGGAGCACCCATGGCCTTCTTGCCGGGGCCTAGCGTCCATTCCCCCGGCTGACCTTGCCCATAATGAGCCCAACAGGGGAGGCCCGCCGAGAGCTCCGACCGTCCAGAGCCTAAGGCGGGGTCCCCTCGTGTCCGCGACCTGTCGGGCTCCATTATGTCAGGGCTGTCGGGGCGGCTCAGCCCTCATCACTAGGGTATTGTATCGTCGGTGGCAGAGTTGGCAAGGGCAGAGTGGGGTTGGAGGCCCTGAGACCTACCTGGAGGCCCACTCCAGTCTTGCGACCCCTGTGTCGCCCATCGCCAGCTTCTTCCCCTACCAGGTGTCCTTCCTGCCTTCCGAGGTACTCCTCTCGAAAAGTTATGAGAGTCCGACAGTCATCTGTATTGTGGCCACATCCGGACCCATGCAGGATACACTTGTACACTTCCAGTGGTACCAAAGCTTGTAGTCGGCGTGGAGTGCGTCAATGGGGGCCATGCACATTGGAGCCCGTGGTTTCCCCGAAGCCCTTTTCCATCCGGGGAGGCCAAGGAGGGTGCTGGGCAGCCAGACTCTGTGGGCCCACCGTTTTAGTACCCGATCCTACTGTCAGTGTCACGTTTGAAGTGGAACAGCTGCATTTCATTGTTTTTTAGAACGGCACCGTTCCGAATCTTTAAAGAATATTCTCTGATTCCGAACTATTTCATCTCATTGTTCTCTATCGAAACAGCTCAAAAGCGGGATGGATCCGCTCCGTCTCATCCCGTCTCACAAACCAAACACTACCTAAATGAGCTATGCACAGTTTGCAATATGTTAGCGTGGTCTCGTACTCAAGGTTGTCGAGCCATGATATCATATTGACTTTTTCATACCAACCTGTTTATTGATGAGCTTAAAATGATGAGGCAAGATTAAATACATATTGATACATGCATATTTTTTTTAGTGACGGAGGCATGCAATTTTTTGCTAGATTTTGAGCTAGTGGGAGACTATATTAATTTTGCCAAGTAATTTTACGAATATAAATACACACACACTAGGTGTCGCTCTATTCTGCAAATTTAAACAGGGGAGAAGATTAATACGTATGGAATTCAGATAATATAAACGATAACGAAACAGTACAAGTTCTGCAAGTGGAATAATAAACCATTCAGCGTCACAAACAAAGTTTTATACCTGTATGGTTCAATGTTATATCTGCAGATTTGCTCTTCTAAGGAGATCTAGAGCTGATCAGGTCCCGAATCGATGGGTCATCTCAACTGATTTTATTTAATTAAAAGCATTAGCTAGTTTTGTTTGCTAAGTGGCAACACAAAAGATCCATGCATATAATGTAGAAAATAAGCTTATCACAACACAAAAGATTGCCGGGATCTCTAGGGTGCACATATAGACGATTGGGAGTTATGAGAGTTCTGAGTTTACCATTGTTAAGTTGCTTACCTGTGTAAGGCATGTTGAAGCAGCTGAACAACTAACTAGCCTGTTGAACTCTTCGAGCAAGAGGGAGAAAATCCTCCCAGGTAAAAGATCATTCTAAATCATACCTTTATGTGCCACCAAAAAAAACAGGCGTCATTACGCAACTCAGTGCGCACTTGTATATTTCCTGTGATTTCTCAGACATCATTACACTTACGATAAAGTTCAATATAGAGGAAGTTATCAAAAGAAAGATAGAAAGATCAAGGCTAACAACATGAGAAAGGAAGATTTGTTTTAGATAAAGAATCAAAATTTATACTTTTACTCAACTCACTGGTGAGGTCTGGACAATTGGAAGAAAGCATCAATGTAAGTGCCAAACAAGATACCAGTCATGATTACATATGGCCATACGGGGCAGGCTCCTTGTGTGCATGCCATGGATGCTTTTGGAATTGCGAAGACTAGCTTTTTTATTGCCCAGTGTTCGATGCAATAGGTGAACCTGCAAAAGAAGTGCACGTTACTCGAGCTGAAGTATGCCGAGCATTCGCGTCGGCAATCGGCATTTTTTTTTTTTTTTTGCGAATTTCAATCGGCATATATGCTCGAGTGCAGCAATGCTTTTCGATCAAGATCCGAGGCACACGTCGCCATGAAAAGATGTGCAAGCACAACGAACACAAAGACAGTTCGATGCGCATTTCTGGGATCATGAACTGAATTTTACCTGCTCAAATGGTTCAAAATTTCTGGGATCTGTTTATTTCAGTTGGAGATTATGAAAATCAGCTTGTAGATTATAAATTGTAAGAAGGTGGATTGTAAAATCTGAATTGTAAAAGTTGAATTGTGGATTGTTACAATCTGGTGGAAGGCGGATTGCTGGATTGTTAAAATCTGGGTGTTGGATTGTAACAATCCAGCTTTTTCAATCAGCTGTTTGTTTTAACTTTTGGATTATGATTATAATCCAACTTTTACAATCCAACTGTTTGTTTCAACTTTTAGATTTTGATCACAATCCAACTTTTACAACCCGAAACAAACAGGACCTTAGACCCTATGTGGTTTACATACTCCCCTGACCTGCTCCCAAATATAAATACAATAGTGTGTGAGATTATTTATGGTTAAATTGGTAAAAACAAAGTGATTTAGATGATATGCATTGTTGATGTGCATATATTGTTTGGATATATTCGTGGTAGTATAATGATAGTTATTATTTTGATATATACAATACACTCATGTGAGTGAAGTTGTGTTGATTGATGTGAGTCAAGTTACTGAGAACTTGTACTTGAAATTGGTTGTTAGCTTTATTCATGTGTAGGTGTGTCCTGATTATGAATGTGATCAAGATAGTCATGCGGGAAATTCGGCCTACAGAATGATGCATGTGAAGCACATCATGAGACATACACGGGTGATGTACGGGCTATGGTGTAGTGAAGATGAATTGCATCGGGAGAAGTACACGCGAATTGTATCATCTATGGTGCGAATGATTGGAGCGGCATGTGGCGTATATCGTGAAAGATTTATTTCATATGCATGCATGTGTGTGCGCAATAGAATAAAGAAAGAAAACTGGAATAGTGCACTATATTTCTAGGCCTGTTGTATATATAATATTTGTAAAATTGTAAGGCCGTTTAAAAAAATTATAATAATAAGCTACAATCGCTAGTTTATCAAGCGAGAGTAAAGTCTTGCCTTATGAACGAGCGATACCTTGTGGGTCCTGCTAGTCAAAAATAAAAAATGAGATGACATGGGGTCTCGCCCGTCCTCACAGCGATGTCTGGCGAGCCTATCTAAAAGGTGTCATCCACTGTTCAAGCGACTCCTATTGGGTATAAAAAGCAATCACGCCGTTAGCACCACAGTTCTTTCCAATCGAGCCAAGAGAGAGGGAGGAGAGGATGAGAGGAGAGGGAGAAGAAATTAGAGGCAAAACCCTATCAAAGGAAGGAGGCACATTTTTTATCCTTTTTTTTTTTACAAACCCGATAGGACAGCCCCTGTTACACTACCATAGAAATAGCGAAAGTAGATGGTGTGTCACAGACGGTTTCTTAGGACCTGTCACTAACAAAATACCTAGAGACGGTTGCTAAAACAGACGTGTATGTAAAATAATCAATTATCTCAGTATGCTAGAAGTCACAGATAGTTTTTAATAGAAACCTTTTGTAGTAAGACATAGATGGATATTAAGAAAAATCGTATGTGATTTGTCATAAGATATAGATAGATATTAAGAAAAACCATATCTGATATGTCATAAGAGACAGACAAACATTAAGAAAATATCTCTGATGACGGATATTAAGAAAAATCATTTGTAATGTATCATAAAACACAAACAAACATTAAGAAAAATCGTTAATGATGTGAAGACACAAACGGGTATTAAGAAAAATCGTATGTGATGTGTAGACATATACAGATATTAAGAAAAATCATTTGTGTTTGTAGGATAAATATTTATAAATTTCTAAATAGCATCAAATAAAGAAAATTTTATATTAAAATTGTAGCTCTCAATAATATCTACAACTTTACAGTTTATAACATTTTCATTGAAGTCATTTAGATACCCAAATAATTGTGCAAAGCTTCGGACAAAAAGGGGTCAAAAGTTTAAAACGTCATATTGCTATCAACAATGATGCATAGATGAGATCGTAAGAAAGCTACACGTGAGACTGGAGGTCATTGGTTCGATGCCCACAAACCACACCTGCATGTATTTTGTGGGAAAAATCGCATGACCTGTGTGATAGCATGGCATGGGTCGCGTGAGTAATGACAACTTGGTCTGGGTGCAAAAAGATTTTTTATTTCTCATGTGTTCAAAATCCTATATTTTTTAAAATAGTTTCACAGACGAACATTAAGAAAAATCATATGTGATATGTCACAGGACATAAACGGATATTAACAAAAGTTGTTTGTGTATAGCTATATTATAGATGGAGTGTTACCCATCTGTGACAAGCTCGATATCACAGATACTTTTGCTTAGATAGAAATCAAATCCGCCTATGATAGGGTTTAACAATCATCTATGATAGTCCGTTCTGAGGTAGTGGTACTAGGTTTTGACAAAGGTTATAGGTTAGATCTAGAATTTTTTACAATCCTAGTAAGATAGGTACTAGACGTAGGTTAGAATGTAGATTTAGGTTTAGAATTAGGGTTAGATATAGTTTAGCAATTAGATCATGTTTGTACACATATTTTAGTAATTAGATGTAGTATTTAGATATATATTAGGCATTATATAGGATTTATATATATTGTAGATATAACTAACGTAGTAGATGTAGGATTTAGAGGTGTCTGATGTAGCGATTAGGAGATATTTTGTTGCAATATAGATTAATTGTTGGGACATGTTTTTAATGAATGTTACATTATTGTAGATATAGCTTTATGTAAGTTTTTATGTTCTATCGCAATAATGTTAGGGTTTTTTGTCGATGGTTGGTAGGTATGTTGGATAAGTGGTAGTTTATATTTTTTTATGGGGACAGTAAAATATTATATGTTCTGAAAGGGGTAGTACTGTTTGTATTTGAGTCAATGGGCAGTGTATCTCTAGACCTATGCAGAAGAGTGTCGGACACTTGCACCCCATATATATACAGAATAACACGAGGAAGGAGGGGATGAAGCAGTGGGTTCTTGCCATCTTTAACGGAGATGCTACGGGATGCTTCTTTCTTCTCCGCCTCAGCTGTCGCTTCTTCCTCTTCTATTTCCGCCTCCAAAAGATCCCAGTCCACCTCATCTTGGACCTGAGGCACTTAGAGTTTGATGTCTTTAACAGGGACACCAGGAGTCACAGCCATTTCTTCAACCTCCTCATCGGAGGAAACGTCGATGACCTCCACCACTAAACTAGACTTTGTGTGAGACAATGAAGGAGTGAGGGTTGTGTACTCGGGGGAAGAATGTAAGTAATCGGGGGAAGAAGGCGTGTACTCAAGAGAAAGAGAATCTATGATCGAACTTGAGTGTGGTGCAGTTGAGATCCAGCAACCGAAGGTTTATATAGACCAAAAGGTTAGGAGACGAGATGCCTCACCTACCAAGCCTTAACTCTGAGCACAGCTGCATTATGAGTCACGGGCACCCAATCAATGTTTGGTCATAAAAGCTAAGTCTTTTCAGTGAACCAACATGGACAAAGAGGCGGACTCCAATGCGGTCATTTACCCGTTGAGTCTTTTAAGGCATGGGACCAGTTGAAAGGATGGAGCAATGATCCCTTCACATTCATGATAGAGAATATTTTTTACCACAGCGCAAACTTTCTACTGCCACGATTCAACTTCCAAGCCTAGCCAGCAACGAGCCTTATCTCCCTTGTACTTGGCAAGGACAGGATCGTTTTTTAGGCCGACTAAAATATCTATCTGGACGGAATACCTTCTCGAGAACTCGGAGATATTCAAAATCACAAGTAGGTGATCTTAAATACTCAGGAAACCCGATTAGATATTTTGTCCTAATCGAAAGTCTGAGTTTACTCAATGATATGGTCTGACAAAAAGCTTATCTTTGCTGGCTATATACTTGAACCATTGAAGCTTCATTTCACATATGGATGAGGGGATAGACAATGAATAATGGATAGTTACTATATCCATGCACCTTAGGGTTTTCCATAATTTTTGAGGCATATTTTTATCTCTTGGAAGGGGATCCCTAGAAGAAAAGAAACTACTCGTTGGTACCCAAGGCATCCCGTAACGGGAAGGTATATCTCCAAGAATAGAAAGAAAGAGTCCGAGGATATACGACACCCCCATATATATATACGGAACCGAGGGGCCCTGCAGAGGAGAGGTCACAAGTCATTGAGGGAGAGAACAAATTGCCACAAGCGATACAATTTCCACAAGCCTATACAAGCCAACGGAAGCTAAGGAAGAAATCACCGACTAGATTTAGATCTATCTAGGCTAGCTACACCCCTTTGTAACAGGCTCATATCAATGCAAGATACATATGATGTAGGATTATTATCCAATCGTCGACACAATCGTAGCCATGAGAGCTCTTGGGCTAAGGCTCATTCGAGTGCTCATAAGACCTTAGGTGATTTGGAGGACGGAAATCACTCCTATCCTGTAAAGGTAAGTTCTAGAGAGGCTCCTCAGACTTAGTTGGACCAAACAAACCCTCCCATCTCACCGTCGATTGCCCCACCCCCCTTCTTCCTCGCCCCTAGCCTCCATTGATCATTGTGGATTTAGTTTCTAGATACATGAGCCTTTTATAGATACATTATAACAGCATACGTTCTTTTACCGTGGTGTAATATTATTGTCAAATTTGTGTTACCCGCACACATCCATCTGTGATAATAAAACATATACTTTATTTTTAGAAATGGCCTTTTTAGAACTAGACTCCTTATCAGTAGCCTTTTCAGACCTAGCCTTTTTAAAAGTAGGATTTTTAGAAGTAGGCACCAATGTTGGCTCCCGCCGCCAGGTAATAACTTCTGGTCAAACTACTCCAAAAACAATTAAGATTTACAACTTAATATTTTGGTCTACAGTGTAGTCGCCACCACCACTATGTGACTTTTTACAGTGGTTGGATACTGAGCGGTCGAAAGTGGATGTGTTACTTCTTCACACTTAGCATTGAACCACTTGGAGACGCTTCTATGACATGAAAACCGACGAGAGGAGGAAGGCTACGCACAAGCGCATTCAAGAGAAACAACAGAAGATGAGAGAGGAGTATAACCTCATGATAGTGGAGGCCCATGCTACCTAAAGCTAGCCCACCATTTTCTAAGTCCATGGTTTTCAGCAAACAAATTCACCTCTCTCCATCGCTTTTTGCTCCCACGGACTCACCCTGCCACTCGCACACCAATATCCTACATGCATTTGCATCAGATAGTGGAGTATTAGCTCTATGCAAGTATGCATTATGCGAAGGAGCTGCTATTTCTTATCATGTGTACAATTTAAACAGGTACTAAGATAAGTCAAACTTTTAAATTGATAAATAATGAGAAACAACATCCTAACAGCAAAATTAGGTGGATACCATCGCAAAAGTGCCTATATTGGAAAATATCATCGGTGTGAGGATGACATGTGGACCTAGCGATGGTATTTTCCAATTTTTACGATTTTTGTTATAGTACCTAGCAAATTGCCCCTTCATTAAGTGCATCAAACAAAAAAAGCGGAAGCATCTAATTCATAAATTTCCAATCACACTTATGTACATATCCAAGGTAATTCAAATATATCATATTAGTGGTCCGTTGGTTATTTTATCAGAGTGTAACACATTATCGATTTACATTGTAATCGCGATGTCTAGAAAAGCATTCCAACCTAATGGAAAATGATGTTTGGATTCATTTGTTTGTCGTAAAAACATGCTTATAAAAGGTATAAAAGTAAAGGTATTAACTTGCCAATTTCAGTACACCTTTTGTCTTGAACATGGTATATAATCAATTTAAAGCCATTAGTACCTAATTATCTCATCGAGTTTCTCAATCTACTATTTCCCTTATCTTATTTACCTCTTTGGTAGCATATTTCTTTCTGGAACGTTGTGGCTATGAAATATGCCAAAAGGATGCTCCATGAACTCCATCAAGGCATGATAATAAAAAAAAAGTTTAGATCTAAGTTTCTCATATACACACACAAAAGCAAGTTATGCTAAAATAAAAATAAGAAACAATAAAATAAAAGAAATTCTATTTTGACTTTCCTTTTATTTCTTCCAAACATATTTTGAGTTTTTCATCGATTATTCACAAGGTTCTTGACCCCATTTACTTATCGTATCAAAAAAAAAACTTTGCTACAATTTTATTAGCATTTTTAGTATTTTGTGGTGGCATATCATTGTTTATTAAAAAATAAAACCTAAACCTAAATAATGCATCAATTTAGGATGGTTTTTTATTTCTTATTCCATTGGTGTGCAAATGTTGCAACCGTTCCATGTCCCTCTAGCCTCACAAGGAAACCAACAAAAGTGCAAATGTAGGGTCATAAAGTCTTTTGAGTTCTCCTAAACCTATGGAAGGAAGATCTTTATGTGCTGCAACAACAAGTACGATCCACCCCAAGAAAGCACCAATATTAGCTCCTGTCGCCAGATAATAACTTCTAGTCAAACTATTCCTAAAACAACAAAGATTTATCACTTAACATTTTAGTCTACATTAAAGTCACCACCACCAATATGTGACTTTTTATAGTGGCTAGATACTGAGCAGTCGAAAAAATATGTGTTTCTCCTTCACACTCAGCACTACACCACTTGGAGACGCTTCTATGAGATAGAAACTGATGAGAGGAGGGAGGCTACGCGCAAACACATTCAGGAGGAGCAATAGAAAATGAGAGAGCAGCATAACCGTATGATGGCAGAGGCCCGCGTGATGGAGAGGGAGAGGAAGCGTGAGAGGGCACACCGGGCATGTGAGGCAAGACTGGAAGTGATAAGGAAGGAAAAGTACCCACGTTGTACTCAGTAGACCAGATGTAGTAATCCTGTTGTTTACATGCCCTAAGACATGTTAGGTTTAGATGCGATACTTATTTAGGTTACAATGATCGTGTACCATACATGACATCATCCTTGTATGTCACAGTTCTCATTAAAATTACCGTGTTCAACTTTCCGTTTCCATCAAATTTGGGTATCCAAAATATCGCACAAACATCTAATGGCACGGGATGAATCGACAATTAAAAAACTACGATGCACAAACATCTAATATGCACTAATTACAAGTATTATGTACTAATTTCACACAAAACTCAATTTTAATTAGATTCACCTAAAAATAATATTATATTTCTCCAAAAAATCTAGAACTTTTTGTACGTGTTACATAATCCATGTGCAACCCACTTTAATTTGACTAGCCCAAAAAGCCTATGTAGAATTTAAGCTAAAATTCTACAAAATGCTAATTTTATAATATGGGAAAATTCACTAATATTTTTCTTATATGATGGAATAATTTCTAAATTATTTTCACCCCTAGTTTATATGGTGAAAAAGTGAGTTCCTTTGTAATGATCTATTTATATACTTATAAAGAAACTCACTTTTTCACCATATAACCTAGGGTTCCAAATAATATTATAAAGTATCCCATCATATAAAAAGAATATTGGTGAATTTTCCTGTATTTTTTGGATTTTGTTTGAGGACCTAACAATTGTTAGGTGTTATAAAATTCATATTTTTAGAGAATTTTAGTTTAAATTCTACACAGAATTTTTGAGTAAGTCCAATAAAAATGCGTTGCTCATGGATTATGAATATGTACAAAAATTTCTAGGATTTTTAAAGAAACATAAGACTATTTTGGGTGAATCTAATTAAAATGGGCTTTGTGTGAAATAATTGTAATTTTGTGTTACTCTTTAAAATACTTGTAGTTTTGTGTTACAAATGATATGATACTTGTAGCTTTATGCAATTCACTCATAATAAAAAGGAGGTGAACAGGACTGCGGGTGAGAGACTGTGAACTGTCAGGAGAAGAAAAATAGAGTTATGGAGAGAGAGAGAAATTAGGGTTTTGTGGAAACTTATGCTTCGGAGATATGTCTTATGAACTCATCTATGCAATGAAGATTAAATTTTGTAAGTTGATAAATTAGCAATTTCATTATTTCTCTGCGCTAATTGTTTTTGTCATTAGCTTTGATATCTTTTTTGTGGATCCTTTCGTCAACGAAATTTGTCTTGGTTTGATCCATCCGAAATCATCCTAGAGCATCAAGGTAAAGTTCTAAAAAGTTTGGTGGGGTGAATTTTTGTAATTCTTGCATAATCATGAAATAAGGGTTTAACCTATTTTCATCATCATGTGTCACAATCATAACTCTTGATCAAGAGATCCGATTAACTTGATTCTTAGTGGAATAATTTTGTATCATTGTCTAGTTTCCACAGTTAAAGTTTGAGCCAGTCAGGCCATTGGTTCTTTCTGTATATAATTTTTAGTCACATGATAACAGTTTGTCCCGACTGGTTTCGAGATTAAATTGAATATTTGATTAGGGTGAATTAAAATTTGAATTTGGCTTTCGCAATTATTCACCCCTCTATGATTGCATGTTTTGCGCATAATTGATCCTACATGGTGGCTAGGGTGAAAACAGGACAGATATTTCTCGCCCGCCTACCTGCCCACCCAAAGGCTTGTAAAGCAAATATGTGATACAACAATGGCTATCTGGTACTATTTGAAACTATCTGTGTCTGACTTCGGATCCGAGAAAAAAAAGATAGAATACAAGATGACTGGTATCCGTCCGAAGTATCCGAATATTAGTTGTTATGAGAAACATATTGTAATTTTACTTAAAAATATGATAATATATAGGTACATTATCACACATCCGTAGACAGATAATACTGAATACTCTTGTTTTCACATCTCAGCGATCACTCTCTTTATGCTCACTTTGATTGCACCCTATACTGTTTAATGTGCTGTGTTGGGATGTAAATGAAGTGAAAATTTTCATCTATCTGACTAACTGAAAGGTTGCAACACTATCTGTTCCGACTTCGACTCCGAGGAAAAAAATTAAGATAGAATACAGGATGAAGAAATAATTATCTAACAATATTCGCATTCGACTCCAACTCTGAGAAAAATATAGAATAAAATACAAAATAAGCTATATCCATCTGTATTTGATCCGACTACACCGCTAATAGTGGCTTCTAATAAACTCATCAGAGCTTTATAGTTAATCATGGTTATGATGCACAAGGCAGGATTAAACAAGGCCTGTTGTATGAACGCAAGACAGCTCCATCATGCAAACCACAAGCTCCCCTCAAGCCATCGAGAGACCTGAATTCATTAGTCTCTAGTTGGTGATCTGATGGTCATCATCTATAGTGCTCCCCCATAAATTATAATAGCTCTCTGTTCTATTAGATTAATATTGTACTACAAGCACATTAGATCTTTTGGCGCTACTGCTACTTATTATTTGTTCGTATGCTACTACGGCATCACGCAGTGCGTACGCATGCTCCAGAATATCAGTATTATAAGTCGATCAATTATTTGCAAGCTGGCAATACATTTGTTGCGTCTTCTGGGACGTACGCAACTGCAGTGTTGCTCCCGGACAAGGGAGTCTCCTCCCTTCACTCATCGTCATGGACATGGGAGTGGCACCGATGAGTAAGGGTGCAGTTGCAATTGCCTAGATCAGAAATCACTAATTCCACACCCTGTTGGACAGATTCTTCTAGAATTCAGAGTAGTCCCCCATATGAACACGAATGCAAACAGTCTTTGTCATGACCATGGAGGCATCGAGGTAATAAAAATCAAATCAAATGTGTCAGTGAATATCTAGCGAGGTATTGTGGGAAGTCAGAGATTATACCATACACAACATACATGCATGTAACATGTCAAAGTACAGTGATAGAATTTTCACCAACCACAACAACTCCAAAATCCATATCGGGAGCCGTCGTTGTAATGATCTCATCGAGTTAACCAAAATTCATACATTTTTTGCACAATTCCAAGATCCTATAAGAAGGGAAAATGATATAAATATACTTAATTCCATAGGATCTAGCCGATATCCGAGATAGATTTCCAAATCCGCTCAGAAACAGGGTGATTTGTCCATAGGTCAGAAAAAATGAAAGGATTAAAATTGGGCAGTAATTGTTTTTTTCTTGAAATGGGTTAGCGTGATATCATATTGAGTTCTGTACGCCAACCGTTTTATTCACAAGATCAAGATGGTGAAAAAAGATCAAATACTTCTAGATACATGTTTATTATTTAATGACTGAGACTTTTTGGTATATTTCACGTTTCTGAAAACTATATTAACTTTGTTGCGTGTCTCTCTACTCTGCAAATTTAAAAGTGGGGAGAAGATTAGTACAGATACTTGCGGAATTCAGACAGTATAAACAACAACGAAATAGTGCAGATGGAATATATTCAAACGATATAAACACTACTGATATAGCACAAGTTGTGCAAGTGGGAACTTAAACCATCAACATCACAAACAAGTGATATAGCTCCTTGTATGCTTTTATTACCCGAGAGGGGCCTGAGCACTTGTTTTTCAATGCTATACCTGCAGATTTGCTCTGCTAAGAAGATCTGGAGCTGAGTGGGTTTATTCCCACTTCACTAGTTGGATTATTCCAGCATTAACTAATTAAAATCAGGTCCCGAATCTAGGAAAAAAGCTTATTTAATTAAAAGCATTAGCTGGTTTTGTTTGCAAAGTGGCAACAGATCGGTCCATGCATATAATCTAGAAAAAAGCTTAGCACAACACAAAAGATTTGTTGGGATAGAAAGATGATAAAAAGGAAAGGAAAAGATGTCACCCACTAGAATGAGTACCATTATGACGAGCTCAACTCTCCAATCGCGTTCTGTACTTTGTGCTAACTAAACCAAAGGAACCATATCATTAGTGATACTGTCCGGAAAAGTTGAGAGCGTGCAGATCAATTGAAATGGGTAAATAATTCGTAGACTGGGCATGGCACTAGCTGGTGGTTTAGTTGCCACTTTTTGGTTAAAAGAGTGCGGTGAAATAATTCATTTCATCTTGTTCCGATCATGCTTTCATCGACCATATATTGAAGAATTCATGAGTGTTCTTCAAAAGTGAACCTGTAAATAAATTTCATATGCATGCAATATTCCTTCATAACATTTATGTACAGCACCTTTGAACCCACTGTTTACCCCCTTCCCGCTGCCACGACCACCGCCTGCATGCCTCGTCCGCATCCCTAATTTGTTCTTCTTCTCCTTACCGGATGGGATCCCTCGCCAACAATTCAGGACGAGGAAGGCATGGGTAGGGTTATCGAGGACATGCAGAACGTCTTGACCCCATCGGTAGTATTGGCAATGCAGAGGACTGCTATTTTCTAATTTTGATCAATGTGGTGCTTACTGGTGTCCCCTCAAATAAGACCTTGCCTACTAGGATAACACGTCAGTGAAAGAATCCAAATACTCTAGTGGTGAGGTCGGAGAGAACAGTAATATAGGAGAAGATGAACAGTATTTTACAGTTGGATGGTAGTGAGAGATACTGTAGCAAATATTATAGTAGTGAGAGATACTGTAGCAAATATATTGTTCACAAACCTACTGTAGCATTGAACTATATCTGTTCATGCGATCTAACGGCTCAAATCACCGAGAGGATCCGGATTCCAGTAAAAATCGGGCACTTTACTTTGGGTCTGGTAATTTCTTGGTTTTGAGAGTTAGTGGTGGAGATTTCTTAGTTAATGCTAAGTTTTGGGCTTGTTAAAAAGGTGGAGGAAGGCAGTGTTTGCAGGGAACATGGCCTGTCATTGCTCCCCGTTTTGCTAGATAATAAGCCTTACTGTTTCAAGAAACTTCTGCTAGTTGTGGTCCATTGGGTCCTGTTTACTTCTACTCTCTTGTTCTTGGACATCAGAAGAAAAGAAGAAAATCTCTGCTTTTCGATCATATAGGAGAGCTGTATGTGAGGAACATTTATTTGTGCGTATACGTTTCATTTTCAGCAAAGTATTTTACCGTTTGTTCATTTCAGCGGCCTTATCGTTTGCTCCTGGAATCGTCTTTGATTCCTTTTCCATTGTAGTACAGTAACGTCACTGAATTGCACTGATCAACCACTGTACCCTGGTAGCTGCCCTGCAGACTGAACAACTGCATGCTTCCTGTTTGAAAACCTTTTATCAGGTGTCTCATTGAGCCCTGACAGAAAGCTTTTGTGATTACAGCAAAAGCTTGAGTAATTTGAGTAACCACATGAGTTGGACGGGTCACAGCTCAGCCAGCAGTTGCCGAGCCCATCGAAGGCCGGCTCGGACCCGGCAGCGTCCCTGTCCAAAGCGAGGCCCACCCCAGGCCATCAAAGTCCATCACACGGCTCGTCAGTCATCACGGACGACGACTAGTCCATGTAGGTTCAAGGCTGCTGGGCCCACCCTCTTGTGGGACCCGCTAGGGACAACCGAGCGTGAGGACAGCGCAGGGGAAATTATTGAATACACCTACTCCTGTCGCTTTCCTAGCCTCTCACCGCCACACGGGCCCCGCGGCTCGTAGTCGCTACTTTAACGGTCACACCCCTGAGGTTACCGTGTCTCTCGATTCAGTCCTCCGGTGTCCTTCCTGCGCGGCGTCCTGCAAAACTAAGACGTTTGAATATTTTCCAGGGGCTTGGATGCGAAACCAGGGCGGGTCTGAGGTCCATTATATTATACTGTATATAAGTGAAGTGGGAGGCGGGGCCGTGCGTCGGGGTCCGTTTATTTCATTTCGAGATTACGAAAAACAGCTTAAAAATTAGATTGCGGATCGTTACAATCTGATAAAAAGTGGATTATTGGTTTGTTATAATCTCAGTATTAAATTTTAATAATTCAGCTTTTATAACTAATTATTTGTTTAAATCCATTTTACTTCCTTCAACTATCACGTTTATCCGGATAACCGCTGAACTCTTAAATCATCTATTTTACTCCCACGAACTATCAATACCATTTATTTTACCCTCGCAGTGATTTTTCTTGGTGGTTTTGATGATGTGGTGGCAATTTTGTCACGTAGCAGTCTTAGTCCGCGTGCTGATATCGTCCGCGCGCTAATATCAGCGTTGCTAGTAATTCGATTTTTTTTATAAAAAATTCATGAAAATAGATTATTCCGAAAAATAGATTTTATGTTTAGAAAAAATCAAAAAAATATAAAATAATTTAGATAAATGTTTTAATATGTTTTTAGCTCTGTTTTTATTTCTGTAAATATTATTTAATGTTTTTTTAGTGTAAAAATTATTCAAAAATGTTAGAATAAATGTTTTACTTTGGAAAACAGTTTTAGAAAATATAGATTAATTCTGATAAAGTTTAAAAATATTTTTTTTGATAAAATAAATGCTTTTCATATATTTTGTTGTATATAAAATTAGTTTTAATTCTAGAAAAATTATGTTAAATTCTAGAAAAATAGATTTCGTCATTTTTAGTCGTAGTTTTCGCGTCATTTCTAGTCGTTTAAAATTAGTTTCGCCATACTTTTTGACATATTTAAGCACATTTTGAGCATATTTTTGCACATTTTGACACATTTTCATTTTGACACATTTTAGTAATATTTTGGCCACATTTGGGTACATTTTGAGCACATTTATACTCATTTAAAACACATTTTGAGCACATTTTTAATTCAGTTTTGCTAAATTTGGGCACATTTGGTCACATTTAGGCACATTTTAGGTATATTTGGTCATATTTGGACACATTTTAGCCATATTTGGATACATTTTGAGCATATTTTGGGCATATTTTGTGCACAATTTGGGCATATTGGACAAAATATGATCAAATATGCCAAAATATATCAAAATATGCTCAAATATGTCCAAAATATAATCAAATGTACCCAAAATATACCCAGATGTGGCCACATGTGCCAAAATGTGACCAAAATATGTCCAAATGTGCTAAAATATGCCCAAATATAACCAGAATGTATCCAAATATGACCAAAATATGTTCAAATGTGCTCAAAATGTGCCTAAATAGGACCAAAATGTGGTAATATTTCCAAAATATGCTCAAATGTGCCAAAATGTACCAAAAATATGTTCAAATGTGCTCAAATATTCCCAAAATATGCACAAAAGTATGGTTAAACAAATTTTAAACAGCTAGAAACGACGCGAAACTACGACTAAAAACGACGAAAACTATATTTTCTGGATTTAAACCTAATTTTTCTAGAATTAAAACTAATTTTATATGCAACAAAACATATTATCAAAGAAAATATTTTTAAACTTTATCAGAATTAATCTATATTTCCTAAAACTATTTTCCAAATTAAAACATTTATTCTAACATTTTTTACATAATTTTTACACTAGAAAACATTAAATATTATTTACCGAAATAAAAACAAAGCTAAAAACATATTAAAACATTTATCTAAATTATTTTATATTTTTTGGATTTTTTTTCTAAATATAAACCTATTTTTGGAATAATTTTTTAATGAATTATTTTTTTAAAGAAAAATCGAACTATTGCACAACGCTGATATCGGCACGCTAACTGGACACGCTGACTAGGATTGCCACGTGACGAAACCGCTACCACGTCACAAAACCACCCAAAAAAATCACTCTAGAAAGTAAAATAAACGGTATTAATAGTTTGAGAGAGTAAAATAAACGATTTAAAAACTCAGAGATTATCCCGACAAACATGATAGTTTAAGAAAGTAAAATAAATTTTTTTATATAAATTATGATCATAATTCAGTTTTTATAATCTAATTATTTATTTTAATTTTAAATTATAATCATAATTCAGCTATCAGAACCGAACAAACATACCCTCAACGTCGAAGGTCCCGTCCTCGCCTGACGTGGTGCGTCCCTGTCATGTAGCGGGGGCGTGCGGGCCTGGCGCAGCAGCGAATGGCGGGCGCACACGCGGGTAGGGACACGTGAGCGGAGGGTGGACTTCCCGGGGCCCAGAGCCCATCGCTCTTCGACCGAAAAGACGGAAATACCCCTCCCATGACAGTGACTCCTGTTAAGAAAAAGAAATGAAAAGGAGAAATCAGCAGGTTCTGCGGTAGAATTCAGATAAAATGGAAAGAAAAGAAAATGAGAAAGGGATGTGAAATTGGTGGAGCGAACTGGTAATCCACAGGTTCTGTGTTCCGGTACACAGATTGACACAAGATTCCAAGGCTTTAGGCGGGGGTTTCATTGCACGTATGCACTTGTCTATTTGCAAAAATTATGAGATGATGGATACGGTTGCAATTTATTGTTGTTGACGAACAGTGAAGAGGGGGGAAAGCAAAGATGATGGAGAATCAGAAGAAGAATCTGCAGAAACTGTGCAGTCAAGCATGGAGTCTACAGATTTGATCTGCGGGATTCAGTGGTTGTGTGCTTGTACGAAGGTGAGTACCGAAATCCTAGATTTTTAGTCAGTTCTTTTTAGGGCTCACTAGGCTTGTTTCAATGCAAAATATCACCAATTGCAACATCCCGAGATGAAATATCTCGAACCGCTGACTTCAAACATGCAGTCGTTAGAAAAGACGCCTTTATATGCGGGTTGATGTTTTCATGTGATTCATAATGCTTTTTTTTTTACCAAGTCCAAATGATCCATAAAGTACACATAAATTACAATTCTGCAATTCGTCGGACTGTACTTGATCGATTTTCAGCGGAACTCTATAAATATCTTTGTGAATTCCCTAAAGATCTTGGTGTTGTGTTATAATTGGACATTTGGTTAGAGGTCAGTAACAGCTAAGTTAAATTTTAGTCGTGTTCTAAAAAGTTGATCTCTATTTAGTTTAAGGCTAAAATTTAGTTATGTTTTGAAAAAATTGATCAACCAAATTTTTCTATAATGTTTCTGGGTAAATTTGGAACGGTCAAATTGTCCGTTAAAATTTTTAGCTGATCAAATTTTAGCTTGATCTTAAACTAAATATTTTTTAAATAATTAAAATTTAAGATTATCTTAATTTGATCTCTACCCAAATTTTAATTTAACTTGCTCAGGCAAAAAACCAAACAGCCCCAATCTTCGGTGGAGGTACTGCCCTGACGAGAAGGAAGTTGCTAGGATCCAACGGCTGTTAAATTGCAATTTTGTATATACTGGCACGAGCCACTGACCCGGAACAGGGTCCACACGGGCAGTGGCTGGGCGGAAGGAATCCCGCAACCGGGGAGGGCGCTCTCGTCAATTCCCCGCAATCCATACCGCTCCAAAACGCCATCATCACAGGAAGGAAACAAACGGGGCGCCATCACCGAGGGGAATAAAAGCATGGGCCCCATCTCTGCCGCATGTGGGTCCAACGCGGGGGTATACGTGTGCCACCGCGGCTAGGTGCGCGCCTGCCCGGGGCCCCAGCGTGGCAGTCCAGATCCGTGCAGCGATGCCGTGCGCGCGCGGTAGGGGACACGAGGCGGCGTCGCCCCCGCGTGTCCCCGCACGCGTCCGCCTCTCGCCAGGAGCGTCCGCCACACGGGCACCTCTGGGGCTCGTGGCATGGGATGGGAGTCCCATCCCTCGCTTGGCCGTTGGTTGCTCACCTGCCTGCGAGGAGCGCTCCGGGATCCAGCTGCCAGTCGCCCACTGCTACTGTGCAGCGTTGGTCGCCCTCTCCTGTGGGCTGCTGATGTTAGGTTAGCTATTAGTTTTTATTATGTAAGTGTCGACTAGAGATAAATAAGTTAAAGAAAGATAAGAGCTAGTTAGTTACTAATTTTTATTTTGCAGATATGAAGAAAAATTTTGAAGCTATCTTTTTTATCGAAAGATTGCTTTAAGCAGAAGTAAGTCTCACCTTAATATCTTTACTATGTGTGACATAAAGAATTAGAAATGATAAAATTTATATAAATTTTAATAAGTATACTCTAATGTAGCTGCCCTTCAGTCGTATTTTAACCAGGGTTGTTTATTGCTACTTGGCAAGCCTAGTGACCCTACTTTGCAATGACAATCTGAAAGGGACACGTTTCTCTTTCCCCTTGACACGATTTTCTTTTTCTTACCGCGTCTTTTGTCATTTCAGTGTCAGTGGCTGAGTGGTTTTGGTGGAACACTGATTGATTAGACATTGAAAATGGAGGATTGGCCTCCGCTAGTCACTTCATTCCTAGGATTGGCTCAAACAATGTTAATCTTCTTTTTTAACCAATACGTAAAGTTAGGAATCAAACTGACCGGTGGTAAAAAGAAAATTACTACTACTTTTTCATAGTAAAAGATCAGCAAAACAGCGAAGCCAAATTGATGTGGAAAATACCGACATAATGGAGCTCTAACATGAACATAATTTTCCAAAAGTCACCTCAGCTCTGCTACCCGGCCCTCTGATATGAACAGATGGCATCATAGAGCTACAGTAGGTGGACAGTGTTCACTGACGGGTACTGCACGGACATGTCGACTAGATCTACCCTTGGACTGGAGGCCGGGGAGTTTGGAATGTTCTCCCGCTCCTCCGCCGAAGAGTTAACACGTCTTCGACAACACCCAATAATTCGATTTCATTCACCAAATAACACTCCAGTAAATCTGCTACTGGAGAGAGAAAAAGGGAAGAAAGGGACAAGGTGATGTGACGGGATGTATTGGGCGTGGCAGATGCAGACTCCATGCTACTACTACCTAAAGCCAGCCCACCATTTTCCAAGTCCATGGTTTTCAGCAAACAAATCGTCGCCTCTCTCCATCGCTTTCTGCCCCACGGACTCACCCTGCTACTCGCACACCAATATCCTACATGCATTTGCATCAGATAGTGGAGTATTAGCGCTACGCAAGTATGCATTACGCAAATGAGCCACTATTACTTATAGTATGTACAATTTAAACATGTACTAGAGAAGGTTGATGTTTTGCCTTAGGAAACCCAGCCGGCCTTTGGTTTCTATTTATGTTAGCATATGGTTTGCAATACAAGATGTACAATAGATCAAATATGATCAAGATCGGTACAAAATCCAGCAACAGCTAATTACACATGGTATTGTCGGATATGCTACAAGATATGCTATTTGATATTCATCATGCCCCCTCAATCTCATCCGTAGGCCATAAGGTTGAGATTGCGTCGTAATCGCTCGAGCATCAATTTTGAGGTCATATTAGTGAAAGTATCTACTATTTGATTGACAGAAGACACTAATCTCACGTTGAGAGCATCAAGAGCAACCTTCTCTCGAACAAAATGGAAATCCACCTCCATGTGTTTGGTGCAAGCATGAAACACTAGATTGGCTGTCAAGTATATTGCACCAAGGTTATCACACCACAATATTAGTGCATGTGGCTAAGAAACTTGAAGTTCTTTGAGCAATGATTGAACCCAAGTAACCTCTGATGTTCATTTGCGAGAGCTTTATACTCAGCTTCAATGCTTAAGCGAGAAACTGTAGGATGTTTGCTAGAGATCCATGATATCAAGTTTGGTCCAAGAAAGACCACAAAACCACTAATAGATAGTTGATCATCGACACACCTAGCCCAATCTGCATCTGTGAACACACTTAGAAGTGTTGACCTTGATCTAGCAAGCTTCAGACTAGTAGTAAGAGTACCTTTTATATATCTCAAGATATGCTTACCAGCCTCTCAATGTATATTAGTGGGTTTGGATAAATATTGGCACACTTTGTTGATTGCAAAGGAGATATAAGGCTGGGTGAGGGTGTGATACTGCAAGCCACCAACTATGCTGCGATATCTGAACACATCATCTTCTCTAAGAGGAGTTCCAAGATCATAGGCCAATTTATCAGTGACCGACATTGGAGTGGAGATCGCCTTACAATTCTCCATATGTGTTCAATGAAGTAAGTTAGGCGCATACTTCTACTGAGAGAGAATCATGCCCCTTGAATCGAAGGTGGCTTCGACTCCAAGAAAATAGTTCAATCAACTGAGACCTTTAATAAGATAACTCTTGGAAAGTTGCTCAAGAAGGCGATCAACAACACGAGAACAGAGCTAGCAATGACAATGTCACCAACATAAACAAGCATATATATAGTGACGTCGACCTGATGAAAAATAAAAAGAGAGGTGCCCACCTTGGAGAAAGTAAATCCCAAATGTTGAAGCTTGTCACTGAGATGAGAGTACCAATGTCGGAGGATGAACTCCTGTCGCAGGGATCCCGAGAGACCCCTTTTTAAAGATTCGGCCGGGGGGATGATCCTGAACGAGCTCGTCGGAGAAATAAATGGAAACGGAAATAAATGCAACGGCTGGTGGTGGTGGATGATCGACCTAGTGCAAAAAAGAGATAAATGCACCGGGGTTTAGACAGGTTCGGGCCGCACGGGGGCGTAATACCCTACTCCTGTGTGAGTGCAATATCTTTCCTTGAAGGGAATTCTTCAAGGATGTGTCTGGTTACAAGGATGTATTGTCTACAGAGAGCTTGAGGCTCCCATGCTCTAGCTCTGCTCGAGCTTGCTTGTGATGTTCTTCGTCTCTTGTGGTCTCTTCTCTTGATCTCGTCTTGTCTGGCTTAGTTGCCTTCATGTGTTCTTCATCCTTTCCTTTTATACACACGCCGACCTCGGCTTACCCCAAATGGGAAAGAGGGGGCGTGAGTGCCAAGACGCCACGGAGAAAGGCGTCATCATTCCGTCTTGGCGAAGTGACAGGGGCGATGGAAAAATACGGCGCGCATCCGACCACCCGCCACTGTGGACGTCCTCCGGCGCCGTTGAGAGGGCCCACCGGGCGGCCACAGAGGCGCCCGGTGCGCCCACCCTGTCTTGTTCTTCTGTCAGGGCAGGGTGGCAGGCGGAACGCTTTGATCCTGGCAACGTTATCCCGAGGTACCCCGGATGATACGGGACGGGACTCGTGTAATTAATGGACCCACGCCCCCCTGCCAAAGCATGGCAGGGACTGACATCATGGCATGGGCAGCTGAGAATGTCAGGATGTCAGGATGTCAGGCCGCGCATGCCTATTAAATGCGGCATTGGACCTTTGACTGGCTGACACCCCGCCGACGGGACCCTTCGGGTCGTCGGGGCGTCGGGCGATCTTGCGCGAACCTTCGGGGAACCGAGTGCTCGGGGGCTGCCACGTGCAGCCCCGAGCACTCTCTCCCGAGCACTCCTGTAGGACCCTTCGGGGAACCGAGTCCTCGGGGGCTGCCACGTGCAGCCCCGAGCACTCTCTCCCGAGCACTTCTGTAGGACCTTCGGGGAACCGAGTCCTCGGGGGCTGCCACGTGCAGCCCCGAGCACTCTCTTCCGAGCACTTGGGCAGATCCTTCGGGGAACCGAGTCCTCGGGGGCTACCACGTGCAGCCCCGAGCACTCTCTCCCGAGCACTCCTTTAGACCCTTCGGGGAACCAAGTCATCGGGGGCTGCCACGTGCAGCCCTGAGCACTCTCTCCCGAGCACTTGGCTGTTCGGCCCATCGGGGGACTATGGTACTCGGGGGCGAGTGGGAACCCCTCCGAGCACTTTCTTCCCGGTACTTGGACTCTGCGGGTCATCGGGGAACTGGGGTGCTCGGGAACCAGAGGCTGTGGCCCCGAGCACCTTCTCCCGGAACTTAGATTTTCCTCATCCTGCAGGGGGGACCTCGCGGGATGGTGACACGTGGCGGACGGTCGGCCCGGTCTCGGGACTCAGGGACCCCTGGTTCCTGATACACCGACAACCAAGCACAAGGAGACTGCTTTAGTCCATAAAAAGACATCTGAAACTTGCAAACATAAGATGGGCAAGTGAGATCTGCAAAACTAGACAGCTGATGCATGTAAACATCTTCATAAAGAAAGCCATGAAGAAAGGCATTGCTCAAATCAATATGGCGAAGACACCATCCACGTGACACGTCTAGAGACAAAACAAGATGTATTGTAGCTGGTTTAATAATATGGTTGAAGGTGTCAAGATAATCAATCTCATACTGCTGAGTAAAGTCGCGAGCAACGAGATGTCCTTTACACTTATCAACAGATCCATCCTGACATTGCTTGACTTTAAAAAACCACTTGCAACTCACAATATTTGTACCTGGTGGCCAAGGAATAAGGACCCAAGTCTTGGTCGCTTGGAGAGCACGAAATTCGTCTTCCATTACAGCATGCCAGGCAGGATCAGTCAATGCTGCACGATGAGAAGCCGACATTGCAAAGAAAGCATGATGATTTGGGTCATATCGAACCGTGCCATCATTAAGAATGTGTGGCTTGACGATCTGGTTCTGCAAGTGTGTTCTCATACGCGCAGGAGTGGCTGCTGGAGTGGGATCAGAAGATGTCGCAGTCGCGACCTCTGCTGCAGCGTGGACCAAAGCATCCATGACTAGAGCATCATGCACCGGGTAGGGCGACCCGTCCAAGACCGAGACGTCAGACGCGATAAGGGTTGCATCAGTCATCGATGAGGTCGGTTGTGGTAGAGCCGGCGTTGCACCAGAGGAGGTCACGTCAGGAACAGGAGCAGACATGTCAACCGCATGAATGTCAGGAGCAGCTGCAGAACCTTGCAAGGCAAAATCAATAGACAAAAGTGACAGATTGTAATTTTGCATATTAACATCCTGAACAACTGGCTCGTTAGATGGAAAAGTAACAGTCATTGATAGAGAGGACATGTCTGGCATATCGCCGAAAGCCGAGGGAAAAACACGTTCATCAAAAGCAACATCTCGTGAGATATAGATGCGGCCAAATGATCTATCGAGACACTTATAGCATTTATGTGATGGACTATAACTAAGAAAAACACACATCTTGGAACGGGAATCAAGTTTGTGAGAACTATATTTGTGAAGACTTGGCCAACATGCACACCCAAAAGTGCGAAGGAACGAATAATCGGGCTCAATACGAATAAGATGAGTCATGGGGGTGGCACCATTAGAGACCATGAGGGGGCCTATCAGTGTCGTACTCCGCCCAGAGATCGGCTAGCATATAGCCAATCACTTCATTGTCGGTTAGGGAATGCTCGACGATTGCCGTAGTATCAGTGAAGCCCTTCATCTTGTAGAAGTACTCAGATGCCGTCATGTCCTTCTTCTTTAATTGGGAGAATTGGCACCGGATGTGCCTCACACTTGCCCTGTTCTGCGCCAAGAACATGGCGTGGAGGGCAGTCCACACCTTGGCAGATGAGTTCTGGTTGATCAGCTGTGCAATGATCTCCTCCATCATGGAGGATAGGAGCATGCTGAGGACATATTGATCGTGCTAGTACCAGCGAGAAAACTCTAGGTTCGACACCTCACGAGCAGCTTCATCGGTGCCCTCGATGATGAAATGGGATGACGCGGGGTAGGAGCCATCAACAAAGTGGAAGAGGTTAAGCCCGATAAGGACAGTCATGACCTGAGTCTTCCATAGGAGGAAGTTGGTGCGATTAAGCCGCATGATGGTGAGGCCAAAGGAGATGGTGGCGGGTGGCTGTGACGAGATCGCGCCGGTAGTCTCGGAGATGGGTTTAGGGGTGGTGGACATGGGAAAAAAAATCGAGGCTCTGATTACCAAGAGAAGATTGATGTTTTGTCGTTGGAAACCTATCCAATCTTTGGTTTCTATTTATGCGCATGGCTTGCAATACAAGATGTACAACAGATCAAATGTGATCAAGATCGGTACAAATCCAGCAATAGCTAACTACAAATGGTATTGTCGGATATGTGCCAATATGCTACAAGATATGCTACTTGATATTCAACCATACTAAGATAAGTCAAACTTTTAAATTGATAAATAATGAGAAACAAAATCCTTTCATTAAGTGCATCAAACAAACAAAAAGCAAAAGCATCTAATTGGTAAATTTCCAATCACACTTATGTACGTAGCCAAGGTAATTCAAATATATTAGATTAGTGGTCCATTGGTATTTTATCACAGTGTAACACATTATCAATTTACATTGTAATCGCGGTGTCTAGAAAAACATTCCAACCTAATGGAAAATGATGTTTGGATTCATTTGTTTGTCATAAAAACATGCTTGGAAAATGATGTTTGGATTCATTTGTTTGTCATAAAAACATGCGTATAAAAGTAAAGGTATTAACTTGCCAATTTCATTACACATTTTGTCTTGAACATGATATATATAATCAATTTAAAGCCATTAGTACCTAATTATCTCATCGAGCTTCTCAATCTACTATTTCCCTTATCTTAATTACTTCTTTGGTAGCATATTTCTTTCTGGAACATTGTGGCTATGAAATATGTCAAAAGGATGCTCCATGATCACCATCAAGGCATGATAATAAAAAACAGTTTAGATCTAAGTTTCTCATATGCACACAAAAAAGCAAGTTATGCTAAAATAAAAATAAGAAACAATAAAATAAAAGAAATTCTATTTTGACTTGCCCTTCATTTCTTCGAAACATATTTTGAGTTTTTCGTCGATTATTCACAAGGTTCTTGACCATTTAGTTATCGTACCAACAAAACTTTGCTACAATTTTATAATCATTTTTAGCGCTTTGTGGTGGCATATCATTGTTTAGTAAAAAAAATGAAATCTAAAGCTAAATAATGCATCAATTTAGGATGGTTTTTTATTTCTTATTCCTTTGGTGTGCAAATGTTGCAACCGTTCCATGTCCCTCTAGCCTCACAAGGAAACCAACAAAAGTGCTTTTCTAAAAGAAATAGCAAAAATAAAGAAGAAAAACAAAATCCGAAAACAAGAAACCGCCCTTGCAGAGGCTACAAATACTCTACTACTTACCCTCTCTCCCACTCCCTCATCTTCCCCCCTGGCCTCTCCTCTCTCTCTCTGAGCAAGCCAAGAGAGCCAGAGGAGCAACCAACCAGGACATCGGAGCAAGCCAAGAACCTTCTCTTCTGCGTCCAACAGCGAAGCATGGTGGAGCAGGCGAGGACCATGGAGCGCATGATCGACGTCCCTCAGTGGAAGGCCGGCGGGTCCGACGGCCTCCCGTCGCCGACGAGCCCGCTGGAACGCACGGCCGCGCCGTCGCCCCGCGGGTGGCGCCACCGCGACGCCGTCGGAGGGGTCGGGCTCGGCATCCTCGCGGCCCTCGAGGCGCAGCCCGCTGCCTCGGCGAGGGTGTCCGCGCCCATCTCCATCGCGCGCCGCGCCGCGCGGCTCGAGGTGTCGGAGCTCGGATGCAGCGGGCGGTGCGCCACCAGCCTCTGCGGCGGCGGCCCAGCCTCCACCCCAGCCAACCCTGGCGCGTCGTTCCGCGTGGCTGAGTTTTTGTCGTGCTGCGACATGTGCCGGCGTCCGCTGGACGGGAAGGACATCTTCATGTACCGAGGGGAGCGGGCCTTCTGCAGTATGGAATGCCGGTACCACGCCATCGTGTGCGACGAGTTCCAGGAGGAGAAGGAGCGGAATCGCCGCGCCGGCGCCTCCTCCTCCGAGGCCCCCAGGAAGGCCGCAGCGGAGATGGCCGGGTCGCCCTGCAACGGCGGCGGCCAGATCTTCTTCACTGGCATCGTTGCCGCCTGATGGAAGTAACCAAACCAGCTCGAGGAACGGCCCGCTGTTACATAAACAAAACAAGAAAACAAAAACAAACAAAAAAGGAAGAGATAAGTGTGTGTGTGTAGAGAGAATGGGTGGGGAAATTTTCTTTCTCCTCTTTGCAAGGAGGCATGGGGATTTGGTGTTTGATCTTGATTATTTTTCTAGTATATTACTATTATTTTTACGGGGAATGATGTTTGCATCAGGAGGTGGAAGGGGAGGGATGATGACAAGTTTTCCAAGATTGTTGCTTCCTTTCTGTTTCTCCACTGTCTAAAGGAATAACATCTTTCCCCCCTTTGTCCATTCCATGGTGTTAAGGGACTTCTATTGATGAGTCATCTTGCACTTTCTGATTGTCCTTGATATATATGTGATGAACTGAGAGCCTCCTCATAGAGATATTTAATTATTTGTTACTCTTATGGGGTGAGCAACAAATTTGCCACACTTTGGTCTATTGTCAGTGACTCATGACTTCACATTCACATGTCAGTGAGAGCATTGCTACTTCAAAAAGTTAAATGTCCCACCTTCGTATCTTAAACTTCAAGAAGTGTAAGAGCCTTGATGTTCATCGAGGTACAGGACCTACTCGTGCTCAAGAACGGTTGCAGTAATCAATCATACAGGTACAGTATCTCATAATAGATCTTGATGACTTGAAAACTCTTAACTGGCGATTGATCGCAGGTACAACTCTTGATGCTGCTGGAGGGGGGGGGGGGGTGATCAGTTTCTCGCCAGTAATTTAATTCTTCGTAATTCCGTTTTAGATAAACTTCTTTCACAGAACTAGGCATTTCAGAGAACTCATGCTGGGTTTCCTGTTGAAACAGAGCTTCTTAATCGAGCATAATGGCTGGTCCCACCGTCTTCCGTCCGATCTTGCATGCAGGCTTCTCGTCGGGGTAGGGAAAGGGCCAATAATTGGGACGCATCTACCCTGCTCCATACGGAGAGTGGTTGGATTCCCCATTTCTGTACCTGCTAGCTGCTATACTTGACGTACCGACGGATCCATGGATATTTTTTGGCTCGGCCGGCAGCGGCATCCTAGTCGGATCATCATGAGCAATCAGGTAAAAGGGTGCAGCGGCAATAGTAGAAGACAGACGCGGTAGGAAAGAGGTTCTCACCCTTTTACTGTACTGGAGGACTGGTAATATGGGGAGTTACCGTCGGGCATCGGCCAGAGGGAAATGGTTTTCAGAATCGTTCTGGATGTTTCCCACTCTTTGAGGCCCCAGTGCCGCGGAAATAGCTTTTTTTCATCTTACCGGATAGCCCTCGCCCAAATATCCTATATCCTATTTGCTACCTAAATACTGTTGAGACCCGGTTTAGTAATTTTCTCGTTACGAACAGTAATTATATGCTAAAAGAAGCAAAAAATATGTCGATTTTTTACATATTCTATAATTCATAAGTAATCTATTTGAGAGATATTAGTGAATTTTATCATATTTTTAAAATTTTTGTGAGGACTTAAAAATTGCTACAAGTTGTAAAAGTAGTATTTTTTGAAGAATTTTAGTATGAATACATAATATTTTTAATGAATTCAGTTAAAATAGGTTACTTATGAATTATAAAGTATGTAAAAAATTAAAATATTTTTGCGTCTTTTAGCTTATGGTTACTATTCACAACGAAAAAGTTACTGTACATGATAGCAACTAGTTTCAATAGTGTTTAAATGACAAATAGACTAGAAAATTTAGTAGGATGCCATTTGGACATCATCAGATAGGATGGAAAATTGCTATTACCCTCGAGTGCCACGGTCAAAGGTTCTCACTGTCTGCGCGGAGTTCAGCGACGATCTCTGAAGTAGAGCACGTAGATTTTGCAATGCACTCACAGCAGCTGTGCTACGTATGAAGTTTATTTTGCTCTCGGCGACCTGGCTCAAGGATTTTGGATGACCTGGACAGCGACCTGGCTCAAGGATTTTGAAGGAGTTTATTTTGCGCTCGGCGAGTAAACATATTAGATCGCAATCTGCTTGAAATGTCATGGATAAAGTGACAACATTTCCTAGCTAGCTTATATCCTGAACATGGAAGTCATATAGTGCTCGTTGTGATCTATTCTGATCAGCCCATTACATTTCACCTACTAACAACATTTGCCAGCGTAGTGAGTTCTAAAAGAAATTTATAACTTGCTACGAGTCGGAATCATTTTACTACCCTGTAGTATCTATAAAATAGATAACATATGATACTTATATTATAAAAGCGGATAATATGTTACGTATTTATAAATATAATATATGTATTTAGCATATTATTAACTAAAAACAGGTTTTTAATGCACGTGAACCGAAAAGGGGGTCTCGTGTATTTTTGGCACTTATATCAAATATGGTACTATACATTATATTTGGTACATGAGATACTAAAAACACCTCCGGTCGCGTGCTGCTTTGTGTCTTATAGCGTGTCTCCTTAACAGCTTTTGGAGTCGTGTTTATCGCATGAGATTTTGATGGCGCGTGCTTCGGCTACTTTCGGTATCCTGTGCCACGTGCTTCGGCCGTCTTCGGTATCTTGTGTTGTGATCTTCTGCTTTCCACGCTATAAAATAAGAGATCTTTTCAATTGAGAAGGAGCAACAATGCAAGGTGAGAAGGAGCAGTAACAACATAAGGAGAGGAATAGTAGCAGGAGCAGAGCAACGCGAGGAGCAGTAACGCGAGTTCAACACTTCAAGAGTGCTCCTTTATGTTATAGTAAGTATTTAGATTATGTATTTAATTAATATTTAGATTAGTAGTAATAATCAGAGTAAGTAGATTGTTTAATCTGTTCAGTTGTATTTGTTAATTATATTAAGTTGATAAATTAGAGTACTTAGATTATTTGTGTAGTTTGATTATATGAATCTGATTAGTCAGTATAATTAGATTATTTACTTTATTTAATAACATTAATTTATTAATCAGTGTAATTAGATTATTTTCATAGTATAATCGTATGAATGTTATTAACTAATATAATTAGAGTATTTACGTAATTTAATCAAAGTTATTAGAGTTACATGATTAATCATATTAATTAGTTTAATTCAACTAATTTGATTAATTAGATCACTTAGTTTAAGTAGAGTAATATGATTAATCAGATTATTTGAATAGGGTATTGTTAATTTATTTAATCGTTGTCAAATAATTATGGCACAATAAATAGTTATCAAATAATTATGGCACATAATTTAAAATATTAATTTTAATTTTTAGTAGTTGTTTATTATTTATTAATTATTCTGGGATTCCTGCTATTTAATGTTTATGTAGTAGTTATTAAGTAAATATTTATTATTAATTTTAATGTTTAAATATTTTAATTTATTCTTAAATATTAATTATTTCATTTGAATTTAATATTGATAATTTATTAGCATTGTTAATTACTTAAATATTTAGTATTGTTAAGTACCGTACTATTTAATTTGCATTATTAATTTACTTATTATTTATTGAGGGGTGTAATTAATTATATATCGTACATACATCTGAGTAATTATTTTATTATATATACATTTGTTTAGCGGATACGGTATGCCTATCCATATTTATTATAGATAACGTCTCGCTGTTTTGCACAGAAGACTTGTAATAATTTAGAACTACCAACATATAGAGAGTCCGGTTAAGCTACCTATTGATCTAGATGGCCTGAAATTACATGTTATGAACCTTTTACGTATGAACCAGCAATTCTATACTGTTGTCTTAGAGGGTGTGCAGTCACGGTGTGTTCCAAACAGCTCAGTTGTTGTCTATATGTTATTCGAGATGAGAAGGAACAACGCATAAGCTTTGTACTCACGCAAGTTATTAGAGAGAACTTTGAAATGAGTGTGTATGTAAATATAGTGTCATGACTGGTGCAAAGTGATGCAATTTGTGACGTGGAAGAATTAGGCAAGCAGGTGATGCATGAAAAGCATGGAGGGAATATCAGGGAGGGCAGTTCCGGTACAGAGGGAGCTGGAGTGGACCCTTCTGAGGTAGATGCAGGATGTAAGGATGATGAAGCTAGTGGTAGTGGGGATGAAGAAGCTGCTGACAATGATGACTCAGTACCGGCGATCTAATATTTTCATGGTGCTAGGCTGCTGGATTGCGTCATCATTAAGTATAACACATTATCTAACTGGGAATACCAGAATAGCGACATCCATGCCGGACAATAATTTTGTAACAGGGAGGAGGTCATCTACTTTATTAGCAACTATGTTGTACTCATAAGAAGGGACCACAAGTGTGCCCAATATAACCATACGGAGTATGAGGTTAGATGTATCAAACACCAAAATTATCCTTACTTCGTATGAGCACATAAGACAAAATATGAGAACTATTTTATGATTAATAGATACACCCACATACATGCAGCGAAGAGGCTGTTAGGAATGTGAGCCACACCGTTGATGCGAGGTTCATAGCCCAACTCCTCATCACCCTTGTTGGCACGAACATATGCTTGTCACCAAAATCGATTATAGAGGAGGTGCAGACTAAGACGAGTATGCTGATCAATTACCACATTGCATGGTGAGCGAAGCAGAAGGTGTTGAAAATGTTGTTTGAAAGCTTTGAAGAGTATTACAACTATGCTGTGAGGCTATTACAGAAGATTACCATGATGAATCTAGTGACTCAGTGGGTCATGGCGGATTAGCCGAGCAAGTGAGAGGATGGATTATACAGTAGCACTGACTGATACCTAATTAGGTTATTCTAATCCTTTGGATAATGCATCGAAGCTTTCAAATATTGTAGGCCGGTTGTATGCGTAGATGCCACATTTTTAAGCGACAAGTACTATGGTACCCTTATGACAGTGATAGCGGTGATTGCAAATAATAAGATCATTCCTCTCGCCTTTGCAATAGTTGAGAGTGAGAACAATGATAGCATGTTGTGGTTCCTTACCTTGGTGAGGACACGTGTCGTGGGCAATAGGGAACGAGTTTGCATCATCTCATATTGCAACAAGAGCCTTCTGCATGCGTTGAACGTGTTGCATGATAGCACAAACTACTCTATTGCATGGCCTGATGTGAAGAGAAGGTGGTGCATATGACATTTGGGTGTGAACATGTACACAAGGTACCGCAACAAGTCTCTTGTAAAGTGATTCAAAGGGTTGTGTCTTCAGAACCAGAATGCGAAGTTAACGAGATATGGAGAGAGTTAAATGAGACCACTGACAATATGATGGTAGAGTAGCAAGCACAGTAGGACCATCTGCGGATGAAAATGGTGGAGGGCCAAACTATCGTTAGCCGTTCACATGCTACGTTTAGCCAGTAGATAGCGGGGAAGCCAGTAGAGCGTTGGGCCCTAATCCATGACACTGACAGTGACATGTTAGCATATAGCATTTTAATGAACATATTTTATTCTTTTTTATGCAAATAGCCCTTCTAAAATTATTGTATCCCATGTTAGGTACACATGATGACAACGAATATAGCGGAGGCGTCTAATAATATCCTAAAGGGTGTACGGGGTCTCCCGTTGTGTGCCATCATTGAGTTCACATTCTATAGAATGGCCGACTACTTCCAAGACCGTGGTAAGACTGTTATGGAGTGCAGCAGACGGTTTACACCTAAGGTAGAGGAAATCATATCTAAAAGGAGGAACAAGATACATTTCAACAGACCGGGATCTATGACTTGGCCAATAATGAATTCGAGGCTATGTGCCGCCGTAAGTATGCTTCAGGGTATAACGCAGGGGAACCATGGAGTAATGTCAACTTGGGCTTCACGAGGTAAAGTACATATGTAATAAGTCAAAATTTCACCATATCTATTGCTCCTAAGTCTTCGCCATTTGTAGGGACATGCACGGCAATGATATATCATAGTACGTATCACCGTACTTCACGATCGATGCATTGAGGAGAACATAGCTTCCAAAGATGTATTCCTTCAACATTGAAAGTAGCTACAAAGCGATCGAGAGACCTAAGTTGGTACCTTATCCCCGAGCACGACGTACGGATTCTGGAAGGTATAGAGACACGAGGTTGTAAGGTGACATGGATGCAGCAGATACTGTTGATAGCCTAGGCAAGTGCAAAATTTACAAACAACCTGACCATAATAGGAGGACTTGCCCGACCCAACAGTAAACTATCAGGCTACTATTGTATTGTATTGTATTAAAGATGTTGCAATTTAGTTTGTTTTACAAAGTATTTGCAAACATAGTTTGTATTCTAAATTGTTATTCACCTTTTAGTTGTACTACCTATTTTATAATATTTTGTATGGTACTGGCATCACAGATGATGCTTTTTTATTGAACCATGAAACTTAAAATCATTGCTATGGCTCATGGTGGTCTTCCTGAGCTTCTTCAACATCGGTACGATGAGAATCACAGGGGAAGGATAATTTTCACAGGGCAGCAGGTATCACAATTATATGTTTTTTTAATTGCCATGATAATTTGTTACTTAATCAGTACATATATTAGATATATTTGCAGTTGCTTCCGTTGCGTGCCTAGAGTGTCCACACAATCAAGGAGTTAGACTCTCAATTTCACGAGCCACTCGCACGGGAAGGACTACTAACTTTCGCTCTCATAATGGCCTGAGCTCCCATGGCAGGCGGTGGCAGGACACCTCTTCCACCAATTGAGATGGCACTGCACACAGGTCTCATCGATCGATGACGTCTTGAGACACACATGTTGCACTTTGCTTTTGGCGAGATAGCCATAACATTGAGGGATGTGGCTGTACTGACCGGGTTGCCAATCAGGGGTGCCCTGTTAGTAGTTTCATGACCAGCAAAGGAGTAGTGGAAGGGTTACGTTGAGGGCATGTAATTATTTTTTATGTAATGCACTTCAAATGTTCTAGTGCTATTCAAGCTTTATTGACCCTCTGCATCTTATAGGTTTGGTGTGCAATATGACATGAAGGATGTTCCTCTCCATGTCCTGGATTCATGGGCTACTATAGTTCGGTCCATGCCCATCGTATATGGACAATGCTATAGTTATGCAATACTTTGAGATGTACATGTACATCCTGCTGGGAGGCATCATGTTCGATAACACGACAGACGATTATGTCCTCTCCTATATTGTATGGTTAGCGGGTTAGCTTGCGTCACGTCCTTATGAGCCAACATCTTACAGTTAGGGATCTGCTATGCTAGCTGCAACCTATAGAGGATTGTATGATGCAACCCAGCGGTCAAAGAAGATGTGATCTATTACAGGCTGTCTACACTAGTTACAACTATGGAGCTGGGAGTACCTCCCAGTTTGTCAGCATTGGGTGAGCAATAGCTACTATCCAGTTGTAGAATACATGAGACCTATGATAGGATATCGGTGGATTCATATCATATTGTAATAGAGTTAGTAGCAAGATCATGGTAGCTACTCCTGAGGAATCAGTGATATAGACGTCCTCAGTGCTCGATCTCATGGAGTGGGATCCATGGCGTATGGCATGAGTGACCGAAATTGCGACTGGAGGGCTCATCTCATCCTCTTGTTTGCGTGATTTAGACTTATTAATGAATAGATGCTTCTTGTTGTACATGAAGCATGGAAATATATTCTCTTGAGTGTGTATAGAGGTAGTTCGGGTACCGACAGGTGGTACCAATACCCCCCTCACAAGATGCTGGATAGGCACACAAGTAAGTGTGTTATTGTAGGTAGAATTAGTACCTTAGGTGATCCATGCGAAGAAATTCTAACTGTTTATGTTACGTATAGGAGGAGCGCACAGGGGAGTGAAGGCATGCAGGACTAGACATCTGTGAATGCTGAGCACATACAGAGGTGGACAGAGTCAGCCGCAGTGGATGTCGCCGTTCCTGCTAGACAACATGATGATGCCACATACTGGGAGTACCTTTTATGGTACCGTTCATGCACATGTGCCACCTTACTCAGCAGGCTTGTAGAGCCAGCCCTAGAGCCTTCCCCGAGGATTGTGCTCGTCTTCTTCATGTTGTGGTAAGTGATGTGGTACTTATAATGATTTTTATTGGTTAAACCTCCATATTACTGACATAGCACTCATCTTATACAGACTGAAGATGTGTACGAGATGCATACGCATGCGGTGTAAGCTTATGGGGAAGCAAGCAGGTTATCAACACGGAGGGATCGGAACCCTCTCTAGGACTACATGAGGACGAGAGGGTCCCGCTTAATGTCTGCTATACGTGGTTGTTCTCCGCATTAGAGCGGGTATGACCTACCAGCCACATATCCGTCCCGTTCTCCCAGAGCAGGCGCTCGTCCAGTGCCCGTGAGGAACCCATTCGGGCATAGTCGTGAGAGGCACCTTTAGCTACGGAGCACACGTTCCCGTGCTAAAGCCAAGGAGTGCGCGCAGGCTCCTAAGCACAAGCAGCGTACACTAGGTTCACAGCCCCCTAGTGGACATAGTCTCCTCAGACTACGATGATACCTTCGTCTGCAGCATTGACTCATCACGAGGACGTCATTGACTGCACACAGCAAACGCCTAACTGAAGCAACACGTATGTTTTGACCGGGCTGTTGCAATGCAGGCCGCTAGCTTCACTGAGCTCCTCAGCTGATAGTACCCCCAATATCCTGATGCACCTGAGGGTTCACAGTGGTACCAGTAAGGTGAGCCTTTGACACATTGGACTTCATCGAAGCACGTGCTAGAGACGTTCACACTTCCGCATGAGGATCATTCATCATGGTACATACAAGGCCGAGTTAGCGAGTCTAGATACACGTTCGATAGGGGTTCCACAGGGCAGAACAATGATGATGACGAGTAAGGGCACACGTGGTAGGGGCCAGCGCCACACACCCGCTAGACGCTTACACACCTGGGGATTGCGTGCAACGGCGGCGTTGTTCAGTAGCCAGTACAGTTGTTCGGTGCACTTGTACTTATTCATGGTGTATTATTCACTTTATTATCGTAGTCATCTCTATTATGTCTTATTCACTATATTGTTAATATAATTACTTTTAATTTATTTAATATTTGCCAAATAATTATGATATATAACTTTATTTATTAGTTATTTATTAAGTATTATTATATATTAATCATGATATTTAATACTTGTTTAATATTTTTAAAATAATTAGAGATTCGTGCTTTGGTGCAGAGCCAGAACGTTGCAGTCAAGAATCAATAAATCTATGATGGGATCTTCTAGTAGATGCTTTCCATAGACACCTACAACGATTGGTATAGCACTTAATGCCTCCTTGCAGATTATGTGTGAAGAGAAGTATGATCCTTTCAAGGAGAACAACATAATCCAAGTCGTCGCCAATTTGCATGCAAGATCTTTCTGTTTTGTATTAATCGCTCTGCTCTAATATGTAACCACCGATGACCTTAGGGCCCTCTTACACGAGCGGCGCTAAATGTATCTTAGGGTGTGCGAACTAGCCGACCATCCTTCTATGCTAAGTTTCTCTACGAGGTAAAGAAGGATAGTGATGTTATCTGATCAGTATGCATCCCATATTCATGTTCGCTATTTTCTATTTGGTCATCCTACTTCCTTTCTCCATTGATTTGAATGCTCCTCTTTTATGATGGATGTTTCTGTAAGATGCAGAGTTGATCAACAAATACATCCTAAACTTCTTGGTAATGTATATGCTATTAAGTGGGGTTATGATGCTTAGTTCACATAGAAGACAATAAAGATCAGCGAACCAAAAGGGTACAGGGGTGCCCTCTATTATTCAACTAGAAAATGATGATGACGACGGGAATGATGATTTCATACCACCAGTGCCCCGACGTTCCAGTAACAATACAGGAGAAGGTTCAAGAAACACTACAAGAGGATGTTCAAGCACCACATCGAGATGACGTACAACCAACAAAAAAATATGACGTGCTCCTACCGTGATAGCTTAAGATGACGACGATGATGTTTTCATGCCACAATGACCCCTCCCTCTCAGGCCTCTATCTCTGGAGGACACTGATGACTCTAAAGATGATGGTGAATTTACTTGTATCCATCCTTACAACTTTCTATCATCACTTCAGAGATAACAACCATTTTGCCATAATAGCATTGACTAATTCTTTCGCTAATTTGCTTCGCCACTTTCCGCCACCATCTTGAGATGATCTAGGTATTCAACAGCTATGCACTATGCATATGATGGTATTGTATGTAGCTTAAGCAATCTCTTGCGATCTTTTTCTCCTTTGACATCAACTTCGAGTTGTGCTTTCACCGAATTATGGCAAATGGAGCAGGCCGACAGAAGCACGCTGCACTCAACACGGGACGGTGCCGACCGAGAGGGCCATTTTTGACATATGGCATCTAGGCATTTTTGACAGAAGCACGCTGCACTCAACAAAGTGCCATATTCGACACGCCATTCACCGAATACATGGCATCTAGGCGTACTCGACACACAGTGTGCCGAATATGCTTGAGGTTCGACGAATACTATTTGTTTTATATATTTTCGGCACACCGTGTGCTGAAAACTTGACTTCAGCACACCACATGTCAAAATATACTTGCTATATTGATAAATACAACATCATATTGTCTATTTTGTAAATACAATCCGACGTGTTGTCTATTTTTAGATTTTAACCTAATTTACTACTTCTGAGAGCTGAGCCTGAGTTCCTTGCTTTCAGGCTTCCAACCTTTGATCGCCATCAGAAGACTATCATGTTATCTAGGGTTGGATAATGAGCCAGCTCGATTTGTTTGGGCTCGGCTCGTTTGGCTTTATTATAACGAGCAGAAAAGCTAGCTCAGCTCAGCTCGTTTGGCTCGCGAGCAGCTCGTTATTTTTTTAAGGAAGTAGCTTGTTACTAGGATGAAAAGAATATAAATATCCACTAAAAATGCATCGATAAAATCATACAACAGTAACAATAACATCTACAAATATAGTACTTCTTTGTATGGTCTAATCAGAGGTATAATTGTTATAAGCTGAATCTCTTCTGAATGTTTTTCAATCCCACATGTAGCACAACAGCAGACAGATTCACCTATATATGTTCTGATACTGGAACAAAAGATTAAAAAAAAATAAAACAACATTCTTCACACATCCATCTATACATGCAAATCGTGAAGGAATGATCAATGAGAGAAGAAAAAAAAGATAAGAATTGAACCGTAATGAGGAACTGACCAATAGAAAGCCAAGTAGGTTGGCGAGGAGCCTCTCTATCGAAGATGAAGATGACAAATGAACAAACCGATGACTACAGTGAAATGGAGCGATATGATGCAGATAATGACTCTGGCTCGCGAACTGACTCGTTATCTAACTGAGCTAAAATTTTAGCTCGGCTCATTAGATTTTGGAATGAGCCGAGTTGAGCCGAGTCAAGCTAGACACGAGCTGAACTAGCTTGCGAGCTTCGAGCTTTTCGTCCAATTTTAATGTTATCTGTGGAAGAAAAAGCACAACTTTCGGGATGTGAAAGAGAGCCTGATCGGTCTATCACTCACCAAGAGGAAATGATGGCTCGAAAGCATTCCTGTTTTTTCCAATACAACTCGACATTTTTAAGTTCAACTACGTCGCTTTAGCGTGTCCTATCATTTTTGCTTTTATTTTCCTTGAATAACCATACTTATCCTAGCAATTAAGTAACCAGAGGATGGAACGGAAACACACTTAGCAATGAACAATCTGTCCGTAGTGGTGGAATCGGTCAATCCTGCCTATCAACCAGCAGAGTTGATAGGCAACCAGCTCAATAATCTTATCGCTCTTTGTTTTCTCTTCCGAGGAACACGCTGTTGAAGTGTTCCAAACGCCATGTACACATCGACAGAGACTTTTAGACTTGCTTTCCTAAAAATTAGGTTAGTTTTGCTGTAGCTTCGTGTAGCATGATGTAAAATTATGCTTGACCGGATACACACGAAGGGGACTGGAATGACTGGCCATGAATTCTTCTGAATGCTAATGCAGCCAACTCCAGGAACTATCAAACTAAGACTTGCGACCGTTAGTCCTGCAGATGCTAAGATCTGAACGTTGATTTTCACAAGGTGACTTACTAGTTGAGCTACGTAGGACCACCTTCTGCATAGCGCTTTGTTTGGTGCAGTGCAGTCGGTTCATTCTCTAGGGTTCGTTCTTCGTGCCAGCAGGAGGAAATCAGTAAGCATATATGCCTCCTGTGCAGACACAGTGAACATGTTTCTTTTTCCCTTTTTAATTAAGAATAGACGGTGGCCTTGTTCTGCAGACTGGCAAGGCCGAAAGGGGAGTCTTCTCCGTTTCAGTCCAATAAGGACTCCATTACGCCCCATGTTGGCGTCACATACTCCAGCCCAGCCCCGTTCAGCTTAAGGCCCAGCAGCACTGACGGTGTTGGCACAGTCTGTTTTAATCATTACTCTCTCATCTGGTTTTGTTCAGATTGGACTGGTTGGTAGCAACTTTAGATGAGGTCGATCTGAACAACTTGACTATGTGTAAACCTAGGCTCGGTAGCAACTTACGTGGAGATAGTGTGGCAACTACTTTGAATGTTTTGTACCAATTTCAAATAAGGTAGCAACTTCAATAAATATTTTGTAGTAGCTTGTGTGGAGACAGTGTAGTAACTTTAGATGAGGTAGCAGCTTCACCAAATATTTGTAGCAACTTATGTAGAAACTATATATCAATTTATACGAGGTAGTAACTTCAACGAATATTTTGGTATCAACTTATATGGAGATTTTGTTAACATGTTTACACATAACTTGCTAGAACCATAACATTTAACTTGTTAGTATACAAAAACATCTTCAAATCACATGGATCTCATTTTGTGGACCTCATTGTAATTTGGGCTGGGCAATCGGTTAATGTGGTTATTACGGTTAAGTTTATTCGGTTTTCAAAAACTAGAAACCAAAATAACTGACGAAAATTTGATATGACTTGGATAAAGAATGATTTTCCTATGATTTGGATGCTATAAATTTGATATGACTTGGATAAAGAATGATTTGGATGTTCTATAGTAAAATTTATTCAGTAGTACTCATATTCAAGCTTCAGTAAGTTCCAAGCAAGCAGCCACGCCTTCTTCTTCCACCAAGTCACTGGAAAAAAAATCGGATGTGATGTCCAGTAGTTCATCCCTTTTGGATCCAGTAGCTCTCTTTCATCCTTGAGTAGCTCTCATTTTTCATGATTAAGTACTTAATTCCTTCAGTAGTTCAGTTTCATGATTCACTAGTTCAGTTAGCTCACTTTTATGGTTGAGTAGTTTCTTGTCAGTAATAATACTTCGGTAATTTATTTCCTTCAGTAGGCTTTCTTTATTTTGTTCAATAATCTTTCATTTATTTAGTAATCTTCTTTTTCTTCAGTAATTTCAAGTAATTACTGACAGAATCGAAATGTCTACCGACAGTTTTTCTTCAGTAGTCCATCCCGGTTCAGTAGATCATTATTTCGTGGGCCAGTAATTTAGTAGTTTATCATTTCACTCCAGTAGTTCATATCTGGATTCAGTAGTCTCCCTCTTTTATGATTCAGTAGTTCCATCTCATAGCAAATTTCACTAGTCATCCTGTCACGATTCAGTAGTTCAAAGCTATAGCAGAATTCAGTATTTTTTCCACGCTTCAGTAATTCCATGATATAGCAAAAAAATCATCAGTAGTTCCAAGTCATATGAAATTATGGCTTCCAAGTTCTATGATATTTGCTATTTTTGTGTCAGCAGTCCTAATTTATTAATTCCAAGTCATGCCTACAATTGCTTGTTAGTAAAGTACTCTTTTTAAGATTCAGTAATCCATATCAGTTGTGCTCCTTCAATGGGTTCAGTGGTTATTACTGAAGTCTCAGCAAAAAGTATTCAGTAATCCAGTAGAGGATTCAGTAGCCCCAGCCTTCGAGCACATCCAAAATCCGCAGCTAATCCTCCTCAAAAACGGGTTGCATCCGATTCGTCCCATCGGTTTCTCGCATCGAGCTGCCTGTCTGGATATGGTAATATGGCAATAATAATATAAATATAAATGCTTGACAATGATACGGGGATATGACTAATTTTACATAAATGATATTTGAGTAAAATATTTGAAAAATAATAATAATTAAATAAGTAACTGTAAATAACCAACCACCTTAAGATTCCAACCATCTTAACTTAACTAATTTTTCAACATCTCAACTAATGGTTCTCACCACCAAGATTAGCCAACTATCAAAACCACCTCAACCACAGTTTCCACCACTATAGTTGGCCAAAGCCTCCAAACCATCAAGTTCTAACTATGATAGATTTTACATGTCACTTATAACTGTGAGCACGTCTGATTAACCAGTTTTACACTCTGCAGAGTTCACACACGTTACCCATAAGACGTTTCATCCCATTTTGCCAAGCATCTGTTGGCCAACGAAAAACTCTTACATACTTCCGAGGTGTGCACTAGGAATCCACTGCAAAGCCCTTATAATGCCCCTCTCAGCACGTGCATACCCGCTAAGATTTTACCGCCGCGTGAATATACCTCAACAACGGAAGCTCCCTCTTACGCAAATGGAACATTCTGGAAATACATCATTCCGTTCCTCATAACCAGATGGTCTACACAATGCTAAGTATGCAAATTAATTGGCTAGGCGCATTCCATTCTAAGCTTGTGGTTGCACTGCAAACAAGAAAAGATCATCCTATGAACCGGTCCTTAGATTTGAGCAAAACTATCACATCCCAACCGTACATCCTGTACCGATCTAATTGAATCACATGCTCAAATCCCTATACCATGTTACTACAAAAATCATGCCATCAGCTTTTATCATTATTTCATAGGACAATTATCAAGTTTTATAGAGCAACTGTTATGATTACCATCACAAAGCAAGGCTAAACATTACCTACCCTTCCATAACCTAAAACCATACGAAAGCTAAAAGGATGATAAAAGAAAAACTAAGGTAAAACCTAACTCTTAGGATTCCCGATAAATTATTAGCGTGCATGTTTGTAAAATAAAACATTTTAAAAACTAGGATAAATAAATTTAAGAACACAACTTATCTTCACTATACTCAATTGGGGTTTCAAAGTCCTATTCCTACCGTCTTTCTAGCTCATCCGGAACATTGGTGTATACTTGCAATATACAAGAAAAACCAACACATAAACAAAAAAAATCCAAAACAAACCAAATATCACACAAAAACATCATCACAGATAAGATCACACTTCTTACGGACATTCCATCGAAAGAATGTGTCAAAACAGAGCTACGGTAAACAAGTTACAACTTTAAAAATATTAAAACATGACCAAAAAGATTGTCTACAGATGAAATTATGTTGCTAGGAATTTTCTAGAATTTTTCTGGAGTCATCCATGATTTTATGAGATTTTGTAGGATTTTCTAGCATTTATTTGAACTATAAAACTATTAAACATAATTAAATAATCCTATAAAAACATTATTAAAATTATTTTTCTAATTGTTCCCATTTTTAGAATTATTTTTATATAAAACTATTTATTGCGCAATATATAACATATATGACGTCAGCAATAGAAATAAATCAAAAAGAAAAACAAAAAGGCTAACTGTCACACCCGGTTTTATAAAGGGATAAAACCATATGTAAACCACATGTAGGCCATGATCAAGTTTCATATATGTAGCGACTTCATCAATGTATTACACACAGTGCTATTATTACAACGTTTAACTTAAACAAGATAGAAAAATCTTAAAGTCTTTAACTAAAACACACTAGCAAAACACAACGAAGCTCTCATCTTCCAAAGACAATTGACTGGGGGTCCACCAACCTAGCAATCTTCATCGATGTAGTAGTCTTATTCTCCTTTATTGTTTGAGTAGCGTTTGATGTATATTTGTATGAAAATAACAAATGTGAGTACATATCGTACTCCGCATGTGTGAAAAATAAATGACATGCAAGCTTAAATAAAGGAACATGTTATAACATGTTAAAATTTGTATAAATGCCAACTATGCTATCATAGAGTTACAAAAATAACCTATTTAACTATGTGATTCATCACTAGACTTCCATCTCCTAGAAACATCTTCACATGCTTCTCAACTACCTGAAACCACTTCAGGTTTCCAAACCATCTGACTTGATACCTTCAGGTAACCAAGAACCATCCAACCAAACAAACTAATTCAAACCAACTAATCATGTAAGGATCTAAATCTCTCACGACCGTGAGCACGACTGTTATATCAGATTTTTCACTCTGCAGAGGTTGTCTAGTTTTTCCCACGAGTCGTGTTTTCCTTGTTGCCGTGTCTGCAAAACACTCAACACACACCCATGGTGTGTCGCCTAGAAAATCACTACAAGTTCGTTACAAAGTTTCATCCAGTATGTGCATGCTCGCTAGGTTTCACTGCCGTCAAAGTGGTATTCACGTCACCCAGAAGCCCTCTTTTACGCTTTATAGCTCCAGCAAGATTTCACTCTTCACTTCCACTACAAAACCCATACCACTAACCAAATGGTTTTGGCCTTAACCATCCCCACACACCCACTCTTACGGTTTGGCACACACAAAACTGGAATCCACTAATTAATAGACCAACCCTGTCCCGTACTAGGTCTCATAGTTGGTACGATACTTCTTGGGTTGTCGCTCCATGAACCTGTCCTTATTTAGGTCACTTGATGAATTGCCAAACCAACAACATAACTGTAACCACCATCACTAGCACCTCTTTGCTCAACACCTAAGGTTCTATGTTGCTATACCTTTACCAAAATTTTCCAACTCATAGTTGCATAGATCATTAGTCATGTTCAACTGACTACCCATCCATACCTTTGTGCAAAGCTAAGCATAAGCTATCCAACATAACCACTATTGACAATTAGGAGACAAGGAATATATGGAACATGGTATTATAAGTAAATAGGATTCAGAATTAACAGCATTCATATTTGAAATAAAGAACACATTTGAAAAGCTAGAATCAGAATGTTCAAGGACACTTGCCTCTTCCAACTTGCTGCTTAGACTCTTTAAAGACTTGATCCCGGAGATTCTTGAACTGCTCATCGTCTGCTCTCAGAACACACCAGAAAAGCACACAACAAACTAACTAAGAACAATACACCAAATAATAGCTAACATATATGAAAAGGTACTAAAATATAGTACACGCTGCTATGAACACGAGAGCGTGAAATCGTCTAAATCGGAGCTAGGACGAGAAAGTTACTTTAAAAACAAGTTTAGGGTTAAATCTATAAAAGAAAGGACTTGTTTTGAATAAAACAGAGAGGATAGGGGCCTTTTTGTAAAAATAGAGGGACCTATTTGTAAATAAATAAAAGTTACGGACTAAACTATAAAAAGATAGGGGCTTTTTGTAAGAACAGAGAAGTTCAGGGGCTAAAGTGCAAAATTGGCATTTTTCCTAAATTAAAACAAATTGGAAAAATGACTGGGTAAAGGCTTGCTGACGTGGCTGGTGACTGGACTTGACACATCGGCTCAAAAGCTGAGCTGGCTATTGACGTGGCAGGCTGAGGTGGCATAAGTGTTGACTGGGATTATGCAACCATGTGTCATCGTGTGATTGGGTGGGCGAAGGGGTAAGTTTGAATCTAATCTCGACCGTGCCTTGTGGATCCAACGGCCGAGATGCATCTGGGTCTCCCGATTGGTTTCGGCGATAGAGACGACGATGGCCGGAGGGGAACAGCGGCAACGGACTCACTGGAGCACGAGCAAAGCTTGTCGCCGGGCATGGGAAGTGACGATGAGCGGCTAAACACAAAGAAGGGAGAAAGACGAACCTGTTTGAGGGGAGAGGGGACCTCATCGATGCTTATCAAGGCTTGGCAACAACACGCGGTGGAGGAGAGGCTCGGTGAGCGGCGGAGGAGGTCTTCTGGCGGTCGGGAAGCAACAAGGAGGGGTCGACGAGCTTGCTCCTGACCCCACGAAGCTGGAGAGCCGGTTGGTGAGGGTGGGGCGGCTCCGGAGCAGCGGTTGTGCGAGCACCGGCAAGGATGGTAATGGCGGCTGCGGATCTCGGAGATTATGACAGCTCGGATGGGGACACCGAACTAGAGGGAGGGGTGCTGACTTATATTGGAGAGAAACACGTATGGCAGTTCAGATAGACTCGGGGTTCATTGGGATTTTTTGGGATTTGAGAAGGAGAGGAGGCGGCGGCGTGCTTTCGATTCGTCTCGACGGAGGAGTCTGGGTTGGAGACAAATCCGACAAATAGGACCCACGTGTCGACGGCACAGGCAGAGAGGCTGAGCGGGAGCGATAGGCTGGGCCGGCTGTGAGGATCGGTGACATCCTAAGAGGGGGGGGGGGGTGAATTAGGACACTTAAAACCTAATTGGCTCTAAAAACTTAAAAAGAGAAACCTATATCAAATTCTATCTAAATGTGCTTTAGGTTTATCTAGTGTGTCTACTCTACCGCTCAAAAAGAGTTTTGCAACCTATAGCTAATCCTAGCAAACTACTCTAGGAAGATAAATGCGCAAAGGTAGATAGCAAGTATGTAAATATGGAAACGTAAATAAATTAGAGTGAGCAAACTCGGCACAAGGGATTTTATCCCATGGTATCGATGACATAAACGCCTCCTCTAGTCCACGTTGAAGCTTCACGAAGGATATACTTCTGGTCGGCACCCGGTCACGATTCTTGAGCCACAAGCTACTAAGGCAAGGCTTCAAGTCAGATGAGCCACTAAGGCAAGGTCTCATCACTAATATCTCTTCCAGTCACTTGCTGCAGTGATCACTTCGGAGCTTGAACCACAAAGGCAAGGGTCTCCGCATCCCCGTACAATCGCCTTGCCACCACTCCACACCAAGTCGGAGGGTTAACAAGCTTGCTAGCGAGTCACCAAGACTCTAAGGTGACTGTGTACCTCTTGGTACAAGTTAGGATCACTCCTTGACCCCCTTTCAAAGTTTCAGCACCTAGCTACAACTATATCTAGGTATATAAGCACTAATCACTCTCTAATATTGTGCTTAATTGCTTTGGATGATCACTTTAAACACTTTAGTGGCTTGGATGTCTTCTCAAGTGTCTATAAGATTTCCTGGACTCCAGCAGAATGCCACACATTCAAATGACCGAGTGGAGGGGTATTTATAGCCTCAAATCCACAAACTAGTCGTTGCTCTAACGGCTCACAAAAATTGTGAACACCGGATGATCCGGTGACAACAGTAGTACAAGCACCGGATCATTCGGTGAGTATAGCATTGTGTACATCGGATTATCCTGTGATGACTCACTGAACACCAGACACATGCACCAGATCATCCTATGTGCATATGTTTGTTTTTGAGCCCTTTGTAAATAATAGTCCAGTGCGTTCATTTTGTGAACACCATATCATCCTGTGATGACTCACTGAACACCGGACACATGCATTGGATCATCCTATGTGCACATGTTCATTTTGAAACCCTCTGTAAATAATAGTCTGGAGTGTTCATTTTGTGAACACTGGATCATCCGGTGAAGAAAAAGACTCCTCTCCAAACTTTCTGTGAACACCAGACTATTTTCTATTGTTCTCACCGGATTATCCGGTGTAGTACCAGACTAATTTTGATGTGAACACCGGATTATCCGGTCAGACAAATTTTAGCTGAACAATGTTATGTATTTTGGGTATAACTTTTCTCTCCAAACTCCGATTTTGATGATCTTAGGCTCTATGGAAAGCTTGTGAAGAGCTCTACAAGATTATATAGAAATCCACCCCATTTGACCACATCAAAATTTATAGAACAAGTCCAATTCATTCCTCTATTTGTTCTGGCATCGGTGACTTTTCTTTTGTTGTATCCATGAGACCTACTAAAGTATATACTTGATTGACATATTAGTCATATTGACTATATTATCATCAATCACCAAAATCACATACATGCCCTAAATATGTTCCACGACAATCTTCCTAAGGGCATGTTCGCTACATTAGCTTCGGCTCACACGGGCGGGGAGGCGGGGTGGGGGGGGGGGGGATGAGAGAAGAATGAGCTCGACCCGGGAAAGAGGGGAAACGAAAGATGGGTTAAAGGGGAGTTCTAGCCCACAGAAAAGGAAAATAGATTTTCTTTTAAGGAACATTTTCAAACATTTCCAAAATTCTTAACGATGCTCCACGAAGCTTTAAAATTTTATTTTTCACACAATAAAACCCTAATGCCTAGTTTCAACATGAATGCATCAAATTTATATAACCAAAATTAATTATTTAATTTAGAAAATAAATTTTCCACCTAGGATTTTGAGATGAAGAATAACACCCTAATTCTAAAGAAATGAAAAATTATTACTATTTTCAAAAGGTTAAAAAATTAGGGTGTTACACTGACTGGGCTTGACATGTAAGTACACATGTCCGATGTGGCTTTGCCATGCAAGAGAACATGCTAACGCGGCCTGCTGGCGTGTCTATTGATGTGGCCTAATGGACAGCGTCATAGTCCCTAATGACACCGTTAAGCTCATTAAATATATACCATATATCTTAGATCTAATCGGCAAACCGATACACATCCATCTAATTGTGACCACTCATATCAGGTCAGACGGCTCACCTTCGTCTCTTCCGTTCCCGACGCTGAGGACGGTGGTGCAGAGAGGTTCCACGGTGACGCGACATCGGTGAGTGGCCAAATACTCATCGCCATGCTACAAATGCTTCGATGAGCAGCGGAATAGGACCACGTGCTCATGGTGAACTCGACTGGACTACGAGTTGACATCGATGATGTGCGGGTTAAGCTAACGACGACGAGCGGTAGCTTGAAGCCTCGATTCTTGCTGGAGATGGGGCTAGGGTTGCGCTAAAGGCTCGGTAAGACGGGCAAAAGGCGCGCAATGCTCTGGAGAGGCTAGGGGGTCGCATATTTATACACGGGTGGCTGTATATGCAAATCGATTCATATTTGAAGAGAAGCATCGGTGGTGGTTGAAACTCCAATGTGATGATTCAAACGGGCTCATCTTCTTATCTCCTGGGCAAAAGCTCGCATATGACCCATTGATTCTTTCCTCTCTTGCTCTGTAGCTTATCTCTAGCTTAGATGCATGAATTTGATTGAGGTTCCCTTGCGGCAGGGGACTCGTTCATGCAGCCATCTCATAGTTAGCTCGAGCTCTGGAAAATCTAGCACAGGCTTGAGCTTCTAGAGATCACCACGAATCCATTTTGGTGCTTGTCATTCCGCCTTAGGCTCGGACACGACGGAGTCCACTTGTGCGGTGACCGGCTTCTTCTATTGCTGAACTAGCACATAGAGGGAGAGAGGGATGCTGGCATGCGAGCCTAGCTGGTCAAAGAGAGAGAGAGAGAGAGGAGAGGGGAAGGGTGGTGGATCATTGGGTTAGCTGGCCAAGCGGTCCAAGTTGGGAGAGAAGGAGGAGAGGGATGGGCCGGCTAGGTGGACTGAGGGAGTTTCGGCCCATAACACATTTTTCTATTTCCTTATTCCTTTTCTATGTCGATTTCTCCCTTTCTCTCATATATACTAGTATATACATGTACATATACTCATACAACATATACTCTTCTTGTATATATCTATATTAGCCCACATAATCAATCAACATTCAATCAAGCAATCACTCAATACATATATATACATATACTTTTATAAGAAAATATCCCTAAAGGTATATATGTGTTTATACATATAACACATATACTCACATATATGTATATATTCATATAGGCACTTGTATACACTTAGGGTTTTATTTAGTTTTGCAAAAATGCTTTCTTTTCTTTTGTAAAAGTGTTTATTATCTTTGGTATTAGAATTTGGGCTGTTACAACCACCATGTGGGATTGGTTTGACTGGGACAGTGCGCAAGCCAGCGAGGCGCGTGGAGCTATTGGCCTGGTCGTGTGAGGGAAGAAGCAAAGCGACTGGGGCGGGTTAGTTGGTTCTATCTGGTGTCGGGTGTTAGAATAGTATTCTACACCTTAAGTGTAGAATAGTATCTTAAATAGAGATAATTCCTTTTGTGCCACTGAGAAGCATCAAAATTCTTTATCTGCCATAAAAAAATAATTAGTGACTCCATCATCAAGTGAGAGTGATGGTCCGGCGATCTAAGACACAAACACCAGAGTATTTTTGTGTGGTGATGTAGCAAAAAAAGTTGAAGTCCGCGCCGGATGTTTCGACGTGTAAAGAATGCTATGCCAGAGCATTTATTGCAGAGAGGATTTCAGCGAGGCATTTGAAGAATATGCACGCCGGATGGTCCGGCATGTATACCAGAGTATACACCGGAGTATTTCTTAAAGAGAAGAATTTCAAAGTCTGGATGATCCAGCATGTGCTTGAAGGCTTCGCCGGAGTGTTTAACAGACTTAACGGCTACTGATAGCTGGCATTTGGGAGTGGTTGAAAAGGTAAACGCCAGATGTTCTGGCGTGTGTGAGCAAGTGTACGCCAGATCATCTAGCATTCACAAAAAAATGTGGTAGTTATGCAATGGCTAGATTAGGACCTCTAGCCTATAAACACCCCATCACGCAGTCTCACTTGGATCTCTTACAACTCAGAGGAGCCTATACATCGTGTGTGTCATCAAGAAGCAAGAGAGAACACTTAAGTTACTTGTAAAGTTCCTAATTGTAAGATTAAGTATATCATTAGTGTTTTGAGAGTAGCAAGTGTGCATCGAGCTATAATTTAGGCTTGATCTTGATCAAGTGAAACTATTGGCTTGTCACTCTTGGTGGTTGGCAACACCTAGCCAGTCTTAGGTGATTGGAGTTGTCTCAGTGAGCTCTTGGAGTTCTTGCGGGAGCCTCAGGAAGTGAAATGTACTTGGTTTTATACCTGCCAATTCGGAGATAGAGAAGTGGCAATCATGAGGGAGCACTTGAGTCTTGGTGACTCAAGGGGGAGCGATATCCTTGGTGGATGCTCCAACAAGGACTAAGGGGAGTGCCAACTCCTCGATACCTCAGAAAAAAATCGGTGTCCTCTTTCTACTTTCCTGCATTTACTTTGAGCATTTACATTCTTGCGAGCTTTAATTCCGCAATTTGCTTAGTGTCTTTGCTTGCTTGTTTTGCTCTATCTTGTTCGCATAGTTGCATTATATTTCATCTAGGATAATGTTGCTACATGTTTTAGTTTTCAGTAGAAGTATTTTTAATTAGAGCCCAATTCACCCCCCGTTCTTGGGTAATTCGATCCTTTCAATTGGTATTGGAGCCTCGTGCTCTTGATAGGCTTAACATCCTATAGAAATGGCCCTTGGAAATGGAAATAGTGTGCCAATGTTTGAGGGAAACAACTTCACCTATTAGAAAGTTTGCATGGCGAGCTATCTTGAGGCTATTTCCCCCGAAGTTTGGCTAGCCACTTTCGTTGGGTTTGATCAACGTTTTACCGAACAACAAGTTAGATTGAATGCTAAGGCTAAAAATGTTATATTTGAGATAATTAGTGAAGAGGTTTTCTCTAGAGTAAGAAGCAAAGAATTCGTTCATGATATTTGGACCGCTCTTTGCGAAATTCATGAGGGTTCTAGGAAAATCCGGGAGGAAAGATATCATGTGCTTATGAATGATTTTAATCAATTTAAGATATTTCCTAATGAGTTATGCAATGATATGTATTCTCGCATGAATATGTTTGTTGAGAAAATTAATTCACTTGAGCTTACACAATTGTCTCAAGGAGACATCATTCGTAGGATTTTGATGGTGCTTTCCAAGCCACAATATAACATTGTCATCTCTCTTCTTCATGAAAGGGACATCAATGCCATGACCATCACCGATGCCATTGGGAAGATTTGTGCTCATAAGATATTATTTTTTGGAGATCAATGTGATCAATCTTCATCCAAGAAGAATCTTGCTCTCAAGGCCAAGATGGTTGACAAGAAGAAGAAGAAGGAAATGAAGCTTCCATCATCAAGTGAGAGTGATGAAGATAATGATGATAACTCTGACACCGAGCTTTCCCTTCTCATGAGAAGAACCACAAGGATGATATCAAAGTTGGGCAAAAAGGGCTACAACTATGATCCCAAGAAGAACAAATTTCGCTCAAAGAGATTTGACAAGTCCGGTGGTGGAGACAAGAAGAAGTGCTACAATTATAGTGAGTATGGCCACATGTCATATGATTGCCCTCATCCTAACAAGAACAACAAGAACAAGAGCAAGAAGATTGATACAAGTGAGGATGAGGACAACCATAAGAAGAAGGATCAAAATAAGAAGAAGAAGAAGCTCTTTAACAAGAAGGGTGGAGGCCGCTAGGCCTATGTTGCTGGTGAATGGGTATCTGGCGAGAGCTCAAGTGATGATTCAAGCGATGATGAAGGCAATAACTTCGCGGGACTCGCCATCACCAATGATGATCTACCACACATAGACCTCTTTGGACCAACAACCTACAAAAGTCTTGGTGGTAATCTTTATTGCCATATGATTGTTGATGATTATACAAGATTCACTTGGATTTTCTTTTTAGATAACAAGAGCAAGACCCGTCATGCATCTAATCGAGTGTATCTCCATCGACTATTGAAGAAGACGTCATACAACCTTCTCATTGGGAGGAAACCCAATATCTTCTACTTTTGGGTGTTTGAATGCAAGTGCTTCATCCTCAAGAAAAGAGAACGCCTAGGAAAGTTTGAGTGTCGTTGTGATATTTGTTTTCTTGTTGGTCAAGCATCTAACTCCAAATCATATCGAGTATTCAACAATCCCGCTAGTTTTGTTGAGGGAACATGTGATGCAGAGTTTGATGAATCAATAGCTCCCAAGGAGAAGGTGTTTCTTGTGATTATGTAGGTGATGAACCCTTGAGAGACACAATGAAGAAGATGACAGTTGGGGAGATCAAGACACATAATGATGATGAAGATGTACCTTCTACTTTCACTCCACACACCTTCATGGTGCCCCAAGTTGATCAAGATGACGAGAAAGATGATCAACAACTTCCATCACATGATGTACACATCTCTCAAGAGGAAGCTCAAGCTCAAGATGTTGGACCACCTCAAGATACACCTGAAGAACAACAAGTGAAGCAAACGCATATTTCCAAGAATCACCCCATTGACTTGATCATTGGGAGTTTATCTAGGGGAGTAATAACACACTCTCGTTAATATACTTTATTTTGTGAATATTACGCGCTTGTCTCTTGTTTGGAACCCACACATGTAGAAGATACTTTTAAGGATTTGGATTGGGTGATGGCAATACAAGAAGAATTCAACAACTTCACCTGCAATGAAGTTTGGATTCTTAAATAGAGGCCTCAAGACAAGAATGTGATCAGAACCAAGTTGGTTTTCCACAATAAGCAAGATGAACATGGTGTAGTGGTACGCAACAAGGCAACACTCGTCACAAAAGTTTTCGCACAAGTTGAAGGTTTGGATTTAGACGAAACATTTGCTCTCATGGAAAAGTTTGAAGCCATCCGTATCCTTCTTGCATTTGCTTCACATCATAACATTAAGCTTTATCAAATGGATGTGAAGAGTGCATCCTTAAATAGCTTCATTAATGAACTCGTTTATGTTGAACAACCGTCCAGTTTCGAAGATCCTAAATATCCTAATCATGTTTATAGGTTGCACAAGGAGCTTTATGTTCTCAAGAAAGCCCTAAGAGCTTGGTATGAACACCTAACCAAAGATTCAAGATTGGGAGGGTGTACATTACATTGTTCACAAAGATCATAGATAATGAACTATTCTTGTGTCAAATTTATGTGATGATATTATCTTTTGTTCAACTAACAAAGAGTTTTGCAAGGAATTTGGTGACATGATGTCTAGGGAGTTCGAGATGTTAATGATTGGTGAGCTCAACTATTTCCTTGGATTTCAAATCAAGTAATTGAAGGAAGGAACATTTATCCATCAACAGAAGTATACAAAGGACATTCTTAATGAGATCAAGATGGATGATAGCAAGTCAATCAAGACCCCAATGCCTACTAATGGACATCACAACATGGATGAAACGGGTAAACCGGTTGACCAAAAGATTTACCGTTCTATTTTTAGGTCACTTCTTTATCTTATCGCATATATGCCCAATATTATGTTTAGTGTATGCATGTGTGCTCGTTTTCAAGCTAATCCTAAGGAGTCGCAACTTAGTGCAGTTAAGAAGATCCTTATATACCTAAAGTATACACTTAGCATATGCTTGTGGTACCCTAAATATGCTAGTTTCCTACTCTTGGGTTACTCGGATTCAGACTTTTCTGGATGCCATGTGGATCGCAAGAGTACTTTGGGTGGGTGCCACTTGCTAGGGTGATCCCTAGTTTTATGGTGTTCCAAGAAGCAAAATTCCGTAGTCTTGTCCACCACGGAAGCCGAATATATAGCCACCGAAGCATGTTGTGCTCAAATCCTTTATATGAAGTAAACCTTGTTAGATTTTGATGTTCGTCTAGAGAAGGTTCCACTCCTTTGGGACAACGAGAGTTTCGTAAAACTTGCAAACAATCCTGTTCAACACTCTCGCACAAAGCACATTTACATTCACCATCACTTCTTTAGAGATCATGTGGCTAAAAATGATATTTCTCTTAGTGGTGTAAGGTTGAAAGATCAATTGACGGATATCTTTACAAAACTTATAGATGAAGCCACATTTTATAGATTGCGAAGTGAGTTGTACGTGATAGATGCTTCAAACATTATATGTTGCCTTGTCATATAGATGCATTCATGATAGGTTCTTGTATAATCTTCTCAAGATAGTGGTAAACATGGGTTTTGCTTGAGATGGTGGTCCCCTTGTTTCTCTGAAGGTATGTTGTTAGGTTCACCATGAAGAAGCTTGAGAATGGAAGTAATATGACAAGATAGATTTATTTTGTGCTATGTATTTACATGTCATATAATGTGCACTCATGTTTAAATTCATGCACTTATTTTGCATTGCATGTACATTGGTGGTAGAGAGATCACAAAGGAGGATATCACTCATTGAGATTGTTGTTCGCTCTCAATGTGGACATACACTTCTATAAGTGTGATTAAAAAGATGTAAGTGTTTAATGTCTATTGAGTCATGTAATAGCTAATTAATCTTTGAATTCATAGGCAATATGGCTTAACAATTTCATTGGAGTTTTATCTCTCTTTCTTTGGTTTTTATTGTCTATTTTGAAAATATTATAAGATAGTCGTATGACAAATATTTGCAAATGAGTGTTTGAGTCAGTTTTTGGCTTAGTTTGCAAGCTCTCTTTAAATATTGGTCTGGTGCTATTTCTGGTGTATAGATGGTTTATCGCCGGACCTTCCGGCGTTCGTATTTATCATGGGTCCCACCTGTCATATATTTTTTCAGGCTCAACCGTCTCGTCTCTTCTTGTTTTGCAACGCTGCCTGAGCTCCTCTCGTCAACCCACCGACTCGCCACCACCAGTCACCACCCGCCGTGCGTCGCAGAAGCCTCACCGCTGACCAGTGCACTGCTCTCATCGATCCGCCATCGCCGCCGTGCACCTTCGCTCAGCGCACAGAGCCTCACTGCTCCTGTTGGATTCCTCACCGCTAGCCACCTCCGAGCTCGCCATCAGTCTCCCTGCTCTTCATCTCTTCGCGGTAAGCACTCATCTTCGGCCAAAACTTCAAATTGCTCATGCCCAAGTTTGAATTCATCAAAATTGCTCAAATTTCATTCAAATTCATGCCAAATCCAACCAAAATTGAGCAATCCTTTGATCATGTATTGCAATTAGAGCCTACTCCTATACTTTGATCGCCTAAAAGGGCATGTTGATCTAAATTTCTTCAATATCAAATTGCTTAATTTCTTTAAATTTAGGTCATAGTCTTGCAAATTTGTCTCAATTTCATGTGCCTTTTGATCAATTTGTTCAAATTTAAGTCAAATCTTTTGAAAATTGATCATTGCCTAGTGTCACCAACCTGAATCCATAGCATGTTCATCAAAATCCTCCACATATTGTTGCTTATGATTCAAATTCGGGTACAATTCGTTTAAAATTATTAAACCCAAATCGTTCGCTCATCTCGTTTGAATTCTTTCATTATCTAGATGGGTCGTGAACACCACGACAAGGGCAAGACATTTGTAGAGCCAAAGAACAAGAAGTCCAAAGGATAGAAAGAATGGGGTCGTGCAGTTGCAGCAGTAGATGCACAACACGATTTCCAGATCAGGCACAACTCAACCACACCTCATCGGTCCTCCCACACTCATTCTGCCACAGGGTCGGGCTTGACGCCTTCCGACCTATCAGGTAGCCGAAAGAGGGCTTGTGAGGAGCCAGAGACGGAGGAGGAGGAGTAGACTCAGGGGGAGCAACACCAGCAGTAGCTAGAGCAATAGCCTCCAGCACAGGGTGAGATTCGCTCGTGTGACTTGATGTCCTTCAAGTCGCCAAGAATCAAGAAGCTGAAGTTAATGCCAGTCGAGGAATGGTTTACTCCATACAAAGATGAGGGGGTAAATCCTAAGTTTTGGACCCTTCTGCAGGAGAGTTTTCATGCATCTTACTTGAGGAGGAATGTTAGTTTGAGCAAGCATAAGATGCTCAACTGGAACTACATGTGGTTTTCGACAGGAGGAGTTGACTTGAGACCTCTCTTTGACGTCTTCCTAGGAATCTCAGCTCTACTTGCAGATGTGGATAGCTATGTTGAGGAGTGGGTCAGAGTCTTCTATATTATAGTGTGCATTGAGCCAGAGCGCAACTTCATTCTGTTCATGTTTGAGGGAGAACATACGAGGCTGTATAGGAGCAACATGCTAAAGGCCTTGGAGTTCAGGTGAGTGAGAGGTAAATGCACGAGATTGTTCATCTGAACACTAACCCCCCTCGTCGTGGTCTCGTTAGAGGGGTCTTCCCTATAGACGACAAGATTAGACCCCTCTTCAAGTAGCCCTTCGTCCTAGGTTCACCTTGCCTATCGGATATGCTTACACCTAAGACGAAGGTGATTCACATGGCCATGAGATGCAGTTTGCTGCCATGAATTGGATACACAGAGTCGTTCACTAGTTTGCAGCAGTGGCTACTCCTTTATATTATCACTCACCAGCGCTTTGATATTGTGGATACGATTCTGTGTGAGATTGAGGATGTGATAGCCGATGGAATGACAATAGTCAGACATCAGCCGTATGCACACCTCATATCTCATATGCTTGCTCAATCTGTCAGGTTCCCAAATTTCCTTCAGACCTACGAGTAGTTGCCAAGTTACTTCAGAGAGTATATTCCTACTGCTCCTATAGATATATGACGTTCTCAACGTGCAATGTTTCACACATAGCAGCAGGTGCCAGCCAAGGATAGAGAGAGTTACAGTTGAGGCCGATGCAGAGTTACCTCAGGCGTTCTTTAACCTGGACAGTGACAGCGACTCAGATGACAGAGTATTTCCCGCCAGTTACTAGGTATTACGACGCCGAGGCAGGAGGTTCCTCTCAGGCTGCACCACAGACTTTAGCTCCTCCTTCCTCAGCACCTGAGATGACACCTCTTGTACCTCTTGTTGCTCAATCTTTTGAGCTTGCTCTCATTCTTCAACAGATGCAGCAGCAGGCTATTTAGCAGTAGTAGATGGCAGCTCATGCAGAGATGCAGGCAAAGCTTCAGGCCGACTATTTGCGCCAGCAGGAGTAGCAGATGTTGCTTATGCAGTCGATCAAGCAGCAACAGCCTATGTTAGCAGCACTTCAGTCAGACAGAGAGAACAACGCTTGGATGTTATTGTTCTTGTTCCAACATAGAAGTCTACAATTGCCTGCTACACCTCGAGCACTTGCCCCAACTCTAATTCCTCTCCTAAGCAGTGTCAACGATCTTTTGGATACTCTGGTGTTAGGTTTCCTCTGTCAGCACTTTTCTCCACCTCAGTCTTCTCACACCCTACCGGGACTTTGTAGAGGCAAGTGCTTACTCTGTTGATGTCACCTTTGACTACTGGACTCTCCACAGCCGACAGTCCTAGCTCAGCAGCAGTCAGTCGAGCCACCCTCTCCAGTCGCTTAACCCGTGCTTGACGAGGTAGATTCTCCCCTTCGAGCTGTGTAGAGCCAGATTGTTTAGGAGATGGCAGCCCAGGATGTCGATACCTTTAGCTCCGACCCCCATCATGACACAGTGTCATCAAAGGTTCCTACTCTTTTAGCCTTTGGTCAGCCTTCCACAAGATCCCTCTCACCTCTCGTCGATGCCGTTGCTACCAAGCCTGACTCTTCCGCGTCCGACTCTGAGTTTGACGCTTCTCAGTTTGTGGTGCGGCCTTCTTTGACAGTGTCGGCTTCTCTGTCTCCTCCGGCTCTGGATGTTTAGATGTGTTTCCTTTTTGGTGTTTAGATGCCAAACATGAAAAAAAAATCTAGTGTTAGGGGGAGTTTGGGAGAGAAATAGCTAGTTTTGAGTGTCTAGAGAGCTTGTTAGTTTTAGAGGGAGTTTGGATTTTTAGGTAGCTAGGCTTGGCTTGTTGGATATTCAAGGATTTTGGTGTAATGATGGGCTATTTAGCTCTCTCTATTGATGTGTTTCGCTTGTCATCACAGTGCCTAATTTTGTGCATGTTTAATTCTATTTCATCTAGCATGATAGGTTGTTTTAGTGCTAGGCTTTCTCTTGCTTTATTGCTTTATGTTGTCTATTGCCTAGTTTGATAGTGTGTACTTCAGTTCATATCTTAATATTTTTTATTCATGTTGTCACCAATCACCAAAAGAGGAAGATTGTAGCATCTAGATCCTCAAGTAAGTAGTAAGTGTTTCGGTGATTAATGAAAACCATATCATTGTGACTAACATGTGTGTTTTGAAGGATATCAAAAATTTAGTTCACAATGATAAGTGGGTTTCTTAGTCCCTAAGGTGATATAATGGACAATCAAAGAAAATATGCATCAAGATTAAGGATCTTCTAGTTCTAAGTGTTACAAAGAGATGAAGGACACTGATAGTAGTTTAGGTCTCTTTTCTTAGTCTTTTGATCGTACTATAAATAGGGGCTAAGAGTTGTAGCTTGAGCTAGTTGAGTCTAGAAAAGGTTGAATGTACACTTGTGAATTTATAGCACTAGGTAGCTCAAAGAATCCTATAGTTAAAATGTCGAGAAGCTAGAGCTCAAGAGTACTTGAATTTGACGAGCTTAGAAATTTTTTAGTACACTAGATTGTTCGGCGATACCAGAGATGAACACGCCGGAGTATTTATTAAATCAATGCAAAAAAGATTTTTAGTACACCAGATAGTTTGGCGATTTAAGACTCATTAACACCGAAGTATTTTTGTGTGGTAACATAGCACAAAAAAGATAAAGTCCGCACAAGATGTTTCGGCGTGTAAAGAAGGCTACGCTAGAGCATTTATTGTAGAGAGGATTTCGGCGAGGTGTTTGAAGAATATGCATGCCGGATGGTCCAGCATGTACACCAGAGTATTTCTTGCAGAGAAGGATTTCAAAGTCTGGATGATCCGGCGTGTGTCCGGAGGCTTCGCCAGAGTGTTTAATAAACTTAACGACTATTAACAGCTAGCAGTTGAGAGTGGCTGAAAATGTACACACCGCATGTTTTGCCGTGTGTGAGCAAGTGAACGCCGGATTATCCAACATTCACAGAAAAATGGGATAGTTGGGCAACAGCTAAATTATGACATCTAGCCTATAAATACCTCCACACTCAGTGTCACTTGGATCTCTTGCAACCTAGAGGAGCCTATATATTGTGTGTGTCATCAAGAAGTAAGAGAGAGCACTTAAGTGACTTGTAAAGTCTCTAATTTAAAGATTAAGGATATCATTAGTGCTGTGAGAGTAGCAAGTATGCATCTAGCTATAGTTTAGACTTGATCTTGATCAAATGAAGCTATTGGTTTGTTACTCTTGGTGACTAGTAACACCTAACCGGTCTTAGGTAATTGAAGTTATCTCGGTGAGCTCTTAAATTTCTTGTGGGAGCCTCGGAAAGTGCGACGTACTTAGTTTGATGCTCGTCAATCTGGAGATAGATAAATGACAATGATGAGAGAGCATTTGAGTCTTGGTGATTTAAGGGAAAGCCATATCTTTGGTGGATGCTCCAACGAAGACTAGCGGGAGCGCCAACTTCTCGATACCTTAGAAAAAAATCGATGTCCTCTTTCTACTTTCCTGTATTTAATTTGAGCATTTACATTCTTTCAAATTTTAATTCTGCAATTTGCTTAGTGCATTTGTTTGCTTATTTTTTTTCTTGCTTTAGCTTGTTTGTGTATTTACATTATATTTTATTCAGGATAAGATTGTTATTTATTTTAGTTTTCAGTAGAAATATTTTTAATTAGAGTCTAATTCATCTCCTTTTGACCATTTGATTCTTTTATCTTGCCACTGGAAAAACCTGTTTCTAAGATCGGAAAGAGTTGATCGTAAAACCCATTCCACGGCCGTAATATTATGTTGTCTTAGACCGAGAAAACTACTTGTGGCCGCAAAATAACAACCTTTGACTGTAAAACCAATATGTTTGTGACTGTAGAAAATAGTGAGATTTTACGGGCAGGACTTTAAATAGCTTATTTAACGCTGTGTGTGTTAAATAGAATTAACCTGTCATTACGATGGTTTTGATTCCACCACGCCTCATCTCAAACCGCGGCAGTGTTCAGTCCGCATGCCATGGATTTAGCGCTGGAACCGTCGAGAAGCTAGTGCGCCGATTTGTTTTCCGTTTAACTACTGGAGATCCGTATGTGGTGAAATAGACCGGTTAAAAGACGAGCGTCGATAAAAGAAGAGTAAATTTTACATAATTATAATTATGTGTACTATTATTACATATAACTATAATTTTTACAATCTATTTCACAAAATTATAATTACTTCGATCCTTGCTAACAAAAAATATAATTTTTTAACACATATGTGGTTAACCGATGAGATCAGGCTATATGACACATATGTGACTAACATGTGAGACTAGATTAAAAAATTATAGTTTCCTGTTACTAAGAATCAAAATAACTATAATTTTATATAATGTATTTCAAAAACTGTAATTCTATATTACAATAATACAACTAGTTATAATTTTATAAAATTTACTCTAAAAGAAAGCTCCTGAAAAGATTCCCCGAGCTCGTGCCGGTCATGATCGACAGTAAAAGCTGGTATCGGAAGATTTTCTTTCTCCCCTATTGCTGTTGCTACAGAACTTTTCTTTCTTTATTTATTTTGTCAAGATGACTTGCTACAGAAGTGACATTTACTCTAAATCCCATCGTAGTGTTATGTTTAAAGCACGACCAATATTTGGTAGTTTAGTTACGCGATTACGGACAAGAACATGAGAAATGCTATTCTTACCTTCTTTTATCTCCTTTCCTTTAAAGGAACATCTCTGAGCGTTGATCATCCGGATAATACAAAAATTGAGTAAATGATCCTTTGGTTCTTTGAGCGGGGCCGGGGTATCGATCATCTCGCCGGAGGCCCGGAGTACCTGTGATTCTGCGCTAGCTTCGTGATCAGGGCAGGGCCGGCCAGACGACCAGCAGTAGAAAAAAAATAAAAAAATAGCAACAGATATCACCATATTTACTAAAATATATAATATATTGGCTTATTTGTAAATCTAACATCTGTATTTGGTACCTCAAATACCAAAAAATCGATTTTGATACCTGAGATACCGAAAACTCCTATATTCGGTACTTAGGTGCCGAATACGGTATTGTTCACCATATTAGGGTGCCGAATACGGTGAGTGTCATATTCGGAGGTAAGCTCTGCTCATGTCGCGTCGTGTCGCTGCTTTCGGTACGTCCGATCGTGTTGTGTCGCATCATTTCGCTTTTGTCGGTTTTTTTAACCCATGCGCTGTTGTTCCGCATTAATTAGTTAGACCTGCGTTGTTGTGTTTCGCTATAAAATGAGAGCGGGCTGGTGAGGAGCCGCATCATGACCGGAGAGGGGATGAGCAGCACGAGCAAGGAAGGAGAGGAGAGGAGATGCAGCAAAACAGCGCGTGGAGAGGAGAAGCAGCGTGAGATGAGAAGTAGCAGCAGTGCGAGAAGACGAGAATTAACCTGAGACAAGGAGAAGCAGTAGTGTGAGTTACAGTAAATAATTAAATTATGTATTTAATTAATACTTGTACCAATAATGGTAATTAGAATAAGTAGATTGTTTAATTGTACAATTACATTTGTATAATTATTTGCTTAGTTTGATTATATGAATTTGATTATTTACATAGTCAGTATAACAGTAATTAACGTGAATTTATATAATAGTAATTAACGTGAATTTGTATAATAGTAATTATTAGCTTATTTAGAGTAAGTAGATTGTATCATAGTAATTAGTGTGAATTTGATTAGTCTATGTAATTAGATTATTTAATTAGTTTAATAATATGATGGTTTAGTGGTGGTATTTTGTGCCAGTGGTGGTGCAGAGTGATGGTCTAGTACTTGTATGCTCTCCATAGGTGTAAAGGTGTCAGTGCAATGAGAGTGAAAAGAGAAAAAGAAAAAAAAGGAAAGGGTAAAAGATACAAAATAAATTTCAGAAAGTTTCAAAAAATTTGGGTTGGATAGAAAACTTTGACAAAAATCATAATGCACCAAAAAAATTGTCAAATTAATTTTTTTAATTAATAGTGATGTGTGCATGTTTAATTAGTATTTTAATTCAATCTATTAAATAGTGATGCGCACAATCTATTAAATAGTGATGTGCACAAGAGCCCATGCCCTTAGTTAAAGAAAAAAAGCATCTCTGAAGTCAAATAGAGCAATATTTTTAGTGTCAATATTTTTAGTGTCTTCTACTCCCCGTAGACTAGTCCATTTATATCTTCTTCTTACTCAGCATAAAACAAAATCTATGAATAGATTAATAGTGTATTGTCAAATATGAGCACTGAAATTTTACTAGAAACTATAGGCATAGTAGTATTCACCATAAAAACGAGATGATCACTCGGGTTGAAAGCGGTATGCTGATGCTTTTGACTTGTGGAAGAGTAAATATGGTGTAAAAAACCTAGCAAAACTAGTTTCCAAAATAGTTTTAAAATCAACTTATAATGAGATTGAATATTTGATCAATATAACTTTTATGTTAGTTTAATTCATATTTTAATTCAATATTAATTATTTCATTTGAATTCAATATCGATGATTTAATTAGCATTGTTAATTACTTAAATATTTAGCATTGTTAAGTATAGTATATTTAATTTGTATTGTTAATTTATTTATCGAGCGGTGTAATTAGTTGTGTATCGTACATACATCTAAGTAGTTATTTTATTAGATGTACCTTTGTTTAACATATACGGTATGACTTTCTATATTTATTATAGAGAACGTCCCATAATTTTGCACAGGAGGCTTGTAACAATTCAGAACTACCAGCACATAGAGAGTTCGGTTTAGGTACCTAATAACCTGAGCACGAGCTTTTTACGTGTGAACCAATAATCTCATACTGTTGTCCTCAAGGGTGCGCGGCTACGATCTGTTCCAAACAACTCGATCGTTGTCCATATGTTATTCGAGATGAGAAAGAATAATACATGGGCTTTGTACTCACGTAAGGCATTGGAGGAGAACTTTGATATGGTGGTGTATGTAAACATAGTGTCACAACTGGTGCAAGGTGAAGCAGTGACCATCGTGGAAGGATCAGGCTAGCAGGTGATGCATGAAGAGGATGAAGGGCATGTTGGGGAGGAAAGTTCCGGTAGAGAGGGAGCTAGAGTGGACCATTCTGAGGTAGATGCAGAATGCATAGATGATGAAGCCGGTGGTAGCAGGGATGAAGAAGCTGCTGACAATGATGACTCGGTGCCTGCGACCTAGTACTTTTGTGGTGCTGGGCTACTGGATTGTGTCGTCGTTGAGTATTACACCTTATCTAATTGGGGATACCAGAATTGCGACATCCAGGTCGGGCAACAGTTTTGTAATAGAGGGAGGTCATCCACTTTATTAGCAACTATGCTATAATGACAAGAAGGGACTACAAGTGCGTCCGGTCTAACCCTACGGAGTATGAGGTCAAATGTATCAAGCACCCGAATTGTCCTTACTTCGTAGGAGCACATATGTCGAAATATGAGAACTATTTTGTGATCGGTAGACACACCTTACATACATGCAGTGAAGAGGCTATTAGGAATGTGAGTCACGCTGTTGATGCGAGGTTCATAGCCCAACTCCTCATCATTCTTGTTTGCACAAATATTTGTTTGTCACCAAAATCTATTATGGAGGAGGTGCATACTAAGATGGATATGCTAATCAATTAATACACCGCATGGTGAGTGAAACAGAAGGCGTTAAAGAAGTTGTTTGGAAGCTTCAAGAAGTCTTACAACTATGCTTTGAGGCTACTGCAGAAGATTACCATGACAAATTCATGGACTCAGTGGGCCATGGTGGATGAGCCAATCAAGCTAGAGGATGGGTTATATAGCACCACCGACTGATACCTTATTAGGTTATTCTGGTCGTTTGGACAATGCATCGAAGTTTTGAGACATTACAGGCCGGTTGTATGTGTTGATGCCACATTTTTGAGCGGCAAGTACCATAGTACCCTTATGACAGCGATAGCGGCGGATGCAAAAAATCAGATCATTCCTCTTGCCTTTGCAATGGTTGAGAGTGAGAACAATGGTAGCTGGTTGTGGTTTCTCACTTTGGTGAGGACACGTGTTGTGGGAAATAGGGAATGAGTTTGCATCATCTCAGACCGCAACAAGGTTCTGCTGCATGCGTTGGACGTGCTGCATGATAACACAAACAACTCCATTGCATGGCCTGATGTGGAGAGAAGATGGTGCATGCAACAATTGGGAGCGAACATGTATACAAGGTACCGCAACAAGTCTCTTGTAAAGAGATTCAAAGGGTTGTGTGTACTGCAACAAGTCTCTTGTAAAGAGATTCAAAGGGTTGTGTCTGTAGAGCCAGCAGTCGAAGTTCAACGAGATATAAAGAGAGTTAAATGAGACTACTCGCAAGATGATGGCAGATGAACAAGCACAGGAGGACCATCTGCGGACGCAAATAGTTGGGGGATAAACTATCGTTAGCCATTTACGTGCTATGTTTATCTAGTGGATGGCGGGGAAGCTGACGGAGCATTGGGCCCTAATCCATGACACTCACGGTGCCAGGTTAGCACATATAATTTAAATGATCATATTGTACCATTTTTTTATGCAAATAGTCCGTCTAAAATTATTGTATCCCATGTTAGATACATCATCATGACAACAACTATAGTAGAGGCGTTCAACAATATCCTAAAGGGAGTACATGGCCTCCTTTTGTGTGCCATCATTTAGCTCACATTCTATAGAACGGCGGACTACTTTCGAGACCGTGGTAATGCTGCTATTGAATTGCAGTATGCGGTTCGCACCTATGGTGGAGGAAATCATATCTAGAAGGAGGAACAAGACACACTTTCATCGGAAGAGGATCTATGACCTGGCCAATAATGAAGTTGAGGTCATGTGCCGCCGTAGGTATGCTTCAGGGTATAGCGCAGGGGACACCGTGCAGCAATATCAACTTGGGCCTGATGAGGTGACATGCACATGCAATAAGCCAAAACTATATCATAGCCCATGCTCGCATGTCTTAGCCGCTTGTAGGGACATGGGCGGCAATGACGGATCATAGTACGTAGCATCATACTTCACGATCGATGCATTGAGGTGCACATGGCTTCCAAAGATGCGATCCTTCAACATCAGAAGCAGCTACAAAGCGATCAAGGGGCCTAAGTGGGTACTTTATCCTCGAGCAGGACGCACGGATCCTAAAAGGCCTAGAGCCACGAGGCTGGAAGGTGACATGGATGAAGCAGATGCTACTGACGGCCTATACAAGTGCAAACTTTGCAAACAACCTGGCCATGACAGAAGGACATGCTCGACCTGACAGTAAACTATCATGCCACTGTTGAACTGTAGTATATTAGAGTTGTTGCATTTTAGTTTGTTGTTTGAAGTTATTCACAGTCATGGTTTGTATTCTAAATTATTATCCACCTATTAGTTGTACTACTTATTTTGTAATATATTGTTTGGTACTGGCATCACATACGATGTTTTTTTATTGAACCATAAAGCTTGTTATTCACCTATTTATTGAACTATGAAGCTTGTAATATATTCTAATTTGTTATTACATACTTATTGAACCATGAAGTTTGTAATATATTATAATTTGTTATTCACCTACTTATTGAACCATGTAGCTTGATATCATTGTCATGGCTTATGGTGATCTTCCTGAGCTTCTTCAGGAGCGATACAACGAGAACCATAGGGGACAAATGATTTTCATAGGGTAGAAAGTACCACAATTATATATGCTTTTTAATTACCACGATAATTTGCTACTAACTTAGTACATGTATTGGATACCTTTTGCAGTTGCTTTCGTTGCGAGCTCAGAGTGTCCACACGATTAAGGATTTAGACCCTCGATTACACAAGCCACTCGCATGGGCAGAACTACTACCTTTCACTCTCATGATGGCCGGAGCTCCCATGGCGGGTGGTGGCAGGACACCTCTTCCGCCAATTGAGGAGCCACTTATCACAGGTCTCGTTGACCGGTGACGTCCTGAGATGCACACGTTCCACTTTCCTTTTAGCGAGATGGCTATAACATTGAGGGATGTGGCCATGTTGACCGGGCTGCCAATCAGAGGTGCCCTGTTAGTAGTTTAACGACCAGCAAAGGAGCAGTTTGGTCCATGCCCACCAGATGCGGACGAGGCTACAGTTTTACAGCACCATGAGTTGTACTTGTACGTCTTGCTGGGAGGCATCATGTTTTGCAATAAGGGAGGCGTTATGTCATCCCCCATATTGTATGCTTAGCGAGTCAGCTCACATCACACCCTTATGAGCTGACATCTTATAGTTGGGGATCTGTTGTGCTGGCTGCCACGTATAGAGGATTGTGTGATGTCACCCAGCGATCAAAGAAGAAGAGATCAGTTATAGGTTTCCTACACCTCTTACAGCTATGGAGCTAGGAGTACCTCCCAGTTTATTAGCCTTGGGTGCTCAAGATCTACTATCTAGTCTTCATCTCTGATGGCATTGTATATGATATGAGGCCTACGATGGGGTATCGATGGATGCATGCCAGGCTGAGATAGAGTCAGCAGCAAGACCATGATAGTTATTCCCGAGTGATTAGTGATTTGGATGTCCTTAGCACCGATCTCGTGGAGTGAGATCCATTGCGTATAGCACGAGTGGCCGAAATTACGACCGGAGGGCTCATCCCATCATATTGTTGGTGTGTCTCAGACTTAGAGATGACCAAATACTTCTTGTTGTACATGAATAATATGGAAGCATATTCTCCTGAGCGTATACATAGGTACATTGGGTACCCGCAGGTGCGTGTACGAGTAAGTGTGTTATTTTAGGTAGCATTAGTACATTTGGTGATCAATGTTAATAAATTATAAATTGTTTTTGTCACGTACATGAGGAGCGTACAGGGGGCAGAGGCATGTAGGACTGGGCATCCGTGAATGTCGGGCACCTACAAAGGTGGACAGAGTCAGCCGCGGTGGATGTCATCATTTCTGCTAGACAATACGATGACGCCACGTAGTGGGAGTACCTTTCATGGTACCGTCCGCACATGCGTGCCACCATACTCAGCAGACTTATAGAGCCAGGTCCCGGACCCTTCCCCAAGGATCATGCTCACCTTTTCATATTGTGGTAATTGATGTGGTACTTATAACGATTTTATTAGTTAAACCTCTGTATTATTGACATGGCCCTTATCTTATACAAACTGAAGAGGCGTACGAGATGCATATGCAGGCGGAGCAAGCTTGTGGGGATCAAGCAGGTCATCAACGCGGAGGGATCGAAACCCTCTCTAGGACTAAATGAGGACGAAAGGGTCCCACTTCATATCCGTTATACGTGTTCTAGGTGGTTGTACCCCACATTGGAGGGGGTATGACTTACCAGCCATGGACCTGTCATGTGGTTCCCACAATAGGCGCTCGTCTAGTGCCCATGATGAACCCATTCCGGCATAGTCACAAGAGGCACCTTCTGCTTCGGAGCATCATGAGGAGTGCATGCAGGCTCCTGCGCCTGAGCAGTGTACACTGGGTTCACAGGCCCCACATTGGGTATAACCTCCTCAGTCTACGCTGACACCTCTGCCTACAGCATCGACTTGTCACAAGGACGTCGTTGACTAGATGCAGTAGACGCCTGACAGGAGCGACACACATGATTTTGACTGGGCTGTTGTAATGCAAGCCACCAGCTTCACTGAGCTCCTTAGCGCACAGTACCCCTAATATCCGGATGCACTTGGGGGTTCACAGTGGTACCAGCAGGGCGAGCCTTCGGCACATCGAACTCTGTTGGAGCATGTTTTAAGGGCGTCCACACTACCGCATGAGGATTCTTCTTCATGCAAGCAAGGAAGAGTTAGTAGGGCGGGATACACGTTCGGTGGGTGTCCCACAAGGCAGGACGATGATGATGACGAGCAATGGAACACGAGCAGGGGCCAACACAGACCGCTGGGATGAGGCCACACACCCACCAAACACGTACACTCCTGGGGATTGCATGCATCGTCGTCATTGTTGAGTCACTAGTGCAGTTGTTCGGTGTACTTGTACTTGTTAATGAGACATGTATTATTGACTTCATTATCGTAGTCATTCCTATTATGTATTATTTACTGTCTTGTTAATTTAATTAATTTTAATTTATGTAATATTTGTCAAATAATTCTGGCATATAATTTATGTAATGTTGTCAAATAATTATGATATTTTAATACTTGTTTAATATTTCTTAAATAATCAGGGATTCATGCTTTGGTACAATGCCATAACGTTGCAGTAAAGGATCAATAAATCTATGACGGGATCTTCGAGTACATGCTTTCTATGGACACCTACAATGATCCATATAGCACTTAATGCCTCATTGCAGGTTGTGCATGAAGAAAAAGATGATCCCTTCAAGGAGAGCAATCTAATCCAAGTTGTGGCCAAATTGCATGCAAGACTCTTCTGTTTTGCGTTAACCGCTCTGCTCCAACATATAACCATTGAGGACCTTAGGGCTCTTTTGCATGAGCAGCGTCAAACGTATCTCATGATGTGCAAACAAGCCGACCATCTTTCTGTTGTAGGTTTCTCTAGGAGGCAAAGAATGATAGTGATGTTGTCCGACCAGTATGTATCTCACATTTAGGTTCGTAATTTCCTATGTGCTCACCCTACTTATCTTTTTTCCATTGATTCGAATACTCCTCTTTTGCGTTAGACGTTCCCAAAAGATGCATAGTTAATCAACAAATATATCACAAACTTCTTGGTGATGTATATGCTCTTCGATGGGGGTGTCATGCCTACTTCGCATAGAAGATGATGACGATCAACGAACCTCATGTGTGCTAACTACCGGTATGACAACTACAAGTACGATAAGCCTATGGCCTACGCTTCGTCATGTGTGCCAACTACTAGTACGATAAACCTCGACATGGACTGTACGAGTATCCACCAGTATAACGATGTATATCACTAATATGGCATTTTTCGTATGATTTCATGCACTATCTTACTAATCTACCCTCTTATTTTATTTGTCCAGTCTCCTCCACCTATCTGTGACTTCATGGAATGGATAGACATGAAGCAAAATACGCACCAAAAGCGCTAGCTCGATATGAGCATGCGATTGAGGAGGAATCAACGTCTGAAGAGAGATTCTGCAACTTCAGAGGGTGGAGCGACCATGAACCAAATTTGGGAGAAATTTGGAAGGTTCCAGTACCAAATAAGATTAAAGTTTTTCTACGGAGGTAGAGCCATAACAGCCTACCCTTCCGTACTAGTTTGGCTCGTAGAGGGGTCGACACTGAAACTGAGTTGCCCAGTTTGCTGCAGAATGGATGAAGATGGGGGCCACCTTTTCCTAAAATGTAAATGGGTCAAGGATATTTGGAGAAGGGCAAATATGGAGGCTATCCGACTGAGACTGCTCGAGTGCACGTCGACAAAAGACATATTCAGAACTATATGGACTTTGGAATCAGAAAATCAGATGAAGATGTGTGTACTGCTATGGGTATGGTGGTCGGTAAGAAATAAGATTAATGCAGGGAAGAGTAGCAGGAATTCAGATGCTGTCATTCATCGCCTGACAGTTTTGTCGAACTTTGAACAGCTAAAGAAAAAGCCCCACAACCGAACTGAGACTATTTAGGCAAAATGGCAACCTTCCCCAAGTGAAATCCTGAAAGTGAATATTGATGGTTCTTTCTCCGACACCAAAAAAAGCCGGCGGTTGGGGATTTGTAATCCGTGATAACTTAGGAGAGATTCTTACAACAGGAGCGGGGCAAATTGCAATGGTAAACAACGCTTTACATGCAGAATTGGAAGCGGCGGTGGCTGCTCTTCGTCAGGCAAGCGAATGGGGGCATGACAAGGATCGTCCTTGAAACTGACGCTCAAATTTTAGTTGCTGCCTTATCCGGAAAAGCTTATGATCTCTCTCCACTTGGGGTGTTAGCAATGGAAGCTCGTAATATGCTGTCGATGCAATTCACCGAGGCCAGGGTTGTCCATTGTCCCTGCGAATGTAATTCGGCCACGAATGCGCTAGCAAAGTATGATACTACACTTGTTGGGGATGCTGCTCAGCTATGGCTAGAGAATTTCCTGGTCTGTGTAACAACTTTCGTGGCCAGTGATTTAGCTGCACCCTTGGTTTAACGGAATTTGTTTCTAAGAAAAAAAAAACTCGCAAATGTTTGTTTGGATTGAAGTACCACCAAAACCTCCGTTTCGTTTCTCACATACTCCTCCGATACACCCCTTCCCTCCTAAAATACAGGGCATATTAAAATTTGAAAAAGTCAAACTTCGTAAATTTTAACCAACAATTAGTTAAATTATACCTATGTTTTAATGTACAAAAGTTGTATCGATAGATCCGTATTTTATATATCTTTTAATATGATATTAATTTTGTAGCAATTAATAATATATTATAAAATAAATTAATAATCAAAATATACTTTCAAATATATTTTTAAACCCTAATACGTCCTGTATTTTGGAACCAGGAAGTAGATAACATACATGTGACCATCTTATCGCCCAGCTTGTCCGACTCCTCGGACAGCACCACCCGACCTACTTCTTCATTATTCTCATCCGCAACTTCCTACCCTTTGGCGTTCATACACATACACGCCATGCATCTGAATATCAGATGATCCCTTTCGCTTCGGATTGTGTTTGAGCAACGAAACAGACGGAACGACATGCAAGTTTGCAACGAGAAAAGCTGTGATACACGCGTGCTCGCTTTCGTCGACCCTGCAAGTTGTGCAGCCTTGAGAGAAGAAGCGAGGGCCACGGTCTGGTGCATCAAATTCGTTGTCAAGCGAAGCCTTCTGTTGTGGCCTTGCCGCACGTCTGGTTACCTTTTCCTTTTATCTCACATCACACAGTTGTTTCGCTAAAATGTTCCGATAAATCTTACTATTATTAATTAGAGGTTTCTTTTAGAGCCTCTAGATTAATCCTCACATGATGCACTAAAAAAAAGAAATCCTAGAAATTCTTAAAAAAACAAACACATCCAACCATCGAACCATCAAATTTATAGACTTTAATCATCATTGGCAACAATAGCTATATTGAATCTAACATTTCTAAATTTCTCACCTTCCATTATAATGTTGTAAGAAATAGCATATTTCTCACATTCCAAACAGGATCTCCAATACTTAACGGTAGGTATGTTCATGCCAGACATGTCCCAAAATTAAAGAGCTTTCTTTGGAGCTTTTAGTACTCAATCCCTCTTCCACAAGAACCTCAAATGAGCTTAATCCTGGTCGGCACACGTTTTGTGCAAAGTCATCTTATTTCATAAGTCAGCAAAAGCAACCGGAAGATGAGAACATTAACATGACAAGAAAAATAATCATACAGTCTGTATCTGCTACAATCACTAGCTTTGTAGACAGCAATGCCAAAGCCAAACGGCACACAGATCATCCAAAAATACGAACGAGTTCTAGCAACTACTATAGTTTCTTCTCCTTTCTACCATGGCGGTTTGGGTCAGGTTGCCAAGGGTTAATCAGCCGAACCTGTCCCAGCAGCACTGATAACCCTCATGTTCATCATCAGCTACTTTGTTTACATCCAAACCTCTGTATCCAAGCGCAAAGCATCGCATAAAGGAGTCATAGGCCTAACACAAAACATTTGACACATGACTTGTGAGAGTCCCTACGATCCAGTCCTCTGACCACAGGAGTATCACAGTTTCGAAGACAGCAATGCTGAACTGCTTATCATTGGTTGCATCCTTGGTTTAAATTCAGGTCAGGATTGGCGACCTGAGGTCCTAACCCGAGCCATGGCTGACTCTCCGGCACCTCCTCCTTGACAGGTTTATCATCTAAAGGGGAACCTTGATATGGTGCTTTTGCAGTAATGCTGAGACAGGAAATAGCACAAATTAGATCATCCAAGATTTGTAGAATGTTGACCGTATTCATGTCATCCTGATAGCAAGAGTAACCTACCGATCCTTTCTCTTCTCTAGGAACCGACGAAGAGATGCCTTCGGGGCCTGAGGAATATCTGCTGCACATATATTTAAAGAACAATGAGCAAGATAGAAATTAATCATTCAGATGTTATACATATTAACAAGGGGTGGATTAGTTACCTGCAGCATTCGGACAAACAACCTTCTGGGCATTGACCTCAGCATTTGGTGGAGCTGGCATGGCCGAGACCTTAGTACTGTCAGTAACTGTTGCAATTGTGGAGGATGGCAGCAAGACAGTGTTCTGAACTACAGATGTACCCTTGCTAGCCATCTGCATCAGGTCCTTTGCCTTCTCAGCAGGGAAGTCATTGAACACAAGGACCTTCCCGCCGTAGAAGATAGTCAGCTGGCGCTTCTCTTGCTCCCTGAGAGTCACGAGACAACAAAGCTTTGAGTCCCAGTTATTGGAACCAAAGATTTTGGTTGACAAGCATGTATCATCTTCAGTCTAATAGGTAGCCAACTTATACAGAATAACAACTACGATGGATTAAAGTTTTAAGTTTCAGATCATCCAGTTTCAGAACTAGCGTGGCACATATTTATCATCGGTTAATTTCTAGAGTCCATGCTCTACACCTCGATGGATGAATTATCTACTCCTACTTCATAACAAGAAGTTTGGCACAGAAACTGTGGCCTGCCAGAGTTTGCCATGTAAAGCTTGGCAAAGTGTGGTTTGCAACCTAACATGCCTAAGAACAATTACTCTTAAAACATTCAGTTTCAGATCATATGTTCCAAAATTATCACGTCACATATTTATCATTGATTCGTTTCTAGATATTGATCTCCGCGTCGCGATGAGTGAATCATCTACTTCATACAAAGAATTAGGGCCGTGACCTATACCACAGCTCCTTGGAACAAGATCTGGTCAGCCGAGGGCTCCTCCTCACAAGAGTTTGTTATTTACTTACTAAGCCAATTAACTAACTACAACAATATTTTGCATGAACAAGAACTGCTCTGAACTGAACTAAATCGAATCGAGAGGTGTTTGTCCCGTCCAATACCTCGCATCAGGGTCCCCCTGTGCTGCGGCCTCGGAGCCGAACCCAGCGTTCTGGGGAAAGAGTTCCATGGTCTCCTTCCTCGCCTCCCCTTTCTCCGCGTCTGCCGACGTTCTCTGCGCATCAACTTCAGCTGAAACCAGAAGAGTGTGCTTCTTCAGCGAAAATTCCCCACATCAAAGGTTCCAGGTTAGCTGTCCAGAAATGGACAGGAAGTGTCAGATTCCTGACGATACAAGGGTGCACGAATTTTAACGAATATTGCACACAAAAGGGGATCTTTTTGCTTCTAAAATCAAGACTTTGGAACCAGATCTAACACGAGACGACTACGGGAGCAAATCAAAATCGCAGGTTCTTTGCATGAATCGAGCCCAAAATTACAACTTTCCCCAACAACTAGTTCTAAGCTCCAAACAGAAATTAAAAAAAAAAAAAGGGATCCAGCTCCTCACAATCCCAACTTTTCCACAACAGAAGAGCGCTCACCTCTGATGCCGAGGCCGAGCTCGCCGGCGGCGGCGGCGTTCTGCCTGACGTAGCGGCTGAGGAGGCTGCAGGCCATGGCGAAGCTGCTCGCCTTCTCCCCAGATTTCGCAGGAGCCATCTTCCCCGCGGACCTCAAATCTCCGCCGGGAACAGAAGAGAGAGCCTCCGAACCAACCCGAGTCGACACGAAATTTGCTTCAGTTCGCTCGATTTCCTTGCCTTTTCCTCCTGCTCTCCTCCTCTTCTTTTTTTTTTTTTTGTTTGGGAGAAAATCTTGCTCTCCTCTTCTTTCCCCTTCCTTTGGCCGTTGCCTTGGCTGGGCGCGTGTGTATAAATGCAGAGGGCTGAGATTATCTTATTTCGTTTCTGCGACTGCAAGTTGGACTCTTTACATTTCTTGCATAGTTTATGTTTTGAGCACGTTGTTCTCGTGGAGATTGGTTGAGCTACTGCTGGAGTGGCGATGCCCCAGGTGGCAACCTTCTGACGGTTTGAAGTGGTCCTGTTTCGTGTTTGGAGGAGCGTACCTGATCGTCTCGTGATCGGATCACCGTCGCCATCTTACCAGCACAGTAGAGGAGGTGACTGGAATATGATAGTGAAAAATATGGGCCCGGTGCACCCACAGCAAACAGTGTGGTTAGCGTTAGGAGTTACACCACGAACCAAAAGCAAAACAGCAGCATAACTGAATTGAAGACAGGAAGAATCCGAAGGGGAGGAAAAAGTCAAACATTAGGGAAGCTATAAACTATATCAAGGACTCTGATTTTCACGGTGAAGTAGTTTTCAAAGGCCAGGTGCTGTTTTTTTTAAAAAAACAGGAGAACTGCTTATTCATTCAATAATAGAAAAAAAACACCATAACACACTGGTAAAATAAACTAACAATCTACAGATGATAAAGTCTGACACAAGTGCGCAATAGCGACATAGCAACTCTAACTTCTCATGATGGAGCACAACCTATGCCTCAATATCATTACATCCCCGCACACAATAACCACCAAAATAGCCTTGAGAAAGAGCATAATATGTGCTATCGTTGCTAAGCTTTGTCGCACCCTAACGACGAAGCAGCTGTGACTCCATACCAACACGATCAACCCAAGCCTGTCAGCCACCCGTCGTGAAGCATAAAATGCAGCTCCAAGGAAGCAGAAGACTCGTCATCACCTTAGACTTGAGCCTCATCGCTGCTAATCTCAACATCAATCCCAGCCAGTGCAGGGCAGGGAGCTCCAAGGCAATTCCTCCACGGAGGACACGGTGTCAAAAGTGATACCATTGCTCGATCTCGAAAGAGATCAGGGTTTTTAGCCGGAGGATCCTCTCGGGGTGGGTGGAGACAGAGATCTCATAGCGACACCTTTAGGAAGGATAACAACACCCAAGAGTGTCGCCATCGCTCGCATCAATAGATCCAAGTTAGGCTTTTACCCGAAACCCTCCTTACCACCCAACATCATGCGCTCTTGCTGAACACTAACTGACCTCCACCGGCATGCGTTGTGACAAGGACCGAGCCACAAGTCGTCGAAGCCCATGGCCGCCTCCATCGTGCCCTCAGGCGCCAAGCATGACTGTCGACGCTTGGCACACGCAGACTGTCACTTGATCATCCGCGTGCGAACACCTTCTCTGTGTCATCTAGTTGCAGCGCCCTTGGGTTGCCACGCACGACCATCTCCTCTAGCGCCATGTGTGCGGCCACCTCTAGCACATCATATGTCACCCTCACACGTCCGCCATCATCCTCGCGTGGCCGCTGTCACTCGCACAGCCACACCACCACGTGGGACCAGTCACCGAGTGCGGACGCTAGCACCATGCAACCCCCTCGAACGAGCAGATCCGGTCACCCAGCAAGTAGATTTGCCCATCCCACATGCAGACAGCTACTACCCGCTAGAGTTGCTTAGTCCATAGCCTTCTCTGCCGCAACCAAGCAAAAACGCAGGGGGACACCACCAACTCGCAGATCCGGGCGACCCCGCACTCCTTCAGCTCCTGAGGCCACCCTTGTGCCCACAGTAGGCTACTGTCTTGACGATCTTGACACCCACTGCTGGGCGACTTCAAGCTCACGCTACCATCATTGAGGGCGGTCACCGTGTAAAAAATCCACGTCACCACCGTCCTTGCAGCTACGCGGGCTTCCGATGGCCTGCTTAGGCGACAGTGAGGTGGGAGGGGGAGGGAGAAGGGTGGCGGTGCAGAGGATGGAGGGGCCTCCTGAGCCGCTCCAGGGAGCGACATGGGGTGTATTTCCAAAAGATATGACTAAAACAATTAGAACTATTAAAGGTCGTATGTTGTGGCAAAGGATCCATTGCTTTGCTTCATACTGTAATAAGGTGTCGGTTTCCAACATGTATGGTTTCCTCCTCAGAAAACACAGTCATTGCACTCCTTTCACCAAATGCATAGAACAAAGATTATAAGTAATTTAACCCCACGCCCCCCTCAAGTTCCACCTTGCTGAATCTACTTGGTGAGGCCACTGTTGTTTTAGGTGATGTGATGGTTCTCAAATATTAGGATCAAGGAAATGTGTTTGAGACCAAATGGCAAGTAGTTTTGAGAGATCTCTTAGGCAGGGAAATCCTAAAATACAATCCAGTGTTTAGCCAGCTCCATCACTCGATTTTGAGCCTCTCTTATTTGTATTGTGATTCATGTGCGGGGATTTTCTTCGACTTCGACGTCTTCCTAACGAGGTTAGGGTTTTGGGGTTGGTACTTAGGGTTCAAATTTGGGGGTTCAGCTTCAGTGAGGCTCCTTGTTAGGATACGAGGGCATGCCCTAAACAGATACGACGAGAGCCCTACTCATAAGAGAAGGCTCAAGCTTGGAGATAGAGCATGTGACTGAAAAGGAGAGAGCAAGAGAAATATCATTTGTGTAATAGGAAAAAACCACTAGGGTCCTCCCTCTCCTACCCTTGGAGGGCATATTTATAGAGAGAAGGGCATGAGAAATTACCGGCCTGCCTCTCAATATTATGTTACAATCATATGCCTAGAGGGGTACTTTTGGCACTTCACCCCTTCACATACCACGTAGTGGCTAACATACTATGACAGCTGTAGTAATACCACAATGCACCATCTAAATATCTCTAGGCTGGGGCGTTCCTTCAATAGTACCCTCTCATTTGCAGCTCTGAGATTACGAGGGGTGAGCGGATGATCAGAGAACTAGCTCCAGGCCCACCTAGGTGTTAGGATAACCCAAACAACTTCTCATCCTTGTAAAACCTCTCGATGATGGCCGCAAGCGGCGGTGATAAGGTTTGATGAAGGTGACATGGTCCAGAGCCCCTGACGATGCTCGATGGAGGTTAGACCAGCCAAAGCATTGCAGTGAAGCCAATGGCACAGTTGTCGTCAAAGCTGAGGGCGTGATAGAGGCAGAGTCATCCGGATCCCTCGATTGCAAAAGGCGAAGGTGGAGTCAACGATGAAGCTAAGGCAGCCCGCTACCCCCTTAGCGGTGGATGTCGGAGGTGGAGTCGACGACAAGGCTGAGGGGCATGATAGGGGTAGAGCTGTCTGGAGTCCTCGGTGGCAGAAGCTAGGGGCTAAGTAGACAACGATGTTGAGGTAGCCCACTACCCTCTCAACGGTGGAAGCCAGAGGTGGACTCATCGGTGAGGCTAAGACGGACCGCTACCACCTCAGCGGTGGATGCCAGAGGTGGAGTCGACGGTGAGGCTGAGGGGCATTATGGAGCAGAGCTGTCCAGAACACTCAATGACGGAAGTCAGGGGCAGGGTAGACGACGAGGCTGAGGCAGCCCGCTACCCCCTCAGCAGTGGAAGCCAGAGGTGGAGTTGATAACGAGGCTGAGGGGCATGACAGGGGCGGAGCCATCCAGAGCCCTCGACGGAAGAAGCTAAAGGTGGAGTCATCAGCGAGGCTGAGGTGGCCTGCTACCCCTTCAGTGGTGAATGCCGGAGGTGGAGTCGATGGCGAGGCTGAGGGGCGTGACGAGGCAGAGCCTTTCGAAGCCCTTAGCGGCGGAAGCAGGGGGTGGAGTCGATGGCAAGGCTAAGCCAGCTTGCTATCCCCTTAGTGGTGGAAGCTGGAGGCGGCCCACTACCCCCTCAGCGGTGGATGTCGGAGGTGGAGTCGACAGCGATGCTGAGGGGCGTGATAGGGGCAGAGCCGTCCGGAGCCCTCGGAGGCAGAAACCGAAGGAAGAGTCATTGGTGAGGCAGAGGCAACCCGTTACCCCCTCAGCGGTGGATACTAGAGGTGGAGTTGATGGCAAGGCTGAGGGTCATGATGGGGCAGAGCCATCTGGAGTCCTCGGTGGAGGAAGCTGAAGGCAGAGTTGACGACGAGGCTAAGGCAGCTCACTACCCCCTCAGCGGTAGATGTCGGAGGTGGAGTTGACGGCGAGGCTGAGGTGGCGTGGGGCTATACGGAGCCAACATATTCTGAGTCTCACTCAAGTTTGTTGGAATCTCAGCTCTTGCATTGTTCCTGTATTTGTTTGGAGAATAATTACCTCTCCTGCACGGAGGGTTTTGCCTTCAAGATGCCGGAAGGTTTTGAGCATACTGTGTTCCGATATGGAATAGCAAAATTCTGTAACTTGTTTAGGATTGACCAAGCCTTTTAGCTCCCTGACTCCTCGGCCCCCTCGCGCTTTTTGGCCGTGAGTGGGCGGAGGGTGCGTTCTATTAGCACTAAATGCCATGGCTTTAACCGAGGCAGAGAACCTTCTAAGGCGATTGTACCACTCGTATGCCTATGTACTCATGTATGATGTATGAATGAAATTGTACTGTGTTGACTTTCACCTTTTAACTTTAGTCATACCAACACTTCATTTGTCTCCCCTTTCCCAGCCCCCTCGCCCTCTGCGGCCGCTAGCGGTTGGAGGGTGCAATTTTTTAGGGGCACTTAGTTACGTTAGTTGGGGGCAAAACTAAATTCTACGTTGGCTAGCTGTTTGCCGTGACCTACATATTTTTTGGAGTGTAAGGTGTTAGACTTCTCCAGCACGGAGGTTAGGCATTCAAGATGTCGTAGGGTCCTTGCGGGTCCGGCACGGAGGCTAGGCCTTCAAGATAATGGAGGATCCAATGCAGCAGCCGTCATAGAGGCTAGCTAGGCCTTCAAGATGATGGAGGGTCCAATGCTGATCCGGCATGGAGGCTAGGTCTTCAAGATGCTGGAGGGTGCATGCTATAGTCATTACAGAGGCTAGCTGGGCCTTCAAGATGACAGAGGGTCCAATACTGATCCGGCATAGAGGCTTTGGCTTCAAGATGCTGGAGGGTGCATGTTGTAGCCGTCATGAAGGCTAGATAGGTCTTCAAGATGATAGAGGATCCAATACTGATCTGACACGAAGGCTTTGCCTTCAAGATGCCGGAGGGTGCATGCCGCAGCCATCATGGAGGCTAGCTAGGCCTTCAAGATGACAGAGGGTCCAATGCTGATCTAGCACGGAGGCTTTGCCTTTAAGATGCTGGAGGGTTTTGCACCTCTCCGGTACAGAGGCTTTGCTTTCAAGATGCTAGAGGGTTTTGCACCTCTCCGGTACAGAGGCTTTGCTTTCAAGATGCTAGAGGGTTTTGCACCTCTTCAGCATATAGGCTTTGCCTTCAAGATGCTGGAGGGTTTATCACATGTTCAGCATGGAGGCTTTTCCTTTAAGATGCTGGAGGGTTTTGCACCTCTCTGGCACAGAGGCTTTGCCTTAAAGATGCCAGAGGGTTTAGTACCTCTCCGGCACGGAGGCTTTGCCTTCAAGATGTCAGAGGGTTTTGCACCTCTCCGGCATGGAGGCTTCGTCTTCAAGATGCTAGAGGGTTTATACGATAGGTCTTTAAGATCTCTCTGCCACAGAGGCTATGCTATCATTGAGGAGGGTTTTGATGTCTATACAATATTTGGGCAAAGATATAACTTAAGCTAAGTTTGGTACCTTACTGTTATTGGTGAATAGCTAGTTGTAGTATAAGTTATGACTAGGTCGGATGGCTGTTTTTAGCACATGCCAAACTAAGATATAACTTAAGTTTTGCTGTCTACTATGAACGGAGATATAACTTAAGTTTTGTTGTCTACTGTGAGTAGGAATATGACTTAGGTTTTACTGTCAACTGTTGAACAGAGATATGGCTTAAGCTTAACAGTTTACTATTGAACGGAGATATAGCTTAAGCTTAACAATCTACTATTGTCAGTGAATAGCTAGTTGTAGCATAAGTTATGACTAGGTCGGATGGCTATTTTTAGCGCATGCCAGCCTAAGGTATAACTTTAAGTTTTGATATTTTACTATTGCTAGGAATAGCTAATTGTAGTAGAATGACGTGTAAAGGTCGAAAGTAAACAACGATGTTGAACTTGAGGTGGTAGCCGTGGGGCATACCTGGTGATCAGTAGGAGTTCAGGTGCGTTACCTCAGGAGCGCGTGGCCAGTGTCCTGTTGGGCCGAAGGCAGAGCTGGCGAGGCTGGAGGGGCTTGCGCGCTCCTGGAGGGGGTCCACCAGTTTGGTTCTTGTGAAGTCGGGTCTCAACCACTTCTTGCTCCTAGGCCCACACAAGGTCCTGCTTCTGGCTCCTAAAAAACAGAGAAAGCTATGCGCGTATGCATGCATATATCACAAGAAGCAAGAGCTACACACAGGCGTAACGTTCGTGGCCTAATGCCCTACTCATTTTATGTGTGAGGAAAAGAGTGCATGCTTGATAAGTGTTAAATACACATGCTGTGCTCATACGCCTGGCACACATTGGCCGGTAGCCGACTTTTTTAGCATGAGATGGGCATGACCATGCACCAGTACTACCTTGTAAACGATATGCATGCAAAGAACATGCATTAGCAGGGTAACACGTACCTTGGAAAGGAATGCATGCAAAGACTATACGCTGGTGGTCTAGCATGTACCTTATTATATTGATTATGCATGTAGCCAACCTGCCCCATGCGGCCCATGATGCTAATTCGCATTGCTGTTCATGGGTTGCAGTGGCAAGCTAGCTCGTTCGAGCTCCTACGGTAGCTGACGCAGCTTGAGGAGGAGAGTTTTCTCGGTCGATGAGCACGTAGGGTGGCGGCCAGAGTGCGGCCTCTATTGAGGAGAGCGGTGGGAGCGAGGCCCTCGATGAGGAGCTCGTCCCCTGGCATGGAATATGACCGGAGCACCTCCTCCGACAAGTAGCTCGGAGCTCGTAGAACGTGCATGCACGGGGAAGCTCAGTGCAATGATGAAGGCTAACAAGAAACATACATTAGCCGGTCTAATACATGAGCACCTAGGGTGAGTACATGAAGCTCCGGCGGGGAGCCCAACTCTGGGTGAGGCTTCCGGTGGGAGCATGGAAGGCCTTCAGTATGGTGCGCGGAGGGGTTTCCAGCATGCGAAGCTCGGCCTCCGACAGAGAGTCGGCCGGAGTGTAGCCCGGCCTCTGGCACGGACGCCTGAAGCACTACATGGCCTTTGATTAGTATGTGTGGCCTCCAGTGAGGTGGCTCGGAGCTCTGACTTTGGCATGGAGGTGGTTGGAGCTAGAGGAGCTTGGAGGAGGTCTCTGGCATGGAAGTGAGCCAGAGGAGGCCTAGCAACAGCCGGAGGCATTAGAGCCGGTGTAAGTGATGTCAGAGTGAAGCGGTCGGGAGCTTCAGTGGCCAGTGCGGGCGACGTCGGAGTGGCATGGATGGAGGCATCGAAGCAGGTGTAGGCGACTCTGGAGTGGAGCGGTCGGAGGCTTCGGAGCTAGTGTAGGCGACGCCAGAGTGGCACACCTGGAAGCATCAAAGTCGGTGTAGGCAACGCCAGAGTGGTGCGGCTGGGGGCTTTGGTACAGTTGTGGCCAGAGACTCCAGAAGCCAGAGTAGGTACGGCTTGGAGGCTCTGGTGTAGTCGTGGCCGGAGACTCCGGATGTCAGAGTAGGCGCGGCTTGGAGGCTCCGGTGTAGTCATGGTCGGAGACTCCGGAGGTTGGAGTAGGCACGGTTTGGATGCCCTGGTGGCTGGAGATGGGCTTTGCCAGTAGCGAGGCGGACGGACTCAGGCCGTAGAGCGTAGTGGGTTCCGGAAGCTGGACAGAGCTCTAGTCGTGAGGTGTTCCCCTCGTGGGTATTCAGTTTGTGAGCTTCTGTGGTGTGAGCAGTGTCAACTTTCTTCTCTATGTGCATGTGCTCTCGTGTGTGTTCGTTTTTGAAAGGACAACGATGTCGCCTAGAGGGGGGTGAATATACGTTTTTACAAAAATTCGTCCCTTTTTACTCTTGGCCTAAACTTGCAACAAAAAAAAACTAACAGATTTTTCACAAGAGAAAAACCTAAATATGTTAGGCTCAACTAGCGCACAATCACCCTAAAGAAGTGTGAAAGTACTATCCTAGGGCGACAAAGGTTAATCAAATCTAGCAAAAGATATACAAGAAAATATTAATTGGAAAACAATGAAAACACTGTTTACCCAGATGCTCTGGGTTAGATCCGAAACCTCTAGGTTCAGAGCTGATTGTATAGTATCTAGAGTTTCTGGGTCAAATTCGGAACTTCCGGGTTCAACAGAGAATGAACTTGAAACTAAAATTAAAGTATACCTAAAGAGTTATAGCTCAAATCAAATGAAGTTGTGTGTTACAAGTGATGATTCCAAGTAGATCTACGGAGAATCTACAATCAATTTCACACGAGCAAGTAGATCGAGCAATATGCACAAATATTAAGCAATAACTCAAGAAGAAGGAAACAAGAGAGGAGACACGCTATTTGTTTCCCGAAGTTTTGGACACCTCCACTAGAGGTTCCTACATCTCCGTTGAGGGGCTCGATCACCTTGAGCCGAGTCTCTCTCAACCCTTTTTCTCTCCAAGCTTGATCACTCTTGAGCTTGGCTTCTACTCTTGATTTCTTCCCTTATGGAGGCGAAATCGAAGCCTTTACAAATTTTCCGCAGCACACCACAACCTTGGGTGCTTACCGGCGACACCTAGCCGCCTAGGAGCTCCAAGCTCTAAGAGTAACAAATGCGATGATGAACTTCTTACAGATGAACCCAAGTGCTCAAGATGGGAGATATGCTCACTTGCACTCAAAATTGCAATCTCTCAACCAAACTCACTTTTCTTCTCAAATCACACACTAGATTGGAGTGGGAGGGAGTTCTTTTGGCTCTAGAAGGTTTTTATTTCATGCCCAAGCAGCAGCAAACAAGGGTGGGGGTGAGGGGTTATTTGTACCATTCCCCAAAAAAATAGCTATTAGCTTTTTGTACGGAACTGGAGTATCTGGGTCAACCCGGAATATCCGGGTTAGCACTTGAACGTGTAACCGAGAACCCTGGCCAGAGTACAACTCAGAGGGTCCGGACAACTATAGGACCCAGAGTCTCCCGATCAACCCGAAGTATTCGTGTGAAACACTTAGGCCCTAACAGATCATTCGGCTCAGAGCTAAACCAGGAGACTCTGGCTAACCCGGAGTATCCGAGTCAGCCCGGAATGTTCAATTTCAGCACAGCTGATCCTCTAAAAATGACGATAACTTTTGATCCCGATGTTTGATTTCGACGATTTTGGACTATATGAAAAGCTTATCCAGAGGGCTAAACATCCCAAATAAAATCATGATCTCAAACACATAGGATCAAAGTAGGAACACTCTTAAACCTAATTTGGACACTTCCATATTTTCCGCACCGGATTCCTAAAGTGAACTCTTACTTTGGGTTGATTAGAAACTCTTGAGCACTGAGACATGATAAATAGCTCTACATTGCATCCCTCTTAACAGTGCGATATACCTATACTCAATTTCAAAGATAAAACACGTTTGAATCACATTGAGCCTTTGAATACCTTTAAGTACCACCCCTTTCCTTCAAACTTAGAGGTTTGCCAACTTTTATATCATCGTCACTCCATTTTTTATTGATTCTTTTATGTGATTGATGTAAATCACCCGTAGTTTCCTATGGCCACCCACGGTATTGGCGCAAAGCCTTCACTTGCTCTTCACCACCGCCTTGGTCCTTCGGCGCCAAGCTATTTGCTTGCCCTTCACCACGAATGGTCCATCGCAGATGAGTCTTGCATGTCCTTCACTGTCTTGCCATAGAAAAATCACTTTGCATTCGACATCTTCAAAGAATTCACTTTATCATATATGGAGTCCACTCTTGTTCTTCACTCTTGGCATATATGATTTCAATTCAACTTATGTCTTCTTGTGGATCATAACCTCAACTCACTCTTAAGCACAAAGCACATGTGTTAGTCTATAAAACTCTATTGACAATGGCATACCTTTAGTTACTTGATCTCCACAAGTAACTTAGTATTCACGCATATCGCCAATCTTCTATGAGTTTTTCTTTCCTCTTATGAGCATAACTAAGATCTCAATGACTTTGATATAATTCTTTGAACTCATAGCAATTCTCAATGAATCCATACTTCATCATTTATGCATCTCCTATGAAATAACCTAATAATAATTCTCAACATAATTATTAGTCCATAAGTATTATCATTAACTTACCCAATCATTACTAAGAGCTTATTCATCTTGATGCATATCTCTCCTCCATGCATCACCAATGGAATAACCTACTAACAAACTCAACACCATTATTAGTCCATAGGTATTGTCATTAATTACCAAAACTATACATAGAGGCTAGATGCACTTTCAGCGTTGAGTATGAGTGTTAGCTTCTCTTCAATGCTTGCGTGTGCTCCTTGTTTGGTGCCTAACCCAACAGTGAGTGAGGAGGGCTCCGGTCGTGAGCGCGGATGTGGTCCGTCAAGCAGAAGGGCTACGGTGAGGCTCCAGAGTATGGCAAGGAATGGATGCGCTGGAGGTCGATGAGGCCAGAGCCCGTCGAGGCCGAAGTATGGTGAGGCTCTGGAGTATGGGGGAGCCTCCGATTCGGCTAGGCTCCGAGTGTCCGTCCTCCAGTGTGTTCTGTGGAGACGGTGTAGAGCGCTCGGCCTCTGGAGTGGCCCGACGGACAGCATGCTGACACGATTCAAGGACCTGTCAAAGCTAAGCACACGCTCGAGGTTGCCCTTGGCTAGGTGCATGCTTTTCTTAGAATATGCGTATGGTAGTACGACAACCCATAGGAGCTAGTGGCCAAAGTAAAGGTGCATTAGATATTCTGACATGCTGATATAAGATAAGCTTGATAGCGGCAAGAAAACGTGGGTACCATAAAAGTTAAGAGCTATCCTCTCATACCATCCATATGCATGTTACTATCTCTTCTGCGTATGATAAATAAAATATACTACTATTTATTACACCATGAGAGTAAATATTCCTGGGTCATAGTGTGAACGCAAAAGCTTTTGTCAAGTGTTGCGACACCATGCTTTGCCGTGAATAGTGTGTGCGTCAGGTGGGATAGTCTATTTTTTATTGGCTACCTACTCTATTTCTGCCACTACATGCACGATTGAGCATTTATAACCTTATCTCATGGTATGTAAACGGGTCTACTCCATTTTTCACCATTATCTTTCTAGCTTTGGTGTTAATAAATGAAGGTTTTCAATGCCCCAAAGCTGACAACAAGTAGGTGCAGTGGACGCTTGCTCAAAGAATAGCATGTAACGATAAAAATACTAGCAAGAGTACTAGCTAGTCCACTTGTAGGTTCAACTGACCATCAGTTGACACTAGTAATGAACAGGGTATCTAATTACTGCACAATAAATGGGTGCATGCACTTACCTTGTGCTTGGAGGTTCGCATAGGTTTTACCTTTGCTTTTTCTCTCATATGGGTTAGTCTTCGCTCCATGCTGGAGGGGCATGAGGCTCGCAACACACCACAATCGTTGGTCACGCTCACTCGAGCCGATGCAAGCGCGGGCTCTTCACTCGCAATACGCCAATGGGGCTGTGCCATGGAGTGGCGCTCACAATTGCATCCCCTTTATCCCATACGTGTTTGGAGGGGCCTGAGAGGCCCTCGCGTTCTCTCCGAAGGGTGGGCGAGGGCGTACTCCGGCTCAATTGCAGGTGTAGCCAATTAGGGGCTAACGTGCGCGTATGCACGCAGTTTTTGGCCACAGCTCGCTCGCACAGAGGGCGTGGTCGCTGCGCGTGCATCAAACCGCGCCTGCTCACGTGGCGACGACATATCTAAGCCGGAGGTAGCCTGCACGCCGACGTCTTGCTCGCCGTACTTGGTGCTTTCTCTCTCTTTCTCCTTCCGACAAGGCTTTTTGTTCGCATCCCCACAGACGGTATGCTCTTGGGGGCACGAGGGCGTGTCTTGAACAGATATGGCGAGAACCCCACTCATAAGAGGAGACTCAAGCTGGGAGGCGGAGCCTGTGAGTGGAAAGGAGAGAGCGAGAGAAATATCATTTGTGTAATGGGAAAAAAACCACTGGGTCCTCTCTCTCCTGCCCTTAGAGGACATATTTATAGAGAGAATAGACAGGGGAAATTACCAGTCTATCCCTAAGATATTATGTTACAATCATATGCCTAGAGGGGTACTTTTGGTATTTTACCCCTTCACATACCACGTGATGGCTAATATACTATGACATCTATAGTAATACTATAGTGCACCGTCTAAATATCTCCAGGTTGAGATGTTCCTCCAATACTCCCTCATCCCCGGTCTTAAAAGGGATTGTTGGGGAGGAAGGTCAGCCTTGTGGTGGTTGTGGTTGGTGGATGGGGTGGGACATCGTTGGCCGGAATGGCGGGGAACGACCGGTGAGCAGTGTCGAGAGGAGGGATGATGAATTATGGGAATTAGCAGTGGTGAGGGCGCAACCAATGTGGAGCCCCGGTGAGATCCTACCTCGCTTGCAGCAAAGTGATAACTGGTTCGAAAGATATGAGTAAGAAGAAAAGGCACATGGACCCTTGGATCGCCTGATCCAACAACAACAAATTTGGGTGCTAGGCACTCGTGAAAAACTCAGGACCCCCCTATAAACAGTTCTCTTAGCAAACGACACCTAGGACAAAATTACTGGTTTGGCTACTCATAAAATTACAGCCTTTGGGCGGTTCAAATGGGTTAAGCACGCAACGAATTTGCATCACCAAGGTCTCAACCCTCCCATACTATATCCTACAGTGAGGCAAGAAGTTGCAGCCAAGCTACAGTGCTACAGGCTCCATTATTTGTGGTGCCTATCGCCGAGGGCCAGCCGCATATTGGGGTTGGTTTTCTAACGAATTAGCAAAGCATTCCCTTTCTATGGAGCACTCGACGAGCAGAGAGTGCAGTGTGCGCACAGCTGGTGGTGCCCTGTGGGATTGTGGGTAGGACGGGCCTCCTGCCTGGTACTGGTGCTGGGCTCCCCGATTCGAGGCCTAGTTTTGGCCACCGGACATATAGCGGAATTCCTATCCATTGGGCAGCCGCTCTTAGCATCCGCGTAGCTCACTTTGAGAGAGTTATATATATATATATATATATATATATATATATATATATATATATATTAAAAAATTTAAATAAATAGATTTCCCGCGGGAAAAATTGCAAAACTAGGTGCCTGCAGCCCTCTCAGGGAGCTGCAGCCCTCTAAGAGGGCGGTTAGGCCACCTAACCGCTCTCTGAGAGGGCAGGAGGCCTAACCGCCCCATCAGAGGGCGGGTACGGCCTGCCCGCCCGAGCCCCCTAGAGGGCGCTAAGGGGCCTTCCCGCCCGCACCGCTCGGCTGCCTCCCACCCGGCCTCTTCTATAAAAGGGGCTAAAATTAGCCCAAAATGTCATTTTATTCAGAAAAAAGAAAAAGTTGAGAAGAGGGAGGAGAAGAGAGGAGAGGAGACGGGAGGAAGAGAGCCCGACGAAGCCCTGCTGCATTTGAGCTGCGGATTTGAAGATTATTTTCGGGTAAGTCTTTTTTTCCTTTTATTGTTGTTAATTAGTGCAGTAGTAGTATATGACATAGGTTTTAGACATGTATGACGCAGGGTTTAGAAAATTGTCAAATTTACTTAGAAAATTGTACGATAGCAGTGAAATATAAAATATTATTTTTAATATATTAGGGTTGTAATGTACGACATAGGAGGTAGCAGTATATGATAATTTGCGAACCTAGGATGTAACATTTAGAAATAATTTTATCCGATAATTAGAAATATAGTTTGTTGGTCTTAATATTGGTTATGTTTGCGGGTGTTTTCAGGGATGACAGATAAATTAATTTTTCAAATATATTATGGTGAGGGTGAAATTAGGTACGGTCTTAACGGTGTAGATCTGTCTGGATTTCGTCATGTCAGGAAGGGTCTTTGTAAAGCTAATGAGAGGACCATTGTGGGTGTGTGCAAATGGCTCATGTGGTTTTTCCAACTGAATCTGCAGCAACATGAGCTGAAGTTGAAAGCTGTCCTCAGCTGTGCTAGTCATGGATACTTTGGTGAGCTTGTTCCCATCGAAGCCACATCAACTTGGAGGCAGTATATAGATATATGTTGTGAACGGGGTTTGCTGCTGGTTTTGTTAGCTGAGGCGTACCTGAAAGATCAAACTGAGGTGAACTCTGCGGAAGCAGTAGTAGGATCAAGTGAGGCAGTGGAAGATGAATCAGAGGCGGCTAATGTCGGGTCCAGGGAGGATGTTGGTGATATTTCAGAGCTGCAACCGATGGGTGTAGCTGATGAAGGGGAGCACATCCCTAGCATCATTGAAGATATGGATTTGGGGGATGAAGAGTGTAACACCATGATTTTCAGATTTCTCAAATTTCTAAATTTTTTCAAGATTATTGAATAGCTTCACCAGTAGTATAGGTTTAAAACCTATTTTCTTAATCAATCAATCAATATAGGTTATTATTTTGTGTGCATTGCATGCTGAGTTTTGCTAGGAGCCAGGTAAATACATTAGAGTTCTTTCTCCTTTTCTTTCTCTTTGGTGTTTTGAGTGAAAAAGATTTTGAAAAAGTTTTTACAAAACTCAGTAGTGAATAAGTTAAGGATCTTAATGGTAGAATTCAAAGTCTTTAAATTCATCATCTATTCAATTCTTGATTATACTTGATCCTTCTCTAGTTCAATTCAAATCTTATCCAAATCATTGTTTAAACTCAATCTGTCATCTTTCTAAAATTCTACCCAAATCCAAATTCAAATTCCTTTTCTACTCATATTCTTGTTCAACCTCATCTTTTTCGTTTCTCTTAAATTCACTTCAAGCTCAATTTAAATTCAAACCCTATTCAAATTTCGCTGCAAAAGTTTCTTTTCTAAACTCTAGATATACCTAAAGTATCTTTGAACTCAATCTTGCTCAAGTCCAAACCCTTAGCCAAGTCTTCTAGAAGGCCCAACACAAAGGATCCACAAAATCTGTAAATTTTCGCGGAGTCTTGAACAGCCTCATCTTCTCATGACGTTTCGGAGTTCAAAATAGTCTCAAATGCAAATCTTGACAATACCAAATTTGTAGGTCTCGTCGAGAGCTTCTATTTCAACCTGTGGAAGTCCCCTTTTGGATAATGGAGCTGGGAGTTATAGCCCCCGAAATCAGAGCTGCGCAGAGAAGTCCGAGTTCAAACAGTTTATCTTGTGGTGCATTTTTGGAAATCAAGATGGCGTTTTCAGAAGTTACAATAACTACCAAAGTTGTAGATATTTTCGGGCACTACAATTTAGAATCAAGAAACGTCCAATTTGAAGTCCGGACGATGGAGATATCATCCTTGAAATATAAAGCTGCGAAAAAGGAAACCGTAACCGACTCGAACTCGAATCCAATTAATGTTCGGTTTGGACTCCGCCTCAACCAGCCGTACCTATCCCTATAAATATGAGTTGCACGCCCTCTCCTACCCCTATTCCATGCTCCCAAGCCCTAGAAGTCCCTGCTTCCCTGTCCGTGCGTTGCCGGAGCGCTGCCATTCGCCGGAGCCGCCGCCGGTGATGCGCTACGTCGTCTTCTCCACGAATCCTCTTTCCTCGACCATCAAAGCAATGTGAGGACCCCTTCTTCTCCTCCCTTACTACTGTTTTAGCATCATACTAAGTCCCTAGCCAAGCCTTAGCCTCGGCCAAAGCCCGATCTATGCCGCCACGGTCGTCGCCGTCGCGGACAGCTGCGAGACAGTCGCGCTGTAGCCGATTGGCATCGATGTTCCCGACTGACCAGAGGTCAAATCACTAATCCCTTTCACCGGTACATGTCCCATGATGTTCCCCACGCCCTCACAAACCAGGTCGGCCAGTAGAGCAGCCAAACTATCGAAATCAAGGTGGACATACCCACTGTCCAGTTTCTGGACGCGTTCTGCACGCGCACCGAATTTGCATTCGCGTTCCCCATCAATCCGAAAGCCGTATGGATGCACCAACTGTGTCACGGCGTGTCTCATGGAGTCTTCTACGTTACCCTAGGAGCCCATCCCTGTTTGTACAGCGAAACAACCAGGACGCCATTGCCAACCACAGCACGACGCAGCCATCACCCGTCTCATCTCCGCTGATCGTTCTTCCTCTCAGTGGATGATCTACCCAAAACTATACCATAACATTGTGTTTTCGGGATATATGAACATCTATGTTCAAACAGTTTCTCAAATTTCATAGCCAATCTCCTGGAACGCGAGCGCCTTCGTTCCTGCATCTGTTCGCGGTCACTACCAAACCTAGAAGCAGACATCGCTGTTTTGCCGCTACCTCGAATGACCCCTTCCAAAACCAACCATACCGTTGAGTTAGTCTTTCCGCGTTCTACATCATGCTCCCCTCATTTCACTGAAACGCCACTGAAGCCGACATCGATGTCTGTGGCCACGTGCCTGATCGCCATCTCCGACGAAACCCGAACCACCACCGCTACATAGAGTCACCAGTAGTATTCTAAACCTAGAAGCGCAACCTTCGGCCTTTTTGATCCATCATAGGTGATCGATACTAGACCTCAGCGTATCCCTTCTTTAATCCAAGACGGTATTTGCATAACATGCCAAGTCAGCGCCACATCATTCTCCTTAGCCTAGTCAGCGAAGTCTAGTCTGCCCTACACTTCTTGAATCTTGCATAAGGATGTTGTCAAGCCTGACACAGTGATTGTGCAATAAGCTCTTTTCCCATAGGAAGATAACTCCAGTAAACTAGTTTTTCCTTTTCAGTCTAATCCATCTCCCGAAAGCTGTTCTCTTTTCATCTTAACTCCGATTTAGGCGATTCTTGCGTCTAAATGTTTGTAAAATCATCCCTATCCAACCATAGTATTTTTAAAGTGTTTTGATGATGTTTGGTATGTTGTTCTTAGTGTTTCCTTTGTGTTGTTTGTTGGTAGTTCTTACGATTAGTCGATAACGTTCCGGAGCAGTTCGAGGGACTTCAAGACCAAGATTTCGACAACACTGAGCAGCATTAGGTAAAAGGCAAGTGTCTTTGATCATCTTGAACCTATGTTTTTAAATATTTTGTTTTACAAAATTGCATGCAGAATCAATATGATGGGTAGTCACCTATGTTAGGGTTTTCCCTAGATTTTCCCTTATCATCCTTTGTAACCTAGATGGTTTATGGTTATGTGTCTTTTATGGGTAGATTGCTTAGCCATGCTTTTGGGATGTTGAAAAGTGTCATAATCTTGACTAATGAACATATGCAATAATGAAGGTTAATATGTTAATGGTCTAGCAACATGGAACTTTAAGCCTTGAGCAAAGTGGTGTTGATGGTTGTCATGGTTATGATGTTGGATTAGTGTTTGCTCAAGTAACTTAAGTAAGGACCGGTTCGTGGAGCGACAACCCAAGAAGTAACGTACCAACCACGAGGCTGATATGGGTAAGGCGTGACATACTGATTAGAGTCTGTCCAGTGTGTGTTGGGTCAGCACAAAAGGGGGCTTCTGGGTAGGAGCTTAGCTTACGTAAAGTCTGACGGTGAAACCTAGTGGGCAGACACACACTGGATTAGTCTCTGGTTAGTGGAAAGTGTCATACAGTGATTCTTGGCGGCACACCACTGGCGTGTGTTAAGTGTTTCGCGAACACGGCAACATGGAATTCACTAACTCATGGAGAAAGCTGGACAACATCTGCAGAGTATAAAACTGTTATAACAACCGTGCTTACGGTTATGAGAGACTTGGATCCTCACATGATTAGTGGGTTGTGGTTATAAGTTTGGTTGTGGTTATGGTTCTGGTACAGGGAGTACTAGATGGTTGTGGTTATGGTTCTGGTACATGGAGTATTAGATGGTTATGGTTTTGGTTCTGGTATAGGGAGTACTGGACGGTTATGTTGTGCAAGGTGGGGAGCCTTGTATGCTAGGTGTTGGACTGTATGGGTTACATTCACTTAATAATTGCTTAATGCTTTTAAGTCCAAATATGTTTTCATTACTCGCATTTACGCAAATTTACCATGTGTTAATCTATTCTTGATATAAGCCTGCATATCATTATCTTTCTCACACTTGCTGAGCGCGTCATATGCTCACACTTGCTATTTTCCCTACACTATGCGACATGTATGCTGTTGCTCAGTGAGTGAAGATGTTGAAGACTATCAAGACGAGGTTGTGACGTTCTAGGCGCGTGTCTCTCGGTCGGTTACCTGCGGTGTTGTTGGGTACCAGTGTTTATGTTCCGCTGTAGATATCTTCATAGAAGACAATATATGTCAATTGCTGTAAGAGTTTAACATTTATTTAATAAAAATATTGCTTTTGTTACTTCACGTGTGACGTCCTTATGTGTGTTGAACATCCTGGGCACACATAAGCCGCATCTGGTTTTGGCCGTTAAAACTGGGTGTGACACAGAGTTGGAGGAAGGCCTTGCCGATGGGGATTCGTCTGACGAGGAGGGTAATGCTCCAGTTCCTGCAGAGTTGAGGGATCATGAATTTTCGAAGCTGGTAGTTAGCGAGGCTGATCGGACACCATGACAGTACCATGAGAACGAGGTGTCACAGGGTGCTAGGTACCCTACAAAGGAGGCAGTTATTGATACAGTGAAATTTTGGTCATTGTCTCTTCGGAGGCAATTCAAGGTTGTTAAATCCAGTAAAAGGGAGTACGATGTGAAGTGTTTGGTGCCACAGCGTCCTTGGCGGATGCACGCATTCAGAGGGAAATGGGTAGACTACTGGCAGTGCTCAATAGTTAAGGAATATAATTGTCATATTAAGGAAATAGAGTTCGCCCACCGAAATCTGTCATCTGTCTTCATTGCAAATGTTATGTACGGGGAGATTGTAGACAACCTAAGGTATGAGCCACGATCAATAATCCGTGATATTGAGCAAATGTTTCAATACACAATAAACTATGTGAAGGCATGGAGGGCGAAACAAAAGGCTATTGAGATGAGGTTCGGAACATATGAAGATTCATATCACAATCTACCTTGTCAATTAGCCATAATTTGTGGAAGGAACCCAGGCAGCTACTATGATATCAAGTATTACCCCTCTACTGATGTGGAGTACAGCGGGAAAAGAGTGTTGCAACGTGCTTTCTTTGCATTCGCCGCAACTATCAAAGCATTTCGATATTGCCGACCCATCATATGCCTAGATGGAATATTCCTGACTGGGAAGTACAAAGGGCAGATATTGTCTGCAATTGGAGTCAATGGTAACAACCAAGTCCTGCCACTAGGGTTTGCTTTCGTGGATAGTGAGAATGGGGACAACTGGTATTGGTTCCTAGAGCGGGTCAAACATGCAATTGTTCTTGACTGACCAGATGTGTGTCTCATTCATGATAGACATGCAGGATTGTTGCAGGCTTTGCTGGATATGCAACATGGTAGCGTTTGACGAGGTGTAGCAGCACAGTGACCCAACCTCAAAAGCAGGTGGTGCATGCACCATATGGGTGCGAACTTCTGCAGACAGTTTAAAAACAAAGAGTTGATGAAGCTTTTCAAAAAGTTGTGCTGTCAGAACCAGCAACGGAAGTTCAATGCACTATGGGCAAGACTTGATGAACTGACTCTAAAACAAACTGCGGAGGCTGCACCTAACGGTGATGAACCAATAGCTCTCGGACCTCTTCCAACCGATACTCCACAGATAGTAAGAAGATCAGGCTCATCTATTTGGAGCTTCTCACAGTGGATACGTAATGAGCCAAATAAAAAATGGGCTCTGTTGTACGACAGTGGTGGTGCAAGGTATGGAGTAATGACTACAAATTTTGCAGAGGTTTATAACTGGGTCATGCGAGGAATGAGGTCCCTACCACTAGTTGGAATTGTAGAAGGCATTTTGCATGGGACTTGTAAGTACTTTATTGATCGGTATGCAGCTGCTAAGATTATAATGGAGGACAATCGTATGCTTTACAGACGGATGCTATGTGAGTACATGGAGAAGGCCAATAAGAAGGCCCACATGCATCGCGCAAATCAAGAGGGGACTGCGGAGCATAGGTTCAGTGTCCTATGCCGGAATAAGGGTCAGAGGGGGGGGGGCTAGACGTGAGCGGCATGTTCAAGAGTGTGTGCTAAGGAGTGGGACATGCATCTGTAGTTGCCAGAAGCCACAATTACTCCACAAACCTTGTACACACGTCATAGCTGCATATGCGGAGCACCATATGCTTCCCAGGCAATATGTTTCAAAGTATTTTATGAAAGATCAAATACTCAACACCTGGAATCTTTTACAAGTAATCCAGGGCATGCAAGAATATATGTGGCTGATTTGGAAAAGATGAAGAACGCACCTGGCCGAAGACAAACTTGTCAGATTCGCAACGATATGGATGAATTCGAGGCTGGCCCTAGGGTCAAGCGATGCAGTCAGTGCAATGAAATAGGTCACATGTACAAGTATTGTCCCAAAAATTCACCTGGTGATGCACCTGTTGTCTAGGTGAGTTTTATGGTGCGTTGTGCTCGTTTTGTACCATTTGAACCTTCGTTTGTAGGTCACTATTGTAGTGTGTTAATGTTGCATATAGTGACATAGTTAATTTGCATTCAAAGTATATTGTTAATGTCTATATCTAACAATGCATTAATGTACATGTCTTTCAAATGCAGATATGGCTGATCCTGTGACCCCCGAGCTTCTAGACCCTGCCATGGACAAGAAGCATCGCAGCTTCTTATCCGCCGAGCACCAGATGGAGCTAGGAGTGTTTCGACGGTCAGATGTGCACCGTCGTTCATCCGTGTCGGCACCCACACAACCCCTTTTACCACGTCATGGAGGCTCCGAGAAACTTGGTACAAATTTTAATTACGAACGACATTCAACAATACTCGTTACTTACTGCTGCATTGATTATTAAACTTTCATTAGGTGCACCTACACAAGCCTCGACGCAGCCTCGTAGATCAAGCCCTGTGCGTCCACCCTCAGGTACTGGCGGCACCCTTCATCCCAGTTTTTAATACTTTCAGCAAATTAAGTTAATATTGTGGTCAGGTTACTTTGGTGACGAGGCCGGTCCGTCTTTGGCGGCCCCACGCTCGACCCCACCCGGAACGTTCAAGCCATACTACGGCACGACAGCCTGGCCTTCTTCTGTTGCACCGGCATACCACGCAGGTACAATTATACAATTTTTACTACTACTTCCAATACCACATTGTTCGTATCTAACATAATTATTTGTTGGTAGGCCCTTCGTATCTAACATAATTATTTGTTGGTAGGCCCCTCCAGCCAATATACATGGACGCCAGCAGAGCCTTCACAGTCCTCCAACCCTAGTCAGGAGGATGAGGCTGGCCTGGATGCCGCATACGACCTCGTTTGTGACTTCTTCGGGGGCACACCTGACTACGACGTCCTTCAACGGTCCTAGGTACCCAGTGCTCCCCTTCGGACACAGCCCACGCAGGATGAGGCCTCAACACCGGTGCTCCCTACTAGGCCTACCAGACACGTCGGTCCACCCGACCCCCTCACCTACTCCAGGGGTCACGTGAGGGTTAACCAGCGGCATCGGGACCACGATGGGACGCACGGGCGACGGCAACGAGGGAGGCAGCAGTAGAATTTTAGATTTTATGTAACTTACATATGCATATTCGCTTCGTGATGTACTCCTACGTATTCAGACACGTTTACTCTTTATGGTCCACTTAGCATGTCGTAACTGCATTTCGTATTCCAAAACGATGGCATCCTAGTTGCATTTCTTAATCCGACACGATCACAAGCTACATTCTGTCATCGTCATTATATCTTACAAAAACCTCGCTTCCTTTGTTGGGAGTGTTACTTTAATGAAGAAGCGACCACACTACTGAACTTTAACCATGACTTGACAACATATGTTTCCTTGCACAGGCTTTAGACAAGAAGTGACAACACTACCCAGCTTTTTCCAAACAATAAATGACAACACGGGTACCAATAAATGTGGAATCTCTGACCACGATCAATGACACAACTTTCCCATTCTTCAAGATGGAATCCGATGCTCCTGCCACCAGCTACGCCCCTACACTCACTCCTTTCTTCAAGAGCGAATCCAATGCTCCTACCTCCCCCAACTATAAATAGCCGAACCTACTTACATTGATGCACCACTCATTTCTCAGATCTCTCAAGTGCAATATCTTCCTCAGCTCCATCAAGCCCACCAAAGAAACATTGGGGGACTACCATACCTGAAGGTCTCGAACCACCAATGTGCTTCTGTGGTGACCTTTGTAAGCTCCGCGAGTTGCAGGACATCTCATACACCTATGGGCTGCGCTTCTTCATGTGTGCCAACTACGAGTATGACAAGCCTCAACATGCAACAACTGGTTATTGACCGGTACGACAACAGATATCAGCCTCATCTCTTCCGATTTCACACCCTGTTTTACTAACCGCTCATCTTGTTCTATTTGTTCAGTCCCCTCCACCGCTCTGTGATTTTATTCAATGGCTCGACAATGAGCAAAATGACGTACAAAAGCAGTGGGTCGACATGAACATGAGGTGGAGAAGGGAAGCGTACGCACGTCGGGAGTACGAGCAACAGCAAGAGGAACTTCGTCTCAAGCGGGAGGAAGAAGAGCGCATGAGGAAGGCGGCGCACGACCGTACCGTGGCTCAGGTTCGGGAGGCTGAGAGGGAAAGGAAGCAGGAGAGAGCCCGCCGTGCTAAGGCGGCAGGTCCTGATGCCCTCCGAAAGGGAAAGTATCCTAGATGTACTCAGTAGAGAGTATCTAATGTAACCAGACATACTTTTCCTCCCTAAGGCATGTTATGATTAGGATCGGCGTACTAATAAGTACGTCTTAGTGCGAACCGTATATGCCACCTTTGTTTTCTCATCCTGTCGTCGCGGTTACAGTGTATTGTAATATTTTTACCCTATATTTAATACTATATTTGTCGTCGTTCGTACCCCATACTCACGTAAAATGCTGCGAGTGCTAATTACTGATTTGTTATTCTCTGAAATTTAAATTCCAAATTTTCTTAAAGCCCTTTTTTATTTCTTAAATTACACAAAAAATTACACTTTTAGAGAAAAAAATACCCTAACCGCCCCCTAAGAGGGTGACAAGGGGGCTTACCGCCCTCTCCGAGCCTACCCGCCCCCTGAGAGGGCGGTTAACCCCCTTGTCGCCCTCTCAGGGGGCGGTTAGGCCTGCCGCCCTTTCAGGAGGCGGTTAGGTTGCCTAATCGCCCTTTCAGAGGGCAGTCGCCTAGTTTTGCAATTTCTTCTGCTGGAAATCTATTTATTTAAATTTTTAATAAAAAAATACAAATAAAAAAACTCCACTTTGAGATGTGACACGAAACGGGTTGCGGGTGGGCAGTGTGGCGGGCCAAACACATGCCACGCTGCGATTAGTCTGGGTGGGAGGTAGGTTACGATTTTTTCTCTCAAACCGTAATTCCGTTTTAAAATCTGTTTGAACCATGATGTTATTTAGAATTAATACAACAGAATGAGGTCTAATATGAATATTTTCATTTTTCTAATTTTTGAATATACTATTTCAACATTTCTATTGTATCAACAATTCTTAAAAAATGTTGAGTTAGTTTTTTTAAATGTGGATTAGGTTTCATAAATTGTTGAGTCGATTTTTAAGAAATGCTGAGTGCAAATGAATGGAGTTTTAGCGAATTACATATAAAATGTTGAACTCCTATTGAGTGCGTATTAAAGATACAAAATCATAAAGTGTACCAATAGTGAAATAGCAACAAAGATTAAAAAGTAAACGAAAAAGAAAAAAAAAGGATGCAAACGAACTAGCTGGGTTGAGCTCCTCCCGTTTTTTGGGCGTCCTGGCCTGCTGCTTTCCCTCCGCTAGGCCTCACGCTGGGCTGTCCGGTGCCAAAGCTTGTTTCGGACGACCAATGCATAGGAGGCCCCGACATACAGGTACAGATATTTTTATTTATATATATTTTAAATAAAAAATTACAAATATATATGACTGTTTTAAAATTGTAGACCTACACTCCGGTCACCCGTTGAAAGGTGACATATTTTAAAATAAAAATTATTGCATTCCAATACTTTAAAAATAATCAAAACACTATTAAAATAGTCATGGAAAATTATATGGTGTAGATGATTATCTAGCTCTTCAAAAAATTTCAACTCAAACAATTACTTGTACATGTCCTTTTTATTTCTCATTATACAAGTCATATTTTTGTTTGAAATTTTTTAGAGAGCTAGTTGATAGCATTTGGAACGTAATATTTTTTCAAAACACTACAATTTGTTTCAAAAATTTCATTACTATTTCTATAGTGATTTGAATTTTAATAGATTTGCAACGTAATATTTTTTATTTTTAAACTAGTCGTGCGTTGGGAGGGCCTTTCAAAAGATGATATGAGTATAGATCTATAATTTTTTGAAATAGACACATATATTTATATTTTTTTAATTTAAAATAGAAAAACAAAAAATTCAGATTTAGGAGTCCCTTAGCGATAGTTGAAATGACATCATCTCATTCATTGCCAACTCCGACCGCTGCAATATCAAGGACTACATACCTTCAAGCTCCTGTGGCTAGTTCATGACCGGTGGCCAGGGGCGGAGCCAGAAAGGCCTGCCACCGGGTGCTGGGCCTGTGGACAGGTGCTGAGCTAATTGGATTTGTTCCAAATTCTAGTGTTTTGATCCAAATACTACATGAATTTATCTGAGCCGAATTGGGTTGAACCTGTGCCGCAGCACCCCCAGCACGGGCCCTGGCTCCACCCCTGCCGGTGGCGAATCTAACACCACCAAGTAGAAGACTTTTTTTTTTTCTTTTTTCTTTTGTGCCAAAAAATTAAAGAGAGGGCTTGGAGGGCTCGTAGTACACCCCCAGATCCGCCTCTATTCACGAACCCTCGCCGCCCTCCCAAGGACAACACAGCGAGCCACCTATTTCATTCGCCAATCGCTCCGTCCATGCGCAGCGCCACCAGCTGCAATTGTGTTGGTGTACGAGGGGTGCACAACGCCCACTTTTCAACATATGTTTTGCATCTTAAAAAGTGGTGTTGCTCTCAAATCACGATAACTGAAGCCTAGCTGAAACTGCAATAGTGCAATACTACTTGAACTCCTTGAAACTCCTTATTTTATTTTTCTTTAGAAAAGAGGCAAGCATCCCGGCCTTCTTTAGAGGCCTGCTGCAGGGTCTAGTGATGATTGCTGGCCGGCTCACTCTACCCTTGGAGCTTTGCCAATTGTCCTAGGGTCCCTTCCTATTGAAACTTCTTACTCCCCACACAAAAATGGACCCAAATAAAATGTAAAGATCCTAGTGAAGGACCTCCAAATGCACAGCCAAAAATTATTGAACATGTTGTAGCTATTGGAAAAAGCCAGAATCATCGGTGTCTAAACAATGCATCAAACAAAACACTGAGTAAAGCTTGATGACCAACAAATAATACCCATCTTTTTTTTGTGTCAAAACTAAAATATGTTTTACAACCACAACCAGAGCAGCTTAAGAAAATTTAAGCAACATGATGCAACCACTTCCTAATAAAAAAGGTTCATTTAGCTTCGGTTCCATAACACTTGTAGGCATCCTGCACAATTATCCTCCATTCATCTAGTTCCTCTCTGACTCTCAAACTAATTTGTATTGGGCTGCCCTCCGCTGGTTGAAAGACTCGATTGTTGCGCTCCCTACACAGATGCCAAGCGACTGAAATCACAGTGGTATTGTACGAGATTGGCACCAGCAGGATGCAAATTGGTTAGAAGGGAGTGGTGCCAGGTTGTACAAAGATAGGATCTGAAGCCATACCTCTCTGGCCATCACACAGCAGAAAATCGGGTAATTCATTGTTTCATTGTGTTGCAGATGCATCAACATGAAGCACATATCTGGGTGAGGGAGGAATTCGATTCTACGGCAACAATTTAAGCTGAAGTGCAGTGAGGTCCAACTGACAGGTGATAGAGATAAGCTATGCTGGAAGTTAACCCAAATCAAGCAGTTTCAGTAAATTCCTTTTATCTTGCTTTGAAAACGACACAAATTCAGTCGCCACATAAGTTTTTTTTGGAAAACTAAACTGCTCCTTTTCATTTGGTTGATACTAAAGAATAGTATTCTGACCAACGACAATCTAATCTGAAGGGGCTGGAAAGGAAACCAAAATTGTCATTTTTGTGAGGGACATGAAACCATTGATCATTTGTTCCTTGAGTGTCCTCTAAGGCTCTAGCCAAATATATATATGGTTAGTTTTACAATGTGCTTTTGGACTACACTGCGGCAAACTCTGCACAACATTTATTTGATAATTGGTTGCATAGATTTCAAAAAAAAAAAAAAAACACGCAAGCTGCTAGTTGTGGTTGGTTGTGCAGCTGTGGTATGGTCAATCTGGAAAGCTAGAAACGCGGCAGAATATATATGTGATTGTTAGCTATGTTAGATTTAGTTTTGGAATAAATGATCAATGAAGAAAGATAGTTACAACCCTATGTTTATTGATATTCAAAGGCATTTTCATCCAACATCATCATATATTGTACGTGTTTTGAATATCATTGGAGTGCCAATAAATAAGCATAAAATGCGATGCCCTGAGTTTCAATGTGAATCAATAAAAAAAACAGATGCAAATTCCTATGATTGAGCCAAGATAAGAACAGTAAGCTGAACTCTTTGATGATACCTTATTACCTTGATTATTAGCACACCACTAATTGTCTCTTTTATGTATTAGAGTTCAAAATCAGCAATGCTCTTCTTTTTAAGACCTGCCATTACCTATTACTTTAAACTGACCATTGCAAAGTCAATTGCTGCGGTATCAACACTGCATGGAGCTCTACTTTTGTCTGGCAAGTTATTGTAGCATATGAAAAAACTTAGGAATGGAAAGCTAATAATACCACTCAGGATGTACAAATGGACAACCATTCTTGAAGCAATTTCAGAGTCCATACACCATATATGTTGTTATATCTTGAAAACAAAGACAGTGTTTTTTCCTTGACTAAGTTTATGCTCAATCTGCTTTGTCTCTAAAGAAAAGAAAGGGTACTGTTCTGCCTTCAAGAAAAAATCCAGACATTCGGACACTATTTATTTATCAAGGGAATATTTGCAGGCTACAATGAAAGATCTTGTACATACAGAATAATATTTCCAGAATGTAAAGAAATGTAGCTCTGTAGGTTAAGCTCTCTATTCATGGCTTTCTGTATGACTATATTGGTCTGTATTGTCCCTATCACTAGTGCCAGCCCAACCAGGTTTTTGAGAAACCAGCTTCAGTTATGACTTATGATTAGTTCAGTAGTTCAGGATACTGTGGAGAAGTATAATTTTGGAGCCAACCATGTCATGCTGCTTTGCCAGAGAAACTATGGTACATTACCAATTTGCAATGCCGCCATCCAAGTAGACTGCAGACCTAAATTCTACAATTCTCAAATTCTTGTCTCGTAGGTACTCTTTATTGTCAGGTGTGGCAGGAACATGCGTCTCAACTTGAAATTCTAGCAGTGACCATAGCCAATAAATTAGCAAGATTTATTATGATTAGATGTAGAGCACCCTAAATCATGCTAGCGAGTAAACTAATGACACTTGACTAATGCGAGCATAATTCAGAGTAGCAGCATTATCAAGATCCAGTACATTGCTAATCGCTATACCTCGTCGGAATGGGGTACTCCGGGGAAGAGCTCGGCGAGGATGCGGTCGGCGCAGACGTACCGCCGTCTGCCGGCCCCAGGCTCCAAGAGAACCCTGACGTGCGCCTCGGCGGCGTCCTTGACGTGCATGTACCCGTGCGATTCGTTGACGTACGCCTTGGCCTCGCCGGTGAGGTACTTAAGAATGTGCAGGGTGCTGGTGTTCATGTCGGGATGACCACCGCCAGCTGCGCGCCAGATGCAGCTGGCGGTGCGATGCACTGGCCGGCGGCGCAGCCCACTCTGCCATCAACGCACAGCACGCATCAGCCAACAAATGAGCAAGCGCAGTGGTCGGCGGCACGTCAGAAGCGCGCACACACGCAGCCGAGCAAGAATACGGCGGATTACAACAGATCAATACGCATATGCGGCAAAGGGGGAAAGCATGGCCATAGCTCGACGGTGATCAGGCCAACACAAAGCGCATGACACATACAGAATACGCGCAGTTGTTGGCCAGCACCACAGCGACGACAACCTGGAGCGCCAGCACGGCGGCTCAACGCCAGCGGGTTCAACTGCAACACAAGTGCATCCACACGATGGCGACACCAACCAAAGACAACTCAACGCCGGCGCAGCCACTCAAAGCCAAGCACCCACGGCGGAGATCACCATAGATATCTAGCAACCCGACCAAGACGACTCAACGCCGGCTCAGCCCACCACGGCCAAGCACCCACGGCGGAGTAACTAAACGGCGACGGCATAAACCGGCCGGAGACACAAGTACGACGCCTCAACGCTGGCGCGTCCAATCGACCATGCACCGACGGCGGAGAAGAATAACACCCGCCGGCGCGGAGATACAAAATCGTATTGAGTACGTATTAAAGATACAAAATCGTAAAGTGTACCAATAGTGAAATAGCAACAAGATTAAAAAAAAGTAAACGAAAAAGAAAAAAAGGATGCAAACGAACTAGCTGGGCTGAGCTCCTCCCGTTTTTTGGGCGTCCTGGGCCTGCTGCTTTCCCTCCGCTAGGCCTAACGCTGGGCTGTCCAGTGCCAAAGCTTGTTTCGGACGACCTATGCATAGGAGGCCCCGACATACAGGTACAGATACTTTTATTTATATATATTTTAAATAAAAAATTACAAATATATATGACTGCTTTTAAATTGTAGATCTACACTCTGGTCGCCCGTTGAAAGGTGACATATTTAAAAATAAAAAATATTGCATTCCAATGCTTTAAAAAAATCTAAACACTATCAAAATAGTCATGGAAAATTATATGGTGTAAATGATTATCTAGCTCTTAAAAAAATTTAACTTAAACAATTACTTGTGCATGTCCTTTTTATTTCTTATTGTACAAGTCATATTTTTGTTTGAAATTTTTTAGAGAGCTAGTTGATAGCATTTGGAACGTAATATTCTTTCAAAAATATGACTTAGAACGTAATATTTTTTCAAAACACTACAATTTTTTTCAAAAAAATTCATTACTATTTCTATAGTGATTTAAATTTTAACAGATTTGGAAAGTAATATTTTTTCATTTTTAAACTTGTCGTGCATTGGAGGGGCCCTTTCAAAAGATGACATGAGTATAGATCTATCTATCTATATATATATATATATATATATATATATATATTTAAATAGACACATATATTTATATTTTTAATTTAAAAAAATAAAAACAAAAAATTCATATTTAGGGAGTCCCTTAGAGAGGGTTGAAATGGCATCATCTCACTCATTGCCAACTCCGACCGCTGCAATATCAAGGACTACATACCTTCAAGGTCCTGTGGCTAGTTCATGACCGGTGGCGAATCTAACACCACCAAGTAAAAGACTTTTCCTTATTTTCTTTTTTCTTTTTTCTTTTGTGCTAAAAAATTAAAGAGAGGGCTTGGAGGGCTCGTAGTACGAGCCCATATCCGCCTCTATTCACTACCCTCGCCGCCCTCCCCAAGGATGACACAGCGAGCCACCTATTTCATTCGCCAATTGCTCCGTCCACGCGCAGCGCCACCAGCTGCAATTGCGTTGGTGTATGAGGGGTGCACAACGCCCACTTTTTAACACATGGTTTGCATCTTAAAAAGTGGTGTTGCTCTCAAATCATAATAACTGAGGCCTAGCTGGAACTACAATAGTACAATACTACTTGAACTCCTTGAAACTCTTTATTTTATTTTTTTTAAAAAAGAGGCAAGCATCCTCAGCCTTCTTTAGAGGCCTGCAGGGACTATTGATCGATTGCTGGCCGGCTCGCTCTACCCTTGGAGCTTTGCCAACTGTCCTAGGGTCAGTTCCTATTGAAACTTCTTACTCCCCACACAAAAATGGACCCAAATAAAATGTAAAGATCCTAGTGAAGGACCTCCAAATGCACAGCCAAAAATTACTGAGCATGTTGTAGCTATTGGAAAAAGCCAGAATCATCAGTGTCTAAACAATGCATCAAACAAAACACTGAGTAAAGCTTGATGACCAACAAATAATACCCATCTTTTTTTGTCAAAACTAAAATGTTTTACAATCACAACCGGAGCAGCTTAAGAATTTTTTTCTAGAACATGCGATGCACATATTTCATTAAGGAGAAATAGGAAAGAGTTCCAAACAAGACTTAGAGCCGAGGCTCCCAAAGGCTACCCTACGCCACGGTGGAGACCCGGGCATGAAAACAAGATAGGTTAAAATTACAAACCAAGAAAGGGATGACCTAGGACCATCCAGAAGAGGAAGAGACTAAGCATTAAACATAACTAAAAGACGCGATAAGCCCTTAGAACCCGCTAGACTCCAGAGGGTAGCCTCCTCCCGGATACTACGCACTAAGTTGAGGGGAGAAGAGCTACGCTGGCCGATGACGCGAGCGTTTCGCTCGTTCCATATCCGCCGCATTATGAGGATAAAAAGGGAGTCGAAACCAGAACGGAGATCCTTCGCGACCACCTTGTGGCTACCGAGCCACTAGTCCACCACGAAAGGTGGGGAGGTGGGGGGGTTAGGCGATGCATGCGACCCAAACGGAGGACATAGAACCAAACCTCGCGAAAAAAAGCGCAGCCCACTATAAGGTGATCGAGGGTTTCTATTTCCTGATCACAGAGGGCACAAGGGCCATAATTTGGAAGATTATGGCGGTGGAGGCGGTCGGACGTCCAACAACGACCATGTAGCACTAGCCAAAGGAAGAGGTGACATTTATTCGGAACCTTGGTCTTCCACATCTTCTTAGCTCCAATGATCGTTGTGTCACTGATGAAGAAGGCCTTGTAGGCGCTGGCGGAGGAGTAAGCGTTCGTGGCCGACCACTTCCAGATAAAGCGATCTGGAGTGCTGGAATCCAAAATGAGGGAGTCCAGCCAATCCCAGAGGCGAAGGTAATTGACCAAAATTGAAACCGTGAGGGCACTAGTGATGTCACGCACCCAAGCCTTATCCCTTAGGGCCTCGTTGACAGTGCGAGACCTAATGCAACGCATGGAGGAGGTTGGGCATGACCGAACTTAGGGAGCCCCTTCCAGCCAATTATCATGCCAAAAGAGGACATGTTCCCCGTTTCCAACCTCCACCATAAGAGAAGCTAAGAACATAGCATCAGTGGTGTAGTCCGTGCGGAACTGCAGCCCCGACCAAATCTTGTTGGGGTCTGTACGTGCAAGCCAACACCACCTTAAGCGTAATGCCCTTCCCATGTGGTTCAGGTCGGGAAGACCCAACCCACCGAGCTAGGTTGCCCTGCACACCCGAGGCCACACCACAAGGCAATGTCCGCTAGAGACGACCTCAGTTCCTTTCCACATGAACGCCCGGTGGATCTTGTTAATGGCCCGCAAAAGCCAGGGTATGTAGCACACAAGCAATGGAGAAGTAAATAGGTATGGAACTTAAGGTGGCCTTGGTGAGAACCAGGTGCCAACCTCTGTTCATTAGTCCAGCTTTCCAAAAAGGTAGACGATCGGTGACCGAATCAACCAAGGGCTGCAAAGCCGCTTTAGGCAACTTTGTCACAGACAGCAGAATCCCCAGGTACTTACAGCGGAATCCCCAGCTTAAGAAAATTTAAGCAACATGATGCAACCACTTCCTAATAAAAAAGGTTCATTTAGCTTCAGTTCCATAACACTTGTAGGCATCCTGCACAATTATCCTTCATTCATCTAGTTCCTCTCTGACTCTCAAACTAATTTGTATTAGGCTGCCTACACATATGCCAAGAGACTAAAATCACAGTGGTATTGTACGAGATTGGCACTACCAGGATGCAAATTGGTTAGAAGGGAGTGGTGCCAGGTTGTACAAAGATAGGATCTGGAACCATACCTCTCTGGCCATCACACAACTGAAAATCGGGTAATTCATTGTTTCATTGTGTTGCAGATGTGTCAGGGTTTTAGCGGAAGCATTACCAGGATCATCAAGCCAAGCACAAGATCAACACATAAGATACGATGTTTTTTAACGAGGTTCAGCCGAAGCCTACATCCGCGGGGCATGACTACGGGCGCTCCTCCCCAACTGTTTCAGTCTTGCCATTGGTTACAACAGTGGTGTCTTCTATTTAAGGGCCCAGAATTAGGAGTTCGACTACAACTCTAATCCTAGTCCCACCCAATTACAACTCAAGTCTATCTGTAACCTACCATGTACACATATTCGACATATATTCTAACAAACTCCACCTTGGCGAATGTGCACGCCAACCTGAGTCCACCATGTGTGAACCTCCATGTACCTAGACTTGAGACGTCTATCTCCGTTGCTCATCCTGAACAGCCCGACGAGAATGCCTCGCCACTAGGAACGTATTCCGCAAAATTTGCAACTCACCACCAGGAACGTATTCCGCAAAATTTGCAACTCCCAGCTCCATGACTTTACCTTTCAGCTTGTACTGATGACCTCCCGTCTTCTCACCTATCATCACAGTCTTACCATCCTGCATCACATTCAAGGTCTTCTTATCTGACATCGCCTGATACAGCCAACCTTCTCCATGCAAAAATCCAAGCGATATTAGATTCTTCCTAAACCCCGGCACGTGCCGCACACCCTCAAGTAGCACTTCTTGTCCATCATACATCTTTAGTTTGATATTGCCGACTTCCATAACATGGTAACCCGTGTCATCTCCCAAGCGAGCAAGACCAAAAACACCTTTAGAGTATGAAGAGAACCACTCCTTGTTTGATGTTGCATGATATGAACTTGTCGAATCTAACAACCATGCTTCACCACAAGACTTTTCACTTGATAGCACGAGAAGATCACCATCGCTATCCGAGTCATCTTTCTTGGAAACCACAATATTTGCCACGCCCTTCTTCAGTTTTGGACAATCTTTCCTTACATGTCCCCAATCCTTGCATTTATAGCACTGTGACCCATTCTTCTTCTTTTTCTTGTCAGTCTCCCTGCCTCGATCACCTTTGACGAAAAAAGCATCTTCAGATGAACTCTCACCAGCATTGTTCTTCCTTCTTTGTTCATGAGCAAACAACGCCGCAAGAATATCATCCACTTTGACTGCCTCTTTACCATACGTTAGTGTTGTGACCAAGTGCTCATAAGATATTGGCAAGGAACACAGAAGAATAATCGCCTTGTCTTCATCATCAATTGTCACCTCCACCTTCACAAGATCAGCGACAACTTGATTAAAGACGTTTACGTGCTCAGCAAGATCCGACCCCTCCTGCATCTTTAGCCTGTACAGTTTTTTGCTTCAAATACAGCTTCTGAGTCAATGTCTTGGACATGAATTGATAATCCAATTTATCCCAAATCTTCTTAGGTGATGTTTCATCCATGACATGGTACATGATCTGATCGGAGAGACACAACCTTATTGTCGCCGCCGCTTGTGCTTACATCTCCTCCCACTTATCATCATCTACCATGGCAGGCTTCTTAACACTGAAAGCTTTCAGGATCCCCTACTGCGCCAACAAATCCTTGACTCTCATCTGCCAAAGCCCAAAGTTGCCAGTCCCATCAAACCTCGTCACCTTGAATTTGGACGCCATCGACGCCATCTGCCTGTTGCCGCAGACCACCGAATCCCGCTCACGTGTACCTCACGTGTGCTGAACGCGCCTCTGCATGCTCGTACCTGCGCCCCGTGTGGACGCACCGCCACGCACACGCTGAACCGGGCATACGCCGCCTCGTACACCGCCCGTGCACGATCCGCCACTCTCAAGCCCCGTCGATTATTACGCCGCTTGCACACGACGAAGCCGACCCGCTCGATCGTTGTTCGCTGTTTGCCGTTAACTGCCACAAGCAACGGTTCACAAACAGCACGATTGCCGCAATCAGGTGAACTCCTTCTTCGGTTGCCTATGCGTTCTCCTTTGTTGTGCACGTCCTTGATCTGTCACACTCTTTGCTATTTATTTCCAGGCCGACCGGTCCCAACTGACACGGGACAAACTCGAACTCGCTTGTCATTGTCCGACTCCAGTACATTTCTGAGTCCAACTCAAATAGCCACGTACTCGCGCACTTGGCTCCTGCAACACCCGCACGGCTCCTGCGACAAAATCCCGCAACACAACACCATCGTTCCTGCGCGCCACCACCTGCTCGGCCTGCAAACGCCCACACAGTCTCCTGATGTCCCATGTGCGCTCGGGCCTCGGCAGACGCTGCCAGCCCAAACAACACACCACCAGGATAGACCAGCCCAGCGCACACCTTCTTGGGCCGTACTCCCTCGCCTCGGCCCGTTGCCCCTCTATGCAACTCCGCGAGACCCGACCAGCATTGAAGCGTCCCGAGTTGTCCTCGGTGCTTAAAACCATTATTATACCAGTCCCTGGATTAGTCGCTGGTAAATAAGAGTCTTACAACATGTATTATCAATACCATACAATACGAGGGACGGTGAGCATAATCCACCATCCTAATAACACATACAACACTAAGCCCAAGTGCATTATTAAAAGGGTCCACGACAACAGAGTACACAGCAGAGATAGCATGACGAACATGCCACTCCACAGGCAACTCGGGTGCGGACGCAACCAAGCCTACTCGTCTGCCTCACCGTCTGCCTCGGTGAAGTCCAGGTCATCCTCTGAAAGCACAAGCAAGGGTAAGTACAAGAGTACTCAACAAGTCTCAACCCTTGCCCTACGACAGGGGTACGAATACATGCATAATTGAATGACAAGGATAAGCTGTAAGATTGAATTTTTGTAGAAAGCTAAGTTATACACATGCATAGTTCATTTTTATATAAAGCGGTCTAAGAAAAATGACATCAGTAATAAAATATGGTTGTCCAAGTTTTATTGTTGCTGGACACCCCGTCCATGGCAACCCACGACACACGGCCGGGCCTATAATCCAAAACAAGGCATTCCTTGCCCACTCACTCACAAGGATAACACACGCAACCCAGCTTGTTGCTACGACCGAACCATAGTTCATCCATGACCGAGGACATGGCTATTCGAATAGTTTTACATCTGCAGAGTTGTACACTTTACCCACAAGCTGAGTTCGACAATATTCCACCATCGTGGAACTGCGACTCAACAAAGCCGTTACCCACCACAGCATCATCACACTAACCGCCTACGGGAGCTAACCAGGGGTTCATGACCTTTAGCTAGGCCTCCAACCGGGTCGCAAAGCCTGCATCGCCTGCACCTGCTCCATGGTTCCCCGCTGCACACCTGCCTCCAGACGATAGTAGACTAGCTGGGGGGATTTAAACTAAGCCCTGCCCATACAAGGTCGAGTGGTTGTACTGTATAGACTAGGTAGGATGTCACATCAACTCGATCCTTAAACGAGCCAACGCAAGCATCTCCACATGGAGCCTGCCACACGGGCAACACTTCTCCCAAAGCCTGTCTAACAGACAGCGCTCCGACTCCCTAGGCATTCCCAAAGGAACACTAATTTGCCCCGGCTCTAACCCCAACTCAGGATTCATCATTATCATCCAACGAGGTCTTACCCAACCATAACCTACACAACACCAACACCAAGTTTTACACCTTTGAAAAGCTAGATAGGATTAAGCATTAAGTAATAGTAAAGATTATCATTCCTAAGCATACTAGTACAAGGTAATCGCCTAAGCATAAGTAAATTAGCTATGGCGAGATCCTAGGTTTGCCAAGATTAAGCACACAGGATAAACACGAATGGCTGGCTAAGCTACATTAGGTTATAACTAAGTCAACAATTTAAAATATACCAACTAGTAATACTGCATGCTTTATATCGGAGTAAAACGGCTGCTACGGGTTGTGTTGATAAAACCGGGTTCAATATGGTCAAAGGGAATGGATTGAGACTTGCCTTCGTTGAAGTCCTCGAGGGGGTCCCGATCGAATTCCTGGGTTCCTGGCACCTGCTCCTCCTCCTCCTCCTCAACAAACTCTCCGGCTTCTAGACACGACAATCAATAGAGCAATACACAAATAAATACAAATAAAATATAATTAAATTTGGAATAAATAATAAAATGGTATAAATCGATAGAGATTGAATTTAGAGGAATATTGGTGGAAGAATCATCGAAATCGGAGTTGAAATGGAGGATTTATGGGCTTTGGAAGTTAATCGGTGGAATAAAAGAAAAAGGGGAATATTCTCGGAATATTCTACTGAATTTCGGTTTTCTGGAAAAGATGAAAGAGTATGTGCATGACGGGCTGTATATGGTGTTAGGCTTGGTGATTGGGCCGGTCTTTCGGCTAAGCCGGCCCACATTGGCCCGTCGGGGAAGTTAACGGCCGGGCCAACGATGTTAGTCGGTCGGGCCCACCTGTCGGATCAAGTGAGAGAGAGAGGTGACAGAAAGGAACGGCAGGGAGGCGACGCCGTGGTTGGTTCGGCCGGCCGACTTGGAGACGGCAGTGGGGAGACCTCCGCGGTGGAGCATCGCCGGAAGGCTTGTCGGAGTTGGCTTCCCGGCGTTGGTTTGGAACGGGAAATGGCTCGGGATGATCCTTGCGACATGACGAGGATGATGGAGGGGCATGTCATCGGTAACAGCTATCGGAGCACGTCCAGCGGTACGCTGGAGTTGGTGGCGATAGTGGTTGATAGGGGAACAGCTCGGAGAGGCGCTTCGGATTGTGTTTGAGGGATGTGGAAGTATGTATGTGGCACAGGGAGATCTCCTGTGTACGCAATTTGGTCATTGGGGCACCCACAACGGCCGACAACCGAGAGGCTAGAAACATAGGGTGTGGCTCGGTGGAGCTCGCCGTGAGGCCAATTTGGCCGACGGCGGCTCTGTTTGGAGGATCGACGCTAATTCCAACGGTGATGGAGGGGAAATAGAGGCAGTGGAGGGAGGTGGAGAGGAAAGGGAGGACTTGCCTTGAGCTAAAACCGAACCGCGGTGAGGTGTAGTGGGGCTTAGGCACGGCTTTTATAGGCGGGGGAGGGCGGATGCTTGCCGGTGAGAGGATGGTGGCGAGGACGGCTGGGCGTGCTTTGGTACAGGCGGCGTAAATGCGGTCGTAGCCGAGCAGTCCAGCTCCGGCTGCTCCGTATGCGCGTGCGTGGATGTGTTAGCGCGGAGGGAGAACGGGTTGGGGCGAGCAAACGACACGACGGCGTCCGGCGGCCGGGTTTCTCGCGTGTGGTCATCGCCGGTACAACGAGATGTGATGAGTTAGAGCAGAGGGGGAAGGAGAGGGACAGCATGGTGGTATGGTGCGTGCATCAAGCAGGCAGAGGGTGGGGTCACGCGTGTACGCGGTCGTGCGAGCTCTTCGCACGCGCGCGTACTGCGTGAGCGTGGTTGGGCTGGAGTTGCGCGGGGAAGGAAGGGAGAGGGGGGAGATGGGCCGGAGGGGGGAGGAAATGGAGCGGCCCAGGGGGAGAAAATGGCTGGGTCGGAGTGGGCTGGCCGGGTGAAAAACGGGGAGAAGAGAAGATGGGCCGGAGGGAAAAGAAAATATAGTTGGGCCCAAGGGAAGGGGGAGGTTTAGAGATTTTTGGGATTTTCTTGGAAAAGAATTGAGATGGTTTTGAAATGATTTGAAGGAGTTTGTTTGAATTTTGATTTGGCAAAAATTTGGGATGTTACAAGCATGGGCCATCCGAGCCGTACTTAGGCCACACTCCGTGCACCCACTCGACTAGGCCCTGCTGCGACTGGGTTGCAAGCATGCCCACACCTGCACCTCGCATTGGACTGCTCCTCTCTGTGGGCCGCCTCCAGTTGCTGAGCCTCGGTCCAACCGCGCCTAGCACAGACCGAGCGCCAACGGATCACATCATCCTCTGGACCAACTGCCTGAGCCCGACCGACCGAACGTCATCCATGTTCCGCAAGCCACACGTCCACCAGAGAACTCTCTCGAGCCACGTACTATGCAATCTGCCAAGCGCATCGCGTCTGAAGCTGCCCATACGCCATCGCCTTGTCGCAACCCTTGAACGCCTACATCAACCTCCTGCGAAGTTCACCATAGACTTTTGTCATCGCTGTCGCTGCTCCACCTTGAGCAAATAACAACCGCTCTGATCTGGATTGATCGCCCGTCAATCAGACCGTGAGTCCGCCGCCTTGTCCGCGACGTCTTCCATCCACACCGTCGAACTTGGCCTTCACGTCTGACCGACCCCTATCGAACAACAGCCACCAGCCGCATCAACCCGATCTTCACGTCTGGAAGGATCCTTTTCATTTGGTTGATACTAAAGAATAGTATTCTGACCAACGACAATCTAATATGAAGGGGCTGGAAAGGAAACCAAAATTGTCATTTTTGTGGGGGACATGAAACTATTGATCATTCGTTCCTTGAGTGTCCTCTAAAGCTCTAGCTAAATATATATGGTTAGTTTTACAGTGTGCTTTTGGACTCAACACTTCGGCAAACTCTGCACAACATTTATTTGATAATTGGTTGCATAGATTAAAAAAAAAAACGAAGCTGCTAGTTGTGGTTGGTTGTGTAGCTGTGGCATGGTCAATCTGGAAAGGTAGAAACGCGGCATGCTTTGAGCAAAACATGCCGAGAGATCCTACTGCTGTTTTATTTGCAGCTTGCTTTTGGATTGATCACCGGGCTTTTTGGAGAAACAAGAAAATCAAGAGCTGCTGAAAGGAGCTGCGCGGGTACGTAACTGTTAGTCGCTGAATTCTTACTCTTGGTAGTAGCTGAATTCTTACTCTCATCGAGAGAGGATGACACTAGGAGTTGGGGCAATTTTTTCTTTATTTCTCACACAAATGCCATGCCAACCTGAGGGGTTGGGGATATATATTTATAGGCTGCTAGCCAGCCAAGCATATGCTAAGATGCTGTCCTAGATGCCAAGCATATGCTAAGATGCTGTCCTAGATGCTGTCCTAGCTGTCCTAGATGCTAAGATGCTGTCCTAGATGCTAAGATGCTGTCCTAGATGCTGTCCTAGCTGTCCTAGATGCTAAGATGCTGTCCTAGATGCTAAGATGCTGTCCTAGATGCTGTAGCCCTAGAAAGGACCACAAAGACCAGCCAAGGACCACAAAGACTTATCCCATCATTCTCCCCCTAAGTCTTGTGCGTCATCTTGTGTGAAAGTTGAACCATCCCGGTCCTGGAGCAGAGCTCAAGGAACTTGATCCTCCCAAGAGGCTTGGTAAGTAGGTCCGCGAGCTGGTCCTTGGTGTTGATGTAGCTCGCCTTGATGCTCCCTTCCTCCAAACAGCCTCGGATGAAGTGGTACCTCACCCGGATGTGCTTACTCCGTTCATGGAAAACGGGGTTCTTTGCCAGGGCCAGAGCGGACTTGCTGTCCATCCTGAGCTCCACCGCTCTAGTGTCTCTGCCGAGGAGATCACCAAGCAGTCGAGCGAGCCAGAGCGCCTGAGTTGAAGCGGTGGAGGCCGCTATGTACTCGGCCTCGCAGCTGGACAGGGCCACCACCTGCTGCTTGACCGACTGCCAGCTAACGAGGCACTTGCCAAGGAGGAAGAGGATCCCGCTCGTGCTCTTGCTGGTGTCGATGTCGCCGGCGTAGTCACTGTCGCTGTACCCAACGAAGTGTGCCGCCCCAGGGCACCTAGGGTAGTAGAGGCCGTGGTCGAGAGTCCCCGCAACGTAGCGGATGATTCTCTTCACAGCATGCTGGTGCTCTGTCGTCGGTCGCTGCATGAACCGACTGACGTAGCCGACGGAGAATGCCAAGTCCGACCGTGTGTGGGCGAGGTAGCGAAGGCTCCCCACAAGACGCCGGTACTGCGTAGCGTCCACCTCCTCCGTCGTGCTGTCGCGGCTCAGCTTCAGCCTCTCCTCCATCGGAGTGAGAGCTGGGTTGCAGTCGGTGAGCTCAGCTAGCTCAACGACGCTCTTGGCGTAGGCGGTCTGTCGAAGCGTGATCCCGGAGTCATCCTGGTGCACCTCGATTCCCAGGTAGAAGGAGAGAGGCCCCAGTTCACTCATCTGGAAAGTGGCCTTCATCTCTTCCTTGAATGCCGCCACCTCCGCATCCTTGGTGCCGGTGATCACCAAGTCGTCGACGTAGACACCCACCAGCAGAGCATTTCCTCCACTGCCCCGTCGGTAGATGGCCGCCTCGTGCGGGCTTTGCTCGAAGCCCATCCCCTTTAGCGTGGAATCCAACTTGGCATTCCACGCCCTCGGCGCCTACCGTAAGCCGTAGAGGGCCTTGCGCAGGCGGAGCACCTTGGCCTCCTTGCCGGGGATCGCAAATCCCGACGGCTGGTGCACGTAGACCTCCTCCTTCAAGTCGCCGTTAAGGAACGCCGACTTGACGTCCATGTGATGAACACGCCAGCCCTCCTGGGCAGCTAGCGCAAGGAGGAGTCGCACGGACTCCATCCATGCCACGGGAGCGAAGGCGTCGTCGAAGTCGACCCCCTCCTGTTGCACGAAGCCTCGTGCCACCAAGCGAGCCTTGTGCTTGACGATGGCGCCGGCTTCATCCCTCTTCAGCTTGTACACCCACTTAAGGGTGATCGCGCGGTGACCACGAGGAAGGTCAGCAAGCTCCCAGGTGCGGTTCTTCTCAACCGCATCCATCTCCAACTGCATCGCGGCCCGCCATGCCGCGTGTCTCTCGGCCTCTGCAAACGACCGAGGCTCGCCGTCGTCACACGCAAGATGCAACTGCGCCTCCAGGTCGTGAGGCACTAGTCCCGGCACCGGCTGGTCGCCGAGAAGGTTCTCTATCGTACGGTACCGCAACGGCTCGCCGTCGTGGTACACGTCGATGCGCTCCTCGTCGTGAGAGAGCGGAGTAGCGAGCTCAACCGGGCTGTGCTTGACATGAGCTGGTGTTGGAGTAGACGTGCCCGGAGAGGTGCCTGTCGGTGCTGGTGCCAGCTGTGGTGGAGCCAGCGAAGAACTCATCGCAGCCGAGGTCCTGGCTGGAGAGTGTGGTGCTGTCGGGGTAGCAGGCGCCGGGGTCGGTGAAGGCTCGGGGACTGGGGTAGACGTGCTCGTCGAAGAAGAGCTGCATACTCCCCCAGCTTCCTCGAAGTGGACGTACTCGACAGTGAAGTCGTCGTACGTTGGAGCCGAGCCGTCGTCCACCGCCTTGTCCCACGCCCATCCTCGCCCTTCGTTGAACACAACGTCGCGCGCCGTGCGCACACGCTGTGTCTTCGGGTCGAGGATGCGGTAGGCCTTCGAGCCCTCCGCGTAGCCGATGAACACTCCCGGAGTGCTCCTGTCGTCGAGCTTGCTGATGTGGCCAAGCTCCTTGGCGAACGCGAGGCAGCCGAAGACTCGCAAGTGGGAGACCGCCGGCTTGCGCCCATGCCAAGCCTCGTACGGCGTCCTACCGTCGAGCGCCTTGGTAGGCGAGCGGTTGAGGATGTAGACGGCCGACACCACCGCCTCTCCCCAGAAGACAGCCGGCATCCCCCTCTGTTTGAGAAGGGCCCGAGCCATCCCCACAACCGTTTGGTTGCGTCGCTCGACGACGCTGTTCTGCTGCGGGCTGTACGGCGTGGAGTAGTGGCGCTGAATGCCCTTATCAGCGCAGTACGACGCGAATTCAGCCGCCGTTGTCGGTGCGCAGCATGCGCAGCTTGCGGTCGCACTCCGCCTCCGCAGCAGCCTGCGCACGCCTGATGGCGTCCGCAGCCTCTCCCTTGCTGCCGAGGACCATCACCCACATGTAGCGGGAGAGGTCGTCGACGAGTAGCAGGAAGTAGCGTCGTCCTCCCGGTGTGGCCGGTGTCACCGGACCACACAAGTCCCCGTGCACAAGCTCGAGCCTCTCCTTGGCTCGAAAGCTCGCCCGCTGGGGAAAGGGGAGTCGCCTCTGCTTCGTCAATACGCAGACGTCGCAGAGCTGCTCCACATGGTTGAGGCACGGCAGGCCTCGCACCATCTCCGTGGCACTGAGCCGCTTCAAGGCCTCGAAGTGAAGGTGCCCAAAGCGCTCGTGCCACTGCCACGCCTCGTCATCCCGACGAGTAGCGAGACAGAGGGGTTGTGCCACCTGCACGTTAAGGACGTAGAGTCGATTTGCGCTTCTGGTTACCTTGGCAAGAAGGCGACGACGGCGATCCCAAATCCTCATGACTCCATCCTTAACCACCACGCGCGAACCGTTCTCATCCAGCTGTCCCAAGCTGATGATAGAGTTCCTCAACGCGGGGATGTAGTAGACTCCGGTGAGCAGCCTGTGCTCACCAGACGCGGCGGTGAAGATGACGGAGCCGACGCCCTTGATCTCCACGCCGGAGGCATCCCCAAACTTGACGGAGCCTCGGACGCTAGAGTCAAGCTCGGTGAAGAACTCCCGTCGACCGATCATGTGATGGGTGGCGCCGGTGTCGAGGCACCACCCGTCAGTCTTGTCGTTGCCGGAGCCGTCGCCGAGGAGGGCGTGTGCTTTTGGCTCGTCAAGGTGGAGGAGAGCCGCTGCGGCCGGTGCCGCTGGAGGTAGCTCGATGCTTGCATGTGCCATGAACAGAGCCGGCTCCTCCTCCTCCGCCTGTGCGACATGGGCCTGGCCGCGTCGTGGCTGTCGACAGTCCTTAGCCCAATGGCCAAGCTGGCCGCAGTTGCGGCAGGTGTCGTCTCGTGCTGGCTTGTACTTGCCAGCGGCGCCGCCCTAGGCGCCTCCGCGGGCATCACCCTCGGCACGTCCTCGCGCCCCGGCCTGGGCGTCTCTGCACGCCTTGCGCGGCTTGCCACGCTTGCGGCCGCCTGTCGCGGAAGAAGGCTCCCCCTTCTTCCGGTCACCTTGGCAGGCAGCCCACTGCTCCCGAATGAGAAGGAGCTTCCCGCCAGTGGTGATGGGCCCCGAGAGAGACTGTGGCTCATCGCTGTCGACGACCTTGAGTCGACCTATCGCCTCCTCGATCGACATCGTGGAGAGATCCAGCAGGGACTCGATCGAGCGAGCCATCTGCTTGTACTTCTCGGGGACGCAACGGAAGATCTTTTCGATAGCTCTCTCCTCGCCGTAGGTGTCATCGCCGAACTGCACCATCTTCTGCAACAGAGTGTTGAGACGGAGAGCAAAGTCATCAACGTCCTCACCTGGCTTGAAGGCCAGGTTCTCCCACTCCTTGCGAAGTGCCTGCAGTGTGGACTTGCGGGCGCGGTCGCTGCCGATGCGTGCCGCAGCGATGGCGTCCCAAGCCTCCTTGGCAGTCCGCTTATTGGTAAGCGAGAACTGCATCTCGGACGGGACTGCAGCGATGAGGGCATCCAGCGCCCGTCGATCCTGGTCGTAGTCGACGTCGCCGTACCGGACTGCCTCCCACATGTGCCGCACCTGGAGCTTTACCCTCATCACCGCAGCCCACTCGACATAGTTGGTCTTAGTGAGGGTAGGCCACCCACCGCTGGGGCCGACGTCCCTGACAACAGCCTGGAGCCCGTGGTAACCACGGTACCGATCCGGGGAGAGAGAGCCACGCTGCCTGTGAAGGCCGCGCTCTCCATCGACCCGTCCGCCACCGTTGCCGTGCTCGCCCCCTCCAGGAGCGCCACCGCCGTGCGCGCCTCCTCCAGGAGCACCACCGCCGTGCGCGCCTCCTCCAGGAGCGCCGCCGGCGCGTCCGCGTCTGTCTGGGCTGCCGCCGCGCTCGTGGGCGTGCGCGGCTGCCCACTGCGCCGCCCGCGCTCGCGCTGCCTCCCTCCCCAGCAACTCGAGGTCCGCGTTGGCGCTGTCGTCAGCAGAAACGGAGCTGCTGATGCTGCCGCGCAGAGCCTCGACCTCTGCTGCCGTCGCACGCGCTGCATCCGCCGCCGCCGCTGCTTCCGCCTCCGCTCTGGCTGCTGCCAGCTCCACCGCTGCCAGCCTCGACGCCCTTGCCGCCGCCGCAGCGGTCTCTGCCGCCGCTCGCTCGCGTTCCTCTGCCGCGGCAAGTTCGGCCTCCTGCCGACGCCGCGTGCTCGAGGCGACCGAGCGCTGAGACTGCCCTGCGGACATGACGCGCTACCCGGGGGCTACTGCGTGGGGAGAGGGCTTCTTCAGACGAGCTGCTGCTCGTCTGCGCAGAGGGAGAGAAGTGAGCAGGAGCGGCCGGAGCTGCTGCTGCTCCCAGCTGGGGCTGTTGCGCGGCTGGGAAAGAAGGTGAGCAGGAGATGCTCAGGCTACAGGATACTACGGCTCTGATACCACTTGTTAGTCGCTGAATTCTTACTCTTGGTAGTAGCTAAATTCTTACTCTCATCGAGAGAGGATGACACTAGGAGTTGGGGCAATTTTTTCTTTATTTCTCACACAAATGCCATGCCAACCTGAGGGGTTGGGGATACATATTTATAGGCTGCTAGCCAGCCAAGCATATGCTAAGATGCTGTCCTAGATGTCAAGCATATGCTAAGATGCTGTCCTAGATGCTGTCCTAGCTGTCCTAGATGCTAAGATGCTGTCCTAGATGTTAAGATGCTGTCCTAGATGCTGTCCTAGCTGCTAAGATGCTGTCCTAGATGCTAAGATGCTATCCTAGATGCTGTAGCCCTAGAAAGGACCACAAAGACCAGCCAAGGACCACAAAGACTTATCCCATCAGTAACAACATCATGGGGGTTATGGCGAAAGTACAAGCAGGGTGGAATGGCGAGCGTAGGGCAATTACAACATGAATATGAAGATGAAGAGATCAAAACAATTGGACGAACTTTTTGGAAGTGCCACTACTAGGAGCGTGTATTAAGTCAGCAAAGTTCAGTTTGCCTCTGTGATGTGAGCAGTTACCTTTTGCTACGCTTTTACCATCGTTGAATTCTGTTGTAAGACTTCTAAATTCTGTGGCTTCGCTAACCGAAATCAGGGGCTCACCAATATCTAGAAAAAAGCTATCCGGGTGAGGGAGACCCTTTCAGCCTAGTCTGTCACTAGTCCAGCAGCTATTCAGAATTCCCAGCCATGCCAAGCAAAAATTCTGACCTTTAGGGGAGCTTTACATCTCCAAAACATCTTGTAACCAAGAAAGCTCGTGCTCCCCAGAAACGAGGTCCGATAAGCTGACTGAACAGAGAAGCTCCCATTACCTGTCCATCGCCAGCTTAGGGTATCTGGTACTCCCACAAAGAGTTGCAAACTTTGCATCTCGTCCCAGATCTTCAAATATTCAGTTATAGCTCTTGCTGAAAGCGCGCCATGCATATCCCTGATCCAGGTATGGTGCCTTGACTCTTGAGCTGCTTCAAATGAAGTTCTGCACTTCCTGGTTTTGGCCTTAAGCCCTTAACTTGCGAACATATAGTTAGAGCTATATCTTTAATTGCCTTGCCCACTACCCTGGTAGGATATTTGTGCCATCACCCACACAGTCCAAATTAGAGACGAAACCGAAAACAAATAGTAGAACAATGGGGAATTGGGGATTGGGTGAGTTGTGTTGCCTGTGCACACATTCCCCTCTTCCTTTTATTAGCACATATGCACAAAGGTCCTTGTAAGACTATATAATAACACACATATACACTAACACTTCCCCTCAAGATGGCTTGAATAAATTGATTATGCCTATCTTGTTACATATTGCTGTACCCTCGCTAGAACTTAATCCCTTTGTGAGACAGTCAGCCAACTACTTACCAGATTTTATGTAATTCAGCTTTAGCATTCCACTATCTACCTTCTCCTTGATGAAGAACATGTCCATCTCAATGCGCTTGGTACATCATGTTACACTGTATTGTTTGCAATGTTGATTCAGATTTGTTGTCACAGTGCAATACCACTATCTCATTCCTCAACACATTAAGGTCTGACAATACTCTTCATCCATATCACCTCACCTAGGCTCAATGCCATCGCTCTATACTCAGCTTCCATTATTGATCGTGTTTCTTCATGACACAAGATTGCCTCTTACAAAGACACAGTACCCTAAGATAGACCTCTTGTCATCTATGTTGCTTGCCCAATCAGCATCACAATACCCTTGCACATCAAAGTGTTGGTTCTTCTTAAACCAATGACCTTTCCTAGGGCTACTCTTCAAGTATGTCATTTGGTATACAACTTCCAGATGTCCAGTTCGTAGATCCTGCATGTATCGACTCACCACACTCACCGCATATGATATGCCCGGCCTTGTATGGCATAGGTAAATGAGATGCCCAACTAGTCTTTGATAAGCTTCCTTGCCAACTAGATCACCTGACTCAGCACAGAGTTTATGATTCCTATCCATTGGTGATGCTATGGAGCGGCACCCAAACATTCCTGTCTCTGTCAACAAATCAATGACATACTTCCTCTAGGAAAGAACTCTACCTTTTGAAGAGCGAGCAATTTCAATCCCAAGAAAGTATCGTAGAAGTGAAAGATATTTCACCTCAAAAGATTTTCTCAGCCTTTCCTTCAAGCATTTGATTTCTTCAGCATCATCCCTTGTTATCACTATATCATCGACATAGACAGCCAATATAGTGATATGTGAACCTCTGTGCTTATAGAAGACTATGCACCATTGCACTGTGAGTAGCCCATGTCACAAATTACATGCCTGAACCTATCAAACCATGCTCGAGGTGACTGCTTTAGACCATACAAAGACGTCTTCAATCTACATACGTTCCCAATTGAGTGCATATTCATAAACTTGGGAGGAATTCCATGTAAACCTCCTCTTGCAAGTCACCATGAAGAAAAACATTATTAACATATAATTGATGAAGAGTCCACCCAAAGTTACCTACATGGGAGATTAGTGTTCTTACTGTACCCATCTTTGTCACTGGTACAAAGGTCTCATCATAGTGAATTCCATACGTTTGGTTGTAACCTTTTGCAATCAATCTTGCCCTGTACATATCCACCTTTTCCTCAGGGGTTTATTTCATCGTGAACATCCACTTACATCTAACTGCTTGCTTTCCAACTAGAAGTAAGGCAAATTCTCATGTTTGATTCTTCTAATGTGCAAGAAGCTCCTCCTTCATTGCTTCCTTCCACCTGGGATTCTACTTAGCGACCCACCAATCACTTAGAATAGGCATTGTCTGTAGGGATGCAATGAACACATTGTATGCAAATGATATATGACATGTAGTTTGCTATATCATGTTGTTTAAAACCATACCAAGTAGGAGGCCTACAAGCTTTATGTTCACATTGTAAAGCAATTGGTATACCTACATGTTCAAGGTTAGAAGAGGAATCATTACCATTGGCTTCATTAGTTGGGAAGGAGCTTAATGGAGAGAGTTCTAAGGATAGTTTTGGGTCCAAAGCATCTTGTACACTAGGTTGTGATTGTACACCAAAGTGTCCTGAGTGCTCCTCCGCTACTCCTTCAACCATCTCATATGGTTTCTCCCCCTGTTTACCACAATATCACCTCTAGTAGACCTTTAATTCCTTGTCCTTGCCACCATATTTTACTTCATCAACTAATTACCTTTCCTTCTGAATCGCTTCTTCTACATGCTCCATAGGACATGGGATACTCCCTACAACCACTTAAGTGCCACTATCACCAACTGGTGGCTCTTCCTCTGCACTTCAATGGTACTTGGAATAGTCCCTACAATCACCTCCTCTTCATCCCCCCCCCCTCTTGATTATCACTCTCAGTGGCAGGAGAGAATGCCTCTCAGAATTGACCAAGATCATCTTGGTTGTTGTAGTATGTCTCCCACTCATGAAAAGTCACATCCATACTTACAAAAAACCTCTTCCCAATAGGATCCCAACATTTATAACCCTTCTGACCAGATGCATAGCCAACAAATATACACTTCACTACACGAGGATCCAATTTTTCAACAGAAAGCCAATGATCTCTCACAAAGCACACACACAAAAAAAACCTTTGGATGAACTTTGAACTCCCTCTTGCCTAAGAACAATTCAGCTGGAGGCTTCATACCAAGAATTCTTGATGGCATATGATTGATGAGATATGTTGCCGTTATTACCTCCCGACAAGTACTATAGTTAACTAGCATACGGTTCAACTGGTCTCCCTTCCTGTTTCACTACATCCACCTTCACTACAAGGGATAAGGGCTTTTATGGTGAAATTTTTTGTCATAAAAGGTAGTTTTTCATCACAAATAAGTTTTTGTAGTAATTTTTTTGGTCACCACAAATACTCAAGTCACAAATAATATAGTGCTGATTTTTCGTTCCCCATAGATGACCATGCTCTTTAGTAACGAATGGAAGTATCACTATTGAACTGACCATTTGTGACAATCCTTGGTCACAAAAACATATAAATTAGTGACAAAAATTCTCGTCATTTATATTGCTCTTAGTGATGATAAAAGTTCACACAACTACAAAGTATTTATGACAATTTAATCATCACAATTATTTTTTAGTAGTGACAACATATATTGCCACTAGAGAGTACATATTAGTGACCGGAATTTCATCACTGCTTTAATTGTAGTTGTGACAAGTGAATTGCAACAATTATATCTAGAAAAAGTGGTATCTTTGTCATCACAAATACCATTTCTCATTGCAAAATATTGCCACACATAATCAACTTTTTGTATCAATGGAAGAGATGTTCTATGAGAATAATTTCATAAAAAAAACTAAGCTATTTGTATATTTTTTTGTTATGACAATTCTTTCCAAACAACTTCCATGCTACCAGCTTGGCATCTCTCCGTGTCCCTGAATTTCTTTACTTGGAGAGGTATAGTTACAATAACTCAAATCTCACTTTTAAATAAACTTTTATGTTGTCCACACACATTTCCAAATTATTTAAGAAACTTTATATCAATATGTTTTCCTTTTGCCCTTCTCTTGCAAAGTTGTTCATTGATAGTAACCTTTCGACCATTCCTCTCAGTAGAGCCTCAGCATTGATTTGTTCATTTTCATCCATGGATACATCTAAACCCAACTTATCATGTGGACGCTGACGGCTAGTTCTTTCCCCTGCAGAACTACAAGTGGCCATTTTTCTACAATTTACTTAACCAGGTAGCGTCAGAAGGCTATTATATCAGATTGATAATACCATCATAACAAAATAAACATACAATCTAGGAAGTTCGCACCACTTGATATGACGCAAAACAAGATTAACAGTGGGGTTAACTAGATTGGATCATTATGCCTATTTTTCTACAACTGTACTATTCAAACTGAATTTAACCATTTCGTTATTTACATATAGCAGAAAATGTTCAAATGTAAAATTAGGCACAAAGAGCACCATGGCACCAAGCATCAAATTCTCTCCATGTTGTCAAGATTTCATGAGCCGGCTACATCTGGTATTAGAGCTGGTGACCCTGGATCCGCTGGAGTACCTTCGGCGACCACTATACCACACCCACGAGCAGCGCAAGGCCATGGGCATGGAGAAGCAAATTGGTGAGATCGCAGCATCTCGGGGCAACATCGAGACATCGCTGGTGGCTCTTCAAGAATGGAGCAAGATGATCTTTGAGGCGATGGCAGAGCTCACCGGCTAGAGGCCAAAGATGGACGCCACAGTGGAGGAAGTCTGCGAGGGAGATCTATGCCAGCGCGTTGAGCATCTCGCGTAGAACCCCGTCCTATTGGTCAAGCCTTAGAATCTCCCCCCGCTACTTGCCAACCAGTCGATGACAATCGGTACACCACAACCACTGCCAAACTCATCATTGTTGCCGAGCGGGGGGAAGTTGGAGTGCAGCCGATGGCTTAGGTGAACCGATTGCGTACCCAGGTTAGATGGCCATTGCAAGGACTTTGGGCACCGGGGGATAGTGATTGGGCACCAGGACAAGGTGGTGGAAGTTGGTGATCTGATGTCAGTATCTGTGGCAATAGTTAGTGGAATCAAGGGACTGAGGACCATGAGGTTGAAGGGGTTAATTCGGAAGAGGTATGTTTTGATGTAATCGACTCTGGAAGTTCCCACAGTTTCATTAGTAATGACTTCTTGGGCCTGTTGTCGGGAAGATGCAATAGGTTGGCGTCATTGACTGTCAGAGTGGCTGATGGGTGATTGTTGCACTGTGATCATGAGATGGCAAATTGTGAGTGGTGGTTGCAAGGTGTCTCCTTCAAAACAAACTTGAAGGTGATGCCATTAGGGATGTATGACACTATTTTGGGGATGGACTGGCTTGAAGCTCACAGTCCCACAACAATCCATTGGGGGAAGAAATTGCTGACATTTGAGCACCAAGGGTAGATGGTCACACTCAAGGGCAATCGAGTTAAGGTTGAAGGATCTTGTAGTATGATCTCAACCAGTAATTACATAATTTGATCAAACCTGGGCAGTCTATGGAGTCATTCAGCTTTGCAGTGCTGAAGCTGAGGCTGAGGTAGCTATACTGCCACCAGTTATTGCTGAACTGTTGCAAGAGTTTGAAGAATTGTTTGCTAAACCAAGTGGATTGCCTCCTCAAAGAGTGTATGACCATACACTTCCATTGGTGCTAGGTGCAAAACCGGTTAATTTGAGGCCTTATCATTACAGTCTCGTGCAAAAGAATGAGATTGATCGCCAAGTGGCAGAAATGTTGAAGCAAGGGGTGATCAAGATGAGAAACATCCCTTTTGCCTCTCCTGTGTTGCTGGGGCAAAAGAAGGACAATACTTGGCGCTTCTGTGTGGACTATATGAGGCTAAATGAGGTAACTATGAAGAATAGATTTCATTACCCATCATAGATGAGTTGTTATATGAATTATCTGGTGCTAGCATCTTTTTAAGCTTGGACATGCGTGCTGGATATCATCAAATATGCATGAACCCAGTCAATGAGTATAAAATAGACTTCAAAACCCATATAGGGCATTATGAGTTCAGGGCAATGTCCTATGGCCTCACTGGATCACCTGCAACCTTTCAAAGCATAATGAACAATATTTTGGCTGCTTTGCTAAGGAAGGGTGTTCTGGATTTTATTGATGATGTATTAGTCTACAACTGCAGTCTGGAAGAGCATGCCAAAATGCTTAGGCAGGTGTTTTAGATCATTTCAACTCACAAACTGAAGATTAAGAGGTCCAAGTGTTCCTTTACCCAGCACAACCTTACATATTTAGGACAAGTCATTAGTTCAGGAGTGGGTACAAATGAAAATAATATACAAGCAGTTCTGAAATGGCTAATCCCCTCTACTATGAAAGAAGTGAGAAGCTTCTTGGGCATTGCTGGGTACTATCACAAGTTTGTCATAAATTTTGGCATAATTATTCGTCCTTTCACTGAATTGTTGAAGAAGAACTCACCCTTTCAATGGATATCAATGCAACAAGAGGCATTTGAAGCTCTGAAGAAGGCTTTGGTGACATCACGTATTCTGGCCTTGCCAGACTTCTCTAAGTAGTTTGTGGTGGAGATTGATGCTTCGGATTTGGGAATCGGGGTAGTGCTCATGCAGGATGATCATCCAATAGTGTTCCTCAGTAAGGCATTAGGCCCTCGCAATCAAGGTCTATCTACTTATGAGAAAGAAGGCATGGCTGTTTTGATGCTAGTTGAAAGATGATGCTCATATTTAGTTATGGAGAACTATTGATCCGAACTGATCAAAGGATCTTGGTGCATTTGGATGACAAAATGTTGGCCACACCTTAGCAATAGAAAATCATGACTAAGCTCTTGGGATTGCAGTTCAGATTTGTGTAAAATAAGGGGCTCAAAAATAAGGCAGCTGATGCTTTGTCGAGGTGCTTGCAATCTTCAGAGTATGAACTTGCTGCTATATCAACTGTGGTTCCCACCTGGTTGGAGGACATATCAAGGGGGTATGATAAGGACCACGTGTCTAAGAAGATTTTGACACAACTAATGGTTGATGGTGCCTTAGTGAAGGGATGGGCTAATTCAATACAAGGAACGAGTCTGGGTCAGTAATAACACTAGAGTTTAGTTATCCATCCTTAATGCTCTTCACTATAGTGCCATGGGTGGGCACTCCGGATTCGAAGTCACATACAACCGAGTAAAGAAACTCTTCGCATGTCCATGCATGAAGCAGTGTATGCGTCAATTCATAGTAGATTGTGCAATGTGCTTACAGGCCAAGACTGAACATGTCCACTATCTGGGGCTTCTACAACCTCTTCACGTGCCAGATGCGGCCTGATAGGTCATGTCTTTGGATGTTATTTAAGGGTTACCTTGGTCCGCTTGCCATGACTGCATACTCATGGTGGTGGACAAGATGACCAAGTACGCATATGAAGGACCGAGAATGGTGACTAGAGGGGGGTGAATATGCGCCTTACCAATTTCTTTCAAAACGGATGATCTTCTTCTTTTATCATCCAACGCACCTCAAATACCAATAGCGGAAGCAAAACCGAAGAGAATCAAGTTGCTAAGGAAATATCCAAAAAAACACATGGCTCTTGTTGATGTATATGAACCCTAGGTTCCATTGAACTTATCTCACGGGTCATTGCTACAAAAGATAGCAACTTAACGAAAGAAACCTTCGAAGCAACAAAAAGATCATCGGTAGAAGAAATTCTCCAAGTTGATGATCTAAAGACAAGGTAATTCAAGACCCACTTGTATACATATGTATGTGAATTTTATACCTCCAGCAACAAGAAGAACAACTTTTCAAGATGGAAAAATTTCAGCTCAACAACCGGAACAAAAACACAATGAAAAGAGAAAAACTTGTAAACTTGCAAGGGAAACAATAGAGAAAAACTAGAAATAAGTGAATACAAGCACAAGAGTAAATACAAAATTCATTGTTTGCAGAGGTCAACCATATTTCAGGTACATTACAAAGATTTTTTCTTACAAAGATCTCACCTAATACATAGGCTAATCACTCCTCTTCCTCTAATCTAAGAACCCTAACACAAAGTTCTCATATGAATACCTCAAGGGGCTAAAGTGGCTGGTTCACCTCTTCCACATAGCCCTACCCCTCTATTTATAGCCTAGGTTCCTTGAAGTTTCATAGCTTGTTCCTAAAATACACCTATTTTGTAGTACACTACTATCTACCACCAAGGGTATTTTGGTCCATTTTCTCCTCCATCCATCGAACGTCTGTGACACCTTCATGACTTAGCTTCGTCTTGATGCAAGCTTCACGATGATACCACGTGCACTTCCATCCTTCCCATGGTTTTTAGGCCAAACCGTGAAACACCTTGCATGCTTCTCAAAGTGTGACTCATTGCTACTTACTTGACCTTAAGCAGGTATCCTGATGTTGACACGTGTACTCTATCTTGCGATATTGACCATCGGCAAGTCTCTCCTGCTCCTGATCCCTTGGGCTGCCTTGTCATTTGCACTGTATCCATTTCACTTGACTTTGTCAATACACTATCTTCATCCATCTTCCATGCTTTGCTTAACCTCCACATGTATAGCTAGGATCACCCTTGACTCTACCCAACCTCCTCAATCGTCTAACAACAAGCACCCCTCTTGACCTCGATTATCCTGCTATCGGTCGCTAAGTTGCATCCATTACCTACACATCATAAGACAAGCTAACATATTTTTCCAACTCCAACTCTAGTTAGTCAAAAGCAAAATTCTTAGTTGATTAGCACATCACAAACAAATAATGAATGTCGGATGATCTGACATACACATCTTCTGAACGCTAGTTCATCCGGTGTGCTCAACCTCTCTAGACTTGTGTCTACAACCTCTCTGCAGGAAATACTCCGGCGAAGCATCTAGTGTGTACTGTTCGAGTGTCGGACCATTCGGCGAGTATAAGTCACAAAGAGTCAATTTTCAGCCTCTTTGCAAGAAATTATCCAATGCGTATACTGCCAAAGTGTTGGACCATCTGGTGGGTACACCAACTTTTGCTTCTGAGTTGGAAAAGTTCCGGCATGGATCACATCTGAACACGAAACCTTTTGGCATTTTCAATTTCTAGAGTGTCGGACCATATGGCGTGTACAATATTCATGAACTCGGAGAAAAACATGCCAACTCTATTTTTTCTGCAACTTTGGTTAGTTATGATCACATTACAGTACATAGACAAGTTATGCAATCCCACAAATCGGCAAAACAAAACAAAAACTTTATCAATCACTCATCACATATAAACCAAGACATATTTCCACTTGGTTTCTCAGCACATTTTATCGCTCTCTCTCATCAATTCTCGACCATGCAAGTAGCTCGTTTATATCTGCAGCACATATACAAATTGCATGGAATGCCACAGACCCTCATTTTAGATCACAATCGTATCTTTACAAGCACACTTTGGAAGGAGTTGTTCGTTAGCAGGTACTACTCTAAGCATGAGCTCCTCATATCATGCCCAATCAGATGGGCAGACAGAGCAGGTTAATCAATGACGAGAAAGTTATCTGTGATGCTTCATCCATACTTGTCCGACAAAATGGTATTCCTGGATTTCGTTGGTGGAATACTAGTATAACATGGTATGGCATTCATCACTGGTGTGTTCTCCATTTGAGGCCTTGTATGGTCACTCTCCACAACACTTTGGGCTAAAGGATATTGCTACTTGTGCCATGCTAGAATTGGGACAATGGTTGAAGGCGTGAGCCCTCAAAACAAAGCTATGTAGTAGCACTTGGAACGAGCAAGACAGAGGATGAAGTATCAAGCCGACAAGAAGAGATCGGAGTGTTCCTTCATGCCTGGAGACTAGGTGTACCTCAAATTGCAGCCCTATATGCAAGTATCGATAGCTTACCATGCTAATCACAAAGTGTCCTATCATTACTTTGGTCCCTTTTAGGTGGAGTAGAAGATCGGACCAGTCTCCTACAAGCTCATGTTACCATCTACCAGGAAGATTCATCCGGTCGTCCACATCTCCCACTTGAAGAGAGGAGTCCCATCATCAACACTTGTGCATGACTCACTGCTTGAGTTGTGCAACGACCTGGATGCTGAAGAGGAAAAAACTAGTGCAGATTCTTCAGCGTCGCTTGTACCACAAAGGATCCAAGGCCTTGAGTAAAGTGTTGGTCCAATGGAAGGGGCTGTTGGAGGCTCTGGCGACATGGGAAGATGAAGCTAAACTGCATCACTGTTTTCCTGTTTTTGCGGCTTGGAGGCAATCCAGAACTCAAGGAAGGGGGGATGTCAGGCATGGCGACGACACCAAGGAAGAGTGTGCGTACCGCTTCAAACCAGGTAGGCCAAGAAGATGGGTTCGTGGGCTAGGTGAAGGTGATATGCCTCAGAGGCAATCATAAAGATGATTATATTACACATCTATGTTAATGTACTTTTGAATAATATGTTATTTGAAGAATGACTACCTTTTATATTGATTGGCAAGTATGTAAATTTTTCATGAAACTCTTTGTTTATATCATGATGTTATCCTTAGTCGATCCCTAATCGCATATCATTGTGATGATACATAAGACCAGCACATGCATTGATTGATGATCACGTTTCATGCATCATAGGTATACAGATACCAAGTTAATAATGTAGACATTTATGTTAGAGATCATGATGTTGGATAGACCCATCTAGAGATACTGCTGGGATTGTTATTTATGATATGCAATCAGTTGTTATCTCAAATGGTGTACCTGCAGGATCCTTAGACCTAAGATTGTCATTGATTCCCAGAATATGTAGTGGCATAATTTGAGGCTACCAAACGCTATTCTGTAATTGGGTAGTCATAAAGATAGTTTTCGGACTTGTCCTAAAACATGTCATGGGGTGTGAGTGATCAAGATGGAATTTCCCCACCTTGATAATGGGAGAGATATCTCTGGGCCCCTCGAGGTAGCTGGATCGAGAAAGTGCATGACTATGCCAATATGATTAAAGAGTTAGTCATGTTATTGTATAACGGCCTGCGTGCCGACTTATGATTCTTCTATTTCTCATGTAATTTATCTAGTGCTATTAGGTGTAATAGACTAATACATGATCATGGAGACTTGAAGCGTGATGATCCGAAGGACAGGGACCATGGCGATGGAGATCAACATGTGAAGAGGCCATACTATGTCATAGTGAATATGATTGCTTGTGATGTTTATCTATGTTCTTGTCATGTTATTTTATTCATGTTTTCTATGAGATGGATATATTTACATGATAGAGTAGCTTCCTTCAGAAAAATTAAGAATAATTGATGCCCTTCCAATAGCTGCACCTACATAGGTTTTGATCATTGTTTAGTAGGTCTGCCAAAGTTGGGTGCCATCTTTTATCTTAACCAGTTAGGGTGGATGTCGGACATCCACACGCATAGTGTTGATTTACTTAACAAACCTAAGTTTCTAGCAGTGATGCCAAAGTTCACTAGAACCTAGTTGAATATGGATCTTGTTGCACTATATGTCATTAGAGGGAAACAGTTTCAGAACATATAGCGGGAGTATCTTTTGTTAAATTATTTAATGAAAGGTTTACATAAACATAGTGCTAAACTTTGCATATTTATTTCCAGTGTAGATCATGGCACCTACTGTTAACGTCAATTCCAGTTTTAATTTGCGTTTGATTCTTGAAAAAGAAAAGCTATCTGGAACAAACTTTATTGATTGGTATAGAAATCTGAGAATTGTTCTCAAACAAGAGAAAAAAGAGTATATTCTAGAGGTTCCCTATCCTGATGAACCAGTTGATAATGCATCTGCCATTGATCGGAGGGCTTACAAGAAGCATACCAACGATTCACTCGATGTTAGCTATCTCATGCTTGCCATTATGTCCTCTGAGCTTCCAAAGCAATATGAGAACGAGGATACTCATGATATGATTGTGGGACTTCGAGACATGTTTGAGAACCAAGCTAGGGCCAAGAGGTTCAACACCTCCAAGTCCTTGTTTGCGTGCAGGTTGACAGAAGGCAGTCCAGTTAGTCCTCATATGATCAAGATGATTGGTTACATTGAGAGCCTGAAAAAACTTGGTTTTCCCCTTAGTCCTGAGTTGGCTATGGATGTGATTCTCCAGTCACTCCCTGTGAGCTTTGAGCCGTTCATTTTGAATTTTCATATGAATAACATGGAGAAGAGCATGGTTGAATTGCATAGGATGCTTAAGACTGCTGAGAAAAGTATTAAGAAAAGCTCTAGTCATGTGATGATGGTTTAGAAGGATAGTAAGAAGAGAAAGTGCAAGATCAAAGATAAAGCAGTAGATGAGATTTCGAGCTCAAAGCCTAAATCTGTTGGAAAGTCCAAGGCTAGCCCTGCTACTTCTGATGCTTGCCACCACTGCCACAAGCCTGGCCATTGGTGGAGGAATTGTGTTGAGGGAAAATAAACCAGCCTGAGGACAATGGTTGAAGATTGCTATAAAAGGTCCCTCTAGAGCCTTCGGTCTCCAGATCCTCAGCAGGAGGCTTGACTTCCGGAGGTTGCGGGCCCCTTCGTGCCACCTCTCCAGTACGTACGTGGCCTTCCCAAAACTCAGAGCTATAGCAAGCCCCTCCGAAGCCTACGGCCTCCGGACTCTCAATAGGAGGCCTGGCCTCTGGAGGCTGCGGACCCCTTCGGGCACCCCTCCGGCGCCTGTGGAGCCTTCCAAAGCCCAAAGATGCAGCAGGTATCCAGAGATAACATTAGGAAAGAAAAGACACCCCCTGCAACTGACCTGACGTGAGGTGACAAGCGATTAATGCTGGTGCAAGTGGTGCTTATCGTGACACCCCAGTGCAATGAAAGTCATCCTCACACCCCTGATAGAGCAGCGACGGGCCCCAATTGACGACCGGCTCACCCCTCGGAGGGCAGGCACCAAAATAGTTACCAAGTTAGATATTTATCTTCTATGTAGGGTAAAAAGTAGTTATCCGGGATAAGGTCCAGTAATTCAGTCAGGTCCTACATATTTGTACATCGTGATAACTTATACACTAAGCTACGTACCACCCTATAAATAGGGGGTCGTGGTCATTTGGGTAGGGACGGGTCACAAGGAGAACGCTCAACACAATACAAGGGGCAACACACAAGATACAGAGGTGCACAAACACAAAGTCATGTTGTGATACTCCCCCTAGACCGATCCATTTTTCTACTATTAATACATTTGTGGTGTTCCTTCCTCTCAAACTTCGTCTCCAAGCTTGAGTCTTCTCCATAGAAGAAACTCTCGCCATACTTGCTGGGGCAAGACGATCTCTTGCTCCAACAAACTGCAAGCTATACTTGGAAGAACTCAAGAAGAAGAAGAGAAGTAAGACTTCCACTTCAGGTATAAATGTTATTGAAATTAATCTTGCTATGCGTCCTAATGATTCATGGGTATTTGATATCGGATCAATCATTCATACTTGCAAATCGTTGCAGGGATTGAAAAGGATTAGGAAGGATGCGAGAGGTGAGATGGATGCTCATGTCGGCAATGGTGCAAAAGTTGCTGCGTTGGCCGTCGGTGTTTATTCCTTATCTCTACCCTCAGGATTAGTTTTAGAATTAAATAATTGTTATTGCATTACTGCCTTGGGCAAAAACATTATGTCTTCTTCATGTTTGGAAGAAGATGGATATGATTTTATAATAAAGAACAAGTGTTGTTCGATTTATTTGAATTGTATGCTCTATGGTAATTGTCCATTGGTGAATGGATTATATATTCTAGATCTTGAGGATGTCCCTGTCTATAACATTAATACAATGAAGCCTCGGCTTAATGATTTGAATCCCACTTTTATTTGGCATTTTCGCTTAGGTCATATAAATGAGAAACACTTGCAGAGGCTCCAAAAAGATGGCCTTCTTGATTCATTTGATTTTGAATCATTTGATACATGCGAATTTTGTTTACTTGGCAAGATGGCTAAGACGCCTTTCACCCGTCAAGGAGAGAGGTCGAGTGAGTTGTTGGCTCTTGTATATATTGATGTATGTGGACCAATGAGCTCTATCGCTAGAGGTGTTTTTCAGTAATTCATTATTTTTACCGATGACTTTAGTAGATATAGTTACATCTACCTAATGAGGCACAAGTCTGAGTCCTTCGAAAGTTCAAGGAGTTTCAGAATGAAGCACAAAATCAACTTGGCAAGGCAATTAAATTTCTGCGATCTAATCGTCAAGGTGAATATTTGAGCCATGAGTTTGGTGATCATCTAAAGCAATGTGAAATTGTTCCACAGTTGACTCCATCGGGAACGTCTCAATGGAATGGAGTGTCCGAACGGAGGAACCAGACTTTGTTGGACATGGCCCAGTCCATGATGAGCTAATCTGATCTTCCATTATCCTTCTAGGGATACACTCTTGAAACTACTGCGTTCACTTTAAATAAGGTTCCATCTAAAGCTGTAGAGAAGACACCATATGAGATATGGACCGGGAAGCGGCCCGGGTTGTCTTTCCTTAAGATCTGGGGTTGTGAGGCCTATGTAAAACGTTTGACATCAGATAAGCTCACTCACAAATCAGATAAATGCTTCTTTGTGGGGTATCTTAGGGAAACTAAAGGATATTACTTTTATAACCGGGAAGAAGGCAAAGTGTTTGTCGCCCGGAATGGTGCTTTTCTGGAGAAAGAGTTTCTCTCAAGGAACATTAGTGAGAGCACGATGCAACTCGAAGAGATTCAGGAACCATCAGAAAGTGTTTCAGCTCCTACTGAACCACAATTGAATGTTGCAGAATATGGAGACACTAGCCCCACGACGGTCGGAAAGGATCAGTCACGCACTTGAGAGGTTTATATTCCTAACCATGGAGCAGTGTAATATATTATTGTTAGACAATGATGAACCTAAGACCTACCTAGAAGTGGTGGTGGGACAGAACTCTGAGAGATGGCTTGGAGCCATGAGATCCAAGACAGAATCCATGCACAATAATCAAGTTTGGAACTTGGTTGATCGACTTGATGGTGTCAAAGCAGTTGAGTGCAAATGTGGTTTTAAGAAAAAGATAGATGTTTATGGAAATATTCACATCTATAAGAGACGATTGGTGGGAAAAGGTTTCAGGCAGATTCAAGGTGTTGATTATGATGAAACATGTTTGCCCATTACAATGCTAAAGTCTATCTGGATCATCCTAGCAATTACCGCATATTATGACTATGAGATACAACAGATGGATGTCAAAACATCTTTCCTTAATGGAAACCTACGTGAGGATGTGTACATGACACAGCCTGAAGGTTTTGTTGATTCGAAAAATGCTAGGAAGATATGCAAGCTGCAAAAGTCTATCTATGGGTTGAACCAAGCTTCTTGGAGTTGGAATCTTTGTTTTGATGAGGTGGTCAAAGGGTTTGGTTTCATCAAGAATGAAGAAGAGCCTTGTGTTTACAAAAAGGCTAGTGGGAGCACACTTGTTTTTCTGTTCTCGTATGTAGATGACATATTATTGATCGGGAATGATATTAAGATACTTGATGCTGTCAAATCTTTGTTGCAAAAGAGTTTTTCAATGAAAGATCTAGGAGATGCAGCATACATATTGGGCATAAAGATATATAGAGATAGGTCGAGAAGGCTGATCGGATTAAGCCAGAGTACATACATCGACAAGGTATTGAAAAGGTTCAATATGCAGGATTCCAAAAAGGGTTTCTTGCCGAGATCACATGGCATCACTCTCAGCAAGAGTCAATTTCCTTCGACCACTGATGAGCTGGAGAAAATGAGTGTGATCCCGTATGCTTCTGCTATCAGGTCCATCATGTATTTCGTGCTTTGTACATGCCCAGATGTCTCATATACTCTAAGTGTTACGAGTAGATACCAATCAAACCTGGGTGAAGCTCACTAGGTAACAGTAAAGAATATCCTCAAGTACTTGAGAAGAACTATGGATATGTTCCTAGTCTATATGGAGGTGAGGAGGAGCTCGTTGTAAATGGTTACACCGATGCTAGCTTCCAAACCGACAAGGACGATTTGAGATCGCAATCTGGTTTTGTGTTTTGCCTCAATGGAGGAGCAGTAAGTTGAAAGAGTTCCAAGCAAGAAACAGTTGCCGATTCCACGATGGAGGCAAAGTATATCGCAGCTTCTAAAGCTACAAAGGAGGCTATTATGGTAAGAAAGTTTGTTTCTGAGTTAGGTGTGGTTCCTAGTGTTTCTAGTCCAATGGATCTATATTGTGATAATAGTGGAGCCATTGTGCAAGACAAAGAACCTAGGTCACATTAGAAATCCAAGCACATATTGCAATGCTATCACATTATTCGTGAGATTTTAGATCAGGGTGACGTGAAGATATGCAAGGTGCACACGGATTTGAATATTTCTGATCCGTTGACAAAGCCACTCCCGCGGCTAAAGCATGAGGCGCACATGAGAACTATGGGTATTAGATACTTACATGATTGATGCTAGTGCAAGTGGGAGATTGAAGGTGATATGCCCCAGAGGCAATCATAAAGATTATTATATCACACGTCTATGTTAATGTACTTTTGAATAATATGTTTTCCAAGAATGACTACATTACATTGATTGGCAAGTATGTGACTTGTTCATGAAACTCTTTGTTTATATCATGATGTTATTCTTATTCGATCCCTGGTCGCATATCATTGTGATGATACATAAGATCAGCACATGTATTGATTGATGATCCCGTTTCATAGATCATAGGTATAGAGATACCAAGTCAATAATGTGGATATTTATGTTAGAGAACAAGATGTTGGATAGACCCACCTTGAGATACTGGTAGGATTGTTATTTATGATGTGCCATCAGTTGTTATATCAAATGGTGTACCTGTAGGATCCTTAGACCTAAGGTCTTCATCGATTCCTAGAATGTGTAGTGGCATAATTTGAGGCTGTCAAACGCTATTCTGTAACTGGGTAGTCATAAAGGTAGTTTTCGGGCTTGTCATGAAACATATCGTGTGGTGTGAGCGATCAAGATGGAATGTGCCCCTCCATGATAACGGGAGAGATATCTCTGGCCCCTCGTGGTAGTTGGATCGAGAAAGTGCATGACCATGCCAATATGATTAAAGAGTTAGTCATGATGAATCCACTATTTGATCGAGTGAATGGTCGAGCTATCACAAGGGTGACACGTATCTCGCCTTGAGCTTGACTGGTATCGTGAGGTGAAGGGATTGGTGCATGTGTACATCAAGGTTCAGCCGATATGATCTCTTGTGTATACTCGAGAGTCAACAAGTCCTGCTAGGAACTGCTATTGATTTTGGTTTGGAAAGGGTTTTCGAGTTGTAGCCGTTTGTACATGAATCTAACGGGTCACACACTTAAAGGGTTGGAACAAAACATACAAATTGGATTCGTATATGGGTTTTGATTGGATTGTGATCCATGAGAAGTTAAAGTCCTAAAGGGCTTCCAACGTGGGAGCCCATTGGCGAGCTCTATATAAGGAGAAGCGTGGGTAGGACGTGCTAAGGTTGAGCCACTCTAAAACCCTAGCCGCAGCCTTCTACACGATCTCCCAAAACCTTAGCCACATGTGCGGTGCTAGCACATCGACGCTCGACGTTTCTGCCCAATACATGTAGATACCGTAGAGGTATAGCTGCTATTGCGGCACTGATCTTCTCAGCGAGTTGATCGCGATGTGTTCAGGACTGGTTGCCGGCCGTGACGAACTGCTTAACGTACCTGCTCGTCTGATCGCAGAGCATAACGCGACCACTCGTATCTGGTCGGACTACACGACACGACCACTCAAAATTGGTCGGGAAGCGTGACCACCTGAGCGGGGCTTGTCATGGATCTGATCGAGAAGTTGCTAGAGGAGTTTGATGCGCACGACGTTGGATCGATCTACTCTAACTCTCCTTCCGCTGCACTGCGCGTCGAGCATTGATGATCTATGATCTCCTACTAGCATGATTTTTGGGGGAATGAGGTAGAAGAATTTTGTTTTAGACTAGCATAGCATGCTCATTACCCAACACTAGGAGCACGTGGCATGGAGGCATGAGCCCAACCATCTAGCGTCGGAGTGGGCTTGCTAGGCATAGTTGGTGCCAGAAGAGTAGAAATAGCGTGAGAGGAGAGGATTGAAGGACATGTTGTAACTGAATCCTGATGAACTCCTTCTGAACTCTATATTGTTCTTTATCTAAAACCCAACTACCTTCTTCTCGCCTGAATCCTTTCACTTCTCATTCTCTCCCATACTGTGATCAATTGGTCGGTGACATACAGGAAAGTCATGCCAGGATTTTTTTGAAACAAATCAGGCCCTTAGGCGGTGGCTCGAGGTTTGCATGAAGATGGTTGGGTGCTTTTTGAGCTGATTCATCATCAATGGCAAGACGCGGAGGTGGCATGGAGGAGAGTCAGACACTGCATTCTTTCTTTGGGAGAACACTGGAGAGAGATGAAAGAAAAGTCTGATTCTTTGGGCTTGTGGACTATAGCGATGAAAAGTTCCTTCAATGCCCGTGTAAAAAATCCAAAAACAATAACTTCACTGATCGGATTTCTATAATGGAGCATCTCATGGTCAATGGAATAATAAAAGAGTATAAAGTATGGGATCATCATTGAGAGACCATGCCAGATTCAGAAGATTTAGATTACAGTGTTCTAAGGTGTTGAGTTAAACTTACCAAACAATTGCAATACTATTCCTACTCATGTGTTCCAAACACCCTTTCTTGTGCTATTTAGTGACGAAAAATATATTTCAATGCTATTTATCAAATAAGTTGTGGAAAAATTATCATCACTAAAAAGTCATCACTGATAAAATCTTGTGCAATGATGTCATATTTAGCCACTAATGATATGAGAAGTAATGACAAAAAAATATTCACCACTGAAAAGTTTCCACTATTATTATATGTCAAGCCAACATAATATTTGATCACTAATAAACTAGTAATAGTGAGGACAACTAGTTTAGCCACAATTAGCCTGGTAAGTGATGACAAAAGAATATGTCGCCGCTACTTTTTTATCACTAATATGATATCATGTGGTGGAATAATATTTTGTCACTGATAAATGCCATAACAATGAGAATAAATTTTTTAGTCACTATTAACCCGATAAACAGTGGAAAAATATTGTTTTGCCACTACTTTTCGTCACTAATGTTACATCTTGTGGTGATACAATATTTTGTCACTAATAAACTACATAATAGTGAGAAAAAATACATAATTATCGTGGTATCAGTGACAAAACAATATTTCATCACTACTCTTTTGTCCCTTATTCTTTTTTTTTAGTGAGCTTGCCCTAAATTTTCATCATCAATGTCACGTTCCCTTTCCTAGAATACATGTTTCTCAATGTCTTCCATATTTTTGCTACACTTCACATTGCTTCCACCATCTAACCAATAGATGGAGACATTGATGCCCATCAACTATGCCACTATAACAGAGTTTGTAGTGTGCTACACCCTCCATTCAGTGATGAGCTTGTTAGTGGGGTCAACACAGTCCTCCTCCAAGTAGTTCTCCACCCCTTTCCCACCCAAAATTACCTCCACTCTTCTAGCCCAACTCAAATAGTTCTTGCTGCCTTCTAGATTTACTTCATTTGGTATAAGCTCCAACTTTAGTTCAGATGGTCCCGACATTGTCTTGGAATCAATCACGCCCATCCCTATGACCTCCTGGATCATATACCTCATCTCACTTCTCATCTCAATCTTTGTGATTAGTGGGTCATCTTCACTCCCAGTACCATACTTCTCTACTTCTACCTTCGTTGTAGCTTCTTTCTCTTTCCTCTTCACCTCCATCCCCTCTTGAGTCATCATTGTCACTGAAGCAATGCCATGAACCAATCTAGCCAAGCGTGATAGACACAATCATGGCAAGTGTCAGTACATCACAAAATTAGAAAGCCTCGAACACCACCTCCACCATAACAACACCAAACTAGACCAAGCTTATTCCCCTACTGTAGAGTAACACACAGAGGAGCAATTCCTCCTCTTCTCCCTTCTCGCGGTAGCAACAATGTCCCTTTTCTTCCCCTCCCGCAGCAGTAGTACAAGCAGCCACAAGTTCTTTCTCTGACCTTCTATCCTCCTCAGTAGCCCAACTGATGGGTCTTCACCTCATGGCCACCCAAGGCAAGGAGGGCTTTGATGGCTTTCAGACTAGGCTGAGCACACATGAGCACTGCTCGGAGAACTCACACAGCCACTCCACGAGCACTCATGACCACTCCGTGAGCACTCACAACCACACATGAGCACGTTGGAAGAACTCGGGAGCACCCAGATGCGAGAGAGAGTTTTGTGCTACTCTGACCACGATAGCTTTTTGGTGTTTTTTCTCTTCTCTTGTTTATAGACTCGACCTCCTAAACATAGACTCCTACATGCGCACTATGCCTACCATGACCCATAGCTTGCATGGTGTCGCATGTCGCAACCATTGTGGGGTGCAAGACTTAGACTCATCGCGTCCCTAGCGTGAATTCTGTACATCTCGGAACGATGACACTGTAGCACATCTGAAAAACATGAAAAACACGCTATGACTCAACCAAAACATAATAGAAAAGAATGGAAACTAGCATCAACAAGTTATTTCCAACAAACTATCCCTAATCTTGTTGCACCTTTTTTATCTCGATCATGCTGATTCTTGCATGAAGCTCGTAGAACCGAATGCAGTTGAGTGGTTTAGTGAGGATGTCCACAAGCTATCGTTCGGTTTCAGCAAACTCGAGGTCGATATGTCCTCAATCGACACAATCATGAATGAAATGATAACAAGTATCAATGTGCATACTCCTGTCATGAAGGACTAGATTCTTGCCGAGTGAGATGGCAGACTTATTGTCCACCAACAATGTTAGTGCTTGAAGCTTTATGACAGTGAGCTCGCGTAGCAACCGAGTGAGCCAAACTCCCTAGCAAGCCATCATAGCTGCAGCTATGTACTCTGCTTCACATGTGGAGAGTTCGACCACCTCTCTACTTCAACGATTTCTAGGTTATGGGACTATGACCGAGGAGGAAAAGGATGCCAGTCGTGCTCTTGAGGTCATCAAGGTCACTGGCCATGCCGTTGTTGTTGTACCTTGTCAGCGCTAGTGCATCTCCTCCTTCCTTCTTGTAAACGATGCTGCAGCCGCGAGTACCAGCCACATAGTGGAGGAGATGCTTGACCGCCGTGTAGTGATCTTCCTGTGCTTCCTCCATGTACCGGCTGACATACCCCATGGCGAACGTGATGTCCAACCGTGTGTGTACCAGATAGAGTAGACCACCGATGATGCTTCGGTAGTGCATCACATCAACTGGTGGTGCCGTGCTTGCTTTGGAGAGTTTCAACCGTTCCTCCATCGGTGCAAGACACGGGTTGCACCCCACCATGTCGCTCCTCTCCAAGAGCTTGCTAGTGTAAGCGCTTTGGCAGAGCATGATGCTGCCCTCGCCCTAACTCACCTCAATGTTGAGGTAGTAGGTGAGCAGGCCAGGGTCACTCATGCGGAACATCGATATCATCTCACGCTTGAACTTGTCATTGTTGCCATGGTTTGGCCCGATGATGATCAAATCATTAATGTAGACGCTGACAATTAGTAGACCCTGATATGGCGCGACGGTGTATAGAGCATGCTTGCTGGCGCACTTGACGAAGACTAGTGTGGCGAGGCTCACATCTAGCTTGGTGTTCTAGGCACGAGGCTCTTGGCGTAGCTCGTACAGAGCCTTGCGCAGCTGGAGCACTTTGTGCTCTTGATGCTCGACAATGAAACCCGGTGACTACTGCATGTAGACTTTTTCAACGAACTCCCCATTTAGGAACACGGACTTTACATCCATGTGGCGGACGGACCAGATCTCGTGCGCTGCTAGTGCTAGCACCGTGTGCGCCGATTCCATCCACATGACGGGCGTGAACACTTCTTCAAAGTCGATGCCCTCGCGTTGAATGTAGCCTTTCGCCACGAGTAGTGTCTTATGCTTCACCAGCTCATCATTCTCATAACGCTTGACCTTGAACACCCACTTCAACCTAATCGGTCAACGTCCAATTGGTTGGTCGATGAGCTCCCATATCTTGTTGCCCTCGATCGACCGCATCTCCTCCAGCATCATGTGGTGCTAGCATGGTTCACACTCAGCCTCAGTGAAGGAGGTCAGCTCCTCTGCACTCACCAAGTGTAGCTCGTGCTTGTCGAGTTCTCGTTGAGTTCTCGGGCTAAGTGCCCACATGGCGTGGCATCGCCCAATATGTCCTCGACGGTGTGGAAATGAAGTGTCCCGTAATCGTGCTCAGTGTCAAGGTATTGGGATGCATCAGCCGGTGGCATGGCAAAGCTAATCGATGCAGGTTGCCCTAATGTCGCAGTAGCAAACTTGTCGTTGGTATCTGAGAAGGAGCATCCAGCACAGCCTCCGACCTCTAGTACTCCGTGTACTCTATGGTGAAGTTATTGTTGAGGCTAGTGGTCACCAGCTCATTTGTCGTCTCCTAGTCCCAGCACCCCTTCTCATCGAAGATCACGTCGCATGAGATGTGAACGCGGCGTGCGCAACATTTAAACTGCAAATAGTTACATATGTGTGTCAGTGAGTTAATTCAAGGCTTTTTATCCTTTTGGGACGTGATGCCTCGTAGCCGGTCCTTCCCTTCTTCGCGTGGCCTTTGATTTTGCTAACCCTTATGTCTGGCTATGATGATTCCACACCGGTTTCATGCATCCCTTCGTGGGGCATTCGCCCCCTAAAAGCCAAGTCAAACTCCTTCGTGTCATCTTAGAACCCATGAAAGCTTGGTCTACATTAATCTATTATTACATATATTAAAAGGTCAAGATTTGGAGCAATTCAAGGTTAAGTTACTGTAGCTACTATATATATAGGCCACATGTATGTATGTATGTATATGTACATATATATGTTTATATATGCATTTATAACTATACATATACGTATGCATATATGTACATATACATAATGTTTTTGCGAAATTCCAGAAAATAGTGAAAGTAATAATAGTTATATTGATAAATCGACAGAAATAATCTAAAATTGATAGGAAAATATCTAAAACTCAAAAAATATGAAACAAATTTAGTTAGGTTCGTATTAGTGTCAATTATGTGCATGCACGAAGTTACCATTGTTTTCCTATAATTAAATAAATGTGTTAAATATTGATAAATTTATAAATAAATAATGAGATGTCCAGAATTGGTGCTCAATTTTTTTAAGTCTTCTTTTGTCATGCTCTGTCCAATAAAAAACTGGTGTGGCGCGTTAATCCGCCTAGTTGCTCTAATTTCTCCAATGAAGTGAGACGTAGAAAAATTCCCCACCAAAAATATCCAGGGCCAAAAAAAAAATCTTACAAGTTACAGGCCAAAAGTCTCCCCTCAGCACAATACTCCGTTAACGGGGACATCGTTAGTGACTTGAGATCCTTTTATTTTGTGCTAGCATACATTCCTTGGCGTAAGTCCATCCCTCTCTTTTCCCTGATAATTTCTGATCCAATGACTAGATTGAGTGGTATCTGAGTTTCGCTAGGATTTAGACTTGATTTGACAAAATCTGCCAGTCAGGTGAGTAAGACTCTCCCTACCAAGCTCCGCACAAAGGGTGGGGGAGAGTTTGTTTGAGCTGAGGAATACGAGAGACTTGGAAATTATGGGAAGGGTGCATCACTAAGAAAAAATTTATTGCCTCTGCTCTGAGAAAACTCGAGGAACAAACCAATTGGGGAGGTTGTAATATCCTGGGATATTAGTATTCTAGTTTTAGCCTATGTGGTCTAAATATTTCAGTGTGATGAGATTAGTTTTATCTTAATAGTTTAGATAGGTCGAAGCCAGCTTATAAACCTTTTGCACCCCCAACAAAGCAACTTCAGAGTTAACCGTTTTATATGAAGTGATGATGAAAATACAAGAGATGTGTTATGCATACACAGGCTCATCTTACATGGGGGTTGGGCTGTAAGTAGATTTTGAAGGCGAAGTGTTACAAGTCGTATAAGAGCAATCAATCTTTGTTGCACGGGTACATGTGCATGTTTGTCTGTGAAGGGGATACGATATGACTGTAGCACCAAGTGGAGATACTATGTATTTTTCTATCATGAATGTGGTAAGCTACAGAGGGCATTGCTCATTAGTATTTTGGTTTTGGCTCGTGTATCCCAAGTGTTCCATTATAGTAGGATTAGTCCCATCTTGATAGCTTAGATAGGTTGGGGCTAGCATATAAGTATTTGTGCTAAAAAATAGTACCTTTGGATTAACCTATTTATAGGAAGTGAGGATGAAATTGTAAAAGAGATCTTATGCATATATGGATCAACCCTATATGGAGGTGGGGCTATAAGCGGATTTTAGGGGCAGGGCATTACATAGGTGTCAAGACTTTACTGTGTGCAAATTGTTTGGGCGCTAAACTACTGATGGTGAAAACTTATAACTTTAAACCCCAATGACGCTATGCTAAAGGCCATATGTATATTCTTGCTGAGTGATTTTAATCCTAATGCATTTGTTGTGCATAATTTTACCCCAAATAAATTAATAACTTCTAATGACACTTGTTAATTGCATAATTTCACCCTAAACTCCTGGTAAATGAACTAGGTTTCATTATTTTTAAATAATTCTTTCGACACTAACACACACTTTTCCACGAATTTAAGTGCGTCAACATGTTTTGCAGAAAATACCAAAAAGACTAATAAAGTGGCTCTATGGAATAGTGGGACGAGAAAGTGCTCTTCACGGCTAGATAGGCCAACCAAACAATCCTTATCAAGATCACTCATTGTTCGCCAGTGAAATCCATGGCTGAACAGCCAGTTGAGTTCGGCAATAATTCATAGCCGTTCGATCAACGGACATTTAACTAGTAGATATATAGTTACCTATATAGGCAATGTAGGAAGTGTAGCGATGCCAGCAAGGCTTCTTTTTGTCTTCACGACTTTCACATCTTAAAAAATATGCCACATCTATTTTTCTATCTGCTCACAATTATTTGCTTTGTTTCATGGAACACAAAAGCATGGACATTGATCACTGCAATGCATTTCTTAGCTTATTTCTTCTGTTGAATTTTATGCTTACCTTATGTCTTACGGAAGACACTAATTCCCTGTCTCTCTTCTTTAATTCTTCACCACATCATAAAAAATCCTATGTGGCAAGATCATTTAATGCCTAAGAAAGAAGCTAAAGTGGAACATTAGGAGTGACCTTAGATTTTCAAGGGTTTAAACCTGTGACATGTGGATTAATTATATGGCTCTTATAAGATCATTGTACTTGCCAACTATCCTTAGCTAGATAGGCAATGTATGGATATTTAACTAGTAGATATATAGTTAGCTAGATGGGCAATGCAGGTAGTGCAGCGATGCCGTCAAGGCATCATTTTGGCTTCACGGCGACGACATAGAATATTTGGCTTCACTTTGGTAAATGCATGAATCAGTGATCCGGTTCATCATCATCTTTGTTGAAGTAGTACACACATTGAATGACCTTTGTTGTAGTACTATAGAAAATTAACTTTCTAATATATATCTAAATGTAAATAACATGTTCAAGTGTTAAACCACATCTTATTATGTGGTCATGTTAAACCATATCTTATGTTGTCAACAGTTGCAGATGGCTTGTTGCGAACACCGCATGTATATTTTAGTTAAGACAGTTTTAGCGTAATATGAATCAGCAAAAGTTGGAGATTGCAGCAGTTAACATCATCATTTCGTCTTTGCCTTCCTCGCCTTTATATTTTCGCTTCCTGTGTTAGCTTTATCTAGTCTGATCCAAGATCCACGGCATGGCATCCTCCTCCTCATCATTGCTTTCACCACTAGCGTCTCCGACCTCGCTGCACTCTCGAATGGTGATCGTGACAACTGTAATACCCTAGACGGACTTATTAAACAAGAAAAAGAAAAGAAGAAAAAATGGAAAAGGGGAAAGAAATAAATAAATAAAACTCCCACTCTTGCCCAGCTTGGGCACAGACTAGCCAACCTAGGCCCAGCTGCCCTCGATCCTTTTTCTCCCCCAGCCGCCTTGCCCCTCACGTTCCTCTGTTGCAGCACACCCAGGAAGAGAAGAAGAAGGAAGAAGGAAGAAGGAGGCCTGTAGCACACTAAACCAGGAAGAAAAGGGAGGAAGGAGAGGAAGAAATCGGTTGATTGGCCTTTCCTCGACCTGCGCATGCCCTCCCCCTCAATTTTCCCTGTGATATGGTTGTAGTTCCCTTGGTTTTTATCATCTTTGGGTGCTGTCATGGTGGTGCAGCAAGGGGTGGAGGCTGGGAGGTGCTGCAGTGAAGGAAGGGGAAGGAGAAGGAAAGAAGATCGCTAGATCTCGCTGTGGGTGCTAGGTAAGGGATCAATAGAACCTATCTCTTATTTTTTTGAATTTTTGGTGGGATTTAGGGCTGTGGTTTAGAGCAAAAACTTGTTGGTTGAGCTGTTGCTCGCGAGGGATTAGGTTGCAAGTTTTGTTGGTCTACGTAGCAAGGGATTAAACTGGTTTTTGGGTACATTAGAACCCAAATCCTCCCTGCTAAGTATGGAATAAGCGGTAGGTTATGGTCTAAGCTTACCATAGAAGGGAAAAACGTCCAATTTGGTTGAGTGGTTCCTCATGTGCGCCCATTTGAATCTTGCTGTCTGGAATTGGGTTGTTGTTGCTGCAGTGCTGCTTCGGCAGTCATTGTCATTTACGCAACCTTAGATTTTTCTCCTATAGATTTATCTATTATAAATTTGTAGCTATCGTCGATACCTAGCTTCTGTTAAATTTTCATAAATTTTGGCTGTATAGTTTGTGCGCAATCGATGATGGAAAACTGTTGTATTGCAGCATCAGTCTTGTAGACAGGGTCTATTTGAGGGCTGTTTTAGGGACCTTAGATATTTTTGTGAATTTATCATAATAACAAAAGTTGTAGATAATGTTGTAACCTAGTTGCTGGTAAAATTTTAGATTTTTTTTGGATCAGTGTACTGTCGGTGGTGGTCTGTAGAAGTTTGCTAGACTGAACTCAGAGGCAGATTATGCCTTCATTTTCCATTGCAATTTGTGCCCTTTTAAAAACAGAATAAAATTATGGTTCTTCAAGAAATTTGTAGATTTAATTTTGTAGATTTCAAAAATGCTATATTTTGTTGTGATATATTTAGTGGATAAAAAGGTATGAAAAATTGAGTTGAGCATTCTAGTGAGTTGAGCAGTATTGTTCTAGTGAGTTGAGCGTTGGATGGGCAGTTTGAGAGGGAGTTGTCGGGTTTAGGGCGTAGTGGCACTTTATCTTTCAATTATGAATGCTATTTTGAGGCTTTGTGCTAAGTGGTGACTTGTGAATAGGTGGCTTCGCTCATGACCGTCCCTTTGCTCCTTTCGGTAGAGGCCAGTAAACGTAGCAGTTGTTGCTGCAGTTTAACTTGTTAAATTTACTACCTTTATTATAATTATTGATGTTCAATAACTAATCAACCTTTAAACAAGATGTCCTATTATATAATATGCTTCATTTACATATTGTGGTTCAGTGGTTATATTTCTAATAAATCAATCATGCTCATATCATGCATATCATAGTATGTTATTGCATTGAAGCTATGTCGCTATCTTATGGTCGCAACCGTATCGATATAGTATCGTATATTGTCATCGTACGATGCACACTCTTACATTGCCTGATAAGAATGCGGTTGATCATTTGCATACATATGCATTTCATTAGGATAATCTTTGATCTGAGATTTAAAGAAGTATTGACTAGTGAGAGTCACTTGTGGCATGAGGCATATTTCTGGATGCTGGTTTAGTAGTTGAGGTATTGGATATGAATGATGCTATAGAGTGTTTGACGAGAATTAATTGTGGATGCTTTAACTTTGTACCATAAGGTTTTAAATTGATGTTTAATCAACCATAGTTTATTTAACTTGTTAAATAGTTTGCTTGCTGAGATTTTATCTCACCCTCGTATTCTCTTTCCCAGGTCGTCCTTGAGCATGCTTGGGAAGGTAGAGTAGCATGACACCATTACGCAAGTCTTCATGAGTTTTACTATTTTTTTGTTGTAATAAGTTAGAGGAATTTAATTGTTTCTTTCTCTCAGTCATTGAGGACTATACTTTAATTATCACATCCTAAAATTCTAATTACGTAATTAAGTATGCATGAGTATCATTGCATGTAATTATTGGTATTTGTTTATCAAGTTGAGTCAAAATGTGTTTCAAGTACTTTAGAGATGGTTTAGAGTACTTTGGAGAAGCCCCCAAATACTTAGAAAAAGGTAGAGAGTGAAGATAAGGGGACACTTAGGAAAATTCAGCAAAAATCGCCCCCACGGTCCGACTAGGCATACCCGCGGTCCGACTAGGCATACCCGCGGTCCAACCGTCAGGTGTGCAGCCACGTCGACTTACTACAGTATGACTGGGAGCATTGGCAGTCTGACCGCCAGAGCGTAGAGGCTCAACTTAAGGGAATCGATCACTCTCTCTTGCTCTCTCTCTCTCTCTCTCTCTCTCTCTCTCTCTCTCTCTCTCTCTCTCGACTTAAGCCTGCACGCCACCCTAGAGCTCGATCTTCAAACCGAAGCTTCTCCAGAGTGGATTGATCCGCTAGGAGGCTGACATACACTAAGGTGAGGCATCCTCTACTGTTTCCCATTATTTCTAAGCTCGATGCAACCCTCATGTTGTTTAGACCCAAGTTCAACCTAATCTAGATCCAATCCATGGGGTATTTTGAGTTTAGCTCGGTAAATATTGTCCAAATCACTTTAGAAGCACTCCACTAGTCTTATAGAGCACTTTGGTACCCTTCGTTGTTGAAGGTTTCGCAGGAGTCCTCGCGGTGACCCCGTAAAGGTATTGCCAACAAGATTTGACGGTCTGACCACCGATAGGTCTGGTTTGACCACCAGTTAAGGTCGAAGAATCCGAGTTGAAAATCCTATACAGGGGTCAGACCGCCACTAGGACCGATCTGACCGCCATACAGTGGTCTGATTGCCAGCATGCATGTGGTCTGGTCGCCAGAGTCCAAAACTTTCTGCATGCTAGTGATCTGACCGCCAGTTCAATGTCGATCTGACCACCAGCCTCTGAAAATTTGATGGACTTTGGTTAGCTTATCCCAGGTTTCAAACTTCAAAATCCTAACCACTTAGCGATCTTTTGCAAATATTTTTGAAGCATGACGCTCTAATATTATTCAAGCATGCATCATGTGCACACTTTTCCATCATCTATTATTTATGTAATGCATCCTTTTCCATTTAGTTAGCGTTGCGCCAACAATCCAAGTGAGTGAAGGTGACACCAATCTCCCGAAGTTTTTCGAGTGTTGTGAGGGTAGTATCAGGCAAACTCCAGAGTAGCAAGGCAAGCATCTAAGCATATTGCACCCTTCGATTGAATTATGGAGTCTAAATTGATAATTTATGTTTTATGTAAGTTTGCATGTATAGTGAGTCGATGTTTGACATCTAAGGGTAGAACCTATGTTAACGCATTACCTCTACCTTGAGTTGTTGATTATCCATATCCTTGTAGCATTGATAACATTGTCAATGTCTAACTTAAGAGTCGTTCAAAATGCTTAGCAATGCATAGGTCCTCGGTAGAATTCGAGCAATGGTTCATCTGTTATTCATGAGCTTATGGCTTAATTATTGTTCTCTGCCTAAATCGTTTAAGCACCTTCCGTCGGTGCAGTTGGCTCTAGCACTTTTTGTACTAACCACATACTGATCTAATGGTAAGGTAAGCTGAATATCATAGGCAGTGCCGACACTTGCCTTGCGATCCTATGACACGTAAGAGAAAACGAAAAGGAGAAGTAAGGTGGCGGAGAGCCGGAGGTGTCCGGGACACGCTCATGGGAATCCCGGTGCCATAGGGGAATTGCATGTAAGTGGTTTTAGGTATGAGAAAGGTTGACACGGGTATCCCCTTGAGTGGGCATGTGTGGTCACTCAAGCTATATGGTCCTCATATCATGGGGGTAAAGTTGTGCCCTCTATAGGGTGTAAAGATAATTCGAATTGCAGCGCTCTTGGTCATGAGCTTGCTCCTGTCTATTTGCATCGTTGTAGAGTCACGAATGTGGGATGGTTGGTAGTGGGGCATGGTTGTCAATGGTCGATGTTTACATCAATTGGTTCCATTTATATTTGCGTTCATGTTGTTTTACAAGTTTGGAAAGGTTTTTTTGGTTAAGTATAGGTGCTCACATATATGTCTTCAGGTTGCTTACGCATATGAATTTGCATAACCTTGGGGCCTTTTATTGCTAATAGCTCAATACATAATCCTTGGAGTCTGGCTATTTATATATGCTATATATGGATTAAGTCTTGCGAGTACCTTCGTACTCACACTACTTTTTCAGGTTCTGCTGGTGAGAAAGAGACAGTGTTTGACTACTTTATGCCCGCCGATGTCGGTGGCGGGCCTGAGTAGGCAAACTATTCTCGAGTGGCAAAGCTTTTGGTTGAATGCTTAAGAACTTGTTATCTAATGTTAATTACTCTCTCTTTCTTAAGCTTTGTTGTGATGTTATATGTTGGAAAGGCATGTGTTCTGATCTTAAGCACAAAACACATGTCGAGACTACCGGGATAGTATTTCGGTTAATCGTTGAGGTTGTGATTAAGCAAATGATCCTCCTGATGATTAATTGGAATACTATTTGGACAGTTCCTCACATTAATGATGCTAGATCTTGGTTGGTTTTAGTGAGGTTGAGAATTCAAAGCTAAGTTGACAAAAGTTGTTAGTGTGTTGTCTTTGATGTTGTTTTATTATCTCCTTATATATGATATATTGTATGCTTCCACGTAGTCCCTCTTTTCTGCGTGTGTGCTGCTAGATTTTCTTGTGATATGGCTGGTCATAGGTGTAGCTTTGTAGCATCCCGTGGTAGTGTGATTCTCGGGGTGTTGCAACAACTACTACGATGGTGAAAATAGCATCGTGGATGCCCTGAATGAGGAGCACATGGTTGAGGAGGAGGCTGATGACAACGATGATGACACCGCAACGACGAGGCCATCGCGCATGCACTACCTCAGAAAGGATTATCTCATATGGATTCTAATCCATATTACAGACGACTATGAGTTTCGTCTCTACAAAAGTGTTTATGAAATAGAGCTTGTTACAGTCTACAACAGGGTTACACACAAATGGGTCTAAATAAGACATGCCTTTGTGATATAGCTATAGTTTTTTTTGAAAAAACATATGTGCGACTCTCCCCCCCCACCCCCACCCCCACCCGAGGAACTATTTTGCTTCCTAGTTGACTTCATGATATGACATACATCACACAAGATGATATACACATAAGAACATCAAGGGCGTGTACATATCACAAATAAGAACAACGCGGGCATACATAAGAGCATAACAAGGATATATAACACATAAGAACACAGATATATACAAAAGAACACATTGGAACACATTGTTCTATATACACAATCTCAGTAGCACATATTGTTCAGAACATAAACCTATACATAATCCCTAATTATATCATCCGGTCTTCCAGAAGGATGAGATGGTTGACATCATTGACGTCGTCTTCCAGAAGGATGAGATTTGATATCATCTCAGTCGCCTATGTTTCACCACAATGTCAACCCAAGCATCATCTTCAATCATCATCTCGCTGTCATCCGGATCAGACTCCATCCTAACTAACTCAATCATGTGCCAGAACCAAACTACATTGCTTCCAAATCGCAAGCCCTTGTTAAGGAAGAGATGATGGATCAAACCAATTTTGCAGTTCACGAAAATATCTCCATTATGACGAACAGTAATAGAAAACAATTCATTAGGATAAAAGACATTATAGCACGATTCACAGTAAAAACTAGATCCATGGTTGTTCCCTTCATAGCAGTGAAGAACACATATTCCACATGACCAAAATCAACACCAAGCATCCGGACCATGGAAGCGGCCATAGGAACACCCATCCACCCAGCGCTTGATAGCAATGAATAAATACATTGTAGATCTAGGAAACACAAACACCACATTACCCTCAGTACACAGATCGAGTCAAACCCTAACAAAACCACGCTCAATGCAAACCCTACTCACCTCAGTGTAGGGAAGGGAATTCAACACCCAGATCTCGAACTTCCCTCGTGAAAACAAACCCTAAAAAACCATTACAGAAGGAGCTCGGATGGCAACGAGAAGAGCGAGGGAGATAAACTTCTCATCGCTTTAGTGAGGGAGACGAGAGGTTTGTGTTTGTGTGGGGTAGTAGGAGGCCAAAGAGCGAGGGGTAAAATTTAAATCAGTACCTAGGTCTTTAACTACAGACAATTTTTCAGAAAATTCATTTGTGTCTATCATACAGACACAGACGGATCTTATAATAAACCGTCTGTGACAATATCACAGATGAGTTTTCCTAAACTCTGTATGTGTATATATGATAAAAATAGACGGATTAGTAAAAATTATATGTGAGTTCTAGGACATCCAAACGACGGTCATGTTACAGACACATCTGTCTTAGCAATCATTTTTTGGTAATTTGTCAGTGATGGGTCCTATGAAACCGTATGTGATACTTCGTCTGCTTTCATTGATTCTGTTGTAGTGATCCTTTGCACAGCCCGTGGCCACATACGATGCTGATACCACCCACGACACGGCTATTACACATGCCCTGCGCGAGGAAGAGGAGGTAGATGTGGAAGAGCAGGACGACGAGGACGGATGGCACTGAGTCTGATTCGTTGTCCTCCTCTTCTAGCTCTAGTGATGACAACGATGGCATTGGAGCTGCCAGCTTTATCACCATTAGCCACGATGCCACCATCAATGGCGCGAAGAGGTGGAGGCTACATTAGGCTTAGTGCTAGCTAGTGTAGTTAAAGTACCATGTATATAGATATGAAATAAAACAAACTTTTATATGGTTTAATTATTGGTATATGTTTTAAAATATTGATGATGTGTGATACAATGAATCTTATATCTATGTGAACAAATATGACGGAAAGCTTAACTAAAACACATCAATGACAGACGGTTACACATGATAGCCATTGTCGGAGGATGAACTCCTGTCACAGGGATCCCGAGAGACCCCTTTTTAAAGATTCGGCCGGGGGGATGATCCTGAACGAGCTTGTCTGGGAAATAAATGGGAACGAAAATAAATGCAGTGGCTGGTGGTGGGAGATGATCGACCTAGTGCAAGAAAGATGGGTGCACCGGGGTTTAGACAGGTTCGGGCCGCACGGGGGCGTAACACCCTACTCCTGTGTGAGTGTTATATCTCTCCTTGAAGGGAATTCTTCAAGGATGTATCTGGTTACAGGGGTGAGCTGTCTACAGAGAGCTTGAGGCTCTCGTGTTCTAGCTTGGCTTGAGCTTGTATGTGATGTTCTTCGCCTTTTGATCTGGGCTTCAGGTGCTTCTTGAGGGTTGTCGGGGCTTTCTTGCCTTGTTCACCTTGTTTTCCGTCTGTCTTTATGTGTTCTCCATCCTTTCCTTTTATAGGCGCGCCGACCTCGACTTATCCAGAATGGGAAAGAGGGGGCGCGAATGCCAAGGCGCCATGGAGAAAGGCGTCATCATTCCGTTTTGGCGAAGTGACAGGGGCGATGGAAAAATGCGGCGTGCATCCGACCACCCGCCACTGTGGATGTCCTCCGGCGCCATTAAGAGGGCCCACCGGGCAGCCACAGAGGTGCCCGGTGCGCCCACCCTGTCTTGTTCTTCTGCCAGGGCAGGGTGGCAGGCGGAGCGCTTCGTTTTTGGCAACGTTATCCCGAGGCACCCGGGTGAAACGGGACGGAACCCGTGCATTTAATGGACCCACGCCCCCCTGCCAGAGCATGGCAGGGTCTGACACTAGGGCGTGGGCAGCTGAGAATGTCAGGATGTCAGGATGTCAGGCCGCGCGTGCCTATTAAATGCGGCATTGGGCCTTTGACTGGCTGACACCCCGACGATGGGACCCTTCGGGTCGTCGGACGATCTTGCGCGAACCTTCGGGGAACCGAGTCCTCGGGGGCTGCCACGTGCAGCCCCGAGCACACTCTCCCGAGCACTTGGGGGAGACCTTCGGGGAACCGAGTCCTCGGGGGCTGCCATGTGCAGCCCCGAGCACTCTCTCCTGAGCACTTGGCTGTTTGGATCATCGGGGGACTACAGTACTCGGGGGTAGGCGAGGACCCTTCCGAGCACTTCCTTCCCGGTACTTGGACTCTGCGGATCATCGGGGAACTGGGGTGCTCGGGAACCAGAGGCGGCGGCCCCGAGCACCTTCTCCCGGGACTTAGGTTCTTCTTATCTTGCAGGGTGGACCTTGCGGGATGGTGACGTGTGGCGGATGGCCGGCCCGGTCTCGGGACTCAGGGACCCCTGGTTCCTGATACACCGACAGTAGCCCCCAGGCCCATTGGTAGGCAACGGGATGGAGACGGCGGATGGGCCCTTCGTCGCGACCGAGGCTGGTGCAGACGTCATGTGGCAGGCTTTCGAGAGGTGGCCCTTACGGACCCAGACCTCAAGTATGCCCCAACGGGAAAATGAATGGACGCGTGTCCACATAACTTCCGAAGGGTATGATGACCGAACAGATGGCACGCGCGGTCGCCGCGCGGATCGAGGAAAATACGCCTGGCAGCTGCTGACATTGCGCGATCGGCGGGAGATTTGCCTGGCGGTTGCGCCGATCGAGGCGACGCTTCGCCGAGAGAACCGTTTGGGCGGCAGTTTTTGAACTTTTGAGATATAAAAGGGGGATAGGATCGGTCCGTCCCCCTCTTTACGCTTTCTTGCTCTTGCGCTCTTGCCTTCTTTGTGCTCCGAAGCCCTTAGGAAATTCTCAGGCGACCGGAGCACTCTTCCCTTTCTCTCTCTTTCCACCGCCAAAACACCTTTTATTCTTGTCGAGATGACGAGGGTTGGAGGAGGACGCCGGGACAAGGCTTCGGACAGCATCTTGCCGGAGTCTCGTCTGAGGAACGAGGAGGCGGCGGACAAGATCAGGAAACTGCTAGTGCCGGAGGGGCAAGCAGGTGCTGTGGTGGTGACGCCGGCGAGCCTGACGCCGGCGACGACCGTCCCAGGGCGGATCGTCCTCTTCACCTCCTTTGTGGCGGCGGGGTTGGTGTCGCCGTTCTCCACCTTCTTCCTGCAAGTGCTGGAGACGTACGGCATTCAACTGGTGCACCTAAGCCCCAACTCCGTGGTGGTGTTGGCGGTCTTCGCGCATCTCTGCGAAATGTTCGTGGGGGTGGCGCCGTCGGCGACGCTGCTTCGCCATTTCTTCGTCCTTCGGCCGGTGGGGAAGAAGAGGGGGCACTCCACGGCGGACGTCACGGGGTGCTGCAACCTTCGGCTCCGGGACGGCCTGGGGGATCATTACATTCCCCAGGTGCTGCGCAGCAAGTGGGAGGAGTGGCGACGGGACTGGTTCTTCGTCGACGTCGACCCCCACGAGCGCCTCGAACTGCCAGAGGCGGCGGCGGAACCTCGGCGATCGACGTGGGAGGCGCCGCCGCCAGAAGGCGCGAGGCTGAAGCCGGTGTTGGAGCGCATCCTGGAGCTGCGCGAGGCCGTGCTGACCTCCGTCATGGTGGTCGTGGACTTCCTGCGTCGTCGGCTGGCGCCTCTGCGAGAACGGGCCCGACCGAGCTGGTTCTACACCGGGCCGGAGGACATCACCAGGACCCAGATCGGCGCGAGCTGGGATCTAGGGCCGGCGGAACTGCGGGGGATGACAAGGGTGATCACCGGAACGGAGGACATGGGCCGGGCGGAACTCCCGTGGCCAGAGATGGCACTCTGCGCCAACCCCGACCGGGTGGCCATCATGGCGCAGCTGCCGGAGTTCGACGCCCAGGGGCCCGTGGACCGGCCGAGAAGCCGGAGTCCCGAGGCCTCCGAACTCCCTGGGCTGGAGGAACTACTTGGCGAGGAGGCCGCTGGCAGCTCGGTGCTGGCTGGCGAAGGGGCCGCCGCAGGCAGCAACCGCCGTGCCAGGGAGGAGGGCGCCCCTGAAACCGTCGAGGAGGTGGCGCCGGGAGACCGGGGAAAGCGTCCCCGGGCCCTGATTCTAGTGCCGGACTCTTCGCCGTCGCTGACGGCAGCGGCGGCATTCCCGGTGCTGGAGCCGCGGCTGGTGCGGATGGGGCCTGCGCCGGCGCTCGAGACCCGCGCGGCTGAACCTGAGACCCGCGCAGCGGCACCCGAGGCCCGCGCAGCAGCCCCGCCAAGCCCCCAGCGGAAGAGGCGGCGGGAGGAGTCCGGACCGACGGCGCCAGACCCGGACATCAGGCTCCCAGCGGCCAAGTGGCAGTATCGGTGAGTCTCCTTTCTTGCTTTTTCCTGGGCATTTCTGGCCCGAACTAAGCTTTAACATTTTTCATCTGTCTCCCGTAGGCCGACCGCAGGCGCCATTGCGACGGAGAAGGCGCGGGCGCCAAGGCCAGAGCCGAGCCCGCTGGCTGCGTCGATAGAGGCGGGCACAGGAACAGCGGAGGCGCCAATTGTCGTTGCGGCCACTGAGAGAGAGGCGGAGGCGGCGGCCGAGAGGAGGACGAAGCAGCCGTCCGATTCCCTGGCGCCAGCGGAACCTACCCCGGGCGTGGAGAGCCCGGGGCGGATGACGGTGGAGGTGGATGTTTTGCCGGGGCCGGCAGACAGGGCGGCCGATGCGGGAACGCGGCCGCCGTCCGAGTCTTCGGCGCCGGCGGAGCCTACCCCGGGCTGGCAGAGCCCGGGGCGGATGGCGGTGCAGGGCCCTGTAGAGAGCTCGGACCCCCCGGAGGCACTCTGCGGGGAGGCCTGGGCCCCACCGGTGCCCGGCCAGCCCGCCGACCCCTTCCTGGCCGCTATCGAAGGCGTCCAGGTAGCGGTTGGGCGGCTGGGCGCAGCGGTGAATGTCAAGGAGGGGGAGCTCGAGGCTGAGCACGCCCGCTTGGTATCGGAGAAGGCGCGGCTGGCGGGCGCCCAGGAGGAGGCCCGTGCGGCGGCCGCGCGGGAGCAGAAGCTCCTAGAAGACATCCGCGCGGAAGCCGCGCGGGAACAAGAAATTTTGAAGACCGCGCGGGCAGAAGCCGCACGGGAACGAGAAGACGCCGCCCGCCTGGCTGAGACGTCGAAGCAGCAAGCTGCCGAGGCCCTTGCCAGGATGGGGCAGGCGCAGGAGAGGGAGGTGGCAGTCGCAGCTCGGGAGCAGGCGGCGGAGGAGCGGCAAGCCGAGCTGACCCGCACGGAGGGCGCGGCCGAGAAGACGTGCACCGACCTCCAGCGCTGGGAAGACGACCTCCGGAAAATCAGGGAAGAGATCCGCCGCTGGGAGGAGGACGTCTCCCTTCGGGAGGTGGACAATGAGTTGTCGGCGTCGGATCTCGGTGCTCGGGAGGATTCGGTGGCCCAGCAGGAGGATGTGCTGGCCCGGCGGGAGGGCGAGCTGAGTCGCCGAGAAGGCGAACTGAGTCGTCGAGAGGGCGAGGCTGCTGCGGCGGCAGCGGCCACGGCTACCAGGGCGGAGAAGAATGCGAAGCACGAGGCGGAACTGACCGCCCGTGAACGCGCCTTATCCGAGATGGTGGCGAAGACGAAGCAGGCCGAGGACCAGGGACTTGAGGCGCAGCTGCGGGCCGCCAAGGAGAAGCTCGAGACCGCTTTTGTCTCGCGGGTCAACCTGCAGCATATGCTGGAAGACATACTCCGGCGGATGCGGCGGGCTGTAGAGAAGGGTGGTCTTGGGTGGCTCGTTGAAGATCAGAAGAGCGACAGCCCCGCACGACAAGTGTTGGGGCTTCAGCAGGTCTGCGAGCGTCTTGAGGCCCTGCCTTGGGCGGTTCAGGAACTTGCCGCCTAGGAGGGACGTGGCTTGGCACATGCAGTGGCCGAGCACGTCCTGGCCTGCTACCGAAGCAGGGACCCGAACTTCCCGCTGGAGCCGGCGCGGAAGGGAGTGGTCGAGGCTGAGGGAGAGGCCGCCCGGGTAGCAGTACGGAGTACCGCCACCGTGGTGGCGGCCGGCTTCAGGCGAGAGGTGCCGCCGCCGCCAGCCCCCGGGGATGACTCAGAGGATTCAGCCGACGCCTCCGCCGCCGACTAGATCTTTTGTAGCTTTTTTCTTTCTTTTGTCGTCTTGATGGATGTAAATATAGGAGTGAACCCTTAGAAAATGCCTTGTATATGTCTTGTGAATATAATGGCAGCTTTTCCTTGGGCTCGCAACTCCAATTTCTCTGAGTGTTTGACGTTTCTTCTGATGTTTTGCCTGGAAGTCCCGGGGAGTACTCAGTCGGGCCATTCCCGACCTTCTCATCCCCGAGAACGAAGTTGTCCCGATCGCTATTGCTGGCATAGTCGGCCCTCGAGCTCTCACGAGTCCGCATTGCCTAAGTTAAGAAACAAAGACACAGATTTCCTTGCCCGGGAGATAGATCGATCCAGCACGGAACACGCCGTGCCCAGTGAACACCTTTTCACCTTGCGACCACTCAGTTAGTAGACGGGAGACGCGTGCGGGTGAGAATGTGACCAAGAGTCCTCGTGGTCGGGTGGTGCCCGGGCTTAAAACGGGCCGGACCGAGCACTGACAGCCCGCCCCCGAGGCCTGAGCTCCGGACTACTCGAGCAGCTCGAGCGATAGGATTACCCAGGACACCCGAGGACTCGGTAGTGCTCGGGGTCCTTAAAAGCGGACCGAACACCACGACCACCACGAAGGGCTTCGGTCAGACATTACCGCACGCGCGGTACTCCTTTCTACGAACCGCTCTGTCGTTCTGGGAAAAAGTAGACACGCGGCAGGGTTTTGCGTGCGAGGAGACCACCTCGCCGAACAGATTAAAGCGCGAGAGCCCCCTAGAATGACTCGGGAACATAAATTTACTGAAAACAGACTTGTATGAATATAACCACTCACCGGACAGCTGTCGGCCTTCTGGCCAACCGATCCAGGAGGGGTGTGCTTCCGAGCTCGGGTGCCCGGGGACTTGGTTCTTTCAACGGAGCGCCCGAGTGCCCAGAGGCATACGAGGCTCCCGGGGTCGGGTGATCTCGACCACCCATGCCTAAGTGGTAGGACCACCCGAGGACCCTTGGGGCCAACCAGAGACCGGGGCATTGAAGCCCTCGCGTCCGAACTGCTCGTGATTGCCAGCCTGTGACTTAAGAGAGAAAATAGAATTTCTTTGTCTGGTGCGCTCTGTTAGTGCGGTACTTGCTATAGACTGCTCTCGTTTTCGACCCGAGACCTCTTGAATACCCAAACTGGTGGACAAGAGCGGACAGAGGCATAACCCAGAGGTCCTATGGTTCGGTGGCGCCCGGGTATGACAGACCAGACCGAGCGCCGACAGCCCGCCCCGGGGGCCTGAGCTTCGGACTACTCGAGCAGCTCGAGCGATAGGATTACCCAGAGCACCCCAAAACTCGGTAGTGCCCGGGAGCCTGCCACGACACCGAACACCACAGCCTACCATGCCGGACGTAAGTCAGCGGCGACTGCTCGCATGCATACCGATTGAGATTCTTTTATCAGCGGGGAAAATGAGAGAGCGAACTTTTTCTCGCACAACCGAGCACCTCACCAGACAGATTAAACATACGGAATCCAGAAAAATATTTCGACATAGCGATTGCTTATTGAAATACTGAATGTGCAATATTTACAAGGTTGAGCAACAGCGAGTTACCCAAGGGGCGGAGCCCTCGGACTGCTTGGGCGGGGAGAAGCCCCCGGCCTTGCTGACCTGAGCTGCGAGCACGACCATCTACGGGTAGAAGCGTCGGAGATGCTCGATGTTCCACGGATTCGGGAGTGGCTGTCCTTCCTCCATCACCAACCTGAAAGAACCTGCCCGCGGGACCGCGATCACGGTGAAGGGACCTTCCCACACAGGGGACAGCTTATTCATTCCTTCGCGTGACTGGACGCGTCGGAGAACTAGGTCCCCCACCTCGAGAGACCGGGCCCGGACATGGCGCAGATGATAACGCCGCAGACTCTGCTGGTACCGAGCCGCCCGGGCGGTGGCACGCCGCCGGTGCTCTTCCAGGTAGTCCACGTCGTCGCGCCTTTGCTGCTCCTGCTCACCCTCAGAGTATGCATGCACTCGAGGGGAGCCCAGAGTGAGCTCGGAGGGGAGGACTGCCTCGGCGCCGTAGACGAGGAAGAACGGAGTCTCCCCGGTGGCGCGGCTTGGCGTAGTCCGATTAGCCCACAGCACGGCTGGCAGCTCGTCCACCCATCCCTTCCCGTGCTTAGCGAGCACGTTATAGGTCCGGGTTTTGAGGCCCTTCAGTATCTCCGCGTTGGCGCGCTCGACCTGCCCGTTACTCCGAGGATGAGCGATGGAAGCGAAGCAGAGCTTGATGCCGAGGTCTTCGCAATAGTCCCCGAACAGGGCACTTGTGAACTGGGTGCCGTTGTCGGTGATGATTCGGTTCGGGACGCCAAAGCGGCTGGTGATACCACGGATAAACTGGAGCACCGTGTTTTTGGTCACCTTGATGACTGGGACCGCCTCCGGCCACTTGGTGAACTTGTCGATGGCGACATATAGGTATGCATAGCCCCCGATTGCTCGGGGGAATGGACCCAGAATGTCCAAACCCCAGACCGCGAAAGGCCATGACAGGGGAATGATATGAAGAGCCTGAGCTGGCTGGTGAATCTGCTTTGCATGGAACTGGCACGCCCTGCAGCGCCGAACCAGCTCGGAAGCATCCTGGAGAGCTGTAGGCCAGTAGAAACCTTACCGGAAGGCCTTCCCGACCAGCGTGCGGAACGATGAATGGCCACCGCACTCGCCCTCGTGGACCTCAGCGAGAAGATCGCCGCCTTCTGCCCGGGAGATGCATTTCAGGAGCACACCTCCTGCGCTATGCTGGTAGAGATCCCCATCTACTATGGCATAGCGTCTGTACTGCCGAGCAACTCTTTCGGCAGACGCCTCATCCCCGGGTAGGAACTTTTCTTTCAAGTACCCTCGGATGTCAGACATCCACGAGGCATCTTGAGAACATTCGGCGAGCACAGCACACTCGCCGGATGGCGGCGCCCTGACGGGGCTTCCCACTGAGGGCACCGCGGGGGTCCCCTGAATTGAGTTCGAGGTTTCCCCTTCATCCTGTTCAGCAGGCAGGACGGAAGGCCGTGCGAGTCTTTCTTCAAAGACTCCGGCAGGGACGCGCGCACGTGAGGAGGCCAGGCGGGAGAGCTCGTCGGCCAGAGCGTTGTCGCGGTGAGGAACGTGCCGCAACTCCAGGCCATCGAAGCGCCTCTCGAGCTACCTGACCGCAGCCACGTACGCCGCCATTTGAGGATCCGTGCACTGGTACTCCTTAGACACCTGGTTGACGACCAGTTGGGAGTCCCCTTTGACCAGGAGGCGATGAATCCCGAGCCCCACCGCAGTCCGGAGGCCGGCGATGAGACCTTCATACTCCGTCATGTTGTTGGATGCGCGGAACTGCAACTGCACGACGTACCGGAGCTCTTCACCTGTTGGGGAGGTGAGAACCATTCCGGCCCCTGTGCCTTTTAGCGAGAGGGAGCCGTCGAAGTGCATGACCCAGTACCCGGGCGCGTCGTGCCCGGGATAGGCAGAGATCTCTTCTGGGACGATGCAGGGGACGGGCGTCCACTCTGCCAAAAAGTCGGAGAGTGCCTGGCTCTTGACTGCCTGGCGACTGACGAAGTGTAGGTCGAACTCCGCCAGCTCAACTGCTCATTTGACGACGTGCCCAGTGCCTTCCCGGTTCCGGAGAATGGGTCCCAGCGGATACGTGGTAACCACCGAGACCTTGTGCGCCTGGAAGTAGTGGCATAGCTTTCGAGAAGCAATGAGCATGGCATAAAGCAGCTTCTGAGCCTGGGGATATCTTGTCTTGGCTTCCCGGAGGACTTCACTGACGAAGTACACCGGTCGCTGCACCCGGCGAGCCCGGACGGCGGCTCCACCCGGGGGGCTGCCGCAGCCCCCAGGCTTGGCGGCACGGTCGGGGCTGGCCAAGCACTCGGGCTCGACTCCCTGGTTGGGAGGAGCAGTGTGCTCGGGCTCGACCCCCTGCCCAGGGGGAGTCGCGAGGATAGGTGAGTGGTCGGGGGCCTCTGGGAGCTGGGACCCAGCACCCGGCCCTGAACACTCGTCGCGCTCCACCACCAGCACAACTTTCACGACCTGAGGTGTGGCCGAAACGTAGAGCAGCAGGGGCTCACCTTGAGAGGGAGCCACCAGCACGGGTGGCGAAGTGAGGTACTTCTTTAGATCACGGAAGGCCTGCTCGGCCTCCGGCGTCCAGTCGAAATGACCAGATTTCTTTAGAAGCTTGAAGAGGGGGAGCCCTCGCTCCCCGAGCTTAGAGATGAAGCGCCCGAGGGCTGCCATGCAGCCGGCGAGATGCTGGACTTCCTTGAGTCGAGCCAGGGGTCGCATCTGCTCGATGGCCCGAATCTTTTCTGGATTGACCTCGATTCCTCGGCCAGAAACCAAGAAGCCAAGGAGCTTGCCCGCCGGCACCCCGAAGACACACTTCTCCGGGTTGAGCTTGAGGCGGGTAGAGCGGAGACTGTTGAAAGTCTCGGCAAGGTCCTCGAGCAGGGTGGCGCGGTCTCGGGTTTTTACCACGAGATCGTCGATGTAAGCTTCGATGTTGCGACCAACCTGCGAGTCAAGGGTAATACGAATAGCGCGCTGGAAGGAGGATCCAGCGTTACGCAGACCAAAAGGCATTGACATGTAGCAATAAGTCCCCACCGGAGTGGTAAAAGCAGTTTTTTCCTCGTCCCCTATGGCCATGCGAATCTGGTGATACCCAGAGTTTGCATCTAAAAAGCATAAAAGATCGCATCCCGCAGTTGAATCTACAATTTGATCAATGCGAGGTAAGGGGAAGGCATCTTTAGGGCAAGCCTTATTTAGGTCGGTGTAGTCCACGCACATGCGGAGCTTGCCGTTGGCCTTCGGGACGATGACTGGGTTTGCTAGCCAGTCGGGGTGGAGGACTTCTCGGATAAATCCGGCGTCGAGGAGCTTGCCGACCTGCTCGCGGATAAACTCCTGGCGCTCAGGCGCCTACCGCCGGACCTTCTGCTTCACCGGGCGGGCGTCCGGACGCACCGCCAAGTGATGCTCGATCACCTCCCTAGGGATCCCGGGCATGTCGGACGGTTGCCAGGCAAACACGTCTGCGTTAGCCCGGAGGAAGGCGACGAGCGCGCTTTCCTATTTGCTGCCCAGGTCACCGCCGATCCGGACGACCTGGGTAGCGTCTTTGCCCACCACGACCTCCTTCGTTGGAACAGAGGCGTCGGCGGTGAGTCGGGGTTTGGATGAAGAGGGTCCCGGGCCCCCTGTAGAGCCATCGACCTCGGCCTGCGCTGAGACTAGAGCCTTGTATGACTGTTCAGCGCAGGAGACGGCGCCGCCGGAGTCGGCGATCACGGAGATGGGGCCCGTGGGGCCCGGCATCTTAACCGTGAGGTATGCGTAGTGCACGACCATCATAAACTTGGCGAGCGCCGGACGCCCGAGGATGGCGTTGTAGGGGAGAGGGAGCTCCACAACGTCGAAGAGGACGCACTCCATGCGGAAGTTGTCCCGGCTCCCGAATGTTACAGGCAACTCGACCTGCCCGAGGGGCAGGGAGTGCCCGGGGGTCACTCCACAGAAGGGGAGCGACGGCTTTAGGCGCCTGGAGGACACCTGCAGCTTCTCAAAAGCCTCCTTGGAGAGGAGGTTGAGGCCGGCACCACCGTTGATCAGCACTCTGCCGACCTTAACATTGCAGACAGTGGGGGACACTACTAGAGGTAGTCGCCCCACGGCTGCAGTACTGGCGGGGTGATCAGCCATGCTGAACGTGATCGGAGCATCCGACCACCTCAGGGGCCTCGCGGCCTCCTCACTCGGGGTTGCCAAGCACACCTCGCGTCGCATGACCTTGATGCCACGGCGCGAGGAAGGCGTGTACGCGCCTCCGTCGATGAAGGCGACGGTGTGCTCGGGCTCCTGGAAAATGAGCTCGGCATTGTCGGGGGCGACCTCAGCATCGCCTCCTCCGCGAGACTCGTCGCGCTCCCTCTGGCGCTGCTCCATGAGTCCGTCCTTTGACCGTATGACACTCCGTGAGGTCGTGCCATCTGGTCTGGTGTATGGGACACCATTTACCTGGCTCGGGCCCCGCGGGAGCGGGGACCCTTGCTGGAGCAGGAGCTCGGCCGGGGGCCGGGGCTCTTGCGGGAGCCGGTGCCCTAGCTGGTGCCAGGGCCCTCGTGGGCACGGAGGCCCGAGGAGGAGCCCTAGCAGGGGTCCTTGCGGGGCGTCGGTCGACGCCCGGCCGGCGCTCTTGCCGGCGGTCGGGCTCTTGCGGCGCCCTATGGGTGGAGCCTTGGGTCGGCTCGATGGGAGCGGCCTCGCGCTTCCTTCTCTTCTTCTTTTCCCGCTTGTCGGAGCGGGAAGAACTTGGCTGGTCGGAGGCGGGGCGAGGAGCATGCCACGCCCTGGCCTCCGCAGCCTTGGCGCACTTATCGACCAGTGCGAAGAGTTCCGCAGTGGTCTCGATCTCGTGCGTACCTAGCTTTTCAAGCATCCGCTCGTCGCGGACGCCCTGCCGGAAAGCAACAATAACAGCATGTGGGGCCACTCGCAGAATAGTGTTGCGAACCTAGCTGAAGCGCTGTATAAAGCGCCGTAGCGTCTCCCCTTCCTGCTGTTGGATGGCGTGGAGGTCGCACTCCAAACCGGGGCGCGTAAACGTGCCCTGAAAGTTGGCCTCAAACTGGTGGCACAGGTCATCCCAGGAGCTAATAGACCCTGGGGGTAAGTTCATAAGCCAAGAGCGGGCGGAGCCCCTCAAGGCAACATGAAAATAGTTTGCCATCACCTTTTCGCTGCCTCCAGCCGCTTGGACGGCCGTTGTGTAGATCTGGAGGAACTCAACGGGGTCGATGGACCCGTCGTACTTCTCCGGCAGCTCGGGGCGGAACTTGGAAGGCCACCTGACCCGGCGGAGCTCGGTGGTGAAGGCACGGCAGCCGGTGCCGTACCCCGCAGCACGAGTAGGGGTCCTTGGTGGCGAGTGGCGGCGAGCCGGGGATTCCTGGTGGCCTCTGGCCGGGAGAGAGGAAGCCTGGTCCTCTGCCCCGACCCCCTGCCGGGTCTCCCGCTGGCGCTCGAGAGTAACTCGGGCGTCCTCGTGGCCCCTCCGCTCGTCAAGGCGCAAGCGGAGGTCCCGGGCTTCGGACACGGCCAGGGGGACGACACTCCGCCTGGAGGCCCCTCGGCCCGTGCGGGCGTTGCCCGTTGAGGAGCCGGCTCTGGCGGCGCCACGCTGAGAAGTGGTGCGAGGACTCCCGGCCTGCACCTGGCGGCGAGCAGTGCCAACCAAAGCGACGACATCTTGTATCCACCGGCCTTCTGGAGTATTCGGCGTGGCCTAAACGGGCGGGTGCCTGAGGAGAGCATGTGCCGCAAGCAGCGCGCTCCCCGGGCTGGCCTCGCTGAATGCGAGCCTGCGCCGGGATGGCACCCGACGTGGTCCAGAGGCGGACCTGGCGGCCGGGGTCCCGACCTCTCGCTGGGGGTCGGAAAGTGCATCAGCAGCGGCGACGGCGGCCCTGCTGGGCCCAGCGCCTTGATCCCCTTGAGCGGGAAAAACCGCGCATGTGGATAGCGGCTGCTGATGGAGCGCTTCGTTTTTGGCAACGTTATCCCGAGGCACCCGGGTGAAACGGGACGGGACCCGTGCATTTAATGGACCCACGCCCCCCTGCCAGAGCATGGCAGGGTCTGACACTAGGGCGTGGGCAGCTGAGAATGTCAGGATGTCAGGATGTCAGGCCGCGCGTGCCTATTAAATGCGGCATTGGGCCTTTGACTGGCTGACACCCCGACGATGGGACCCTTCGGGTCGTCGGACAATCTTGTGCGAACCTTCAGGGAACCGAGTCCTCGGGGGCTGCCACGTGCAGCCCCGAGCACACTCTCCCGAGCACTTGGGGGAGACCTTCGGGGAACCGAGTCCTCGGGGGCTGCCACGTGCAGCCTTGAGCACTCTCTCCCGAGCACTTGGGGGAGACCTTCGGGGAACCGAGTCCTCGGGGGCTGCCACGTGCAGCCCCGAGCACTCTCTCCCGAGCACTTGGGGGAGACCTTCGGGGAATCGAGTCCTCGGGGGCTGCCACGTGCAGCCCCGAGCACTCTCTCCCGAGCACTTGGGGGAGACCTTCGGGGAACCGAGTCCTCGGGGGCTGCCACGTGCAGCCCCGAGCACTCTCTTCCGAGCACTTGGCTGTTTGGATCATCGGGGGACTACAGTACTCGGGGGTAGGCGAGGACCCTTCCGAGCACTTCCTTCCCGGTACTTGGACTCTGCGGATCATCGGGGAACTGGGGTGCTCGGGAACCAGAGGCGACGGCCCCGAGCACCTTCTCCCGGGACTTAGCTTCTTCTTATCTTGCAGGGTGGACCTTGCGGGATGGTGACGTGTGGCGGATGGCCGGCCTGGTCTCGGGACTCAGGGACCCCTGGTTCCTGATACACCGACAGCCATCTGCAAACATTGGTAGGAACAGAGCTGCGATGTACTAACCATTGGTAACTGAGTTCAATAATACTTTTCTTTTGTTGTTTTGGTATATTATTTGGTGCTTCTATGCATTTGGTGTCAAATGTTACATGGTATACTTCTTTGGGGTCAAATAGCTAATGGATTGCATGACTCACTGACCCAATTGATGATCATCTTGTTAGTACTATACACATTTATCGTTTCAGTTCAAAAACTATACACAATTAGCTAATATGTTGACCATACAAAGTTAAATCACACCTTCACATATTCTTATGCTCTGTTAACATGTTAAAACACATATTATTCTTTGTCCACATTATATGAACCACATATTATATCAATAAATTCAAAGGATGTTTAGTAAAACCGACTGGAATATCCAATATTGTTTATTAATTGCAAATGGATTTATTTAAGGTAAATCTAAAAACAGTGCATATTATTTCTGAGTGCCTATCTTGATTCTTAAACAACCTCTCCCGTCCGGTCAAGTCAAGGTTTTATGACATACACATCTATTTTGCTATGAAAGTATACAAAATTACTTGCGAGTTTAAACCAATTTACTTTTTAAATTTTTCTTACAGCAAAATTGTTCTCATTTTTTTATTGAAAATATGTAATCTAATATTGTCTTTCAATTGTTCTAATTTGTTCACAAAATTTGTTGAACATCCGATCTGAATTGTATTAACATGTTTCTTAAATTGCCGACTGATCAATTCTGATTTGCTTCCAATTTTTTACAAAGTTGTTTACATAATTGCATTTAAGAGCACACGAAAAGATGAATTTTTTTTATCAAATGCTTTATTTGTTTTTACCACATATTGAAATATATCATACAAGAACTGTCCAACTACTACTAATCCGTATTTCGAACGAATGGGTCATTAAATAAAGAACGTATTTAAAAATTGTACGTGTATGTTTTAGATTTATGACCTGGACATCTATTTTTTAGTGAAAGAATATTTGAACACGAGCATTTTATTTTATTTCGGGTGTGCCCGTTCGTGCTGCTGAAGCCCAACGGGCTGGACGGCGGCGCCATGTTGGCAGACATCAACTAACGCATCCTCATGTGACCGGCGCGGCCCGTGCGTAAACCCGTGGGTGAGTTCGCGTACGAGCCGCGCATGTCGGCGGACCAGTCGAGCATCTTGGGCAAGGACGTCTCTAGCTTCATCCGGATGCATAACCCAAGGCGTGTCATCCTCTTCATCGATGGATCTGAGGACCTCGAGGTTGCAATTGACAAGCTCGCTGCCGGTCTAGCCGGACCCATCTGTCAGGATTCCTGGAGGTAGGACCCGACTAGGGAATGAACAAACCAGAAAAACAAAACGAATTGGGTGGAAATCAGGCAAAATTCACCCAAGGTGGCGCACAAAGCAAGGAGAACCCTAAGAACTAGAACTATCTAGGAGAAACTATAGAATGATTCCCTGATACCTCCTCCTTCCAACCACTCCGTTTTTATCCTCTAACAATTTGGTTTTACAGTCCTCAAATGGAATCAGTAAACAGTAAATGAAAATAACAAGATAGCGACACGGTTTCCTTCCCGTCAGTGCTTCCCGCCTCCATACCAGTCGTTGGATTTGAAGTGTACGCAGATGCTAGCTCCCGCATCCTATAGCATACCGGTTCGCTTCACAGATTGAAGTTCAGCAAGTTAACTGACGAAACTGTCGAAACTAACGAAGCTGAAATTAGAGTTCTTGGCATTTCCCCCTTGCTAGAATTGTCCTTGTCCTCAAGGATTAAAGCTTGGAAAGGTTCTCTGGATGAAACTTGCGTCCTCCCAGGTGACTTCTTCAGCTGATAAATTCTCCTAGTGAATCAACCATTGGACAACAGCTTCATTGTTTCTCGGAATCATCCTCCTTTCCAGCACCTTGAGTGGCTCGGTTTTAATCTTCCCATCTGAAGTAACCAATGGCAATCCTAGCAATGGTCCCAGATGCTTCTTAAGCTAGCTAACATGGAACACATGGTGAATTCCCACTCCATCTGGTAGAAGTGGATGATAAGCCAGGTTACCTATCTTTTTAAGAACTCTAAATGGTCCATAATACTTGGATCTCAGTTTAATAGAACCTCTCAAACCAAATGCATTCATCCTATAGGGCTGCATCTTCAAGTACACCATGTCCTTCCTTGAAACTTCTTTTAGTTCTCTTTTTATCAGTAAAATGTTTAATCCTTTCCTGGGCTCTAGAAATATTTTCCTTCAATTACTTGAGCATATTTTCCTTTTCTTCTACTGAAATTCTTGCCTCTTCTGAAATGTTACAAGGGATAGACAATTCTCCAATTTCTAGTGGTGGATAACCATAAAGAGCCTGAAATGGAGTAGTCTTGAGTGAAGTATGAAATATGGTCTTATACCACCATTAAGCCATTGTTATCCACCTGAGCCAATTTGTGGGATCCATGAATACCATACTTTTCAAGTAATGCTCTAGGCATTGATTGACTCTCTCTGTTTGCCCATATGTTTGAGGATGGTAAGCAGTACTGAGTCTTAGTGTCACCCCTACTGCCTTAAAAATCTCTTGAAATAATTGGCTTGTGAACACTCTATCTCTGTCTGAAACTATCACCAAAGGAAAACCATGCAGCCTGAATATTTGGTCAATGGACACTTGAACAACATCTTGTACTGTGTATAGGTGTGACATCACAAGAAAATGTGCATATTTGGTTAGTCTATCAACTACCACTAATATCACATCTTTTCCTTTCACTCTTTGCAACCCTTCAATGAAATCCATGCTTATATGTGTCCAAGCCATTTCAGGAATTTCTAAAGGGTTAAGAAGTCCAGGAATGTGCAAGTTTTCAGATTTAGTAATTTGGCAAGTTGGGCATTCCTTCATCTTCTGCTCCACTTCTGATTTCAATATTGGCCAATAGAAGATCTTCTTAATCCTCTGATAAGTTGCCCTCCCACCAGAATGTCCTCCTATGGCAGAAGAGTGGAAGGAATTGAGTATGTTTTGCCTCATATTACCTCCTTGTCCAACATAAATCCTCCCTTTAAATCTCAACAACCTGGCCATGATAGAATATTGTCCCAGAGGATCAAGTTGGTCACTGAGTCTGTCCACTATTTGCTGATAACTTGTGTCACCTTCATAACTCTCCTTGATATCTTGCACCCACTCTGGCTGGACTGAGGTGATGGCCATGCAATTTGGACTTTGGCTCCATTCTGTTCTCCTGGAAAGTGCATCTGCAGCCAAATTCTCTTTGCCTTTTCTATATTCAACCTTGTAATCAAATTCCATTAGCTTGAGCAGCAACTTGTTCTGAATGCTCTCATTTAGTTTTTGTGTGGATATATATTTCAGACTCTCTTGGTCTGTCCTAATGATGACTGGGTTCCCTAAAAGGTAATGCCTCCATTTCTTGACTGATTCAATGATAGCCATGGCTTCCTTTTCATACACAGATTGTGCCATTGCCCTATTGCTGAGTGATTTGCTGAAATAAGCAATTGGCTTCCTAGCTTGCATGAAAACGGCTCTCAAACCTATACCACTAGCATCAGTTTCAAGGATAAAAGGTTGGGTAAAATCTGGTAGAGCAAGTACTGGACATGTAGTCATGATCTTCTTTAACCTTTCAAAAGTATCAGTATGTATTTCTTTCCACTTAAAAGCATCCTTCTTCAAGAGATCATATAAGGGTCTACAAATCTTCCCATAATCTTTTACAAACCTCCTATAGTATCCAGTCAACCTAAGAAATCCTCTGAGTTGTGAGGTATTGGCCAACTAATGATGTTACTGATTTTCTTTGGATCAGTTGAGACTCCATTGCTATCAATAATATGTCCAAGGTATTCAACCTGCAGCTGGGCAAAAGTACACTTACTGAATTTTGCAAATAATACCTCCCTCCTCAAGATATCCAGAACTGCCTTCAGATGTGTAAGGTGCTTCTCCATGTTCCTGCTATATATTAAATATCATCAAACAACACCAGAACATATTTACCAATTTTCCTAGCAAAAACCTTGTTCATTAGTGACTGAAAGGTTGCAGGAGCATTAGTTAGGCCAAAGGGCATTACTAGGTACTCATAATGTCCAAGATGAGTCCTAAATGCAGTCTTTTGAATATCATCCTCTACTATTCTTATTTGGTGAAACCCTGACCTCAAGTCAATTTTGGAGAAAATGGTTGCTCCATGTAGCTCATTAAGTGTATCATCAATCACTGGCATGGGAAACTTATTTTTAATAGTAACAGAATTTAAGTGCCTGTAATCCACACACATTCTCCATGATCTGTCCTTCTTCCTTACCATAATAACTGGTGATGAGTATGGGCTAATGCTAGGTCTAATCTCTTCTGTAGCAAGCAATTGTTTGATGATTTCTTCCATTGCTTGCCTCTGCTGATAGAGCACTCTATAGGATCTTAAATTAGGTGGCACAGCTCTAGCATTCAGATTGATAGCATGGTCACAGTCCCTTTTTGGTGGCAGCCCTTTTGGTTCCTCAAATACATCTGCACAATGACTGAGCAGCCCCTCAATTTCTTTTGGTATCACAAACTTCTCCTTTTGCTCTAAGTCTTGCACCATTCTGACCTAAAGAACATATCCAAGCACTCCCTTTCTACACATTTTCAACAACTTCTTTGCGTGCACCACACAATCACTCCATGAAGCAGTATGGTCTGGAAAAAACAGCACTTGTCCATTATTGGTGATTGACAGAAGTTTCTTTTGTAGATCAAGACTAATGGGGATATGCTCAAATATCCAATCTCCCCCTAATATCATGTCATAACTTTTGAGTTTTAGCAACCTGAGTTTGTTGCAAAATTGATGCCCATTGACCCAATATGTAAGGTCCTGAATCATAGCATCAGTTACTAATTCTCCTCCTCCAGCTACTTTCATCCTCATTGCAAATATGTAACTCAACTTCAAACCAGCTTTCAGTGCAAATTCATAATCCATAAACGAATTAGTACTACCGCTGTCAACTAATGCCACAATAGTCTTATCCCCTATTTTTACTATTAGTGAGAAGGTCATGGAGTCAGAAGTTCCATTCACTGCATTCAAAGAAACTAGCATTACCTTCTCATGAGGCTCATCTTGGTCCTGGTTTTAGGGGCTATTAGGTGCAGTTGCATAATCGCCTTCAGGAAGGGCTTCTCCAATTTCTTCCCTTTCTTTTTCAATTCCCACTTCTCCATCTATAGCCATTGTCATCAATTTCTCTCTCACAGAGGTCTCATTACCCTCATCAAGTGCTATAGCCATTAACTTCTTCCTGACTCTATAATTGTGTTGTGGAGTCCATGGCTCTTGACAAAACCAGTAGGGGTTCTTGTCTTTCCTTATTAAATTACCTCCTATTTCCTTCTGCACTATGGTTTTGTTACTCCCTTTGCTATTGTTATTGGGTGAGTTCATTGGGAAAAATCTCCTTGTTGTCATTGATTGTTCTAGATGTTTAGAGTACCAAAAAGCCTCTAATAAACTCTTTAGCTGGTAACATGTAACTTGGTGCTTGATAGGGGTTTTAAGTCCTCCAGTGTAGCAGCTCAGGTAGAATGCCTCTTGCAGATTTGGGTGGTCCCTTTTCAGATATGCCATGCACTCTTCAAATTTATCAATGTAACTATTCAATGAGCTAAACTGCTGCGGGTTTTGGAATTTGGACACTGCCTCATGGGTTCCCATTTCTGCAAATCTATCCAACACCATTCTACACAGTTGTGTCCAATTAATTTGATGCCAGGGAATACCCAGACCACAAAACCAAGTCTCTGCTCTCCATATAAAATGTGCAGTGGCTAAATTCACCCACTGTGAATGAGGAGTACCAGTAATTTCAAAGAATTTCTCACAATGCCTTAACAAGCTCATAGGTTGTTCCCCATTGAATAACTGAAGTTCCAGTTTAGGTCCCCTAATAATAGCTTCAGCATAAGGTTGAGTATTCTTGTCAGCATATAAATGGTAACCCTGGTCTAAAATGTGTACAAAGGTTTGAATGATATTTCCACCTCCTGTCTCCCTTCCCATACCTTGGTGATTACCAATATTCACTGCTGCAACTCCCTAACCTAAACCATATGGATCAAAATTTTGCAGACTACCACCTCTTTCAAGACCACCATTTCTTCCAGTTACTCCAGAAATGTTTGGAACAGTGGGATTATCAGCATTTATATAGATGGGATAAAACCCACTGTTCACCATAACAGTCATGTCTCTCATCTCAATAGATGTGCCCACATGCATTTTCCCAGGGGTGCATTATGGTAAGTAGATTCAGGTATAGTAGCTGAGGGCATAGCAGAACTAGGATTTACCTAAGTACTAGAATTAGTAATTGTAGCATCTTGATTTCCATGCAATGACTCTGGATACCACCCATCTAAGTCACATTAGTGTTTGCCGCAGTTCCAGACCCTAATGATAGCAGAATCTTCTTGATTTCAGACAACTCTCCCTTCAATGACTGCATCTCTCCTTTCAGTGACTTGAGTTCCATGACATCTCCATTGATCTGTAGAATCTCCTGCTTCATGAGTTCTTCTTCGCTCGAACACATCTGGATCTGCAACTTCTGAGTACGAGTATTAACCATTCACCAATTCCTGAAGTCAGCTCGGATAAAATCCTCGCACATAGCCTCAGGAAAGCATCCGCTGCTTGAAATCGGAGATCGACCGAGGGATTTTACATGTGAACATGCCCCGCAACCGAAGTCTGAATCTGACTTCCCGCCATCATCACCAGACAGGATTTCTCACCTCTAACGTTGGGATTTCACAGAGCGAACCGCAAGTGACCACTCAAACCTGCGCCAGAAGGGAATCCAGTCTACAATCCAAGGATGTGCATGGCTCTAATACCCTTGTCAGGATTCCTGGAGGCAGGACCCGACTAGGGAACGAACAAACCAGAAAAACAAAATGAATTGGGTGGAAATCAGGCAAAATTCGCCCAAGGCGGCACACAGAGCAAGGAGAACCCTAAGAACTAGAACTATCTAGGAGAAACTATAGAATGATCCCCTGATACCTCCTCCTTCCAACCACTCCGTTTTTATCCTCTTACAATTCGGTTTTACAGTCCTCAAATGGAATCAGTAAACGGTAAATGAAAATAACAAGACAGTGACACAGTTTCCTTCCCGTCAGTGCTTCCCCCCTCCATACCAGCCGTTGGATTTGAAGTGTACACAGATGCTAGCTCCCGCATTCTATAGCGTACCGGTTCGCTTCACAGGTTGAAGTTCAGCAAGTTAACTGACGAAATTGACGAAGCTGAAATTAGAGTTCCTAAAACAATCATCGACATTCGTGAGGCTACTTTCGTGAAGATAGGGAAGCCGCTACAAAATTGACTCAAAATTGCATCTGTGGGACACAACAACAAGGTAACCTGGTTTAAAATTGAAACTCCAACATTCTATAATCACGGGAGTAGCCATGTTGATGCCTTCCTTTGGGTTGAGCATTGACCGCTTGCAAGATCACCCTCTGCAAGACCGCAGATTTGATGAAGGCCGACATGTTTCAAATTAGCTTAAGCCTAGTGAAGCTTATCAAATATCTACGGCTCAAAGCACTCAACCTCAAGTGCCAAGTCCGAGCAGTCAGGAGGGAGGATCGACGGCAGGTCTATCAGCGTGCACAGGTGATGTCATTGTTGAATGTCATCGTCGTGTTCAATCCATGGCCTTGTTTGCCTTCACCCGCTACTTCTACCTGCATCCGTTTTGGAGTTCATGTTTCGATCCAGGTGGCATCGTCTCGCCTCCAGATTCAAGTTGCAACCGGCTATTCTACGATCAACAAAGACTCATATAATTTAGGGATCAATTCTCTAAACATTGTGCTCTGTTATCACCTATATATAGGTATGGGTTATAAAAACAAAGATGGAATATCCTGTGAAACCAGCGAGACAGCTGCATCCCTGCATCCGCTTGTTGTGGCGCCTTCGAGTGGAATCCAATGATAAAGCAGCGCAGCGGGATCTCTCCGTTGTTTCTCGCCTATGCGCACGCCCCAACGTCACGCCGTCAGCATCAAATGAAGACCCGTCCCCAACCGAGCCCGTCACTAGTGTCCAGACTTGCCCAACCTACCCCAAATGTGATTAAGTCGCTTGGTGCCACCCATCCCTTCCTGGCCCACGATCGGCACCACGCTACTCTTCCCTTCCCTTCCCTCACGTCGTGCCACCCTGCTATTCCCTCCTCCCAGGTGCCCAAGTCCCTACCTGAAACGATGAGACATGGCGGTGGTAGCGGCACTACTGGTCCCGCCCACTCCAGTCACGGAGGCCCATGGATCTGGCGGCGACGGCAGTGGCGTTGCTGGTCCTGTCTGCTCCGACCACGACAGCGCCTGCTAGTTAGAGATGACTCATCCCTAAAGCTTGTTGGCACCGACCGAGGGTTGATCCCTCACCAAAATTGTGTGGACTGGCGATGATTGAAGCCCGGGGACCAGGAGTAGCCCCAATCGACAAATTTTTGCACACGGACTAGCAACCCTAATCAATGTAGCTTCAGAGAAAGAAAATGTAGCCCGACGATGGTAGACTTGTTTTTGTCCATTTAAAGTGTTGAATTCAATTTTGAGTTGGTGAAGATTCATTGATTTATTTATTGAATTGCAGTTATGAAGATGTAATTTGTCTAGTTTGAATTGTTGCCAATGGAACAAGTTGAATCAAATCAGGCAAAAATACTCGGATCCTCCACCGAATCATTTTGTGTTGCCCTTTAGTATTCCTCACTCTGAATGAGCTGCTTGAAAACTCTTCCACACGGCCATCCTCTGTAGAGCAAAAGTAGAGAAGTTCCTGTTGTAATGGTTGTTTGTAATGGGTAAGAAGATAAATAAATTCCTCTTTAAGCCTTGCCATTGTCATTGCATATTGGGATTGCTACCAATATAGCGTCAAAGTGGTGTGAAATCTTGAGTGAACCGATACAGATTATGTAATGCAATGTAATTCTGTAATGCAATGAGTGGAGAAAAGTAATTCTAGAATGCAATGTAAGCTTTTAAAGTTAGGTTTCAGATTGTCAAAACTAATGTACAGTTTGTACATATTCTATACCACATTGTACATATAATATTTATGTTTGTGGATAAAAGAGATGAGAATTTGCAGAAGAAAAAAAAACTCATTTAGCCTGATACATTGAGTTGTTGTAAGCTTGATACATTCATGATACGTTGCCATACTTGTACCATCAGTCTTGTGAACCAGAGTAAATAAACTTCTCTATTGAATATTGAAGCACATAAATATTGGATTCGAATGCATCTGATAAATATTGAAATGAGCTGAACGAATAATTAATAATTTTGATGAAGATGAACATATTGATGCAAGAAAGCTACAAGAGACAGACAAACAAGCTGAAACCTAATACTATATATTTTGAACACAAACCAAACTGAGTTCACTTGTTAGAGCACAAACTAAACATGATACTATATATTTTGAACACATTATCATTCAAGCTTTTCTTTTCTTGGACAGGTGCGGCTATCATGAAACCCACTTACTTGCATGTCCATTGGCGTGCCACTTTTTTGTTAGCTTCTTTCTTCTTATGTCTTTGAACATCTTGATTCATCTCCTTCCCCCTATTAATTCTCTTGCTTCTTCCCCTCGAATTAAAATATTATTTGGTTGGTGTATGTTGACTTTGATAGGAATGTTGCATCCAATAAAAACCTTCTATTCCTCTTGCCTAGTCTACTTAATAGCCGGAGCCATATGTCGTAGAGTTGACTCAAGGTTGAACACATGCGAGGTTAAGAACTCAATTTCTTCAATTAAGTGCTTAGCCATTTGAATGAGATATTCTAACTTATTACGTACAGTCGAAATCTTCTTTCTCATTGCTGCATCCAATGAATCAACACTCAATTGAGTGCTTCTCTTCTAATGGATTGCCTTTCATCATAAATACTCTCCCTACGAAGAAAATAAGTGACATCAGTCATATTAATTTAGATATCTATGAAACAATTTGTTAAGCATATTTCTACCTTTTACACCTTTTTCCCCATCTTTTGATACTGTAGTATGCGGGAAGCTTGTTTTGATTTTCACCTTTCAATACTAGAATAATATGGCGACACGGGATACCTTTTCACTGAAATAACTTGCATGAACAATCAGCTATCATGGTTTGTGTTTCATAATAGAACTCCCTAACCTTAGTAGGGCCATCTCTAAGGGACATAATTTTTACATTGCCATCATGTGTAATGCCTTGAACACAACAATTGTCTCTTGTGACAATAACTTCACGCTAAAATTGCTCAAACACTGCATATGTGAATACTGCACTTCCTTGTTTCTCCATTGCCCACGATTTCATAAGTTGAGGTGTTGTATGAATGCTAGTGTTGTACGACATTAACTCCTCATGTTGCTGGTGTAGCAAAAATGGTACTATTAGACTATAATTGTGATTTTGGTGATTAATGACAATATAGTCATTGGGACTAACATGTTTGTCAAGAATATATGTTAGTAGGTCTCATGGATGCAATACATCAAGAAGCCACCACAGCCAGGATAAAGTTTTATTGAATTGGAGAAGTCCTAGGAGAATTGACCTCACCAGAAGATCCGGTGCAGAAGAGTTTGCACTCACTGGAGTATTGTGCACAGAGGCTGATAGCCTCACCAGATAGTCTGGTGCTCTGTGTGTTGAACTCACCGGAGTATTTCTAACAAAGGGGGAGAAGGCTGAGGACATCACCGGATAGTCCGATGATCTACACAGGGTAACACTGGAGCATTTCTTGCAGAGAAGAATGCGAGTGCAGAAGACTGAAGATAAACCCATCGGAAGGTCTAGTGCTTGGTTTGTGCACACCAGAGTATAGCACCAGAGCATTTCTTGCAAAGGCGACTATAAGTGCTGAAGAATGAAGATCAACTCACCAATAGTCCGGTGATCACAAAGATAGTTGCACCGGAATATTTCCAAGGAAAAGAATATAAGGTTTAACTCACCGGATGGTCCGGTGTGAATAGAATGAACACTGGATAAATGCATCGAAATATTTTATACAGAGAGACTGCAAAGGCTTGGATGATTCAAGATAACTCATCGAAAGGTCCGGTGATGGATTTGAAGGCACACCAAAGTGTCTGATGTTCACAAAGGCTGTAAGTGGAATTCCAACGGCTAGTTTCTGAGTTTATACTCACGGATGATCCGGTGTTAGTACTACTATTCTCACCGGATCATCCGGTGTTAACAGCTTTTTGAGCCATTGGAAAAACGGCTAGTTGGCAGGTTTTAGGCTATAAATATCACTCCACTCAGTCATTTGAATGTGTGGCATTCTGCTGGAGTCTAGAGGAAGCTTATATACACCTGAGAAGACATCTAAGCCACTAAAGTGCTTAAAGTGATCATCTAAGACAACTAAGCACAAGATTAGAGAGTGTTTAGTGCTTATAGGTCTAGAGTGAATTATAGTTAGGTGCTGCAGCTTGAAGAAGGGATCATGGAGTGATCATAGCTTGTACCGAGTGATACGTCAGCACCTTGGAGTCTTAGTGACTCACCGGCATCTTGGGCCTTGGTGGCTAAAACTTGTTGACCCTTTAACTTGGTGTGGAGCGATAGCAAGACATATGTACAGAGACACGGAGACCCTTACCTTAGTGGCTCAAGCTCCGAAGTGATCATGATGGTAAGTGAGAGGAAGAGAGGCTAGTGGTGAGACCTTGCCTTGGTGGCTTGGTGGGTCATCGTGCTTGAGACCTTGTCTTAATGACTTGGTAGCTCAAGAGCCATGACTGGAAGAGACTTGACGACCAGGAGCATATCCTTTATGGAACTCCAACGTGGACTAAAGGTGGTATTCATGCCATCGATACTACGGGATAAATTTTTTTTTTTGCCGAGTTTATCTCTCTATCTTATTTATGTTTTCACATTTACATACTTGCAATTTACCTTACTAGAGTAGGTTGCAATCCTCTTGAGCAATAGAGTAGACACACTAGATAAATCTAGAGCACGTTTAGATAGAAATTGATATAGGTTTATCTTGTGAAGTTTTTAGAGACAATTTGTTTCAAGTTTCTAAGTGTCCTAATTCACCCTCATCTCTTAGGACGTCACCATTCCTCATAGCTAGCATTCTAAAGATATATCAAACCTAAGCCAGAACTCAACAAAAGGTAGCTTGCGATGTATCAAACGGTTAAAAAATGATTTTGCACTTTCTGACCTTGACATGGTTCGGAGAATGCCTACCAAAGATATGTCCATAAAATAAGTTGGTATCCATGACTCTCGAATATCAAACCTATTAGCAAACCACTCGTTCCCCTCTAACCCAAATTCTGAAATGATAGAAGTCCGCTGTGACTCAAACTCAGTTGGGGTTTTTATCCCCAACACACAAGTTTATCTTGTTCCAAAACTCAGCGTGTTCTCTAACTGTCGGACCAACCTTTTCCAGCACTTTTTTCCATTATATATCACATGCATAACCTATGAACCATGCTGGGAAGAACTGTAACAATAGCATTTGTTATACTCTTAGCTTCATCGGTGATTATGAATCTAGGTGCTACCCCTTCCATTGCTCTAAGGTATGTCTCAAACAACCAAATGTATGAATCGGTCTACTCATTTGCTAAGAATGCAGCACCCAAAAACACACTTTGCAAGTGGTGGTTGACTCCTGTCATGTTCCAAAATCTGTAATTGCATGTTTAATATTAAACATGTGTCATTTGAGTCATGTTCGAATTTGGATCGCTTTCGATCGCTTGATTGGAATTTGAGCTACAATTATGTGATCATATGCCCCTAAGGAATTAAAATGCGACATAAAAATTTTTGGGATTTTTGGAGAACAATAGCACCTCAATTTGGATTAATGAAGTGAGCGGAAAGAAAAATAGAGAGAGAATTGAATTAGAAGCAAAATCATACTTTTTCTCTATCTTGTGAGGCCCACATGAGGGAAATATCTCTCTCTCACTCAAAAGGGGGCAGCCCACCCTCTCTCTCTCCTCCCTCACTTCCCACGTGCTCCTCTCTCTCTCCCACCTCTCTCTCTCAAGCTCTCCCCTTTTCCCCCTTGGTTCCCTCCACTACAAGCAAAGCCGAGGTACGTGTGTCGTACCCACGTGACCACACACTCGAGAGCTACTCATCCATCTATTTGGTTTTCGCCATTTCGAAAGATTCGAGCCGGTATTCACCGTTTTCTTCCCCCTAGGCACGCCCACCTTCAGGAAGTCGGAATTCGGAGTTTGGAGCTTTCCGGTGGAGAAGTGATCCGCTAGAAAGTTTGTCAATGACAAGGTGAACATCTTGATACCCTCTTTCTATATTTTCGTCGGTTGAATTGGTCGGCATCTAGTTTTTCGCCGTGGAACCCCACTTTTCTAGTTATAGATCTACTTTATGGGTTCTACACATTTGGGCCACGGATGTCATTCAAACGTCCGCGTGGAACCTTCACATACGTCCTAGAGTTATTTTAGTCCAAACCGTTTTCGAAGTTTTCGCCAAAATCTCCGTCGGCGGCCCCTCAAAAGTCTAGAGTTTTAAAAAGGGGTTCTATCGCCGTGCTGGCGGTCTAACCACCAGGGTCATTTTACCACTGAGTTGTGGCAGTCCAACTGTCCAAGGGGACGGTCTGACCGCCGAGGGCTAGAACCTCTTGAGTGGGGGCGATCTGACTGCCACAAGGGGCCAGTCTGACCGCCAGTTCATAGAAGCTACGGTGAGTTAGGGTTGCTTGTTTGGGGTTTCGAACTTTGGAACCCTAACACTTTAGCGATCTTTTACATATGTAATTGAGCCTTGGCACTCTACCACTGCTAGAACTCGCATATTTTCATGCGTTTACATTTGTTCGTATATTTATGCATTGCACGCGTGTATGTCTTATAGTGACCGCCGATCCGTCGATTTCGGAGGCCAAAGGCGATCCTGTTGCGCCGTATCTTTCTTATCCAGGGCAGCAAGGCAAGCATCTATCATATTGCACCGTATTAACTTGAAAGTCTAAAGTGTTATCTATGCTTATGTATGTATGCATGTGTCGAGTACCCTTGGGTAGAACCTATGCCGTTGCATTCTTCTACCTTGGTCACGAGTTCATGTGTGTTCCTTAGCCTAGAGATGGTGTTATGTCTAGGTATGAGTACGATATACATGCTTAGCAATGCTTAGGTCTTTCGGTAGAAGTCGAACGACGGTGTTTTTCATTGTTTGCGAGCATAGGGATTACTCTTGATTACAAATACATGCTGATGGTGAGATGGTTGGTGAGTGGTGAGTATGAGACGAGATGTGGGTGGTGTTAGGGGTGTCGTCTGCCTCGGTGCAAAGTCCGGGGGGCAGGTCGGGAGAGGAAACCCGAGCACCATAGACTGCTTGCATCATTTAAGGCCGATCGTCGGGGTTGTTGGCTTTAGCACTTACCTTACTCACCACATGCCGATCTAATGGTAAGGCGAGCCGAATACTTTCGCAGCTGTGGCTTTGTGGGCGTGAACATCGACGGTATGAGTGGGCGGGCTTATAAGCGGTACTAGTTTGCTCCGGGAGTAGTTCTTGTATCGTCATGCTGAGTGATGCATGCCCCCACACAGTTGGGGCTGGTTGGGAAAGGTTGTCACGAGTACCCCTTGTGTGCACTTTGGCCCGTGGCACAAGCCGAATGGTCATCGTGTCCTGTGGGTCCAGGAGTATCCCCTGCAGGGTATATAAACAGTTCGAACTGCCGCGCTCTCGATCATGAGCATGCTATTGTTTCATCTGCACCCAGTCATAGAGTTCTCGTTGTGGTTTGTGGATGATGGCATGAGGTTGATGGTTAGGCATGTGATTATGGTCTGGATATGGTGGTTGGTGGTTCAAGTTGGCACTTGTTCACATTGATATACTTGTTGTTACATTTACATATGCTCAGTTGTTGATTATGGCAGGGTAGTTTCATATAAGTTAGTTAAGTTAGTTGCTCACACCTATGTCTAGGATGTTTACCGCTTAATTAACTTAACCATGTTTAATCCTTGCTACTAGCTAATGCATGATCCTTGAGTCGAGCTATGTATATGTGCTCTATATTGTGCAAGACTTGCGAGTACCTTCGTAGTCAGGGTGCTGCCCTTAAGTTGATACAGGTTCACAGGTCGGCGAGGAAGAGGCGGTGTTCGGCTACTTTGTGCCTGCCGATCAGGGTGGCGGGCAGGAGTAGCACACTCTACTCCGAACTCAGTGTTTTGTTATGGAGCCTAAGGGCATGTGGCTCCATATCCTTTTGTTGTATAGTTTTCTTCCGCTGCGTAGTTGTTGTTTCCTTTTTTGTTGTAAATTATAGAAACAACTGCATGTATAAAGACTTGTGATATAATGTTAATTACTCACCCTTTCTTAAGCTTTGTTGTGATGTATATGTTGGAAAGGCATGCGTTCCAATCTTGGGTACAAAACATGTGTCGAGACTATCGGGACGGCATTCTGATTAATCGTCGAGGTTGTGATTATGAAAAATAATCTGCTTGATGATTAATTTGAAAACCGTTTGGATGGTTCTTCACAACTCCTGTAAATGACATAAAAATCATGTTTTACTGATTAATGGTGTATGTAGAATCAAATGAGAATATATTACCAAAGTGACCGTAGTTTTTTCTACTTGTTGCACTTGCCGAGAGCATATGCACTAACTTACCCTAATAGTCTATGACAAAGTCATAGAAAAAAGCTAGATTGACTTCTTACTTTCTAGCTCGCTAGGTCATAAACATTTGAGCATCTGCATTCCTAATTTTATATCTTAGATCATAATAATTTTCTATAAGTCCCTCGCATCTAACATTCTCGAACCCACCCTCACTGATTTGAAGGAACCTGTATGGCTAAGAAGGTGCCTATGCTTATCTTGTAGCATGTGTATAGTGTATTCTTTGTCACCTCACTAACTTGATTTGATCTAATCAAATGAAGTTTACTAGGAGACACAAGATCATGATTGTGCTGTTTAATCCATGAGTCTATCTTGTAAGTGTTATCACCGCACAGCCTGACAAAAATATGTGCTTAACAACTACATCTACTACAATTTATCTTATGTCTTTTCTTTAAAGATCAACATTCTTGTTACACTTTTATTTGAATTCTTCCCTACTACACAAGAAACATTGATTCGTACTAACTACATTATATAACTTCTTTTGCTACCCAACACAAACTCTAAAACTCACACGATGTACATAAAACTTATAAAATTTCTCCACCATAATATAGGTGAGAAAGATTCATTGCTTCCTAATATAGGTGAGATAGATTAATTGATTGAATGTTATAGAATTTTAAGTCGAGCATTAGTTTGAACGACATAGACTACTCTTTTCCAACTAAGCACTCTTTGAGCATCAAGCAATTATATGGCCTCGATACCTTCAAATATCATACCACTTTGAGCCTAAATTTCTCGTCACATTCTTCCTCGTCTGTTTCGTCGTCCAGCAGACGAATTATTGAGACGGCTGCACGATTAGTCTCGTCCTACACCCCAACTTGCCCGATTGCCCTAGTTGCCCAACTTGCCCAGTTGCGCCGCGTGGGAACATGCGCATCTGTGTGGTCGCGGGGTCCATCAGTCCATGGCTCCATGCCCATGCAATTACAACGTCCTAGTTGCCCACCTTGCCCAGTTGCGCGTAGGAACATGCATCGGTGTGGTCGTAGGGTCCATCAGTCCATGGCTCCATGCCCGTGCAGTTACGACGTTCTAGTTGCCCAACTTGCCTAGCTAGCTGCGCGTGGAAATATGCATGCACGCATCCATATGATCTGTGTGTTTGCGGGATCCCTGCACCTGTAAATACGACAAGTCAGAAATCAGCAGAGCTGCAGCCATTGTTTATCTGACGAGGACGTGGTGAGGTATCGCCCACAAGATAAAGCAGCTAGCCTTCCAAGACCACAACCCAACTCGATCAGATCAAGCTAGGTGCATGTACATTCATGCACCTGGTGCAAATATCCTTGACTGGAGAAAGCATCTGATGGACCAGTATCACTTGATACTAGATAAATTTGTTTTTAAACTAGGCATCACTGGTTGTGCTAAAGCCTAAATCTAGTATAATGAGTGTCCCGCTAAAGTCGAGGGTCTTAGAATCATTTCGACGTAGGAAGGCCTTTTATAGGTAACCCGTTTGTGTGAGACCACTAAAATTAATACTCCATTTGGTCCAAAAAATGCATGGCATTTTCAACTTTTTATAATCTTTTACGTGTAATTTTAACCATTATTATTTTTATTAAAATATGATTATAATATATAATAAAAATATAATATTATAAAATTATTTTTAAGATAAATCTACACGTATAATTTTTATATTTTTAAACTAAATATTTTAGAAATTATTGATGATAGAAGTTTTAAAATTTTGATTAGATCTTGATTAAAATGTTAAGCATTTAGGAGCCGAGGGAGTAACCAATAAACGCCAGCTATATATGTTGCTAGTCTTATTCCACATTATATTGTCGAGTGCCATATTAAGCTGATTATTTACACATTCTCTATAGGCTATATGTGTCCTTCCATCCACTCCCCCACACCATGCACAGCAAAGCAAAGCAGAAAGAGTAGTTTATCCTGAGTGGCGGAGGCGGCTGCCCTTCTCTTCCTCCTCCCCTTCGCCTCATCTTCCTCCTTCTTTTGCAAAAAAATAAATATAAAAGGAGGGCTTGGGGGCTGGGGCTCCACGCCTCCAAGTGCGCCGTAGAGGTAGGGGCTTCCTGCCCCACGGTAGATCCGCCCCTGGTTAGCTTGAGAGCTATCCCAAGTGCAGGGGCTAGCAAGAGCGACCAGTCCAGCATGGATCTGATGACGGGGGCGATGGGCATTCTCCCCTCCAAGCTGCTGGAGCTGCTCAAGGAGGAGTACAAGCTGCAGAAGGGTGTCAGGGCGGAAGTCAAGTCCCTCTCACGGGAGCTGGAGAGCATTCACGCCGCCCTCCGCAAGGTGGTGGCAGTGCCGTGGGACCAGCTCGACGAGCAGGTCAAGGTCTGGGCACGCGAGGTCAGGGAGGCGTCCTACGACTTGGAGGATGTCCTCGACACCTTCCTCGTGCGCATCGAGGGCCGCGAGCCCGCCGACCCGTCCAGACTCAAACGCGCGATGAAGAAGATGGGCGACCTGTTCAGCAAGGTCAAGGCTCGCCACGACATCGCTGACGCCATCGAAGACATCAAGAAGCAACTCCAGGAAGTGGCCGAGCGGCGTGCCAGGTACAAGGTTGACGATCTTGTGGCCCGTCCTGCAACCGCAGCAAGTGTTGATCCTCGCATCTCGGCTCTCTACACAAAAGCGTCAGTGCTCGTTGGCATCGACGAGCGGAGGGATGCGCTCATTGAGATGCTGTCCGTAGGGGAGGATGACAGGTCCGACAAGGAGATGAAGATAATCTCTATTGTCGGGTTTGGGGGATTGGGCAAGACCACTCTTGCCAAGGCAGTGTATGACAAGGTTCAACCTCAATTTGATTGCAGTGCCTTTGTTCCAGTGGGGCGTAATCCCGACCCAAGGAAAGTCCTGAGGGACATTCTCATTGATCTCATTGACAACAAGACGGCAAACACTATCATTGATCATGATAAGAAAAAGTACACTGGCGTTGATCTGATGGAATTGGATGAAAGGCAGCTCATCAACAAACTCCGTGAATTCCTCGAAGTAAAAAGGTACATATCATATCACCACTCCCACCCAGTGCTGTAGACATAGCTTACACTCTCATTGATCAGTGTTTTTAGTCTTGGCAATTGATAATGCCATTTTCAGATTATTGAAATAGGCATGCATGCTTCTTGTCTTTATACATGTTCTAGATTATTTTACTGACTCATGACTCTTGGGTTGTCATGTGCATAGGTACTTCATTGTTGTAGATGATATATGGGAGACATCAATATGGGGAATGATTAACAATGCTTTCGTTGACAGTAATTGTGGAGGTAGAATAATCGCAACTACTCGTAATTCTCAAGTTTCAATGGAAATTGGTGAAGAAGTTTATAGACTAGAAGAACTTTCTGATACTAACTCCAAAAAACTATTCTATACAAAAATATTCGGCGGGGAAGAAAAACGTCCTTACAGTGATGAATTGGATGAGGTATCTGGTAAAATTATACAGAAGTGCGGTGGTGTACCATTAGCTATTATTACAATAGCTAGTGTGCTAGCTACTAAACCAATAAAGGACTGGTCTATGGTGTACAACTCAATTGGTTTTGGGCACAGCGATAACACACAAGTTAAGGATACGATGAAGATATTATCTTTTAGCTACTACGACTTACCTTGTTATCTAAGGACTTGCTTACTATATCTAAGTGTATTTCCAGAAGATCATACTATAGGGAAAAGTGGTTTAATATTGAGGTGGATAGCTGAAGGTCTTGTCCATGAGGAAAAAGGGAAAGACATTTTCGAGGTCGGAGATAGCTACTTCAATGAACTCATAAATAGAAGCTTGGTCATACCGATAGAGGAGAAAGGCTCGGGCCTTTTATTTGGTTGCCGTGTCCATGACATGGTACTTCATCTCATTCGAGACTTGTCAAGTGAAGAGAACTTTGTTGTTGTATTGGATAGTGAGCAATTGTCACTTGCACAAGGCAATGCTCGTCGATTAGCCCTCCAACTGTTAAACTTTGAAACTTTTAAAAAACTAGTAAATTTATCCGTAGAGCACAGCCCGCAGAAGGTTAATTATAAGGCCATGCCACAAGTAAGGTCTTTTAATGCCTTGTTATGTGTTCCAAACATAATTCCCCCAGTTTGCAGCTTTCAAGTTTTGCGAGTGCTGGTTCTAGAATATTGTTTTGGTATGGAAGATTATCCTCTTGAGCATATTGCGAAGTTACTCCATCTGAGGTACTTTGGGCTATCACATACACCTACTCGTAAGCTCCCCAAAGAAATAGGACGTCTAAGGTTTCTGCAGACACTGCTATTGGATGACACCGGGATAAAAGAATTGCCGGCGAGTGTGCGCCTGCTTACACAATTGATTTGCCTACGTGTTGATGAGAAGACGAGAGTGCCAGATTGGATCGGGGAGCTGACGTCCCTAGTGGAGCTAGAGATGTGCCATGGAGCCGACAACAAGTGCTCTACAAGGTGGTTTGTGAAGGAGTTGGGCAATCTGACAAATCTCAGGGTCCTCAAGACTGGGATAAATCTACAGCATGAAGAGCAGGGAAGAGATTTGCTGGAGTCTCTAAGAAATCTGCACAAGATTCATGCTATAGCTATTTCATTTCCGGAAGCATTCTTACAGATGGATGTGGTTATGGAACCTAGTTTTGCCCTCTCTTCGAGTCTCAGTGTCCTGATATTATTAAATATGAAGTTCTCAAGGCTGCCGGCATGGATTAATGCTCAAGATCTTCCCAACCTCTGCCAGTTGAAGGTGGTGGTGTCTGACGTGGAAGAGCAGGATCTGGGAATTCTCGGGATGTTCCGAGAGCTCCGTGAGCTCGGACTACTGATTATAAGAGTCCGCAGATTAAAACTTACTGTTTGTGGACGTGGCGGATTCGAGAATTTGAGATTCTTCGATGTCACTGTACCGCTACAGTTTGTGCAGGGAGCTATGCCAAGGCTTGAATACATCAATTTCAGTATCCCGGTGATAGAGCTAAATGATGCCAACATTGGTCTCGACTTTGGCTTGGAAAACCTTTCATCTCTTCAGTCCGTGAAGGCCAGCATCGACTGTGTTGATGCCTGTCCTACGGAGGTGGAGGAAGCGGAGGCTGCGCTCAGGCACGCAGTCGACATCCACCCCAACCATCCAACACTTGAAGCGAGAAGGATCTACGAAGAAAAAATGGGGCCCGTGGATGCAGATTCAAGGATGACGTCTCGACGAAATTATAAGGTATGTACGTGAGTTCTCATTGTGTTAATTCTTTATCCGCCGCCGCTCCCCTGGCTACGTAGTTCTAACGTTGGTCTTAATGGTCAGATTCTTCAGGCTTACAATGCTTACGCTTTAACACCAGAGATGATCGAAGAACTGGAGGAGCACGAAAAAGCAGCAATGGATAATCAAACTAATCAAAGCGTGCTTGGCACATCCACTCAGGACTATCTAATTTCGAACAAGGGAGACAAGGTAACTGCTTGATAAAATTTCTTTGTCAAATTTGACTTCAGTCTTGATTTTACAAATGCTTACCTGTTTTACTGTTATCTGTACCCAGGTACCCATCTCTGAGCTTCAGGGGAAGTATGTTGGTTTGTACTTTGTGGTGAATGGCTATGGTCCAGTTGATGAATTCACTGCAGTGCTTGCTAAGATCTATGAGAAACTCAAAGAAGTGGGAGAGCAATTCGAAGTTGTAGCTGTGTCCTTGGACAAGGATGAGTCATCATTTAATGAGAGTTTTGCCAAAATGCCTTGGCTTGCAATTCCTCAAGGTGACAAGATGTGTGAGAAGCTGGTTCGTTACTTCTTTGAGCTTAATGTTCTTCCTACACTTGTTCTGATTGGCCCTGATGGGAAGATACTGAACAACAATGTTGCGGACATAATTCAAGAGCATGGTTTGGAGGCATGGGAGGGCTTCCCCTTCAGTGCTGAGAAGCTGGAAATTCTTGCTGAGAAGGCAAAGGCTAAAGCAGCAGCACAAACCTTGGAGTCCCTTCTGGTCAGTGGTGATTTGAACTATGTCATTGGGAAAGATGGAGCAAAGGTATGTGTTACTGGTGCTTGATTTCTTATATGGAAGTCCCCTTTTGTCATTGTGAAAAGTAGTTACTACTGTACGATGTATTATATTTTTACAGATATTCAATCTGCTATCCATGCTTGATATATTAGATAAAGAACACCTTTGGTTCTTATAGCATCGGAGTTTAAGATTAACCACAGTGACCTTGAATAGTGGTCCTTATGCTAACTTTAGGCGTTAATAGATGTTAAAGAGACATTTATTGAGGAGACAATATCTTCCAATGGATAAGGGGTGTTTTGTTTAACATCTTCCTGTTATCGTACTGTCTTTAGTAAAGATTGTTTTGCGAACAGTTTCTATGCACTTTTTATGATTTTTATTTATTTAAGTCTTATTTTCATGAGAAGATTGAAATATACTCTTATGTATTATCTCAGGTTCCTGTATCAGAACTTGTAGGGAAGACTGTCCTCCTTTACTTCTCAGCCAAATGGTGTGGACCATGCCGAGCCTTCCTGCCTACACTTGTGAAGGAATACAACAAGATAAAGGAGAAGAACAGTGAATTTGCGATCATCTTCATTTCTAGTGACAGGGACCAGAGCTCCTTCGATGAATTTTTCTCTGATATGCCATGGCTTGCTCTTCCCTTGGAAGATGAAAGGAAGGAATTCTTGAAGAAGAACTTCAAAGTCCGTGGGATCCCTTCACTCGTCGCCATCGGTCCTACTGGGCAGACAGTCAGCAAGGATGCAAAGGGCCAACTTGTGATCTACGGTGCTGACGCTTTCCCATTCACCGAGGAGAGACTTGAGGAGCTGCAGAAGAAGCTGGATAAAATAGCAAAGCGGTGGCCTGGGAAGTTGAAGCATGAGCTGCATAAGGAGCACGAGCTTGTCCTGATGCGTCATGGCACGTACGGCTGTGACGGATGCAAAGAGATAGGCAATACATGGTCCTACAGGTGCGATGAGTGTGACTTTGATCTGCACCCCAAGTGTGCACTGTTTCAACTAATCCTTAATCTAAACATCAATTCCTAGCCCTAGCACATGAATACCAGTCATTATCGGAAGAGTGATGCCATATACCCTCAAGTAGAGGCTATTAGGGCTTGACAGTGACTCAGGGCAAAGCGACAACAGGGTGATTAACAGGTTGGTGAAGATCGTCACCGGCGTCGGAGTTGTAGCGGCGATGAAGATGGTGTTGGTGCTATATTGTGGGCGGCGGCGGCGGCAGCAGCCTTTGTGCTACTTCAGCGTCTTTGGGATTGGTGTAGGGTTAGGTATATTGGGATGGTGTTGTCCTTGTGAAATGAAAATAAATTCGTGAGGCTCCGGTATCTCACTTTATATGTGGTGCTGTGTGGAACGTGATCACAATCAAGAAGGATTGGTTGCGTCCTAGATCAGGACGTATAGGTGGGTGTAGCTCCTTAGGACTTGGCATTTTGTTAGAAAGCTCATGTCAACATTAACATACACTGGGGAGGAAAAGAAAGGCGAGGAGGAGGAAGGGAAGGCTAGTGAGGAAGCCTCGGCTGGATATGTGTGTGAGGGAGGTGTGTGCAGAAAGGCCTAAGTTGTTCTCCTGAGTTGTCTTTGCCAGTTGCAGTGTTATCTGAATGGTACCATAATAAATAATCATCCGATGGTTTTGCTTGGAGTTGAGATTTTTGGGCTGTCGATGTTTGTGTTAATCAACAGTAGCTGCACCCTGAACATTTTTTAGTATATATGTGCAAAACCATGTACGAATTATAAGGGCATGCCACAAGTAAGGTCTTTTAATGCCATGTTATTTCTTCCGAACATGATTCCCCCAGTTTGCAGCTTTCTAGTTTTGCGAGTGCCAGTTCTAGAATATTGTTTTGGTATGGAAGGTTATCCTCTTGAACATATTGCTTAAGTTACTCCATCTGAGGTACGTTAGGCTATCACATACACCTACTCGTAAGCTACCCAAAGAAATAGCAGGTCTAAAGTTTATTGCAGACAGTGATATTGGATGACACCGGGATAAAAGAATTGCCGGCGAGTGTGCGCCGGCTTACACGTGTTGATGAGCAGACGAGAGTGCCAGATTGGATCGGGGAGCTGACGTCTTTAGTGGAGCTAGAGATGTTGTGGATTAAAAATGACAATTAGATAAGATAAATAGACGTCTTAATATTTTTTAAAATAGATGATTTTCTTTTATTATTAATCACCTAACATACTTAAAGCGTGAGTGAAAGTAAAATACTTAGAAACATAAAGCGAGATGGAAAATTTTAAGCAATATAATTCTAGGGATGAAATATGAACCATATGTTCCATTTAAAATCATTTTATATGTCTTTGTATCTAAAAGCTCGCAACTTTAAAGATGAACGAAATGAAGACGAGATCACAGGGTAAGTAAATTCTCCATAATGATGGTCTAGAGGTAAGAGAATTTAAGATCCCATTTGTCGGTGGATAAACACCGCGAGCAGGAATCTTGAGGGACCCCCTTTGAGATTTGGCCGGGAGGCTGGTCTTGAAACTACCTCGTATGTGAGATTAATGCGAGTAGGACTTAGGCGGGATAGATCGTCGTCGGCTAGTAGAAATGAATGCACCAAGAATTTAGACAGGTTCAGACCGCACGGAGGCGTAATACCCTACTCCTGTCTGTCCAGTATGTTATCAATGTTTCTCTCCTTTCGTCCCTATCTTTCTCTGGATCTCTCGTCTTCCAAAGTGCTCCCCCCTTTTATCTACCAGGGAGGAGGCCATTCAGGGAATGCCCGGAACGAGGGCACAAGTTCCTGTAAACAATAAATGGAAAGTGACCATCATTGGTCTACAGTTGATGTTATAGAAGGATGAAAATACATCCCTTAGACGGTTCCATCGGTCTTCGCGTTCCAGCTTTAGCAAGTGCAGGGGCACCCACTGGCCAGCTTCTGAGTACTCTCTCATGCCCGTTTGGTCAGAGTAGGTCTAACACGGTCTGATGCAACATGGAGATAAGCGATAAGCCTCAAGCCCATCAAAGACATCTTCAAGCCATTTTTCTTCATGGACCCCGCGAGGGGACATGCGATGGGACCTGCCGCATTAATTGTGCCCACGCCTTCCTGCCATGGGGCGGCAGGGATTGGCGTATTCAGTACGGCAGGCGTGAGGGAGAGTGGCTGGATGTGACCGTCCACGCTCCCCATTAAATGCGGCATCGGGCCTCCCACCGACCGACACCTCATCGTGGAGTCCCTGCGGGGTCCACCGGCATGGGGCTTGCCGGGTGCTCGGGGCTCTCTGGGTGCTCGGGGACCAACTGTTCTTGGCCCCGAGCACCCACTCTCAGGCCTTGCTTCCCCTCGGGTCCTCGGGGCTTTTTGGGAGCTCGGGGACCACCGGTTCTTGACCCTGAGTACCCACTCCTGGACCATGCTTCCGTAGGATCCTCGGGGAAGTGGCCCCCGAGGGAAGGTGCCATGTGGCACCGCGCTGTCCTAGCCTCGGGACTCGGGAACCCCCGGATCCCATATCACTGACACCATTATATATACATGTGTATATGAACTATATGCCTCTAGCATCAAGAAAATCAACTTCCCAATATGTTGAAATTACAGCTCAAAAAGAAAAATGAAAATCAACAACAAAACACCAAGAACTTGTAAACTTACAAGGGAACTAATAGAAGAAAACTAGAAAGAGGTTAATTCAAGCATATGCAAAAACTTAAACTGCATTACTCAAAGAGGTCGACCCTATTTTAGGCAGATTATAAAGATTTATCTCAAAACTCTCACATATTACAAAAGCTAAGCACTCATCCCTCTCTCCTCTAAAACCCTAAAACAAAGCTCTCCCTACCTACCATCGGGGATATTTTAGTCTATTTTCTCCCCCATCCATCGGACGACCATGGCGTCTTCACAATTTAGCTTCGCCTCGACGCAAGCTTCGCGATGATGCCATGTGCACTCCATCCGTCCGTGGTTTTGTGGCCAAACCGGGAAACTGACTCGCACGCTTCTTAAGGCATGACTCATAGCTGCTTGCTTTGACCTCAAGCAAGTCTTCCGATATTGACGCGTGTCCTCCGTCTTGCGACCTTGACTATCAGCAAGTCTCTCTCGCTCCCGATACTCGGGCCGTCTTGTCACTTGCACCAACATCCCCTTCGCTTGACTTTGTCAACACGCCGCCTTCATCAACCTTCATCTCTTGCCTTGCTTGACCTCCAAGTGTACCACTAGGATCATCCTTGACTCCGTTTTCCTCTTTGATCGTCCAGCACCAAGCACCCTGTTTATCCTTGATCACCCGCCGTTGATCGCCAAGTTACATCCATCACCTACAAACCATGAGACCAGCAAACATGCATCTTCAGAACCATATAACATCATCACATGTCAGTCCAAATCGAAATTAAGTTGAAAAAGATCAGACGTAACAAAAATGTGAACGCCGGACGGTCCGACGCTCACACAGTGCAACACCGGACCATCCGGTGAGTACAACTCTACTGGAACCCGGTTTGCATGCCTCTCTGAAAAATTAGTCTAATGATAAAAAAAATCTCAACACCAAACAATCCTATGAACACCTCAACAGTTTCCTTAAAACTGAAAAGCTCCGGTGATACTCTCTGGTGTTCACACGCCCATTACCGAACAATCCGATGAGTACATCTTCATTGGAACTTAGTTTTCAACCTCTCTAGAAATCTTTGTCCAGTGAAGCCTCCGGTGATCACCCGTGCACACACCGGACTATTCGGTGACGCTATCACACTAGACTTTCACATTTGCAACCTTCTCTGGAAAAATTAATCCGGTGCTCACTCTCACCCACACTGGACCTTCCGGTGAATGAATTTATCTCTACCTCTGCGGTGAAAAGCTCTGGTGCTCACATTTACTACACACCCGACTATCCGGTGAGGTCAAAAATCCTCACACCAGACTATCCGGTGAGTGCAAACTTTCTACACCGAGAAACCGATACAATCTCTAATTCTTTTCAACTTTGGTTAGACAAAATCAACATTGCAGTATATAACCATGCATATGCTAACCAACAAAAGTCGCACAAATGTCAATCACTCATCACACAAGATAAACCAAGCCATATCTTAACTTGGTTTCTCAATCTCCCCCTTGATGAGTGTATGACAACATCACAAAGAACAAAGGAAGGTTTGAAGATCGCACAAGAAGCTCATCCAAATGACAGAAAACTCAAGAAAGAGCAAGAACATGTCACTTGGTATAAGAAGATTGCAAAGGCTCAAAGAGAAGAAAAGACTAGCCAAAAAAAGTAAATAAAAACTCAAAAAAACAAAAGATGCTCTCCCTATGCTCCTCCTAATGAATGCACATATTACATTTTCTCCCCCTTCGAGACTTGCTTTCATGAGTTCTCCCCCTTTGGCATTGCAAACATTAAGGATAAAACATTATGTAGTGCATGAAAATGCAATCCTAATGAGCTTTCACAAGTGTACCACAAAAGCATTTGCAAGAGCTAGAATTGTTAAAAGGTTGCGAAACTCAGAATGTGGAGCTCACAATTGCATAGAGGCTAAAAAAGAAACAGTGATATAAGAACATAAAGCATTACAAGCTAAATTCAAAGAATTTGGTTGGCTTATTGAAGTTCACATAGCCGAATTATATTCAAATTGACCACCACATAAGCATCTACTTGTGCCATGGCAATACAGGCATGAAGAACTAGCCAATTGCAACCTCAAACTAGGCAAACAAGAGTTCAGGACAAAGGGCTTTGCAAACACTCACATATGAAACCAAGACTTGGTGATTAAGTGGTTAAAAAGGATTAACATTTAGGCACATTTCTCTGTTTTTCAATTTATCCTCAAGTTGCTGCTTATCCAAACAAAGTGTCACATGACTGGGTACGACTAACACCTTAAGATTTTAAGACAATCGTATTAGATCATATTTTAGCATAAGATACTTGACTTTTTATGATTATTCAATTTGCACAAGATATGAAGATGGTCACAAGATCAAGTTTAAGTAGTGTTTTTGCGACACAAGGAACACATGTTCCGCAAAGGTTCTATCATGACCTAAACATTTACTAAAGATAGAAAATATAGTGCAATGTTTCCTAATCCACTGTCTTGAACTAAGAAGTCCTAGAGCAAGATATTCATCAAAATAGTCTTAACACAAGCATTGACTAAGCCTAAGCAAATATGAACACGGTGATCAAGACAGTAGCATTTTATAGCCTACATGATTCATAAAATTGTCAAATTTCATCTTAGGGAAGGCTAGTTTGCTTGAGATGTTTCATGTCAAGGCACCAAGAAGAGTATAATATTAAAAGATTGCTGCGCACAACTACTCAACTTAGTCTAAATTCAAGTCTAGTACAAGAAAAAGCTAAAAGCATACACGTCAAAGCTCAATTAATATGATTATCTTACATGATGAGATGCAATGCAATGCAAATTCTCAAAAGTAAGATAGAGTAATTATAAGAGGAACTATCCCTCACACAATGCCATAGGGATGGCATACTCCAAGCTCTCCTCTCAAATAGGCAAATCTAGTTGCATCTAGAGACTTGATGCATATATTGGCTAGCTGTTGTTGGGTATCAATATAGCTCAACTCAATGTCTCCCTTCTCATTATGGTCTCTTAAAAAGTGAAATCTCACATCTATATGTTTGATTTTTGAATGTTGAACTGGGTTGTTAGCTAAGCTGATAGCACTAGTGTTGTCACACAAAAGTGGCACACTCTTGATATCCGACCCTAAATCTCTCAAGGTATCAACCATCCATAAAATCTAAGAGCAACAGCTAGCAGCAGCTATATATTCAGCTTCAGCAGTAGACTACGCAATGCTAGACTATCTGCAAGAAGACCAACACACAAGAGCAAGAAATAACAGGTATCAAAGGTACTCTTCCTGTCAATTCGAAAAGCCACGAAGAGAAAGCGAAGAGGATATAGAAAACCAAATATTATACTTGAGAGTGTGCTTGAGATACTCATAATGCATTTCACTGATTGGCGATGAGACGTCCTCGGTGAAGCCTGTAAGTGAGCACACAAGCAGACGACAAAGTCGATGTCGAGTCTTGTCGCCTTCAGGTACATGAGAGAGCTAATCATGCTCTTGTACTCCTCTTGGTCCACCTTCTCGCCATCTGCATTCAGATCAAGCACGGTCGAGGTAGCCATCGGTGTCGCAAAAGGCTTTGCATCGCTCATGTCGAACTTCTTCAACAAATCCTTGGTATACTTCATTTGGTGGACGAATGTACCTTGCTTGCATTGCTTTATTTGCAGCCCAAGGAAGAAGTTCAGCTCACCCATCATCAACATCTCGAACTCCCTGCTTATAGTTTCTGCAAACTTAGCCACAAGTACATGAGAAGAGACACCAAAAATGATATCATCCATGTAAATCAGAATAAGTAAGAAATCATTGCCATGCTTGAGAGTGAATAAGGTTTTATTAGCTGACCCTATCACATACCCATGCCCTAGCAAGAAAGACATAAACCTGTCATATCAAGCCCTAGGTGTCTGCTTAAGCCCATACAAAACTTTCTAAAGCTTGTATACTCTATGAGGGTATTTGGGATTCTCAAAGCCTGGGAGTTGGTTGATATAGACCTCTTCTTCTGTAAAACCATTTAAGAAAGTACTCTTGACATCCATTTGATATAACTTGAAACCCCGGGATACCGCAAATGCAAGGAGGATCCTAATAGTTTCTAGCCAAGCTACTAGTGCAAAGGTCTCTCTAAAGTTTATCCTCTTTACCTGAGTGAAACCTTGAGCTACTAGTTTATCCTTGTTTCTTACTACAGACCCATCCTCCCCTTGTTTGTTTTTTAAAACTGATTTGGTGCCTATGGTGTGAATATTTGGGGTGGCTCTACTAGGACAAAAATTGGTTTCTCTCAAAGTTTTCAAGATCCTCATACATGACATTGGCCCATCTCGAATCAGATAAAGCATGTCCAACATCACGGGGATTAAAAGAAGCAACAAATCCAGACTCAGTGAAATGAGCATGAGAAATAGATTTAGATCTCGTTACCTTCTCACCAAGGTTGCCGATCATCAGCTGTGGGGGATGTCATCGCTGAATGTGTTGAGGGGCTTCACGTTGTGAGATGACCTCCCCCTCAATCACTGCTAGTGTAGGCTCGAAAGCAGCTAAACTGGAAGTAGAGGTTGCAAGACCCTCTGCTAGTGTCGAGGAGGCAATAACCAGCTCGGGAGCGAGTGTAGTAGTAAGAAGTAGTGATCATCCTTGTCATCCCCGAAAGTTGGAAGGTCGCTGTCTACAAAAATGCTTTCACTCATCTCTTGATCACCTGCACACTCAAGGATAGGGCTATCACAAAGGGTTGATTCATTAAAGGTCACATCATAGGACTCCATGGTGGTATTAGTGTCAAGATTAAAGACTCTGTAAGAATGACCATGAAGAGAATACCCTAAGAAAATGCCATAAAAAAACACGACTCAAACTTGTCAAGATTGCCATGTTTTAGGATGAAGCACCGACACCCAAAAACTTTCAAATATGAAAGCTTCGGCTTCCTCCCAAAATGCAACTCTTAAGAAGTCAAATTCAAGATCGAGTGTAAGAAAATTCAATTGGAGATGTAGCACGCCGTGCTAATGGCCTCAGCCCGAAACTTCCTAGAAGTCATATGCTAGACATCTCCACTAAAGTGCAATTCTTCCCGTCATCCACGTCATTCGGTTGAGGAACGCGTTGGGCAGAAAATTGATGCTCCATGTCATGCTCAAGACAGAAAGCATCAAAGAGATAGTTCTTGAACTCGGTGCCATTATCACTGGAATTGCTTTCAATGCACCAGTGAGTTCTTTGAACAATCTCAAAGCCAAGCTCCGAAAGTGTGAGAACATTTCTTCCTTGCTCACAAGAAAGTAGACCCAAGAGTAGTGAGAGAAATCATCAATAATGACAAGTACATACCACTTCTCACCCACTGAACGAACCCGGAAAAGACTAACAATGTCTATATGGAGAAGTTCTCCTGGTCATTCAGTCATCGCCAGATTGACTAGTGCATGGGAGGCAGCAACCATTTTGCCATGCCGATAGGGAGCACAAACAAGATTCTTCTCAAACTTGAGCTTGGGCAATACTCGAATCAAGCTTAGGGCACTCAAACGAGTAAGCAAATTAAAGCTCATGTGCCCTAGTCTCCTATGCCACATCCAAAGTTTAGAAGAAGGTTGAGCAATCAAACAACGAGAAGAACCAAAAGACTCGGAAAAATTAGCTCCAAAAACTCTCTCAACTTTGGAAATCTTGCAAATCAAAGCGCTAGACGAATCAAGAACTTGAGAAGTATTGCATTTGAAATGCACTTCCAAGTCTTCATCTAGCAATTGAGATACAGAGAGAAGATTGTATCTCAGATGCTCCACCAAAGCCACATCTTTGATAGTGAAAATCTCATTCACCTTACCATACCTTTGGTTTTCACCCTTATTTTCCGATCATCCCTGAAAGTGATGTACTCATACCGCTTTGTCGGGGTGAGACTGGAGAACTATGATGTATCTTCGGTCATATGGCATGAACAACTGAAGTTAATGAGCTACTTGTTTTGAAAAGAGTAGTAGGTGGATGACTTAGTACTGGGGTTAGTTATAAACTTCTTGGAAATCAATACTGGGTCATCCACCCTGAGGTAGTAAAAACAGGTGCATGCAAATCACTCCTAGCACTAGCATGCTGAGACGAGTACCTCATCGAGGAGAGTGTGGTCCGCCAAAGCGCTACGACTCAAAGCCTCTTACACGCGAACCAAAACCATATGGGTCATGGTAGGATCCATGCCAGGCAACACCTCTAGGCAGAGACTGAAAAGCGCTAGGGACTCGTGAGTGAAAGCAAGGAAAAGGCTCATGTATACCAACAGAAGGGCGGTACATGTCCCAGGTGCTCCACTCCTACTCACGTCGCTCATCTCTCGTACGGCAAAAGCAAAATTCAACTTCTAGGGTAGTAAGTGTGTGAACATAGTCTTACTCTTCCCATTGTAAGCCACCCTCTCGAAACCCAACCCAAGAGCCAAACCCGTCTTATCGGCACACATCTTAGTCTTAGCCAAGATCAAGTTCATTTTACCTTTGCCCTCTGAGCATTTCTCCACTAGAGAAAGAAGATAGTCATTCTCGATCAAAAGCTTCTCAACTTGCCTTCTAGCCCAGCTGAGTTTGTCCTGAAAGATAGTGCAGGTGGAACAATTTAGCTGCATATCCTTCAAACTCTCAGCACTCTCAAATCTAGATTCCAATTCCTTAATGTGCTTGGCTTTCACTTCAACATCCTTTGCAAGCAAAGGGCAATTCTTGCAAGCACTTAAGAGAGTGAACCTAGACTCCTCCTCAAGAGCCTTCTTCTCAGCAGTCTCAAGTCGACTAATAACTTGAGCATACAAAGTCTGAAGCTCAGCAAGTTCTGTCATAACCACCAAACAACTCTCACACTTCTCATCATCACGCCTAGACCTAAGCAATGTAAGCTCAGAAGAAACAGACTCATACTTAGACCTAAACTCCTTCAACTCATGCACAACTTTCTTAAGTAACGTATCCTGGCTAACGAGAGTATCATTCAAGGTATCGACTTGGATGGAAAGCTGGTCGTAGGAAGGTAATACCTCAGAGGGATCAAGCTTGAATTCGTTGTCATTGTTGTCGCCCTTCATAAAGCAGAGGCCTACGAGGTCCCTTGCTTTCTTCTTGCTCTTCATTTGTAGTTCATCCTCCTCCGAGCTCTCCTCCTCGCTTGAAGATGTGTCGATGTTGCTGAGAGCTACCACGAACGTCTTAGAAGCCACCTTGATTACCTTCTTGGTCATCTTGTCATAGTCGTGTTTTTCTTGAAGAAGGGTTTCTTGTTTTTCTTTTTGTGCTTGTCGTAGTCGTGTTCGCGGTTTTCCTTCTTCTTGAGTTTGGGGCAGTCTGCCTTAAAGTGGGTAGTATCACCACACTCAAAGCAGGCACGGGAATTGCTCCTCCTCTGGTCTCAACGGTTGTTATAGAAGCGGGTAAATTTCTTCACGATCAATGCAAGATCATCATCATCAAGTACATTCACCTGCTCCTCTGTGATAGAGATCAAGGAAGACAAAGAAAAACCACCAGATAAAATGTTAGCACAAGAAACACCACCACCAGTCTGATTACCACCGCTAGGTCTGGAAACCAACATCATGTTCTGAGATAGGGGGTTTCCGAGACCAATCTGAGCCGCCTTAGCTACCTCGGTGGTCTTGATCTTGTTGAAGAGTTCATCACAACTTAACGTGTCGTAACTTGATAACTATTCAATGCTCGAGATCTTCACTTCACATATGCTACGATCCAGAGCATAGATAAGCTTGATCGCTCTCTCGTTGTCCGAATAGAGCAAAACACCAGTTGATCGAAGATTGCTAACAATTCCATCAAAGCGAGCAAACATGGCATCCAAAGACTCTCCGGGGTCTTGCATAAATTTTGGTATTATTGGTTGTATGTGCTTTAGCGTCTGACCTTCATCTGATTAGTGCCTTCATGAAAGACACTCAGAGTAGTCCAGATCTCCTGGGTAGTACGGAGGTGTTGAACCCTGTCAAACTCATTCTGACTCAGGTTTATGAATAAAATATTTCTGGCCTTGTTGTTGGCCGTATACTGTTCGATTTGAACCTGAGTCGTATGAGCAGCATGGATTTCGTAGTTGGAATCAATTACCTCCCAAATTGCACTTCCTTGGCTTAAGAGATAAGCCTCTATGCACACCTTCTGGTACGAAAAATCATAGCCATCAAACAGCAGAATTTCCCCACTTCTCTCCATATCGCCTACGGATCACAAAGCCAGTTAAAGTAAATAAGTGATCAAACTAGCTCTGATACCAATTATAAGACCGAAAGTGACGACTAGAGGAGGGGTGAATAGGCTCCTCAATAATTTCTTGTGAAATAGATGGCCTTCTCCTATTATTAATCACTAAACGCACATTAAAGCTTGAGCGGAAGCAAAATACTCAGAGAGACAAAGCGAGATGGAAAGTTTCAAGACAATATGACTCCACGGATGGAATATGAACCATAGGTTTCATTCAACTACATTCCATATATCTTTGTGTCCTCGCAACTTTGAAGATGAATGAAATGGAGAGGAGATCACTGGGCAAATAAACTCTCCACGATGATGGGCTAGAGGCAAAGGAATTCAAGACCCTATCACATATGCATGTGTATGTGAATTATATGCCTCTAGCATCAAGAAAATCAACTTTCCAATGTGTTGAAATTACAGCTCAAAAAGGAAAACAAAAATCAACAACAAAACACGAAGAACTTGCAAACTTTTAAGGAAACCAATAGAATGAAACTAGAAGAAGGTCAATTCAAGCATATGCAAAAACTTAAACTTCATTACTCAAAGAGATCGGCTCTATTTTAGACAGATTACAAAGATTTATCTCTCAAAACTCCAACATATTACAAAGGCTAAGCACTCCTCTTCCTCTCCTCTAAAACTCTAACATAAAGCTCTCATATGAATGGCTCGAAGGGGTGGCTTCCCAACCCGCCAAACCCCTCTATTTATAGCCTAAGAAACTTGACCCCCAAGTTTCCTTGACTGTTCTCAAAATACATCTCCCTTGTAGTATATTTCTACCTACTACCGAGGGCATTTTGATCTATTTTCTCCTCCATCCATCAGACAACTATGACGCCTTCATGATTTAGCTTTGCCTCGATGCAAGCTTCACGATGATGCCACGTACACTCTATCCGCCCGCTATTTTGTGGCCAAACCGGGAAACCGACTCGCATGCTTCTTAAGGCGTGACTCACAACTACTTGCTTTGACCTTAAGCAAGTCTTTCGATGTTGACGTGTGTCCTCTGTCTTGCGATCTTGATCACCGGTGAAAGGATCGAATAGCCCAAGAGGGGGGGGTGAATTGGGATATTAAATTTGTTTTTTTCTTAATTAACTACTGCTTGACCAAATAAAACTTATAAGAAACGCAAGTAAGGAATTTTAACTAGCACAAGATAGCTAACCACGCAAGAATTAACTAAGAAAGACAATTCCTAAGAAGAACTTGCAATAATAACAAAGCTCAAAATAAGATGCAAGAAAGTAAAGAGTTGGAGAAGACAACACCGATTTTTTCCCGAGGTTTCGAGAAGTTGGCACTTCCCCCTAGTCCTCGTTGGAGCATCCACCAAGGATGTAGCTCCCCCTTGAGTCACCAAGGCTCAAGTGCTCCCTCTTGATTACCCTTTCTCCATCTCCGGATTGGCGGGTATCAAACCAAGTACATCCTCTTTTTCCGGGGCTCCCACAATTGCTCCAAGAGCTCACCGAGAAATCATCCGATCACCAAGACCGTCTAGGTGTTGCCAACCACCAAGAGTAACAAGCCTCAAGCTTCACTTGACAAAGACCAAGCCTAGACAACAGCTAGATGCACACTTGTTACTCTCCAAGCACTCAAAGAAGTCCTTAATCCTCAACTAAAAACTTAAAATGGACACAAGTGCTCCCTCTCTTGCCTCTAAATGACACACCAAGTGTATGAGCTGCTACAGGATCGCAAGAGCAACTGTTGAAACCAACTGAGTGGGTATTTATAGCCTAGAGATCAAAAATTAGCCGTTGGCTAACCACTCTCATTTTACTGTAATCACCGGATAATCCGCTGGCTATATCCTTAAGATCACCGGATAGTCCGGTGGGTTCAAACCCAGAGCCAGCTGTCACTAGCCGTTGCACGGCAACATTTGTCCGGTGATAAACTCCGGTGAACAACAGTCAACACCGGATAATCCGGTGAGTACAACTCACCCGACCCTTCGAATTTCCGAACCTTCTGCAAGAAATACTCCGGTGATATTTTTGCTACCACCGGATAATCCGGTGAGTTCAATTTGTCTGAGTTTCTTCACAACATTTCTCCGGTGGTCTGCCAGCTAAGTCACCGGATAATCCTGTGAACGTAATTTTCAAGTGTGGCCCGAAGCAATGCTCTCTGCAAGAAATAGTCCGGTGTTCATATTATGCATTCACCGGATAATCCGGTGGGTACAAAATTGTTTTTCTCCGAAAATTTTCTCTGCTGGAAAAGCTCCGGTGGTCACCGGACTTTCAGCACCGGATATTCCGGTGTAACACTTCTGAAATTTTTCATATAATTCGGATGCCTCAATTAGTGTTTATCCGGTGAGTATTAGACATCCATCAGAGGATAATCCGGTGAATAAATGTTTTGTGAACTTGTCCAATTCAACTCTCTTTGAGCTCTAATTCCTTGACAGCTTCACCATGGACTTGTATGCTCTACCTAGTGCTAGAATTTAACAAGTGTGCATCATCTACGTCTAGACTCACTAAGTCAAGCTACTACTTTTAGCCCCCCTTTATAGTACGGTCAAAAGACAAAAAGAAAAAGGAGACCTATACTACTCTAAGTATCCTTCATCTCCTTTGTGATACTTAGAACTAGAAGATCCTTAGTCTTAAAGCATATGTCCTTTGATTGTCCATATAAGCACTTTAGGGACCAAGATTAACCAAATGTCATTGTATACTGAATTTTTTGATTCCCTTCAAAACAAATTGTTAGACACAGTAATATGGTTGTCATTAATCACCGAAACACTTACCACTTACCTAGGGGCCTAGATGCTACAACCGGCAAGTCTCTCCCGCTCACGATCCCTCATACCGTCATGTCACTTGCAACGGCATCCCCTTCACTTTACTTTGTCAACACGCCGTCTTCATCAACCTTCATCTCTTGCCTTGCTTGACCTCCAAGTGTACCGCTAGGATCGTCCTTGACTCCGCCTGGCCTCTTTGACTATCCGATACTAAACACCCTGCTTAGCCCCGTTCATCCACTGTCAACCACCAAGTTACATCTATCACCTGCATACCATCAGACCAGCAAATATGCATCTCCAGAACTATATAACATCATCACATGTTAGTCCAAATTAAAATCAAGTTGAAAAAGATCAGACGTAACAAAAATGTGAACTCCAGATGGTCCGGCGCTCACACCAGTGAAACACCGGACCATCTGGTTAGCACAACTCTACTGGAACTGGATTTGTATTCCTTTCTGAAAAAATTAGTCGATGATCAAAAAATCCCAATGCCGAATAATTCTGTGAATACCTCAACATTTGCCTCAGAACTGAAAAGCTTCGGTGATACTCTCCGGTGTTCACACGCCCATCACTAGACAATCTGGTGAGTATATCTTCACTGGAACTTAGTTTTTCAGCCTCTCTGGAAATCTTTGTTCGGTGAAACCTCCAGTGATCACCCGTGCACATACCGGACCATCCGGTGAGACTACAACACCGGACTTTCACATTTGCACCATTCTCAAAAAAAAATTTAATCGGGTGCTCACTCTTACTCACACCGGACCTTCTGGTAAATGAATTTATCTCCGCCTCTGCGCTGAAAAGCTCCGGTACTCACATCTACCACACACCAGACTATCCGGTGAGATCAAAACCCTCATAACGGATTATCCGGTGAGTGTGAACTTCCTGCACTGAGACACCGATATAATCTCTAATTCTTTTCAACTTTAGTTAGATAAAATCAACATTGCAATATATAACCATGCATATACTAATCAACAAAAGCTATACAAACATCAATCACCCATCACATAAGACAAAACAAAATACATCTCAACTTGACTTCTCAAGATGTACTTATAAAGTGCCGGCTAGGATTAGGAAGCTAACGTCCTAGTGTAGCTAGAGATGTGCTATGGTGCCGACAACAAGTGTTCTACAAGGCGGTTTGTGAAGGAGTTGGGCAATCTGACAAATCTCAGGGTCCTCAAGACTGGGATAAATCTACAGGACGAAGAGGAGGGAACAGATTTGCTGGAGTCTAAGAAATCTGCACAAGATCCATGCTATAGCTATTTCATCCCCGGAAGCATTCTTACAGATGGATGTTACGGAACCTAGTTTTGCACTCTCTTCGAGTCTCAGTGTCCTGGAATTATTAAATCTGGAGTTCTCAAGGCTGCCAGCATGGATTAATGCTCAAGATCTTCCGAACCTCTGCTAGTTGAAAGTGCTGGTGTCTGACGCGGAAGAGCAGGAACTAGAAATCCTCGGGACGTTCCGAGAGCTCCGTGGGCTCGGACTACTGATTATAAGAGTCCAGAGATTAAAATATATGGACATATGGTCCATTTGTACAGCTCCGAGATTATAAGCTCTGATATATTTTTATAGGATCTGTTTGGTGTAGCTTAATTTTAGATTTTTCTGTTTCACTTTAGAAATTCACGGTAGAGTAAATCTATCATAAACTAGAGCGGATAGTGAATGTGTTTGGTTAAGAGAGTGGCTCTTATTCAGGAATGAGATATTTTGAGAGAATTACCAATTGTATCATTGAGATGTTACATGTACATTGTTTTTAACATATAAGTATTTGTGATTGTTTAGTTGTATTAATAATCGTACATAGAATTTTTATGATTATTTTTAACATAGGAAAATATTGTTTTTGCGAATTCCTTGGTATGATAGGACATGTGCCAAGCATGGCACGTCTCAATGCACTTTTGTCACGTCTCAATAACCCAACCAATCTCCACGCCGGGTTCGCAAAAGTGCAGCGCAAATGGTAGAAAAACAACGATGTGCTTCTGAATACAATGATCACTATTCCTCCCAAAAAAGTAGTTTCTGAATACAATGTGTAATAAACAATGTGTTCTGAAGGAATAATGCAAGCATATATATATATATATCTAGAGAGCTTTTTTACGGTGGTCTATACTACTCAGAGGTAGAAGGTAGTATAAATCTAATTCGACGATTCACGTAATTGGATATTTTGGTAAATATGATAATTTTGTTAAAATTACCCATCATACTTTTGCTAATAGAAAGATCGACGCCACAAACGTCGAATCACTAGCCTTAGCCGATTGGTAGCAAATGAACTCTCATACCAAATGCAGATTAAAATGTTAAAACGACAATAAAATATTACTCTATTTAGAGACATATAACTGCAGTTAATTACTTTCATGCAACGTATTTTTCTTCTCAAAATAACCATAATACTACCATACTACTCACATATACTACCTATACTACTGGTGAAAAATAAGTAGTATCATGACTAATCTGGACCATTAGACACTAAAAATAGATGATTTATATTAATTTTAGATCAGCATAAAATTTCTCTATATATAAGCTATCCTACTGCCGATATGGTACAATTACAGTAAGTTACAGCAGATCCAGTCAGAGGCACCTCAACCGGTTGCAGTATAGAGTAAGCTACTCGTCAGAAGGATATATCCTTAAAGTAGTATATCCATTGCAATGAGCAAACATATCCACATCATTGTCTCGAGTCTTCAAAAAATCGCTTCAGGGTCACAACATAAGAGTCTTCAAGAAATTGCTTCAAGTGTTAGCTTAGAACTTTCAGATAATCCTACCCATCATACTTGGAACTTTGCAACTTGCCAGGCATACATTGATATGAAGATTCGCACTTCAGTAGATTAATTGGTAGATTATGCAATACATGTTCTGCAAAGTTCAGTCATTCGAACTCTGTGATGATAAGGAAACAGCAAGCATCAATTGCATGTGTAATGACCAGCTAATTCCCTAACCAGCTTTGGTAATGACATTACTAAAAACAGAAGAACTAAACAACAAACCAGATGAATGCAATGGAGATTGTACTTAGATATTTCAAATGGTTAAATAGCCACAGGCCTACGGCGCAGGATTACGATTTTGAAACGGATATTGATTTCCCTTACAGAATCCTATTCCAACAACTACTAAAACCAAAAAAACAACGGATGGATACTACTACAGCCATCTGAGAGCTGCCTCGTCAAAGACACTACACACCGAGTTCTCTTCGTACTCACTGCCAGCACAGGAAAAAAATATATATCCAAAAACCAATTTCAGTGCATAAAATGTCTTGGACCTCATGATCCCATAATGGTTGTCATCCCTAGTTCAACTGATCGGGTAAATTGGATGTTAGTGTATGTGATTTACAATAGTGGCAATAGTAAGTTCATACAACAAAACTATCATTGTTTGAAGGGCTCCCTGAACAATCGATAGATCAGGGAGGGGGAGAGAAAGGGGGAGGGGGAGGAGGGGTGCTAAGTCACCTTGAGGCCTGCAAACACCGGCTAGGGCTTTGGTGGCATGCTAGGTCTAGAGGCTAGGGTTGCGAGAGGAGCATAACAGAGAGGAGACTAGAGATCGAGAGGGATGAGGGGAGCAAATGGGTATATGGGTGTGTAACCAGTGGCATTGGTAGGTAATAATCTCATAACTCCATGACGATATTGAAAAATAGGATCCGCGGAATACCCCTTTCCCTGCTCTATGGATCCATGTCATTGTAGATCATTTTCTTCCTCCACTCTAGGTTGTTCTGCTCTGTTGGTTTGTGAAGTTGGAGGTGTTTAGCACAGCTCCACCCTGATCCGTAGTGAAGTTCAAAGCTAGAGCTGTGCCGATCATCCCCTGTAAGAGTCTACATATTAATGCTTTGTTTGTTTCCTGCTTTTAGTTTTGCTTCTACTACTGCTAGAAGTCAGAAACCAGAACAAATGAGGTTTTGTAGAAGTGACTTATAGAGAAGCCAGAAGCTTCATTGCAATGGATATACTAAAGCTGAGAAGCTCGCTGAAAGACGTTTTTATGAGAAACTATGTGCTCAGAAACTAAAAATTTGTTGCAGAAGCCAACAACTTATTTTCAAAAGCAATTTTTCGGACAGCTAAAAGCATAATTTTTCAAAAAAAACCCAAAAACAGAAACTCAAATAAATATACTCTAAAACTTACTATTTTTGGATGGGGCGGATTCGAGAATTTGAGATTCTTTGATGTCACTGTACCGCTACAGTTTGTACAGGGAGCTATGCCAAGGCTTCAATACATCAATTTCGGTATCCCGGTGGTCTTAGCGGCCTCAGTGGCCAACGCGGAAGGGGAGGAGCCAATACTTTTCTCCAATCAATCGATCGATTAACAAATCATCAGTTAATAATTAACTAGCAGGTGGTGCATGCAATTGCACTGTTAGTATAATCTAATTGTACTTATATCGTTGTACTATCCTAGTTTTATCATAAATTTTTGCTCATTGATAGACATAATTTGAACCTAAAACTATAATAATAATATGTTCATATGTTCAAGCACTATCATTGTCTGTTTGCTCTATTTTATATAGATTCTACTCTGCAGGCAATTATTCTGTTTTTTCTTTGCTATTTTGATCGAATAAATTTTGTTTGGATCGGAAAATCACACTCTATCATCTATGCGATCTGCAGGCTGCACCTTTCCCTCTCGCCTTCCTTACGCCGCGACCTCAAGCTACGGGGTCCAAGTCCGTTGTAGCTGCGCATATATCCTCCCCTACCGATGATGTCGGTGGTCGTACGGGTCAATGGTTTTTTTTCGTTGCATATGCCTCGATCATTTGTCATTAGATATGCAATCTAAGCTCGTTTCTCACCTTAACACCACTACTCTTTGTGACATCCTTAGCATCAACGTCTTGCCACCCGACACTGCACCAATCCCTTTCGCTATTGCAGAGTGGACAATGACGTCGGCCAGTCAAACCGCTAGCCTGTCTATGTCATCTGGGAGGGAGATAATATGTTACATTTTTATGTTAGCATATGCTTATTTTTTTTTATAATCTAGATAGATTGGTCATTCTCTTGTATTGGGTTAAAAGATCGGTCATTCTTTTATATCAGGTCTTATCTCCTTTTTATTTATTTTTTGTTCCTCTGGTATTGAGCTTATCTGCTGCTTCAACACACTACTCTTTATAACATCTTTTGCATCAAAGTCATGCTGCCCGACACCTAAAATGCATGCAGGGTGAAACAAACATATGTATTAATCAACTTATGTTGTTATTTTTGCCAGCATTTAGCTTTATTTTTAATAATAGTAGAGTTGGGTAATAGAAATGCATATATATGGGCATTTTGGGTTTAATTTTTAATAATGACAGTAGTAGGTAATATATAAGCATTTATAGGGACACTTTATTTTCTTTTCTTTGATTAACGTGATAATTTTTAGATCTTAAAAGCCAATGAGGATTCTTCTTTTCTTAGCCAATTAGTAATACTATGACGTAGGTGTGCTATGCCGCCTACTTCTTAAAAGCGAATTCACACTGCATGTGCATGTCCAAACTACACAAATAACAAAGTATAATCTATGTTATATAAATAAAAAGGAATACACGTGACCTATAAACTGCTTATTAATAAAACACAACAAAAAAAAATAAGACCAATTTTCAAACTACTTGAAAATCATGGTAAGTAACAATGACATGCATTCAATAGCTGATAGTTATGGGGTTACATATATACCGAATTCACCAATGTTGTTATCAAATAGCATCAATTTTGGGGCAGTATGCAAATGTATTAATCCGGCTGTACATGTGCTTCTCTAGCACATTCTGCTACAGGCTCAGGCTAGTCTCAAGACTGAATTTCAGACATTGAAGGCAATCGGAACCTCTTGGCAGACATCGAAGGTGATTGGCATATTCCTATGTTTTTCTTTCTATAGCCAATAGCCCAGTAACTTGGGCAAAAAGGGAGAAAACATACAATGTTGTTAACTATCACAGGTAGCAATCAAATACGGACATAAGCATTATAGCCTAATACCCCCCCCCCCCCCTCCCTCAAAATAACAGCACGAAACAAATGTTTGCTCAAAGCTCCAAGAACAACATGTGACACTTACTGAGAACTATACTATCAAACACATTTCTAAATAAGATACAAACTACTGATATGAATCTTTAATTGTAGAAATAAAGGAAAAATGTGATGTTGATCTACTCCCAACTATTAAAAAACCAGTACAAAGGAAATGCAGCTGTTAATGTAAAATAAACGATTTGTAACAACTATTGAGCACAATTTTGATTATCATAATCATTAACATCATGTGGTGGAAACTTGATACTGCATAGTCCAATTTCAGTCAACCTTGAAGAATGTGCTTTTTATCGTCACATAAGATCCATTGACCTGACTTAGGTTTTGTATACGATTGATATGGAGGAGGAAGTACAACTCGGAACAACTTTGCACTAAGTGTGAAACTCTAGCAATATAACTAAATCATAGAGTAGCAGACAAAGGCAAGGATATTACTATAGGAGAAAATAAAACAATAGAAATAGATCAACACCAAAGAATTGCATAAAGTATTGTAAAAATATGTTTGGTAAACCAACAAATTGTTGCCAACTGATTGGTAACTCACTTAACCAGCAAGCAATCCGATTATCTAGGAATTCAAAGTCCAAATGTAATAAATCAGAGCAGTACATTATCATATCCTCCTATGTTCTTTGACAGATTTCATTGCACAATCCTAAATAAAAGGAAAGTAAGAAAGAGATACAAAGATCAAACAGCAAATCATGCTGACAAACGATGACAGGGATAACACTTCAGACTAATTTGCTTTTATCTACTAATTTTTCCTGATATCTACCTTGAGAGCATTCTGGTCGTTTTTTTGTCTACACTGTACTTAATAAGGGCATCTAATATACGACACACACATCATAAGACAACATCAGACTATTATAGAATAGTAGATCCTGTTTTATCTTTGTACAGCTCATTCTCATGAGCTCATTATTAGAATAGTAGATCCTATTTTATCTCTGTACAGTTCATTATCATGATCCTGAAACATTCAAAACATAGGAAGTGGTGGCCTAGAATGCAAGTGTGGTAGGTTAGCAAGAAAGGAACATTTCAAATGCAACAAAGTTAGATAGATAGCTCCTATGACACAAAACTTAATCAGCTAAACTGAATCTCTCCGGAGTTCACTCTGAACAAGTCAATACTTGAAAAATTTGTGCCAACATCTAACTCTGATGTTTCTAAAAAGTAAATGAATATTCTTGTCACATCGAGCAAGGAGGTAAAGCAAACCGAATAACCGATTAACTTATCATCATGGAAAACATCTTACAGCAAGAAAATCCAAACAATGTTTGCCTTTTCCTTTACAGAAAGGTAATACTGAAATATAAGTAACGATTTACCATCCATGAGTGCAAATACTTTGATTTATAGTCAAATTGTTTCACATAAGAAAATAATCAAAAAATCTTATTGAACAACTTTTTATTCATGGCACTATATCTTTCGGAGATAGATTTTCTTTAGGACGCCCTTTAGGTTCAGACAATGAGGGTGCAAATGATAACATATTTCAACACATCTCCAGATTTGGGCTACACTATGGTGTTTCAAAAAGGGATTCTGCAAACCTCGCATTGTAGATGAGTAACATATTTTTCACCAAGATTTGACAGAATATATGTTCTTAACACCTAATAATGAAAATATAATAAGTGCATCAATACAAATTTAACTCCTAATGAAGGTAACTAATAAACCATGGCAGCCTAAATGAATCAAAGAACATCGAAAATTTTCAGTATGACATAATAAAGAATGATGAAAGTAGAGCCTAGCACATCCCATAAATTCGATAGCTTGCACATGGCAAAAATTAAAACTAGCATGGTAAAAGCTTACAATAATCTACAAAGTAGGAAATAATGTTTTTCCTCCATGTGGTCTCATATATCAAAGCAGCACTTGCTGCAAAAAGTGCAGTTCATGTCAGACAATACAAGAAAAATATGCAACAAACACCAAGAAAACTACAGACCAAAAAGGCAAGGTCCATCTTTACCATCTCGCTACTAGAGAGGGATCCTCTGTAGTACTGCATCGTCACTGACATGTGGGACCGGACCCATGTGTCAGTGATTGTTATTGCACCATGCAGTACTGTAGAGGACCCATGTCCCTCACTGCTAGGTTCATTTTTGCTGCTACCTCTACCATGCACATCTTGCTTTCCTTGCTCGATAACCATTGACCATGCTAGAGAATATCACCTGCACAAGAAACAAACATCAAGAATATTAACCAGTTCCAAGAATAACCATGTGGAAAAAAAATCAAGAATCGTGAGTCTTGAGAAACATTCATGTACCCTCTTCTTGTTTCCAGGGCCACCAACACATTGAGCTCTTCCTCATCCATGGAAGCAGCTACTTTTCCATCTCCTTTTCCCCAATATCCTTATCCCCGCAACTTCATGGTAGCAGGGGGAGAGAGTGTGTTGCTACAGCAACTGTGCGTGCATATGTGCTGGAGAGAGAGAGAGAGAGAGAGAGAGAGAGAGAGAGAGAGAGATCTTCGGGAGGCATTGGTGAAGGGTGGCGCAGTCAAGCCGGATCTTGACGGCGGCATGGTCTCAGGCCAGGGGAGGTCTCTAGCAGGGTAGCAACAGGCGATGGCGCGTAGCGCAGGGGGGGCTCCTGGCTGCCAGCCCATTGTGCCATTCCATCAAACATGTGAGGCACAGGGGCAGGGATGGCGCCGCAACAATGGGTGATGATGTGCAGCACGAAGGAGGCACCTGGCTACCAGCCCATAGCTCCATTCCATCGAACACTCAATGTGAAAGAGCAAGGACAGCGGTGGAGTGCATGGGCACGAGGAAGATCTTCGGCAGGGCAGTGACGGTAGATGGCACACGGCACAAAGGAGGCTCCTATCTGACATTCCATCGAACATGTGATGAGTAGGGGCGAGGACGGCTCCTGGACGTCGTGCTTCTCATTGGCCCGGTCACCCTCAGAGGCGATGGCGGCAGCATTATGACGATGACGAGCTCGAGGATGGGGATGGCATGGGCGTTGTGTCCAAGGCTGCAGCAGATCACGTCGCAGACGTGGAGACTCATGGCAAGATCAACCTTGGAGAAGAGCACAAGGTCATTGGCTCACAGTGCACCAGCACGCTGATGTTGCCATGCACCGCTGAACTCACATCGGGCACGCCATGGCTGAGCACGGTACGCCCTCCTCCAGCCGTCCCTGTTGCGCCCACCTTCCACGCGCAGCCTAGAAAGACTTGTTGTGGTGGGGCTCTCCTATGCTGCTGGCCGCAGCTTCTTTGCCACCAATCACCGAAAGCATGGATCTGTGAGAGAAGGCCAACACAGAAGGACTCGGGGACAGCGGCCTCGAAGAAGCAGTCTCTTGAGGAGAGGATGGGGCGGCGATGTCGTCGAGGGAGGATGGTGGGAAGCAAATTCTATAGGACCTAGTCCTATAAAAGACCCTCTCCCCTATGATGATATGTGTCCATTCTATCTCTCATCTTTAGCTTAGCCATTAATCACGGAATGAATGTATGTGTAAGGAACCGTTCAAACAGTATTCTAATTAATCATTAAGTCGATTATTTCCATAATCAAGACTTCAATGATTAACTAGAATACTATCCTGGTAGTCCCGGCACGTGTTTTGTGCCTAAGATCGGAACACACGCCTTCCAACATAATACATCACAACATAGCTTAATAAAGAACGAGTAATTAAAATTTATATTACAAGTCTTTAACATGCAACCATTTCCAACAATTTACATTAAAAGGTAACAACATCGGCGCAGTGGAAACTTAAACCTATACAACCAAAAGAGAGTGGAGCCATGTGCCATTAGGCTCCACCCCAAAGCACGACCTCTGAGAATAGGATGAACTACTCTTGCCCGTCACCCTGATTGGCAGGCACGAAGTAGCCAAACACCGGCTCTTCCCCATCAGCAGCACCTGAAAATGTAGGTATGAGTACAAAGGTACTCGCAAGACTTAAACTATATAGAGCACATATACATAGCTCGACTCCAAGGATTATGCATTGAGCTATTAGCAAGGATAAGCCACATGGTTAAGTTAAACGGAAGCGGTAAGCAACCTAGACATATAGGTGTGAGCAACTAACTTAACCAACAAAACATAATTCTACCCTACAAAAACCAACTGAACATAAAGTAATTGGAGCCATAATAACATATATGTAACAAAGACCAACCCAACCATCTCCCACATAACCAACTATCAACTACAAGCGAGAACTCTACGACCGGTGCGGATGAAACAATCGCATGCTCATAACTAAGAGCGCGGCATTTTGACATGTTTTTACACCCTTCGGAGGGATACTCCTTTACCCACGTGACACAAGGACCATACGGCTTGTGCCACCCACTAAAATGCACACAAGGGGTACTCGTGACAACCTTTCCCAATAAGCCCCAACCATTTGAAACAAGCATCGCTCAACGCGGAGGTGTTAGAACTATTCCCGGAGCAAACTAGCACCTCTACAAGTCCGCCCTCTCACACCGTCGATGTTCAGGCCCAAATGATCATAGCTACAGAGGTATTCGGCTTGCCTTACCATTAGATCGGCATGTGGTGAGTAAGGTATGTGCTAAAGCCAATGGCACCGACGGACGGCCTTAAACGATGCAAGCGGTCTACGGTGTCCGGGTTCCTCTCCCGAACTACCCTCATGACTTTCCTCCGGAGCAGAAAACACCCCTAACACCGCCCACATCTCGCCTCATACTCACCACTCATCCAACCATCTCAACATCATTAAGCATTTGTATCCATAAGTGAGCCATATGCTTGCGAACAACGGATGCGCTGTCGTTCGACTTCTACCATTGACCATGCATTGCTAAGCATGTCGAAAGACTCTTAGATATCGACCAAGCTACCAAGGCTACAAGGATATGAATATGCAATTTAACATAGGTTCTACCCCACCAACCCGACATTGACTTACCAACCATGCAAACATACATAAGGCATAGCTTATCAATTTTAGACTTTATTCAATTGAACAAAAGGGTGCAACATGCTTAGTTGCTTGTCTTGCTGCTCAGGTGACCGCCTAATGCTACTCAAGCAAAACTCGCAGAAGTGCGGGAGTTTGTCGTTGACTTCAACCTTGGCCGCGCCACGCTCCAGTTCTTCAGTCACTAAACAAGAACGCATATAATGATGAGTATGATGAAGTGCAACAACGCATGTCACAAAACGCATATGATGAATGACATAAAATTATGCCTTATAATGCATAAAAACATTTTTCCTAGATAGAACAAATCATAAGAAGACTAGCAAAATTGGTTTCACCTATTTTGAACTTGTGAAGAATTAATGACAAATTAATGAAGCCTTAACCTAATTAATTATTTAGTTAATTATTTAATGGCTAGGGATATTTTTAATAGGTAGATTAGGTTATTATGAAACAAAAAAATTGGTTTAATAATTTTTGGAGCTACAGAGAATTTATTATGAATTTTACAAGTTTCAGTCAACAGTAAACTGTGCTGAAAACGGTTCTGTCTGAGTGACCGCGGTTAGACCGCCAATAGGGGTGGTCAGACCATCGGGAGTCACGGTCAGGCTGCAGGAAATCGCAGTCAGACCACCAGCGAACAGATAAGTTTGGATTCTGGCAGTCAGACAGGCCCGAGGGGCGGTCGAACTCCTAGAACGACGGTCAGACCGTCAAAAAGCGCGGTCAGACCGCTGGGAGCAGCGGAGGGCACTTGGTGAGCTCACCGGCGACGATTTCAGTGATTCTGATGGCTTTTGGGATGGGGATTTGGACCTAGAGCACCCTCTTGGACCTAGAGCACCCTCTTGACCTCCTCCACCACATAGGACCACACGAATAGACCGAAATCAACCAAAACTCAGCTATAGGTACCAAAACATCAAGAACTCATGAATTTCAACTCTAGCCCCAAATTCTTGGATTTTGACCAACCAATTCATGCATTCATGCCATGAGAGCCTAGGAGACTCACCCAAGACTCTTTGCTGAGGTTGGGGACCGCCGGGAGAAGGAGGAAACGGCGGAAAATTGAAGAATTCTTGTGTTCTGCTTCAACGAAGAACACCAAAAGACATCAAATTCGGCTTGAATCCTCCTAGAAAACGAAAATGAATTGGATGGACGCGTAGCTTAGGAGCTAGTGATCGCGTGGATACCACATACTCACCTCGAATCTTCCTCTAGAGGTGGGATTTGAGGGAGAAAGAGAGAGTTTGAGAGAGAGAGAGAGAGAGAGAGAGAGAGAGAGAGAGAGTTTTTCCCCTTGCTTGCTCGGGTGGGGGAGCACGGGAGTGAGGCATGGGAGAGAGGGAGCAGGTGGGTGGGGCTGCTACCCAGGAGGGGGAGAGAGAGGTGGTTGGCCCACCGAGTGGGGCCCACATGTTAGAGAAAGGAGTCCACTTTAACTACAAATTCTAATCTTTTCTCTCCCAAATTTCTTTCTCTTATCCAATTCACTCAGAACGAAGTACTCTAGTTTGTCAAAATATTTTACCTCAAATTTAATTATGATGCATGATTGAGATTAATCACACGATTATGGAACTTGGGACGTGACAGTATGGATGGGGTCTTACGAGGATCTTTCTGGACATGGTCCTATAGAATTTGCTTGCAGGAGGGTGGGGATCAAATCGGGAGGAGGGAAGTGGATGGAAAGAAGAGGAATCAAGGGTGGACATGTGGACTCCACAACGCATTCCAGTTTCATGGCGTGCGAAGGGCAGCGACGTGAGCCTCGTGAAATCTTGGCGAGGTACCGACGACGTGCCCGAAGTCTCCATTCGAAACTACGGTACACGCGCCACACGATGACCCATGGAGACGCACTATGAACAGTGGTCAATAGTACACGGAGGCAGGGCTCCGATTCCTTACATGTTAAGATATAGTATATACGAGTATACTAGATCCTTCCTGTAGCAGAGGCACGTACATACTCTGGTCCTACGTACCTGCCCATCTATATCTCTTTCTACTGTCGTCATTCATTCCATTCATAAATATACTTACTCTAGCCTGCATGCAGAGTGTTGCATGTCATACATATGGAGTAGCTCTACTTCTACTTTAACCGCATCATTATGTCATAACCACACCAATATGTCATGAAACTACACTATTATGCCATAAACCACGTGAGGATATATAATTATCTCATATATTTCGTATATCTCTAAAGGGGTATATGAGGATCGTCTGTATATTACCTGACACAGGAAGAGCATTTGATTTTTTTACCACTCTGATTTGATAGAGTGGAAAATTTACCACCCAACCCATAGTTCATAGACTCAGGGGGCCCATTTGGCAGCCTCAGAGGTGAATTACCACTCTGGTAGAGTGGCAAAAAGTTAAATATTCTGAAATTGATTGTAGCCACCACTAAGTAAGGTATGGAGATATAATACAAGAAAGCTGATGGTTCTGAACTAGGAAACTATCTCTTGATTTGGAAAGGAATCCTAGATATTCGGGAGTTCCACAATCCGACTCAAATATGCTGGAGGTATCCGAGTAGGATCACGCCCTGGGTTCCCCTGATATGAGGTAGGGAGAGGGGTACATTCTAGGCATCAAGCGATCAAACCATCAATTCTCGCATTGAGCCAATTGAAGCACAAGCAAGGCATGCCTTCAAATCTTTGAAGTCACAGAAACCCCTCAAGACTAGTCGATTAAAAGACCAACACCCATTAAAAATCCATGGCAGAAACAATCCCCTAGTCGATAAGGTCTAAGGCCCTAGACACAGCCAAATTTGACCTCTTGTTCCAAAGCGGATCCCACAAATCAACCACATATTCGGAGGGTCAGACAGTTACGAGTCCAAATGGCAGGCCAACAACACATAACAGAAAATCATTTCCATCTCTACTACGCTGCCCAAGGCCCTCCGATGGGAGGATGTTGCGATCTCCTTTGATGTGGCCAACTGTCCTGGAGTTGTCAACAACCTAGGCCTCTATCGAATAGTGGTCGAGCCCACCATCAACAACTCTAAGGTAAACTGCATTTTAATTGATGGAGGGAGTTCTGTTAATATTTTGTTTCTTGGTGCTCTAGATAACATGTAGTAGCAATATCCAAGGTCGCACCCGTGAAGTATGCGTTCCACGGTGTGATTCCAGGTGCTTCGTTCAAACCACTTGGGCAAATCTTGCTCCCAGTAACATTCGAGAATGCCGATAATTTCCAAATGAGTTCAACTCACCTGAACGACGTCGGATGGCAATGGTGATGGCGGCGGGAAAGGTAAAAGGACATGCGCTGCTACTAATGGCTCTAACCTAGTCTATAGGAGGCTCTACGCAAAGAGGGGAAGCCAAGGCGAATGCTGGTTCTATGCTGCCTCCTTAGGGTGCCTGATGGTGAAGTTTTCGCGATGGCGGAGGGGAGTGTTTGTGCTTGTGCGGTGCTTAGTGAGGAGGGGAAGGGGAGCTGGCTAACGCATGGAGAGAAAGAGAGAGAGTGAAGGCACGATAGGGAAGCCATATCAAAGCTCGAAAGGGAGGGAGATACTCTACTTTCTTTTGAAAGTCCACTTGCAATGAACAAGCTTTTTCTCGTTTGGAATTTTTACTAATCCCAAGTACCATTCTTTTCATTCTCTTTTAGCAAATTTGCCATCCGACCCGCAGTTCATAGACTCAAGGGGCACCGTTTGTCAATCTCAGTGGAGAATTACTACTCTGGTAGAGTGTCAAAAAGTTAAATATTTCGATACTAATTGTAGCCACCACTGAGTAAGGTATGGCGATATAATACAAGAAAGCTGATGGTTCTAAACTAGGAAACTATCTCTTGATTTGGAAAGGAATCCTAAATATTCGGGAGTTCTACAATTCAAGTCAAATATGCCTAAGGTATCCAAGTAGGATCACGCACTGAGTTCCCTCGATATAAGGCAGGGAGAGTGGTACGTTCTAGGCATCAAGCGATCAAGCCATCAATTCTTGCATTGAGCCAATTGAAGCACAAGCAAGGCGTGCCTTCAAATCTTCAAAGTCATAAAAACCCCTCAAGATTAGTCGATTAGAAGACCAACACCCATTAAAAATCCACAACAGAAACAATTCCCTAGCCAATAAGGTCTTAAGCCCTAGACACAGCCAAATTCGCCTACTTCTTACGCTTAGACACCTCATATTTCATCATTGTACTCTGTGATATAAGAATAATCGAGGCAAAATAGGACGTAGGGCTATTACCCCACTCAGGGGGCTAAACCTATATAAAATCTATGTATCTCTACACGATATACTTCGGCGACTAGTAGGAATCCCTATTTTCCATATCATAAAATAAATTACTACAAATATGTACACCAAGTTGGAGGACTTTCCAAAGATCAGCTAATCTCCAAAGGCATTCTACAGCCAGTCGACTTTTCAGTTGACCGGTCAAGGTAGTCTCCCAATAGATTGCATCGGGAGGTTGAGCCATCCGATCTCAACTTACGTCCTTGCTACCAGTAACATGGGTTATTGAGGAATCGAGGAATCCGATGAGAACATCCCGTAGAACGAGCTCCAATTTACCAAGTTCGATGTGTCTTCCTCAGACTCATCCAAGGAAAAGGAGAAGTATCACGTGGACAATCCTAATGTCCCTACTAATCCGACAATAGAGGAAGTCCCGCTTGCTCCTGCAAGAGGGAACAACACAATTGTAGCTGGAGGGATTGGACACTTGGTCATCTTGGCTCTCCCAGCCAACCCCACAGATATGGGTAACATCACGGTTCAAGGTGTAATGGACCCATTGGCCCCCGAAACCTTTTTGGCATACTCAATACATGTCCCGAATAGCACGGTTGCTAGAGCGCGCCAAGATTTTACTCAACTCTGCTCCACCAAGAGGGTTGAATGACCCAGTTAGTGCCAACTGGATGCAGGATATGGTTGAGTGCATCTACAAAGCTCAGCAAGTGGTCGAGAGCTCTGCTCATGAAAAAATCAGCACTCCTTGGACAAGTCAACAACTAAGAGCAACTCCAAAAGTCATCCCAGGGCGTGCACCTTAGAGAACCCCCATCTGGTAGGACCCTCCACGTCGAGCCCATGTCGAGAACTCGAGGGACAACACAAGTTATGAAGCTCATAGTAGGATAAGACATGGAGAACCCTCGCCTAGGCCTCGCCAGGCTCAAGATGTCCGGACTCGCTTGGAGTTTGGAGGGCGGGATCATTATTGTTAGAGAAATCATGTGGTTACCAGTTGTAGGGCTTTCACTCACCAACTCTAATATGTCTGCTGGTTGCGTAGATTTCGACCCGGTTCAATAGAGAAATATAATGGAATTACTAACCCTTAGAATTTCTCTCGATCTACTCCACAACCATTCTAGCCACTGGAGATGATGAACAAGTCATGGCTAATTACCTCCCTACAACTTTGGAAGGGTCAGCCCTCTCATGGCTAACTAACTTGCCCCTTGAGTCAATTGATTTGTGGGAGCAACTATGTGATGTCCTCTGTGCTAATTTCTACGCAGCTTATAAACATCCAGGGAAGGAAGATGACCTTCATCGTCTTCACCAAGGCTCTAAAGAGTCACTCTGGGAATTCATCAAGAGATGTAGTATGGTGAGGAACATCATCCCGGAGATTACCAATCCCTCGATCACCCGCACCTTCAGACAAGGTCAAAGATATAGGAGGCTGATCGCAGACATGGCGATGCGACCTTCCCAAGACGTTCAAGAACTATTTAAATTTGTTGATCACTGCACAACGACTGAGGATGCTATCTCGTGGAACCAATCGATAGGTAGGGAGACAAGCACCCTCAACCAGGTCAAGAGGCCGAAGGCTCCAAGTCGATCGAAAAGCACAAATCTAGCAAGAAGTCGGACAAAGCCAAAAAGAAAAATTCAGGGAGCATAACTTCATGACCACCTCCAAGAAGACATCCGATAATGGAAATAGGTCAGGATTGGGAGGGGGCTCTAAGAAGAAGTGGTTTACGTTTCATGATTCAGACACCCACGACACCGAGTTCTGCCGAACTTGGCTCAAGTAGCTCAAGGAGTAGAAGTAGAAGGGGCAGTGCTCAGACAAGGCTTTTGGCTCCAAATAGGTAGGGAGTGACGAAGATGACCTCCCGTTCCAAAGTGGATCCCACAAAATCAACCACATATTCGGAGGGGCAGACAGTTACGAGTCCAAATGGCAGTCGAACAATGCATAACATGAAATGATTTCCTTCTCTACTGCACTGCCTAAGGCGCTCCGATGGGCGCATGTTGCGATCTCCAAGGTCGCACATGTGGAGCATGCGTTTCATGGTGTGATTTCAGGTGCTTCGTCCAAACCACTTGGGAAAATCTTGCTCCCAGTAACATTCGAGAATGTCAAGAATTTCAGAACGAGTCCACTTCACCGGCAACTCACTGGAACAACGTCAGATGGCCACTGGAGATGGTGATGGCCGCAGGAAAGGTAAAAGGACATACGCTGCTACTAATGGCTCTAACCTAGGCACTAGGAGGCTCTATGCAAAGAGGGGAAACAAAGGCGAATGCTGGTTCTGTGCTAGCCACCTTAGGGTGCCCGATGGTGAGGTTTCCGTGGTGGCAGAGGGGAGTGTTTGTGCTTGTGCGATGCTCAGTGAGGAGGGGAAGGGGAGCTGGCTAACGCATGGAGAGAGAGAGAGAGAGAGAGAGAGAGAGAGAGAGAGAGAGAGAGAGAGAGAGAGAGAGAGAGAGAGAGAGAGAGAAGTGAGGATAGGGAAGCCATACCGAAGCTTGAAAGGGAGAGAGATACTCTCCTTTCTTTTGAAAGTCCACATGCAATGAACAAGCTTCTTCTCTTTTGGAATTTTCACTAATCCCAAGTACCATTCTTTTCATGCGACTCCATCTCATCTTGCATACCAGGCATCCAATTGTTGCAATCAATAAAAGTAATAGCTTCATTATAATTAGAAGATTCTGCATTACCTTCAACTTCTTTTACACAACTCAAAGCATAAGCAATAATATCACATTTTTTATTAATCTCTTGGGTGTATTAATTTGACCCCTAGGCATATCAACTGCAATAAAACATTATGTAGGCTGCATAACAGGAGAAGAAGGTGGAACACTAGACGAATCATGACCAATAAATGAATTTTCAACAATATGTGCATTTTGGACAACAACATCTGGTGTATGTTCTGCATTAATAAAATGCTCTACTTGCACACTAGAACTGTGCTGACTCTAAATATGAGCTTTAGTAAACATAGCAGATTCATTAGAGGCAATATTCATACTAATCAAAACCTTTTTGTGTTTCATAATTCCACAATTTATAGCCCTTAATACCAAATTTATAATCAAGAAAGATGAACTTAACAGCTCTAGGCTCCAAATTACCATTATCAACATGAGCATAAGCACAACATTCGAAAACTCTCAATTCTGAATAATTAGTTAGGGAACCAGACCATACCTCAATTGAAGTTTTCTTATCATTTGCAATGTTAGGTGAACAATTAATAAGATATCAAGCAGTGGAAGCACCTTCAACCCAAAAATGCCCATACAAACCTGCATTAGATAACATGCATCGGGCCCTTAAGATGACGGTTTTGTTCATACGCTTAGCTACACTATTTTGTTGTGGAGTATGAGAAACAGTGTAGTGTCTGACAATGATTTTAGACTTACAATATGAATTAAATTTATCAGAACAAAATTCCATTTTATTATTAGTGCGAAGTTTCTTTATCTTCTTTTTGTTTGCCCTTCAACCATAACATTCCACTCTTTAGATACTAAAAATGCTTCTGATTTATGCTTCAAGAAATAAGGCCAAACTCTACTCTAGTAATTATTAATAATAGTAAACGTATAATGGTAACCATCTAGTGAAGGTTTGCGAGATGGTCTCCAAAAATCAGAATGCACATAATCAAGAATATCTTTTGTTGTATGAACCAAAGTTTGGAATCTCATCCTCTTATGCTCGCCAAAGACATGATACTCACAAAACTTTAGCTTGCTCATGATATGTCCATCAAGAAGTCATCTCTTGCTCAATTATGCCAAGCCAAGTTCACTCATATGCACAAGACGCATATACCAAAGATTAATAGTATCAGAATCTTATAATGTATGTGAACTTATAGATCCATCACCTGTAATTGTAGTGCCTTATAGATGATGTAAATTGGTAGATCTTAAATCACCTTCCATTACAATATGAGAACATTTTTCACCTTCAGAACACCATCTCCACATGACCATTTATACCACATATTATCAAGAGTACTCAAATAAATAGGTTTTCTTTTCATACTTGGAACGTGCATCATATTTGTCAAGGTTCTAACAATGTCATCGTGCATCTTTATCACAATAGATCTAATCCAACAATTGGACGTTGTCTGTCATCACCTATCCTAACATAATCAGCACCGTAAACATAATTATAAGTGATGAACCAATCTCTATAGATGTATATATGAAAAGATGCATCAAAATCAAAAATCCATTCATAACCACTACATGCACATCCAGCAACAGCATCAAGAGCCTCACCATCATAATTACCATCGGCAGTAGCAACATAAACTTCACCTTCTTCATCAATTTTACTTTCTTCTTTTCCTTGTTATTCAGTTTGTAATATTTAGATAAGTCATTATTGTTTTCTTGCAACACTTACATAATTTGTCCTTGCCTTTGGACTTCAAATGACCCCTGTAACCATTCAAACTTTTACCTATGTGGCTATTATGTGATTTTTTTTCCTTTGTCCTGCCACGCACAATCAGACTTTCTCCATCGAAAGTTAAACTATCAGTAGGCACTATTTGTTTCATATTTTCTTTGGCATGTAAGACATCATAAACTTCTTTCAATGTTAGAGTATCATGACTGTATAATATGGTATCTCTGAAGTTTGCAAAAGACCGGACAATGAGCACAAAAGAATAAGACTCAAGTCCTCGTCATTATATTTTACCGCCATGTACTCTAGGTCAGCAGTGATCTCCTTGAAGACTAAAGGATGATTCAACACATAACAACCTTCTTGTAATTTGTGCATTAACAACTTTATCTTCAGTTGTATTTTGCTAGTTAGATTCTTGAACATGCAAATCGATTCTAGCTTTAGTCGTAAAGCAGAAGCAGTTTTCTCATATAAAACCTCCTACAAAATATTGTTTGTTAATGAAAATAAATTTGAGACAAAGCCTTCTAATCCTTTCTATTTTCTCACCAGACCAAGACCTTTGATCCTTTTTGTTGAAGCTATAAAGCGTATCATCGAGATCAGTATGAGCAAAAACTACTCGCATCTTAACTTGCCATAAAGAAAACATTGTGTCATGATCTAGAAGTGAAATATCATATTTCAAAGAAGCTATATCGAAGAAATCCCTAGGCTCACAAAGAAAAATCAGGTCAAAAAGTGCAAAACACAAAATTTCTAGTACACGAGCTGGGTGCGCATAGAAAAATTAGGCTGAATAACAAATTTGTGTATCCTTCCGGGTGCATTTAGCAATAATACTTTGATTGACGTCAGCGTTAAAGATCGTGTGGCCTCTTTCGGCTTGGTGTATCTCACCGACACACGGAGTGACGGCGAGCGACGACGTGCTCACGGTGGCATCGAGTGGAGGCCGATGGAGGAGGTGTGCTAGCAGTGGTGTCAGGCAGTCAGTGACCGATTGTGGTGGCTGGCGATGCGACAGTGAGTGTGCGGTCAGCGGCAAGTGGAGCGGCCGCCGGTGCTGCTGGGCTGGGCGGGCGACACTGAAGGCGGTGAGGATGACGACCAGCGACAATGGTGGCGGCCGACGAGGAGGTGCGCCAGCGTGTGCAAAGACAACGTCAGTGGATAGGAATAGGAGAAAACAATCATGACGGCACAAATCAGGTACAATCCTTGGCACGATGATGAATCAACAGCAAAACCAGCGGTGCAACGAGTAGGCTGGTAGTGGCGCCAATGATGAGCAGCAGATGTGCATCGACTGGCGAGCGGAGGAAGCTGGTGAGAGCCAACTGGAGCAGATCGAGCCAGCGGCGTGACTACGAGGCACTATAGATCCGAATGGAGGGAACATAGTGCAGACGTGATGAACAATGCCGAACCAATCTGTTGATTTTTTTCTAGTTCCTCATGTCTGTTTGGCTTATGGCACTTGTTGTAAATGTCGGACTAGAGATCGAACACGAGATACGATGATTTTTATGTGAAAAACACTTGCAGAAATAAAAATATAAGCATCAATCGACGATCTTCACTATATGAGAAGTTGCGTACAAATGCAGAAGAATTACAATAAGCCGTCTACATCCGAAACATGGGCTAAAAAGGCATCCCCTGGAAGGGCCAATCAAAAATTCAGATCATATTTCAACAACACCTTTGATGTTGGCTACTCAATTAATCAGGAACTTTAGATAATTATTGAAATATAACACTTGCAATTTTATACTTCCTCTGATCCACTGCATCTCTTTTCTTCTAGAAAAGGTTCATAAGATGAGAAAATAGCTATTGACGATGAGGTTTTGGCATGCTTACTAATAATTTTTCTTGCTACCCTAATTTTAAAGGTATAATGCAAATGGTTTTTTCTAACTTTTATTATTTGTTAATAGCAGTTTCCTGATGCATATGCACAAACCAAAGCAGAAGCTGAGAAGTTAGTTGTCAAGGACAATGGCATAAATGAGTTTCTAACTTGTTGCATACGTCCTAGTAGCATTTTTTACCATGGTGACATTATGATACCGTCTTTGGATCACTATGGAAGAACACAAGTAAGGAAGTATATGCCATGTTTAATATTATATCACTGACTGTAAGAGCATTTTAATAAACATGTTCATGTACCAAAATTGTTTTGCAAGTTGTATACTCAACATATATAGCTATGATATATATAGAGCAATGTTATGAAACCAATAATACAAGATGATGGTGTGTATTTGGCATTTCAATGTCACCTATGCATCATACCTTGAATGTGCAGAAAAAAAAAAGAAAAGCATCCAACACAAGTGAATTTAAACATTTGAAAATATAGGGAGTAAGAAATCCAAGCATAGACTATCAATATGTTTTCAGAATATTTAAAAAATGCACAATGAAAATTTATTTACTGTAAATGGTGTTATAACAACATGCAAGATAGTATAACAAAAGTCTTCTCACAATTTTTGTTCCACTAGATGCATCCAACACATAATGATGGTAATCAGTTATATGAATTTACTCTTAACAACAAACCTTATTTCTCCTCACCAAAAGTAGTCTTATTTCTAAACTAGTATATTCACGACTAGATCAAAACACTCTAACAAAAGGACCTGCCGTGGCATGCGACTAACAAATCAAACTGAGCTAACTCAAAATTAACCTATCTTTCAGACTATCATTGTCATGCATGGTCAGATCAATATCATTCACATGTAGATGTAACTAAATTTATATTATTGTAGTTGATTATTGGTGACGGAAAGAATAGTGATGATTTTGGTACATGGCCACATGTGTGCTGAGAAGACTCTTTCAACTAAAGAGGGTGCAAAGACTAGTGTAGGAAAAGTATGTTTTTACAGTTGAATAGCTAACTGTGATTTCTATTATAAATTATTATGGCATACTTAAACTTTGTAGACCCACTTATAACTAATATGGATCCAATGAACATGTGGACTTTCTATATATGGTCTGAAAGATCTTGGATACAAAAGGTGCTTTTCATCTGGATGCACTCTTAGATCTCAATAGAGTATATTTTCCTATTTCCAAAATAGTTATTATATGCTCACCCAATATTACTGCATCAAAGGTTTGATTAGATTCATTGGAAGTACATATTTGTTGTGTCCTATTTTACAACACCTCTATTGTATTTACTGCACTCATCTAATGCCTTGAGCAACCTGTAATACTATTGCCGAATCTTACTTCCAGTGTAAATTTTTGGGGGTGCATAGAATAATATTTTTCTACACCTATGTAGAATATTATTTTGATTAATGCTATCCTACACTTTTGTGCTTAATAGTTATGCTATGCTCACCCAAATTTATTGCTTTGGAGGTTTGGATTTACTATGTTAAAAGTTCAAATTTATTGCAACAATTTATGGCATTCTACGATATTTACTACATTGATCGCTTAGATGGATAGTCATTTTATTGTAAATCTAAGTTTCCATTGTGAAAATGATATGAGGACGTATAATAATATTTAAGGTATGTGTGTAGAATAGTACCAGCTATACTTTTTTTTATATTTATTCAGTGTTACAGATATATTTAGTAAGTGTAGTACTAGTAAATTTATTTGTTCATCATATGTTTTAATAATATCTACTTCTGGTTCATCGATCTTTCATTAGAACTCTCACTTTTTTATTAAGGTTAACTTATATATGTACATTTTACATGAGGGTTTGGTGTGAGCTATTGTTATAGTCCTTCATTCAATTTTTGTAGTAGATAACTCAATAGATTTGTTTTTTTTGTTTTCTATTATCATGGAAGTTTATGCATAACATTATTTTTTATTTGTAATAAAGTTAATTTCTTTTGCTTTATTGGAGTATATATTATTTGGTGTACTTAAGAGTACACACCTTATAACCAAATTCTATTGGTAATATGATGTAAGTTTATTATAGACCACTCAAGGTAAGAATACCTTCACTTGTTATCGTGCCAGTAAGCTATGTGATAGAGTGGGGCTACAAGGTACTATACCGTTGTGGAGGGTGTCAGCCTAAAATGCTAACATTAGCAAGGATTAAATATGCAATACTCAATAGAACATTTAATTGTAGAAAAGTTGTTGAAGAACTCGGCTATGAACCTACTGTGACACTCACAGTTCTTAACTTCAACTCTTTTTGTGTTATCTTCATCATATATTTTTATTGACATAATCTCTTTTCTATTTAAAAAGCTCACAAACTTTTCTAACTTATGGTCTAGGATGGTGTGCATAGTCAAATCCTTATTTGCTTGAGAAATACATATTTACCTTAACAAAAAAGGTATTCACTCCAACATCTCCCACCCTTGTACTAGCAAATTATCATCCTTGAAGTATATTGTCATTAGATCTGTAGTGTATACTATCATTCTCAGTATTTATTGTCTAACAATATAAAATATCACAATAAAATTACACTAGATGCTAAACAAATGAATACCAAGATGTGCATATGAGATCAAATTAGAAAAAGAAATTTCCCAAATTTTTTAGTTTTGTCTAATGAATGCTCACTAGAAAAATTTAATGATTAATAATTTCTCAACACTCCATTTTAACTAGTAGACAAGATATATATCATTCATCAATTTTTGCTATTCGAAAACTTAAAAATGGTATAAAACTAAAATAGTACCAAAACTTTTAAGAACCACATGTAATTCTATTTACTTCTTCCCACATTAGAATTTCCAAAATATATTATATTCATATAGAGCATATATAGCTAAAACACTCTCATCAATGTTATGCGTTTCACTGACCTAAAAATTACTATATTATAAATATTTTATTTTAAACATGGTTTTAAAAAAGCTAGCTAGGTGGGGGTACATCATGTGACTAGGCTATGTCAATTGTGTTCCAAATCTTATCATACTTATGCAATATTAGAACTTTTGTATCACAAGATGTAAAATAGTTCTCTAGAAATATCATATGCAAAAGTCAAAGGTGATAGTGTCTCCATCAATATAATGGCAACATTTTACATTTGCAAACCTTTAGAGGCTTAGCCATAACAGAGTGTAATTTAGTTTTGGGGAAGGAAGAATGGATATTAAGTCCCTAAAGCTAGACATATACTTTAAACTATGTTACTTGGAATGTAAATGATTCTAAATTTGTATGTATGTACCTTTCATTGTGTGGAATGTAACATTGTAGGTATTCGAGTTCAATTCCTAGTTTTCGTACTATTTAAACAACTAGTACTAATGCTATTATATCACTTCATACCAAGTAATTAAAACCAATTTGTAATTACAATTATTGTTAATCATTCTGAATACTTCTACTCATAATTTTTCAAACTTAGCACCATAAATGATATAATAGTAAGTATTTGGTTGCTAGCCACATCTTGCCATACTACATCTTAGTCGCACCACAGGTTCTTATGCATGTGTTTGGTCTAATGTCGTAATTGTGGCTTGCCAAACTTTTTTTTAGCCCTTTGCCCCACATATTATAGATTAAATTTCTTACCAAACTTTGTCACAAGTGTAGTAGTCATCGTGTTCGTCACACTTTTTTTTATGGTAGCCACACTTTACCTAAAGTTTAGTTGTAGAAAAGTTAGACGCCAACTAAACAATCCCATTGACATCTTCTCATTACGTTGTTGTGACTAATACAACACAAAAATAGCCTGAGTGGCCTACCTTTTAGTAGTTCAACTTGTCCAAGCATTGTTTTGGGCCAAATAAGCTAAAACCTACCCAACCTACCCCTATTTTTCAGTAAAGCTTCAAAACTGTGCATTTTGATTCCCAAAATTCCAATAATTAAAATGTTAAATTAAAAAAAATTAGTTTCAAATTGATTTCAGCCTTGAAATTCAAGTTTAAAATTATGACTAAAACATTACTAATTTATAAATTTAACCTATCATATTGAGTTTCTAGAAAATAACGTCAAACCTTGCTTGGAACTTAAAAAATGAAGCCATCATAATTTTTTGATATTGTGTTTCCCACAATTCAGATTGAGAGTAATATCATATTGACCATTCAAATTGTATTTATTTTGGTCAAAGATTGAGGATAATATCATATTAACTGCTCCTCCATTTCATAATACTTGTCAATATTGACTTTACTGTTTAGTCTTTGACTAACTACAATTCTTAAAATATCTAGTTAAGTAAAGTGCAAACAACGTCATTAGATTTATCACAAAGTATTTTAAGTATGCTATACACTTGAAATTATTTTCATATGCATTTGTTAAAAATAGTGGTCAAAGTAACAATAGGAAAGTCAAAAGTGACAATAATTTTGAAACAGAGATAGTATTCAAATTGTATTTATTCAGTTGGAGGGAAATTATTGAGACACAAATGCTTTCTAAGTGTCTATCCTCAGTTGGTTAGGGTTCTTGTGGTGGAACCTGGTCACCAAGTTCGAGTCACATACTCAGCACGAGTGCGTTCAGTGGTCAAAGTACGTACTCGTACTACGTGAGGTTATGTCTCCAATATTATTTAGACGTGTGCTAGGACACGTCTATGTGAATTTGTGTAGGCAGACGTCTGGTGTGTGTGCATCAAACCTAGGGATGACAATCGAGTATAGCAGGTATGGCTACTACTCACCTGTACCCGTACCTGCCAATTTTTACCCGCCTGCAATTATGCGAACGACTGTGGACAAAGAATGGACACCAAACCCGTCGCCCGTGGGTATACCTGTTTACCCGCCGGCCATATGCCTGTAGGGAGTAACAATCTGAACAATCTAAAGCTCTGAGCAATATATAGGAAGTAGGCAAGTAGCAATATACGGATGCTAGGAGCCTGAGGTGTTGGGCATTGGTGGCAACAGATCTAGAGCGGGAGGCGGCGAGGGTGTGGGGCTAGAGGCTGGGGGTAGCTTAGTGCCAGGGGCAAGGGCTTGGACGCTTGGTTGCTTAGTCGTTTGGAGGATGAGGAGGGGTGTGGCAGCTAAGGAATACATGATGATGGATGAGTCGGTGAGATGGGGATGAGGTGGTAGATTAGGGTTTGGAGGGTTGGGGCTCACCTATTAGAGAGTTGTATGAGTTTATGGATTCCATGGCATATTCGTCTACCTGTCGGGTAGTATTTTCCACCCACAAATATACCCATAATACCAAATATTACTCATACCCGATCCAATTAAGATATTTACTTATAGGTAAACGAGTAATGGGGTTATATTACTACCCCTAATCGACCTTATACTATTAGAAAAAAAAAGACTTCCCTCTGTAGTTTGGAAGAAACATGTGGGTCATCGCCTTTGGTCAACGAGTCAAATAAACGCCTAACACCCTCAAAATATATGCATTTGACAAATTGGGCTCGCCAAACTCAAAGGATCGCACATCGAAAATGCCATATATCGGATCGCAAGAGACCACCCACATGCTTCGCAAAAACAGAGATAGCAAGTTTTCCTGTTGTGCAGCCTGTCCACCAGCACTGGTGCTGTCGGAGGATGAACTCCTGTCGCAGGGATCCCGAGAGACCCCTTTTTAAAGATTCGGCCGGGGGATGATCCTGAACGAGCTCGTCGGGGAAACAAATGGAAACGGAAATAAATGCAACGGCCGGTGGTGGGGGATGATCGACCTAGTGCAAAAAAGAGATAAATGCACCGGGGTTTAGACAGGTTCGGGCCGCACGGGGGCGTAACACCCTACTCCTGTGTGAATGCAATATCTTTCCTTGAAGGGAATTCTTTAAGGATGTGTCTGGTTACAAGGGTGTATTGCCTAACAGAGAGCTTGAGGCTCCCGTGCTCTAGCTCTGCTCGAGTTTGCTTGTGATGTTCTTCGTCTCAGGTTTTTTGTCTCAGTTCTTCAGTGTCTTCTGCTTTCTTTTTCCAGTCTTGGCTTAGCTGACTTCATGTGTTCTCCATTCTTTCCTTTTATACACACGCCGACCTCGACTTATCCCGAATGGAAAAGAGGGGGCGCGAGTGCCAAGGCGCCACGGAGAAAGGCGTCATCATTCCGTCTGGGCGAAGTGACAGGGGCGGTGGAAAAATGCGGCGCGCATCCGACCACCCGCCACTGTGGACGTCCTCCGGCGCCGTTGAGAGGGCCCACCGGGCGGCCACAGAGGCGCCCGGTGCGCCCACCCTGTCTTGTTCTTCTGCCAGGGCAGGGTGGCAGGCGGAACGCTTTGATCCTGGCAACGTTATCCCGAGGTACCCCGGATGACACGGGACGGGACCCGTGCAATTAATGGACCCACGCCCCCCTGCCAAAGCATGGCACCATGGCATGGGCAGCTGAGAATGTCAGGATGTCAGGATGTCAGGCCGCGCGTGCCCATTAAATGCGGCATTGGACCTTTGACTGGCTGACACCCCGCCGACGGGACCCTTCGAGTCGTCGGGGCGTCGGGCGATCTTGCGCGAACCTTCGGGGAACCGAGTGCTCGGGGGCTGCCACGTGCAGCCCCGAGCACTCTCTCCCAAGCACTCCTGTAGGACCCTTCGGGGAACCGAGTCCTCGGGGGCCGCCACGTGCAGCCCCGAGCACTCTCTCCCGAGCGCTTGAGCAGATCCTTTCGGGGAACCGAGTCCTCGGGGGCTGCCACGTGCAGCCCCGAGCACTCTCTCCCGAGCACTTGGGCATATCCTTCGGGGAACCGAGTCCTCGGGGGCTGCCACGTGCAGCCCCGAGTACTCTCTCCCGAGCACTTGGCTGTTCGGCCCATCGGGGGACTGTGGTACTTGGGGTCGAGTGGGAACCCTTCCGAGCACTTTCTTCCCGGTACTTGGACTCTGCGGGTCATCGGGGAACTGGGGTGCTCGGGAACCAGAGGCTGTGGCCCCGAGCACATTCTCCCGGAACTTAGATTTTCCTCATCCTGTAGGGGGGACCTCGCGGGATGGTGACACGTGGCGGACGGCCGGCCCGGTCTCGGGACTCAGGGACCCCTGGTTCCCGATACACCGACAGGTGCTTACCTGGGTGTTAACCTTTAATTGCTTTTGGGATGGTCTCGAACTAGGTTTAGGATATTTACATACGTGCATAGGGATGACAATTGGGTACGATGAGTATGGTTAGTGCTCACTCATATTCGTACCTATCGGTGGTTTACCCACTCACGGATATACCCACAAATAGCTGTGGGTGAAGAGCCAGCCCTAAACCTGTTATTGGCGGGTTTACCCGTGGGGCGGCGTGGCGACGTGGCGTGACAAAGTGCCGTGGTGGTGACGTGGCGAGACAGGGCGGTGGAGTGGGCCAGGGTGGGGCGGGGTGGCGTGGGGGAGGCACGGGGTGGTAGTGGTGAGACAGATGGTTCGAGATGAGATATTTATATGATGTGGAATGTTAGAGTTTTAAGGTGAGATATTTATATGGTGGGTATACGGATTTCGCGAGTATGATTATATCTTACTCATACTCATACCCGTTTGCCCGTTGGTAATATTTTTTATTCTAAATATATCTATAGATACTATTTGCTACGTATACTCTACACTACTTCAGTATTTACCTGGGTAAATAGGATGCGCACTTATATGCATTGCGAGGCGTATGTGGTTTGTGGGTCGTGTGCGGTAACAGAGATAGCTGCGCAGTGTACCTGTGTGTGTCGGTTTAGCCGCCTCGAATCCGACGACGACGAGAGAGATGGAGGGGGCGGCGGCAGGCGGAGGCGGGGGGAGGTGGTGCGTGGTGACGGGCGGCCGCGGCTTCGCGGCGAGGCACCTCGTAACGATGCTGCTCCGCTCCGGGGAGTGGCGGGTGCGCGTGGCCGACCTGGCCCCCGCCATCGCGCTCGACCGGGACGAGGAGGAGGGGTACCTTGGCGCGGCGCTCCGCGAGGGTCAGGCCGCCTACGTCTCCGCCGACCTCCGCGACAAGGGCCAGGTCGCAAGAGGTGTGTGATTTTCGTCTCCCATTTTTTTCCTTCCCAGACAGATCGTTAGGCAGGGTAGGGCTTGGAGGCGGTGCGGTTGCGGTGCTCGATTCCTGCGGGTGTGGGATCCAGAGATCCCTCCAGTTCGAGTAGTGTATCTATTAGTATCAGCTTATACCATCTTCATCTAGTGTGATACTTCCGTATGCTTTGACTAATTTTAGGTAAATACCTACGTACTTACATTGATAGTTGTTAGTGGCGATCCCATGCCTGCGGAACTCTGTTCGCTTCACATTGTATATATAGTTGGGTATGAGGTCTGTTTAGTTCGAATAATGACCTAGTGTTTGATTTCGTCTCAGATATTGCTCCCCTATTGAACCCATCGAACTAATGACTTACGGAGGGTCACCTCTGTGATATGGATTTAAGAGGTGGTACAAAACCAGGAATCAATTTATGATGTTTCAGCTACAAACTTGATGCTTTCTAGTCATTGACATGAATCCTAGTTAGCATATAGGATATAATTGGACGGCATGTGCTGATGTGAGAAGAGTATTGAGTTGTTTTTCTCTTTTTTTGGTACAAATGGAACATCTCTTGCTGCTAGTGAGGGAAATTTTTGAACCGGCTTGATATCATATTGAATTACGCAAGCAAGAACCAGTAAATTAATTCTATAAATGTATAATTTTCATTCCACTGCTTTATTGTCTCCCAAACTTGGGATATATATCACATATGATGCTGCCCATTCTTGGGATAAAAGTTAATGTGCGGTGGATGTCCCTTCATTTTTGTCAATTGTTTTATTTCCAGAGGTCTCCATTTTAGTTGCAGTTGTCTTAGAAGTGTTCCAAGTTTGCTAATTTTTGGGAAATTTTGAAACCAAATGGTGCCATCCTGAGTTTGTCTACTTTTACTATTAATTGATTCTTATAAAAGTTTCAATGTCCATTTTCTCGATTTAACTAATTGATGTGTACAGCCTTTTTTCTTATGTCCATTGTATGTGTTCTTTGTCTGCAGTTTTTGAGGGGGCAGAAGTAGTTTTCCATATGGCTGCTCCAGATTCATCCATCAACAACTTCCAGCTTCATTACTCAGTCAACGTCGAGGGTTGGTACTGCTAACTTGTGTGCCAGCCATCTTTGGTCCCTTCTTTCTAATTACTCACTGCACTGACTTTTGTTTATGAGATGACACCAAATCGGTGAATGTTCTTATTGTGGATATGTATTAGTAACAAGGGAAGATTTATTGGATTATTGCTGTTATTTTGGTTACTTACTATGGTAAAATTTATTTATGTAATGATTTGTATGACACACTTCACAGGAACGAAGAATGTCATTGATGCTTGTATCCAGTGCAAGGTGAAGAGACTCATTTACACTAGTTCACCGAGTGTAGTGTTTGATGGAGTTCATGGAATTTTTAATGCAGATGAATCAATGCCTTACCCAGATAAGGTCTATTTTCTTATGGGTTACATTATTTTGATTTGTTTGTGGTTCATGTTTATTTCCATCTTTCCTGACACGATGTTCTCTTACTCCAGTTTAATGCTTCATATTCAGAAACAAAGGCAGATGCAGAAAAAATGGTGATGAGGGCTAATGGTAGGGAAGGGCTTCTTACTTGTTGTATACGCCCAAGTAGCATTTTTGGCCCTGGTGATAAGCTACTGGCTCCTTCTTTGGTTGCTGCTGCAAGGGCAGGAAAGTCCAAAGTAAGAAAAGCTACATTTCTGTGCACTTCAGTATGCTAAGTTTAGAATTCATGATTTTTATCGATGTTGATGATCACATGTTGATATTGACAACTCCTGTTAGGGTAAACACCGCCAGGAGGATAGTCGGGTGGCGTCGGCTACTAGGGGAGGTATTAGACTATAGATTAGGGAGGTTTATAACATTAGGGGAGGCATAGGAGAAGGAGACTGTTAACTAGATTGATTTTTCTTTCTTGATTGATTAATCACGGCTTGCGCCGTGTATATATAGCCGGCCAGCCGGTCTACAAAGACTCCATTCAAACCAACTCTATCTCTAATCTTATCTCTAGTTTAAATCCAACTCTATCTCTTAATCTTATCTCTAATTCTCTCATGATTTAAATTTTAAACTAACCAAATTCTCTTATCTCCTAAACCGAACCTGATTCAAACTAACAAACCAATCTAACTAATCTTATCTCTAACTAATTTGATCTTGTGTCACTGTAATTTCTGCACCTAACAACTTCACCTCGTCCTTGAGTTGTGGTGGTGGCCATGGTTGCAGCCCCTGAAATCCCCATGTTGATGAATGTTTGTAGCGTCGGCATCCCTTCACGTGAGAGCACCAACTCCCCTTGTTTGGAGCAGCATCAGCCACATTGTGGTTGACATCGATGATAATCATTGGTGGCGACGTGATTGTAGCGCCGGCGGTGCCGTTGCCGCCACTCGGGCATCATGTCGAACACATGGCAAGTGGCTCAAGTGTCGACGATGGTGTCCGCTCTCGACACAGTCACAACAGTGACGTCGCCCGCGGTGGTGATGGCGGAGTGCATTGGCAGGGCAGTAGTCGTGTCACTCGAGGCCTCCATGGACGCTGAGGTCTCCGTCAGTGAAGGAGCTGTTGCACTGGATGACTTGCTGATTTGCAGTGTGGCTAGCTGACTCACAATATCTAGCGAACACTTGTCAATGGCAGCCACATGTTGCTTCCGCATGTCGGCCATTAGCTTGGTTAAGGTCACCAAGACCTTATAGCTAGTGCCTTCGCTGGAATTGGAACTTGGCAAGGTTGTTGTCGGCGAAGGTGCTAGTGTTAGTTGCATGTGTTGGATGTCCAACCAGCAATAGCAGTCGTAGATGCAGCACCCATGGAGTGCGCTTTGAGCTCAACCTGCGTCGTATGCTGACCGGATCCGGACAAGCGCCTACACATGTGTTGCCACCACAAACAACTGCACCTCCTCAACGCCATACGTGTTGAAGACTTGGTGAAGCACATCCTCGGTCACCGGGTATAGCAAGTAGCTCACCGTGACGCGAAGAACTCCAGATTCGAAACTTGGCAGCTCCGATACCAAATGTTAGGGAAAACACTGCCAGGAGGATAGCCGGGTGGCGTCGGCTGCTAGGAGAGAGATTAGATTATAAATTAGGGAGACTTAGAACATTGGGCAAGGCATAAGAGGAGACCGGGAACTAGATTGATTTCACTTTCTTGATTGATTAATCACGGCTGGCGCCATATATATATAGTATGTCAACCAGCCTACAAAGACTCAATTCAAACTAACTCTATCTCTAATCTTATCTCTAGTTTAAATCCAACTCTATCTCTTATCTCTATTTCTCTCATAATTTAAACTAACAAAACTCTACCTTATCTCCTAAACCGTACCTAATTCAAACTAACAAACTAATATAACTAATCTTGTCTGTAACTAATTTTAGCTCGTGCTACAGTAGTTTCTGCACCTAACAACTCCCATACAATAGATTCACCATGCCATTTGTTTTGTTAGTTGCAGAAATCATATGAGACAAAATAACTTCTTGGATGGTAAACTACTTTTTTTTTACCCCTTTATATTTCAGAGAAGGTTCATGTGAAACTGTTTCTTTTTAGTACTTCCTAAAAAAGCATGATCTGCTTATGCTCTCCAATGCAGTACATTATTGGCGATGGGAACAACTGCTATGATTTCACCTATGTGGAAAATGTGGCATATGGCCATGTTTGTGCCGAGAAAACTCTATCATCTGAAGATGGTGCAAAGATAGCCGCCGGAAAAGTAAGGATGTTACTTAACGTATAAGCTGCTGGGAAAGTTAGGGTCTTGCTTGACATCTTACTATTTTGTGTTTCTTTTCCAGACCTATTTCATAACAAATATGGAGCCTATAAAATTCTGGGAGTTCATGTCATTGATTCTAGAAGGCCTTGGATATGAAAGGTATTCATGTTCCCAATACAAATTGTCTTCCAGTTGGTTAAATTTATGTTATGTGAAACATTGTGGAATGTTGAGAGCATATGTTGTTCAGCAGACTGTCTCCTAATATTTGGGTTGTCGCTTCACATTGACCTCATGTCGAATAATGTTCATTTAGTACCTGTCAAATCTATGATAAATAACTTCCCACATAACTAGAGAGCTCTTGCAAACCTCAAAGGCTCAAATCTTATGGTGTTTGATAATGTTTCTCCTCGGTAAATGTATCCTGCCTCATGTTCACTGATTTGCTCCTGTAGGTTTAGAGATGAGGTGATATTTATTTGAGTTTCATATTAAGCTTATTGGACTGCTACCTTTTGATCATGTCATGATGATATCCATCACTTTCATCCCTAGTTTTTTAATATAGAGCATTATCTTTCGAATTCAGAGAATTTTTCTGTTAGGAGCTGGTGAGAGAAACTTTCAGCTGTTCGCTATGCTCATTGATATGATTTGCTTGGTCTCCTGACTATGTATGCTATGGAAATCAGCATAGCTGTTACTGATCTCAGATGTTTACCTCCTGGGCTTACATTTACCGTGCCCTTCCATATTACCTACATGGTACAACCTATGAAAAGAGTTTGAGGATTAAGAGTATGTTTTATGTCTATATGAGCTGGTCAGTAACCAGCGTACTAATGTGTTGAACTTTGTTGCAGGCCTTCAATAAAAATACCTGTCTCTGTTATGATGCCAGTGGCTCATGTCGTAGAATGGACTTATAAGAAATTCGCTCAGTATGGAATGAAAGTTCCGCAGCTGACACCTTCAAGGATCAGGTTGCTCTCATGTAACAGGACATTTAGCTGCTCAAGAGCAAAAGATCAACTTGGTTATGAACCCATTGTGTCACTTAAGGTGTTTATTTATATCCTTCAGTCTCATTAGTGATCTTTCTTGACTCGATGTATTTGTGTTTGATGGGTTTGGCCTATTATTCCAACAGCTAGTATGATTTCAGTGTGTTGCCTACGTCCACAATAATTCACCTATTTTAAAATTCAGGATGGACTTAGGAGAACAATTGATTCATATCCCGATCTACAAGCTCAGAATCAAAGGACTATATCGAAGGCTTCAATTTTCCTTGGGAATGGAAATCGTATGAATCTCTCTTTACTCTGTGTACACCCCCCCCCCCTCCCCTTCTATGTATACATAGCACTTTTGTTCTTCCACTGTTGAAGTGATTATCAACGTGTCTATTTATATGCAGTTGCAAAAACAATACTTTGGGAAGATAAGAAGCAAACAGTGACAGTGCTACTACTAATGGCCGTCATCTACTACCACTTATTTACATGTGGTTACACCTTCATCACAGCAATGGCAAAGCTTTTCTCACTGACTGCACTGTTCTTATTCATTCATGGCATGCTTCCGGCAAATGTGTACTGTCCTCTATTACCATTTTTCTTTTCCTGAATATACCTACTATCAAATAGTTTACTAGCATTTCGGTCTTTTGTTCATCATAGCATGTCGTGATCATGATTGAGTTTTCTAATCTACTAGGTCATGATTTTTGAGTAATACTTTTGCAGGTTCGGCCACAAGGTTGAGAAACTCGAGGCCTCAAATTTTCATATCACACAGGTCGAGGCCCATCGCATTGCTCATTCTGCCGGCTCGTCATGGAACTCTTTAGTTGGTGTGCTAAGATCTCTTTGCAGAGGAAATGATTGGCCACTGTTTTTCAAGGCATGACATACCCTGCATCTGTGTGATATGTCTAAATTAGTTTTTTTTTTAATTACGTGCTTCGCAGTTCTAGTTCTTGCATACTGATTCTTAGCATACTTTTGTGTCTAATTGTAATTTCTTGTTTCTGCCAGGTGGTATTCTTCCTACTGGTTGTCAGCATCCTTAGTTCCTTATCTTCGCAGGCTGCATTTAAAATAGGTAATGGAAAAAACAGCAAGCTTCCCTTAAATCCTACAATACAAGAAGCATGAACTAATGGCTGATGATGTAAGAAATTTCCTGTGGCAACAATAGGTATTGCTCTGATTTTCATAGGCTTCAAAGCATATGAGAAATGGGAGGGCACGATCGACAGCCTGGTTGGTGATGCTTGCTCCATTGTTCTAAACTTTGGTTCTACCAAGAAATGATCTAGCCAGAAACAAATCTAGGTGTGGAACCTGCAGACAAGCACTTGCTTCATCTAGTGATAGTACCTTCAGTTTCAGCTATTTCTGGTTTTCCTTCACCTGAACTTTCTGTGTATTCTTTTATTGATGTAGAACTGGCTAGATGCTCATATGAAAGTTTAGACTTTTTCCTGTGGGCAGTTGGTATAGTATATGCAACTGTACAATCTCTATTGTTTGATTGAGAGGTTCTTGCCTCATTACATTGTTTGGCAAATGAATGAATATTGCAATAAGTTGGACGAGTGGATTCATACTGGAATAAGTTTGCTGACAAATGGATCCGTATTTGTAATGGAACACTGATCTGTTGGAATTCATTAGCTCCCCACGTCTGCCATATGATTATAAGTACTTGCGTACACCATGGTCTGGGTTACAGGAATTTGACTCGTTTTTATTTTGAGATGGAATTTGACTTATTTATACGCAAGTCAAATTCCTGACCAAATTTACAGCAGTGGGGCTTGAACTGACGCTTGTATTATATTTGCTCAGGACCTTGACTAGTGTCTAAATGTGAATCATCTAAATGCCTAATGTATATGTTTCGTGCAGGTTTTTGCCTGCGCGTCTCATGGTTTCCCTTTCTGTAATTCTGTGTTAGGTCATTGACGAGAACATGTCTTGTTCATGTAGATCGTGATACGTGCTCTAACTAGGGATGCAAGTTTTGCTTTTTTGTCATTAGGTCGATCTTATTTGAACTAAAGATTCACCTCCACTTAATGTTTTTAAAAAGAATTAAATAGTGATCCAGAATTATCTATTGAGTACCCATTAGCATCCCTAGCCCTAACAACAAACAGGTAAATGCTGCTTGGCTCTTGTGAGTTTAGATCTACTGTAGAAGGATTGATTGATCAACGGATCCTGGTTGCTTGGGCTCTTGTGAGTTTATATCTTGCTAGTAGACAGAGCATTGGATTTGCAGCATCAGAACTCAGGAGCCAGGTGATAGTAAAATCCCTGTCTTTGAAGGATGGGGCAATTTTTTATTTGCCATTGCAAGTGCCCCTAATCTAAAAAATACGATCGCAAATTGCCTAATCTGGTACATACCATCGGGTCTACAAACCTTACCTATAAGTACCTTGTCACATATCCAACTCACAAGTATGTCTCTCTAGGTAAACTTTCACCTGCAAATAAGACAAATGAGTGAGTTATGCAGTATGAAATTAAGACATAAGCATTTCACATACTTGCCTTTATTGTCACCTTGTCATCAATGGTAGAAGCATGTAGTCTCCACTTGCACTTCTTAGACTATCTCTAATGGACCTAGAATCTCTTTAAAAAAAGATTTTCGTTCCTTTCAGCGCTCTAACGGTTTCCCTTCACGGTTTCCGTCACGAAGGGATTCCTAAGGTCATTCCCTTTAGGACGGGATTTTTTCTCCTTTCTCTTCACGATTCTCTTCTAAAGGAAGCTGTTGAAGATGAGAGAAAATAAAGAGAATGAGAACGAGGAGTGGAATTGGGAAGGGAATGAATTGAAGAGAATACAGTTGGAGATAGTCTTAGTACGCTCAGCTGCACAATATACTAACCCTCGCAGGTCACTCTTTTCAGTGTTGTATTCAACCTCATGCTTTATAGCATGTTGGAAAAGAGTAACTTTAAATTCTTCAATAGATGGATAAATAGACCCAACTATCATTGGGAGGTCCTCTTTGTCATATGCAACTTGAGGAACCACATCCGGAATGGCATCTCTTGCAACCCAGTCCTCTACCTCCCCTGTCTCATGTGTTGGCTGATAAATTGGATCATCCTGCTGCTCACTGTCTGAAAACTCACTGGCTGAAGCCTAATGTCTGAAGCCTCACTGCCTACCTCACTACTTGAACGCTCATTGTTTCCCTCAAGGTTATCTAGTTGAGGCTCAAGCTCATATACATCTGCATCAAGGTAAGATTTAAAGTTAGCATCATAGTAACTCAGGCTCATAGTTTCATCTAGCCCATTGGGGTGCTAGTTAGAAAGCTCTGGTAGCGAAAATGACTTTATTAGATCATAATTATGATTTTAGTGATTAATGATAATATAGTCATTGTGACTAACATGTTTATCAAGTATACGCTTTAATACGTCTCATGAATACAATACATGAAGAAGTCACTGTAACTGGGATAAAGTTTGGTTGAATTGGAGAAGTCTAAGGAGATTTGTTCTTACTGGATGATCCGGTGTACTAAAAGCAGTACTCAGCAGAGCATATTAAGAAAAGGAGAAAGAGCTCACCGGATAGTTTGGTGTTGAGGCTTGAGTACTCACCAGAGTGTTTCTGTTCAGAAGGTAAAATGGAACAATCCACCAGGTAATCAGAGGAGAATACAGATCAGAACATTTCTACCAGAGAAGGTTGCAACTATTAAAGATTGAAAATCAACTCACCGTATAGTTCGATGATCATAGAGATAGTTGCATCAAAATATTTCTAGGGAAAAGAAGAGAATGTTCAATTCACTGGATGGTCCGGTGTGAATGAGTTGAGCATTGAATGCTTACACCGGAACATTTTACACAGAGAGGCTACAAAGGCACGAATTGGCTCAGGATAACTCACTAGATAATCTGGTGATGGAAATGAAGTATACACCGAAGTGTCTGGTATTCACAATAACTTTGAGTGGGAGTCCAATGGCTAGTTTCTACTGTTGTACACACCAGATATTATGGTGCTTATACCACTATTATCACCAGATCATCCGGTGTTAACAGTAAAGTTGAGCTATTGGGGCAATGGCTAGTTGGCGAGTTTGAGATTATAAATACCCCTCCAATCGGTAATTTGAAGGTGCTAGAGTTCAGAGAAACACAGAGACACTTAAGAAGATATACAAGCCACCAAAGTGCTTAATGTGATTATGCAAGTCAATTAAGCACACGATTAGTAAGTGATTAGTGCTTATAGGACTAGAGAGAGTGTTGCTAGATGATTGCTGCTAAGAGAGTGGATCAAGGAGTGATCCTAGCTTGTACCAGGTGGTACCTTGACGTCTTGGTGACTCATCGGCACCTTGAGCTAGAGTTGCTCAAGCTTGTTGACCCTTCAACTTGGTGTGGAGTAGGAGTAAGACGCTTGTACGGGGACGTGGAGACCCTTGCCTTAGTGGCTCAAGCTCCGAAGTGAAGACGTCGATAAGTGATCGGGAGAGATAGTGGTGAGATCTTGCCTTTATGGCTTGGTGGCTCATCCGGGTTGAGGCCTTGTCTTTGTGACTTGATGGCTCAAGAGCCGTGACCGAAAGAGTCTTGACGACCGGAGCATATCTTTGGTGGAGATCTAAATGGACTAGGGGTGACATTCATATCATCCATACCATAAGATAAAAATCCTTGTACACTACCTTATTTATATTTTCGTATTTACATACTTGCAATTTACATTCCTAGATAGGTTGCAAGCTCTTTTGATCGGTAGAGTAGACACACTAGATAAACCTAGAGCATATTTAGATAGAATTTGATATAGGTTTATCTTGTGAAGTTTTTTAGAGCCATTAATTTTTAAGTGTCTTAATTCACCTTCACTCTTAGGACATCACCAATCCTCATAATTGGTATCAGAGCTAGGGCTCATATTTAGTTCTACAATTGGTGTTAGAGCCTTACACCTTTCACAAGGTTTCACCAATTCAAGTGGCATTTTAGCCTTAGTCTCATCATGATCGGTTAGGCTTCACCACCTAGTGAGTTCTGACGTCCAGGGTTGGAATGGATACCCATAGCGCTTCACATTTTGATGGTACTAATTTCTCGCGTTGAAATTTTTTAATGACTTGTTATTTGCAAGCTAATACCATCGAAGAAGGGATGAGACCATGTGTTATCAATAAGGAGATGCAATTAGATGCATTGGTGAAGAGTATTCTTTTATCATCACTATGCGTCAATGTTTTTAATTGTGTTTATTCTCTCACCAATGTACGTGATCTTTGGATTAGTCTCATTGAAATACATGAAGACACAAATGATGTACACAATAAAAAATATCATATGCAACTAAGCTCAATGACATCAAACAACTATCCTATGAAAATGCTATTGAAATGTACTCACGTTTGAATATTCTTGTCAATGAGATCAATGGGCTAGGTTTGACGCTAATTGAAGATAATCAAGTGGTGAGAAAAATACTTTAAGCTCTTCTTTCGAAGTACAAGTTGATAGTCTCCATCATCTATGACAATACTGACATCAAGAAGATGACTCCAAGTCAAGTGTTCTGCAAGATCACCGCCCATGAGATGACCATGAACATGGGAGTGGAAGCTTCTTTTTTATCTGACACCAAGAACCTTACTATCACAAGCAAACAAGCTCAATGTCAACACATAGCAAGGATGAGGAGACAAGAGCAAGAGTCAAGCTCAAACAAAGATGATGGTGATCAAGATAAAGAGAGCAATGAAGATGATGATAAAAGTACATCAAGTGATGAAGAAATTGATCCAAGTTCGCTTTACAATGAAAGATAAGATATATCTATGTCTTTGTGCTACATTTACATTGCTATTTGTCTTTTGTGTTATATTTACATTTCATAATATCAATTGTAATTGTTGAGCCACATTTACAATGCCATTTGCTAATATCCTAGACTATAATGTGTGTATTCGCCACGTGTGTATGACGTCGCCACGCCACATGCCATGGTGTTGTAAAGTTGTGAAGGTGGTGGGTCGCAATGTCTCATCACGCCGCCATAACAACTATGATGAAACCACCCTTAAAACTTTTTTGTATGAGCATTTGTGGATGAAATCCTCACTTTTCAGCTTGTAAGTGCATGATGGATTCATCCTATCAGTGACAAATCTACAGGGTCAACTACATCTAGGGTTCCAACTATTCAAAGTGGATTAACATGGGTCAGGTTCAGCATCACAATCACAACTACTAGAACAAGGGATGTGCATCACAACAAGGGAAGACACACATATCTGTTTGGAACCTGGAACCTGAGAAGGATCCATTCTTTGAAGCTTCTTTTCGGACCGTGGTGACGATCCCATCTCGTATCACCACCATCAATCTGTCACCAGTGCCACCAAATCTTCACTCCATCCTAGCGCATGGCTCCTTCTTCACTCCATTCTCCAGATGAATCGGCTGAAATGGGTGGATTTTGGAGGGATGTAGTTGGGTGATTTGGATGGCAACGAGCTAGGGTTCCATTTCAATCTAGACAGGAGGGCAAATTTTGAGTAGCGACCAAAAGGACTATGACAATATCACTCTTTCTGACTGCGCCCATTTGTCGGTACTCGCTTCCAATACCATCGTAGGGTGACCCCACCAATCAGTAAGTGACATAGATAGGGGTACCCATGGGTATTTTTGAAAAGTGTTAATGGGGAAAGGACGACAATGTGATTGGACAATGATGTCGCAAGAGGGGGATGAATATGCATTTTTACAGAACTTCACCTTCTTTTACTATTTGGCCTAAACTTGCAGTGGAAATAAACTAACGAAATTTTCACAAGTGAAAAAACTTAAATATGCTAGACTCCATAAGTGAACAATCACCCTAAATAAATGTGAATGTTACAATCCTAGGGTGACAAAGATTATCTAAATCTAGCAAAAGACATATAAGAAAACTCTAATGGAAAGTTCTGAAATTACTGTTCATATAAAGTTCCGACACTCTTCATCGAATGTTTCGATTTCACTGTTCATCGGAACTTCCTATTAGTGCAAAATGATAGATTTGAATATCACAAAATTAACTCAATGCACATACAAATAAGCATACAAGTATGGATATCAAAGTACTACACAAGAGTAAGGAAATACAAAAACAAATGATTTGTTACTGAAGTTCAGATATCCACCGATATCCTATGTCTTTGTTGAGGAAGGTTAGTCAGCTGAGCCGAGTCTTTTTCAATATTTTTCCTCATGAGGTTACACATATGCACTCATAGCCTCCACTATGGCTAACTCTTCCTCCACTCCGGAGATGATGAGTTCCGCTACCATTTTCGGGCCTTCTCACAATCTTTACTTGAGAATATCACTGGCAATCCACCACCGAGCAGTTTAGGAGACGATAGTCTTTAAGAGTAACAAACTCCCGCACTCATGCACGATGAATGCTGAGTGCTCAAACACACGCAACTAATGTGACAGTGTGAGCAACCCAAGCTCTACACACCTTACACTATCTTCACTAAGCCACAAAGGCTTGAATCTCACAAATTCTCGATAGAGAGAGAAAGAGAGCACTCAAAGGTGGAACACCAAGTTCTAACACCACTTCTCAGCACGACAAAGCCAGCCAAAAAACCTCCTCCACGCTAGGAGGACAAGCGGTATAAATACCCCACTTTGAAAAACAAGCTGTTGGATTCAAACTGCACAGATCGAAACTTTTGACCCCCTCGATGGGAACTTCCGATCCCAGGTATCCCAACAATCAATTTTGGGCGAAACTCACTCCTGGAGCTACTAAAAATAACACATTGGAACTTCCGATGTTTAGATCGGAAATTCCGATTAAAAACTAACTCCATACCGAGAACCCTGACTTTTCTGAACATTGGATCGGAACTTCCGATTTCAGCACAACTGACACTCTGAAAACGGCAATAACTTTTGATTTCGAAATTTGATTTCAATGATTTTGGACTCTACAGAAAGCTTATTTAGAGGGTTACACATCCCTACTAAATTTATGATCCCAAAAGCTGATTTAGACACTTCCACCCATTGTACTAAGTTTAATTCCCCAAGATTAAACTAGGTACCACATAGAACATGCAAACCACTACTAAGGCTTGGCCACAACCACTTTTTGCCACTAAGACCGACAACAATAAAGGGCTAAATCTAAAACACCTTTTAGATACCCCAGAATCATATAATGAACTCTCAACACAAACCCATTCCGCACTAAGCACATGGTTTGAGCACTCGAAACAACAATTGAGTAACACTTTCGATAGCCACTTTTGATAGTACGGCTACTGATTCTATAACCCGGTCTCCCACCAAACTTCTTGAGACCGTCAAAACTAGAAAACATATTCTAGTTATAACTTTTCATTGAGCAATCGCATCAGACCTGATGAACACATCATCCTATGCTTTGTGCATGGGAAGCCATCAAAAAAGCTTCATTAAGCTTCTAGAGATCGAGTGAAGATCAAGATGGAAGTGATGATGATTATCGTCATACAATAAGAAGAGTTGATGATGAGCCTTGAAGAGCTATGAGTTAGTCCACAAAACTCAATTGACAACTTTATATCTTAAGCCACTTGATCTTCGTAAGCAACTTGACCTTTACTCTTATTATCAATCTTCATATGAAACTGAACCCTACTTACTCTCAATCACATAGCACATAAATTAGTCCATAAAATCTCAATTGACAATCTTATACCTTTAGTCACTTAATCTCCATAAGTGACTTAGCATTCACGCTTATCAACAATCTTCTTGAGCTTCTCCTTCATCTCATGAGCATCACCTTGAGCTCAATAACATCGAAACATTTCTTTGATCTCATGGAATTACTCAACGAATTCATGCTTTATCACTTATGCATCTCATGTGGAACAATCTACTAACAATTCTTAACATGATTGTTAGTCCATAGATATTGTCATTACTTATGTGAGTATCACCTAGAGCTCATTCATCTTCATGCATATCTCTCCTCCATACATCACCTATGGAACAACCTACTAACAATTCTCAACATAATTGGTAGTTAATTTGTATTGTCATTAATTACTAAAACCACACTTAGGGCTAGATGAACCTTCAATCTCCTCCATTTTGGTAATTGATGACAATCTCACTAGACTATTATATTTAAAAAATGAATTTTTTAGTATAAATCTAATTCAAAAATCAAATGTATATTAAGAACAAGTTTTGAAAACGTCAAACATGACATATATTTGAGGTTACCAAAACTAGCTTTATTAGTACCAAACACCAATAAAGTTTTGATGTTAGTAGAAGTAAACATATGTATATAGCAAACTCATCCACAATCTATGCATGTGTGAATAAATCTTGAATATCATTGCATATATTGTCTATCTCAAAATTTGGATGAAGTTTACTTTATACATATGAAGTAAGCATGACAATGTATATATCAAAATGAATATGCAATGCAAAGCAAAACCATGCAACTTATGCATGCAAAAACATTCACCTCATTTATCAAAGGCATAACCTTTAAAACTCCCCCATAAGCAAAGCCCTCTTACAAATATAACATCTAGTGGACATTCTCCCATAATTAACATCAATATCAAAATAGAAGAATTTTGGAGGACTTGTCAAATAGATAGGATTTGTCCAAAAAGAAATTCTCTCACAAGCCGATTAGCCCTATCCCATAAAAGGAATCATCGAAGGCTATTGCACAACCATGTATACAATGAACTCACTTAACAATTTGTGTATTTCTCATAATTTGAGTTAAATCAAATGCACATATCCACTTATGAATAATTTATAGAGATCATGCTGTACAATAGGTCAAAGGGGTTTAAAGAGATGCCAAATGAGATTTCAAAAAGATACCAATTTAAAAAGATATCAAATGGAATTGCAAAAGATAACAATTAAAATTCCAAAGGATATTAATTGGATACCTACAAAAGATATCAATTGAAAATCCAAGGCATATGAATTGAAAGAAATGTCAATTGAAACAAATTCAATTGAAGGCAAGTTAAGCATGAGTGTGAAATTAATATTCAAAACACAAGTGCAATGTATTAGGCCTAAAATTGAACATAGCAAAATTATTAACATTATAACGAATTTTTTTCGTTTATTACAAAGAGTCAACATTTCATAAACTTATATGTTCAATAAGGACATTCAAAGAAAAAGTTGGATTTTGTCATTTTCATCAATATTGTTTATATAAGCAACTCGAGCATTTGGTATGGATTTTTTTTGCATATTTGGAATTGGATGAATCATAAATATGATTATATATTTAAAAAAATGCTATTTCAAATTGCTCATATTTGCAATAAAAAGGTTTTAGGCACTTGCATGAAAAACAAATTTTCGCAAGTTATTTTCATACTATGATGCAACCTACACATGGTTGAATCTAGGACATTAAATGCATGAATGAAGAACAAGTTACCGAGAAAGCATTAGATTGGTGTAGTAGATCATTGTTCATCTGCTTTACTTTGATATGGTGCTTCTTTATGACTCCAATTGAAATTGACAAAGAGGATTTTCTCTATAATATCGATTGAAAGATGAAGACCTTCTTCATGAATTCCAATTAAAATGATCTTTGCTTTGAAAAGACCTTCATTATGATTAACCCAAGCATCTAATGCATATCCATTGTACCTAAAACTCTTCAAAGTATAATTTGGTCCCCAAACTCAATGGTTCCGAAGATGTTAGCAAAAATCTCAACACTTAGAGCAAACTCTCCCATAGACAGTGCATATTGACTTGATATGGAAATGATACCAATTGACATCCGTACTAATTGATAGATTGAAAGCATATACCAATTGAAGTCAAATGAAAACTCTATGCAATTTTTAGCCATTAAAAGATCTTGAGAGAGGCTTACTCTATATATTGGATTAAAGAAAGTAAATATGCTATAAATATTAATAATTATGTTAAACAAATATGCTCATCACTTCCAAGATATAATAAAGATATAATTTGGACAAAATAGCATTTGAGCCATAAAGATACAAATAGGAAGGCAAATATCATAAATGGTGTCTAAATTACATTTAAGACAAAAATATCAAAAAATGATCACTCACAAAGTTTAACAAATAAACTAATCAATGATATTGAGCATATAGCAAATATATTGCATATTTGCTAAAAAACTTATCTTAAGCAAGTATATATATAATGATTTATACATTGAGATAGCAAGCTTCCATAAACTCTAAAAGGCACGTTTCCTTAAAGAAACCAATTTTCCTAACATGAGTTAAAGGAAATCTTTCACAGAGAAAGAATTCACTAGAAGCAAGAATTGAACGAAAGATGATCAACAAGGATTACCATTTGTACCACTACCAATTGTAAGAACACAATGGTATATATGAATATCACAAGATGGTATTTGCGAAATGCCATAGATCAATTTTCTTTCAAAGAATCATGGGAAGAAAATTTAGAACTTAAGCACCATGCTTCAAATGAATTCTTCACAAAATCAACTATCATAAGCAAACACATAAAAACCATAGTTGATGTGATAAAATGAGGAAATGATTCAAATAAGATCTTGAGATTGAATAGATCACTAGAGAAGTATCAACAATCTCAAGTTTCAATTTAAAACCAAATGTGGATCAATTAATGGATATTTTAAGACATAGAGTCTTAAATGAGCTTGATGTACCACAAAGAAACTAGATAAACAATAATATCAACTCTAAGTGGTATTTCTCAAATATTTACAATTTATGGGTATTTAAGATGCACAAAGCATCATACTCCCCATAATGTGATAATCCATTAATTTATCCAAAGAGCCAAATTGACTTCAATAAAGACAAGTAAGATCGAATGAGACTCTAAACCCATACAATCAACAAATGAATGAGCAATATATCCTACTCATACTAGTTATACGACCTACACTTACTAGTCGGCAAGAAACACTAGGTATGCTAGAAACAAATTATAGCACACTAGCAAGCAAACAAGACATGCTTGAAATAGAAAATATAGGCATGGCAAGATTATAATAAATTCTACACATGCTAGAATAAGCATAAACTCTAAAAAAACATGGATACAAAACCTACACATGCAAAGAGCTATGAACCTTTAATGTTTCTGGACACATCGGATGTTCCAATTTATACACCGGAAGTTCCGATCTGTGTCAAATTCCAGGTTTTTAGAAACCTAACGAACAAGTCGGATGTTTCGATCCTTTCAATCAGATGCTCCGATCTATGTAAATTACCAGGTATTCTACAGCCTAAAATAGATTGAATGTTCCGACCCAAGGATCAGATGTTCCGATATGTGAAAAGTTTCAGAAAAAGTAGAGAACACTGAATCTAGCACAATGATGAATAATATGAATTTAAGGTGTCGTGATAGAAAGTTACCTTCATAGAGTGACATTGGATAGATAATAAATATAATTCAAGATAACTTGGCTCTTTAATCAATTAGATAAATCTTCAAACAATTTGCTAAGTCTCCAATGCCCTCCATTTCACCTATTGATCAATTTTGAGATTTTTAGTCTCCGACATTGTTGGATCCTAAGACATTTGTCATAATAGGCTTGGTAACCCAAATGACCTTTTTATTCTTCAAGCCACATTGAGTACTAATTAATTTGGCAAACACATTATCAATTTCATCTTTTTTAAGCAAGTAATCATTATTGACAATTTGAGGCTTAGGATGAATAGCTTGGGGACATTATGAAGACAAGTGTTCCTTCTTACGGCATGTATAACAAATTTTACTGCCAAGCCTCTTCACTTGAGGCTTCTCATTTTGATGACCTTTTGCTTGACCCATTGTCTTGTGTGATCTTGACTTAGCTTGTGACCTCTTCTTTTGGTGTTTGTCATCATGATGAGAACTTCCTTAATCTCTTGATGATGAAGCAACTTCTTCCTTCATAGACCTCTTGTCTTGTTGTTTCTTGATTAATGTTCTTTTCTTCTTTAAGGGGCAATCCCGAACATGATGACCCTTTTTCTTACACTTAAAGCAAGTGATAAGTGTGGTGGCCTTTACTTGACCTTGACCCATCTTCTTGGTATTGTTGGACTTGCTCTTCTTGTTAGAGTTGAATTCAAGTCCACTCTTTTCTTTTTGATATCTTTGGTCTTTAAGCATCTTATCTAGAGTGGTCTTCCCTTTGAAGAATATAGTCAAATCTTTGTTTAAATAAGTGACTTGATTCTTGAGCTCCTTAAATTCCTCTGCAAGATTAATATCACAACTAGATGGGACAATGTTGTTAGAAAAATAAGAAATAAATAATTCATCAATGGATATAAAATTTTTAATAGGTAAATTTCTAGGAATAGCACATGTTAAATTTATATTATGCAAGGAATGTGTGCTATTGTCCACACGAGCTTCATATGATTTTACCATTGTGAGAATGACCTCGTGAGCTACTTCTAACTTGATATGAGAAGCTACAAGATGTTCATGAATGCACGAAAGCTCATCATAATATTCTTGTAGTTCCACATACTTACTGGTAAGCTTTTTAAGTTGAGCCCTTAGCTCAATATTTTCTTTCTCCATAGATGCTACATAAGCAATTGAGTGAGAAGCACAAGCATCATCAATAAGAGAAATAGTATATTTGTTCTTAGATAAAAACATTAGAATTATGACATGACATTTCCAAATCCACTTGAGGCATAACATCTAATTTATCAATCAAAAAAATATGCATAACTTTAAGATCTCCATAAAGATTTGATAAAGAACTATGAGACTCTATAAGCTTTTCATGCTTCCTATTTAAGGTCTTAAGTTCTTCAATTTTCTCTATGAGATATTCCTCTTGCCTCTTGAGGTTTTCCTCTTGACCTTTTACTATGCTCATGAGTTTGATCATTTTAGATATATTATTTTTGCTCAAAGTATCAAACTCAAACTCATCACTATTACTAGCATTATCAAAATCAACCTCACTTATCGCTTTCTTTTTACCTTTTTTCATAAGGCATATTTGTGCATAAGAGTGAGGGGATAAGCACCTTAGAGAAGTGAATGCTTCACATCTAAGATGAGGATAATCCATACTATAATGTCCATATTCGCAACATGTATAACAAATCTTGTTTTCCCTTGATCTTCTCTTAAGTGGACTTCTCTTCTTGATTTTTCTTGAGGCTTTTCCACCTAAGCTTTGTCTGAAGTAAGCTTTTATTTCCTTCAAAATATTAGTCTCATAAATACTAATGAAAATAGATGCATTAAAATGAGGACAATTAACCATATCATCATGATATATAGGTAATTTTGCACTAGATGATATGCAACTGTTAACAACAGTAGTAGATATAGAAATTTCATTGCAGGTGTTGTTAAAGTCCAAAGGAAGGATTGAAAACTTACTAATCTCACTCACCATATCATTATCTTGCTCAGATTTGTCAATTGGTGAGGTAGATGACAAAGTGACAACCTCTTGGACAAAAGAGAAAATCATTTGGTGCTCTTCATGATATGACAATGAAGTAGAGCATTCTTCCAATGACGCCTCCGGAAGAGACACCTCTTCATCTCATTTGGGTTTGTCATATCTTTCTGTAAGTATTGTCCACATGAGATGAGCGTCCTCAAGCGGCATGATCATATCAAATACATCTTCGCTCAAAGCATTGAATAAAGTATTAGTAGCTTGAGCATTGAGATGTATGCATTTTTCTTCCTCATCGAATGATATGGGTTTATCACTAGGAGAATAAATACTCACATCTACAACTCGCTCTATTTGAGGATCCAAAGTCCTAAAAATTAAAAGCATGCGAGTACTCAACTCAAAATAATTTTAGCCATCTAATATGAGTGGTTCTATGTGCACTAATCCACTAGTCGACATCTTTACTCTCTAGAAGTTAAAGCTCTAAAAGAGAGACTTGATTCTGATACCAATAGAAAGGACAATGTTGTCGTCTAGAGGGGGTGAATAGGTGTTTGTACAAAACTTCATCCCCTTTTACTATTTGGCCTAAATTTGCACTGGGTAACACTGAAGTATTTCCTACAGTGAAGAATGCAAGTGCAAAAGATTGAAGGTCAACCCACCGGATAGTTCGGTGCTGGGTTTGTGCACACCGGATTATAGCACCGAAGCATTTCTTGCAAAGGTGACTGCACATGTTGAAGAATGAAGAACAACCCACTGGAAGGTCCGATGCTCTGAGGATGAATGCACCGGAGCATTTTACACAGAGAGGCTACAAAGGCTCATATGACTTAAAATAACTCACCAGAAGGTTTGGTGATAGATTTGAAGGTACACTAGAGTGTCCGATGTTCACAGAGACATTGAGTGGAGTTCCAATGGCTAGTTTCTGAAGATGTATTCACTGGATGATCCGGCGTTAGTACTACTGTTCTCACCGGATCAACCGATGTTAACAGCTTTACTAAGCCGTGGAGAAAATGGCTAGTTGGCGGATTTGAGACTATAAATATCCCTTCACTCAGTTATTTGAAAGTGTGGCATGCTGTTGGAGTCCAGAGAACTCCATATACACTTGAGAAGACATCCTAGCCACCAAAGTACTTAAAATGATCATTCAAGGCAATTAAGCACAAGATTAGTAAGTGATTAGTGCTTATAGGACTAGAGAGAGTGTTGCTAGGTGATTGCTGCCTAGAGAATGGATCAAGGAGTGATCCTAACTTGTACCGAAAGGTATGCCGGCGTCTTGGAGTCTTGGTGACTCGTCGGTATCTTAGGCCTTGGTGGCTCAAGCTTATTTCCCCTCTGACTTGGTGTGGAGCGACGGCAAAAAAAACATGTACAGGGACGCAGAGACCCTAGCCTTGGTGGCTTAAGCTCCGAAGTGATTACGGCGAGATGTGATCGAAAGAGAATTGGTGAGACTATGCCTTGATGGCTTGCTGGCTCTAACGTGGACTAGAGGTGACATTCATGTTATCGATACCACGAGATAAAAATCCCTTATGCCAAGTTTGTCTCTATACCTTATTTACATTTTCGTATTTACATTCTTGTAATTTACCTTGCTAGAGTATGTAGCAATCCTCTTGAGAGGTAGAGTAGACACACTAGATAAAACTAAAGTACATTTAGGTAGAAACTGAGATAGGTTTATGTTGTGAAGTTTTTGGAGCCAATTTGATTTAGGTTTTTAAGTGTCCTAATTCATCCCACCTCCTAGGATGTCACCATTCCTCACAATATATCTAAATTTCTCTCTTTTTTTTTAATATAACACTGATTGTTTCCGTGTTTAATAGAGTGGCATCATGTGACGGTAGAAGAATATACGTATTTGCACGTGGTTGTTCTACTTTCCTTTTTTATCCCAATCCCAAACAATATAAAAGGAACAAACCTAGCTGTGAGATCAGTTTTATGATCAAATAAAAATTTAAAACAATAAATTGAATCAGGTCCCGTATGCAATTTAAATACGGCCTAACAAAGTGCAAAAAAGGTTATCATAGAAAAATGGTCAAGAATTCATCTCTATAAAGCCTTAAATTTGTGGTCTAAGAAAATAGAGAAAGATGATTTTAACACAAACCAATTCTAATTTTATAATACTCAATAATAATAATAATATGACTTTTAAACTATTGCTCGGTTGGACGATCGGAGACCATGGATGCGTAGATCTTGTCGAGACGATTCTGTTTTGCAATCTAACCTCGCATTCGGGCTCTCGGGAAGCCTATGACGAGCCTAATAAGTTTAGACCATTGGATAAATTGGAAAAAACTAAAAAAAGGGGGATACGTCTATGTGGGATTGGCTCCCACCCGATCCCACCTCCATTCGGCCCAACCCATTCCCACTGGTCCCGACCATTGTCGCTTTCTTACCGCCGGTCGCTGTTGTCGGCCATTGCTGCCACCTTCGAACGCCACCACCGCCTCCCGCTATCTCAGCCGTTGGCACTGCTGCCTCCCGCCGTCGTGTGCCTGGTTGCCGTTGCTGGACTCCCATCGCGCCGCCTCTCCATCGGTCACCAGCTGGTGGTGCAAGGAGGGAGCAGGGGAGAGGGCGTGGAGGGAGGGAGTAGGGGGCTAGCCAGCCGGTCGATAGAGAAGTAAGAAAGAGGAAGAAAAGAAAGGAAAAAGAAGAAAGGAAAAGTAAGAAGAGAAAGGGAAGAAAATAAGAAGGGAGTAGGAGCATCTCCTCGAGCTCGCCATTTTTCTTCGCCGGTTGGCGGTTCTGCTCCAAAGGTGACTCCTCCATAGTCTTTAGCTGCTTGTAGGAGGTTGAGATCCATCGTACACATCGTTGGATGGGTGCGTTGTTCGTCCGATTAGTGAAAAGTGCATCAATTCAATTTGAGGCATACCTAGTGTTGGATACGAGGGTATGTCTATAATGGAAGTTATAGTTCACGTTATAGGCATTCTGTTGGTGTTGTTGTTGTTCTTTTTTTTGGGTAAGCAATTTATGTGTTTTTGGCTAATTAGTGTTGGTGCCTACTGATTTTTATCCCATGCACTGTGTCTTATTCTTTGGTCTTTGGCTGATCTAGAGGAGGTTCTCGCTCAGCGTCTAGTGAGTTTTTATTGTAGAAGTCTTTCTGTGGCCTTCAGCTGTCAAGCTTATGGGGTTTTGGGGTGTAGAAGTGTGTGCCTCCTTTTGTTTTGTTGTTGCAGCGTCTTAGTGCTAATTGGGTGTTTATTCAGGTGGTGCTGCTCCAGGTCACAGTTAGTGCACGCTTTCATCGCTGGTGAAGACAAGTGAATGTAGCGGATGGCTATGCTTTAACCTGATATTTGGTTGCCTTCATTCTTTAAATTGCAATGCATACATCTAACCTGATAAACTTATTATGAGCTTATTACCCTATTGTTTGCCTTTTATAAGTTTACTTGATTATTGATTTATGGAGTACAATAAGTGTGATATGTCACTCGCGGTTGTTCATTACTATATTATGTAATTCTTGAAGTCTTAAGCATATTTTGAAGTTAGGTTGTTGGATATGCATGAGCATGTCATACATATGCATCTCATGCATTGGAAGTTTTGTTGCCATCTTCTAGCCACGACCGTACCGGTACAACACTGTATGTTACCCGAGAAGGGGTACGATACACACCTTTACGTTACCCGATGAGGGTTAAGGGTGAGGAAGAGCATGTCATGTGCATATTTATGCATTCATATGAAGTTTGTTAATTCGTTCACATCAATGTCTTATTTCTTTAAATTGCTTATCTATGATGCGGTTGTGAAGGTTTATACAAAGAGAATGTTAAAATGGTTAATGTTGTCGTTGGATATGTTTAGCTATATTTTCTCTTGATGTTGATAGTATGTTTCCTTTCTAGTTTCTATTTAAAGATGATTGCTTATTCAACTATGACCAAATAGCTCTTTAAAGCAAATTCACTTGCTGAGATTTTTTAATCTCACCCTTGCTTTCCTTCCAGGTACTTTTTGAAGGGTCAATCACATGCAGGATGGGTAGTTGCACGTCGTTTGCACATTCACCTTTCTCTATTGGTTAAATATGTTATGTTGTGCCCTATGATGTATGTTTTGGGCTTATGGTGGCTTGGATGTATGGTCTAGCCTTGTTCCTCCATTGCTAAGTTGTGTATGTTGCTAGTGTAATGTTTTATAATATGTTATCTGTCTATAGGTGTTTGTTGCCAATTATACCTCTAGTTTTAAGGGAGGTGCTACTGAATTTTTCTGTCAATGGCCATGTAGGTTGGTTGAGTGATATTCTAGGCTTGTTGTGGTCCCTGAGTTGTTACAGTTTGTATCAGAGCCTAGGCTTTGGGTCTTAGGTAATTAACTATTAAAACTGACATACTTGCACTTGTAGGATGGGTTGTATCGTATGCGCCTATTTTTTATAAGTCTTTATGATTATTTATTCCTTAAGTGTTGTTGTTGTTTGCTAAACTATTGATTGTGGTTTCTAGATGCTGCCTAATGTTTGGGGTTGTCATCCTGGTCATGGAGGGTAGGGAGGGCGTGGTCACACTGCGACGCCAGGGCGTGGCGACACGCAGTCAGCTGCTGAGTCATCTGTGCTAGAGGTTGGAGGTCAGGTAGACCTAGTTGTTGCCCTGAGGGGAGTGCATGAGGTGTTGAAGATGTTGGGGCGGGGCCAGAGTCAGCCTGCTTGTGCTGGTCGCCCCACTGCAGTTAAGCTTAGCAGTGGGATAAAGCTACGAAACTGGGTTGGGTTGAAGCTCGACAGCTTCGACGGGACTAACAGTCCGATCCAGGCAGTGGATTGGTTGGCCTGTATGGTGAAGCAGCTTGAAGCTTTTTAGGTGGGGATGTAGGACCGTGTGCACTTTGTGACTCAGCTACTGAAGGGAGAGGCACAGATCTAGTGGGACAGTGTGTTGGCCTCTAGGTATATGGTGTTGGGCAGTCCTTCTTGGGAGGAGTTTGCCCGCCAGTACGAGAGGCAGTTCTACCCTGCCGCCTTCCTCAATAAGATGCATATTATGCTAAAGCAGTACACTCAGGATAGGAAGTCAATGGTAGAGTACGAGGTTGCCTTCAACCAGATTGTTCAGTTCATGCCCCATGTGGCGCACAATGAGGCGGAGAAGGCTCGACACTTCCAGCAGGGGCTTCACCCTGCCATCCGCCACACACTCGGTGTCTTCCCCATCATTAAATTTCGTTCGATGGTGGAGCCGGTACTTGGTGTAGAGTTACAATTGAGCTACACTGAGGATCTTTGCAAGACTTCAAGTGGAGACCAGTCCAGAGGCCCTTGAAGAGAGGGGTCAATTGGTGGCCCTATGTAGAGGAGGGGGAAGAGCTACCGTCACCAGCCCTACCATGATAGCTCTGGGCCATCGCGTGCTCCAGGAGGGAGTGTGCCTTAGACCCATCCCTTTGCCAAGCCTAGCATGGGCATGGTCTGCTTCCGTTGTGGCAATCCGCATCGTCTCAATGAGTGCACTTGGTGCAGGAGGTGCTCCTTGTGTGGTCAGAAGAGCCACAAGGATGTGGTGTGCAGGAAGAACCCCAACTCCAAGCTGTGTTGGGAGCCCGCGTTGTCCTCAGCTAGTGGGCAGCGCTCTGGAGGCTCAGTGTAGATGCTAGCTATGCCTTCTACCCTGTAGTACCTACCGGGGCCTTCTTCAGCTTCATCGGCTGCCCCTACACCTCCACAGGGGCTTACTGGGTGCCCTAACTTCTTCCACCGTCAGCACTGACACGTTCGTGTGTGAAGACTTCTTCATCACATGCTGCTTCTAGGGTCTATGCTATGCCTACATCCGAGGGCGTGGAATGTGGTGACATGATGATAGGTATCATTTCAGTTGATTCTATTGATGCTAGTGCTTTTTTCGACTCTAGCGCTAGTTTCACGTTTGTCTCTTTGGACTTCGCTTGTCGTGTTGGTCTTTCTATGCATGAAATTGGGCAGACCATGGTGGTTAGCTCGCCGCGTGGCCCTATCTCTAGTTGCAAGGTCTGTCTGGGTTCTCTGATATTCTTGGCTAATGAGGAGTTCGTGGTGAATCTGGTGGTGATTCCTTTGGAGCCGTTCGATGTAATCCTTGGCTTGGACTAGCTATCTCAGTACCAGATAGTGATTGATTGTTCTTGGGAGACCATTACCTTGTAGTCGCCGTTTGGGCAAGAGGTGATATTTCAGGGGCGTGCTCTCCAATACACCCTCTTGTTCCTACGTCGGTTGTTTCCAGATCATAAGATGTTGAAAGCTGTGGTTCTTTGGTTCTTGGTTGATGGTGAGGAAGTAAAGGTTCACTTGGTGGATTTTCTAGTTGCTTATCAGTATCCTGGTGTGTTCCCCAGTGAACTTCTAGGATTGCACCTGAGCGGGAACCTATGTTTTGCATTGAGCTTGTTCCTAGTACAAGGAGAATCTATAAGACCCTGTACCGGATGGCTCCAATGGAGTAGGTGGAGTTAAAGAAGTAGCTAGATGAGCTTCTGGCTAAGGGCTTTGTTAGACCGAGCACATCTCCTTGGGCTGCTTCGGTCTTGTTTATGGAAAAGAAGGATGACACTAAGAGGCTTTGTGTGGACTATCGGGTGCTTAATTAGGTCACCATCAAGAACAAACATCCTTTGCCTCACATTGATGATCTCTTTGATCAGTTGAACGGTGCCAAGGTATTCTCTAAGATTGATCAGCAGTCTAGTTATCATCAGTTGCAGATTAGAGAGGAGGATATTTAGAAGACGGCTTTTAGCACGAGGTATGGGCATTTCGAGTTTGTATTTATGTCATTTGGACTAACGAATGCCCATGCTATTTTTATGGAGGCAATGAACAGGATGTTTTATGAGTATCTTGATGTCTTCAAGATGGTTTTCATCGACAACATCCTTGTCTATTTGAACTCTAAGGAGGAGCACGTTGTGCGTCTTGGCTTGGTATTGGATACTCTTCAGAAGGACAAGTTTTATGCAAAGCTCAAGAAGTGTGCTTTTTGGTTATCTGAAGTGGGTTTTCTTGGGCATGTCATCAATGAGAATGGTATCATAGTTGATCCGAAGAATGTTGCACCAATGGTCAAATGGCAGAGGCCGATCAGCATGTATGAGATCTGGAGTTTCCTTGGGCTTGTAGTCTATTATCGGTGTTTTGTGCAAGATTTCTCTATCATTGCTAAGCCAATGACTAGGCTCACTCAAAAAGGGGTTCCTTTTACTTGGACTGACGAGTGTGAGGCATGCTTCAGACGCTGAAGAATAAGTTGGTTAATGCACCTATTCTTTCTCTGCATGTGACTGGCAAGCGTTACACCGTGTACACGAATGCTTCTCGGATTGGTTTGGGTTGTGTGCTGATGTAGGAGGGTCGTGCCATTACTTATGCTTCCAGGCAGTTAAAGTCTCATGAGCAGAATTATCCCACTCATGATCTTGATTTGGCTGTGGCTATCTTTGCATTGAAAACCTAGAGGCACTACCTTTATGGGGAGTCGTGTGACATCTTCACTGATCATAAGAGTCTCAAGTACATCTTCACTCAGCGGGAGCTGAATTGATGCAACGTAGATGGCTAGAGTTGATACAGGATTATGATCTGATGATTCAGTACCATCTAGACAAGGATAATGTGGTGGTTGATGCTCTAAGTAGGACAAGTGTTCCTAGGACTGTGATGTCTTTGATCTCACAGTTTGAGCGGATGCATATTTCTTTCTGTTTCACCGATGTTGCATAGGAGGAGACACAGATGATCATTCAGTCTGTGTAGGATCGAATATGCACAAAATACCCAATCAGAGGGGGGTCAATGATTGCGAAAACAAAACTCAAAGATTAGCTCACCCAAATTGAAACTCGATTTATCCTTAGTATTCCACTCGAAATAGAATTTATACGCTCTAGTAAAAACTATGTATAGAAAGATCTGCTGGTCGGATTGATCTTAAATTTGGTCAGCAGAAACAAGATTCAAATACGAAACTAACCCAGGAAGTATCGAGTAAATCAGATATGTGGATCAAAAGTTATTCCTAGTCAAAGTAGACTATATCAACCAGTATTGAGTAGATCACAATTTAGTCGAGTTGACAAAAAGCTACTCGAGAACAAACCAAATCCACTCAAAATTTTCTCAGATCAAACACTAGATATCCTAGCAAGGTTTTGGATGGATTAAACCAAGATGAAACTTCATAGACACATGAAATTAACTAAAAACCAAAACCGAGCATATAAAACAGAGAGAAAACTCTGAATCAGCAACTCATCAACTTACGGAACTTGATTTTCATTGCATATATGAGTTTACAAGATGCCTCTCCAAAGCATCCAACAAGAATTTCTACGAAGTCCCAAAACAGCTCTCTTTCTCCAGTTTTTCTATCTCTCTGTTGCGTTTTGCGCACTTTTTCCTACTCTACCCAATACAACAGACCTCTCTATGTATAGGGTAGCCACACGCACAAACGTGACCAAATCGAACTGCAACTCCCTGTTGTATTCAATCTGGTCTCTATCCTCCTCTAATCACAAGAGGACAAACAACTTCTGCTAATTAAACTAATTAGCCAACTACACTTACATAATCATGCATGCACATCTCCCATGCACACATGCATATACGTAAACAAACTCAGAGTCCGTCTCTGACACTAACTCTTATCTCAAGTCTAGCCACCACATGACTCCCTCGTGCCTGCTCTGACTTGAACACGAATTAGTCTTCACGTCCTCTCACAATCAGATCGCCTCATGCATCCATCGCGAAGCTTTGTCTCCATATGCATTGTTTTCTCAGCTTGAACATCCTGTATGACATCCTCGATCACCACAACCTCAGTTCCTCCTGAACCTAGTCGCCGAACCTCAATTCCTCCCTGAACTTAATTCGTTGATCCGTCATTGACCACGTTCACCTTCAAGCAACACCTACACATGAATCAAAGAACAATCAATTACGAGCAAAAACTCATATGTAGTCATGATAAAAACTACACAGTTACACATATAGATATGAAAGTGCAAAAACTCATATGTAGCATAAGCACTAGCTTCAAAAGTTACATATGTATCAGATGTGATGCTCATCATATTTCATTATTTTCTCATTTTTATAAACTTCGACAAGTTCTAGGATATAAAAATTCCCTCTCAAAACAATCCTATAGGATGAATAACACCAAATTCTTCCCGAAGAAAATTAAACCGAAAAGAATCCAATGGTTTTGTGAAAATATCTACCAATTAGTATTCAATATTCACACGGAGAAGTTCAATATTTCCTTTTCAACATTGTCTCTGAGAAAATGAAATCTGATATCAATGTGTTTAGTCCGAGAATGTTGCACAGGATTTTTAGCAATACTTATAGTACTAGTGTTATCACAGAAAAGTGGAACACTCTCTAAATTAACCCCATAATCTTTAAGTGTAGCAACTATACAAAGAGTTTGTGAACAACAACTAGCAGCAGCTACATATTCAGATTTAGCAGTAGATTGTGCAACAGAGAACTGTTTCCTATATGATCATGAAACAAGAGAATTACCCAAGAAATGATATGTACTAGATGCACTTTTTCTATCGATTCTACAACCTCCAAAATCAGCATCAGAAAAAGCTCTTAAGCTAATAGATGAAGAAGCAAAAAGTCAAATGACAAAATCTTGAGTTCCATGAAGATACCTTAGAATCTATTTGACAGCTTATCAATGTCAAGCACGTGGAGAAATTTGAAATCATGCACACAAGCATACAACAAATTGTATATCTGGTCTTGAAGCGGTGAGATACAAAAGTGATGCAATCATACTTCTATATTCTTTTTGATCAACTGGCTCACCATCTTCATCAGGATCAAGAGTCGTTGTTGCTCCAATAGGTGTCATGATCGGTTTGCTATTTTCCATCTCAAAACGTTGTAGTAGGCCTCGTCTATACTTACTTTGATGAACAAAAGTGGATTCTTCTGTTTGTTTGACTTAAAGTCCTAAAAAGTACGTTAGTTCACCCATCATACTCATCTAAAATTCCCTGCTCATCGTTTCTAAAAAGTGAGACACCAGAGCATGAGAAGAACAACCAAAGATGATATCATCTACATAAATCTGAACAAATAGTTGATCATTACCATGCTTGAGCACAAACAACGTCTTATCTACTTTTCCCATTTCAAAACCCTTTTCAAGCAAGAAGGTTTTAAGCCTATCATACCACGCTCTAGAGGCTTGTTTTAAATCATAAAAAGCTTTCGACAACTGTATACATAATTTGGATATTTAGGATTTTCAAAACTAGGTGGTTGCTTAACATAAATCTCTTCATTTATGTAGCCATTCAGAAAAGCACTTTTGACATCCATTTGATATAATCTAAAGCCTTTAGATGCATCAAAAGCTAAAAGAATTCTAATGGCTTCTAGTCTAGCAACCGGACCAAAAGTTTTCTCAAAATCTAGCCCTTCTACCTGTGTAAAACCTTGAGCTACAAGTCTAGCTTTGTTTCTAACAACAACATCATCCTCACTTTGTTTATTTTTGAAAACTCATTTAGTACTGATAAGTGTATGACCCGGAGGAGGTGCGACAAGCTTCCATACATTGTTGCGTTAAAATTTTCAAGTTCCTCATGCATAGCATTGATCCAAGATTCGTCACTTAATTCATGTGAAACATCTTTGGGTTCAAAAGAAGCAACAAATGCTGAATGAGCATGAGAATTAGAATCAATAAACATATACCATGTGACTCGCTCATGCAAATTTCCAATCATCTGATCAAGTGGATGACTACTGAATATGCAAAGGAGCTGTCACTCGAGAAGCAATCTCGTCTTCTCCTTTAATACGTACAGATCATGTAGTAGCTTGAGGATGTCCAACTGTAGCTGAAGTGGTCGAAGGTGGCAAGGGATCTACAGTTGATTGTATCATCGAAATTAAAATCTCATCCTCATCGACCTCATCGTCATCCACAAAAATACTCTCAAACTCCCTCTAAATATGTGTACCTGTACCTGCATCACTTGATCTAGTTCTAGGACTAGCCTCATCAAAAGTAACATCTATTAATCTGGACTCAAATTTATTCAAATTTCCAAATTTTAGCACAAAGCACTTGCAGCCAAAAACTCAAAAGTGAGATACACTAGGCCTATGTCCAAACCGCAGCTCATATGAAGTTTTACCTAATTTAGATCTCAAGAAAACACGATTCGAAACATAACAAGCAGTAGATATAGCTTCAGCCCAAAATTTTCTAGGAGTAGAAAATTCATCTAACATGGTCCTAGCCATCTCGACCAGAGTTCTATTCTTCCTTTCAACTACACCATTTTGTTGAGGAACTCTAGGTGATGAAAATTGATGTTCAATACCTTTCTCAGTACAAAAGTGATCAAAAGAAGAATTCTTAAAAATTATGTTACATTATCACTTCTAATCGCTCTCAAAGATCCTGGGAGATCAACAGACAATCTAAGAACTAAACTTCTAAAATAACCAAAAGCTTCATCTTTATATGCTATAAATTAAACCCAAGAACATCTAGAGAAGTCATCAACAATAATAAGCACATAACATTTACCTCCAAAAGATTGTAATCTAGAAGGACCAATAGTATCAAGGTGTAAAAGTTGACCGGGTGCATTTGTCACAACCATGATAATAGGTGGATGTGAACCTAAATGCATTTTACCATGTCTACAAGAAGAGCAAACTAACTCGCTGTCACCCTTAAGCTTAGGAAAGCCATGAATAAGATCTAAACCACTAACTCGAGTGAGATGATCTATGCCAACATGACCAAGTCTACGATGCCAAAAGAATAAATCTTTAGAAACATTAGCAACAAGACATCTAAACTTAGAAGAAGGTGATGCATCAAAGTTAGCCTTAAAAACTCTTCCAAAACGTGAGATTCTAAAAACCAGATCACTTGAAGCATCTAATACTTTACATTCAGTTTTCTTAAAGCGGACCTCAAGGTCTTCATCAATCATTTGTGAGACAGAAAAGCAAGTTAAATTTTAAGTTCTCGACCAAAGCAACATCCTTGAACTTAAACTTGTCATTTACTTGCACTATACCTTTTGCAACAACTAATGTAGAAGAAGCATCTTCAAAAGTAACACTTTCAGCACGAGATGCATGAACAAGGGAGGAGAACCAATTTTTATCACCGGACATGTGGCGTGAGCATCCGAAATCAAGTAGCCAAATGTTCTCCTTCCTCGCTCGAGAAGCCTAAGTAAACAGAAGATATCAAGGGCTCAGTACTGGGGTTAGTAATAAAGCTTTTAGGAATCCAGTACTGACTCACTCGACCAACAACACAAGTAGGCAAAACATGAGCAGCTCGAGTAGACTTAACTCGAGAAGCTCGAGTGAGTTCAACTCGAGTTACACGAGCAGTAAAAGGTGATGACTGTTTCACCTGAGGCACAAAATAAGGTGCCACAACTTCACGAGGGATAAGATGTGCCTTTCGCAAATTAGATCTAGCCTTAGACTTTTCTTTCTTTTGTTGTTTAGCTAGTCTAAAATAAAAATCTACTAAATGTCTATCTCTACCACAATGAGTGCAAGTGTACTTAACCCGATGTATGGATTTTGAAGAATAAGCAGCATTTGCATTCATTGTAGAGGATAAAAATCCAGGAGACTTAAAAATAACCTTCTTAGGTTCAGATTCAGTAAGAGTTTCAAATTTGCCACATCCAAGAGTTCTAACAATAGTGGGTGCATTTATCTTAGAACGAGTATAGGGATCAGAACCTAAACCATGTTTACATGTACTTGACTTAGATGAATCTAAAATCAGGTTCAGATTTTTCTTTCTCTTAGAAAAACATTTTAAAGTTCCTTTCAAGTAATCAACCTATTTAGAAAGAGTTGGACACTTATCAGAAGCAACACTCATTGGTTTCTTTTGTTTATGATAGTTAGAGCATGAAAGAACCTCATGAGTAATCATATCATTAGCTATTTGAGAAACTCTAGTATTAGTATCATGCAACATAAATTCAAGAATTGAGCAATTAGAACAGGAAATTGAATCACGCAAATCAGACGTTGAACAACTTGCATTTTTAACATGTTTGCAATTTAACACAACAAGTTTCTCATTTTTCTCAGTTTCTTCTCTAAGTTTCTCGAGAGTAGAAGCATGAACATCTCTAAGAGAAGTGAGCTCAGAATAAATTAAGTTACATGACTTGAAAGCATCATCATCAGGAATTAAAGCCTTAAGTCTTGCAATTTCATAATTAAGCAATTCAATTAAAACATCATGTTTCTTAATTTTCTTGTTACGTTTCTCTAAGAGTGTACCAAGATGAATAACAGCATTAGATAGATCATCATAAGTAGGTAATACCTCGTTATCATCATTGTCAAGTTCATCCTCGATTGAGCTTTCTTTGTTGCTTGCCATGAGACACAATCCAGTCAAATCACGTAATGTCTTGCTCTTAGATGTTGTGTCATCCTCACTGCTCTCTGAATCAACGTCACTCAAGTTGACTTGTTCGAGCGCTAAAAGAACTCAATTCACAACCTTGTGGTTGGGAAAGCTCTTTTTCTTCTTGTTGTTGAACGATTGCTTATTTTACTCCTTCTCCTATTTTGATGCTTTATCTGCAAGCTTAGGACAATTGGAACGAATATGGTTGAGATTGCCACATTCATAGCATCTTTGAGGACCTCCACTTCCTCCCTTCCTCATACGCACATTATGCAATGCTTTAGAGAACCGAGTAGAAGGTAGTGCTAAATCTTCTTCAGGAATCAACTCAAGCTGATCATCAGTTAGTGAATATATAGAAGATAATGAAAAGTTTGAAGAAGAAGATTCAATATGAGACATGCTGGGTTGAGAGACCAAAGCAATTGATTTATCAACGTTCTTCCTAGCAAAAACATCTAGCTCATGAGTTTTCAATTTAGAATAAAGTATATATAATGTAAGTGAACTCATGATAGTAGATTCTCTAATAAATGTAACTTTCATCTCTCACACTGACATATATAAAACTCCTAGTAATTAACGTGCATTCTCAGCATCGGTATATGTAATATTAACAACACATAAATTACTAAGAATTTTATTAAACCGAGAAAAGAAATCATCTAGTGACTCACCAGGCTTTATCTCAAAACGCATGTAATCTTTCTTAAATAAATCATGACGTACCTCTTTAATAGTATTTGAACCTTCATGATAATCACAGAGTGCTTTCCATACCTCGTACGCTAATTTGAGATGTATTACTCGATCGAAGTCGCTTCTTCCCAAGCCTTGGATAATCAGGTTCCTTGCCTTGCTGTTCGCCTCGACATGAGACATGTTTTGTGCCATCACTTCATTATTCTCAGGGACCACATATGGCCTATAGACCTTTTCCTAGATTACAAAGCCCTATGCTTGAATATAGGCCTCCATCTTCGCCTTCCAAAACTGAAAATCAACTCCATCGAAAACACAAGGTTTTGTGAAATACCTATCTGAAGCCATGTCTCTAATTACCGATTAAGATCAATTAGAAAGGATTAAGGTTCTGATACCAATTGTAGGATCGAATATGCGCAAAATACCCAATTAGAGGTGGTGAATGATTGCGGAAATAAAATTCAAAGATTAGCTCACCCAAATTGAAACTCAATTTATACTCGGTATTCCACTGGAAATAGAATATACACTCTCTAGTAAAAATGATGTACAGAAAGATCTGTTGGTCGGATTGCTCTCAAATTTGGTTAGTAGAAACTAGATTCAAATATGAAACTAACCCAACAAGTATCGAGTGAATCGGAAATGTGAATCAAAAGTTATTCCTGATCGAAGAAAATTGTGTTAACTAGTATTGAGTAGATCAAAACTTAGTCAAGTTGACAAAAAGCTACTCGAGAACAAACCAAATCCACTCAAAATTTTCTAAGATCAAACACTAGATATCTTAGCAAGGTTTTGGATGGATTAAACCAAGATGAAACTTCATAGACACATGAAATTAACTAAAAACCAAAACCGAGCATATAAAACAGAGAGAAAATTCCGAATCAGCAACTCATCAACTTACGAAACTTAATTTTCATTGCATAGATGAGTTTACAAGATGCCTCTCTAAAGCACCCAACAAGGATTTTCATGAAATCCCAAAACAGCTCTCTTTCTCGAGTTTCTCTATCTCTCTTGCATTCAATGCACTTTTTCCTACTCTACCCAATACAACAGACATCTCTATTTGTAGGGTAGCCACACGCACAAACGTGACCGAATCGAACTACAACTCCTTGTCGTATTCAATCAGGTCTCTATCCTCCTCTAATCACAAGAGGACAAACAACTTCCGCTAATTAAACTAATTAGCCAACTACACTTATGTAATCATGCATGCACATCTCCCATGCACACATGCATATACGTAAACAACTCAGAGTCCGTCTCTGACACTAAATATTGTCTCAAGTCTAGCCACCACACGACTCCCTCATGCCTGCTTTGACTTGAACCGTCTCCGACACTAAATCTTGTCTCAAGTCCAGCCACCACACTACTACCTCGTGCCTGCTCTGACTTGAACACGAATTAGTCTTCACGTCCTCTCATGATCAGATCGCCTCATGCATCCATCGCGAAGCCTTGTCTCCATATGCATTGTTTTCTCAACTCGAATGTCCCGCATGACATCCTCGATCACCACGACCTCAGTTCCTCCTAAACCTAGTCGCCGAACCTCAGTTCCTCCCTGAACTTAGTTCATCAATCCGTCATCGACCACGTTCGCCTTCGAGCAACACCTGCACATGAATCAAACAACAATCGAGTACGAGCATAAGTCCTTCTCGACTTGACTCAATATCAATTCACGCAACACCATGCAAACTTCATGCAAAACCAACATGCTAACATAAGCATACCCAACTAATGATAACGCATCAAACCAACTATGCTATCCAAGCATATCTTAGCAACTTATAAACATCAACCAAATGTCATTATGTTAAATCACTTTGCTATACCAATTTCATCAATCAAACCAATTTTTTATCGCATAATCTCATAGTTTGCCATACTCGAGCGTGTTCATGAGGCTTAGCAGCATGATCGACTCCTTTTTGGTGTAAGGAAGAGGATCTCAGAGGGTCAATCTTGAGAGTTTAGTTTAGATGAGGAGCGTGCAGTTTGTTTCAGAGGCCGTCTTTGTTTGCCACAAAAGTCCAAGGTGAAGGTAGATATCCTTCATGAGGCTCACCAGACGACATACTCTATGCATCTGGGTGAGACTAAGATGTACCATGATCTTAAGAAGATCTTCTAGTGGAAGCGTATGAGGGTTGTTATCACTAAGTATGTTGCTTCTTGTGGTGTGTGCTAGCAGGTGAAGGCCAAGCATAAGCGGCCTTTGGTTTGTTGCAGCCTTTGCCAGTTGCCGAGTGGAAATGGGAGCATATCACGATGGAATTTTTGGTTCGGTTGCCTCGCTCTCCTTGTGGTTGATATGCTATATGGGTTGTCGTGGACAGGCTTATCAAGTCTACTAACTTTATTCCCATGAAGATGACTTAGTCTGCACATGATTTGGCTCCCTTATATATTAGGGAAGTGGTCAGATTGCATGGAGTGCCAAAGTCAATTGTTTCGAATCAGGACTCCAAGTTTGTGTCTCACTTTTGGCAAAGCTTGCAAAGTGCTTTGGGCATGAAGCTCACTCTTAGCACAACTTTCCATCCTCAGATGAATGGTCAGTTAGAGCGGACCATTCAGACTCTAGAGGATATGTTGTGTGCCTGTGTTTTGTCTTGGAAGGGTAGTTGAGAGGACCATCTAGCTTTCGTTGAATTTGCTTATAACAACAGCTTTCAGGTAAGTATCAAGATGGCTCCTTTTGAGGCTTTGTATGACCGAAAGTGTGTTGCTCCTCTTTGTTGGGATGTTGTGGGTGAGAGATCTTTGCTTGGTCCAGACTTTGTTCAGCAGACCTCAAAGAAGGTGTAAGAGATTCCTAGAATCTGTTGACCGTTCAGAGCTGACAGAAGAGCTATTCTAATGTTAGACGTCGTGATCTGGAGTTTCCTGTTGGGGATCTTGTGCTTCTTAGGGATCTTGTGCTTCTTAGGGTGTTCGCTTTGGTACCACCGGGAAGCTCAACTCGTGGTACATTATTGGCCCATTTCCTATCGTGGCCCGTGTAGACAGTTTGGCCTATAGTCTGGAGTTGCCGGACTCAGTGAGAGGAGTGGATAATGTGTTCCATATTTCTATGCTACGGAAGTATCTTCGCGACCCTGAGCATAAGGTTGATTTGGAGTCCATCACAGTGGAGTAGGATCTGACCATGGAGTGCCATCCAGTGTGCATCCTGGACTCATCTGAGTGAGTCATGAGGAGGAGGACCATCAAGTTTGTGAAGGTCCTTTGGTCGAATCAGTCTAAGTATGAGGCAACGTGGGAACTTGAGGATCAAGTGCGAAAGAAGTACCCTAAGATCTTCAAAGTTGGTGAGTGTTAATTGTTGTTTATCGTCGTTTATGTGTTGTTGCTCTTTTCTAATCATAGATTCAGAACGAGTAGATTCGGGGCCAAATCCTTTAAAGGAGGAGAGAATGTAATACTCGATAATAATAATAATAATAATGTGACTTTTTTAAACCGTTGCTTGGTTGGATGATCAAAGACTATGGATGCGTAGATTTTGTCGAGACGATTCCATTTTGCTATCTAACGTCGCGTTTGTGCTCTTGGGGAGCCCGCGATGAGCCCAATGAGTTTAGACCATTGAATAAATTGGAAAATATGATAAAAAAAAGGATAAGTCTATGTGGGATTGGCTCCCACCCGATCCCACCTCCATTCGGCCTGACCTGCTCCCGTCACCCTAACCCTAGCCATCAGTCCCGGCCACCGCAGCCTTCCCGCCGCTAGACACCACCTCCTCATGTCTTAGTCGCCAGTGCTGTTGCCTCTTGCTGCCGTGCGCTCGGTTGCCGTCGCCGGTCTCGCGTCGTGCCGCCTGGTCACCCATCACCGATCGGAGCACTACCAGCTGGTGGTGCAGGGAGGGGAGCAGGGGGGTGTAGGGGGATGGAGCAGGGGGTGACCGGTTAGTCAGCAAAAAAGGAAGAAAGAGGAAGAAAAGAAAGGAAACAGAAGAAACAAAAAAGGAAGAAGATAAAGGGAAGAAAAGAAGAAGGGAGAAGGAGGATCTCTATGAGCTCGCCATTTTTCTTTACCGGTTTGCAGTTCCGCTCCAAAGGCGACTTCTCTATAGTCCTTAGATGCTTGTAGGAGGTTGAGATCAGTCGTCCACGTCGTTGGATGGGTGCATTGCTCATCTGGTTAGCAAGAAGTGCATTAATTCAATTTGAGGCATAACCGGTGTTGGATGCGAGGGTATGTCTATAATGGTAGTTGTAGTTCATGTTATAGGCGTTATGTTGGTGTTGACGCTGTTCTTTTTTTTTGTAAGCAGTTTAGGCCTTTTTGGCTAATTAGTGTTGGTGTCCGTTGAGTTTTATCCCATGCATTGTGTCTTATTCGTTGGTCTTTGGCTAAGCTAGAGGAGGTTCTGCTTGGTGCCTAGTGACTTTTTGTGGTAGAAGTCTTTTTGTGGCCTTCGGTTGTCAGGCTTGCAGGGTTTTGGGGCGTGGAAGCGTGTGCCTCCTTTTGTTTCGCCGTTGTGGTGTCTTGGTGCTAATTGGATGTTTATTTAGGTGGTACTGCTCCAAGTCATAGTTATTACCTGCCTTCATCGCCAGTGAAGGCAAGTGAATATAGCGGATGACTACGCTTTAACCTGTTATTTGGTTGCCTCCATTTTTTAAATTGCAATGCATACATCTAAACCGATAAACTGATTATGAGCTTATTACCCTATTGTTTACCTTTCAGAAGTTTACTCGATTATTGATTTATGGAGTGCAGTAAGTGTGATATGTCACTAGCGGTTGTTCATTACTATATTATGTAATTCTTGAAGTCTTAAGCATATTCTAAAGTTAGGTTGTTGAATATGCATGAAGCATGTCGTACATATGCATCTTATACATTGAAAGTTTTGTCGCTGTCTTCTGGCCACGATCGTGCTGGTATAGCACCGTATGTTACTCGAGAAAGGATATGGTGAACACCCTTACGTTACTTGAGGAGAGATAAGGGTTAGGGATAGCATGTCATGTGCATATTTATGCATTCATATGAAGTTTGTTAATTCATTCACATCAATGTCTTACTTCTTTAAGTTGCTTATATATGATGCAGTTGTGAAGGTTTATGCAAAGAGAATGTTAAAATGGTTAATGTTGTTGTTGGACATGTTTAGCCATATTTTCTCTAAATGTTGACAGTTTGTTTATTTTCTAGTTTCTATTTAAAGATAATTTCTTATTAAACTGTAACTAAATAGCTCTTTAAAGCAATTTCACTTGCTGAGATTTTCGAATCTCATCCTTGCTTTCCTTCTAGGTACTTTTTGAGGTGTCGACCGCATGCGTGATGGGTAGCTGCACATCACTGACACATTCACTTTTTTCTTTTGGCTAAATATGTTATGTTGTTAGGTGATGTTTTGCCCTACGATGTATATTTTGGGCTCGTGGTGGCTTGGATATATGTTCAAGGATTGTTCCTTCATTGCTAGGTTGTGTATGTTGCTAGTGTGACATTTTATAATCTGTTATCTGTCTGTGGGTGTTTGTTGCTAGTTATACCTCTAGTTTCTGGGGAGGTGCTACTGAATTTTTCTTTCAATAGCCCTATAGGTTGGTTGAGTGATATTTCGAGCTTGTTGTGGTTCCTAGGGTGTTACAAATTTACTATAAGGAACCAACAGTAAAATGGCCAAATGCAACAGAATATATAGAAGTTAACACAAGTGTTTAAACAGATATAGCATATTCACATACCTTCTCGACTTGTGTATCAACAAGAATATAGTGATTCTGATCGAGGGAGAATAGAGCAATGCAGGCAGCAACTTTTGAACCAACACCTGATAGGGTGCAAAGGGCTTCAATCACCTCCGAAAATTCCCTCTCATGCAGTGAGGCTCCACAAAGCTTGGCCTGCGATTCTTTAGCAATGCCAACAATGTACTTTTCCCTACTTATTTGTCATGAAAGAAACACAAAATTCGCCCAAATCAGTGTATTATGAATCAAACACAATTGCAAAGGAACGACTAATGCTTGTAGCATAACACTATTGCAGCTCGAAGGAGAAAAGGCACCAAGAACTGACCTACACCCAAACTCAGCCACCCGAAGCTCTTGCTCTGACACATGCGCAAGCCACTCGATCGTGGGGAATCAGTGGAACACAAACCCGCCGACCTCACCAAGCTGCTCCTCATAGCTGGTGAGCGCCCACACCATTTTCTTGATCCTCTTGATGTTGTTGTTGGAGGAGTAGAAGAACTGGAAGACGCACTCAACGAGATCCTACCTGAGCACACGCACATTGCCACCCACGAGCTGCACAACGACCTTGATGAAGTGCTCGTTGGTGGCAGCGAACTAGCACCAGAGGTCGGCGAGCAGGATGGCTGCGTTGAGGTAGTCACACAAAGCGGCGCAGGCTGCGGGGATCGAGGAGGAGGCTGGGTGGCCGCCATCATTTTGGAGGAGGATGGCGAGGCTGCTGTCTGGGAGGTGTGAGATGGAGAGGAGGTGGGGCCCCACAACGCCGATGATGCATAGCGGGGAGAGGGAGGTGCGGCGCCAAAGGAAGGTATGGCCGGTGGGGAGGGTGAGTGGGAGGGAGAGGTCGGTGGCGGAGAGCGGGAGCACGTGCCACTCTTCCTGAGCCTCCTCCTCGTCGACGGTGGCCGGTGGGAGTGTAGTGGTGGTTGGGGGTTTCGGGATTAAGGGCCTCTATGGGTGGGGTCGACGGTGGCGTCAAGGAGAGGTGGGGAGGGGAAGGCGGGAGCTGTAGTGGCATGACGACACGGTGACAGTGGTGAGGAGGTATGATAGTTGCGGCGACGGCGATAACGATGATGGGAGGGGACCGTGGGAGAAGCGGTAGGAACACTGGGAAGCGAGTGGAGGGCAAGAGGACAGAAAAATATGACGATGCCCATTTGATTTGATTTGAAAGGTTTGGATGGAGGATTCGACACCAAATATATTTGTGCCTTTATAGTTTAGAAGATTAGGATCCGGAAGCACTTCTCTCTTTCGAATTAGGCCTTAGATAACCTGATAAGATCTGAGACGGAGAACGATGGAGCCGGTGGTGATTCCGTATTACAGGTCGAGCTCACGCTCAGCGAGACACGTGTTCCCGATGCCAGCGGTACTGGCATGCGCGGGAGCGGCACGGACCGCCCGTGCTGCCTCTCTCCAGCGGCGATCGATCCTCCACCCTTCCCTCCACGCACCAACAACGTCCTACGCTCCGATCCGAGACGCCGCCTCGCCATTCCGCCCAACACTCCCTCGCCCCCCATGGCCTCCTACCTCGCAGCGCGCCGCCTCCTCTCCCGGGCCACCGCCGCCCGCCGTGCGCTCCTCTTTGCCTCCCAGCCACCTCTCACCCCCGCGGTGGTTCGCCGTCGCTTCTCCACTGACGCCTCCCCGCCGCCTCCGCTCCCGCCTCCGGAGCTGGAGCCTGTCGCCGAGCCGCCCAGGTCGGAGGGCTCCTCCTCCTCCACCACCACCGGTGCGGGCGGGGCCCACCAGTATTCTCCGGGAGCCGCGGCGGGGGCGCGCCGCCAGGCTGGCGCGTCGTACGAGGAGCAGGAGAAGGTCCTCCGCGCGTCGCTGCTCCACGTGGTTGCGATTCTAACCCCTCCTCCAAATCTGATTCCATTGTCGCGTGTCTAATTACCTAGTTATTGTTGAAAGTTTTTGGTGGTTTATTTTGCCGCAGCCGCGGATGGGGTGGAGCGAGTCGGCCATGGTCGCGGGGGCGAGGGACGTCGGCGTCTCTCCGACCATCGTCGGCGCGTTCCCAAGGAAGGAGGCCGCGCTTGTTGAGGTACCATTGCTTCTGGATCGGACATTTTGCGTTGTAAGCTTGTTAATTCTGTGAAATCTCCCTAAGGAAAGAACCTTTCCCGATGTTAAATTAGAATGGAGAGATAACAATGGTGCATTGTTCACTTAAGGCATCAGTGAGTTGGGTTGCACATTGGTTGGATTGGAAGCTAACATGACCGTTCTTGTTATTTGGTGGTAATGGTTATTTTTATGTTTGTACACCCATATGTTGTCTGATCATCTCATAAATGCGTGTCCCCACACTTCTATGTGCTTTGTGCTTGCCATTTGTACGCCTGCATTAGCAGTCGTAACATTGCAGGGAAAGAGTATTAATTCCTCTATGTCTAAATAGATATCAATTTTAGAGTACATGCAGTCAAACTTTAAAAGCATTGGCCACTAATATGCATATCAGAATCTGTACTGTAGCTGTCATCACAACTACTTTCATATGACTATACTTTTATATTTTTTAAAGTATAGATAAAAAATAATAGTCAAAGATGAGTGTTGGAGGCGGTGTCATTATCCTGAATGACATCTATTTAGGAACATATTATGATTTCGGGAATGATGTGTTGCACACTTACCCGCTCGAGGGTGTTGTTATGCGGTGTATTTTAGTTCGAAAACAAGATTGCTTGGCATTGTTGTTGCTTGGAAATTGCAAAGGGGCCTATTGATATCTGATGCAGTTCTTTTGTACTTGAATTGGCCATGCTCTGGCTCCTTGTTTTCAGATTATATGTTTTTCTAGAAGTTTTACCCAAATGGAGCCATTTTGGTTACTTTTTATCAAGTACCCCATGCTTGCATAAACATTTTCGTTTTGCATGAAGAATTCTATCTTTTAAGTAGCGAAGGTGAGTCAACTGATAATGAAAGTGTAGATCATACCATCCTAGCTGGGGAGGTTTTCTTGGGGGCAGAATAGATGGAATGAAGGTGCAAGTTAAATTTTGATCCATCTGTGTAAACCAATTCTTTTAACAATGATGCTAGTCTGTTGCATTACAATTTTATCAGAAAAAAATTGGTGTGATTCACCCCTAAACATCTGCATGCAAATGTTTCCAGTATGTGTTACTTGAGCTGGGGCATAACCTTTGTGGATCCCAGTCCATTCATAGGGCAATCTATATGACAAACATATGAGCAATTATCTCTGTAGAAGTGAGCACTATCTCACTGAAGCTTTTGGAAGCTATAAGCTATATATCACTGACGTGTGATTTCTTTGACTGCATTGTGCAGTAATTCATTTGTCTTTTCAATTTGCTAAAGACAGTGCAAATGCTTTGTGTGGACATCTTGGTAAGGATTTCTAACTAGGTAGCTCTTTTTGTGCAGCATCCTGCATCGAGCCCAAATGCCTGACAAATCTATTTGAATTGATAGCCTGCAAGTTGTTATTAGTTCTGACTAACTTTTATATTTGTTCTATCTGGAATATCTGCAATTTCCTTTTCTAACCCAACGTCTGTAATCATGACAAACTATCTGTTGGCTTTGTCCTTGATATCAGGAGTACGAGGTGTTCCCTTATTATATCTGAAATGTCTGCATTTCCTTTTCGCCACTTGTAGTTCTAACAAAGTGTATCCTGAGATTGTGAGTAGCTGAGTTTTATGTCTCCTTGATTTATATGGAACCATGGGAGACTTCTGGGCAAACGAGCATCCAGCGCTAGTTTGACTTTTTTGCTTGATTCATTACATAATGTGGTTGGGTTTTGACAAATGAACTGGTCTTCTTTAGAGGACTATATGGTTTCTAGTTTTTCTTCTTGTCATTTTAGTACTCAGGATGTCGGGAGGCAACTTGTGGGGTTAGCTGATGATCATTGAACACTATTAGTCAGTACTCAGTGGCAATTTCAAGATGCATGCCCATGTATGCAGCTATGCAAGTAAGAAGGCATGAATTCTTCGATGTCCTAACATTCTTTTGTCATCTGTTTTATAACTTATAATTCCATTTATGTAGGAAATAGTATGGTTACTGCAACTAGCTAAGACATTGTAGTATTGTATGCACATAGATTAATAGAAAACTAAAACTACACATTTCTTATATAGCCTGTACTTTATGTGGTTGACATATGCAAAAAAAAAATGAATAAGAAAAATGAGGAAACCAAGTGACAGAAAAATGTGTTTAATTGCCAACAGTTTCTTATATTTTTTTATGTGTACTTGGGGAAACTATAAAATAATTAAAAAAGACAATGAAGATTGCTTTTTCAAGAAAATCGGAAGGCGCCTTGAGCAAATGCCTTGATACGCTTCGTGCTTAACCATAACAAAGGGGAGTACAGGATTGTTATCGCATCTAGGATGTGCCATCAGCTTCTCTGATACAATTGTCTCTGCTTCCAATTGTCAAGCTCCACTTTGTTGTAACGATGATATTTTCGAGCAAACCTATGTCTCTGGAATCCCTGGATACAACTACTGCCTGTCTTGGCTCTAGTCATTCCATGTCAGCTACACAGTGAGTTCACACGTGCTGTCAGCCATTCATAATGTCCTTGATACCTTCTTTGTTGGCAATGCTGTTCAGTTGGCCTTAAGCTACTGTCTAATGTGCAAACTTAAGCTATTGTCCTATGCTCAAATGGCTAGTCACTCATAGATGACAAACACCTTGCAGGTGTTAGTTGTGCTGTAAATCTTTTATGCACTCTTGCTTGTGATGGCAATCGACTTTAAGTCAGCAAAAACTCAATCTCTACCTTTCTTCAACAAGGAAACACCATTTTTCAATTGTTATAATAGCTCTCTTTAGATGAATAATCAACCATTGTTCTAATGCTTCTTCCCAGATTCCATAATAGCTTGACCTCTGCCTCTAATATGAATGCACCTCAGAGTATTGAACTAAAGGTGCCTGATACGACTGTAGGGATATATTTAAGGTTATCTAGAATCTTAATAATATGATTTTGGATACACCAAAGTTAACAGGAAACGATAGCATTGCGCCATAGGATCGTCCCTTTGTACTCATTGAATGCACAAAACAAGGCATTGCTATCTTTTGGGGAATATGTATTAGAAAAATTATGGAAAATCTTTCTCCACTGGAATGTGTCCATGTTAATGAACTTTATCGTATTTCTGTGTAGTTTTTCATGGATGACTGCCTTCAACAACTGATGGATCGCATTGATGCTGGAGAAGGGGAGCAGTTGAAGAACTTGATACTGAGTGAGAGACTCTTGAAACTTGTTCGCATCAGGCTGGAAATGCAGGTACCTTATATATCAAAGTGGCCTCAAGCACTTAGTATCCAGGTGCGCCATATTCTTCTCTTTTTTTGCTCCGAGTTTATTTAAATCATATTGCTATAATATTTCCAGCTATACCCTGTTTGACAGTCTCAACCAGCGAATGTCTCAACAAGCTTGAAGCAGCGAGCTGTCCTGGTTGATGAGATTTGGCATGCTGCTGGAGATGCTGGATCAGATATTGATTGGTATGTGAAACGTACTGTGCTTGGTGGTATCTACTCGACCTCAGAGGTGTATATGTTAACGGACAATTCTCCAGGTTTGCACTTCTCCTAAGCTCTTTATTGGTTTCTGATGCTACCTCTGTCCATAATTTGACTGGTAGCATTGAAACAAAAAAATGTTTCTGGTACACATATTAGACTGCAGGAGGTTCTAAATGCGGATGATTTACCATGTTGTTTTTGTTTAGAAACTAAACCAGAGTGAATTATATTTGACACTGGCAGCTTTTGACTTATAACCTTTTAAAATATAATTCTTTGTTTCCATAAAAGTTGTTTGGTAGTACATAACAGAAACGTCGAAGATTAGTTCCCGACAATATATCCATAATTGAACAGGGGTACCTTCGATATCAGGGATCGAGTAGAAAACAAGACACACGATGTATACATGTTCATGCCCCCGGTGTAGAGTAACACCCTACATCCTATGCGGATGATGTTGTATATATGTGCTATCCCAAGTACAAGCAGATTGGATCTAAACTAATCTAGGGTTCAAGTCGCCGAGTATCTTCGATGGCTAGGGTCTTGGTGTTGCTTGTGTCGAGTTGTGTATCTGTTCCCCCTAGGGGTCTAGATCCCCACGTTATATAAGAGTCCTGGCACAGCCCTGGATCCAACCATAGTCGATAGGGAGTTCTTTATCTTGTCGGCCAAGGCAAGATAGTCGAATCTAGTCTGGATACCAATTGTACTCGAGTTGGATGATCCGATCGAGACCCTCCTAATATATGTCTTTGAGATCTCCCAAGTGTATCGTGTCCCGTAGATTCGGGTTTGCAATATCCGGAGTTACTAAGTATGTGCACGGTATACCCTGTCCGTATACGGTGTACTCCTTATGCGTATGAAGAGTAGAGCATAAGCATAAAAAAATACGTGATGTAGTCTTCAACTCTCTATTTAATGTGATAATCAATATAGAGTAGAGCGTAAGCATCGACTCATTATTCTCGACCACATGCTCGAAGGCGTAAATCCATGAGCATATGGCTGTAATTATAGCATGGTCATTGAATGAATTCGAACAGTCGAGTAGGTGGACATAAAAACCCACTCCCGTTCGTGCTCATTTTCACCGCAACTTTTAGTTTGAAGTGTCATAATGACGCGGCATCCCACTACACGGAGATTGGACGCGCCATAATGGTGATGTCTCGGCTTTCGCCCGATGCACTAGCTTGTGAACGCCGTGCACCCAAGGTGTCCTCGGAATTTCAACCATCATTATCGACGGCTCCAAACCTTTCAGTTTGACCTATTCCCACGATTATAAATAGAAGACCCAAAGCTATTCGTTCTCACCCCAATCTCCTTCCATTCTTTCTTGCGCATTTCGTAATAGTACTCATAGAACTTAAAACCATGGCATCCACTCCACCGTCGTCTCCCGAGCAATATCCAAAAACCGAAGAAGTAGGATCTCTCTCACCAAAGTCTCTCACCATGGTTCTGTCGAGAGTCATCATTGTTTCCTCCGACGAGGAGGAATCAAGTGAAAGGCCTAAGAGAAGAGGGAATAGAATGTCCGTCGAAGGTCGTCAACCCTTCACCCGGCACCTCCGGCGCAGGAAGAAGATGAAGACGGGGGTTATCTTGACGAGATCATCGACCAGGTTGACGCCGACGAGGTCTTTGGCGATGGAGCCCCCGAGTCTCTGGTGGTGAAGAAAGCACGGTTGTCACCTCCGTCCACAACCACTAGATCGTCTCCGTGTCTTGCGAAGGGTCCTGTGGCATCACTAATGCTGGTCAACAGTTCTAGTGTAGGTAGGGTCTTCGCCTTGACCACTCTCCTTAGCCCTTACACTGGTCAGCGCCTGGTCCCTGGGGCAATCAACTGCCACCCTAAGGGGGAGCAGAAGAGGCTTCTCGACTTGTTCGAGGGCAAGTAGGACCTTTGCTGTTTGCAAGAGCTAGGTGAATCCTTCCTGTCAACTTTCCACTAGCTACACAGGTTGGAAGGAGCAGAAAAAGTATGTAATAGACTAGTTAGTTTGATTAAATGTAATCGACTTACCTTCAAGTTACCTTATTTATGAATAAAACTATCGGAGTTAGTCGATATTCCACGAGTTTTTGAGTACCCCACCATTGTAGTAGATAATCGCACTAATCCAAGTCAAGTGACTTCAACTACTATGTAGGGTTCTTCTCACTTTGGTGATAATTTGTGGCACCTAGCCTGTTTCTGCACTTTGTGTAGGACGACGAGGTCCCCAACAATGAATTTTCTAGGCTGGATCTTCTAGTTGTGATATCTACACAATGCTTGTTGATACTTAGCCGCTCGTATGGACACTTGATCCCGATACTCCTCAAGTAGGTTGATATCATCCGCTCGTAATCACTCCCGCCTCTTTTCAAAGTAACCTTCCACCCCGAGCGACCCAAACTGTAGTTCAATCGCGAGCACTACATCTGCTCCGTAGACTAAAAAGAAAGGAGTTTTACCGGTTATCCTATTAGTTGAGGTACGAATGGTCCACAGCACCGAGGGAAGTTCCTTCACCCAGCGTTTTGAGTAAGCTTTTTAGCCTATCGAAGACCTAAGTTTTGATACCCTACAAGACTATATTGTTGGAACGCTCAATCTGATCATTACTTTTAGGGTGAGCTACTGAAGCGAAATAAGTTTTGATGTCGAATTATTCACAGAACACGGTAAAGGTTTTGCTTATGAGCTAGCTACAGTTGTTTGTAATTATCCAATGCGGGATGCTATATCGAGTAATTATGCTCCTCATGAACTTCTTAGCTGCTTCTGCGGTTATCTTTCATACAAGTTCGGCCTCGATCCACTTAGTTAATGTGTCGATAGCCACGAGATAGGAACTTATAACCACCATAGTCCTTTAGGAACGGTCTCAGGATATCCAAACCCTCGACGGAGAAAGGCCAAGAAAGATGAATTGTTTGCAGAGTTTGGGCTGATCGAGTAGTCTACCTTTCGAAAAATTGACAGTTTTCGCACTTTTTGACCAGCTCGGAAATAACATAGAGAGCAGTCGGCCAATAGAATCCTCGGCGGAAAATCTTTCCAACCAAGGTGCAGTAATATGCATGATTACTACATATGCCTCTATGGATATAGAGCAATATTTTATTGCTCTCTTCCTGAGTGATGCACTTCGTTACTCTCCTTTCGGTAGAGCTTGTCGTCTACCAAAGCGTATAATTTGGATTTACGAACAATTTTCTCTACAGACGTATCATCGTTAGGGATCTCTCGACCTTTGAGATAGGCTCAGAATTGGGTCATCCAAGTCGATTGCGTTCAAGTAGTGTCGCTTCCATGTCCGCGGATTCTGCCTCGCTGATCCGACCAGACTACTGGTCAAGATGGGCAACATTTGTACTCAATACTGTCAAGATAGATGGTTTGAGGAGTTTCTTGACAAAGACTCACATAGGTGTTGGTGAACGAGATGAAGCGAGCCTGGCAAGTTCATTGGCAGTGGAGTTGTCACCTCTCCGAATGTGCGTGACTTCCAGCCATTCGAACTTTTGCTTGAGCTTTCATACCTCATTTAGATAAGCCGTCATGTTGTCGTTTAAGCATTGGTACTCCTTTTGTATTTGATTTACGACTAATTATGAGTCCCCTTTCACGAGTAGTCGCCTGATTTCAAGTGACGCAGCTATGTGGGTCTGTTTATCAGTCCCTCGTATTCTGCAATATTGTTGGAAGCTTTAAATTCTAATTGAATGGCGTACCTGAGTTCGTCGCTAGTTGGAGATTTGAGCACGATAACAACCCTCCAGTCTTGAAGCGTAAGCGATCCATCGAAGTAGAGCGTCCAGTGGTCCTCGGCCACGTTTGGCTTTGCTTCTTCAACATTTGTCCACTCGGTCATGAATTATGCTAGTATTCTCGACTTAAAGCTTGTACGCAGTGCATAGTCCACGCTCAACTCGTTAAGCTCGTCCGCCCATTGTGCGATTTGACCAGAAGCCTACCTATTGCGTATAACATCCTTAAGTGGATATGCCGTCACGACAGTGACTTTGTGTATTTTGAAAATAATGTCGTAACTTTCAGAAAGATATCAAAACTGCGTATAGCAATTTTTGCACTTGCGGGTATCATAGCTTAGTATCGTGTAGGACTTCACTCATGTAGTAAACCGTCTTCTGGATCTTGGCCTTTTTCTCGGGACATTCACGTTCGACTATTAGGGCCGTGCTTACAACTTGTGCGGTAGCTGCAATGTATAAAAAGAGCTTCTCTTTGTCGTTAGGTGGGGTTAGAATTAACGGAGATGATAAATACCTTTTTAAATCTTGTAAAGCCTTCTCTTCATCTTCCGTCCACTCGAACTGGTCATGTTTCTTCAGTAGCTTGAAGAAAGGCATCCCTCGCTCGCCTATCTCGAAGATGAATCGATTAAGGGCTACTATACATCCTGTCAGTTTTTGAACTTCCTTCAGTGTTCGAGGTGACAACATATGATCGAGAGCCTTGATTTTGTCCGGATTGGCCTCAATGCCTCGACTCGACACTAGGAAACCGAGAAGCTTGTTGGACGGAACGCCGAACGTGTACTTCTTGGGGTTAAACATTATACGATACTTTCTAAGGTTGTCAAATATCTCCTTAAGATCGTAAATTAATGCATCTTTGGTTCTAAATTTGATTACAATATCATCGACATAAGCTTCAGCTTTGCGCCCAATCTGGGGCTGTAAACAATTTTGAATACACGTTAATAGGTAACACCAACACTCTTCAAACCGAAAGACATTTTTACATAGCAAAATACATAGCTTCAAACTGAAAGGAGTAATAAAAGCAATTTTTTCTTCATCCTCTATTCCCATGCTAATTTGGTGATACTCAGAAAAGGCATCTAGAAAAAACACAGCAATACACAACTCGCTGTAGAGTCGAAAATATGGTCGATGTGAGGAAGATGAAAAGGATCCTTGAACTGAAAGGAGTAATAAAAGCAGTTTTTTTTTCATCCTCTATTCCCATGCTAATTTGGTGATACTCAAAAAAGGCATCTAGAAAAAACACAACAATACACAACTCGCTGTAGAGTCAACAATATGGTCGATGTGAGGAAGATGAAAAGGATCCTTGAGACAAGCTTTGTTGTGGTCAGTGAAGTCGACACACATTCTACACTTACCATTGGCTTTTTTCACAAGATTTGCGAACCATATGGGATGATGAACCTCACGAATGAAGCCCGCATTTAGGAGTTTATTAATCTCCTCCTTGATGGCTTGTTTTATGTCCTTCGCGAATCTTTGCTGCTTCTGCACCACAGGTTTGACGTCGGGTTTCGCAGCTAGTCGATGCTGAATCACCTCCCTAGGGACTCCGGGCATATTAGATGGTTGCCATGCAAACATATTTTGGTTTGTCCGGAGGAATGTAATGAGCTCGAGTTCCTATTTGGGATAAAGGTCATCCCTAGCTTGACTGTCTTGGTAGGCTCAGACGAGTCAAGGGGTACTGCCTTAACACCACCACTAGCCTCTTGTCCTTGGTACTATCGTTGGTCTCACCTTTGGCGGCGGTGATGGGCTTGGAGTCCTTGCTCTTGGTGGCGGCCTGATGCTTCTAATGCTTAGACTTTGTACCCTTTGAGCTAGTCACTGTTTGGCAGAAGTGTTCGACCATATCTAGGCTCTACTTATCACACTTGACCACTGCACGTTGATCTCCCTTGACAATTATTATCCCTTTAGGACATGCAATCTTGAGTGCCTGGTACATGTAGTGCACCAAGGCCATAAACTTGCCCAGCATTGGGCGACCAATGATCACGTTGTACGTCGTCTTAAAGTTCGCAACATCAAAGGTCAACTTCTCTGTTCTGAAGTTGTTAGGCTCGCCAAACGTGACTGATAGCTCGACTGACCGAGGGGTATGATCGATGAGTTTGGAGTTATACCGTGGAAAGGCTCAGCTTCAACCTTTTGATTCTCATCTTGTCTAATTAGCGAAGATGAGGTTGAGGAAGCTACCCCCATCTACCAAGGTTCTAAAAACCTTGATGTTGAGGATAGTAGGTTGAAATACAGTCGGGTACCAACTTGGGTGTGAAACCGTAGCTGAGTGATAAGCTTGATTGAAAGTGATCGGAACTTCCGACCACTTGAGGTACCAGGGAGGCCCAGTCAGAGCTAGGTTGATCTCCCTTTTGACTGCCTTATATTGCCTCTTGGACTCATACGAGGCGGATCCTCCGAAGATGTGTGTCAAGTTGTGATCGACCTCGTTGAATTTAGGCTCGTCATCTTTAGCACTTGGCTTGGCCTATTTTCAATGGCAATCAGCAATATTAGCCTTGAGCTTCTCTTCGAACTTCTTGTTGATAATTTGACACTCGTCAAAGTCGTGCTGGTTGGTCCGATGGACGGGACACCACTTTCCACCACCGTGGCTCTGGCCCTTATTGTCTTCGGTATTGCGTGACTTGCTCCTATCGACTGTGGCTACGGTCGTGTCTGGACTCTTGCGCTTGTCACCAGACTTGTTCTTCTTCCCCTCATTCTTTGAAGTCTCAGGCTTGTTATTGCTAGACTGACGGTTTTTAGCGTGTTCTTAGGCCTCAGCATGTTTCGCAAACTTGTCAGCCAGTTCGAAGAGTTCTTTGATTGTGTGGATCTTCCGGGTAGCCAGCTTCTTGACCAGATCTATGTCCTTGACACCTCTCTTGAAGGCAATGATGATCGATCCATCGGAGATGTCTGGGATCGTATTACGCCTGTCGCTACACCTCCGGATGAAGTCCCAAAGAGATTCATCTTTGCCTTGGTTCAATTGATGAAGATCGTCTTTTGTTCTTGGACGCTCGAACGTACCCTGAAAGTTGGCTATGAACTGGGCCTTCAATTTGGCCCAAGACCGGATCGAGTTCGGTGGCAGGTTCAACAACCAGTACCCTACAAGTCATCGAGGGCGGTTAGTAGGTAATTAGCCATTACCTTGTTGTCACCGCCAATTGCTCGAATAATAGTGGCGTAGATCTGTAACCACTCTTTGGGGTTGAGTTTCCCATTGTAATTCTGGATCCGACCCGCTTTGAACTTCTCGAGTCATCGTATTGATCGAAGCTCGGGTGCGAAGGCTTCGCAATCTCTGTTGAATTCTTTAGGAGGAGATGGGGGAGGACTGTCACACATGTTCCTTCGGATAAGGGAGTCATGTCGACTGTCTCGTCCAGGAGATCTGCAGTTGTTATAATGACGGTCGTCCTCACCGCGCTCCTCACGATGGTTGTTGATCACTTCCTGTAAATCACGCATGTCATGAGGGATGCAATTCCCTAGTTCTTCCTAGTTTATGCACCTATGAATAGAGCAATTACAGTTCAGCCTGTAGGGTTGTGCTCGAGCTTGACCACCCGAGCTTACCGTTTGCGATCCCTCGACTCGGGGATGTCCGCGTCCGTGGCTCCTCAAACCAGCGCCTTGCCGGCTGAGATGCCTAGAGTCGCTAGGTTTGTTTACTCTAGTAGTCTGGATCTGAGCCGTATCGAGTAGGGTTTTAAGCTGATTGACCATCGGGGTTAAAGAATTCGTCAGATCTAATTCGGGAAAGGATCTTAGAATCATATGAGCATCATGGGCGTTGGATCAATAGGCATCACTTGACCAGTAGGCATTCCCACGACAAGCGACGTTGAATTTTAGGGTTCACCTGACTCTCCGTCTTCCGTCGATGACGGGTGGTATTGGGGACATGCAAGGCTCTAGCTGTGAATGTCCCTAGCGGTAACCCTCCAACGTGCCAGTACCTTGGGCAACGGTTGTTGCTACTAGATCCTCATAGATTCTTACACCTTCATTTACCACAACGTTTGGATCTTGCATGTTCTACTCAATGGGTGTGTCGTCTGTCCCAGCTATGAACATGAATCATTTGTTCGGCTACTCTGGCCGACGATGGAGCCGTCGTTGCCACTCACGTGACTTTCACCATCGCAGTCGATGTCCATGAACTGAAGAACCTTAGGCTCTTTGGGATCCTAGTCGAGGTATCCTACCTCGCGGTATACGTCCAATGGGTTGGACTGTCTCAGTATGCTTGGGTGAATGCCATAAACGGGATGATACCGGTGTGGATCAATCCACCTTAATCGTCCTAGTGGTATGCTATATTTCCGAAGGTGATCTCAGAGTCAATAGGAGGCGATGCAAAGACGACTGCCGCCGACTCGAAGTGGTCGTAGAAGCCTGTGTCAGAGAATCCAACACGGACACGCACTTGAGACATGATCGATCCTGAAAAACAGATGAATGCTCCTACTTGGCGCGTCAACTGTGGAAGATTAGTTCTAGACAATATATCCATAATTGAACAGGACTACCTTCGAGATCGGGGATAGAGCAGGAAACAAGACACGATATATACAGATTTGGGCCCCCGATGTGGAGTAATACTCTAAGTCCTATGCCAATGATGTTGTATATATGAGCTATCTCGAGTACAAGCAATATGGTTAAACCTATTACATTGGAGTAGATTGGATCTAAACTTATCTAGGGTTGAAGTTGTCGAGTATCTCTGATTACTAGGATCTTCATGCTGCTTGTGTCAAGTTGTGTATTTGCCCCGCATCTCGGTCTGGGTCTCCACCTTATATAGAGGTCTTGGCACTGTCCCGAATCTAATCATAGTCGATAGGGAGTTCTTTGTCTTGTCGATCAAGACAAAGCAGCCGAACTCAGCCTGGATACCAATCGTACTCAAGTTGGATAACCCGGTCGAGGTCTTTCTAGTATATGTCTTTGAGATCTCTAAGTGTATCGGGTCTTGCAGATTTGGGTTCGTAATATTCGAAGTTGTTAAGTATGTGTACGGTGTACCTTATTTATATATTGTGTATTTCTTATATGTATATATTCTGTAGTTAGATATTCGAGGAGAAACATAATATCTGCTAATATTTGGGGTTACCGAGGACTCTCATGTCTCTCTTTCTTGGCTGTTGTGTCTGCTTCTGCAATACAATTAAAACATAGATTATATGCTCTCTCCTGATGGTGGAAACAGGTTTCCTGGCTCTTCGTTCTTGAGAAAGCACAACAGAAGCAGCATGAAGCATACGATTAACCATACAAGTAACTCATGGGTTCTTGTCTCATTTGCTGTCCATGTTGACCAGTTGACCACTTCCACTTAAGTTAATATCTTCCATTTCCTGCTTCTTTCTGAATTCGATGTGCTATGGACTATGGAATTGTCAAAGATGTACACTGGTATTTGGATGATTGATTCCAGGGTCGACTTCCGCTGATTGTTTCCCATTTTTGCTTGGCAGAGATTCGTGATACGTGGACATTTGCGAGCCGCCGCATCAAGGATGCTCTTGATCTTCAGAAAACTTTTCAGGAGGTAGCAAATTATGTGCTCAACAAACTACATGACCTATTTCAGATTCCATCGCCTTAGTTATGGTATTAACTTGTTGAATTGAAATAATTCATCAACAGGCCGCATATCTAGCTGAAGCCGTGGGAGCAGGAATGGGTGGTACCGTACAGGGTGTCCTGAATAGAGTCTTCCAGAAACCAAGAGCATGAATCAGTATTTTGCATGTCGCATTGGTTACTTTCCATTCTCGGTGTCTCCACTAGCAACTTTTTTTCTTTGTTTCCGAGTTGCCACGTTTCGAGGCAAAAAAATAAAGCAAATTGTGCTCCTGGTTGTATGACGTTAGGATTTGGTGACGATGTATATGACAACTGGTTTTCAAATTAATGTTGTCCGATTGCCAAGTCTTGTCCAGAAACGTGCAGGTGCAGAGGTGCGAAATTATTTATTTGATCAGAAGCTGATCGTGTTAACTAGTGCCGCGTGATCCCGCAACTGAGTGGTCCGTTTGTGTCGTTTCACTCGCGTCTACAAGTGGCGTGCATGTGCATACCTGAAGCAAAAGTGGTGGCCGGTGATCCAAGGACAGCGAGACTTCCGGACGACGACGTGAGGATGGACCACGCGCTTGTTTGTTTGTTAGCAGCCGAGACTTGACTTCCCTTCCAAAAAAACAAAAAAACAAAAAAAAACAGCCGAGACTTGACTTGATGTTTTGATCATTGAAGGTATTGCAGTAGAGCCCTGGCCGGCAGGCTCTTTACCAACTGCCCTACAGGCAATTCCAGGGATGTGCACTTATGTCGTCTACAGGTACCATGACTTCACAATTTCATTTTCTTTTTCCTCTTGCAAAGAAAAGTTAACAGAAGAATAGAATAGTAGCATATGCGTCTCTGATTTAGACCTCTTGTTGAAGAAAACAAATTTTGGCTACTGGTAAATTTCACAATTTCTTTTTTAAAAAAGATGTTCGCTAGATTCAAAACTCACCGTGGTACATAACATGGTAAATTAGTGACGTGCCTAGCATGACGAAAGCAGCATCTGTGGCCGGTGACGTAACAATAACGTGGTTGCACAATAACACCAAAGAATTCCAGGAACACTGACTGGGAAACACGTCAGGTACACGCCTTTTACAAAGAAGCCATCGGCTGTACCCCCACACTAGTATCCGAGGACAATGTGAAATGAAGATATGGAGTAGTTGGGGTGGGTGGCGCACGTGTTTGTTTTGTGTAGAGCAGAGAAGACTTGACGTCAGTCAACATTGCGCGCTTTTATTACTTATATATACAACATATAAAGTTTGAAAATATAAAAATCACATGTGTAGATTTATCTTAGAAAATACATTCATAATATTATATTTTTATTAAATATTATAACTATTTTCTAATATAAAATAATGGTCAAAGTTGCATATCAAAAACTATGAAAAATCAAAAACGATAAGTATTTATAATTGGAGAGAGTATATCATATGAAAATATGAAGATGCTTATGTCGTATTCTCTTCAGAGATTTAACCATCGTTCGTCCAGAGAGATTTGTTTAATTCTTATGACGAAATATGTGCATTTGGTACATGCCACCTTGATGCTACCCTGACGTACAAGCATACTACGGCGCCACAGAAAATGGTGCCGTGTGCGTTCGCCCGAGCCCAATCCTTCTCTTTTGTCTTTATTTTCTCTACTAATTTTCTTTGTAGATCATGGAAATTTGTGATCTTGGGTTACACTACATTTATCTTGTACATTTCCTTGAGACTTAGGATCAGTTTAGAATTCTAAGAATTTGTTGCTATTTCAGTTCTTTTGTGTTACCATTTTGTGACATGTATTTGAACAACAGGTTTGATGATACAAATCCAGAAGCTGAAGGATCTTACATAGACCACATTTAGGAAATCATCCATTGGATGAGATGGGAGCCGTACAAAGTAACATACACGACTGACTATTTCCAAGCTTTGTATGAGTTTGCTGTTCAGTTAATACGGGAAGGACTAGCCTATGTAGATCACCGGGCAATTTCCACCTCTCCTGTACCTTGTTTGACCCAATGGTGAATGAATCCTTGAGAAATAAAATGTGTACATGCTTATTGGTATATGTTTTTGCTAGAACTCAAAAGAAACCAAAGAGTACAGGGAAAAGAAGATGAGTAGTCCATGGTGGGAGTCATTGAAATTATTTGAAGACGTGGGATGATCCTTGCTTGTAGCCAAAGACCATCTGCAAGTGAATACCATGCCAAGTGACGTGCCTAGCATGGCGAAAGCAGAATCTGTGGCCGGTGACGTAACAATAACGTGGTTGCAGAACAAGGCCAAAGAATTCCGGGAACACCGACTGGGAAACACGTCAGGTACACGCCTTTTACAAAGTAGCCATCGGCTGTACCCCTACACTAGAATACGAGGACAATGTGCAACGAAGATATGGAGCAGTTGGGGAATTTTTTTTCTTATTTTGATCTTTTTTTAATTATTTCTGAAAATAAATCAGCGGTAAAACTATTTTTAGTTTTGACTCTGTGATCCGCGCCATAGACGATGGCGCGGATGTTAGCCGTATTCGCGCCATTATGGTCGGCGCAGACATAGCCAATATCCGCGTTATCGTCCTCGGCGTGGACCCCAGTGATCAAAACTGAGAATAGTTTTGATGGATCCGCGCCACATACAATGGTGCGATTGTTAGCCGTGTTCGTGTTATCATAGTTGACGCGGATATGACCCTCAGAGTTAAAACTGAAAATAATTTTACCGCTGATTTATTTTTTGAAATAGTTTTAAAAAAAATCAAAATAGGAAAGAAAAAAACGCAGTTGGGGCGGGTGGCGCACGTGTTTGTTTTGTTTGTAGCTGAGAAAGACGCGACGTCGATCAACATTGCGCGCTTTTATTACTTATAATATGAAGAAGTTCATGTCGTATTCTCGTCTCCAGAGATTTAACCGATCGTTCGTCCAGAGAGATTTGTTTAATTCTCACGACAAAATATGTGCATTTGGTACCTCAGTGATTATGTACTGGCACATGCCACCTTGATGCTACCCTGATGTACCGTTCTCTTCGGATATAGTGCGCACGGGATGGACAGTTTGTAAATTCTTTTTTTGAGCTATATTTATATATATATATATTTATATATTTACTCACAACTCACATGCTTGTCATTCATTCGTTCATCTGATTTAGATGCAAAGATAAGTGCTGGTGTCAAATTAACTTGGACAAACTCATGTGGCCACGGCCCACCTTGCTGCTCCGCCCCAGCCGCATCACTGCACTGCTGGCTTCAAGACCAAGCCTGGTCTCTGTCTTCGCGGGGCACCGTGACTTACAGTTTCGGCTTATGACAAAAACCAAAAACTGGCTACTGGTACATTTATCTTGTTTTTTTAAAAAGTAAGTAGTTCACTTGCAGATTGGAAACACTCAGTGGTTGGAAAGATCCAAATCATACAGCTATCAGGATTTTCGCCTTTCATTAAGGCTTATTTTCGCATAGACTAGCCCTGGATTTAGTTTAAGTCGTGGTTAACGTCAAAATGCCTTTCACGTCAGCCGGCCCCAATCGTACGCTGTAGCACCCGATTTTAAAGGAATAAAATCGGTATAATATATATATATATATATATATGTGTGTGTGTTAGGATTAAGTTTTGTACCTATGTTATATCATCAGCGTAGGACTCAAGGGTCTAAAAGAAAAACACAACAAAAAGATAAACTTTAGCATCAGAGAGTCTTCCATCTTTCACAAGAGTCAACCGGAGAAACACGAGCAGAGACAATGAGCTTTGAATCGAAGTTGTCTCCATCATAGAGTGCAGCTTCATTGTTAGCTTCTGAACAGCAATAGAATGCAAGAGAAGAAATAACGTGTTACACCCTGATTTTCAGATTTCTAAAATTTTTAAAATTTTCCAATATTAGATGATAGATCAATTAATTAGAATAGGAAAAATCCTAATTTCTAAATTCAAATCCAAATTTGAATTAAGGTTATTAATTGTTTGATGCATTCATGCTGAATAATAAGCATATAGATTTTCTTTGGATATTTTATTTGAGCTCTTTTGGAGTTTTTAGAATTTATTGAGTTAAATCTAATTTTCAAGATTTCAAAAATGTTTTCATAAGCTCAAAATATTTTATTTGGTTTCTAAAGGTGTTTAAATGCTTGATGAATTCTCCTAGATTTTACAGGCTTGATTTGGAATTTTGTTTGGATTTCTTTTGCTCTTAGAATTCCTAAATAAAATCCTAAACCTAATCTAATCCCAGCCCATCTATTTTCCTCTCTCTCCCTAGCCCAACTCGGCCTATTCTCCCTTCTGCCTAGTCCCTGCCAGCAGCCAGCCCATCAGCGCATCGCCCTGAGCAGCCCAACGCCAGCGCCACTCGAGCCTTCCACCAGCCCGCACCAAAGACGCCTCGCATCGATCCTCCTTCGCCCGCTGTCTTCATCTTCATTCCGGACTCGCCTCGTGCCATCATGTCCGAACGAACATCGTCGCCGCCTCAGAGTCTTAAACCACCCCGAGCCATTTCCGCCCGCCTATAAAGTCCCTCGTCGCCCCTCTATGTTTTCCATCAAGTGAAACCGTCGCATCCCGAGCCAACTAGTTGAGATCCGAAGCTGCAGACGTCATTGTCGCTGCCGCCTCGGTCTACCTCGCCGCCGCGCAGTTCTATTGCCGCTTTGACACTACCGAGCCACCCAGAAGAACCATCGCCGCCCACCAAAGCTCGTGCTTCCATTGCCTTTCCTTCCCGGTCACCGGAACACCACCGCCAATGAATACCCGAGAGTCATCATTGCTCCTTTCGTCGCTAACTTGTCTCACTGCTTCACTGATGTCTTCGAGGCCTGAGGTGAGATCCCCGTCTGGCCCTGATACTATTCCGCCGCTCATCAACGCATCCCGTGCATGATAGCTCAAGATCGATCGTCCTTCGGCGAGACTGCCGCCGGGCCTGAGCTTCCGCCGTCGTGCTACCATCTCTGCTCTTGCCGCAGGCCATCCCAACCCTCCCTAAACTCCCTCAGTCATCCGATCTATGATCGAGGGTTCAGATTAGATCCAAGCCATGACCCTTAACCAGCCAATCACAGAGTGCCACCCGTCCATCATAATCCCGATCAACAATAGAACCTAGTCAACGTTCCACGTGCCCACCACGTGTGCGCCACGCAAGCCAACTAGCCTAGTCATATGTCCAGTCAGCAATTCAATCCTTTTCCAGTATAAAAATAATTCTAGAAATTCCATGAAAAAGACAATTTTACAATTAAGCCCTTCAACTTTTTTGTTTTAAATAAAACCCCTATCTTTTTACAGATTAGTCCCTAATCTTTTTTATAATTGCAAATAGATCCCTCTATTTTACAAAAAGGTCCCTAAACTTTCTATTAATAAATATTAGTCCTTTTATTTATAAAATAAACACTAATCTTGTTTTTAGTATATCTTTTTCGTCGTAGCTCTGTTTTAAGAGATTCTTGCGCCATTAGATTCGTTTCTCTGAGCTCTATCTTTCTAGATAGGTTTTGTCTTGTTGTTCTTTTATTTTGTGTTCTGTTCTTAGTGTATTTTTTGTGTGCTTTGCCGGTAATTGTGCGATTAGTCGACAATATCCCGGATCAATTTGAGGAACATCAAGATCAAGAGCTAGGATACATTGAGCAGCAGCAAGGAGAAGGCAAGTGTCCTTGATCATCTTGAACCTATGATTTAAACTGTTTTGTTTTACAAAGTTGCATGCAGTGTTTGTCAATATGATGGGTAGTCACATATGTTAGGGGTTTCCATAGATTTTTCCTTATCATCCCTTGGAATCTAGATAGTTTATTGTTAGGTATTTTTGGTGGGTAGATTGCTTAGCCATACTTTTTGATACTGGGAAGTGTCATAATCTTAGACTAATGAACATATACAACAATGGTGGTTAGCTTGTTAATGGTTTAGCAACATGAAACCTTAGGTCTTGAGAAAAGTGGTTTTGGTGGTTGTCATGGTTATGTGGTTGGTTTAGTGTTTGCTCAAGTGACCTAAGTAAGGACCGGTTTCGTGGAGCGATAACCCAAAAAGTAATGTACTAACTACAAGGCTGATATAGGTAAGGCATGACATACTAGTTAGAGTCTATCCAGTGTTGTTGTGTTAGCACAAAAGGGGGCTTCTGGGTAGGAGTTAGACTCGCGTAAACCCTGGCGGTGAAACCTAGTGGGCAGATGCATACTGGATTAGGCTCTGGTTAGTGAAAAATATCATTTAGTGATTTCTTGGCGGCACACCACTAGCGTATGTTGAGTGTCTTGTAAACACGATAACATGGAATTCACTGACTCGTGGGGGAAGCTGGAGAACCTATGCAGAGTGCAAAAACTGTTATAACAGCCATGCTCGCGGTCATGAGAGACATGGATCCTTACATGATTAGTGGATTGTGGTTATGGATTATGGTTATGGGTTTGGTTGTGGTTTTAGTTATAGTACAGGGAGTACTAGATGGTTATAGTATGCAAGGTGTGGAGCCTTGTATGCTGGGTGTTGGACTGTATGTGTTACATTCACTTAATAATTGTTTAATACTTTTTGAGTCTAAATATCATTTTATTACTCGCATTTACGCAAATATACCATGTGTTAGCCTATTCTTATTGAAAGCCTACATATTATTATATTTCCCACACTTGTTGAGCGCGTCATGTGCTCACACTTGCTATTTTTCCTATACCATGCGGCATGTGTACTGCTACTCAGTGAGTGAAGATGTTGAAGGTTATCAATACAAGGTTGTGATGTTCTAGGCGTGTGTCTCTTGGTCGGTTGCCTGCGGTGTTGTTGGGCACTAGTGCTTTTATTCTGCTGCAGATATCTACATAGAAGACAATATATGTCAATTGTTGTAAGAGTTTAACGTTTATTCTATAAAAGTATTGCTTTTGTTACTTCACCAGTGAAGTCCTTATGTGTGTTGAACATCCTGGGTACACATAAGCCGCATTTGGTTTTGGCCGTTAAAACCGGGTGTGACATAACATGTGTGAGTACATAATGTATTTGTAAGTATAGAAAAACATGGCATGGAGCTTAGGACAAGAAAGTTTAAACACTAGTTTACTGCAATAAGTAGCCTTGACCTATAACTCCAACAAAAGATATCATATTTACTAAGTATGAAGACTCCACTTAAACAAGAGGAACAAATCATCGGATTCTATCCGACTACTAAGACTCACCAGGTAATCCCATTACCTGGCTTCCCGACCATCCATCCCAGATCCGTGATCCCAACTAATCATGAAGAAGTCTAAGCGGCTCTTGACCGTGAGCACGGCTGATCGATTAGTTTTATACTATGCAGAGTTTGCACATTGTACCCACAAGTCACGATCAACTCTTTTGCTGGTACCTATTAGTACCTTACACACTTCCGAGCTGTGCACCGAGATATCAACAAGGCCTTTACAAAGGTCCCGCCGACCCGTAAGCACTCACTAAGGTTTCACACCTAATAGTGATTCCATCACTACAGAGGCCTCCTTTTGTGTCACTCAACCGTCCATTGGTGCCTTCAGAATTAGAGGGGTGGCTAATTAATTGGTCAGACTGTAGCCGTATAAGCCTCGTGGTTGCGTTGTTTAGCCGGTTTACATGTTTCAAGAACCGGTTCTTAGGATCCCACATAGGTACAAACCATAATCGAACTATGTATTTCCCGCACACGTGCATACCCGCACCATCATCAAGCCAACCATCCTGCTAGGATCCCTAACTCCATGTTGCTACAAAAATTACCATTCTCAGTTCATGTTGCATAGACAATAATCATATTTACTTTGTAACCCACCGAACCATGACAGCGACTAAGCGTAACTTCCCTTATCCCAGGGACTCTATCTACGGCGATAAGGAAAATGATACATATACTAGTAAATCCTAACAAGGGATTCCAATTTAGACCAACCATGCAAGAAGGATAAAATGAAACAGGGCTCTGGTGGCTGGGGAGCTCCGATGAGCTGTGGAAAATGGGAGGGGAGACGCTGATGAGCTCACCCCGAGCGAGAATAGAGCTGGAGCAAGGTCATGGAGGCCGATCGACAGGGACGACGATGGTGGCGGTCGGTGCGGTGTCGAGGAAGGGGCTTTTGTGGTTAACTGTCAGTGAAACCACATAGGACGACCTCTGGGGATCCCTGCGAAGCTAGAGAGGGGGTTAGCATCGCCAGAGATGGTGCAAATGCAGGGCATTGCGGCGGTGGTGCTACTCACTGAAGATGAAGGAGCAAGCGATGATGGTTCTATGGGCATGGAGACGGGGCATGAGCGGGTGAAAGAGGTGTAGAACCTCGCCATGGTGGTGGATGGTGGCTTAAATAGGTGTGCGGGCGAGCGGAGCAGCCGGGGCACACGAAGGTGAAACTGCCAACATTAATGGACATTAAGGCCGATGTTTCCTTCATTAAATCGAATAATAGAGAGAGAAAACAGGTAGGGGTGGACTTGATGGGGCTTAAAGCTTCGGATCCGACCATTTCCAGGAGGAGAGAGGGCACAGGAAGGCACTGGATCAACGGCGGATGGGGGTGGGAAACAGGCGGCCGAAGGGTGGAGAAGGGGAGCCAGTGGCTCGGTTTTGGCATCAGCTCAGCTTGAGCTAGGCCCACGTGGCAGAGAGGGGAGGCGGGCATGCATGCGGGAGAAGGTTGGCTCGGCCGGGTGAGCTCGGTTCGAGAGAGAAGGGGGGGGGGGGTAGAAGGAGAAAAGAAGATAGGTTTTGGCCCATGTGGGGAGAGGGAGGGGGAGGCAGCCTGGTTAGGTTTATGAATTAGGAAAAATGGTTTTCTTTTTACCTTTAATCCATTTTCGCAAAGAGTTTTTGGACGAGCGCCTTCTAGTGATATTTTGCTAACATTTTCCACACATAAAAACGTAATGTAACTAATGCAGCATGAATGCATCAAGCATAAATATAACATATGGCATATTGGATTTAGAAATTAATTTCCTTCTATATTTAAACAAGATCTACAACTCCTATTAAATTCTAGCAAAATTTTAAACTATTGAGAAAATTGAAAATTTAGGGTGTTACATATGGGGTGATGACTAGGACATGCATCAAAGTGATCATAATTTTAATTAGTAGCTACACACACGAGGGAAAATAATGATCATGGTATGATCTGGACAAGAGTTTCTTAGCTCTGAAGACTTGTACTTCATAAGACTCCTGTTTGCCATACTGTTGGTGAAAGAAAATGTCTTCCACGAACAAAGTGCGATGAGAATCAACTCACAGGAGTGGTTCAAGCTTGGAGGAGAAGTAGAGAGGGTAAGAGTGCCTAGAGTTCTTTGGAAAAATCTATTCCTCCTTACTGGGTGGCCAAGGGTCAGTATTTATACTGATATTTAGAGTGTGAATGTACAAATGTGCACATATGAGGCCAGTAGATATACAAGTTCTTTTCTTGTACAACAGGGCATAGGGATAGCCCTATAAATCATTGCTATGGCTAGTGAAGTAATTGTCCTAGCAGCTGGTCATCTATTTCAGCGCCACACTGCATTATCGTGTTAGGCAGCCTACATTTGACGGGTATTAAATGCCAGTTAGTTCACTACAAGTGGAGGGTGGCCCTGCAGGCCCCTCATGGTTGACCTTTTTGAAGGTCTAGTTGCTCCAGGACTCTAGAGGGCACTGAAGGCATGGCCTCTTGGACCCCTCCGGAGCCATAGGGCCCCAGAGGAGTCCTGAGCCTGATGGTCCCCGAGCCTAGACCCGGGGAGCCCAGGGGCGTCGAGGGTCTTCGGTGGTGACCCCCCAACATCAGCCCCTCGTGAGGATGGCCTGTGGTGCGACCATCCTCGAAGTACTCGGAGCAGAGCCTCCGGCGACCCTTAGCTTCATGACCATGGGCCCTCAGCGCTTTGATGGTTTTGAAGTTTGGGAGTGCTAGTCCAACAGTTAGGCGGAATGTGTAACGTCACCTGCGAGGGATGACATTAAATGCAGCTTGCGGTTAGTGATGTAGTCATGTCTTGGTCGAGCTGTAGTGGGACACATGGCGCTTTGGTATTGGAGGGTCATGGAGAGCGGTTCTACTTCCCCATGATGGTGGGGAAGGGATGAGGCAAGACGTGCTCCTGTGCCCTAGGGCAGCAATGGCTCCTCCTTAGGCGGATAAAGTAGGAGTCTTGGCCGGTTGGTGTTCTCATCTATCATTCTCGCCTCTTTTCCCCCCTTGCTTTCGCCAGCGCGCTCATCAGCCACTACGCCTCCTCTCTTCATTGCTGTCGAGTGTTCTTCACTGTAATTCTAGGGTCGTTATGACTCGCTCGGGCGCATCCAGTGGGGCTGGATCCCTATAGGGGGCCGTGGGGCATCTGGAGACCAAGCCACCATACTGGTGGGAGACGTGGGGGCCATGATTCCCCCACCTCCCCTTGGTCCTCCACCGGGCGTGGAACTCTGTCACGGCAGCAAGAAACATCCTTGGTAGACTCATGTGCTAGGGGAGACGACCGTCGCCGTAGCCGATTTCGACCACATGGTTGAGGAGGGGAAGATCCCCTCCAGGTCGGTGGCTCGCCTTCCAGCGGGAGAGGCGATCTCGGCCCCGTAGAGTCATGAAGTGGTGGTTTTTTAGGCCTTATTTGACACGGTGCTTGGGTTCCCGGCCACACTGCTTCTCGAAGGGGTGCTCTTTCACTTGTATGTGGATCTCCCCCAATTCTCAGCCAACGCTATCGCCCGTCTGGCTATCTTCGAATGGGCCATACAAACGGAGAGCTGTGAGGGTCGGGTGGAGCTATTTGCTGCTATCCATGAAGCAAGCTGCCACCCGAAGCCTCAGTTGGAGGGTGGGGAGACGAGGGCCCTCTATTTTGGTAGAGTGAATTTTTAGCTCCAGTCAAAATATCAGAATATGTTCTCGGTGAAGGCCATCAACAACTGGTGAAGGCCATCAACAACACCGAGTGGACGGAGGGATGGTTTTAGTATGATGTAGGTCTTGGATCCCCCCTCTACCCTACCAACTGGGACATTTAGTATGTCCAGACCTCAGTGGTAGATGTCCCTGAGGCTCAATTGGCTACGAGGGTAGCACTTGTTTGGAGGGTGGCCCAGAAGATGAGCATACATGACCTCGTAGAGAAGTTCACGATGCTACACCTCTGTCCTCTTCAGGTGGGCTGACACCACATCTTCGAACAAGGTGGGGAAGCGAGCCGAACGTGTATTTTAGGCTAACTACAAGTTTCGGTGAGTCTTCTTTGTGTAGCTTTGAATCCGCAGACGTGAGACACATTTTTCATTAAGAGAGTTGCCTCCCATTGGACCAAGTGGCCGAGGTGGTGGAAAAGTTCTTGGGCCAGCTGTCCATCATGGAGTGGGACCAGCTAAAAACAAAATTATGTAAGGCACAAAGTGGTTAGGATAGCGGAAAAACTAAGATCTAAATCTTTTTATGGGCAATTTTCTTGACTCTAGGTAATAGAACAGGACGAAACAAAATGGGATAATTGAGATAACCTAACGAGCAATCGAAGCTCTGATACCAATTGATGTGAGTTTGCCCAATCTTCCAAAGGTAATATGATAAGTTGATTTGGTGGAATTTCGACATTGATGATCCAAAGGCTCCAACTAGGACATATTGAGAATCCTCGCAACTACTACACCACTACTCTGTGATTATCAGCCATGCCAAGACGTGATTGACCTTGCCAAGAAAGCTTTTTCTGTAAATGAATCACGAACACAAGAAATAACATGTAGATGTAATCTGAATATTGTGGATTACCAATGAAGTACTCGAGTTCGGGGTTCTACAAACCAATATATGGCGAAACTCTCTAAAATAGAATAATCTAAACAAAACCCGAGCCTAAACTACGGAAGCTACCAGTATATATAGGGGATGTGAGGAGGTCACCCTAGGGTTGTGTGGACCTGAGAAGAGGCGTACATAACCTAGACTCCGACCTCGACTCGATTATAATACCTAAAAAGGTTCAAAATAGTGACACAGCATATTATTCCTTCAACTCTGACTAAACTATAAGAAATATTTGGTCAAGCCTAGATCCATTGGAAAGGGCTAGTCATAAACTTTCCAGCAAGTCCAAGATCACGTCAATTAGACTTTGTACGTGAGAGTTATGTCCGTTTTACTAACGTGCTATCCTGAGATTTCGAGTTGAATTTGGAGTTCGACTTGTTGTTCGAGTAGACTTGGCACTCAAGTGATTACGTCCAGGTGAGCTTGTGATGCCTTTCCCATATACCTAAGCAATAAAAACATCACAAGAATTTAGTAGTAGTCCATATAAGAAGGCATGAACAGTGAGGAATGAGTTCACCTGGTGGTTTAATTGTCACGCATGTGGTCTTTTAATTGGCCCTTATATAATTTGAGGATTATTAGCAGTGTTGCTCATATCCGAAGGAGCCATGTCCTCATCACTGTGCACCCCTCCATACAAGAGACACTTGAAATTCCAGTAATGTCTGCCTGTTATTTTGCTGATTTAGTAATAATTGGCCAGATTGTAGGCACATCTTGTTGAATACTTCGAGGATTCCATCACAACAGTCTAAGTATCTACATCCCTAATTCGAGTTTTTGTAATTAATGACAACATGATCATCGTGATTAACATGTGTTTTTATAGGATTTATTGAAAATTAGGTCATGAGGATGATTCTTGGGTATTCTTGTCCCCTATATTGGTTTTTATGGTTATCAGCAAAGCATATGCTTGAAAATTAAGGACTAACTAGTCCTAAGTGTTGTTTAGAGTTAAGAGATACTTAGAGTAGTATAGGTCTTTGTTTTACCTCTAGTCGTACTATTAAGGGAGGTTGAGGATAGTAGCTTGACTTAGTTCGGGCTAGAAAGATAGTTGTGATGCACACTAGTCAAATCTATTGATAGGTAGCCCAAATAAAGCCTAAAAAATAGAAGATTGAATACAGGACCAAGTTTGGAATGAAATGGAAAAGTCTCTGATATTTTAGAGTCACTGTATGATACAGTGGTGACTGGGCAGTTTTTGGTCAGTGAAGATGGAGTTTCAAGTAGTGTAATCGTATGATACGGTGATCAGGTCACCATATGATACAATGCACCGTACTGCTGGATAGAGATTTTGGGAAGTTGGCACCTTCTAAAATTGTAGTCACCTTATGATATGGTGCATCATGCCGCTAGATAGAGACTGTGGCAACTGGGTGACTTTAAAAAATGAAGTCACCATACGATATGGTGTTTTGAGTCACCATATGATACAGTGAGGTGTACGGAACAATAACAGCTAGGTTTTGTAGCCGTTGGTAAGTCTAGTCACCGTATGATATGGTGGTAGTCACTGTATCATACGGTGACCTCAGTTTTCTATTGACGTTAGGATAACAACTAGTTTTTGGTTGGTGGTTATAAATACGACCCCCACTCCTTATTGAAGGCTCTCTTGGCTGGTGGTTGAGCTCAGTTACATACTTGAAGAGTCAAGAGGAAGAAGAAGAAGCACTTGTGTAATTTCCAAGCTCCTTAATTGTAAAAAAGGACATCATTAGTGCTGAAGAGTAGCTAGTGTGCATCCAATAATCTCTTTGGTTTAGATTATGTTAAGTGAGGTTCTTAGCTTGTTACTCTTGGGGATTGACGTCACCTAGATGGCACGGTGGTATTTGGTCTTAAGGAGCTGCATGGTGAAATTATTGTTGAAGGCTCAAGATAATCATGTATCAATTTAGAGTTCACCGATCTAGAGTGGAGAAGGACTACAACTAGAGAGTGCTTGGTCCCTTGTGTGAGATCAAGAGGGAGCTACACCCTTGCCTTTTCTTCAACGACTAGGGGGAGCGCCAACTCCTTAATACCTTAGGAAAAAATCAAGTCCCTCTATCCTTTCTCTTTACTTTAAGCAATTTACTTCTAGCATTTAATTTTTGTATTTACATTCTTGCAATTTTCTTTACTAGGATTGCTTTGATAGAATAGGGATAGTGCTTGATTGAGCTTGCATATTTATCTAGAAACTAGTACATATTTAGGTTAATGTTGTTACTTATCTTACAATAGTTTTTAGAGGTAGAAAAGTTTTAGAACTCAATTCATTCCCTCTTGGGCATCTTGATTCTATAATTGGTATCCTAGCCTCGTGCTCACAAATTAGGCTTCACCGCCTAGAGCAAGATGCTTCACGAGGTTGGCAATCCATACTTTGAAGACAGATGTACCACCACCTACACAGGCATCCCAACATCATCGTCAATAGGCTTAGCAATACACCCCAGGTACATATGCTCTAGGGAAGGGCAAGGGAAAGCGGAAGAGGTTGAGGCAATGAACTCCGTAATTTGGTCATTTGTATGTGTAAACTCGGTTTGAATGTTGATGTTTGGATGTAAAGTCGTCGATATGTATGTTGATGTTCAATGTGTGCAATGGATGTTTAGATGTGAAGTCGTGTTGATGTTCAATGTATGTAGCCGATGTTTATATGTTGATGTTATGCAGTGGATGTTTGGATGTGAAACCAGAAGTACGATGCCTATCTTTGCGTGGCACCATACATGCATACTACATGCCACAAATAATGGCGCCGTGTGCTGGCCTGAGCTCAATCCTTTTATGAAGAAGGGGTTTGTAGCACCGTGCTGAAGGGGCACGAAGCATAACTTGTGATGCCATACTTGCATACTACGACACCATATGTTATGGTGCCGTGCCTTAGCCCAAACCCTTCGGTATTTGGTATAGTTTCCTTGGTACAAAGCACGGCGCCAAATATTATGGCGCCGTGACATTGACATACGGCGCAAAAGGATATGGCGTCATACTAGGCCACGTCAACCAGAGCCATCCAGTGTAGATCATGCATGGTAGTGCACGACGCCAAGTCCGGTGGTGCTGTGTAGTTAAGCTACGGCACCAAAGGTCATGACGCCGTGAAAAAGATCCATTTGTGGACATCATTTTCAGAGAACCTATTCGTAAAATATGATTCTCAAAAAGATTAAAAAGTAAGAATTCCGCAACCAAATGCCCTTAGCAACTTGCTTTTTTCTATTGTACCAAAGGATACGGGCAATGCAAGTAAGCGCGTTTGGTGTGTCAGAACCATCCTACCACGACGCGAATATCCATTCAGAAAATATTATTTCTAGTCTTAGTTTATCTGCAAAGATTTATGTGCATTTAGATTTTAATTATAAACGGCCGTACCTCTTTTATGTAGAAAAAAACTATGTTTCACTTCTTGGATTATCAAATTCAGGGGAAACCTCCGAGAATAATAATAAAAAAAAGATAGCAACAAGCCGACTAATGCGACATCCACACAACTGAACAAAACGAGCAATTGAACTACACAAGAGTGGAATTAAAAAAACAGAAAACAGAGAAATGATGAAGGATCAAAAGCTCTTCTTTTCATGCACAGATGTTCTCACGAATTCAACTACAGACCCGCTGAATCTGAATGTTCTCCAGTTGAACAAAAGGGAGTGATTTTGGATCAGTAGTAATGCGGTATCAGGTGGATAGTTGATTCTATGAATTCTCTTCTGGACAAGTAGGTGAAAACGCACAAAAGAAACAAAAAGGATAAATTCCTCCTATGCTACTAAATTTTTTGTATTCTCTTATATACCATTGATGTCTCGATGATACGTGGGACGTTAGTGGCATATAAGGGAATGACATGATTTTTAATAGCATACGCTCACATGTTATTGAGACATCATAGACATATAATATATTAGTGAAAAATTATAGTGGTATGAGAGAAATTCCCTCCCTCTAGAAAAAAACTTTTTTTCTGCTTTCGCCCTGCAGATGATGTTCATAGTGTGCAGTGTATAGGCACCACAAAATTGGATCTCATATGTAAACTCGATAATATACACGCCACACACAAGCTGCTTAAAAATATAATGTCATGATCACTACGTGAAAAAAATCTCAAAAGTGACAGATCATAAGCTAAATAAGTGACGGATGCGGGACCCGTCACCCCAAACATGTCACTGATGACTACACATAAGTGACGAGAGCGCACCTGTCACTAGTAATGCACACAGTGACAGGTCTAGATCAAAGCCCATCACTGACGACTACATATAAGTGACAGATCAAGATCTAGACCCGTCACTTATGAGCAATTAAAAAACAAAAAAATAAAATAAAAGAATAATTAAAAAATTGACCAACAAGAACAACAAATGGTCAGTGTTAGATCGTCAAGAGAAACAATGCCATTTAAGATTTGTACAAAGGAACAGAGAAATAATCTCCTGGTAGTTCATCAGCTGGCATAGCTGCTCCCTCTCCAAGTCCATCAGCCACGGATGCGCCTGCACGCCAAAGACACAGACCCAAATATATGCTTACATGGCTTGATCCGTTCAAGACTCAGGTGCAGCACAAAGAACAGTGACGTGCAGTTGCTTTACCTTGAGGTAGATGTCAATGGCGCGGTAGAGGCTGTCATCGAGGGCCCGGGCGTAGTACATGTGTCCTCACCTTCGGTGTTCCATAGGAAGTGTGCGTAGGTAGCGGCGTTGTGCAAGTTGTCGGGGTCGGCCACGATGGCCTCCTGGTGGTCGTTCCACGCCTTTCACAGGAAGGCCGCGTACCGGTCTAGCGCCTACGCGTTCGCTGGCTTCGCGCGCACCGCCCTCTCGAAGTAGTGCTCTCCCTGCAACAAAACGAGAGTTACTATCGGTAACGGCTGTTGTCAAACCATCGAACAGGTGGTGGGCGTCACCGAGGGGACCTACCGGCCGTGGTCATTCGGCACGAGGTAGCGGACCTACGCGAAGTTGGTGAGGATGAGCGAGTTGTTCGGCTCATTGGATACGGCCTGCCCGTACCTATACTATGTCCTTGCGTGCTGGGCGACGCCCACCACCTATTCGACGACAACATAGTGCATCAGCGAGCCGGCGATGTTCTCGGGGCTCATGTCTCTCGACCGCATCAACGTGATGAGCCTCTTGTACACGGGCAACTTGAGCGACGACGCTGCTTTTACCACCAGTCCGCACTCGACAATCTCGGCTTTCCGACAGTGCTTATGCCATTCTAGATCACCGTCTCCTCGAGGCTCTTCACCGTGTATTGCTCCAGCATGGGCCACCGAAGCGCCTTAGGCTACCACTCCCTGTTGTCGCCCTTGGTCTGTTGAGGAGGCAAAGGAGGAGGAGGAGGAGGAGGAGGAGGCTGCGACGACGACTACGGTGCAGTCTGGCACCGTAGCCTCCATGGATCTAGTCCCAGCCTGCTTGGATCTGGCCCTAGCCTCCATGGATCACAGCTGCTGGAACACCGAGCATGCTCGGCCACTGGTATGGAAGAGAAAGAGAGAAGAGAGACGAGATACAAGAGAGAGATGAGAGAGATGACGGAAAAAGAGATAAGAACGCACTGTAAAGAGGGGATGCGAGATAGCGACATAAAATCGAAATCAATTAAAAGTTTAGGTCCGACCCGGATATAGGTGACGGGTGATAATATGACCTGTCACCAATGACTAGTCGTAGTCTTTAGCGTGACCTGTCACTGATGATCTATTATTAGTGACAGATTATAATATGATTTTGACCTAAAGCTATACAAGTGACGGGTTGTGGTAGGATCTATCATTAAAGATTATTTAGTGACGGGTCTTTATAATCCATCATTTATTTCGTGTTTTCTCATTTATTCTGTGTTTTCTTTGTCTGTAATATGTTTCGAAGTAATCATGCTGCGCAAACTCTGTTTTCATTTGTAGCCGTAATAAGCATGAGTAAGGGAAAAGGGATAAACGGGTAAAAAATCGACAAAAAGAGTGGATGTTTGTACAAACACGTTAGCCTCTCTACGGTCAAGGTCAGCATCCTTGTCTTATTAAACCTAGGTATAACAGGGCGAACACCAAACTAACACATTCTTCCGGAGGAGACAAATGCATATTTCCAACTTGGGCTAAAAGATTAAAATTAAGAAACTTCACAAGGTTTCTAGAGTATTCGTTTGTACAAGATCACAGAGTTGCATGCGAAGGAAGCGTGGCTGCTCTGGGCATTTCTTTTTCTTTTTCTTTTTTCCTTTGCAACCGTCCAGCGGAGACCGACCTCACCCCGTCGCCCCCGCACCGCAACGCCGCATATATAAACACACTGCGGTCCAAGGAAGCATCCACCAACCCAGGCAACCCACTCATCTGCTTGCTTTCGCCCGGTCACCCGCTCCAGCGAATCCAATCCCCCAAGAGCGCGCGGCGGATGGCGGCGGCGAACACCGACGGCGGCCTCGGGACCATCCTCGCCGCCGGCGAGCGGGACTTCCTCGTCCGCAACTCCGGTGAGCAGGTCAGCCAGCCCCGTTCTTGTCCTTTTTCTCAACACCCCCTCCCAGCTGTGATTGTCCAGATTTGCGATTGTTGCTCTCTTCTTGGCCCGATCGTGTCCAGTCCTTATCGCGCCGTTGTCTCTTCTTCTCTTGTTTCTTTCGATTGGATGATCCGATGATGGACATGGGTGTGTTGGTGTGCTCGGTGACCTGAGCTGCGGTTATCAACAGGGTGCAAAATGACGAGAGGGGGGTTTTGCTTCTTGAACTCTACTGTCGAACTAGTATTTAAGGTAGAACTTGGCAAGATCGCGGTGAGCATGATTATCAATTTTTAACAGGCTAATATAGTAGCGTGCGAGGAGAGGCACGATCTGACTACGAGGTTGAAACTGCTGCAGTATGCCCAACTTTTAGCAACAAGTTCAATTTGTTTCTTCCAAATTTCTCTATTCTATCAAGCCAGGCTACTGAGTTCAAAAATTCGTCCAGGCTACAAAATAAGTTTATGAGTAACACCATGTTCTCTTTTTTTGGCCATCTCGTCTAGGAATAGGATATTTGAATCCTGTCCTGTGCAAAATAGTCAGCAGCCTTTTAGCACAATTCTATAGTTATATAATTTTAATAATTTTTAATAAATCTTAAATGCCTATATTGCGGAGATGTGGCCTATGATGGGACCTATTTTTTATTAGTATCATATGGCTAATAAAGGTGTAGGGGGGTTTTCTCCCTATATATATATATATATATTATGTGAGTCTATATAAGAATTAGAGTTTTTATCTCTTCCTCTCGCTGTTGCGCTGCCACTGTAGTCTACTCTATCTCGGTATCGGCGTGTGCTGGCAACTGAAAGAGCATGTCTCCAAAACCCTCGCTCGTGAGATCTTGCACCGGTAGAAGACGAATAAGATTTTTGGGAAGCACTCTGTACGACTGCTTAAGTTCTTTACCATGGCTCGTCTTCTTGATTGCTTAGACCCGTCCGCTGTCATCGTCAACAAATCCAGCGCTTCGTCAACAGAATCGATGGTGCCGTCAACACGGTGCAACCTACATCTTCAGCAATCTTCACAGCGTAGGATCAATACGTAAAAACTATGTCACTCGTATTTTATTTTCTGCGATCTCTAATTTCGAGTATAGTAGATCTAGACATATGTTATGCTATCATACACATGTCTATATTATGCTCTAATGATATGAACATGTTAATTTATCAGTTTACGCTCATGAATTATTTATGGATTAAATTAAATCTAAAAAAATCTTATTTTTCGGCAATTAGACCTGCGATGTTGTATGGCGCAGAATGTTGGCCAACTAAAAGGCAACATGTCCAACGGTTGAGTGTAGCGGAGATGCGCATGCTGAGATGGATCTGTGGCCACACAAGAAAGGATCGGGTTCGGAATGATGACATACGTGATAGAGTTGGTGTAGCACCAATTGAAGAGAAGCTTGTCCAACATCGTTTGAGATGGTTTGGGCATATACAACGCAAGCCCTCAGAAGCGCCTGTACATAGCGGAAGAATAAAGCGTGCGGATAATGTCAAGAGAGGTCGAGGTAGACCAAACTTGACATGGGAAGAGTCTGTAAAGAGGGATCTGAAAGACTGGAATATCACCAAAGAACTAGCCATGGACAGGGGTGCGTGGAAGTTAGCTATCCACGTGCCAGAGCCATGACTAGACTTGCAAGATCTTATGGGTTTCATCTCTAGCTTACCCCAACTTGTTTGGGACTGAAAGACTTTGTTGTTGTTGTTGTAATCTAAAAACCTTATTGTAGGCACTTTAATTTATCAATAGTTGAATTTATCGATGCACGTACTATGAGTTATGATCTTCACTATTCTGAGCACCTATCGGTACTGGAGAGTTATAGTGATTCAAACTAGATATCTGATACCGATGAGATTTATGCCACAAGTGGATATGTATTCACTTTAGGTGATGTTGCTGTCTCGTGGAGGTTTTGTAAATAGATCATCTTGACGAGGTCAACTATGGAAGTAGAACTCACTGCGTTAGATACAACCACTGTTGAGGCAGAATGACTACATGAGTTGTTGATGGACTTGCCTGTGGTTGAGAAATCAGTATCAGCTATCCTTATGAACTGTGATAATCGGATAGTTATTATCAAAGTAAACAGTTCTAAGGATAATGACAAGTTCATAAGGAACGTAAAGAGACGATTGAAGTCTGTCAGAAATTGAGAAACTTCGAAGTGATAACTTTGGATTATATCCAAACAGCTAAGAACCTAGCAGATCCCTTCACAAATGAACTATCATGAAATGTGATAGAGAATGCATCGAGGAAGATGGGTATGAGACCCATGTGAGTTATATCATAGTGGTAACTCAGCCTATGTGATCGAAAATCCCGTGAATTAGGACCTAGAAAGAACAAGCTATTAGTCTAACTGAAGGAGAATACTTTACAACCTACTCCATTGTAGATGTAATGCTCTCAGAGATCTGTAAGACAGGTTGGCTATTGTCTTAATGTGTTATGTTGTCTTTAAGAAGTAAAGATACTGTCCTACAGAGCATTCTTGAAAGAACACACCTATATAAGCTCGACTGTTTGTCGCTGTCTGTGAGATTTGGGTAATCTCTATTAAGCTTATGAAGCAACTTATATGCTCTACCCGCGAGGTAGCTTACATGCAACCATCTCTGATGAAACTTATTTGTACAAAACTTGCATTTTAAGGCGTAGTCCGTTGTTCAAGTTAATGAGTATAGCTTGATATTCTAGGTGGATGTTCAACTTAACAGTCTTCACTGAAATATTGGTATATCAAAGAACAGTGGGAAACAGGCAAATCTCTATAGGACTTTGAGATCTGGTGGGGAATTGTTAGAATTATAGGAACCATATAATTTTATTAATTCTCAATCAATCTCAAAGGCCCATATTGTGGAGATGCGACACATGATTAGACCTATCTTTTATTAATACCATATTGCTAATAGAGGTGAAGGGAAGGGTTTTTCTCCATATATTATTTCTAAGGACTCTCACCTCATTGGAGAGAGAATAGACTACTAATGAGAGTAGCTCTCAATTTGGGAACACTTTTATATGTGAGTCTATATAAGAATTAGGGTTTTTGCCTCTTCTTCTCGTTGTTGCGTAGCCACTGTAGTCTACTCCATCCTGGCATCGGCGTGCATCGGCAACCTAGAGAGCAGGTCTTCAAAACCCTCGCTCTTGAGATCTTGCACCGAGAGAGGATGGATAAGGTTTTTAGGAAGCGCTTCGCGCGACTGCTCAAGTTCTTCACCACGGCTTGTTTTTCTGGTCGCTTGGACGCCGCCCGATGTTATTGTCAACAAATTCGGCGCGTCGTCAGTAGGATCGATCGTGTCATCAACACGGTGCAACCTACCTCCTCGGTAATCTTCACAATGCATGATTAGTACGTAAAAACTATGTTACTCGTATTTTATTTTCAGTGATCCCTAATTTCGAGTATAGTAGATCTAGACGTATATAATGGTATCATACACATGTCTAGATTATGCTTTGATGATATGAACATGTTAGTTTATCAGTTTATGCTCATGAATTATTTATGGATTAAATTAAAAATTAAACCTTAAAGTGTCTTATTTTCGAACAGAAGATGGGGGGGGGGGTATTGCTTTGATCTTTCCTTTCTGAAAAGATATGCTGGGAAAAGCGCAGTGAGTTCATGACAAAGTTATGGAAAGTGGCCAAGATTGATTCCGTAACTGCAGATAACAAGTTCTGTTGCTAGAAAAGGTACCTTTAGTAAGTTCAGGCACGTGAATGGGTGGAATTTCTGAAAGACGACCATACGAAAAAAAAAAGTCTATATGTGGTTAACTAACTGCATGCAGAAAATACACTTCCAACCCGTTTTGAAACCACCACTGCATGGGGAACTGCGCCTGTAGGCCGATCAAAGCCAAGTTTTATGGAAGGTGGCTGGAGCTACTTTAGACAAGCCAATGCCAATCACGCTGAAATAGACCCATCAAGTCATTCGCAAAGAAAGTTCGTGAAGAGGGCTGGACGAGTAGAATGAGGGAAAGTGGCTGCATCGAAATCTTCTTAAACAGAACCAAAAGAATAAACATTTACATTTGATGAATGAACACATCCATTTTTTATCCGCATCCAGAATGTGGTAGCTGAACAGCTCTGCGCCTTCTCCTTTTCTCATACTGCAGGTGAAGATCAGCAGCATTGAGGCAAGCACTGTGGCCCTCTACTTCTCAGCCTCATGGTGCCCGCCATGCAGGCGGTTCACTCCAAAGCTTATCAAAGCGTACGAAGAAATAGCCTCACAGGGCAAGAGCTTTGAGGTCGTCTTTGTTTCGGGTGATCAGGATGAGGAATCATTCAATGGATACTTTGCAAAGATGCCATGGTTGGCTGTCCCTTTCTCAGACTCTGAAGGCCGCGAGGGCCTTGATGGCCGGTTTAAGGTCTCGGGTATCCCACACCTTGTCATCCTTGATGCGAAAACTGGTGAAGTTTATACTGAAGATGGCATTGAATTTGTCAGCGAGTATGGCGTAGAGGCTTACCCTTTCACACCAGAGAGGATCAAAGAACTGAAGGAGCTGGAAAAAGCGGCAAAGGATAATCAAACTGTTCAAAGCGTGCTTGGCACATCCACTCGGGACTATCTAATTTCCAGCAAGGGAGACAAGGTAACTGCTTGATGGAATTTCTTTGTCATATTTGACTTCAGTCTTGATTTTACAAATGCTTACCTGTTTTACTGTTATCTGTACCCAGGTACCCATCTCTGAGCTTCAGGGGAAGTATGTTGGTTTGTGCTTTGTGGTGAATGGCTATGGTCCAGTTGATGAATTCACTGCAGTGCTTGCTAAGATCTATGAGAAACTCAAAGAAGTGGGAGAGCAATTTGAAGTTGTGGCTATATCCTTGGACAATGATGAGTCATCGTTTAATGAGAGTTTTACCAAAATGCCTTGGCTTGCAATTCCTCAAGGTGACAAGATGTGTGAGAAGCTGGTTCGTTACTTTGAGCTTAGTGCTCTTCCTACGCTTGTTCTGATTGGCCCTGATGGGAAGACAATGAAAAACAATGTTGCGGACCTAATTGAAGAGCATGGTTTGGAGGCATGGGAGGGCTTCCCCTTCAGTGCTGAGAAGCTGGAAATTCTTGCTGAGAAGGCAAAGGCTAAAGCAGCAGCACAAACCTTGGAGTCCCTTCTGGTCAGTGGTGATTTGAACTATGTCATTGGGAAAGACGGAGCAAAGGTATGTGTTACTGGTGCTTGATTTCTTATATGGAAGTCCCCTTTTGTCATTGTGAAAAGTAGTTACTACTGTACGATGTATTATATTTTTTAAGATATTCAATCTGCTATCTATGCTTGATATCTTAGATAAAGAACACCTTTGGTTCTTATAGCATCGGAGTTTAAGATTAACCACAGTGACCTTGAATAGTGGTCCTTATGCTAACTTTAGGCGTTAATAGATGTTAAAGAGACATTTATTGAGGAGACAATATCTTCCAATGGATAAGGGATGTTTTGTTTAACATCTTCCTGTTATTGTACTGTCTTTAGTAAAGATTGTTTTGCAAACAGTTTCTATGCACTTTTTATGATTTTTATTTATTTAAGTCTTATTTTCATGAGAAGATTGAAATATACTCTTATGTATTATCTCAGGTTCCTGTATCAGAACTTGTAGGGAAGACTGTCCTCCTTTACTTCTCAGCCAAATGGTGTGGACCATGCCGAGCCTTCCTGCCTACACTTGTGAAGGAATACAACAAGATCAAGGAGAAGAACAGTGATTTTGAGATCGTCTTCATCTCTAGTGACCGTGACCAGAGCTCCTTCGATGAATTTTTCTCTGATATGCCATGGCTTGCTCTTCCCTTGGAAGATGAAAGGAAGGAATTCTTGAAGAAGACCTTCAAAATCCGTGGAATCCCTTCACTTGTCGCCATCGGTCCTACTGGGCAGACAGTCAGCAAGGATGCAAAGGCCCAACTGATGATCCACGGTGCTGATGCTTTCCCATTCACCGATGAGAGACTTGAGGAGCTGCAGAAGAAGCTGGATGAAATGGCAAAGGGGTGGCCTGAGAAGTTGAAGCATAAGCTGCATGAGGAGCATGAGCTTGTCCTGATGCGCCGTGACACGTACGGCTGTGATGGATGCGAAGAGATGGGCAGTGCATGGTCCTACAGGTGCGATGAGTGTGACTTTGATCTGCACCCCAAGTGTGCACTGGGGGAGGAGGAAAAGAAAGGCGAGGAAGGGAAGGCTAGTGAGGAAGCCCCGGCTGGATATGTGTGCGAGGGAGGTGTGTGCAGAAAGGCCTAAGTTGGTCTCCTGAGTTGCCTTTGCCAGTTGCAGCGCTATCTGAATGGTACCATAATAAATAATCATCCGATGGTTTTGCTTGGAGTTGAGGTTTTTGGGCTGTTGATGTTTGTGTTAATCAATAGTAGCTGCACCCTGAACTTTTATGAGTATATATGTGCAAAACCACGTACGTATTTTCCAGATTAAGGGAATGGGTTTGCCCTACATGATATGCATCGAGTTGAGGAATAGTTATAGTTTGGTGGTGTTAATTTCTCATTGCATTGTTTGACTTGTTTTTGAAAAGGTCTATTTCGCATGCTTGCCATTGTTGAGATTTAGATCACCGCCTGGTAACCTGGTTGTTAGTTGAACTAGTTGAGGCACTGTATGTATTATTTGAATCCGAGGGGAATTCATCTCTGTTTGAAGTTTGGGACCTCATTTGAATTGATTTTGATGTCACGTAAGCCGAGTGCAAACTTGGTACAAGCTCGAGATGGAGTAGAAGCTAGCTCCTTGCTAGACAGGCGAAATTGGCTGTAATACTCTGCTCAAGTGATGATAATACCTTGCTCTATTATGTGTAAAATATGCAATCAGAGGTGGATGATTGCCAAAATCAAATTCAAATTTTAATTCACTCTAAATAAATATTTGATTTAATCTCCAAATCAGTTCAAGATAGATTGTTATCGACTTAAAGAAAAATCCGATTGTCTGATTCCCTTAAATTTTTACTTTGAAACTAAACAACAATGTGAAACTATTGTAACAAGAATCCAAGTCAATTGGATCTCTGGATCTAGAGTTATGAAATTCGCAAGCAGACTATGACAGATGTGATGAAAATATATTAAACCCTAAATTGACAGTTCTACAAGAATTATGAAAAACTCACCAACTAAACTTTTCAGAACTTTACCTTATGCTCTAGGATGATTTTGGATGGATCAAACCAAGATAAATTGTGACGATCAAATGATCCATCGAAAATCTAACACAAAATGATAAACACCGAGAAAAACTTACGAAATTTGATCTTCATTACATGGATGGGTTCACAAGATGCACCTCAAAGCATCACTAAAAGGTTTTTCTTGAAACCCTAGATTAGTTCTCTAATCTCTATTTTCATCTACTATTTCTTCTACTGTGCACTTCAGTCACTAACACAAAACAACAGACACGGAGAAAAACTTATAAAATTTGATCTTCATTACATGGATGGATTCACAAGATGCACCTCAAAGCATCACTAAAAGTTTTTTCTCGAAACCCTAGATTAGTTCTCTAATCTCTATTTTCATATCCTATTTCTGCTACTATGCACTTCAGTCACTATTTATCTCCCGGCAACCGGCACAGAGCCGATCTTAGCTGGTTGTAACAGCCCAAATGGTATAAGGATGTCATTAAGCATCATTAGCATCATATTTAATTGTTTTGAGCAATTATTAACATGCAAATTCATTTAAACATAAATTGTGAAAATTGATGTTAAGAGGTGCTTTGTGAAGCAACTCACAATATTGCTATGAAACATAAGGTTGGAAACAATTTTTGAAATCAGTCCATGTTAAATAAGGAATATTAGTGATTTTCCCAAATTTTTGGGAATGATTTTGAAGGAATAAAAATTGCCACAAGTTAGAAAATCTTGTATCTTTGGAGAATTTTAGATTGAAATTGGCTCAGGTATTATGGGTCAAACTCATTAAAATGGGTTACACATTAATTCTAGTTTCACACAAAATTTGTCCCATAAATTTTGGACCACAAGAAGACCTACAAATAAATTAGAAAAGTGGTGGAGATATTTTCTTCAGTTGGCTACTGTTCATCATGCCCACCTTGTCATCCTCTCCGCTCTCTCTGCCTCTCGGCCGCCCTGGTCTCTGGTGGCAGCCGATTTTGTTGACTCGGGTGGCCGGCCACGTTGCCAGATAAACCGAAGCACGGCACCGAGGTATGGCCGCGATCCTTATCCTCCCTGCCCTCACTTGCTCTTTTCTCTCTCTATGCTCCTTCTCACTTGGCCACTTTCGAGCAGAGCAGCGTCGCACAACAGCACATCGCGCCACCGGCAAAATCCACCGTGCCACCGGTGAGCTCCCTCGAAGCTTGAGCCATGAGAAGGACAAAGGAAGGTCACTGAAGGATCCTCGACCGTTTCCCCTCCGAATCCGTCGTTGACCCGTCGTGCCAGCCCTCTTCTCCTTCGGCTCCGGCAGTTCCACCCCACACCTCACCACCGAGCCATCGAGCCACCGCCTCTCCGGCCCAACCAACACCGTGGTGAGCTTTCCCACGATCTCTTGAACCTTTTGCATGCGTAGTTTTCCCTTTTGCCTGTCACCGGCGCTCTTCTCCACGTGAGTCGCCCGCCGCCACCACCTCAGCGCACGCTGCTGGCCAGGCCACCGTCGGGCCCGTCGGAAACTAGCCACGCTGTTGAATCCACATGCCTGCGTAGATGTTGTGGGAGTGCTCGGCCGGGTCGATTGCATCGTTGTTTAGCTGCCGGTGAGCTGAACCGACCTACCGTCGTGTTGTTCCGTCGTGCGCCGTCGCTGCCATCCTTCGGTCAGCACCCTCAGCCACGTGTGTGTCAGTCAGAACTGCGTGCACGCGCTGATACCACTAGTGCCCTTGGCTGGCCGAGCAGCGCCGCCGCTCACCGCCGGTGATGCCAGTCCGTGTCGCTGGCACTGTGCCGCCCCGCCCTCGTCGATTTTGACCTGTGGTCAAAGCGCCCGAGCCCGCTGTCAGCGACCGTAGCTAGCTCGGCTTGGGTGCAAAAAGAATTTAGGCCTTTTAATATTCGGTAAAACCAGAAATTGTGAATTTGAATATTGGTTCAACTAACAATTCGGCTGAGAGTTGTAAAATGCATAGAAAATAGAATATTGCTCCAAAAATAGTGAAACCAATTTTGTTGCATTTGTATGATCATAATCTACATGATAAAAATACTGGGAGCTATGAAATGTGTATTTAAATTGCATGGGTTAATAAAATAGGTTTGAGCTTCATTAATCCATAATTAATTATTGGTAGCTCCAAATTTGATGAAATCAATTTTGTAAATCTTGTTAATTTATGCCCTATTCAGTAAAAATACACATAATGCTTAAGCATTGTTAATTTTCTGATGAGGACATCACTCCCTCGGATACATACAATGATCCTCCATTGAACTTTCAAGGTCCAATCACAAGAGCTCGCGCACGACAATTAAATTTAGAGGTGAGCTCGTTCCTAAGCAACTCTTTATATAATTTTGAGAATAGATTACTACCTAATGATTATGTGTTGTTTAGGAATCATGGAGAGGACAAGGAAACACATAGATGAAGGCTTGGAGGCGTGGAGGAGCAGCTAGGACGTCCAACAACAGCAGGAGGTCCAGTCCAACTCGAGTCCGAATCAGCCTCGGCCTCCAGGACCAGCGAGCAATAAAACGGACGCCCAGGACGCATCCGGACTCCGTTTTCGACGATTCACATATGGTTGGAAAGATAATTTCATAAGGAAACCAATGGCGTTGGTTTGAGGTCCAAATTCCTTCTGAGTCAACAGGAAACGTCGAAACAAGTCAGCATCCAGAATCTGTCCCGGTGCTGCGTCACCGTTTTTGGTCCGTTGGGCCATGTATCGTGTTGGAGTCCATTAGGGACGTGTCTAGGGGTCCTTGGCCGACCCTAATCCTTTATATACAGTAGCCATCGCCCTAATTAGGGTTGGGTTTTGCTTAGATTATTCTGTCAAGAACAGTTTCGCCGTTTCGTCGGTTTGTGAGACCCCAACTCATGAGATTAATCATTCATCTGCAATTTGGTTGCATTCTTCCTTGTTCTTGCTTGTGTTCTTCGATTCGCAGGCAAGGATTTTAGCCTTCTTGGTGAGGTCAACCGTGCAACGCCGGTTGATAACCAGAGGAGACGTGGTGCTGCGATTGCGGGGTTTCGGATCGTGTTGTTCGGAAGCCGGATCGACTTGTGTCTCGTTTCCACCAAATCGAGAGTTACCAGAACCTTTCGGAAGATCGGGAACCCTTGTTCATATTAAGTGGTATTCAGAGCTTCAGGTATACCGTCAGGTTCATATCTACCCTTAGTTTCGAGTGTTTTCGCCTTCGTTCCATAGTCCACTGCCATATCGTTTTTTTTTTCCTGTCCTACAACCCTTCCGCGCCTTTAGCTTTTGCATATTTCAGTTTCAGAGTTCGTCGTGTTGAGTTTGTGTCCTGGTCAAGGTCTTGTTGCTGGTTAGGTCGTGTTAGAGTCCAGTTCGTGTGTTTTCCCCCACCGTTTCCATCAAACCCTAGCCTCCGTCGCATATTTTCCCCACTTTCTTCCCGTTTTGTCCTCTAATTCGGAGTCGTTTCTCAAATCGGGCATAACTTTCGCATACGAACTCCGTTTTCAGAAAAGTCATAGAGTTTTTCGCATCGAAACAGCGTTTCGGATCCGTTCGTCCCCGCTTTGTCGGGTTCGGCGAAATCAGAATTCCCAAATTCGCCTCCGAAGTTTGAGTTTTCAATTTCCAAATATTTTTCTCATTTTACGGCTGAACTTCAGAAAATTCTACAGGCCACGTCTTTCACTTGTTTAAGCTCAAATTTTCTGTGGTTCCCTCTTGTGTGCTCCTAAGTATAAAAAAATATCAAAAAAATAAAAAAAAAAAGTCGAATTTTCCCAAAAAAACAACGACAGCCCAAAAAAATAGAAAAAAGAGAGGGGCAAAAGAGGAACAATATCTAGAGGAGCACATAGAGAAGGGCAAAGTGAGCTGTGTTAGCGTGTGCTGTTTAGTTCTTTGTTTCTGTTGCTCTTGCTATCCATCATACTTGTTTCTCCACCTTGTTTCACACACATACTTGGTACTTGCAACACTTTAGGCCAGCAACGAGAACAAGTACTTGGGACTATAATTCAGCATTACTATCTGTTTCTGATTTGTGTTCCACATATACATATTTGTTCTCTTTGTGTGCCTTCCAAGCCCCACAGATTCTTCTGGACAGCACTGGTTTGCATCCCTGCAATCGCTCGCACGCCTTCCAGGTATCCTTTGCTTTGCTGGTAAGAACCCTGGTAAGAGCTTGGTAAGGTGTCTACCTTTGCTGATCTTGATTGAGAGGCACCACTCCACCTTTGTAGTACGATTATTAGGGATAACCTTCACTGTTTGTTGTTGTGTTTGTTTCCACAATGTCAGTTGAAGGAGATAAAACGCCAAAGGACTTCAAGGAGTGTGTCAGCCAAGAGCAGCTACAAGCTGTTGTAGACAATGCTCAGAAGGAGATGAGGGAGACAGTCATCAAGGCTGTCACTGAAGCGATAATTGAGATGAAACTCGCAAACGCGGTTGAGCGGGTGGACAAACGATTATCCGAGCTCACCGACAGAGTAAATGCTTTGGAAAACCGTCCTGTGCACAACGAAGATGTGAATGGAAGCAACACCGGTGATGAGTTGTATGATGACGATGTTAATGTTGATCCAGCGGCGACATTGCAAAACAGATTACGACGTCGTCTTCGCACTAACACCACAGGTATGGGTGGCGTTCCACATCACCACCACCATCGAGGTATGTATAATCGAGCTCCTGAAGATCCTTATGCTAAGGTTAAATTTACTATACCTTCTTTTTCGGGACATTATGATGCTGAGGGATATCTTGATTGGGAGATGACAGTAGAGCAAAAATTTAGTGCCCATCAAGTACCTGAACAACATAGAGTTAGACAAGCCACTAGTGAGTTTAAAGATTTTGCTATTATTTGGTGGACTGGTTTAGCTGCAGATGGTGCCACACCTCGTACATGGGAAGAGCTTAAGGTTGCTATGCGTGATAGATTTGTTCCCCCATCTTATCATAGAGACTTGCGTAAGAAATTGATGCGCTTAGAACAGAGAGATAAATCTGTGCAGGATTATTATGGTGAGCTTCAAAAGGGCTTGATGCGTTGTGGCATAGTAGAGGGAAACGAAGATTCTATTTGTCGATTTTATTCGGGTTTGAGACGTGAAATCCAGGATATTATTGATTATAAAGAATTTAACAATGTCAACCAGTTGTTTCAGTTTGCTATGCTTGCAGAGAAGGAGTTGCAGGGGCGTGAGCAGCAGGGCAAGTACAAGGCCAGCACCACATACACGCCGCGCACAGGACCATCCTTTGGGCTGTCCAAACCATCCACTTACAGGGCTCCCTCACCAGCGAGCAAGCAACAAGCAGCTACGGCACCAAATCCGGTCACTACACGACCTTCAGGCTCAGGTAAAAATTCTGTTTTGCAGGGACCTTCCAAGAGTGCTTCCTCTGTTGCATCAACGGGACGCACCTCTGGCATTCAATGCCGTCGCTGCCATGGATTCGGTCATGTGCAGAAGGATTGCCCAAGTCAGCGGGCATACATTGCAACGGAAGATGGGTACATCAGCGCCTCTGACATTGAAGAAGAAGAAGAACCAGTTGTTGAGGAGAGCAACGAAATCTTGGGCAGTGATGACACAGCGACCTATAGGAGCATCATTGTGCAGCGGGCGCTCAGCACAAAGGTACAACAACCAGAGAAGCTGCAACGCCATAACTTGTTCCAGATTTTCTTCGTCATCCAAAATCGGCGAGCACGTGTCATCATCGATGGAGGTAGTTGTAATAATTTGGTGAGTTCAGATTTGGTCAAGAAGCTTGGCTTGACCACACGCCAACACCCCCATCCATATAATCTTCAGTGGTTTAATGATGCTGGAAAAGCTAAGGTAACACAAACTTGCAGAGTTTCTTTTTCCATTGGTTCCTATGCTGATTATGTTGACTGTGATGTGGTACCTATGGAAGCTTGCTCACTTTTATTGGGTCGACCTTGGGAATTTGATAATGATGCTATACACCATGGTAGAAGTAATACATATACTTTTATGCATAAAGGAAAGAAAATTACTTTGGTTCCTATGACCCCTGCTGAAATTGTACAAGCTGATAAAGAACGAGCTGCTAATTTGCGTGATACTAAATCTGAAAATCAGCAAGTTGCTAATTCTCTTTACCCACCTAAAAAGGATAAGTCTACACCTAGTTCTAAGGTAGAGGGCATAAAATTGAAGGGTGGTGTTATGCTTGCACTAAAAAGTGACCTTGCTGAAATTTCTAATAATGATATTTGCTACACCTTGGTTTGCAAACGAGTTTTGTATTCGCTTGATGATGTTATTAGTTCGATACCTCCTGCTGCCACTAACCTTTTGCAGGAGTATGAGGATGTTTTCCCAGCTGAGATACCCCCGGGACTGCCACCTATGAGAGGGATAGAGCATCAAATCGATTTGATCCCGGGAGCAACATTGCCAAATCGTGCTGCGTATCGAACCAATCCCGAGGAGACTAAGGAAATTCAGCAGCAAGTCCAAGAGCTTTTGGACCGCGGGTATGTACGTGAGAGCCTTAGTCCTTGTGCTGTTCCTGTGATTTTGGTTCCTAAGAAAGATGGTACTTGGCGTATGTGTGTTGATTGTAGAGCCATTAATAACATTACTATTCGATATCGCCATCCTATTCCTAGACTTGATGATATGCTTGATGAGTTGTGTGGCTCTGTAATTTTTACAAAGATCGACTTGCGTAGTGGTTACCACCAAATTAGAATGAAACATGGAGATGAATGGAAAACAGCTTTCAAAACTAAATTCGGATTATATGAGTGGTTAGTAATGCCTTTTGGTTTAACTAATGCACCTAGCACTTTCATGCGTTTGATGAATGAGGTTTTAAGAGCTTTTATTGGACGATTTGTGGTGGTTTACTTTGATGACATATTGATTTATAGCAAGTCTTTGGATGAACATATGGATCACTTACGTGCTGTTTTTAATGCTTTACGTGATGCACGTTTATTTGGTAACCTTGAGAAGTGCATCTTTTGCACGGATCGAGTCTCTTTTCTTGGCTATGTTATTACTCCACAGGGAATTGAGGTGGATGAGATGAAAATTGAAGCCATAAAGAGTTGGCCGGTGCCCCAAAACATCAAACAGGTGAGAAGTTTTCTTGGACTTGCAGGTTTTTATCGTCGTTTCGTGAAGGATTTCAGCGCCATTGCTGCCCCCTTACACGAGTTGACAAAGAAAGGTGTGGTGTTCCATTGGGGTAAGGCACAAGAGGAGTCCTTTGACACTTTGATGGACAAGCTTACGCACGCGCCATTGCTGCAACTTCCAAATTTTGGTAAGACCTTTGAGCTAGAATGTGATGCTAGTGGAGTTGGCATTGGAGGTGTTTTGATGCAAGAAGGTAAGCCCGTTGCATACTTTAGCGAAAAATTGCATGGCCCTGTTCTTAATTACTCTACGTATGATAAGGAATTGTATGCACTTGTACGTTCTTTAGAGACGTGACGTCATTATTTGTGGCCTAAAGAATTTGTTATACATTCAGATCATGAATCGCTTAAGTATCTTCGTTCTCAAAATAATCTGAATCGTAGACATGCTAAGTGGGTTGAATTTATTGAATCTTTTCCTTATGTTATCAAACACAAGAAAGGGAAGGATAATATAATTGCTGATGCTTTGTCTAGACGATATGCTTTGTTGTCCCAACTTGATTATAGAATTTTTGGACTTGACTCAATAAAAGAACAATATGTGCTTGATCCTGATTTTAAAGATGTATTGCTGAACTGTAAAGAGGGACGTACATGGAACAAGTTTGTGATCAATGATGGATTTGTGTTTAGAGCTAACCGTCTATGCATTCCAGTTGGTTCCGTTCGTCTTTTGTTGTTGCAGGAAGCACATGGAGGAGGATTGATGGGACATTTTGGTGCTAAGAAGACGGAGGATATGTTGGCCACACATTTCTTTTGGCCAAAGATGAGGAGAGATGTTGAGCGGTTCGTGGCACGCTGTACCACATGTCAAAAGGCTAAGTCTCGCTTGAATCCACATGGTTTGTATATGCCTCTTCCTGTTCCTTCTATTCCTTGGGCAGATATTTCGATGGACTTTGTTTTGGAATTGCCTAGGACTAAGAGGGGGAGGGATAGCATTTTTGTTGTTGTGGATCGTTTTTCTAAGATGGCACATTTTATACCTTGTCATAAAAGTGATGATGCCGTTTATATTGCTGACCTCTTTTTCAAAGAGATTGTTCGCTTGCATGGTATACCTTCTACTATTGTTTCAGATCGCGACGCTAAATTTTTGAGTCACTTTTGGCGCACTCTATGGAATAAGTTGGGTACAAAACTATTGTTTTCTACTACTTGCCACCCACAAACTGATGGCCAAACGGAGGTAGTGAACTGCACTTTGGGTACCATGTTGAGAGCTATTTTGAAGAAAAATTTGAAGATGTGGGAAGAATGTTTACCCCACGTGGAGTTTGCTTATAATCGGGCAACACATTCTACCACCAAGGTAAGTCCTTTTCAGGTAGTGTATGGTTTTACCCCTCGCGCTCCTATTGATCTTTTGCCTTTACCTACCACTGAAAGAACACATAGTGATGCTAGTGCACGTGCTGATTTTATTCGTAAGTTGCATGAAACAACTAAAATAAATATCGAAAAGATGAATGAAAAGTATAGAATTGCTGGTAGTGAAGGTAGGAAAGAAGTCAAACTTGAACCGGGTGATTTAGTGTGGTTACATTTAAGAAAAGATAGGTTTCCAGAGTTGCGTAAGTCTAAATTAATGCCAAGAGCTGCTGGTCCTTATAAGATAATTGAGAAAATAAATGATAATGCATATAAACTTGAGTTGCCACCCGAGTTTGGGGTTAGTCCTTCTTTTAACATTGCAGATTTGAAACCTTACTTGGGAGCCGATGATGAGCTTGAGTCGAGGACGACTCCAATTCAAGAGGGGGAGGATGATGAGGACATCACTCCCTCGGATACATACAATGATCCTCCATTGAACTTTCAATGTCCAATCACAAGAGCTCGCGCACGACAATTAAATTTAGAGGTGAGCTCGTTCCTAAGCAACTCTTTATATAATTTTGAGAATAGATTACTACCTAATGATTATGTGTTATTTAGGAATCATGGAGAGGACAAGGAAACACATAGATGAAGGCTTGGCGGCGTGGAGGAGCAGCTAGGACGTCCAACAACAGCAGGAGGTCCAGTCCAACTCGAGTCCGAATCAGCCTCGGCCTCCAGGACCAGCGAGCAATAAAACGGACGCCCAGGACGCATCCGGACTCCGTTTTCGACGATTCACATATGGTTGGAAAGATAATTTCATAAGGAAACCAATGGCGTTGGTTTGAGGTCCAAATTCCTTCTGAGTCAACGGGAAACGTCGAAACAAGTCAGCGTCCAGAATCTGTCCCGGTGCTGCGTCACCGTTTTTGGTCCGTTGGGCCATGTATCGTGTTGGAGTCCATTAGGGACGCGTCTAGGGGTCCTTGGCCGACCCTAATCCTTTATATACAGTAGCCATCGCCCTAATTAGGGTTGGGTTTTGCTTAGATTATTCTGTCAAGAACAGTTTCGCCGTTTCGTCGGTTTGTGAGACCCCAACTCGTGAGATTAATCATTCATCTGCAATTTGGTTGCATTCTTCCTTGTTCTTGCTTGTGTTCTTCGATTCGCAGGCAAGGATTTTAGCCTTCTTGGCGAGGTCAACCGTGCAACGCCGGTTGATAACCAGAGGAGACGTGGTGCTGCGATTGCGGGGTTTCGGATCGTGTTGTTCGGAAGCCGGATCGACTTGTGTCTCGTTTCCACCAAATCGAGAGTTACCAGAACCTTTCGGAAGATCGGGAACCCTTGTTCATATTATTTTCTATTTAGGGTGAAGCTTTGTTTTAATCTTAATTAATCCAAGAAAGATTAAGTGTTTGTCAATAATCCGAAATAAGAAAAGCTTGAGGCTTTAAACTCTTGTCATGAGGCACTGCATCTCCACTGTCTTCATATGCTATGGAGTATCTGTCATTGTATGTCATTCATGCTCATCATTGCATGCGTTCTTCTGTAGTGAATGAAGGTCCAGAGCATGACGCGAGTGTGATCGAGGGCGACACCGAGGCATGCCACTTCTGCGAGTTCTATTCGGGAAGTATCGGGCAAACCTTAGAGCAGAAAGGCAAGCATCTAAGTATATTGCACCCTTTGTTTGAATTGAATAGAGTCTAAAATTGATAAATTATGCTTTATGTATGTTTGCATCTGTTGAGTTCAGTGTCGGGCTGATATGGGTAGAACCTATGTTGATGCATTATCTCTGCCTTGACTTATTGATAAATACTTATCCTTGTAGCCTTGATAATATAATTGGTGTCTAGCTTCAAGGCTTATTCGAAATGCTTAGCAATGCTTAGGTCCTCGGTAGAAGCTGAGCGACGGTACTGCCGTTGTTCGTGAGCCTAGGGCTTAATCACTGTTCATAGATACAAAGATGAGGTTGAGATGGATGGTTGAGATGTGATATTGAGGCGAGATGTGGGCGGTGTTAGGGGTATATTCTGCCAAGGAGGAGTCCTCTGGGTAGTTCGGGAGAGGAGCCCGGAGGCTATAGATCGCTTGCATCGTTTAAGGCCGTCCATCGGTACAGTTGGCTCTAGCACTTTTCGTACTCACCTCATGCTGATCTAATGGTAAGGTAAGCCGATTATCATATGCCGTGCTGACACTTGCCTTGTAGCTCTATCACGCGTAAGAGAAAAAGGAAAGGAGAAGCAAGGTGGCGGGGGAGCCGGAGGTGTCCGGGACATGCTCGCAGTAACCCCGGTGCCATAGGGGCATTGCAAGTGGGTGGTTCCGGGTATGAGAAAAGTTGACTTGAGTACCCCCTTGTGTGTACTTTCATGAGTAGCACAAGCCGAATGGTTCTCGAGTCATGTGGGTAAAGTTTTACCCCCCTGTAGGGTATAAAAACAATTCGAATTGCCGCGCTCTCGGTCATGAGCATGCTATTGTTTCATTTGTATCGGTCGTAGAGTTTACGAATGTGGGGTAAGGTTATGATAGGATGGAATTGGTTGGTAGTTTGTTGATGAGATACTATTATTCCTATACATACATGCTCAAGTTGTGGTTTACAGGGTAGAAAGGTATTTCTTTAGTTAAGTATAGATGCTCACACATATGTGTCTAGGTTGCTTACTGCATATGTTTTACTTAACCTTGTGGCCTACTCTTAATAACAGCTCAATGCATAATCCTTGGAGTCGAGCTACGTATATGTGCTCTATATGGATTAAGTCTTATGAGTACCTTCGTACTCATGCCTACGCTTTCAGGTTCTGCTGGTGAGGGTGAGGCGGTGTTTGGCTACTTCGTGCCCGCTAATGCAAGTGGTGGGCAAGAGTAGTGCACCCTACTCTGGTGAGGCGTAGCTTTTAGGGTGGAGCCTAAAGGCATGTGACTTCACTCTCCTTTTGTTGTTGTTAAGGTTTTAGTCTTCCGTTGCGTAGTTTCTCTTTGTGTAAACTATTGCAAATGGTTGCATGCTTAAGAACTTGTAATATAACTTTAATTACTCGCTCTTTCTTAAGCTATGTTGTGATATACATGTTGGAAAGGTATGTGTTCAGATCTTGAGCACAAAACACATGCCAGGACTATCGGGATGATATTCTGGTTAATCATTGAGGTTGTATTTATGAATAATGATATTCCTGATGATTAATTAGAATACTGTTTGGACGGTTCCTCACACCGGTCGATTGGGCCATGTCACCAGCGCTCAGTCTGCCAATGTGCCACCTTCACACGCGCTGAGCTTTAGCCAAATTCAACCAAAGCTCCTGGGCCATTGGCTCAACCTGGGCGTCACGCTGAAGCCACCTGACTGCACCACGTGAGTTCACCTGAGTCGACCAGGCCACTCTTGGCCCAACCGCCTGACCTAGGCCTTCAACACTTCAGCCACCAACTGGGCCATAACGTGCCAGCATGGGCCGCACTCGCCTCACATCCCATGTGTGTAACACCTTGAGGATCACCACAAGACTGAAGTGCTACTGAAACCAACCTACAAGACCATCGAACCTTACAAAAAAATTTGGCAGTACCTCCACTTAAACTAGAGGTAGAACTGACCAAATCACCACTGAGAAATAGGGTTACAGGGATACTTTCATAGCATAGAGACATGAAACACATTGCTGATACCAATTGTAACACCCCTTTCATCGAGTCTGGCAACTCCAAATGATACGACAAACTTCCAACATGGGCCACTACAGGAAACGAGCCAATGTACAACGAGCTAAACTTCTGGTGGTACCAAAACAAACGATGCCCTTATTCGGTGACACCCTAAGGAGCATGTGATCCCGAACAACAAACTCCAAGACACAACACCTAATACCTACATAAATCTTCTGTCGGCTTTGAGCGGATAACACATTATGACAAAACTCATGCACCTTTCTTGTGGTCTGCTGAACAAAGTTCGGGCCAAGCAAAGACCTTTCACCCACATCCCACCAAAGAGGAGAAACACACTTTCAGCAATACAAAATCACCAAGAAGCCATATTGATACTCACATGATAACTGTTGTTATAAGAAAACTCGGCAAAAGCTAGTTGGTCCTCCAAATTGCCCTTCCAAGATGGAATACATGCACGGAACATGTCTTCCGAGGTCTGAATAATCTGCTCCGAATGACCATCAGTCTGAGGATGGAAAGTCATACTATGACATACTTTCATGCCCAAGGCATTATGCAAACTCTGCTAAAACTAGGGCACATATTTGAGGTCCCGATCTAAAACAAACAACTTCGGCACACCATGCAATCTCACCACTTCCTGGCATCAAGGGAACCATGATCCACGTCGAACTGGTCATCCTCACGACTAGGGACTTAGCAAGTTTGTCTGCCACAACCAAAAAGATATCTCACTCAAGAGGTGAGCGATAAACAAACCATGCAGACTACCACAAAAACGCTTTTAACTTCACTCCAGAACCTCCAACGGCTGCAACAGACCTGCTAGTCGTTTAAGCTCAACTTAAAGCTGCTGTCAAAAACTGCAAACTACCACAAAGCTAGGAACAACCTCGTGTCTTCTCTTTATCCTGCGGGTGATCTTGCAACATGATATCATTCTTCATATCGATCTACTATGATGCAAAGAGACCTTTTAAAACGCATAGCTTACTATTGTCAGAACTAAGCTCGAAAGAGCCACCTTCCAAAAGCACCTTTTGACCTCTTGAAGAAGATGATCATATCATCCTGCTTCCTTCACACTCCTTAAAGAGAAGACAAATCCAAGAAACTACAATGTCTTTACTAATATTACACCAACAAGACAAGAGACACTCTCTTCAACAAACTCCGGAATTAAGGCATTACCTGCTAAGGAATACCCTCCTCGATGGATACAATTGTACCCAAAACATTGCTTGGCTACCACCACAAACTCGAGTCAAAACCCCTATAAGAACAAACGACTTTCTTTGCCTCAACCTCAATGCCTTCAGAGGAAGGATAAGCTTAAAACCTTTCTGATTTTAAACTAAGCGGACGTCGACACTTCACTTCTTCCACTAACACCGCTAACTCCAAAACATGAGTAGGGGGTACACCTATTTGACATTCGGTCACAACCTTAAGACATTAGACTTCAACTAATCACTCTCACCTCAGTGCATCACCAAGTCTAGAAGGGACAACTAGGAGACTACAACCACTTAACCCAAAACAAATGTTCCAAACACCCAGCGACTCATCCTTCAAGACACAAGCTTAGTCTTGCACATTCCAACCCAAACACCAGGAAACCTCGATCCAGACCAATTACTAGACAACACTGGTCGTCACGTCCAGGAACACGCCAAACTAGTATGCTAGAGTATTTCTCATCTTGCTCACGCCCTCAGTCCTGTCATACTATCAGCAATCACACAACGACTTCTTCAAACTAACATTGCATCCACAACACAACCCTCGCAAAAGCGGGAAAGACGTCAGCTAATCCCATTGGCAAGACGGCCACTGCAAAAAGCCCACGCAGAGGGATGAAGACATGCCTTCTATAGCTTTAAATATGTAATTCCAACTCAAGAATAGATGCTTTACAAAGACAATTTAGGAAACACGATTTGCAGCCTCAGCTCAGTCAACAGTCTGAGCGCTGGCATACCACACTCCTTTTAGGGTTCCTATAGAGCATACGACCTTCTGGATAAAACAAAATCACATAGGCCACTTGAAGAGAGGTCATCCTCTTCCACAACACTCCCTTAAAAGAGGGAGCACTCACTAGCTTACAAACATATCATTGAACTCACCACTCAAACTCTAGGGCAAACTCCACCTTTCCAACACTCTTTCTTCGAATCAGGATTTGGATAAATCCAACTGTAAGCCATCCTTGGAACACGCATTGGCACCCCATCAACCAAGCACCAAAAGAAACACTTTACATGATAGCGGGTACCTGCTCTTGATAGGTACAATCTTGCAGCACACAACCTACTCAGACATCTCCCGGTCAAAACTCCATCTTAGAGAAAAAAAACTAGAGCAGCCAACAAAGATTTGATTCACTACTGAAAAAAACCTCAAGTTAGGAATTAGCCAATTACTTCTTCAGCTCCACTCGCTCCATGTGAGCTAGCGAGGAAAGCCTTAGCTCATACCACACACTAAAAACCACTCAAGGGAACACCACAACAAGCTATAGCGTTACCTCTAGCTACTTGGCCCAGAAAAATTTAGGAAACCCTCAACTTCAGGATCTACTTGACTAGCGAAAAACGTTGGGCTCAACCACCACTTTCAACGGTGACAAATCGATATTATATCCCATCATCATGCTATAGGACACAACCATTTTACGGAAAATCATAAACAACACCAACACGTATACAGTCCAGGTATAACCTTGGCTTACTTTTCTAGAACAAACGAATCCCCACGTCCAACATGACAAGGTTTGCTAAACAAACACAGGAGCACACTCCATGATCTGACTAATAACCTTGCCTTGGCCTTGCTGGCATAAACCTTCAACACTCCAAATCTAAAACCTCACAAGACATGTTGAAAACGACCGACGTAACCCTAAGGAAGGCATTACTCTACTAGCGTCGCTTGATGCAACCCAGTTGCCTTGGCGCAACCGATAAACTCTTACATCCCCTTAGACTCAAATATCAAAAAGAACTACTCAGAAGATAAACAAGCCTTTAGGCTTAAACACGGGATCTCAACAAAGTCTCAAGCATCAACAACTATGATGAAACCCTAACAAAACAATTGAAACTATCTCTCACAACCTCTCTCGGGTCTCGCTCTCAACGTGCCTCCACGGCCAGCACAAGATATCATTGAACTCATAGGGTAAATCCCTACACCATTCTAAGGTTTAGGCTGAAAATGCGATCACTCTATCTTCTAGGGTAAGGCACACGTCAATCCACCACTCCAACATACTGAGAACGAATAGTCAGGGTACACGACATGGGGCCAATCCATTCCGTACACAAAATATACTCTCCGTAAGTGGATGATGGATCGAAAACCTAACACTCGATCCACCTCACTTGGTAGTGCAGAAAAGGCATCATGAGGGCCCTCCATTCAACACATCAGCAATGCCACATAATAGACATGCTACTAGGCCACTGAAGCTTATTAGGTCCTACAAGACACGGCAATGACCTCAACCTCTCGACATCCTCAACACTCCATCAGAGACAATTACAACACCTTAATAGCTTACCAACGATCAAGCACTAATTAATTAATTTCAACACTTATGTAAAACAGTAAACAAAGGCAAACAGAGAAAACAAGTCGCATGCAGTGAAATGCAACCCAAACCCATCCTACATGTGCAAGTAAGTTAGGTTTAGCATTGAATTACCTAAGACCAACAACCTAGACTCTGATACCAACTGTAACACCTTGAAGACCACCACAAGCCTAGAGTTCTACTAAAACCAACCTACAAGACCGTCAAACCTTATAGAAAAATTCAGAATTCAGCAGCACCCCTTGAAACTAGAGGTGTAACTAACCAAATCACCACAGAGAGATTAAAAAAAATGGCACACTAACAGTATAAACTTCCTACAAAAATGAGGAACGTGCCTAGACCATGCATCCAAGCCACCACAGGCCAAAACATACATAACAGGACTAAGAGTCATCAACTGACAACATAACAAATTTAATCGAATGATTAATGCGAAGTGCAAACGATATGCAGCTACCCATCCCGCAAGGTCGCCATCACCTCAAAGTACACCTAGAAAGATAGCAAGGGTGAGATTCAAAAATCTCAGTAAGAGAATTGCTTTAACAAGCTATTTAGCTACAATTGATTAAACATTCATCTTAACAAAGATAATAAGGTGAAAAAGTTAATAATATACGAAAAAAAAACATAACTAAGCCTGACATCACCACAAAAACAACATGTTATCGTTCACCATAGTTGTATCATCCAAAACGGTATTAAAAACTTCCTCAAAATATAAGTATGACATCGATACAATTAAAGTAAAGACATCCACGTGCATGCAAATGTATGCATATGACATGCTCTTCCTCACCCTTACCCCTCCTCGGGTAATGTAAGGGTGTGCATTGCACCTCTTCTCGAATAGCATATGGTGTTGTACCGGTATGGTTGTGGCCATAAGACGGCGACATAACTTCCAATAAATGAGATGCATATGTATGATATGCTTCATGCATAGGTAACAACATAACTTCCAACATTGCACATCATAGTAAATGAACAACTTCCAATCGATAAATCTCGCTTACTTCACTTCTTTATTAAAGAATTCAAGTAAACTTCAGATATTAAATATTAAGACATCATGCATAATCGATGGACATAATTTCAACATAGATATATACGTCATGCTTTGCATTTGAGGAATATAAACAACTGCAAGAGGGAAGACATATATCACATCCTTTACCTCATAATCCAGTGAAAACATCAATTCTTCATAAGGCAGAAAGTAATTCAAAGATGAAGGTAACCAAATAACAAGTTAAAGCATAGCCATCCACTTCATTTACTTGACTTCACCGATGACAAAGGTGGGAACTAGCTGCGTCCCGAAGCAGCACCACCTAAACAAGTGTATAAATTAGCACCAAAATGCTACAATGGCAAAAGCAAAGGAGACACGCTCCTAAGCCCAAAATCCCGCATAGAAGATGATAGAAAAATAATGGACCAACATCTACCACTTGACTAGCACGACGGTGGGCAGGATCTTCCCTTAGATAGGTCGAGGTCTAAAGAACCAAAAACCCGAGCTAAAGCATATAAGACATCAACACTATTTATCAATTACTCGTAATCTGCACAACCGACATGAACAAGACCCATGCCATCGGAATGAAATTGACAAGGCCTACGACCTTCATTATAACCATACGATCGAATCTGACACCGGTTAAACCTCATATTTCAATTTATATCATTGCACGCAATGGACCGACCAAAACACTAGTTCGACGATGAAAACGACTGATCCCAACTATCTACAAACATCTAATTACTAAGAAGAGGTCACCTTTGCAACGAGGAAGTCAATTCGATGATGGAACCGGTGAAACTCCTGAAATCCTCCTTCTCCCTTTCTTCTTCTTCGTCTTGTTCCTCCCTCTTCTCCTTTCTTCTTCTTCTTCTTCTTCTTCTTCTTCTTCTTCTTCTGCTTCTTCTTCTTCTTCTTCTTCTTCTTCTTCTTCTCTCCTTTCTCGTCCTCCTACTCCTTCCTCTTCCTTTTCTTTTCTTTCTTCTTTCCTTCCTTCCTTCTTTCTTTCTTGCTTTTTTTTCTTTTTCTTTCTTTTCTCTTCTTTCTTAGCCGTTCCCTGCCACCAGCCTCCCTCCTCCCAGCTTCTCCTATCCCCTGTTCTCAGCAGCCAGTGGTCGGGTGGTGCTCCTTCCGGAAGACGGTGGCGGGCAGGCAACGCAGCACGTCCGAGCGACTATAGCAGAGCAGGCTGTAGCGGTGGCAAGGTGGCGAGCTGGGCCAGTGGTGAGGCGCTAGTCTGTCTGGCTGGGATCGGGGGTGAGGATTGATCCCCTCAATCTTATCCTCTACCTTTTTTCTTTTTTTATATATAACCAACGGTCTAGATTTATTGGTCTCACCACGGACTCATCGAGTGTCCAAATGGGATGGTAGATAGCAAAACAGAATTGTCTTGACAAGATCTACGTATCCGCGGTCTCTGATCATCCATCCAATCAACGGTTCAAAAGGTCAAAATTGTACTCCTCCGGATCCGAAGTAATACAGTGTACAAGCCGCACGCTAGGGTTGCTCCTCATAGGCCGCTGAGCTGAGCCACACTAGTACCAATGCCCCGCCTGCATAGTACACTCCTGTGAACACATCACCACCACTCTATTGCCGTCCAACACACATTGCTAGCATTGTTGCTGTCTGGTACAACACATTACCAACATAGTAAATCCTCCTATTTTTCTTTATTCTATTGCACACAAATGCATGCACATGAAATAATTCTTCCATGCCATACTCCATGTGACACTCCACACCACATACCATAGAACTCCCGTGTACGTCTCATAGTGCAATCCATCTCCACCACACCATAGCCCATACATCTCCCATGTGTATGTCTCATGGTGTGATGATCTTCACATGCAACACTCTTTAGACCTAACATCCCGAGTGACCTCCTAACTTCCTTGACATCAGTTCCCCCCTAATCCTAGTCCCGATCCTGTCATCGACCATGTCCATCCTCAGGACAACTCCTTCACATGAATAAATCTAACAAACAATTTCAAGCAAAAGTTCTCACAACCTTGAGTCATGTCAATCCGCACAACACCACTCATATGAGTATATTGCACACAACGAAACCACAAATATCACTATGCCACTACGAGCATATCAAGCAACATACTCACAACACATATGCCACCATGAGCATATCATGCAATATATTAGAAGCACATGCATATCTTGGACATCATAATTCTAATACACAATGTTAAAACACTTTGTGCTTTTGACAATTTCACAATAAAGCCAATTTTTAGCACACATGATCTCATAATCTCTCCATTCATGAAAATATTGGCAACACCTCATACATACATTGGTGAAACCTTTGTTTGTTTCATAAAATCATGAAACAAAGTGAAAAAACAAAAGACCAATCAAAAGATCAAGAATTCTCCCCCTTTCTTCAAAAAACGAAATTCTCCCCACTAAGAGTGTGGAGACCGAATAAAGAACAAATGAATCTCACCTATATGCTGAGCCTAGGAATCAATCCCAACACATAGCGACTTCATCAATGATAACCATTACAATATCCATACCATAGTCGAACTAACTACCTTACACAAATACCCTTCAAGGGTCAAAGAGCCAAATAAACTGCAGTGGAACTAAACGAACTACAATAACTCTAATCCTTTACGACTCTTCCACATGCATTGCCAATGTAGAAAGCATCTTAGAATGATCCATCCTCAGCGTACTCCTCAATACCATCTCCAACTGAGTGTTTTGTGATAGCAAGAGTAAGCACATGTCATACTCAGCAAGTTGTGAAGGAAATAATATGCATATGAAGACCTTGACAAGACTATGGCTAAATGGCTCTTTTGCATAAAACAACATTTAAGTAAAAAAATTTGAAAAATGATAATAATTAAGTGAATAACAACCCATCTCAAGATTCCATCCATCTTGATTTAACCAACAACTGACTACCTCAACCAAAGTTCCATCCACTAAGTTGAACTCCTCAACTATGATTTCCCCCATCACAGTTGACCAACTAACCAAAACATCAAATTCTAATGGTAGGTTTTCAATGCCCCTCGTGACCGTGAGCACGGCTGAATATTCAGTTTTAACTCTGCGGAGGTTGTACACTTTACCCACAAGACGTTTCTTCCCTTTTTGTCGAGCATCCATTGGCCGACAGAAAACTCTTACACACTATCGAGGTGTGTGCTAGGAATCCACTACAAAGCCTTTACAATGCCCCTCTCAGCACATGTCTACCCGCTAAGGTTTCACTGCCGCGTGATTCCACCTTAACAACAGAAGCCCCCTCTTGCGCCTTTCAGATCTAAGGAAGTACACCCTTTCATTCCCCGCTCTTTTGCTTTGGTCTAAACTATGTTGAGAGTATAAAAAATTACTCAGCTAGGTCCATCCCATACCAGACTTGTGGTTGTACTATAAACACAGACAGGTCACTCCACGAACCGATCCTTAGATTTGAGCAAGACTACCATATTCCCAACCGTACATCCCGTACCAGTCTCCTCATATCACATGCTCAAATCCCTATGCCATGTTGCTATAAAAATTATTCGTTCATATTTTATCATTGTTGCATAGGACCATTATCAATTTTGTAGAGCAATTATGATGATTACCATCCCAAAGCAAGGCTAATCATCATCTATCCTTCCATAACCTAAAACCATAACTAAGGCGACAAGGATGATAAGGGAAAACTAGGGTAAAACCTAACTTTTGGGATTCCCGATAATTTATTAGCATGCATGTTTGAAAAATAAAATGTTTAAAAACCGGGATCAATATGATCAAGAACACAACTTGCCTTCACTGAACTCAGTTGGGTCTTCAAAATCTTGATCCTGCAAACCTTCTAGCTCCTTTGGAACGTTAGTGTATACTTGCAACATACTTGGAAAAAGAACAACACATAAACACCAAGACAAAAAAACTAAAAATCACACAACAAACATCATCACATACAAGATCACACTTTTCCAGATAATTGGCAAATGAACGGGTCAAAATGGAACTACGGTTAACAAGTTATAATTTTCTAAAGGTTAAAACAGGACTAAAAAGATTAACTACATATGAAATTATATTGCTAGGAAATTTCTAGAATTTTTCCAAAGCCATCTATGATTTCTTGGGATTTTCTAGATTTTTTCTAAATTTTCTAGTATTTATTTGAATTATAAAACTATAAAAAACTATTCAATAAAATTAAATAAACCTATAAAATATTATTAAACATTATTCAAAATTAATTTCCTATTTATTATTATTTTAGAATTATTTTCATTATGGAAATCTATTTATTGCGCGATATATGCTAATTATGACATCAGCAAAATAATTAAAACAAAAAAGAAAAACAATGCTGACTAGGCTTGCTAACTTGGCTCTCTGTGTCAACATGGCATGATACATCAGACAAAAATGCTGATGTGGCTGCCACGTCACCCTACTGACTGGGCAACTGGCTGAGTGGAATATGAAGGCCACATGGCGACATCATATTGATTCGCGAAGGGGTATGTTTTAGATCTAATTTTGGCCCTTAATTTTGGATTGGACGGCTCACATTCACCCGCTCTCAGCTCTAGTGGAATAGAGGTGGCGACGACTCTCCCTACGGTGGTGCACGAGCAGAAACTCACTGGAACAGCGCTCCGGTGCACCATGGTCGATGGCGAGCAGTGGAAAAGCATCGGGAAAGCATGGGGAACTCACCTCGGACACACGTCGGCGTTGGCGATGCTCCAGAGAGGTGAGCGATGACAATGGGCGGCTTGAGGCTTCGGAGCTCGTCGGAGATGGGCTTGGGGTGACGATTTTGCCTCGGCTTGATGGGCAAAGGCCACAGGATGCTTTGGGGAGGGCATAGGGGCGCATATATATAGGCGACCAGCTCCCCTGTCTCTAATTCGACTCGGATTTGAAAAGAGTGGTGGCGGCAGGTCAAACTTTGATTCCAATGATTCAAATGGCCTTAGACTCTTATCCCTTGGGCAAAAGCTCCGCGTAAGGCTCCTAGATTCTTCCTTGTTTGCTTCTTGGCTTATTTCTAGCTCAAACTGGCGGATTGATTGGGATTTCGTGCAGCTGGTGGTTGAACTCAAGTCTTCATCTTGGGTTTGGCTCGGGCTCTGGCAAAACAAGCGTGGGCTTGAACTTCTAGAAGTCCCGGTGAATCCTTTTGGCGATGGATGGTTGATCTTCGGCTCGGACATGGTGACTTCCACACGTGCAGTGGCCGGCTACTGCTGCTGCGAGCTGAAGTAGAGAAGAGAGAAGAGAGGAGATGGTGGGCTGGGCGGAAACAGAGAGAAAGAGAAGAGAGGAGAGATCGGCTTCGGCCTATTCTAATCTAAAAGATTTTCCATTTCTTCTCTATTTTCTCTCATGTGTATACACATGTATATTTATATATACAACATATATACCACATATATATATATATATTATATTGGCTCACAAAATCAATCAATCAATCAAGCAAACAAATAAACACATACACATCCTTAGGATCATTTAGTTTTGCAAAACTCTTTTATTTTCTTTGGAAAAAGTTTTTAAATTTCTTGGTTTTGAGAATTTGGGCTGTTACAAAACATACCCCCTTAAGTGAATGTTGACCCCGAGATTTGGGCTGATCTCCAAACAGGTGAGGGTACTATGCCTTTAGCTCTTCTTCTTATTCCTTGGTTGCTTCATCTTCAGTATGGTGACCCCACTGTACTTTACACATACATATAACCTTTCTCTCCGAGTCACTCACTCTGCTATTTCCAGAATCTTGACCGAGTATTCTAAATAAGTCAAATCCTCTTGTGGGTCCACTTCTTCCAAGGGTAATTGTTCATCTGGTACTTGCAAACACTTCTTGAGCTATGATATGTGAAACACATTGTGCATGGCTTCTAGCTTGGGCTGTAATTCCAACTAGTAAGCTACTTCTCCACGTTTGGCACTCACTTTAAACGGTCCAATGTACCTGGGTGCAAACTTGCCTGTAACCTTAAAACGATGAAGTCCTCTTAGAGGCAGGACCTTGAGATACACATAATCTCCTACTTTGAAAGTTAACTCTCGGCGCTAGTTGTCCGCATAGCTCTTCTATCGTGATTGAGTTGTCTATAACTTTTCTTGTATTTCCTTGACTTGTTCCTCTACTTACTTGAGTATTTTTGGTCCAAACACTTGACCTTCTCCGGTCTCACTCCAATGCAGAAGTGTTCTACACTTCCTTCCATATAATTCTTTGAATGAGGTCATCGATAAACTGGACTGATATTGTTGTTATATGGCAACTCTGCCTATGACAAATTCTTGTCCCAACTATTGCAATTTTGAAGAGCACATGCTTGCAGCATAGCCTCAAGTATCTGGTTTATTCTTTCTGCCCATCCATCTATTTGTGGGTGATATGTCAATCTAAAATTCAACTTTATCTCCAAAATCTTGAAGTTGCTGCCAAAATCTTGAAGTAAACTTGGTCCCTCGATCCAACACTATTCTCTTTGGAACTCCATGTAAGCACACAATCATGGATATATACAGTTATGCTAACTTATTTCCTTTATAGGTTGTTTTAACTGGGATAAAATGAGCTACCATCGTGAGACGATCCATAATGACGCATATTGAATCACAGCCTGATTAGGTACAAGGTAACCTGACTATGAAATCCATCCTAATTTGTTTCCACTTCCATTCTAGTATCTTCAAAGGCTGTAGCAATCCTGCTAGTTTTTGATGTTCTACTTTCACATGCTAACATACATCACACACTACCACATACTTGGCTATTTCTCGCTTCATATCAAGCCACCAAAAGTGGTCCTTCAGATCCTAGTACATCTTGGTACTACCTGGGTGAATAGATTAGGCTGACTCATGAGTTTCCCTTAAGATTATGTCCTTGAGCTCTTTCTGGTTTGGTACACAGATGCGCTTGCCAAACCATACTATGCCTTTTTCGTTCTTCGAGAATTTTAGGGATTTTCCTACTTTCATATTTGCTTTAATCTCTTTGCTATTTTCATCTTCCTTCTGTCCTTTCCGGATGTCCTCATCCAGAGTAAGTTCCACTTCCATGGTTACTGCCTCTAAATCGGTAACAAAACCTAGGTTAAGGCGCTGGAACTCTTCACACAAAGTTGGTTGAGCTTCTTGTAACATAGCCATGGTACTGTTACTTTTTGACTTAACGTGTCTGCAACCACATTTGCTTCTCCCAGGTGGGAATGGATTCCTACATCGTAATCCTTGATCAAACCTAGCTAGCTTCGTTGCCTCAAGTTAAGATCTGTTTGTGTGAATATATACTTTAAGCTCTTATGATATGTATATATCTTACATCTTTTCCCCAGGAGATAATGCCTTCATATTTCTAAAGCATGTAGCACTGCTGCGAATTCTAAGTCATGAGTTTGATAACTCTTCTCATGAGTCCTCAACTGTCTCAAAGCATAATCTACTACTTGTCCTTCTTGCATCAAAACACATCCAAGACCTTGTCGAGATGCATCATAGTATATGTTGAAGTTCTTCTGGATATCCGACAACACTAGCACTGGGGCTGTAGTTAACATTTTCTTAAGCTCATTGAAACTTGCTTCACAAGCGCTTGTCCATTCATACCTCTTTTCCTTCTTTAGCAACTCTATGAGTGGCTTGGCTATATTTGATAATCCTTCTATGAAACGACGGTAATAACCTACTAGACCAAAAAAATTTCTTACTTTTATAACGCTGGTAGGTGGTTTCCAATTCAAAACATCTTTCACCTTACTTGGGTCTACTGCGACTCCTCCAATAGATAGTATATGTCCAAAAAATGGCACCTCTATTAACCAGAACTCACACTTACTGAGCTTAGCATATAGCTAATGATCTCTAAGCTTTCCCAAGATTTTTCTTAGATGCTCTTCATGTTCTTTTTCACTCTTAGAGTAAACTAGTATGTCATCGATAAACACCACGATAAACTTATCCAGATACTCCATGAAAACCTTATTCACGAGGTTCATGAAGTAAGTCGGGGCATTAGTTAATCCGAACGACATAATCGTAAACTCATATAATTCGTACTGGGTGATGAATATTGTCTTGGGTATATCCGATTTCTGAATCTTCAATTGATGGTATCATGACCTTAAGTCTATCTTTGAAAACACTTGAGCTCTGGTAAATTGGTTGAATAGATCTTCGATTCTGGGTAAGGGATACTTATTCTTTATTGTGACTTCATTAAGTGTTCGGTAGTCTATGCACATCCTTTGGCTTCCATCTTTCCTTTGCACAAAGAGCACAGGTGCTCCCCATGGCGAGGTACTAGGGCAAACATAACCCATCTGTAGTAACTATTGAATTTGCTTCTTTAGTTCGGCTAGGTCATTAGTGGGCATCCTATAGGGTCTCTTAGCTATAGGCGCAGTTCCAGGCACAAGATCAATTACAAACTTAATGTCTCGGTCTGGTGGCATACCTGACAATGAAGGTGATGCCCAAGAGGCAGTCATAGAGATGATTGTATCACACATCTATATTCATGTACTTATGAATAATATGTTATTCCAAGAATTACTATCATTTATTTTGATTTGCAAGTATGTGACTTGTTCATGAAACTCTTTGTTTATATCATGATGTTATTCTTAGTCGATCCTTGGTCGCATATCATTGTGATGATACATAAGATCAGCACATGTATTGATTGATGATCATGTTTCATGGATGATAGGTATAGAGATACCAGGTCAATAATGTGGACATTTACGTTGGAGAACATAATGTTGGATAGACCCACATTGAGATATTGTTGAGATTGTTATTATGATGTGCCATCAATTCTTATCTCAAATGGTGTACTTGCAGGATCCTTAGACCTGAGATCGTCATTGATTCCCAGAATGTGTAGTGTAGTGACATAGTTTGGGGGCTACCAAACGCTATTCCTTAACTGGGTAGTCATAAAGGTATTTTTCGGGTTTGTTATGAAACATGTCGTGGGGTACGAGTGATCAAGATGGAATTTTCCCCTCCTTGATAATAGGAGAGATATCTCTGGGCTCCTTGAGTTAGGTGGATTGAGAAAGTGCATGACCATGCCAATATGATTAAAGAGTTAATCATGATGAATCCACTACTTGATCAAGTGAATGATCAAGCTGTCACAAGGGTGGCACGTATCTCGCCTTGAGCTTGACTGGTATTGTGAGGCGAAGGGATTGGTATATGTGTATATCAAGGTTCAGCCGATATTATCTTTTGTTTATGCTTGGGAGTCAACATGTCCTACTAGGGACTGCTATTGATTTCGGTTTGGAAAGGATTTCTGAGTCATAGCCATATATACATGAAACAAACGGGTCACACACTTAATGGGTTGGAACAAAACATGTGAATTGGATTCGTATATGGGTTTGATTGGATTGTGATCCATGAGGTGTTAGAGTCCTAAAGGGTTTCCAATATGGGAACCATTAGCGAGCTCTATATAAGGAGAGGCGTGTGGTGGGGCGTGCAGAGGTTGAGCCATTCCAAAACCCTACCTGCAGCCTTCCAGACGATCTCAAACCCTAGTTGTGCGTGAGGTGCTACCACATCAACGCTCAGTGTTTCTACCCAGTACGTGTGGATACCATAAAGGCGTTGCGGCTATTGCGGCACTGATCTTCTCAACGAGTTGATTATGACGTGTTCAGGACTGGTCATGAAGCACAATGTGACCACTCAGATCTGGTCGGAGTGCACAACACGACCACTCGGATCTGGTCAGATAGCACGACACGACCACTCAGAACTAGTCGAGGTCACGACAGACCTGATCGGGAGCTGGTCGAGGAACTAGTCGAGGAGCATGACCACCTGCTCGGAGTTGGTCGAGGAGCGTGACCATCTGCCTAGGGTTGATCACGGTTCGGATCAAAAAGTTGTTCAAGGAGTTTGACGCGCACGACGTTGGATCGGTCTGCTCCAACTCTTTTTCTGCTGTACTACGCATTGAGTGGTAACGATCTATGATCTTCTACTAGCATAGTTTCTTGGGTGAATGCGCTAGAAATTTTTTGTTTTAGGCTAGTGTAGCCTACCCATTTTCCAACAGTGGTATCAGAGCCATCCTGCATAGTTTGTGATCTAGATCAGTCACATATAGATGATATGTGGTAGTAAAGGATTGGATCTTGATCGGTTCATGTGATGGATCGGTTATTGCATGGTTTGTTGTTATAGGGGTCAGATGAGGTGTGTGTCAATAGAACCATATGATCAAAGGATTAGCTCGCTTTCCCACCTGGCCACGCGTGTGACTTGCTCCTACCGGCTGGAATCACCATCAGGGCTAATAGCATGCACCGCTGCATGGTCGAAAGAACAACAGATCGAGGTTGTCTGTGCTGTCATCGATTCTAGAAAGCCTCACGTGATGATCAATATGATTGATCCAATGAAAATTGAGGCATTGTGAATGACTCGGAATCGGCTTGATATGATCAATCTGATGAGATTTTCACAGTGATTTTATAGATACGATCTATGTATTACCAAGAGGTTTTTAGGGCAGTGCTCTAAAACCCGCGAGAGGGGGGGGGGGGGCTTCCCCCTCGACCCCCCGCCTGCTAACTGGCTAGCGGGACGGTCATGATATTCGAGCATGACTTGTTTTTGCATCATTCCATTAGAATTCAATTCTGCGCTTAACTTATTTTTGCAAGGAATGATGTGACTAGTATGGCCTTTATGTGTATATGATGCATGCATGTAATTTTCATAGCTTGTGAGTCATGGTTAATTGGAGCCAAAGGCTGTTATGTTATTGTACAATGGCCTACGTGCCGACTTGTAATGCTTCATGTTCTCATGTAATTTGTCTAGTGCTATTAGATGTAGTTGACTAGCATATAACCATGGAGATTCTAAGCATGATATCCGGAGGACAGGGACAATGGCGATGGAGATCACCATGTGAAGGGGTCATACTATATCACAGTTAATATGATTGTCTATGATGCTTATCTATGTTCATGTCATGTTATTTTATTCATGTTTTCTATGAGATGGATATATTTACATGATATCCTTCCAATAGTTGCACCTATATAGATTTTGATCATTGTTTGGTAGGTCTGCTAAAGCAGGGTGCCATCTTTTATCTTAACCAGTTAGGGTGGATGTCGGACATCCACATGCATAGTGTTAGTTTACTTAACAAATCTATCAAAATGGTTTTGGGCATTGGGGCATAGAGTTGGGCGCTGGGGCATTCGATGCCACCCAACAAACAAGAGTCACATAGAGATGTGATTAGCAAGATGTTGCTTACCTATGTCACCTAAGTTTCTCATAGTGATACCAAAGCTCACTAGAACCTAGTCGAATATGGATCTTGTTTCACTATATATCGTTAGAGGAAAACGATTTCGAAACATATAGTGGGAATATCTTTTGTTAAATTGTTTAATGAAAGGTTTACATAAACATAGTGCTAAACTTTGCATATTTATTTCTATTGTAGATCATGGCACCTACTATTAGCGCCAATTTCAGTTTTAATTTGTGTTCGATTCTTGAGAAGGAAAAGCTATCTGGAACAAACATTATTGGTTGGTATAGAAATCTGAGAATTGTTCTCAAACAAGAGAAAAAAGAGTATGTTCTAGAGGTTCCCTATGCTGATGAACCAGCTGATAATGCATCTGCCACTGATCGTAGGGCTTACGAGAAGCATACCAACAATTCACTCGATGTTAGCTATCTTGTGCTTGCCACTATGTCCTCTAAGCTTCAGAAGCAATATGAGAACACGGATGCTCATGATATGATTGTGGGACTCCGAGGCGTGTTTGAGAACCAAGCTAGGGCCAAGAGGTTCAATACGTCCAAGTCCTTGTTTGCGTGCAGGTTGACAGAAGGCAGTCCAGTTAATCCTCATATGATCAAGATGATTGGTTACATTGAGAGCCTGAAAAAACTTGGTTTTCCCTTTAGTTCTGAGTTGGCTATGGATGTGATTCTCCAGTCGCTCCCTGCGAGCTTCAAGCTGTTCATTTTGAATTTTCATATGAATAGCATGGCTGAATTGCATGGGATGCTTAAGACTGCTGAGGAAAGCATTATGAAAAGCTCTAGTCATGTGATAATGGTTCAGAAGGATAGCAAGCAGAGAAAGTGCAAGGCCAAGGCTAAAGCGTCAGATGAGATCTCGAGCTCAAAGCCTAAATCTGTTGGAAAGTCCAAGGCTGGCCTTGCTGCTTCTGATGCTTGAGACCACTACCATAAGCCTGGCTATTAGCGGAGAAACTTCAAGCTATACTTGTAAAAACTCAAGATGAAGAAGAGAAGTAAGACTTCCACTTCAAGTATAAATGATATTGAAATTAATATTGCTACTTGTCCTAATGATTTATGGGTATTTGATACCGGATCGATGATTCATACTTGTAAATCATTGCAGGGATTGAAAAGGACTAGGAAGTGTGTGAGAGGTGAGATGGATGCTCATGTCGGCAATAGTGCAAAAGTTGTTGCATTGGCCGTTAGTGTTTATTCCTTATTGCTACCCTCAGGATTAGTTTTGGAATTAAATAATTGTTATTACATTCCTGTCTTAGACAAAAATATTATCTCTTCTTGATGTTTGGAAGAAGATGGATATTATTTCATAATAAAGAACAAGTGTTGTTGGATTTATTTGAATGGTATGCTCTATGGTAATTGTCCATTGGTGAATGGATTATATATTCTAGATCTTGAGGATGTCTCTGTCTATAACATTAATACGAAGAAACCTCGGCTTAATGATTTGAATCCCACTTTTATTTGGCATTGTTGCTTAGGTCATATAAATGAAAAATGCATGCAGAGGCTCTATAAAGACGTTCTACTTCATTCATTTGATTTAGAATCATTTGATACTTGCGAATTTTGTTTACTTGGCAAGATGACTAAGGCACCTTTCACCCGTCAAGGAGAGAGGTCGAGTGAGTTGTTGGCCCTTGTACATACTGATGTATATGGACCAATGAGCTCTATCTCTAGAGGTGGTTTTCAGTACTTTATTACTTTTACCGATGACTTTAGTAGAAATGGTTAAATCTAATGAGGCACAAGTTTGAGTCCTTTGAATAGTTCAAGGAGTTTCAGAATGAAATACAAAATTAACTTGGCAAGACAATTAAATTTTTGTGGTCTGATCGTGGAGGTGAGTATTTGAGCCATGAATTTGGTGATCATCTAAAGTAATGTGGAATTGTTCCATAGTTGACTCCACCGGGTACGCCTCAATGGAATGGGATGTCTGAATGGAGGAACCAAACTTCGTTGGATATGGTCCGGTCCATGATGAGCCAATCGGATCTTCCATTATCCTTTTGGGGATACGCTCTAGAAACTGCTACGTTCACTTTAAATAGGGTTCCATCTAAAGCTGTAGAGAAGACACCATATGAGACATGGACTAGAAATCATCCTGGGTTGTCTTTGCTTAAGATAGGGGGTTGTGAGGCCTATCTAAAATGTTAGTCGTCTAATAAGCTCGCTCCCAAATTAGATAAATGCTTCTTTGTGGGGTATCCTAGGGAAACTAAAGGATATTATTTCTATAACCAGGAAGAAGGCAAAGTGTTTGTTGCCCGGAATGATATTTTTCTGGAGAAAGAGTTTCTCTCCAAGAAAGTTAGTGAGAGCACTGTGCAACTCGAAGAAATTCGAGAACCATCAGAAAGTGTTTCAGCCCCTATTGAACCATATTTGGATGTTGCAGAACATGTTATGTAGACATCAGCCTCACATCAGTCGGAAAGGGTCAATCGCGCACCTGAGAGGTTTATGTTCCTAACCACGGAGCAATGCGATATATTATTGTTGGACAATGATGAATCTAATACCTACTTGGAAGTGGTGGTGGGACCAAACTCTGAGAAATGGCTTCGAGCCATGAGATCCGAGATAGAATCCATACACGATAATCAAGTTTGGAACTTGGTTGATCCACATGATGGTGTTAAAGCAGTTCAGTGCAAATAGGTTTTTAAGAAAAAGATAGACATTGATGGAAATGTTCACATTATAAGGCACGATTGGTGGAGAAAGGTTTTAGGCAAATTCAAGGTGTTGATTATGATGAAACATTTTCGCTCGTCACAATGTTAAAGTCTATCCGGATCATCCTAATAGTTGCTGCATATTATGACTATGAGATATGGAAGATAGATGTCAAAATGGCTTTTCTTAATGGAAACCTAAGTGAGGATGTGTACATGACACAACCTTAAGGTTTTGTCGATCCAAAAAATACTAGGAAGATATGCAAGCTACAAAAGTCCATCTATGGGATGAAGCAAACTTCTTAGAGTTGGAATCTTCGTTTTGATGAAGTGGTCAAAGGGTTTGGTTTCATCAAGAATGAAGAAAAGCCTTGTGTTTACAAAAATGCTAGTGAGAGCACACTTGTGTTTCTGGTCTTATATATAGATGACATATTATTGATCAGGATGATATTCTAATGCTTGATGCTGTCAAATCTTTGTTGTGAAAGAGTTTCTTAATGAAAGATCTAGGAGAGACAGCATACATATTGGGCATAAAGATCTATAGAGATAGGTCAAGAAGGCTGATCGAATTAAGCTAGAGTACATACATCGACAAGGTATTGAAAATGTTCAATATGCAGAATTCCAAGAAAGGTTTCTTACCAATATCACATGGTATCACTCTCAGCAAGAGTCAGTGTCCTTCAACCATTGATGAGCTCGAGAGGATGAGTGTGACCCCGTATGCTTCCGTTATTAGGTCCATTATGTATGCCATACTTTGCACATGCCCAAATGTTTTCTATGCTCTAAGTGTTAGGAGTAGATACTAATCAAACCCGGGTGAAGCTCTCTGAGTAATAGTAAAGAATATCCTCAAGTACTTGAGAAGAACTATGGATATGTTCCTAGTCTATGGAGGTGAGGAGGAGCTCGTTGTAAGTGGTTACACTGATGCTAACTTCCAAACCGACAAGGATGATTCAAGATTGCAATCTGGTTTTATGTTTTGCCTCGATGGAGGAGCAATGAGTTGGAAGAGTTCCAAGAAAGAAACGGTGGCTGATTCCATGATGGAGGCAAAGTATATTGCAGCTTCTGAATTTACATAGGAGACTGTTTGGATCAGAAAGTTTGAATCTGAGTTAAATGTGGTGCCTAGTGCTTCTAGTCCACTGGATCTCTATTGTGATAATAGTGGAGCCATTGCGCAAGCCAAAAAACCTAGGTCGCATCAGAAGTCCAAGTACATATTGCGGCGCTATCACCTTATTCGAGAGATTTTAGATCGGGGTGACATGAAGATATGCAAGGTGCACACAAATTTGAATATTTTTGATCCGTTGACAAAGCCACTCCCGTGACCAAAGCATGAGGTGCACATGAGAGCTATGGATATTAGATACTTACATGATTGACTCTAGTGCAAGTGGGAGATTGAAGGTGCTATGCCCTAGAGGCAATCATAGAGATGATTGTATGACACGTCTATGCTCATGCACTTCTGAATAATGTATTATTCCGAGAAAAACTATCATTTACTTTGATTGGCAAGTATGTGGCTTGTTCATGAAACTCTTTGTTTATATCATGATGTTATTCCTAGTCAATCCCTGGTCGCATATCATTGTGATGATACATAAGACTAGCACATGTATTAATTGACGATCACGTTTCATGGATCATAGGTATAGAGATACCAGGTCAATAATGTGAATATTTATATTAGAGAATATAATGTTGGATAGACCCACCATGAGATACTATTGTGATTGTTATTATGATGTACCATTAGTTGTTATCTCAAATAGTGTACCTGCAGGATCCTTAGACCTGAGATTGTCATTGATTCCCAATATATGTAGTGTCATACTTTGGGGCTACCAAATACTATTCTATAACTGGTTAGTTATAAAGGTAGTTTTTGGGTTTGTTATGAAACATGTTGTAGGGTGTGAGCGATCAGGATAGAATTTGCCCCAACTTGATAACAGGAGAGATATCTCTGGGCCTCTTGAGGTAGGTGGATTGAGAAAGTGCATGGCCATACCAATATGATTAAAGAGTTAATCATGATAAATCCACTACTTGATCGAGTGAATGGTCGAGCTATCACAAGGGTGGCACGCATCTCGCCTTGAGCTTGACTGGTATCATGGGGCAAAGGGATTGATGCATGTATATATCAAGGTTCGGCCGATATGATCTTTTGTGTATACCTGAGAGTCAACATGTCCTACTAGGGACCGCTATTGATTTCGGTTTGGAATAGGTTTTTGAGTCGTAGCCATATGTACATGAACCTAACGGGTCACACATTTAACGGGTTAGAACAAAACATGTGAATTGGATTCCTATATGAGTTTGATTGGATTGTGATCCATGAGGTGTTAGAGTCCTAAAGGGCTTCCAATGTGGGAGCCCATTAGCGAGCTCTATATAAGGAGAGGCGTGGTGTGGGTCATGCAGAGGTTGAGCCATTTCAAAACCCTAGCCATAGCCTTCCACACGATGTCCCAAAACCCTAGCCGTGCGTGAGGTGCTAGCACATCAGCGCTCGGTGTTTCTGCCCAGTATGTGTGGATACCGTAGAGGCATTGTTGCTATTGTGGCGATGATCTTCTCAATGAGTTGATCGTGACGTGTTTGGGACTGGTCGTGAAGAACAATGCAACCACTCGGATCTGGTCGGAGTGCACAACACGACCACTTGGATCTAGTCGGATAGCACGACACGACCACTCAGAACTGGTCGAGGTCGCGACAGACCTTATCAGGAGCTGGTCAAGGAACTAGTCGATGAGTACAACCACCTGCTCAGAGTTGGTCGAGGAGCGTAACCATCTGTGTGGGGCTGGTCATGGTTCTGATCGAAAAGCTGTTCAAGGAGTTTGACATGCACGATGTTTGATCGGTCTACTCCAACACTTCTTCTGATGCATTACGCGTCGAGTGGTAAAGGTCTATGATCTTCTAGTAGCATGGTTTCCTAGGTGAATGCGGTAGAAATTTTTTGTTTTAGGCTAGCGTAGACTACACGTTTCCCAATAGACAATTCAACCAGGAACACGTATGAAAACTCATAGGCTATCCGTATTTGGTCCACTATCGATCCTTCAGGATGGCTCAGTTTGCATTCCTCTGCTGACGGAGAAACTCTACCTTGACATCTTTTCTGTTTTCCAAGGTGACTACCCTTCTAGCACAATCTATCACTCCTTTCAACTTTGCTAACCAATCCATTTAAAGAATCACATCAATCCCAATTCCAGGATGATGAGGTTGGTTGGGTACTCTACCCCCCTTAAGTTAAGGTTTAACTTAGGGCAGAGGAGACTATCTCTCATTTCTCCACCAACGAGCTAATTAGCATCTTATGTTTCAAAGTTGTTACTGGCAAACTATGCTTGGCCACATACTTAGATGTAATGAACAAATGCGAGACAGATCAAACAAAACAGATGCAGGGGCTGAGTTGACACAGAACATACCAAGTACAACGTTAGGTGCATCCTAAGCTTCTTCTGCAGAGACATGGTTCACGTGGTTCTGCTGTGCTCTGCTGGGTGGTGCAGGTGTCTGATACTGATTGTGGTCCTGAATTGGAACATGTGTCTTCATTGGTGTGTTCAAGTTGAATGAGGTCGGGGTCTAGTTCCACCTCCTCTTAGGATACTGATTTACATAGTGTCCAATCTCATGATAGTTGAAACATGTGCGTCCAGTTGTATCATGTGGGTTAAGGTTCTTGGTCAGGGTTGGTGTGTTGTAGCTTGTGTTGGAGCGAGGCTATTGATTCACATGACGAGGTGATACTGCTCGAGGTCTAAATTGAGCGGGGAACTGTTGTTGTCCCTAGTGCGGCATGGTGCACGGGCGGGAGTTACTACCTAAGTGTTGTCCTTGTGAGGCCATTCTTCTCTTGTGATCTTCACGAAGCATATGGCGTTTGTCTTCTAATACTAGCGCCTTGTTTACCAAATGCTGAAAATCCGAGTAGTCATGGGTGCTTAACTAAGCTTGCATTCCATAAACCAACCCATCCAAGAAACACTCTTGTTTCTTCTCATCTGTGTCTACATTCTCTAGTTTATACCTTGAGAGTTGAGTGAACCTATTGATGTACTCATTCACTGACATAGACCCTTGCTTCAGGTTGTGGTACTACTTCTTCATCATAGCGATAGTGCCTACTAGCACATGATGGTGACGAAAAGCTTCCTTGAATTTTGTCCAGGTAACTGACTCATGATCCTCATGGGTATTGCAAAAGCATCCCACCAGTCAACGGCAGAACCGATGAGTTGATGTGCAGTGTACATAACCTTCTCATGATCATTGCATTGGTTGATCAACTATGTCTTCTCAATTGTCTTAAGCCAATCATCTGCAGCAAATGGCTCAGTGGTGTGAGAGAATGTAGGTGGCTTAGTCCTCATCAATTCCCCCAACTTGGACTAGTAGTGGTAGTGGGGCTGTGGTGGTAGCTGAGTCTGAACAAAATTTAATCTAAGTTTTCATTCCAATTAAGAAGTCATGACAAAAACTACACCGCACATGCATAGATATGAAGATGCAAAAACCTTGTAGCATAACCATGGCTTCAAATGTCATATATGTATAAAGTACAATGCTCATTACATTTTTGCTATTTTTTGAAAAAGTAAGAACTTCTCCTCAAACCAATCCTCTAAAAAATTCCTTCATCAAAACAGTTAAGCGAAAGAAAATCTCCCTCTAAGCAAAAGAAAGAAAATTTAAAAAATTGCTCCCCTTCAACAGAATAACCAATGAAATCAAGGGGTCAAGGGGATATGTGTTTGAGATATCACGGTATGTTCTTTTTAAGCACAAGTATGAATCATGATAAGCATATCTTAAATATGAAAATCCATGATATAAGATACAACATGGTCAAACACACGAGGATATACAAATGATCATATGAACAAGCATTTCACTCGTACCACAAGTAGAAATCTGTGGATACAAAAAGCATGAATGTATAGAGTAGCTCACAAAATTGGTGAATATGCTATCATGTCCAACAAGTCTCTCGAAGGCCATCACAAGGGTATTGAAAACCATCCAAGTCTTGGTTACATCAAGCAAAGAACCAAGATCCATCAAGCTTTTGTTCCCCACCCCTCATTCCAAAAACCTACATAGCACTAGAACATGTCAAGGCCTTGGTATTGGGGTTAGTAATAAAACATTTAGAAATCAAGCACTGAGACACCCGACCAAAAGTAGGCACAACATGAGTATTCTTATGAGCAAAATCAGTTTTAGCTTTTTTCGTGTTTCTAGAACAAAAGGTGATGGTTGTTTCACTTGAGTCACAAAATGAGGTGCCACAGCCTAACGAGTGATAAAACACACTATCTCAAACTAGACCTAGCTGAAACCTTTCTTATTTGTTGTTTAGCTTGTCTGAAGTCAAAATCTACTAAATATCCATCTCTACCACAATGAGTGCAAGTGCATTTAACATGATATTTAGATATAGAAGAAAAAGCAACATTTGCATTCATTGTAGAAGATAAAAATCTGGCCTACTTAAAAACAACCTTCTTAGGTTCAGCAAGTGTTTCAAATTTGCCACTACCAAGAGCTCAAATAACAGTGAGTGTATTTGTCTTAGGATGAGCATAAGGATCAAAACACAAACCTTGTTTACATGTGCTTGTCTTAGATGAATATAGAATTAGGTTTAGATTTTTCCTTCTCTTAGAAAAGCATTCTAAAGTTCCTTTAAAATGATCAACTTGTTTAAAAAGTGTTGTGCATTTGTCACAAGCAACATTCATGAGTTTCTTCTGATTAAAACAACTATAGCATGAATGAACCTCATGAGTAACCATATCATTAGCTATTTGAGAAAATCTAGCATTAGCATCATGCAACTTTAATTTAAGAATTTTGCAATTAGAACAAGAAGTTGAATCAAGCAAATCATAAGTTAAAAACTAGCATTGTTATATTGTTTGGTATTTAACAAAACAAGTTTCTCATTCTTCTCAATTTCATTATTAAGTTTCTCAAGAGTAGAAGCATGAACATCTCTAAGAGAAGTATGCTCATAATAAATTAAGTCACATGATTTGTAATTTCAGAATTAAGTGATTCAATCAAAACATCATGTTGCTTAATTTTCTTGTTTTGTTTCTATAAGAGTGTACCAAGGCAAACAACACAATTAGATAAATTATCATAAGTAGGTAATACCTCGTTACTGTCACTGTCAAATTGATCATCAGTGGAGGTTTCCGTGTTACTTGCCATGAGACACAACCCCATCAAACCATGTACCGTCTTTCAATTGGATGTTATATTATCTTCGCTTCTCTCCGAATCAATGTCACTCAAATTGACTTGATCAAGTGCCGAATGAACTTGATGCACAAACTTGTGGTTCAGAAAACTCTTTTTTCTTCTTCTTTTTGTTGAAAGGACGCTTCTTTTTCTCCTTCTCCTCACTTAATGCTATACCTACAAGCTTAGGATATCTGGGACGAATATGGTTGAGATCACAACGCTCATAGCATCTTTTAGGACCCTCACTTCCTCTCTTCCTCATTCTCACATTATGTAAAGTTTTATTAATATGAGTAGAGAGTAGCGCTAAATGTCCTTCAAAAATTACTCAAGTTCATCATCAGTTGGTGAAGATAAAAAGGATAAAACAAAGCTTGATAAAGAAGACTTAGAGTTAGAAATTTTACATTGGGAAACCAAAGCAATTGATTTATTAGGATTCTTTCTAGTAATGGCATCTACTTCATGAGTTTCCAATTTAGAATAAAAAATAACTAATGTAAGTGTACTCATGGTAGTAGATTCTCTAGTAGAGTTAACTTTTAATTCCCATACTGATATATAAAAAGCTACTAGTAATTGACGTGCATTCTCAGCATCTATATATGTAACATTAACATAACGTAAATTGCTAAGAGTTTTACTAAAGTGAGCAAAGAAATCATCAAGCGAATCACCAAGCTTCATCCCAAATCTCATATAATCTTTCTTTTATAAATCTTGACATACCTCTTTAATAGTAGATGAGCTTTAATGGTAATCACAAAGTGCTTTTGAGAAACCAAGTTGAAATGAGACTTGGTTTATATGTGATGAGTGATTGACAAGGTTGTTGATTTGGTTTGATGAGTTTTTGGTATTGCATAAGCTTGGTTGTGCTTGTCTATGTTTAAGACTAACCAAAGTTTGAGAGAAAAATAGAATTGGAGTTTTTTTGTCTCTATGCTAGGAAAAATGCACTCACCGGATGGTCCGGTGTGAGGAAAGTTGACCTCACAGGATGGTATGATGTTCAGATGAAGTTCACACCGGAGCTTTTCAATTCAAAGGCAAAAATGCGAAGTGTTCACCAGATGGTATAGTGTTCAAGTGACACCAAACTATTTTTCAAGAGGTGTCTGGTGTGTTTGTACACACCGAATAGTCTAGTGATGAGAACATGAGAACATCATACTATTTTCCAGGAGAAGTGCAATCTTTAGAAAAATGAGTTTGAACTCACTGGATGGTCCAGTGATGAACACCACAGAGTTCACTGAACTATTTTCTAGAAAGTTTTCAGAAGGGTGGAGATGTATGCACACTGGATGGTTTGGTGCTTGAGGATGTGCACACCGGAGGCATCGCTAGAGTGTTTTCCATGAGAGGTTGCAAAATGGCTTATCTGGTGTAGTTGTACGCACTGGATGGTCCAGTAATTGATGATGTGAACACCGGTGGCTTCACCGAAACTTTTTCCAGATGGATTTTAGAGGAGACAGGACTTGTACACACCGAATGGTCCGGTGTTCAAGAGCTATACACATTGGATCATCCGGTGTTCACATTTTATGTGTGATGAGCTTTTCAACAGAGATTTGTGAGTGTGACTAACTAGAGATAGAATCGGAGAAACATGTGTGCTTGTCTCATGATGTGCAGGTGATGGATACAACTTGGCAGTTGACGGTAGGATGATCAGGACTAAGTGGGGTGCTTGGTGCCAGATGATCAAGGAGGTCCAGCGGAGTCTAGGGTGATCCTAGCTATACGCATGGAGATCAAGCAAAGCATGAAAAGACGGATGAATATGGCGTGTTGACAAAGCAAAGCAAACATCTTGAGCCATATTGTTGCAACTTGAGAAGGATAAGTTATGTAGTGCATGCCAAGTGGGGAAGCAAGTTGCAAGCTCACATCAATACAAGTCCATGATGTCTACATCTAGACCCTTGGAGCTACTACACATGGACCTCTTCGGACCAACTACCTACAAAAGTCTTGGTGGTAATCTCTATTGCCTTATCATTGTTGATGATTATACAAGATATACTTAGACTTTCTTTCTAGATGCAAGAGCAAGACCGTTGGGATCTTCAAGAAGTTTGCAAAGAGGGCTCAAAATGAATTTGAGGCCACACTTGTGAAGATCCGGAGTGACAATGGCACGGAGTTCAAGAACACATACATCAAAGAATTTTGTGATAATATATAGAGGCATGAAGCATGAGTTCTCATCAACCTACACCCCTCAACAAAATATCATGGTGGAGAGGAAGAATAAGACCTTGATCACTGTTGCAAGAGTAATGTTGGATGAGTATTGTATGCCAGAGAAGTTTAGGGTGGAAGCAACCAACACGGTGTGTCATGCATCCAATTGAGTGTACCTCCACCAACAATTGAAAAATATGCCATACAAGCTTCTCATTGGGAGACCCAATATCTCATACTTCCTGGTGTTCAGGTGTAAGTGCTTTATCTTCAAGAAAAGAGAACACTTAGGAAAGTTTGAAAAATGTTGCAATATTAGTTTTCTTGTTGGTTATGCATCTAACTCCAAAGCATATCAAGTATTCAACAATGCCACCGATCTTGTTGAAGAAACATGTGATGTGGAGTTTGATGAATCTAATGGCTCCCAAGGAGAAGGTGTTTCTTGTGATGATGTAGGTGATAAACCCTTAAGAGATGAAATGAAGAATATTGCAATTGGGAATATCAAGCCTAAGGAGGAGGATGAAGATGTACCTTCCACTTTCACTACACACACCTCCATGGCTCCTCAAGTTGCTGAAGATGAGGATAAGGATGATCAATCACTTCTATCACATGATGTTCATATCTCTCAGGAGGAAGCTCAAGCTTAAGCTCAAGATGTTGCACCACCATAAGATACACCTCAAGAACCACAAGTGAAGCATACGTATATTTCTAAGGATCACCCCATTGACTTGATTATTGGAAGTCTATCTAGGAGAGTACAAGCTCCCACTCATCAATATGCTTCATTTTGTAAACATTACTTGTTTGTCTCTTGCTTGGAACTCACACATGTAGATGAGGCTCTTAAGGATCCGAATTGGGTGATGGCTATGCAAGAAGAACTCAACAACTTCACCCGCAATGAAGTATGGATTCTTGAAGAGAGGCCTCAAGACAAGAATGTAATTGGAATCAAGTGGGTCTTCCGCAACAAGCAAGATGAACATGGTATGGTGCTACACAACAAGGCAAGACTCGTCGCGCAAGGTTCTGCGCAAGTTGAAGGTTTGGATTTTAGCGACACATTCGCTCCGGTGGCAAGGCTTGAGGCCATTCATATCCTTCTTGCGTTTGCTTCACATCATAACGTTAAAGTTCATCAAATGGATGTGAAGAGTGCATTCTTAAATGCCTTCATCAATGACCTTGTTTATGTTGACCAACCCCCTAGTTTCAAAGATCCTAGATATCCTAATAATGTCTATAGGTTGCACAAGGCGCTTTATGAACTCAAGCAAGCCCCAAGAGCTTGGTATGAACGCCTACATGACTTTCTCATCAACCAAGGATTCAAGATCGAGAGGGTGGACACCACATTGTTCACAAAGATTATCGATAATGAGCCTTTCTTGTGTCAAATGTATGTTGATGATATAATATTTGGTTCAATTAACAAAGAGTTTTGCAAAGAATTTGGTGACATGATGTCTAGGGAGTTCAAGATGTTGATGTGGTGAGCTCAACTAGTTCCTTGGATGTCAAATCAAGCAATTGAAGGGACATTTATCTATCAAGAAAAGTATACGAGGGACATCCTCAAGAAGTTCAAGATGGATGATTGCAAGCCAATCAAGACTCCAATTCCTACAAATGGACATCTCGACTTGGATAAAATGGGTAAAGCAGTTGACCAAAAGCTTTATTGTTCTATAATTAGGTCACTTCTTTACCTTTACGCATCTAGGCCCGGTATTATCTTTAGTGTATGCATGAGCGCTCTCTTTCAAGCTAATCCTAAGGAATCGCATCTTAGAACGGTTAAGAGAATCCTTAAATACCTAAAGCATACACCTAGCATAGGCTTGTGGTACCTGAAGGTGCTAGTTTTCTACTCTTGTGTTACTCGGATTTGGACTTTGTTAGATTTTGTGTGGATTATAAGAGTACTTCGGGTGGGTGCCACTTGCTAGGGTGATGCCTAGTTTCTTGGTCATCTAAAAAGCAAAACTTGCTAGCCTTGTTCACGGCGAAAGACGAATACATTGCAGCCAGTGCATGTTGCGCTCAAATCCTTTATATGAAGCAAACCTTGTTAGGCTTTGGTGTTCATCTGGAGAAGGTTCCACTCCTTTGTGACAACGAGAGTACCGTAAAAATTGCAAACAACCCTATTCAACACTCTCGCATAAAGCACATTGATGTCCATCGTCACTTCCTTAGAGATCATGTGGCTAAAATGATATTTCTCTTGGTAGTGTAAGCTCGGAAGATCAATTAGTGGATATCTTCACAAAACCTCTAGATGAAGCCACATTTTGTAGGTTGCGAAGTGAGTTGAACATGATAGATGCTTCAAACATCATGTGATGTCTTGTCATATAGATGCATTCATGATAGGTGCTTGTCTGACCTTCTCAAGATAATGGTGAACATGGGTTTTGCTTGAGATGGTGGTCCCCTAGTTTCTCTCAAGGCATGTTGATGGGTTCACTATGAAGAAGCCTGAAAAGGTAAGTAATATGGCAAGATAGATTTATTTTATGCTATGCATTCACATATCATATAGCTAGCTCTCATGTTTTCTTTCATGCACCTATTATGCATTGCATGTGCATTGGTGGCAAAGAGATCACAAAGGAGGATATCACTCTTTGAGATTGTTGTTTGCTCTTGATGTGAACGTACATCTCTAAAAGTATGATTAAATATACGTAAGTGCTTAATGCCTATTGAGTCATATCCTAGCCAATTTAAAGTTTTAATTTTTAAGTTCATCGGCAATATGGCTCATACATTCCTTTGGAGTTTTCTCCCTCCTTTTTATTTGGTTCTTATTTCCTATGAAAAAATTATGTATGCTATAGCCTCTTTGGCACATATTAAAGGTCTTCAATCAAACTAGTCCAAACATGTGTTTATGCTATTTGTTTATTTGAAGTTTGGACTTAGTGAGATATTTCAGTTCTACAGAATCTTTCTCTTCTCATCAGATTGTCTGATGCTCCTTTCTTTGTTCCCACAGGATCGTCTGGTGTTCAGTTATCCTGCCAGTTAGCTTAGTTCATCCCTGGAAAAGGTTCAGTGCATGTGTCTAGTGATCAGTTTAGAATCATCGGTTAATCCGGTGTTCAGATTTGAAAATTCTCTAAGAGGTTGTCCTGTGGGTCTATCCGGGGTTCAATATATTATCACCAGAGTATCTGGTGTATAAGTTTGTTTTGGCTGAAGGTTGTCATGCTTTCTGCAAATATTTGTTCGATGCCATGTGTGGTGCTCAACCTAAGCTTCACCAGACCTTCCGGTGTTCGAAATTTCAGCGGGACCCACCTGTCATATAAGCTTTCATTCTCGCCTGGCTCTCTCGCTCTGTTTCTATACGCGTCACCACCCGTACCCCTCTCACCTCTGCTTCCTGACCCCGCCGTGCCTCCTGCCATCGATGAGCTCTGCCACCCAGCTCCACCGATTGCCTCCCTGCTGCGCCACTCCACCGCAGAAGCCACATCGCCCTGAGCCACCGCAAACATGTTCTGCATCACCGTCACCACGCCTAGAGCCGCCTCTGCCGCTGTCCAGTGCCACCAGCCATCAAGCTCCTCCCTCACTACCATCTTCTCTCTCTATTTCGCAGTGGTGAGCACAAATTCGGCTGGTTCGTCAATTTGTTGCAAACCCTAGAATAATTCTCTACGAAATTTGCTTTAAATTTCATCAAATTTTGATCAATTTAGTGCAAATTTTCTACAATGTGTTGCAATTCCTTCCTATTGTCATACATTGAGTGCATGATCATAAATTTTGTGCTTCAATTGCTAAATTCATTCAATTTCGCTCAAATTTTGCCTCAAATTCATGAAATTTGATCAATTCATTCAAACTCAAGTCAATACTCTGAAATTGATCAATGCCTTCTGTCACAAACTTGAATCCGTAGCATGTTCATCCTTTTTTTTCATATCAACTCATGCTTAGGGTTCAATCTGGGTCTTTTTCTTGTCAATTTCTGAAAATCGACCCTTTAGCTCATCCATATGTGATATGTCTATTTATCAGATGGGTCATGATCATAGTGACAAGGGGAAAGGCAAGATAGTTGAGCAGCCGAAGAAGAAGAAGTCAAAGGCTCAGAAAGAGATGGATCATGTTATTGCTGCTATCATCAGGAAAGAGATGGTTTAGCTGATATCTTTCAAGAGCTAGGTCTTTATGAGTTAGTGAGTTTCAAATGTAATTAGAATGCCACTGTCATCAGGAAATTCTATGCAACAGTTGAGATTTCTCTCGAGTCTCAGAATATTGAGTGGATGACAGGATCCAGAAAATATGAAGCTTCACTTAGGGATTTTGCAAGTTCTATGAGAACCCCTTATGATCTTGTTTATGGCTCTATTGATATGAATAATGAAGATTATTTCGCTGAAAATCTGTGGAGTGCCTTCTATAATCCACAGGGGGTTGTTCCTAGAGTCACACGTAGGATAGTGACTGGATTGAATGTGCTGCCCGCTATAATAAATGAGATTATAAGAGCCATTTTTGCTCCAAAAAGTGAAAACAGTGATGCTATTCAGGATCATTACTGGAATATCATTAATCATATCATGAACAGGAGAAAAATTGATGTGATCAAGTACATTCTGAAGGCTATTGATGACATCACAGTGAGGATAACTCCAATCTTTATTTGCTCCATTTATAATGCCTCTTGTTCTCATGAAGACAAACTTTCGGCAAACATCTAGTGATATAAAACATATGGGATACAAGCCATCCAAAGTGAATCCTTACATTCTAAATAAAGGTTAGGATATTCCTGCAGCTCAGGGAGGTCAGCATGAGGAACCTCAAGATAACATTCCTCCTCATTAGGCACCTCCAGTTGGTTTCTTTGATCCTTACATGGCATCCATCCAGCAGGGTTTTCAGCAGAGTTTGGACTCTTTACATGTTAGCTTTCAACATAACATCTATCAGCATATGATCATAGAATTGCAATCTACTCATATGTCCATCTCCCTGGCTTGAGAGGAAATTGCCGATCTCAATGCTCAGAACCAAGAATTGAATGAAATGTTTCACAACCTCTCTCTTAGATAGCAATGGCTTGATGATCTAGGCCCGATATTATGTTTAGTGTATGCATATGCGCTCGCTTTCAAGATAATCCTAAGGAATCGCATCTTAGCGCGATTAAGAGAATCCTTAAATACCTAAAGTATACACCTACCATAGGTTTGTGGTACCTGAAAGGTACTAGTTTCTTACTCTTGGGTTACTCGGGTTTAGACTTTGCCAGATATCATGTGGATCATAAGAGTACTTCGGGTGGGTGCCACTTGCTAGGGCGATCCCTAGTTTCTTGGTCATCTAAAAAGCAAAACTCGGTAGCCTTGTCCACCATGGAAGCTGAATACATTGCCGCTGGTGCATGTTGCGCTCAAATCCTTTATATGAAGCAAACCTTGTTAGACTTTGGTGTTTGTCTAGAGAAGGTTCCACTCCTTTGTGACAAAGAGAGTATCATAAAAATTGCAAACAATCCTATTCAACACTCTTGCACAAAGCACATTGATGTCCATCATCACTTTCTTAGAGATTATGTGGCTAAAAATGATATTTTTCTTGGTAGTGTAAGGTCGAAAGATCAATTGGAGGATATCTTCATAAAGCCTCTAGATGAAGTCACATTTTGTAGGTTGAGAAGTGAGATGAAGCCACATTTTGTAGCTTGAGAAGCTAAGTAATATGACAAGATAGATTTATTTCATGCTATAAATTCACATGTAATATAGCTTGCACTCATGTTTTCTTTCATGCACTTGTTATACATTGCATGAGCATTAGTGGTAGAGAGATTACAAAGGAGGATATCACTCTTTGAGATTGTTGTTTGCTCTTGATGTGAACATACACCTCTAAAAGTGTGATTAAATAGACGTAAGTGCTTAATGCCTATTGAGTCATATCCTACTGAATTTAAAGTTTTAATCTTTAAGTTCATAGGCAATATGGCTCATACATTCCTTTGGAGTTTTCTAGCTCCTTTTTATTTGGTACTTATTGCCTATTAAAAAATTATGTATGATATAGGTGCTTTGGCACATATTTGCAAATGAGTGTTTGAGAGCGTAGGGACTTCACTCAAACTAGTCCAAACATGTGTTTATGTTGTTTGTTTGTACGAAGTTTGGACTTAGTGAGAGATTTTAGTTCTGCAAAATCTTTCTCTTCTCATCGGATTGTCCAATGCTCCTTTCTTTGTTCCTACCGGATCGTTTGGTGTTTACTTATCCTGCTAGTCAGCTCCGTTCATCCCTGGAAAAGGTCAGGTGCATGTGTCCGGTGATTAGTTTAGAATCAATGGTTAATCCAGTGTTCAGATTTGAAAATTCTTTGAGAGGTTGTCCGGTGGGTCTGTCCGGTGTTCAATATATTATCACCGGAGCATCCGGTGCATAAGTTTGGTTTCAGCTGAAGGTTGTCATGCTTTCTGGAAATATTTGTCTGGTGCCCTGTCTGGTGCTATACCTAAGCTTCACCGGACCTTCCGGTGTTCAAAATTTCAGCGGGACCCACCTATCATATAAGATTTTGTTCTCAGCCGGCTCCCTCTCTCTCTTTCGATCCACGCTGGCACCTGTACCCCTATCACCTCCGTCTTCCACGCCACCGCCATGCCTCCCATCGTCGATGAGCTCTGCCACCCAACTCGACCGGTCGCCTTCTTGATCCATCGCTCCACCGCAGTAGCCGCACCACCCTGAGCCGCTGTAAACACATCCTGCGTCACCGTTGCCACGCCTAGAGTCGCCTTTGCCACTGTCCAGCACCACCGACAGTCGAGCTCCTCCCTCACTGCCATCTTCTCTCTTTATTTCGCAGTGGCGAGCACAAATTCGGTTGGTTCTTCAATTTTTTTGCAAACCCTAGAACAATTCTCTAGAAAATTTGCTTCAAATTTCATCAAATTTTGATAAATTCAATGCAAATTTGCTACAATGTGTTGCAATTCCTTCCTATTGTCATAAATTGAGTGCATGATCATCAATTTTGTGCTTCAATTGCTAAATTCGTTCAATTTTGCTCAAATTTTGCGTAAAATTCATGTCAAATTTGAGCAATTTGTTCAAATTCAAGTCAATAGTCTGATCAATGCCTTCTATCACAAACTTGAATCTATAGGATGTTCATCCATTTTTTTCATATCAACTCATGCATAGGGTTCAATCTAGGTCTTTTTCTTGTCAATTTCTGAAACTCGATGCTCTAGCTCATCCATATGTCATATGTCTATCTGTCAGCTGGGTCATGATTGCAGTGATAAGGGGAAGGGCAAGGCAGTTGAACATCCAAAGAAGAAGAAGTCAAAGGCTCAGAAAGAGATGCATCATGCTATTGCCTCTGCAGATGCAGCAGAGTCTCAGAGGGGTTTTGAGATCAGAGACATCACTACTCCAGCGCATCGGCCCACCCACTCTCGTTCTGTTGCGAGGTTGAGCTCGACGCCTTCCGGCAAGTCAGGCAGCTAGAAGAGGTTATGTTAGGATCTAGTGACAGAGGAGGAGTAGCCATAGTTAGAGCAGCCTCAACCTCAGGGAGAGATTCGATTGCGAGATTTGACCTCTTACAAGTCACAAAAGATCAAGAAATTGAGGTTGTGATGATCAATGAGTGGTTTCCCACTGTTAGAGATGAGGGGGTAGATCATAGGTTCTACACCATTCTGCATGAGAGCTTCTTCCACTCTTATCTTAGGAAGAAGTCAAGTTGAGCTAGCACAGGACGCTCAACTGGCACTACATGCAGTTGGCTGCAGGGGGAGTGGACGTGAGGCAACACTTTGATACCATCCCGGGTCTTACTGCTCTGCTCACAGGTGTGGACAAATATGTTGTGGAATGGGTCAGAGTCTTCTAAGCCACAATTTGGATTGCACCAGAGAGGAACTTCATTGAGTTCATATTCCAGGGAGAGCATATAAGATTATATAGGAGTAGGATACTTGAGGCTTTGGGGTTTAGGCGAGTTCCAGGTTTCTTCACAAGGTCATTCATCCGAATGTTGAGCCCTCTCATCATCCTTTAGCTGGTGGTGTCTTTCCCATTGATGAGGGGATCATACCACTGTTTAGGAAGTTGTTCGCTCCAGGATCACCAGGACTGCTAAACATGTTGACACCTGAGGCGAAGGCCATCCACTTGGCCCTGAGATGCAGTTTGCTGCCAAGGATCGGCTATGGAGAGGCTATCTTTGTAGCAGTGGTTGATCCTCTCTATCCTCACTCACCAACATTTTGATACGTGGACCTTATTCTTTGTGGGATTGAGGATGCCATAGCAGAAGGGATGTCTCTGGCTAGATAGCAGCCATATGCTCACATTATTTCACATTTGCTTGCTCACACGATCAGGTATCCTGAGTTTCTTGAGACCTATGAGGACTCCCCTACTCAGTTCCAGGAGTATATCCCTAGTGCTCCCACAAAACAGCGTTAGGCTTTCCTCTTTCAGCACTTTTCACCACCAGAGTCATCTCTCTACTTCCTAGGACTTCTGAGAGGCCAGTGCTTCCTTCATTGTCATCACCTCTGACCACTGGACCTCTCAGCTTTGAGGCCTCTTCGTAGCCGACCATCCCTAATCAGCACCACTCAGTCGAGCCATCTTTTGTTGTACAACCAGCTTTTGATGAGCTTGAGGCTACTCTTCAGCAAACAACAGCTCAAGGTGTTGATACTTCCAGCTCTGACCCTTGTCTCGACGCAGTGTCGACAGAGGTTCCTGCTCCTTCTGCATATGTTCAGCCTTCAGTAGGATCCCTCTCATCTGTCATTGACGCTGTTGCAGCCAAGCGCGACTCTTCCAACTCCGAGTCCGATGCTTCTCAGTTCGTGGTGCGACCTTCTTCGAAAGCATTAGCTCCTCCATTTCCTCAGGCCCCAGATGCTTAGTAGGATTCTCTTTTTGGTGCTTAGTTGCTAGAGGGGGAGAGAGTCTAGTGACAAGGGGAGTTGGGAGAGAGAGCCTTAGCATGAGTGTTTATAGAGCTTTTGTTTTAGGGAGAGTTTAGGAGTTCGGGTAGTTAGGTTTAGTTTGTTGGATCTTATGGTTTTGATGTAATGAAAGGCTATTTGGTTTTCTCTCTTGATGTGTTTCGCTTGTCATCACATTGTGTTTAAATTTCATGCTTGTTTAATTCTTTCTTTTAGCATGATAGGTTGTTATAGTGCTAGATTTTCTCTTGCTTCATTGATATATGCTTTCAATTGCGTAGTATGATAGGGTGTAATTCAATTCTTATCTCTTTATTATCTTTTGTGTTGTCATCAATCACCAAAAGAGGGAGATTGTAGCATCTAGGCTCCTAGGTAAGTGGTAAGTGTTTTGATGATTAATGACAACCGTATCATTGTGACTAACAAGTGTGTTTTGAAGGGTATCAAAATTTTAGTTCACAATGATGATTGGGTATTCTTGGTTCCTCAATTGATTATATGGACGATCAAAGGACTTGTGCATCAACATTAAGGATCTTCTAGTTCTAAGTGTCATAAAGAAGATAAAGGACACTTAGAGTAGTATAGGCCTTCTTTCTTAGTCTTTTTTACCGTACTAGAAAGAGAGGCTCAGAGTAGTAGCTTGATCTAGTGAGTCTATACTTGGTTCGATGCACACTAGGTAGCTTATAGAAACCCTTGGTTGAGTCATCAAGAAGTTAGAGCTCAAAGAGGATTGAATTGGACAAACTCAACAACAAATATAGCTCATTGGATAGTACAGTGACTTGAAAAGAATTCTCACAGGAGTTTTTCTTTTAGTTCAGAACAGAAGGGAACTTAGTGCACCGGATGATCTGGTCTCTAACTAGTGAAATCATCGGAAGCTTTTTTCGGTGACATATGTTCAAAAGTTCTCAAAGTGTTTCACCGGATGATCCTATGTTGACGTGGTGAGTGAACCAGACTATTTTCAATAGAAGAAAATTTCCAAGAGAAAATGAATTTAAGCTCACCGGATTATCCAGTGATGGAAAGAGGGGATCACCGGACTATTTCTTGCAGAGGCAAATTCCAAGTGCAGAAAAATGAAACTCTACTCACTGGATAGTCCAGTGTTTATGTTGTGCTCATTGGACAAATGCACCGGAGCAATTGTGTAGAGAGGTTCAGAAGAGGTTTTACTCATAAGATAGTCCGGTGTAGGAAAAGATGTCATCACCGGACTAATTCTTATACAGAGGGTTTGCTACAAGTGTTTTGGCTTGGTTCTTTTGACTGGATTGACCAATGTTACTTCAGTGGTCACCGGATGAATACACCAGAGGATCAACAACTAATGATAGCTGGCACAAGTATCTCTGGAGTTTCTAAGTACCGGATTGTTGGGTGTGTGTGCGATGGTACTCACCGGATCATCCGATGCTAACAGAAAAAGTGGGTGGTTAAGCAATGGCTAATTTTGGATCACTAGCCTATAAATACCCCCTCACTTGGTTTCATTTCTCTCCCTTGGGACCCACAAGAGTTCATACACTGTGTGTGTCATCAAGAAGCAAGAGAGAGCACTTGAGTTGATTTCCAAGTCCCTAATTGAAGATTAAGGACATCATTAGTGCTTGAAGAGTAGCAAGTGTGCATCTAGCTGTAGTCTAGGGTCGATCTTGGTCAAGTGAAGCTATTCTCTTATTACTCTTAGTGGTTGGCAACACCTAGCCGGTCTTTGGTGATTGGAGGTGTCCCGGTGCGCTCTTGGAGTTCTTGTGGGAGCCTCGGGATGAGCTATGTACTTGATTTGATATCCGCCAATCCAGAGATTGAGAAGTGGCAATCATGAGGCAGCACTTGAGTCTTGGTGACTCAAGGGGGAGTGATATCCTTGGTGGATATTCCAACGAGGACTAGGGGGAGTGCCAACTCCTCGATAAAAAATTGGTGTTCTCTTGTCTATCTCTTTAATATTTCGCAATTCAACTTGAGCATCTACATTCTTGCAAGCTAACAATTCTACATTTTCTTAGTGCCTATGCTTGCTTGTTTTGTTGCCTTCTCCTAGCTTGATCATGTAGTTGCATTTCCTTTCTTCTAGGCTACGGTTGCTATTTATTCTAGATTACAGTAGAAGTTTTAATTGCCCAATTCACCGCCCTCTTGGGCCATTCGATCCTTCCACCCCATGTACCCAATGGTACCGAAATAGGGCTACCATGAATCCCAAGTAGTTCAGCTCCCAGATCTCCTCTATTTGGCCATAATATGTGCCTCTCTGCATATCGTTGTCATAAGCATCCATACAAACACCACTGTTCTGGTATATGTTCATCTCATCTTGGACAACCAGATCTCCTCTATTTGGCCATAAATATGTATCCATTTATATCATACCCTTGATATGTTATAATTGTGTATATAGGGTCTGATGCCAGTTTTTTTATCAGCGCACTTATAGGAGTACTCGATTGTCTGATTCGATCTCAGAACCAAGTGGTGAATCTTTGAATATATTGCCTCACAACCCAAGCTTCGGTCTTCCTGGATTCTCTTCAAGTAGCATTTGCTTGTGCTCATGGACATATGGGCACATTTCGCTCATTTGTTACAGCACGAGGAAATGAGTTTGGTCATATACCTTCGAATCAGGAGTTATTGCCATTTTCCCCAAAACCCTTACACTTGCGAGCCTCCCCTCATGCCGAAACTTAGGTATGCTAATTGGGTTATTTGGGTCAATGTAATCAACAGGCCACTCCAATGCATCCTCTGTCACATAACCCTACATGATGCATCCCTTAGAAAAGGCTTGATTCCTTACGTACGACTTGAAAATACCCATATATCTCTCATATGGAAACATGTGATGCAGGAGCATGCTGCCAAGGTAGTGTATCTCCTTCAGAAGGTGAACCATGAGATGTACCATGATATCAAAAAATGATGGTAGCAAATACACCTCAAGAATATGTAAAGTCTCAAAGTATCCTTTTTCTAGCTCTTCCAGCGAGTCTGGATCGAGCACCTTTTGTTCAAGTGCATTGAAGAAAAAGCACAGGCTCAGGATAGCCTCACGAACCTTAATTGGGAGGATGTTCCTAATAGCTACTGCAAACAATGATGTCATTATCACATGGTAATCATGGGACTTCATTATGGTGAAATTCATTTTCAGCTCTTTCACTGAAACAAATCTTGCAAGGTTGGACGAGTAACTGGAGGGAACTTTCACACTATGCAAGAACACACAGAATTCTTTTTTTCCTTCTTGTAGAGAGTGATAGCTGCTGGGGTAGGTGTTTCCTTTGTCCGTATCATGTGCATGTGTCACATCCGGTTTTATAAAGGGACAAAACATGATGCAAACCATATGTATGCCAAGATCAAGTTTCATACATGTAGCGACTTCATCAGTGTACCACACACAGTGCCATTATTACAATGTTTAACTTAAACAAATTATATAGACTACAAAGTCTTTAACTAAAGTACACAAGATAAACATAGCGAAGCTTCCATCTTCCACAGGCAATTGACCGGGGGATCCACCAGCCTAGCAATCTTCGTCTTTATCAATGTAGAAGTCTGGCTCTCCTTCAATATCTCAATTGTCTGAGCAACAGTTTGATGCACATTTGGATGGAAATAGCAAGTGTGAGTACATATCATACTCCTTAAGTGTGGGAAATATATGACATGCAAGCTTGATTAAAGGAATAGGCTATAACAGGTAAATTTGCATAAACGCCAACTATGCTATTGTAAAAGAGTTATAAAAGCATCCTATTTAACTATGTGATTCATCACTAGACTTCCAACTCCTAGGAGTATCTGCACATGTTTCCCAACTACCTCAATCCGACATCAAGTTTCCAAACCAACCAACTTGATACCCATCACAGGTAACCAAGAAACATCCACTGACATTTACCCTTCACAGGTAACCAACCAAAACAACTAAACCAAACCAACTAATCATGTGAGGATCCAAGTCTCTCATGACAGTGAGCACGGCTGATATACCAGATTGTACACTCTGCAGAGGTTGTCCAGCTTTCCCCACGAGTCGTGATTTCCTTGTTGCCATGCCGGCCAAGCACTTAACACACGTCAGTTGTGTGTCGCCTAGAGATCACTACAAGGCTGTTACAAAGCATCCTCACAACAAGAATAAGCCCGCTAAGGTTTCACCACCGTCAAAGTGGAGTCACACCACCCAAAAGCCACCTCATGTGCCTCGTAGCTTCAGAAAGAATCGTTCTTCCCTTCCACTACACCACCAATGGCTCATTCTATGCTGACGATCTGCTAATTACTAAGCTAGGCCGTACCCATATAAGCCTCATGGATGGACGATAATTCTTGGGTTGTCACTCCATGAGCTGGTCCTTAGGACACCGAGCAAATACTACCACCCACCAAAGTGTTTCACACACTTGTGCCTCACGCACCATCATCAACCAACCTTCTGCTCAACATCCATAAGTTCCATGTTGCCACACAAGTTACCATAATTCCCAACTCTTAGTTGCATAGTTCATTAATCATGTTTAACTGACAACCCATCTATACCCTTGTGCAAAGCTAAGCATGAACTACCCATAAACCACTACTGACAGCTAGGCGACAAGGAATATATGGAACATGGTACAATAAGTAAGTGGGATTCAAAATTAATAGCATGCATGTTTGAAATAAAGAACGCATTCGGAAACTGGGATCAAAATGTTCAAGGACACTTGCCTTTTCCAACTTGCTGCTCAGACTCTTCAAATGCTTGGTCCTGGAGATTCTCAAACTGCTCTTTGTCTGCTCTTGGAACACATCAGAAAACCACACACAAAACTAGCTAAGAATAGTACACCAAACAATAGCTAACATCTAAAAAAAAAGGGTACTAAAACATAGTACACACTGCTACAAACGCGAGAGCGTAAAAATCGCCTAAAAAAGAGCTAGGACGAGAAAGTTATGCTAAAAACAAGTTTTAGATTAAATCTAAAAAAAAGAAAAGGATCCATTTTGAATTAAACAAAAAAGTTAAGGGCCTTTTTGTAAAATTAGAGGGACCTAATAGCAATTATCAGAAATTTTAGGGTCCAAGATGTAAAAAGATAGGGACTTTTGGTAATTTTAGAAAAGTTAAAGGGCTTAATTGCAAAATAGCCATTATTCTTGAATTAAAGTAAAAAGAAAAATGACTGGGTAAAGGCTTGGATGACATGGCAGTGACTAGCTTGAAACATGGGCTTAGGTGCTGAGGTAGCTAGCTGACATGGCATGATGACGAGGCAAAACATGCTGACTGGGATTATGAGGCCACGTGTCTACACACGATTGGCTCCGGCGAAGGGGTATCCGAGTTCTAATCTGAGCTATCCATCTCGGATCTGACGGCCACTAGAGAGAGGGGCGGCCGGACAGAGAGAGGCAGGTGGTGGAACGGCTTGGCCACAGCGGCGCACGGGGATTGGCGGCGGCAGACTCGTCGGCGCACGGCAAAAAACATGTCGCCAGGCATGGGAAGCGACGGCGAGCGGTGGAGGAGGAAGGGGGGACACGGGGACTCCGATTGACGGCATACCTTCGGCGGCAGAGCACGGGACGGCGGCCGGCAGCGAGAAGGACGTCGGTAGCTCACGAAAGTGCATCAGAGAAGGGGCTCCAACGATCGAAACTCGAAGGCAACGACACCGGCGCACGCGGCAGGCGACGGAGAAGCTTGTGGGCGGCTCGGCTGCTGCAAAAGGGGGCAGGTTTCGACCGATGGCGAGCTCGGCCAAGCAACAATGGTGGCAGCCGGTGCAATCTAGGGTTGAGAAAATAGATGGGAAAAAGAGAGGGGTCAGACCTTTCTATAGGTGGGGATCACTCGGCTTGCGGATAAACCCAGGGTTGGTTGGGATTCGAGCTCAAGAGAGGCGGCGACACTCGCATCCAACACGGACTCGGTAGGCGTGGTGCAAGGAAGAAGGAGAAGGCGCAGGGCCCACCAGGCAACAACCCAGGGTGGAGGCGGCTTCAACACGGGCGCCAACCGGAGAGGCGGGCGGCTAGGGTGTGAGCTGGGCTTGGCCTTCGGCCGGCCCTGGCGGGAGGTGAGAAAGGAGAGGGGGAGGGGAGATGGACTCAACCTGGGAGGAGAAAGGAAGCGGCCTAGAAAAGGGAAAGGAAAAGGGACAGGGAGGGAGCTAGCCCAAAGAAGAATAAATTTATTTTTCTTTTATAAAACCTTTTTCAAACTTTTCCAAAATTTGAATGGCGCGCTTGGGGTTTTCAAAAGTTTATTTTCCAAACAATAAACACTCTAATGGATCTAAACTCAGCATGAATGCAACAAACTTATAACCTAGGGCAAAATTTAATTTGCTTTAGAAAATAGGTTTTCACATATCCTATTTATTAAAACCCTAACTGAAGTATGTGGATTTTAGGAAATTAAGAAATCCAAAAACCAGAGTATTACAGTATGGAGCTCCAGCCTTAAGCCCATTTCTTCAAGGTCAGCTCGTGTGTTCTCATGATCCTTTCATTTTCCCTTCATTTGGAGTAATGTACCTATCGGACTCTCGTAGATCTTCTTTACATGCATATTGTCGATAGAGTGGCTAACATCTAATTTTTCCCAATACTCTCGCTCAAATAGTATTGTTTTCTTGTTCCACATTCCTCTTTGTTCATCATCCTTAGAGGATTATTTTTGCTTTCCAAGGACAACATTGATATTCTTAACTTGATTGTGGACATCTTTCCCATTGAAATGCCTCGGAGGTAACAATTTCTCCTTTCTTCTATCGAATTGTTTGTCCATGTTTTGGTACGGGTGCTTTCTGGGAAGGAAACGTCGATGCCGCATGTACACTATTTTCTTTGAGTTGTGCAACCTCAAACTCCATGTGTCATATAAGCAATGGGGGCAAGCTTCACCTTTTCTTTTGCTCTGACCTGACAAGTTATGAAGTGCTGGCAAATCATTGATGGTGATGAACAACATGGCGTGCAAGGTAAAGTACTCTTGCTTATATTAGTCCCAAACCTTAATGCCTTCCGACCAGAGTTTCTTAAGATCATCGACTAAAGGCCTGAGTTACACATCGATATTGTTGCTAGGTTGTTTCGGTCCTGATATTAAGATCGACAACATATTGTATATCCGCTTGTTACAAAGCCAGGGTGGAAGGTTGTATATCGACAATACAACATGCCATGTGCTATGTGAGGTACTCATGTTACCGAATAGATTCATGCATTTGTGCTCATAGAAAACCTAATATTTCTCAATTCTCAATCAAATGTCGAATCAATGGTTCGCCACTGAGCGGAATCCATCGGGTGCAGTATCATGGAATCCATCGGGTGATGTATCATTGCTTTGTTCCTACGACCCTCCTTATGCCAACGCACCAATTGTTCCTCCTTCTTTTAGCAAACAAATGTTTCAGATAGGGAATTATAGGAAAATACCACACCACCTTCCTAGAAGGCCCTTTACTTTTCTTGCCTCCATCCCCATCACCACAGTCATTCTACACTTACATCGATGGGTTCTACAAACGGAGCATTGATCTAGCTCTACATACTCTCCACTAAACATGATACAATCCTACTTACATACATGTATTTTTTTGTATTTCCAGTCTTAAAGGACAAATTATCTTCTTCGCGTCATAGGCACCATGTTCCCCTCTGATAGCACGTCCCTTAGCAAATCCAGCAAAGCTTCAAAACTCTTGTCAGTCCAACCTGTTGGGGAACGGGAGGGCTACGCTAGCCTAAAACAGAATTTTCTACCACATTCACCTAGGAAACCATGCAGTAGGACATCATAGATCGTTACCATAAGACGTGCAGTGCAACGGAAAAAGAGTTGGAGTGATCCAACGTGATGCGTGTCAATATAGAGTGATGAGGACATCACTCTTTTGGATACACACACACCGAGTATTCCTCCAACAATAGGTCCATTGACACGAGCTCGTGCACGTCAACTAAATCATGAGGTGAGCTCATTCCTTAGTGTTCCTTTATATTTTGATGAGGATGTGATGCTACTGAATAATTGTGATGTATTGTTACTTAGGAACACGGGAGAAGAACAGCAAGGGCGCCCAAGCCAAGGTGGAGGCCCAATCCAGTTCGAGTCCGTTTCGGAGTCCAGGACCAGTCCGCACTAAAATCGTCGCCCAGGACGCATACGGACTCCGTTTTTGACGTTCTACACATGGTTGGAAAGCTAAGGAGATAATATTTCCAACGGTACTAGTCCCATGTCCAAATTCTTTCTGAGTCAACAGGAATCGTCAAAACAAGTGGACATCCAGAATCTGTCAGGGTGCTGCGCCACCATCTTTTGGGCCGTTGGGCCGTGTAACGTGTTGGAGTCCATTAGGGACACGTCCATGGGTCCTTGGCTGACCCTAGTCTTTTATATACAGTAGCCGCCGCCCTAATTAGGGTTGGGTTTTGCTTAGATATTGATCTACACACGAATTGTGAGATTTTCGCTCTTGTTCCGGACCAACTAGGCCACCGCAAGTGTTTGTGGAACCCCGACTTCGAGTGCTTGAATTCAATTCGTAATATTTCAGATTGCATCTTCTACGTTCTTGCTTGTGTTCTCGGTACGCTTGCAGGGATTGAGCCTTCTTGGCGAGGTCAACCGCGCGACATGGTTGATAACCATCGGAGCTGTGGTGTAGTGATTGCAAGGGAGACGATCTGTTCGGGTCGAAGCCTTTGGATCATCAACGTCGAGTTCTCCACCCACCGACTTATCGCTACCTATCGGAAGATCAGGCCAACATTACTCATCATAGAGGAAGCAGCTCTCTGACCAGCTCTTGTCGACCAGCTCCAAGTGAGTACATCTCACCCTCGACCAGCTCTGAGCAGGTACGTCACGTCCTCGACCAGCTCCTAGCAGGTACATCACATCCCCGACCGTGAAAGGGAAACCTCGACCACGTCCTCGACCACGAAGAGGAAGTAGTCGATCTCGTCGACCACCTTGTCAACCAGGTACTCGCACACCTCAAGCACCCCCAAGAGGGTGCGTTGCGCTCCTCGACGATAGAGCACAGCACGATCAGCACTGCAATCTTAATGCTAAGGATATCAGCGCTGCAATAGCAGTAGCGCCTCTACAGTATCCACACGTACAGGGATGAAATACCGTATGCTGATGTATTAGCACCGTGCGCCCGACTAGGGTTTCGCATGGAGTTCGGGAAAGAGATGATGGCTAGGGCTTTGCTGGTCGAATCAACTCGTGCCCAAGGCTTCTTCCTCCTTTTATATAGAGTACGCTAATGGGTCTTTAAGCACATTAAAGCGCATCATGACTCTAAACCCTAATAGACATTCAATCATATTAAATCTCATTCGCAGATCCAATCTGCATACACGATTGCCTCTAGGGCATATCACCAACAATCTCCCACTTGCACTAGAGTCGATTCATGCAAGTTTTAAATTTCATACCTTTAAGTGCGTGACCTGTTAGGTTCGTGTGTAAACCGTGATGTGGAATCCCTTTCTGTATTGCAAGTCAATAGCGGTACCTAGCAGCATATATTGACTCCTGAGCATACATAAAGATCATATTGGTTGAACCTTGATGTATACATGCACCCATCCCTTTGCCACATGATACCAGTCAAGCTCAAGACGAGATACGTGTCACCCTTATGATAGCTTAACCATTCACTCGATCAAGTAGTGGATTCATCATGATTAACTCTTTAATCATATTGGCATGGCCATGCACTTTCTCAATCTAACTATCTCGAGAGGCTCAGAGATATCTCTCCTGTTATCTAGGAGGGGTAAATTCCATCTTGATCGCTAACATCCCACGACATGTGTTCATAACATACTCGAAAGAAATCTTTCTAACTACCCAGTTACAGAGTAGCATTTGGAAGCCCCTAAGAATGTTACTACACATTCTGGAATCAATGATGATCTTAGGTCAAAGGATTCTGCAGGTACACCTTTCGAGACTACAACTGATGGCACTTCACATAACTACCCAGCAGTGTCTCGAAGTGGGTCTGTCCAACACCATGTTCGCTAACATGTGTCCACATTATTAATTTGATATCTCCATATCAATGATCCATGAAACATGATCATCAATCAATACACGTGCTAGTTTGTGAATCATCATTGTTCGATATGAAGATGTGAAACCAGAGACCATTTTAGAATGACATCAAATAATGAGTCTCATAAGCAAGTCACGTACTTGCTGATTAATATCTATAATTATCATTCAAGGAACACAGTGACAAATTACTCGAGACAACACAAATATAGAGGTGAAACAATCATCTCCATGATTGCCTTTATGACATATCACCAAAACTTTCCTACTTGCACTAGAGCCAGTCACATAGGTATCCAATACCTATTGCTCGATAGTGCACCTACTTTCAGGTTGTAGGATAAGACAAGCTAATGGATCCAATCCGATAGTTATCCAATACCCAGTGCACATATTTACATCACTTCTCCATTCAATTCAAAATGATGTATCTATGCCAAAGTGCATGCTCAAAATTGTGGTGGTACTAATGCTCCCAGTGCTCGAGCAATAGGTCTACTATCGACAATAGAGACTCATTGGACTGAACATATTGCAAACCACACATAACTCAAAAACTAATTTTCTGATCCAAGCAATCTCCAATGCGACTTCAAAAGCCGTGGTGTACTTAGCAATAGTTGTAGAGTAGGCAACAGTTCTTGCATGGAACATTTCTAGCTCATCGTTCCATCATTTACATAAAACCAGATTCCACACCATGAGTCCTTTGTTGGTTTGGAATCTAGCTAGCATCGATGTAACTATTTACAACAACCTTTTCTTTCCTCCAAAAACCATGATCACATCCTCGTTCTTATCCAGTACTAAAGGATGATTTTTCCTGATGACTATCTGAAATGTACAAGATATCGCCAAGAGGGGGGTGAATAGGCGTTTCCTGAAATTTAAAACTTTGCATCGGATTATTGAATTCGGATACTCAGGGTCATCTAGAGATTCCGGGTTATACAGAACTCGGATACTCTAGTTATCCAGATAATCCGGATTATACAGGAAATTGAAACTTATGAACTTTCAAGCAAATCTAAATGATTCTATAAGTTACCACAAGTTCTAAAAGATGGCTAAATACCTTATCACCAACAACCAGTAGTCACACGCACACAAACAAGTAGATTGGGAAAATCCCCAAAGATTAACTAGAACAAGTAAATGTGAAACAAAGTAAATAGACAAGTATTTGTTCCCGAAGTTCGGCCACCTCACAAAGAGGTGCCTACGTCTCCGTTGAGGAGCTCACAAAGAGCCGGGTCTTTTTCAACCCTTTCCTCACCCAAGCGACCACAAAGATCAAGCTAGAGTTCTTACTCAAATCAAGGTAGTAATACAAACTTCTCGGGGCACTCCACAAGTTTGGGTGCTCTTCGAGTGACACCTTTCCCTCTAGGAGCTCAAAGCTCCAAGAGTAAAGAACACGAATCAAAAGCTTGGCGATCACCTCAAGTGCTCGAGAATGGATTTATTCTCTCTAGCACTCAATCTCACTTCCCAAACCATAATATCCAAATCTTGCAAGAATTAAAGCTCTAGAGGAGTTAGGAGGGCTATTGAATGGCTTTGACTGAGTTTGTCCACGAGTTAGTTCAGCAGCTATTCAAGAAGGGGGTGTGGGGTATTTATAGTTCACTTCAAAAAACTAGCCAGTACTGTGTATTTTGTACTAACACGGAGTATCCGGGTTCACCCAGAGACTCCAGATAACACATGGGAACGCATGCATAAACACTGTCTAGAGCCTCTCAAAAGGGTTCGGAGACACTAGAACCCAAACTATCCGGGCCAACCCGGAGACTTCGAATTAAGCACTTAAGGCCTACCCTAGACTCTCTCGCGGAGTCTCACTCAGAGACTCTGGCCACAAACTAGACTTTGGAGTATCTGGGCTAACCTAGAGACTCCAGGTTGAGCTCTCACGCTCAAACCGAGACTCTTTGCTGGAGTCTCACTCGGAGGCTCCGACCACATACCAGACACCGGAGTATCCGGACTAACCCAGATACTCCGGGTTGAGCTCTCAAACTCAGACCGAGACTCTTTGTCAGAGTCTCATCCAGAGACTCCGACCATTTGATCAGAGACCGGAGTACCCGGGCTAACCCGGAAACTCCAGGCTTAGACAACTAAACCTTTTTCCCGGTGTCCGTGGGTGATTGTGTCTCTCAACTTTTGGTTATAAAAGGATATTTTGAGCACTCAGACACCTTCAAGACTAGCAACATGCATCCCTCTTGATAGTACGGCTATTCTTAACTCAAATTCAAAATAAAATGAATTAAAGCCTATTGAGTAACTACACGCCACTTTTCTTTTCTTTTTGAGGGACGCCAACATCTCTTAACTTATCCAATGGGACTTAAAACCTATTCATAACTTCAGAAAACCCATTAGTTCCTTAATCGTTTGTCATCAATAAGCCAAAACCCGCATAGGGGGCCTAGATGCACTTACACTATCAACAGGACTTGTGATTGATATCAAGATTTAACTGCTCATCAGGTGTATCAACAGAACTTATGATTGATATCAAGATTTAACTGCTCATCAGGTGTCACAACACGCTGATTCTCGCAAAGACTGACGCTACATGGTATTGACAAGAAAACTCACTTGGAGTCTTGCATCTTGGACTATTTCAATACCTTGTTAATTTGTGTTCTTCGACTTAATCTCATTAGCCTTTTAGTAGATATTTTATTCAAGATATCGTGCTCATCAGGTGTCACCACACACTGATTCTCGCAAGTGCCAACACTTTGGCCTCCTTTTCTCTATCTATATAGGTCTTTATGTCCTATTTATATTGTCTTCCCACAACTTCATCTTGAAACCATTTCTCAATAAAGATTTAAGAAACTTAATGCATTGGATTGTAATCCCGATCAATAATATGTCATACATATTTATGATATCAGAAATATAAATGTGCTCCCACTAGACTTGTTGTAAACATAAGGTTCTTACTCACTCTTGATGGAGTCAAACTCCTTTGACCACCACATCGAAGTGAAAATTCCAACTTTGATATGCTCACCTCAATCCACAGATGGACTATCGAAGCTTGCATAGCTTCCTAGCATATTTCAGGATCATCCAAACCATTAGGATGTATCATATACATGCCTTAACTTAGGTTTCCATAAAGGAAAGCCGTTTTGATGTCCATTTGTTATATCACAATATGCAGCAATCGCTAGGAAGATCCGGATAGACTTTAACATTGCAATGAGTGAAAACATTTCATCATAATCAACTCCTTGAATTTGCCTGAAACCTTTCACCACCAATCGTGCCTTATAGATATGAACATTTCCATCAACGTCTATCTTTTTCTTAAAAACCCATTTGCACTCAACTGCTTTAACACTATTAGGTGAATCGACTAAGTTACAAACTTCATTATCGTGCATGGATTCTATTTCGGATCTCATGGCTCCAAGCCATCTCTCAGAGTCTAGTCCCACCACCGCTTCCGAGTAGGTCTTAGGTTCATCATTGTCCAACAATAATATGATACGCTGCTTAGGAACATAAACCTCTCGGGTGCACGACTAACCCTTTCCGACCGTCGTGGGACTAGTGTCTCCACAACATGTTCTGCAACATCTCGTTGTGGTTCAGTAGGGGTTGAAACACTTTCTGATGGTTCTCGAATCTCTTCGAGTTGCACCGTGCTCCCACTAACTTTCTTTGAGAGAAACTCTTTCTCTAAAAAACCATCATTCCCGGTAACAAACACTTTTCCTTGTTCACAATCATACAAATAATATCCTTTGGTTTCCCTAGGATACCCCACAAAGAAGCATTTAGTTGATTTGGGAGTGAGTTTATTAGACGTCAAACATTTTACATAGGCCTCACAACCCTAGACCTTAAGGAAATACAATATAGGATGCTTCCCGATCCATATCTCATATGATGTCTCCTCCATAGACATAGGCGAAACTCCTTTTAATGTGAAAACAATAATTTCTAGAGTGTACCCCAGAAAGACAACAGAAGATCAAATTGGCTCATCATACACTGAACAATGATCAAGAAAGTACGGTTCGTCCATTTAGACATCCATTTCATGGAAACATGTTGTGCCGAGTCAACTATGAAACAATTCCACATTACTTTAGATGACCATTAAATCATGGTTCAAGTATTCATCTCCACGATTAATCGCTAGAATGTAATTATCTTGCCCGTATGATTTTGTACCTCATTCTAAAACTCCTTGAACTTTTCGAAGGATTCAGATTTGTATCGAGAACCACTTTTAGCTATAGAGCTCCTCAGCCCACATACATCTGTATGTACAGGAGCTAATAACTCACTCGCACTTTCTCCTAGACCAATGAAAGACAACTTAGTCATCTTGCCAAGTAAACAAGATCTACACATATCAAATGATTCAAAATCAAATGAATCTTGAAGACCATCTCTATGGAACTTCTCCATGTGTCTCTTATGATGCAAGCAACAATGCCAAATAAAAGTAGAGCCAATCAATGTTATAGACTCACATATCCTCAAAATTTCATTCACCAATGGATCATGACTAGAGCAAGTTGCTAGAAAGCTAAACAACATTTGTCCACAATCCTTTACTTCCAAAGTAGTTTTTATGGTCATAGTCTAGTTAAGATCAGAATAACAATTATTCCATTCAAAACTCTGAGGATAATAATGAAGCTATAGTGCCAATCGGCCAACACAACAACTATTTGCTATATTGCTGATGCACATATCAACTTCACATCTTGTCAAAAATTCCTATTTGATTCTAGTATCAACTATCCAAAAGTTACAAGAGAAAATGGAAAGATCCAAGTTTATATCATTGGTATCTAGGGCTAGAAGTCATACTTCCTTTACTTTTCTTGAGAACTTCCAGGTAATCCTAGTTTCCCTTTGAACTATCATCATATGATTACGGCTCTTTAAGTGCTATGCCCCACTTTCTGGACATGTACACAAGCAAGGCTTTCATGATCAAGTATCTTTTAGCCAAGCTTGGTTCTCCACAAAGCAATATTCCCTCTAATCATATTGAATTCATATTCAATGTGAGGCAATGGACATGAAGTGAGTAATCGTGGCGTTTCTCATAAACTCCCTGAGTTACAATATAGCATCTTTGAGCTAGTTCATTAGGACAAGAGTCTCTAGAACATGTCCTTTGCATCATTGAGTGAGAACAATTCCCAATTCAATTTCATATCAATCGTCACAATTTAATTCAGAAATTTTAAGGGGAACTACTTCCAAAATCCACAAGAAAATATATGCAACACTTCAACACCATGTTTGTATGTATCCTCCAATAAACAATTTATCAGAAGATACTCCCACTGTATGTTTTGAAACGATTTCCCTACAATGCCATACAATGGGACAAGATCCATATTTAACTAGGTTCTAATGCACTTTGGCATCACTGCTAGAAACCTAGGTGACATAGCTAAGTGTCACATCCCAAATTCATAATCGCATGATTAAGTCTAATTATGAGTCATTAGCGTCATGATTAGTTTTGAGATAATTTATTTTGGAACGCTAGTGCAATTCGTTTAAAGTCAATCGGGCGAGAGAAAGAATTTCGGAAGAGAAAAGAATTGAATTCGCAGTTAAAATGGACTCATTTATCTAACATGTGGGGCCACCTGACCGGCCAAACCACCTCTCCCTTCTCTATGGGTAGCAGCCCAACCACTCCCTTACTCCACTCCCGTGCTCCTTCTCTCCCTCAACCGGCCAAGACAAGGAGAGCACACTACTACAGAAATAGGCTTATATGCCTGCCCATCACTGACGGTTCATATCATGGACTGGCACTAAAAGGCCATTCAAAAATAACCAACAGTGAAAATCCACTATCACTGCCGGCTCTAGCCCTAGAGCCGGCAGTGATAGTGGATGATAGTTTATTTTAAAAAATTCATAACTTTTCTATATGAAGTCGGATGGGGACAAACTTTATATCAAAACTATAGCCCTCGACAAGATCAACAACTTTGTAGTTGAAAACATTTTCATTTGATATCATTTAGATATCCAAATAATCATTTGAAGTTTCAGACAGAAGATGTCAAAAGTATTACATATGCTAATGGTATCACTAGTACTTCTGTGGTGAGATGTAAGGACGTATTGTGCGAGTTGAGAGGTTCTGAGTTCGAGTGCCACGAACTGCACGCGCGCATATTTCATCTGAAATATCGCGTGACTTGTGACTTGCGACGGCGCGGACGTGGGGGTTCCTCGGGTGCAAATTTTTTTCAGCCCCAAAAAGAACGATTCGGCGCCCGACTATCACTGCTGGTTGAAGCCTTCAGCCGGCAGTGATAACCCCTTCAATACCGGTCCCCGGACTGACAATGATAGTCGGGGACTATCACTGCCCGCTACCCACTACCCGCTGCCGGCTCTAAAACCGGCAGTGAAACCCCTTAATGGGCCGGCAGTGAAGGGGGTTTTTGTAGTAGTGGCAGCTCCCCCTCTCACTACCCTCTCAAGCTCTCTCCTTCTCACCCAAAATCCCACCTCAAGAGAAGGAATTGAGGTATGTATATGGTACTCACGCGATCATGAGCTCATGAGCTACCTATTCATCCAATTCATTTTTGTTTTCTCGAAGGATTCGAATCGGTTTTGATGTCCTTTGGTGTTCTTGGTTGAAGCATAAGGAGCACCAGCGTTCTTCCTCTTCGCAAACTTTTCCTCCTTCAACCGACGTCCCCAAGATCGGCAGAGTGAGTCTCCTAGACTCCTATGGAATAGATGCACATTTTGATTGGATGAAACCCGAGTTTGAAGCTTCGGTTGCAAAGTTCATGAGCTCTTGAGCTTTGGAGCTAAAATGAGCATTTTGGTGAGTTTTGAGTTAGGAATCGTGTTTCTAGGTTGGTGAGTGAGTTCTAGACGTTATAAACTCTCTCAAACATATTTCTCTTTGGTTTAGAGAAGCTCGCAAATCAAATCAGCCGAGATATCCACCATGAAGCAGCCTCTCTGGACAACCTGGATAATCCGAATTGACCCGAATACTCCGAGTAAACCTAGAGAAAATCCATTGAATTGTCCTTGGGAACTATGATGATTTAGGGTGCAATTCAAGTCTAGAACCCTTTGTATAGTGTATATCCATGTTTTAGTGAATAGATTTAGCATGCGAGTCAAATCGGCCGGGGAAAACACTTTAGAACTCAACTCGACCAGTACCCAGATAGTCCAGATCAACTCGGAGTGTCCGGCCCAATCCAGAGTATCCGGACTTGACCCAAAGGGTCCAGATAAATAGCCGAGAGCCCCACTCGGAGCCTCACCCGGAGTGTCTGGCCCAATCCAGAGTATCTGGACTCACCCAGAGGTTTCGGGTTATTTAAAAAATGGCTAACCGAGAGCCCTCACCCAGAGGTTCACCCGGAGGTTCTGGAAACCGGATACTCTGAGTTCAACCAAGGAGTCTCCAGCTTCATGTTACTTTTCTGGCGTTGTTTAGATCACAAGTTTCATTATTCCTCCGTATGTCTTACATCTTTAGCTGTTTGTTATGCATAATGTAGCATACAATGTGCACTTCATTCATGCTCATCATTGCACATGTTCTTCTTTAGTGAACGAAGAACCGGAGTGTGTCGTGACCGTGGTTGAAGGTGACGCCAATCTACCCGAGTTTTACGAGTGTTGCGTGGTAGCATAAGGCAAACTCCAGAGCAGCAAGGCAATCATCTAAGCATACTTGTCCCAATAAATTGGATCATATGCATCATATGTAATAGATTACGCTTTATGTATGTTAGGCATGAGTTCGAGTCAATGTCGGGTTTATGATGGGTAGAACCTATGTTGATCAATATTTTGTCTTACAGTTGGCTTTAGCACTTTTTGTGCATACTACATGTCATATATGGGAACGATAAGCCGATTACCTTTGTAGTTGTGGCTTTTTGGCGTGCGGGTTGATGGTGTCGAGCATGAGGTCGATTGGGGTATCCAGTTTGCTCCGAGAGTAGTTCTGGATGACGCTGCACCTATCAGCCAATGATCAAACGGTCAGGGCTTATTAGGAAAGGTGGACATGAGTACCTCTTCGTACGGACCTATGTGCTCATGCAAGTCGTATGATCCTAAAGTCATGTAGGTAAAAGAGTACCCCCTACAGGGTGTAAAAATATTTTGAAATATCACGCTCTTGGTCATGAACATACTTTTGGCCCTTTGCAGCATTCGTAGAGTTACGAATGTGGTTTGGTATGGTTTAGATGGTTCATTATAGATGTTACTACTATGGTTCCTTTTACATTATGTTCAGTTGATGTTTATGGGCTAGTTTGTTACTTTGGTCAAGTATAGATGCTCACATATGTTTATGTTAAATTTTCTTTTGCAAATGAATTTACTTAACCATGTAGTTATATTCTTGCTAACATCTCAATGCATCATCCTTGAAGTCAGGCTATTTATAAGTGCCTATTATGGATTAAGTCTTACGAGTACCTTCATACTCAGCTGCTCTACATGTTTGGCAGGTAAGGAGGAGTTGATTATTGGCAACTTCACACCCGTCAATGCGAGTGGCGGAAATGAGTAGTGCATCCTACTCTTGGAGGTCGCATGTTCGGGGTGAAGCCTAAGAGAATATGGCTTCACCCATCTTTTGTTGTCTTTAGCTTTTGTTTCTACTGTGTAGTTTTTTTTATTGGTTAGGAGTTGAGCAAGCTTTAGTCTCCTACTAGCTCTCTTTTACTGTAAATTATATTAACTTAGTGCATGCTTAAGAACTTGTAATATAATGTTAATTACTCACTCTTTATTAAGCTTTGTTATGATGTTCCATGTTGGAAAGGCATGTGTTCCAGTCCTGGGCACAAAACACGTACTGGGACTACCATGATGGTATTCTAGTTAATCGTTGTAGTCGTGATTATACAAATAATCGACTTAGTGATTAATTAGAATACTATCTGGATGGTTCCTCACGGCGTGCTCCGTTGTGAGGAACTGTCCAAATAGTATTTTAATTAATTATTTAGTCATGATTAAGAAAATCATCAACTTAATAATTAATTAAAATACTATTTAGACGGCTCCTCATAGCGTGGTATCAGAGCTTGGTTTAATGAAATAGTCTAAAAATGGTTAGAATGTTGTTTAGTAATAGTGTCAAACCCACTAAGCAACCCACTAAAGTTTCTTTTATGCCTTCTTATGATTAATATGTATGAACTTGCTATACTATGCCCCAAAGTGTAACGTATGCTTGAGTGATGCACTTGAATTACTTGTTTATGCATTGTGTGGTTTTCTCATTGTGATGTATTTGTTGATTATGTTGCATTGATGCATCCTAATAACGGTGAATATTAGGGGCTCAACTGGTGTGAGGTAGGGACCCGATGTGTTTCGTACGATGATGGTACGAAAAGTGAATAAGTTAGCGATAACGTATGAACATCCACCATACAATGGTAGATATGGTCGTCTCCTCATGTGGCATTTACATGAGGTGTCCCTCAAGGTGAAGGTACAGGAAGTGAATAAATGGGCAACCACGTATGAAACGTTGTTTGTGCAGCGAGTTGCACAAGCACCATTCGCGCGAATACTTATTCTCTTCATGCGAAAGGTGATCTATGTGCTTATGATGATTGTTTAGGGAGAGATGCGTTCGGGAAAGAAACGTGAAGATAAGGATCGAGCATACTTTCATGTTCCATTGTTCATTTCACAGCATACCTTTGAACATGCATTTTCCTTGATATATGATGCCTTAATGTGCATCATTTGTTTGAATCCGAAATTGCAAAGATAGCATTGATCCATGTTGGAATTTGACTTTTTCGCCTCTCTTCTATCTTATCGCCACAATAGGATGAGGACCCGTCAAAAACTCGGAGATCGCCCCCACCGCCGAGCATGACGGATCTGTTGATGCAGATAGAGCAAAACCGCCAAGCTCAAACTGCTCTCCTCGAGGCCCTCATGCGCAACATGGCCCCTAGTGGAGGAGGAGGGGCCGGGCACTGAGATAACTTCATGGATTTCCTACAAACTCAGCCGCCCACCTTCACGCGGGCTGAGGATCCTCTGGATGCTGACCACTGGCACCGGACTATCAAACAGAAGCTCACTCTGCTCAGGTGCGAGGACCACGAGAAGGCGCTCTTCGCCGCCCATCAGCTTCAGGGTGCGGCAAGCACGTGGTGGTCCAACTTTCTGGTCATGCACCCCACCAATCACCGGGTGTCTTGAGCAGAGTTTTCGCCAGGCATTCTGTGATTTCCATATTCCTAAGGTCCTTATGGAGATCAAGAGGCGGGAGTTTATGGACCTCAAGCAAGGAGGTAGATTGGTGATGGAGTATGTGCAGGTGTTCAACCACCTTGCACAATATGCTTAGGATGAGGTCAACACCAATATGCGGAAGCAGTACTGCTTTGTGAACGGTCTCAACTCCAAGATGCAAGACCGGCTATCGGTGCATGAGTTCATCGACTTCAACAAGCTAGTGAGCACCTCTCTTATGGTGGAGTTCAAGTTGAAGAACCCAGGAGGAGGAGAAGCGTAAGAGGGTCCCGTCACCCTCCATGGGCGGGGGTTCTCAATGCACGCAGACGGACAGTCAGCCTCCTCCATCTCACATGTTGGTCTCGACTGCTCCACGGCAATGTGGATGGTACGCCACCCATCTTGCTCTGCTCCTCAAGGGCAACCTCCAAGACCCGCTGGTTCTCAAGTGAGTTTGATGGGTGGCCCCGACGGCCCGTGTTACAACTGTGGGCACATCGGGCACTTCAACCATGATTGCCCTTACCCGAAGCCAGGAGTCGTGGTGACTGCTCCAAAGCTGCCACCCACTCAACTCGCTCTACAGTCCTCCTGGGCTACACACATCCCCAAGCGTGCCTAAGTACAACACACCACCACCAAGGGTGCTCGAGAGGACAACAAAGTGCTCGTCGGTATGCTATTTGTGAATTCCCACATCACAATTGTTCTTTTTGATTCGGGGGCATCTCACTGTTTCATCAGGGATAGTTATATTTTGAGTCATAAGTTGGCTTCCGAGACCTCGCCTTCTACCTATATCATTGATGAACCCAGAACTAAGTTAAGGACTGACCAAGTTGTTCCGAAGGCCAAACTTATTATTAAGGGAGATCAGTTTCCTGCTAACCTGATTCTCCTTGACACAAGAGGAGTAGATTCTATATTAGGGATTAATTGGCTTGTTTGTGCCAAGAAAGTCGTTTCTCTCAAAGGTCCCAAGGGCGATCGAGTTTCTCTTTGCCTTGGAGAGGGTGGCCTACACTTGTGTGCTCTTAAAGCAGTCACGGCCATGAATCTCCTGGATATTCCAGTCATCTGTGAATTTCCTAATGTCTTCCCAGAAGAATTGCCAGGAATGCCACCCAACCGAACTGTGGAGTTCTCCATTGAACTATTGCCCGATACGGCCCCGATTTCAAAGAGGTCCTATCAGATGCCACCGAACGAGTTAGCAGAAGTAAAGAAGCAAATTCAGGAGTCGCTTGCGAAGGGTTTCATTCGTCTGAGTTCCTCACCTTGGGGATGTCCAGTACTCTTTGTCAAGAAGAAGGATGGTACTCTATGGATGTGTATTGATTACCGTCCGTTGAATGCCATCACAATCAAGAACAAGTATCCACTCCCTCGGATTGATATCATGTTCGATCAATTGACCGGTGCCCGGGCTTTCTCTAAGATTGACTTGAGACTGGGTTACCACCAAATCAAGATCTGATCGAAGGATATTTCAAAGATGTCTTTCTCTACCCGTTATGGGCTTTATGAGTTCACCGTCATATTTTTTAGCTTGATAAATGCACTGGCATTCTTTATGTATTTGATGAACACAGTCTTCATGGAGGAACTCGACAAGTTTGCTGTGGTGTCCACTGATGATATTCTCATCTACTCCAAGACTGAAAAAGAATATTCTAAGTACCTCCGTGTTGCTCTTGGCCGCCTTCAAGATCACCAACTCTACGCCAAGTTCAGCAAATGTGAGTCCTGGCTCAAAGAGGTCGCCTTTCTAGGTCATGTCTTGTCAGAAAATGGGGTAGCAGTTGACCCGAGCAAAGTGCAGGATGTGCTCAGTTGGGTGCAGCCCAAAAGTGTCACTGACATCCGAAGTTTTCTCAGACTCGTGGGTTATTACTGCATGTTCATCGAGAATTTCTTCAAGATTACTAAGCCCATGACCGAATTGTTGAAGAAGAATGTCAAGTTTGAATGGTTCGAGGAGTGTGAAGTGGCTTTCCAGACTTTGAAGTATCATCTCACCACAACACCAATTCTAGCACAATCAAACGTTCACAATAGCTTCGATATCTATTGTGATGCCTCTTGCTTTGGACTCAGTTATGTTCTCATTCAAGAAGGATGCGTTGTCGCCTATGCTTCACGCCAACTAAAGTCATACGAGGAAAATTATCCCACTCATGATATAGACCTTGCAACAGTTGTGCACACTTTGAAGATTTGACGTCATTACCTATTGAGTGACCCTTGCTGTATTTACACGGATCACAAGAGCCTCAAATACATTTATACTTAGGATGATCTAAACATGAGACAGCGAAGATGGCTCGATCTGATCAAAGATTATAAACTAGAAATCCATTATTGTAACACCCTAAATTTCAATTTTTGCAATAGTTTAAAATTTTACTAGAATTTTAAATAGGAGTTGCACTTTTGTTCAATAAAAGAAATTAATTTCTAAATTTAAATTGCCATAGGTTATATTTGTGGTTGATGCATTCCTGTTGTCATAGTTGCAACGGTCTTTTATGTGTGAAAAAGATTTGCAAAAAGATCGCTAGAAGTCGCTTGTTTAAAACCTCTTTTGAAATTTTGTTCAAAATCTAAAAAGAAAAGGCATTTCTAAATTGTAAAAGTGCTCTGAGGCCCATCTTCTCCCTCTCCCCCCCCCCCCCCCCTCGCGTGTGGGCTGCCCTCTCTTCTCCCGCTCTGGGCCGCATTGAGTTTGCCTACCGCGCTCCCGAGCCAGCCCCTTCCCCGCCTTCTCTCTCTGCCAAGTGGGCCCGATTAGAGCCAAGCCACCCACCAAACGGCTCCATTCTCCTTCCTCCCACCACCTGGACAGCCCCCAAATCCCACACGCTATTCAAAACCGCCGCCTCCTTGAGCCATTTCGCTCCAATTGAAGCCGTAGTCGTGATCCCTGCCCCCTAATCACTCATTCCTGGCTGTTTTCCCCTCCTTAACCCCTCTCAAATGTGGAAACCATTGCAGTTAAGGAAATCTAGGCCGCCGGCCATTTCTCTTCAAAATCTGGCCGATGCCCTTCCCCTCTTGCGCATGTAAGCTGGCCATTTCATCCCTCAGAAGCCTCCACACCCATTCCATCCTCTCTCACCTCGTTTCCCACTCGGTTTCGCTGCCAGGACCACCTTCTTCCCCGACATCGGTAAGGATCTCTACCACCATTTTTCTTCATCGCCGAGCCCCTCTAACTCCTTTTTCTCACCTTTACGATGCCACAGGGTCCCTGGAGAAGTGCATTTTGCGCATTTTGCGCTACTCCAGTGATGTTCCGGTGACCCTGCCGTCGTCGGACGGTCGCCTCCCTATTCGGCGCCGCCCGGCCAAGCCCCTCTGTTGAAACGTGACCGTCCAATTTTCATCCGTCGGCCAAAAATGCATACCCCTTCATTTTATGATTCCGGTCCACCGTGGACCCATGGACCGGCCTCCAGGCCATGGTCCATGGGTGCATAAACCTTTTCCACCGGTTTTCTAATTGAGAAATAATTCAGTAAAGGCTTTTTTACGTCATAAATAATATTCTTGGTATAAAACCATTTGGTTTATTCTTTGAAAATAAAGTACAATTTGATGTTAAGCCCCTGAAACTTCAAAACCTCAATACTTTTTGCTCGTAGCTCCGATTTGGGCGATTTTCACAGCCAAATGTTCATAGCGATGTGTAGAATATTTTTATAGGGTTCTTACCTAGTTTTAGTACTATATTGTGTTCTTTTCTTAGTAGTTTCCTTTGTATGCTTTTTCCGATATGTCGTTTAGGAGGTGAGCAGTTCGGGAATCTTCAAGATCAAGCTTTCGAGGACTTTGAGCAACCCTCCGAAGAAGGCAAGTGTCCATGAACATTTTGGCCTCTATTTTAGGATTCATGTGTAGCTATTTTTATAACTTCTATGTGTGATTGTGTAATTTGGAATCCTATGTTAGGGTTTACTAGCTTTGTATGATTATTCCTTGTTGCTGTTGTTTAACCATGGGTTAAAAAGGGTAGTATATGCTAGTGCAGTCACAGTTGGGGAAAATGTTAATCTTGACTAATGTCTATGCATCTAGAAACGGGTATGGTAATCTTGTAGCAACATGGTATAGGGATTCTAACAGGATGGTTGGTTTGAGGTGGTGCTGAACAACAGGCTTGTGTTTGTTCCTATGTGGGGTCCTAAGGATCGGTTCTTAAACATGTAATCAAGTGAATCTGCACAACCACGAGGCCTATATAGGTATGGCCTGGCCAACTAATTAACCACCCCTCTAACTCTGTGGGCACCGTTGGACGTTTGAGTGGCACAAGAGGGGGCTTCTACAGTGATATAATCGTTTGTTAGTGGTGAAATCTCAGTGGGTGCCTGTAAGTTGGCGGGAGTTTTGTAAAGGCATTGTAGTGAGACCCCGACTCCACACCCCGAAAGTATGAAGCAACACGAGAATCACGACTTGTGGGGAAAGCTGTGCAAACTCTGCAGAGTATCAATCTGGTCAATCAGTCGTGCTCACGGACAAGAGCGGACTTGGACTTCTTCAGGATTAGATGGGATCAGAGTTTGGTATGGTTGGTTGGGTAGCCGAGTAATGGAATTACCTGGTGAGTCTTTGTAGTCGAATGGAATCCGATGAGTCAATCTTTTTGTTACAATGGTGTCTTCAGACTTAGCAAATAGGATGCCTGTTGTTGGAGTCATTAGATTAAAGTTTTCTTAGTGCAGTTAACTGTGTCTAACCTTTCCTTGACTTAAACCCCATAGCATGTTTTCCCTTCACTTACAGAGTACATTTTTGTACTCACACCCGTTGTCCTTTCTCTTGCATTCTACTGTTGTTCAGAAGCCATCAATGAAGTTGCAACCTTTGATGAAGACGACTTCAACCCGGAGTTGCTGTTCTAGGCTGGAATACCCCCGGTTGACGCCTGTGGAAGATGGAAGCCTCAGTAGCACTGAAGATCTTTAGTTCCGTTGTGTTCTCTTTTAGACCCTCGGGTCCTTTTTTAATAAGTTAAATACATTATTGTAATAATGACACTGTGATGGTACACTGATGATGTAAATGCATGTATGAAACTTTATCCTTGCATACATGTGTTGTGCCCAATTTTGTTTCTTTAAAACTGGGTGTTACAATTATCATCCTGGCAAGGTGAACGTTGTCGCTGATGTACTGAGTCAAAGGGCTCGATGCAATTGTCTCTCGCTCTAGCATAGAGTCACCACGCTTTGTGATAATTTCATGAGGTTTGGACTTGAGATAGTTTCAGAGGGATTTCTTACCAACATGGAGATCAAATCCTCCCTCTTCAACCAAATGAAGGATGCTCAGAAGGCAGACAAGGGCATGGAGAAGATCCGTGACAAGATCAAGGAGGGGCAAGCCAAATGTTTTGCCCTGGACGATGAAGGTCTCTTGTGGTTCGAGAAAAGGCTAGTGGTCCCCAAAATTCTAGAGTTAAGGAAGAAGATTGTGGATGAAGCTCATGATTCGCCATTGTCCATCCATCCTGGGAGTACTAAAATGTACTAGGATCTCAGGTCCAGATTCTGATGGATCCACATGAAGCGAGAAATTGCTTGATATGTTGCCAAATGTGATGTCTACCGAAGGGTGAAGGCCGAGCACCTTAAGTCGGCCGGTACACTCCAGCATTTACCCATTCCCTCCTGGTAGTGGGAGGGGATCGGTATGGACTTCATTACCGAGTTTCCTAAAACACCCCACGGTACAACTCGATTTGGGTCATTGTGGACCAGTTGACCAAGTCAACTCATTTCTTACCCGTTAAGACCACATACTCAGTCAAGAAATATGCGAAGTTGTATCTCACTCAAATTGTTCGCATTCATGGAATTCCGAAGAAGATCGTCTCCGATCAAGACACTCAGTTCACTTCTCATTTCTGAAAGAGCCTTCATGAAGCCATGGGAACCAAGCTCTTCCATAGCACCGTATGTCACACCTAAACTAACGGTCAAACTAAGAGAGTTAATCAAATCCTCAAAGACATGCTACGGGCTTGTGTTCTCACGTATGAAAAAAAAGTGGGGGATCTGCTTGCCATTTGCATAATTGTCCTACAACAACAGTTATCAGTGGAGAATTAAGATGTCACCATTTGAAGCTCTATACGGCAGAAGATGTCGAACACCGTTGAATTGGTCTGAGTCTGGTGAAAGATCTTTTCTAGGCCCGGATTTGGTCAAAGAGGTAGAAGAGCGTGTCCTAACCATTCGCCGCCATCTCCTCACAGCTCAGTCTCATCAAAAAAGCTATGCTAATCATCATCGGTGTGAGCTGGAGTTCAAAATTGGAGATTTTGTCTATCTTAAGGTCTCACCTCTCAAATGAACACAGCATTTTTAGATGAAGGGAAAGTTAGCATCCCATTATGTTGGCCCTTTCTAAATTATTGGCTGGCGTGGAGAGGTGGCTTATCAGCTGGAGTTACCTCCATCCCTCTCCGCTGTACACGATGTCTTCCACGTCTCACAATTAAAGAAATGTCTTTGAGTCCCAACCGAAGTCATTGAGGTCGCAACCCAAGAATTACGGTCGGATCATTCCTATTGTGAGAATACAATTCGCATTCTTGATGAAGCAGAACAGAAGCCACGGTGCAAGTCTATTAAGTTCCTCAAGGTTCAGTGGAGTAATCACTCCGAAGATGAAGCGATGTGGGAACGTGAAGATTAGCTTCTTACTGATTATCCTAAGTTCTTCGCCGACCTATGAGTGTTGTAGTCGTTTCAATTTCTATCAGAATGCTCAAAGCGTGTTTTTTCTCATAGCATGGTTCCTAGATACACCGTACTCTCCTCGACTCGTACCAAATCTCGGGGCGAGATTCTTTTAAGGAGGAGGTTTGTCACATCCCAAATTTATAATCGCATGATTAAGTCTAATTATGCATCATTAGCATTATGATTAGTTTTGAGGCAATTTATTTTAGAATGCTAGTGCAATTCATTTAAAGTCAATCGGGCGAGAGAAAGAAATTTGGGGGTAGAAAAGAACAGAATTCATAGTTAAATTGACCTTTTTCTCTAACACATTGGCCCACCTGGCCGGCCCCACTACCTCACCCTTCTCTATGGGCAGTAGCTCAACCGCTCTCTCAGCTCCCTCACTCCACTCCTGTGCTCCATCTCTCCCTCAGCCAGCCAAGACTAGGCGAGGAGCTCCCCCTCTCACTCCCCTCTCAAGCTCTCTCCTTCTCCCCTAAAATCCCACCTCAAGAGAAGGAATAGAGGTATGCATGTGGTGATCACGAGCTCATGAGCTACCCATCCATCCAATTCATTTTCATTTTCTCGAAGGATTCAAGGCGATTTTGATGTATTTTGGTGCTCTTGGTTGAAGAACAAGGAGCACCATTGTTCTTCCTCTTTCTGAGTGTTTCCTCCTTCAACCAATAGTCCACAAGCTCGGCAAAGCATCTTGGGTGAGTCTCCTAGACTCCCATGGCAAAGATGCACGTTTTGGTTGGATGAATCTTGAGTTTAAAGCTTCGGTTGCGAAGTTCTTGAGTTCTTGAGATTTGGAGCTAAAATGAGGATTTAGGTGAATTTTGAGTTAGGAATCATGTTGCTAGGTTGGTGAGTGCGTTCTAGACTCTATAAATTCTCTCAAACATGTTTCCCTTTGGTTTGGAGAAGCTCGCAAATCAAATCGGCTGAGGTTTCACCCTTGAAGCAGCCTCTCTGGACAACCCGGATAATCCAAATTGACTCGGATACTTCAAGTAAACCTAGAGAAACCCACTAAATTGTTCTCGTTAACTATGGCGATTTAGAGTGCAATTCAAGTCTAGAACCCTTTGTATAATTTATAGCCATGTTTTAGTGGAATAGATTTATCATGCGAGTTGAAACGGTTGGGGAAAACACTTTAGAACTCAACTCGGTCAGAACCCAGATAGTCCGGATCAACCTAGAGTGTCCAGCCCAATCCGGAGTATCCGGACTCAACCCAGAGGGTCCTGGTAAATAGCCAAGAGCCCCACTCAGAGCCTCGCCCGGAGTGTCTGGCCCAATCCAGAGTATCCAGACTCACCCGGAGGTTCCGGGTTATTTAAAAAATGGCTAACCAAGAGCCCTCACCCGGAGGTTCACCCAGAGGTTTTGGAACCTAGATACTCCAAGTTCAACCCAGAGTCTCTGACCTCCTATTACTTTTCCGATGTTGTTTAGATCGCAAGTTTCATTATTCCTTCGTATGTATTACACCTTTAGCTTGTTGTTATGCATATTGTAGCATACGTTGTGCACTTCATTCATGCTCATCATTGCACACATTCTTCTTTAGTGAACAAAGAATTAGAGCGTGTCACTGCCGTGGTTGAAGGCGATGCCGATCTACCCGAGCTTTGCGAGTGTTGCGTGGGTAGCATAAGGCAAACCCCGTAGCAGCAAGGCAGGCATATAAGTATATTTATCCCAATACTTTGGATCACGTATGATATGATGTGATAAATATGCTTTATATATGTTATGCATGAGTTCGAGTCGATGTCGGGTTATGATTGGTAGAACCTATGTTGATGCACCAATTCTCCTATCTTGAATAATTGTTGTTCTATATCCTTGTTGCCTAGGTTTAATATGATGTTGTCTAACTTAAAATGTTATTCGTGATGCTTAGCAAGTGCTTAGGTCCTCGGTAGAAGTCGAGCGGTGAAATGTTTCATGGTTCATGAGCATAGACTTTAATTACTTGCACAATGATCATAATGATAGGTTGATGGTGTCGGTTGGATGAGTGGGGTGGATGAGGTGAGGTGTGGGTGGTGTTAGGGGTGTTTGTCTTGTCTGGATGTGGAGTTCCCCTGAGTAGGTCGGGATAGGGACTCAGACACCATAGACCGCTTGTATCATTTAAGCACCAAACATTGTGGCAGTTAGCTTTAGCACTTTCCATGCTTACTACATGTCGTATATGGGAACGATAAGCCGATTACCTTTGTAGCTGTGGCTTTTTGGCATGCGGGTCAATGGTGTCGGGTATGAGGCTGGTTGGGGTATCCAGTTTACTCCGGAAATAGTTCTGGATGACCCCCACACCTATCAGCTCATGATCAAATGATTAGAGCTTATTGGAAAATGTGGAAATGAGTACCCCCTTGTATAGTCATGTGTGGTCATGCAAGCAGTATGGTCCTCAAGTCATATAGGTAAAGGAGTACCCCCTACAGGGTGTAAAAACATTTCGAAATGTCATGCTCTAGGTCATGAGCATGCTTTGTCCATTTGCAGTAGTCGTAGAGTTACCAATGTGGTTTGGCATGGTTGAGATGTTGAGATGGTTCATTCCAGATGTTACTACTATGTTCCTTTTACATTATGTTCAATTGATGTTTATGGGCTAGTTTGTTACTTTGGTAAAGTATAGATGCTCACACATGTTTATGTCAAATTTGCTTTCGCATATGAATTTACTCAACCATGTGGTCGTATTCTTGCTAACATCCTAATGCATAATCCTTGAAGTCGGGCTATTTATAAGGGCCCATTATGGATTAAGTCTTACGAGTACCTTCGTACTCAGCTGCACAGGTTTTGCATGTGAGGAGGAGTTGGTTTTCGGCTACTTCATGCCCCCTGATGCGAGTGGCGGGAATGAGTAGTGCATCCTACTCTTGGAGGTCGCGCGTTGGGGGTGAAGCCTAAGGGCATATGGCTTCACCCATCTTTTGTTGTCTTTATCTTTTATTTTTGTTGCATAGTTTCTTTTGTTGGTTAGGAGTTGAGCAGGTTTTAGTCTCCTCCTAACTCTCTTTTGTTGTAAATTGTATTAACTTGGTGCGTGCTTAAGAACTTGTAATATGATGTTAATTACTCGCTCTTTCTTAAGCTTTGTTATGATGTTTCATGTTGGAAAGGCATGTATTCCGATCTTGGGTACAAAACATGTTCTGGGACTACCGAAGCGTTATTCTGATTAATCATTGAAATCGTTATTAGGAAAATGATCAACTTAATGATTAATTAGAATATTGTTTGGATGGTTCCTCACAGTAAGTAATACATTGCTGATCATATCTCTATGTGACTCTTGTTTGTTGGGTGGCATCGAATGTCCTATCGCCCAACTCTATACTCTAAAGCCCAAAACCGTTTTGATAGCTTTGTTAAGTAAACCAACACTATGCATGTATATGTCTGACATCCACCCTATCTGGTTAAGATAAATTATGGCACCCTGCTTTGGCAGGCCTACCAAACAATAATTAAAACCTATGTATGTGCAGCTATTAGAAGGGTATCATTTACTCTAAATTTTTCTGAGGGAAGCTATTCTATCATGGTAATCATATCCACCGCATATAAAACATGAAAGAATAGTATGACAAGAACAAAAATATCACAGATAATCATATTGACTATGACATAGTATGACCCCTTCATATGGTGATCTCTATCACCACGGTCCTGTCCTCCTGGTAATCATGCTCCAAGTCTCCATGATAATGTGCTAGTCTATTACACCTAATAGTACTAGATGAATTACATGAGAAAAAGAAATATCACAAGTCAGCACGCAGACCGTTATACAATAACATGACAACCTTTGGCTACAATTAACCATGACACACGTGCCATGAAAATTACACACATGCATCACATTCATAATAAGGCTATACCAGTCACAACATTCTCGGCAAAAATGAGTTAAGCGTAGAATCAAATTCTAATGTTGCTACATGAACATGTTATTATGACAATCTATGTGTGTACGCTACGCAACAGTGATCCCATATCTATGAAATTGCTATGAAAATCTCATCGGATTGATCATATTAAGCCAATTATGAGTCATTCACAATGCCTCAATTTCCACTAGATCAATCATATTGATCATCGTGTGAGGTTTTCCAGAAATGATGATAACACACATAACCTCAATCTACTGTTCTTCCAACCATGCAGCAGCGCGCGCTGTTAGCCCCGATGGTGATTCCAGCCGGTAGGGGCAAGTCACATGCGTAGCCAGGTGGGAGATCAAGCTAATCTTTTTGGTTGTGTGATTCCATCAACTCATACCTTATTCTGATCCCAGTTTCAACAAGTCGTGCATCAACCGATCCATCACATGAACTGATCACATGAACAATGATAGATCTAATCTATTACTACTACATATCAACTATATGTGACTGATCCAGATCAAAAACTACGCATGTAGGCTCTAATACCACTGTTGGGGAATAGGAAGGCTACGATAGCCTAAAAAAAATTCTACTGCATCCACCTAGGAAACCATAGGTCGTTACCACTCAACGTGCAGTGCAGCGGAAGAAGAGTTGGAGCAATCCAACGTGATGCGCATCGATGTAGAGGAAGCAGCTCTCCGACCAGCTCTGAGTGGGTATGTCTCACCCTCAACCAGCTCCAAGCAGGTACATCACGTCCTTGATCGGCTCCGAGCAGCGTTGTCATGATCCGTGACCACAAAGGGGAAACCTTGACCACATCCTCGACCACGAAGAGGAAGTAGTCGATCTCATTGACCACCTTGTTGACCAGGTACTCGCACTCCTCGAGCACCCCCAAGCGGGTGCATCGCGCTCCTCGATGACAGAGCACAGCATGATCAGCATCGTAATCTTCATGCCGAGAAGATCAGCGCTGCAATAGCAGCAGCGCCTCTACGGTATCCACACGTAAAGGATGGAACGCCGTACGCCGGTGTGCTAGCAGCGCGCGCCTGACTAGGGTTTCGCAGGGAGTTTGAGAAAGAGATGGCGGCTAGGGCTTTGGTGGTCAAATCAACTCGCATCCATGGCTCCTACCTACTCTTATATAGAATACGCTAATGGACCTTTAATCACATTAAATCCCATCATGACTTTAAACTATAATGGACATTCAATCATATTAAATCCCTGCATATCAATCTGCATATGCAATCGCCTCTAGGCCATATCACCAACACAATCATGGGTTGCCTTCAGCTGTCAAAACTTTAGGGCCTAAATAGCCGTGTGTACTTCTCCTTATAGTTAGGATAAAGATGCGCCTTGGAATCTCACATAAATTCCTGAAATTTAGCAAACTCACCACTATTATACTTATTATGCCACTCGACATCCTCCACCATCTGGTCCACATTCTTTACAAAATCCTCGAGATCATTATCATTGAAACATAATCTGTCCTCATCCCTGAGATCATGATCCATATCACCTGGTGTAAGTCCTTGATCCACATTATCGGTATGGAGGCCCCAATCCATCTCTCCTTCGTTAAGGTCTTCCTCATCATGTTTGTTCCAACATGTATAATTCTCTTTAAATCCATGCATGACCAACTGTGCATGGACATTGTCTGTTTTCATGAACTTCTTATCATTCCTGCAATCGCGACATGGACAATACATTGCTGTTTTACAATGATCTTTCATATCCGCCAAAGCAACACTCATGGAATACTTCACCCCGCTCAGGTACTCCGGACAAGTCCGGGTCTCAAGGTACATTCAACTTTTGCATCCGTAGGGTAGGGGACTCCCAAGTGCCCCCCAATGGATCTGCCGTTGTGTGTGGCATCATAAGATAATATGTAATCATCTCAGTGGTTTTAGTTTCAACTAAGGTGTTTGGCCTGGTGATGTTTGCTCCATGAACTTTTAGGAGATGTTGCTCCATGAACTTTTAGGAGATGTTGCTCCATGAACTTTTAGAGTACAAATGTGCAAAACTATGTAATAATGCTTCAGAATAAGGGAATCTTTTTGTCCTGCATCATATTTCTGTTCTTAAACATGTTGAAGATATTCACACAATTGAGAAATTAAATTGGTATAGTTGCGTGATGTTCTTATATAGATTGATTTTAGAAGTTCGGTATTATATGTTTGCCGTTGTGCAGATTTTAGAATGCGTGCAGGTCAAATGTTTACATGCTTTGTCACCTGCAAATGATATTAATGGATTTGTAGTTAAAAAGCACTACAACCATTTATCATTTTATGATACATGTCGATGGAATAAAGTAATTGCCAAATATATATGCATCGGAGAGTGAATCAATATCCTAAATGACGTGCGCATTAGACCAGAGGTAATATGTAAGGTTAGCTCTCGGACCTAGTTGCATAGTTGAACTAGTGAGATATTGTATATCCATGGTTGATGACCCTACTGCAGAATTCTGATCCTCGATGAATGAATCTCAGTTTCATGCTTGAAACGTCATCTGAATCAACACCACATACATGAAGTACATAATTTTCCCTTTTAAAAACCAATGAATTCATTATACTATTTTAGCAATTTGAATATATTATTTAAACAAATTGCATACAAAATGATGAATACATCTTGCAAATTGTTGAATTAGCGCTCACGGATTGCTAAACATATCTTTCAAAAATGTTGAATAAGGTTTACAATTGTTAAATCAAGTTTCATAAATTGTAGAATAAATTTTTTTGAATTTTTGAGAGTGCATCAAATGAAAAATTAACTAAACACCTAAAACTCAGGAACAACATAATAGGTAATAGGAAAATCACTGAATGAGGAAAAAAGCTGGAAGGAGAAGGCTCCCAACAGCAGCATCAAATTATACCCAATTCAGTTGGGCTGAACCGACCCAAATCGGGCTACCAGAGAATTTCACATTTTTATCGCGATTTCTTATCTGGCGGATGACCATCGCCGCTTGATTAGACAAGGTGGTTTGGTGGTAGGTTTAGCTTGGGCAATTTTTTAACCTTTCATGTATTTCCTCTTAAATTAGCCATCGTTTTGAAAAACCCTTTGAATTGTGTCGTATTTACAATTAGCGCAATAAAACTAAACCCATATTGAATATATTTTATTTATTTTTATTTTGTGAAAAAAGAATAATTAGAATATACTATTTCAACAATCCAAGCAAACCATTTCAACAAATTGCATACAAAATGTTGAATAAATTCTTGTAAATTGTTTATAATTAGGTTCCACCAATTGTCAAACATAACATTCAAATATGTTTAATAATGTCTTTACAATTGCTAAATTAAGTTTCTCAAATAGTTGAATTAAGTCTTTTGAATTGTTATCTGTGTACCAAATACAAAAGAAAACTATTTAATCACAAATAAACACTACTGCAGAAATCCTCATCATTGTCGGTTCAAAATCGTCATCAGTGGCAGGTTTGAACCGATACTGATTACTCGGCACTAATAGTATGCACTGATAGTCACTATCAGTGCCGATTATGGAACCGGCATTGAAATTCCCATCAATGCTAGTTGGTGGCTCCAACCGATACTGATAGTTGGTTTTCGATACAACAGTTTTAAGGTAAAAAAACAAAAAAAAAATCACAACCAGAGACACTCACCCAACCTTACAGTAGCTCTGTGGTTTTCGCTCGCATGCGCTTTCTAGTACTCGAACTCGCGACCTCACAGGAGCTCCCCTCTCGCGCGTGTGACTCTCTAACCATCTCACTTCTCATTCATTATTCACTATAATAGCAAAATCAATCCTTTTGCCATCTTCTGATAGATTGTTTGAATAGCTATTTGGGCATCTAAATGATCTTAGATCAAAAGTGATCAATTACAAAGTTGTAGATCCCGTCGAGGGCTACAATTTAATATAAAGTTTTTTCCACCGGAGTTAGTATAAAAAAGTTATGAATTTTTTAAGATAAGTGTCAATTGACCACGGCGGTCGGCTGAAACTTTGTTATGACAATTTGGGCACTTAAACGATCTCAAATTAAAAAGTTTTCAACCACAAAGTTGTAGATCTCATCGAGTTATACAACTTGATATAAAGTTTCCCTATTAGACTTCTTACGAAAGAGTTATGAATATTTTTTAAATAATTTAGCAATTATCAGTGACGATTCGTAGCTAAAATCAGCACTGATACTTACTATCAGTGGCGGTTCATGGCTAGAACCAGCACTGATAATCATTATTAGTACCGATCGTAGTTAGGACCGACACTAATGTATCAATGCTGGTTTGTGGTTAGAACTGGCACTGATACTGATTTATCAGTGTTGATTTGTGGCTGGAACCGGTACTGATACATCAATACTGGTTCCAGCCACGAGCATTCTTAGTTATTGTTCGCGCACAGGAGTTTAAGAACTGGTACTGATACATTTTCGATACGGTTACTGTTGAATCAGTACTGATAAGATGCTACATATATGGTGTTGTATAGTAGTGGAACAAAACTATAGGTAACAGTAAAAAAACTAAACTGAATAAAGGAAATTGAAAAAAGAAAAAAATATATTCTTTTATTGGGCCTTGGTGGACAACCAACCTATGAGGCAACAGTGTGTAATCACGGATTCGATCACTCAGATCTTCAGAGGTCGCCACTATTCTACTGGCCAATTCACCGGGTTGGAAAGAAAGATTCACCGAGTCGAGGTGTCCTCGATAATGGCCTGATGCTTCATCATCGGGGGCTAAGGAAATAAATCATTAATTTTAACCCTGGGTTCATGCCTGACACAGTACTTAGCCGGTCTGGAGGAGATTCCAAAGGCCCAACTGAAAGATACTCACGTTGGCATTTTCTTCTCACCATTAATCAACTTATTACTTCCATTGTAATATCCTCTTTCCTCAATTCTTGAAGATTCTCTTTAATCAATTTGCTATAAAGGTGAGGTGAGCATTTGCATGACGACTAAGTTACCATGAAAGATTCTTCGGAACTTCTGATGGAGTGGAGACAAGTGGTGGCCGGTGTTGGCAAGGGGGAGAACCAATCGGCATCCAGGGGAACATCATTTTTGCTTAGCCTCATCGCGTGGTACTAATATATTGACAATAATTTACGATAATAAAACGTTTGCACCAGTTTTCCGCATATGCCTAGGAATAAACTTCCAATTGCATGTCTTTCAATAAAATAATATCGGGCCCATAGCTCTTGAATCTTGAAGAAAAACTAAACTGTCAATGGAATTGAATTGACCTGTTGAAAACGATAAGTGTGAAATTTGAGCAAAAACAGCCCCAAAAAAGGACATGCGCTTCGTGGGACAAGATTAAAATGAAGAAAAATCGACATAATAAGAAAATTAAGAGGGTATAGAATGAATTTTCTCATAAATAAAAGAGTATAGAATGAATTTTCTTACTGTTCTTGCAAGATTTGATACTCTAGCAATTAGTGGACATTTCATGATGAATCACAAGAATGCAATGTAAGCGGATATGCCTAGGAATGAACTCTAGAACTCTAGAATGAGAGTTCACAATAACCACATAATATTGTAATCGCTATCTTTACATGGTAGAAAATATTTATGAGATAATTCCTTATATGCTATCAATCAATCGAAATCCCTCAATTTGCCATTAAAAAGTTCTTGTCTATCATCACTACGTAAAAAACAGACATCGGTGACAGGTAATGACATTCATGGGTACCCGTCACCCCAAACGTGTCACTGATGACTAGTCATTGGTGATGGATAAGGACCCGTCACCAATGATGAACTAAAGGTGACGGGTTACCTGTCACTTATATCGTATAATAAGTGACAGGTAACTAGGTTACCCGTCACTTATGGTTTTCACCTATGTACTGGGAGAAAGACATAAATGACGGGTAACATAGCTACCCGTCACTTATATCGTATAATAAGTGACGGGTAACTTGGTTACACGTCACTTATAGATTTCATGTATGTATTGGGAGAAACACATAAGTGACGGGTAACTAGCACTTATGTTATTATAAGTGACGTGTAGACAGTTTACCTGTCACTTATGTTTCTCTTGCCCTGTAGAATGAGATGTTTCCTGGCTGCTTCCTGGAATATAGCCAGGATTTGGCAGCCGTCTTCTCCCTACAAACAATAGCAACGCTGTAGCATCTAAACCCCTAGATAAGTGGTAAGTGTTTCGATATTAATGACAACTGTATCATTCTGACTAATGAGTTCGTTTTGAATGGAATCAATTTTTTAGTTTACAATGATTGAATGGGTTTTCTTGGCCCTCAGGGAATTCTATTGGTCGATCAAAAGGATATTTACGTCAAGACTAAGGATATTCTAGTTCTAAGTGTCACAAGGTGATGAAGTACACTTAGAGTACATATAGGTCTTTTTTTGCCTTTTTGACCATACTATAAAGGGGGGATAAGTGTTGTAGGTTGACCTAGTTGAGTCCAGACATAGTTGAATGCACACTTGCGAAAATCTAGCACTAGGTAGCTCATAGAAGCTAATGGGTGAGAAGTTGAGAAGTTAGAACTTAAAGTCGATTGATTTGGATGAGTTTCAGAAAATTTGTTCTCACCAGATTGTCCAGTGTGAGATGGTTTAAACTCACTGGACTATTCTCCCTCTCAGTGATGGGTTCAAATGACCTCACCGGATTGTCCGGTGATTGGAGGAATTCTGCACCGGAGCATTTAACAGAAGTGTTATTTTTTAGAGAAAATCCGGGTTGAACTGACCAGATTATCCGGTGATCAGAAGGAAGCATACACCGAACTATATAACAGAAGCACTGTTTTTCTGGAGAAAAACCAAGATGAACTGACTGGATTGTCCGGTGACGTAAAGGAAGTTATCACCAAACTATTTAACAGTGACTTAGTATTTTTGGAGGAAATGATTTATAAGTCAACGGATTGTCCGGTGATACTGTGAGAAGGAACACCGGACCATTTTGCAATGCCTACTGATAGATGGCAGACATCACGTGAAGAAAAGTAATCTCACCGGATTGTCCGGTGATGCCTGAGGCATGTGCACCGGACCATCTGGTGTTCACAGAAAATGTGAGTGGTTGAGTAACAGCAAGATTTGGACCTTTAGCCTATATATACCCCCTCACTTGACTTCATACGTCTCTCTTGCAACCCAGAAGTATTCATACACAGTTGGTGTCATTTAGAAGCAAGGAGAGCACTTGAGGTGATTTGCTAGTTCTTAATTAGAGATTAAGGACTTCATTAGTGCTTCAAGAGTAGCGAGTGTGCATCTAGCTGTTGTTTAGGCTTGATAGGAATCAAGTGAACCAGTTAGCTTGTTACTCTTGGTGGTTGGCAACACCTAGCCGATCGTGGAGATTGGAGGTGTTCTCGGTGAGCTCTTGGAGGTCTTGTGGGAGCCCCAGGAAGCTCGTGCATTTGGTTTGATGCCTACCAATCTGGAGATGGAGAAGTGGCAATCACTAGTGAGCACTTGAGTCTTGGTGACTCAAGGGGGAGCGACATCCTTGTGTGGATGCTCCAACGAGGATTAGTGGAGAGTGCCAACTCTTCGATACCTTGGGAAAAACTCAGTGTCCTCTTTCCCTACTCTTGTTACATTCCGCATTCTGCTTCTAACATTTACTTCACGCAAGTTTCAATTCCACACTTTTCTTATGTTCTATATGCTTGCATGTTTATTTTTATCATTCTAGCTTGCTAGGTCATCTAGATGCTTTTATTCATTCTAGGTTAAGGTTGTTTTTTGTTCTAGAATACGGTAGTTGGTTTAAGTTTTAATTAGTGCCCTATTCACCCCCCCTCTAGGGTCATTAGATCCTTTCAATTGGTATCAGAGCCTCGTGCTCTTGATAGGCTTAAAATCCTAGAGCTATGGCCTCAAGGAATGAGAGTAGCGTGCCAAGGTTCGATGGAAAGAACTTCGCCTATTGGAAAGTTCCCATGGCAAGCTATCTTGAGGCGATTTCCAGTGAAGCTTGGCTAGCCGCTTCCATTGGGTTTGATCACCCTTTTACCGACCAACAAGTTAGAATGCTATATTTGAGGGAATTAGTGAAGAGGTTTTCTCTAGAATTCATAGCAAGGAATATGCTAATGAGATTTGGACCGCTCTTTGTGAAATTCATGAGGGTTCTAGGGAAATTCGTGAGGAAAGATATCATGTGCTTAGGAATACTCTTAATCAATTCAAGATGCTTCCAAATGAGATGTGCAATGATATGTATTCTCGCATGAATATGCTTGTAGAAGAAATTAACTCTCTTGAACTAACTCAATTGTCTCAAGGAAACGTCATTCGTAGGATCTTGATGGTGTTTCCGAAGCCGCAATACAACATTGTCATATCTCTTTTTCATGAAAGGGACATTATGACCATCACCGATGTTGTTGGAAAGATATATGCTCATAAGATGTTCTTGTTTGGAGATCATGAGTCTTCATCCAAGAAAAATCTTGCTCTCAATGCAAAGATGGTTGACAAGAAGAAGAAGAAGATAAAGCTCCCATCATCAAGCGAGAGCAATGAAGAAGATAGTGATGATGATAATGACTCTGACACCGAGCTTGCTCTTCTCATGAGAAGAACCACAAGGACGATCTCCAAATTCCAAAAGAAGGGCTACAACTATGATCCCAAGAAGAACAAATTTTGCCAAAAGAAATTTGATAAGTTCGGTGGAGAAGATAAGAAGAGATGCTACAATTGTGGTGAACTTGGCCAAATGTCATATGATTGCCCTCAACCAAAGAAGAAGAATATAAACAAGGGCAAGAAGAACAAGGGCAAGAATATTGAAGCAAATGAAGATGGGACAAGCACAAGAAGAAGAGCCAAGATAAGCATTCAAGGAAGAAGCTCTTCAACAAGAAGGGTGGAGAACGCAAGGCCTACATTGTTTGGTGAATGGGTCTCCGGCGAAAGCTCAAGTGATGACTCAAGCAATGATGAAGACAACAATTTGGCGGGCCTCACTATCACAAATGATGATGATGCACCTCTACCTAGACCACCTATGTGCCTCATGACAAAAGGTAATAATAAGGTGAGTAGTGACGAAGATGATAGTAGTGATGATGATGGTCTTTCTCCTAATGATCTATCTAAGCTAATGAATGACTATGCTACTATCATCAAGAAACAAAAAGATAAAATCAAGTCTCTTGAAAATGCTAATGCTATGCTTAGTTCTAGTCATAATGAGTTGCTTGCTAAATACAATGATGTACTTAAGAAAAATAATGAAGTAGTTTCATCTAGCAAGTCTCTTGAGGCTAGTAACAAAAAGCTAAAACTTGAGCATGTTGACTTGAAATGCAAATATCAAGAACTTGAACTTGCTTATGATGCCATTAATTCTTCTCTAAATGAATTATCTACTATTAAAGTAGTTAAGATCAATGCATCTACATCTTGTGATGATCTCATTGAAATATCTTTCTCATCTTCATGTGATAATGTATTATCTTTAAAGACTAACCATGCAAGGGAAAAAGAGCTTAGAGATGAGATTGCAAGCTTAAATTCATGTGTGGTCCGGTTGACTAAGGGGGAATACAAGCATAAAGAAATCCTCATGAAGAATGCTATGTACTACAACAACAGAAGCATTGGTTGCTTCCCTAACCCAGTGGAAAAGGTCATCAAATCCCCAGAGATAAACAAGTACTTCATCAAAGAAGTTGGATCCTATTGTCAACATTGTGAAGTCACCGGTCACCACACAAGGGAGTGTCTCATCCGTTCCAAACCCCTTCCCACTTTTCCATCTAAATACATGTCTACTTTTAATGGTCATCATATTCTATTGGATAAGCTTAAGAGTGGCAAAGTCATGGCTAAGTTCATTGGAACTCAAGCCAAAGGCAAGCTTCCAAGGCAAATTTGGGCGCCTAAGAATCTTGTGTCTCACATGAAAGGTACCAAACTTGGTTGGGTACCTAATCAAAAGCATGATCCCATGTGTGTAGGTGAACTACAAAGCCGGCAGAAAGTATTGGGTGCTTGATAGTGGTTGTACACAATATATGACCGGCAATGTAAAGATGTTCACCTCTCTAGAAGATGAAGTGGGCGGACATGATAAAGTCACCTTTGGTGATAAATCAAAAGCAAATATGGTAGGTTTGGGTAAGGTGGCAATCTCCAATGATCTCTCCATCTCCAATGTACTTTTAGTTGAGTCTCTTAGTTTCAATTTACTTTCAGTAGCTCAACTATGCGATTTAGGCTTCACATGCTTATTTAGTGATGTTGATGTTGTGATTACTAGAAAGAAGCATAATGATCTAATCTTTAAAGGCTTTAGACATGGATATATATATCTTGTGGATTTTTCGTCTAATGAAGCTAGCTTGACAACATGCCTCTTCACCAAGACATCTTTGGGTTGACTTTGGCATCGACGACTTGCTCATATTGGAATGAGCCAACTCAAGAAGGCATTCAAGAACGGAATGGTGGTAGGTTTGAAGGATGTAATCTTCAAGAAGGACAAATTGTATAGTGCCTACCAAGCGGAAAAGCAAGTTGCAAGCTCACATCCTTATAAGGCTATGATGTCTACATCAAGACCCTTGGAGCTACTACACATGGATCTCTTCAAACCAACCACCTACAAAAGTCTTGGTGGTAATCTCTATTGCTTTGTTATTGTTGATGATTATACAAGATACACTTGGACTTTCTTTCTAGATGACATGAGCAAGACCGTTTGGATCTTCAAAAAATTCACAAAGAGGACTCAAAATGAGTTTCAAGCAACATTGGTGAAGATTCTAAGCGACAACGGGACGGAGTTCAAGAATACTCAAGTTGAAGAGTATTGTGAAGAAAGAGGCATCAAGCATGAGTTTTGATCCACCTATACTCTTCAACAAAATGGTGTGGTGGAGAGGAAGAACAAGACATTGATTACACTTGCAAGAGCTATGTTGGATGAGTATGGCACGCCGAAGAAGTTTCGGGTGGAAGTAATCAACATGGCATGCCATGCGTCAAATATAGTGTATCTCCACCGACTATTGAAGAAGACGCCATACGAGCTTCTCATTGGGAGGAAACCCAATATCTCCTATTTTTGGGTGTTTGGTTGTAAGTGCTTTATCTTCAAAAAGAGAGAACGTCTATGGAAGTTTGAGCGTCATTGTGATATTGGTTTTCTTGTTGGTTATGTATCTAACTCCAAAGCATATAGAGTATTGAACAATACCACCGGTTTTGTTGAAGAAACATGTGATGTGGAGTTTGATGAATCTAATGGCTCCCAAGGAGAAGGCATTGCTTGTGATTATGTAGGTGATGAACCATTAAGAGAAGTGATAAAGAAGATAGCCATTAGGGATATCAAGCCTAAGGAAGGTGACGAAGACATGCCTACTACTTCCACTCCACATACTTCCTTAGCACCCCAAGGGGATCAAGATGAGGCAAAGGATGATCAATATCTTCCTATACATGATACACACATCTCTCAAGATGAAGCTCAAGCTCAAGCTGATGCTAGACCACCGCAAGATACACCACAAGTGCCACAAGTGAAGCAAACTCATATCTCAAAGAATCACCCAATTGATTTGATCATTGGGAGTCCATCAAAGGGAGTAAGGACTAGTTCTCAATACACTTCATTTTGTGAACATTACTCATTTGTTTCTTGTGTGGAACCCACTCATGTAGAAGAAGCCCTCAAGGATCTGGATTGGGTGATGGCAATGCAGGATGAACTTAATAACTTCACCCGCAACGAAGTTTGGATACTTGAAGAGAGGCCACAAGACAAGAACGTCATTGGTACAAAGTGGGTCTTCTGTAACAAACAAGATGAAAACTGAGTGGTGGTTCGGAAAAGGCAAGATTAGTCGCTCAAGGTTTTGCACAAGTGGAAGGCTTGGATTTTGGCGAAACATTCACTCCTGTGGCAAGACTAGAAGCTATACGTATCCTTCTTGCATTCGCTTCTCATCACAATATAAAATTATACCAAATGAATGTGATGAGTGCTTTTTTAAATGGATATATAAATGAACTTATATTTGTTGAACAACCACCTGTTTTTGAAGATCATAGATATCCTAATCATGTGTATAGGTTGCACAAGGCGCTTTATGGACTCAAGTAAGCCCCAAGAGCTTGGTATGAATGCCTACGTAACTTCCTCATCATCCAAGGATTCAAGATCGGGAGGGTGGACACCACATTGTTCACAAAAACCATCGACAATGAGCTTTTCCTTTGTCAAATTTATGTTGATGATATAATCTTTGGTTCAACTAACAAGGAATTTTGCAAGGAATTCGGGGACTTGATGTCAAAAGAGTTCAAGATGTCAATGATTGGTGAGCTCAACTACTTCCTTAGGTTTCAAGTCAAGCAATTGAAGGAAGGGACTTTCATCCATCAAGAGAAGTACACGAAGGATATTCTCAAGAAATTCAAGATGGATGATTGCAAGACAATCAAGACTCCAATGCCTACCAATGGACATCTCGACTTGGATGAATCGGGTAAATCAATTGACCAAAAGCTTTACAAAATTGGGTCTCCCCTTTACCTTACCGTATCTAGACCCGATATTATGTTTAGTGTATGCATGTGCGCTCGCTTTCAAGATAATCCTAAAGAATCTCATCTTAACGCCGTAAAAAGAATCTTGAGATATCTTAAGTATACACATAGCATAGGTTTGTGGTATCACAAAGGTGCTAGTTTTCTACTCTTAGGTTACTCGGATTCGGACTTTGCCGGATGTCGTGTGGATCGTAAGAGTACTTCAGGTGGGTGCCACTTGCTATGGCGGTCCCTTGTTTCTTGGTCTTCTAAAAAGCAAAATTCCGTAGCTTTGTCTATAGCGGAAACCGAATATATAGCCGCCGGAGCTGTTGTGCTCAAATCCTTTATATGAAGCAAACCTTGTTAGACTTTGGTGTTAATCTAGAGGAGATTTCACTCTTTTGTGACAATGAGAGTGCCGTAAAACTTGCAAATAATCCGGTACAACACTCTTGCACAAAGTACATAGATATCCATCATCACTTCTGTAACACCCTAATTTTTCTAATTCCAAATTGTTCTCAATATATGTTAAAGTTCAAATGAGTTTAAATATTTTATTTTAAAAAGAGAAGGAAACCCTATTTTATATGAAAGAAAAAGAAAATGACATAGGATATAAGTGAATATCTTGCATTCATGCTGAATTAGGCAAATAAGATTTTTATTTGATTTTTAATGAATTTATTTGAAGAGTTTTTACCTGGATTTTGAATTTGAATTTGGATTTGAATTCATAGGAAAAAGAAAAAAGAATAAAATCCCTTCTAGGCCGTCTTTTCTCTTTTCGGCTAGCTTTTCCCTCGGCTTCGGCCCAGCCGTCGCCGGTTTCCCCTCCCACCTGGGCCGCCTGCCTCGGCCCATCTCCGCGCGCCATCCCCGCGCGCCGAACCGCCCACCTGAGTCGCTGACATGCGGGTCCCGCATGTCAGGACCTTCTTCCTCCTTCAGTCGGACTCCGACTCAGAGACGGGAATGCGTCGGCCGCCGATTTCCGTTCGAATCCGAGGTCAAATCGAACCCGATAGCTTCTAGAGAGATGCCAAATCAAACCCCCGGGATCCCCTCTATCTCTAGCCGGCCTTATCTCTAAGGAAATCGCGGATTTGAGCTCGGATGCATCTCCCCGCCGCCGTGTCCGAGTTGATCTCGTTGCGCCGTCGCCCTGGACACCCCGAGCTACCTATATAAGCAGAGCCTCCCTCCCCGAACGCATCTCAACCAGAGTTCGCCAAAACCCGAGCCTTAGACGCCGAGTTCAGAGCTCGCCGCGCTGCCCTCGCCGCCGCTTCGACCGAGCTCGCCGCCACGCCGTTCCAGAGCATCGCAGCGCATCCCGAGCCCACCATCGCGAGTGCCTCCAACCACAGAAGCTTTTCCCGCCGTCGATTTGATCTCTGCGCCGCTGGAGAGCCTACTCCGACGAGCTCCCGAAGCAGTCGCCGCCCCCTTCCGTCGCCGACCACCTTCCCGTGACGTGCCGCCTCTGGTAAGCCCCAAAACGAGATCTGATGAGGACATCACTCTTTCGGATACACACACACCGAATATTCCTCCAACACTAGGTCCATTGACACGAGCTCGTGCACGTCAACTAAATCATGAGGTGAGCTCGTTCCTTAGTGTTCCTTTATACTTTGATGAGGATGGGATGCTACTGAATAATTGTGATGTATTGCTACTTAGGAACACGGGAGAAGAACAGCATGGCGCCCAAGCCAAGGTGGAGGCCCAATCCAGTTCGAGTCCGTTTCGGAGTCCAGGACCAGTCCGCACTAAAATCGTCGCCCAGGACTCATACGGACTCCGTTTTTGACGTTCTACACATGGTTCGAAAGCTAAGGAGATAAGCTTTCCAACGGTTCTGGTCCCATGTCCAAATTCTTTCTGAGTCAACGGGAATCGTCGAAACAAGTGGACGTCCAGAATCTGTCAGGGTGCTGCGCCACCATCTTTTGGTCCGTTGGGCCGTGTAACGTGTTGGAGTCCATTAGGGACGCGTCCAGGGGTCCTTGGCCGACCCTAGTCTTTTATATACAGTAGCCGCCGCCCTAATTAGGGTTGGGTTTTGCTTAGATATTGATCTACACACAGTTGTGAGATTTTCGCTCTTGTTCCGGACCGACTAGGCCGCCACAAGTGTTTGTGGAACCCCGACTTCGAGTACTTGAATTCAATTCGTAATATTTCAGATTGCATCTTCTACGTTCTTGCTTGTGTTCTCGGTACGCTTGCAGGGATTGAGCCTTCTTGGCGAGGTCAACCGCGCGACACGGTTGATAACCATCGGAGCTGTGGTGTAGTGATTACAAGGGAGACGATCTGTTCGGGTCGAAGCCTTTGGATCATCAACGTCGAGTTCTCCACCCACCGACTTATCGCTACCTATCGGAAGATCAGACCAACATTACTCATCAAGATCACCGTTCCCTCCTGATGCTTTTCCGCCGCTTGTCGTCGTGATCCGAGCCGGCGACGAGGTTTGCGCTTGTCTCTGGCGAGTCGCCGTCGTGCCCGAGCTCGGCTCCGCTGAAGAACACCCTGCCGACCGCCCAAACCTTCCCCAGCCGTCGGATCCGAAGCCCTCGGCCCAGATTAGATCTGTTCTTACCCCTTTGGTCAACCAATCAGAAGCTGCCACGTGTTGCCACTTAACCCAGTCAGCAGCCATGCCATGTCACCCATCCACCTCGGCCGCCACCTCAACCTTTCTGCTGATGTGTCACCCTTGTCACCATGCCACGTCAGCCTGAGCTACCCAGTCAGTAATTCAAACCTTTTTTAGTATAAAAATAAATCTGATAATTCCTTTAACTGGTAATTTTGCAATTTAGCCCATGAACTTTTCTGAAATAACAAAAAGAGCCCTGTATTTTTACAGTTAGGTCCCTATACTTTTTCATAATTACATTTTCGTCCCTCCATTTTTACAAAAAGGTCCCTGGACTTTCTGATAATTCAATTTATGTCCTTTTCTTTTTCCAGATTTAGCCCTAGACTTGTTTTAGCCCTAACTTTTCCATCGTGACTTCGATTTAAGCGATTCTTGCGTCGATGGATTCGTTTTTCAGTGCTCTTTCTTTTTAGCCAGTTTTTATCTCGTTGTTCTTTTGTTTTGTGCTATGTTCTTAGTGTATTTTGTTTGTTTGTTTGCCGGTAATTGTGCGATTTGCCGATAACGCCCCGGATCAATTTGAAGAACATCAAGACCAGGAGCAAGAATACACTGAGCAGCAGCAAGGAGAAGGCAAGTGTCCTTGATCATATTGAACCTACATTTTTTTTAAATGTTTTGTTTTACAAAACTGCATGCAATGTCTGTCAATATGATGGGTAGTCACCTATGTTAGGGTTCTTCCCTAGATTTTCCCTTATCATCTCTTGGAACCTAGATGGGTTATGGTTAGGAGTCTTTTATGGGTAGATTGCTTAGCCTTGCTTTTGGGATATTGGGAAGTGTCATGATTTTGACTAATGAACATATGCAGTAATGATGGTTAATATGATGATGTTTTAGCAACATGGAACCTTAGGTCTTGAGCATAAGGGTGTTGGTGATAGTTGTCACGGTTATGACGTTGGTTTAGTGTTTGCTCAAGTAACCTAAGTAAGGACCGGTTCATGGAGCGACAACCCAAGAAGTAACGTACCAACCACGAGGCTGATATGGGTGAGGTGTGACATACTGATTAGAGTCTGTCCAGTGTGCGTTGGGTCAGCACAAAAGGGGGCTTCTGGGTATGAGCTTTGCTTGCGTAAAGCCTGGCGGTGAAACCTAGTGGGCAGACATGCACTAGATTAGTCTCTGGTTAGTGGAAAGTGTCATACAGTGATTCTTGGTGGCACACCACTGGCGTGTGTTAAGTGTCTTGCAAACACGGCAACATGGAATTCACTGACTCGTGGGTAAAGTTGGACAACCTCTGCAGAGTGTAAAACTGTTATAACAGCCGTGCTCACGGATACGAGAGACTTGGATCCTCACATGATTAGATGGTGAGTTGGTTTTGGTTCTGGTACAGGGAGTACTAGATGTTGTGGTTTGGTCTTAGTACAGGGAATACTAGACGGTTGTGGTATGTAGGGTGGGGAACCTTGTATGCTAAATGATGGATTGTTGGGTTACATTCACTTAATACATGTCTAATGCTTTTGAGTCCAAATGTGTTTTCGTTACTCGCATTTACGCAAATAATACCTTATGTCCACCTACTCTTGATATAAGCCTGCATGTCATTATTTTCCCACACTTACTGAGTACATTATGTGCTCACCCTTGCTTTCTCCTACCAAAAACATATGCTGCTCGGTGGAAGACTTTGAGGATTTCCAAGACGACGACCTGGTGTTCTAAGGAGCGTATCTTCCAGTCGGTGCCTGTGGAGTTTTGGTCGCCAATGCTTTCGTTCTGCTGCCGTCGTTTAGATGATGTCATTTAGGTTAAATTTTGAGATTGCTTAGGTAAAGTCTTTTATTGTAAGAGGTGAACATTTAATTAAATAAAGTATTGCTTTTGTTACTTCACCTATGACGTCCTTATGTGTGTTAAACTTCCTGGGCACACATAAGCCGCACTTGGTTTTGGCCGTTAAAACCGGGTGTGACAACTTCCTTAGAGACCATGTGGCTAATGGTAACATATCTCTTAGTGGTGTAAGGTCGGAAGATCAATTGGCGGATATCTTCACAAAACCTCTAGATGAAGCCACTTTTAGTAGGTTGCGAAGTGAGCTAAACATTATAGATGCTTCAGATATCATGTGATGCCTTGGTCATATAGATGCATTCATGATAGGCGCTTGTCTAACCTTTTCAAAATAGTGATGAACATGGGTTTTGCTTGAAATGGTGGTTCCCGAGTTTTTCTCAAGGCATGTTATTGGGTTCACCATGAAGAAACTTGAGAAGGGAAGTAATATGACAAGATAGTTTAATTTAAGCTATGCATTCACATGACATATAATTTGCACTCATGTTTAAATTCATGCACTTATTATGCATTGCATGTGCATTGGCCGTAGAGATCACAAAGGAGAATATCACTCTTTGAGAATGTTGTTCGCTTTCCATTTGAACAAACACCTCTATAAGTGTGATTAGAAAGATATAAGTGCTTAATGCCTATTGGGTCATGTCCTAGCGAATTTAAAGCCTTAATATTTGAATTTATAGGCAATATGGCTCAAACATTTCGTTGGAGTTTTCCTCCTCTTTCTTTGGTTCCTATTTGCCTATTTCAAAATTATTATATGATAGCCTTTAAGCAAATATTTAAAAAGGAGTGTTTGATAGGGTGAGATTTCACTGAAACTGGTCCAAACATGTGTTTTCATTGTGTGGTTGTTGAAAGTTTGGACTTAGTGTGAGATTTTAGCTCTGCAGAAATCTTTCCTTCTCACCGGATGATTCGGTGCTCCCGTGGTTAATCTCAACGGATCATCCGGTGCTTGGCTGTCGACGTTTGCTAAGGTTTCTGGAAATCTGTCCGGTGCTCTTTAAGTTGACTTCACCGGACCTTCCGGTGTTCATATTAGAGGCAGAACACTCACAGTGGAAAGAAATGGTCCGACGAGTTCAAAGTTTTCTTCACCGGACCATCCGGTGTGCTTATTAGAATTTTTAAGGCAATTTGGTCCGGTGAGCTTCAGATCAAACATCGAACTATCCGGTGTTCCAATTTTAGCGAAGATTCAAAATTTCAAAGGTTCTGTTAATTTGTGCGGTGTATTATCCGGTGCTCACTTCTGTTATCACCGGACTATCCAGTGCTCATAATTTCGGTGGGACCCACCTGTTATATATCTCTTGTCCGTGTGGCCGAACCTCTTCGATCTATCGGCCGAAGCTCCTCGCCTCCGCACCAGTCGCCCCCCCCCCCCCCCCAGCTCCACATTTTTGGCTCCGCATCCATTGCTCGTCGCTGACCATCTCTTATGTTGCACTGTTATCCACCGTAGTTTGCGTCACCACCCTGCTAAAACCGAGCCGCAACTGCCGACACCGTAAATTTCCTCAACGCCGCCACCACTCGAGCTCGCCGCTGGCCACAGGACGACCTCCACGCTCTAGAATCTTCAAACTCTTCGTGATGGGTCGTCAGTGCCGCGACAAGGGCAAGGCCATCGAGCAGCCGAAGAAGAAGAAAACAAAAGAGCAGAAGGAGTGGGATCGAGCGATTACAGCCACCGATGCCCCAGTTTCCTAGAGAGATTTGCAAATCAGAGGCACAGATGCGACACCGCCGCATCAGTCCACCCGCACTCGTCAGGCAGCTGGGTTGGGATTGACTCCATCCGGCCAAGAGAGCCAAAAGAGGGCTCTTCAGGAGCCTCAGGGAGAGTATGAGTCAGAGCAGACAGAAGAGCCACAGCCTCAGGGGGAGATCAGATTATTGGACTTGACATCTTACAAGTCACCTAGGATAAAGAAGCTTAGATTTGTGCCGATCAACGAGTGGTTTTGATGAGGATATCACTCATTTAGATACACGCGCTACAAGTGATCCTTCGGTGATTGATCCATTACAAGGATCGATTACACAAGCTCGTGCACGTCGTTTAACTTATGAGGTGAATTCGTTACTTGCTGTCCATACTACTAATTATAAGGATTGGATGCTACTCAATTTTTGTGAATTTTTTATGCTTAGAAATATGGGAGAAGCACCTATGGAACAGCCAAGTTGGACGGGGCTCAAGCCAACTTCAGGTCGGAGTCGGAACTCGGTTCGGATTCAACAGACAGTGTCGCACTAAAATGGCCATAACTTCTTCATATGGAGTCCAAATAAGGTGTTCTTTGATGCGTTGGAAAGCTAAGGACGATAGCTTTGTTTTGGTACTAGTACCAGCTCCAGATTCATGGTGGATTATTTTGTGTCATCAAAACAATATGCTGTGTCACAATTTTGGGCCATATTGGGCCTTGTAAACGTGTTCGGGTCTAAGCCAAGTTGTGGATGCCCCCCTAGTCGTCCAAAACCCTAGCACGCCCCTCTTCATATATCTAGCAGCTGTCATCATAGACTTTTATGGGTTTTGCTTAGATTAATCTGTCATGAACAGTTTTGCCGTCGTTCGGTTTGTGAAACCCCAACTCGTGAGCTTAATCATATTTGTAATTTCAGGTTGTGTTCTTGATTCGCTTGCAGGAATTAGCCTTCTTGGAGAGGTCAATCATGCCACGCGCGGTTGATAACAATCGAAGCAGTGGTGTAGCAATTGCAAGTGTTGCGTTCTGTCCTGATCAGAAGCCTTGATCGTCAACGTCGAGTCTCCACCAATCGATTTACCATTACCTAACGAAAGATCGGGCCTAATCTTCTCATCAACTGGTATCAGATTTTCAGGTTGCCCACTAGGTAATTTTATTTTTCCCTTAGATTAGTTCTGTTTTCATCACCTAGAGTCTACAAAAAGCCAAAAATATTTCCCTTGTCCGCTGTCCTACAACCCTTTGGGCCTTGCAGTTTTGTTTTTGGTGTCGCGTTGTTGAGTTTGTCTCCATCGTGGTCGAGTCTTGTTGCTGGTAATATGAACAAGGGTTCCCGATCTTCCGAAAGGTTCTGGTAACTCTCGATTTGGTGGAAACGAGACACAAGTCGATCCGGCTTCCGAACAACACGATCTGAAACCCCGCAATCGCAGCACCACGTCTCCTCTGGTTATCAACCGGCGTTGCACGGTTGACCTCGCCAAGAAGGCTAAAATCCTTGCCTGCGAATCGAAGAACACAAGCAAGAACAAGGAAGAATGCAACCAAATTGCAGATGAATGATTAATCTCACGAGTTGGGGTCTCACAAACCGACGAAACGGCGAAACTGTTCTTGACAGAATAATCTAAGCAAAACCTCACCCTAATTAGGGCGACGGCTACTGTATATAAAGGATTAGGGTCGGCCAAGGACCCCTAGACGCGTCCCTAATGGACTCCAACACGATACATGGCCCAACGGACCAAAAACGGTGATGCAGCACCGGGACAGATTCTGGATGCTGACTTGTTTCGACGTTTCCCGTTGACTCAGAAGGAATTTGGACCTCAAACCAACGCCATTGGTTTCCTTATGAAATTATCTTTCCAACCATATGTGAATCGTCGAAAACGGAGTCCGGATGCGTCCTGGGCGTCCGTTTTATTGCTCGCTGGTCCTGGAGGCCGAGGCTGATTCGGACTCGAGTTGGACTGGACCTCCTGCTGTTGTTGGACGTCCTAGCTGCTCCTCCACGCCTCCAAGCCTTCCTCTATGTGTTTCCTTGTCCTCTCCATGATTCCTAAACAACACATAATCATTAGGTAGTCATCTATTCTTAAAATTATATAAAGAGTTGTTTAGGAACGAGCTCACCTCTAAATTTAATTATCGTGCGCGAGCTCTTGTGATTGGACCTTGAAAGTTCAATGGAGGATAATTGTATGTATCCGAGGGAGTGATGTCCTCATCATCCTCCCCCTCTTGAATTGGAGTCGTCCTCGACTCAAGCTCATCATCGGCTCCCAAGTAAGGTTTCAAATCTGTAATGTTAAAAGAAGGACTAACCCCGAACTCGGGCGGCAACTCAAGTTTATATGCATTATCATTTATTTTCTCAATTATCTTATAAGGACCAGCAGCTCTTGGCATTAATTTAGACTTACGCAACTCTGGAAACCTATCTTTTCTTAAATGTAACCACACTAAATCACCCGGTTCAAGTTTGACTTCTTTCCTACCTTCACTACCAGCAATTCTATACTTTTCATTCATCTTTTCGATATTTATTTTAGTTGTTTCATGCAACTTACGAATAAAATCAGCACGTGCACTAGCATCACTATGTGTTCTTTCAGTGGTAGGTAAAGGCAAAAGATCAATAGGAGCGCGAGGGGTAAAACCATACACTACCTGAAAAGGACTTACCTTGGTGGTAGAATGTGTTGCCCGATTATAAGCAAACTCCACGTGGGGTAAACATTCTTCCCACATCTTCAAATTTTTCTTCAAAATAGCTCTCAACATGGTACCCAAAGTGCAGTTCACTACCTCCGTTTGGCCATCAGTTTGTGGGTGGCAAGTAGTAGAAAACAATAGTTTTGTACCCAACTTATTCCATAGAGTGCGCCAAAAGTGACTCAAAAATTTAGCGTCGCGATCTGAAACAATAGTAGAAGGTATACCATGCAAGCGAACAATCTCTTTGAAAAAGAGGTCAGCAATATAAACGGCATCATCACTTTTATGACAAGGTATAAAATGTGCCATCTTAGAAAAACGATCCACAACAACAAAAATGCTATCCCTCCCCCTCTTAGTCCTAGGCAATTCCAAAACAAAGTCCATCGAAATATCTGCCCAAGGAATAGAAGGAACAGGAAGAGGCATATACAAACCATGTGGATTCAAGCGAGACTTAGCCTTTTGACATGTGGTACAGCGTGCCACGAACCGCTCAACATCTCTCCTCATCTTTGGCCAAAAGAAATGTGTGGCCAACATATCCTCCGTCTTCTTAGCACCAAAATGTCCCATCAATCCTCCTCCATGTGCTTCCTGCAACAACAAAAGACGAACGGAACCAACTGGAATGCATAGACGGTTAGCTCTAAACACAAATCCATCATTGATCACAAACTTGTTCCATGTACGTCCCTCTTTACAGTTCAGCAATACATCTTTAAAATCAGGATCAAGCACATATTGTTCTTTTATTGAGTCAAGTCCAAAAATTCTATAATCAAGTTGGGACAACAAAGCATATCGTCTAGACAAAGCATCAGCAATTATATTATCCTTCCCTTTCTTGTGTTTGATAACATAAGGAAAAGATTCAATAAATTCAACCCACTTAGCATGTCTACGATTCAGATTATTTTGAGAACGAAGATACTTAAGCGATTCATGATCTGAATGTATAACAAATTCTTTAGGCCACAAATAATGACGTCACGTCTCTAAAGAACGTACAAGTGCATACAATTCCTTATCATACGTAGAGTAATTAAGAACAGGGCCATGCAATTTTTCGCTAAAGTATGCAACGGGCTTACCTTCTTGCATCAAAACACCTCCAATGCCAACTCCACTAGCATCACATTCTAGCTCAAAGGTCTTACCAAAATTTGGAAGTTGCAGCAATGGCGCGTGCGTAAGCTTGTCCATCAAAGTGTCAAAGGACTCCTCTTGTGCCTTACCCCAATGGAACACCACACCTTTCTTTGTCAACTCGTGTAAGGGGGCAGCAATGGCGCTGAAATCCTTCACGAAACGACGATAAAAACCTGCAAGTCCAAGAAAACTTCTCACCTGTTTGATGTTTTGGGGCACCGGCCAACTCTTTATGGCTTCAATTTTCATCTCATCCACCTCAATTCCCTGTGGAGTAATAACATAGCCAAGAAAAGAGACTCGATCCGTGCAAAAGATGCACTTCTCAAGGTTACCAAATAAACGTGCATCACGTAAAGCATTAAAAACAGCACGTAAGTGATCCATATGTTCATCCAAAGACTTGCTATAAATCAATATGTCATCAAAGTAAACCACCACAAATCGTCCAATAAAAGCTCTTAAAACCTCATTCATCAAACGCATGAAAGTGCTAGGTGCATTAGTTAAACCAAAAGGCATTACTAACCACTCATATAATCCGAATTTAGTTTTGAAAGCTGTTTTCCATTCATCTCCAAGTTTCATTCTAATTTGGTGGTAACCACTACGCAAGTCGATCTTTGTAAAAATTACAGAGCCACACAACTCATCAAGCATATCATCAAGTCTAGGAATAGGATGGCGATATCGAATAGTAATGTTATTAATGGCTCTACAATCAACACACATACGCCAAGTACCATCTTTCTTAGGAACCAAAATCACAGGAACAGCACAAGGACTAAGGCTCTCACGTACATACCCGCGGTCCAAAAGCTCTTGGACTTGCTGCTGAATTTCCTTAGTCTCCTCGGGATTGGTTCGATACGCAGCACGATTTGGCAATGTTGCTCCCGGGATCAAATCGATTTGATGCTCTATCCCTCTCATAGGTGGCAGTCCCGGGGGTATCTCAGCTGGGAAAACATCCTCATACTCCTGCAAAAGGTTAGTGGCAGCAGGAGGTATCGAACTAATAACATCATCAAGCGAATACAAAACTCGTTTGCAAACCAAGGTGTAGCAAATATCATTATTAGAAATTTCAGCAAGGTCACTTTTTAGTGCAAGCATAACACCACCCTTCAATTTTATGCCCTCTACCTTAGAACTAGGTGTAGACTTATCCTTTTTAGGTGGGTAAAGAGAATTAGCAACTTGCTGATTTTCAGATTTAGTATCACGCAAATTAGCAGCTCGTTCTTTATCAGCTTGTACAATTTCAGCAGGGGTCATAGGAACCAAAGTAATTTTCTTTCCTTTATACATAAAAGTATATGTATTACTTCTACCATGGTGTATAGCATCATTATCAAATTCCCAAGGTCGACCCAATAAAAGTGAGCAAGCTTCCATAGGTACCACATCACAGTCAACATAATCAGCATAGGAACCAATGGAAAAAGAAACTCTGCAAGTTTGTGTTACCTTAGCTTTTCCAGCATCATTAAACCACTGAAGATTATATGGATGGGGGTGTTGGCGTGTGGTCAAGCCAAGCTTCTTGACCAAATCTGAACTCACCAAATTATTACAACTACCTCCATCGATGATGACACGTGCTCGCCGATTTTGGATGACGAAGAAAATCTGGAACAAGTTATGGCGTTGCAGCTTCTCTGGTTGTTGTACCTTTGTGCTGAGCGCCCGCTGCACAATGATGCTCCTATAGGTCACTGTGTCATCACTGCCCAAGATTTCGTTGCTCTCCTCAACAACTGGTTCTTCTTCTTCTTCAATGTCAGAGGCGCTGATGTACCCATCTTCCGTTGCAATGTATGCCCGCTGACTTGGGCAATCCTTCTGCACATGACCGAATCCATGGCAGCGACGGCATTGAATGCCAGAGGTGCGTCCTGTTGATGCAACAGAGGAAGCACTCTTGGAAGGTCCCTGCAAAACAGAATTTTTACCTGAGCCTGAAGGTCGTGTAGTGACCGGATTTGGTGCCGTAGCTGCTTGTTGCTTGCTCGCTGGTGAGGGAGCCCTGTAAGTGGATGGTTTGGACAGCCCAAAGGATGGTCCTGTGCGCGGCATGTATGTGGTGCTGGCCTTGTACTTGCCCTGCTGCTCACGCCCCTGCAACTCCTTCTCTGCAAGCATAGCAAACTGAAACAACTGGTTGACATTGTTAAATTCTTTATAATCAATAATATCCTGGATTTCACGTCTCAAACCCGAATAAAATTGACAAATAGAATCTTCGTTTCCCTCTACTATGCCACAACGCATCAAGCCCTTTTGAAGCTCACCATAATAATCCTGCACAGATTTATCTCCCTGTTCTAAGCGCATCAATTTCTTACGCAAGTCTCTATGATAAGATGGGGGAACAAATCTATCACGCATAGCAACCTTAAGCTCTTCCCATGTACGAGGTGTGGCACCATCTGCAGCTAAACCAGTCCACCAAATAATAGCAAAATCTTTAAACTCACTAGTGGCTTGTCTAACTCTATGTTGTTCAGGTACTTGATGGGCACTAAATTTTTGCTCTACTGTCATCTCCCAATCAAGATATCCCTCAGCATCATAATGTCCCGAAAAAGAAGGTATAGTAAATTTAACCTTAGCATAAGGATCTTCAGGAGCTCGATTATACATACCTCGATGGTGGTGGTGATGTGGAACGCCACCCATACCTGTGGTGTTAGTGCGAAGACGACGCCGTAATCTGTTTTGCAATGTCGCCGCTGGATCAACATTAACATCGTCATCATACAACTCATCACCGGTGTTGCTTCCATTCACATCTTCGTTGTGCACAGGACGGTTTTCCAAAGCATTTACTCTGTCGGTGAGCTCGGATAACCGTTTGTCCACCCGCTCAACCGCGTTTGCGAGTTTCATCTCAATTATCGCTTCAGTGACAGCCTTGATGACTGTCTCCCTCATCTCCTTCTGAGCATTGTCTACAACAGCTTGTAGCTGCTCTTGGCTGACACACTCCTTGAAGTCCTTTGGCGTTTTATCTCCTTCAACTGACATTGTGGAAACAAACACAACAACAAACAGTGAAGGTTATCCCTAATAATCGTACTACAAAGGTGGAGTGGTGCCTCTCAATCAAGATCAGCAAAGGTAGACACCTTACCAAGCTCTTACCAGGGTTCTTACCAGCAAAGCAAAGGATACCTGGAAGGCGTGCGAGCGATTGTAGGGATGCAAACCAGTGCTGTCCAGAAGAATCTGTGGGGCTTGGAAGGCACACAAAGAGAACAAATATGTATATGTGGAACACAAATCAGAAACAGATAGTAATGCTGAATTATAGTCCCAAGTACTTGTTCTCGTTGCTGGCCTAAAGTGTTGCAAGTACCAAGTATGTGTGTGAAACAAGGTGGAGAAACAAGTATGATGGATAGCAAGAGCAACAGAAACAAAGAACTAAACAGCACACGCTAACACAGCTCACTTTGCCCTTCTCTATGTGCTCCTATAGATATTGTTCCTCTTTTGCCCCTCTCTTTTTTCTATTTTTTTGGGCTGTCGTTGTTTTTTTGGGAAAATTCGACTTTTTCTTTTTATTTTTTTTATATTTGTTTTATACTTAGGAGCACACAAGAGGGAACCACAGAAAATTTGAGCTTAAACAAGTGAAAGACATGGCCTGTAGAATTTTCTGAAGTTCAGCCGTAAAATGAGAAAAATATTTGGAAATTGAAAACTCAAACTTCGGAGGCGAATTTGGGAATTCTGATTTCGCCGAACCCGGCAAAGCCGGGGACGAACGGATCCGAAACGCTGTTTCGATGCGAAAAACTCTATGACTTTTCTGAAAACGGAGTTCATATGCGAAAGTTATGCCCGATTTGAGAAACGACTCCGAATTAGAGGACAAAACGGGAAGAAAGTGGGGAAAATATGCGACGGAGGCTAGGGTTTGATGGAAACGGTGGGGGAAAACACACGAACTGGACTCTAACACGACCTAACCAGCAACAAGACCTTGACCAGGACACAAACTCAACACGACGAACTCTGAAACTGAAATATGCAAAAGCTAAAGGCGCGGAAGGGTTGTAGGACAGGAAAAAAAAAAACGATATGGCAGTGGACTATGGAACGAAGGCGAAAACACTCGAAACTAAGGGTAGATATGAACCTGACGGTATACCTGAAGCTCTGAATACCACTTAATATGAACAAGGGTTCCCGATCTTCCGAAAGGTTCTGGTAACTCTCGATTTGGTGGAAACGAGACACAAGTCGATCCGGCTTCCGAACAACACGATCTGAAACCCCGCAATCGCAGCACCACGTCTCCTCTGGTTATCAACCGGCGTTGCACGGTTGACCTCGCCAAGAAGGCTAAAATCCTTGCCTGCGAATCGAAGAACACAAGCAAGAACAAGGAAGAATGCAACCAAATTGCAGATGAATGATTAATCTCACGAGTTGGGGTCTCACAAACCGACGAAACGGCGAAACTGTTCTTGACAGAATAATCTAAGCAAAACCCCACCCTAATTAGGGCGACGGCTACTATATATAAAGGATTAGGGTCGGCCAAGGACCCCTAGACGCGTCCCTAATGGACTCCAACACGATACATGGCCCAACGGACCAAAAACGGTGACGCAGCACCGGGACAGATTCTGGATGCTGACTTGTTTCGACGTTTCCCGTTGACTCAGAAGGAATTTGGACCTCAAACCAACGCCATTGGTTTCCTTATGAAATTATCTTTCCAACCATATGTGAATCGTCGAAAACGGAGTCCGGATGCGTCCTGGGCGTCCGTTTTATTGCTCGCTGGTCCTGGAGGCCGAGGCTGATTCGGACTCGAGTTGGACTGGACCTCCTGCTGTTGTTGGACGTCCTAGCTGCTCCTCCACGCCTCCAAGCCTTCCTCTATGTGTTTCCTTGTCCTCTCCATGATTCCTAAACAACACATAATCATTAGGTAGTAATCTATTCTTAAAATTATATAAAGAGTTGCTTAGGAACGAGCTCACCTCTAAATTTAATTGTCGTGCGCGAGCTCTTGTGATTGGACCTTGAAAGTTCAATGGAGGATAATTGTATGTATCCGAGGGAGTGATGTCCTCATCATCTGGTCTAGAGTAATATTCTTGGTCTTAGTTCAACGCCGGTGCTATTTGTCGCGCCGCTCTCCCACCACCCCCACCCCCACCAACAAGTCAAGTCACTACATCACTCGATTTTCCCTCGCGAACCGCCTTGTGTTAATCCTCACCACGCTAGCCCTAGATAGGTCGCAAGCTGTCTTGTATCACTCACCCTGCCACCGCAGCCCGCCTATTTCATCTGGCGATCCGATTGCTTGCTTGCTCTAATTTCGTGGGCTTACTGATTTAGTAGAGAAGCTTTGCCTTAATTTTCCGCTGTTGTTATCATCCATAGCCCAGGGAAGCTTTGCCCTAGGTGTGTTTACATCGCTAAGTAGAGTTACTTAGCCGTGTCATGTGTTCGGTTGATAGGGAAGCTTTTCCCTAAACCGACAGATGAAAATAAGTGCGCAGAAATCCTTGTTTGAGCAGTGTTCACTACATCGGGCGTAACTTTTGCATACGAACTCGGATTTGGACGTTCTATACGTCGTTGGAAAGCTAATTTCGAGCCCGACATGGAAAAAAAAATTTCTTTGACTTTTTGCTCTGTTTGACCCTCAAATTCTATTGTTTAGACCCTCTTTCGGGGCCTGGAAGTTTCAGCACCTGTTTTTCACATCCTGCTATCTACCACTTTGTGATCTTTTTTGGCTTTGCTTGCTTCCAAATTTTGTGCCTATCTTTTTTAGACCCTTTATAAGTGTGTGCTACAACATCCGGAAAAGAAAGTGTGCAAAAAAATAGAGAAAAAATATTGTGGTAAAAATCAGAAATATTAAAGGCAATCAGATTGTGGTAGCACACTGTGTTATTTGTGCTTGGTCCTTTCTTTTAGCTTGTTGTGCTAGGTCTAGGGACACGCTAGGGACCAGCAACGATAACAACTTTGGATATTTATTCAGCTTTGCTAATCTGATTACGATTTTGCTACTTCTTGCTACCATATTGTGCCGTGACAAGCTACACTTTCTCTTGATCAGAACAGGTCCTCTCTTGCAATCATACCCTCGCTTGACAAGTTATCAAGAAGCAGCCGCCGATTGTTCCACCTGCTTTGTTGGTAAGAACACTTGTAAGAGCACGGTAAGATGTTTGAGTGTGTGTGATTCCACTGCCTAATAGTGATAGGGATAATTTTGTTTTGTCCTTTGCTTTGTACTAACCATGGCAGATGATCTGACGGATTTCAAGGACTGTGTCTCCAAGGGAGAACTTAACACCCTCGTTCAGCAATAGAATCAAGCATTGAACGACATGATGGCAAGACAGAATCAAACATTGAACGGCATTGTCACAAGGATGAACGACATGAGAGCAAGCATTGCTAATCTAGTCACACGGGTGAACGACATTGAGCTGCGGGATCCACAGGAAGAAGATGCTTCTAACAATGATGATCCCAATGCTAGACATGAAGATGATGATGCTGGTGTTTTTGTGGGACAAGAATGGAGGGAAAAACATCAACGCCGGCCGAACAACAATAACAACAACCGTAACCACCGCATGGGAGGTAATGTTCGAGGTAATGATGATCACTACGCTAAGGTCAAGTTTAAGAACCCTCTTTTGATGGTTTATATGATGCTAATGCTTATTTATATTGGGAAATGATGGTTGAGCAAAAGCTTAATTCTCACATGGTTCCTGACATGCATAAAGTTAGATAAGCCACTAGTGAGTTCACTAATTATGCAATTATTTGGTGGAATGGGTTGGTAAATGCTGGATTAGAACCTACTACTTGGGAGAGATTAAAGCATGCCATGCGTAGTAGATTTATACCACTGAGTATAAATGAGATTTAAAAAAGAAATTGCAGCACTTCAATCAAGGTAGTCTATCTGTTAATGAATACTATAATGAACTACACATTGTTGTCCTTCGCTATGGTATACAAGAAAATGATGAGGATACAATGATTCATTTTTATTCGGGGTTAAGACGTGAAATTCAGGACTTGGTTGATTATAGAGATTATACCATGGATAGGTTGTTCCATCTTACTATGTTGGCAAAAAAAGAATTGCAGGGACGTGAGCCAAAGTCGCGGAACATTGGGAGTTCGTTTTCCTCCAAATCGCAATTGGGCAAAGCCAAATCAGCCTTGTTCGCTCCGGCATGGTCTGCTGCCCCCTCTGATAATAGGGCGCATACAACAGCACCGTCACCACCAGCACCACATACAACTGAGGTGAGCAAATCTGATTCTATGCAGCAACCAGCGATGAAGACCACTCCTTCAACTGGCTCCACAAGTAGTTCAGCGAGTATTGTGTGCCGCCGTTGCAAGGGTATGGGCCATGTCATGAAGGATTTCCCCAGTTAACGCGCTTACGTTGCAACCGATGACGGTGGGTACATCAGTACTAGTGATGTTGAGGATGAATTTGTGCTTCAAGCTAACCTTGCAGGTGATCATGAGACCGATAGCGATGGTGATGAGATTTTAGGTGCCGCTGCCACTGAGGACTACAAAAATAGAACATTTGTTGTACAACGGGTTTTGAGTGCTCAAATGGAGCAAGCGGAGCAACTTCAATGCTATAATTTGTTTCAGATGTTTCTCATTGTCATGGACTGCCGTGTTCGAGTTATAATTGATGGTGGGAGTTGCAACTTGGTGAGTTCAGATTTTGTCAAGAAGCTTGGCTTGGCCACTCGTGCACACCCTCGTCCATATCACATTTAATGGCTCAACAACAGTGGTAAGGCGAAGGTAACACACACTGTTCGTGTTCATTTTTCCATTGGTTCCTACCATGATTATGCAGATTGTGATGTCGTGCCTACGCAAGCATGCTCCCTTTTTTTAGGTCGTCCTTGGGAGTTTAATACTAATGCTACACACCATGGTAGAAGTAATAAATACACACTTATGCACAATAGAAAGAAAATAACCTTGCTTCCTTTAACACCGAGTGAGATTGGCATTGTGATAAAGAGATAGCTGAAAATGTGAAGAGAGAGCAAGATTTACAATCTGAAAATCAGCAAGTAGCTAAACATGTTTTTCCACCAAAGAAAGAGCAACCAACACCTTCTTCTAGTTCTACAGGCATTAAATTAAAAGGTGGTGTTATGCTTGTTACAAAATCAGATCTTACTGAAATTGTTAACAATGATGTTCCTTGCTACGCTTTGGTATGCAAAGAGGCTATATTTTCACTTGATGATATACCTTCCTCTTTGCCTTCTGCTGTCACTAACCTTTTGCAAGAGTATAAGGATGTGTTTCCAACTGAGATACCCCCGAGGCTGCCACCTTTGAGAGGAATCGAGCACCAAATTGATTTGATCCCGGGAGCGACTTCCAAACCGTGCAGCATATAGGACCAATCTAGAGGAGACTAAGGAAATTCAGTGGCAAGTCCAAGACCTTTTGGATCGTGGGTATGTACGAGAAAGCCTAGTTCTTGTGCTGTTCCTGTTCTTTTGGTTCCTAAAAAAGACAGTAGTTGGCGCATGTGTGTTGATTGTAGAGCCATTAATAACATTACCATAAGATATCGTCATCCTATCCCTAGGCTAGATGACATGCTTGATGAGTTAAGTGGTTCTATTGTGTTCACAAAGATTGACTTGCATAGCGGTTACCACCAAATAAGAATGAAATTGGGAGATGAATGGAAAACTGCTTTTAAAACAAAGTTTGGTTTATATGAGTGATTAGTGATGCCTTTTGGTTTAACTAATGCACCTAGCACGTTTATGAGATTGATGAATGAGGTTCTACGTGCTTTCATTGGTAAATTTGTGGTGGTTTATTTCGATGACATCTTGATCTATAGCAAGTCACATACACAACATATTGATCATCTACGTGCTGTTTTTGATGCTTTGCGAGAGGCACGTTTGTTTGCTAATCTTGAGAAGTGCACCTTTTGCACCGATCGAGTTGGTTTCTTTTGCTATGTTGTTACTCCATAGGGAATTAAAGTGGATGAATCGAAAATTGAAGCCATCAAGAGCTAGCTGACCCCCGAGACTATTACACAGGTGAGAAGTTTTCATGGTCTTGCAGGGTTTTATCGGCGTTTTGTGAGAGATTTCAGCACCATTGCTGCGTCCCTTAATGAGTTGACAAAAAAGGGTGTTCCATTCCATTGGGGTCCAGCACAAAAAAAGCTTTTAACATGCTGAAAGAGAAGCTTACACATGCACCTCTACTCCAACTTCCGGACTTTGGTAAGACTTTTAAGTTAGAATGTGATGCCAGCGGAATTGGAATTGGAGGAATGTTACTTCAAGAAGGGCCATCTCTGAATTATTCGACTTATGATAAGGAGTTGTATGCTTTAGTTCAAGTTTTAGAAACATGGCAACACTATCTTTGGCCTAAGGAGTTTATTATTCATTCTGATCATGAATCTTTGAAGCACATTAGAAGTCAAGCTAAACTGAATAAACGATATGGTAAATGGGTTGAGTTCATAGAATCTTTTCCATACATAATTAAACACAAGAAAGGTAAAGACAATGTCATTGCGGATGCATTATCTAGACATTACACCATATTGTCCCAACTAGATCACAAAATCTTTTGTTTAGAAACAATAAAAGGGTTGTATGCAACTGATTCGGACTTTAAAGATGCTTTTCAAAATTGTAAAGAAGGGAGAACTTGGAATAAGTATGTGCTGAATGATGGACTTCTTTATCGTGCTAATAAGCTATGGGTTCCAGCTAGCTCCGTTCGTCTTTTGTTTTTACAGGAGGCGTATGGAGGAGGTTTGATAGGACATTTTGGACTGAAGAAAACTGAAGATGTGCTGGCCACTCATTTTTTTTGGCCAAAGATGAGACGCGATGTCGAGTGCTACGTGTCATGCTGCACTACTTTCAATAAAGCTAAGTCTCGCTTGAATCCACGTGGTCTTTATATGCCTCTTCCTCCTAGTGTACCTTGGGAGGATATTTCTATGGATTTTGTTTTAGGATTGCCTAGTACAAAGAGAGGGAGGGATAGTATATTTGTAGTGATGGATCATTTCTTTGAAATGACACATTTTATACCTTGTCACAAGAGTGATGATGCTTACAAACATAGCTGATTTATTTTTCAGGGAGACTATACGCTTACATTGAGTGCCAAATACCATTGTCTCTGATCGTGATGCGAAGTTTTTGAGTCATTTTTTGAGGACATTATGGAATAAATTGGGGACAAAGCTGTTGTTCTCTACTATATGTTATCTCCAAACTGATGGACAAACAGAGGTTGTTAATCGCACATTATCTACTATGTTGCGGGCTATTTTAAAGAAGAATTTGAAGATGTGGGAAAAGTGTTTGCCCCATATTAAGTTCTCTTACAACAGATCCATCCACTCCACCACCAAGGTAAGTTCGTTTCAGGTAGTGTATGATTTCAATCCCTGTGCTCCTATTGATTTACTACCTTTACCTCCTTCTGAAACTCTAAATTTGGATGCTACACAACGTGCTGAATTTATTCTAAAGATGCATGAAACAACTAAAGAAAATATTAAAAAAATGAATGAGAAATATAGACCTTATGGTAGCCAGGGTAGAAAACATTTAACTTTTGAACCTGGTGATCTTGTTTGGTTACACTTGCGTAAAGAACGATTTCCTGAGTTGAGAAAATCTAAATTGATGCCTCGAGCTGATGGTCCTTTTAAAGTTCTTGAGAAGATTAATGATAATGCATATAAGCTTGAGTTGCCTGTAGATTTTGGGGTTAGCCCCACATTTAATATTTTAGATTTAAAACCATATGTTGGAGAGGAAGATGAGGTTGCATCGAGGACGACTCCAATTCAAGAGGGGGAGGATGATGATGACATCACTCATTTAGATACCCAAGTTGTGGACGCCCCCCTGGTTGCCCAAAACCCTAGCACACCCCTCTTCATATATCTAGCAGCCGTCGTCATAGACTTTTTTGGGTTTTGCTTAGATTAATCTGTCATTGAACAGTTTTACCGTCGTTCAGTTTGTGAAACCTCAACTCGTGAACTTAATCATATTTACAATTTCATATTGTGTTCTTCCATGTTCTTGCTTGTGTTCTCAATTCGGTTGCAGGAGTTAGCCTTCTTGGCGAGGTCAATCGTGTCGTGCGCAGTTGATAACCAATAGAGCAGTGGTGTAGCGATTGCAAGGGTTGTGTTCTGTCCTGATCGAAAGCCTTGGATCGTCAACGTCGAGTTTCCACCAATCGACTTACCATTACCTAACGGAAGATCAGGCCTAATCCTCTCATCAGGTTTACCCCACAGAGGGATGAGGGGGTCAGCTCCAGGTTCTGGACTATCCTCCAGGAGAGCTTTCATGCTTCGTATCTCAGGAGGAGAGTCAGTTTGAGTGTACACAAGAAGATTAACTGGCATTATCTTGAGTTGGCAACTGGTGGAGTGGATATGAGAGCTCACTTTGAGTCTGTTCCTGGTCTAGCTAAGTTAGTATCTGGAGTGAGCCGATATGTTGAGGATTGGGTCTGAGTGTTCTATTCCATGGTCTGGATAGCACCTGAGAGGAACTTCATTCAGTTTATGTTCCAGGGTGAGAGCTACTGACTCTACTGGAACAACATATTAGAGGCGTTGGGTCTTCAGGTGAGCTCCCGGTCACTACATGAGGTTGTTCACCCTCATGCTCAGCCACCCCGCTGTCCTCTCGTTGGTAGAGTTTTCCCAACAAACGACGAGATCTGACCGATCTTCAGGCCGCCTTTTGCTCCAGGATTGCCGAGAGTGCCAGATATGCTGATTCCTAAGGCGAAGGCGTTACATCTGGCATTGAGACGCAGCCTTCTCCCGAGGATAGGATATGGAGAGGCAATCACCAGCTTGTAGCAGTGCCTAATTCTTTCCATCCTCACTCACCAGAGATTTGATGTGGTTGATTTTCTCCTTTGTGAGATTGAGGATGTGATTACTGAGGGGATGACCATGGTTAGACAGCAGCCTTATGCACATTTCATATCCCACTTGATTGCATATTCGGTCAGATTCCCCGAGTTTGTCCAGGCCTACGAGCAGTCACCTACACACTATAATGTGTATGCTCCCACAGCACCTTCAGACAGGCGACGAGGCCAGTGTGTGATGTTTCATGCCCAAGAGCAGATGCCAGCTGATGTTAGAGAGAGTAGCAGTAGAGGATCAGGCCCTTGCAGCGGCCGAGGCAGCGCTCCCGCACATGTTTCACTTGAGTGACAATGACTCAAATTCGTCAGACCATGAGTACTTCCCACCAGTCGCTAGGTCACATGATGCTGAGGCTGGAGGATCTTCTCAGGCTATTCCCACTTCTACAGTTCCTTCAGCTCCTAAGACAGCGACCTCCGTGCCCCCTGCTGCACCACTGTCAGAGTTTATTCTCATTCTTCAGCAGATGCAACAGCAGCAGGCAGCCCAGGCAAAGCAGTAGGCCAAGCTACAGGAAGATATGCTTCAGTAGCAGGAGCAACAGCTCATGATGATGCAGTCACTCCAGCAGCAGCAGCAGGCCACCTTAGCAGCTCTTCAGGTCAATCGAGAGAACAATGACCGCATGTTCATGTTCATCTCTGGATGTCTTGGGTCTCTCTTTCAGGCTTCAGGTCTACAGCTGCCAGTTGCTCCTCGAGCTCCAACTCTAGCACCTAGTCCTCTCCCAGGCAGTGTCAGTGATCTCTTGGGAACACCAGTGTCAGCATTTCCGTTGTCACCTCTCTTTAACACTAGTGTGTTCTCTCAGCCTGCCAGGACTTCGACGAGGCTAGTACTACATTCGTTGTCTACTCCTTTGACTTGCGCTCTTCGCTTTGAGGACTCTCCACAGCTGATAGTGCCATCTTCGCAGCCATCCGCTCAGACTCCTCTAGTTGTTCAGTCTGCCTTCGAGGAGCTCGATGCAGCACTACATGAGATGTCTACTCAGGGCACCATTACTACTACCAGCTCGGCTTCAGCTACAGTCTCAGAGGCACCCTCAGAGTCAGCTCTGCCTCCTTAGCTCGTTGTGGGCCCTACAACTGTTGAGCTATCGGATTCAGATACAGACTCAGGCTCACAGTTCGAGGTGTGACTTCCTCCTCTCCTCCAGCTCCGGATGTTTAGGAGTGTGCTCTTTTTGGTGCTTAGATGCCAAAGGGGGAGAGAGTCTAGGTGATAGGGAGAGTGTTTTGGTAGATGAGTGACTAGTGAGCTTTCTAGTTCCTAGACTTAGGGGGAGCTTGGGTAGTATAGGATTGGAGTGTTGGATCTTCGTGGATTTTGATGTAATGACAAGCTATTTGATTCTTAATAGATGTGTTTCACTTGTCATTACATTGTGTTTCTTTCCGTGCTCTGTTTTAATTCTTATTCTAGTACCATGATAGGTTGTTCCAGTGCTAGGCTTTCTCTTGCTTAAATTGTTTTATGTTGTTCATTTCCTAGCATGATAAGGTGTTCTTCATTTCCATTTCTTAATTCCTATATGTGTTGTTATCAATCACCAAAAAGGGGGAGATTGTAGCATCTAGGCCCCTAGGTAAGTGATAAGTGTTTTGGTGATTAATGACAACCGTATCATTATGACTAACGAGTTTGTTTTGAAGGGAATAAATTTTTTAGTTTACAATGATTGAATGGGTTTCTTGGCCCCTCATGGAATTCTATTGCTCTATCAAAAGGATATTTGCGTCAAGACTAAGGATCTTCTAGTTCTAAGTGTCACAAAGTGATGAAGGACACTTAGAGTAGACATAGATCTCTTTTTGCCTTTTTGACCATACTATAAAGGGGGGCTAACTGTTGTAGTTTTACCTAGTTGAGTCTAGACATAGTTGAATGCACACTTAAGAAAATCTAGCACTAGGTAGCTTATAGAAGCCAATGGGTGAGAAGTTGAGAAGTTAGAACTCAAATTCAATTGAATTGGACGAGTTTCAAGAAAATTGTTCTTAATGGATTGTTCGGTGTGAGATGGTTTAAACTCACCGGACTATTCTCCCTCTCAGTGATGGGTTCAAATGACCTCACTGGATTATCCAGTGATTGGAGGAATTCTGCATCAGAGCATTTAACAGAAGAGTTATTTTTCAGAGAAAATCTGGGTTGAACTGACCGGATTATCTAGTAATCAGAAGGAAGCATACACCGGACTATTTAACAGAAGCACTATTTTTCTAGAGAAAAACCAAGATGAACCGACTGGATTGTCCAGTGACGTAAAGGAAGTTATCACCGGACTATTTAACAGTGACTTAATATTTTTGGAGGAAATGATTTATAAGTCACCGGATTTTTCAGTGATACTGTGAGAAGGAACACCGGACCATTTTGCAACGGCTACTGATAGATGGCAGACATCATGTGAAGAAAAGTAATCTGACCGGATTGTCCAGTGATGACTGAGGCGTATGCACCGGACCATCTGGTGTTCACAGAAAATATGAGTAGTTGAGTAACGGCTAGATTTGGACCTCTAGCCTATATATACCCCATCACTTGACTTCATACGTCCCTCTTGCAACTCAGAAGTATTCATACACAGTTGGTGTCATTTAGAAGTAAGGGAGAGCACTTGAGGTGATTTGCGAGTTCTTAATTGGAGATTAAGGACTTCATTAGTGCTTCAAGAGTAGCGAGTGTGCATCTAGCTGTTGTTTAGGCTTGATAGGAATCAAGTGAACCAGTTAGCTTGTTACTCTTGGTGGTTAGTAACACCTAGTCGGTCGTAGAGATTGGTGTTCTCAGTAAGCTCTTGGAGGTCTTGTGGAAGCCCCGGGAAGCTCGTGTACTTGGTTTGATGCTCGCCAATCTGGAGATGGAGAAGTGGCAATCACTAGTGAGCACTTGAGTCTTGGTGACTCAAAGGGGAGCGACATCCTTGTGTGGATACTCCAACGAGAATGAGTGGAGAGTGTCAAATTTTTTATACCTCGGGAAAAACTCGGTGTCCTCTTTCCCTACTCTTGTTACATTCCGCATTTTGCTTCTAGCATTTACTTCATGCAAGTTTCAATTCCGCACTTTTCTTATGTTCTATATGCTTGCATGTTTGTTCTTATCATTCTAGCTTGCTAGGTCGTCTAGATGCTTTTATTCATTCTATGCTAAGATTGCCTTTTGTTCTAGAATGTGGTAGTTGGTCACCCCCCCTCTAGGGCCATTGGATCCTTTCAAACGCATCCAAATACATATCGACAAACACACTTGTGTAAGAACTCGCTTCATCATAGAATTGTAAATATTAGAAAGTTGAAATAAATTCATTACAGAATCACAAATGTTGCAAAGTTCCGATCAACTCATAATTACATAAGACTTCACAACCTAGGGCTTCCATAGTAGAACTCGACCTGTGGGCTGATGACTTTAGACACCATGAACTTAGCGATCCATCGTCGAACATGCAAAACTGTCGATTACAACTCAAAACACAACAAATCTACCAATTAGGGTTTAGAGGAGGAGAGGAAGGGAGGAGGAAAGAGGGAGATGCGAACCTTCAAAGACCTAGCACCAATTCAAATTTCAAATCAACAAAATCTTGGAGAATCCCTAGAGGAGCCAGTGAAAATCGCCAGCCACTATACGGGCGACACGATGCAGTAACTGTTCGCTCGCACAGTGGTTGGCCAGCTCTTAAAATAGAGTTGAGTAATAGATGACGGGTTATAAGGTTACTTGTCACATATTAAAAGTCATAAGTGACTGATTGCATTATAACCCGTCACTTATAATTGGCCTAGGAAGACCCGTCACCTTTGCCAAGTTATAAGTGACGGGTCATAATATGACCCATCACTTATTACTATTGCAGGGGGACCCGTCACCTATGACCAATTTATAAGTGACGGGTTTAATTATTACCCGTCACTTATTTTATTAGTGACGGGTAACATTATGACCCATCACCTATTATCTGATATCAATAACGGATCTATAAATGGACATGACCCAAGGTGATATAAGTGACTGGTGGCGTAATGACGCGTCACTAAACTGTGTCTTCTATGTCTATTTTTCACGTAGTGCATGTACCACTACTTGAAATTTCCTTCTCTTGTATGCCAATGTTATCATGAGCGACTGAGACTTTTTCAGTGGCGATCAAGGATTTTAATAACTTTTAATGACATACATGAATTATCCCAATATTTATGTGTGTGTGAGGGGGGAGGGGGGTAAGAGCAATAATCATGGTAAAGAAACAATCCACTAAGCCTTTTTCTTCGAGAACACAAAATTCTGAAAATATTAGGAAACTGAACCAGTTGCAGTCATCAAGAGGAAACTTCAAAGGTCCGATTGCAAATTGAATGGAACATTCCATAGTAACCGGGTATTGGGGGTAAATTTAAAAGGTAACCTCTACAAAAAAAAAAAATGGGAACCCTAGGAATATCAAAAGGCAAATTTTTTTCTACAACTGTCAAGAAGAATATCTAGTAAAATGGTTGTCAAGAAGAAGGTCAAGGGAATTTTTTTTGTTATCATTTGCTTCTTACTTTCAACTGTTAACATATTTTTTGAAATTAAAATTTATCATATCTATGCATCACGAGCCAAAATAATGTACACCAAGTTAACACAAAAAATCAAATCAAATAAAAGCATACAGTTATAGTATAATTAAGCAAATATGTGAACATTGAACCTTTCTGCAAAAATATAAACATTCAACTTTGTTGTCACAGGCAAATTTAAATCTTCTTATTGTTATTTTGAAAGGCACAACAAGATTATAATATCTTCCTCTAGTTGCACTTAATTTTTGTTTCTCTCTCCCTTTTGATGGGGCTGAGGTTGTAGTCCAAAAATTAAATTATTAATCATGCCAATATAATCCAAATAATTCATCATTTTTTTCCATTTTTGTTAAGGAAAAGTAGGTGAGCAAATTAAGCAGCCTGAAGATTGTGCCCTTGCTTACCTAAGAAAGCATCTTACAAGTATAACTCCGAAGAGATCCGTTGGGATCACACTTTTCTAGTACCATTTTCTCCACAAACGCAACATAAACAAAACAAAAGTCGGCAAAAGAACCTGCCATTCGCTACAACCCCAAGTACGGTATCATGCTTGGAAGTTGCAAACCTGTGTCACTCTGCTCGCTCATTGGAGCATCCATGCTTTTTTCTCTCTCCACACTCTCAAATTGCTACATCTACTTGTTGCTACGCTACACTCTGCATTGGTTGACATCTATTTCCTTTATCTTTTTATTTGAGATCTTTTCTTTTAATACTAACGCACAGCAAGCATATATATTTTAGCTTTATTTAGCACCTATCACAATGTTGTGATAACATTTCATTTCATATACAAAATTCATAACACTAACGATGCTAATGGTTTTATGCACACATTTTCTAAAATAATTATTTTACCCACATATTGTGTATCTCTTGCCTTTTACAAATGAACTACAGTCATATGTATTAGATATGAATTTTTGTATGCTCATACGTTAAAATGGTAAAATGTTCAACCCAAATCCTCTGATGTACTGCATATCCACTAATATACGGACCATACTTCACATGATCTCGTCCCCTTGGATCTTCTGACTTTGCACCATAAAGTCAGAGAAGCATAGTAAGATTATTGTGCGCCTGTAACTGTGCTTTCTTTCCAAGAACTTTATTCAACGAACTGGGTTTTGAAAAAAAAAAATTCTATCCTCAGACAGGAAACTGAGTTTTGCAAGTTTTTTATTTTGAAAACACAGAACTACCGGATATCCAGACTTTTGCCTCGACTTCTCCTTGTCTTGCTTTCGAAATTTCTTCTTGCTTTTTGCACCGACACGAAGATTGGACGAACTATTTGCGCAAGCACGCGAGATGAACAGAGGATGCACGCGTGGAGCGGATAAGTTTTATACAGGCGCCTACAAAATAGCGGTTTCATCTTCCGGGACATCTTTCTTTTTCTTTTAAACAGCAAGCAGGATACAACTATGTGTCCTCAAGCTATTTCATCATGTCATAAATACTTATCAATTTGATCAATATTTGATCAAACTTTTAAAATTTTAATCGACAATAGCTTCTAAAATATTTAGTTTTAAAACGTAAAAAACACATGGGTAGTTTTGTCTTGAAAAATATTTTTATAATATTATATTTTTATTATATATTATAACTAAATTTTAATAAAAAATAATGTTCAAAACTGCGTATAAAATATCGTGAAAATAAAAAACATTATGTATTTTTAATTAGAGGGAATAATTTGTACGTGGGTCTTTATTTTCCTTGTTTAATCAAGGAGCAGATCCCGGACACTGCTCCCATTCTCCCCATCCCAAAGCCACCTTAATCTCGCGCAGAGCATATGCTCCCACGGATTCCCCTCCCCTCCCCTGCTCCAACCAACGCCCAACTCCTCGTCGAGCGCGCGCGCGCCACGCTTATATTAAGCGGCGCGTCACAAGTGTTTCACCCTCCGTATTCTCATTCAAGCACCCAAGCACACGTTAGGCGATCTAGCGAGTTTGATTACATGTATACTGGGAGACGTGATTAGTTAGCTAAGTACTAGGACTAGGGACTAGATTATTAGCGCTAGTAATAATTAATTCAGAGATGAAGTTTGGGAAGCGGCTGAAGAAGCAGATCGAGGAGAGCCTGCCGGAGTGGCGGAGCCAGTTCCTCAACTACAAGGAGCTCAAGCGCCGCGTCAACGCCGTCTCCTCCCCGGCGCCCTCCCCTGACGCCGAGGCCGACTTCCTCGCCCTGCTCAACGCCGAGGTCGACAAGTTCAACCACTTCTTCCTCGAGCAGGAGGAGGAGTTCATCATCAGGCAGAGGGTATGTGCATACGTACGTCCTTGTGTTCCTTTGAATATGGTGCAACCTGGACCTCATTGTGCACATGAAAGATTGCTGACGACGTGCTCGTGCTTTTGCGGATGCAGGAACTGCAGGAGAGGATCCAGAGGGCGGCCGAGGCCAAGCCGGCGCCGGCGGTGGAGGCGGAGATCGCGCGCATACGGCGGGAGGTCGTCGACTGCCACGGCGAGATGGTGCTGCTCCTCAACTACAGCAGCATGAACTACACGGGCCTCGCCAAGATCCTCAAGAAGTACGACAAGCGCACCGGCGGCCTCCTCCGCCTGCCCGTCATCGCCAGCGTCCTGCAGCAGCCTTTCTTCACCACCGAGCTCATCTCCAAGCTCGTCAAAGACTGCGAGGCCATGACGGAGGCCGTCTTCCCCGCCCCAGCTGCCGACGCCAGCCAGCGGAAGGAGGAGGAGCGCGACGCGCTGGCCGTCGCCGAGCAGAGCATCTTCCGCAACACCGTCGCCGCGCTGCTCACCATGCAGGAGGTCCGCAGCGGTAGCTCCACCATCGGCCACTTCTCCCTGCCGCCCCTGGCGCCCCTGCCGGAGTCCGACTGGCTGCTTCAGTCGGTCCAGCCGCCGTCGCCCCTCATCCCCACGCAGTGAATTGGTGATACACCACAGAATATACAAGCACACACCAATGCGGTGCTTAATTAAATTAATTGGAGGCTACCATTTTGATTTCTTTTTATTTGTCACGAAATGCTGCACTGTTATGCGGCTGAAAAGAGCAGATGTGTAATTATCAGTTAGTAATATCTTTTTCCTTTTGGTGTGTACTTTTGCTCTGTTTTCCCCACTTTTTCCTAACTACTAGGAGTAAATAATGTCGAAGGCCGGATCAATTCGCATTGTTCTTGCAGTGTAATTTTAGCAGCAAATCAAATACCACACTGTGGATTAAAGATGCTGATAGAATCCTCTCTTGTTCTTGACATTTCTCTTCCAATTAGCAGCTACCCAATTTCATGTTTTTTAGATTGTTATAAGAAAGATGAGATTTATGAAGTATTAAACTGTTCTGCACTAGATGAAGTGGGGGGAGGGGGTTGGGAGAAACTTTGTGCTTCAGGCAACAAAGGCTGCGTTAAGTCAGGGAAATTTTGGGTACATAGTAGGGTACTGAAATTTTTAAGACCCTGAGCGACACATCTGAAAAAGAGTGACGTTTTGGCTTTAAGCAAGAGCCAGTGGCAAAATTATAAGCAGAATTCCAGCTTTCGATCTTGTATTGCATTGAGCAAGTTCACTAACTTTCTAAGGACTATATGCTCATTAGTGCAGAGACCGAGTGCATTCCCGAAACCAAGAGAACATTCAACTTGGGCTCCTCACGAGTGATGACGAAACACCGAAAAAAACATTGAAGTTTTTATTGTTGAAGTGGTTATACTATTTCAGGTAAATCAGCTCTCCATTTAAAAGCGCCCCACAGTTCTGTATCTAATGCCTGATGACAACTCCAACAGCCAATTCAACTGACCGCTAATGTTCCTCTGAAGAAAATTTTGCACCAGATTGTAAGATGATCCTTTCGACCGATCGAATATGCGGCGGTGAGCGGTGGTCGTGGGTAGTGTGCGAAGAACTAATTAGTTGTTTGAAGATGCCAGTCGTCATGCATTCATAATCGTTCAAGACTTTTCAGATACATGTCAACACTTTTTTTTTTGCTTTCTCGTTTGGAAGATGACAAGAATATTCTTTCAGAAAGGTCCCTGATAGACGTGAACAGACAGATGGCTGGATGGGCATGTTGCTGCTCTAATAATGAACACTGGATATTCCTCCCAAAATGCCAAAAAACTTTATTTGCCGGGATGCAGAATTGGGTCTATGAAACCACATTGTAGAAAAGGGAGGAAAAGCATGTGAGCTTGAATGTACAGAAAAGGACTGATTGGTGTAAACAAATGCCGACAGAGCCTGTCGGTTGTCGACGAGTAAAACCTTGAGGAACCGGAAACATCAGCTTCCAGATGAAGGTTTTATTTTATGATGGATGGCTCTCCTTCGCACCAGAGAAGCAGGCAGGAACAGAAAATAATTAATTCACAATCTGAACATTTTACCTTTTAGTTTGCATGTTTAAACATTTGGAGAGAGAAAAGTACATGTAGATACTTTAGATGTATCGATTTAGATTGTTTTAAACCTTCCCCTGGATGAAATTGCACTTTTTTTTCAAGGGTTTCCATCCTTGTAGACATTTTAGTTTAATTTTTGTGACCATTTTTCAGATTGCGGGGCATATGTTGGACGACAAGAAAACGACAGAGGAACTTGTTTCTAAAAGCCTACTAGCTTGTACACTGAGCAACAAGTTCTTGCGCTGAACTTGTAACCATCCAGAAGATTTTTGTGCCAAACAATTGATGACCCCTTCTCTCTAGATGGTCATGCTACAAACGCCCATAATGTAAACTATCTTATGCGACCAGTAATAATCACGTTCCTATCAGGAAGAAAGCGCTTTAGCAATCTCATCATCAGCTTCACCAAATGAAAAGCGAGGTGTTTTGTTGCATACGTAACCTGGAAAATCATCAACAAAGATTGGAGGCAGAGCATGAGCATATGCCTGATTTATGCCAAGGTGATAACCTTTTTTTGCTGCACTTGGACAATAGTGGCATCGCCTGATTAGTTATTACAAGTGACCCCATCTTATCCGACCTCGCTTTTGTGTAAAGCAGCAAATTACGGCTAGCATATGCCAAGTATCGAACCAATTGATCTGCTCCACTAGTATACCAGGCGACCAATGCGTACTGGGCAATATGGGTAAAGGTGGTTTGGCGAGTCCAAACTGTACAAGAACCGAAAAGTTTGCAAGACTTGACCAAGCTTGATGCTTAATTGTTTTTGTAAGAAAGGACACTAAAGGATACAGTGATATCTGAACACATCTGTTTATAATTTCAAATGGTAGCAGTTAGATCACCAGTTGTTCACTTGACCTGAAACAACCGAGATCCTTAAACAGCGTTGAAACTAGAACTAGTTAGGATGCATGCATTGTTCAGCGTCAAGAACAGTAGTCCACTAATCTTGTCTGAATATTCTCAAAACCATAGCAATCAAAACATGTGTCCGGTATATGATGTTTGGTGGCTTTGGTCCCTTGTCCTTACTGTATGGTTCAGTCAGTGTGCTAATCAATTCCCTTTTACAGCACTGGAGCTGTTGAACATCCGTGCTGCTGAGATCCAGAAATTGTTACCTTACTGATTACAAGACGTAAGGATCAAAAGATCTCTAAGCTTATCTCCAACTCCTCATCATCATTGCATGCACTTCCAGCATGCGCAACTGATTCAGTTCTGAGGATAAAAGTTTCGGCAAGACAGGTGGCACCAGAGGACTCGTCAGTCGTCACTCACCGGTAGGCAGAGAGTGATTTGTCGGGGCGCCCAAACTAACCTGGTGTATCTTTTTAGGGTGAAGTCTATTTTACAACCGGAAGTATCGCAGAAGTCGGAAAAACAACCTGAACTTCAAAACTGGACACTATTCAACGCTGAACTATCAAAGTGTTGTTTACGCGATCTTTATTTCGAATGCAAAATACCAGTGTGAATTATATGAACCGTGAATGGAAGTTTCAATGTGAATGAAAATGCGTATGAACTTATTGTATGTGATATTTGTGAATGTGTATGAATTGTGTGTATGTGATATGTATGTGATATTTGAACTGTATATGTGACATGTGAGCTATATATATCTGATCTTTGATACGTGGAATTACAGTCGGTTAATGAACAGAATCAACTGTGGCAGAACCATTATCCTACTCGGTTCTAGCTACAAACCAACTAAGGTAATTATCGTTCCAGATGGTTTCGAACCGACTGTGATAATATATAATTATCATAATCACTCTATTTTAGTCGGTTAGGCAACCGATTGGAATAGCCCTCGCGAACCGACTGGAATAGCGTTTTCAGTGCTAGTGTACAAATTTATCTAGGTTATAAATATTACATAGCGCAGAGAGATTTTTTCTAGAATTTCTGAAAGTTGTTTGCTAACTTCTAAATTTCAAAAACTGGTTCATAATTAGGCCACATCACCACGTCAGCAACATGTCACTTTGAAACACTGTAAATTCGAACCAAGATTGAAACATTAACGGTTTTGGTAGTTCAAGGTTGAATAGTGTCTGGTTTTCAAGTTTAGGGTTGTTTTTCCATAATAGTTCAGGGTTGTAAAATAGACTTTACCCTTTTTAACATTAATTAATGAATCAATGTTTTTCTTTCTTTTGAGAGGAGACGAATGTATCAGGTATCAATCAGTTTATCACTATCATTTTGGCTAAACAAATTTCCATTCATATATGAGCCGAGAAGTCCAGGCCCATCCTCACAAAAAGGCGTCCGGCCCATCAGCCCTGAAGCCCAAGGGGCCCTCAGCTAGGCAGCGAGAAGATTGCAGAGCCCTAACTAAACAAAGCCTCAGCCGCCGCCACCCGCCCAAGTGCATCGTCTGATTCGCTCGGTGTCTCCTCCTTCCCGGCTCCTCGCCGAGCCGCCGTTGTCCACTGCTGCTTGCCGGTAAGCCTGCCTGACCATGCCTTTCTTCAATCTCACCTCGGGATTAGGGAGTCTGAATCGCGAGCGATGCAGTATCTCTGATAGATTCGTCCTACAAATTGTTTCATCTGAACGCCGCATGCTATTCTTTACTTGTACGTACTTGGAAGAATCGATGAGCCTAGCAGATTCCCTTCATGCGTAACCTGTCTTCGTTATAGGCAAGATCAGTACTCAATTGAATTACTCGTTCGTTTAGGTCCTGGTTCGTGTTCGATCTTGCTTATTACTCTCTCAGACGGCGGTCAAGAAAACCATCGGTTGGTCTAGTTTGCTGTTTACTAGTATTAGTTGCTGATCTTTTTACTTCTTCTAGAGTTATATTGTATGTAATTCACAACGCAGCCGCTTGCTTACATGTTACTACTTGTTTGTGACTTGATGTTTGCTATAGACTCTAGTTATGTCTTGGATTATTTGTGGGCAATATGTTTAGTTGTTACTCTCTTTGCTACATCAATAAATTTTAGGATTTTTATTGTTGGTTATTCTTAACTATTTTCTTCTTCTTGCCTATAGATCACCTGATACATTTTGTTGAGGCGAGATGGCGATTGTTTTGTCAAATGTCAACTCCGAGGCAGGACTCCAAAACCTTAATGACTACCTCCTCACTCGCAGCTACATCAGCGGGTATGTGATACGTGTTGGGCTGTTGGCTCCTATACCAGATGGTCATACTTGTCACATCAAACTTACACTCTATTAAACTTTGCCCCTTTAGATACCAAGCCTCAAAGGATGACATGGCTGTGTTCACTGCGCTTTCATCTGCTCCCCCAGCAAGCTATGTCAACGTTACAAGGTGGTACGACCATATCAGTGCTCTACTAAAGTCCAGATGTGTACTTGAGCTACCATTGGTATCTACCATTTCATTCCGTTTGTTCTGTTCCTTAGGGGACTCTTATTTGATGTGCAGTGGAGTCACCACAGAGGGTGAAGGTATCAAGGTTGTGTCATCTGCTTGGTCTGTGGCTTCAACTCCTGAAACTGCTGACCAAAAAGGTTACAAACTGTTGTGTATATTTGTTTTGGCGGTGAAGCTAAATGTTGTGTAGTGTCAGGCTCAAGATCAAAACTTATACTTGATTAACAGATGCTTTCATTGTTGAAATACCAATCATAGCCAATTTAACATAGCACCTTTTGCCATCAAATTTTATTTGTAACAAGGCAACACGTTCATGACAATTTATTGCTTCTATCTCTGAAATCTGAAGCAGCTGTAATTTAAGGCACTGCAGCAGCTGACGTCTGATGAAGTGATGATGATGTTGAACTATTCGGTGAGGAGACTGAAGAGGAGCGTGCAGCAGCTGTTAAGGCTTCTGGCAAGAAAAAATAGTGTATGTCCGTCATTTATTTATCTGGTTTACTTCCCAGTATTTAACTTAAATTAGAGAGTGATATAGAGAAGAACTAGTGAAAGGAGGGTACGGGCCTGGGGCTCTATAATCCGTATTTAGTGTTTTTAAAACTCATGAAGTGGGATGTAAAAGTCAACAAACTTTTTAGTCAAATTTGCACCCGCATTTTAATGTGGTGAATTTTTTTTTTGCGGGCGAATGTGGTGAATATTTGATCTCATTCAATTGTATGTATGCTCATTTAGCCAACCCTTTAGCAAAATGCTGAAGTTATGCTATATGATCTGAGAAAATCCATTGCTAACTTGGACTGTATCTTATTTTAGCTGGGAAGTCATCAGTTCTTCTAGATGTAAAGCCATGGGATGATGAAACTGACATGCAAAACCTTGAGGAAGCTGTTAGCAGCGTGAAGATGGAAGGCCTTCGCTGGGGTGCATGTATGTGACTCTGTTCTTCCGTAGTATTCTACTTTTCAAAGCAATGCTAACAACTTATCATGTCCTTTCTAAACATGAGATGCCATCGTTTGCAGCAAAACTTGTTCCAGTTGGATATGGCATCAAGAAGATGCAAATTATGATGACCGTTGTGGATGACCTTGTTTCTGTCGACAGTCTCATTGAGGACCATCTCTGTACTGAACCAACCAATGAGTACATCCAGAGCTGCGATATTGTAGCCTTTAACAAAATCTGTAAGTTACCTTCAACATTGTTTGTGTAGAATGAGGGCACCCTGCTTCCGTACTTATATTAGGCTTTGGTAGAGTCCTTGTTTGAATGCAACATATTCACATTACCAGTAGTTTGCTGGCCAGTTATATGGTTGGGAACTTACTAAGCTCACATAACCAGTAGTATAGGAGCGTGTTTGGCCTAGCTTTAGGCTCAGTTTGGGCATGTTTGTGTTTTTTTTCCCCGAGAAGTTGAACCAAGAACCTATTTGACCGAGCTAAAGCTTCTTTGTAAGTTAGCTTTTTGGACCTTCAGTTTGCAAGCTCCAGGAGCCCCATATCTTTGGCTTGAAGCTTATTTGGGGCATCCTGTTTTCAATGGGCCTAAAGCTTTCAGTGATAGTACCCACAGAATATCCCACATGTATTTCCTATGCTTCAAGAAGTCCATAAGCTGAAGCTAGTTCAAACAGCCTTAAAGCCACAGTATGAGTTTTAGGACTTAGGAACTGAAACCACACAAAAGCTGGTTTTTTGGAGAACCTCTGTCTTTGCCAAAGTGACCTATAGACATGCTAATGGCCAACCTTTGCTGAAAGCTGATTGGTACTGCGGTTATCTGCCGAATTGTAGTTGTACCGGGGCCTCTTAGTCATCATATTGTTTTGCCTTTTGATTATCAAAACTATTTGGCTATGCAGCATGCACGTCATAGACATTATTCCTTCGAATAAATAAAAACTACTCCACTATAACATTCTTGATTCATTGGCCACTTGTATGTAGGAGAGAGGATTGTGTATTTGTTTTAGTCCAGTTGAATCACCTATCTTGCCAACCCATACTGGTTTAAATAGTTCCTAATTATAGACTCGGTAGTTGTGTACTGCAGGTTTTGGGAGTCTGCACCCTCCTATATCCAATCTCTTATTCGGTCATATACTGTGCCATGGTTTCTTTATTACTGATCTGATATGATACAGTTATTACTATCCAATGATTGATCAGGCCAATTAGCATCTGCCAAGTTTATTAGTTTAACTTACAGATCCTTTTCCCTGCTTTTGTGGCTTTACAACAAGAACCTCACTTGATGTTTCTATTTGAATCTAACTTTTGACCTCTGCTGGAAGCCTAATGGGCTAATTTTTCTGCAGAAAACTGGATCATCAAGGAACCAAAGTTTTGTGGAGTACACTGCAAGTTTTCATTACTGTTTCTACGATGCTCATCATATTAACCGCTATATATATGCTTTGCCATCCGACTTTTCGTTGTGGCGTAATGTAGAACTGACTACATTTGCTACCTAAAATACGATTTGTTTGGATTTTGGTGGACTGCCGGGGTTATCCCTTTCGTGCCACCTTTCTTTTCCTGTTATTTCGTGCCATTATTTATATTTTGGAGACCTTCAACGCTTGCGGTTGTAGCTTGGCACAATGGCACTTACATAGTGTTTGGTTAGATGTTTTGTAACGTAATTCAATTACGGAGACGGAGGATAAGATATACCCTTACATCTGTTTAATTTGCTTAGTCTATTATCGATTAATAGGGGAACCGGTTACCTACACAGTAGAAACCCGACCCCTCCAAATCGGCGGGCATCCCTGCTGTTCTCTCTCTCAGCTGATCACAACAGAAGCAGCGGTAGTAGCCTTCTCCCCCTCCCAGCCCCCAAACTCTCACCTAGATCCACCAAAAGAAGGTTTCCATGAGCTCCTTTGCCATTTCCCCAAGCCTGTTTAGCCATTCCTCGCTGGAATTGAGCTCTCCGACAACCTTCTTCTCCAACTCTGGCCTGCGACACCTCCTCGCCGTGAAATGCCACTGCAACACCTCCCCATGCCATCTGAACCTCGGGTGAGCTCGCACATGCACAAGTGAGCCTCGCCAACCCCTTCTCCTCCTCCCAATGCCCTCCTTTCTCCCTGCATGCTGGCGATGGAGCTCCACCATCGCCGCCGCCATGGATGCCGCCCTGAGCTTTGGCTCCGTGCATGTCATCGGGACCAAGCAAAACGGGATCCCCACTATGCGCTGATGCCTATGTCGCCTTCCATTGGCCGAGATTCACCTCTGTTCACCGGCGGCTTCCTCACTGTTACATTAACAAACCAAACAAATCTAGTTTTCATTCATTCGCTTCCCATTTCATGTGTATTGCGATACCATTACCATTTACGATTATAGTGTGCTAACCAAACACTACCTTAGTTCGGTAACCTTCATCATATTTTCAGTGATAACCAAACACTTGGTTGACTGGTTGTCACCCCTGCACGCAGACGGTATATAAGAATGTATAACCCTGCTATAGCTGGGCAGGTACGAGTGTTTGTACTATGGTTTTGCAGCCAAGCTAATCGGGTGTCTGACGTGGCCAGATGGGGAGGTGGGGTTTAGGGTTAAGGTTTGAGTGGAGGTCAGATTAGGGCTTAGGTGGGATGGGAAGCAATGAGGCATCATGTAGCGAAAATGGTAATATTAGGTTATGATTATGATTTTAGTGATTAATAATAATATAGTCAATATGACTAACATATTTGTTAAAAATATATATTAGTAGGTCTCATAGATGCAATACATGAAGAATCCACCGCAGCCAGGACAAAGTTGGAATGAATTAGAGAAGTTTCAGGAAGATTTACCTCACCGGATGGTCCGGTGCTCTGGGTCCGAAGCATATTTGGCAAAGGGGAGAGAGGCCTGAAGACCTCACCAGAAGGTCCGATGATTAGAGAAGATACACACAGAGCATTTTGTCCAGAGAAGGTTGCAACTATTGAAGTTGAAGATCAAAGCATCGAATGGTCTGGTGATCAATGTGTTGCACACAACAGACAATGAACAATGCAAATGGATAGAAGGAGTTCAACATACTGGAAGGATCGGTGTATGTATTATACACACCGGAGGCTTAACACTTGACTAATTTACATAGGGTGCCAAGTGTTGAAGAATGAAGTTCAAGGCACCAGATAGTCCGGTGATGGATGCTATGTACACCGAAGCATTATTTCCAGAGAGGATTGCATTGGCTCGGTTGGTTGAAGTCAACTCACCGGATAGTCTGATGATAAAGTGATGTGCATCGGATGCTTACACCGAAGCAATTTACATAGAGAGGATGCAGTTGGCTCGGATGTTAAGTATATACTCATCGAATAGTCCGGTGATGGAGATAAAGTATACACCGGTGTGTCCGGTGTTCACAAAGGCTTAAGTGAGGTTCCAACGGCTAGTTTGTGAGAGTGTACTCACTGGATGATTCGGTGTTAGTACTATTGTTCTCACCGGATCATCCGGTGTTAACAACTTTTCTGAGTCGTTGGGTTAATGGCTAGTGCGCGGGTTTGAAGCTATAAATACCCCTTCACTCAGTCATTTGAAGCTGTGACATGCTGCTGGAGTCTAGAGGAAACCCATACACACTTGAGAAGATATCCAAGCCACCAAAGTACTTAATATGATTATCCAAGATGATAAAGCACAAGATTAGTGAGTGATCAATACTTATAGGCCTAGACAGAGTGTTGCTAGGTGATTGCTGCCTAGAGAGTGGATCAAGGAGTGATCCAACCTTGTACCAAGTGGTATGTTGGCACCTTAGAGTCTTGGTGACTCGCTAACAAGCTTGTTGACCCTTCAACTTGGTGTGGAGTGGCGGCAAGGTGATTGTGCAGGGACACGAAGACCTTTGCCTTAATGGCTCAAGCTCCGAAGTGATCACAGCGGTAAGGAACCGGAAGAGAGGCTAGTGGTGAGACCTTGCCTTGGTGGCTTTGTGGCTCATCCGGGTGAGGCTTTGTCTTTGTGACTTGGTGGCTCAAGAGCCGTGATCGGGTGTCGACCGAGAGTTCACACTACAGACACAAGCACAAGCATATACTACCCATTTTAATCCATGGTTAAACAACGACGACAAAGAATAATAGTACAAAGCTAGCAAACCCTAACATGGGATTCCAATTTAGACAAGCATGCAATGAAGGATAAATAACTACTCATGAATCCTAAAACAGGAGCAAGATATTCAAGGGCACTTGCCATCAGCTGAGGGTTGCTCGAAGTCTTCGAAAACTTGCTCTTGCAGATTCCCGAATTGACCACCTTCTAATCGACAAACTGAAAAAGCACACAAGGAAAACTACTAAGAACGGTACACCAAACTATACTAAATATAAGTAGAAATCCTATAAAAGATTCTACACATCGCTACGAACATTTGAGCGTGGAAATCACCCAAATTGGAGCTACGAGCAAAACGTATTGAGCTTTTGAAGTTTCAAGGGCTTATCTGCAAATTTTACTTGATTTTCAGAGAATAAACCTAATTGTTTTTATACTGAAAATCCTAATTATGACATCATAAAATATTATCTGAATTATTTCTCAATTGGAAAACCAATGGAAATAGTTTACGAGCCCATGGACCACAGCTTGGAGGCCGGTCCATGGGTCCACGGTGGACCATTTACATAAATGAAGAGGTATTCTATTTCGGTCGATGGATTTTGATCGGGTGGCCAGGGATTGAAGGAGCTCGGCCGGGAAGCGCAAACAAGGCCGGCGGCCGATCGATGGCGGCGAGGTTGCCGACGCATCACCGGAGATGCGCGAGAATGCGCATCCGACCACAAATTTTGACGGCAAGCGGCGCAAAGAGGGGTAGCCGGCGGAGAGGGGCTAAGGAAGGCCGACGACGGAGAGGGGTAGCCGACAGGCTTCAAGCTCGGTGAGGGCGGAGGGAGGTCGAGGAGCGGCGCAAACGAACCCACGGACACCTGAGTACATGGAAAGAGGGTCAGAATGGTCAAAGGGAGCTCGCCGGTGATAGATTGAAGTGGCGGAGCTACTCACCAGCGTTGAAGAAGAACGTGACGCCTAGGACGAATCCGAGCGAAAAGTGAGGTGGGAGCGGTGAAATGGGTGCAAAACGTCGTAAGGAAATCAATGGGCGGCTTAAATACTCAAGAGAGGCAACAAATTGTCCGGATTTGAAGAGAAATGGCCAGCAGCTTAATGGAGATGAATGCAGCGGTTTCCGCATTTGTGAGGGATTAAGGAGGGGTAAACGACCGGGAAGGGATGAATAGGGGGTGGGGTTCTCAGACAGGGTTTAATTGAGTCGAGATGGCGCGGGGAGGTGACAATTTGAATGGGTGACGGCGAAATTTGGGGGCAATCCGAGCAGTGGGAGGAAGGAGAACGGGAGTCAGCTCGGGCAGCTTGGTGGCTTGCTGCGTGGCTTGGCTCGGGGCGGGGCCCAGGCAGCAGGGAGACAGGGAAGGAAGGGGCCGGCTCGGGCAGGCGTAGGCTAGCTCGACCAAGTGTGCCAGCGGGGGAAAAAAAAGAAAGGCCCACGCGGGAAGGAAAGAAAGGGAGAGGGGGAAGGAAAGAAATGGGCCAGGGAAAAAGGAATCGACCTGAGAACCTTTTAACAATTTTGAAATGTCTTTTTTTTTAGATTTTGAACAAATTTCAAAAGGGGTTTGAAGGAGCGACTTCTAGCGATCTTTTGCAAACATTTTTCAAGCATGAAAACCTATTGCAACTATGACAACATGAATGCATCAAACTTATGGCAAAATTAAATGTAGAAATTAAGTTCTTCTATTAAAAAAATTGCAACTCCTATTTAAAATTCTAGCAAAATTTTAAACTATTGCAAAAATTTGAAATTTAGGGTGTTACAGGCGTGGTGGTGGCTGGCGGCGTGCTGTCAGCACGTGGATCGATGTCTGCTGGTCTCGGTCGTGGCTGTGCCACTGGTGCTTGCTACCGTGGGTGCTACTGGTGCTGCCAAGGCCGATGCATATGCATCCGCATGGATGCTCATGCAGGCTCTCTGTCGTGCGCTGGCTGCCTTGTGGCGATGCAACGGTGACGCCTATGTGGTGTCCTGTGCTCTAGCTATGATTTTGCCCCCGCCCCTGCCCGCTGCAGTTTGGTTCCTCTTTGGGCTTTGCCCTGAAGTGTTGTGTGTGCTGTTTGCTCGGCCGCTGTGGTGGTGCCTCCGCAGCAGTGTGACGTGCGAAATGTGGTGTGGCAATGGGGGGTGGGTGCCGAGCCGGTTGGGAGCACTATTGTTGCTGATCCGGATGGCAACGCTATGCTTCTGCGTGGCCACGGTCAATAGTGCGGCGCTCCGGCGCGTGCCGGTCTGGCTCCGGTTGGCGACCGAAGCTTGCTTCAGCTTTGGCATGGTTTTGGCGAGATTTGCTCAGCTTGTGCCTTTTCTGTGCATGTGTTTGGGGGTGGGGAGTCGTGAGCGAAAGCTCAGATCGGCATTCTACTAGTGCCAATGTTGATGACTCCTGCGGGTGCCATTTCCTCCCTGAAGGTGATATTGTGGCGTCTCTCCTGCCCGGGGGCATCCCTGGGTGAAAAGACACCGGCTTCTTTTATTGGTTGGCCCCTACGCCTTCGCTTGGTGTGGCGACGTTTCCCACTTCATGTGGCGTTCCCAGTATCAGTTGTTGCCTGATGCGTACTCCTCCGAAGCGACGCGCCCGATGGCTTTTTGGGGGTTTGGTTTGGTGTGGGAGTAGGAATTCGCCAACCAAGTTGCCGCTGGCGTGGAAGCAGGGTTTCGTTAGCTTGTTGCTCAGTTGTTGGTTTTGGTGCGCGAGTTGAGTTAGGTTGGGTGCGATGGTTTATTGGTTGTATCATGTGTTGTGGGCACCGTTGTATTGTTCGAGGTTGTTTTCACCGGCTTCTCCTATAAGTTCTGCCCCTACGTCATCGCTTCACGGCGGCTCTTTCAGTTTGGCCCTTCTCAACAGGGTTTTGATCCAATGTGTGCTCCTCCGAAGCGACGTGCTGCCGACTTATGTGGTAGAGAGGTGCGGCGTGGGAGCAAGGCTACATCGACCGAGTTGTGAGGAACTATTGTTTGGTTGGTTAGCGCACGAGTTGAGTTGGGTTGGTCCTGTCTGTTGTCAGGTTTGTGCTTTTGGTGAAAGCGTCGCCCGTGGAGTTGAGGTTGTATTGTCGTCCCGGGGTTGTATATCGATTTTTCTTCAAAACTACGTGATTGTGAGGTTTTCGGGCTCGGGTTCCCTTATAAACTAGGTCAATTCTCTTCTTCTATGAAAAATCGACAATGCTCTTGCCGTCTTTTTGAGAAAAAAAAGGTGGGGGTGACCTTCCTTGGAGGTTAGGGAAGGGGGCATGACGGCATGGAGCTCGCAAGCAGCCAGCTGGAAGCAGAGGTTGCCGGGTTGATAGCAGCACCGATGTCCACTGCAAAGGGTGGGGAGTCATCGGAGCTTTGGCGAGGTCGAGGAGCGAAGAGGCAGAAGAGAAGTTGGGGAAGATGAGAAACCAGTTATTTACGGTCTCTCCATTTGCGCACCGGTTAGCTCGCTCACGATCCACTGCGGGATAGATATCCCCTTGCCAGATGCGTATATCGGAAAACGCTATTGGAAGTCTGAAAGAATCCAGTGCCTTATTCAACTGGGATACTACTGAAGTTATAGCACAATTTGGCCATTGCAGTCTCTCAATGATAGAGTAACTGCTATTTGTCTTGACTAAATCTTGATTATCGTAGGAGCTATGGGCTCATATTTGGCCACGATGTTGCGAGCTAGAAATAAGGTGATTCAACAAAGTTTGCATTGGCATTTGCCAAGGCCTTTTACAAACTTTGCTTTGTAGGCACTTCTCTGCCCCTTTTTCTTAAACCCAAAGTTTCGGGCGCATGCTTCCCATCCAAGTACCAGGACGAGGCCTGACCGCCTGAGGCATAGGCCGTCTTTCAGATTTTGGCAATAGCACTTCTCAAGTATCTATGCTGCCATACTATTTGGCATATTTTTCCCACATGTACCGTCAGCAAGGCCACAAGAAATCATTATGAACCATACGAACGCTACATGAAAATCTTAATAATTATGGACCATATGAAAGCTATTTGAAAATTCTTCGAGCTCAATGATGTCAAGCTATACGGAGCAAAATGAACTTGTATATTCACATCATAATAATGTAAAATGGAAATTTTCCCATGTGCAAGCAGTTCTAAGTCCGTGCTCGCTGCATCTGAGCCCTTCTTCCTTTCCCCATCCCGAACAATTTGACGGCGATCCCACTCGGCACCTACTCAATGCAAATGTGTGGTTTGGATAGTGAAGCGTGCACATGTACATAGGGTAAATCCACACTACAGTTTTACTACGAATGGCACTCAGAAGGGCAATGTGCAGGTTTAGTGCATTTGTACTTAATTTGGCTTGCTCATCTTCTTGATTCTATGAGTTTTTCCTATCTCCCATCACTAGGATCCTGGTTCTTCTCACTTCATATCTCCAGAACAATAACTGCAAGAAACAAGAAGAGGATTTTCCGTCAGGCATAGAAACTTTTGACATTGCCTGCAGCCCTGCACTGATGAGAGTGTTTGAAGTAAGGTGGAGCAAAGCTTTGGACTTACATTCAGAATCTGTTCTGTCCCACCTGCAGCTCTCCTCTTTCTCCCCCTCCTCACAGCCACGACGACGATCACCTTGCCTCCTCCCCTTCGCTGGATCCTCCAAGAAGTACTTCCTTGATGCCGTCGTGCCGTTGCTCGGCCTGGCATTGATCTTCTCCCCGAGCACCGTCCGAAAGAACTGTCAAGTACAACAGAGTTTATGTTCAAACGACATTAGAGACATCAGACATAGTTGCATAAAGCTTATTCGTGCAGGTCATTTGCACATGCATACCTTCTCCATTCTTGATTCCACTAAATCCTTCAAGCTTGATGCCAGCGTGGTGAAGCCGCCATTCCAGACGAAGGCCTTCTTGAGCAGGAACTTCAACGACTTGTGCCTGGTGCTGCCTTTGCTGGTGTTGGTGAGCAGGTCCCTGGCCATGGTCAGTATGATCTTTGTGTCCGGCGAGAGGTCGCCGTTCTCTCCGTCGCCGTCACCATGCTTCGTATGAACCCTCCTGTCCACCTCGAGGCTGGACGGGTAGTTGAGGAACCTGTCCAGCGGCGGGCTGTCCTCGCCAGCCCCGGAGCCGCGGGCGCTGGACTTGGACTTTGCGCGCCGGAGGAGCCTCGCCAGGGCATCCTGGAGCTTCTCCACCTCCTCCACGGTGAACTCCGGCAGGTCCTCCACCGTGCAGCGGTCTCCTGACACCAGAGGTTCTTCATTTCCCAACGTGCCTACGGAGAGGAGGCCGGCTTGTGGCCATTCGTCGGCGTTGAGATGCTTCTCTGCTTCAGGAACGGCTTGGTAGCTCTCCTCCTGGACTGCAGCACCTAGCTCAATTGCAGAAACTGTATCTTTAGCATGGCAAACACTCCTGCGTTGATCAGCGATCACACAAACAGCAAATGCAGTGCAACGAGAGAGGGAATTACCGCGAGACGATCTGACGGCTGCGCCATCGAATCTTCTGATCTCCGTCTTCCCATGGAACCTGCTCTGCACCCAGTTGATGATCTGCACACGCAACAGAATTGTAAGCTGCATGTATTGTAGTGTATGTAACGTACAGTTCATCTGAAATGGTTTGGAACAAGGAATATATAACTTGTCACATGAGGAGCTAGTACTTATTTGCCATAAATGCAAGTGAGTTTACTTACGCCCATGACTGTCTTGTTCCAGGAAGCTATGAGCTTACACCTGCAGTGACCTTGAGCAATGCTGCAATGCAATGGAAAAAGAATGCGGAGAGCCAATGGGCAATGGCAACACCAGGAGTTTAGATTCAGGCGCTAATTTTGCAGGTCCCAATGCAGTGGCTTCTTCCGAGTGAGCGACACTACCTTCTACTTCGGTTCCCTGCCCTGGGAAGGATGCTTAAATAGCTCAAGGCCAGCATGCTATAATGAGGAGTCGACTCGATCTATGATGGACAAGTTAAGGGTCAGATTTGCGTCGAGTTTAAGGAAACCGTGTCGACTATATTATATTTTGCCATGGATATATTTGGATACATAAGTGAGCCGCTAAAAGATTATTCACGAGTAATCCGACAAGAACTAGTGAAGTGGTTCAATGTTTTCCCTGGACCTGTTCATGTGGTGGTCTTTACCGTAGGCTGGGCCTAAGAGCATCTTCAATTGATTTTCTAAATTGGTTCCTTATAGAGAGATATAGAAAGGTATCCTAAAAATATTTACTCTATAAATCTTTCCCCTCCAGCAGACATCATATCTGTGACTCTCTATATTTTAAAATTCTTTCATGTAGGCAATTTCCAACCGTTCGGTCATACGCTACTTGTCTCCCACCGCTGCTCCCTGCCGCCCCTCCGGTCTAGCTTCCAGCATCGCCCCTCCCTCGTGTGTGTGATCGGAACAAAAAGCGCACGGGATCATCTCTTGTGACATCGTCACGCCATCGATCCCGACCAACGTCACGAGTCGTTCCCGAGCGACGTCGTCCCGAGCGATGCCCCATCGATCCTGAGCTATCTTGTGGTGAAGCCACTGGTTCTACTGTCTTGTGGTGAAGCCACCGGTTCTGCTATCGAGAGGACAAGCCGTTGGTCCTCTGCTCCTCTCCCTCGTGCTCCCGTCTCTATTGCAGCCTTGCGCGCTGGTGGCGGAGTTGGTCGGGCAAGGGAGAAGCTAGAGGAGATGTCCGACAAGGGTGGCGTGGGATGTCCGGTGGCTAGGCAAGGTAGGGCGCGAGAGGACAGGCGGAGAAGCCAGGGGAGATGTCTGGCGAGGGCGGCATGGGATGTCCGATGGCCAGGCACGGTAGGGCGTAGGAGGGTGAGCGGTCGTGCGCGAGAGGCTGTGCGGGACGGTGGGCGGGCTGGAGCAGGACGACGAGCGGCCGTGCGCGGTGGGGGACGATCTTGCGTGGGAGGACGGGTTGGCGCGGGAAGAAGGTGCGGGATGGCCGAAAATGAGGATAAGGAGTCGACTCCTGTTTTCAAGATCTAGCGAGCAGAAGGGGTGGGATAGGAGGTCGATAAAGATTGCGGGCTAGATACATAGGTTGTTAGAGAATGGTTTTAACCTATAACTCCAAAATTTAGCTATAGGGATCCAAATAAAGAGGCTATTCAAGATGCTCTAACAAGCCTGGAACTATTAAGCAAATAATTGGATATCATCTGGTACTGGACAAACCGGTGCATACATTTGAAAATGGTCTAAATGTTGCAAATACACGAAAGTCAAGGGGACGGGGACACTTCCAGATGTTGCATATCAAGATTTGTTATACTATGCAAAGTCTCAACATCAAATTCAATCTCATTTGCAAGATAAGGAAAAAAACGGATAGTAAATAATTGAATATAATAAACTAAGAATATGTTTTTTTTCGTAATATGGAAATTTGAATGAGCTCGATACTCAAGTTTTTTTTTTCGTAGTCACTTACGAGAACTATCCGTACATCTCTCTTCAGCAAACGAGGCAGGCATATAATAAGAGGGAAACGGCGTTAGAGCCAGATATGCATCTCGTGATATCTGTTCACCAGCTTCCTGTGATAAGCGTGCGTGAGTCATCAGTTTATCAGTGATATGTTGATTGACCGGGAGCCTAGAGAACGTTTTCTCAAGATTCGGGCGCACCAACACGCACACCCATTGTTTAAGTGTAAACACCCTATCGGAATTTTGGGCGTGTGAAGTCCTAGACATTCTTAAGCGTCTCCATCCATCTCGCCGCTTATTTATAGCAGCTACCAATTTAATAATTACCATGTGCTACTATTACAACAGAAAATGCATCAAAATTATACGAGGAAAAAGCTTCACTGCTACAGAAAACTCTATCCTAGACGGTTTATTACAGAAGGTATCAAAGACAAACCGTCTGCGGTAATCTAGAAGTTAAAAACCGTTTGTGTAGATACAGGAGGTGAGGTTCCAGCTGCTTGTAAAGATTTCCTTTTTTTTCCCCTCGAAAAGCTCGTATGGGATCACACGCTATCATAGACGGTTTGGTCTGCGATGACCTTCCATTGTCACGGATGAGGGTTAAGAATCGTGTGTGATGAGGCGTTGTGTAGTAAGTAGTTCTTATGAATTTGGAGGCATCACACGTTAATATATACAACGGGTTATGACGATGTACTCTCCCCGTTGTAAAACATTATTGACTACTGAAATTAAGTATATTGTGAAGAATTTTGGTTCGAAAAGTTTCCTGGTTGATCGGTAAATAGTACCCGATCAGTGAATAGTAGCTATTTGTAAAACATTATTGACTACTAAAATGAGTATATTGTGAAGAATTTTGGTTCTGAAAGTTTCCTGATTGACCAGTAAATAGTACTCCGATCAGTGAACAGTGGCTATAACCATGATGAACAATGTTCCGATCACAGTGAATAGTACTCCGAGCACAGTAAACAGGATCTTCGACCAGATGGATAGTATCTCCGACTAGATGAATAGTAACTTCGATCAGTGAAAATAATTCATGACCACGACCAATGACTACGATCAGTGGTCATCACCAGTGAGGCGATCAGTGACCATGATTTGTTTCAACAGTTGGTCTCCAGACAAGTGGAGGAGCTGGTCGGATTCAAGTACATTGATACGTCAAGCATGTAGCCGAATCTAAGAAGGCCGAGTTGCAATAAAGAATACTCGGGTAGATATATGGGAGTTTACGTGGTTGATTATGAAAGGTATGTTAGTTATAGAAAGTTTGGAGATCAAAAGGCATAACCGAATCATATCTATAAATCTTGTTCGATTTGAATTAGGAGTCCTGATCTCTCACGGCTAAGATATGTCATCTTTTAAATCTAAGAGGGTCATGACCAATTGAAAAAATCAACCAATCGATCAAACACAATTTACCTTTCGTTTTTATCTCTTTTGCCTAGCTCCTTTACTCCCATCCTTTCTTCTTTCTCCTCCTGCTGCTATTTGTTCTTGATCTCGATGACCAAAGACAAACCACAAGCTAACCGTGCCCTAACGGGGTCCCTCCCAAGTGCAATTTGCTGACGAAGATCCATTGTTGCAGTGCCAGACTAGGCTTCCTAGGTGCTTCTCGCCAAATTAGTTATCATTTACTGGTTTGCTCGTAAATTAGTCACTCGTTTTCACGAAAGCGCAATAGTTATCTCTGTTGTTGTACGCCTTACGCGTAGTGTTGTGGATTGCACACGAAGTGCTCGTGTGTTTGCGTGAGAATACATATTTTTATGCTAACACATTTTAGTAACTCCACTAGGGAAGAAACTTTTTACTGCCTTTTAGCCAAATTTTAAAACCTTAGCCATACAAACAGATCCGAAGTCAACCTCGACAACGTCATTATGCCCACCATTGAGGAGCTAGATGAGGAAGCACAACAAGAATATGAAAGGCGCAAGATGGAGTTCGACAGGGCGTTTGCTTCGCGCTACCAAAGACGAGGCATGGCATCGTCCGGAAGGGAGGTGATTTCAAGCCTATCTATACCAAATTTGAGGTAACTCCCACTGTAAGTAACACACTTCCTTCTGAAGAGAATGTTGCTTTGATGATTGATCAACAAGTAGGTGCTGTTATGAGTAACAAGTTTGATGCATTAGTTAAGGGTTTTAATCATTCACTCAGTAACCATTTAGAGTCTATGGTTCTTGAGATGCAAAATATTAAGGATACTTTAAACAGGCTGTATCACATGATGCTAGTGCTTCAACTTCTAATAATGATGGTAGAATTCAGCAAAGTCTTTTTGATTCATCGATAAAATTTATACCACCTATGCCTACACAACAAAATATATAGATGGAATAAATTTATAGCCAAACTATTGTTGTAGGTTTGGCCAATGTTGTGATACCACCGCCTACTTCACTAGATGCCACTAAACCAGAGGTCACACCATTTTGTTTTGTATTATCAAACACTACATCTGGTATAATTAACTTCGTTCCACATGTAGCTAATAGTAATAGATAAGTTAATAAAATTTCAGCAAACATATCGGTAGCTCCATATAATACCGTTGCATATAGTACACCGCCTATACCTCCACAAGGCTCAGGTATCCCTTATGGTCTATTGCCGGAAGCTTGTTTCAAAGTGCCTCCACAAAGTACTCCATATACGTAGCCCGTTGTGCCACATTCTCATGATACACCACCACATTCTTTTAGGTAGCAACAACAAACTAATGTGATTCCTACTCGACCCCTAGCAGAGCAACCTATGGGGCATGAAAATATTAGAGAGAAAATGGCTAGTATTTTATAGGAACACTTTGGGGTAGAACCTAAGGGTAGAACACGTGTCTATCAAAAACCATACCCTGATTTCTATGATAATATTTAGTATCCTAGAGGGTATAGAGTGTGTGAGTATATTAAGTTTACTAGCGATGATAGTAGAACTACTCTAGAACAAATCGCTCAATTTATCTTGAAGTGTGGTGAAGCTAGTGCTAGCAATATGTTAAAATTGAGTTTGTTTCCTTTATCATTGTCTGGCCCTGCATTTACCTGATTACTTCTTTGGCACCTAATTCTATGTATATGTTGCCCCAATTAGAGCAGAAATTTCATGAGTATTTTATACTGGAAAAACTGATCTTAGATTATCACATTTAACTTCGGTTAAACAAAAACACAATGAGTCCATCGGTGAATACATTCGAAGGTTTAGAGATATAAGAAACCGATGTTTTTATTTCACAATTTTTGATAGAGATTTGATCGACCTAGCCTATTCTGGTTTACTTTCTCATTTAAAAGAAAAACTAGAGAATTGTGATTTCTTAGATGTTAGCCAAGTATTACAAAAATCTCTGGCTCAAAAAAGCTAGGTTAAAGAGTCTAGAATTTTTCATAGATCAAATGACAGAGTGAGAGGATCGTCCTAATATGCATATGCTCGAATATGAATCTGAAATTTCGGACGATGGTGATGTTGACGTATGTGTGGCTGAATAGGCTTGGTCTTTTAAGTCTAAATCATTCGTTTGCTCTTCTCTTAAGCCGATACCTCGTAAGAATCGGCAAAAAGAAATTAAATATACTTTTGATATAGCAAATTGTGATAGAATATTTGGTTACTTGCTATAAGAAAAGCAAAATAAGTTGCCTCATGGTCATATAACTCCTCCATTAGATGAATTAAAGAGGCGAGCTTATTGCAAATGGCATAATTCATATTCTTATACTACTAACGATTGCAATGTTTTCCGTCATCAAATTCAATCAGCCATTAATGAAGAATGTTTGAAATTTGAGGAGATGCAAGTGGACCTTCAACTGTTCCTGATTAATGTAGTTGATCTCTGAGATAAGAGCATATTAATTCGGTCAACTCAAGCCGAATTGACTAAAGGGAAAAATGTAATCGTTGGTGAAGAAAGAAGAAAGCCTTTGGGGGAGAACAAAAACTTGTTGAAAGAGACATTGCTTGAGAAGGCTCTCGAAGGTAAGGAATCGATCAAGACCACAAAAAACACTTCAACTGCTGGGGGGGGGGGTATGCCAATGCTAAGAAAAGGATGATCAAACCAAAGAATCTGAAGGTTAGCAAGTGGAAAGTCAATGAAGCAAAGAAACATGACAAGGTTGAGAAGTTCAAGTCTACTTTCAAGCAACTTTTATCTAAATACGAGAAAGATAAGGCTGTCCAAACACATATGAATCGATTGAATGGTGCTAAGCGGTCAAGATCACCTTCAAGGCAAGGAGTGCACAATCATCATCAAGCAAGGGAGGATAATGCTACTAACATCTACCCATCATTTCGTATGGCACCATGGTCCTGGATACCTCTTCCAATGCCTTTTCCTCCTTGCCCAACTTGGGGCTATAATGGTATGTGGATGCCACCCCTCCTATACAATTCAATCCATTTTATTCGATGTGGACAACACCATGGAAGCCGGTATTTGATAGAATATCACGTCCAGTCCATGACCGATTAAAGAGTACAAATCAGTCTAGTGATGTTCAATATGCTAGAGATGTGAAGAAAGAATACTAGGCTAAGGAGGGTAGTGTTTCCATTCAAAATTCAGATTCTAATGTTGATAAGGCAAGTACTACTACTACTGATATTATTGAGACTGGTTCAATAAAAGTAGTGGCCAAAGAACTTGGCAAAGGAACGACCGTCTTTGGTGATAAATCGGTCAAGTCTAAACACATATCTATTGCTGTCCAAGTTGTTCCGAGGGCTAATGACCATGAAGCAAGTAGCAGCAAGCCTCTTTCTAAGTACTTACAGCCGAGGTGGTGTCTTTCAGGCTTATCTCACCCAAAGAAACGAAGATTGCAGTGGTTACGCAAGCAAGAATTGGTAGAGCAACAAGCTAAAAAATTGCGGGATACTACTTTCAATGAGATTAAGCCAATGCAACCCGTGAAGCAAATATAGAGACCAAAACTAGATGTTATAACAGCTCCTACAATATCCCCTTCAACAATAACAACACCGGTGCCTATGCAAGATGACAAGAAAGATGAAGAATTACTTCATTATGGAGAGTCACCATTGCATATTAATGATGCTTCACCAACCGAAGGTATAGACATTAATATAATTTTTATGTTACCTTCGGAGTTTCGGTTAAATGGTGTAGGGAATCAATAAGCAAAGACGTAAGACCGATGTATTAGTTACCATCGTTCTAAGGTATTCATGCCCGATGTCTTGATCATCGGCCTAAGAAATGTAGAAGTAGAGAAGATATATTTTTTTGGTACACAAACTTTACCAAAAAAAAAAACAGGGGGGCATGTGTTGACGATCGAAATTAGCATATTGTGAAGAATTTCGGTTCTGAAAGTTTCCTAGTTGACCCGTGAACAATACTCCGACCAGTGAACAGTAGCTCTGACTATGATAAAGAGTGTTCCGACCACGGTGAACAGTGCTCCGACCACAGTAAATAGTACTCGACCAGATGGACAGTACCTCTGACTATATGAACAGTAACTCCGACTAGTGAATGGTACTTTATGACTAGTGACTACGATCAGTGGTCACGACCAATAAGGCGATTAGTGACCATGGTTTGTTTCAGCAGTTGGTCTCCAGGCAGGTGTAAGAGCTGGTCAAATTTAAGTACATGGATACGTCAAATATGTAGTTGAATCAAGAAGGCCGAGCTACAATAAAGGTTACTCAGGTATATATATGGGAGTTTACATGGTTGATTAGAAAATGTATGTTAATTATAGAAAGTTTAAAGATCAAAAGGCATAACCGAATCATATCAGTAAGTTTTGTTCGGTTTAAATTAGGAGTTCTAATCTCTTACGGCTAAAACGTGCCGCCCTTTAAATATAAGAGGGTCATGACCGATTGAAAAAAATCAACCAATCGATCAAACACAATCTACCTTTCATTTTTTATCTCTTTTGCCTAGCTCCTGTAGTATCGTCCCTCCTTCTTTCTTTTCCTGCTGCTACTCGTTCTTGTCTCGACAACCAAGGATAAGCCGATGACTGACCGTGCTCTGACAGGGTCTCTCCCGGATGCGATTTGCTGACGAAGATCCGTGATCTCAATGCCAGATTGGGCTTCTTAGGTATTGCTCGCCGAGTTAGTTATCTTTTACTGATTTGCTTGTAAATCAGTCGCTCGTTACCGTGAAAGCACAATAGTTATCTCCGTTGTTGTACACCTTGCGTGTAGTGTTGCGGATTGCACACGAAGTGCTCGTGTGTTGGCGTGAGGATCCATATTTTTGTGCTAACAAACATCTTATGGGATCTAAGAAGATTTTAGATGCGCATCCCTTTCTTCCAAAGAGCTACATAAGAAATATGTTTCTACAATACTCTATTACTCTGAAATTTTTCCTTTGTTCAATGAGATCCGACAAGATATATCACTTGCAACGTAAAACCTTTGCGTTAGGCTGATACTAGTAAGCAAGGCGATCAGATAGACAGCATGATCGGATTATAGAATGAAGGGAGTGTACTAAGGGCCACGTGATAATGCCAAAGCTTGTCTTATGGAGGGGGCTTAGGGCGCCAAAACAGGCACAACTAGCTGTGTGATGTCTCGTTAGAAATCTTAAGTGTAAAAAAACTTGCATAGGGACCTGCTGGGATTGGAAATTCTGATAATATGATTGAGCGCAGATCATGGTGTACGTGTGATAATGCTCATCACAAACGTGAAGATAATTTACTCTACTTCTATATTGTCACAATATAATATATCAATTGAATGCATCGGTCGAATGAAGAACTGCATGCTTGTCCTGGAATATGCTGGAGCCAAGTTACATCTGGCAGAATTATATATTTGCATCGGTAATCCTGCTAATGAGTACTTGAGTACATCTGATTAGAGCCATGCATGCCTGTGACTTTGAGTACTTAAGCTTAATGATCTATAAGGGTAGCTTGCTGGACTAATGGGAACCTTTCATTCCATTCCTTAACCTATACCAAGAAAGTCCCAGTCGTCCTTGAACGCAAGTTAACTGGTCAACCTTGAAGTTTGTCACGATTGCACCAGAATTGGCTGGACTGTTCTAGTAGTGGAGAAAGTTAATACACAGATGGTACGGTAGTCCAAAAACAAAAAAGAGCAGATGATAATACAGGCAGATGCAATTGCCTGGACTCTTTGTAAAGTTTTTGCCAAATTTCCAAATTACATACGCTAATAATTAAATTCCGAATTATATGGACGTAAGTTCAGTATTGGCAAATTAAGATCTTGTCCCTCAAAAAATATTATGATCTTGTTGGCACGACAGCGCGTTTTCGCGCAACACAGCACCAGACCTTCTGCCACATAGACAAACTGTTTGGACACGTGTCCAACGCCCCATACCAGCATGCCATCAGCTCCCGCTCCACTTTCTTCGACCCACTGGGGCTTCGCACTATTTAACAATTTACTATTCTTTCGAGGTAAGTGGTAATAGATTTGTCATCTTAATTTACTGTTAATAATTTACTATTCTTCCGAGGTAAGTGGTAATAGATTTGTCATCTTAATTTACTATTAATAATTCAGTGATGCTACATATAAGAGTGGGAATTGCCACTTAATTCTTAAGAGTGATAAAAAGTTAAATGCCCCTACGGCTTTAATGAATCACATGATCGGATTTCTTCTCTTCCTTTCATTCTAAAATAGACAATTCATTTCATGTGACAAAGAAGAGATCAAACTATTAAAATGACGATGACTAATAGGTAACTATCATATCCAAACATCCTAAGATTTCCCGTATTCTCAAGGCATATCGCTATCTCTGAGAAGATGATTTCATGATAGATAGAAACTACCTATATGTACCTAGGGTACCTCGGAAACAGTGAATTTTATCTCTAAGAACGGGAAGGAAGATTCCAGATGTTGTACGACACCCCCTATATACGGAGGCTGGGGATCCTGTGGAGGACAAGTCAGAAGTTGCAAGCCATTACATGAGCCAACAAGGCAGAAGACACCATAAGTCGAGCAACAAAATTGCCGACTAGGATAGATCTATCTAGACTAGTCACACATTACTCTTGTAATAAACTCAGATCAATACAAGACAAATATGACGTAGGATTATTATCGTAAGAGAGGCTCAAACTTATATAAAAACCCATCTCTATGTTCCTTTGATTCGTCTACTCAAGGGATGCCCCATCTATTCTATAAATATAAGATCAGAGGTTCACCAATCATTGACAGCTGGCGCCGTCCGTGGGGATCACGACAATAGGTGTTGAAGATTCTACACAAAACGTACCATCGACTTTGCCCAAACCTGCACTGAGGACCAGTTTCTCGGATGAGGGGTTCTACAACAACTTCACCTCTCCCATCGACGAATCAGTGATCGAGCGGGTGAATTTTGACAAAGAACATTCTGGCAACGATTCTAGCGATAAGGTAAGTCGCTTCATGGATATGCACTAAGGATTATGGCATCGAGTTCAAACCACTCGGCTGCCAAGATAACTGTGAATGCCCTGTTCACCACAAGTCAGGATCTTCACCTGCAACTTCCAACAATATGGACTGTCGAGACACCTATCTGGAGCAATCCGATGAAAAATCCATGATGGATCTAGACACCTCCTCTAGTGGAGGTTATCCCTAAGAAGTCTTTGCCATCGAAGATAGGGGTGACGGTTTGGACAATCGTGATGACGACATTGCAAACGTGTAGGGCCCTCCTGCTTTGGGTCTGGGTCACAACTAGCAACAATTGAGCACATCGCCCTAGATCCTGAACCCTAACAGAGCGCAGATTTACCATCTCCCGATCATCAGCAGGTGGCTCAATACTTTAGATCTGTGATGGCTCAGAGTCTCCTTCTTCTATAGGAGGCCCTCATACGTCCTCTGACTATAGATCTAGCAACCCCAGCTGGTACAGGCTGGATGAACTTGATGATCAACATGACGAAAGAAGTTCTCATTCAGGATGAGAATTCCCATCCGGCCCTAGCTGGGAATAGCTCTAATTGGGGGAGATCGCGTAATTCCCTGTCACAAGAAGTATCGGACTCGGAGAGGCATAAACCCCGAAACAAGGCGTCCTAGGATGACAACTGAGTAGCTAACCTCCGTAGGACCTTGCTGGTCAGAGATCATCCGATCAATGACTTGCGCAAGGTCATAGATCGGCAAAGATGACTAAGGTGGCATCATCCGCCCCCCGCCCCCCGGTAATCTGATCAGGAGACGTCTCGACACCGTTCAAGCTGGGGTCGATCCCCAACCCCTATGGGGAAAACACCCGAGGCCACTAGGACCAAGCAGAGCACCATCAACAGGTGCCTGGCCTTTTCTCCGAACCTGCAAAACATAATTTGGCCAGCTAGATTTCACCTCAGGTTGATCAAGAAGTACAATGGGAGAACGAATCCCGTTAAGTTCATCCAGATCTATACCTTGGCCATCTAGGCGGCTAGTGGGGATGAGAAGGTAATGGTAAATTACCTCCCCATGACTCTTGATGGGGCAACTAGGACATGGTTGACCAATCTATTGCCAAAGATAATCCACTCGTGGCAACAACTTCGCGACGTGTTCTGAGCTAACTTCCAGAGTATGTACATTCATCCTAGCACAAAAAACAATATCTACCATTGTGAGCAGATGGAGAATGAAATCTTGCGTGAGTTTGTGCATTGCTTCAGCAATACCCGGAACACTATCCCCAAGATCGGCGACTACGATGTAATTCAAGCATTCACTCAGGGGGTTAAGAGCTGGAGATGCATTGAAGACATCGTTAGAAAGGAGCTCAAGGTGGTCAAGGAGCTCATGGAGATTGTCGATAAGTCCGCCAAAGCTGAGGACGCGCTCCTCTCCGTCAAGGAGAAGGACCAAGGCATCAAGCGTCCTCAACCCAGGCTCGACGGTCAAGAACAAGCGCAAGAATAACACCAAGGGATGTAAGGGCAAGGAAGGTAAATCTGATGAATTTTTGCAGATCTTCCCGATATCTGTAAACAGTCATCCTTGAAAGCAAGAGCTTCACACTAGGCTCCAACGAAAGCGACGGTAAGCCTTGGTGCGACCTCCACTAGATCGACAACCACAACCTCTATGAGTGCCGCCTCTGAAAAAAGATGGTCAAAGCGGAGGTCAAGAAAGTGGCCAAATGAAAGAAGACCCAGGTCGTGGCCCAAAACAAGGACTCTAGCTCCTACAACAACGACGACAACATGGACCCATGTGTTTTTAGCTGAACGAGGGGACGGTCAACCACATATTTGGTGGTTCCGCCTCCTACAAGTCAAAGCGGCAATACAAGACGGTGGCCTAATAAGTCTTAGCCGCTGTCCCCAATAGTCGCTAGGCCATTAAGTGGTCGAATGTCGAGATATCCTTCAGCCAAGATGACTGCCCAGAAAATTTCGTACAACCAGGCCGCTTCCCGATAGTGATCAAGCCTACTATCAACAATTGCAGGGTCACCCGATTGCTTATCGATGGAGGAAGTTCTCTGAACATCCTCTTTACAGGCGCACTCGAAGCGATGCAGGTCACTCGATTTTGATTTATCATCAAGTCGATTACACAAGTCTTTCACAGTATAGTACTTGGATCTTCAAACACTCCCATTAGCCAGATATCACTCCCTATTACCTTTGGGAAGTATGACAACTTTCAGATGGAAAAAATTCTGTTCGATGTGGTAGACTTCGAGACGACATATAACACAATCTTGGGACGACCGACTCTGACCAAGTTCATGGCTGCCGCGTATTATGCTTACCAATGCGCGAAGATCCTGGGACCCAAAGGGGTCATCACCATCTGGGGTTGCCCTAAGATAGGTCTCCGTTGCAACAAGCGAAGTCTCGACATGGTAGCTCAACACCAATCAAATAAGGAACTCAAGAGCTCAAGGAATAAGGTGAACAAGAAGCCTTAGTCGTGACCATGACCATAGTGCCTCGAGACACAAACCCAGAAATTAGGGGGCGTGGTTCCACGACTAGTTCGGAACCCATGTAATAGCGCCCACACCATCCCTGAAGTAACAGGGTCCCTACTTATTGGCTTAATCTAGTCTTTATCATTTAGGTTTAAGATATTAGGTCTATAATAATTTGTGGATCATCAATAAGTTCTGTAAGCCGCAAGTGTAAGTACTAAGAGTAACTTCGTAATAATAAAGATCATATTGCCTAACAAGTCGCATAAATTCTTTTCCTGCCTTACTTCTCTATCTGCGCATCCTCATGATCGACAAATAGGATAAGCCGTTTATTGAGTCTTTCATCCCAAACATGCACCCGAGACAGTGAAATATGGGCTCTCTTTGCTTTATTACGTTTTTGTCTATTTAGACTGTCTACCCGGAAAACTTCTCGGGGGCATATCTCTATCTACAGGAAGAAAATCCCAGGATAGATGAAAACTACCTATAGATATCTAGGGTATTCCATAAACAAGGAAGTTTATCTCAAAAAATGGAAAAAAAAGATTCTATAGGACGTACGATGCCCCTATATATACAGAGCCTAGAGACCCTGCAGAGGACAAGTTAGAAGTTACAAGCCATTACAAGAGCCAACAAGTTAGAAGGCACCACAAGCGGAGCAAGGAAGTTACTGACCGGGATAAATCTATCTAGACTAGCCTTGCACCCCTTGTAACAGACTCAGATCAATTCAAGATATACAAGACATAGGATTATTATCTTAAGGGAGGTTCGAACATTTCTAAACACTCCTCTGTATGTTCCTTTGATTCATCTACTCGAGACATCCCTCATCTATTTTACAAATTTGTAAGATGGATGATTCATCAATCATCGACATAAACTATTCACAAGCAAAGTCATATATAGGTGAGGAGTATACTATAATTCATTTGATCATGCTCATTTATGTCTGGGTCTTTCTTTTGTTTTCGAGCTTGCATAATGCGTTTGGCTTTGGTCTTCTTTTCGTTCAAGAGATATGGGATAATCCATCTATATATAGTTTTGCGATACATGCTTATGTGTTATATTTTATAAAAAATCTTAAATGTGTCTTTTTGCAGTATCTTTGGCCAATTTAATCACATGCTTTTACGAAATTTCATTCATTGTATCAATTTATAAGGTATAATACACGCAATACATATTTACTTTCAATAATATGTAGCTCTTTGAACAAGACGTGGTCTTTCACGACCAGCGCTTACCATTCACTGGTCTACTAATGTGTTTATAAAGTAATAAATATTATACTTTGAAATACTTCTCGTAATGAATCTACGTACTGACACTATTTTCATGTGAAAATTTGGTCAAACTGAGGAAGTTTGTAAATTCTAAAACGTGTTGTATTTTGAAATGGAGCGGGAAAGTTTTCGTGTGTGCCATCAACAGTTTAGGCATGTCATGTGGGCCATGCATGCTAGATGGAGCTAGAACTTTGGAAGATCTTAAATCTGTATAGTAATACGATAATGAGATATTTCTGAATGTGTGGTCTGTGAAACTAGCGCTTACATACGTAACTTTTGAATATTTGGAACTTTTGAATATTTGGCCAAAGAAATTCACTCTTGCATCCAATTAACGAAACAATGGTGAAATAATTTTTAAGAGTACAAATACTAGTATAAAACTAGGATGGCATGTACAAAAGAAATGTGCATAGGAAGTTAGATACGGAAAAGGTCAATGTTGGACCCACCCGACTGTTTTAACCCCTACCGCACCTAAATCTGTTAACGGTTTGAAAACCAGCCCATATCCAGGCCAAACTGTTTGATTAGCACACGTCAATCCAACCCCACCCCACCCTAAGGGCATCTCTAACAATATAGCCAAGTTCTAGCTATAAGAAAGAGATTATCATGTATGCGAAGGGGAAATGAGGGGGCGGAAATTGCAAAGGCAATTTTGAATCCCTCCTGGATTCTTCGTGTCTCCATTCATCGGCCGGTTCTCTGACGAAGGGTGGCTGCTGCTTACAGGCTTGGGCTTACCCTGGGGTCGGTCTCCTCCAGGGGCTGTTGTCCAGATCCTGTTCAACGACAAAAAAAGTCTCGTATGAGAAGACCTTGCTGGTGAGGAGACAAGGGCTTCGACCGGTGGCGATCGGGTTTGCCACTATCTCACCCTAGCTCCTATACCCATCGAGTCCCTGTAATGCGCCTCCCCGACGATCGGTTCTTATCCCGGGGGGGGGGTGCTTGGCGGAGGAGAGGACGGTGGTGACAATGCTTACACTTTGGAAGCGCCCGATGGAGCAAGAGTTGATAGAAGAATTTTGGGAAAATTGGCCTCCAGGCAGGGCACTTCTTCCAATGGTGGGAGAAATCTGCCGATGAAGTTTTCATGACCAAACATGGAGGCCGTCTAACCTATGTCAATGCAGTGGCATCTGATAGCAAGGTTGAGAATGGGAGTGAGGGGCGAAGGATCACCATCGTTGCAATGGCACCCTAGGAATCAGGTGTCCTCGCCCACTTCCAAAGCCCAATGATTGACAAAGGAAACTTCGATCATCACTTTTGACTCCTTTGGCTGATCTGTGGTGTGGGCGTGGGAAGTGCCATGGCTGGTTGATGAGACCATAGCGAGGGCCTCTTCCCAGACCGCAGCCACCTCCGGTGGTGGCTCTGTCAAACTTTATCATGGGTGACACAATTATTTATGTTTGGGAAGTCTGATCATCTTCAATCATACTCAATTGTGCAATCACAGGAGGACTCTCAAATTTTGGAAAAGGATCCTACTTGCTTTCTGTCAACTAATGAAACATAGGAAATGTCCTTCGAATATAATCTAGCCGATTTGCTCAGCTAATTATGGGCGCTGCAAAGTAGTGATGCACCCAAAATTCTATCCTCCTTGCCACTCTCCACCCAGCGCAAACCATCATTCATGCATGTCGTCATGGCAAGACGCGATGTCAACAATGGCTACAATAGCTTCGATGCGAACCATAGCAATGGCTTTGGCGGTGGCTTGATCAAGGGCCCTGTTGGAGTCTCAAGTGGCTCATCTGCAGGCGGCATTGGTGGTGGCCATGCTGGCGGCTTGGGCACCAGTCACATTGGCACCACTACCGATGCTGCAGGCAAGGGCTTTGCCGGAAAGCAAACATGAAGGTAGCGCGCGAGCAACCCATCCCAGCGCGAAACATCCCCTCATGGTCGAATGTGCCAATCTTCTAATCACTCATGGCTGCCATCATACCTGGAAGCCTTGGTGGATTTGGTGGCCAGGCAGGCCCTGGCTTCGATATTGGTAGCCAATTCACATTTGGTGCCAGCCCCTTCACCTGATATCCTAGGGGTAGTGGCTCCATTCTTGGAACATGCTTTAGAGAGCTACGATGTAGTGTTGTATTGCATCATCTGCGACAAGCACAACAACCACCTACCAACCAAATGTCCAATACTCAGGCTCCCTAAGCCCAATGTGATATCCTAGGGGGAGTGGCTCCATTCTTGGAACATACTTCAGAGAGCTACGACGCAGTGTTGTATTGCGTCATTTGTGACAAGCACAACAACCACCTACCAAGCAAACGTCCAGTACTCAAGCTCCCCAAGCCCAATGTGATGCTCTTTGGCTTCACGGGGACAAGTATGTATTCTTTCAAGTCTCAATGTTTGGTCACAAAGTTGTAGAGCCTTAGGCAACTCCTACAGCCTTAGTCACAGTCACAGGAGGGCATCTGATGGCTGATATAATTCAAAGCGAACTTCGACAAATGATCCGCCCTGACTGGAACTAGGAGGCCATCCCACAAGAGGTGGATATCATTCTTGTGTCTTTTCCAAACATGGACAAGCTTAGCAAGATGGTTGACATTGAGTTTTGTCTTAAGGCACAAAGTGGAAGCCTTTCAATGAGCCAACTCCTCATTATCATCTACAGATAGTTTGGTTGCGCATTTTGGGAATCACCCTACCCCCCCCCCCCCCGCCTACTAGCAAATTTTTGTAATCTGGCCAATTGGCACTATGCTCGATGCTCCACAGGACATCGATATGCAGTGTTTGTGGTATCAGAGCATAATTTGCCTTTAGGTGGATCTAATAGATGCCAAATTGCTACCCTTAAAAATGGATATTGTCTTTAGTTATGCATGTTATGAAATCACCTTCTTCCTCGAGGACCAGAGCTTTGACATCCATGATGGCCCTAGCCTCCCTCCGATGGATGGGGATTATAACAGTGGTGTAGATGATCTACTCGATGATGAGCGTGAGGGGCTTGATGACCAGACCAAAAAGAAGACAAAAATAATTCTTCATCTTCTAATGGCAAAAACCAAGCTTTTGACTCTATGCAGGTGGATGTGGCTACACTAGAGCAATCGCCGCCCCTCTTGGGTGAAATACATTTAATTGTTGTGACACCGTTAAATCCGTGGTGGTTCGCATCTGCAAGAGACTCGGTTAGATCACCTAAGGTAGCAGTTGTAGTGCAGGGAGCACCAAATTCGTAGGGGGCGGTTGATGTCCAAGCGTGTGAGCGAATCTCCACTTCGGCCAAAAATCCGGGGGCTGTAGCGCCACCTCGGGCCACCTCCAAGCTGGTGCATCAAGAATCTTCAGCAAAGATGCGAATCCAAGCCGACGCACCGATGGTCATGCCACTTTCAGATCGTGCACTGGCCAGTGGGCTAGTGGCCAATCATGTACATAATGGTGTGTAGGGTTCCACGTCTCAAGCGGCTACCATCCAGGTCAGTCTTCCATTGGCTATGTCTACGAGTCTTGCGGCTCTTGCCCAGCCCAACTTACCGGTAGCCATGTAACATCCATAACACCATGAAGTCTACTGAGTATCAAGCGGCCCTTCTACATGATGGTCCCTCATCATGCAAGTTACCCCAGGAAAAAGTGCTTGCTCCCCCATCAAACGTAGAGGCAGCCCAAGTCATGTTCTATGCTTGTGTTGGTCCACCAGCGATCAAGGCCGCTCCAAACAATGATGCTATGGCTGGGGCGACTGTGCAAGCCATTAGCCTAGTCTGTCATACCGATGCTCGTAGCTACCCAGGCCGGTTTCCTGGTGGCTCACGTGATAGCCAGTGTCAGTGGGGAGTCTGACGCGATGGAATGGGATCACACGGCTGGAGCATCTGGTCTAGGCAGAGTCAGTGATCCTGCCTAGCCCAGCACAATACATGCTGATTCGATGACAAGTAGCCCCATTCAAACATCGTTTGGTGGCCAAGACTTTGCGATGGCCAACAACCGGGCCACCACACTGAGGTGATCGGGATCGGACGTTGGCGGCTACCTAGCTATTGTCCATGATGGTGCCTCGATCGCCTAGAACGAGACCCCATCATTGCATGATGCGATGCAGAACCTGTCCAGTAGAGCGGCCAAGCTAGATCACGGTGACACCGAGGCCCCAGTTCCATGCCTCCAAGGCGGTGATGTGGTCCATCTATCCCCGGGCATGATGCAAACTATGGGTGGCGGCATGCCAGTGTTGGTAATATGCCCTAGAGGCGATCGAGTTTGCGGATTGGATCTGCTAATGGGCTTTAATGTTGATTAAAGGACCATTAGGGTTTAGAGTCATAATGAGCTTTAATGTTGATTAAAGGCCCATTAGCGTGCTCTATATAAGAATAGGCAGGGGCCAAGGCGCATTGAGTTTTTTTTTTAGAAAAACAGACCTTGCCACCAAAAACCCTGGCCGCCTCCTATTCCCGAACTCCCTTCGAAACCCTAGCCGGGCGCGCGGTGCTAGCACACCGGCGCACGGTGATTCCATCCTTGTACGTGTGGATACCGTAGAGGCGCTGCTACTATTGCGGTGCTGATCTGCTCGGGAGTACTCGGGACGTACCCGCGAGTACTCGGAAGGTGCTCGGGACGTGCTCGGGACGAGGTTGACGATCGACTACTTGACGCGCACGACGTTGGATTGGTCTGCTCCAACTCTTCTTCCGCTGCACTGCTCGTCAAGTGGTAACGATTCATGATCCCCTACTCGCATGGCTTCCTGGTTGAATGCGGTAGAGAAAATTTATTTTGTGCTAGCATAGCCTACCCGCAACCCTTCAGTGGTATCAGAGCCATCCTGCGTAGTTTTTGATCTGGATCAGTCACATATAGAAGATATGTGGTAGAAATAGATTAGATCTATTATTTTTTATCAGTTCATATGATGGATTGATCAATGCACAGTTGGTTAGGTGAATTAGAGATCGGATGAGATGCCAGTCGATGAAACCACATAGCCAAAAAGATTAGCTCGATCTCCCACCTGGTTTTGCGTGTGACTTGCCCCTACTGGCTGGAATCACCATCGGGGCTAACTGCGTCATCGCGACATGGTCAGGAAAACAGCAAATCGAGGTCGTGTGTGCTGTCATCGTTTCTGGAAAAACCTCACGCGATGATCAATGGGATTGATCTAATGGAAATTGAGGCATTATGAATGACTCGGAATTGGCTCGTTACGATCGATCCGATGAGATTTTCATAGCGATTTCATAGATGCGATCTATGTATTTCCGAGAGGTTTTCAGGGACCGCCGTCGCGTACACACATAGATTGTTGTAATAACATGATCCCATCACGACATTAGAATTCGATTCTACGCTTAACTCGTTTTTGCAGAGAATGTTGTGACTGGTATGGCCTTGTGATATGTGATGCATGTGTGTAATTTTTCATGGCCTGCGTGTCATGGTTAATTGCAGCCCAAGGCTGTCATGTTATTGTATAACGACCTACGTGTCGACTTGTGATGCTTCTTCTCATGTAATTTATTTAGTGCTATTAGGTGTAATAGACTAGAACAAGATCATGGAGATTTGAAGCATGATGACCCGGAGGACAGGAACCGTGGCGATGAAGATCACCATGTGAAGGGGCCATACTATATCACAGTTAATATGATTGCCTGTGATGTTTTTATGTTCCTGTCATACTATTCTTTCATGTTTTATATGTGGTGGATATGATTTTCATGATAGAGTAGTTTCCCTCAGAAAAATCAAGAGTAATTGATGCCCTTCCAATAGCTGCACCTACAAAGGTTTTGATCATTGTGTGGTAGGTCTGCCAAAGCAGGGTGCCATCATTTATCTTAACCAGTTAGAGTGGATGTCGGACATCTACACGCATAGTATTGGTTTACTTGATAAAGCTATCAAAATGGTTTTGGGCTTTGGGGCATGGTGTTGGGAGCCGGGGCATTCGATGCCACCCAACAAACAAGAGTCACATAGGGATGTGATTAGCAAGGCATTGCTTACCTATGTCACTAAGTTTCTAGCAGTGATGCGAAAGCTCACTAGAACTTAGTTGAATATGGATCTTGATCCTCTATATGTTGTTAGAGGGAAAACACATATAGTGGAGTATCTTTTGTTAAATTGTTTAATAGAATATTCACATAGGCATAGTGCTGAACCTGCATTTTCTGTTGTAGATTATGGCACCGGCCGCTAGTAACACTTCCAGTTTTAATTTGCGATCGATTCTTGAAAAATAGAAGCTTTCTGGAACAAACTTTATTGATTGGTATAGAAATCTGAGAATTGTTCTCAAACAAGAGAAAAAGGAATATGTTCTAGAGGTCCCCTATCCTGATGAACCAGCTGATAATGCTCCTGCTGCGGATCGGAGGGCTTATGAGAAGCACACCAACGATTCACTGGATGTTAGCTGCCTCATGCTTGCCTGTATGTCCTCTGAGCTTCAAAAGCAATATGAGAACAGGGATGCCCATGATATGATTGTGGGACTCCGAGACATGTTTGAGAACCAAGCTCGGGCCGAGAGGTACAACACCTCAAAGTCCTTGTTTGCGTGTAGGTTAACAAAAGGCAGTCCAGTCAGTCCTCATGTGATCAAAATGATTGGTTACATTGAGAGCCTGGAAAAACTTGGTTTTCCCCTTAGCACTGAGTTGGCTACGGATGTAATTCTCCAGTCGCTCCCTGCGAGCTTCGAGCCGTTCATTTTGAACTTTCATATGAACAGCATGGAGAAAAGCATGGCTGAATTGCATGGGATGCTAAAAACTGCTGAGGAAAGCATTAAGAAGAGCTCTAGTCATGTGATGATGGTTCAAAAGGATAGCAAGAAGAGAAAGCGCAAGGGCAAGGCTAAAACTTCGGATGAGATCTCGAGTTCTAAGCCTAAACCTGTTGGAAAGCCCAAGGCTAGCCCTGCCGCTTCTGACACTTGCCACCACTGCCATAATACTGGTCATTGGCGGAGGAACTGCAAATTGTACTTGGAAGAACTCAAAAAGAAGAAGGGAAGTAAGACTTCCTCTTCAGGTATAAATGTTATTGAAATTAATCTTGCTACTCGTCCTGATGATTCATGGGTATTTGATACCGGATCAATGATTCATACTTGCAAATCGTTGCAGGGACTGAAAAGGACTAGGAAGTGTGCAAGAGGTGAATTGGATGCTCGCGTCGGTAATGGTGCAAAAGTTGCTGCGTTGGCCGTTGGCGTTTACTCCTTATCGCTACCCTCAGGATTAATTTTGGAATTAAATAATTGTTATTATATTCCTGCCTTGGGCAAAAACATTATCTCTTCTTCATGTTTGGAAGAAGATGGTTATGAATTCATAATAAAGAACAAGTGTTGTTCGATATTTTTGAATGGTATGCTCTATGGTAATTGTCCATTAGTAAATGGATTATATATATTGGATCTTGAGGATATAACTATCTATAACATTGATACAAAGAAGCCTCGGCTTAATGATTTGAATCCCACTTTTGTTTGGCATTGTCGATTAGGTCATATAAATGGGAAGCGTATGCAGAAGCTCCATAAAGATGGTCTTCTACATTCATTTGATTTTGAATCATTTGATACATGCGAGTCTTGTTTACTTGGCAAGATGAATAAGACGCCTTTCACTGGTCGAAGTGAGAGGACAAATGAATTATTGGCCCTAGTACATACAGATGTATGTGGACCGATGAGTTCTACAGCTAGAGGTGGTTTTCAGTATTTCATTACTTTCACTGATGACTTTAGTAGATATGGTTACATCTACCTAATGAGGCACAAGTCTGAATCCTTTGAAAAGTTCAAGGAGTTCCAGAATGAAGTACAAAATCATATAGGCAAGACAATTAAATTTCTGCGATCAGATCGTGGAGGTGAATATTTGAGCCATGAATTTGGTGATCATCTAAGGCAATGTGGAATCGTTCCACAATTGACTCCACCGGGTATGCCACAATGGAATGGGGTGTCCAAGCGGAGGAACCGAACTTTGTTAGACATGGTCCGGTCGATGATGAGCCAATCTGATCTTCCATTGTCCTTCTGGGGATACGCTCTAGAAACTGCTGCTTTCACGTTAAACAGGGTTCCATCTAAGGCTGTAGAGAGGACACCATATGAGATATGGACCGGGAAGCGTCCTGGATTGTCTTTTCTTAAGATATGGGGTTGTGAGGCTTATGTAAAACGTTTGTCGTCTGATAAGGTCACTCCCAAATCTGATAAATGCTTCTTTGTGGGGGTATCCTAGGGAAACCAAAGGATATTATTTCTATAACCGGGAAGAAGACAAAGTGTTTGTCGCCTGGAATGGTGTCTTTCTTGAGAAAGAGTTTCTCGCGAAGAGAGTTAGTGGGAGCACGGTGCAACTCGAAGAAATTCGGGAACCACTTGAAAGTGTTTCAGCTCCTATTGAACCACAACTCGGTATGCAAGATGTTGCAGAACCTGTTGTCGAGACACCAGCCCCACGTCAGTCGGAAAGGTTCAGTCGTGCACCCGAGCGGTTTATGTTCCTAACCACGGGGCAGCGCGACATATTATTGTTGGACAATGATGAACCTAAGACTTACTCGGAAGCAATGGTGGGACCAGACTCTGAAAAATGGCTTGGAGCCATGAGATCCGAGTTAGAATCCATGCGAGAAAACCAAGTTTGGAACTTGGTCGATCCACCTGATGGTGTGAAAACTATCGAGTGTAAATGAGTTTTTAAGAAAAAGATAGACGTTGATGGAAATGTTCACATCTATAAGGCACGATTGGTGGCGAAAGGTTTCAGGCAAATTCAAGGTGTTGATTATGATGAAACGTTTTCGCCCGTCGCAATGCTAAAGTCTATTCGGATTCTCCTAGCAATTGCTGCATATTTTGACTATGAGATATGGCAAATGGATGTCAAAACGGCTTTCCTTAATGGAAACCTAAGTGAGGATGTGTACATGACACAGCCTGAAGGTTATGTCAATCCGAAAAATGCTGGGAAGATTTGCAAGCTGCAAAAGTCCATCTATGGACTAAAGCAAGCTTCTCGGAGTTGGAATCTTCGTTTTGATGAAGTGATCAAAGGGTTTGGTTTCATCAAAAATGAAGAAGAGCCTTGTGTTTACAAAAGGACTAGTGGGAGCGCACTTGTGTTTCTGGTCTTATATGTGGATGACATATTATTGATCGGAAATAATATTCCAATGCTCGATGCTGTCAAATCTTCATTGCAAAAGAGTTTTTCAATGAAAGATTTAGGAGAGGCAGCATACATATTGGGCATAAAGATCTATAGAGATAGGTCAAAAAGACTAATCGGATTAAGCCAGAGCACGTACATTGACAAGGTATTGAATCGGTTCAATATGCAGGATTCCAAGAAAGATTTCTTGCCAACATTTGACTGAATGATGATCATGTTTCACGGATCATAGATATGGAGATATCAAATCAGTAATGTGGACACATGTTAGAGAACATGATGTTGGATAGACCCACCCTGAGATACTGCTAGGATTGTTATTTTTAATGTGCCATCAGTTGTTATCTCAAATGGTGTACCTATAGAATCCTTTGACCTGAGATCATCATTGATTCCAGAATGTGTAGTAACACACTTAGGGGCTTCCAAACGCTATTCCGTAACTGGGTAGTTATAAAGGTTGCTTTCGGGTATGTTATGAAACATGTCATGAGATGTGAGTGATCAAGATGGAATTTACCCCTCCTAAATAACGGGAGAGATATCTCTGGGCCCCTCGAGGTAGTTGGATTGGAAAGTGCATGGCCATGCCAATGTGATTAAAGAGTTAATCATGGTGAATCCACTACTTGATCGAGTGAATGGTCGAGCTATCACAAGGGTGGCACGAATCTCGCCTTGAGCTTGACTGGTATCGTGTGGTAAAGGGATTGGTGCATGAGTATATCAAGGTTCAGCCGATATGATCTTTGTGTGCATTCGGGAGTCAATATGTCCTGCTAGGTACCGCTATTGACTGGCAATTCGGAAAAGGGTTTTAGGATAGCGGCCGTTTACACATGAACCTAACGGGTCACACACTTAAGGGGATGGAATATAAAACTTGTGCTGACTCTAGTGCAAGTGGGAGATTGTTGGTAATATGCCCTAGAGGCGATCGAGTTTGCGGATTGGATCTGCTAATGGGCTTTAATGTTGATTAAAGGACCATTAGGGTTTAGAGTCATAATGGGCTTTAATGTTGATTAAAGGCCCATTAGCGTGCTCTATATAAGAATAGGCAGGGGCCAAGGCGCATTGAGTTTTTTTTTTCAGAAAAACAGACCTTGCCACCAAAAACCCTAGCCGCCTCCTATTCCTGAACTCCCTTCGAAACCCTAGCCGGGCGCGCAGTGCTAGCACACCGGCGCACGGCGATTCCATCCTTGTACGTGTGGATACCGTAGAGGCGCTGCTACTATTGCGGTGCTGATCTGCTCGGGAGTACTCGGGACGTACCCGCGAGTACTCGGAAGGTGCTCGGGACGTGCTCGGGACGAGGTTGACGATCGACTACTTGACGCGCACGACGTTGGATTGGTCTGCTCCAACTCTTCTTCCGCTGCACTACTCGTCAAGTGGTAACGATTCATGATCCCCTACTCGCATGGCTTCCTGGTTGAATGCGGTAGAGAAAAATTATTTTGTGCTAGCGTAGCCTACCTGCAACCCATCAGCCAGAGATGACTCGATGCGACACCCACTTCCCCTCTACATCAGACGCCTATCATTGCAGCGGTCCTATCCGAGCCATGCCTTCGGATGATGGGCTGCCGGCAGCGGATATGGACTTGATGACAAAGGCCATGAGGAGTGATGCATCAAGAAACCTGAACAGGACAGCCAAAACATCAAACATCTCCAACAACCTAACAACAGCTACAGCATCCAAGGGCACCATCAGCAAATCGATGATTATGCCTATAACAACATTTATACCTTCTCCAGGTACGCCACGCATCACATCCCATTCTTCCTCTCCTCCTATTTTCTCTAAAATTAGCTAACTTGGCGTATCTTTGGGCAACAATGAGAAAGAGATTGAAGTTTCTATTAAGTCACTAAAATAGATGGTTGTAAACAGGGAGACAATTCAACCCCAAAACACTAGGCAAACAAACAAAAGTGTAACTATAACCGAATATTTTGACTCGAATGAAGATGAGATTGATGCTGCTTGGGACGACACTCTCCTTTCTCAATTTGTAAATGAAATCAATGAGGTACACATGAATGAGGTGGATCTTGGAAGCTTACTATGTGACCTTAAGGCTACCCCTCAAAATTCTAAGTCTAATTCCTCAAATAAAAAAGGTCACATGAACCGGCCTGTAGTCAAGAGCAAAAAATCCAAAAAACTAACTAGTGTCACATGAAAGGTATATTCTGGAACCGCAAAGGTCCTAGTGACTTGGCTAAATTCTGGTATCACCGAAAGTGCTAGTGACCATTGTTTGGATTTCATCGCCCTTCTTGAAAGTGGGAAAAGTGAGGCTAGTGTTGGGCTCGTTAACCGCCTATCTAGTGGTGGATCTAGTTTGTCATTGCCATCCCCCTCATGGAGGATCAGGCGTGATTTTTCTTGGGATTAATTTAACAACTTTTGATATCACTAAAATTTTGAATGGCGAATTTTCTATGAAATGCCATATCCAAAACAATGCTAATGCGTTTGTATGGACCCTAATAGCAATGTACAGTCTAGCCCAAGCAGAACAGAAGTACGATTTCCTTCAAGAGCTAGTTAACCTATGCCGAGATAATCAACATCTCATATTGATTGGTGGGGATTTAAACATCTTAAGGTTTAGTCAAGGGAAAAATAATGATTGTTTCGCAAACCGATGACCTCGTTTGTTCAATGCAGCAGTCATTGACAGCTTTGACCTGAGAGAGATTGACTTATCAAGGAGAAGATACACCTGGTCAAACGACCATGACAACCCAACATTGGAGAAACTAGATCAGGTTTTAATGACCACAGATTCGGAGTCAAAATACTCATTGGTAACCGTACAGGCTCTTGAGCGGACGTGCATGTTAGACCATACTCCTATCTTGGTAGATACTGGCAAAATGACCCCCACTAGAGGTTGTAAACCCTTAAAGTTTGAGCTAGGCTAGCTAGCCTGTGACAGGTTTGTAGACAGGTTAAGGAGATATGGAACCGACAATCGGGGGGAAGGAACTCTATACAAAGGTGGACAAGCACACTTGGCTCATTAAGGTGGCATATTAATTAGAGGCTGGACCGCACAAACTAGTAGAACATATAAACAACAAAAGAAAGATCTCCTGACGGTCATCGATGAACTCAACAAGCTATCAAAGCTTCGATGCCTAACAAAGACTAAGATTAACCTAAAAAACCAATCAAATTAAAAACTAGTTAATCTACTCCAAGAAGAGGAGACTAAATGGTACCAGCATGCCAAGGTCAATAATATCCTCCAAAGAGACAACAATACACGCTTTTTCAACATAGAAAACAATGCATCTTCTATCTAGATCAAGACGAAGGAAAGATAGTGGGACAATCTCAGTTAAAATCATACATAACTAAATAGTATAAGGAGTTATTTGGACCACCTATGAATAGTCATTTCTCCATGATGGAGTCATGGACAGAAGACGTCACTAAAGTGATAGACAGCGAAAATGACATCCTTATAGCCTCATTCACTAAATAGGAAGTATGGGATACTATATTTCAAATGGAGCGTAATAAAGCACCCGGTCTCGATGGATTTCTGGCTAAGTTCTACTAGATCTTTTGGGATATCATCAAGGAACACCTTATGAAAATATTCCATGAAATGCACTACAGGAACATCCTGATATATATCCTAAACTTTAGAGTAATCATGCTCCAACCAAAACTTAACGAATCTTATCGCATTAAGCAATACATACTGAGTTGTCTGTTAAATGTGAGTTTCAAAATTTTCACTATGGTGGTCACCAACCGTATAAACAGTATCGTAGATTGTATAATTCGTTCCATGCAAACAGCTTTTGTGTGTGGAAGAAACATCCTAGAAGGGGTGGTCATTCTACAGGAGACAATACATGTACTCTATTGGGAAAAGATGATTGGGGTAATACTTAAAATATACTTCGACAAGGCCTATGACAAAGTCAAATGGCCATTCCTGCTACAGTCCCTTTGGATGAAAGGCTTCTCAACAAAATGGTTCACATGGGTCAAAAGCTTCATTTCTAGGGGATGTTTATCAGTTAAAGTCAATGATGATATTGGTAAGTTTTTCCAAACAAAAAAGGGTCTACACCAATGGGACCCACTCTCTCTAATTATATTTAACATTTTCACTGGTATGTTGGTAGTATTAATTAAAAGGGCTAAAAATGACGGTCAAGTTGAAGGACTTGTACCCCATCTGGTGGAAAATGGGATATCTATCCACCAATATGCCTATGACACTATATTATTCATTGATGATGATCAGGAAAAGACCAAGAGCATGGAGCTTTTGCTCTATGAATTCGAGCATCTTTTAGGACTAAAAATTAACTTCCATAAAAGTGAATTATTCTGCTTTTGGTGTGGCTTAGGATAAAGCTAACCAATATGCCGATATCTTTGGATTACAAAGTGTGAGGTGCCCCTACATTACCCAGGAATCTCAATTCACTATCGGAAACTTGGAAATTTAGATTGGAAAGGAGTTGAGAAACGAATCGAAAGAAGATTGAGCTGCTGGAAGGCCAAGTACTTAACTACAGTAGGTAGACTTGTCCTTCTTAACTCAATGCTTAGTAGCCTACTTGCATATATGGTGTCATTCTTAATTCAACATGGGGTACTAAAAAGGCTTGACTACTTCCGCTCTAGATTCTATTGGCAAAATGATAGTCATAAAAAGAATTACCATTTGGAGAAATGGAAAGTCTTTTGTAAACCCAAAGACATGGGCAGAATAGGGATCTAGGACTTCGATATCCAAAATACACCCCTCCTATATAAGTGGCCCAAAATTAGTTGTGTGGAACAAATGATGGCATGTCTCAACAATATCACATTGTTCGATGGACGAGATGAGTCTAGATGGAGCTTAAACTAATCTAGAAAGTTCTCAGTCAACTCGCTCTATAGGACAATTATACAAGGGTTCGAGCCTATCCAGAAAAGCCAAATGTGGAAATTAAAAATACCACTAAAAATTAAAATCTTCATTTGGTACCTACACAAAGGATAACTTAATTAAAAGACAATGTCTAGGTGACCAAAAGTGTTGTTTTGTCACAATCTGGAGAGAATTAAACACATCTTCTTTGATTGTTGTTTCGCCTGTTATGCATGGTTTGTAGTCCAGGTGGCATCAAATCTTTATCAACTGTGAAGTGTACCAAATATGTTTGGGAATTGGCTCAGGATCTTAGTAAAAGTTTGAAAGCCAATATACTGGCAGTGGCGTCCACTTTATGTTAGCCGCTATGGCTATGCAGGAATGATATTGTTTTTAACAAGAGAAAATATGTTTCTCCTTTACATGTTATTTTTACTTATACGCATTGATTCCGTTCGTGGTCAGTGCTACAATAGTATGAGCACCGCGAGCTAGTTACTTTAGCATATGCATACCTGGAGAGAGTGGCCAGAAAGCTTTTCACCTGATTTGGATAGTACAAATCGTGTATCACCACGTGTCTAGATCAGGGAGGCAATCCACATGTCTTTGCCCATCGTGCATCGCCGCATGTTGGCCGATGTGTTGCATGCGGGTGCGTGTATGCAATCTACACAATTATTTAGCCAACTTCAGTTTTTTTTCCTTTAAATATGCATTCTATTTCTCCCTTTTCTTTGATCAAGTGCCAGATGGGAAACACATTTCAAATTCTTTATATAATTTAAAAATGATGAAATATAATTTCAAACAGAAATTACAGACATTCTAATAACTCCTTTTGCAATTGCAATATGATTAATCATAATGAATTCCATCATTCTAACAGATTTCATCTAAATTATAATCAAAGTAACCAAACAAAATGGCCTACACACACTTAAAGTAATCGCAGGATCACACGCACTATAGAGAGGGAAGAAAAATAGGTCTCAACTTAGACAAGAACATTTTATCTCTAGCTGAACAATTACTTTCAGATTTGTTCACAAACTAATAAGCTATAGGACGATACCCTCCTGTAAAACGTTTACATTGTTCCATTCAAAGGATTTTCCAAACATGTAAAAGAATTACAGCAATTGAGGCATGCATACCAAAACAGCACTTAGGCCAAGTGGTTAACTAAGCGATGATAACTGTGAGATCATGTGTGCTCGAAAATTGGCATTATTGTGAATTTGGCAAAAGCGCAAAGTGATTGAGCATTGTGATGATGTTCATGTGTTGATGTGCATGTATTGATAATATGTTGCTTGGATATGTTCGTGGTACCATAATGATATTTGTGTTTTTGATATATGCAATACACTCGTGTGAGTGGTGTTGTGCGTATTGATGTGAGTTAAGTTTGTGAAAACTTGTGCTCAGAATTAGTTCTTGGTTTTGTTCATGTGCAGATGTTGTCCTGAGAGAGGATGTGATCGGTGACAAGATCAGGACTAGGTTTAAAGATAAACTGAGATCAAGATGGTCAGGAGGTCATATGGGACATTTGGACTAAAGAGCCATGCACGCGAAGATAACCAGACCATAAGACATACATGGAAATTGCACGAGCTATGGTGTAATGAAAATGGATCGTACAATCTATGATGCAGAGCATCACGTGGCGTATGGCGGGAAATTCTATTTCATGTGCATGGATGTGTGTATTCAATGGAATAAAAGAAGAAATTTGAGGAGTTATTGTATTGGCACTGTGCTTTGGAAATTGGTTTATGCACAGCGGTGTTGCTATGTGTTTGGGCTCGATCTGGCATTTGGCTTTGGAAATTCGAGGAGTTATTCCTCCGTGCTTTTCGCATTTGGCATTCGTTGTTGATTTTTGTTGGATGTTTGATTGTCGCAATTTATCTTGGTTTGATTCATCCAAAATTATCCTAAGCATCAAGGTAAAGTTAAAAAAAATATTTATTGAATTTTGTAATTCTTGTATAATTGCAATTTACTGTTTAATCTATTTTTATCACCATTTGTTATAGTCTGCTAGTAAAATTCATAAGTCTTGATCCAAAGATCCGATTATACCATTGTCTAGTTTCTACGGTTAAAATTTACATGCAATCGGACCATTGAATATTTCTATACATCATTTTTATTAATGTGATAGTAGTGTGTCCCAAATTGATTTCGAGATTAAATTGAATATTTTGTTAGGATGAATTAAAATTTGAATTTGGCTTCCGCAATCATTCACCCTCTCTGGTTGCATATTTTGTGCATAATCGATCCGACAAGCGGCATCAAAGCCATAAACCTGTCTAAGTGATCTTAACCAATAATTAGAAACATGACATCGGATAGTTATTCCACAAAACCTTGCGTTTTTTGTGGTGTTGATTTTCAGTTCTAGAATACAAAGACGGAGGCTTATATTCAAGCACAAGTCTTTGCAATTTGGGGAAGGTCTTCAAACCTTTTGATGTTCTGGAGAATAATGAAGTGATGACGTAGAATATGGTAGCTGTCGAGACGAACAACAAGGCGAGGAACATAATCAACCAAGGTTTGGGAAGTAGCAACTTCGATCGAGTTGTACATCTCAAGTCGACACACGAGGTCTGGAAAATATTTTGTGATTACCATGAGGGTTCATCTACTATAAAAGAAGTAAATCAAAATTTATATAACAAAGATTATATGTGATTTGCGATGAAACCTGGTGAGTTACATACATTGATACTGAAAATGCACGACAATTATTAGGGGCTTTATACATGTTGATATGGGAGATAAATGTTACATTTATTAGAGAATCTACTGTCATGAGCACACTCATATTAAATGTTCTTTATTATAAATTAGAAACTTATGAGTTAGATGTTTTTGCTAGAAAGAATCCTAATAAATCAATTGCTTTGATTTCCTAACGTACCATATCTAATTCTTTGTCTTCATCAATCTTTATTTTATCCTTTTTTGAAGAAATTTATGAAGAAGATTTAGCGCTACTCTCTACTCACATTAATAAAGCTTTGCAGAATATGAGAATGAGGAAGAGAGGAAGTGAATGTCATAAAAGATGCTATGAGTATGGGGATCTCAACCATATTTATCCCAATTGTACTAAGCTTGTAGGAATAGCATCAAGTGAGGAGAAGGAGAAAAAGAAGTGTCCTTTCAATGACAAGAAGAAGAACAAGAAGAAAAGCTTTTTAAACTGCAAGGTTGTGCATCAAATTCTTTCAGTACTTGATTAAATCAATCTGAGCGATGTTGATTCGGAGAGCAGCAAAGATGACACAGCATCCTAGGGCAAGACGGTACATGATTTGATGGGGATTGTGTCTCATGGCAAGCAACAAAGAAAGCTCCACCGAGGATGAACTTGATAGCGACGGTAACGAGGAATACTTACTTATGATGATTTATCTAATATTGTTGTTCGTCTTCATACACTCATAGAGAAACATTACATGAAAATTAAGAAAATAATGTTTTGATTGAATCTCTTAAATCTAAATTTGCAAGACTTAAAACCATGATTCCTAATGATGATGCTTTCAAATCATGTGACTTTTAATTTATTCTGAGCTTACTTCTCTTAGGGATGTGCATACTTCAACTCTTGGAAAACTAAAAAATGAAATTGAGAAAAATGATAAACTTATTGTGTTGAATAGCAAACAAACTAAAGATGCTAGTTGTTCAACTTCTGATTTGCTTGATTCAACTTCTTGTTATAATTGCTCAATTCTTGAATTAAAGTTGCATGATGCTAATGCTAGAGTTTCTCAAAGAGCTAGTGATATGGTTACTCATGATGTTCTTTCATGCTCTAATTATTGTAATCAAAAGAAACATATAAATGTTTCTCGTGATAAATTTCCAACACCATCCAAATAAGTTCATTACTTAAAAGGAACTTTAGAACACTTTTCTAAGAGAAGTTCAAATCTAAACCTAAGTTTAGATTCATCTAAGTCAATCTCATGTAAGGAAGGTTTAGGCTTTGATCCTTATGGTCATTATAAGACAAATGCACCCGGTGTTATTAGAGCTCTTGGAAAATTTGAAACACTTGTTGAACCTAAAAATATTGTTTTTAAGTCTTTTGGATTTTTAACTTCTATAATGAAAGCAAATGTTGATTTTTTTTTCTAAATCTGAACATCATATTAAATACATTTGCACTCATTGTGATAGAGATGGATATTTAATAGATTTTTACTTTAACCTAGCTAAACAACAAATGAAAGGAAGGTTTACGGCTAGGTCTAATTTGAGAAAGGCACATTTTATCACTTGTGAGGTTGTGATACCTCATTTTGTGTCTTGGGTGAAACAATCATCACTTTTTGTTGCTAGAAAAGCGAGAAATACTAAAACTGATTTTTCTTATAAGAATACTCATGTTGTGCCTACTTTTGGTTGAGTGTCTCAGTATTGGATTCCTAAATATTTTATCACTAACCCCAGTACAAAGGCCTCAACATTCTCTAGTGTTATGTAGGTTTTTGGAACGAGGGATGGAGAACAAAAGCTTGGTGGATCTCGGTTCTTTGACATAATTGAGACTTGGATAATTTTCCATACCCTTGTGAAGATCTTCAAGAGGCTTGTTGGACACGATAACATCTCCACTTATTTTGTGAATTATTCTATACACTCATGCTTTTTATATTCACATATATCTTCTTGTGGTTTGAGTGAGATGCTTGTTCATATGATCATTTGTATATATCCGTGTGTTCGATCATATTGTATCTTATATCATGGTTTTTCGTATTTAAGATGTGCTTATCATGATTCATACTTATGCTTAAAACGAACATATCATGATATCTCAAACACATAGCCTCTTGTCTCCCTTGATTTCATTGGTTATTCTATCGAGTGGGAGAAATTTTTGAAAATTCCTTTCTTTTGCTTAGAGAGAAGATTTTTTTCGCTTAATTGTTTTGAAAAAGGAGTTTTTGAGAGGACTAGTTTGAGGAGTTCTTGAAATTTTTGAAAAATAGAAAATGGAAAATAACAAAAAGGTAATGAGCATTGCACTTTATACATGCATGATATTTGAAGTCATATTTATGCTATAAGGTTTTTGCATCTTCATATTTATACATGTTTGGTGTAGTTTTTGTCATGCCTTTCTTAATTGGAACAAAAACTTGAATTAAATCTTGTCATGGTTGAACTTTCTTGACTACTTTGATCTTTTCTAAAAGTGCTAAATATGAAGTATCAAAGTTATGTGCTAAGTGCTAAGTTATAGTTGATAGGTAAAAGATCAAAAAAAAAATGCATTATCATACTTCTTCTTTACAAGACTGCTTATCATTGCACTTTGATATGAATTTGGAAGAAGTTATGCATATAATTTCTTACAAATGATTTTTATCTCATGTGCGTTCAAGCAATCAATAAGTTTTTCAAGCACAATAAATTTGTGAAGTTTCAATGTTTTCTAAGATGGAAGTAGTTGAGATTGGGAGACCATGCCTTGCAAATAAATTGTTAATTATACTTGACGAGTTATATTTACACTACATTTTTATATATGTAGACAGGTAAGTGCAATTATTTTTTATAGCATGGCTTGGTCGAGTATTTGATACATATGTGGATTATTTATGATGCTAATAAAAAAGAAATGATAAAAAAATTATCTCTTTTGTATTTTTTATGAATCCATTGTCAAAGGGGGGAGATTTGAGATTTATTCCTTCTTTTTGGTCAAATAGGAGATTTCCTCTTCTTTTTGTTTCTCTCATGGGGAGAATTTTGATTTTGAAGAGCATTTTTGGATCTTTTGATTTATCGTTTGGTTTTTCATTTTGCTTCTCGATTAAAAAAAGTATGTGCTAAAATGGTGTGGCCAATATTCATTCGAGTATTGCCAATGTTTTTATTAAGAGGGAGATTGTGAGATCATGTGTGCTAAAAAATTAGCTTTATTGTGAAATTGGCAAAAACGCAAAGTATTGAACATTGTGATGATGTTCATAGGTTTATGTCCATGTGTTGATAATATGTTGCTTGGATATGCTTGTGGTAGCATAATGATATTTGTGGTTTTGATATGTGCAATACACTCGTGTAAATGATGTTGTGCGGATTGACATGAGTCAAGTTTGTGAGAACTTATGCTCGGAATTGGTCGTTTGTTTTGTTCATGTGTAGGTGTTGTCCTAAGGGCGGATATGGTTGGTGACAGGATCAGGACTAGGTTCAGGGAGGAACTGAGGTTAAGGCAGTAAGGAGATCATGCAAAACGTTTAGGCTAGGGAGTTGTGCACGTGAAGATGATCACACCATGAAATGTACATGGTAGTTGTACGGGCTATGGTGTGGTGGAGATGCATTGCACCCAGGAGACGCACATAGGAGTTGTACGGGCTACGGTGCGGAGCGTCACATGGCATATGACGTGGAAGTTTTATTTCATGCGCATGGATGTGTGTGTGCGTGTGATGGAATAAAGGAACAAATTTGAGGAGTTCCTATGTTGGCACTGTGCTGTGTTGGACAAAAACAATGCTGGCATTGTGCTTTGGAAATTGGTTATGCATAGTTGTTGTGCTGTTTTTGGGCTCAGTTTGGGCGTGGCCTAGAGGGAAAAGAGGCGCATCTAAGCATGGCCTAGCTGGTTGGCAAGGTGCATACCTTAGGGCAAATTCCTTCAGTACCACTAAATAATAACCAAATGCCGATTTATTCCTTCTTTTTGGTCAAATAGGAGATTTCCTCTTCTTTTTGTTTCTCTCATGGGGAGAATTTTGATTTTGAAGAGCATTTTTGGATCTTTTGATTTATCGTTTGGTTTTTCATTTTGCTTCTCGATTAAAAAAAGTATGTGCTAAAATGGTGTGGCCAATATTCATTCGAGTATTGCCAATGTTTTTATTAAGAGGGAGATTGTGAGATCATGTGTGCTAAAAAATTAGCTTTATTGTGAAATTGGCAAAAACGCAAAGTATTGAACATTGTGATGATGTTCATAGGTTTATGTCCATGTGTTGATAATATGTTGCTTGGATATGCTTGTGGTAGCATAATGATATTTGTGGTTTTGATATGTGCAATACACTCGTGTAAATGATGTTGTGCGGATTGACATGAGTCAAGTTTGTGAGAACTTATGCTCGGAATTGGTCGTTTGTTTTGTTCATGTGTAGGTGTTGTCCTAAGGGCGGATATGGTTGGTGACAGGATCAGGACTAGGTTCAGGGAGGAACTGAGGTTAAGGCAGTAAGGAGATCATGCAAAACGTTTAGGCTAGGGAGTTGTGCACGTGAAGATGATCACACCATGAAATGTACATGGTAGTTGTACGGGCTATGGTGTGGTGGAGATGCATTGCACCCAGGAGACGCACATAGGAGTTGTACGGGCTACGGTGCGGAGCGTCACATGGCATATGACGTGGAAGTTTTATTTCATGCGCATGGATGTGTGTGTGCGTGTGATGGAATAAAGGAACAAATTTGAGGAGTTCCTATGTTGGCACTGTGCTGTGTTGGACAAAAACAATGCTGGCATTGTGCTTTGGAAATTGGTTATGCATAGTTGTTGTGCTGTTTTTGGGCTCAGTTTGGGCGTGGCCTAGAGGGAAAAGAGGCGCATCTAAGCATGGCCTAGCTGGTTGGCAAGGTGCATACCTTAGGGCAAATTCCTTCAGTACCACTAAATAATAACCAAATGCCCTCACTGCCACTGAAAAATTTCAAGTTCCTTCACTGCTACTAGGTCTAATTTTCATGCCTTACATGTCATTCTGTCCACCTCCGTTACCGGGGTGTGTCAGTTTTTTGTTATATAATGGCTATAGTGCCGTCCCATGCTTACTACTGACCAGTGGACCCTCTAAAGCTGAGGTAGAGGACACTCAGGCGGCTACAGCATCCCGCATCCCGCTCATCTCGCATCCTCCTCCAAACCATAGATCCAAAAATGAGCGTGCGGCTGCCGGAGGTCAGGCGATGCGTGTGGCGACCGGGAGTGCGCAAGCAACACACACGGCTGTCGGGAAACTCGGGCGATGAGCTACACGGGAGCAAGGTACACGGTTGCCGGGAGGTCAGGTAGCATGTGCGGTGGCCAGGAGCGCTCGGGCGGCACGCGTGGTGGACAGGAGGGCGTGCGGCTGTTGTGGAGCTTAGTCGAAGGGGATGGCAGGTGCAGTGGGTAGTCCTCAGCAGGGATGGCTCCCTAAGGGGTAAGTGCTCAACCATATCATTATCCCCATCATTATACATTGATTGTTCAGCTCATTTATTAGAAAATGCAGTAGAAACGTATGAAGCATGTGGTAGTGGTAATGAATTTAGTACCATTTTGAGTCATAGGATGGATCCGAAAATGAGCTTCTTATTGGAAATCAAACTAGTTGGTGATACTAAAACCAGTAGGATGGACTGCAGTTGTTTTTGTATTGAGAAGGTTTTAGATTCAGACACCACAAATTTTAAGGGCTTTGTGCAAGAGATCATCACTGTTCAGTTTTATGATGCTGGTTTGCAAGCCTTTCCACATGTGCAAATAGACTAATAACTGCAAGCAATGTTTGACATACACACTGAGGTCAAGGTTGTGCGTATGTTTATTACATACTTTGATCCATCACAACCACCCCCACTTATCACAAAGTGGCCTATGTCACCATCTGGAAAGGGGCATATGACTGATGGTACTGAACTAACAAGTACCTCATGTCCTCCTCAGCCTTCTCAGAGCTAAACTATCAGTAGCACAGAACCAAATGATGAAAATTATCTGGCAAACCCATTACCAGAGAATGAACATGTGGGTGTTGATGAGGAGTGCATGTACTTAGGCACCGAACCTGCAACTGATTTAATGTTGGTTCCTAATCCTAACAATGACAAAGGCAAGGACAAAGTTTTAGAGGAGGATTTTGATTCTGAGTCTGAAGATGAGGTAGAGAACACTCTGCCTGATCATGTCCAAGATGTAGCTTATGACAGAGGAGATCCTCCAATGAAAGTAGACAGCATGTATCGAAACATTGAAGAATTTAAGTTGGCATTAGCTCAGCATGCAATAAATTATGAGTTTGAATATAACACTGAAAAGAGTGATCCAGGGAGGTTCAAGGCCTATTGTTCAAGGAAAGCTGCTAAGAATTCTCCCTGGAGGATACATGCTTCTACCTTAAATGACAAAGTTACTGTGAAGGTAATTGCATGCTTAACTTGTTCATATAGTTATGTTTCACTTCTTGACACTTATAATAGTTATATTTCACTTCTTCAGGTGAAGAAGAACCATTCAATACATGACTGCACCAGCAGAATAAGAACCAAGCGTGTGAAGCATGCATCCAAATTTTGGGTGTGTGAGAAGGTGAAGGACTGGTTAATTTAATATGCAACTCTAGGAGCAAAGGAACTGAAGAGGAGGATTAAAGATAATTACAAGGTGAAGGTTCACTACAAGAGTCTATATGGGTAAGGATGTAGCACTAAAACAACTCTATGGAGATTGTGATACCAGTTTTGATAATTTGTATAGGTTTAAGGTAGAAATTGAAAGGTCAAGTCCTGGTAGCTATGTATTAATTGATAATCACACCATAAATGACAAGATCAGATTTAGGAGACTATTCTTTGCTTTGAAACCTTTCATAGAAGGATTCCTTAATGCTTGTTGATGGACACAACTGGATGTATCCAGTTGCTTTTGGTGTCATGGATTCTGAGACAAATGATAACTGGATCTGGTTCATGCAAATGCTTAGAGAAGTCATAGGATCACCCAGTGGCTTAGCCATATGCACTGATGCTAGACAAGTAGTGATGGCAAGAGTCAAAGAAGTGTTCCCAAATGTAGAACATAGGAAATGCATGTGGCACTTGGTTTAGAATTTCAAGAAAAGGTTTCATAGAAAGGTGTTTGATGACCATCTTTGGGTAGCAGCTTACTCATGCCACCCACACTTCTTTGAGAAACATTGGGCTGAAATGGAAAGAGCAAAACCAGTTGCAACAGATTATCTCAAGAAGTGCCACACTAGACTATGGACTAGAAGATAGTTCTCAACCCTTTACAAGGTAGACTATGTAACCAATAATCTGGCAGAGAGCTTCAATAACTGGATTAAACATTTCAAGAGCTTGAACTTGGATGACTTCATGGACAAGATCAGACAATTGCTTTTGATCAAGTGGGAACAAAGGAGAAAAGTTGTTAGGAAGTTGGAAGGCATTCTACCACACATAATCAAGAAGTTGAAAGAAAGAAGTAGGGACTTAGACATGGAAGTGTTCAAATGCTCAAATGAGGTGGCTGTAATTTCTGTACTGGGAGGCAATGGCTTCAGGTTTGTAGTAAGGTTGCATAAGAAGACTTGTACTTGCAGAGAATGGCAGGTTTCAGGCATTCCTTGCATCCATGTTGTAACATTCATCACTTCCTTGGACCATACACCTCTAGAGAACTATGTCGACTTATTTTTCAAATCCACAGCAACAAAGAGAAAGAGCCAGAGGTACAAGGCCTCCACTGAGAGCAAGGGTAGAACAATAGGAAGGAAAGGGCAGCACCATGCCCCATTTGTAAAGACTATGGGCATCACTAGCAAGTGCAAGGAGGGAGACCCATAGGACATTGCAGTTGTGATAGCTGTGAGGTAATATAATGTACATGTTTACTTTTGCAAAATCTCTACTTGTTTACATGATTTCATAAGCATTTATTGAATAAATATTTCTTTGCATAATTTACATGTTATTTCTCTTTTTTCGTGCAGAGGAGCACCAAAGAAGAGGAAAAGAACAAGTAAAGCATCCATAGAGAGCAGCATTGTCTTTGAGGATGAAGCACCAGCAGACTGTGTGACTTTTCCACCAAGATTTGCACTAGAACACATCCTTTTTTTTGTTTCTATCAAAACTTGCTTTGAAATCTAAGTGACTTCCTTTTTACAATAGCCAAAACAATGAATCTGCTAGTAAGAAAGCAACAAAAGGTGATGCATCAGATTCTACAAAATCAATCAGGTAATTTTTCAAAACATACTGTAAGTCACACATTGCATAGGGTGTTTAATTATTAATTGTATAATTCTCAAGTGCAGGTCAGCTAGGGGCTCAAATCAACCAGAGGTCCTTTCCATTGAGTATCCTATGACAGTTACATGTGAGGAAACACAAGCTGTTGCTGTAGGGACTACCAAGGCTAGAGGGAAGAAAAAAGCTACTGGGAAGGATAAGGCTAAAGTGAAGGAGTATCCTAAAGGGAAGGCAAAGAAGGTGGCAAATGATAGCCCTGCAATGGGCACTAGAATCAAAAAAGGAGAAGCTAGTAGCCCTGCAATGGACACCAGAAGCAAAAGAAGGCTTAGTTTGTGATCCTGTGTGATTTGAGCTAGTGCTTTTGCTCCTTTTGTAATGTGTATGCGACATTGCGACATGCATGATCATTTTGCTTGGCCTCCAGAAACAATTGATTTGGAGCCATGAATTGTGAACTGTAACATGCATGTATGTATGTGATGACATGCATGATCATCATGTTTATTTAGCTCTATATGAACCTTGTATGTGAACCATGAACCTTGTTGATGTCATATATGCCCTCACATGTACAAATGTGTCTATTTATGTTGTCCATTTGTCCACGGTAGTGACATGAAAGAAAAGTCACTAAAATTGCCACTGAAAAGCTTTCAGGGGCAAATGCGTCTTTTCATTTAACAGCGTTTAGGGGCCAAATGAACTGGAAATTAGACCCAGTGGCAGTGAAGGAACTTGAAATTTTCCAGTGGTGGTGAGGGCATTTGGTTATTATTCAGTGGCACTGAAGGAATTTGCCACATGGCTTAAAGGTCAATGTGGCCCACAGGTGCCAGCTCAAGGAGGCTCAATTTGATGGCAACATGAGGCGCCTTGATCAGCGGAGCACATTTGGACCAAATCGGCGTTGCGGCCCAATGCAGAGTGCGAAGTCCAACAAGTATGTGCGGTCTAGGATGTGTGTTGTTGTGGGTTGGCCTGAGTTCAAGTTGGCCAACGGAAGGTCCACATCGACCTTTAAGCTACTTAAGCACCAATTTGTACACATGTTTGGATGTGTACAAAAAGAATTCATATTAAGAGGCGGATTACAAAGATTTTCCTTACAAAACTCTCACCTAATACATAGACTAAGCACTCCTCTTCCTCTCCTCTAAAATCCTAGCACAAAGCGAACTTTGTGGGGTAAATATTCTTGAAATATTTTTGTGTTGGTTCTTAAATGGGAGACCGATGCAACAGTATCGACGATGGTGAATAGTACCGAATAGAGAGAGATTAGAGGAGAACTAATCTGGGTTTTGGATTTCAAGAAAATCTTTGTTGCTATTTTTCTTGTGAACTCATCCATTCAATGAAGATCAAATTTTGTGAGATGATGAGTCGGTAATTCCATTCTTTCTCTGTGCTTTTCGTATTTGGCATTCATTGTTTATTTTTGGTGTATCTTTTTATCTTCGCAATTTGTCTTGGTTTGATCCATCCAAAATCATTTTAGAGCACTAAGGTAAAGTTCAGAAAAGTTTGATTGGTTGAATTTTCATAATTCTTGCATAATTGAAAATTTATTGTTTAAACTATTTTTGTCACCATCTATCATAGTCTGCTAGCAAAATTCATAACTCTTGATCTAGATATCCGATTTACATGATTTTTATTGGAATAATTTTGTTTCATTGTTTAGTTTCTACATTTAAAATTTGAGAGCAATCGGACAGTTGAATCTTTTTTACATTGTTTTTATTGACGTGATTTTCAGATTAAGCTTGCATACTGAATTGATAATGGTGCAGTAAAGAAACAAAATTAGGAAATGCTTAGCATTGCGATTCCATCCTTGTTGAATGAATTTTATGTTGCATTTTGGTCTGTGGTATTGCTTTATAATTTTTCAGGGGATTAAAAACAAAGAGGGTGATTTACTCTAAAATTCAAATATACATTCTATGAATTACATTACCAACTGTAGAGACTTCTTTGTTGTTTTCCTCATATTGTCTTTCAAGATAATACAAGAGTAGCGTCAACGATTTGTGAACCATCGATCTAACGAACTTGTTGAAGAAATAGGGGATGCTTTGAGTAGACGAATCGTAGGAGAACACACAAGGGTTTTTATAGAGGTTTGGGCCTCCTTGAGGATAGTAACCATATGTCATATTTGTCATGTATTGATATGAACCAGTTACAAGGAGGTATGTGGCTAGCCTAAATGGATCTAAACCTAGTCGGTGACTTCCTTGCTTGGCTTCAGGTGTCTTCTGGTATGTCGAAAGGTTTGAGCGACTTCTTCAACTTCTATTTAGCACTGGTTCAACTTGTCCTTTGTAGGGCCCCCTGGCTCTATATATATATGGGGGTGTCGTACGTCCTCTGGAATCCTCTTCTTATTCTTGGAGATATCCTTTCACGGGATACCTTGGGTACCTACTACTGGTTTTCTTTCATCTAGGGATCCTCATCCTAAAGATAGATATATGCCTCAAGAATTGCGAGAAATCCTAGGGTGCCCAGATATGGTAATTATCCAGTATTCATCATCAAGCCCACCATCAGTATGTGAAATGAGACTGCGACAGATCAAGTATATGGCCAATAAAAATAAGTTTTTTGTCCAACCATGTCATTGAGTAAGTCTCAGGTCCCCGATTAGGGTGAAGTATCTAACCAGGTTCTCATATCACCTACTCGGGATTCCAAATGCCTCCGAGTTCTCAATCAAGTCCTCGAGAAGGTATACCACCTAGGTAGATTTTCTAATCGGCCCATAAATATCATCTCGTCCTTGCAAAGGTACGAGAGGGATAAGTTTCGTCGCTGGCCAAGCTCGGAAATTGAACTATCACAGCAGGAATTTTGCATGGTGGTGAAGAGACTCTTTCCTCCTTTTCTAGCAAAAGATCATTATGACGTATGGAAACTGAGTGCATTTTTTGGTGTAGTGCACCAGCTCTCCTGATATTTCATACCAACAACCCCCTCGTGCGCCAGAAGCGGCCCTGAACAAAAATGTGATAGGACCCTGCACAAAAAGTCATAGCTCCGAGTGTACTTCGAACCAACGAGGTGGCTAATCGGAGAATCACCGAGTCTGCTTAGGCTTTCTTCTGTAATCTGTGCTTAGGAACTTATTCTTTTGTTAGTAAGAAAACAAAAAGAATTAATTGAAATTGGTGGGACTTCTTATGAACTCGAAGCCGAAGAGATAACGACAACCTAACTTTCTTAGCGTTACTTGCTTCCTCCTCCGGCTAGGGTAGGATGACTTTGTCACTAATCGAGGAGCATAATCGGGTCAGCCCTTGGTCTGGTGTGAGGGGAAGGCATTGTAGCCCCTGTGCACTCAAAGATGCGGTAAGGAATCTTTATCACATCCCTCGAGGTCATAACTTAGAATATCGTCCCCACGCGAAGGAAGTCACTTTGGCACACTCATAATATGTTATCGTTAGCTCTTGTTATATTGTATTCATCTAGCCCCGACTGATTATACATAAAACTTTTGGAGCTGGTCGATATTTCAAGAACTTTTAAGGACTTGACCGTCCTCCATAACTAACCTATATGACCCTGGTCGGTTAGACTTAACCACCCGATAAGGACCTTCCCACTCAAAGATAGCTTGTTGCTATTTTTCTAGCTTTGTACCAGTCGTAGAACCAGATCTCTAGGTTTGAAAGATCTTTTGTGGATGTTTTGGTTGTGGTAGTGTCCGAGAGCTTGCCTGTACCACGATGATCTTATCAGCACTTGCGTCCTTTTTTCTTCGAGGATATTGAGGTCATCCTGCCTTTAAAACTTTCCCCTACAGTCTGTAATAAATAACTTAGTAGATTTGTTAGACTTGTAGGCATTTAAATGCTTTTTACATTTGACGGAAATACTTCGTGCTAGATGCATTTGACAACATATCGTGATCTCCTTACTAACTTCTTCCTTTGATTGGTTCAGGACACATTAATCACTAGTTGAAGCACTTATTATGACCAGCCTTAGGTTCGCTTGAGTGGGAGGCACCGTAGCCCCCGGTCACTCGTGGAACGCGATCAGGATCCTTTTCACAACCCTAATTCGCAACGTAATGATCCTTCCCTTCTCATTGGAATTTGCTTTCAGAGGGTACACAATATGTTATTTTCGATTTCCAACACCTAGTACCTATTAAGCTCTCGACTGTCTGTCCGAAGGAATTTTCTAAGTAGGCAGTCTAAATAGAAAAAACAGTAAAGAGAAAAGAGCTAATATTACCTTTGGGTCAAGAAAAGCTTTTCGCCGCCCTAAGTGCGCGTTTGGTACGAGGAACTCGAGAAGCGGCTTCTCCCATTATCGGGAATGAGGATGCACAAAAAGATAAGTAAGATAGGAAAAGAATTCGATCGACTTTCTAGGCAATATGATCGTTATTATTATGAAGGTACTCTTAGTACTTACACTTGGGACTTACAGAGCATATTGACGACCCACGATCTATTGTAGACCTAAAATATTAAACCTAAATGATACAAACTAGATTAAGCAGATAAGTAGTGACCCTTATTCCTTCAGGGGTAGCATAGGCGCTGTTACATGGGTTCTGAACTAGTCGCGAAACGCAGCCCTCGGGTTTCTAGGTTTGCGTCTCGAGGCACTGTAGTCGCGGTTACAACTAAGGCTTTTTGTTCACTTGATCCTTGAGTTCTTAGGTTTCTAGTTTGGTTGGTATTAAGATGCCATGTCGAGACTCCGCTTTGTTGCAATGGAGACATGCCTTGGGCCAACCCTAGATAATGATGACCCATTCGGGTTCCGGGATCTTCATGTATTGGTAAGCGTATTGTGTGGATGCCATGAATTTGGAAAGAATAGGTCTTTCCAAGATGGCATTATATGCCATCTCGAAGTCGACCACGTCGAATAGAATCTTTTTTGTCTCAAAGTTATCATACTTCTTGAAGGTCACGGGGAGTGATATCTGGCCGATGGGAGTGGTTGAAGATTCAAGTACTATGCTATGGAAGGTTTTTGCGTAACCAACTTGATTGCAAATCCATCATAGATTTTTCATTGGATTGCTCCGGATATGTGTCTCGACAATCCATGTTGTCAAAAATTGCAGGGGACGATCCTGGCTTGTGGTGAATAGGGCATTCATGGCTGTCTTAGCAGCCGAGTAGTCCAAACTCAATGACTTAATCCTTGGCGCATTGATCCATAAAGCGACTTACCTCATTGCTAGAATCGTCGCTAGAAGTTCTTTCTCGGCGTTCACCTGACCGCTCGCTGGTTCGTCGGGGAGAGAGGTGAAGTTGTCATAGAACCCCTCGTCTAAAAAACTGGTCCTCGGTGTAGGCGTAATCGATGGCATATTCTGCGCAGACTTCAACGCCTATTGTCATGATCCCCATGGACGGCGCCAGATGTTGACGATTTGTGAACCGCCGATCTAATGAACTTGTTCAAGAAATAGGGAATGTTTTTAGTAGATGAATCGCAGGAGAATACACATGAGTTTTTATACAGGTTCAGATCTCCTTTAGGATAATAACCCTATATCATGTTTGTTTGGTATTGATCTGAGCTGGTTACAAGGGAGCCCCATCCTGGAGATAGACATATGCCCCAAGATATGCCTCGATAATTATGGAAAACCCTAGGATACCCAAATATAGTAATTATCTAGTAGTCATCGTCAAATAGATTTCTTCTGTGTCTGAACTCAGCGCAAATGTGAGCTAAAAATAATCACATATTCTCATGATGTTTTTTTACTTTTTTGTTAATTTGGTAGTAACGCCTCTGTTTCTTTTGTTGACGCATCACACATCATTGAGCCCTGATGGAAAACTTGTTATTATTGTCGGGGATGACACGGATGCCTTGCTTATTGATGCTTACTCAGGAAAGGTAAATCAGCATGTGCAAAATTCGGGTTAAAAATTAAAACATCTAAGGAGTATCTATAATGCATTGATGTAAAGTAAGATATGTCTTGTATCTGGAAGCAGACTATTCATTCCATGAAAGGTCACTTGGATTACTCTGCATCGGCTTGGAGCCCAGATGAGAAGGAAATTTTATAAGGCTGTCCTTTCAAAAGACCCGTAGGCCTAGCATGATACGTGTCTTCTGCTTCTCTCCCTTGCACGTGCAAGCCTTTGGATCAAGAGAGGAAAGGCGTAGATCAAGATCCTGCAAGAGTCTTTCACCAAAAGAACTTATAAAATTTTCTTCTGCCCAGATAGCCAAACACTCGCCACTGGTAACCAAATGCCGGATTTGGGACCCTAGAAATATCTCCCAGTCCCTCATGTCTTGGGAGGCAAACTTGGAGCAATAAGATCAATTCGCTTCACATCAGCCGGGCAGTTAAGAGTTGGATGTCCCTCATGATGTTTTTCAGCATGTGCAGGATCATTGTATCCGGCTATGTAGATAATCAAACACTCTTATTTTCAGAGTTATTACATCCGCTCAGTCTGCTTTTACTCATCTAGAATATATGTTGCAGCTCTACGAAAACCCATACCGGCAATCAAACATACTCTTTATGTCGGAGTCTCGGATAGGACATATGACAGTCTACTTCAGTTTGGCCGCCTCTATGAGGTCGCAGCAAACAAGTCTTGAGCGTCTTGTGTTTCCGCCGCACAGATTAGGTATCCCAAAATCAGATTTTAAGTTAGCTTGGTCTTCATCAATAATTCATGTATCCTGTTGTATATGTATATAAAGAATTGTATAGACACCCATAGTCTGCTTTGAAGGTATAAGTCAAGAGTCAGGACTCAAATCATAAGCTATATTTCAATTCGTTCTAGCGCTAGATGAATCCATAAAGTTGGGAATTTGGATGTTAACATGTATCTGATGTTCGTATTGCGGACATCTTCCTCCTCTCCTGCTGTCTCAACTGGAACAATATGCATATGATATTTGCTATGCTGTAGTTGTAATGTTGTATGGGCGTCGTTGGTTTGCATTGGTGAATTGATTCACCCTGTTAATGGTAGAAAATGCATGTTGGGGCTTTTGTTTCGTACCTTGAGCTTTTGCTCCATGTTATGAATCGTTCTCATATATTCATGCTGAGTTTTCAAGTTTCCTTTAGCAACCCCCTCCTTCAATATTACATTCCTAACGCGCATAGTCAGCCTCTGATCAACTTTGAATATCCAAATTTGACAAAGTTAGTCTGGGTTAGGGCATCTCCAACAATCCACGTTAGCTACCTATAAGGATGTACACTTCATATTTTTGTCTATATAGATGAGAGTTAATACGATGAGAGAGAAAAGCTAGCTACTAATGTGTAGTCAGTTTATAGCATATTTTAAGATGCATGCATACTTTAAATATCCTATTACATGCGGAACCACATTAAATTATACTATTTTTTAACCAACAATAATTATTAAAGACACATCTTTTAATGTACTAATATAACTGCTGGTTTATGTTACGACCATACAATGATAATCATCATCATTGTCGGTTCTTACTGGCTCAATTTTTTATGTCACTACTACAGAATTAATTTAATGTGACGCTCCTATACAGACGGTTCTACGGAGCCGTCTATGAAAATATTACCACAGATGGTTCCATACTGAAACCATCTGAGAAAATGACGAGAAGTTATTTCAACTTGGTGGGACGCTCCAGTACAGACGATTTTAGTTTGGAACTGTCTATACTAAATAGTACAAATGGTTCTAAACTTGAGCCATTTGTACTATTAGTAATAGTACAGACGATTCCAAACTTGAAATCGCCTCTACTGTTATGGCCCATCAAAACCTGGATTCAGCTTGGATTAAACCATGGAAAGCCCATCTAAAGATAGAAAGGGCCCATGAAAAGGCTCCCACCGCAGTTTCCAGCTACAACACCACCTAGGGTTGCTGCCTTTTAACCTTATGCCACCACCCTCCTCTCGATACCATCACCTCGATCCTCCGATGCCACCGAAGAATAAGAAGGAGATCTGGCCATCTCCTGCCATGGTCGCAACTCTATTCCTTCTCCCCCAGCTTCTCTTCCTTCTCGCCTTGCCTGTGAAGCTAACCTCTTCGTGCACACGTTTGTTCCCCCCACTTGTTCATGGAGCACGTGGCGCATGGCCGACGGCGGGGAGGAGCTCTCCGTGGAGGAGCGCAACCTGCTGTCTGTCACCTACAAGGACGGCTTCAGTGAGTTCCCCCTAGATCTGTGCTGTTGCAGGCTCAATTTAGGGTTTCCCGCACGTAGATCTAGTGGGTTCCTCCGGATGTGTTGTTCCCAAGAGTTTGTGGGGGATAATACGCTGACCCATCAATCTTTATGAAGCGATTCATGCTATCATGCTTTTCTTTGTGCCAAAGATGCCCTTCAATACACGGTGTGGAACGGGTCTAGCATGGGCTTCCAGGGCACCGACAGCTTCTTCGTCTACATCTTTGGGTGTATGGTTTCTATGATGAGTGTCAGAGGAAGTATGGGAATGCAAATGCATGGTGGTACCGCACTGATGTTTTTTATTACCTTACACTTTCAACAATCATTAATGGTCAAGTAAGTTCCTCTGTGTAGAGAATTGTTCATGTTATTCACTTATTTGTGTCAAATCATACTTAAATTACATGCTGAAAATTCAGGTCCTCTGTGTTCATAGTGGTCTTTCTCCCGATGTACGCATTGTTGACAAGGTTGGTTCAACCTTTCTTTTTGTAAATTTCTCAGAACAATCAGTCAGCATAGATGTTGCTTATGAATATTTGCTTGAATGTGATCCTTCCCGTTTTATGTGTACAATTATAAGAAATATGTATCCTTCCCCTTCCCCATTGGGATTATTTCCTTGTCGATGATGAGTGGCGGCGATGGTATTCCCCAGCATCAAACATAATTGCCGTTATTTTGTAGACTGCCATTGCATTTGATTGATTATGCTAAGTATCTGTATATGTGTGGGCCTTAACTCTGCAGGTTTGGCTGACATTGTCGGGAGAAGGTATGGCTCACTGAAGTTGCCATTCCATAAGAAGAAGAGCTGGATCAGGAGCATCTCTATGTTCATTTCTGGTTTCCTGCTATCAGCTATGTAGGTTTTTGCCTCAAATGCATTGCTGATTCTTGTGATGTGTCTTGAGAGTTTTTTTTTTGGGTTAATGACACACTGGTCTGTTTCATTTTAGAATGCTCTTCTACTTCTCAAGCCTCGGTTACGTTCATGTTAGCTGAGAGGAGGCACTTGGTAAGCTGGTCCTTGTTGCATTGGCAGCCACCGTAGCGGAGTATATTCCTGTCACTGATGTTGTAGATGACAATATCTCTGTTCCTTTGGCCACCATGTTGGTACCTTTTCTGTTGTTTGGCTCCGCCGCACAATGACTAAATTTCTGTTGCAAGGAACACTATACATGACAGGGTGAGTGCAAAAGAGATATTAGAGAATCATACGGAGTGTAAAAAAGCTAGTGTGGTTTTACATATTTCATATTTTATCTCTGTAGTTGGTGTATGTATAGTATTCAGTCAATTATCAAAGTATGAGTCCCACTTTTATTTTTTTTAGTATTATTTTGTCTTAGCACAGACGATTCTAAACTGAAACCGTCTGTACTAATTATTTATACAAATGGTTCAATAACCATCTATACAAATCTGATTTGTACAGACTTTTTTTTCACAGACGGTTCGAAAAAGTGTCCCGTACGGAGTTTTCGAACCGTCTTTACAAATCATTTCTCTGGTAGTGTGTGCGACTGGAGCTTTCGAACTGGCAATGAAGAAGAGGCGCGAATAACCCTTTTTATAGTAATATCAAGAGTAAAAGATATAACTAGTTCATTAGAAAGGATATCTATTGTATTATTTATAGATGATATCGATTACTTCTATAACTAGTTATTGACTATTGTTGAAGGTCTAAGATGGTAACTTACTAAAACCATTCCATTCTTAACAAAGTATGTATGAGTTAGTCACTACTATAGGAACTATTTTTGAGACAACCAAGATGCCTTTCTTCAGGTGGGTTATATGGCAAATCGTCTGAGTAATTTTTAGATACGGGCAACATAAGAAACCGCTTCTGTAAAGGTCATTTTCACAAGCGGTTCTTATGTGAATCGTCTGTGGAAATGGTTATTTTCGCAGTCGGTTCCTTATATGAATCACTTATGAATATGGTACGATTTTTATACGTGGTTCATATAAGGAACCGCCTATGGATATGGATCATTTTCAAAATTGTACTGCATATGGTAATGATCATTTTTACAGGCGGTTCCTTAAGTGAACCGATTTCCACAAGCGGTCTATTTTGCACCTTTGAAAATCGTCTATTTTCACAGACCTTCGATCACAGCTTATCTTAAAAAATTTATAACTTTTTCATATGAACTCAGATTGAAACAAAATTTATATGAAAATTGTAGCCCTCGATGAGATTTCCAAATTTGTAGTTGAAAACTTTTTATTTAAGGTAATTTATGTATCCAAATAATCAGTTGAAGTTTTACACATAAGTTTCGATCACACATGCTATTGTTATCATAAGTCCTATTAATGCAAGTAACTCAGATAAGAAAAAGAATACTATCAACTTCAACATCTCCAGCAAGATCAACTAGAAGAAGATCAAAGACCCCGCTATCAATAACAATACTTTGCTTACAGAAGTACTAGTGATAACAATAGCATCAAGTGTCATCAAGCGCCAGCACGATCACAAATATTTTTTATTTTATTTTATTTTTATCTTATTTTTCTCATCTCAGCAACACTAGAATGGGAACCATAGTAAATTTCTGCTCAAGTTTGAGATGTAAGGGGTGACGGCTATATACACAAACGCGTATTCCGAAAACGGTGCAGAAACTTCCGGTGGCGAGAAATCAATCTTCCAAGCCAAATTTGGCCTGTAACTTTTTCTGTAGATGTTCGTAAAGTTAAAAAACATCTAAATCAGAGTCCGTACGCAAAAGTTATGACCGTTTTACCGAAGGCGATTCACAGCAATTATCACAGACGGTTCACTTAGGTAGTGTTTGGTTGGAGAGCGAAGTGGGATGGGATGATTCCATTCATGTATTTAGGGATGGGATGGGATGGTCCGGAATCAAATGTTTGTTTGGTGGGTGGGATGGAACGACTCCATTTTAGATTTCGAGCCCACCGTCAGTGGCCCGTCCCAAGTGGGATGGCTGCGTTCAGTCTTTTTTTTTTGGAACGGATCCGTCCCGAATCTTTGAAAAATATTCTCTGATTCAGAACCATCCGATCCTACTGAACTCCAACCAAACAGCTTAAAAACAGGATGGATCCGCTCCGTCCCACCCCGTCCCACGAACCAAACACTACCTTAAGAAACCGCCTGTAAAAATCGATTTAAAAAACCATCTAAAAATCCATTTCCACAGATGATTTCTTAAAAAAACCACCTGTAAAATCTATTTCTACAGTCGATTTCTTAAATGCACCGCATGCGGATCAGTCGAGATGACATCCTACTAAAGCCATTCTTCCTTGTGGCCAGTCATAAAGCTAATACACTTGCAGGGCAAGGTGGTGGGAAGAGGAAATCGATTGCGTCTGTCAATGATGCTGAACGAGACAGATCAGATCAATCATTCCAGTAAAAAAAAAAAGATCAGATCAATCATTCTAGTCGCTTAGACCTCTACTGAGATTCTTATTCCATGGGCGCCCTTCTCATCGGATGATTCCTGTCAAGTGGGGCGCCATTCTAGAATGTTGTGGCTCATCCTTCTCCACCCATCGTTTCTGCCATGCAGCATCCACAAAAGGACTCTGAAGGGGTACTGACAATATTATATCAAATAATTCTTTGTTTAAAATACATGCTGTCAACTTTCAAATTTTGCCTATCGACAGTTGTTCTGCTGTGCCGGATGTAGATCAGCCCGTTGTGCTTAGGAATGAAAACGGTCGGGAAAAATCCCGTCCCATCCGGTTCTGTTTCGTATATTTCTCCCAACCGTTTGTGGAATTTTGAGACTTATGGGAAAATGGAATGAAAACGGGGCAATTAATTCGACAACAATTTTACTATTTTTCTGACCATAATGTCGAAATCCTATTTGTAATTGGGAATTTCACTTGGATTCTTGTTTTTCAATTGAGCCCACAGCCCAAACTAGCTCAGTACCCACAGCCTGTCAGGCACTCCGCACTCAGGCCCAACGACACCATTTTCTGTTGCCCACCAGCGCTTACTGCACAAAATTGTTGACATGACTAGCGTCAGGTGGTTAGCTTAACCTTAACTCTCTCCAGTGGCGAGTTTTTGAGACCTCATTCACGACTGTCCGCCTTATTAGCTGAAGCTGCACCGTTAGGGGACGGAGGGGTTGACGGTTGGCCACTGCTATGTGGCATCCAATTTGTATTCCTAAATCTTAACAGCCTCATTGAGGAATGGCTGAAGGTCCCGGAGCAAGCATTTCAGTCTTGAGTGTCATTACCGAGAGACGAAGTGCTTATAAAGCTGTTCCTAAACAAGATCATCCCATAGTGAAATTGACCGGAGTCTATTAGCCCCTCTCTGATCTGCATCTCCTTCTTAGTGTAGTTAGTAGGGTCGCTTGTACAAGAGCGCGTCTGTAAAGGTGCTAATTGAGCATGTGATTTCCTAGATTTTTTTTTTAGAGAAATGAGAAAACCATCTAGACTGATGTGGCTTTTGATGATGTTCAAGCGTGCACGTACAACATGCTGAAAAGTCCTTCAAACTTGGAAAGGCCAAAGAACTAGTTTCCTGTTAGTACACCCAAAAACTTATTGAAGTCATAGTTCTATAGAACGGTATTTCTAATTTGAATTATCGGTTCCCGACCGATATTGATATATTTCTATTTGGATATGTTCATTTTAGATACCCAACATACCTATATTCGTACTTGTTTTTAGCTTTTTCATTTTCGTTTCTGCTTTTGATAGAATTTTTTTCGAAAAAGAGATGTACTTCACTAATCATATGAATTGGTTCCCAACCTCTGTGTTTTGCAACACATTTGGCCGATCATTTTTACAGAGTTTTTGCTATTGTAGACTCCGTCCTCATGATAGCACAGCAACACAAACATAAAGTAGAGGTTTAATAAATAGCATGTTTCCATCCTAAACAGTCTATTACGAAACCTCCAACCGAACTTGGCGAAGATGTCCATTGTCATTGTCTCCAGAAGTCGGCATGCATGATGCATTGTAGCTCGCAACTCTTCCTTCTGAAGTAGCGATCAAAATCTGATCCAATACGTAATCTTGTATATAACCTACATGGAAGCATGAGTTGTTGCTCCATTAAAAACAATATTATTTCGAGTCAGCCAAATAGCCTAACACATAGCAGCAGCTTCGACCAAAATTTGTTTCTTAAGGCTATTCCCTATTCCATTTAGCCAAGGCACAAACATATGTTGAATACTAGTAGGAGGGTGTAGTCCAAAAGAAGTTTGAATAATTCGCTAGATAAACTTAGCATAATTACACTAGAAGAAAAGATGTTGGGTAGTTTTATTGGAACTATAAAAGAAACATTTTTCATTCTCTTGCCAATTTCTCTTAACTAAGTTATCTTTTATAAGAATTACATCTCTACATATGTATCATAGGAAAATCATAATTTTAAGTGGAAGTTTTAGTTTCCATATTAAGTGATTATTACCTATGTAGTTGGTATTAATTGCTACCCTATACATCGAATTAACTAAAAAAACACCGCTATTATGTAAACCCCAAACAAACATATCCTAGTCATTGTTAAGTTGAATAGCCAGTTTGCGAGGCCAACAATTATCTCCCACCAATGATCTTCTAAAGTCCGAAACTGTAGCTTGTTTTCTATTTGCAATATTGTATAAAATAGGATAATGCTCACTTAAAAGTGGTTGTACCTAGCCATTTGTCTTCCCAAAATCTAATTTAGGAGCCACTTTGTAATCTAAAACTTCCAAAATTCATCAGATCTAACCAGAACTATGAGTTTCTAGGGTTTTTTTTTCATTTGTGTGATAGCCTTATTACTTAGATATTTTATTATAAGTAATCTTTGATGTATCATATCTTCATTAATAAACTTGAATAATCATTTACTTAGCAAACATTTATTCTGTAATGGAAGATCCTAGATTTCAAAACCCCTTGATCTTTTGGTCTACTGAGTATACTTCATTTAGCAAGTCTATACTATTTTTTATATTCATTATTTTGCCAAAAGAATCTAAATCTACAGTAATCCTATTTCGAAAGAAAATATGAAAGCAAAAATAGTTATGGATTTTTCTGACAGTTCCGTCCGTTTTCATCCTAGTTGTGCTGGATTTTGGCTGTCCAGTGCATTAATCTCCAGACAGCGTGCCGCGTGTTTTAAACAGTCAGATCCTCGCGTTCAGATTGGCCTAGCTCACGGACTCATAGTCTTCCGATCCAACGAGCCGGACCCTTGAGCTTCCCCGTCCGTCCGAAGCTCCCACGCTCCTTTCCCTCTTCCGCTCCGCTGCTCTACATGAGTAAGGGCAGCTTACTCTGCGCGTTGGTTCTGCTGCAAGCCTGCTTTGTTGTGCGTTCGTCCCTGATCGCGAGCAGCCGGCTGACAGGAGGCCAGATTGGAGACAACTTTCTGTGTCAAGATCCAATCCGAGGATCACGCCTGATGCCAAGCCGTGGTCGCGATGAGTTCGACGGCGCCGAAGCTGACCCAATCTCCGACGGTGAGCTCTCCGGTGACGAGTACGCGAGCGATGATGGAGGTGTATTTGTGGAAGGAGATGAAGCGGATGCGGAGGAAGAAGAGTTGCTGCCGCTAGGTGCTGATGACGGCGGAGCAAAGGATAAAAGCTCGGGAGAGAAGGGAAGTGGTGGAGATGTTGAATGCCCCGAGTGCGGGAAGCTCTTCAAGAACGATAAATCCATGTTCGGCCACCTCCGGAGCCACCCGAACAGAGGCTATAAGGGCGCAACTCCACCCGTAAAGAAGCTGAAGCTGAAGCTGTCGCCGGACTCCGATGCTGCATCGCCTGCTCCGACATCACCGGGTAGCGATCGTCCGGTAACTCGGTACAGTCAACGCGATCCTCAGTTAACTGCGTTTGAGATGTTGTGCGCCTGCGTGATGCTCACACTCAGGTACAGAGACAGACAAGAAATACAGCAGGCGCCGCCTCCGGTTAGCGAGAGAAAGTTTAATGCAATGGAACAAGCTGAAGGTGTTAGCGAGAGAAAGCTTGATGCAATAGAACAAGATGGAGGTGGAATAGGAGGACCGGGCACGAGCAATGCAGCAGCTGGAGTCAAGAGCAACAATGCAGGTCCCCAAGCCGACAATGCGGTGCTTTGTGACGAACACGGCGGTACCGTCGCCATAGTTCCAAAGAAGAGAAGGAGCATGCCCAAACAAGTCAGTGAGGCACATAAGAAGGTGAAGCTTGTGACAGCCACAAAGGAGAAGCAGAAGCGTCCTTACATCTGCAAGCATTGCAAGGCAGAGTTCCCCACATATCAGGCTCTGGGTGGGCACATGGCCGGCCACCAAAGGGAGAAGAGGGTCCCGGCCCTGAAGGAGAAAGAAACACGTCAGGGTATGGTTGCCCAAGGCCAGAATGGGAAGCAAGCCAAAGGCGGCGATGAGCCCTGGCGCGACGGTCTGTCGCTGTCGAGCAGACGACTCCAGGCTGAGGAGCTCTCCATGGCGTTGAACGTGGAGCGGCAATCTGGTCAGGCATCAGGAGGGCACATGAGGCAGCACGTTGGAAGGAGGAACGATGGCTCGTCATCGATGGCGCCTCTGCCGACTGCCGATGGAGATAGGCGCAGGCTGTTGAACATTGGCCTCAATGTTGAGGCTCCAGAGCAGGAATAGAAGGCACGCGAATCTTTTGCGTGTTCAGAGCAGAATAAAGAACCGTGCGTGCATGCTGTAGGTGAGCAATTTCTATGTAGCGTGAGAGCTGCTTGTACCATGCAAAAGAAGAGTGTGCTCATCTTTTGAAAACAATGCTTGTTAGCAGCATCAATATCTCAGTCCCAGAATGTAAAAAAAATCATGTGGCAGAAATTTCATAATATGCTAGTGGCCCTGGTTCAAAATAGATGTCAGTCCTAGAATAAGCTTTCCTAATACTTTGACTGCTATTCTACATCAAAGCATTTAACTTTTTCATATGAGAATGATATTAATAGGATAATTAGCAAAAGTACTTCTGTATCAATGTAATATTTCTATATAGCTACAAAAGTAACCAAGTTGTGCGTCCAGATGTAAGCAGCAGTAAATTAAAGTACAAGATGCACAGCAGCTAATTTATTTTATCTACTTTGCATCCAGTAGCGGATCGAGAGCCAAAATTAAGTGCCTGTTTGTTTCAGCTAGAGATTCTGAAAAGCAGTTTATAAAAGCTGGATTGTTAAAAGCTGAATTGTGAAAAGCTGGATTGTGAAAAGCTTTTAGACTGTAGATTCTAAAAAAATTTAATGGACAGTTTAGTAAAATGGACTTTCACAATCTATCAAAAGCTGAGAAAAACCAGCTTCTCAGATTCTCACAATCCAACCAGCAGATTTTAAAAAGCTATAACCAAAAGCTGCCTGTTTGTTTCAGCTTCGGATTATAAAAGCTGAAAACCAGAATCCGAAGCTGAAACAAACAGGGCCTAAGAGGGGCTCAACTTCTTCCTCATCTTTTCTCTCCTCTTTTTTTCTCTTCTTCTTCCTCTTCCATATCTAAAAATTGTAAAGGGGCTTGGAGGGACTCTCAAGTGTTCCTGGGTAGCGGCCTCAAGCCCTCCCAGCCCCCCCCCCCCCCCCCCCCCGGTGTTGGATCCACCGTTGTTTGCAGGTCCCTTTTTTTCCAAACCAGTTGTAGCGTGGTTGTTATAAAACAGTTGTATTCCACCCCTGAATTGTCCTCTAAATCTTTTAGGCAACCACATATACTTGATTGAAAAATCGAAAACATGGGAAACATATTATTTGTTGGGTTAATGATTTTATTAATTCCTGCTTTAAATATACAGCATAGGCATATTGCATAATAAGAACCTCCTGATCAGAACTAAATAGATCTGATGCAGTTGTAATTTCTTAAGTCAGACAAATTGAAATTTGATGAGTCAGAAGAAGTGTCGATTAAACACAAGATCAGTTCTGTTTGAATTCTAAAAGCAGAGTATGTGCATTGTACCATCCAGTATATTGTTTAGTACTCGAGATCTTAAATGCAAGAAGCCAACCAGTAATCAAGTACATGCCACTTATTATTTTGAACATTACTGCATTGTAGTTTTAAGCTTATATGAAAACAAATGCAGAGATAATATGATCCACATTACAAGGCACGATATATGCAAGAAAACATAAAGGTTGATGAAATATCAAGAGATTTTTGGAGCTGGCGTTCAAGTTCCTCATGAACACACGGTTCAAATGTACTAATTAACATGCTGAATTGATAAGCTTCCGAACAACATAATGCAGTATTCCCCCATGATCAAAGTAAGACAATTCCACCTACAAACTCATGTTAAAAGAGAAATGCTGAAATCAAATATCTAGGTGACATATAGCTTGCATCAGGAAATTCAATTGCATTCCTCGTAAACAAAAAGGGAAATTCACTCGTGTAAAAATAACTTGAGATCATACCACCTATGCATTAAGCTATGTTAATCCATTAAAAGGCACTGGTCAAAAAAAAATCACAATTCTGCATCCCAAGATGTGGTTTGCTTCAGAAGAACTATTTTAGAAAAGGTTATAGATTTTTAAATTAAGTATGGAGAACTAGGTGGGGGCAGTTATGCACCTATCGTGATAAATCAAATTGATGATTGGATATGCATGTAGGTTTTAATACTAGGTGAAAGAAAATCTTTATTTAATTTATATGTTTTGCAAAAGCAAGGGAACCACTAGGTAGAAGCGGCTTAGCAAGCAGAGCCACAAGCTTCACACACCTACTCGCTTGCAAAGCCGAGTGCAGAGCAAGGAACGGTCCTTCGGGCTAAATCTTGGCAAGCTTCATGGGCCACATACGATGTAAAGCTCTGAACGGCCAAAGCTGCGAGACTCCATGAACCGGTCAACATGAGCGGCACTTCGATTTCGCACGCATGTACGAGAGCGTCACCGAACAATCTTGCAGCAACACGAACCGGTCGAACTACTACGCCTTTGCACGTGTGTACGAGAACTTCGCGCGTTAGGCTTTCGCCACGGGCCTTCATGCGGCTGGCCGCATCTTCGTCTCGAACTTGCATTGGCCTCCCCCACAGCCCCTTCGCGCATCTCTTCGTACGCCACCCTTCACCTTGCCTCCAACTCTGCGTGCCAGGCTTTGCGTCTTCCCGTCGCGCGATAAGCCTTCGCCCGCCGACCTGCGCCTGCACACGCGCAGGCAAGGGTCTTTGAATCCCCTCGCGCGTTGGGCCATGTCTTCACCTCGCGCCACGGGCCTTCGCGCGTGGGCCGCGTCCTCTCCTCACGTGATGGGACTTCGCCTGGCCCCAGCAACTGGAATGGCCAGGTGAGTAATATTCGCTGCAAAAATATTACGCGCCTTATGGGATTTACTATTACAGATTTGCATTAACGTACGAGGTTATTTCACATCTCATACGCGCTCATAATATAAACATGCCGAAGCATTTACTTTTCACATGCATGCATAACATAAGTGCACTGGAGTCGCCTTAGCTTCGCTAGCCAACGAGCTGCATAAATGCATCAAATTGGTTTGCATATATGGTGAAGACTACCTTAACCGCCCTTGCATTACATATTCACCATAGTATTTGTTTTTTACCCTTTGCAAGTATATGCAGGTTTTTATGCTCCGCTTGAGAGCTGTTTCTCCCTCCCATGCAGATATGTACGCTTCGCATGATATAGCTCATTCTTTCATGTCGAGATGTTTACTCTTCGCATACTCGCATCACATGTGCTCATGTTTCACGTGTGCCAAAGCATTTACTCTTTTGAATATGTATGTTAATCCTTCACTCGAGGGACTTCATTCCTTGCTTGCATGTTTACTCCTAAAATTGCAAATTTTTGCTCTTTGATTAAGATAATATATTCTGAATGCTCAGAGAATTTTCTCTTTGTGCACTCGTATAGTATATGCGCCGAAAATTGATTTTTTTTCGCATGTTTGCGCTCACTTGCATTGTTTATGCACCGAACTACTCACCCTTCGCCCGTGAGTCGAAGATGTCTCCTTTTTGCAGGATTTATCCCTCTTATCTCAATTATTCATGGTTTCTAACCCTTCGTCCAAGGGACTATCTTATTACATTCATTTGTCTAACTCTTCCCTTGAAGGATCTTTTTCCTCAAGTACAGGGTTCTTACCCTTCGTGTAGGGCAGCAAATGCATCGAAGAGTTTGCTTTTACCCTTCGAACCACATGCAAGCTCTAACCCCTTGCAGGTTTCAACCCTTCGCATGCAATGATTCACTCTTGTATGCCGGAGCACTTGCAGTAACCTTAATCGCTCTTATATGCATCGTGCGATTTCATTCTTCGCTTGTTGCCAAAGAGGCTATCGTTGCGTGCTCATTTTCTGTTCATGCCAAATCTCTTTCTTGCTAACATGCAGGTTTTATCCCTCTTTGGGAAAGTTTTTTCACTGTCACATATTAACCCTTCACTTGAAGGACTTTGTGTCTTGAATGCATGTTTTTACCCTTCGGCTAGGGTCTCTACCCTTCGTTCAAGGCAATTATCCTACGCCTTCAATCATTATATGCATTTTTATTACAATTGCGCCTTACTTTATCCTTCGCCCATATGTCGAAGATCTTTCTCTCGTGATTACAATTCACTCATGATGAAGCATTGTTCTCCATGATATATATATGTCATTATACTCTTCATATGAATGATCTCGCTTGAGTTCCGAAGCGTCTCGTTTCTATATATGCGATGCGTCCATATGCCGAAGTATTTAACTTCATCATTCTTGCTTACGAGTTTGAGCGATTTACCCTTCATATGAAAAGCGAAGTGTTCTATTTTGTGTAGGATCAATCGCATCAAAGCGTCACACATTGCTTATTTGCCGAAGTGTTAATCTTCACGTGCACCCGAAGCTTAGCACATGTTCATTGATTACATGTTGATCTCATTATGCTTGTGCACTTTGTCATGACTCATCAGAGTGTGCTTTTAAACGAATGCATGATGAAGCGCTTAATTTTCACATACGTCGTGCCGAAGCGTTTAATTTTCACATACGTCTGTTGCATTACCGAACGAAGTATCTATTCTTCACATAAATGATGAAGCATTACCTTCTGTGTATTTAATACATAAATGCATCGAAGCATTTGTTTTTCACATATGCAGGAATCTCACCCTTTGCACGGGGGATTATCCATTCTATTCATCATTCACCTTTCCTCTGTATGTCGAAGCATTTGTTTTTTTGTATATGCGGGATCTTACCTTTCACTCGAGGGAACATTCATTCCCCATACACAGGTTTTAACCTTCGCATGAGAGCTCTTATTGCTCATATATAGGAATTTTAAATTTTCACAGGATGGGGCTTATCCCTCATGTACCGAAGGTTTTATCCTTCACTGCTACATTTATCATTATGCCAAAGCATTTACTCTTAGATTGTACTTTTCGTGTATTTATTTAACATGCATAAAAGACAGGGGCTAAGAGTGTCTGCTCCCGCACTGAAGGCAAAAAAGACCTTTGGGAACAAAAAGCCAAAGTGCTGCTTGACCTTAGAACAAAGGTAAGGCACTTCTCGACTTAAAAATAAAAGACGAGGGGCTAAGAGTGCCTGCCCCCGCGTTGAAGGTAAAAGAGACCTTTGGGAACAAAAAGCCGAAGTGTTGCTTGACCTTAGAATAAAGGCAGGGCACCTCTCGACTTAAAAACAAAAGATGGGGGCTAAGAGTGTCTGCCCCCGTACTGAAGGCAAAAAAGACCTTTGGGAACAAAAAGCCGAAGTGCTGCTTGACCTTAGAACAAAGGCAAGGCACCTCTCGACTTAAAAATAAAAGACGGAGGCTAAGAGTGCTTGCCCCCGCATTGAAGGCAAAAGAGACCTTTAGGAACAAAAACCCGAAGTGTTGCTTGACCTTAGAACAAAGGCAGGATACCTCTAGACTTAAAAACAAAAGATGGGGGCTAAGAGTGTCTGCCCCCGCACCGAAGGCAAAAGAGACATTTGGGAAGAAAAAGCCGAAGTGTTGCTTGACCTTAGAACAAAGGCAGCGCACCTCGACTTAGAAACAAAAGACGGGGGCTAAGAGTGCCTGCCCCCGCACCGAAGGCAAAAGAGACCTTCGGGAACAAAAAGGCGAAGTGCTTCTTGACCTTAGAACAAAGGCAGCGCACCTTGACTTATAAACAAAATATGGGGGCTAAGAGTACCTACTCCTGCACCGGAGGCAAAAGAGACCTTCAGGAACAAAAAGTCGAAGTGCTGCTTGACCTTAGAACAAAGGCAGTGCACCTCGACTTATAAACAAAATACGGGGGCTAAGAGAGTCTGCCTCCACATCGAAGGCAAAAGAGACCTTTGGGAACAAAAAACCGAAGTGCTTCTTGACCTTAGAACAAAGGCAGCGCACCTCTTGACTTAAAAATAAAAGGCGGGGGCTAAGTGTGTCTGCCATCACACCGAAGGCAAAAGAGACCTTCGGATTACATCAATGCATTTAAGTATTTATTCTTCATGTGCACACACCTAACATACATCGATTATAACGTATTTTTTGTCTCAAAACAATGCAAAGCACCTATGGTCTTGCAGGACAGGAAGTCGAAGTGTCGCTGGTCCTTAGGTAAAGGTAGCGCACCAATCAACTTAAAAGGCAAACAATGGCCCATCAAAGAGGACCGAGGTTCCGCTCAGCTTCAAGTAAAAGCAGCGCTCCACTCGGATCTTAGACAGTAAGTCTTGAAGACACGTCCCTTTGCACTCCGTGGAGTCGAAGGTCACTTCGTACATGGTCCACTACCGACCAACTTCATCGATAATGGCTACTCCTTCGGCTACGTTGGCAGCTTCGGCATCAGCATCAACTTAGAGTCGCTCTTTGCCTTTACCTTCAGCATCGACCTGAAGATGGTCGTTGTTGCCTTCGCCTTCGACGTCGACTAAGATGGGGTCGTCATTGCCTTCAGCTTCGACTACGTCGATGAGACTCCACATGGAATCATCGTCGTCTTCACCTTTGACATCGACTCAGGAAGGAGTCATCGTCACCTTTGGCATCAGCATCGACTCAGAGGGAGTCGTGCCTCACCTTTAGCATCGACATAGACTCGAAGATGGTCATTGTCGCCTTTGCCTTTGTCAACTCCGACTACGTCGACCAGAGGGCCTTCGGTCGCGACTACTTCCTTAGACCGTGATGGCTTTGCCTCCGTCGACTTCACCTTCGTCAACCAGGGGGGCTTTGGCCGCGACTACTTTGCTTCAGCCGTGAAGGTTTTGCCTCCATCGACTACGACTACGTCGACCAGAGGGGCTTCGGCCACGACTACTTCACTTTGGTCGTGACTACTTCACTTCGGCCGTGACGGCTTTGCCTTCATCAACCAGAGGGTCTTTAGCCGCAACTACTTCGCTTCGGCTGTGACGGCTTTGCCTCCATCGACTACGACTACGTCGACCAGAGGGGCTTCGGCCGCGACTACTTTGCTTCGGCTGTGACGGTTTTGCCTCCGTCGACCAGAGGGGCTTTAGCCGCGACTACTTCGTTCGGTCGTGACGGCTTTGCCTCCGTCAACTTTGCCTTCATCAACCAGAGGGGCTTCGGCCGCAACTACTTCGCTTCGGCCGTGACGGTTTTGCCTCCGTCGACTACGACTACGTCGACCAGAGGGGCTTCGGCTGTGACTACTTCGCTTTGACCAAGACTACTTCACTTCGACCGTGACTACTTCACTTCAGCCGTGACGGCTTCGCCTTTGTCGACCAGAGCGGCTTCGGTCGTGACTACTTCGCTTCGGCTGTGATGGCTTTGCCTCCGTCGACTACGACTACGTCGACCAGAGGGGCTTCGGCCACGACTACTTCTCTTTGGCCGCAAGTACTTCCCTTCGGCCGTGACTACTTCACTTCGGCCGTGACGGATTTGCCTCTGTCGACTTCGCCTACGTCGACCAGAGGGCCTTTGGGCCTTCGACCTCAACTACTTCGCTTCAGCCATGACAGCTTTGCCTCCGTCGACTTCACCTTCGTCGACCAGAGGGGCTTCGACCGTGATTACTTTGCTTTGGCCGCGACTACTTTGCTTCGACCGCAACTACTTCACTTCGGCAGTGATAGCTTCGCCTTCGTCGACTATAACTACGCCGACTTCAAATACGCCAACCATGTGGCATCCTTCACCACTCACGAACACCGGTCAAGAGGGGCTACGGGGATACTCGGGTTACAATCATGTCATGGGTCCCAAGAGTTTGGCCGGCGCACATGAGCGGAGACGCGTGAACATTGTTGACTTCGGCGAGCCGCGGCAGCAGCCTTCGAACTTCAAGCCACGACAGTAGCCTTTGACCCCCGCTTCGTCGGCTACGATGAAGCCACACCTGCCAAAGCCTCAGCAACAACCTTCACCGAGACCTCCTTCGTCGAGGACAAGGATGTGCCTTCGACTTTGGCTATGAAGGAAGGCCTACCTCCGCCGAAGATCCCTTCATCGAGCGAGATGAAGCGTAGTTATAAGAGTGTATCTAGCTCTAGCAGTCATGTAAAGAAAAACAGTGCCATGTACGCGCTCTTTTCTCCATGCCCTTTTTTCCCACTTGGATTTTTCAGATAGAGTTTTTAGCGAGACGTACATTTCGGCAATAAACCTGGGCTCTTTTCTAGTCATAGTTGTTCGCTCCACTGTCCCATCGAAGCTTGCAACCGAGAGGCTATTGTTAGGGGAAGGGCCCAGGCCTACAAAGAGGCCCACGTAGAAGAGCGGTACATGTAAAGGACCAAGGACCATCTTGTAATATTTGTATCCATCAAGGGTTGGAGAGGAAATTTCACCTCCCCACACCTATATAAAGGACACAAGGGGTCATGGGTAGGGTTGATTCCTCTCATCTCCATTCTCTCTTTGCTTGGAATGAATCTCTTCAGCACTGTAGCTGGAAATAGTTTCAACACAGCCTAATATTAACTATTTATTAAAAAATTGGTACCTTTTCTACAACAAGATATTCTAATAAAGTAGTGATTCTTAAGTGTATCAGCACATGACCAACTCCAGAAAATATATCATACAGTTTACTTCTCAGGTTGGTAATTCTCGGATACAATGAAGCAGCAATATTAACTATAAGCCCGACTGTTTTATTTTTGTTTTCTTTTTCGGAAAATGTGGTGAGGACTGAGGAGTCCTCCCCACCTGAACTCTTTCTCGTTACTCAAAGTACACGTGTCAAAGCCATATGTACAGAGTTATTTGAATGTACCAGGAGATTCAAGTCCTCTTGAGCATATCTTTAAAGTTATCGTAAGTGTGTCATTTACCTGTGTGTCATATCGAAGTGTACAAGTGAATGACTTCCGGTGCTTGTAGCAACAACAATATCCTGGCCAGGTCTCATTTCAAGCACACTAGTTGGAAGATGAATAGTCTACTGCTCATGCCCAGTAAAACCAAGTGGCTCTAAACCCACTCCAGACTTGAAGCACAAAGGGATTATTCCCATCCCGACTAAATTGCTGCCATGAATTCTTTCGGAACTCTTGACAATTACAGCCTTAACTCCCTGCCATAAAATTTAATTATCGCATTAACCGACAGAAGGGAAAAAAGGATAAGAAGTTGATGAAAGAAAAAGTCTTTCACGAATAAGTACGGCAAGAGCATTTTCTATAGAGGAGACTCAGGCTTGGAGAAGAAGTGAAGAGGAAGGAATACCAAATCTGTATTTGATATTGATAAGAAAGATCTCTCTTAGCCTGATGGTCAAGGGTCTATATTTAGTGTCTTCAGGGTGCAAGTATAGGTAGGAGGAGGTGGTATGGCAGGAGCGTGCAAAGGCATTCATTGAAGCGGCCGTTACAGCCCGCATGTCAGCAGAGGGTGATGCCCAAGTCCTCCAAATTATAGTGGCTGAAGTCCAATAGGAGCTGGGGCAGGCTCGGGCGGCAAAAGAGACACTACGCATAGCGCCACAGGCTAGCCGAGCGTGCATCGAAGGTGGCCCGGGCCACCCATGATGCCTTGACTTGACTTGGGGCTGAAGGCACGCCAATACCTTCCGGCTCGGGGATGCTGGTCCCGACACTCCGTTGGCTCTGGTCTGCCACGAGGGCGACCACTAATGCTTTCGAGGCCTATGTGAAGTCCAGCGTACGTGTGGCCTCGACGCTCTAGCTGGCCTTGCTGCACCGAGCGGGGCTCCACCAATTTGAAGCGTTGGAGTAGCCAGTGCCGGACTTCGTGATCGAGCATTTCCAGTTAGAGGCGCCCCCGGCAGAGACTCGCGCGGCCTTGGACAACTTTCGCTGGGGTGTATGGGCGAAGCATGGCCGGACCGTGATGCTGCGTTTCATGGCAGCTCATGTGAAACCGAGCGGCAAAGGGACTCCCCACTAGGGCTCTTCTTAGGGGGGGGGGGGGTAGGCTCCTCGTCAGGAGCTCCTAGATGTACCGTCTCCATCTAGACATCCTTCGCATCCGGTCCTCACTCCGCAGGAACAATGCTTCACAATACTTGCCTCCGAAGGTGTAGCTCTAAGTAGGCTGCTATTTTTGTTTTTCTTCTCTTCCTATGGGGCGTTGGAGACCTAGTATGTTGACCACCCTCCCTCGCTTTATGTAATTTGGCTTCGTTCGCCAAATGGGGAAATGTTTGCCTCCTGCTTTGTAAATATCTATGTTTGTGTTGTTCTAGAATACTTGTGCCATGTTGCTAACTTGAGTAGGATTTACGCCTACAAGTGTGGTGACTCGAGGCCAGATTGGGCCTCACCCGCACTCGGGATGCCACCTCCGGGGAGGGGTCTAGTGCGTCCCGACCGTCTGGAGCCACCCTACCTTTTCAGAGGCGATGGTAGAATCGCTTCACCCTGCCTCGCGATTCTCATGGGCGCGTGGATCTAGAGGTGATATCGAACCACAAGCCAACAAAGAATTTAGATCCGCTCCTACCCAACACAACTAAGCACGCCTGAAACAATCGTATCCTTTGGCCTCCAGTGGCCACAGATGCGAGTGGGCCGGGAAGGGGAGACAAACGAAGCGTCGGCGCGATCAAAAATAAAAAGGCAAGGAGTGAAACCAACACAATGCAAGTTTATTCATGCACGACATATACAAACATTATGCTCGGCTAGCTGCCATACATTGAATCCAGGCCTAACAAACGTGCCAACCTACCACGCCTCCCTAGAGTACTACGGGATGTAGAAGGCGCTAGACCGCCGCTCCTTCCCGAAGCACCATGAGATGCGGAGGATCAGCTCCTATAGAGACGCACGGAGTGACGACGCTTGTTAGGCCTTCAAGATGCTAGAAGCTTGAAGTTCCTCATCACTAAGGTGACTTCTAATTAGTCCTTAGAAGCTTTTAGATGTGTGGGGACGATCGTTTTCATCATTGGATTAGTGTTTTGATGTTTTGTTTAGTATGCAGTGATTAATTGGAATTGATGTTTAATATGTGTCGAATTTGACCATATGGTTAAGATGAAAGTTGTAGGCCACATCGATAGCTCTCTGTTAGCGTTGGTCTTGTTCTTTTTAGTTAAGCGGTTTTGGAATAATTGTTAAATCGGCATTGTAGCTTGGTAGGAGTTAATCAGTGCACTATTGCTTTGTTTTGTGCACTTTGACCCCATTAAGATGAATGTGAGCATATTGTTTCTTTCTGTCTTCTGAAGATTTGATGATTTCATGGATTATGAGGTAAAGGAAGTGGAGTATGTTATTTACTTGCAAATATTCATACTCTTCGTATGCAATAGTTGAAATATATTCATATGTAGAAAGTTATGTGTTTCGTTTATGCAAGAAGTTATGCCTTTCATTTATGCAATACTTGAATTATATTGATATGCAGATGTTCATATCGTAAGCATGGCATCTTGCATCAAAAGTTTTGTCGCCACACTTAGCCACGACCGTACGGGTACAACACTGTATGTTACCCGAGAAGGGCTATGGCGCACACCATTATGTTACCCGAGAAAGGATAAGAGTGAGAAAGAGCATAGCATGTGCATCCGTATGCATTTTATAGAAGTATTTTATCTTGGAAGTGTTTTTACTTATGCATGAAGTGTGTCATATATATATATCTGTTTCATTCATTGAAAGTTATGTCGCGCAGCGTTCGTGACCATACCGATATTGTACCGTATGTTACATAAGAAGGGGTACGGTGCACACCCTTACGTTACTCGTGGAGGGGTAAGGGTGAGAAAAAGCATGTCATGTGCATTCATGTAGATGTCTTTATTTGAAATGCATTGATGTCAATCTTATGATGATAGAAAGTCTTTAATATCATTTTGGATGATACTCCTAAGATGAAATCTTAGTTAGCGGATGATAGCATGTGGATGTTGTATCGTTAGGCTTATTTATGTTTTTCAGATAATATTCACCTGTTTAGCTTAATATCTTTGTTAAAGATGAATGCTTAATCAATTATAGCTCAATAGTTTGTTAAAGCAATTCGCTTGCTGAGATTTTCGAATCTCACCCTTACTATATTTCCAGGTGCGTCTTGCGGTGATATTGAGCATGAGGGATGGGTAGCAACATGGCTTTTGCATAAATCACCTCCACTTGTTGTCTCTTAGGTTGTAATGTCAGTTTGGTGTCTCTTAGTTATTATGTTGTATTTCTATTTCGTTGTGGTATAGATGTATGATCAAGGCTTGTTCCTTGTTTTGTAGGACGTTTATTTTTACTAGTGTGATGATATAGTTATCTTTCTTTGTGTGGTGTTTTGTCAGTTATACCTCTAATTATAGGGAGGTGTTGTCAAAAAAATTTATTGTTTGTAGACTCATAGGTAGGTTAGTAGCGTTCCGGGCTTGGTGGTGGTCCCCGGGGTGTTACATTTGTATATCTGCAAGATGTTGTGTCATTTCATGGGTGTGTGCATAGCGAGCAAAAGGTGTTGTTTGGCCATCCTCCTGCTGCTAGCATGTCGAAGATCGAAACCCTATTTTGCACAGTGAGCTAGGCAAAGAGTTTGCATTTTGGGGGACGCTTACGCTTTTCAAATAGAGCACCTTAACGGTGCATTATGATACCGGTTGGAGTGGAGGGAGTATCATATATTTAATCTAACCATCCATTTGTCTGGTTATTTTTGTCATTATCGCAATATTTGAGAATTTATCACGTGTACTATGTAGGCCTAATTAGGTACTCCCTCCGGTCATAAATACATATCGTTTTAGAAAAGATTCGATCAAATTTTTAAAACTTCGACTAATAATAATATTTAAAATATTTAGTTTGAATACTTTAGAATAATAGGTGTAGATTTGTCTTAAAAATACTTTTATAATATCACAAATTTAATTAATTTTATAAATATATTCTAATAAAAATAGCAATTAAACTATATATTAAAGACCGTGTTCTATCAAAAATAAGTATTTCATCGTTAGCCGTCCACTCTGACACTCTAGGGCTGTTTGGATCACTACCCTAAGGTGCCTAGCCAAATTTTGGTCATGCCCGCATAATTTAGCAGCCGTTTGTTTTGAAGCCCAGATTTGGCCTACCAAATAAATTTTGGCCTTGCTCAGTTGTCCACCAAGCCAAATACCCTGCATGCCTGGATGCACTGCGCGTCTCCTTCTGCAGCATCATTTCCCTGCCGTCAGCACTCAAATCCAAATCTTTTTCTTTCCTTTCCTGGTACGGATACCCCAATCCGAGCAGCAGTTAATTTTCCATTTTCTTCTTGGGGTCAGACACTCCCCTCCCCTCTTCTGGATCCAAGAGAGCCTGGCGTTGTTGCAGAGCATGTGGAATGAAGCGATAGCATCTGATGGATCATCCTCTAGCTCCCGGGGGCTGTACGGGAACATCCACACCCCCGCGGTGCTCATTGGCGCCGCGTTTGCGCTTGTCGCGCTGCTGATCTCGCTCTGGCTCATCCTGCAGCGCCTCAGATCCTACAGCAATCCCGCCGTGAGTTGCGAGGAATTCCCATTGAAGAAAGTTGTGCCTGTTGTTAAATCCAATGCAACCGATGCTTTTAGCTTGCTCTTGCTGGTGTTGAACATTTTCGTTCGTTGCTGCAAATTCTGCAGGAGCAGAAGTGGATCGTAGCCGTTCTGTTTATGGTGCCTGTAGATGCCTCTGAAGTTGTAAGTACTAGCTCCTCTTTGTTCACATACCTAGTGGAGGCGGAAAAATGCTACTGGTAGATTTGCATTCGGTAGCAAACTATTATGAGGAAATGCAACTGTAGTTCTTCATTGCTGAGCAAATAAAATGTGAGTAGTCGAGTGTAGCTTTTCACTAAAGGGCTTCAAGTAACGGTGTAGCCAACTAGTGATACTAAAATGTTTCAGCCATTATCAAGATTATCCATGTGGTAGTAATGAGGATGCTTTCACTATAGGATTTCTTTTTCCTTATAACACAAGGTACTGACATGAATTGATATTCCATTCCAGTTTTCAATTCTTTTCAGATCATTTCACTGCGGAATTCGAAGTTTTACCTTGGCTTGTGATATATTGCGGAATTGCTATGAAGCATTTGCTCAGTATGCCTTTGGACGATTCTTGGTTGCTTGCCCGGGTAATAATACATGGTTGTCCATTGTCTGCATCTACTCCTCTGATTAGTCTTGGATGAGAAATCTTGTGATGATCAACTAGATATTCATACATTCAACTCTGCCAGCCCTCTGAATTAGTTGTACAAATTTATGTCTACCATCCTCTTCAGGGGAAGAACGGCAAGTGTTGCGATTGCTTGAGAACAGAAAAAGGGTAGAGCTAAGTGAGCAGTTGCTCGAGATTCATGTGGATCCCGTTACTCCAATTCAGTTTTATTGAAAAATGGCCAAATTGCCCCTGGCCATTTCTTCTCTCACATCATCTGCTGCAGCAACAAATCCAACCCTGCCGCCCATTTTACCCCTCCCGCCATGTGGGCCGCGCGTGAGGCCTTCTCCCACGCCGGCAACCACAGCGAACTCCGCCTCACCGCCGTTCGCGAGGCATGGTGAGCCCCGCCTCTATTGCTTCTGTCTGTGGCTTCATCTCATCCTTGCGCATCGACTCAACCACTTCTCGGTGCGGATCTGTGCATTGACAAGCCTTCGCGCCGTTTTCCCCGCCGCCGCGAAGCTCCTCACCGCCATCGGGTAAACTAGGCCGCCCCCGTCTAATCCCTAAATACAATGAGCTCCCATGAGCCACACTTAAACTCAACGGCCCACCTCCCTCACTCCCCGTGTTCTCTTTTGCCATCTGCACCGATGACCGAGCCATCGCGCCACTTCTCCTCGCCGTCAAGATGCTTCCGGCAGCTGCCGTCGTCGACATGTACCCCAAACGAGTTCCCCGCGTCGAGCTAGTGTCGTAGGTGCAAGCCTTCGCCGCCGTCGAGATGCTTCCAGCCGCTGCCGTCGTCGACGTGTACCCCAAAAAACGAGCTCCCCTCATCGCGCTAGTGGCGTAGGTGCAAGCCTCCACCGCCGCCGGGCAGCACATGCGACCGTGTGCAGGTCGTGATGGGGAGGAAGAAGAAGACGACATGGGTGTCGATGTCTTTTTGCATTTCAGTTAACAGCTATTCGACAAGAATGGCGGGAAGGGGAACGCAAACACTAAATTTTCGATGGCATATATGGGATTGGTATAAGATTTGATGGCATAGAAGGAATTTTCTCTATAATTTTTAGTTCATCACGTTCAAGCATCAGTAACAACATTTTACAGCGACAGCCTTCTCTTAAATTTCCTCTAAATGAGACAACCTCTCTTAAGTATTTTTCTTTTTCCTATAGTGCAAGTATAAGTATCTTTCACTATTATGTAACTAGTATTTTTTTTCTGACAATGTGTCATATATGCGGATACCCTTACATTGCTGTTGTCATAAACTTTAGCCAGACGTGGGCAGTGTACTGTCTTGTCAAATTTTGCAGTGCAACACATGAAAAATTACAGGCAATAAGGCCACTAGCGAAGCTCATAAGCTTTAAGGCCAGTATTTGCCACTTGGTGGCAAGGAGTCGGCATTGCAATCATATGACAAACTGGGCTCCTGCCCAAAGAAGGCAAAGTGCAGAATGCAATACAAGACTTTCTCATTTGCATTGAGGTAATCTTGTCAATTTCTTGTGAACTATTTTTTCTTCTGTAACATCGGTTAAATTCTATTGCTTTTCGTAGATGGCTGTCGCAGCTATAACGCATGCTTTTGTCTTCACCGTGATGCCATGCCAGCACATCCCAGTCCTGGATCATGGAAAGGTAACATGTGAGGAAAGTAAAATGGAGGTGAAGGTAGATGTCAATGATGACAGCAACAGTACACCGACTACCGTTGAGCAGAAGGAGACCCATGTTGAAGCTCCAGGGACAAGCATCAAGGAGAGCGTGCAGGATGTTGTTCTCGGCGGTGGCCACCATGTAAACTGAGACATCTGAATTTTTATACATTGGCACCTGAATTCCTCATGTCTGACAGACCATCATTGGCTTCTTTTGTAGGTAGTCAAGGATGTTGCCCTTACTATCTCACAGGCAATTGGACCTGTGGAGATGGGTGTCGAAAAAGGCGTCGGAAAGATTCAGGAGAAGTTCCATTATATTTCGCTGAAGCCAGGGGACAAGAGAAAACCTGAACTTGACGTGGAGGAGCACATCACCAAGAATGCGATCGGTGGTGAACCTGTTGCTGTCGACAGAAGAGGTCGAAGTCGAAAAGAAGGTGAAAGATAACAGTGAGGATGGTGAAACTCCGGTGATCGAGGCAGAGATGGAAATCAAAAGAGTAGATATGGATAGTGAAGTGTAACCATCCTCGTTGTGAGTGGTTCACTCTAGGACCTGAAGCAATGCACAAACGTGTACATGGTTTATGTACTCCTCTCTCTTGTGGGATTGAGCCGTCGCTTGTCTTTAAATACAGCGGGTTAGAATTACGTGGACACTGCACCTGATTTTTGGTTTATACACAGATAAACATATGATGTCCACCCTATACAGTAATAGCGCTATTCACATTACCGTACAACACAATCACGGCGATTTTGCTGCTGTCAGTCCGCCCGGCCGCAGCACAATGCCGAGCAGCACTCGAAGCATCCAAGGCATGCGAGGGCAGTGCAGGCCTGCGTCAGGACAATGGCGCACTGATCGTTCATCTTGCTGCACACGTTGATGAAACACATGCAGCAGCAGCAGTCGGCCATGCGGCTGCAGCACCCGGCAGCCGTCTGGAATATCTCAAACTTCTCTCGTGCTTTAATGTCTCCAAATCCTGTTATCAGATTCTCCCTTGTCGCCGCGACATCACCAAATCCAAGAGTTAAGCCGTGAAGCGGTGCCGCTGATAGTTCATCTGGGCTGCTTTGTTTTGTTGGTTTCTTCTTTGCCTGGCCAATTACAGAAAGATTAATCAGAGATCCAATGGCCTGGATTGGATGTCTAGTTGAAATAGAATGTTTGGTTAGCTTAGTTGCACATATGGTGAAACATCTGATTGGTTTAAGTAGTGTACTCCGAAGTCTCAGCATAGGAGTTCTTGTCTACATGAGTTCAAAACTCTTGGAAAAACATACCGTCATGTAACATAATCAATTAATCAAAGTACACATTTTCAAATGGACCAATGAAACTGTGGAAGAAGTAAAACTAAATGTTCTAAGCTAGGCTCTTGCTCTCATTTTATAGGTTATACCTAGTCTTAAATTTAGATTGACAATAGCAACTAAAACATAGTTACAAAAACATAATCCTTGTACGAAGCATTCTACCTGTTGTGCTGGATCTATTTTGTCCAAGCTGGTTTGAAGTAGGACCATGCGTGTGTACTCGGAAGGAATGCTATTTTGTATGCTTAATTTCACAGCCTGTAAATTGGATCAAAGAAGATATAGCATAAGGTAAAAGAAACGATATTATTTTAAGTCAACAGGGATTCAGACTTTACGTTTATTGTATGGAACAAGGATATATCAAACTTTTGTTTTAGTATTTACAGAAGGGAACTTAGTGTCATGATGCAACTTGCAATAGGCTGTAGTGACACTATATGAGGGAAGTAGCCATGATGCATGGAAAGGTCCTAGTTGTAATGCAGTGGTGATCAAATTTCACTATTGACAAGAATGAAATAGAAAAATAAAAAATGATAATCTAGTTGCAAACTTGTAACACCACAATAGTGATTGTAAGGAACTATATGAATAGCTCAAAATATCAATAGTTCGGTACTATTAATACCTTACAAAAGGCAAAGGAAGAAAAAATGATGTATGGAGCTACGAGCGCAATATGAAACTCTTTCTTCGTCAATGTTAATTATATGCAGTATGCTTGTTTGAGAGGTAAACGCGAAGCTTGTCAACTATCACATAATCAGGTATATTTGTTATTATTTAATCACATGGAAATACTGATATCAGGCTTTTGGTCCTTGCAATTTATAATAATTTCAATTTTTCTAATTCAGACGTTAAATACTGCCCTAAAAACAAGCACAGCAATAGTCATATTAGAAACTTAGTTTTCAACTTAAAAAAACTCGACCACGGGGAGATAACATCCCCTTGGCTTTGTCTTAAAGAAGGGGTGCACCAAACCCTGGCTGGCCAGGAAACTCGTTGAAACCAATTCTCAGGGAGCATTAGCCTGCTACGGGTTGCATTACCTTTCTTTCGAGCTGCTTGTTTTCAGAAAGCCATGCTTTTGCTGTGAGAAGATCCATCTGTTGCCTTGCCAACATCTGAAATTCAAACAGAAAATAGAATAGTAGGTACTTAGTTCAAGTGGCAATTTCTTATATGTCATCCATTGTATCACTGACTTGTGGGCTCAGATCCACAATGTCAATGATACAGTGAGGATTTAGCAAAAAATGAATGGCATGTGAGTAGTTAATCCTTAAATCGATGGCCATATGCAAATATTTTCATGATTACATAAATTCAGTGGTGATAACATTAATTCAATATTCAACGCAATATTGGAGCAATGTTGGCCTTCATAACAAGAAAAATGACTTATTTGCCACTATTGTGACCAATATTTTGTTATTTACCAATCAAAAAAGAATAACTACAATAATGCCACTGTAATACGCAGGCCTCTGTTTGCACCACTTTTCCCTGACACGAGTGCCAGTCACAATTTTGCACACTTATAAAGGAATAAGAAAAGTATTGGCATGGTCAGGGGTGTTTGACTCTTTCTCATGATAAAAACTCTGGCCAAATGCCGCAAGGTGGTCTTGAATGGTATGATGGAAGTCTAGCCTATTACATGCAATTATAGTGCTACGTTTGCAGCTAGACTTTTTTTCTGTGGAATATGTGCAAAATTGAAACAAGCCAGTGGCAAGAATGCCATTTTCCCACAGAACAAATTATGGCTCAAACAGGACAACAATTTGGTACTATAATCTTGTACACCAATAATATGGTTCTAATCATGCAACTCATAGAGCTTTGTTTATGTGTCTCTAAGTGTGCCAGGATAGGCAAGGATTCCAACAAATCAAGTTTAATTAACAAATTACAATTGCACGCCCTGTTTGGTAATCCCGGTTAATGCTTATACTGTACTACTCCCTAACTGGACTAGGAAAGATGCACTGTTATGTGCAAGAAGAGTCCAGATTGGATTTGATAGTTCAGCTAGAGATCAGTTAGTTTTGAATTAGAGATAAGGATCGGTTCGGCTAGAGATAAGATAGTTTAGAATTACAGATAAGATTAGAGATAAAAGTTGGATTTGAATTAGAGACATGACTAGAGATAGAATTGGATTTGAATGAGGCCGGCTGGGATATCTGCAGCCGGATATATATATGTGCTCAGCATCAGCCGAGAGAAATCAATAAAGAAATCAGTTATCCCCTATATATCTCCTGATTCTACCTCCTCCTCACGTCAACCCTCTGCTCCTCCCTGTTCCTCTCTGTTCTACCTCTGTGCTGTTCTCCCTCTCTGCTCCCCCTCTCTCCTGCGCTACCTTAGCCAGGCTCTACCATGCACCAAATGAGTAAGCTGCTGTTATCATATCTGGTTAGCTATAAATTGCTTGGGATCAAGAAGCCACTTCAAATTGCCATGACATAAAGATGGTCAGCCGTAATATAGAGGAAACTTTATTCTTAGTATGTACAGAGGTATCTGTATCAGTAATGAAAACAATCGACCATCAAAGTTACTTCGCTACCTTGAGTTTTGTGTATTTGATTGACCGATGCAGGTCAACAGCTCAGTAATTGTAAAAAAAATTGAATGAAAACAACAAAATAAGTATGAGTATCTTACTTTGTCAAGAGGTATATCCTTTATATGTTGGACTTGCAATTCAATGGATATTTCACTCATGTCAGCCAAGAGACCCTTGGCGGTAAGTGTCTCCGGAAGCTTGCCATGGTACCTTCCAGACACACACATTGGATATTTTGCAGAAATATCTGGAATATATTCAGAATCCACCTAATTGGAAAAGGATAGCTCGACTGTAAGAAACATAGCTGCTTCAGATATGGGAGCTAACAGCTAAGATATGGGGATAACAATACATGCATCTGCAAGATACTCCTCCATTTCCAAAATAGCTGCCCAATCTATGAGATGCATCGTTTCAGATAGTTGATTGAAGAATGACGTAAAAGATGCTGATTGAAGAGTAATTAAAATATGTCATTTAACAAGGATGAATGGCCCAATTACATTAATTGTCCCAGTGACGTGAAAGATGCTGATTGAAGAGTAGTTAAAATATGTCATTTAACAGGGATGAACAGCCCAATTACATTAATTGTTATACACAGTCTGTGCCTCGGTCTGTGTGCACAAGGTAGTTGGGCAGCTTTTTTGAAAGGAGGCGGTATCACATTGCATGAGTAGATGCAATTTTACCATAAGAACAATAACTAAAAAGGTGAATGACATGGATTGCTCTCTCAGTCACCAAAAGAAAGTGGAAGTAAACAAAAAAGAACTCACTTCAAATTCTTGAATATGCTTCACTGCATCAATGGAAATATTTGTCACTATTGTGCTTGACGCTTTCTGGAACCATTGAAGCATTCGACCCTCAATTGATCCTGAGGTAAAAGAATCAAAACAAATAAAGTTCAGCTTTACAAATTGATTAATTTCACCATGCTCAAAATCATGTATAGTCTATTTCAGTCAACATATTCAATGTGTTTAATTTAACTGACCAATATTTGAATAAGTTTTTTCTTTTGACCTCAAAATTGATGGGTTCAACAAAAAACAAACAGATATCAAAATGTCCATTATATGAATAAGCATAATTTTGACAGCTTATTACACAATAATCAATTCATCCATAGCAAAACCTAATTTTCACTCATGCAAGAGTGATAAATTTTCTTGATCAATAGAATTAAACTTGTCTGACTTCTGCTCTTGAGGAAAGAACCAAGATAATGTTTGAGGTTATGTGTCATTGTCTCCTACTTGTATCAGCATGTGGGAGTAACTAAAAACGCATGAGCTGGATCACCTAGACAAAGTACAGTAGAGAATGCCAAAGAAAATCTCAAAATTAGGATGAAAAATATTTATAGCATAATGCAATACTAGAATTCCCATCAATAGATAATGTGTAGAACAAGGTGGAGCATCTCTTTTGGAACAAAAGGGAGAAACATGTCGATACCTGTATCAAATGCAGCATCGTAGTGACCCTTACCAATTGATGCCAACATCCTCAAGAAATAGTGGTTGCAATATGAACCTAATATGTTGTTCCCAGAGTAAATACAAAAAATTAGATAATGTATCTGACTAGTAAAGCAGTGTTTATTTACAGAAATCAGATTTTATGCCCATCACATAGAGAAAACAATAACTGAACAAAGCTTGAGTAATTCAAAAGCAATTAGCTTGAGAATAAATATTCTCATAAAAGGATGAGAATACATAAGATGATAGGTTAGCTGTTAGTTACAGAAAAATGCCTGTATTAATATATATCAGCATTGACAAAGTTCAGAATAACACAAGAGGAACAATGTGTTCAACTGAAGAATAGTAGCCAACAGAGATTTGTGTTAAGTACATGGCTTAGCTTCATCAGTTGGGTTATACATAGCCAGATATTCTATGAGATATTACCTAGTCCAAAAGTAGAAATCCGTGGAGATTTAGACCCTCTACTCATGAGCTGAGTTTTCACAGTATGACAGATATTGCGTTCATTGTCAACTGAGCCATCGGTAACAAGATAGATTTGTGGAAGAGCATCATGAGAGTTTGACAACAAAGCCATTGCCTTACACCCAAAAAACAAGGGGGGAAACATGAGTAACATGGTGACATTAATCAGATGACAGATGACAACTGATACAATCTTCCAAACAACATACCTCACTCAAAGGATGCATGATGTCAGTGCCACCCTGAGCGACAAAATTTAAGTTCATCCATTTGATAGCATTTTCTATTGCTTTTTCATTGACTTTCTCCAAACATGATGAGAACGAGCGAAGCTCATCATTGAATGTTATTATGTTGAAGTAATCTCCTTGCACAAGATCAGAGAGAGCAGTGGATATGCCATTCTTAACATTCTCAAGAGGCTTTCCTTGCATGCTTCCACTTGTGTCAATAATAAAAACAACTGCCTTTCTGAAAACCTATCAGATTACTCAAATGAGACAAATTACCCTTAAAGGGAAAGTTTTATGAATCACAAAAAACGGGTGACATAATAAATCATACTTCAGCTTGAATCAGTGTTTAAAACACCGTTAGAATAGTCACTATAGCTTCAACAGTGGCCAAGAAACAAAAGTATCCAAACTAAGGTTAAAAAGATATCAACATGTCTGAAAAACAAAATAAACCAACAGAACCAGAAATTTAGAAGTATTCATGACAAAAAAGGTGAAAATGGCATTCAGCTTGCTACAATATTTTACCTAGTGATTCTTCCTCAAGGAAAATACAAACATTTTTAACCATCAGATGTTATCCACTGACATAATTTTGTTACCCGTAATGTTAAGACAATAAGATGATAAATAAGCAAGAGCAACTACCTTTCTTTTCTCATTATTTCCAGGTAAAAGAAAAATGCAGAACATGTCTCTATCATCATAGTCACGCAATGTTGAGGGCTGCACAAGAACCCCACCAGACAAATCACCTGAGTAAACCTATAGGCATGACAAAAAGAAAAGGTAAAGACTCTCATCTCTACAGCAAGTATGAAGTAAAATTGGAACAATTAATTATTCAAAGCCTCCATTTCTTTATTTTTTTTACTAAATGTTGATCAATAAACAGAATGAGGATAAAGGATGAAAGCCTTCTCATTGTAGTAAAACTTGAAGACATCAACTAAACCTTGCAAGTTGTCATAAAATTAACCCACTCCTTTTTTCTGGAGTGGGTTAATGCTCTATTCCTGCCGAGAATACAAATGCATAATAACTATACTAGTAATGGATAGAAATCATAAAATAGCTTTTCTGTCATAGTATTCAAGGTAAAATTATGTGAAGTATGTTTATCATTTGCATAAATCCCAGAGACCTTGCAATACATGCTACGTACTATAGGCTCACCATACATGAGAACTTGATTAGTAAAGTCTAAAAGTACTTCCAATCTGAATATATAAACCCACAGTGATTTTGATATTTGAATGGTCTAATATGCAGGCCTGACAAAGAGCACCAACATAAACAGAAACATCAAAGAACAGGTAATGACAATCCAAAAAATAAGTATTGGATAACTCACACTATATGCGAAGGTAAAATCTTTGCTTGACCAGTTCTCAACAACTGCTTCATGAAGGAAGGACAATTTCTCACCTTGCCGACTTCTTTCCTGAAATCACAATCGAAGATCACAAATACTTATATGTCGCAGAGACTATCCTAACAGCACTAACAAAAGCAGTAAATACTTGATTACCTTCAAGGGATGGCTTGTCCCCTGCAATAAAACCTCTTTACTGACACCACTATTCACAGTCAACTGTATTTTCTCCTTTTTCATGAAAAATTTTGGCAAAGGGTTCACAAACTGCGGGAAGCGAAAAGGTATTTCAACAGAAAACTGTCCGTTGTCATATAGCAACTTCTGTGACCATCTAATTGTGGCAAAAATGTCTTCTCCACCTCCAACCTTGATGACGTTACAGAAGTTAATTAACAAAGATCGACATAGCTGGTGGAAGCTTGAAACTTCACAAGGTACCAGTTGGCGCTGATTGTAAAAGTATGTAACACGTACCTGTTGTATTGTCAAGGAAAACAACTCTTGTTTTAACAGACCCCCACTCTCAGGCTTTGCAATCTTCGCCGCGCTGTTATCCTCTATATCAATTATATGAGTATTGTATGATCTTTTCCCAACAGTGACCTCAGCGCCTAGGATTGAACCCTATTAGCAAAAGTACTCTTAGAATGAGGCTGGAAAAAGTTTACAAGATGAATTGTCTCAGACAATATAAGCATTGGGAATTGCTGCCACGTAAAAAACAGTAGCAAAGATATTTTTTTCTTAATTAGATGCTTACAATCATTGCATGAACGTATCTACATGGGGAAGAAAATTTGTTCAGTATGCTCACTAATGGCTACATAAATGAGATTGGATTTCTCTTATTCTTGTTATCATCAAGTTGCAAACTAGATTTAACCTGCCAAAAAAGGTAGCTAAATTTAAACCATCTGAAAGATCAAAAGAAACAGAGCATTGAAAAAGAAAGAAACAGAACTTCCTCATGCACACTCCTGAAGTTCTCGATCCTTTTCTCAAGTGCGTGTCAACCAACACCAGAATACCAAAAAAAAAAAAAACATAAACCCAACAGATTATACCAATTCTCCCGCAGAGAGCTAAGCTCCTAATCCATAATTTAATACTACATCCGTACAACTTACATTTATCCAAACTACGGTAGTACAGTTGAAGGTGTATTGTTTGGGCAAGTGGCAGATTATATTTTACAAAGTCAACAATGGAAGAAAAGGAGAACAAAGTATCCAACTAATTTTAAAGCCTTTACTGGACAAGCGCACAACTAAAGTTATCCTTTTGCAAGTTGAATCCAATATTTCTTTCTTGTCGTTTATCTCCTAGCATGGAAAGCAAGGAATTTATCTTGCTTTGTTCCGAAACTATGGTGGAATCCACTGCCAGCAGAGGTAATGCTATGACCCCCTTTTACGTGAAAAAAAAAATGCCATGACCCCCGTACAACATGTCCAAATGGCACCAATGCTCCAAACAAATTTAGCTGAGGAGTAATGAGCATAATGACAGAGAAGTATGTCCAAATTTAGGCACTCCAAAGCAAATGATAATGTACAGCCAATTCATGGGCCCCATCAACCTAACCGAGATCAAGTTGCCCGCCACTACAACGCAATGCTAATCATTCGAATGCCTAAGCGTAGCCAAATCTAGCACAACAGCAACAGCATGTTTAGAAGAAGAAGAAATCGATGGAAGGATGGAGCCCGATGATCGACCTGGTGGCCCATGGGCACGACGATGCGGCAGTCGCAGGCGCGGCTGCGCGTGAGGCAGTGCACCCACCAGCGCGCGCGCACGGTGACCTCGGCGCACACCGCTGCGCAGTCGACCCGGAGGTCGACCTCCCGCATCTGGAGCGGGATGAGCGCGGGCGGGTCGAGGCAGCCGTAGACGTGCGGCTGGTAGCTGGGCACGTCGGGGTTGTCGACGGCGCCGGGGTCCACGACGACCGCGTACGCCATCGGCGCCGCCGGCAGCAGGTGCTGCAGCGGCCCGGTCGCGGCGGGGTCCCTCTCCATCCCCGCGAGCGGGCGCGGCGGGGGGAGCACGCTGCCGTCGGACTGGACGAGGCGCTTGGTAAGCTTGAGGCCGTCCTCCACCGCGCGCGCGAAGCCCTCCTCCATGGCTGGAAGAGAGGGGGACGGGCGGGTGCGGGGAGGAGTGGTTGGGGATCCGTTCGAGGCAGGACAGGAGAGGGGAGGCCGAGGCGTGGGAATTAGTAGGAGGGGGAATCGCAAGCTGGTTTTTGGCGTGGTTTAAGGGTGTCGCTGAGCTGGGTGGGGGAGGAAGACGAAGACGAGGTGCGGCCAGCGTGGCGGTGGGTGCCCACCACCGCCTCTGCACTGCAGTTTGCCTGTCTCTGCAGCTTCTGCAGATCCGCCTTGCTCCATGCCCATTGCTAGTCTGGACTTCTGCAGCACAGGCGTACGATAGATAAACCTACCCGACTGTTTGAACGAACAATTTTTTATAACCGTTATTAAGGTTAAGGATTGGTTAAGTAACTGGTGAGGATGGCATCATTTGGACTTTGGAGAGGAGCAGGAGCTCACTCGCCATATACTAGCACTAGTACGTTTATTTCACGGATCGTCCATCCGTATAAAAATATCAGTCGAATCGAATGCCCAAAAGCACGGTGGGGATAGCGGCGCCTCCTCATTCCCCGCGTCGCTTCGGAAAGCGACCGCGTCGGCAGCGAGACCCCGGCGGGCCCAACGCGGACATGGCGCGTATCGAGTCACCACGCGTGTCCGTTAGCGCCTGTGCCCCTCCCGCTCCGCATGCATGGTGATGGGATGGCAGCCCGTTCCGTTGCCAGCGTGTGGACGTTGGTTCGGGTATGTTTTTGCTTTTCTTTACTTTTTAAAACATATTCTGGGAGTAGACCGGCGTCATCACAACAAATTTTAGAAGTTGTTTGGTTGGGTTATTTTGGGTTGTAAACGGTTCACAGGGGTGTCACATAATAATATTTTCTATTTAGTTGGGTTGTCTTGTAATCGGTTTACGAAGGGATCTGATATCGGGTCGTGGACAGGCGATACCGCCCACATCCTAGCGGAAAGGGATTATATTACCGGCGCACGATCTGTTCCCTAATCGGAGCTCCTCGTGAGCTCGCTCGTAATGATGGTGGCGTCCTAGCTTGAGCTTTATTATCGGCGATCTGTTGCTTTCGCCCATCTCAGTGAGGAACGCCTGTCTCCCTCTTTCTGTTTCTCTTTCTCTTTCTCTTCCTCTCCCTCTCCCTCTCCCTCTCCCTCTCCCTCTCTCTCTACACCCGAACCTTCTTCTCTTAACCCTAGCTTTTGTTCTAGATCTTGAGGTGACTTTTGATCCAGTGTCCGTACAGGTGAGTTGATTCCTTCCCTTCCATTCTCATCAATCGAGACATTGTCCGTAGTGGCCAAGCTTTCTGTTTCTGCTCGGGGGCTTTGGTCTTTCTTGCCGCTGTTTGAGTGGGGCAGAGGTAGTGGTCTCGATTGTGAATGGAACCTCTGTTCCCGTTGAATGCGGTGTGCATACTCCGGATCTGAATCAGAGTTAGGATTAGGAGGGGTATTGGAGATTAGCTCAGTTATTGCAATGGATTAAGATGGTTGGGGAGTTGACCTAACTCTTTTTTTTTCATGCTAGATCATGTTCAAGTAGCTCATTCGGGGTTCTATGTTCCAATTGGATATCATAGTTCATGGTGTCATAATGATCCATTGATTTTGCCTATCCTGCTTTATGTTATGCTATTGCCTACAATTTGGTTGGTAACTGTTGTTCAGTCACTTGAGTACATATATTCTAGATGCACTCCAATTCATGTAGGGTGGACTGTAGGAGGGAGATGTGGTTTCTTAACAAGGTAAAATAAGGATCATCAGTTTTTTTGACTTTTGAGAGTGGTTGTTAACTGCAAATGTGTGGACAAATGACCTATTGTAGCCTATGGTGGTTCCTACTTTTGGACGATAGTGGTTCGAAAGATTTTGGTGATTTTTGGATGTGAATCTCTAGGACAAAATGGCAACTAGGATTTGAATCGTTGATGTTACTTGTACGTGGTACTTGTTATAATCATCCCTTTTCTGCTACCTTTAGCGTAAATTTGGAAATCTCTTTGTCCATGTCAGATTCAGCTTGTTACAAAGATATATGTGGTACTTGTTACACCTTTTTGCAAGTGTAATTACTTATTTATTATCCGAATGTTTAATTGAATTTGTATTACTTCTATAACCCTGATGCCTACTTATCTTGACCTTGACCAGATTAATCATGATGCCAAATTTTGACCTTGACCAGGTGGTTATGATAGGAAATGCTAATTTACATTTTCTTTAAGAAGAAAAGGTACTAACCCCTGCTCTATTTTATTGTTTTAACTCCAGTGCATTTATGTGAAAGAAAACTTTGCAAGGTACATGTATTTTTGACAAGGATTATTATCTGCTCCATCCTCACCCTTTTTCCTTAGCTCTTTTCATTTTGAGATTTTTAATGTCATCAGTTGATGCCTATTATACCATGTCTATTATTGTGATGATTGTACTAGCACACCATATACCAATATACCATTTTCGTTCGACTGTTTGTTGGAAAGTATGACAACTCATACCATATGGTAATCCATAGAAGTTTTTGGTCATTCCCTGAACTTGTTTTGTCTTTGTAGATGAAGCAAATAAAAAGTGATGAGAAGCTAGGAAGAAAATAGGTGGTGGAACAATTCAGGATGTCTGGACCTCAAGCTTTAAAAGTTGTTACTTCAGCTTTGATGCATCAAAACTCTTGAAGCTTTAAAAATTGTTACTCCACCTTTTGTGTACGCAAATATTATTGTCAGCCCTTGCTCGGGTTCAGGTAGTATCTCTAAATTTTGGTGCACTAATTTAGAGTCCATATGTTGCTCTCAAAAACAAGTTCACAGTTCTCTTCTAGTAGCAGTTCTGTATGGGGCATTCAGTTGTTGAAATGCATGTTCCTTTCAAATTTACCAGATTAAATGACTTAATAGGTTTACATGATCAATTTCGGTTAGCACTGATTAAAGAGAGGTAGAATATCTTATGTTTTGTATTGGTTAGCTTGCCAAAGGATCAGTTCTCACGAGTAGTATTTAAATGATGTATTCTTATACCTGAGATGCCAACAAAACACCGTAATGTTACTCAATACTGTTACCTCATCCAGCCAAACAAAATAGGCAAACAGTGATCCCATGCACAAAACCTCTGTAATCCGATTCCAATGTCATTTACATTACCTAAGTGCGAACCAAACACCACCTTAGTTTTGATCCTCGAGTCCCACACCAATGTACAAGTCGCAGAGGTTTACTTTGTCTCCACGCCAATGAGCCTCGCGTGGATGGTGGGTGACATGTCGGCTATAGGTCACCAGCTCGCCACATTGGCTACACGTGGGGCAACACATCCCGTGCCAATGTGACAGGTGTGGACATCGCTCTCTAGCTTGGCGTGGGTCCTGATGATGAAAACAAGAAATAGTTTTGGTATCGATCCAATTTCAAAATATGTTTTAAAAATTATAATAAAAAACCAAAAAATATAGAAATGCTCCGTTCAGCTGACCACAAGCGTGTAGGGGGTGGATTCGATCGCGGCTACAGGTACGCTTTGGCTGGTAAAGAACTCGGCAATTTGTAACTGTGTTTCCCTGACCATCCCAATGTCAAAAACATCGAGTTATTAATTTCATTAAATTCATGAAGTTCATAGGAAAATACTTCTTTACTATAACAGTTAGTTATGAGATTCAAAATCTTCAATTGATATCGTTCACATTCCTGCATGAAAATAGTTGGATCGAGGTATTTAATCCACTATTGTTTCTCTGTCAACTTAAGATGTATTTCATTTTGTGTCTCAAAGTGTCGTCCCACCTCTGCCACCTCATTCTCACCGTGGGCACCACAGCCATCTCCCCACTTCCATACTATTGATGTGCCACCCACGTGGAACCCACCCACGTGCAATGGCAACAGACGCCTTGTTGGGTGCGCATGTCCTCCAAGCCCGGCATGGTGGCTTCCTCCCCCGCGTGGCGACCCCTGGCACGACAGCAACCTCCTGCCTAGTCCAACTTCTTCGATCCTCTCCGACCCTATCCGGTTGTGGTCTCCTCCTCCTCTTGGTTTCAATTTAGTTTAGTGTTTGTGACTGGATGGGAATGAATGCGAGAATGGAGATGTGCATCGATTCCCAATTTCTCACCAGATAACAATGGTGCATTGTTTCAGTGGATAGGGTTAGTATTTGTGTGACACTGAGCACTTCTCTTTCTATTCTTGTGAAGCAATGAAGATGGTTTCATGAGAATTAAAATGTATGTGTATTGATTGTCAAGGAAGTTGTGGTGAAGGATGGATGGATGGTTTTTGGTCAAGATTATGCTTTTCTTGTTATTTACTCAAGTATCAAGTATTAGATCCGTCAAATTAGATTCCATGTGCTGCACGAAGAAAGTTCCCAGACATTTCTCGTTTCTTGCATTGATAAATGTCAAGCCTGTTTTCCATTTAGTTGCAGTGCAACAGGAATTTGCTTTAGTTTGATATGTACACATGTAAGGTGGTGGCCTTGTCGATTCTGGTCTGGGACAAATGGTGTGTCTATATATATGCTTTTGATTTGAGGTTGAAGCATTTAACGATCATTGACAACCCTCTACACCCATCTAAGAAAGCCGACCCACTAATAGCTGCTCTCCTGCTTGAATACCTTCCTAAATTACTGCCAAGGGGAACCTGGAGATTTGGAAACTACTATCATGAACCAAAGGACATGCCTAAATTACACAGGTAGTATGGATGTCAACTAGTATAGAGATTCAGCTTTTAGATTGCCTATTTGGCTTACCACATGATGCGATCTTGCATGTTTGTGTGAAAGAGTTGAAGAATCAGCACACACTTTGTATTGATGAACACTTCAACCTATATAGATACATGAGCAGTCAAGCTGCTTAGCAGAATTACTAAATCTAAGCCTAGAAGAACGGCTGAGAGTGCTTGAACGTGATGTTGTGGGTGCAAGACTCGGCAAGAGTGGGCACGGTCACTTGGCGTGAGTAGTGGATGCAGTTGGAGACTCCGTGATAATAGATGACACTGAACATTGTGCAGTGGTCATTTAACACCCCGCTGCAGTGTTTGTGTGCTATTAAACGTAGAGATTGGACCTAAACTCTATGAACACAGCCGATGGCAAGCCCTTCGTCATAACATCTGCAAACTACTGAGCCGATGGAACATGTAAAACTCTAATCTCGCCCAAAGCCACTTTCTCACAGACAAAGTGATGTCCAGCTCAATGTACTTCGTGCAACGATGGTGGCCATGTATACTGAAGAAATGTTATCACAGTAGACCACCGTAGCTTTGTCGACCTTGCAATGAAGTTCACCGAGAAGCTGCCAGAGCCAAATACATTCAACGACAACATTAGCTACCACACGGTATTCAGCCTCTGCACTAGAGTGCGAAACCGTAGCTTGGCACTTAGAAGACCATGACACTAGTGAATTTCCCAGGAAGAGACAATAACTAGTAGTCAATCGTCTTGTGTCGAGACACACAACCCAATCCGCATCCGAATAGGCCATGAGATCCATCGATGATGAGTTGGAGAGGACAAGCCCCATTTATATTGTCCCTTTGACATAGTGAAGGATCATTTTCACAAGGTTCATGTGACTCGCGCGGATCGTGCATATGAAGACATGCCTATTGAACTGCATAGTGAGGTCTGGTCGTGTCATCGTCAAATACTGCAATGAGCTAGTAAGGCTGCGGTAGAGGGAGGGATTGTTGAATGTGTACCGCTAGAGCTAAAAATCTTTGGCTTTATGTCAATTGAGTGGAGACCGCCTTGCAATTGGCCATACCAGATCATTCCAGTAGGTTAGCTGCATACTTTGATTGAGAAAGAAAGAACCCAGTAGAGGAACAGGTCACTTGAATCCCAAGGAAGTAGTGCAGATCTCCCAAGTCCTTGATGGAGAACTTAGTCTACAACTTCTAAATGATCTGCTGAATAAGGTGCGCTGAGGACGTAGTGACAATCATGTCATCGACATAGAGAAGAAGATATTCCATTGAATTGCCCCGTCGTAGTATGAACAACGAGGTGTTGGGCCTTACGCTGAAAAGCCAATCCTCATGATGAATGCCTTGAACTGATTGTACCACACCTACGATGCTTGTTTTAGTCCATAAAGGGATTTTGGACAATAAGCAAACAGTGTCCGAATGCTCGAGGTCGAGGAAACCAGTGGGCTGCTAACAATACACCTGTTCTTGCAAGTGGCCATGGTGGAATGTGTTGGACACATCTAGCTGGTGCGTCATCCATTGTCGTGAAGCAATCAGTGCTAAAACGATGTGAATGGGCCCAGGTTTCACCACTTGGCTGAAGGTGTTGATGAATTTGATGCCCGGGCGTTGAGAGAAACTGCACACCACCCATCGAGCCTTGTAGTGATCCAAAGTGCTATCGGGATTGAATTTATGCCAGAAGACCCATTTACCCAATATAACATTGGCTCTATGTGGACGAGGAACCAACGTCTAAGTTGAATTGGCATGTAAAGCATTGAATTCATATTGCATAGCACAAAGCTAGTGACGGTCATGAAGAGCAGAGCACACGGACTAAGGAATGGGCAAAATGGTGGATTATGTGGTGGTGAGGTGGGCATATTTGGGATTAGGCTTAACGATGCTGAGACGCACACGAGTAATCATTGGGTGAGTAGGAGCAATCATGCCGGGATAGGGCACCACTGGAGAGGGAGTGGAGGCTGTAAAGTGTGGAGGCATCTCCGGGCTCGACGTCGTGACCAAATGAGAATGATCGGAGTTCACTGGTTGAAGCGATGTAGATGGCATGCTTGGCGAGATGGAGGCTTGATGCCTAGTGCGAAGTGGTGGTGCATTAGCACGAGTGGTAGGGTGGGGCCAAGAATAACTAGAGCCCAACATTGATGGTGAAAGGAACGAAGAAGGCATCAGTATGATGTCATCAGAAGAGTGCTCCTGAGCTGAGCGGAGTGGCTGGGAATGTGTGGTGCCATGATCTCAAAAGGGAAACTAGGATTCATCAAGACGGACACGCTGAGAGATTATTACGCGACAGGATAGCACCTATAGCCACGATGATTAGGCAGATAATCAATGAAAACACTAGCTGCAGAACGTGGAGACAGCTTGTGGGTGGATGTGGAAGATTAGTTTGGGTAACAAAGACATCCAAAAACGTGCAAATGAGCATAGGACGATGGAGTACCAAGGAGGTGCTCGCGTGGAGTGACGAAGTTAGTGTGGTGGCAAGTGCGAATGTTGAGGAGGCAGGTTGCATTGGAGAGGGCTTCAACCTAGAACGAGAGTGACATGGCGGCGTGAGCAAGAATTGTGCACACAATGTCATTGAGTGTGCGAAGAACTCGATCAATCTTCTCGTTCTGTTGGGAAGTATATGGGAAGGAATGGCGGAGTTGCATGCCATGACTGGAAAGAAAGATGCGCATAGCGTTATTGTCAAATTTGCACCCATTGTCGGTTGGAAGAGCAAGAATGTTGCAACCAAATTGAGTGCGAACAAAGGAATGAAAGGTACTGAATTTGGACAGGACTTCAGACTCTTGACGCAAAGGAAACATCGAAACAAAATGTGTATAGTCATCAAGAAAGACTATGTAGTATTGAAAACCAGAATTACTTTGAACAGGTGAAATCCACAAGTCAGCATGTAACAATTGAAATGGGAAAACACTGACAAAAGTGGAAGAAGAAAAGGGTAAATGCGTGTGCTTTCCTAATTGACAGGCATGACACAGGTGTTTAGCCGATTTATTACACGAGAAATTCAGTGAATAAGGGATTGTGAAAAAGTTCGCCAACTCAGGTGTCCAAGGTGTTGATGCCAGAGGTTGACGGATGTGGCATAGAAGCTGATCTCTGGAGATGAGGACAGTGGATACAGTGGCCCAACGTTGTTACCGTGGTGAATCATCTTCTGACTACGAATGCCCTTTATAGAGAAACTGGAGGAGTCAAATTCAATGGTAATAGGATTATCTCATGTAAGGGCACGTACAGAGAGAAGATTCTTGATTAAATGAGGTGAAACTGAGACATGACGAAGATGAAAAGGACCAGAGGATAAAGGAATGAAAGAATTACCAGTGTGAGTGATGGGGATTGTCTGACCATTTTCGGAAATAAGGTGAGAGGAAAAAGGAAGAAGAGATTGAAGATTACCAGTATTGTAGGCAAAGTGGGAGGACGCCTCGGTGTCCAAGAACTAGTCCTACATCCCTCCAGGCGCGCCGGGAGACACACTAGCAGAAGTAGTGCCTGAAGTTGCGTCGTCTGATCCCAGGCCAAATGTGCTGGAGAAGGCTAGCTCTGTGAGGCAGTTAGCACTTGATTGGGGGATGACAGACTAGGGTGGGGCTCCAGAACACCAGCACCTGCAGGGCACCAAGGCAGGGGCCAAGGTTGCACCATGCTAGTCCACAGGTTGGTCCTAGACACCCATGGTGAGGAAGAAGCGGTGGATGGCCAGAGTGGACTAGGAACAACAGCATGAGTGCCGAAGGTTGCGGACAAAGACACCGTGGAATTTTTATTGTTCCGTTGTTTGGGTTTGGAGGAACACCTAGCAAACATAGCTTGGGTAGCAACTTGCTCCTCAGCCTGCTCCACTTGTAGCTCCTCAAGTAGAAGGGAGGAGCACACAACAAGAAGTGTGTGAATCATGTGATGAAAAATTGGTTTGATTGATGAAATTGGCAGAGCAAAGTGATTTAGCATAATGACATTTGTTTGATGTTCATGAGTTGCTAAGATATGCTTATGTTAGCGTATTGGTTTTGTTTGGAGTTTGCATGGTGTTGCGTGAACTGATCTTGAGTCAAGTCGAGAAGGACTTCTGCTCGTACTCGATTATTGTTTGATTCATGTGCAGGTGTTGCTCGAAGGCGAACGTGGTCGTTGATGGATCGACGAAGTAAGTTTAGGGAGGAACTAAGGTTCGGCAACTAGGTTCAAGAGGAACTGAGGTTGTGGTGATCGAGGATGTCATGCGGAACGTTTGAGCTAAGAAAACAATGCATATGGAGACAAGGCTTCGCGATGGACGTAGGAGGCGATCTGATCGTGACAGGACGTGAAGATTAATTTGTGTTCAAGTCGGAGCAGGCACGAGGGAGAAGTGTGGTGGCTGGACTTGAGACAAGAGTTAGTCTCGGAGACGGACTCTAAGTTGGTTACGTATATGCATGTATGCATGGGAGATGTGCATGCATGATTACATAAGAGTTGTTGGCTCATTAGCGAAAGTTGTTTGTTCTTTTGTGATTAGAGGAGAATAGAGACTAGATTGATTACGACATGGAGTTGTAGATCGATTCGGTCACATTTGTGCATGTGGTTACCCTATAAATAGAGAGGTCTGTTGTATTGAGTAGAAAAGAGCAGAACAGGGCAGCACAGCGTAACAGAGAGATAGAGAAACTCGAGAGAGAGCTGTTTTGGGATTTCGTGGAAATTCTTGTTGGATGCTTTGGAGAGGTATCTTGTAAACTCATCTATGCAATGAAAATCAAGTTTCGTAAGTTGATGAGTTGCTGATTCGGAATTTTCTCTCTGTCCTATATTCTGCATGATCAGTTTTGGTTTTCAATTAATTTCATATTTCTATGAAGTTTCATCTTGGTTTAATCCATCCAAAACCTTGCTAGAATATCTAGTGTTTGATCTGAGAAAATTCGAGTGGATTTGGTTTGATCTCGAGTAGCTTTTTCTCAACTTGACTAGGTTTTGATCTACTCAATTCTGATTGACACAGTCTGCTTCGACCAGGAATAACTTTTGATCCTACATATCCGATTTACTCGATTCTTGTTGGGTTAGTTTCATTTTTGAATCTAGTTTCTGCTGACCAAAATTGAGAGCAATCCGACCAGCAGATCTTTCTCTACATCATTTTTACTAGAGCTTGTGCAATCTGTTTCGAGTGGAATACTGAGTTTAAATTGAGTTTCAATTTGGGTGAGTTAATCTTTGAATTTGGTTTTCACAATCATTCACCCCCCTCTGATTGGGTATTTTGTGCATATTCGATCCTACAAAGTGACGGGAGAGGATCTTTGCTAGTAATGATAGGGATTACATGACAAAACTTGGGGTTGAGGACATGAAGGAGGTTGAGCACCTGGTTGTCCTCAAAAACTGATTGGCTGATGTCACGTAGAGCATCAGCGAATGTTTTGAGCATGGAGCAGCATTGCATGATGGAGAGATAGCCTTGGTAGAAGCTCCGAAACTCAGCTTTGATATAGATAGCACGAGTGAGCCGGCTGTTGTGGAAGAGACCTTCAATGGCTTGCCAGACATCAAACATCGTGTTTCTTGGCTTCATCACATGATCTAAAACCTCCTTAGACACTGTGGTATAGAGCCAGCTAACGATGGTGTAATCGATCATTGTCCACTCGGGATCAGTGGGCGATTGCGCTGGCACGATCTTGATATGGGCTCTAAGAGCGAATTTGCCAAAAAGTGTGTCAAAGAAAGTGTGCCATTGGTTGTAGTTCGTATCAGATAGATCAAGCACAATGGGTACATGTGCTTTGATGTTGATCATCTAAATTGTGGAAGCTTGGGGGAGTAGGCAGGAGCAGGCGGTGGGCAGCACCAGCAGGAGAGCGAGCAGGGGAGGAGGGAAGGGAAGAAGCTCAAGATGAAGCGGAAGAGCTAGCACATGAGGCCATCGCAGTGGAATCGGGAGGAGCTACTAGGCTGTCAATAGCGGATTTAACCCGCTCTGACACCATGAAAGAGTTGAAGAATCAGCACACACTTTGTATTGATGAACACTTCAACTTATATAGATACATTGGCAGCCAAGCTGCTTAACAGAATTGCTAACTCTAAGCCTAGCAGAATGGTTGAGAGTGCTTGAACATGTTGCTATGAGCGCAAGACTCGACAAGAGTGGGCGAGGTCACCAAGTGTGAGTAGTGGATGCAATTGGAGACCCAACGACAACAGATGACACTGAACATTGTGCAGTGGTCATTTAACATTAGGCAACGAATCACTATGACTTTTCTTGATACTTTGATGGGATCGGTGTCTACCCAACACTTTCTCAGGTGAATACCATTTCTTCATTTTTTGTATCCTAAAGAAACATAGATGTTTGACTTTGTTGCGCACAACATTTGTCACTGCGCAAACTTGGATGGACCCTACTAGAGGTGCAAGGACCAGAGTTCAATTTATCGACGGTAACCGATCAAAATTCACGGTTACCGACCTTATCTCTCCGCTCCGGTTTCAGAAACCGAACGGTAACCGAATTTGAATTAAAAAAATCAAAAAAATAAAAAAATTCAAAAACATTAAAAAAAAATCCTAAAAAAACTAGACACAATTTTAAGACCTTCTGTGAAAAAAAAAATTCAAAAATAATATCGTTTGCATTATATTCTATAGGGAGGAAGTTTGAAAAAATAAAAATAAAAAGTTGAAACGTGCGACTCAGTTATTAACTCATGTTAAGGAAAAGCTTAACATGCAAACACAGATTTTTCTTGTGTAGAACGTATCTTAAGAGGATGTTTAAAATTGATTTCACTTCATTTAGAGTTTTATTAATTTTTCTATGATTTTTACAAAGTTCACAAGCATAAAGTGAATATGTTAAGAAACAACACTTTAATTAACTTTTTCATGTCTACTATTATTTTTCTTACATAAATCATAGTATAAATAAACTAATAAAAGTAGTTTCACTAATTTTAGAGGTGTGATAGGTCAGTTATGAATTAATCTAGTCGCAACACATTTACATAATCCTGCATGTTACGATAACTAATTCATGAGTTCATGTATTTTTAAAAGACATAGGATCATGTAAGAAGACTAACAAAATTAGTTTCATAATTTTTGGATTAGTAAAGAGTAAACTATGTATTTAACTTGGTTTAACAAATACATTTTCTCACATAAAAATTTCAACTTTTTTATGAGTATAAATTCTTTTATCATGTAGATCATGTTACATGTAAAAAAATTGTTTCACTTGATTTGAAGCTCAGATGAATTAGTTATTAATTTTACAAGATTGAGTTAAATTTTGGGTTTTTTTTACTCCACTGAAAATCGAGAAAACTGCTCGATAAATCGAGAAAACCGAGCGGTTACCGATAATGCGAAAAATTCAAGAAAACCGCTCGATAAATCGAGAAATCGACCGGTTACCGAGAGGCGATTCTGACAAATGTTTGACTAAATTTCAAATTTTAGCAAATGAATTTTGTCCGAATTTCAGCTGTCGAGCAGTTATCGCGATAATCGTGAATTTTCGATAACCGTCCGAGCTCGGTAACCGACGGCCGGATGGTAAGTTAAACTTTGGCAAGGACTTGGATGGAACGACCGTGCTCCAACTTACGTGCACATATGTTTTGTCAGTTTTTATATCACTGTATTGTTGTGTGGTAAGTCAACAGCAATACGTGTGTTGTTGTATGGATTATTTTTGTCCAAATCTCCTAGCAGCACAATATACTTGTGAATATCGTGTTTGATATTTGGACAGTTGCTTGGCAATATACTTATGAATTCAAAGTGTGTTTAGGCAGATCTCGCGTTGAGACGTACTACTTCTACGTTTTTTGGCCGATTGCTATACTTGTTCATTTGATTTCTAGTGCACTCCAGCACATGAAACAAAAAGCTTGTTATCCCGACGTTGTCACAACAGCCTCAAACACGCACACATCGGAAAGAGGGGTCAACAGTGTCATCTCTCGATACAATTAAACAGAGTTAGTTCTCAGCACCAACGTCAAGGAATTAATTTGCCGAACCGTGCGGAACTGGTATGATTCAAAATTCTTCTGGGAATCGAGGTAACGTAATGAATTTGGTCATCGAATTGTAATGACCTCTGAGACAAGTGCACATCTGATGGAACAAGGAAACATAAGAAATAGAAAATGAGTTGTAGATTATAGTTACAACACACCTTACAATTCCACTGACTATTATTCTAAAGGCATGTCCGTGTTTGGAGTGACGGTTATGCAAATTTTTATTAAGAATGGGTAGTCGTATAATCTTAGCTACGTGGTTAATACTATTTTTAATTTTTTTCCTTCATGATGAAATGATATAATAATAAACACAGGCTGTATACATCGGATGATAAAAAAGCTAGAACTACTCTTTCCATTATCTAAGAAAAGATACACAAGAATCAACGCCACACGGTAGACAGAGCCCCTTCAATGATATTCGCCCAAGACACCCAACATGATTCATAAAAAAGGCTCGAAACAAGCATGCATACTTGCTTGAAGCAAAATTGCCAGTTCTACGTGGTCCACGCGTGGACCAAATTAGACACACATACATGCATGCATGTAGCATAATAATAAATCTGGTTTATTACGATACACGCTGCCGCGGGTAGCACAGTTGTGCCCACTCGTCCCACATGTGTTGCATCTGTAGTCGCGTTTCATAGTAGCCAATGGCGCATCCAACAACCTGATTGAGCTAGCAGCATCGGTTGGACCCGCAGGGTCGGGAATCGGTATCAGCTCCCACTGCTCTCTTTCCTCTCTTGTCATTGTACTTCTCGGCGTGAGTCTTGAGCCGCCTCACCCTGAGGCCTCGTTTGGCAGGTCGTGGATCGGTGTGGATTGAGGTCCGATCCACGCCACCTGTGGAACTAGATGAAAAAAAGTCTATTTTACCTCTTTTAACTATTGCTCGAGTCTGTTTTTCTCCTTCGACCGTAAAACCATATATTGTTGCTCCCTCAATTATCTAAACCGGATTTTTTCCTCCCCGTGTGGTTTTGAACCCGGTTTTTATCCTAGGTGGTGTTGATGTGACATCCAAGTGTTTTAATTTTGCTAACATGACGTCTACGGCAGACAACACACTTATCACCTTCCATGTTCCCTTTTCCCTTTGCTCCAGCGCTGAGACTAGAAAAGGTTGGGGGTGACGGCGAGTGCGCGGGTGCTCCTCGATGAGATCCATTCAAGACGTAGCTCCCCCTCGCCATTGAGCTCCCTGTCTATGAGATCCTGTTCATGGCGAGCTCACCCTCCACGCCGACATCCCATCCATGGTGAGGTCGCCCTCCACACCAAGCTCCCATTCGCGGTGAGCCCGCCCTCAGCTCTGAGCTCCCCTCTATGGTAAGGTCACCCTCCATGCCGAGCTCTCCCCCTCTCCTGATCTCTCCCACGCGCCGAGCTCCTGTCCACGATGAGCATGCCCTCCATCGTTGACCTCTCCACACCGGTGATGACCCCAACGACAAGTGTGCAGGTGCTACGTTGATGCTCCTCGTTGAGCTCCATTCCGCGTGGAGCTCCCCCTCGACATCGAGCTCCTCGTCCGATGGCGAGGGCTAGGGCTGGCACGTCACAGTTGTAGGATCAAGGATACTGACTATAGGGGGGGTGAATAAGCGGTTTTAAAAACTAATTGCTAAGCGATCAAGAAAACTTGCGAAAACAAACTAAGGATCACTAGAGCAATAAGTAGAACAACTAAGAGCTAAGTTGAGTTTTGCAAATCTAGTGTCACATGTAACAATTTATAATCTAAGAAGATAAATTACTTAATGTAAATTTCATGAAAGTAAATAACTCAACGATAATGTAAATAGCTCAAAGATGACACAAGAGATTTTTTTCCCGTGGTATCGATGATTTGCCGATCACCCCTAATCCACGTTGAGGTGAGTTCAAGCTTTAAACTACTTTTCTATCAAGTATCAATTCTCACACGAGAAAGGGCTCATACCGAGCAACTTGACCTCAAGCCGGAATTGAACAAGAACTACTCAAAACCTCGATTCCACTAGCTAAGCACTTTACCGCTCCAACAAGGTGTGCTCAAACCTCTCACAATCACCACCGCGGCTCCTTCACAATCTTCCTTGAAGGGCTTGACGGTGCCACAACCTCCAAGCCGTCTAGGAGGCGGCAACCTCCAAGAGTAATAAGTTGATGATGCTTGCGTGAAGTATCACAAGTGCCTAATTGCTCAAACTCTTTGAAATTATGCACTAGTTACTCTCAACCTCTCAAAGATGCAATCACCAAGTCAATGGAGAGGGAGAGTGAGAGCTCAAGGTGTTGTATTTATGTACTAGAGTCAAGAGGTGCATTCAATGAACCAGCCATGCCCTTATTTATATCCCTCTACACAAAAATTGACTGTTAATGTCGTTCTGATAGTTCTGCGCATGTGGCAGTCAGACCGCAGCACCATTGGCGGTCAGACCGCCCCCGTACAACGGCTACAGACAACGGTCGAATTTAATTCTGACACAGGCTAGCGGTCAGACCGTCGCCCTTCTCGGTCAGACCAACACAATCTTGGCGGTCAGACCATGGAACCCAAAACTCTCTGTATGATTCTCGGTCAGACCGGCACACCCTTCTGTCAGACCGAGACTTGATTCTACTCAGCATTTGAGGAGATTTTATACAGCGGTCAGACCGCCACTCTCAAAAGAGTAAGATTACTCTGGTTCTTATACAACGGTCAGACCGCTGCCTGGGCCGGTCAGACCGCCAGCACACAGAACCTCCCAAGAGCAGTCTTTTCGACGGATTTTCTCAAACTATAATTTTCAACTCTATATGAAATGCAAGTTTGAGCAATTTGGCACCACAAAAACCTTAAGTAAACACACATCAGCCTCTCTTAATAGTACGGCACTTATCCTATCAATCCGATCAATTTTTCTTTTCTAATCTCTGTTGACCGGTAAAAGAAAATTTCCTACAATTATACCTTTGCCTTGAGCTAGCCATTCTTCATGTTTTTCACTCATGCAACTTCTAGCTCCGCAACATCTTTATGACTAACCTTTTCATAACTCATTCAAACATGTTAGTCCACAAAAGATATATTGTCATTAATTATCAAAACACAAATTAGGGGCTTAGATACTTCAATGTTCCACCTCTCCACTGCTCCACCACCTCCGGTCCCCCGCTGCCCGATAGGGTCAGGTACACATCCACCATGAGCGGCTCCCCAGGGGATGACTCTGGTAGGCGGGCGACAACACCACATGGTATGGTACCTCGTCCTTGTCTCCATCGTGGGAGTGGCAAGCACCTCATTCTCATCTCCATCAAGGCTCCATCTTCATAGGCAGTGACCGAAGTGGAGGGACAAGCTCATCGGAGTTGGAGGTGGCGGTGGTTCTTCCCGAGAATGCATTGGGAGCCGTTGTTCCTGGACTTGGTGTTGTCAGGGAGGTTTAGTAAGGTGTGGGGAAGCTGTCCAGGGGTGTGGCTCTACCAATGGCCGATGACAAAGAAGATGGGTGATGAAGGCGTTGTACACGGCGTCAGACCAGTGGGGGCTTGGAGAGGGGAACAAGAGGGCTGAGAAAGCTAGAGAAGACAATGAGGATCCTCACTGTGCTCTCTAGGGGCTCTGGGGTGGTCGGATTTGAGCTGGCAATGATGAGGTGGAGCTCAGGTGGCGGTGACAATGGCGGAGCTGTATGATGAGTGCCTTCCCAAGGGTCTTGAGCTACTGTGAGGGACTTGTGAGTGAGAGGAGAGCTTGCTAATGTTACTAGAGTGGAAGAAGGGAAGAGAAGCTCACCAGAGGCGGCGAATTACCACGGTCTCCTTGACCTTGCCATGGATCCGGTACCCACGAACCTCCCCCGAGCCTCCCCCGAGCTGTCTGACCTTGAGGCATTTGCGGCAAGCGACCTTAAGGTTGGTGTGGGACTAGGCCTTCATGGGCTCCTTGGCGAACTTGGAGAGGCCCAGGTACCAGGGTGGTCCTCGTTGGCGGCCTAGAGGTAGAAGCGCGGTGGGATGAGCTGCACAAGGGAGTCCAAGAAGAGGGCGTGGCCCCAGACACTGCCACAGCCGGCTGCAACCAAGAGGTCGGTGGGCATTGTGGCCGTGAGGTATTCGTGGCCAACTATTGATGCTCCCCTCCTCGCCGATGATGGCGCGGTCGCGCTGCCGTCTGACACATGCCTGTGTCTTTTTTTCAATTTAGTGACTGGAATATTTACATTTACAATAACTCATGCCACATGCCATCCGACATGTGGGTGGCCACTACCACACGTGAGCCATGTAGGACAAAGTTAGGTTCAAAACCATGCGAGGAGAGAAAAAAAATCTGGTTTAGATAGTTGAGGGAGCACCAATATCTGGTTTTGTGGTTGAGGGGGAAAATGGACTCGGGAAATAGTTAAGAGAGGCAAAATGGACTTTTTCCAACTAGATACACGCGTGTGCCAAATCCTCGTATCTGGCTAAAAGTGCATTTGGCTGGGCCATGGATTGGAGCGACCCATGTTCGATCCACGCCGATCCAAGTGGTAATAAGGAATCTCCTATCGAGGCTGGGAACAGACTGCCATCGCGTGCGCCGCGGTCTTGTGCTCTCCAAGCCCTAGCTGTGCGTCGCCTGCTGCTCACCTCCTCAATCCGATGGCACCCTTCTCAACTCTGGCATCTAGGCCTGCTCGTCTGCTCGTCGCTGCAATCTGGTTGCTCGTCCATGCATTGCACACCTACTCCTCTCTGATCCAACTGCTCATCCACACACTCCTCTCCTCTCCGACCGGTTGCTCGCCTCCTGATCTGGTGGCTCACAACTTGACTCTAGTCGTTACTGGCCCCGGCTATGACCCGATTGCCGCTGCTCGGCCACTTGTGCCCCTTGCTGATTTGGCGGCTGCTCCTCTCCTACACCGACGGCTAGTACTTGCTGCTCTTCTTCCTCTTCCCATCCTCCCTTGCTCAGTGTTGCATTAGTGGACTGTTGTACCGTCTTGAGTGCATTGCTGCTCGGAGAGCTCGTATGGTGAGGATAGAGAGAGGGATTTATTTTTGTTGGTATCTTTTCAGATTTCTTCATGGTTTCTAGTAGAGGTTGAGTGTTTGTCTTAACATGCACTGACCACATGGATTTTTTTTTTTTGAGAAGGGGTGACTCTGACCATAGGGAATTACAACCATGGGAATTGCACAGAGCTTCCTCATATGCCCTGATCTCAACATGATAATAACATGCCAATTAATTCATGAGTACAAAGAGAACTTCTATCTACTTATGTGTATTTGATCTCTCCTGCCTGTCACTAGCAGATGCAAAATAACTGAACAATGGCTAGGAACTAGTACCTATTTTACATTTCATGAGTTGTTCTTTGGTGCCTATTTTATGAGTAGTAAAACAAATGTCTTGTTGACATGTTGATTAATTGTGTTGTAGTTAGCTGGTGCATTAAGAAAAGTTTCTCCATTTGGCACCACTTACGCAGGTGCAATCTCATCCTGGTTTTGGAGTTCTTTATTTACTAAATCTTGAATATAGTTTACACAAGTAATATCTCTGTACGTTATGCTTTGATGTTTGGTGACAAGTCAATGATAAAGTTCTCAAAAAATTTGGATAGGTTCGAATAGGGAGTGGAAATTAAACATATAGGCCAAATGGTTGTACTGTGTGTTATAGTTGTTCATTTGGTCCGTTTCAGTAGATTTTTTAATTGCCTGCTTTTCTTAAGTGTTGACATGTGACTTTTGTGTGACATTATTCTTGAGATCTGAGATATGAAATAAACTTTGAGAGGAGATTGCTAATGCTGTCCAGCATACTTTGTTTTTTATTGCATCTGATAGGTTGTTGAGAAAACAAGTTGAAATGTGTCTTGATTTACTTGTGATGAGTGATTGATATTGGTTTTTATTTGGCTTAATGATCTTTAGTTTTGCATGAGCTTTGATGTTATTTGAATTGATTTGGGATTTCATTTGAGCATATTGATTATAGACTAACTGGAATTGGAGTTAGAGATATGCGTTTGCTTGTCTTATAGTGTGCAGGTGATGGATGCAACTTGGCGGTTGACGACGGGATGATCGAGGCTATGTTTCCTAGGCCTATAAGAGGGGTAATGCTATAAAAGAGTTTAAACCAGCCACTTGAGCCCCCTTGTGCCACACATTTGAGAGCTTAAAGTTAGGGTTTTAGAGGAGAGGAAGATGAGTGTTTAGCCTATGTATTAGGTGAGAGCTTTGTAAGAAAAAATCTTTGTAATCTACCTAAAATAGGATTGATCTCTGTTGCAATAAAATTTATTTTTCTTCATGTTATTGTGTTCACCTCCTTCTAGTTTTCCTCTATTAGTTCCCTTGCAAGTTTGCAAGTTTTTCAGTTTTTGGATTTGATTTTTGTTTTGGTTTTTAGGCTAAAATTTTAGCACCTTGTGAGTTTATTATTCTTGTTGTTAGAGGCATAAAATTTGTATACACATGCTTATGTGACGGAGTCTTGAATTCCCTTGCCTCTAAACAATTAACTTGGAGAGTTTGGTTACTCGGTGTTCATCTTTTCTTGTTTTTTTTGCAAATTATGATTTTTCGAGTGCTAAGACATATTGATTGATCTTAAATAGAACCTATGGTTCATATACTATCCTAAGAGTTGTATTGTCTCGATTTTCTATTATTAAAACTTCTCTCTATTTTTGTTTACTCTTGAATTTTGATGTTCATTGAGTGATCTAAATAGGATAAAGCCATCTATTTCGTAAAAAAATTGTTGATACGTCTATTTAATCTCTCTTTAGTAGCCGTTCTTGATCCTACAGAGATAGCCTTACTGTTCCATATTCTTAGTTGCAAGTTGCAGCTTATGTTTGAGAACTAGTACAACTCAACTTGTACTGAACTAATGGTAACTATTCTGATGTCTTTAATTTGTATTGAACAAACAGTACATTTCTTTGGAGCCATCTTTTTTTCTCCTTTTGTAAAACTCATGGTGTAGAATTGTCAATAGCTAGAACTCATATATTTGCTACCTTTTATTTTTAGAATGACATATCATACCTGCTTTGCATTTTCAGTAAGACATACGTAGTACTAGTAATATATGTGTATGTATGTCAGTACTAGTAATCGTGTTTATGAACTATTGTTAGCTGAAAATGGCAGTCATGTTTGCTTCAGTTACTACCAAGGTGCAAAGTAGGAGGAAAAAAACAGCTGTTTCTGTCAAATGATGCCAAATCCTCCGGCTTCAGAGTTCAGAGTAATATCTTTTGACGATGTCTTGTGTCAGAAGTATGACTTTAAGTATTGAGATTTTGCTTGCTTTTGACAAAATACTTTGCTTATCCAGTGCTATGATAATATGACTCAGCAATATTGATGTGTCTACTGGTAGTACACGTATCAGACGTGTGATTTGTATGCATGTGTGCCATTTTAAATCTCAATATTGGCATGTAATTGTCGTGTAATCGAGGCAGCTGGTATCTCAGTGTATAAATTAGCATTGTGTTTTAATACTGACACGTGTGTTTTAACGGTGCCATATGATTTAATTAACACTACAAATGTGCTTTTCCAGTGCACAGCGTTGCTGCTATGAAAAGTGATAGCAAAACGAATGTGGTACACAGCTTCTATCCCAATCCAAGCACATCCCCAAATGATGCAAACAGATCAAGAGATTAAACCCCAAGGTGGAAGGGGATTGGATGATAGGAGGGGATCAACCCAATCTCCATGTGATTTGATTCGCCCTTGGGTTGCCATCCACAACTGCCAAACAAGGCCTGACGAGGCTGACTTCCTAAAGGGCCAATTGAGGGTTGTAGTATCATGTCGCTGTTTCCTGGGGACATGGTGGACTCAGTGTATTGGTTCTCGGACAGCAAATGCAGTTAGTGCTTCAATTCGCATCTGACATGGCCCTCATTGACAAGTCAAACGCAGCAATGCTGATGGCACATTCCTTTACCAAATCCATTGCAGTAATGCATAGCAAGCTCCTACGATTGGAGCCAAATCCATCGCGAGTGAAGTTTGGTCCACCAGACATTGGAGCCGAAGTTTGGTCAGTAGACTTGACTCTAATAGTCCAGCGCTTGCAAATGTGCCCGGATATGATGGCACTTCAGCAGCGTCCAAAAACTCAAGGACCTACATATGTTATTCATTTTCTGTTTGTTAGTTGTAATTCATGGCTCAATCACAAAAAGATGCATGTGTTACGTATAGGGCTTCACCTACAGCATGTGCCATTGTGCCTGCATGGCATCCCATTGCGCTCGGAGTACATCCCACAGCCGTGCGCGCTGGTGTTAGTGGTGCCCATTCGATTGCCTTGTAAAAACGTGCTCGTCGGCAACATCGTCAACCATGCCCCCTTCCACAACGGCCTGGACTTTATACTGGCAACCACCTTCCATCCCTGTTGCTGCGTAACCACCCCAAGAGTACAGCTCGTTGGAGAGTTTGCTGAACATGACCCTGGCGTACACGAGGGTCGCGTGCCATTCGATAGCTAGGGGCGCCTATCTGGATTACCCTTTTTCTGTATTCCGACAACAAAAAAATCTGGCGCATCAGTGTTGTGCAAGTCAGTAGATGTTTTTCTTACAGCAAGATGAAATCTATAGAAGTGCCTGCTTAGTCACATGCTCCTCTCGTTGCTCGCGCGTCGGCCTCCCGTGAACTCGGCATTGACTGGTACTGACTAACGAAGAGGTGCATCGGAGCCGAACGTTGAATGAAAGATTTAAGTAGGTGGTTTGTGCTTTCACTCCTCCGAGTGCTTGTCATCCCTGCACAAAAAGTGTCAGGAGAGTATGGTTTTGCCCACATCTCCCTACTGTTGAACATCCGATCAAGACGCTGGCTCCCAACAAGTCCATACTTGTGCGCCAGGGATCCCCACTCCCTCTCAAACTGAACAGGTGACAAAACGTCGGTGACAAGCCTGTGAATTTCCTTCTTCAATATTCACAGTACTTGCTATAGACGCTACCCAGGTTTTCCTTGGCATTCTTCAACACATGCCAACGACAAGTGCCGGGTTTCTGGCATGACTAAGCATATAGCCGCCTCCATGGCTGCGCACTGATTTGCAACAAGCGAAGAAAAAAAGTGAGATCTAGCTTGCTTCTAGTGCGGACATACATACCAACATGGCTAAAAAAGCTAACCTGTAAGTATGGTTGTCGGCTTCTTGCCGCTCATGAACGATAAAAAGGTAGGAAATGCATGCCCACGTGAAGCTCTCGATCGTCTCTGTTGTTAGGAGAGCACCCCCGAAAAACAAGCCGAATGGCATATTGTATAGGTTAGTTCGGTACATGGTGTCGAATGTTATTACTACGTCTCCGAAATAGGCATAGTCAACCTTATTTTTTCCATTGCACCGTACCGCAACATCGCGCTAATATAATGTGATTATCTCCATGGGTCAACATGCACGGACACTAAAAAGGTTAGGGTCATCGCGTTGCGTTGCTTGTAGTTGTAGCAATCTCATAGTGTCTTCCCAATATCACTCGAGATATGGAGTCCTGCGCAAGCCTCGCGCAAAACCTCCGCAGGTAAATGGAGCAGCAACCGCGCTTCAACAGACGATGTCTGTGACCTTGAGAGTTTATCCGGCTTCTCCCGTACCTTGTCCCGAAACCAAACGGCCAGGGCCCAGGAGTACACATGCATGTTGTAAAACTCGTATGCCCCTTGAGAAGAAGCGAAAGTCTTTCCAGCAACCGGAAGCAACATTCTTGCAGATGATGAATCCGCTCCTTGTGCAGTGGCACTGCTAAGTACTGGCTCTTGCATTGGTCCCTCTACTATGCCCGAACTTCTGCACAACAGAAAAAACATAAAAACAAGCGACACGATCAACGTAGAGTCGCCCAGGTCAAGTAGGATGATGTCTGCTTTTCGCATAGTACCTTGGTTCCATCACGCACGTCGGCGGTACAGAGCGAACAGCTGTCATGGAGTTCGGGTTGCAGACGTTACTTGCGCTCAACATTGCTTATGGTGGATGATTCTGCATCTTCAGGACCAGTGGCGGAGCTTGACGAGGATTGCATGGAGACCAAGCTAAGTAAGAAGGTTGCAGGGCGTTAAGCATGTATATGTTAGTTGCGTGATCGGTCGGCAAGCATCGCACCTGGATAGAATAGCCGAAGAGTAGAGGCACTATGGCCACCTTTGACCACAGGGAAGCTCCGCCCCAGTTCAAGATCTAAGTACTCTATGGTAAAGATGACTCGACAATGCAGTGAAGGAAGGATGATACAACTAAGCTAACTACGGAGATGATATTCAGTGGTAGCAGATTTCTCCGAACAATGGATTTTTTTTTAAAAAAAATTATTAACTATCATCGTTATATCAAAATCATACAATTACATAGATTTTAATATCGCACCAGACGGTACAAAGTACTGTAGGTAAAATGACACAAAATAAAAAACGGAAACAGGACAAAGGAGCCGCTGTTCATTGTTACTTGAGGACAAAACATGCTACTGTTTACATGCAAAAGATTAGCCAAGTTTTACAAACGGGGCACTGGCTTATCACCGGCACCGCCATTTGACGCTACATCATGGCAGATCGAATCTCGATGTAGACAAGAATCTGACGGCATCCGCCTGTGGGGCATGTGGCCATATGCGCAGAGAAACCCGACTGTTGCGGTTTTGCTCACATGCCGTCTCAGGATCATTGCTTGTGTGCAGAGCTGGGACTTTGGGCCGTATTTTTTGGGTCGATTTGAGCCCAGCATGGCTCGGTGCAGTTTAAGTCCGATCCGACCCGAGCACTGATGGGCCGGGTCAGCTCGACCCGATTTATGGGCCGGGTCGGGCCTTGATATGAGGCTCAATGGGCGGTCTGGCTCGGTAAAAAATGGGTTCACGCCCTCACGCACGGTGGAGTGTGGTGGTGCTAGGCCTGTGCCAGCCCGGCCCGATAAGACTCATCGTACATTCGGGCCGGGTCTGGGCCTAGCTGAAGGTGGATTGGGCCAGCCCGACCCGACCCGAACAGTTTATCGGGCCATCCTAGCACGGTCCGAAAGGCCCGAAGCCCGAAGGGCTCGGGTCGGGCCGGCCTGACCCGGCCCAAGTCCCACCTCTACTTGTGTGTATACCACTGAAATTTGTGCGTGTGACACTCTCCTTTATGTGGAAATAATTATATGACACTTTCTAACATCGAATTGAAGTTTGTGTATGTACCATAAGGTTCAGCTTATCGACCGGAGCTCGGTTACTGAACGTCGGTGGTAATTAAAAAGTCACGGTCAAAATTTAAAAAAAATCGCAAAAAATTCATTTGGAAAAATTTGAAATTTAGAGAAAAAATCACGATTTTAGCCGCTCGGTAACCGGTCGAATTGGACCTGTTACCGAGCGGGTTTGCGATTTATCGAGTGGTTTTCTCAAATTTTCCATATTATCGGTAACCGCTCGGTTATGTCGGTAACCGCTCTGTTTTCTCGATTTATCGAACGGTTTTCTCGATTTTCAGTGAAGTTCAACAAAAACTCAAAAATTATCTCAATCTTGTAAAATTAATAACTAATTCATCTGAGCTCCAAATGAAGTGAAACAAATTTTGTTGGTTTCCTTGTAACATGATCTACATGATAAAAGTATTTATACTCATAAAAAATTTCAAATTTTTCTATGAGAAAATGTATTTGTTAAACCAAGTTAAATGCATAGTTTACTCTTTGCTAATCCAAAAATTATGAAACTAATTTTGTTAGTCTTCTTATATGATCCTATGTCTTTTAAAAATACATGAACTCATGAATTAGTTATTGTAACATGCAGGATTGTGTAAATATGTTGCGACTAGATTAATTCATAACTGACCCATCACACCTCAAAAATTAGTGAAACCACTTTTATTAGTTTATTTACATTATTATTTACGTAGGAAAAATAATAGTAGACATGAAAAAGTTAATTACAATGTTGTTTCTTAACATATTCGTTTTATGCTTGTAAACTTTATAAACATCATAGAGAAATTAATAAAAATCTAAATAAAGTGAAATCAATTTTAAAGATTCTCTTAAGATACGTTCTACACAAAAAAAATATATTTTTGCATGTTAAATATTTCCTTAACATGAGTTAATAACTGAGCCGCACGCTTTAATTTTTTTCCTTTTTTTTCAAACTTCCTCCCTATAGAATATGATGCAAATGATATTATTTTTAAAAATATTTTTCACAGAAGGTCCTAGAATTGTGTCTAGTTTTTTAAGTTTTTTTTTAATTTTTTTAATTCAAATTCGGTTACCGTTCGGTTTCTGGAACCAAGCAGGACCGAGATGACCGGTTATCGTGATTTTTGCTCGGTTATCGTCGGTTTTTTAACCCTGTGTACCACTACCCTATAAGAGGAAATGTGTGTGTCACTTTCCAGCAGCGCACGCATAAGCCATTTGTGCATATACCACTAAAGTATGTGTGTGTTTCACTGTTCTCTACAAGGAATATGTGCGTGTGTGCCCAGTGACATACACACAAATAATAATATTGAGATAGCACACGAGCAAAATAGAGAACTCTTAGTGATATAAACACAAAATTCCGTAGAATCTTCCACGTAAAAAAATAATGTATGGTGAATTCATTTTAAATTATGGCTTCCAATGGCTAAAAAGATATTACTAAAAGAATATTATCACTGCCGATTCAAAATTAACATCACTACCGATTTTTAAATCAGCAGTGATCACTGTTGGCTTATGAACCAGCAATGATGGTAAATATCAAGTATCATTGTTGGTTCAAAGTTAGAACTAGCGGTGATAATCCATTCACATGTATAAAAATACTCTACTATAAACTCTTCAACATAAGGATAGATCTAAGTTTGATCTCAAACTTAGATAAAGACCACATGATGAGATGTTTGAGGTAAAGTATTTTATATAGCAAAATATCCGTTTTACATCTTACGGTATCCGAGTGACAACAATACATCTAAATGAATGACGAAAACACAATTATTTTGGAGAAAATGTATTTTCTGTCACTCATTTAGATATGTCTATTACCACAATCTAGCTTGAATGAATGTCAATATCTAAATCTATATTTGCAGTGACAATAGTAAGCCTAAACGAATGAAAAAAATGCAATAATCTTCAACACATTTGTGTTTTTTGTCATTCCTTTAGATCTACATATTACCACAATCTTTAATGCTCACACAACATTCACTTCGAAGATGGGGAGAGGAGAGAGGAGACAGGGAGAAACGAGGGCGTGCGACCACAAGTTGGCTCGGGGTAAAGGCAGCTATAGTGGAGATGGTGACCACGCTCAACTTCAATTGCCACTACCCCTTCGGAGCGGCTTCTTGAGGTGCACGACAGGCTTGGTAGACGTCAGTCACGAGGTGGCCCATGCGATCGTGAGGTGGCTACGATGACTAGCTCGGAGGATGTGTGGAAGCCAGACATAAGGAGTAGAGGCAGCCGGAGTGGAGACGTGACCATCGGTCTACTTCGACCACCACTACCCCTCGGGAGTGGCTTCAAGAGATTGGAAGCGAAGAGACATGGGGGCGGCTGAGGGAGACAAGTTATATTTATAGAAGAATTATCACTATCAGTTTAGAATATGAACCGACAGTGATAATAATTAACACCGCCAGTTCATCTTCGTCAATTATTGCTCCGTCTATTTGGAATATGAACCTGCAGTGACAAACATTATCACTGCTGGTTTAGAATAAAAACCAGCAGAGATAAACATTATCACTGCCAATTATTAAAGGCATGTTTTTTTTTGCACGTCTATTTACAAACTAGTAGTAATAATTTAAATATCACTGTAGGTTTGTGTTATAAACCAGCAGTGATAACTACTATCACTATCGTTTCTTGTTGGTAACAAAGCCAATAGAAGTAGAGCCTTAACAACTCACACATTCAGATCTCCGAAGTCGCGAGTACATCCTCAAGTCCAATCCAATAGAAGACCATCACCCATTGAAGATCCACGCCAGGAACAATCCCCAACTAAATCTTCACTAGTAGATACAGAGAAATCCACCTAGTTCTTAGGGTTAAATTCATCCATACACATCATTGTACTCTTCGTGGGGCTATTATCTAACTATGAGGCATGAATCTGTATAACTATGTGTCTCTTCGTGATTCTCTTCGATGACTATGCACAGCTATCCCTATTTTCATTTACATATTACCAATAATTTAGTACAAATGCTCGACAACTGGTGCCATATGTGGGGATCCGAGCGGATCAGTCAACATCAGAAGATATCGTCCTTCCCGGCATGGTAAATTCTAATTTCGGGTCCTTTAGTGACTTTGGTCCTGACATATATGTCTTGTTGGATAAATTACTAGAGATCAGTCGATCTCCAGAGGCAATCTATGGTTAATTGAGTTCCGAGTCAGTTGACCAAGATGGTCCCTCAAGCGATCGCATAGCAGGGCTAGATTACCCAGCCTCAGCGCTTTTCGCATCTACTGATGGTATAACCTACCAAAGAATCCAGGGCTCATATGAGGAACTTCCAGAGGATGAGCCCTGATTTACCGAGTTCGATGGTTCCTGTTCAGATTTATCTTATGATGAAGAAGAAGGTCATGAGGTTAATACCTTGGAGGTTGGGAACAAAGGGGACGAAGATAATTCCAAGATATCACCTAACCGACTCTCACGGGCGATCGACCTACTACCACCATACCACAGAAGGGCTCTCTACAGTTCCTGCCACAAGAAACGAACAACCCCTCGCTCCACCTCCCCTAGTGAACCCTCTTGTGATGATTGGCCCAACTCTAGGTCAAGGTAATGGGACCCCTTTGATCCTTAGGAATCTATTTGGCTAGTTCTCTAGTACTCAATATGCATCCAATACGACACAATTGTTGGAATGTGCCCAGATCTTACTCTTCACCCCTCCTGAGAGATTGGGCGAGCCGAACCTACACATTGGATGAAAGAGGTGGTTGGATGTATTGCTGGAGATTAGCAGAAGGCCAAAGCTTCATCTCAATAGAAGAGTGCCATGCCTCCTAGCGGTCAGCGCCCTTCTATGAGAGGTGACTCGAGGCGAACACCAGAAAACTTTTCTCCTCACCCTATTCATAGAGCATCATGCTACCAGGCTATCTACAACAAAAGCTACAAAAGGATCTACTCCTAATGCTATCTGGCCATGATGTGTCGTCCTCAGGCGTCGTCAGTGAACCTGTCGGTGGTGTTGCCAACAGCTGACTCAGCAGGTGAGAAAGTCCCTGCCGGTGTCGAGGCAGAAGTGGGGTCGGAGGTCCTGTCGAAGCTGTCATCGTTGCGGTCACTAATGAACTCACGCTCGCTAGGGTCCTCTTCCTCCTCGGAGTCCTCCGTGGGTATCACCATATCTCCGTCCTGGATCGGTTCAGCAGGCACCAAACCTCTAGTGGCTGCGGGAACTGGCGAGGGTTCAATCTGGCCATTTGCTATAGCCACTACTATATGCGCTGGCAGGAGAGGCACACCTGCAAGGACGACATGCTGGGTCCTGCTTGCCAGGGTACCGTACTCCGATGGTGCTGACGTGCCACGGTCGCCAGCTGCGGTGCCTCAGACAATCAAAGATCTGCAGAAAAACTTGGCACTTCTGGGATCCATTGTTGTCGTACTCATGCCCGGTGTACTCTAGGCGTCAGGTGTACCCCAGACAGCAACAAGCTTCCCACAACAACTTGAAAAAGCCCTTCACTCGTAGACATCGTACTGTGTTCCAATCCTCATCTTCCATCTACCGGGAAAAGGGAACAGCTTATAACCGTCATATCAAGTTTTCAAAGGTAACAAGACAGGATGTAAGTACAGAACAGTTTTTCTTCTTTTTTTTATAACATAGTTTTTGGAAATAAACAGACACGAGCTAGTCTATTCATCTTCCATCTACCGGGAAAAGGGAACAGCTTAGAACCATCATATCAAGTTTTCAAAGGTAACAAGACGGGATGTAAGTACAGAAGAGTTTTTCTTCTTTTTTTTATAACATAGTTTTTGGAAATAAACAGACACGAGCTAGTCTATCCTAAGGTCATGTCCTACAGTCAAGCATGGCTCTGATACCACTCCTATAAGACCCCCGTTATCGGGATCTCCTGTGCCACCTGTATCAGTCCCTAGATTATGTAGCTGATACGCACAATATAACAGTTGTGGTATCGCAATCAAACTTTGTATATAGATAGTAAGGTTTTGGGTACAAAAGGCTTACAAACCACACCAAATATTACAAGCCTGGCCTAGCGACCATCAAAACACACCACAGAAGCAAAAGCCCAAGCCACAAGTAGCGAGGGTACGAATGCGACTTCAAAGACTATTCTTCATCCCCGGCTTCACCTGCGGCGAAGTCGGCATCGAGATCTTCATCTGAATGATAGCAAGAGTGAGTACGAAAGGTACTCAGTAAGCCCTATACTACTTCAAGGTGTTGATAGATGCATAAAGGGTTTATTCAAGGATAAGCTTTGCGGTTTAGATTTAAGCGTAAAGTAGTTTATGCAGATTACCAATTGTATCAACTATGATCAACTTCAAAACATTTTAAGTAGTTCAAAAATCCGCAATGAGCTGTATCTGGGGTTTCTCGATCCTGGGAGGGGCTATACCTCACTCCGCAATCCCTTTTATCACATCTGGTGTGCCTCTAGTACCACACAGCTTCTGGCAAAGTGAGCCAGGAACCTCATCACACGGACATCTAGTCCACACACTCACTCATCAAGACTCACGCACCCGGAGTCTATTCAAGCGTGACCATGCCTTCGCACATCCATGACCATGGACACGGCTATTCGAATAGATTTACACTCTAGAGAGGTTGTACAGCTTACCCACGTGATATGCTCAGCCTCCAACCGTAGCTAGCGAAGGAGCGAATCATACCAAGACTCTCCCAACACCTTTCCTGCTGGGTTTTTCCGCGAGACATGCCAAGTCCCAGAGCTGCATGTTCTGAAGGCTAGCGTCCCTTTTTAAGCCTAAGTCGGTCCCTAAAACCTCCAAATATTTGGACAGACGGACCCTTAGCTGCTCGTTGCTCTCAACCTCCTGGTATGATGTCTAACTCAGTTCAGTGAAAGAAAAGTCAAGTCTTGCCCATACAGGACGCATGGTTGCAAGGGGGTGGCTAAGCACGACGGCGCAAGACTCGGTCCTTAAGCGGCCGGTCTAGGCATCTTCATGGGCAATGAATACCATCATGCAACTCAAGCCCCCAAGAGCATCCTCCCTAGAGGACCACTCTACCTACCCACGCCAAAATAGTTTTCACCTATATTTACACATCACCCTCCATATCCCACACGACATCAAGGATTTTGCAACCATCACAGAATTCACAACCATTAAGGATTCATGGTATATAAGTTGTCATTGATAACAGTAAATCATGTCTCCGAGGAGAGGTGTTTTAAAAGTGACATCTCTGAGGAGACATATTCAATCCTAAGCATGCTAGATATCATGGCGTCATTTGACGTTAATATAGATAACGACAGGTAATCCTAGGGTGATATGTATTCTGGATGATAATATTCAAGATATGACATGTGTTTGATAGGATTAACTATTACAATTAGTTTTGTAAAAGCGTAATACATAGCACATACGATAATAAGTCCGATTTTAGTTGATCATGTATATTATTTAAAAACATAGGTTCAATATGATCAAGGAGATAGGACTTGCCTTCTCCAGAATTTTCTTTGAAGTCTTGATTGTAATTGGGATCCTCCTCGCTCCTGATGCTTCCTGCGCAGCACTCGCAGAACTTTGGTTGCCCTAAAATCGCGACAATGATCAATAACGACGAGACTAAAGAAGAATCAATTAACACAAAATGGAAAGCCAAATGAGCCCTAATGGATACCATAACATGAAAGATGAGTAGATCTCAATTTTAGATGAATTTCAGTGAAAGAATCGCCAAAATCGGAGCCAGAACGGAGAAGTTATGGCTCCCGAAAGATTTAATCAGAATTTAAATCGGGAAATTAAGAAATGGTACTGTTCATAGGTGGGACCCATTGACGTGGTTTCATGACGGGAAGTTGACACCGCGCTTGTACGCGGTACAGCGGAGGCAGCGAGAGTGCCACCAGATGGCGGCCGAAGAGGGGCAACGGTGCAGGCAGAGCTGGGTAGCACCTCCCCTACACTGGGAGGGGCCAACCTGCATAGAATATAGGCCTAGCGCCTCTAGGTATCACAGCGCGACGACCGGCACACTTATGGAGAAAAAAAACACACCGGCGGCGATAATGGTTACGGCGGTGAAGCCAGTCACACGGTAGCACGCGGTGATAAGCTACAAGGGAGCCCCGGGGACACCTACACGCTACCTACGCAGACGCAAGAGGGAACTGGGAGGCACACCGAGCGCAGGAACGATGACAGGTGGGGCGGTAGGCAGCAATTTGTCAAAGGGGCAGTGGCGGCGCCGCTCGGCTACTGGCTCAGGCGGCTCCCGTCAGGCTTCCAGCTATTGGATGGTGGCACAAGGATGGCGGTAAGGTCCTGAAGCTCCTCGGCAGCACGTGGTCGGCGGATTGATGATGGTGAAGTCGCGACAGCAGTAATGGCGACGGTGGTGGTGGCATGGATGGCGAAATGGGGAAGGGGAGAGAGAGAGAGAGAGAGAGAGAGAGAGAGAGAGAGAGAGAGAGAGAGAGATTGGGCATGCTATTTATAGAGGGAAGGGAGAGGCAAAGAGAGGTGGTGCACGTGGGCTGGCATCACGGGGACGTCGGTGGTGAGGTGGCGGCCGACGCCCACCTATTTCTCCAGGGTATGGGCCGTCTGCGCCGGCCAAGCATGGGCGGGGTTGCGGATGTCGCGCGTGCAGGGCATGGGAGGAGAGAAGATGCGCGTGCGAGAGAGAAGAGAGAGAGCGAAGAATGGGCAGCCGGTCGGGAGATCTTTCTCGGAGCGGAGCGGCAACCGGCGCGGTGCGAGCGTGAGGTGGAGGAGGGAGAAGGGAGAAGATGGCGTGGGAGCACGCGTGGGGTGGCCAGCCCGGGCGTGCGTGGGCCGGTTAGCTGGGCTGCGCATGGGAGGGAGAAGAGAAGGAGCTGGGCCGGCTAGCTAGGCTGAAAGAGAGAAGAAGATGAATTCGGCCTGAGAAGAGGAAAAAGAATTAATTGGGATAAGGATAGAGTTTAAATTCAAATTGATGTATTTTAATTTGGATTTGATTTTGAATTTAGATCAACTTCATTTAGAATATCTGATCTTTGGATCTCGAGACTTTTTGAAGATGATTTGAATCCAAGAATTTGAATTTGAATTGGATTTGAGCTGAACAGAATCTAAGAGTAGGTTTTGAAATTGAGAGAGATTCCATTTCAAACCACCACAAAAAGAACCATAAGAATGTCAACCAAAGCATATGAACCATCCTAATGCAGATATTACTTTGGAAGTGACTCTAGTGCTATTTGGAACACTTATTCAACTTAGCACATCTAATGTACATGAAGGTATATATATATACATCCACATACTTATCTTCTTAACCTTAGTTAGATTAATTAACTCTAAAAAGTTTTAATTTGGAGCTAAATTTGCAACTAAATAAACATGTTCAACTCATGATGTTACATCTCGTTTGTTGCTAACCAATTTGCCCCTAGAATCAATCAACTCCTGGGGAACGACTCTATGATGTTTTCTGCACCAATTTCCAAGGGACATACAAATGCCCCAGAAAGGAGGAAGATCTCCACTACTTCTAACAGGAACCTAACGACTCACTTTGGGAGTTCATCAAGCGGTTTAGCACGATAACGAACACAATTTCAGAGATCATCGATCCCTCGATCATCTGTAATATTAGGCATGTAAGAGATCATAGGCTGATCGAAGATATGGCCATACAACCTCCTTGAGATGTCAGAGAGCTCTTTGAATTGGTTGATAGCTATGCATTTGCCGAAGAGGCAATCATCTAGAACCGGGCTATGGACAAAAGTAACCGACTATCACAGTGGGGCAACAAACCCGATGGTTCCAAGTCAACTAAGAAGCAAAAGTCCAACAAGAAGTCAGACAAGGCCAAGAAGAAGAACAAGACCAACGAGCACAACACAATTACAACATCCCGTGAAAAGACTTATTCTTCCCACAAGACCTCCAACAAGGGGGAAGAAGTTACTGTTCTGGGAGAACTCAATGAAAAGGTGGTGTACTTATCACAAGTTAGACACTCACGATATGGAATTATGCCGCACCAAGCTCAAGCAGCTCGAACAGTAGCAACAGAAGGGAAAGAACTAAGGGAAGGACTTTAGCTCCAAGTCATTGATGGATGACAATGATGATCTTCCATTCCAAGAGGGCCCTCATGACATAAATCACATCTTAGGGGGGGCGTCATCAAGCTACGAGTCAAGAGACAAATCAAGAACGTCGAGTGGTAGATCCTTGTCGTCACTCCAGCACTCCCCAAGATGCTTAAGTGGGTAGAGGTCCCCATCTTCGATCAATCTAACTATCCGGAAGTCATTAATCAGCTAGGTAGCTATCTGATAGTGGTCGAGTCCACCATCAACAACTATAAGGTAAATTGAGCAGTCATTGATGGAGAGAGTTCCCTCAATATTTTGTTTCTTGGTGCTTTTGATAACATGCAAATACCAAGGTCCAAGATCGAGCCAATGAAATATGCCTTCCATGGCATTGTCCTAGGCTCTTCGTGCAAACCACTTGGGCAAGTATCGCTACCCGTCACCTTCAAGAACACAAAGAATTTCTAAATGAAGAAAGTCCAGTTTGATGTGGCCAACTTTGACACATCATATAATGTCATTCTCAATCAACCAGCCCTTGCAATCTTCATGGTAGCAGTCCACTACATGTATCAGTCCATGAAGATGCTAGTGCCCAAAGGAGTCATCAACGTTTGAGGTGATAGACACATGGTGTTGAAGTGTGATAGGAAGAGCCTCGAGTTAGCAGGGAAGCTACCCCTCCAGGAGCCAATTTCCATGGAGGAAGAATCCAAACCCTCAAAGCCCAAAGTTACCTCAAAATAGGGCATAGAGGTTAAGACCTCTCTCTGAGTTCCAGCGTAATCGACTTGATGCACCTAGCTCAAAACATTAGGCTTGAATGAAAATTCTAGCTTGCCAACTCAACTCTAGATCTTATTAGTAAGTAACTAGACTAATTGTAGCTAGGTTCATCTCTAAGAATAAATAAAGTCACAATATTTCTTGTGAATAGTGTTTGATTCTATTTTCTTTTTTTTCTTACTCCCGAGTTACTTAATGGCCGATTCTCGAGTCTGGTAAATCTTCACCAGTCTGTTGAAACATTAGCATTCTAAGTACACTCTATGGTGGGAATAAACTATATACAACTGCTTCTATAATACTCTGACTATCCAATCGAAAAGATCTTCAATCGAATAGTTAGGGACTATGGGAAGGAGAATTTTTTCTCTCCTAATGAATTTTTCTTTGACTGTATGACTTATATGTTCGCCATAACAGCCAGACGGTCGTGGTCTAGGGGAAGGAATTCTTTTCCTCCTAATGATTTTTTTTACTGTCCGACTAATATGATCGCCATAACAACTTGACAGTCAGGGGATGTGGGAAAGTATATTACTTATGGAGCAATTCAAAAGGCTTCACAATGTCGCTTGATTATGATTACCTTCAGGTGGTCAGTTCAAAGGAGCCTTAAGATAAGATTGCAAAGACTCGATGATGGGCTAGTATGTTCCCAAGTACACAAAAGCCAACGAGTTTGTAACACTTGAGGTCACACGTCACATCGATCTCTAAAGTTGCGAACCCATCATCAGGTCTAGTCAAATATAAGACCAACACCCATTGAAGATCCACACTAAGAATAATTCCTTACCCGACTAGATCTTCAATACTATACATAGAATTCCACCTAGTTCTTAGGGTTGGATTCATCAATACGCATCATTGTACTCTTCGATTTTGAGAATAATCAAGGCAAGACAAGATGTATGGCTATTATCCAACTCAAAGACATGAACTTGTGTAACTTTGTATCTCTTCATGATACTCTTCGATGACTACGCGCATGTATCCCTATTTTCATTTATATATTACTGATAATTGAGTACAAATCCTTGATATTGTACCTTTACTATTCCTCTCAGGATTTAATTCTAAGAAAATGCGAGCACCCGTGCCAAGTCTAGGACTTGAATCCAGACGGACAGGTTCCACCAAAAGGACCCTAATCTACTGAGCTATGATCAACTCACAATTAACAAAACTATTTGGAAGAACTGATATTGCACTCAACCAACCATTTATAACCCAAGTGTAGCGGGAATGAATATATATTCATGTTATGATGCTCGACACAAGTGTACCCTTTTCTAGATTTCTACGAATATCTTGTCTTACCATTCACGCGTCCATTTTACCCATTGATAGACCAAAGAAACTAGAAGTTTTTTTCCATGAATGAGCAATTCGCAACCAAGTCATTATAGCGAATTGCAACCCACTACTAACTCAAACTAATGCACGTCCTACCCCGCTTCAATTCAATATACTTCTTGCGCTGCTTCATATCTCCATGAGGGTTACACCATCCTTCGTGCAGGTTATGGCATCAACCTACCCATTAGATTAGTGATGATTTTATGATCACTGGTTTACAATACAATGAAATTATAGTGGATGCAAAACCCATGGGATTGATTGGTTTTGATGGAGTGAATCCAATCTGTGTACATGCCATTGTTTCTGGATATTTGAATTTATTTGCCAAGCCAAGATAAATTTGGCCTGGTAATATCTTTCTTTAAGATACAAGATGGATGCATTCAACACACACACACCACACTCATACCACCACACGTGCGCACAAGTGTGGGTCCCCTGCACACACGCACATAGAGATTGGAGAACCATAAGCCTCCAGTGCGTGGGTACACGTAGTCCAGCTGAGTGCACACACGTGTATATATGTATTCAGGTCCCATCCAACCCCGATGAGACACCTAGGTCCAATCCACCTCGAGCGAGTAGCATGCACACAAGCACCGCTACCATCTGAGCTAAGTTCCCTCTCTTCTTTGGCTTGGTAATCTCTCTTTTTTAGACAATGGCCTGATAATCTCTTAGTTGGCTTGAGCTAATATCACTTTTCATTAAGAAAACTATTATTTAAGTATAAGTCGGATGCACACACGCACGCACACCAGACTCATGCCCATACACACCCACATGGGTGCATCCTAGTACATGTCTAAACAAGGTTGAAGGCATAACCACATGTAGCTCGAGCATGCGCTTTTACCATTGAACGCACCCACATGTGCATTTACTATTTCACTTGGGATTTAATCCCAAGAAAATGCAAGCAGTCGTGCTGAGTCTAGAACTCAAACCTGGGTGCGTAGATTCCACCACAAGGACCCTATCCAATAGAACTATGCTCATTTTGCAATTAAGAAAACTATTTGGTAGAGCCGATGTTGTACTCAACCAACCATTTGTAATCCAGGTGTAGTATGAGTGAATATATATCCATGTTATGATGCTCTATAGAAGTGTACCCTTTTCCAGCTTTCTATAAATCTCTTGTCTTACCATTCACGCGTGTGTCCATTTTATGCATTGATAAACTGAAGAAATTAGATGATTTTCCATGAATGAGCAATAGTAAAGAGCCCATCTGACTTATCCGCGATCAAGTCATTGTAGCGAAACACAACCTACTATTAACTCAAACTAATGCACGTCCTACCCTACTTCAATTCAATATACATCTTGTGCTTCATCATATCTCCATGTGGTTTCAATACCTCGAAACAAGTTATCACAGATAGATGTTAAACCCTATCATATACGAATTTGGGTTCTGTCTCTGTAAAAGTATATATGATATCGAACTTATCACAGACGAGTAAAACTCCATATGTAACATAGCTACACACAGACGGGTCTGAATAAAACCTGAATCTGTAATATAGCTACACACATGTCAATTTTGCAAGTCTCATAGATGGATTTTGCTACAAAAACGTATGTGTGACCCTTTACCCCTGAAAACCCATTTTGCTTCCTGATTGCCCTTGATATGGCATATATCACAGGCATCATATGCAAATTAACAAAACAAAATCATAGGTATCACATGCAAATTAACATAAGAACATAGTTCACAATATAAACATGCACATAATATCATAACATGGTTCACAACATAAACCTAGACACAACATGATTCCTAGGTCTTCGATGCCTTCGAAGATTCAGCTTTAGCAGCACGCTTGTATTTCACCACAATCTCAGCAAACAAATTATCTTCATACATCTTCTCGTGTCATCAGGATTAGGCATCATCCTTACTAACTCATTCATGCAACCAAACCAAATAGCATTGGTTCCAAACCTCTTGCCCTTGTTAAGTAAGAGATAATGGTTCAAATCAGACTTGCAGTTTACAAAAATGTCTCCATCATGATAAACATCAATAGAGAAATTTCCAACAGGATTAAAGACATAAGAACACAGTTCACAACATAAATTGAGTCCACAATGGTGCCGCCCTTCACAGCAGCAAAGAATACATATTCCACATGACTGAAATCGACGTCAAGCATCCTGACAGTAGAAGCGGGCATAGGAAACACCCCATCTTCCCAGTGCTTGATAGCAGTGAACAAAGCTATTTACACTATTGCAGATATGGGACACACAAACACAACAATACATAACACATAAAAAACCGCAATGCATTTTGAACAAACCTCAGTGCAGCCCCAAACTTTGTTTTGTCGCCCAGATCTTGATCCTCCCTCGCAAAATCAAACCCTAACAAAGAGTGGAGCATCAAACAAACTCCAGAGAAATTGATGAATCACTCAACAAACCGAGTAGATCAAGTACCAAACCGAGTAAAATCCCCCAAAAAGGTGATCAGATGGCAACAAGGGAGAAAAAAAAGGTGGATGAACTTTGTCTCTTTAGTGAGGGAGATGAGCGGTTTGTAAAAAGGGGAAGAGGAGAGCGATCAACTTTAAAACAGTACCGGGTCTTTAGCAATAGACATATTTTAATAAAAATCCTATGTGTTCATCAGCTAGACACAAACAACTTTTAAGGAAATCCAACCAAGATTGTCAATCATGTTACAGACACATCTGTCTTAGTAAACTGTATTTCTGAATTTTATCAGTGATAGGTCCTAGGAAACTGTGTGTGTCACCTTGTCTGCTTTCACTGTTTCTTTGGTGGTAGTTATACCGTCCTCCATGCAGATTATGGCATCAACCTACCCATCAGACTAGTGATGATTTTATGATCACTGGTTTTCCAATACAATGAAATTATAGTGGATGCAATAAACCCATGGGATTTGATTGGTTTTGATGGAATGAATACAATTTGTGTACATGTTGTTGCTTCTGGATATTGAATTTATTTTCCAAGTGAAGATAAATTTGCACTACATGAAAAAAGCATACCAGTGACGGGTGGTAATCGTCATTAGTGATGGGTAACGCACTCCTCACCCCCGAATGCGTCACTGGTAATTAGTGACGGGTTATGACCCGTCACCGATAAGATCATTAGTGATGAGTTGTAACCGTGACTCGTCACTAATATTCAGTCATTAGTGATGGGTCATAATCTTACTAATGAACGTTTTCGCATTTTTGGACAAGAAAAAAGTATAAAAAAAATTTCACCCGAGCCATCCCAACGCAATCCCATCACCACTCGCCACAGGCCATTTGCTATTTTTACACACTGCATTCTATGGGAATCGAACTCGCGATCTCCCCTCGTGTGCGTAGCCCCCTTACCACCTCACGTATCATGTAGTTATGATAGAAAATGGATATTTTATCATTTTAACCTTCTTTGTCGAAGGTCATTAGTAATAGATTAGAACTGTGACCCGTTACTTATGACTGAGGGCATATTTGTTTCAGCTTGCAGATTTTAAATTATGATCACAATATGCAAAGTAAAACAAACAAGTTGGATTGTAAAAGCTAGATTGTACAATGTGCAGAAGCTGGTGAAAAATGGATTGCTAGATTGTTACAATATATGGGCTGGATTATACAATCTAGCTTTTACAATCCAGCTTTTACAATCCAGATTTTTACAATCCATAATCTAAAAGCTGTTTTTTCACAATCTATAGCTGAAACAAACATGCTCTGAATAGTGATAGGTCAAGATTACATATATGATGATTAGTGGTGGGTCGTAATCTTGATCTATCACTAATGACTAATTTTGCTAAATTTCATCGAGAGTTATAATTTACCTATAATTTTTTTTTCTTCATCCAAAATTGTACAAATATTTTATGAATTTTGAATATATCATGCAAACTATCGTAATTTGATAAAGAGTGACTTCGATAAAATAGGCATAACTTTTGCATACAGACTCTGATTTCAATATTTTTTTACTCTACGGATATCTATAGAAAAAATTATATTCGTTTCTCTCCAACATTGTTAGATTTTACAATTTTTTGAGGTCAAATTTGTCCTATAATATTAAGTTCTCGCCCCTTAAAGTTTCTGCATCATTTTTAAAATACGTGTTTATATTCATAGTTGTCACCCTTTATATCAAACTTGAGCAGAAATATACAATGGTTCCTATTCTATGCTACTGAGGTAAGAAAAAATAAGAGAAAAATAAAAAAAAAATAAAAAATATTATATTTTGGTTATCTCTTTACAGCTGCACATCCAACTTGGTACTGACATCAAGGTTTCGGTTTGTTTATCAACTCAAGCTTCCAGAGGTATTTAACTGTAATAGATGGATACTATTGCTAATTATGAAAACATTTTTATAGTGATAACTCAGCTACCATATCTATAGCATACATGCATTTCTTCAAGCCCACATGCTGCATCTACTACCATTCACACATTACGCAACAACACGTGGAGGATTCACCTTATATTAGTAGGAGTCAAACTTTGATGTAAATACGAACATAACCGCATAAACAATTATCCTCTCCACACAAATACCTTTTGTTACGTTATAATATCTTACAAACATATTTATCCTTTCCTATCTAGTTGGAACGGTAAGGGAAAAAAAAAACCTATGCTCTTCAACTGATCCTATAAATCAGTATCTGATCAAGTACCTGAGTTAGTACTTTGACGGATTGACTATTAAATCCTCTTACAATATAATATTAATTACTACAAAATTAATATATTACTTAAAAAATATGTGAAACATGAGTCTATTGATAATATATTTTATACACTAAGTAATGCTGCTGAGTGAGAAAAAAATAAGAGAAAAAATAAAAATAAAAAAGTATTTGTAAAAAGGTAATTAGTGATGCGTTACAATTTGACCTATTACTAATAATTGTTCTAGATGACTCGTCACTGATAAATCGTCATTAATAACGGATCACAACTACGACCCGTCACTAATTTCGTATCTTATTTATCTATTTTTCACATAGTATTAACTTGGTAATATCTTTCTTTTAAGGTACAAAACGGATACACCCAAATCACACATATCACACTTATACTCACACCATCACACACTACACATGTATGCGTCCCTATGCACGTCACACAGAGATCGAAGAGCCCTAAACCTTTGGTGCACGCTTACGCGCACCCTAAATGCTCACGCGTGTGTATACATATCCAGGTTTGCTAATCTCTCTTTTTTTCAATGGCCTGGTAATCTCTTAGTTGGGTCAAATGGTACGAATTTTGGACAGGCCTCCATGAACTTTTAGTGGTCAACTCATGAGTTTTTTTTATTTTTATATTTTTTATTAAAAATTTAAATAAATAGATTCCGCGTAGGAGAAATTGCAAAACTAGGCGTCTGCAGCCCTCTCAGAGGGCGGTTAGGTAGCTGAGAGGGCGGGAGGCCTTACCACCCCTCAGAGGGCGGCAAGGGGGCTAACCGCCCTCTCAAGGAGCGGTTAGGGCCTTATTTTCCCTAAAAATGTTATTTTTTGTGTAATTTAAGAAATAAAAAAAGGGCTTTAAGAAAATTTGCAATTTAAATTTGAAGTAGGTTATGTAATAGTCGGAGAATTAAAAATCAGTAATTAGCACTCACAACATATTACGTGGGTATGGGGTGCGAACGACGACAAACGTAGTATTAAACATTACATAAGACTGTAACCGCGACGACACGACGAGGAAACAGAGGTGGCATGTACGGTTCGCACTAAGACCTACTTATTAGTGCGCTGATCCTAATCATAACATGCCGTAGAGAGTGAAAGTATGTCGGGTTACATTAGATACTCTCTACTGAGTGCATCTAGGATACTTTCCCTTTCGGAGGGCATCGGGACCTGCCGCCTTAGCACGGCGGGCTCTCTCCCACTTCCTTTCCCTCTCAGCCTCCCGAGCCTGAGCCACGGTACGGTCGTGCACCGCCTTCCTCATGCGCTCTTCTTCCTCCCGCTTGAGGCGAAGTTCCTCTTGCTGTTACTCGTACTCCCGACATGCGTACGCTTCCCTTCTCCACCTCATGTTCATGTCGACCCACTGCTTCTGTGCGTCATTTTGCTCATTATCGAGCCATTGAATAAAATTATAGACCGGTGGAGGGGACTGAACAAATGAAACAAGATAAGCGGTTAGTAAAATAGGGTGCAAAATCGGAAGAGATGAGGCTGATATCTGTTATCATACCGGTCGATAATCATTTGTTGCATATTGAGGTTTGTCATACTCGTAGTTGGCACATATGAAGAAGTGCAGCCCATAGGTGTATGAGATGTCCTGCTACTCGTGGAGCTTACAAAGGTCACCACAGAAGCACATTGGTGGTTCGAGACCTTCAGGTATGGTAGTCCCCCAATGTTTCTTTGGTGGGCTTGATGGAGCTGAGGAAGACATTGCACTTGAGAGATCTGAGAAATGAGTGGTGCATCAACGTAAGGAGGTTCGGCTATTTATGGTTAGGGAAGACAGGAGCATTGGATTCGCTCTTGAAGGAAGGAGTGAGTGCAGGGGTGCATCCGGTGACAGGAGCATCGGATTCCATCTTGAAGAATGGGAAAGTTGTGTCATTGATGATGATAAGAGATTCCATATTTATTGGTACTTGTGTTGTCATTTATTGTTTGGAAAAAGCTGGGTAGTGTTGTCACTTCTTGTTTAAAGCCTGCGTAAGGAGGCATGTGTTGTTATGTCATGGTTAAAGTTCAGTAGTGTGGTCACTTCGTGATTTAAGTAACACTCCCAACAGAGGAAGCGAGGTATCACTCGTTGCATAAGTTGTTTTGTAAGATATAATGACGATGACAGAATGTAACTTGTGGTCGTGTCGGATTAAGAAATGCAACTAGGATGCCATCATTTTGGAATATGAAATACAGTTACGACATGCTAAGTGGACCATAAAGAGTAAACATGTCTGAATACGTAGGAGTACATCGCGAAGCAAATATGCATATGTAAGTTACATAAAATCTAAAATTCTACTGCTGCCTCCCTCGTTGTCGTCGGCCGTGCGCCCCATCGTGGTCTCGATGCCGCTGGTTAACCCTCCCGTGACCCCTGGAGTAGGTGAGGGGGTCGGGTGGACCGACGTGTCTGGTAGGCCTAGTAGGGCCCACCGGTGTCGAGGCCTCGTCCTGCATGGGCTATGTCCAAAGGGGAGCACTGGGTACCTGGGACCGCTGGAGGACGTCGTAGTCAGGTGTACCCCTGAAGAAGTCACGAACGAGGTCGTATGTGGCGTCCGACCTAGCCTCATCCTCCTGACTAGGGTAGGAGGACTGTGAAGGCTCTGCTGATGTCCATGTGTACTGGCTGGATGGGCCTACGAACAAATAATTATGTTAGATACGAACAATGTGGTATAGGAACTAGTAGTAAAAATTGTATAATTGTACCTGCGTGGTATGCCGGTGCAGCAGAAGAAGGCCAGGCTGTCGTGCCGTAGTATGGCTCGAACGTTACAGGTGGGGTCGGGCGTGGGGCCGCTGAAGACAGACCGGCCTCATCACCGAAGTAACCTGACCACAATATTAACTTAATTTGCTAAAAGTATTAAAAACTGGGATGAAGGGGGCCGCCAGTACCTGAGAGTGGACGCACAGGGCTCGATCTACGAGGCTACGTCGAGGCTTGTGTAGGTGCACCTAATGAAAGTTTAATAATCAATGCAGTAGTAAGTAACGAATATTGTTGAATGTCGTTCAAAATTAAAATTCGTACCAATTTGCTCTGAGCCTCCATAACGTGGTAAAAGGGGTCGTGTGGGTGCTGACACGAATGAACGACAGTGCACATCTGACCGGCGAGACGAATGAACTGCTTCCCGGGCGGCCTCTCCCTCGGCTTCGACCACTCCTTCCCGCGCTGGCTCTAGCGGGAAGTTTGAGTCTCTGCTCCGGTAGCAGGCCAGGACGTGCTCGGCCACCGCTTGGGCCAAGCCGCGTCCTTCCCGAGCGGCGAGCTCCTGGACGGCCCAGGGCAGCGTCTCGAGGCGCTCGCAGACTTGTTGAAGCCCCAGGACTTGTCGTCCGGGGCCATCGCTCTTCTCGTCCGCGACGAGTCGGCCAAGGCCGGCCCTCTCCACGACCCGCCGCATCCGCCGGAGTACGTCCTCCAACATCTGCTGCAAGTTGACCCGCGAGACAAAGGCAGCCTCAAGCTTCTCCTTCGCGACACGAAGCTGCTCCTCGAGATCTGGGCCCCCGGCCGCACCTGAAGCGCCGGCGCCGGATGCGAGGCCGGTGGCCTGCTTCGTCTACGCCACCAGTTCGGACAAAGCCCGCTCTCGGGCGGCCAGCTCTGCCTCGTGTTTGGCGTTCTCCTCCTCCCTGGTGGCGACGGCCGCCACCGCCGCGGCAGCCTGCCCCTCCCGGCGGGTCAGCGAGTCTTCCCGGGCGCCCAGCTCCACCGCAATGATCTCGTTGTCGACCTCCCGGATGGAGACGTCCTCCTCCCACCGTCGGACATCTCCGTCAATTCTCTGGAGCTCATCCTTCCAACGTTGGAGGCTGGCGCGCGTCCGATCGGCCTCGCCCTCTCGACGGGTTAGCTCAGCCCGGAGGTCCTCCGCCGCCTTCTCGCGGCCCGCGACCGCCTCCTCCCATTCCTGTGCCTGCGCCTCCCTGGCAAGGGCCTCGGCAGCCTGCTGCCGCGACGCCTCAACCAGGCGGGCGGCACCTTCTCGCTCCCGCGCGGCTTCGGCGCGAGCGTCTTCAAAATCTCCCGCTCCCGCTCGACCTCCGCGCGGGTATCCCCCAAAATCTTCTGCTCTCGTGCAGCCGCCGCGCGGGCTTCTTCCCGGGCGTTCGCAAGCTGCGCCCTCTCCAAGTCCAGCCGGGCGCGCTCCGCTTCAAGCTGCCCCTCCTTTGCGTCCACCGCCGCGCCCAGCCGCTCGACCGTCACCTGGACGCCCTCGATCGCGGCTAGGAAGGGGTCGGCAGGCTGGCCGAGCGCCGGTGGAGCGCTGGTTTCCCCGCGATCCGCCTCCGGGGGGTTCGGGGTCCCCGAGGGTCGCCACAAGATCATCCGCCTCGGGCTCGGCACGCCCGGGGTAGGTTCGATCGGCGCCGGGCGCTCGGGCGACGGCTGAGTTCCTGCCTCGGGCGCCGCATCCGCCAGCCCCGGTAGGGCCACTGCTTCCGCCATCGTCCGCCCCAGGCTCTGAGTGCCCGGGGTAGGTTCCACTGGCGCCGAGGGTTCGGGCGACGGCTGCATCCCTGCCTCAGCCGCCACTTCCACCATCCTCCCCTCGGCCGCCGCGTCCGCTGGCTCCCCCGCCATCGCCGCGTCCGCCTGCCTCGGCTCCGCCGATTGGCTTGGCTCAGGCGCTGGCGCCAGCGCCGGCATTCCTTCGCACTCGGCGGCGCCCGTGGGTGGCCTGCAGGAGGCAGGCGAAGGTCAAAACCGAAGTTTAGTTCGGGCGGAGAGCACCCAAGAAAGAGCGAAAAATGAAACTTACGCGGTCGTAGTTCCCCGGTACTGCCATTTGGCCGCCGGGAGCCTGAACTCCGGGCCCGGCGGTGCCGGCCCGGAATCCTCGCGTCTCCTCTTCCGCTGGGGGCTCGGCGGGCCCGCCTCACGGTCTCCAGGCGCCGAGTCAGGCCCTATCCTCACGAGGCACGGCTCCAAGGCTGGGAACGCCGCTGCCGCCGGTGGCGACGGCGGGGACTCCGGCACGGGGATGTAGATTCGGGGGTGCTTCCCCCGGTCTCCCGGGGACATTGTCGCTGCGCTGTCGGCGGTGCCCTCTTCTCCGGTGCAGCAGCTGCTTCCCGCAGCGGCTCTACTGCTGGCTTGCGGCTCGCTGCACGCGGCGCCCGGGCCACCGGCCCGCACCGGGCTGCTCGCGGCCTCCTCGCAGGCCACCTCGTCCAACCCAGGGAGCTCGGGAGTCTCGGGGCTCCGGCTCCTCGGCCGGTCGACGAGCCCCTGGGCGTCGAACTCCGGCAGCTTCGCCAAGATCGCCGCGCGCTCGGGGCTAGCGCAGAGCGCCATCTCCGGCCACGGGAGCACCGCCCGGCTCGTGTCCTCCACGCCGGTCACCACTCGGGTCATGCCCCTCAACTCCGCTGGGCCCAGATCCCATCTTGCGCTGATTTGGGTCCGGGTGATATCTTCGGGCCCGGTGTAGAGCCAGCACGACCGGGCCCGCTCCCGCAGGGGTGCCAGGCGACAGCGCAAGAAGTCTGCCACCACCATCACCGAGGTCAGCCCGGAGTCGCGTAGGAATCTAATGCCCTCGAACACCGGCTTCAACCTCGCGTCCTCCGGCGGCGGCACCTCCCACGTCGACATCTGGGGCTCCGCCGCCACTTCCGGTAGAGCGAGACGATCATGGGGGTCGACGTCGACGAAGAACCAGTCCCGCCGCCACTCCTCCCATTTGCTGCGCAGCACCTGGGGGATGTACTGCTCCCCCAAGCTGTCTCGCAGCCGAAGATTGCAGCACCCCGCGACGTCCGCCGTGGAGTACCCCCTCTTCTTCCCGGCCGGCCGCAGGACGAAGACATATTGGAGAAGCGTCACCGAAGGCGCCACCCCCACGAACATCTCGCAGAGGTGCGCGAACACCGCCAGCACTACGACGGAGTTGGGGCTCAAGTGCACCAGTTGGATGCCGTAGGTGTCGAGGACTTGGAGGAAGAACGTTGAAAACAGCGGCACCAGTCCCGCCGCCACAAAAGACGTGAACAAGACAATGCGCCCGGGAACGGTCGTCGCCGGTGGGAAGTTCGCCGGTGTCACCACCGAGGCTCCCTGCTGGCCCTCGGGGACCAGCAGCTTCCTGATCTTATCAGCCGCCTCTTCATTCCTCAGACGAGACTCCGGCAGCACGCTGTCCGGAGTCCTGTCATGGCGACTTCCTCTGGCTCTCGGCATCTCGACGGGAGGGGAGGTTGTCTGGCGGTGGAGAGGAAGGAGGAGAAGCGCTCTGATCGCCTAAAGGAGTTCTAAGGGCTCCAGAGCACGAAGGAAACGAGAGCAAGATCGCAAGATAGCGTAAAGAGGGGGGCGGATCGATCCCCTCCCCCTTTTTATATCTCAGAGGATTCAAACCTTTCCTTCCAATGGTGCACTCGGCGGGACGGTTTCCTCGGTCGACGCAACTGCCAGGCGAATCTCCTGCTGGTCGTGTGGCGTCAGCGGCTGCCAGGCGTATTTTCCTCGATCTGCGCGGCAGCCGCGCGTGCCGCCCGTGCCGTTGTCATGCCCTTCGGGAGTTGTGTGGACACGCGTCCGCTTGTCTCCCCGCTGGGCCGTACCAGAGGCCCGGGTCTAAAGGGCCACCTCTTGAAAGCCTGCCATGTGGCGTCCACGCCAGCCTCAACCTCGTCCGCGACGAAGGGCCCATCCGCAGTCTCCGTGCCATCACCTACCAATGGGCCCGGGGGCTACTATCGGTGTATCAGGAACCGGGGGTCCCTGAGTCCCGAGGCCAGGCCAGCCGTCCGCCATGGGTCACCATCCCGCGAGGTCCCTCCTGCGGGATGAGGAAAATCTAAGTTCCGGGAGAAGGTGCTCGGGGCCACAGTCTCTGGTCCCCGACCACCCTAGTTCCCCGATGACCCGCAGAGTCCAAGTACCGGGAAGAAAGTGCTCGGGGAGGTGCCCTCTCATCCCCGAGCACCCTAGTCCTCCAACGATCAGAAGAGCTAAGTTCCGGGAGAGAGTGCTCGGGGACCACGCGCAGCAGTCCCTGAGCGCACGGTTCCCCGAGGGCCTGCGTGAGAATGCTTGGGAGCGAGTGCTCGGGGCTGCGTGTGGCAGCCCCCGGGCTCCCGGTTCCCCGAAGGGTCTGTGCAAAAGTGCTCGGGAGAGAGTGCTCGGGGTTGCTCGTGGCAGCCCCCGAGCACTCGGTTCCCCGGAGGATCATGCGCGAATGCTCGGGAGAGAGTCCTCGGGGAGGTAACCAGTACCCCCGAGCACCCGGTACCCCGAAGACAAAGATAGGCATTCCCGAGAGAGAGTGCTCGGGGAGGTGAACGGTACCCCCGAGCACTCGGTTCCCCGGCGACCCAGAGAGGCCCCCAAGGGGCCCACAGATGAGGTGTCCGCCCGTCAAAGGTCCAAGGCCGCATTAAATGAGCGCGTGGGGCCTGACGTATCCAACTGCTCCCGCCGCGGCGTCAGTTCCTGCCATGCTTTGGCAGAGGGGCGTGGGGCTATTAATTGTACAGGTCCCGTCCCGTATCATCCGGTGTATCTCAGGATAACATTGCCAGGATCAAGGCGTTCCGCCTACCGCCCTGCCGTGGCAGAGGAACAAGACAGGGCGGGCACGCCGGGTGGCTCTGTGGCTGCTCGGTGGGCCCTCTCAACGGCGCCCGTTGCCAGGGTGTCCACAATGACAAGTGACCGGACGCGCGCCGTGTTTTTCGACCGCCCCAGTCACTTCGCCCATAGGAAATGATGATGCCTTTCTCAGTCGTGGCATCTTGGAACTTGTGCCCCTTCCTTCCCGTTCGGGGTATGTCGCGGCCGGCGAGTGCATAAAAGGGTCGGCGCACAGGAAGAAAAAGAGAGAGATCAACAAGCCCAAGCAGTCGACCGTGCCGCAACCAACGAAGAAGAGACCGTAAGCATCGAGCACAGAAGCACCGAGAACAAAAACCGTAGTCCCTGCCCAAGAGCAAGGGGCTTCAAGTTCTCAGTTAGACACAATATTCTTGTAACCAGCTACATCCTTGAGGGATCACCCTCAGGATAGTTATTGCATCCATACAGGAGTAGGGTATTACGCCCCCGTGCGGCCCGAACCTGTCTAAAACTTCGGTGCATTTACTTCCCTTTGCACTAGGTCGATCATCCCCCACCACCGGCCGTTGCATTTACTTCCACTTCCATTTATTTCTCCGATGAACTTATTCAGGATCATCCCCCCGGCCGAATCACTAAAAAGGGGTCTCTCGGGATCCCTGCGACAGGAGTTAATCCTCCGACAGCTGGCGCGCCAGGTAGGGGGGAACATCCCTGAATCTGTTCGTTTGTTTTCTTCCGCAGGAAAAAATGGCCGGTGGACACCGTCTCCAGCGTTCGGCTCCACTTCCAGTGAGGAAATGCTGCCCGACGTCCAGGAGGCCCCAGTCGCTGCTGCGTTCCAGCAGCAGCCACTATCTGCACGCGCGGCTTTCCCCTCCCAAGGGGACCAGGGCGCTGGGCCCAGCAGGGCCGCCGCCGCCGCCGGTGCGCCGTTCGACCCCCAGCAGGTGGTCGAAACCCCGGCCGCCAGGTCTGCCTCTGGACAGCGCCGGGTGCCTCTGCGGCGTAGGCTCGCCTTCGGCGAGGCTGGCCCCGGAAGTGCGCTCCTTGCGGCGCACGCTCTCCTCAGGCATCCGCCTGTCCAGGCAACGCCAAACACTCCGGAAGGCCGCTGGATCCAAGACGTCGCCGCCCTGGTCGGCACTGCTCGCCGCCAGGTGCTGGCCGGGAGTTCTCGCGCCACCACCCAGCGTGGCGCTGCCAGAACTGGCTCATCAACGGGCAACGTTCGCACAGGCCGGGGGGCCTCCAGGCGGAGCGCCACCCCCCTGGCCATGTCCAAAGCCCAGGACCTCCGCTCACGCCTCAACGAGCGGAGGGGCCATGAAGATGCGCGTGTCACCCTCGAGCGCCAGCGGGAAACCCGGCAGGAGGCCGAGGCAGAGGATCAGGCTTCCTCTTTCCCGGCCCACGATCGCCAGGAATCCCCGGCTCGCCAGCATTCGCCGCCAAGGACTGCCACCCACGCCACGGGGTACAGCACCGGTTGGCGTGCCTTCACCACTGAGCTTCGTCGGGTCAAATGGCCCTCCAAGTTCCGCCCTGAGCTGCCGGAGAAGTACGACGGGTCCATCAACCCCGCCGAGTTCCTCCAGATCTACACTACGGCCGTCCAAGCGGCCGGGGGCAGTGAAATGGTGATGGCAAATGATTTCCATGTTGCCTTGAGGGGCTCTGCCCGTTCTTGGCTCACGAACTTACCCCCAGGATCTATTAGCTCCTGGGATGACCTCTGCCACCAGTTTGTGTGTAATTTTCAGGACACATTCACGTGCCCCGGTTTGGAGTGCGACCTCCACGCCGTCAAGCAACAGGAGGGGGAGACGCTGCGGCGCTTTATTCAGCGTTTCAGCCAGGTCCGCAACACCATCCCGCGGATAGCCCCCCACGCTGTCATCGTCGCCTTCCGGCAGGGCGTCCGCGACGAGCGGATGCTCGAAAAGCTAGGTACCCACGAAATCAAAACCACTGCGGAGCTCTTCGCGCTGGCCGACAAGTGCGCCAAGGCGGCGGAGGCCCGGGCGTGGCATGCTCCGCGCCCCACCGCCGACCAGCCAAGTTCTTCCCGTTCTAACAGGCGGGAAAAGAAGAAGAGAAGAAGGCGCGAGGCCACTCCTGTCGAACCGGCCCAGGGCCCCGCCCGTAGGCCGGCCCAAGAGCCTGACCGCTGGTAAGAACGCCGGGCAGCCGCCGACAGATGGCCCGCACCCGCAAGGGCCCCGGCCAGGGCCCCTCCTCGGGCCCTGGCCCCTGCGAGGGCCCCGGCACCAGCTAGGGCACCGGCTCCCGCAAGAGCCCCGGCACCCGGTCGGGCTCCTGCTCCAGCGAGGGCCCCCGCTCCCGCGTGGCCCGAGCCAGGCAAATGGTGCCTCATACACCAGACCAGATGGCACGATCTTACGGAGTGTCGTACGGTCAAAGGTCTCGTCAAGCAACGCCAGAGGGAGTGCGACGAGTCCCGCGGGGGAGGCGATGCTGAGGCCGCCCCTGGCAACACCGAGCTCGGCTTCCAGGAGCCCGAGCATACCGTCGCCTTCATCGACGGAGGCGCCTACACGCCTTCCTCGCACCGTGGCATCAAGGTCATGCGGCGCGAAGTGTGCTCGGCAACCCCGAGCGAGGAGGCCACCAGGCCCCTGAGGTGGTCGGACGCCCCGATCACGTTCAGCATGGCCGATCACCCCATGGGTACTGCAGCCGTGGGGCGACTACCCCTGGCAGTGTCTCCCACCATCTGCAATGTCAAGGTCGGTAGAGTGCTGATCGATGGGGGTGCAGGCCTCAACCTCCTATCCAAGGAGGCCTTCGAAAAGTTGCAGGTGCCCTCCCGGCGCCTAAAGCCGTCGCTTCCATTCTGCAGAATAATGCCCGGGCACTCCCTGCCTCTCGGGCAGGTCAAGCTACCTGTGACCTTCGGGAGTCGAGACAACTTCCGCACGGACAACGTCCTCTTCGACGTCGCGGAGCTCCCCCTCCCTTACAACACCATCCTCGGGCGCCCGACGCTCGCCAAATTCATGATGGCCGCCCATTATGCATATCTCACGGTTAAGATGCCGGGCCCAGTAGACTCCATCTCCGTGACTGCCGATTCGGGCGGCGCCGTTTCCTACGCCGAGCAGACGTACATGGCTTTGGTCTCAGCCCAGGCCGAAGTCGAAGGCTGCACAGGGGGCCCGGGACCCTCTTCATCCAAACCCCGACTCGCCACCGACACCTCTGTTCCTACGAAGGAGGTCGTGGTGGGCGAAGGCGCTACCCAGGTAGTCCGGATCGGCGGTAACCTGGGTAGCAAATAGGAAAGCGCGCTCATCACCTTCCTCCGGGCTAACGCAGATGTGTTTGCATGGTAACCGTCCGACATGCCCGGGATCCCCAGGGAGGTGATCGAGCATCACTTGGCGGTGCGCCCGGACGCCCGCTCGATGAAGCAGAAGGTCCGACGGCAGGCGCCTGAGCGCCAGGAGTTCATCCGAGAGCAGGTCAGCAAGCTCCTTGACGCCGGATTTATCCGAGAGGTCCTCCACCCCGACTGGCAGGCAAATCCAGTCATCATCTCGAAGGCCAACGACAAGCTCCGCATGTGTGTGGACTACACCGACCTAAATAAGGCTTGCCCTAAAGATCCTTTTCCCTTGCCCCGCATTGATCAAATTGTAGATGCAACCGCGGGACGCGATCTTTTATGTTTTTTAGATGCAAACTCTGGGTATCACCAGATCCGCATGGCCGTTGAGGACGAAGAAAAAACTGCTTTTACCACCCCGGTGTGGACTTACTGTTATATGTCAATGCCTTTTGGTTTGCGCAATGCTGGGTCTTCTTTCCAGCGCGCCATTCGCATTAACTATGATTCGCAGGTTGGCCACAACGTCGAGGCCTACATCGACGATCTCGTGGTCAAGTCCCGAGACCGCGCCACCCTGCTCGAGGACCTTGCCGAGACTTTCAACAGTCTCCGCACCACCTGCCTCAAGCTTAACCCCGAGAAGTGTGTCTATGGGGTGCCGGCGGGCAAGCTCCTCGGTTTCTTGGTTTCCGGCCGAGGAATCGAGGCCAATCCAGAGAAGATCCGGGCCATCGAGCAGATGCGACCCCCGGCTCGACTCAAAGAGGTCCAGCGTCTCGCCGGCTGCATGGCGACCCTCGGGCGCTTCATCTCCAAGCTCGGGGAGCGAGGGCTCCCACTCTTCAAGCTTCTGAAGAAGACCGGTCATTTCGACTGGACGCCGGAGTCAAGCAGGCCTTCTGCGATCTGAAGATGTACCTCACCTCACCACCCGTGCTGGAGGCTCCCTCCGAAGGCGAGCCCCTACTGCTCTATGTATCGGCCACTCCTCAGGTCGTAAGTATGGTGTTGGTGGTGGAGCGCGGCGAGTGCGCGGGGCCAGGTGCTGGGTCCCAACTCCCGGCCGCCCCCAGGCACTCCCCAGTCCTCACGGCTACCCCCGAGCAGGGGGTCGAGCCCGAGCACTTGGCTCCCCCTGAGCAAGGGGTCGAGTCCGAGCACTCTGCTCCTCCCGACCAGGGAGTCGGGCCCGGGCACCCAGCCAGACCCGACCACGCCGCCAAGCCTGGGGGTTGTAACAGCCCCTCGGGTGAAGTCGCCGCCCGGGCCCACCGGGTACAACAACCGGTGGACTTCGTCAGTGAAGTCCTCCGGGAGGCCAAAGCAAGGTATCCCCAGGCTCAGAAGCTGCTCTACGCCGTGCTCATCGGTTCCCGAAAGCTGCGCCATTACTTTCAAGCGCACAAGGTCTCGGTGGTTACCACGTATCCGCTGGGACCCATCCTCCGGAACCAAGAAGGCACCGGGCGAGTTGTCAAGTGGGCGGTGGAGCTGGCGGAGTTCGATCTGCACTTTGTCAGTCGCCAGGCGCTCTCTGACTTCGTGGCAGAGTGGACACCCGTCCCTGAGGTCGCCCCAGAAGAGATCTCTGCGTATCCCGGGCACGACGCGCCCGGATACTGGGTCATGCACTTCAACGGTTCCTTCACGCTGAAAGGCGCGGGGGCCGGAGTGGTTCTCACCTCCCCAACGGGTGAAGAACTCCGGTACGTTGTGCAGCTGCAGTTCCGTGCATCCAACAACATGGCAGAATATGAAGGTCTCATCGCCGGCCTCCGAGCCGCTGTGGGCCTCGGGATTCGTCGCCTCTTGGTCAAGGGAGACTCCCAGCTGGTGGTCAACCAGGTGTCCAAAGAGTACCAGTGCACGGATCCTCAAATGGCGGCGTACGTGGCAGCAGTCAGGAAGCTGGAGAGGCGCTTCGATGGCCTTGAGTTGCGGTACATCCCTCGCCGCGACAACGCTCTGACCGATGAGCTCTCCCGCCTGGCCTCCTCCCGTGCGCGCGTCCCTGCCGGAGTCTTTGAAGAAATACTCATACGGCCTTCCATCCTGCCTGCCGAACAGGACGAAGGGGAAACCTCGAACTCAATTCAGGGGACCCCGGCGGTGCCCTCAGTGGGAAGCCCCGTCAGGGTGCCGCCGTCCGGTGAGTGTGCTGCACTTGCTGAATGTTCTCAAGATGCCTCGTGGATGTCCGACATCTGAGGGTACTTAAAGGAAAAGTCCCTTCCCGGGGATGAGGCGTCTGCCGAACGAGTTGTTCGGCAGTCCAAACGCTATGCTATAATAGATGGGGATCTCTACCGGTGTAGCGCAGGAGGCGTCCTCCTAAAATGCATCTCCCGGGCAGAAGGCGGCGAGCTTCTCGCTGAGGTCCACGAGGGCGAGTGCGGTGGCCATTCATCGTTCCGCACGCTGGTCGGGAAGGCCTTCCGGCAAGGTTTCTACTAGCCTACGGCTCTCCAGGATGCTTCCGAGCTGGTTCGACGCTGCAGGGCGTGCCGGTTCCATGCAAAGCAGATTCACCAGCCAGCTCAGGCTCTTCACACCATCCCCCTATCATGGCCGTTCGTGGTCTGGGGGTTGGACATTCTGGGTCCTTTCCCCCGGGCAATCGGGGGCTATGAGTACCTCTACGTCGCCATCGACAAGTTCACCAAGTGGCCGGAGGCAGTCCCAGTCATCAAGGTGACCAAGAACACGGCACTCCAGTTTATCCACGGCATCACCAGTCGCTTCGGTGTCCCGAACCGGATCATCACCGACAACGGCACCCAGTTCACGAGTGCCCTGTTCGGGGACTACTGCGAAGACCTCGGCATTAAGCTCTGCTTTGCCTCTGTCGCTCATCCTCGAAGTAACGGGCAAGTCGAGCGCGCCAACGCGGAGATACTGAAGGGCCTCAAAACCCGGACCTATGACGTGCTCGCAAAGCACGGGAAAGGATGGGTGGACGAGCTACCCGCCGTGCTATGGGCTAATCGGACCACGCCAAGCCACGCCACCGGGGAGACTCCATTCTTCTTAGTGTACGGCGCTGAGGCGGTCCTCCCCTCCTAGCTCACTCTAGGCTCCCCTCGGGTGCATGCATATTCTGAGGGTGAGCAAGAGCAGCAAAGGCGCGACAACGTCGACTACCTGGAAGAGCGCCGGCGGCGTGCCGCCGTCCGGGCGGCTCGGTACCAGCAAAGTTTGCAGCGCTACCACCAACGCCACGTCCGGGCACGGTCCTTTGAGGTTGGGGATCTAGTTCTCCGACGCGTCCAGTCGCGCGAAGGAAAGAATAAGTTGTCCCCTATGTGGGAGGGTCCCATCACCGTGATCGGGGTCCCGCGAGAAGGTTCTTTCAGGTTGGCGGCAGAGGATGGGCAACCGCTTCCCAACCCGTGGAACATCGAGCACCTCCGCAGGTTCTACCCGTAGATGGCTATGCTCGCGGCTCAGGTCAACCAGGCCGGGGGTTCCCCCCCCCCCTGCCCAAGTTGATCGGGGGCTACCACTAGCTGGGTAAGTCACACAACCTTGTAAAAATTGTCAATTCAGTGAAAATGTTAATATGTAATCATTTCGCTTTTCTGGATTTCGTATGTTCAATCTGTCTGGTGAGATGCTCGATTGTGCGAGAAAAGTTCGCTCTCTCTTTTTCCCCGCTGATAAAAGAATCCTGATCAGTATGCGCGCGAGCAGCTGCCGCTGGCTTACGTCCGATGTGGTAGGCTGTGGTGTTCGGTGTCATGGCTGATCTTCGGGCACTACCGAGTCCCTGGGTGCTCTGGGTAATCCTATCACTCGAGCCGCTCGAGTAGTCCGGAGCTCAGACCCCAGGGGCGGGCTGTCGGTGCTCGGTCTGGTCCGTCATACCCGGGCGCCACCGAAACATAGGACCTCTGGGTTATGCCTCTGCCTGCTCTTGTCCACCGGTCTGGGTATTCAAGAGGTCTCGGGTCGAAAACGAGGGCAGTTTATAACAAGTACCGCACTAACAGAGCGCAAAAAGCAAAGAAATTCCCTATTCTCTCTCAAGTCACAGGTCGACAATCAAAGCAAAAGCAGCTCGACCGCGAGGGCCTCGATGCCCAGGTCGCTGCTCGGCCCCAAGGGTCCTCGGGTGGTCCTACCGCTTGGGCATGAGTGGTCGAGATCACCCGACCCCGGGCTCCTCGCGTGCCCCTTGACGCTCGGGCGCCCCGGCTGAAGGAACCAAGCCCCCGGGCACCCCAAGCTCGGAGTGCACGTTCCTCCTGGATCGGCCGGTCGAAGGGCCAATGGCTGTCCGGTGAGTGATTAAATCAGATGAATTTGTGTTCAATAATATTTTATTCCCGAGTCATCCTCGGGGGCCCTCGTATTCTAATCTGCCCGATCTGATGATCTCCTCACGCACAAAACCCCACCGTGAGTCTATTTTTTCCTAGAACGACAGAATGGTTCGTAGAAAGGTGTACCATACGTGCGGTAATGTCCGATCAAAGTCATTCGTGGTGGTCGTGGTGTTCGGTCCGCTTTAAAGGGCCCTGAGCACTACCGAGTCCCTGGGTGCCCTGGGTAATCCTATCGCTCGAGCCACTCAAGTAGTCCGGAGCCTAGGCCTCAGGGGCGGGCTGTCGGTGCTCGGTTCGGTCCGTCTTAAGCCCAGGCACCACCGAAAAATGGGGACTCTTGGTCGCATTCCCGCCCGTGCGTGTCTCCGGTCTACTGACTGAGTGGTCGCAGGGTGAAAAAGTGTTCACCGGTTATGGCGTGTTCCGTGCTGGATCGACCTATCTCCTGAGCAAGGAAGTTCGTGTCTTTGTCTCTTGACTTAGCCAATACGGATTCGCGAGGGCTCGGGAGCTGAACACGCCGAGGAAGATAATCGGGATGACTTCGTTCCCGGGGACGGAAAGGTCGAGAACGGTCCGACTGAGCACTCCCCGGGGCTTCAAGGCAAAACATCAGAAGAAACGCTAAATACTCAAGAGCACCGGAGTTGTGAGCCCAAAGAAAAGCTTCCATTATATTCACAAGGGGAATACAAACATTTCTAAGGGATCACTCCCATATTTACATCCAGCCAAGACAAAAAAAAAAGCTACTACAAAAGCCTAATCGGAGGCAGAGTCGGCGTCGGAGTCGTCTTGGCCATCCCCGGGGGCTGGCGGCAGCGGCACTTCCCGCCTGAAGCCGGCCGCCACCTCGGCAGCGGTGCTCCGAACTGCTTCCCAGGCGGCCTCTCCCTCGGCTTCGACCACTCCTTCCCGCGCTGGCTCCAGCGGGAAGTTTGAGTCTCTGCTCCGGTAGCAGGCCAAGCCGCGTCCTTCCCGGGCGGCGAGCTCCTGGACGGCCCAGGGCAACGCCTCGAGGCGCTCGCAGACTTGTTGAAGCCCCAGGACTTGTCGTTCGGGGCCATCGCTCTTCTCGTCCGCGATGAGTCGGCCAAGGCCGGCCCTCTCCACGGCCCGCCGCATCCGCCGGAGTACGTCCTCCAACATCTACTGCAAGTTGACCCGCGAGACAAAGGCAGCCTCAAGCTTCTCCTTCACGACACGAAGCTACTCCTCGAGACCCTGGCCCCCGGCCGCACCTGAAGCACCGACGCCGGATGCGAGGCCGGCGGCCTGCTTCGTCTGCGCCACCAGTTCGGACAAAGCCCGCTCTCGGGTTTGGCGTTCTCCTCCTCCCTAGTGGCGATGGCTGCCGCCGCCGCGGCAGCCTCCCCCTCCCGGTGGGTCAACGAGTCTTCCCGGGCGCCCAGCTCCGCCGTCGTGATCTCGTTGTCGACCTCCCGGATGGAGACGTCCTCCTCCCACCGTCGAACATCTCCGTCAATTCTCTGGAGCTCATCCTTCCAACGTTGGAGGCCGGCGCGCGTCCGATCGGCCTCGCCCTCTCGACGGGTTAGCTCAGCCCGGAGGTCCTCTGCCGCATTCTCACGGCCCGCGACCGCCTCCTCCCGTTCTTGCGCCTGCGCCTCCCTGGCAAGGTCCTCGGCAGCCTGCTGCCGCGACGCCTCAACCAGGCGGGCGGCGCCTTCTCGCTCCCGCGCGGCTTCAGCACGGGCGGTCTTCAAAATCTCCCGCTCCCGCGCGACCTACGCGCGGGTATCCTCCAAAATCTTCTGCTCTCGCGCAGCCGCCGCGCGGGCCTCTTCTCGGGCGTTCGCAAGCTGCGCCCTCTCCAAGTCCAGCCGGGTGCTCTCCGCTTCAAGCTGCCCCTCCTTCGCGTCCACCGCCGCACCCAGCCGCTCGACCGCCACCTGGACGCCCTCGATTGCGGCCACGAAGGGGTCGGCAGGCCGGTCGGGCGCCGGTGGAGCGCTGGTTTCCCCGAGATCCGCCTCCGGGGGGTTCGGGGTCCCCGAGGGTCGCCACACGATCATCCGCCCCAGGCTCGGCACGCCCGGGGTAGGTTCGGCCGGCGCCGGGCGCTCGGGCGACGGCCGAGTTCCTACCTCGGCCGCCGCATCCGCCGGCCCCGGCAGGGCCACTGCTTCCGCCATCGTCCGCCCCGGGCTCTGCGTGCCTGGGGTAGGTTCCACCGGCGCCGAGGGTTCGGGCGACGGCTGCGTCCCCGCCTCAGCCGCCGCTTCCACCATCCTACCCTCCACCGCCGCGTCCGCTGGCTACCCTGCCATCGCCGCATCCGCTGGCTCGGCTCTGCCAGTTGGCTTGGCTCGGGCGCTGACGCCAGCGCCGGCGTTCCTTCGCCCTCGGCGGCGCCCGTGGGTGGCCTGCAGGAGGCAGGCGAAGGTCAAAACCGAAGTTTAGTTCGGGCGGAGAGCGCCCAAGAAAGAGCGAAAAATGAAACTTACGCGGTCGTAGTTCCCCGGTACTGCCATTTGGCCGCCGGGAGCCTGAACTCCGGGCCCGGTGGTGCCGGCCCGGAATCCTCCCGTCTCCTCTTCCGCCGGGGGCTCGGTGGGGCCGCCGCGCGGTCTCCACGCGCCGAGTCAGGCCCTATCCTCACGAGGCGCGGCTCCAAGGCCGGGAACGCCGCCGCCGCCGGTGGCGATGGCGGGGACTCCGACATGGGGATGTAGATTTGGCGGCGCTTCCCCCGGTCTCCCGGCGCCAATGTCGCTGCGCTGACAGCGGTGCCCTCTTCTCCAGTGCGGCGGCTGCTTCCCGCAGCGGCTCTACCGCTGGCTTGCGGCTCGCTGCACGCGGCGCTCGGGCCACCGGCCCGCACCTGGCTGCTCGCGGCCTCCTCGCTGGCCACCTCGTCCAACCTAGGGAGCTCGGGAGCCTCGGGTCTCCGGCTCCTCGGCCGGTCGACGAGCCCCTGGGCGTCGAACTCCGGCAGCTTCGCCAAGATCGCCGCGCGCTCGGGGTTAGCGCAGAGCGCCATCTCCGGCAACGGGAGCACCGCCCGGCTCATGTCCTCCACGTCGGTCACCACTCGGGTCATGCCCCTCAGCTCCACTGGGCCCAGATCCCAGCTTACGCTGATTTGGGTCCGGGTGATATCTTCGGGCCCAGTGTAGAGCCAGCACGGCCGGGCCCTCTCCCGCAGGGGCGCCAGGCGACGGCGCAAGAAGTCCGCCACCACCATCACCGAGGTCAGCCCGGAGTCGCGCAGGAATCTGATGCGCTCGAACACCGGCTTCAACCTCGCATCCTCCGGCGACGGCACCTCCCACGTCGACTTCTGGGGCTCCGCCGCCACTTCCGGTAGAGCGAGACGATCATGGGGATCGACGTCGACGAAGAACCAGTCCCGCCGCCACTCCTCCCATTTGCTGCGCAGTACCTGGGGGATGTACTGCTCCCCCAAGCCATCTCGCAGCCGAAGATTGCAGCACCCCGCGACGTCCGCCGTGGAGTACCCCCTCTTCTTCCCGGCCGGCCGCAGGACGAAGACATATTGGAGAAGCGTCACCGAAGGCGCCACCCCCACGAACATCTCGTAGAGGTGCGCGAACACCGCCAGCACTACGACGGAGTTGGGGCTCAAGTGCACCAGTTGGATGCCGTAGGTGTCGAGGACTTGGAGGAAGAACGTTGAAAACAGCGACACCAGTCCCGCCGCCACGAAAGACGTGAACAAGACAATGCGCCCGAGAATGGTCGTCGCCGGTGGGAAGTTCACCGGCGTCACCACCGAGGCTCCCTGCTGGCCCTCTTGGACCAGCAGCTTCCTGATCTTATCAGCCGCCTCTTCATTCTTCAGACGAGACTCCGGCAGCACGCTGTCCGGAGTCCTGTCACGGCGGCTTCCTCCGGCTCTTGGCATTCTCGATGGGAGGGGAGGTTGTCTGGCGGTGGAGAGGAAGGAGGAGAAGCGCTCTGATCGCCTAAAGGAGTTCTAAGGGCTCCAGAGCACGAAGGAAACAAGAGCAAGATCGCAAGATAGCGTAAAGAGGGGGGCGAATCGATCCCCTCCCCCTTTTTATATCTCAGAGGATTCAAATGTTTCCTGCCAACAGTGCACTCGGTGGGACGGTTTCCTCGGTCGACACAACTGCCAGGTGAATCTCCCGCTGGTCGTGCGGCGTCAGCGGCTGCCAGGCGTATTTTCCTCGATCTGCGCGGCAGCCGCGCATGCCGCCCGTGCCGTTGTCATGCCCTTCGGGAGTTGTGTGGACACGCGTCCGCTTGTCTAAAGGGCGACCTCTTGAAAGCCTGCCATGTGGCGTCCACGCCAGCCTCGGCCTCGTCCGCGACGAAGGGCCCATCCGCAGTCTCCGTGCCATCACCTGCCAATGGGCCTGGGGGCTACTATCGGTGTATCAGGAACCGGGGGTCCCTGAGTCCCAAGGCCAGGCCAGCCGTCCGCCATGTGTCACCATCCCGCGAGATCCCTCCTGCGGGATGAGGAAAATCTAAGTTCCGGGAGAAGGTGCTCGGGGCCACAGTCTCTGGTCCCCGAGCACCCTAGTTCCCCGATGACCCGCAGAGTCCAAGTACCGGGAAGAAAGTGCTCGGGGAGGTGCCCGCTCATCCCCGAGCACCCTAGTCCCCCGACGATCAGAAGAGCTAAGTTCCGGGAGAGAGTGCTCGGGGACCGCGCGCAGCAGTCCCCGAGCGCACGGTTCCCCGAGGGCCAGCGTGAGAATGCTCAGGAGCGAGTGCTCGGGGCTGCGCGTGGTAGCCCCCGGGCTCCCGGTTCCCCGAAGGGTCTGTGCAAAAGTGCTCGGGAGAGAGTGCTCGGGGTTGCTCGTGGCAGCCCCGAGCACTCGGTTTCCCGGAGGATCATGCGCGAATGCTCGGGAGAGAGTCTTCGGGGAGGTAACCAGTACCCCCGAGCACCCGGTACCCCGAAGACAAAGATAGGCATTCCCGAGAGAGAGTGCTCGGGGAGGTGAACGGTACCCCCGAGCACTCGGTTCCCCGGCGACCCAGAGAGGCCCCCAAAGGGCCCACAGATGAGGTGTCCGCCCGTCAGAGGTCCAAAGCCGCATTAAATGAGCGCGCGTGGCCTGACATATCCAACTGCTCCCGCCGTGGCGTCAGTTCCTGCCATGCTTTGGCAGAGGGGCGTGGGGCTATTAATTGCACGGGTCCCGTCCCGTATCATCCGGTGTATCTCAGGATAACATTGCCAGGATCAAGGCGTTCCGCCTGCCGCCCTGCCGTGGCAGAGGAACAAGACAGGGCGTGCAAGCCGGGTGGCTCTGTGGCTGCTCGGTGGGCCCTCTCAACGGCGCCCGTTGCTAGGGTGTCCACAGTGACAAGTGACCGGACGCGCGCCGCGTTTTTCGACCGCCCCAGTCACTTCACCCATAGGAAATGATGACGCCTTTCTCAGTCGTGGCGTCTTGGAACTTGTACCCCTTCCTTCCCGTTCGGGGTATGTCGCGGCCGGCGAGTGCATAAAAGGGTCGGCGCACAGGAAGAAAAAGAGAGAGATCAACAAGCCCAAGCAGTCGACCGTGCCGCAACCAACGAAGAAGAGACCGTAAGCATCGAGCACAGAAGCACCGAGAACAAAAACCGTAGTCCCTGCCCAAGAGCAAGGGGCTTCAAGTTCTCAGTTAGACACAATATTCTTGTAACCAGCTACATCCTTGAGGGATCACCCTCAGGATAGTTATTGCATCCATACAGGAATAGGGTATTACGCCCCCGTGCGGCCCGAACCTGTCTAAAACTCCGGTGCATTTACTTCCCTTTGCACTAGGTCGATCATCCCCCACCACCGGCCGTTGCATTTACTTCCACTTCCAATTATTTCTCCGATGAACTTATTCAGGATCATCCCCCCGGCCGAATCTCTAAAAAGGGGTCTCTCGGGATCCCTGCGACAGGAGTTAATCCTCCGACAGACGCATTGAGGTGCTGCCCTTGCCGGAGGCGGTCCATGGCACCAGCTGCATCCTTATGTACATCATAAATGATATCTGCATGTGGATACGAACAAGAAAAAACAATTACAGTATACGGTTTTGTTCATTGAGTATGGACTACTGACTTCAAAGAAAAACTTACCGCTAATGCAGCGTTCTCGTCCCAATGCACTGGGTATGCCTCCGTTGTCGATGCGATGTGGGGCCGGACACCCTCAGGGGTGTAGGTGACACGTGTGCGTGTACGTGGAACGTACCACCGTAGGTACTCGTTGAAGTTCTGCTCGTTATGGGGATGAGCCTCCTCCACGACATCTTGTAGCGCTTGGGCCCATGTTGCCACGTAAGGGGCCAAGCGCTCTGCCCAGAGGTTGCCAGCCGGTTGCCCTTTGCGTGTGTACCTGCATTTGAACCATGGTAAATGTAAGTCACAGTAAAATGAAGGTTACGAAACTTTAATTTTGCATATGTACTTGTGGACGTGCACGGGGACGGTATGAATGTGGATAAGAGGGAATGCCTGGTGACAGTCAAACTGCTGCATGACGCGGTGTGATGAGTATTCTTCGACGTAGATGTCGAAAACAAGCGACGCCTTCGTGAGCCAGTAATCCTCGTCGCGGGTACACAACGGTGACAAACCCAATCCTGCACACCCTTGCACGGCCAAGATGTTGTAAGGCTCTCATACCACATCGTCCGGATGTAGCCTGTTGAACTGGGTCCGAAAATGCTCGTAAGCACTGCGAGGCTGCTCATGCGTCCAGTGTGGCTGCGTGACAAACATTGTTACAAATCATTAGAGGGAAAAAGCTTGCGAAGGAAAGTGTTATTATAAAATACGTACCCGACGACGGCACCACATCGAGGCCATAGTAGGTGCGTCCTCGTCCGGCTCGTCGTACCATTCCTTGGGGTACGGGGAGTGGTCCACCACCGGCCTGCCTATGGCGAAACGCTCGTATGACCACAGCTGCAGAAGAAGTGGACACCTGGCAAAAGTGGCTAGTGGCTCTTTCTTCGTGCACGCGTCGCAGAGCGCCCGATACATCGCAGCAAGGATAACGGATGCCCAACTGAACTGCGGTACCTCCTTCCCATCAGCATCCGCTATCAACCTGGCGTACGGCATAAGCGTCCTCGCAACCAGGTGGCCTTGGCCACTGGTGAACATAACCCACCCAAACAACCAAAGCAGAAAGGCCACCAAATGCCTGGAGATTGCGTATGCGTTGGCATGGGGGTGTATGTACGCTGGCTGCAAATATGACTGGTGTAAAAAAACGATCATTACTACATACTAGAATATTAAATGATAGGTTGTATTGTACCGAACCTGAAACTGTAGGATCCACTTCTTCGTTGGCCCTCATGCATCGGATAAGAACTCAGGCACGTAGGGGGGTGCGTCTGCCTTCTGCTCCACCAGGCCAAAGCGCTGATGCATGAGGTTGATCCAGTCAACATCCATATTGATGACCCCAACCACAGCTCCCGCGCAAGGTAGGCCTAAGAGGTAGGCTACGTCCTGCAAGGTCGGGGTCATCTCGCTGCACGGGAGATGGAACGTATGTGTCTCCGGCCTCCATCAGTCGACCAGGGCTGCTATCAGTGACCGGTCAAAGAAGAAACGACGCGCCGCTGCCTCGGGGTTCTCCGTCGATCGGGCCTCGACCAACCGGCAAAGCGGTAGGAGTCCCGCCGCTGCCAACCTACAAGTATTGCAGTATATCAATAATATGGAATTACATCAATGATATGGCAATTTAGTATGAAATTATCGAAGTACCTGTGCTTCCATCGCTCGTCTATCGTGGGCAGCTCTCCAGGGCCCCGTGGTCGAAACACTCCTAGCTCCGTCTGATGCTCGGCGGATAAGAAGCTGTGATGCTTCTTATCCACTGCAGGGTCTAGAATCTCGGGGGTCGCAGGGTCCGCCATATCTGCATTTCAAAGACATGTACATTAATGCATTGTTAGATATAGACAGTAACAATATACTTTGAATGCAAATTCACTGTATCACTATATGCAACATTAACACACTGCGACAGTGACCTACAAATGAAGGTTCAAATGGTACAAATCGAGCACAACGCACCATAAATCTCATCTAGACAGCAGGTGCATCACCAGGTGTATTTTTGGGACAATACTTGTACGTGTGACCTGTTTCATTGCACTGACTGCATCGCTTGACCCTAGGGCCAGCCTCGGATTCATCCATATCATTGCGAATCCGACGAGTTTGTCTTCAGATTAATTAACAACAATAAAAAGAAAAAAAAGACTTACCCAAAAATAATCTTCGAATCCGCGGCTCAAATGCAGCAGGGTTTCACCGGGCTCTCTTCTTCCCCTCTCCTCTCCTCTCTTCTCCTCCCTCTTCTCAACTTTTTCTTTTTTCTGAATAAAATGAGATTTTGGGCTAATTTTAGCCCCTTTTATAGAAGAGGCCGGGATGGGGGGAACCGAGCGACGCGAGCGGAAAGCCCCTTACCGCCTCCTGAGAGAGCGGTAAGGACTCCTACCCTCTCCCTCAGGGGGCGGTAAGGGCTTGGCACGGGCGGGCAGGCTGTACCCACCCTCTGAGGGAGCGGTTAGGCCTCCCGCCCTCTCAGGGGCGGTTAGGTGGCCTAACCGCCCTCTCAGAGGGCTGTAGATATCTAGTTTTGTAATTTCTCCTACAGAGAATCTATTTATTTAAATTTTTAATAAAAAAATATAAAAAAAAACTCATCAACTCATTGGGTGTGTCATGGGCTGAAAATTAGACTGGCCCAAGTTGGGTTCGGCCGGGGTATGACAGGTAATCAATTGTTCTAGCCTTTTTAGGCATAGAAATCAATAGTTCTAGCCTTTTGAGGCTCTACATCTGAAAGCTCCGGTCTTGCTCCTCCTCCACGACGGAGGTGAGACTGAGACCATGGGGAAGAAAACGCACAAGGAAGATGGAGCGGAACTCGTCGGGCGATGGAGTAGCCGAGCGCGGAGCTGAAGTCCGGCCCGCGAGCGGTGCCAAGGCCGGCGGGGCGGCGACGGGAACTATTGGGGAGCTCAAGGGAAGCTCCCGTGCACAGGAGGATGAGTTGACTAGAAGGAGAAGCAGGCGGAGGGGCAGACTCAGCGCACCGCACGGAGGGGCGTAGGCGCGCGAGGAGGAAGAAGGAGCTCAGAATAGGAGGGCGGGCGGGTCACGGTCAATGCCGAAGATTCGCGTTCACCATCGGAGTCAGCGAGTACTCTCTTTGCACCGAAAAACCCAAACAAAGACCACGTTGCGAATAACCAAAAACATCATCAGTCTGCAACGCACGCACGCCAAAATCGCCCTCATCACAAACATAAACAGCACCGAGGGATGCAGCAAGCGTCGCTGGACCTGGGGCAGGAGCAGGTGCAGTCGCACGAGCAGCGCGGGCACGGCACGCAGCAGCCGCAGCCCGCGTACACGACGCGGCACCGGCAGCAGCAGCACAGCCGCCTCAGCCCGGCGCAGGAGCAGCTCGGCGGCCTCTTGATCCGGATCGGCGAGCAGCCACCGCAACAGCAGATCCACGAGAGGTAGCTCAGGCACGTCTTTGCCCTGCAGAAACGTTGACTCGGTGATTATTATTCCGCACAACGTCATTGAACTGATGACTATTTAACGTCAACTTCAGGAATTATTAAGCCAATTAATTAGTAACAATGGTTCTGAAAAGTGTCATGTAGATGTTTTATTAGTAGCAATGAGTTGATTGTTCTTCAAATGTGATTTGTGTTTTTTGCACTTACTTTTTCTGTCCTACAAAAGAGGAGACTAGTAAAGTTGCTCTATTTGAACAGACTATACTGAAGAATCAGAAAATGGACAATTTGTTTTCTCATTAAATAGGCATGCAGTTTTATGCCAAGGAACTAAGAAATAATTTGCTGCCTAGTTAAAACAAAATCTCCATACGCAATACAAAATTCAGGATATATATTCATGCACGGATACACTACTACAGAATTACATTTATATGCCGACTCATCACTGTATGTTTCTTACAAGCCGGCAGTGATGAATATCACTGTCAGTTTGTATTATGAACTGGTACTAAAAAGTCATTCGAAAAGAACCGACAGTGAAAATTCACCATCACTACCGTCTCTAGCTACAAGCATCACTGCAAGTTGGTGGCTAGAACCAGCAGTGATAGTCAAGTTTTCACTGCCGGCTCTAACCATGAGCCAACAGTGATACTATCATTGTCGGCTTGTAGTTAGAGCCGGCAGTGATATTAGATGACAGCTTATTATAAAAAATTCATAATTTTTTCATACAAAGTCGGATGAGGATAAACTTTATATCAAAATTGTAGCCCTCGACGAGTTTTACAATTTTGTAGTTGAAAACTTTTCATTTGATATCATTTAGACATCCAAATAGTTATTTGAAGTTTCAGATAAAAGATGTCAAAAGGATTGCATATGCTAATGGTATCACTAGTACTTTTATGGTGAGATGGTAAGGACCTATCGCACGAGTTGAGAGGTTCCGAGTTCTAGTGCTATGAACCTCACACGCACGTATTTCGCGCGAAAAATCTTGTGACTTGCGACGGCGCGGGCATGGGGTTCTTCAGGTGAAATTTTTTTTTTAACTTTTTCAGCCACAAAAAGATCGATTCGGCACCCGACTATCACTGCCGCTAAAGCCTACTATCACTGCTGACTGAAGCCCACAGTCGGCAGTGATAACTGATAGTGATAATCAGGACTATCACTGCCCGTTGCCCACTGCTGACTCCGAAACTAGTAGTAAAACCCCTTTATGAACCGACAGTGAAGGAGTTTTTTTAAGTAGTGATAGTCCTGAACATATTGAGAATCATAGCTCAGAATTAAGTATAGTTCAGAATCGTTTGGTTGATCGTACCCACTTAAGTTTGAGTCTCGGACTCAGCACGCGTGCTCACCTTTCTCCCAGGATTAAATTCTCAGTAGAAATAGTTTATGCAAATGTGAATACGTTCGGTGATCAAAATATATACCGGCGTTGTAGGCCTTCAATCCGGTTTGGATGTGTACTAGACACACCCATGTAGGTATATGTGTTCGTGTGCGTGGTATGTGTGAATCTATCCGACTTGTACTTAGAAAAATGAATGTTAACACACTAGAGGTGAGTTTTTCCATTCTGTGTTGATTAATCTTTCTCATGTGTCCTTTCGGGAATAATTAACAAGAAAGAACATAATTATGAGTCGAAAGAACCAAAAACATTAAGAATTGGGAATAAAGAAAGTACCGGAACTTCTTCAAAAACTGGTGAGGTTGATCATTACTTCGTTTCTCTGACCGACTGCTTTTAAAGAGAGAGTAAGAAAATGTGTGCCATTTATGTGAAGTTAAAGACAAATTCTCAACCTGAAAATTCATACATCGTTATGAATGGATCGGGATTTGTTCCCACGAATTCATCAATCCTGCAAAGAGGCAATCAACATAATCATCTTTCTCCACGTTCTCAACAACAGCCGCGATTCAGGTGTGCTTTGCATGCACTGGAAACTTGAATTAACCAATTATCTTTGGATAATTTGAATGAAACTAATAGGAAACAAATTCAAAGCACAATAACCCAAAGCGTGCTACTCAAAACATGAGGTTTACATGTTAATGCAGTTTCACGATACTGGCAATTTCTTTTTGAGGAATTGATACAGGCAAACTTACTAACATAATTCTAAGTAGTGTGTGTCTTCTGCACATCCCTGCGAAAAGCTGGTTTGCGCTGAGTTTTTTAGTAGTTTGCCTCTAACATGCTGATTTACATGCATACTTGAACGGAGAATATGATTTGAAGTCTCAACAGAAAATTCACTAATTTTTCAGTTATTCTTGTAAAATGACAAGTATCTGGGCGTCCTTGACAGTACTCAAGTTTTCCTAACAGCACCACATAATTAGTCAAGAATAAGAAATTGCAATATTTCTGCAGCTTACTCATTGCCCAAAAACAAACAACCGCATCTTACTCTTTGCAGCATCTGGAGGCAGCGTGGGCCCCTTCAATGGAACTTATTTCACCCTACAAGGAAATTGTTTTCTTGAGTTAAATTTTGTGTTTTAGGATTATAATATTTTATTGGTAACAGTATTATTATACAGTAAGGAAAAGCCATGTGTTCAGCCTGTCAACTTTTCAGGTGTGTCTGGGATATTTTTAACACACAACACACCCAAAAAGTTAAGTACTGCAGAGAATCAGAGGGTTTCCCAATATTTTAACGAGGTACTGCAATCTTACAACCACACTCCAACATTGGCATGAACATTTTTGTTCCAAAACAGCATAATACATTAAACAAATAACGAGGATGCATATCATGCATATCAAGAAATTCATAGTTTGAATTAAAAGAGCGGGAGCAGATTAACATTTTCATGACTTTGTTGCTCCAAGATCAATAGATAGCATATATGTGATCGGTAAGTCTGTGTTTTTTGTTATATATATCATTATCAGAACATCAATTTGCATTGAAATGAGTTTGTCAACCACATTATAGACTGGCCCATGCCTGCAAGGTTTTTCTTCTGGCACTAAAGAGTATATTCATTAATAAAAAAATCAAGAATATATATTTTATTGCTAGCTCTTAGTGAACAGGTTGGACAGGATGAATGGCTAAAATCTGGAGCAGTCCCAGTACCATCAGTCCATCACAAGCAGCTCTATGCTTAGTATGTGCCTACATACAAATTTGGAAGTTCATGAGCTGGATGGACCCTTTTTGAAAGGCAAGGAGCAAATGGCTAGTCGGCGCAGTACGATAATCGCGGCTTATTAAGCGCATGTCATTATCATCGTAAAGCACCACTCCAATACAGATAGTGTAAGAATTTACAGAATGGCTAATAAGTTCTAGCCACATGCATGCTGATATTTAGATGGCCTACCGGTCAAAGTCAAGGTCAAAATCAAGGAGAGGCGTACATGATTAGTCAAACCGAGCTTAATTAGTAACTTATTAACCATGTATGCCATATGATATAAAAAATGAAGGTGAAATAATCAAGGCGTGGACCTTCCATCATCATCGCGTAGATCTTAGACCCCTAAACCCTATAACACAACCCCTTCACATCACAATAGTTCACTTCTCTGAGAGAGAGAGAGAGAGAGAGAGAGGCCTCCAGCTCCAGCAGGATAGGATGGAGTTCGAAATGGTAGGCAAAAGGAATAAAAGGGCAGAGTTATCCTAGCTTGACACGCGCGCAAATCCATGGTACGATCCGCACGTGCCCAGAGGAAGCCAAGCGATTAAACTGATTAACTACGAGCGATCCAGTTAACGGTCTTATGATCACTCGTCCTAACTAAGCATTTCAGTTCTTGCTAGATCTCACATGCAATTAATTTGGTTGACCCACACACATTTTGTTAACATCTCTTTTACTACTACTACTTTTTTCTTTCTAGTGCAGTGGAGAACGGTATATATATATATATATATATATATATATATATTGGGGGAGGAGAAAAAATAAATGGTGTGAATGTGTGCAAGAATTGAAGTGGGTGATGTACACAGTTGATGCAGTAGTACCTCGAGGAAGCCGATCTCCCGGTGGAGCGCGTCGACGGCGAGCTGCAGGCGGTGGCGGCCGCAGGGGTCGGGCGAGGCCGGCGGCGACTTGGGCCTCGGCGCCGCCGCCGCCATTGCCATCTTTAGTACTATTGGACGGCCGGCCGATCGACGAGCTGATCAGCCAGCTGGCACTGCCGCCGCCGCCGCAGCAGCAAAGTTAAACGGGCTTCGAATTAAGCCGGAGCTAGCTGGATGGGGAGCAAGCTTGGCGAGTGATGAATGAAGTGGAAGGAAGGAGTGATGGAGCAGCTGCTGGCGCTAGCTCGGTGGATTAAATGGTGGTGGAGTGAGCTGCAGAGCACATGGAGGTGGAGGGAGAGAGGGAGTGGATGCTGGCGGGTTGCCGTTTCGGGCGGTAGCGATGGAGGGGAGAGACAGCGCGAGGCCTTCTTTTCTCGGAAACTACGCGACAGAAAGCGAGGTCTTGGGACACCTTCAAAAGTTATAGCTATATATATAGCAGCTAACTCTTATTATTATAATATATATATGATATATAAGAAGAGAAATAGATGAATAGAAATGAATCTCATACAAAATGAATTTTATTGGTGAGATGAGAATTTTATAGAGTTAGTTTTTAAAGGAGAAAAAATACTATCTTTCTTTGTAGTATCTCCGGTTGTGTTTACTTATCATCAGCTTTTACTATAGCAATTTTAATCTTGTATTTTTTCTTCGAAAAATTTATAAATACTTTAAATTATATAATACTAATAAAATATATTTCACGATGAATCCAATGATATGAAAGTTTTAGTTATCTTATAAGCTTTTCTAGGAAAATATAAAGTCAAAATTGCTACAGTAAAAATTGATAAAAAGATAAATAAAAATAGAGATGGTGAAAAAATAGCTCTAAGCATAAGAATAAAAAATTAGGAATAGAAATTTTTTAAGAAAGCTAGAGAAACCGGACATAACAACTATCTCTTATTGGGAGAGATGCCCTAATGGCAGAGGAGAGAGAGGATGGGGCTTGAAAGACTGTCGGGGCCGGATCTGGAGAGAGACGGACGGACAGGCCAGGCGGCGTGCAGTCAGTGGGGGCCGGGGCGTATGTGTATACTGTTACTCCCGCCACTCGCTGCTGTCACGCTGGGCAGCGTGCTACATGTGCTGCTAGCTAGCGTCATCAAGCTGGCCAGTCTTGCTTCACAGAAATAATGAGATCACAAATTTTATGTTTTTATGCTGACAATCTCGGGTAACAGATGGCTAAAAAATTAGGAATTTTTGATTTTGTCATCCAATACTCCAAGATCCACCCGCTATCTCTGACCCTCAAATACTATACCAAGCGTTTGGTGAGTGTGGTAATGAAATACGTTTATTGCATATTCTCGATTAAATAAGGTTTTGCCGACAGTTCTGTGTGTGAGCAAAATTGACCAATAGGTTCCTACATGATCAGCGTTCAGTCCAGTTAATAGAAGGAAAAATACTATCTTTATTTTTTTTACCTGTCATCAATAATTTATTATAGCAATCTTTCGTATTATTAGATTTATTGTAGAATATATTTTATTGATATTGTATACTTTTAAATATTTATAAAATTTATTAAAAAAACGTACGATTAAAATTATTATAATAAATTATTGATGATAAGTAAATGAAAATATAGGTAGCAAAAACCGTGAACGTAAAGGACGTCGTTTGAACAGAACGAGAAGGCAGGTTTTGTTTGATCGAAGAGTGCGTACGTGGAAAGGGAACGGGGGAGTTATACGTACGGATGGGCTTTGCATTTGCACAGACTTGTACTTTCTTCTTCTTCTTTTCTGCGTATATAGTGCATGCGCATATGTCGGCCATTATGCTCCGTCACTCGACTCGGTGCCCCCTGCCCGCCGTACAACCTCAACTTCTCAACATGTCGGCCGGGTCAAGGAGAGGACTCACGTTAAGGCTAGAGATGTATAAGATATCGGATAATCTTTTATTTATATATATATATATTAGACTCAAATAATAATTTGAGTTTAATAAATAGAACATTTGAGTTTCTAACTTAATAAGTAGAACATCTTATTATTTTTATTTTGATTACGTTGAGGCTAGTTTAAGTATCTCCTTTAGGTTGGAACAATGCTAACTCTTAAACTTATTGAAGAGAGATATTAAGAGTATATTTTTTAAAATTTATATATATCTCATCGTTTATAATTGTTTTTATAGCTCACAGATAAGAGATATTAAGATGGGATTACTCGTACTAGAAGAACTAAGTACATACTAGCTCTTATAGTATGAGCAGATCCTATATCAACATCTCTTTGTAAAATATATAAAATTGCAAACAATAAGATTTATATAAATTTTAAAAAATATACTCTCTTACCTACAAGCTAACGATATCTCTGCTTATTAAAGACACCCCTAGGCCATCTTCAGGAGGAGAGGTTTTCAGTGCTATAGGAATCTGAAAAATACTGTTACGTTGGAATTTTGCCTCCAACAGCTAAAGTACCAAGGTAAACAGTGTTGCGGAGTGAGAATGAGCTACTTCAAATATATTGGTACCCTACAGCATCCGCATCATTATTCATATAGTATGCACGTGGGCTTGAGAGAAAAAATAAAGTGATGTAAGGTGAGAAATAAAATAACTATTGAAGATAAAAAATAAAAAATACTATAATAATATTATATAAGATAAATTTTTAAAGTGTCTATTAAAAATAATCTTAGCCAATCTGAGTTAGCTGTGGCCGAGAAGCTAGCTGTTGCCCCTCGCCGCTGTATTGTCAAGATGACGGAACTCGCCTCGAATCGAATCTACAGCAAAGGCGCGAGGATGATGGTACTGCACGTACTGTACCGTCGTCTGTGAGATAAGAGCTACACGATAAAATGGGCCAACATGTATGCCATACGTGTCGACACATGTGTACGTAGGAGGAGCATCGACTCATCTAGGCTTCGATTTTTTTTAATGGTTTTATCAGTTGAAGAATTAGAGTTAGGGTCGGTTTGTTTGGATTTTTGTTTTGGGTTTTTTTAAAATGTTATGTTTTTAGTTGTTTTAAAAGCTATTTTTTAATTTTAGTTGTTGGGTTTTATAATAATATTTTGTTTTCTCAACATACTACTTCTCAGAAAAAACTACTCTCATCTAGCTTCTTAGCTTCTAATTTATTTTTTCAGAAATAGACTTTTAGCTTCTTCAAAAATCATTCTTCAGTAAATCTGTTTGTTTAAGCTTCTGGTTTCTGAGCTTCTGACAGAAACAGAAGCTCAGAAACAAACAAACCCTTATAAGAACGGCGAACTGATATGACAGAGGTTCTTCATCTTCTTCGTAAGTTGTCTTCTTGTAAAAAAAACTTTATTCCGTAATTTAAATGGGAAACTGTCTATGACGATAGTATCACAAATATATATATTGTTGTTCCAATCCCTAGGTGATATGAATCAGTTGCAAATCAATACTTATATATTAAAGCTCTAAGAATTGGATTGATTTTAGGATCCAAGTACTGTAGCTATTGTTTATGGCACTGTAGATACTATTTATGTGGGTCCTACATATATACATATGTATATAATTGAGTACCCTTTAAATTCAAAGCGCAAAAGTTGTATGCATAAATGTGAATGTGGGAGAGCCGCAGTGCTCGATGCAGCCTTCTACGGTCAACATCACACCTACTGCCTTGTTGTCCATTTCTTCTGGCATTGGCATGTCGCATCCCAAGCCCAGCAACATGCATGCTACTAGTACACACTAACATACGTACCCTATACATTGTCACAACCCACGAAAGATTTCTGACTGCCCTGTTACATTATCTGAAATCATAGTATATTGAAGAAAATATCCATATTTAATTAGGTGTGTCCACTCCGACGCCTCGTCACACCGTCGATCCGTTGGTCCCACCGTCTCCCTATGCATCCCTCTTAAGCATGACTCCCGATGAATCCACCTAAACCCAAATCCACCATCCCTAACCTCGCTGTCACATATTTTTCTTCTATGACACACATGTTCACACAGTTGACTGAAAAATCGCGACCTGAACTCTAGGTGATGCGGTGAAATAGATATACTGATCAATATATGTTGATATACCACCGATAAATCTACCTTGCAAGGATCCAAATTAAGGGAATACATTATCGAATATTTGGTCCAGTGTTTGACTCATAGATTTTTGCAGCTAGAAGATCCTTATGATCTCTGCTGCATTTCAGATTTGGGCCTAGATAATTGGACGCTGCCCATCACAGTCTAACTGTGCTGCAAAAGATTCAAGTGGGCACCTGCACCGCACCACTGCTCCCCGTTGTCCCACTCTGTCTAAAAAGGCTCCCCTGCCCTACTGTGCCTTCCCCTCTCTAGCATCCACTGCACTGCAACAACAAAAACAAGACAAGTGCGACTGTGCAATCACACATCATGGCCTGTACTTTGCCTTCGCTTTGGAATATCTCACCGTAAGAAAAGATGAAGTAAAGAAACGGAGGCCAAGCCAATAGCAACGCAAAGAAACGAGGAATTACAGCGGGTGCAGTCCTGAACCCCTGAACAAACCTGAACCCTTGAACAAACCTGAACCCCTGAACGAAAAGTCAGAGAAGAGTGCTCACCACATCCACATTTTACACCTTCATGTTACACACACCCGTACACAGCATTGTTAAGTACACCACCCTACACTTTCCCTTCTCCGGGCATATGCCACTCCCAAAGCTCCCCGCTTTGGGCTGGGGCACGCCTTCTGACACTTTTCTTTGGAGACCTAGCTTTATTGTTATTGCGCCTTCCATAACCATTGCCATTGCTCTTGCCCTTCTCTCTTTGGCCATCTCTTCTCCTTGCCTTCTCCTCCTTCGCGTCCTCCTGTGCTGTCACAAACAACACCGGCTCACCAGGCACATCGTCTGTGACGTTGAGGAGGGGCTCTAGCTCTTCCACAACTTTTGACATGTCCGGTCTACTCTTTGGGCTGCCGCTTAGGCACTGGTATGCCACCAATGCCGCCTTTTGTGCCGCGATGGTGGAGTACTTGCCTTCTAAGGCTGGATCCATGACCCGAGCCAGCTTTTGCGGGTCCTTGAGCCACGGCCGCATGTGCTCCACAAGGTTCTTCTCCCTGTTAGGCCTGCTCTTGTCCACTGCCCGCCTTCCGGACAGGATTTCTAGGAGAACGACGCCGAAACTGTAGACATCGCTCTTTGCGGTGAGGTGACCTACAAATTGAAATTTAAATGGTTGATGAAGTTAGAGGTGCGAAAAAAGATTTTTTTTAAAGATTTTGAAGAAATTTTTTTACAGTATTTTAGCTTTTCCTTGAGGGAATGCAATATTTTATCTGGGGACAGAGAGAGAGGGGATGTAAGCACCTGTGAGGATGTACTCTGGCGCGGCATAGCCGTGTGTGCCCATGACACGAGTCGAGACATGGGTGTCGTCGCCTTCCGGGCCGTCTTTGGCGAGGCCGAAGTCCGAGAGCTTCGCCTTGTAGTCCTGGAGATTGAATTCATGCGTTATATTAGCATAGACTCGATCGATGTGTATCTTCCTCAAATTGGGCTGCTTTGAGTTCAGTATGGCCCATTTTTATCTACGAAATCAGTTTCAGCCCACCATGCCCCAGCTCCTAACTCCGAAATTTTACTGGACTGCAGCCGAATAATGCACTATGCCTTTTTATTTTTAAGAATTGTAGCACCCCGAGTCTGAACACTTTTGAAACTTTAGAACGAACGAAGTCTAATCATTTCCACAATTTGATCAAGCTTAGAAAGCAGGGCTTTAAATAACGGTAGCAGGTATGTTATTCTTCCTTGTTTTTTTCCTTACTTTCCTTCCGTTTCTTTCGGAAGAAAAAACAGTATGGAAGGAGATGAAAAGTACTATTCAAATTTGCAATGCCATCGAAAACGACACTGATTTTCCCAGCCCTCCCACGAGTCGTCATGGGGCAGTTGATAGAGGTGGAAATAGATTAGATATACGAATCGAATAGTCTATTTTTATATTACTATTTATATTTTAATACGAGTATAAATCCGAATATTCTCGAACGTGAATATAAATTGGATTATTTAAACATGAATCCGCATCCGAATACATACTAGATTAAATTGTATGTGAATATCCTATAGCTTTAATGACAAATTGTAAAATAATAAATTTATTTGATACGAGCATGATAGCAATTTAACATAAGAAACTTCATTTTTAGTGGATTGATCCTCTACCTTAAGACAAAAAGCCACTTTTAATACAATATTTTGACTTTAGATGATTTTAGACCAATAGATAGGAGATGAAAGGGCCAAATTTATCGCTGCAGTATAAGTGTACAATGACAAATAATGAAATATTAGATAGGATTGAAAGAATTTAGTAAGAGGACAAGATAAAATAATAGAACTTCATGTTACTCATATTTATATTTCATATAAGTATTTCTATATATTCAGATACAGATATTATTCATATCTATATTCATTTCTAAGAAAACAAATTTGGATATATCCATATTCATATCTGTGAAACAAATTCAGATATATCCATATTTGTATCCGTTTATCAATCGAATATGAATTTTTCTTACTATATTTATGTTTAACCAAATACGAATATTAGATAATACGGATATTTGCTATCTATTGTCCACCCTAGCAGTTGAAAAGTCAATTACAACCATGCAACTTGAAATTAAGGCTCCTTTTTGATCGATCAGCTGAGATTCCTGAAGAAATGCACTGCTAGCTAGTGTCGTATATATATATATTTTCTTTCTGAAGAAATTCTCTAAAGAAAGCATAGGGCCTGAGATTAAAAAAAGGTACGTTACCGGGTCGAGCAGGATGTTGGATGTCTTGAAGTCGCGGTAGATGACGGGCTTCTCGGCGTCGTGAAGGAAGGCGAGGCCCTCGGCCGCGCCCACCGCGATGTTCAGCCGCGTCGACCACGACAGAACGGGCGGGAACTCTGCATGCACGCACGCGCAAACCCATCACAAATTAAGCACAGTAATAAACCGCAGCGCAGTGTGTATTATCGTACTCCATCTATCTATCGATCGATTCATCTCTGGCATCATCATTCTAGCAGCGGAATGCATGCCCAAACTGAAACAAAAACCGCTTCTTCTTTAAAATATCAAGAACGATCTCTGCATTCTCAATTGTCAACGTGCTGGCGCATGCGAGCTTCATGTGACTATTGAAAATGGATCAATCCTGCGTATGCACTAATAATGGCAGTATTATTAATTTCTGTATAAAACTAGGTAGGTAGCTAGCTAGCTGTAGAAAACCTACTTTGAAAAACTGCAGACGCTCCGCCCACAGGAACGCAAAAAGCTTGTGTAGAATGGATTAGTTCTTTCTACAACGAACGGAAGAACGAAGGAGCCAATAAATAAAGTCAAACATGCTCATTTGAAGACTGGTCAACTACCTTTTGGTCCCTTTCTAAATTTATTTCATCGTTTACTAATCCTCGATATCAAGTCAGGGCTAGCTAGCTGGAGCACATACGTAGATGGTCGATCGATGAAAGCTATAGGTAGGCAGCTAGCAAGAACGAACTCGTTGACAAGGTAAAAATACTAATACTAGTAAGCTGTATAGCCGTAGTGCAGTACAACCAGCTAAGGTGAGGTCCAACCCAGTTAGGTGATGCATACGTACAGTCATACATGGCTCCAAGCTAGTTTGTCAGACGATGATGTCATCCATTCTGCTGATGCCGTATATATATATATATATATATATATATATATATAGAGAGAGAGAGAGAGAGAGAGAGAGAGAGAGAGAGAGAGAGAGAGAGAGAGAGAGAATATGAATGAATGAATGAATGAGATTTGCTAGTTCTCAAGGCCATAAATCGCGAAGCTCTCAGTCACATTAAGAACTACTAGTAAATCTTTACTGGTGCTCGATGAACTGCTAGCTAGCTACCTAGTGAAAGTAGTGTAATATCTCAGATATAATTGGTGATGCTAGTTACTCACTCTTGAAGAGATGGTTCTCCAGGCTGCCTTTGGGCATGTACTCGTAGACCAGCAGCCGGTGCTCCTCCTCGCTGCAGTAGCCCACTAGCTTCACCAGGTTGGGGTGCCGCAGCTGCCCGAGGAAGATGACCTCCGACAGCCACTCCTTGTGCCCCTGCGTGCCCTCGGGGTCCCACAGCTTCACGGCGATCTGCTGCGCCCGCAGCCCCGGCTTGGCGCCCTCCGCGACGGCGCCCTTGTACACGGGCCCGAACCCGCCCTCGCCTAGAAAGTTGCTGTCCATGAACCCCTGCGTCGCCGCCTTGAGCTCCCCCACGGTGAACACGTGCAGGTTCGAACCCACCAGCGACACCGACAGGTCCTGGTCCGACGCCGTGCTCATCACATCCGTCAGAGACAGACGCTGCTGCAGCCCTGCCGCCGGAGACGAACCGGCACCGCCGCCTCCTCTGTCCCCGACTTGCTTCGTCCTCGGGCCGGGACGGACCTTCCCGCTCCCTGCCGCGCCGCCGCCGCCGAGGCAGCCGCCGAAGAGGATCCTCCACATGGACCGCTGCTGCTTCTTGGACGACCTCGTCATGATCGCAGCACCATGCAAAGCCCGACCACGCACGCCTGCGCCGCAAATCCGTCGATCGATCGATCCGTTGAACAAGCAGGCTAGTAACAACCAGGCTCCGCTCTCAACGTAACGTAACTCCGATCGATGGTTCGCCGGTGTTGGACCGAGTCGAGTCTGGGTGGAGCTCGCTCTGCTGGGGAGTCAGCGAGGTTGCTAGTATTTGTAGAGGGAGGAGGTGTGGAGGGATGACCTACCAAGCACGCCGGATATATGGACGCCTTCCGATCCTCTTGTGCTTCCACCGGTAGCACGGGATGACGGGAACGGACGGCCGCGTAGAGGCGTTCCATTTCCACTCCATCCGATGACATGTCGCTTCGCTGACCGTTGACTTGACAACCCAAAACACGCATTCATTTCTTCTGTTTCTCCTTTTCTTTTTCTTTTTCTTCCTATTGGCTCATAAAGCACGAGCAGTAGTTTGTGCTGGTTTTAGTCTCGACGTTTTAACGGAACTGTTGAAAATGCATGCTCCCTCGTCCCTCCTACTCCTATGCTGACTATGCCCTTGTTCTCCAAAAGATGTTACTAATTCCACATTTCCACTTGGTTAACTTTCTCTTGCTACGAAATTGAATGCAGTGCAGAAATTAGTTGAATCTTTAATTCGATGTTTAGGAGAGCCTTGTTTTGGATCCATCTGGCTACAATGGAGTCCTGGATTATTGATGTCACCTCACTGTCCGCCTCCTCCATCTGCCGGCCTGCCTTCCAAACACTTCTATGTTCGGCAGGCATGTAAAACCACCCAAAAACATTAAAACCTTAAAACCCCAGTAGCTAACATTACTACAGAACCGGTCATAAGTAGAGCTCTATCAGTGTTAGTTTTTAATCTCTCTCGCACGAAACATAAGTGAGGCGCTAAAAACTGGCACTGAAAAGGACTATCAGTGCCGGTTCTAGGTACGAACCGGCATTGATAGTCTTTTTTCAGTACCAGTTCCATCTACAAATGGCACTGATGCATCCTCAAACCCGAAATTGGAATCCAATTGGATTTTGGCTCGAGCTCCCGTCCTCAGACCTGAAAATTGGAATCCAACATGATTTTGGCTTGAGCTCCCGTCCGTCTCTCTCTCTCCCTTATCTCTTCGTGCCGTCTCTCTCACTCCCTTATCTACTCACCTCAGCTTCTCTCGCTCTCTGCTGCCTTCGATTGCTCTCTGCTGCCTTCTCCCCCCACCGCCAGCCCTGCTCCTCTCACAAGCCGGCGTGTGCAAGGCTCAGCTGGAGGTCCTGCCCCAGCGCATCCTCCGACTCGGGGACGGTCGGCTCAGCCATCACCATCCCGAGCCCACGGTGAAGGGCGCCAGCGTGTATGAGAACACGACCGGCGAGGCGGTGAGACGCTCAAGAAGGTGAGAGAAGAGCGGAGTGGATTGGATCCTCGCTCTGTTCGATTCGATTCTTGCAGGCAGTGAATGCGTGTCTTTTGAATCTGTCTGCAGGTGGATCGGTGCATGGCGCGGCTGTAGGAGCCTCCGGTGCGGTGCCAAGTTCACCTTCGGTGTCAGCCTCAGCCCGCGCAGCACACGCGGGTACCTCTGCACTAGCCTCCGATGCAAGCAGGAGTTGGTCGAGCAAGTGTTCGATAAAGCTCCCCATCCGATTCTTTCCGATTCAATCCACATTCCTGGCTCACGCATGCGAATTCTCCCTCTATCTTGCCGATGCAGGATGAGGAGCAGCACATCGGTGCAGAAGAGATCCCCCAACGGCAAGTTCGGCGACGAGGGCTCGCAGTGGAGCTGGATGTCACTGCCGACGATGCGAGATCTTGTAGTGATTTATGTGCACATTCTTGTGTTGTTGTACTGAATTTGATTGTGAGATGTGTTGTATGGATTAGATAAGTCATTTTGATTGTAAGATGTATTCGTATGGATGAGATAAATCGATTTGATCATGCTGCAACGGTAACGACAGAAGCACCGCGACGACAGGAGCGGAGCCAGCTCTCTTGAGCAGGCTTGTTTTTTTTTTTTTTTTTGCTCCTAGAACAACACCAGTTTCGGTTGGAGCTGAGAATCGACAGTGAAAAAAAATTTTAGTGTCGGTTCCAGACTCAGCACTGATATCAGTGCCGATTAAAAAACCGATATTAATAATATTTTGAACCGGCACTGATATACCTTTCTATAGTAATGTAAACTCCAGTGTGGAAGCCATCGCCTGAATATTAGGAGGCGTGTACTTAACTATGCTAGCTAGGAAATTTACCTCATTTGGTCAATGCCTAGAAAGAAAAGGGAGAAACTGGGATTGGAGTGGTATACCAACAAGGAAGTTGAAGCCTCAACAAAAATACCAGTCATTTTTAAGTCCGCGCGTGTTACGAATCAATCACAAACGATAATGTTTATTACCGAATTAATCTCAACTTACATAGATCAGTAATTTTTCAATTACGTTGGCCCTTTATAAAAAGAGCCTTTGTGGCCTAATAGTCTGAACCTTTTTAGTTGCACTACAAGATAATGAAGCATCGAGAGGATCATATCAAATCATCCTAGGAGAAAATAGTTCAATCTAGGCGTCGACTTTCCCATCTCATAGATGCAACATGAGCTGGACAGCCGAAATGGAGGCCCATGTCATCTCCATCACCCGAGAGAGAGAGAGAGAGAGAGAGAGAGAGAGAGAGAGAGAGAGAGAGAGATATTCAGATGTGCCAGCCATCAAGGTTGTTAAAGAACATAACCTTTCCTTGATCCCTGGCCTGTTCTCTTCTCTTTGTACTGGTGAAACAACGAGACGCTCGTGGTGCCTGCATTGCCACAAACACGTAGCCAATTTGAGGTGGGTTAAAAATGGGCAGCGAAAACGACAGGTTACCGTTTCTTGTGCACAGCCCCCCAAAAGGAGATGAAGTAGGTTTCTAGAAATCGCTTACGAACAAGAACAAGCCAGCAGGGCTTTGATTTTGCTAGAAAACGATCTCGTTCTCGTGCAAGCATGCCCACGTGAAGGTTTACTTAGTTCCTTTCCCCATCTCTCCCTTCGTTTCAATTAATGAGGAGAAGATTATGCTGGAGTTAGGCTTGAAATCTAGAGTTGTCCAAAACGATCACAAAGACTCCAAACAGATCTTGTTGGGCCGTCGCTGCTTTAACAGCTTTGCACATCATAAGATGTAGCGAATCTCACTTAATGAATACGTTCACATAACACTAGCTAGTTTCTTTAGATGCAATATACACCAGTTGGTTCCGTTGCTCATAGATGCTAGCTTCTACTGTGCATTTTCGGTCCAGTATGTCAGATAAAAGAAAAATAAATTTTATAATTTGATCTTAAAAAACTCTTTCAGCTGTGATGATACGTATTAACTTCCTCTCTTCTTCAGCTCAATCATTAGATCACATGATAGATGATATGAATAGAATCTTATATAAATCTTTTTAACATGATCCTATAAAATTTACTTCCTAAATAAAAAATATTGCTACCCCGTAAATACCCACATATCATCTCCCTCTCCCTCGTGCCAATCTCTCACCTCTCTTCTTTGCATGGGGAGGTCGGCAGAAAACACTAGCTAGTATTGGCGTTGCAAACGCCGAAAAAGATTTGACTATCTTACTTACATATGGACCCCTGAAGCAAAGTAGCAAAACTTTGCCCTTTAGCACCAACATGTGGGGCCTATAGTAAAGTTTGTGTGTGTATATATATATATATATATATATATATATATATATACATAGTTTTTCTATGTAATGAAACCCGGTGTTTTCTTACACAACTTGCGCTTAAACTTTCGTAAGACATGGTGTCAAGTAAAACTCGCAACGAACATTCCACATGGTAAAAATGCAAACTACTTAATTATTTAATCAGCATTCGGCGTATCCTTCGCAACTTCAATTTGTTCCGAAGAAAGGAGAATACTAAACATTTGTACTGTACGCGGAAAGTAACGGGAGTATCTTGTTTAAAATTCTGAAATATTTTGACCCCTTATTTGGATAGGTGTTTACTCTGGATATTTTAGGAGTCGTTTTAATATTAAAGTACCTTAGAATTCAGATCCATATTCATCGCACTGTAAACTAAAAAGGCATGTTTTACACCATTATTTAGGGCTTGTTTGGACGTCTCAATCCCCATAGGGATCTCGGCTCATTCCCTGGTCTAACGTAGCCCATGGGTTTACTCCCCTGTCAAACCTCAGTGACTATTTGGGTGTTAGACGGATTAAAAATTCCGTGGTCCATTCCATGTCGAAACTCGTGGAACAACAGGGAAATAAGAAAATGCCACCTGACTCGTGGCAGAAGAACCCGTCGTTGTCACCCCTTGCTCCGCTCTCGCGACACCTCGTCGCCGCCGCCGCCGCTGCCTTCGCTTGCTCCGATCTCGTGAGTCGCTACACTGCCGCCGGCATCTTCACCTTGACACGTGGCCTCGTCGCAAGTATCTCCTTCATGACCATGCGCATCTCTGCTCCAATTCGATTGTGGCTGTGCATCTCTGCTCCGCGCGTATCCGATTCAGTTGTGGCTAAGCATTCTCTGCTCCGCGCGGCCTCAACAAGATTGGCTTCGGAACTCGAGCGGCACAAATCGAGACCAAGGCAGTGGAGGTGGATATCGACACCCAACGACGGAGTCAATGGACCTCCGATGCTTGCTCCCCTCTCAACGATGGACCTACGCTGGCTCCAGATCAACCTCCTCGCCTCGAACCTTTACCAGATTGGACTGCTCCCCACCCAGATTGACATCCCCCACACCCGAATCGAGCTCTTCTCTATTAGTTCCAAGTGCGTCTTTCGTCTCCAATCTGGATTGGCCTCGTTGCGTAAGACGACCGGAATCTAGATTTTTCCGGCCAAACCTACCGTATGCTAAAGTGAAGCATACTCAACTGCAACTAATTCAAGTGATTCCCGGTGGTCTAGATTGGAGACGGTGAAATTGCTACTGTAGCATATCTTCTTTTCTTCTCTAAATTTTCTAGCTTGTTTATGTTTTCTGCATTTGTTTTTTATTTCCTGAATGGTAGGTTTTTTTTTTCAAAAAGACGTGAATGGTAAGGTTTTTCACCTCTCGTTTTTTCCCAAGACACACAGGTAATTTCCAAGGGGTACGATTTGTCAAAAAAAATCCCTCCCGACTTTTATTTCCACAGGGAATTATACACATAACACCCAAACAAGCCCTCAATATGCGAAGGATGAAATTCCCAATCAAAAATACATGATAGTTTTTTAATTTTTTTACGGTCTTCAATGGTAATTTTGATCATTGTTTTCTATTAGAATATAATTATAATATCTAATAAAATACAATATTATAAAAATATTTTCAAGATAAATCTACACGTATGATGTTTTCCAAACTAAATATTTGGAAGATATTGATGGTCAAAATTTTAAAATTTTAACTAGATCTGGATCAAAATAACAAGTATTTATAATTGGAGGGAGTATTTTTTGGATAGCATGGAGTTTCACAAACAAATTATAACGTAATTTGTTACACACATTTGTTGCTTTTTAGAGAGTGCCAATGTTTGCGACATGAGTTGTTGGATGCTAATGTATTTGTATAAGGAGCGCTAGCTCCCTCATGCATACCTGAGAAGGGAAGAAGAGGCTGCCCAAACTCCAACCGATCTGTAAGCCACGATCTAAGATTAAAAAGTCCCTTTGAAAGCGCAGTTAAATTGGACATTCAAACTAGAGGCAGGTATGCTGCGATTTTCATCGTCTCCGCGCTCTGGCAGGCGACATTTGACAACTTGCCTCCGTGTGGCGTCTCAACACTAATTAAAAGAGGCTAAGCCCGTGCGGTGTGTATCTTCCAAACCCGAGTAGACGGAAAATGTTTAACTTTTCCCGTCGCACGTTTGATGGATTCATATGGCGTGTGTTCGTTCCTGAACGCGTGATGCACCTACTGACCGCAACGACCGAAAAAATCGCAAAAGTCCACCAAAAGCTGAAAAAGTCCACCGTAGTAGGATGCAGTATCCAAACGGGAAATGGATGAATGCTCCGGAGCTTGTCAGATGTGCTTCAGATTCAGAAAAGTATAGCATTGCTCACGGTGGATTGCGTAATGCACAGCGTGTTTGGTTTGCGTCACGAGACCATCCGATGCAAAAACCGAAACTACGTCGCTGTTTGGTTTGCGTCGCGAGATCGCGTTATCCGTCGCCAAGACGTTCCGCGTAGAGTTCCAGCAAGCCAACCGCAGAGCAATCTCCAGGACCGATTCGTTCCTAAAAAATGATCAGACATTCAGACGAGCCAATCCTCGGCGCATGCTGGATCAGCCCATGTCGGATGGACTCAATCCTCGAACCAAACACGCTGTCAGCCTCTCCAAAGTGGATCGGAGGGCTCCCATTGCAGACTCGCATGAGGAGTTTTCACTTGTTACATTCCCAATTGAAAAGAATACTAGCATAAAACAGACAGTTATTATAGAAACACACCGAGTTTTGGTAGTAGTAACACACTGACCAATACATTCTAGAAGTACATAAAAAGAACTCATCATCTCAACCAGTAGGCATACTTGCGTATGCAGTCAATGATTGGTGATCAAGCGGAGAATTTAATTTGTAACAGAGAAAAAAATAGGAGGGTTGGTTTGCCATCTATTTGCATGAAGGCCCAAATGTCTTACCAACGACGAAGACATATATAGCATATAGTTACACACTATATACATGCATCTGTGAGCCATATGTCACTCTGTCCTAATTCTTCCTCTTTTGTCTTCTGTGCTAGAATAGATTAGATTGAGAAAAACACTTTGGTAGGTACAACTACATCTCAAGAGTCTTGTGTGATCTCACTGATGTTAAACCTACACATTCTAGATAACAGATTAACAGTTCTTTAAGCTCAGAAACCAGAGGAGGAATATGTATCTGCACATCTACACGCTCATCGTATCCTTTTTCCAATCTCAAAATTTCTAATTGAAGAACTAGCTCAATTAATATTTAATTGGTCTACTTATATTCCCTTACGACAGCATGCATCCTAGAGTAGGGTTTTTGGAATGAAAAATAGGAGAAAATATGTCCAGGGAGATTCTTGGTTATCCTTTCAGAGTTTGTTAGAACACATCAATGTCAGTGATGTTATATACGTCTGCTGATCAGCGCAACCCTTGGACAATTATTGTATTTTTTATCCTAATTTGCCGGGTAGAAGCAGGCACTTAAAATCTTTGCTGCGATTTAGTCAACCATCCCTTCTACTTCCACGCCCATTTCTTCAGTAGCCACCATTAGTTTTGATACTAGTGTGTGCGTGTGTCTCTCTCCATATGCGTGTGTGTGGCCACCCACGAGGAACATCATGCCTAGTCATGTGCCACTTTTCTCCCCCTTAGACTAATCCTAAACTAATAACTTGCTGTTCAAGGTGTTAACCAGCAGCCCTGTTTATGTGTCAACAGTGTAAACAAAGCTGCTAGGCTCTATCTCGTTCAGGTAGAAACCAAAAAGATCAGCATGACTAACAATCACTAGGAAGTAGGGAACTAGGGAGGGACAAGTCATGCATCTACTTGTCCGGCATCTGGACTCTTCTGAATATTGGCTAAACCAATGACTAGCCTTTCATGCTGCAATCATCGGTTTACCTGCTTCTCCGACAAAGAACCGTCGTCTCTGACTGCTCGTGCGCCACCTAGCATTAGCGCGTGCGTGGCTGCGTGCGTGTGGTCTTGGTCTTGCAGATGATCAGCTTAATTTATCGCAGTTAGTTAAGTATGTAAGAGTGATCAGGGTACAAACAAACTTGTCAGTTTGGTTGAGTGGCTTTAGGGGAGATGAAAGGAAGAGTTAGAAATGGCTAACTGTTCATGTTCCCATTATTTCACACTGTTAGCTAGATACTAGTCCATCAACTCTTACGCGTACCTGGGCTAGAAATATTCTAGAAAAATATATGAATAATAGAACTTCGTAAAATGCCTATGATTTAGATTTAGAGGTGACTGATGTGTATATATTGACATGTTTTCTTACTATACTCCCCTATTGAATCGGAGTCTTGTGCAAAGTTAAATTTCTTATTTTTTTTCGCATGTTCACGATATTCCTTAATATGTGTTTAGCCATCCATGATATAATATTTCTTTTCATTTTTAGTTTGCCTCAGGACTCGGCAACATAATTGAGAGGATAGATTAATGTTTAGGTGAAGGAACGTTTAGGATTTAGAGTTGAGCGTATATTGATTATGTTTCCTTACTATATTCATATATTAAATCTTTAGTCTTGCGTAAAGTTATTTTTCTTGTTTTTTTCTCATGTTCACGATAATTGTTAATATGTGTGTGGCCATCCATAGTATAATATTTTCTTTCTTTTTAGTTTGTCTCTTGACTCCACCGCACTATTGAGAGAGACCTAAATTAATATTTAGGTAAAAAAGCATATGGAACATTGCAAAGTAGCATCATTTCGTTTTAATTTTGTTATAATGGTGGGGAGTCTGTGTCCTTCATTTGGTCGTGTCATGCGCATTGTATGCAGGGTTCAAAAAGCCGATAGTAACCGAGAAAAAATCACGATAACCGACCATCCCAATCCGGTTCGGTTTCAGAAACCGAACGGTAACCGAATTTGAATTCAAAAAATTCAAAAAAATAAAAAAAATCAAACAAAATCTTAAAAAAAACTAGACATAATTTTAAGACCTTCTGTGAAAAAAAGATTCAAAAATAATGTCGTTTGCATCATATTCTATAGGGAGGAAGTTTGAAAAAAATGAAAAAAATTGAAGCGTGCGGCTCAGTTATTAACTCATGTTAAGGAAAAGTTTAACATGTAAACACATATTTTTCTTGTGTAAAATGTATCTTAAGAGGATCTTTAAAATTGATTTCACTTTATTTAGAGTTTTATTAATTTCTCTATGGTTTTTTCAAAGTTCACAAGAATAAAGTGAATATGTTAAGAAACAACACTTTAATTAACATTTTCAAGTCTAATATTATTTTTCCTACGTAAATCATAGTATAAATAAACTAATAAAACTGGTTTCACTAATTTTTGAGGTGTGATGGGTCAGTTATGAATTAATCTAGTCGCAACACATTTACACAATCCTGTATGTTACAACAACTAATTCATGAGTTCATGTATTTTTAAAAGACATAGGATCATGTAAGAAGACTAATAAAATTAGTTTCATGATTTTTGGATTAGCAAAGAGTAACTTGGTTAACTTGGTTTAAAATAATACAATTTCTCACAGAAAATTTTGAACTTTTTATGAGTATAAATACTTTTATCATGTAGATCATGTTACAAGGAAACCAACAAAATTTGTTTCACTTGATTTGAAGCTCAGATGAATTAGTTATTGATTTTACAAGATTGAGATAATTTTTGGGTTTTTTTGTTGAACTTCATTGAAAATCGAGAAAACCGCTCGATAAATCGAGAAAACTGAGAGGTTATCGAGAAAACCGAGTGGTTACCGACAATGCGGAAAATTCGAGAAAACTGCTCGATAAATCGAAAAAACCGCTCGGTAACCGGTCGGTGAACGGCTAAAATCGCGATCCCCCCCTAAATTTCAAATTTTGCCAAATAAATTTTGTCCAAATTATTTTAAATTTTTGACCGGTTACCACGGTAACCGCGGTTTTTCGGTTACCGCCGGAGCTCGGTAATCGAGCTCCGGTCGGTAAGCCAAACCATGATTGTATGTGTTGGTGCTGTGCGCATTGTGTGTGTTGGTGCTGGCCAGCGTGAACCCTATGCCGTTGTATGGAGTTCTGAGTTGAGTATGGGCTTGTATCTTTTTTTCTGTTTTTCTTTTTCTTTATTAATATAATTAGCAGTTCTCCTACCGATTAATTTCAAAGATTTTTTTTATAATGGTAGATAGCATATTTAGAAGCAGGTATTTGGATTATTTTGGTTAATTTTATCATAATGGCAGATTAGGTAATTTAGAAGCAGATATTATAGTACCTTGGGTTAAGTTTTTCATAATAATAGATGTGGATAATCTAGAAGTATGTATTAGGGACTTTAGATTAATTTTTTTATAATGGTAAAGATGGATAATTTAGAAATATGTTAGATCCAATGACTATTGTTTTTAATGACGATTAGAGTTTGATGGCCGGATGTTTGCTTTTTTTTTTAGAATTTCTAGGATTTCTATATTTTTCTAATATGTCTTATCTGAGGATTAACGTCAAGACTTAAAAAGAACCTCAATTAGTAATAATAACATGTATGCTTTGGTCTCCTAATTGGTGAGAGTAGTGCTTGTTTGTTCTGTAGAATAGCAACAAGTGAATTTTAATCGGTCAATTGACACAACATTTTCACGGAAGTATCTACCAAGAAGTATTTCTTATGAAGTTACTGAATTGAGATTTTTTTAATAATATAATTTTATTAAAAAATTACAAAATTAATAGTAAAATTCATAAAATTGTAAGAATAGGTATCTATCGACACAACGCGTACCGACATCCTACATGCCAGTGGCCCAAGGGCCTGTCGGCACACTTATGGTGCAAAAAAGGCATGTGGGCACTCCGCATGCTGATAGGCCCCCAAGAAGACACTGATATGGGTGTCGGGATAGGTGATAGCCGACTAGCCTGTTGGGACTTGGAATGCCGATAGACCTATCTGCAAACGATGTGCCAACAGGTGGCCTTTCTTTATTTTTTTGTTTTTTATTAATATATTTTTTAATTTGGGAAGAATCATGTATTTAGTGAGGCATAGCCAGAGTAAAATTCAGTGTACATCTATATATATGTCGGTACTAAACAATACCACTTTTAATATTGAAATGTTATACTACGCGAAGCACCACAAGCCATACACCGACTCTAATAATGATAGTGGCATGTTCGATACATTTTTCATTCCATCATTGGCATGTAATGACGACAAACCTAACACGCCTTAGAGAATTTAAAGAGATACATACATAAAGTAATGACGATATTGGCATGTACGGTATAATTCTAAAAGTAACCTAGACATGTATCGATTCTAAACCTAGCATGTTTTAGATAATTAAAACTAACCGATTACTACTAACACTCTATTGAGTGCAGCGTGGGTACTTTTCCTTCCTCGCCGCCTCACACTTCTGTTCCCAATCTACCTCATGTGCCTCCTCTTTGAAGCGGTTCTACTCCTCTCTCCTCTTCCGCTCTTCCTCCTATAGGCATTTGTGGGTCGCCTCTCTTATGTCGTCGGATTCTATTTCATAGAATCGTCTCCATGCCGCCCGGTGTTCGGTGTGCAGTAGGAACACATCTACTTCACTCTGCTCAGTATCGATCCACTGTGCGAAGTTGCATAGTGGTGGTGGAGATTAGCAAAGAAGGAAAAATTCATAAGTGGTAAACGACATATAGTTCTGTTTTAGTTCTATAATATGCGAGTACTTGGCTGTGATATCAACAACGGATGTTGCCTTCCGACGGGTCATACTCGTAGTTGGAGCACATGAAGAACTTCCTGCCGTAGGTGTCTGAGAAGTCATTAGACTTCCTAACCCTACCTAGGTCTCCACACCAGAACATTGGAGCTTCGACCTGTGCAGGCAAAAGATCTGGCATTGACTTCTTCGGGTGAGGATCAAAGGCCATTTTGGTAAGAGAAGAAGGGTTTGGTTTGTTTGGACAAGGTGCCTCATGGGCTGCTATTTATATAGAAAATCAGTGATGGTTCATGGACCGAGTTCATGGAGATTTTACTTGAAAATCTAAGTCTGAAAAGACTACTTCTGAAAAGGCCACTTCTGAAAAATCTACTAAAAAGGCTACATATGAAAAGCCTACTTCTGAAAAGTATACTTCTGAAAAACCTATGTCTGAAAAGGCTACTCCTTTTAAGGCTATGTCTGAAAAGGCTACTTCTGAAAATGCTACGTCTGCAAAGGCTCCTTCTGAATATGCTACGTTGAAAAAGCTACTTCTGAAAAGCCTAGGTTTGAAAAGGATATATCTCAAATTGTTGGATTAGGGTTAAACGTCACGATAAGCGTCGTATGTAAGTCTTAACGGTAATGTTAGCATAATTAATTCACGGTAGTGCATCTATAAAGGTTTTGCATAGTTGCAACTGTAGGCATAATGAAAGAATGACTGTTAGAGGTGGGAGAGGGAGATCTAGAGGGTCTACTGGCGCAGGGAGGGCACCGGTGATATGGTAGGGTTCTTTTGGTCATAGTGCGTATGAGGAGCTACTCAAGAACTTCCCTTTGCAGTGAAAGAGTGAGTTTCGGCCACCCCATCATTTACGGACTTATGACCACCCGAAAGAGGAGTGACTGAAGTGCTCCTATGGATACGACTGTGTTGTGCAGATGTATGATGGTAGCATTAACGGAGTCCATCGATTCTTTCGATGTCCTCTTGGAAGGGTGAGAGTGCCAACAAGTTCAATATCGTACTGTAGGACATTGTAGTATTTAATTTCTATTTTTTTTAGGATTCAAATGACAATGATATCTGCCACTATTCAAGATAGGTCGATCCTCCTATTGAACAAAACATCAAGGAGTACATCCATCACCTGTAAGACCGTATCTTCGACCTGTAGTGTGAGGTTGATGAAATTCCAATCCTTCCAGAGGAGGACAAGCTGATCATCCACATCGACTATCCTACCGTATGCCTCGATCCCTGGTGCCCCTGCCTGTGTCACCAAGTTTCCTCCTCCTCCTCCTCCACCACCACTACCGGCGTACTATGGTCAAGGGGGATGCTGGGAGTCACGAGAGTCTTTGTAGTTCATTCTAAGTCAGTATGAATAGAAGCAATGCATCCCTTTGTGTTGTCTTAGCCTTATGTTATATTTCCTTGTACTGTATTATTTATAATTGAATAGATTATACCCTGTCATGTAACACTGTATTCTGGTTGCACGTGTAATAGTAGTAGGGTTCATAATGCAAAGTTGTTTTATTTGAAAAGTTGCAAGTGAACTATTTATTGCCTGACATGACGTGTAACAGCCAAAATTCCTAAAATCAAGAAAATTACAAACTTTTTCAAAGAAAATAAAAGAGTTTTGCAAAAACTAAATAGAAACCCTAAGTGTGTATGTGTGCCTTTATGCATATACACATATATGTGAGTATGTGTGTTATATGTATAAATACAAATATACATTGAGGACTATTTTCTTATAAAAGAGTACCTATATATTTGATTGTTTGATTTGTTGGTTGATTGTGTGAGCTAATATAAATATATATAGTATATATGCATATACATGTGAGAAAAATAAAAGAAAAAGAAAAAGCTTTTAGAATAGAACAGGCCAAAACCCATCTCTCTTTCTTTCCAGCCCAGCCTAGCCTTCACTCTCTCCTTCCCCTCTCTTCTTTCTCTAAGCCGCAACCCAGCTCGTCAATCCGGCCCGCCCGATCGTCCCCTATCTCCAGCTCTCTCTCTCTCTCTCTCTCTCTCTCTCTCTCTCTCTCTCGCTCGCTCACGCCCGCGCGCATCGATGTACGGCACCATCGTGGAAGTCCGAGCCAACCATGGGGAAAGGGACAAATCCGACGCACATATGGAGGATGACGTCTTGTAGAAGCTCGCTAGCAACTGATATGCAAGAATTGTGGCTGAAAGTTGCCTTATCTCCAGCGGGATCGATTTCAAATTGAGTCCGAGTCACCGCCGTCGCTGTTCAAATCAAGTCCGAGCGACCCACGATCTCTATCTCTTTTGGGTATATAAAGCAACTGAGACCCCTCCCCTAGAGCATCCCAAAATCAGCTACCAGTTTAGAGCTCTAAAGCCGCCACATAGCTTTATTGTCGCCACACCAGTGAAGAACACCACCGCCCTCGATCTAGGTCAACATAGCCCGACTGCCGTCGCTGAAGGGCTCATTAGCATCACGAGAGCACAAGGAAGCTTCGCGAGGCGAGCTCAACCATCGTTGGACATTGGAGCTTCGTCCATGATGCCAGCCGAGTAGAACCGCCACCGTGTACCGTCACCGACCTAGTTAGAGACATCCCCGAGCTTCAACGAGAGTCTCGGTGAGTTTCTCGCAAGCATGTGTTCCTGTTCCGCCACTCGTCGTTGAGGTTAGATTGTCGCTGTTCCATCCATTGCTAGCAGTGCACCGCCACGGCTATCGTCTCCATTGTTCGGTCGCTTGAGTGGAAGAGAGCCGAGTCCTCTCAGCCGTTCGACCTAGATTGAATGATTTAGATTAGATCCACTGTACCCCTTCGATTTTAAACCAATCAGCATGATGATGTGGCCACCACGTCAGCACATGTGTCCGATGTGTCACGCCATGTTAGCGATAGTTGATGAGTCAGCAAGCCCAGCCAATGTTTTTGCTTTTTATTTGTTTTACTATTTCTGCTGACATCATAATTAGTATATATTGCCAATAAATAGATTTTTAGTCAAAAATAATTCCAATAATAATAAGAATAATAATTAGGGAATCAATTTCTAATAATGGTTTATAGTTTTATTTAAATTTGTTTAATAGTTTTATATTGCTGACGTGGATGTTCATATTTTTTTATGCATCACACATAACAGGATCGACACGTCAGCATGACATATAAAAAGGTTGTAGCTTTGTAGTAAGTATCATTTTTAGGGACAAGTCGTGAGCTAGCCGACTCTTCCAAAGAAATTAAAAGCCACTAGACTTAGAGGAGCTTGCCGACATCCGAAGCAAAGCAAAAGCTCAGAAATTCAATTCAATTCAATTCAATCTGCCCAGTCAGATATCAAACATGCATGTGGCTCTCACTGCAGGGTGACAGTGAAATATCTTTCCAGATAACTTGCCTTACCATGCCTCTTGATCGAGAAAGGCACGCTTGGAGAAAACGAAAACACTCCTTTCTTTCGTTTTTCAAGAGAGGGAAATACAAAAGATTTGCGTATGGATGCATTCTCACAAAATCACCGCTAGGGATGTAAGTGGGTTGGGTTGACGTACGAACAACGTATACAAAATAATCAATCAATTGAGAATATACAGTAAGTCGAGTGCAGTGGATTATAGATCGTCCACTTGTACACATAATGATCAATAAACCGGTACACGACACCTGCAAATTTTCGCCCGCTGTTCCTATCTTGTGTCTCTATCCTACCAAATTCTCATGGATTAGAGGACAGCCGCTGTCAACGAACACAATTTGAGACTTCTGAACCAAGTGCATGGGCTCTATATTTTTTTGATCAAATGAAACGCCTGACCGACCGATGTTTCCGTGTGGAGACAGGAGACTAACGCTCGATCATGAATTGGTTATGTACCACTTGAGTAGGAGTTGCATCCAATCGCCGACGAATCAAAGGGGATAAACTCGGACGCTATACCATATAGAATCAGCAGCATGGAGTTAAATCATGCAGATTTTTCACATCACCCAGGCACGACGCACGCGACAGAGCACTGCTACACGTGCAATCCTAGCCTAGGTACATGTTCGAAGCTTCCCGGACGAGCCATTTTAGTCCCTCAGCTCTCAAAACCTTGCGAGTTTCCACCCGGCTCGATCCCAGCCAGGAACTTGGTGGCTAATGTGAACCCGGCCGTCGTTGACATTTGGCAGGATCTCCGATCCCAGGCCGCGTCTCCTGAGAGCTGTGTTCGTGGATGACGCGAGCCGCATCTCCTGAGGTCGGCGAGTTCCGCGTGCTGTGTCCCCTGAAAGGCAGGGGTTGACGACGACCTCCCGTGCGCGGGAACCAGCCGATTCGTCGTCGCCGGCGACGACTGCCGTGGTCGTATCGGATCGGATCAGGAATCGACTGGAAAATCAAGAGAGACGGAAGCGAGGCGGGCATTGCCAACTGTGTGAAACAAGTTAAGCGACCATAGGCTGGAGGGGAAGGACCACACGGTTCATGCACAGCTCACGTTAACGTCAGCATGACATGGTTATGGTGTCACTGGATTAAACGGACATTTTTTTTTAAAAAAACTTTATTTTGTGCGTGACTGAGCTTTCACTTAATTTCTCCTCGATGAAATGTTAGCAAATACCAATACGCTGTTCTGCCGTTCCATGAAAAAAAAAGAATGAATGAATGAAGAATAAGAAAAAAGAAGAAAGTATATGAGAACTAGATACTGTTCGTTCCAAAAAACAACACTCCGTTTTTATATATAGGTATCCAATGCGCTTTTTTTCAGTCTAGAAAAAAAGGTCAATGTGCGGATTGGTAACATCAGGCGAAAGCCTTGTTGGGCATCCCATCGATGCTAGCGCTAGCGACACCCTTGGACGTCGTTTCCCTTCTTAGAGGCGGTGCTGTGGTATTCACTACACCAGAACAGCACATTAGTGACTAGTCTCTGAATGAAAATCCATTTCCGATATGTCGGATTGGTTGACTACGGCATCTTTGGCATTGTGCAATCCTTCGAAGCATCGTCTAGGAGAGACCCTCCCCGCAGGTACAACTTTCTTCTGTTTCAGAGCATTGTCGACCATATCAGGCCTAGTCTAGCTAGGTAAATGGTCAAGAGTCGAGGTTGACTTTGCGGTACTCTAAGCCTAGTTTAGCTAGGTAATTTGCCTGTTGTGTCTGGTGGTTTTTTCTCGATTTTTCCTTAATTAATTAAGCAATCAGCACATCGGGCTATCTTTTTAATTAATACAATAAACAGCTCTCCGGCCGATTCGTTTTAAAAAAACCTATAATGCAACCATCCAACCCCACTAAACAGTATTCTATTTATAAGTCAATGTGCAGAGAAAGGAAGACAAAGTAAAATGCAGGTTCCAGAATTGCATTCTAATTTCGTATTCTAGCATTATACTTAATGCATGCTAGAAAAAATCAACGCCATATAGACCACTAGGTTCACCAAGAAGTGGGAAACTGCCAGTAGTGCAGGTTTACCCCCCATTGCTCACACCAGATTTTGTATCCTACCACTAAATTGAATGCCATATAGACTGCAAGGTTCACCAAGAAATGAGTAGCAGGCAATAGAATGGAGAAAGTTATAGAAAAAAACACCTAAAATGCAATAGTAGCAGCGACTTTGGTCACTAAACCGGTAGAGTAAGAGAAAGGATCAAGGTTCCTGTATTCTTTTGCTGCTTCGCATCAAATATTTGCTTTAGCTTGCATCCGAGTCTAACTGACAGTGTGCTAAGCAAAACCCCCCCTGCAAAGAACCCAGTTTGGCTCTCCTCCTTCGACATGGTTACCTCTCTTCAGCCGAGTGTACAAAGACAGTAGCTTGACCTAGATGAAAATGTATGACAGCATGTTAAGCTCCACAACCACCAAGTAGGACGGTAGGAGATAGTAGCTTGACCTAAATAAGAATGTATGATGATGCGTTAAGCACCGTAGCCACCATTTTGGTGTAGGAAAAATTAATTTCACCTACACGGATATGTACCACAAGGATCTGAGAAAAATTTCATGACTCAATCGTAAAAGGTACTAAAACAATTCATGTGGCTTTAAATGAATGACCAGACGCAATGCAGATTCATCTCCCTATGGAAGAACAACCGTGAAACCTAAAAACATACTAATAAGGTATTAATTTCGGCAAATGGGTTCCTAAACCTTGAGACAGCCTCCTCTTGAGCCAGGGGATTTAGGATCCCTATTCGGGGTTTTTTAAACATCCATTTAGGATCCCATTCAGGTTAACTGATCAGCATCAACAGCCATGACAGCAGAGAAAGTATGCACTCTGGTAAGGCTCCCTTAGGAAGGCAGGATAGGAAAAATGCAGGAATAGGAAAAACGCAGGAATAGAGATGTCATGCTTATCCAATCTTATGGGAATTAAAAACACAAGAATAGGAAAAGGAAGCCCTTTGGTAGCAGCATAGGAAAAAAAATAAAGGAATCTCACAGCTGTTGTTGCCTCTGAATTTGAATTTGATCAACTAGCCATTTGAGCAAGCTAGCTGTTGCCTGATGTCTATATATGCACTCATGAGAGACCCCCAATACAACTAGCTCATCTCCAGCTCTTACCTGCAAGTTTGCTTGCTCGTTCACCAAGCCTGGCAAGAGATCTAACGTGCCATTTCATTTGGTGGGTCAAAACTGAACTTTTTGGTATGCATCCAAGGACTTTTATATATGTGTGTAAGGATTAGTAATTTATTTTCTTATTTCCTCCCTCCTATCAGTCCGTAGATATTGATAGCAAAAACCAGCAACACATTTGAGTATCCCTTGTTACTTTTTCATTGTCATTGCCATGAATCCAAACTATCGACGACGATCACAAAATGAAGATGAGTTGTGTTTTTTGTTCTCCCTACCATAGAAGGAGGTTCATCACAACCATCATCTAGTAAGAAACCGATGCATTCATCAAAACTTTCTAAGGCTTGTCGTGTTAACGAAATCTTAACAGGACATGAGAGCCTAAGCAAAAGGAACTTTTGCATGGAAGTTGGTGTTTTCAAGCTTTGGTCAGTAAGTTGCATGAGAAACAACTACTTGCTGATTTAAGAGTTGTCTCGGTAGAAGAGCAAGTTGCTATATTCTTGTATGCACTAGCAAAAAATGCAAGTAATGAGATCTTGCAATATGAGTTTCAACCACAGTGGAGGAACAATAATTGGCATTTTGGTGTGGTGCTTGATGCAGTTACGTAGCTTACATGTGTATACATATGCCCACCTTTCCTACATCCGCATCAGATCCTGAGAAGACCAAAATTTCACCTCCTTTTTTGAGGTATGAACAAATGCATGTTCCAATTCGTTTAATTTCAAGAAGTCAAAATGATCACTTTAGAGACGATTATATTTTTGATTCATGTAGGATTGTATCTGCTCTATTGATGGGACACATATACCAATGATACTTCCATTAGACCAACAAGAACTATATCAGAACAGAAAGCAAACACTATCTTAGAATGTTATGCTTGCTTGTGATTTTGATCTGAAGTTTGTACACGTACATGCTGGCTGGGAGGGATCAGCTTCAGATGCAAGAGTTCTACAAGATACACTTACTATGGCTCAATAAGGAATAGCTTAATCTGATGACTCCATCTAGCTCTCTTTGTGGTCCTTAAATTTGCTGCATTTAATAAATGTTTTACAGTTTCAGTATTAGCTGGAATATGCAAAATTTTTGGTATAATGTATGGGTGTAACTGAAAGTAGATGCGTTACCCATTTCTTGACTAGGCTCTATAGTCTCATGCTCACCGTCAACATCAACAAGCCCTTGTGATTGAGGTTGATGGCCTCGTCGATTGGACAAACTGCATTGATCAGTGACATTCATCTGAGCAGAACCTATGTGCGATATAACTTCCCTTTGAAAAACAATACAATCTGCATCAATATACATTAGGGAGGAACTAGGTATATCTAACTATTGGTAGAAATCTAGTGGAAAAAGCTGAGAAATTCATTGTGCAGCCACTGCTCCCTCCAACACCATCTAAAGCAAATGCATTCCCGACAGTTGAAATTAACAAAAGAAAGCTTTCAGTAAAAAAAGGCGAACTCCCCCCACAGCCACTGATATGTGTCAGCCACATGCGTTGGTTGCGTTGAAGGCGAACTCCCCCCTCAGCCGATCTGAAGAACAAAAGATAACACTATGGATTGAAGAAACAAAAATGGATGCACTAAGGCAAAAGGAGGCTGGAACTTGACCAGCGCCATCACTACTACATAACGCCACATAATAGTCGCCACCTTCAGTACCGGTTCAAAGGAACCGGTACTGAAAGAGGTATCAGTGCCGGTTCTAAAACTCCCGGCCACGATCGAGGGTCTGGAGTTAAGAACCGGCACTGATTGTTACTATCAGTGCCGGTTGTTGGTTAGAATCGGTACTGATACATCAGTGCCGGTTCTAATAACAAAACGGCACTGATAGTGGTATTTCAGTGCCGGTTTCTCTTTAAATTGACACTGAAAGCCTGCTACAGTATATATAGCCCATCCTCTTCCCCGTCTCGACCTAGAACAGAGCCGCCGCCGTCGCAGCCCAGTGTTACAGCGCCTCCTTGCCATTTTTTTGGCGATTCAAGGTTTTTTTTTTGCGTGGGAGCCTTTAAAATTTGGAGGAGTCAACTGTTTTAAGGTTAGTGAGATCTATATTTCATTTTTGGATAGATTACTTGGTAAATTGCTCTAGGGTTGATGATGGATGGTGCTTGTTCCATGGTTATGGATTTAGAGATGTAGTTGAGATATAATTTAGGTAAATTTTGCAACTTTGTCGTTGTTATATGTATAGAGATGATCTAAATTTGATTCTTAGTTGGATTTTAGTTGTTAGATTTCTCTAGGTTTGAATTTAGGTGGTTGTTAGTTGGTGTTGAAATTTGAAATGAGGAAGAGCTCAAATATCCATATAAATTAGAGAAAGGTCGCAATTTTATCATTGTAGATGATTTAACGAGTTGCAACTTTGCAACTTGTTGAACCATTATTGCCATTTAAAAATTACAAAAATACCGCTAGAACTGTCATTCGAGTGGCATCCAAAGAATAAAAAATCAAGGAGGTATTTGTAAAATGTCTCTAAAATCTAGCTCTAATTTTCTGATATGTGGATTGCGTATATTTTTAAAGTCATGAATTTTAATAATAATCCGATGAATTTCATCTGTTAATTAATCAACATACTGAATTTAACATGTACAGTTCATAAAATACTGTGTTGTAGGGATGGCACGTCCACCCACGGGTCGCAATCAGACTCGACAGCCTTTGGAAGGCGGGTCCCCCGACCCGGCCCAAGTACCGGAAGGAGATGGGCCCTCAAATAGGGACCAATCAGGATGCGAGGTAATTCGATGAATATGTTCTAGATTTGAAATGTTTAATGATTATAAGTCCAATGTGTTTAATTATAATAATTTGCAGATAGACCGGTCATGGATGTACAAGAAACGAGGGCCAGAGTTCATTGTTGGCATCGAGGCTTTTTTGAGGGCTGCCGCGGTGTACAAGAAGCCAAAAGGGAAGTGTGACGAGCACTATATATGTTGTCCGTGTGTCGACTGCAAGAATGAGAAGCAGTTTTCAAACATAGAGCAGATCCGTGCACACTTGATTCGCAGGGGTTTTAAGGCTGGCTACACCCGTTGGACTGAGCACGGTGAACTTGTAGATGTTGGGCGTGAAGGGCAACCAACAGTCGAAGGTGACGGAGTCAACGATCCGACGGCTAACGAAGACTTCGATATGTCGGCATTTGAAGATACTTTTGTTGAGAACGATGATCGGGACAGTTTTGTTGGCAACAATGAAGAAGGCATAGAACAAATGTTGCGCGATGGGGAGGGGGACTTCACCATTGAAAGACAACATCAAAAGTACTAGCGCATGATAGAGGACTCTAAAACACCAGTTTACCCGAACTGTAAAGATGAGCATAGCAAGTTGCATGTGGTGCTGACACTGATGGAAATGAAGGCTAGCAATGGTTGGGCCGATAAGGGTTTCAATGAATTGTTAGAATTCTTGAGGGAATTGCTTCCAGAGGGGAACGCGTTGCCCGAAAACACGTACCATGCCAAGCAGGTTGTCTGCCCGTTGGGATTGGAAGTAGAGAAAATACATGCATGTGGAAACGACTGCATGTTGTTCCGCGGTGAGGATGCAAACTTGGAAGCGTGTCGCGTTTGCAATGCACCGCGGTACAAGAGCAGCGTTGATGATATCGAGAGCGATGGCGTAGGGGTGAAGAGATAGAAGAAAAGACCCCCCATTAAGGTGGCTTGGTATTTCCCTATAGTCCCCCGTTTGAAGCGATTGTTTGCTAACAGAGCGAATGCCGAGCTAATGCGATGGCACGCCGAACAGCGCAAGAAAGATGGAATGCTTAGACACCTTGCTGATGGCGTGCAATGGAGGAGATTCGATTCGAAATACAAGGAATTCAGAGATGAAGTGAGGAATATAAGGTTCGGGTTGAGCACGGATGGGATGAATCCTTTCGGCAACACGAGAAGTACTCATAGCACTTGGCTTGTGACTCTCTGTATCTACAACCTTCCACCTTGGATGTGCATGAAGCGGAAGTACCTTATGATGCCTCTACTGATTAGTGGGCCGAATCAACCAGGCAACGATATCGATGTGTACCTCAAACCATTGGTGGAAGATCTTCTTGTACTGTGGAAAGATGGCGTACGAGTATGGGATGAGTACAGACGCAAGAATTTCACCCTGCGCGCGATGCTGTTCGTGACGATTTCAGATTGGCCTGCTCTTGGTAACCTATCAGGGCAGACTGTAAAAGGGTAGAATGGATGTGTTCAGTGCTTGGAGGAAACGGAGGGGCGGTGGCTAAAAAACAGCCGGAAAATGATCTTCATGGGTCACCGTAGGCTCCTCCGTCCGAATCACCCATACTGCAAGAATAAAAGAGCTTTTGACGGGACAATGGAGCTTCGTCAAGCTCCAAAGATTCACAGTGGAGAACAGGTATTTAAGATGGTTAATACACTTAGAGTTGTACTTGGAAAGGGGCCAGGCAGTACAAAAATGCAGGCAGGGCAAAATGCTCCCATATGGAAAAAGATGTCAATATTTTGGTTTCTGCCTTATTGGAAGTATCTTATAGTCCGACACGCAATCGACGTCATGCACGTGGAGAAGAATGTGTTTGATAGCTTGATTGGTACCTTACTAGACATACCCGGCAAAACAAAAGATACACTAAATGCACGGCTGGACCTGGAAGAAATGAACCTCAGGAAGGACCTACACTACATACAATTAGACAACGGCAAAAAGAAACTTCCCACAGCTTGCTACACTATGAGCAAGGCAGAGAAGATCCGCCTTTGTGGTTGCTTGCGTGATGTCAAAGTTCCGCCCGGTTACTCCTCCAATATCAGGAACTTTGTAAACATGAAAGATACGAAGTTAGTTGGCATGAAGTCTCATGATTGTCACGTGATGATGACGCAGATGCTTCCAGTTGCAATTCGAGGTATTCTGCCGGATAAGGTCCGAGACCCAATCATTAAGCTATGTTCGTTCTTCAACGCAATTTCACAGAAGGTCATTGATCCGAACAAACTGGCAAAGCTGCAGGAAGACGTGGTCTATACTATATGTCAGTTTGAGACTATTTTCCCTCCGATATTTTTTGATATAATGCCCCATCTAATTGTTCACATTGTGGGTGAGATAAAGAGCCTTGGCCCCGTGTTTCTGCATCAGATGTATCCTTTCAAAAGGTTCATGGGGGTTCTGAAGAAATATGTTCGTAACCAAAGTCGTCCGGAAGGTTGCATTGCCCAAGGGTGGAGTACGGAGGAGGTCATTGAGTTTTGCATTGACTATATGAAACTGAACGCGATTGGTATGCCTATATCTCGCTATGAGGGGAGGCTAAAGGGGAAAGGGACGATAGGTCATACTTCAATCCATATCAAAGATCGTGCTTCATTCACTCAAGCACACTTTGCAGTTCTGCAATAGGCAGTTGTAGTGATCCCGTATGTCAAAATGCATGTGAGCATGCTACGCTCCACAAATCCAACGAAGTCAGATGATTGGATCGCAAAAGAGCACAGAGATAATTTCGGTAACTGGTTACGTCAACTCATGATGGGTAAGGATACCGACGATGCTCTGTTGGAACTGCTGTCAAATGGCCCGTCAACTACGATTCGCACATTCCAAGCATACGAGATTAACGGCTATACATTTTATACGTGAGCACAAGATAACAAGAGCACTAACCAAAATAGCGGTGTCCGTACTGATGCCTGTGACCGCGCTGGCAACAGGGAGACCTACTATGGATTCATAGAGGAGATTTGGGAACTTGAATATGGCGAGTTGATGGTCCCTCTGTTTCGGTGCCAATGGGTCAGACTCACAGGGGGAGTCAAGGTCGACAAGTACGGTATGACTACCGTGGACTTCAAACTCGTCGGATACAGAGAACAACCATTCGTGCTTGCCAACGATGTTGCACAAGTCTTCTATGTAAAGGACCCAGACCCAGCTAACAAGGAGGAGCGTCACGTGGTTCTTCAAGAAAAAAGAAAAATCATCGGTGTTGAGAATGTTGTCGACGACGAAGACTGCGACAAATTCGAAGACCTGCCTCCTTTTGGAGAGAATGTCGAACTGCTTCTCATTGATGACACTGCGGAAGCTACCTACATACGCCGCGACCATAACGAAGCATTAATCGTTCAGTGAAAGCAGCTTTCATGTATTTGGTGAAATTTGTATAATATTTAGGTTAAGCTTTATTTTGTATGAAGGACATATATGAGTGATGTAATAATATGCTTTAATTTATATCGAGTGCATATTGATTTTTTCTAGAATTATTTTTCAACATAAAACAAGTTAAAAAGATTTTATAAAATTTATTTGCAATTTTCTAGAATTAAAACTAATTTTATATGCAACAAAGCACATTAATGCATTTATTTTGTCAAACAAAGCACATTATAAGAATTAATTTGCTGGGAAATGAAGTATCAGTGCCGGTTATACATATAACCGGCACTGATACTTGAACTATCAGTGCTGGTTGTACATATAACCGGCACTGATACTTGAACTATCAGTGCTGGTTGTACATATAACCGGCACTGATACTTGAACTATCAGTGCCGGTTGGGAAATAGAACCGGCACTGATACGTCTCCTATATTTATCGCCAACACTTAGTCGCATCCTCGTTCCTCTATTCACCCTAGCGCTACCTTCCTCGTTAACTTCAGTCACCCGAGCCTCGACGCGCCGTCGCCTCCTCCCGACGCCACCCGGACGCGCCGCCGCCTCCTCCCGACGTCGCCCCGACGCGCCGCCTCCTCCTCCCGATGCCGATTTGTCCCCAAGCCATCGCCATCGTCAACCCCCACGGAGGAGGAGCCGCTGCCGCCCTTGACGCCGACGCCGAGGACCACCTCTCCTGCTCTGCTCTCCTCCATCCCCTTCAAGCCCAACGGGTAAGCACCATCCCATCCTCCCCAACGCCGATTTGTGATAAGGATGGAAGAATTTGGAAGAAATAGAGGAACTACGAACTAGGGTTCTTGTTTTGTTCTGTGAAATGTGAAGTTCAAATATACATATATGCGAGACTATTTTTGTTCTGTTAACTATGCTTCCTGTGTATGGGGATTGTACGTAATGGCCTTCGTGAGTATAAGTGTAGTCCAAAACGGATGGTAAATTAATTGGTAGTAAACAGATCCTGTCTTCACTTTGTTTAAGCTTTTTGTTAGACTGTCTAATTGGGTACCAATTGTGTTATTCTTATCAATGTGAAATCGTGTATAATGAATCACCTCTTTAGGAAACAATTTGAATGTGTAGCTCAGATCCTGATAGAATGAGTCTTCTAGCGGCATCACGTGCCTGTGTGTTGGTATAAGATTATGTGCACAAAGTCCTTTGACTTTTTCCTTCACCTCACCTGTTCTATATAGGAACAGGATACGTGTACTGCCCCCTTCAAAGAAAAATGAAGCAGCAGACCAACATGATTTGCAGCCACCATGTTTTAGGGGTGCGAGAATGTGCATGCCCTAGCACCCCAGAAAAGAAGAGGAGAAATAAATATGATGCTAAATTTGATTGATCATACAACAAATTGTAACAGACTCGCTATGGATAGTTCATATAAAGATTTTCAATTTTCCAAATCCATGCGCTGTTTAACACATTTCATGGTCATATAGAAAATGGCCACTACAGAATAAAAGTATTATAGATTCTTATCAGTAGTTCACTAAGAAAATTGAGGATTACACCTCAACTGATAATCAAGCAGTATTATCATACCAGCCCTTACCTAGTGACATCATAGAACTACTGATGGTATTGGTGGCTTGATGACATTTATACTATTTAATCATGCTGTAGACAAACATTAAGGCTGGAGCAAATGCTCACTGCTGTATGTAACAAAAAAGCAAACCAACTAAAAAGGCAGACATCAAAACAGAGTAATGCTTACTGCTAGTGTAACAAGGCATTTTATCAGTATCGTAGTGGTCAGATTTTCAGGTTAGTCCTTTTCTGCTTAGAAGGAAGGATGCCATGTGTTCCACCATTAAAACAAAGCAATATATGTGATAAAATAGAAGTGCTCATTACCATCTGGAATAATGAGGGAACCACAGAATTACAATTGCACTATTCATGTGCCCTTCAAATTTGAAGGCTCATCAAAATAGCAAAATATGTCAATGAGTTGAGAAACCAAGAAACCATTTTACAAACAGAGGGTGTTGTCTTTATGAAGATAGTTATGAAAAAAAGCCAAAGCTATAAGTGATTAAGGCTGAAATAATAGCATTTACCTAAATGGCTTTTTTTTTCTTTCTCTAGTCATTGATTCTAATATGTGCCTTTCATTTGAATATATAGCTTTGTATATATAGCAAGTCATTGATTCTAATATGTGCATTTCATTTGAATAAAGATCTTTGTATATATAACTTTGTCATTGATTCTAATATGTGCCTTTCATTTGAATATATAGCTTTGTATATATAGCTTTGAATATATAGCTTTGTATATATAGCTTTGTCATAAATTGGTATGTCATATGTGTTTTCCTATCCGTTTTGGATGGTTGTAGAACAATGACTGATGGTTCGGCGTGGACCATCGAAAAGATTGATGATATAGTTGTAGACCTAAGGAAGATGGCTAAGGAAGCTTTGATCCCTGTTCGTGCAAGTGCTCTATGGATGCGAACCGGCTTGTACTCCAAATTGAGGAGGTAGTGAGAAGGCTTCAGAAGTTGTCCATTCAATTGGCCGAGGTGTTGGACCGTCAAGATGTTGGCCACCTTGAGGGCGATGATGTGGATTCTAGCGTGGACCCGAATGACGTGGTTCCTTATGACTACATTGAGGGCAATGATGTTGGCCACATTGAGGGCGATGAGTACTGGTGGTTGCCGAGTGATGATAGCGATGAGTAGTTTGAATGTATAATGCTTGTGTGGACCTGATTATTATGTGTATAGTACTCTGGCTATGAACACTTGCATAACTGAAACTGATGTATGTTGTACTTATGGACCTGATCAATATGTTGTACTTTTGCATTTCTGTATGCCTTATGCCCTTGCATTTTACGTCCCTTTCTCCTCATTTCTTCTATGTTCCAGTATAGCATTCGGTTTTAGATTATCTCTAAATCAAGTGCTTCTTGTGTGTACAATGTTGATGTAGGAATGACACGTACGAAATCCAACCGCCGTGCACGGCTCCGTCCCGTCCCCCCTCCGATACAAGGTCCCTCAAGTCCGGCTCCAGCCTAAGTACATGATGAGCCTGCAAACATGGAGCCGGACCAGACATGGGGCGGTAGCCCGAGGTTGTACTTGAACATGGAACAGTTTGAGTTGGAGACAGCCGCTGAGGCTGCGCAGGTCACGGCCAAAGGTGATGCACCGGAGGGTCAGATCGACCCTGATGCTGATGCTCCGGGTGGTGACGAGATGACTGGAGAAGAGAGGAGTGGACGAGGTCCCAGCAGGATGCCTGAGGGACGTTTCATCATCGCGGAGGTCAATGCAGTCGGGGAGCCCACGAGACCAAAAGTTATTCTGGGTCCGTACAAGACAGCAATCGGGTGTCTGGTGAGGGACCATATCGCAGTCACATACAGAACTTGGAGAGGCAGACGGGATGACGTGTGGGTGGTTCCCGAAAATATCAAGGATCTTATGTGGGGCAAGTTGTTGGAAAAGTTTGAGTTCCCTGAAGGATGCAGCATGGCGAAAGCGAAGAGTCGTGCCCTATCGACAATGTCCATCGCGTTCAAGAATTTCAAGGGTAAGCTGTGGAGAAATTATGGCTTGGTGGGCTGGACACCAAAATGGGACCATTATCCAACGGTTCAACCATTCTGGAACGATTTCATAGAGCACAAGTGTTCAGAGGAAGCACAAAGACTAAGCGAGATCAACAAAGCCAACTCCAAGAAGAACGTGTACCCCCACAGAACTGGCTCGCGTGGGTACGTGAGGAAATACGATGAGTGGGATGAGATGGAAGAACAGGTAACCCGCAGTGGTGCCACACCTCAGACGGCTCCCTGGATTGAACGGTCGAAGCACTATCTGTACGCGAGAGGGGTGACCTTGGCGGCAGATGGCAGTCTGAACTTCAAAAGCGACAGAGAACAGGAAGTGATGCAGAGAATTGCAGATGCCCACACTCAGTCTTCCCTAGGCTCTTTCAGGTTGGATAGGGAGAACGACCAGTTAACCTTGGCACTAGGAACCAAGGAGCACCCAGGTCGCACCAGAGGCAAGTGTGTGGTGCCCTGGAAAGAGGGATTCCCAGAATCCGCCGAAAGTTATAGGAGTCAGAAGAGAAGGAGAGATGAGCTGGAAGACCTGCTGGCTGTAGTGCGACAAGAACTTGTGCAAGAGCGTCAGATGACAGACGCCAAAATCAGAGAAATCAAAGAATCATTTCAGCAAGGAATCAGACAGCAGCAAGGCGAAGAAAATGTTGTGAGCCCTGGTGGTCGTCGGAGCAGCTGCGCGTCCGCGGGGTTTGGAGAAGAAGAATTAGCCCGTTACTCCGTGGATGACATCACAGAAAGCAAGGTGTGCAAGCTTGTCGTGCCCACTATGCCATCACGATGGCTATGGGGCAGGTCGACCAATGCGTCGAAGGGGCTCTCTTGAACGATCTTCTGATACCACGGGGATACGCTAAGGTCCACGTGGACTCCGTGCGAAAGCCGTACCGTAAGCTTGACATGGATTACCCCGGAGAGACGGGTTCCAAGAGGCTCGGATCAAACGTGGGTGGTTTCGTTTTGTGGCACAAGCGCTACATATTGTTTGAAGATGAGACAGACGAGTCGTCTGATGCGGAGTCGGACCCAGCACACAGAAGAGATCCAACTCCTCCACGGTCAGCGCCAGTGCCACCGTCACCAGGAAGAGATCCAACTCCTCCACGGTCGGCGCCAGTGCCACCGTCACTAGGAAGAGATCCAACTCCTCCACTGTCGCCGCCACTGCCACCGTCACCGAGAAGAGAGCCGACTCCTCCCCACGCAAGTCGCCAACAAGAGAGTCAACTCCTCCCCCTCCAAAGTCCGCAACAGTGCCACCAAGGGAGCCAACACCTCCCCCTCCGAAGTCAGCATCAGTGCCTCCAAGTGAGCCGACTCCTCCTCCTCCGAAGTCAGCAACACTGCCACCAAAATTGCCAACTCCTCCGAAGTTGACAACACGCTCTCAGTCTAAGAAGGTGGCAGCACCTGAGAAGTTGCCTTATGAAAGAACTGCAGAGGAAAACAGAGCGATAGTGAATGCCGAAGTCAAGAATTTTTTTAAGAAGCGAGAGCCTGAGAAGAAAAAACCACTCACTAAGGAAAGAAAATTTTTTCTCTTGACGCTGAGCAAACCTGCTGTGGCTAAGCGTCAATCAGACTACGAGCGTATCAAAGGAAAGAAATCCTTGAGGCAGGCTTCTATTGATCAGGTACGGGAAGAACAACAACTAGAAAGATTCCTTAAGGATGCTAATATGACAAAAGAGTAATTTTTTAACGAGTCCGTGGCACCCAAAGCAGTCGAGAGATGGCAATTTAAGCTGGACGAACTATTGGTCGCGCCGGACGAGTGGGCCAAACTGACATATCAACTTTGGAAATTTCATGCGTGGTACATGAATGAGTCGAAGGAGGGTAGGGAAAGTTTCGAGGCCAGATTCAAGGAACAAGATCTCCTCCACGGGGACGGCAGTATTTTTATATTCTTCGAGGAAATGTATCGACTGTACCAGTATGATGCCCTCGACGTGTGTATCTTGAGTTGTTAGACTCTGTAAGTGTCGTATACATATAATTCACAATATACATTTCTGTACCATTGTATTGAATCTCTTAACTTATTCCCTGTGTAGAATGGAGGTACAAAGATGCAGAAAGGAGTGCATCATGCATGTGGGATTTATCGATCCATATCTTGTTAACCCAACAATGATGAAATCTACCGACCTAAAGAAAACCGAGGACTACGTATTGAAGTGTCTTCTGGAGCTACAATTGAAGAAATACATACTTTTACCCTACCACTGGGGGTACGTGTTTCTACTCTTTTTAGCAATACATCGTTAGAAATTAGGACCAACTAACCTATAGTGACCTATGTACAGTTTTCACTGGATCCTTCTTGTCATCCAGTCAGTTATTAGCAAGATCTTTATTTTCGATTCACAAGATAATCTGAAAGAAACCTACCAACCCGTCATTGACTTGCTACAAAGGTAAAAACCGACCATTTCGTTACTGCTCTTGTAATATTTGATTTGATTGAATCTAAGTCTACTTACAGTAATAATCACACACATACAGAGTGTATCCACGATACACCAAGAAGAGCGTTAGATACAGGCCATACACGAAAGAATGGACAGTCCGACATGGCTTTCCTTGTAGGAAGCAGGGTCCGGGCAATAATTTATATGGTTTTTATGTAATGGAATTTATGCACAGCTTCAACACAGAGGATTCGATCCTGCCAAAAGATCCTGAGGTAGGCGGTATACACATTGATGACTAATTTTCAGGTTCAATACGCCAAAATCATTTGTATTGATTTATTCAATTCTTGAAATTGCAGATCCTCGAGCTATCCAAAGAACGTCTCATACCTCATGAAATCAACGCGCTTTAAGAACAACTTGTCGGGTTTATCAATGATAAAATCATCAATCCAACCGGCGAGTTCCATGAAATTGGATCGTCTTTCTCGTTACTTTCAACCCATAAAAAAGGGCAGAGTTCAGATCCATCGGTTCACAAGAAATCTTAAACTCCATAATATTATTGTAATGAAACTTGATAAGTATGCGGTATATATATATTTTGAGGAGACTTGATTTTTTATAAATAAAATTTATATGTGGTTGTGTATATATGCTATGATGAAACTTGATATGTATACGTGTCTATTTTTGGCAACGTCGAAAATTTGAAAATGGCACTGTACTGGCGGCAACCGCCACGTTTTTTAAAAAAGGCGGGAAACACTTATCAGTGCCGGTTGGAAACAAACAACCGGCACTGATAGCACTCATATCAGTGCCGGTTGATTATACTAACCGGCACTGATAGTGATTTTCAGTGTCGGTTCCATACCCAACACTGATAGTCACTGACTATCAGTGCCGATTAATCAGTGCCGGTTCATAAACCGACACTGATCACGTTTTTGAACCGGCACTAATCACCTCTTCTGCGGTAGTGCATGGATTGTAGCCCTGTGGATCTTGCTTCATGCAAGATGCAAGTTCAGGTGCGGCCAGCCATGAGCAGTCATGCGTGTGTGACTGTTTTCGTTGCTAGCTAGTTAGTAGGCACAGGCACGTAGCATCTGGTGGTGGTGTTTGGATCTGCTGGGGACTTGCATGTCACGGGGATGTATGTGCCCAATAGGAGAGCAAAAGAAGGCAGATCAGAGCAAAAAGCAAGGATATAAGGGGAAGTTAGATCTTCCCAATAGAAGGTAGATCTTCCCAAATCAGAGCAAAAGAAGTTATCGATTCTCAGGGGAAAAAAGCAAAATACCAATCGAAGGCAAATATTCCCAAACAAAAGCAAAATTGATGGAACCTGCAAGTCATAGAGGTCACTTTTAGAATATAATAATCTGTTGGTGCTAGTGTCTTATCTTTTCCGTTGTGTTTTGAGTTAAACGTATGCTGTCTTGCTTACATCAGGGATGTGCGAGTAGGTATAGGATTGGGATGTGGGACATGACTTGTGTCACGTCATGGTGACTTCCGTGCCCCACGTTAGCTGCGACGTGCGATGCAGCGCAAGTTGCGGAGCATGGGTCGCATGTAAGGATAGGTCTGTAAGAGTCTATAAATTAGAAGAGAAAGAAAACCGAAAAGTGCGCGCAACGGTTTGTGCGGCACAAAAATCTTTCTCTCTCGCATCTGAGTGCTTCCTTTGTTCCTCCGACCAGTCTATCAGGGTGGTTGTACAAGTAGTCGCGCGTACTCGTGAGTGGTCGCTAGTTCAGCTTGAGTGGTCGAGGACCACTCGTGGAGTGGTCGTTCTGTGGTTGCGTGGTCGTGAGGAGTGGTCGAGTGTCTCCTTCCGTTTGGTCATGAGCACACGGAAAAGATCTAAGAGGCCAACAATCGGTATCAGAACCTAGGTCCCTAGTTTTCTCTGCTCCTGCAACATGTCGCAATCATAGGCTTCGGAAGGCTCGAGGCTTTCCCGAACTTCACCGCGACAGGGACGCCGCGGGTCTCCCTCTCCCGCTCCGCGCCGAGGACGAAACTGTGATGACGGTGGCTGTGCGCTCGTGGTGTAGCGGATGGTGTGAGAGGTTGGAGGCTAGTGGTGTATCCAACTCTCACCCGGACGAACTACATCGATTGATCGATGATGATGAAGGTGGTACTCCAAGCTCGCGGGCTATGAGAGGTCATCGACTTTGGCGGTGCCGAGGAACAAGAAGACCGGATGGCGTTAGAGGCCATTCTCCGGGTGGTTCCACTGGTGATGATTTCTACGCTGGCAACCAAGCCCAGCGCCAAGGAGTCTTGGGATAGCCTCGAGGCCATGCGCATCGGCACCGATCGCGTGCGGAAAGCGAAAGCCCAACAGTCCGCAAGGAGTATGAGGCGATCCAGTTCCATGACAGCGAGGCGGTGGAGGATTTTGCGCTGCGCCTGAGTGGTCTGGTGAACCAGATGGCAACCGTCGGCGAGGTCATCGACAACACAGCTGTTGTCGAGAAGTACCTACGCGTGGTGCCTCCCAGGTTTGCGTAGATTGCCCTGTCCATTGAGACTTTGCTTGACCTATCCACACTATCCATCGAGGATGTGATCGGTCGGTTGAAGGCAGTCGAGGACCGCTGCATGACAAATGCGAGCGGGCAAGTCCTGTTCACCGAGGCGGAGTGGATAGCGCGGCAAAAGGATCGACAGCCTGGAGAGGGCTCCTCCTACTCTGGCAAAGGTGGTGGTCGCGGACACCACGACAACAAGCCGAGCCGGAAGAAGGGCGACTCCAACGGCCGTGATGGCAAGCAAGAGTTTGGGCGCGATGTTAGAAATGACAAGTACCGAAACCGTGGCAAACTTGGCCATTAGGCCAAGGACTACCGGCAACCGATGTGAAACAAGCAAGCAAACCTCACACAGGGTGATGAAGATGAGTCGATCCTGCTAATGGCGCAGGCATGCGCCCTCACTGACTCGACGGAACTGACGTACCCTGGGTGCATTGAGCTCGATGAGACGCTTGCGGAGCCTTGGTTGTGAAGGAAAGAGCCGGAGAGATGTGTGGTACCTGGACACTAGAGCCAGCAGCCACATGACCGGTGACGACGACGTGTTCACGGAGCTTGACACCAGCATTGTCAGATCGGTCCAGTTCGGGGATGGCTCCATCGTTGACATCCGAGGCCGTGGCACGATGTTGTTCAAGTGCAAGAACGGTGAGCCGCGCCGTCACGGACATCTACTTCATCCCGAAGCTAAAGAGCAACATCATAAGCATTGGTCAGCTCGACGAGCGAGGCTGCCAAGTGCTCATTGACGGGGGAGTGTTGCGGATCCGTGATCGGAAGCGCAGCTTCTCTCCAAGGTAACGCGCTCCAAGAACCGGCTGTACACGATGAGAATGAACATCACGCAGCCGGTGTGCCTGGCCACACATCACGATGATGAGGCATGGATTTGGCATGCCCGTTTTGGTCATCTACACTTTGATGCGCTAAAGAAGCTGGTGCGCCACAAGATGGTGCGCGGTTTGCTAGCGATCGACCACGTTGGAGAAGTCTGCGACAGTTGTCTTGCTAGAAAGCAACGACATGATGCGTTCTGGCAGAAAGCCAACTACCGCACCGAGGGCCTTCTAGACCTCATGCACGATGATCTGTGTGGGCCCATCACTCCGTCGATGAATGACGGGCGACGCTACTTCCTATTGCTGGTGAACGACCATAGCCGCTACATGTGGATGCATCTGCTGACCAGCAAGGACGAGGCAGCCTGTCAGTGTATCAGGAACCAGGGGTCCCCGAATCCCAAGACCAGGCCAGCAATCCGCCAAGACCCCCTGGGCACCCAAGTATCCCGAGGACCCACCGAAGGAATTTCCGGGAGAGAGTGCTCGGGGCTGCGTGAAGCAACCCCCGAAGCACTCGGTTCCCCGAGGATCCGTACAAGTGTGCCCGTGAGAGAGTGCTCGGGGAGGTGAACAGTACCCCTAAGCACTCGGTACCCCGACGACAAGAAAGGGCATTCTCGGGAGAGAGTGCTCAGGGAGGCGAACGGCGACCCCCGAGCACTCTGTACCCCGACGACCCAGGGAGCCCCCTGGCAGTGGCCCCCGACCAGCCCATGACCGTCGGGGCTCCCCGGCTCACCGGCGTTCGCCGCCCAAGGGTGCTGCCCGCGCTGTAGGGTACAGCACTGGGTGTCGTGCCTTCGCTAGTGAGCTCCGTCGGGTCAAATGGCCCACCAAGTTCCACCCCGAGCTGCCAGAGAAGTACAACGGGTCCATCGACCCCGTCGAGTTCCTCCAGATTTACACCACTGCTGTCCAGGCAGCTGGTGGCAGCGAAAAGGTGATGGCTAACTACTTTCATGTTGCCTTGAGGGGCTCTGCCCACTCTTGGCTTATGAACTTACCCCCAGGATCTATCAGCTCCTGGGTTGATCTTTGCCACCAGTTCGTGGCTAATTTTTAGGGCACATTCACGCACCCCGCCCTGGAGTGCGATCTCCATGCCGTTAAGCAGCAGTTGGGGGAGACGTTGCGGTGCTTTATTCAGCGCTTCAGCCAGGTCCGCAACACTATCCTGCGGATAACCCCCCACGTTGTCATTATCGCTTTCCAGCAGGGCATCCGCGACGAGCGGATGCTTGAGAAGCTAGGCACGCACGAGGTCGAGACCACCGCGGAACTTTTCGCACTGGCGGACAAGTGCGCTAAGGCGACGGAAGCTTGGGCTTGGCACGTTCCGCGCCCTGAGCACCCCACCGCCGATCAATCAGGTTCTTCCCGCTCCGACAGGCAGGAAAAGAAAAAGAGAAGGAGGCGCGAGGCCGTCCCCGTCGAGCCAGCCCAGGGCCCCGCCTGTGGGCCGACCCAAGAGCCCGACCGCCGGCAAGCACACCGGGCGGCTGCCGACAGATGGCCTGCGCCCGCGAGAGCCCCGGCCCGAGCCCCTCCTAGGGCTCCGGCTCCCTCCAGGGCTCCCGCTCCAGCAAGGGCCCCCGCTCCCGCGGGGCCCGAGCCAGGGAAGTGGTGCCCGATCCACCAGACCAGATGGCATGACCTCACGGAGTGCCGCACGGTCAAGGGCCTCGTCGAGCAGCGCCAAAGGGACCGCGACGAGCTCTGCGGGGGTGGCGACAATGAAGCCGCCCCCAACAACACAGAACTCGGCTTCCAGGAGCCTGAGCACATCGTCGCCTTCATCGACAGAGGCGTGTACACGCCCTCCTCCCGCCGCAGTGTCAAAACCATGCGGCGTGAGGTGTGCTCGGCGACCCCGAGTGAAGAGGCCGCGAGGCCTCTAAAGTGGTCGGACGCACCGATCACGTTCAGCTTGGCCGACCACCCTTCCAGTACTGCAGGCGTGGGCCGACTACCCCTGGTAGTGTCCCCCATCATCTTCAACGTGAAGGTCAGCAGGGTGCTGATCGACGGGGGAGTAGGCCTTAACCTCCTCTCCAAGGAGGCTTTCGAGAAGCTGCAGGTGCCCTCTAGGCGCCTAAAGCCGTCGCTCTCGCTTTACGGGGTGACGCTCGGGCACTCCCTGCCCCTCGGGCAGGTCGAGTTGCCCGTGACATTCGGGAGCTGGGACAACTTCCAGACGGAGAACGTCATCTTCGACGTCGTGGAGCTCCCCCTCCCCTACAATGCCATCCTCGGGCGCCGGTGCTCGCTCGGTTCATGGTGGTCACGCACTACGCGTACCTCATGGTCAAGATGTCGGGCCCAGCGGGCCCCATCTCCGTGTCTGCCGAGACCAGCAGCGCTACATCCTGCGCCGAGCAGTTATACTTGGCCTTGGTCTCAGCCCGAGCTGAGGTTGAAGGTCGTCCAGGGGGCCCGGGACCCTCTACATCCAAACCCCGACTTGCTGCCGACGCCTTCGTTCCTACGAAGGAGTTCGTGGTGGGCGAAGGCGCGTCCCAGGTCGTCCGAATCGGCGGTGACTTGGGCGGTAAATAGGAAAGCGCGCTCGTCGCCTTCCTCCGGCTAACGTCGATGTGTTTGCATGGCAACCGTCCGATATGCCTGGGATCCCTAGGGAGGTGATCGAGCACCACCTGGCTGTGCGTCCGGACGCACGCCCGGTGAAGCAGAAGGTCCGGCGGCAGGCGCCCGAGCGCTAGGAGTTCATCCGGGAGCAGGTCAGCAAGCTCCTTGACGCCGTTTTTATCCGAGAGGTCCTCCACCCCTAGTGGTTGGCAAACCCAGTTATCGTCCCGAAGGCCAATGGCAAGGTCCGCATGTGCGTGGACTACACCGATCTAAACAAGGCTTGCCCCAAAGATCCTTTTTCTTTGCCCTGCATAGATCAAATTGTAGATGCAACCGCGGGATGTGATCTTTTGTGTTTTTTAGATGCAAAATTTGGTTATCACCAGATTCGCATGGCCGTAGAGGATGAAGAAAAAACTGCTTTTACCACTCCGGTGGGGACTTATTGCTATGTGTCGATGCCTTTTGGTTTGTGCAACGCTGGGTCTTCTTTCCAGTGCGCTATCCGCATCACCCTTGATTCGCAGGTTGGCCGCAACGTCGAGGCCTACATCGATGATCTCGTGGTCAAGTCCCGAGACCGCGCCACCCTGCTCGAAGACCTTGCCGAGACTTTCAATAGTCTCTGCACTACCCGCCTGAAGCTCAACCCCAAGAAGTGTGTCTTTGGGGTACCAGCGGGCAAGCTCCTCGGTTTCTTGGTTTCCAGCCGAGGGATCGAGGCCAATCCAGAGAAGATCTGGGCCATCGAGCAGATGCGACCACTGGCTCAACTCAAGGAGGTTCAGCATCTCGCCGGCTGCATGGCGGCCCTCGGGCGCTTCATCTCCAGGCTTGGGAAGTGGGGGCTCCCCCTCTTCAAGCTTCTGAAGAAGACCGGTCATTTCGACTGGACGCTGGAGGCCGAGCAGGCCTTCCATGATCTGAAGAAGTATCTCACCTCACCACCCGTGCTGGTGGCCCCGTCCGAAGGTGAGCCACTGCTACTCTACGTGTCGGCCACTCCTCAGGTCGTAAGCATGGTGCTGGTGTTGGAGCGCGATGAGTGCACGGGGTCAGGTGCTGGGTCCCAGCTCCCGGCCACCCCCGAGCACTCCCTCGTCCTCTTGGCTCCCCCCGAGCAGGGGGTCGAGCCCGAGCACTCGGTTCCCCCCGAACAGGGGGTCGAGTCCGAGCACTTGGCTCTTCCCGACCAGGGAGTAGAACCCGAGCACCCGGTCAGCCCCGACCACGTCGCCGAGCCAGGGGGCTGTAGCAGGCCCTCAGGTGAAGCCGCAATCCGGGCCCGTCGGGTATAGCGACCGGTGTAATTCATCAGTGAGGTTCTCCGGAAGGCCAAGACAAGGTACCCCCAGGCTCAGAAGCTACTCTACGCCGTGCTCATCGCTTCCTAGAAGCTGCGCCACTACTTCCAAGCGCACAAGGTCTTAGTGGTTACCACGTACCCACTGGGGCCCATCCTCCGGAACCGAGAAGGCACCGTGCGTGTAGTCAAGTGGGCGGTGGAACTGGCGGAGTTCGACCTGCACTTTGTCAGCCGCCAGGCGATCAAAAGCCAGGCGCTCTCTGACTTCGTGGCGGAGTGGACGCCCGTCCTTGAGGTCGTCCAAGAAGAGATCTCCACATATCCCGGGCACGATGCGCACGGGTACTGGATTATGCATTTCGACGGTTCCCTCACGCTGAAAGGCGTGGGGGCCGGAGTGGTTCTCACCTCCCCAACGGGTGAAGAACTCTGGTACATCGTGCAGCTGCAGTTCCGCGCATCCAACAACATGGCGGAATATGAGGGAGACTCCCAGCTGGGCCTCGGGATTCGTCACCTCCTGGTCAAGGGAGACTCCCAGCTGGTGGTCAACCAGGTGTCGAAAGAGTACCAATGCACGGATCCTCAAATGGCGGCGTACGTGGCGGCAGTCAGGAAGCTGGAGAAACGCTTCGACGGCCTGGAGCTACGGTACATCCCTCGCCGCGACAACGCTCTGGGTGACGACCTCTCCTGCCTGGCCTCCTCCCGTGCACGCGTCCCTGCCGGAGTCTTTGAAGAAAGGCTCACACGGCCTTCCGTCCTGCCTGCCGAACAGGACGAAGGGGAAACCTCGAGCTTAATTCAGGGGACCCCGGCGGTGCCCTCAGTGGGAAGCCCCGACAGGGTGCCGCCGTCCGGCGAGTGCGCTGCGCTTGCTGATTGTTCTCAAGATGCCTCGTGGATGGACGAGATCTGAGGGTACTTGAAGGAAAAGTTCCTCCCCGGGGATGAGGCTTCTGCCGAAAGAGTTGCTCGGCAGTCCAAACGTTATGCCATAGTAGATGGGGATCTCTACCGGCGTAGCGCAGGCAGCATTCTCCTGAAATGCATCTCCCAGGCAGAAGGCGGCGAGCTTCTCGCTGAGGTCCACGAGGGCGAGTGCGGTGGCCATGCATCGTTTCGCACGTTGGTCGGGAAGGCTTTCCGGCAAGGTTTCTACTGGCCTACAGCCCTCCAGGATGCTTCCGAGCTGGTTCGGCGCTGTAGAGCATGCCAGTTCCACACAAAGCAGATTCACCAGCCAGCTCAGGCTCTTCAAACCATCCCCCTGTCATGGCCTTTCGCGGTCTGGGGGCTGGACATTCTGGGTCCATTCCCCCGAGCAATCGGGGGCTATGAGTACCTCTACGTCGCCATCGATAAATTCACCAAGTGGCCGGAGGCGGTTCCAGTCATCAAGGTGACCAAGAACACAGCGCTCCAGTTTATCCGCGGTATCACCAGTCGCTTTGGTGTCCCGAACTGGATCATCACCGACAATGGCACGCAGTTCACAGGTGCCCTGTTTGGGGACTACTGCGAAGACCTCGGCATCAAACTCTGCTTCGCCTTTATCGCTCATCCTCGGAGCAATGGGCAAGTCGAGCGCGCCAACGCAGAGATACTGAAGGGGCTCAAAACCCGGACCTACAACGTGCTCGTAAAGCACGGGAAAGGGTAGATCGACGAGCTGCCAGTCATGCTATGGGCCAACCGGACCACGCCAAGTCGCGCTACCGGGGAGACTCCTTTCTTCCTTGTGTATGGCGCTGAGGCGGTCCTCCCCTCTGAGCTCACTCTAGGCTCCCCTCGGGTGCATGCCTACTTTGAAGGCGAACAGGAGCAGCAAAGGCGCGATGACGTCGACTATTTGGAAGAGCGCCGGTGGCGTGCCACCATCCGGGCAGCCCGCTACCAGCAAAGCTTGCAGCGCTACCATCAGCGTCACGTCCGGGCCCGGTCTCTCAAGGTGGGGGATCTAGTTCTCCGACGCGTCCAATCACGCGAAGGAAGGAATAAACTGTCCCCTATGTGGGAAGGCCCCTTTACCGTGATCAGTGTCCCGCGAGGAGGCTCCTTCTGGCTGGCTGCAGAAGATGGGCAACCGCTCCCCAACCCGTGGAACATCGAGCACCTGCGCAAGTTCTTCCCGTAGATGGCCATGTTTGCAGGCTCAGGTCAACCAGGCCAGGGGCTTCCCCCACCCAAGTTGACCGGGGGCTACTACTAACTGGGTAAGTCACCCAACCTTGTAAAAAAAATTGTCAATACAATATGTATATCAATCTGCAATCCTTATGTCAATTTTCATTTTTCTGGATTCCATATGTTTAATCTGTCTGGTGAGATGCTCGATTGTGCGAGAAAAATTCGCTCTCTCATTTTCCCCGTTGATAAAAGAATCCCGATCGGTATGCGCGCGGGCAGTTGCAGCTGACTTACATCTGTTGTAGTAGGCTGTGGTGTTCGGTGTCGTGACAGTCTTCCAGGCACTACCGAGCCCCTGGGGTTCTCGAGTAATCCTATCGCTCGAGCCGCTCGAGTAGTCCGGAGCCTAGGCCCCAGGGGCGGGCTGTCGGGACTCGGTCTGGTCTGTCATACCCGGGCACCACCGAACCATAGGACATCTGGGTTATGCCTCTGCCTGCTCTTGTCCGCCGGTCTAGGCATTCGAGAGGTCTCGGGTCGAAAATGAGAGCAGTTCATAATGAGTACCGCACTAACAGAGTGCACCAAGCAAAGAATTTCTCTGTTTTTCTCAAGTCACAGATTGACAATCAAAAGCAAAAGCAGCTCGACCGCGAGGGCCTTAGTGCCTAGGTCGCTGCTCGGCCCTAAGGGTCCTCGGGTGGTCCCACCGCTCAGGCGTGAGTGGTCGGGTTCGCCTGATCCTGGGCTCCCCATGCGCCCCCTGGTGCTCGGGCGCCCCAGCCGTGGGAACCAAGCTTCCTGGGCACCCCGAGCTCGGAGCGCATGTCCCTCCTGGATCGGTTGGTCGGAAGGCTGACAACTGTTCGGTGAGTGGTTAAATTCAAACGAATTTACATTCAATAATATATTGTTCTCGAGTTGTCCTCGGGGGCCCTCGTACTCTAATCTGTTCGGCGAGATGGTCTTCTCGCGCACAAAACCCTGCCACGTGTCCACTTTTCTAGAACGACAGAACAGACAGTAGGAAGGTGTACCGTATGTACGGCAATGTCTGATCGAAGTCTTTCATGGTGGTCGTGGTGTTCGGTCCGCTTAAAAGGCCCCGGGCACTACCGAACCTCTAGGGTTCTCGGGTTATCTCACGGCTCGAGCTGCTCGAGCGGTCGGGAGCCTAGACTCTGGGGGCGGGCTGTCGGTGCTCGGTCCGGTCCGTTCTAGCCCGGGCACCACCAAACTGTGGGGACACTTGGTCGCATTCCCGCCCGTACGTGTCTCCAGCCCACTTGTTTGAGTGGTTGCAAGTGGGAAAGTGTTCGCTGGTCATGGCGTGCTCTGTGCTGGATCGATCTATCTCCCGAGCAAGGAAGTTCGTGCCTTTGTCTTTTGACTTAGCCGTTACGGACTCGCGAGGGCTCGGGGGCTGAACGTGCCGAGAAGGCCGGTCGGGGCAATTTCGTTCTCGGGGAAGGAAAGGTCGGGCTCGGTCCGACTGAGTACTCCTCGGGGCATCAAGTGAAAACAGCAGAAACTTCATCAAGCACTAAGAAGAATACTGGAGTTGCGACCCCAAAGAAAGGCTTCCATTATATTCACAAAAAAGGACAGCTATTCTGAGGGATCACTTCCATATTTACATCAAGACAAAGAAAAAGAAAAACTACAAAAGCCTACTCTAAGTCGGAGCCCTCGCCGCTGCTCCCCTGGTCTGGAGTCGGCGGTGCCTCTCGCGCAAAGCAGGCCGCCACCTCGGCGGCGGCGCCCTGAACTGCCTCCCGGGCGGCCTCCTCCTCGGCTTCGACCACCCCTTCCTGAGCTGGTTCCAGCGGGAAGTTCGGGTCCCGGCTTTGGTAGCAGGCTAGGACATGTTCGGCCACTGCCTGGGCCAAACCACGCCCTTCCCGGGCGGCGAGTTCCTGGATGGTCTGCGGCAGCGCCTCGAGGCGCTGGCTGATCCTCTGAAAGCCAAGGGCAATCCGGCCGAGGCCAGCCCCCTTCGCCTCCACGTCGACTCGCCCGAGCCCAGCCAGCCTCATGGACCTCTGCGTCTGCCGGAGGATGTCTTCCATCATCTGCTTCACATTGGCCTGTTCGGTCTCGGTGGCCTCGAGCTCCTCCGTCGCGCACTGCAGCCGCTCCTTGAAGCCCTGTCCACCTGCCGCGCCAGTCGCCTGGGCTTCAGCCCGCTTCACCCGCTCCGCAAGGGCGGAGAGGGCCTGCTCGCGGGCGGTCAGCTCGGACTCCCACTTGGCGGCCCGCTCCTCCCGAACGGCCGCGGCCAGCACCGCCTAAGCAGCCTCCGTCTCCCGGAGGATCAGCAGCTCCCCCCGGGCTTCCAGGTCCACCGTTGTGATGCTGACATCGGTCTCTCTGATCGCGACATCCTCCTCCCGGCTCTGGACTTCCTCCTCCCGGTGTTGGAGGTCGACGTGGACCTGGTCAGCCTCGCCTTTCAGGCAGGCCAATTCAGCCTGGGAGGCTTCCGTCGCCCTCTCGCGGGCCAGAACCATCTCCTCCTGTGCCTGCACCTGCCTCTCCCTGGCAAGCGCCTCGGCAGCCTGCTGCTGCGACGCCTCGGCCAGGCGGGCGGCTTCTTCTCGTTCCCGCGCGGCTTCCGCGCGGGTGCCCTCTAGGGCCTTCTGCTCCTCCTCCAGGGCGCGCCACTCGCCCTCGTTGGTGGCGCATGCCCAAGGTTCAAAAAACCATCGGTAACCGCCCAAAAATCGTGGTTACCGACCTTCTCGGTCCGGTCCGATTTCAGAAATCGAACGGTAACCGAAATTTGAATTCAAAAAATTCAAAAATAAAAAAATTCAAAAAAAATTTAAAAAACTCTTAAAAAACACTATACACAATTCTAAGACCTTCTGTGAAAAAACTTTTCAAAAATAATGTCGTTTGCATCATATTCTATAGGGAGAAAGTTTAAAAAAATGAAAAAAATTGAAGCGTGCGGCTCAGTTATTAACTCATGTTAAGGAAAAGTGTAACATGCAAACACATATTTTTCTTATATAAAACGTATTTTAAGAGAATCTTTAAAATTGATTTCACTTTATTTAGAGTTTTATTAAATTCTCTATGATTTTTACAAAGTTCACAAGCATAAAGTGAATATGTTAAGAAACAGCACTGTAATTAACTTTTTCATGTCTACTATTATTTTTTCTACGTAAATCATAGTATAAATAAGCTAATGAAAGTGGTTTCACTAATTTTTGAGGTGTGATGGGTCAGTTATGAATTAATCTAGTCGCAACACATTTACACAATCATGCATGTTACAATAACTAATTCATGAGTTCATGTATTTTTAAAAGATATAGGATCATTTAAGAATACTAACAAAATTATTTTCATGATTTTTGGATTAGCAAAGAGTAAACTATGCATTTAACTTGGTTTAACAATATAAGATTTCTCACAGAAAATTTTGAACTTTTTTATGAGTATAAATACTTTTATCATGTAGATCATGTTACAATGAAGCCAACAAAATTTGTTTCACTTGATTTTAAGCTTAGATGAATTAGTTATTGATTTTACAACATTGAGCCCTTTTTTAGGTTTTTTGTTGAACTCCGCTGAAATTCGATAAAACCGCTCGATAAATCGAGAAAACTGAGCGGTTACTGACCCAAACTGCTCGGTAACCGATCAAATCAAAAATGCGACAAAATCGCTCGGTAACCGACCCATACCGCTCGGTAACCGACCAAAACCGAGCGGTTACCGAGAGGGCAAAAACACGATTTTTTCGCAAAAATTCAAATTTTGCCGAATGAATTTTCTCCGAATTTTTTTGAATTTTTGACCGGTAACCGCGGTTACCGCGAGATTTCAGTTACCGCCGGAGCTCGGTAAGCGAGCTCCGATCGGTAACGTGAACCTTGCGTGCGCCGCGGCGACGCGGGCCTCAAAAAGGCGCCAGCCCGCGACAAGCCGCGCCCTCTCCGTAGCAAGGTTGGCGCGGTTCGCCTCAAGCTACATCATCTCCCCCGCCACGGCCGCCTCCAGCCGCCCGATCACCTCCCGGGCGCTTCCCAGCACGACTGGGAGGGGGTCGGCGGGCTGGCTGGGCGACGGCTGGGCGCTGGGTCCCCTGCGAGCCTCCTCCGAGGGGCTCGGGGTTCCCGAAAATTGCCATGCAGGCACCACCCACGATGAAGTTGACCGCCCCACGCTCGACGTGCTCGGGGCGGACTCAACCGGCGCCGGCTGCTCGGGCACGGCCGTGGCCACCCACTCGGGGCTGGGCGGCGCCTGTGTTTCTGTCTCGGTCGGCACGCTTGGCGGCTCCGGCTCCACCGGCGCGCTCGGCTCGGGGGCTGGAGCCAGCCTCGGCGCCTCCGTCGGCGGCCTGCAGAAGAAAAGCGAAGGTTAGTCTCCAAAGTCGCTCCGGGCGAGGCATGCTCACGAAGAAATGGGGGAAAAAACTTACGCAGATTTGGGTCCTCGGTATTGCCATCTCGATGCAGGGATCCTGTACCCCGGGCCCGATGGTGTGGGCCCGGAGTCCTCCCTCCTCCTCTTCCATGGGGGGCTCTGCGGGGCCGCCGTGCAGTCTCCGAGCTCCAGACTAGGCCCAAGCAGATCAAAGTTTGGTTCCAGAATCGCAGATGCCGCCCCCGCCGACGGCCCCGCGCTGGACGACTGACCGCCCCGGCCTCCCTCCTTGCCAGGCGACGGCGACGGCGGGGACGCCGGCGCAGGAACGAAAGTCCGGGGGTGCTTCCCTCTGTCCCCCAGCGCTATCGCTGCCTCGCTGTCGGCGGCGCCTCCTTCTTCGGCTTGGCGGCTGCTGCCCGCAGCAGCCCCACCGCTGGCCTGCAGCTCGCCGCCTGCGGCGCCCGGGCCACCGGTCTGAGTCGGATCGCTCGCGGCCTCCTCGCCTGCCGCCTCGTCCGCCCCGGGGATCTGAATGGTCCCGGGATTTCGGCGCCCTGGCCTGTCGACCAGCCCCTGGGCGTCGAACTCCGGCAGCTTCGTCTGCAGCGCCACCCGGTTGGGATTGGCGCAGAGCGCCATCTCCTTCCACGGGAGCTCCGCCCGGCTCAGGTCGTCCACCCTGATCACCAACCGGAGCAGGCCCCTCAGCGCCGGCCTACCCAGGTCCCACTTCTCGCCGATCTGGGTCCGGGTGATGTCCTGGGGGCCGGTGTAAAACCAGCAGGGCCGGGCTCGCTCCCGCAGCGGCGCCAGGCGGCGGCGCAGGTAGTCCGCCACCACCATCACCGAAGTAATCCTGGCCTAGCGCAGGAAGTCGATGCGCTCCAGGACCGGCGCCATCCGTGCGTCCATCTGCGGCGGCACCTCCCAGGTCGCCTTCTGGGGTTCCGCCGCCATCTCCGGCAGAGTCAGACGGTCCTGGGGGCTGACGTCAACGTAGAACCAGTCGCGCCGCCAGTCCTCCCACTTGCTCCGTAGCACCTGGGGAATGTATTGCTCCCCCAGGCCGTCCCGCAGCCGGAAGTTGCAGCAGCCGGTGAGTCCTGTCGCGGCGGCTTCCTCCTGCTCTCAACATCTCGTCAGGGTAGGGGATGATCTAGATGGTAGGGGAAGAAAGGTGCTCTGATCGCCTAAGGAAAGTCTAGGGCTCAGGAGCGCAAAGAAGGCAAGAGCTTGATCGCAAGATGGCGTAAAGAGGGGGGTGGTTCGCTCCCCTCCTCCTTTTATACCCCAGGGAAATTCAAACGTTGCCTGCCATGGTGCGCTCGGCGGGACAGTTTCCTCGATTAGCGCAACCGCCAGGCGAATCTCCCATAGGTCGTGCGGTGTCAGCAGTTGCCAGGCGTATTTTCCTCGATCAGCGCAACTTCCTAGCGAAAATCCCACAGGTCGTGCGGTGTCAGCAGTTGCCAGGCGTATTTTCCTCGATTTGCGCGGTTGCCACGTGTGTCGCCTGCCTCGTTATCACGCGCCGCCCGTCCCGTTGTCACACGCCTCGGGAGTCGTTTGGGCGCGCGTCCGTTCGGCTCCCCGATTGGGCCATACCAGAGGCCCGGGCCGGAGGGACCATCGTCTGAAAGCTCGCCACGTGGCGTCAGTACCGACTTCGATCTCGTTGACGACGAAGGGCCCATCCGCAGTCTTTGGGCCATTGCCTGCCAATGGGCCCGGGGGCTGCTGTCGGTGTATCAGGAACCAGGGGTCCCCGAATCCCGAGGCCAGGCCAGCAATCCGCCACATGGTGCCATCCCGCGGAGTCTCTCCCGCAAGGTGAAAAAGATCGAGTCCTGGGAGAGGGTGCTCGGGGCCACAGTCGGTGGCCCCCGAAGTACCCCAGTTCCCCGATGATCCACGAAATCTAAGTACCGGGAAGAAAGTGCTCGGGAAGGTGTACGGTGACCTCCGAGCACCCAAGTTCCCCGACGACCAGGAAAGCTAAGTACCGGGAGAAACATGCCCGGGGTCGCTAGCGATGACCCCCTGGGCACCCAAGTATCACGAGTACCCACCGAAGGAAGTTCCGGGAGAGAGTGCTCGGGGCTGCGTGAAGCAGCCCCCGAAGCACTCGGTTCCCCGAGGATCCGTACAAGTGTGCCCGGGAGAGAGTGCTCGGGGAGGTGAACAGTACCCCTAAGCACTAGGTACCCCGACGACAAGAAAGGGCATTCTCGGGAGAGAGTGCTCGGGGAGGCAAACGGCGACCCCCGAGCACTCTGTACCCCGACGACCCAGGGAGCCCCCTGGTAGTGCCCCCCAAGGGGCCCACCGATGAGGTGTCAGCCAGTCAAAGGCTCAAGGCCGCATTTAAAGAGCGTGCGTGGTCTGTCACCTCCAACTGCTCCCGCTGCGCTCAGTGTCTGTTCCTGCCACGTTCTGGCAGAGGGGCGTGGGTTATTAATTGCACGGGTCCCATCTCGTGCCATCCGGCCCGTCTCGGGATAACGTCGTAAAGGCCGAGGTGTTCCATCTGCCACGCTGCTCTGGCAGGGGAACAAGGCAGGGTGGGCACGCCGGGCCGCTCTGCGCCTGCCCGGTGGGCCCTCTCCACGGCACCCGTTGCCAGTGCATTAATGGTGACGGATGACCGGGCGTGCGACTCATTTTCCACCCCAGGTCACTTCGCCCAGAGGAAATGATGACGCCCTTTCCATTTATGGTGTCTCGAAACTCACGCTCCCCCTCCCGTTTGGGGCACGCTGCTGCCGGTGGGTATTTAAAGCCCCGGCGGCACAAAAAAAAAGAAGGAGAGCTCAGTAGTGTGGAAAAACACAGCACAAGAGAAACAACGGCTGAGAAGTGAACAACGCAAGATAGGCTGAAGAACAAAGAGCCCCAGGCTCTAAGATAGACCAACATTCTTGTAACGAGCAACATCCTTGAGAGACTTCCTCAGGGCATTTATAGTATCCATACAAGAGTAGGGTGTTACGCCCCCGTGCGGCCCAAACCTGTCTAAACACCGGTGCATTTACTCCTTTCCGCATTAGATCATTCCGCACCACCGGCCATCGCATTCATACCCATTTATTTCTCAGGCGAACATATTCAGGATCATCCCCCCGGTCGAATCTCTAAAAAGGGGTCCCCCAGGATCCCTGCGACAGGAGTTCACCCTCCGACACAGCCACAACGATCAAAGAGTTCCAGTCACGCGTCGAGAAGGAGACCGGGCAGTGACTACGAGTAATGCGAACTGGGTGAGTTCACATCGTCACAGACCGTGAGTAATGCAAGAATGATTCACCACGGCGATTAGGGTGGTGAATTCACCTTGGTTGAGTTTAGGCAGTACTGCGCCGAACAGGAAGTCGAGTGCCACCTCACAGTGCCCTACTCCCCACAGCAGAATGGTCTTGTGGAACGGCACAACCAGACCATCATTAGGATGGCACGTTGTCTATTCAAGGCGAAGCAGATGCAAGCGATGTTTTGGGGAGAGGTAGTGACCACAACGGTCCTCCTCCTCAACCGGTCGCCAACCAAGAGTTTGAGCGGCATGACCCCGTTCGAGGCTTAGCATGAGAGCAAGCCCGATGTCTCATTCTTGCACAGGTTTGGCTGCGTGATGCATGTCAAGGTGACCAAGCCGAACCTACGGAAGCTTGATGATTGCAGTGTTCTTGGTGTTCATCGGGTACGATCCAGGGACCAAGGCGTATAGACTATTCGACCCCCGAGCATGCCGCGTTCACATATCCCGTGACATAATGTTCAACGAGAAGAGGTGTTGGGACTGGTCGATGACAGACAAGTCAACAACCACAAGCCTCAACAACAACTTCACCGTCGATTACGAAGAGTGCCGGAGGTCTGAGGTGGTGAAGGAGGCTCCAGCTGGAGCGATGACCACGAGTCAACTTGCTGCGACCACATGTCCACAAGTTGCGACCACATGTCCGGGAGCGACGACCAGTCCGCATGCTAGGACACTGAAGCGATCAGAGGCGATGACCAGTCCACCTGCTGTGACACTAGGGCAATCAGCATCGACTCGCTTCGTCACGCCACCGACCGATGGTGACCGATACCTCGATGTCGAGCACGATGATGGGCCGCTCCATTTCATCACCATCGAGGACATCCTGGGCGACGCCATGCCACATGGGCAGGCAACCTGAGAACTCGACGAGCACAAGCTGCACTTGGCGAGTGCAGAGGAACCGACCACGTTCTCTGAGGCTAAGCGTAAGCCATGCTGGTGTCACGTAATGATGGAGGAGATGAAGTCCATCGAGGACAACGAGACGTGGGAGCTCATCGACCCACCAGTTGGACGTCAGCCAATCGGGTTAAAATGGGTGTTCAAAGTCAAGCGCGATGAGAAGGGTGAGCTGGTGAAGCACAAGGCGTGACTTGTGGTGAAAGGCTACGTTCAGCGCGAGGGCGTCGACTTCGAGGAAGTATTCGCACCTATCGCACGGATGGAATCAGTGTGCGCAGTACTAGCACTGGCAGCGCACAAGGATTGGTATGTCCACCACATGGACGTGAAGTCCGCGTTCCTAAATGGAGAGCTCATCGATGAGGTCTACGTGCAGCAGCCACTGGGGTTCATCATCGAGCATCAAGAACACAAGGTGCTGAGGTTGCGCAAGGCTCTGTACTGGCTACGCCAAGCACCCCGTGCCTGGAACACCAGGCTGGACACGAGCCTCATCTCGCTGGGCTTCATCAAGTGTGCCAGAGAGCATGCTATGTACAGACGCCATGCCAGACCAGATCTGCTGGTCGTGGGTGTGTATGTTGATGATTTAATCATCACCGGGCCAAGCCATGTCGACATTGACATGTTCAAGCGAACGATGATGTCAATATTCCACATGAGTGACCTTGGTTTGCTCACCTACTACCTCGGCATTGAGTTGAGTCAGGGTGAATGCGGCATCGCGCTCTGCCAAAGTGCTTATGATAGCAAGCTCCTAGAGAGGAGTGGCATGGAGGGGTGCAACCCATGTCATGCGTCGTTGGAGGAGCGGTTGAAACTCTCCAAGGCAAGCACGACACCACCAGTTGACGTGACGCACTACCAGACCATTGTAGGTGGTCTGTGCTATCTGGTGCACACACGGCTAGACATTGCATTTACCATGGGTATGTCAGCCGGTACATGGAGGATTCGTGTGAAGATCACTATGCGGTGGTCAAGCATCTTCTCCGCTACACGGCTGGCACTCACAGGTACGGCGTTGTCTACAAGAAGGAAGGAGGAGCCACACTCGCGCTGACAGGGTACAACGACAGTGACATGGCTGGCAACCTTGATGGCCGCAAGAGCATGACCGACATTCTCTTCCTCCTCAGCCACAGTCCCATCTCCTGGCAATCGCAGAAGCAGAGAGTGGTCGCTCTCTCCACATGCGAAGCAGAGTACATAGCTGTGGCTACATCAGCTTGCCAACGAGTTTGGCTTGCTCGGTTGCTGCGCGAACTCACCAGCAAAGAGCTCCGAGCACCGACATTGATGGTGTATAACAAGTCTACCATTTCATTAATCAAAAACCCAGTCCTCCACGACAGGAGCAAGCACATTGACATCCGATAAAACTTCATACGTGATTATGTCGCTGGGGGACAGATCGACCTCGAGTTTGTTGAATTCGAACGACAGCTCGCGGACATCCTCACCAAACCACTCGGCCGCATTCGATTCCAGGAGCTCCGTGTAAGGATTGGCATGGTCTAGATCAAGAAGGCACAACAAGATTAAGGGGAGAATATTAGAATATAATAACTTATTGGTGCTAGTGTCTTATCTTTTTGGTTTGTGTTTTGAGTCAAACGTGTGTTGCTTTGCTTGCGTCAGGCACATGCGAGTAGGTATAGGAATGAGACGTGGGACATGACTTGTGTCACGTCATGGTGACTTTTGTGCCCCACGTTAGCTGCGACGTGCAATGCAGCGCAAGTTGCGAAGCATGGGTCGCATGTAAGGGTAGGTCTGTAAGAGTCTATAAATAATAATAAGAAGAAAACCAAAAAGTGCGTGTGGCGGTTTATGTGGCACAAAAATATTTCTCTCTCGCATCTGAGTGCTTCCTGTGTTCCTCCGACCAGTCCATCAGAGTGGTCGTGCGAGTAGTTGCGCATCCTCATGAGTGGTCGCTAGTTCAGCTTGAAATCTCATGCTCATTATGGTATCTAATAAAGTGAAATCTCACATCTATGTATTTGATTCTGTAATGCTGAACTAGATTATTCGCTAGGCTTATGGCACTAGTGTTGTCACACAAAAGTGGCACACTTTTGAAATCTAACCTGAAGTCCCTCAAGGTAGCAACCATTCATAAAATTTGTGAGCAACAGCTGCATATTCAGCTTCAATAGTAGATTGCGCAACGCTAGACTGTTTGCGAGAAGACCAACACACAAAAGAAGTACTCAAAAAATGATAAGTACCAGATGTGCTCTTCTTGTCAATACTATAGCCAGCGAAATCTGCATTGGAAAAATCTCAAAGAGAAAGTGAAGAGGCAGCAGAAAACCAAACTGTATTTATACATCAGTACCGGTTCTAACCACAAACCGGCACTGATAGTGGTGTTTCAGTGCCGATTCCTCTTTAAACCGGCACTGATAGCCTGCTGCAGTATATATAGCCCATCTTCTTCCCCGTCTCGACCCAGAACAGAGCTGTCGCCGCAGCCCAGTGTTACAGCGCCTCCTTGCCATTTTTTTGGCGATTCAAGGTTTTTTTTTTTTGCGTGGGAGCCTTCAAAATTTGGAGGAGTCAACTGTTTTAAGGTTAGTGAGATCTTTATTTCATTTTTGGATAGATTACTTGGTAGATTGCTCTAGGGTTAATGATGGATGGTGCTTGTTCCATGGCTATGGATTTAGAGATGTAGTTGAGATCTAATTTAGGTAAAGTTTGTAACTTTGTCATTGTTAGATGTATAGAGATGATCTACATTTAATTCTTAGTTGGATTTTAGTTGCTAGATTTCTCTAGGTTTGAATTTAGGTGGTTGTTAGTTGGTGTTGAAATTTGGAATGAGCAAGAGCTCAAATATCCCTATAAATTAGAGAAAGGTTGCAATTTTATTATTGTAGATGATTTAACGAGTAGATTAAAAGTCACATGTAAATAGAGTTGGGTGCCTACATTAAAATCTATGGATAATTACAAATTTGCCACTTGTTGAACCGTTATTGCCATTTAAAAATTGCAAAAATACCGCTAGAACTGTCATTCGAGTGGCATCCAAAGAATAAAAATCAGGAAGGTATTTGCAAAATGTCCCTAAGCTCTAATTTTCTAGTATGTGGATTGTGTATATTTTTAAAGTCATGAATTTTAGTAATAATCCAGTGGATTTCCTCTGTTAATTAATCAACATAGTGAATTTAACATGTATAGTTGATAAAATACTGTGTTGGCATCGAGGCTTTTTTGAGGGCTGCCGTGGCGTACAAGAAGCCAAAAGGGAAGCGTGACAAGCACTATATATGCTGTCCGCGTGTCGACTGCAAGAATGAGAAGCAGTTTTCAAACATAGAGCAGATCCGTACACACTTGATTCGCAGGGGTTTCAAGGCTGGCTACACCCGTTGGACTAAGCACGGTGAACTTGCAGATGTTGGGCGTGAAGGGCAACCAACAGTCGAAGGAGACGGAGGCAACGATCCGACGGCTAACGAAGACTTCGATATGTCGGCATTTTAAGATACTTTTGTCGAGAATGATGATTGGGACACTTTTGTTGGCAACAATGAAGAAGGCATAGAACAAATATTGCGCGATGGGGAGGAGGACTTCACCATTAAAAGACAACATCAAAAGTACCAGCGCATGATAGAGGACTCTAAAACACCAGTTTACCCGAACTGTAAAGATGAGCATAACAAGTTGCATGTGGTGCTGACACTGATGCAAATGAAGGCTAGCAATGGTTGGGACGATAAGAGTTTCAATGAATTGTTAGAATTCTTGAGGGAATTGCTTCCAGAGGGGAACGTGTTGTCCGAAAACACGTACCATGCCAAGCAGGTTGTCTGCCCGTTGGGATTGGAAGTAGAGAAAATACATGCATGTGGAAACGACTGCATGTTGTTCCGCGGCGAGGATGCAGACTTGGAAGCGTGTCGCGTTTGCAATGCACCACGGTACAAGAGTAACGTTGATGATATCGAGAGCGATGGCATATGGGTGAAGAGAAAGACGAAAAGAGAAACGTTGTGAGCCCTGGTGGTCATCGGAGTAGCTGCGCGTCCGCGGGGTTTGGAGAAGAAGAATTAGCCCGTTTCCCCGTGGACGACATCATAGAAAGCAAGGTGTGCAAGCTTGTCGTGCCCACTATGAACATTACCATCACGGTGGCTATAGGGCAGGTCGACCAATGTGTCGAAAGGGCTCTCTTGAACGATCTCCCGATACCACGAGGATACGCTAAGGTCCACGTGGACTCCGTGCGAAAGTCGTACCGTAAGCTTGACATGGATTACCCCGGAGAGACGGGTTCCAAGAGGCTCGGATCAAACGTGGGTGGCTTCGTTTTGTGGCACAAGCGCTACATATTGTTTGAAGATGAGACAGACGAGTCGTCTAATGCGGAGTCGGACCCAGCACACAGAAGAGATCCAACTCCTCCACGGTCGGTGCCAGTGCCACCGTCACCAGGAAGAGATCCAACTCCTACATTGTCGCCGCCACTACCATCGTCACCGAGAAGAGAGCCGACTCCTCCTCCACGCAAGTCGCCAACAAGAGAGTCAACTCCTCCCCCTCCAAAGTTAGCAACAGTGCCACCAAGGGAGCCAACACCTCCCCCTCCGAAGTCAGCACCAGTGCCTCCAAGAGAGCCGACTCCTCCGAAGTCAGCAACAGTGCCACCAAAATTGCCAACTCCTCCGAAGTTGACAACACGCTCTCAGTCTAAGAAGGTGGCAGCACCTGAGAAGTTACCTTATGAAAGAACTGCAGAGGAAAACAAAGTGATAGTGAACGCCGAAGTCGAGAAATTTTTTAAAAAGTGAGAGCCTGAGAAGAAAAAACCACTCACTGAAGAAACGAAAAAAGTTTCTCTTGATGCTGAGCAAACCTGCTGTGGCTAAGCATCAATCAGACTACGAGCGTATCAAAGGAAAGAAATCCTTGAGGCAGGCTTCTATCGACCAGGTACGGGAAGAACAACAACTAGAAAGATTCCTTAAGGATGCCAATATGACAAGAGAGCATTTTTTAATGAGTCCGTGGCACCCAAAGCAGCCGAGAGATGGCAATTTAAGCTGGGCGAACTGTTGGTCGCGTCGGACGAGTGGGCCAAACTGATATATCAACTTTAGAAATTTCATGCGTGGTACATGAATGAGTCAAAGGAGGGCAAGGAAAGATTCGAGGCCAGAGTCAAGGAACAAGATCTCCTCCACGAGGACGGCAGTATTTTTATATTCTTCAAGGAAATATATCGACTCTACCAGCATGATGCCCTCGACGTGTCTATCTTGAGTTGTTGGACTCTGTAAGTGTCATATATGTATAATTCACAATATACATTTCCGTACCATTGTATTGAATCTCTTAACTTATTCCTTATGTAGAATGGAGGTACAAAGATGCAGGAAGGAGTACATCATGCATGTGGGATTCATCGACCCATATCTTGTTAACCCAACAATGATGAAATCTACCGACCTAAACAAAACCGAGGACTATGTATTGAAGTGTCTTCTGGAGCTACAATTGAAGAAATATATACTTTTACCCTACCACTAGGGGTACGTGTTTCTACTCCTTTTGAGCAATACATCGTTAGAAATTAGGACCAACTAACCTATAGTGACCTATGTACAGTTTTCACTGGATCCTTCTTGTTATCCAGTCAGATATTAGCAAGATCTTTATTTTCAACTCACAAAATAATCCGAAAGAAACCTACCAACCCGTCATTGACTTGCTACAAAGGTAAAAACCGACCATTTCATTACTACTCTTGTAATATTTGATTTGATTGAATCTAAGTCTACTTACGGTAATAATCACACACATACAGAGTGTACCCGCGATACACCAAGAAGAGCGTTAGATACAGGCCATACACGAAAGAATGAACAGTCCGACATGGCTTTCCTTGTAGGAAGCAGGGCCCGGGCAATAATTTATGTGGTTTTTATGTAATGGAATTCATGCACAGCTTCAACACAGAGGATTCGATCCTGCTGGAAGATCCTGAGGTAGGCGGTATACACATTGATGACTAATTTTCAGGTTCGATACGCAAAAATCATATGTATTGATTTATTCAATTCTTGAAATTGCAGATCCTCGAGCTATCCAAAGAACGTCTCATGCCTCATGAAATTAACGCACTTCAAGAACAACTTATCGGGTTTATCAATGACGAAATCATCAATCCAACAGGCGAGTTCCATGAAATTAGATCGTCTTTCTCGTTACCTTCAACCCATAAAAAAGGGCAGAGTTCAGACCCATTGGTTCACAAGAAATCTTAAACTCCATAAGATTATTGTAATGAAACTTGATAAGTATGCGGTGCATATATATTGTGACGAGACTTGATGTTTTATAAATAAAATTTATATGTGGTTGTGTATATATGCTGTGATGAAACTTGATATGTATGCGTGTCTATTTTCGGCAACGTCCAAAATTTGAAAATAGCACTGTACTGGCGGCAACCGCTACGCTTTTAAAAAAAAAACGAGAAACACCTATCAATGCCGGTTGGTAACAAACAACCGGCACTGATAGTGATTTTCAGTACCGGTTCTATACCCGGCACTGATAGTCACTGACTATCAGTACCGATTAATCAGTGTCGGTTCATAAACCGACACTGATCACATTTTTGAACCGATATTGATCACCTGTTCTGCAGTAGTGTACCTAATTCCTGTGCCCCAACTGGATCTTATATTTGCAAAATCAAACATACCCAACGTGATCTTCTTTTCTTGATCTGACGACAAGGAATGCAATGTTTTAAATAGTTATAAATGGATGACGACTTTCGGTAGCATTATTAATACTTGTCGATTTGTCTGAGGGCAGAATTTTAGTAATGCATGCTAGGATCGTGAACTAGATATGCGGTGATATATGATCTAATTTGGATTAAGCTTAAGAGTGATGTATGAGTATATGAGTGTATATATTTAATGTCACTTTACTAATTGATTAAGAGTAGAACCAACTTATAAAATTATTAGAGTCATACTATCAACCACGGATTAATCCTTTTACTTATAGTGAAAACAAAAATAGGCTAGTGTGAATGTATAGTCCACGCAACAGTAGGAGTAAACCGGTTTAACTATGTACCGTTGCACATGCACTCTATAATTTCACTTTCGGAGGAGGTGGTGCCTTGAGTACGTGATCTTTACAGGCGTGGAACCATAAAGGAGCCAGATGACCAGAGAAGAATAAGATGGAAAGTGTGTAAAAGGTCGGGGTGGAATAAACTACTAGCTTAGGTCAGCTCTAGTACTAGCACTGTATACCGATAGGTAGAGCCGGCAAACGGCTTCAGTAGCCGTATCAACCGTTACAGTGATATGACCAGGAGGTTTAGTACTTCAAATTAGTCGGGCTCTCTCCTTTCGCTTAACACTATTTACATAGAATCACTGTAGACTTATCACAACACTATTTGCAAAGAATCACTGTAGACTTACGAACACTATTTATCAAGAATCACTGTAAATTTATAAAATAATAAAATGTAGTAATAAGATAGTTGTTGAAGATAAAAAATATAAAATATTATAATAATATTAAAATATGCTATAATAGTATTATAGATAATATATTTTTAAGTATGTACTAGATATGACATTAAAATGGTGGTGTTTGAGCCTCTTGTTGAAGCATTAAAAAAAGAGTGCTGAATTAGCAGTTGAAATAAGCTGAAGATTAAAAAGCAGATGTCAAATTAGCGTATTAAAATAAACTTTAAATATTAAAATAACAAAAAACAGAATTGCGACGCTTAGAGATTCGAACTCTCGTGTGGAAACCCCATGTACTTAGCAGGCACACGCCTTAACCACTCAGCCAAAGCGCAGCTTGTTCTTTCAGAGAGCCTATACACAGTAAAATACATTTTTATTACTGCGAACCATCACCCCAACCCAGTTGCCTCTTCCGATCTTCCCCTGAGACGGGTCAACCACAGCCACGCCAACCATGGACACCGGCGGCGCGCGGCCATCAACACCGTCGGCTGCCGCTGGGGCGTCCGTCGCGGACGAGCCCCGGGATGCGCGGGTGGTGCGGGAGCTCCTGCGGTCGATGGGGCTCGGCGAGGGCGAGTACGAGCCGCGCGTAGTGCACCAGTTCCTGGACCTGGCCTACCGCTACGTCGCCGACGTGCTCGGGGACGCCCAGGTCTACGCCGACCACGCAGGCAAGGCCCAGATCGACGCCGACGACGTCCGCATCGCCATCCAGGCCAAGGTCAATTTCTCCTTCTCCCAGCCGCCGCCCCGCGAGGTACCGACCCCACTCTGAATCCTACCCCCTCTGTTCCTCAACTTTGGGAAATTAGTTGGCTTCCATGTTTGTTCATGCTTTATCCGCTCCAAAATCGTATTTTTCGCCGTGGATTGGTGTTACCACGGTCGAGTCTACGAACCCTAGTTATGTTACCCGATTAGTTGGTTCTTGAACTTGGGTTAATTGTTGTAGATGTTTCTGGGTTAGTGGCGAGAACCTGAGATTTCTGTGTTGCCTTGCGCTTTTGGTTTATAACACTGATGAGATTTTTGCTCACATCATTCTCTAGTGTTGGAATTGTATCTCTGTAGTTTGGGCGAAGTCATGTGGTGTAATGAATTCGTCTATAAATGTGATCAGGTTTTCTAAAATCGACACATCCTCGTTGGTTCTAAGATTTACCATTTCTTTCCAATATAAACTAATGTTTGGACATCTTTAGCCTGTTGATGCAATGACCCAGCGGTTCCCTGTAGTTTGACCCTCATCATCTCAGTAGAATAATAATTGTCACTCTTGTGCTGCACTGCAGAGTATGATAATTTTTCTGCTTCCCATGTTTGGATCAATTCACGATTTCCAATCCTTAAACAAAATGTTGGACTTACAAGGGGATCATATAGTCTAGGAACCACCCTTCATACAGGAGAGTGACAACCATCGTATCACTGGCTATATAGACTTTGAAACGTTCAGATGGATAGTCCATACCACTAGGTGGGAGGGTGCAAGACTACAAGAGTAAAATTGAACAATTCGAGGTCCTCTAAAAGGTGTATGTGCTTTTGTGGTTTATCTGAGCTGTGATAACATTATCAGTTGGTATACTCTCATCTTGTGTATGCCCTTTCAGTCACATTCTGAAGTTTTGATAAATGTGAATAACACATCGTTTGATACTGGAAGGGTTGAATCTTCATGTTAAATACGCTTGTACTTTAAAGGTCTGTTGCATCAGAGTATGCTGTTTTGTTTGTATTTCATATTTCCCATTGTTCTTACTCAACATTGCACTTTTACTGTTGCATATTCACTGTGGTTATTCAATTGCGTCTTGATAGAGGAAGACTATAACTGGATTGAAAGGAACTGACTTTTAATGAGAACTCATGCTTGTACCGTTAGATATATATATTACTCTGTGTAATATCCTTACAGTATAAGGGGTTCTTTACATATTGTCACATGTACATGTATATATTGGCTTAGAGTCTCCAGGAATACAAGTTGCTATTCCTAACATGGTATTAGAGGTAAGTTTTCTTTATGGACACAACAACTTGTCCCGATCTAGATCTATTCCACTCTTGATTCGATTCGGCTCTCATCGACTCCCTCTTGCCGGCTCAGATAGATCTACATTACGCACAGAGCACTATTCACTGATCTGCTATAGTATTACGACTACAGTACCGAGGTGTTATCTATATATAAGCGCTTTGCCACTATGATTCACACTCAATTTGACACTCCCATTCGTGTTTTATGTGCTGATTCTGCTAGCGTTTTTCTTTTTCAGCATCTTTGTTCCTTGCTAAACAGGATACGTTGTCTCAATTCTCCTGTCTTGGGGCTCAAGCTCAGAATGATGTTGCTGAGTGCAAGCGTCATCATCTCCTTGAGACAGCTCGTGTGCTTATGATTGCCTCTTCTATCCCACCTCAATTTTGGACTGAGGCGGTTTCTACTGCTACATACTTGGTCAATATCCAATCCTCTTCTGCTCTCAAGGGTGGGATTCCTTTTGAGCATCTATGTTGACGCCTTCCTAATTATTCTTGTCGTCGTCTTTTTGGCTGTGCTTGTTATGTTCTTCTCGCCCTGTGAACGCACCAAACTAACCGCTCAAGCTGTTGAGTGTCTTTCTTGGCTATAGTGCTGAGCATAAGAGTTATCGGTGTTGGGATCTAGTTGCTCACTGGATACGTATTTCTCGGGATGTTACATTTGACGAGTCTCGTCATTTCTATCCTCATACATCTCCTTCCACTTCTTCAGCTTCTTTGGTCAAGCCACTGTCTTTTCACATATTTCCTGTCACACCCATCACTATTTCTTCTCTTCCCCAGGCGCCGTTGGCTCTGTCTCCTGTTGTGCCTTCTTTGGTGCCTTCCACGCCCTTGGCCCCCGCATCACATGCTCCTCCTCCTATTGGCATTGTTGAGGCTTTTCCTTTTCACTACACTCATCGTCCAGTGTTGTCTCCCATCTTGTTGTGCTGCCTTCTGTTGAGCCATCTCCTTCCGGCGATTCAGTTCCATTACCTTCTCATCTCTATTCTCTTCATGATCGTCATTCGATTCGACTTCTTGCCGAGCTGTCTTCTTATTGTGATGTTGTTCATCAGGAATGGCAGTATGCGATAGCAAAAGAGCTTGCTACTCTTGAGCGCACTAGCACCTAGGATCTAGTCCCTCTTCCCCCACATATTCGTCCTATGACGTGCAAGTGAGTTGTGAGTCTATAAGGTTAAGACCCGCTCTGATGGTTCTCTTGAACGCTATAAAGTTCGTTTTGTCGCTCGAGGTTTCTAGCAGGAGTATGGTCATGACTATGATGAGACTTTTGCTCTAATGGTCTACATGACCACAATGTGCACTCTTCTTGTTGTTGTCTCTGTGCGTTAGTGGTCCATCTCACAGCTTGATGTCAAGAATGCATTTCTTAATGGTGAGTTACGTGAAAAGGTCTACATGCACCCATCGTCAGGGTATTCTGTTCCTGAGGGCATGGTTTGTCGTCTTCATCATTCTCTCTATGGCCTTAAGCAAGCCTCTCGAGTCTAGTTTGAGCGTTTTTCTTCTGTGATCATTGCCGTTGGTTTTTCTACTAGTGCTCATGATCCTGCGCTTTTTGTTCACACTTCCTCTCGTGGCTGGACTCTTATTTTTCTTGTATGTTGATGACATGATCATTACAGGAGATGATTCTGAGTATATTGCTTTTGTGAAGGCTCGTCTCAATGAGCAGAAGGCGTCCAGGAATACAAGTTGCTATTCCTAACATGTACATCCTTCCAACATTATCAAACATTAATTATAGGCAGAATGCCAAAATTGCATAGGACCAATTTGCCTTTTGTTTTTAGGTTACATTCTATACTTCTGCCTCTTAGTTATTTCTTGTGCTCTCAACATACTAATTATATTAGTGCATGCATGATGCAACTAACTATGACAAGACAATATGAAGCTTTTGTTCAGATTATTTGAAAACACACAGGCTAACCAAATATTTTGAATATGCTGATTGACTAGTTAACCTGATCAAAAGTGTTTTACTGGACTATTACCTGTTGATAAGTTCATACAAACCAACCTTAAGAAGCCCAAATGCTAAATCAAGCACTCCATCTGGCTATTCATTGGTAAACGGGTGTTAGAGATATGAAAAACGGGTTTGGGGTTCTTCCCTTACTACACCTAGAAGATAATACAAGTTTTGGAATGTGTTGCTGGACTTTAATGATGTCACCAGCACACCAACTAAACAAGGTTTTGATTTTTATATTATTTATTATGACTTATGAGGCATTACTAAAGTAAGGATATTATATTGCGTTGTGACAGATCCTTAATTTGCTGATAAGAGTTCTTTTTAGTGTGGTATCTGTATCTCTTTGGGAACCATTTCTGCACCAACTTCAGAAAGTACACATAATGTTATCTAACTTGATCCCTCGGTGTCATAGGCTGTATTCTAACAGCTAACACATGCACATAATTTTGGATGTGTACTAGTTATATCTTGGTCACCCCATAAAATGTTATGTTGATTATCTCAGTCAGTTTCTCCACTACTGTTCCACTAAAAGAAGGCTATTTGGGGTTTTACAAGGATTCGTGCTATTATTATGGGTCCACTTTGCTGCGAAGATTTTAGGGATGTTGAACCGGCTGGTGCTGGCATTTCCAGCATGCAGGTGTCTGGTCAGCAATTGTGGAGGGATAGCAGGGTAGAAGAAAAACCAGAATGTTGGAAACTAGCAAATTGGCAATTGAAAGGTGTAGCTGATTTCTTTCTTGCTTAGTTTATGATGGGTACTACCACCAGTCACCAAGTGATGCTATCGGGATGTGTCTAGTCAATAGTCATGACTCTGGCTATCACTCTCTGTGAAGATGATATGCGGAGATTTTTTTAAAAAGTATTTTAATGATTTTATAATTTTCTGGGTTTTATAAATATAATACAATAGAAAATTTTGTTCAAAGTTGTGTTTTGTATGCCATGTCGATGTCCAAATGTCACTTTTTTTGTGGTTGATTACAAGGCTATCCTTTTATAGAGACGACTTGACCTCTAGTGAACAATGTCTAAATTTAGGAAAGAATTTACCTCATATATGGAGTAAGACTCATCAGCGTACAGCTGAACCTGTACAGCCTAAACAGTTGTTTTGCTATCAAATCTAACCAACACAATTCCTACAGAGCTTCTGTAAAAACTCTACTCCACAAACCAAAATATCAACTCCTCTTTGTTAGAAATCTTCAAATCACATCAGAGCACCTAAACAATCTTCAGAGTTAGTCTCCCATGTTTACTGTCTTCATGCGACTATTAGATTAGTGCAATGAAAAAGTCTATGAATGTTGTGGTAGAGCTCATGTCTTTCTGCCTCTCCTGTGGTTAGGATTAGAAGGATTGCTTAATATTTTGACTCTTGTGGTTAGTAAAAAGTTATTAGAAGTTTTCCAGTACTTTGGGCTAACAAGTTATTCTCTCATATTGATAGGTTCTTCTTGAGTTGGCACGCAGCCGAAACAGAATCCCTCTTCCCAAGTCGATTGCTCCTCCTGGCTCAATTCCCCTGCCGCCTGAGCAGGACACACTGTTGGCCTCAAACTATCAACTCCTACTGCCGTTGAAGCCGCCACCTCAAGTTGAGGAAACAGAAGACAACAATGAAGAAGCCAACCCTAGCCTGACCCCAAACTCCGCAAATCCTAATCCAAACTACTCACAGGATCAAAGGGATAACGAGCAGCAGCACACTCCTCAGCATGGTCAGAGGGTTTCTTTCCAACTCAACGCTGTGTCTGCTGCAGCAGCAAAACGTCCTCGGATGACCATGGAGCAACTGAACATGGGCTAACCATTCGTCCTTGGTTGGATAGTATTGTTTATTTCCTCATCCTACAAGTCTAATGAACCAGGTTTTGAACAAGAATAACTTACTGTTGTAGTGGTTTGTTCTTATTGACTGGCGCCCTCATATTTAACCACGAGATGTGCAGTACAGGAGTAGCATAAGTTTCTGCCTGCAAGAACGTTGATTTGGGAAAGAAACTGTACTAGTAGTATATGTTTTACTTGTTCAGTAGGTTAATTTCTGCTACAACCGTATCTGAGTCTATATCTCGCCATCAGTAACCTCCCCCTCCTTAACTATCAATGTTTGCACTTTGAACCACGCCCTTTTTGTTCTCGAACAATACTAAATAGACTGTTCTCAACGTTTACATTTGAGAAACAAACAGTTGATATCATACCTCTTAGTTCCTAGTGCTGAAGAGTTTGCTGTTGAAATTCGGCATTGTGTACTCATTCATGTTCAGAAGCTTAAGAGAGTGCAATGCACTGCTAGATGGCCTGAGGAAAGTGGTACTCTTTTCTTAATCAATCAGAAGTGCATTAACGTGTCATGAATCATGGTGGATCAAAATTTTGATTCTTGTCCACGAACAGAATGGTATACAATAAAAGCACGAACTCATAGACATGCAAATTGAAATCATCAACCCCAACCAATTTTGATCAGTTGTTACTAGTGCTGATTTATAAAACCGCTAGCTGGTGTTGCTACCTTGCAAGTAGCAAGCATATGTGGGCAAAGAGCAGTGTAGTTCGAAATGCAGGACTCGTGTGACCTTGTGAGATAATGTAGTCTTGAGGCAGAGCATATTTCCAAATGTTGTGGTTAGCGGTGGTTGACATGTAGCATTTGATTGGCTAATTGCCTACTTCTATAGGATGTAACAAGTTTAGTCAAAAAGATACCACGCCCGAGGGTTCACGCAAGTAAAATTGGTAGTAACTCTGAGACAGTGGCGGGCCCAAGATTTATTTTCAAATTGGGTGTACGTACCATATTATACATGACTAAATTTTTTCTCGATAACTAAAAATGTTAAGCATATGAACATGTGAGAATATGAACATGTGAGAATATGAACATTGAACAAATACACTAAAACACTACAACAAATAACCTTGCTCAATTTTGCATTGGAGTACAACAAAACAGCCCAAAGGATATCCTAGACAAAAAAGCCACTACGCATGCAGTCTGATTATCAGCACTACATGTAAAAAAAAAAGCCAAATACTATCATTATACAATATGCATTCTCATATGGTCAACCAAGAACAGCCAAGGGAACCAAATGGGCCATAAAACAAATCATATGATTATTGGGAAGTGACATGCCTGCGTATTGATGAGCCTGGAGAGTATTCCCATCACAAAACCATCCTGAAGAAATAAGCAATGACCAATGACTGAAAAAACATGTTCTTCAGACTTGCATGCTGTTTTGCCTACACTCCAAGTCATTGTTCATACTACCGTCATGGAAGAATAAGCAATGACCAAAAGAAGAGTTGTTTCTTTCTTTTGGAATAGACCTACACTCCAAGTCTTTGTAAACAATATAGAGGGAAAGGTCGGTTACAATTTGAAAATCTATGCATCATCTGATAAGAATGAATAGTTGCAAACACAGTACTGAAAAGCCTGTAACCGTTTACTGATTACATGAAATAGCACAGATTGACTCCAAAGAGATTATGTAAACTGATAAGCAAACTTCCATCTAACAAATATAACCAGATCTTATTTGCTGTGTATCTGTCAACATAAGCATTGGAATTTGGACAACCAAAGCTAGAAAAACATCAAACGCTTGAATTACCGATCTCACAAAAACAAGAGGAATCAATGTACTGTCAACCTGCTTTTGATTGGTTTGGATTTCCTCACGATGTCAATTTACTTCACTTCACACGTTATCAGTACCAATTCTTTTTTAGATGATATCAGTATTCAATACCAAATCTTAGTCTTACTTAGTCTTACAGTGTCGCCACAGCTGTGCCCCCGCTGCCTCGCTCGTCCTTGTGCTGTAGCCGTTGCTCGCTAGCCCGCCTAGCTCGTGCCCACGACGTAGCAGCCGTCGTCGCCCGTCGAGCTCGTGCTCGTGCCCGCACCTGAGCCGTTGCCGCCGTCACCGCCCGCCTAGCTCGCTCCCGCTCTGGCGCCATGCCCCACCTGGGCCTGACTTGTGCCCATGGGCGGTGGGGCGTGAGTGTGTCTGCACATGGCAGTAGCTACGACTTGGGCTGCAACCTGACTACTGTCAATGGGGCTTGGATTGAATACAACATATAGAAAATGTTTTGTATAAAAAGTTAGGTGTACATAAATACACCCATTTTCCTTACTGGGCCCGCCCCTACTCTAAGTTGCGGCCATTTTTTAAAAATACAAAATATTCAAACTATAAGTAATTTTATTACCATTTTTTGCAGGTACGAGTTGACAAACACGCTCATACTAGTACAGTGACTACATAGGCAAATCATGCTCACACAACCGCAAGTGAGTTCCATCACACAGCTAGAAAATTTACCACATAAGTCACAAAATTGTAAGCACCATGATTTAGATCCTGATGTGTAAACTGTTAGGAAATTTGCCATAAGTGGAAGCTAACAGATTGATCTACCAAGATAATATACACGATCATAGATGACACCAGAGGCACATCTCTGTTTGTTAACGAGGTTCAGTCGAAACCTATATCCCTAGAGCATAACTACGGACACTCCTCCCCAACTAGCAACACTGGTCACTTCTCGAGGTTTCTGCAGCCTCGTTGCCCCCTGCAAACCTGTCATTATATCATCATGGTACAAACAGCGGCCCTCATCTCATATTTATGAGTAGGTCTGGCTACAACAATCTTAGTAGGACTCCACCTAGAGTCTTACTAGGATTCTGCCATATACCGCTAATACAACTCCAAGTCCTATACGTAACTAACTCTGTACAATTTTTTGACAAATATCCAACAAACTCTACTTTGGCGAATAATGCGCCATCTTGAAGCTGTCATGCGCGAACCTCCATGTATATCGGACTTGAGTTGTCACCTTTACCGCTCAACAAGAGCTGCCCGATAAGTTTTACTCAGACTCACCACCTTCCAAAGACATTGTTATCCCTGCAATTTTAGACTCCATGACTCCACCTGCAACTGAGCACATTTCTCTTCTATCAACGCAACCTCTTTGAGCGAAATCATATTTCTCTTTAGCCTTGACACATGCCTGACTCCATGAAGCACACAACTCCATTATAGATCTTGATTTTGATAGTACCTTACTCCAACAACATGGTAGCCCGCGTCATCACATAAGTAGATACAACTAGAATCACCAGACTTCATGAAGAAAAATCGCTCCCTATTGGGAGTCGCACGAAAAAACCAACTAAATCCGACATCCACACTCCCAATTGATTGCTTCTTGATACTGAGAACTTCATTGTTGCTTTCCGAATTACACATAGAAATTACCACACAAGCATTGCTCTTTCAACTGACTGTTTAGGTTACAATTCTCCGATGTCTTACATTGTACCCTCCTGCAGCCCCAGATCAACCAGATTACTCCAGTTGCAAGTAGGGAACATCTCTACTTCCTTCCAACTCAGCCCTTGATGTATTTTCACGCCCATTGATCCACACTTCAGAAACCCATGTGCACAACTTGAATTGATCTGTGCCCTTGCTGATTTGGAAGCACGCAAGCCCTCTCTAATGCAAACCTACATCCTGATCTCGTGCCACGTGTTGCCATGTCACAGAGAATGACCACCACTAGCCCTCACGCTCCTATGTTGTTGTTGTTGCTAGTCTCTTCATCTCTGCTACCCGTGGTATGACTGACTTATCGCCACCAGCTTGTCCACCCTGCACCATGATATGTTTACCCTCCAAGTGACTGTCCGTCATCCATCCCTGGACTATCTGTTATGTGCTCGCAAACTATCTAGACACCATCGGTGAACTCTTACTAGTCGCCATGTGCACCACGATCAAACACCATCGATAACCCATGCTCATCACCGAGCATCGCAACACCGGTCTGAGGTCTAGCCAACAGGTCAACTACCTCTCCTCCTGTGCTTGTTGCAATATTCATCGGTGTTTGTGACCTACTATCGCGCTCTAGCACTTGCACACCTCGTGTCTGCATCCTCCTGTCGCCCTCCAACACCTACGCACCTCATGCACATCCGCAAAACACACCTAATCACCTATACACCATTCCATCTGGCGTCTGACCAAAACTTCGATCTTCCCTTGTCGAATACCAGACTATTCATCCTCACCATGAATTGTCTACTCGGATCCATTGCTAAACCCGTGTGTCATTGCCGAACCACCCTGCACGAACCCACGGTCAACGCCTGGAGCCACACCAACTTTCCCAAGCTGCGAACCTCAATTAAGCCGACTCCAATGGACCGCTTCCGAGTGCCTCTTGTTGTTGCTGGAATATATATATATATTCTGCAGGTATGCTCACTGTAGTTTATGTCTGTGTACATCCCATAAGTTGTAACTCACAGTATTTCGAGTTGTAACTGGGGGATGTGCACAATGCAAATAACAAGTTGTAACTCACAGTGTTAGCTTCTCGTGTTGCAATTATGCATTTATGAACGTGAAGTTGTAACTGATCTACCTAGCAAGTTGTAACTTACAGTGTTTCGAGTTGTAACTAGGGGATATGCGCAGTGAGAATAACAAGTTGTAACTCATAGTGTTAGCTTCTCGTGTTGCAATTATGCATTTCTGGACGTGAAGTTGTAACTGGTCAAGTTGTAACTCATAGTGTTTCGGGTTGTAACTGGGGGATGTGCGCAGTGCAAATAACAAGTTGTAACTCACGGTGTTAGCTTCTAGTGTTGCAATTATGCATTTTTGGACGTGAAGTTGTAACTGGTGTACCTAACAAGTTGTAACTCGCAGTGTTTCGGGTTGTAACTGGTGGATGTGCGCAGTGCGAATAGCAACTACGCATAGGCGTAGAATAGCCTCGCCGTATATATATATATATATTAAATTCTTTTCCCCAGCGGGCGAGACCTTACTCGCTACGACACCGGGCGGGCCCACCCAAAAGGTGTTGCTCGAACAGTGGGTGAGACCTTTTGGGTATATAAATCGGTTGTGTCGGCCATGCCAACATCAGCAAGCCATTTGCTTCCAACTCAGTTGAAAGAGGGGGAGGAAGGGGAGGGGAGGGGAGGAGAAATTTTGCGGTGAAGCCCTGCTGAAGGAAATAGGTATGTTCTTTTTTACAAACCCGGTAGGATAGCCACTAGACATAGGTTAGAATGTAGATCTAGGTTTAGAATTAGGGTTAGACATAGTTTAGCAACTAGATCTTGTTTGTACGCATATTTTATCAATTAGATGTAGTATTTAGACATATGTTAGGTATTAGATGTAAGATTTAGACATAGTGTAGGCATAAATAAGTTAGTATATGTAGGATTTAGAGGTGTTTGATGTAGCGATTTGGTAATATCTTGTTTCAGTATAGATTACATGTTGGATTATTTTTGTAATGAATTTTGCATTATTGTAGATGTAGTTTTACATAATTTTTTGTATATTCAGTCACAATAATGTTATGGTTCTTGTCAATGGTTGAACAGTATGTCGGGTTAGTGGTAGTTTATGATTTTTTTATGGTGACAGTGAAATATTATATGGTTTGAAAGGGGTAGTACTGTCCATATTTCAGTCAGTGGACAAGGGTATCTCTAGACCTATGCACAAAAGTGTTGGATACTAGTACGTCTGGTTGATGCGGGGTTTCAAGATAGACCACGAGGTTCAAGAGATGGCCATTAGCATTGTGGGCAACCGTCTGAGAGATGGTGTGTACTGGGAGGTGTACCCACTCACGAAAGATCAAGTCTAGAGGATGTACCTGAAGGATGTTGTGCAAAGAGGTTGGCCTCCTATGTTGCTTGTGCAATAGAAAAATAAGGAGGCTGTTAGGGAGATACAGGATGAGGGTACACGGAGGAGGAGGGTGATGAGAAAAAGTATGATGAGGATGTCGATCCAAATGGTGCACATTCATCGGATTATCCGACTGAACCAGCCAGTGAGGTAGACGAGGGGAACGAATCCCTTCTCTAATTGGATAGATGGAACGGGTTGATCTTGAGGCTGATGAATCTCCTAAGTATGACATGTCGGGTGATGATGATGACGCTCCTATTCCTGCGAACTGAAATAATCTTAACTTTAACAATCTTATGGTGAATGAGGGGAATCAGGTACCCTAGGAGTATACGTAGAATGAGGTGACTGTGGGTGCTAGGTATCCTACCAGTCAAGCCATGAAGGAGGATATGACTCAATGGGCGGTATCGCTTCGATGACAATTTTATGTTGTCAAGTCAAGCAAGAAGGAGTATGATATGAAGTGCATGAATGAGGGTTACCCATAGCGGGTGCACGACCTTAAGGGGAAGTGGGTTGAGTATTGGGAGGTGTCGATTGTGGTCGACCACACTTACACGATAGACAAACTTGAGCCCGGCCACAGGAACATCACATCGGCCTTGTCGCCAATGTGATGTACGCCTAAAATGTGAACAACCTGAACTACAAACTAGGGTCCATAATCAAGCAAATTGAGAAGGAGTACACGTACACTATCAGCTACAATAAGGCATGGAGGGCGAAGAGGAAGGCAATTGAGATGAGGTTCGGGACCTATGAAGCGTCATATGATAATCTGCCACATTTATTGCAGACCATTGCTCGAAGGAACCCGATGATGTATTACGACATTGATAAGTATGCATTGTTGTCCAAACCTAACAAGTATGTCCTAAAGTAATGTTTCTTCGCATTAGGAGCATGTATCAAAGCTTTCGAGCATTATCATCTTATTATGTGCATCGATGGCACTTTCCTTACTGGCATGTACAATGGACAGATCCTAACTGCTATTGGAGTTGATGGGAACAACCAAATTCTACTATTAGACTTTGCATTTGTGGAGAGTGAGAACACCAGCAGTTGATATTGGTTCATGTACCGTGTCAGGATAATAATTGTTAGTTCTCGGTCAAACTTGTGCCTTATACATGATTGACATGTTGGGATACTCGCGATAATTCAAGATCTGCAAAATGGAACGGACGATGGCGTGATGGGACCTGTGTAGCCAGATCTGCAAAGTAGGTGGTGCATGAGACATTTGGGTGCAAACTTCTTTCGTCAATTCACTAAAAAGAACCTCATGAACATGTTCAAGAGATTGTATGGTCAGAACTAGCAGCGGAAGTTTGATATTCTTTGGAAGACACTGGATGAGCTGACAAAGAAGCAAACACAGGACCGTGCATGGAGGCCCATAAGGGGACCAGAGGATGAACCAATACCTCTTGAGTCCCTTAGAACAGACAATGAATCTAGCATAACATGGAGGACTCGGTCATCTATCAGATCATTTAGTGAGTGGATAAAGAATGGGCCGAAGGAGAAGTGGTGTCTGCTCTATGACACAAATAGGGATAGATATGGCATTATGACTACAAATTTAGCAAAGATTTACAATTGGGTGATGAAGATATGAGGGAGTTGCCGCTTGCAGGGATTGTAGAGATCATACTTCAAGGGACATGCAAGTATTTTAGAGAGTGCTATGCAATAGCACACACATCGTTGAATGATGCTCAGCTAATTTATGGGACGAAGATGACTAAGTGCATGGAAGACAAGATGGAAAAGGTAAAGATACATCAGGTTAAGATCATAGGAACTGCACAGCGTAGATACAAAGTTCTATACATGGACAAAGGAAAGAGAGAGGCAAGCGTGAGAGAGTTATCCAAGAGTGCACTATTTTCGATGATAGGTGCGTTTGCACCTGCTACAAGCTGATGCTACTGTAGAAGACATGCTCACATGTTATTGCCGTGTGTGCTGTGATGGAGATGAGGACTTGGATGTACCTCTCTGATTATTTCAAGAAGGAAGCTATGTTCAACATCTAGAACCATAAGGTCTATGGTTTCGGGATTTATAGATCTTTCACAAAGGAACCTAGGCCTAATTGTGTTTTCATCCATGATCCTGAGAAGATGAAGCGGTAGAAGGGACGTCGCAGAACTACGAGTCTCAGTAATGACATGGACGAAGCAGAAGTCAAGGGTCGCGTGAAATGATACAACAAGTGCAACGGAATAAAACACACTTACAAGAAATGCACTGTTGGTGTCCCAAGTGTGAACCCCACGGAAGCAGGTCCTTTAGCTCAATTGCAGATGAGAGACGTCCTCGTGGTCGTCGATTGTCGACTTCATCGAGTCATTGAGTTTGATTAATATTGTAATTCATGGTGTGATGGATATTCATGTGCACAACATTATAGTTTACTATTGTAGTAGTGAGACTACCACAATGTTTTAGGTTGTAACGTATTAAGTTGTGATTCATTAACATATTTGTGTATGTTTTGAACAATCTATTATGTCATGTTATATGTTGGACACTTATTTCTTACTTTGTGTTTGTTTTGCTTATAAAACTATAGATAACTTGCATGCAAGTATGACGAAACTAGAGCTGTTTGACCCTTAGCTCCACGTTAGACACCATTTGTACCGCATCGCCATGTAGGCTGAGGACCTCCTGATACTATGACCATGTGTGCTGGATGAGCTCATGAGGGGTGATACGTGTTGGATCCCAATGTTTGTACAATTTTAATTTAACATTTTATATGGCTCATTATGGGTTTTCATCGCTAACTGTATTATGTTTGTAGGTCACGTGTTGTTGGGCTACTTCTGTTGTATTGGCTGGTGGATGTGGACACGTTAGTGGAGGGTTCAGAGGTGTCCACGCGGTTCAGCTACAATAGGGCTCTGCTCGTGACCCTTGTCGACAGGTGGCATCCGGAGATGCACACATTCCACCTCACGTGCATTGAGATGGTGCCCAAGCTTGAGGACATCTCGCTCCTGATGGTCCTGCCTTGCGTGGGTACCGTTGTTAGGGCTAGGGACATGGGTGTGGCGTGGTGCGATGAGCTGCTGGTACGCTTCTCCATCATTCAACGGAGGGATGGCCTAGCCTCATTCAGGGGTTTTCCAAGGACCATGAAGCATAGCCTGATGAATGCCTTCTTGTACTATTTTTTCATCTCCTCTACATTACTAACGGATTAAGATATTTGTAATTGTTCCTTTTTTGATAGGCGGACAACATCCACCTAGTGGTAGGAGATGATGATTTGTCCCGCCACCCTGAGGCATACCTCATGTGGTTGTTCAGGTGGGTCTTGTTCACCAAGACACACATCAACAAGGTCTCAAGGAGCATGATTTCCCATGCTAGAGAGGTTGTGAACACCGACCCAGGGGGTGTCCCGTAGTACAACTGGGCTTCTGCTATGCTGGATGCTATATACCGCAGCCTATGCACGACTGCACAAAGACCAACAACAACACGATCCTCACTAGGTGGCTGTCACACCCGGTTTTAACGGCCAAAACTAGATACGGCTTATGTGTGCCCAGGATGTTCAACACACATAAGGACGTCACAGATGAAGTAACAAAAGCAATACTTTTAAAGAATAAACGTTAAACTCTTACAGCAATTGACATATATTGTCTTCTATGAAGATATCTGCAGCGGAACAGAAGCACTGGTACCCAACAACACCGCAGGCAACTGACCGGGAGACACGTGCCTAGAACGTCACAACCTCGTCTTGATAGTCTTCAACATCTTCACTCACTGAGCAGCAGCATACATGTCGCATGGTATAGGGAAAATAGCAAGTGTGAGCACATAGAGTACTCAGCAAGTGGGGGAAAGTAATGATATGCAGGCTTATATCAAGAATAGACTAACACACGGTATATTTGCATAAATGTGAGTAATGAAAACATATTTGGACTCAAAAGCATTAAGCAATTATTAAATGAATGTAACTCATACAGTCCAACACCCAGCATACAAGGCTCCCCACCTTGCATACCATAACCGTCTAGTACTCCCTGTACTATAACCAAAACCAAAACCAAACTCATAACCACAACCATCTAGTACTCCCTGTACCAGAACTATAACCACAACCAAATCCATAACCACAACCCACTAATCATGTGAGGATCCAAGTCTTTCATATCCGTGAGCACGGCTGTTATAACAGTTTTACACTCTGCAGAGGTTGTCCAGCTTTCCCCACGAGTCAGTGAATTTCATGTTGCCATGTTCGCGAAACACTTAACACATGCCAGTGGTGTGCCACCAAGAATCACTGTATGACACTTTCCACTAACTAGAGACTAATCCAGTATGTGTCTGCCCACTAGGTTTCACCGTCAGGCTTTACGCAAGCTAAGCTCCTACCCAGAAGCCCCCTTTTGTGCTGACCCAACACACACTGGATAGACTCTAATCAGTATGTCACGCCTTACCCATATCAGCCTCGTGGTTGGTACGTTACTTCTTGGGTTATCGCTCCACGAACCAGTCCTTACTTAGGTTACTTGAGCAAACACTAAACCAACATCATAACCATGACAACCATCAAAACCACTTTGCTCAAGACCTAAGGTTCCATGTTGCTAGACCATTAACAAATTAACCATTGATTTTTTATATGTTCATTAGTCAAGATTATGACACTTCTTAACATCCCAAAAGCATGGCTAAGTAATCTACCCACAAAGAACACCTAACCATAAACCATCTAGGTTCCAAGGGATGATAAGGGAAAATCTAGGGAAAACCCTAACATAGGTGACTACCCATCATATTGACAGACATTGCATGCAGTTTTGTAAAACAAAACATTTAAAAACATAGGTTCAAGATGATCAAGGACACTTGCCATTTACAGTGTTGTCGAAATCTTGGTCTTGAAGTCCCTCGAACTCCTCCGGAATGTTATCGACTAATCGCGAGAACTACCGACAAACAACACAAAGAAAACACTAAGAACAACATACCAAACATCATTAAAACACGTTAAAAACACTATGGTTGGATAGGGATGATTTTAGGAATATTTAGACGCAAGAATCGCCTAAATCGGAGTTAAGATGAAAGGAGAACAGCTTTCGAGAGATGGATTAGACTGAAAAGGAAATGGTGATTTTTCAGAACTATCTTCCTATGGGAAAGGCTTTATTGCACAATCACTGTGTCAGGCTTGACAACATTATTGCTCAAGATTCAAGAAGTGTAGGGCAGACTAGACTTCACTGAGTAGTCTAAGGAGAATGATGTGGGGCTGACTTGGTTTGCTATGCAAGTACCATCTTAGATTAAAGCAGGGATACGCGGAGATCTAGTATCAACCACCTATGATGGATCAAAAAGGCCGAAGGTTGCGCTTCTAGGTTAAAGATACTACTAGTCCTCTATGTAGCGGTGGTGGTTCGGGTTCCGTCGGAGATGACGATCGGGCACGTGGCCACAAACATCAATATCGGCTTCAGTGGTGTTTTAGTGAAACGAGGGGAGCATGGAGTAGAACGCGGAAAGACTAACTCAGCGGTATGGTTGGTTTTGGAAGGGGTCATTCGAGGTAGCGGCAAAACAACGATAACTGCTTCTAGGTTTGGTGGTGACTGTGAACAGATGCAGGAACAAAGATGCTAGCGTTCCAGGAGATTGGCTATGAAATTTGAGAAACCGTTTAAACAGAGATGTTCATATAACCTAGGAACACAATACTATGGTATGGGTTTTGGTAGATCATCCATAGAGAGGAAGAATGATCAGTATAGATGAGACGGGTGATGGCTGCGACATGCTGTGGTTGGCAATAGCGTCCTGGTCGTGTCGCTGCACAAACGGGGATGGGCTCCTAGGGTAATGTAGAAGACTCTGTGGTACACGCCGTGACGTGGTTGGTGCATCCATACGGCTTTCGGATTGACGGGGAACGCAAATGCAAATCTGGTACGCGCGTAGAACGCGTCCAGAAACCGGACAGCGGGTATTTTGACCTTGATTTCGATAGTTTGGCTAATCTACTGGCCAAACCGGTTGGTGACGGCGTGGGGAACATCATGGGACATGCACCGGTGAAAGGGCTTGGTGATTTGACCTCTGGTCGGTCGGGAACATCAATGCCAATCGGCTACAGCGCGGCTGTCTCGCGGCTGTCCGTGACGGTGACGTCTGTGGCGGCGTAGATCGGGCTTTGGCCGGGGCTAGGGCTTGTTTAGTGACTTAGCATGATGCTAAAACAGTAGTAAGGGAGGAGAAGAAGAGGTCCTCACCTTGCTTTGATGGTGGAAGAAGGAGGATTCGCGGAGAAGACGACGTAGCGCATCACGGGCGGCGGCGGCTCCGGCGAACGGCGGCGCTCCGGCGATGCACGGACAGGACAGCAGTGACTTCTAGGGCTTGGGGAAGTGGAATAGAGGTAGGAGAGGGCGTGCAACTCATATTTATAGGGCTAGAGGCGGCTGGTTGAGGTGGAGTCCAAACCGAACACGAATCGAATTCGAGTTCGAGTCAGTTACGGTTTCCTTTTTCGCAGCTCTGTATTCCAAGGATGATATCTCCATCGTCTGGACTCCAAATTGGATATTTCTTGAGTCTAAATTGTAGTACTCGAAACGATCTACATCTTTGGTAGTCATTGGAACATCTGAAAACGTCATCTTGATTTCCAAAAATGCGCCACAAGATAAACTGTTTGAACTCGGACTTCTCTGTGCAGCACTGATTTTGGGGGCCATAACTCCCAGCTCCATTATCCAAAAGAGGATTTCCATAGGTTCAAATCGAAGCTCTCGACGCTACCTACAACTTTGGTATTGTTAAGATTTGCATTTGAGGCCGTTTTGAACTCCGAAACATCATGAGAAGATGAGGCTGTCCAGGACTCCGCGAAAATTTCCAAATTTCGTGGATCCTTTGTTGGGCCATCTAGAAGACTTGGCTAAGGGTTAGGACTTAAGTAAAATTGAGCCCAAAGACAATTAAGATATATCTAGAGTTTAGAAAAGAAATTTTGATAAAGAAATTTGAATAGGTTTTAAATTTGAATTGAGCTTGAAGTGAATTTGAGAGAAACCAAAAGATAAGGTTGAACAAGAATAGGAGTAGATGAGAAATTTGAATTTGGATTTGGGTAGAATTTGAGAAAGAGGAGAGATTAACTTTAAACAAAGATTTGGATAAGATTTGAATTGACCTAGAGAAGGATCAGGTATAATCAAGGATTGAATAGATGATGAATTCAAAGATTTTGAATTCCAACCATTAAGATCCTTAACTTATTCACTACTGAGTTTTGTAAAAACCTTTTCAAAATCTTTTTCACTCAAAACACCAAAGAGAAAGAAAAGAAAAAGAACTCTAATGCATTTACCTAGCTTCTAGCAAAACTCAGCATGCAATGCATAGAAAATAATAACCTATATTGATTGATTGATAAAGAAAATAGGTTTTAAATCTATACTACTGGTGAAGCTATTCAACAATCTTGAGAGATTTTAGAAGTTTGAGAAATCTGAAAATCAGGGTGTTACAGTGGCCCAGCTACTTTAGATGTGGTCGTACGAGCGCTTCACCATCAACATGCCCGTTATCAACCATAGCGCATACCAGTTCCCTATGGACAGTGTCGACGGCCCGACCATGGGGTCGTTGCGGTGCAGACATATGGTAAGTGCTATGATATTTATGTACGTATATGTTCATTACTTCCTTTTTTTGTTTCTCTAACTTACTTTGCTTGCACAACCGACTTGGTCCAGCATGCAGATACACCGCGTGTAGCTGGACTTTTTTCACTAGTTTGATGAGTTGATAGAGAGTGATGTCTGCTGTAGGCCGTACATGGAGGATGAGGTACTTCAACATGCTCCCCTTGGACTTTTGGTGCTCTACTCGTGAGACCGGGAGTACTAGCTCATGCGATGTGCCCTCATTTGTGACATCTATGTCAATGAGTACTCACTGGATCGCGTGATGCAACAGTTCGAGAAGTTCCAGGCGTTCTGGCTACAGCTGTCTAGAACAATGCCTACCAACATACACATGTGCGTACCGTTATAATTACATTTGCATATGAGACGCTGATGCTCCTTTTTTCATGCCCTTATGTCTTTGAAGGTTGACGCGCTAGGGGGCTCATAGCATGAGCACATTTGTGTCTCGTGTGCACACGTAGGTTGTTGAATGGGACCAAGCTATTGAGCACGTCATGGACGAGGATTGACCGCACTTTGAGGAGGCGTACGCAGAGTACCTCTCATGGTTCATGACTCTGATGTGGATTCGGGTGACGCACACACTGACTGAGGTTCTGAAGCATGTGCCGAACATGCACGACACATACCCAATGCACAGGTACCAAGCTTGTTTGTATGAGGTACGAATAACAGTACGTGACTCATCATTTACTACAATTGTTGGTACAAAAAAATTGTGTAATCAAAAGAAACTTTTCTTTGCAGAGGGGCATATTATACCAGGTTGAGGTTGAGACGCGGGTGACCAAGGTACATATCGAAAGTGGCCTCGAGGTCCCCAGAGGTGAAGTGAATGTGGCGTTAGGCTAGATTATCCGGCATGTGAACAAGGTCTTCTGGTTGCTCAGCAGTAGCTCATCCTTGGACGTTGTGACAAGACCACGAGCATCAGCTCCTCCATGCCACGCCCATCAACCACATTCATCAAGCTGCCTCACCCATTGATACGTCTGACCTTCATCGTCGAGCTGTTGAGACCGTCTTCCTCCCTGACTTCCTCTTCCACCCCTACTATGGTGAGGTGGTCCTTCATCGGGGCAAGTGACCCGTACTACAGTGGCATGTGGCCTCGGCTTTCATTCTCTGGTGTTGGTGACCCCTGCTATGGCGTCACAGCGTCTAGACCAGCCTTCACCAGTGTCGATGGCCACTTCTACATTGGCACCAGGGCCACACACCCTTCATCCACAGACCTAGATCCTTCGAGTTCTCCCATCCCTAGCTCAGGTACGACACTCGCTTCATGCATAAAAAGTTGTTACGTATGTCACGCTTTATTAGTGCTAACATATTTTTTTCATTGTTCCATGTGCAAAGATCGACGATCATCGAGACGTTGAGGCACAGGGTGGCTATATGGAGTTGTTCACTAGGGATAGTAATCAGGTCCCTGGGTACTCCTACATCTTCAGACATAGCGACGAGCTCAGTACATAGTTACCTGGTGCACTAGTTACAGGGACACAACCCTCCCAGGATGGCTACTCTTGGGGACGATCCCCTGGTCGCATCCCCCTCGAGACCCCGTGCCTCTGCGCTCTCACCTGGTCAGCAGAGTATGCCAGTAGGTTCGGTGGCATGATCCTCCATGAACAAGGGGTTCAATCCCCCTCCCTTATCTTCTCCCCCCTCCCCACCCCGCGTCACATTCATCACCCCCTCCTTCTAACCCCAACGACAGGCCATCCCTGCTCATGCCTCTCTCCTGTCACCACCAATCACTAGCATAGCATCCTTCCAAACCAACATGACCCAAACTAGATCTTGGCAAAGGTGGTCAAACCTTGTTTATAGGTCAATACAAAACCAAAACATGGTACATGAAAGATATTATGATAGTAACAATAACATAGTAGTATGAAGAAAGTAGCATTACACTGGCACTAACATAGACTCATACCATGATCATTCTGTAACAATCATAATACACACGTTGATCGAATGTACAATGGCATATACGATACTCCTAGTGGTGTATCGGAGTTTCTCCTAACATGCCTTAGGAAATGTAAAAAGGGCAAAGTTTGATGGGATGATACACAAATTGCACTGTCATCCTGACAGTGGTTCTTTATACTGACTTAGAGTGAACTGTGAGGAGGCTCCTGAGTCCCAGTAATCTCCAACACCGTATTTTGCTAATGGAGGAGGAGGATGAGGAGCATCCCTATTGTGGCACAAGCAGGTGCACCATGGATTGATGCATACAGAATTGTCCTCCATGTGTATTACATGGGTACTTGGCATATTCTCAACCTCCCTCTACAAGTCAAAGATTTGGTCACGCAGGTGGTGGATGTAATCTTGAATATGCTGCAGAACAGTAGGATCGACCCATCTCGTGTATTGGCAGTTGTCGGGGTCATCGTCGGAGGCCTGTAAAAATGTGAAGGTCATAATGATAATGTTTTCAAAAAAGGATATGGACGTTCATGGTGATATAGTTCTTACCCTACCAAGAGGACATCGGAAGAATCGATGACCTCCATGAAAGCTCCCATCGTACATATGAATGACGCAGTCGTACCCATGGGAGCACTTGGGCCAGGGGTCATTCGGATGCTCATAAATCCTTAGGTAACTTGGAGGATGAAAATCACTCCTATACTGCAAAAGGAAGTTGTAGAGAGGCTCCCCGTACTTAGTTAGACCAAACAAACCCTCCCATCTCATCGCTTGTAACACCCAGTCCTAAAGAAACAAAATAGGTGCATTCACATGTATGCTAGGATTAAATTTCATACATGTGTTACATCATCAGTGTATCATCATAGTGCCAAAATTACATTATCATCATAATTATTACAAAAGGATCCATAGGTCTAAAGTAAAAGCACAACAGAAAGTAAATTCTAGCACCAGAGGGTCTTCCATCATCCACAGGCGTCACTGGAGGAACACTAGCTTAGAAAAGGAACTCTAGGTCGAAGTCGTCTCCATCATAGGGTGCAGCTTCATTATCGGCTTTTGAACAATGGTTGAATGCAAGAGAAGAAGCGATGGATGCAAGTACATAATGTTCTCCGCAAGTGTAGGAAAGCATGACATGGAGCTTAAGTCAAGAAAAGGTTAGACACTGGTTTACTACACTAAGCAACCCTATCCTATAACTCCAAGAATAGGCATCCTATTTACTAAGTGTGAGGACATGACTTAAACAAGAGGAACAATTCATCGGATTCCATCCGACTACCAAAACTTACCAGGTAATCTCATTACCTGACTACCCGACCATCCATGCGAGATCCCTGATCTCCGATCCCTAATCCCAACTAATCAAGAAGAAGTCCAAGCGGCTCTTGACCCTTGAGCATAGTTGATCGATTAGTTCTATAATCTGCAGAGTTTGCACACTTTACACATGGGTCGTGATTCCCATGTTGCTTCACACTTCCAGGTGTAGAGCCAAGGTCTCACTACAAGGCCTTTACAAAGCTCCCGCCGACCCGTAAGCATCCACTAAGGTTTCACCACTAATAGTGATTCCATCACTACAGAGGTCTCCTCTACCACTCAATCGTTCACTGGTGCTAACAAAAACGGAGAGGTGGCTAATTAATTGACCAGGTCGTACCCATATAAGCATCATCGTTGCGCTATTTAACCGAGTTACATGCTTCAAGAACCGATTCTTTGGATCCCACACAGGTACAAACCACAACTCAATTGTGCATCCTTGAACACGTGCATACACGCACCATCATCAAGTCAACCATCCCGCAAGGATCCCTAAATTTCATGTTGCTACAAAAATTACCATTCCCAGTTCATGTTGCATAGATATTAGTCATGTTTAAATTATAACCCAACAATGACAGCGACTAGCGTATCTACCCTTTATTCCTAGGACTCATTTAACGGCGACAAGGAAAATCAGAAAAATTCTAGTAAACCCTAATCATAGGATTCCAATTTAGATAAGTATGCAAGAATGTAGCGAAAATGGTCCTATTAGGCAATGATTGTGATTTTGGTGATTAATGATAACATAGTCAATGGGACTAACATGTTTGTCAAGAATATATGTTAGTAGGTCTCATGGATGCAATACATGAAGAAGCCATCGAAGCCGGGACAGAGTTTAGTTAAATTGGACAAGTTCCAGGGAGTTTTGCCTCACCGGATGGTCTAGTGTTGAATGTGTTACACACACCGAACAATGCACAGTGCATACAGACAGAGGCAGGTTTGCCTCACCAGATAGTCTGGTGATTAGTGTTGTGCACACCGGAGCAATTCCACCAGAGAGGTTGCAGACGTGGAAGCCCGGAGTTCAAGGCACCGAATAGTTCGGTGTGAATGAAGTACACACACCGAACAATGAACAGTGCAAAGATGAAGAAGAAATAGAAGATCCCACCGGATATTGCGGTGATTGATTTGAACACACCGGAGGAAAGCACCGGAGCATTGTTGATAGAGGGGAGAACGCAGTGACCTCACCGGAAGGTCCGTTGCTCTGAAGATGTGTACACCGTAGCATATTTTTCAGAGAGGGTTGCATTGGCTTGGTTGGCTGAGGATAACTCGCCGGATAGTCCGATGATGAAGTGATGTGCACCAGGATACACCGAAGCAATTTACACAGAGAAAAAGTTGGCTCGGATGGTTAAGGTATATTCACCGGAATGTCCGGTGATGATGTTGCAGTTTACACCGGAGTATACGGTGTTCACAAAGGCTTGAGTGGGGTTCCAACGGCTAGTTTGTGAGAGTGTACTCACTGGATGATCCGGTGTTAGTACTACTATTCTCACCGGATCATCTGGTGTTAACAGCTTTTTAGAGCTGTTGGGTTAACGGTTAGTATGCGAGTTTGAGGCTATAAATACCCCTCCACTCAGCCATTTGAGTGTGCTAAAGTCCAGAGAAGTTCACATACACCTGAGAAGACATCCAAGCAAGCAGAGTGCTTAAAGTGATCATCCAAGGCGATTAAGCATAAGATTAGTGAGTGATTACTGCTTATAGGCCTAGAGAGTGAGTTGCTAGGTGATTGTTGCCAAGAGAGTAGATCAAGGAGTGATTCAACAGTATACCTCTTGGTACGCCGGCACCTTGGAGTCTTGGTGACTCACCGGCAAGCTTGTTGACCCTCCGACATGGTGTGGAGCGGTGGAAAGGAGATTATGCAGGGACGCGAAGACCCTTGACTTTGTGGCTCAAGCTCCGAAGTGATCACGGTGGCGAGGAACCGGAAGAGACGCTAGTGGTGAGACCTCGCCTTGGTGGCTCGGTGGCTCATCCGGGTGGAGGCCTTGTCTTTGTGACTTGGTTGCTCAAAGGCCGTGATAGGGTGCCGACCGGGAGCATATCCTTTCTGAAGCTCTAATATGGACTAGGGGTGGCATTCATGCCATCTATACCACAGGAAAAAATTCTTGTGCCGAGTTTGCTCTCTCTACCTTATTTACGTTTTCGCATTTACTTACTTGCAATTTACCTTCTTAGATAGGTTGCAAGCGCTTGGATCGGTAGAGTAGACACACTAGATAAACCTAGAGCTTAGTTAGATAGAAATTGATATAGGTTTATCTTGTATTGTTTTTTGAGCCGAAATAGTTTTAAGTGTCCTAATTCACCCCCCCCCCCCTCTTAGGACGTCACCGATCCCTACAAAGAAGGATAAACAACTAACATAAAATCGTAAAGTAGGTGTAAGATGTTCAATAACACTTGCCTTTAGCGGATGATTGCTCAAAATCTTAAAAAAGTCTGGTCCTGAAGATTCACGAACTGCTCACCTCCTATTTATCGGCATACCAAAAAAACACATATACAGCTATCTAAGTAACTATACATCAAACAGTAGTAAAATGCTAAATAAAGCATTCTAACAAAAATATGCATCACTACGATCATGAGAGTGTAAGAATTGCCTAAAACGGAGTTCATAAGAAAAAGCTATAAGGGTTTAAGGATCTAGGGGCTTAACTATAAATAGACAAGACCTAATATTAAAAACTAAAAAGGTTGGGGGCTTGGTCACTAGCGACAACGCTTCACAGGAACTGTGTCACGAGCTACGGTGGTGCACGACCGGAGGATCACCGGAGATGTGCAAACTCGACCGTCAGGGCTCCGTTTGCGATGGGGATTAGCACAAAAGAAAGAGAGGGAGAGCATGGGGTTCTCACCACAGGGTTCTCAACGTCGGATAGGCGTGGAAGACAGCTTGCAACAGTGAGGTAGCGGCGTAGCTCGGTCGGCTCAATGAGACTGAAGTTTTAGTGGTGAAGAGAGGGAGTCAGGGGTAGTGATGGTGTCCTTGCGCGTTCGTGGTACCGTGGGTGTGGCCAGGGAGGCTGGATGCGGATCAGGGACCACTGGCATTAGAGACGAGCGGCGGTGGTCATCGGGGCATGGTGGAGGAGGTCGTCTGGAGGCGGGAAGGCACCGAGGAGTGTCAAGAAAACTCCCTGGAGCTCCTGCGAGTGCTAAGAGAGGGTCGACTAGGTTAGAGGCAGTCCATCGGTGGAGAAAAGGAGTGGTGAGGCCACTCACCAAAAGTGAAGAAGAAGTGAGTGGCAACAACGCTATGGGCCAGGAGGCGAGGCGTGAGCGGGTGGATGACGTGCGGAAATTCATTGTGGTTCATGTGGTGTCCTTCTTATAGGCAGGGAGAGAGCGAAGCAGCCGGGCACAGAGGAGAAACAACCGACATCAATGGCCATAAGGCTGATGGTTTTTCTCATTGATTTGAGCATCTAAGAGAGGGGTGGAAGAGGGCTGCATGATAAGGCTTAAAGCTATGGATCCATCCATTTCTGGTAGGAGAGAGGGCGTGGGGAGGCTCAGGTTCATGACAGGGCTGGCGGAGGGGAGCAGCGTGGCTGGAGGTAGGGGATGACACGTGGGCCTCACGTGTTAGTGAGGGAGCAGGCGCGTGAGGGGGGGTTAGCCGGGCCACGACCCAAGTCGAGGAGAGGGAGGGAGACAACTTGAGAGAGAGAGAGAGAGAGAGAGAGAGGTGGGATTTGGGCTACGTTTTAGATAGGTTTCAGCCCAAGAGGGTTTAGGAATTTAGGACTTTATTTTCTTTTTTAATTTTAAATAATTTTCACAAAGAGCTTTCAAACGAGTATTTTTCAGTGAAATCTTGCAAATATTTTTCACACATAAAAACCTAATGTAACTATAACAGCGCAACAAACATGAATATAACCTATGGAATTTTAATTAAATTTAGAAATTAATTTCCTCCTAATTTAAACTAAATCTATAACTCCTATTAAATTCTAGCAAATATTAAACTATTGAGAAAATTAAAAATTTAGGGTGTTACACCGCTGGCCTCCCCACCCCTTTTTTTCCTCACCCCTCTTTTTCATTGCCCCTCCTGCACCTACCCTCCATTGATCGTTGTGGCTTCAGTTTCTAGATACATAAGCCTTCTATAGATGCGCTGTAGCAGCATACATATTTTTACCATAGCGTAATATTACCGTCAAATTTGTGTTACCCGCACACATGCAACCATGATAATAAAACATGTACTCTATTTTTCAGACATGACCATTTCAGACCTAGCCTTTTCAGACCTTGATAATAATTTTCTTTTCTTGCCGCCTTGAAACAAGTCGTCATGGATTGCTGGAGGAACCACCCTATGGGAGTGCAACAATAGCACGAGCATCCATTGTGCGGGTGTGGCGATAGAGCTCGAATGTTGGCGTCCTTCGAGATCTAGACTTTGGTAGGAGGTTCTTTATGTGTCCAGAGCTTGACGATGATTTCATGGTGCGCCTCTCTCTTTGCATCCGTCTACACCTCCTAATTATACCTTGAGTATATCACTTCTAACTCTGGGTTTATTATCCTAAGCCTTGTCGTTTCAAGGAATTGATCAACCATGTTAGGCGGCCATATTGTGAGGGATACATCAGAGAGGCTGAAACAAAACGAGTATGAGATTACGATGGAGGAAGCACAGCTATAGCAGGAGGCAAGGCACGAGTGCCAACAATAATGACAACACTGAGAAAAAGAACATAAGTGACAGGCCGAGGAACTTTAGAGGCGTGAGGAGGAACATCGTCTCTGACAGGGTATTCTAAAGAGGCAAGAGACCAAGCTTTAAAGGTGTGAGGAACACCTACAAAGGCGTGGAGCACTCCAACGCCAGCAGGAAGAGGCTGAGCACGAAGCAGCATGTCAACAAAGGCGGAGACATCCCCACTCCATCCAGTAAAAGCCTTTTTTTTGTCCGCATCAATGTAATATTACCATCAACTTTATGTTGTCCACACACATCCAACCATGATAATAAAACTGATGGCTTCTACTAGAACTGATCACATTACTAAACATATACTCACTTTTCAGACCTACCATTTTTGGACCTAGCATTTTCAAAATAGCATTATCATCATTAGTCTTTTTAGAGCAACCTTTTTCAGATGTAGGCTTTTCAGAAGTACCATTTTCAAAAGTAGTCTTTTTAGAAGTAGCTTTTTCAGTTGATATGACCACACCTTACTACATAATCAACAGCTTTTCAGGGCCAATTTCTATGGACTTCATGCACCATCACAATTCTACTGTATAAAGACATGATCTTACACCCATAAGTACAACCAAACCACTAGCCTCAACCTCCACAACTCCGATGAAAATGGTGTCCGATCTTTTCCCTAAGAAATATATGTCGAATACTCCTCCTGATGGGGTCGAAGTGCCTATGTGCTGGTGTGGAGATATTTGTAAGGTGATGAAGTCCTCTAAGTTCTTCTACATCTATGGAAGGAGGTTCTTCATATGTCGCAACTACGAGTACGATCCACCTCAGAGAAGCACCAACGTTGGCTCCCACCTCTAGGTAATAACTTCTTACCAAACTACTATAAAAATAACTAAGATTTACCACGGAACATTTTGGTCTTTATCATAGTCACCACCACAACTATGTGACTTCTTACAATGGCTGGATACTGAGCAGTCGGAAGTAGATGTGTTCCTCCTTCATACTGAGCACCGCACTACTTTGAGATGCTTCCATGAGATGAAAGCTGAAAAGACAAGGGAGGCTATGCGCAAACATATTCAGGAGGAGCAGCAGAAGATGAGGGAGGAGCATAACCGCATGATGGCAGAGGCCTATGAGGTGGAGAGGGAGAGGAAGCGCGAGAGGGCACGTCAGACATGTAATGCAGGACCCGAAGCGACGAGGAAGGGAAAGTACCCACGTTGCACTTGGTAGATCAAATGTTATAATCATGTTGTTTGCATTTCCTAAGACATGTTAGATTTAGATGCAGTACTTATTTAGATCATAATGATCATGTACCGTACATGTCAACGCCCTTATATGTCGTAGTTCCTATTAAAATCACCGTGTTCAACTTTCATTTGCGTCAAATTTGGGTATCCAAAATATCGCATAAATATCTAATGGCACTGGACAATTCGACAAAAAAAATTGCGACGCAAATTAAATTATTTCAGCCAAAGAGGCCTAGGTTTTTTAATTCCCTGGCAGACGGGGCCCATAAGATCTCGCCCATTTATCGGCCGAGATCTTGCCCTCGCCTGATGAACATATGATGATAAGCTATTGCTGCTATTTTTTGAAATAGCCACATAATTTTGCAAATATATATATTTATAGAGAGGAAAATTAGTCTGTACTCCCAGGAGTACATACTCCCTACTATAATATACCATGTAAATAAACTAGATATACTCCTTTATCACTATGAGTATACTTATATACTCACTCTAAGATTAATGTGAATTACATGAAAAAATTGAAAAGAAGTCCATCAATTTTTATAGATTTTGATAATACCTTCATATTTGTACATAAAATATAATATACTGAAAATAATACATACAAACCAACTAAAAAGTATACATACCACTTGGATAATCTTATATACTCACATGTTCTATATACATATCATTTATCATATAAGATACTCTTATATTATAAAATACGTACATCAGAATACATACTCCAAAAGTACGAAATATACTTCTTATATGTATCTATAATTCCTGCTGCTCGCTTGCCTGGGAGCACGACCTCCTGCTACCACACACAAGCCCCAACTGAGCCACCGGCCTCCCAGACCCCAACCTCCAGCCATTGGCCCACTGGCCGCACAACCACCGAGTTTTTTTATTTTTATATTTTTTGGATTAAAAATTTAAATAAATAGATTCCTCGTGGAAAAAATTACAAAAATAGGCGCCTGCAGTCCCCTGAGAGGGCGGTTAGGCCTGCTAACTGCCCGTTGGGGGGCGGGTGGCCTAACCGCCCCCTTGGAGGGTGGTAAGGGGGTGCCCGCCTGAGCCCAGGCCTTACCGCCCCCTGAGGGGGCGGGTGGGGTCCTTGCCGCCCTCTCAGGGGGCGGTTAGGGGGCTACCCGCCCGCGCCAACCGGCCTCCACCCCCTCCGCACTCCTCTACAAAAGGGGCTAAAAATATCCCAAAATCACATTTTATTCAGAAAAAAGAAAAAATTGTGAAGAGGGAGGAGAAGAGAGGAGAGGAGAGGGGAGGAAGAAAGGTCGGCGAAGCCCTGCTGCATTTGAGCCACAGATTTGAAGATTAATTGCGGGTAAGTCTTTTGTTTTCCTTTTTGTTGTTGTTAATTAGTGCAGTAGTAGTATATGACATATGTTTTAGACATTTATGACCTAGGGTTTAGAAAATTGTCAAATTTATTTAGAAAATTATACGATAGCAATGCAATGTAGAATATTATTTTTAGTATATTATTTTTACTATATTCGGGTTGTACCTGTGGACGTAGGAGGTAGCAGTATATGATAATTTGCGAACCTAGGATAGCATTTAGAAATAATTTTATCCGATAATTAGAAATATAGTTTATTGTCTTAACATTGGTTATGTTTGCGGGTGTTTCCAGGGATGGCAGATAAATTAATTTTTCAGATATATTATGGTGAGGGTGAAATTAGGTACGGTCCTAACGGTGTAGATCTGTCTGAATTTCGTCATGTCATGAAGGGTCTTAGTAAAACTAATGAGAGGACCATTGTGGGTGTATGCAAATGGCTCATGACCAACTAGATCCACAGCAACATGAGCTGAAGTTGAAAGCTGTCCTCAGCCGTGCTAGTCATGGATACTTTGGTGAGATTGTTCCCATCAAAGCCACATCAACTTGGAGGCAGTATATAGATATATGTTGTGAACATGGCCTGCCGCTTGTTTTATTAGCTGAGGCGTACCTGAAAGATCAAACTGAGGTGAACTCTGCGGAAGCAGTAGCAGGACCAAGTGAGGCAGTGGAAGATGAATCAGAGGCGGCTAATGTCGGGTCTAGGGAGGAAGTTGGTGATATTCCAAAGCTACAACCGATGGGTGTAGCTGATGAAGGGGAGCACATCCCTAGCATCATTGAAGATATGGATTTGGAGGATGAAGAGTTGGAGGAAGGCCTTACCGATGGGGATTCGTCTGACAAGGAGGGTAATGCTCCAGTTCCTGCAGAGTGGAGGGATCATGAATTTTCAAAGCTGGTGGTTAGCGAGGCTGATCGGACACCGTGGCAGTATCATGAGAACGAGGTGTCCCAGAGTGCTATGTACCCTACAAAGGAGGCAATTATTGATGCAGTTAAATTCTGGTCGTTGTCTCCTCGGAGGCAGTTCAAGGCTGTTAAATCCAGTAAAAGGGAGTATGATGTGAAGTGTATGGTGCCTCAGTGTCCTTGGCGGGTGCACGCATTCAGAGGGAAATGGGTAGACTACTGGCAGTGCTCAATAGTTAAGGAACATAATTGTCATATTGAAGAAATAGAGTTCGCCCACCGGAACCTGTCATCTGCCTTTATTGTAATCTTCGTTTTACTGTGACTTACATTTACCGTGGTTCAAATGCAGGTACACACGGAAAGGCCACCCAGCTGGCAACCTATGGGCAGAGCGCTTGGCCCCTTACGTGGCAACATGGGCCCAAGCACTACAGGATGTCGTGCAGGAGGCTCGTCTCCACACCGAGCAGAACTTCAACGAGTACCTACGGTGGTACATTGCACGTACACGCACACGTGTCACCTACACCCCAGAGGGTGTCCGGCCCCACATCGCGTCGACAACGGAGGCATACCCGGTGCATTGGGACGAGGACACCGCATTAGCAGTGAGTTGTTTTTTGAAGTCAGTAGTCCATACTCAATGAACAAAACTGTATACTGTAATTGTTACTTCTGTTCGTATCCGCAGGCAGATATCATTTATGATGTACATAGGGATGCAGCTGGTGCCATGGACCGCCTCCGGCAAGGGCAGCACCTAAGTGCGTCGGATGTTGCGAGCTTCATCAAGCGGGTTTTCGACAAGACAGCGCGCGCCTTAAAGCTAACCTCCTACCGATCTACCACAGATGTAGCAGAGGCGCCTCCCAGGTCCAGTGGTGTCCACGCCGAGTCATCTCGGCGGTCAGACGTGCACCGTCGTTCATCCGTGTCGGCACCCACACGACCCCTTTTACCACGTCATAGAGGCTCGGAGCAACTTGGTACGAATTTTACTTTTGAATAATATTGAACAATATCCTTTACTTACTACTGCATTGATTATTAAACTTTCATTAGGTCCACCTACACAAGTCTTGACGCAGCCTCGTAGATCGAGCCCTATGCGTCCACCCTCAGGTACTGGCGGCACCCTTCATCCTAGTTTTTAATACTTTCAGCAAATTAAGTTAATATTGTGCTCAGGTTACTTCGGTGACGAGGCCGGTCCGTCTTTGGTGGCCCCACGCCCGACCCTGCCCGCAACGTTCGAGCCATACTACGGCACGACATCGTGGCCTTCTTCTACTACACCGTCATACAACGCAGGTACAATTATACAATTTTTACTACTACTTCCAATACCACATTGTTCATATCTAACGTAATTATTTGTTCGTAGGCCCCTCCAGCCAGTACACATGGACACCAGCGGAGCCTTCACAGTCCTCCTACCCTAGTCAGGAGGATGAGGCTGGCCCGGACGCCGCATACGACCTCGTCCGTGACTTCTTCAGGGGCACACCTGACTACAACGTCCTCCAGCGGTCCCAGGTACCCAGTGCTCCCCTTCGGACACAGCCCACGCAAGATGAGGCCTCGACACCGGTACTCCCTACTAGGCCTACCAGACACGTCGGTCCACCCGACCCCCTCACCTACTCCAGGGGTCATGTGAGGGTTAAGTAGCGGCATCGGGACCACGACGGGGCGCACGGGCGACGGCAACAAGGGAGGCAACAGTAGAATTTTACATTTTATGTAACTTAGATATGCATATTCGCTTCGTGATGTACTCCTATGTATTCAGACACGTTTACTTTGTATGGTCGACTTAGCATGTCGTAACTGCATTTCGTATTCAGACACATTTAATGAAGAAGTGACCACACTACTGAACTTTAACCATGACTTGACAACACATGCCTCCTTGCGCAGGCTTTAAACAAGAAGTGACAACACTACCCAGCTTTTTTCAAACAATAAATGACAACACGGGTACCAATAAATATGGAAGCTCTGACCATGATCAATGACACAACTTTCCCATTCTTCAAGATGGAATCCGATGCTCGTGCCACCAGCTACGCCCCTTCCCTCACTGCTTTCTTCAAGAGCGAATCCAATGCTCGTGCCTCCCCCAACTATAAATAGCCGAACCTCCTTACGTTGAAGCATCACTCATTTCTTATATCTCTCAAGTGCAATATCTTCCTCAGCTCCATCAAGCCCACCAAAGAAACATTGGGGGACTACCATACCTAAAGGTCTCGAACCATCAATGTGCTTCTGTGGTGACCTTTGTAAGTTCCGCGAGTCGCAGGACATCTCATACACCTATGGGCTGCGCTTCTTCATGTGTGCCAACTACAAGTATGACAAGCCTTAACATGCAACAACTGGTTATCGACCGGTACGATAACAGATATCCACCTCATCTCTTCCAATTTCGCACCCTCTTTTACTAACCGCTCATCTTGTTCCATTTGTTCAGTCCACTCCACCGCTCTGTGATTTTATTCAATGGCTTGATAATGAGCAAAATGACGCACAGAAGCAGTGGGTCGACATGAACATGAGGTGGATAAGGGAAGCGTACGCACGTCGGGAGTACGAGCAACAGCAAGAGGAACTTCGCCTCAAGCGGGAGGAAGAAGAGCGCATGAGGAAGGCAGCGCACAACCGTACCGTGGCTCAGGCTCGGGAGGCTGGGAGGGAAAGGAAGCGGGAGAGAGCCCGCCGTGCTAAGGCGGCAGGTCCCGATGCCCTCCGAAAGGGAAAGTATCCTAGATGCACTCAGTAGAGAGTATCTAATGTAACCAGACATACTTTCCCTCCCTAAGGCATGTTATTATTAGGATCAGCGCACTAATAAGTAGGTCTTAGTGTGAATCGTACATGCCACATTTGTTTCCTCATCGTGTCATCGCGTTTACAGTGTATTGTAATGTTTTCACCCTATATTTAATACTATATTTGTCCTCGTTCGCACCTCATACTCACGTAAAATGCTGCGAGTGCTAATTACTGATTTTTTATTCTCCGACTACTCCAAATTTAAATTCTTAATTTCCTTAAAGCCCTTCCTTTTTATTTCTTGAATTACACAAAAAAATTACATTTTTAGAGGGAAAAAAGACCCTAACCGCCCCCTCAGAGGGCGGCAAGGGGGCTAACCGCCATCTCTGCCAGAGAGGGCGGTTAGCCCCCTTGCCGCCCTCTGAGGGGGTGGTTAGGCCTACCGCCCTTCAGGGGGCGGTTAGGTGCTCTAACCGCCCTCTCAGAGGGCTGCAGCTCCCTGAGAGGGCTGTAGGCGTCTAGTGTTGCAAATTCTTCTACGGAGAATCTATTTATTTAAATTTTTAATAAAAAATATATAAAGAAAACTCTCTGCACCGAGCCATCTTCCTGCGATGCCTTGACCCATTTGACCGTCTCCCGTACGTGACAGACCACCAGAAAACATAGTTGCCACGTGAGCCCACATGCACATGCATATAGGAAAAACTATCATGTCTAGTCCCCCAGCCAGAACGTTCACATGCAAATAGGAAACGAATCCACCTGACAGTGGGTCCTCCGCCATGCGCAACGCTCGGTCAGTGCTTAGAGCAGCTCCAACCCACCCCTTCTTAACTCCCTATCCTATTTTTTAGGAACACAGCAAAAATCGATCTCCAACTGGCTCGCTACTTGCCTCGCTTAATTTAGGAGCTCGCTATTTCGTCTTCCCCGCTTGCCACATCCAGCGAGGCTCCTTCGCTCGATACCCTAGACGGCTGTTGCGTTTCAGTCCCTACCAAGACCTAGGTTTGCTCCTCCTTCCCCTTCCCATTGTGCCTTCTCCCCGTCCCACAGGCTCGAGCATCGGCTCGGTGATGCACCACTGCCGCTGTAGCCATGTCTCCTCTACCTCTAGTTGTGCCACCCCTCCTCCCTATCTCTAAGATCAAATCGCTCCCTTTCTTATCTCCAACAAATCCAACTCCAAACCCGTTTGAAATCGAGTCCCTATCCTATCCCCCAACCAATCCTATCTCTATTTGATCTATTGGTGCCTATATATATGGGGAAGAAGATAGAGTAGAGGGGGGCGGAAGGAGAGAGAGGGGCCGGAGGCCATGTTGCCCTGGCGGCTCCCCGAGGCACAGAGGAGCCAAGTGGCGGCACTCGCTGCCGCCTGCCTCTATGCCGGTCACTGCTCTAGACGTAGGGGGAAGATCTAGAAGCCAGTTGTAGGCCTTGCCACGCCGAGCCACTACCGCATGGGGCTGGAGTCCCTACATCGCCGCTCTCCTGCTCCTACCCGGGCTAGTGTGTTCCCGCTCCGATTGAAGGGCAGCTGCTACCGCATCCCGCCAACCTCCGCCAAGATCGATAGAAGGAGTCAGGTATAGTTTGTAATTTAGCATTTTAGCTGCTCTAGTGATTCCAATAGCTAGTGGTAGCAATGATAGTTTAGTGTGCAAACAGAACGTAGTCTCTCTGTGCATACGAAACATTTACACTTAAATTGTTTGCACATATTTAGGTTACTGTGATTTTGTATGTCATCTCTCTTTCCGATTTGATATGCTAGAACCTGAACCATCCTTATACTATGTTTGCACAAATTGTTGAGTGCTATTGATTTTGATGCCTAGTTGTGCTCTCTGATATGTGCTATTGATTTTGAAATTGTAGGTTGCTATCTGGAATGGATAGCTATTTGGAATTGTTGAGTGGGCAAAACATGGATAGTACTGAGGCATTTTGGGATGGTAGTCAATTTGCTAGGCCACTTGAAGAACAAGACTGTCAGGAACTCACACTTGTAGAAGGTACTCCATCCGTGAAACCAAGCAAGAAGAGAACAAAAAAATTCAGTGAAAAGGAGGACAATATGTTGGTGTCGGCATGGCTAGAAATTAGCATGGATGTTGTACATTGCAATGAGCAATCTCGTAGTACTTATTGGTAGAGAATTTATGTGTACTTCCACCAGCACAAGGACTTCCACTCTGATCATACTTGTAATTCTCTCATGCACAGTTGGCCTGCGATACAAGAAAGTGTGAACAAATTCTATGACCATTTTGCTCAGATTCAAAATAGGAGGCAAAATGGACTGACAAAGCAAGATAAGGTATACATGTTTCTTCTTTAATTTTGTTATAACTTCATATCTTGTCTGCAACTTGTGCAGGTGCAACAAGCATGTGAGATACACAAGTCCAAAGAAAGGAATGAAAAATCGTTCGGTTTATTGCATTGTTGGAATGTCTTGTAGCACGAGCAAAAGTGGAAGGATAGGTGCTCTCAGAAAAAACAAAAGAGATGCTCCAACACAATTTCGGGACCGTCTACTCCTGGAAGCGATAAGAGTCATCATGATGCTGGACCGAAGGGTCTTACTTCAGAGCCCCCGGAGGAAGAGCAAAGGCCACCTGGTAAGAAGGGGGAGAAAGAACGACAACATAGAGGTAAAGTTCTGTCTCTTCAGGAGATAATCTTTACATGGAAGCATTGGAAAAAATGTGGACCAGTAAGAAAGTGGTTGAAGCCTTGAAAGAGATTAAAAATAAGAGTGCAATGATGAGAGAATTGCTATAGAGAAGAAAAGGCTTGAACTAAAGGAAAGAGATCTAGAGTTACCAAAAAGGATTGAAGATGATAAAGTGATGAACATAGACCTTAGTGGTATGAATGAGAGACAACGACAATACTATATGAGATTGCAAGATGAGATCATTTCTTGAAGGTTTGGCGTAGGCTTGAGTTGAGATGCATTATTATGTGTGGACTATCATGCTATAATGTGTACTCTTTATTATGTGTGGACTATCTTGTATGGACTATGATGTTGAATGAACTATGATTTATTAAGACAATATCGAGTACATAGTTAATATAATAACGATTACATGATTAATGCAATACCGAGTACATGCTACCTATTATTACAAAAATACATACTACATGATTAATTATACATATCTCCATGACGTTGCCACATGTGCTTGACTAGAACATTTTGAAGCTGTGAGTGAGTTTTCTTATCTCTAATATTATGATAAGTTTGAATAAACTCACGAAGTTCACACATGCGAAGACGGGGAACTCACTTTTCTCCAACCCTTTTGAAATTTAAGTCCTCTTCTTCACCCCGCTCATCTTCAATGATCATGTTATGCATAGTGACACAAGCTGTCATGATTTGTCCAAGTGTGTTTTATCCCATAAATGAGCTGGTCCATGGACAATGGCAAAACAAGATTGTAGAACTCCAAAGGCTTGTACCACATTGTTTCTAACTGATTCTTGTGCCTTGGCGAAATATTTTCTCTTATTGCCTTGTGGAGATGGTATGGTCTTTATAAATATAGCCTAGTTAGGATATATGCCATCTGCAAGGTAATACCACATTGTATAATTATGACTATTTATGATATAATTCACTTATGAAGCTTCCCCTTTGGCTAGCTTTGCAAATAGATGGGAACGGTGAAGAACATAAATGTCATTGTGAGATCCTGTTAAACCAAAGAAGGTATGACAAATCCAAAGATCTTGTGCAGCAATAGCTTCTAAAATGATTGTGGCCTCATGCATATGGCCGGTATACATGCCTTGCCAAGTTGTTAGGTAGTTTTTCCACTTTCAATGCATGCAATCTATACTCCCAAGCATTCCGAAAAAACCTCTTTGCTCTTTAATTGCAAGTAATCTAGTTGTATCATTCTCATTTGGAGATCTCAAGTACTCATTTCAGAATACTTCAATAATAGATTTGACAATCCTTCTAAGACTCTCTAGAAGAGTACTTTCTTCAATACGAACATACTGATTAGTAGCATCCACTGGTACTCTATAAGTTAGCATCATGAATGTTGCAGTAATCTTCTACAAAGAAGATAGCCCGAGACGTCCAACACTATCTCTTTTTTAAATAAAATATTTATCATGTTTTTCTACAGCTTGGACTATGTGGAGAAATAGAAGACGCACCATTCTAAATCTGGACAACGAAAGAGAAATGAGCCATACCCAAGAGGATCAATAGAGAAGATGAATAAACAAAAAAAATGACTAATTGCAAACCTGTATCGAAAGAAAGTTGGGCCATAGGTTGGATCATCTCAGAAGTAGTCATTGTATAGTATTCAATGCATGGCTTCTCTATTGCTATCAATATACTGATATCCAGGCGTAGAAACTGCCATATCATGGATCATTCATAAGCTGATATTGACAGTGTGCTTGGTGTAATGTAGCAAGAATGAGTTTGTCATCATCATCATCCGATGACGATGATGATTCTAACAAAGATCGGTGACTCATTTCGTGTAGAGAAGGAACTACAAGGCGAATGACTTGGTCTAGTAACCAAGTGAATGGCCATGCACATATAGAACCATAAAATATAGCCGTTAGAAATATAGCTGTTAGAAATTTATCTCCCTATTTTCCACTCATCTATATTTTATTAATATCTTGTAACTACCAAATGCTCCATGTTTGACTCCAGAGCTAGCTTGGACTCGACGAGTCCCGCCATGCCGCTATGAATTGAGCCTGCACACCCCAGCCAGCAGCAGCCAGCCGTGCCGCTCCCTGCTCGTGATGCCTACGCGCCGTCCTCGCTAGCATCTGTGACGATCACGCCGTGAGCCCTCATGACCACAACTGCTCTAACTCCTCCATGATGACATCCATGCCACCCACAACAACACCATCTGACTAGCAATCCTAGCTACCGCCAATGCTCACATACATGCTTGTGCACACCGCGTGTCAGTGACATCTCTGCGCTGCCACACACGCCTAGCCTGCATGCACCGATCATTGTCATGCTCCACCTTGCGTCGTGCCCACCTTGCACCACCCGTGCGATGCACGATGCCTTGTAGATCATAATCCTCATGCCTTTACGTGATTTTCCATCCACTGTCTCTAGATCCAATCTAATCATACCTCTAATACCACTTGTTAGGAAATTAGCCAGCGAAAGCAATGGGTCAATCTACTAAGACAATACACACGGTCACAGATGACACCAGAGGCACGATGTTTGTTAATGAGGTTTAGCCGAAGTGTACATCCACAGGGCATGACTACGGGCGCTCCTCCCCAACTAGTAACACTGGCCACTTTCGGGGTCCTGATAGAACCACTGTCGACCACTACGAACATATCGCTATGTCATCATGGTTATAAACAACAGTCCTCCTCTTACATTTATAAGGAAGCCTGGTTACAGTAATCCTACTAGGATTGCACTTAGAGTCCTACTATGATTCCAACATATACCACGAATACAACTCTAAATCCTATATGTAATCAACTCCGTACAATTATTCGACACATATCTAACATAAATTCGTACATTCATGACTGAACCACCCACAAGAGGGGGTTCCCTATCCTTGTAGACATTTGAGTTGCATAGCAATCATGTCGCTACTTAAAATGGCAATAGAGATCTCGTTAGCCTAATGTCGCACCTGGTTTCAAAAGGACAAACAAGATGCATTGCACATATATGCCAGGATCAAGTTCCATACATGAGGTGATGTCATAAGTGAAATCATTATAGTGTTATTACATAGCGATAAGATTCATTACAGAAGGATCTATAGGTCTTAAAGAAAACACTAAGATGATCTAACGGTAGCGGGTCTTCCATCAATCCATAGTCATTGTTCGAGGGAGCGCTAGCCTAGAACATGATCTCCGAGTCAAAGTCTTCCTCCACCTAGAACTTAGCTCCATCATTCGAGAGATACTCAAAGTCTTCACCTTCTAAGCAGCAACAAGAGGTTGGGAGAAAGCAAGCGTGAGTATATGTCGTACTCAGCAAGTGTGGGAAAGCATGACATGAGGGCTTAAGATAAGAAATGCTTGACTCAAGTTTACAGCATCTATACCATCCTAACCTATGACTCAAAAAGATATAGCAGTCCTATTTACTATGTGTGATGGCAAAACTTTAAAAGCCACAACTCATTGGATTCTATCCGACTACCAAACTCATCAGATATTCCATATCCGGCTACCAACTCCTCGGGTTACCACCATCCGACTACTAGAACCAACCATCCAAGATCCCCCACTAAATATGAAGAAGTTCAAGTCTGCTCTTGACCGTAAGCCCGACTGATATATCAGTTTTACACTCTGCTGAGGTTGCATACTTTACCCACGAGTCGTGATTCTTGTGTTGCTTCATAATTTTGGGGTGTAGAGCCAGGGTCTCACTACAAGACCTTTACAAAGAGCCTCCAAATTTGTATACACCCACTAAAGTTTCACCGCTAATAGGGATTACATCTACTACAGAGGTCCCCTCTTGTACCACTCAACAACCAACTGGTGCGTACAAAATAAGGACATCTAACTAATTGGCCAAGCTGTACCCATATAAAGCCTCATGGTTGCGTTGTCGTGCCAGTTTACAGGATTCACAAACAGGTCCTTAGAATCTAAAACAAGTACTCACACATCACCCAATGCACACACAACAGCTATACAACCTAAACCAACCCGCCAAATCCCTATGATCCATGTTGTCACAAAAGATTGCCCAAATCGATTCATGTTGCATAGTCCATTAAACATATTAACATTTAATGGAATGTTAGCAGTCTTGCGATGCTGAAGAGAATGTTAGCGGGTCTTGAGGCACAACTGGAAACTCTAACGATGGTGTGCAGTGGTGATGCTCAATGGGGCTCGGCGAGGGATGTCCTGCAGTGACGGAGCAATGTCGAGGAGTGGTGGAGAAGGTTCCTCGTGCTCCTACGAAGCCGACAGCGGCCTCAGACGCGACGGGGAGGACTCGGCTGTGGGGATCGATGCACGAAGAAGCTTCAAGGAGGCAATGGTGGCTCGGGCATCGGTGAGTAGCAAGTGGAGAGTAACAGAGAGGGGACGATGAGGTTGGGGTGGGTTTTATAGGAGTGCAAGGAGGATGTGTCGTTGTGGAGCCGTGGAGTGTGGCATGGGGCGAGTGGCGAAGGTTTCAGCCGGCGGTTGTGAGTGTGGTTGCAGCACGACGACAAGAGAGGGATGACACGCGGGCCTAGCACATCAACAAGAGAAAGAGAGGGAGAGCAGGCTGGCTTTGGCCCATGACACGCGTGGGGGAAGGGTGGGCTGGCCCAATGGAAAAATTTGGGGCGTAACACCAAACTAGCATTCTTACATGTCTTTCCATGTTCTATGTCGCCACTCCCAATGGTTGTAATAAGCATTTCACATAAGAGAAATTTTCATGCCATCAATTCAAAGGATCACAAGATTATTTTGTAAGAAGATATAATATAATGTTATCTTGTAATTTGAATATTCAAATTTATTATCTTGGAAAACAAGTTTTGATGCAATGAACATTTGAATGCTAATATTCGGTTGATGCAGTATGATGCTTTATGCATAGAGCGGGTCTTGCTTCTCTTGCATAGTTGGTTCCCCTTATCCATTTCATTCCTCTTCTACCCCCTCTAAAATAGAGCGGGTCCTGCTTCTCCTGCATAGTTGGTTCACCTTATCCATTTCATTCCTCTTCTACCCCCTCTAAAAACTAATCTCCATTCTCTGTATCTTTTGTTCCCCTTCGAGCTAGGCATGGGCAGACGGCGATGATCAACTTCCTCAAGGGTGTTAGCCGAGGAGGCCACCCTAAAATCAAGCGAACCTCCTCTCGCATGAGCGTCTATGGTGTATCTTGATATCTTATTGATGATAGTTATTTGGTATGTGGTAATCTTGAATTGTTAATGTTTTGGTCAGCTAATATATTTTGGCAAAACTTGTACACTTTCATGTATACAATAGAGAAGCAATGTTTGCTTGTTGGTGTATGCACACAAGATGTTTGATGAAATGGTCATTAGGATTCAGTTTGCCGGTTTGATTCCATACTTCCATTGGTTAATTCATGGTATTAATACCCCCGGTCCTATTGGCAAATATGTTAGCGTGCTCCTTTATATCATACTATGTGGCTTGAGAGCATACTATGTTTATCTGTCATGCTGCGCACAACAATTTTGCAATTATGTCTGAAATAGATCATCTTTGATCTGCTTGATAGCAATAGCTAAGTCACAGAACTATTTTGATCTCAAGTTAACACGTGAGACTCCTCATTGCAGATCTCTAAGTACACGCGTACGTGAGATTCGTCGCCGCGGTGAGAGTTCTAAACGATTGAGCTGCCATTTGATTCTTCATAATCGCACCATGCATGTATCTGTACTGGGTACCGTACTCGTGGTGAAAAGGAGGTAAGCAAACTGCTGGAAACACGTTTAGCCATTAAGCACATGCATATTTGCTACTACCTCCGTTCGCTTTTACTTGTCGTTTAGGACATCAACTGTAGCGAACATACCCTTGGGAAGATTATAGAGGAACATCTTAGAGCATGTATGTGATTTTGGTGGTTAATAATAACATCAATGAGACTAACATGTTTGTCAAGTATATGTTTTAGTATGGCATAATGCAATAAAAGAGAAGTCACCGAAGCCGGAATAAATAGAGGAATGAATTAGATTTGTTTCATAAATTTTGATGTGATCAAATGAGATAGATTTCTGTATAATAATGTAGAGCTCTTCACAATCTTTTTCATAGAGCTTAAGATCATCAAAATCGGAGTTCGGAGCGAAAAGTTATGCCCAAAATACATAACGTTATTCTGCTGAAAATTGTCTGACCAGATAATCTGGTGCTCACATTAAAATTAGTCTGGTGCTACATCGGATAATCCAGTGAGAATAATGAATAATAATCCGGTGTTCACAGAAAGTTTGGAGCGGAGTCTTTTGCCTCACCAGATGATCTGGTGTTCACAAAATGAACACACCGGACTACTTTTTGCAAAGAGCTCTAAATGAACATATACACATAGGATAATCCGGTGTATTTATCCGGTGTTTAGTGAGTCATTACAAAGGATAATCTGGTGCTCACATATGAGTTTGAGTGGGTTCCAACAGCTAGTTTATTCTGTTATACTTACTGGATGATCCGGTGCTTGTACTACTGTTATCATCGGACAACGGCTAATTAGCGGGTTTGAGGCTATAAATACCCATTCACTCAGTTATTTGAAGGTGTGGTTGTCCAGAGAAGTTTATAGACACTTGAGAAGACATTCAAGCCACCATATTGCTTAAAGTGATCATCCAAGGCAATTAAGTACAAGATTAGAGAGTGATTAGTGCTTATAGGCCTAGAGAGAGTTGTAGCTAGGTGCTGCGATTTTGAGAGGGGATCAAGAAGTGATCCTAGTTGTGTACCGAGAGGTACACCAACGCCTTGGAGTCTTGGTGACTCATCGGCACCTTGTTGACCCTCCGACTTGGTGTGGAGCGGTGGCAAGACATGTGTACGGGGACGCGAAGACCTTTGCCTTGGTGGCTCAAGCTCTGAATTGATCATGACGGCAAGCAACCGGAAGAGAGACTTGTGGTGAGGCCTTATCTTGGTGGCTTGATGGCTCATCCGGTTTGAGGCCTTAGTGGCTCAAGGGCCGTGACCGGGTACCGACCAGATCATATTCATTGTGGAGCTCCAACATGAACTAGAGGTGGCATTCATGCCATCGATACCATGAGATAAAAATCTCTTATGCGGAGTTTGCTCTCTCTACCTTATTTAAGCTTCCACATTTACATTCTTACAATTTACCTTACTAGATAGGTTGCAATCTCTTATGAACGGTAGAGTAGATACACTAGATAAACCTCAAGTATATTTGAGAAGAAATTGATATAGGCTTATCTTGTGTAGTTTTGAAATCAGTTTAGTTTTTAAGTGTCCTAATTCAGACCTCCTTCCTCTTAGGACGTCACCAATCCCTACAATCGACATGGTCTCTAACAAGCACGTTTAACCATTACTTTTGATAACTACCTCTTAGTAAAAATTGATAAAAAAAAATAGAAAATGTTAAGGTATTTTTCATGACAAATTCACTACTATCATTTCATATACCAAATCCTAATAGTTTTTTTTATATTAGTGATCAAATTTTCTAAAATTTGACTGCACGTATTCTACGACAACATCTATTTGAGAATAGAGATAGTATGTACTTCCAAAAATAGGCATGAATGAAGCGAATAAATCAACAAACTAGAAATGTGTTGGGATCAAACAATCAATAAATATGTATACTACTAGAAACACGATAGAGTTTAAGGATGGAATACCCACTACTACAAAACCTATTTTCCGAGACACCTAGGATTGATTTGTACAGGCGGTTCGTAGGAAAAATCGCTTGAGAAAGTGGCTGCAGCCCCGTGCGGCCGAGGACCGCCTGTGAAAAGTAATTTTCACAGGCGTTTCCTTACATGGACCGCCTGTAGAATGGATCCATACGCAGGCGGTCACAGATAGATTTCGTGCCTACACTGGATGTTCCCGAAAAATATGAGCATGGCAAGCCATTTCTGCCATCATTTCAACTCCAGGAAGGTCCGTGGGAGATGAGGAAATTCCACGAATGGTACATGAGGGCATGTCGCGCGGGCCTCTCCATAATCACTGCTGCTGTCCCCGCTAATGTTTATCTAAGCGGAGACAGCTACCTCATGTTGGATTTCAAGGACATGCACGCTGTGTTCCGCCTCGACAAACTTGACGTCAATCTCATAAGCGTGTGGCGCCTGTAAGTGCCAACAATCTACCTCTATGTTCATATATGTACCAATATATGTTACAGAAGCTAATAACTATTGATTTGTTCTGTAGGATACAATTTAATGATGCAGATAAGTTAAAGAGGCATGTCGGATTCCTTGATCCGCAACGAATTTCCGAGCCAAACATGATCGTGAACATAAGGACTGATGACCCTAGGATTAAGGGGAAGAGTAAAAAGGATAAAGCACGGGTCATAAAAGAAGCAACCAAAACAAAAAGTCTCGAAATGTCAACCTACGTAGGAAGGGCTATGCTTGAAATGCAGGACAAGGACTGCATCTTCGCTCCCTACAACTTTAAGTAAGTGTGATACGTTATGAATCTAACATAAGTGTTTAACTTAGTTGATCGATCAAGAATCTAACAGAAGTATTCATGTAGCGATCACTATATTTGTATAATGCTGATGCCGAAGTCGAGCAGACTCGTGGTCCTTGACTCTGCCGATTTCCAACAAAAATTCTACCAAGATTTCATTGATGTTATACAGAGGTAAAGGAAATCTCCCATACTTAAAATTCTTATACATTATTTATGAATTGATAATTACTTGTTAGTATTCGAATAGGGCCTACAAGTGGTACGTAATGAAAGGTGGGATACACGATACGGACAGGCCGGATGCGATGACAGTCCGTACACATTTTTCGGTACTAACACAACTTCTAATTCTTGTATTCCACTATTAATGACGAATAGTTTTATTGAACTAACGAATACGTTGCGTTTTTTTTAAGTGCCACAAGCAAGGTTTCAATACCGTTCTTTGTGGATACTATATTTGCGAATTTCTTAGGATAAATGGGAGGTACACAACAAACCCTGAGGACGTAAGTTATCATTGCGCCTGCACATTCTTATTTGGTTATGTTTCCGTTGTCAGTAGTGTTTTAACTCTTTTAGTATGTTTTCAAACCAAGCAAGGATGATCCAATGTGCGAACCAAGCTCTCACCGCTAAAGAAATCCAAAACGTCCAACGTGACATATGCCGGTTTATTATGCACGAAGTCATCCACAAGAACGGTAGATTCTTTGATCGCGGAGGCGAATTAGCTAGCCATCCGAGACTTTGTGTGTGGGACAACGACTCTTAGCTATATAGGCTTGTGATGTTGTAAATATTGTTTTGTAAATATTGTTGTACTTATGTTAAATGTTGAAATATGTGATGTTATTCATATTGTTATTGAAACTGTGTGAAATCTGGATGGAGTAAAATATATTCTATTTATTTTTTTTGAAATAAATACATACCACAGGCGGTTCTCATACGGAACCGCCTGTGAAAATCTTTATATCACAGGCGGCAGCTAATGTGGACCCCGCCTATGGAAATGGATTTCCACAGGCGGTTGTCTTAACGAACCGCCTGTGAAAATGGATTTCCACAGGCGGTTGATATTAGGAACTGCCTCAGGCGATTCGTTAAGACAACCGCCTGCAGGTGATCACTTTTGCGCCTGTGGAAATCGTTTCAACGGCCTTCTGTCATAGGCGGGTGCGCCAAACGCCTGTGAAAAGGCGTTTTCACTCGCCTGTATAGTATCGTTTTGTAGTAGTGACCCATGAATTACGAGTCTTACATATTCTGCGTATCTATAACTACCAAAAGATAAAATAGGCAAGAGATATATTCTTAGCAATCTATCTCTTTTATTACATGAAAAAGCATCCTTAGGATATGAAAGAGTCTTCTAGTTATACGAGAGATAAGATTTCAGAAAATTCAGACTTAAGACTCTGGCTATATAAGGAGGTGTAGGGGGGCATGATCAAAGAGACCTTCATTAGACATAGCATGAACACATAAACCACTTAAGCCCAACAACGCAACCCTATACAAGATCCATAGAACAGAAAAGCTCATCAAATAGTCTAGAGTAGATCTAGACACCCCTATTATAATATATGATTCTTAAGATAATACAAAGGACGAAGAGCTATTACCATAAAAAAAATTTGAACCAGTCTAAACTCGGTGTTCATCAAGCTCTTTACCATATAAGTAGTTGGAGGCTAAATATCCTTGGTTTTTATAAATATTTGTTTAGATTGATTTACCAACCTCATACATAATTGCATATGTACAAAAATGGCCACTGACAACCACAGTGGCCTTCTTCAAAAGGAAAAGATAAACTAGAGTGGCTTTACCGTCGCTTCTCGTACACCGCCGGTGCTCGGTGTTGTCCGAGCCCGACGACCCGGCCAGCCATGCATGTGACGTGAGCAAGGGCGGCAAGGCGTGTTATGTGGATCATGTCCACAGCGCGTCGGCAAGCTCCTGGGAGTTACGATCACTAATCAGTGATCACTCTCCACCGAGCCGCTGTGCACGGCCGAGATCATCCTTCGCGTCGATCACATGGGCGCGTGGACCGGTTCCACAGGCTAAGCTGCTACGCCCGCCGCCACAGCGAGCAGAACGACACAGGCTGCCCCTTCCACCGCAGCGCCACAGCGCCGGCGCCCCCCGACGCCACCGGCGCTGACATCTCCCACCCGCCATCGTACTTTCTCAGCAGCGACTTCGCCGACTCCACCGCCTCGTCCCCGAACGCCGCCTCCTTGAACCCAGCCGACCCCATGCGCTCCCGCCACGCCTCCCTCCCCTCGCCTGCCGCCTCCGCCGCGATGGACGTGCCCGCCTCGGCCTCCAGTAGGCGCCTCTCGTCTCCATCCCTCCCTTTGAACGCAGCGGAGGTCGACTCCAGGAACCGCCACAGCAGCTCCAGCCACGCCGCGAACTCGCCTGCCGCGGTGCCGTCGCCCCTGGCGTCGAGCTCCGAGAGCACCACCAGCTCCGGATTGAGGCCTCGGACCTTCCGCAGGATGTCTGTCCGCTCTTCGGCGGCGACGTGGCCGAGCCGGAACTGGAGGCAGACGACGAGCACCTCGCCGGGGTTGCAGAAGCCATGCACAGAATCCAGGGAGGCTGCACGGCCGATGGCGAGCTGCAGGTTGATGGATTTGGCGTACCGGAGGAGGTGCGGCGAGAAGTTGTACCCCGGAGGCGACGCCGAGAAGGGCGCCGGTGGGGTGGCCGAGGGGCCCGCGACGGTGAGGCAGACTGACGGCGGTGCGCGGCCGCCGGGCAGGCGGGTCAGGGACTCCAGAAGCGTCGGCCACTGCACGCCGTGCGAGACGCCAAGGTCAACGACGTGGAGCGGCCGTGGCTCGGCGCCGCGCGCCGAAGCCTGCGCAATGGCGGCGTTGGCCAGCGCGTTGGGAAGAGCGAACCACGGGCTCACCTCGTGGAACTTGATGAGCGACGCGCGGAACAGCCGCGGCTCGGCGCCCGTGAACACCAGCGTGGGGCACTCGCAGGGCGGCACCCGCACGGCCGCCGCAGCGGTCGAGCCAACGGCGGCAGGGAGCCTGCGGGCGAGTGCACGCAGCCCGTGCGCGGCCAGGCGGTGGTTCGCGTCCCCTGAGAAAGAGGCTAGCTCGCCGAGCACGTAGAACAGGTGCTGCACCCGCGACAGGTTGCCTGTCTCGACGGCGGCCGCGCACGGGTTCAGCAGCTGCTCTGCCCAGCTCGTGTCCCCGTCAGATCCTGCTCCGCTGCCCTTGGTGCCACCCTTCTTGCCGCCGCCACCACCTGACTTGTCTTGCTCAGCGCGGCGACGTTGGTTGCTGCTGCTATGGCCAGACGCCCTGTTCACCGGGGACTTGCGCTTCTTGGACGAAGGATCCGACGGGGACGATACCGCTGGTGACGCAATGCTTGGGGAGGCGTGCGTCAACGGCGAACTGATCGTCGGTAGTGCCGCCGGAGGCGAAAGCGTCTGCGCCACGACGCTGGCAATGTCATCTTGCTGCGCAGGCGCGGGAGTAGACCACCACCCATAGCTGCTGCCGATGTCGACATCCGCGGTGAGGAAGGAGATGGAGTCATCGAGCCAATCCAGGCCGTTGTTGCTCGTAGTGGCGGCGAGCTCCTGGTGCTCCTGCTCGTGGCAGTTCATGGCCTTCATGCATGCAAGCTTGCAAGCAGTGATGCGCATGGACATGCAAAGGAAACAGCATGGAGCAGTACTGGATCTATTGACTTGGCGTTTGCGTCTTAATTAGGCCTTGATTTAATATATGTGGAGCTTAATCTAGGGCTTGATGAACTGATTGAAGGTTGAGGAGGTGCGGGACGGAGCAGTGGATTTTGTTTATGTTTTGTGGGGTTATTTTAGGGTTCTGCCCTCGTGGAACTGACATATTCCCTGCATCTTGGCTGCATACGGGCTACGGCTCCGTGCAGTGTGCACTATGGCATATCTCTCAAGATTCTGCACATGAGATGGTTACCAACGGGACCATGGAATCGTTTTATTGATATAAAACTAAGTTGTTAGAACTAGTTCACGCTAATAGCGGGACTGTATTAATTATATTTTATATTGACCTCATTTTGGTATTTAATTTTTATAATAATTTAAATTTTTTCTAAGACTATATTTGATATGGATCTTTCTTTTTTCTATTTAAACCCTAATTTCAATTATCATTTATTTTATTTATTTGGACTCTTTATTTAGATGTTTTCCTTTCCAAACTGTAAGTAAATAGAATTGCTAATTTTTCATAATTTTTAATTTCGAATTTAGATTTATTAATCGTATTTGATATACTCTTTTGTTTAATCTAGACCGTTATATGTTCATAACAATTAATGGTCTAGATTTTTTTTCAATTGACATGATAATTTCATTACCTTGAGAATGAACATAGTGACTCCTTTTAACACTCAAATAATAATAAAATAGATTTGAATGTTGAACTCCAATTTTTGTGGTTCTTAATTGTTCATTGGTTCTAGCTAAGCCTTACCCCAATATCAGAGCATAGAAAGAGGCTAGGGCTGGTCTTGCTACTTAAATTAAAGGATTTCGAAGTAAATCCTTGCTAATTCGACAAGGATTGTATTGTCTAATTATTTCTCTATTTTTTATTACTTAATTTACGATTTTAAAAAAAGTCTACTGGATTTGATTCGTTAAGAGTATAAATGCCTTGCCCCAATATGATAGAGTAGAAATCATAGTGTTGCAAGATTCTAATGAAGAAAATAATTGTAACAATGTAAAAAGGATCAAGACTGAAATTTCTTGAGTAATTCGTTGGATGATTTGATTCATTTTCATTTGGTTAGTGATGTCATCGAACTTTAGTTTTGTTGCAGAATTTTAGCTTCAACCTTGAACTTTTAGCTGTTTCCTGTCTTATAAAGTGTAAACTTTTAGCTGAGATTGAACTTTTACCCTTGAGATTGTTTGGTGCCAATTGTATATTTTTCATCTATTCAGACATCGCAGCTGCCGGGAAACATGCAGACTGTAATGGTGGCGCCATTAACCGCATTGGATGGGAACTCAGGAGGGCGGCTCTCACAACATTTTGGTACAGAGATGAACAGTTTGGTTGGATGGCGACAGGAACGACTGCTAGTTGTTAGTTGGTACGCCTATGTTACTTGCTCCTTGGATCTACACTAAATCTCGAATGATTGGGATCCAAATGACACCATCACAGGTGCATGCGGGCTATTGTGGGGACAGCCATCACTGCACTGCTTATATTGCTGCATATATTTCTGCTGCCTTCAGCAATTGTTCTTTCTTAGTTCATGGTGACAAGTAGGCTGAGCTCAGTTCCGTCTATCAGCGGTCGACAGATGTTTGTCCGAAATACGGCGATGCGTATTTTAGTCGATTGGCGCTGTATTCTTGTTAATTATTGATATGTGCAAACCCAGAATAAAAGAACAATGCACCTTTCAGAACTGTGATTAGTAAGCTTTCTTCTTAATATTTATGCACTTCAAATATCTCTAGTGAACCAGGACAGGTCATAGATGGACTCTTTCAATATCTGCAAAGGGTATTTTGTTCTTGTAAGAAGCGCAAATATCAGTGAAATGGACAAAAAATTGCTTTCTTCCATGCAGCTCTGCTACTACTTATTCAAATGTGAAGCTGTGTAGATGGTGACGGTAACATTGTCATCAAAGATGCACACAAGCAGCACTCCAGTACTATTTAGACGGCAGTATGTCTTTTATATTGCTCTGTCCTAGACATATCTTACTCCAATCCATCAGTCCTGTGTTTTTAACACACATGATACTATGTTGTGACAGCAATTCTTTGTTGTGTTTTGATAGCTATAATGATACTTGTTACTATAAGCCAGCAGTTTTATCCGGACTCACAAGTCCAATTCCCTTCTTTATCATCTGCTCAAATTTCCTCACTGAGGTTATCTAGTCCAACTTCTTAAGAAACACATCAACAAAAAAAATTACGAGATAAAGTTATGTCTAGTGACTGATGGCCGGTCAGTAAAATATTTGTAGTCCTGTAAGGTTTTTTTAGTAATAATCAATGAGAATACTCTGCTGAAACAAGTTGTTAAATCGTTTTGCTGCTTTCAGTTGCTTCACCTCTTTCTTTTTTAACTTCCACTATGGGTTGTTGACCTATCGGTACATCTTTTTCCCTGTGATGTGATCAATAAACCACTCCAATATGCTAGTTATTGATCTGTTTTATTACAAGTAGCTTCGTTGATTCTAGATTTCAGAGTAAACATATGCCATTTGCTTGTGTTTTAACTAATGCATTTGTGCAAGTAGTCTATAAATAAACGATATGTTCCTTTCATGATTTGAAGAAGGTTGCATAAATCTAATTCAGATTCTGACTATTGTATATAATTTAGCCCATGTGGCATAAGCCTTTTCCAAACTAGCTGCTTGTGCTTAATATTGCAATTCCCAAATTAGCAAATGCTTGCTCCTTATGCAGTTAAATAGCTGAGGGACAGTATGTCTTTGACTCCAGAGCCTTAATCATTTCAGTAACATCCTAATCTATGAAACTTCATGCAGGTTACTTATCGAATCTTTCAGTGTGAAAGGCTTGTCTGAACTTACACTGTACTTGTTGGACTATAGTCTAGGCCCAAGAGACCCATTCATATATATATATATATATATATATTATGTATGCTCAATGTAGTTTATGTCTGCGTACACTCTATAAGTTGTAACTCACATTGTTAGCTTCTCGTGTTGCAATTATATATTTATGGATATGAAGTTGTAACTGGTCTACCTAAGAAGTTGTAACTCACAGTGTTTCGAGTTGTAACTGGAGGATATGCGCAGTACGAATAACAAGTTGTAACTCACAGTGTTAGCTTCTCGTGTTGCAATTATGCATTTCTGGATGTGAAGTCGTAACTGATCTACCTAACAAATTATAACTTATAGTGTTTCGGGTTGTAACTAGGGGATATACGCAGTGCGAATAACAAATTGTAACTCACAGTGTTAGCTTCTCGTGCTGCAATTATACCATTTCTGAACGTGAAGTTGTAACTGATCTACCTAACAAGTTGTAACTCACAGTGTTTCGGGTTGTAACTGCAGGATATGCGCAGTGCGAATAGCAAATACGCATAGACGCAGAATAACCTCACCATATATATATATATATATATATATATATATATATATATATATATAGTGTTGTGGAAAAAAATAAGATTCTAAAGTTTTCTCTCAAAACAGACTTCAACATGGTATCAGGGCCTTCACGAGATTGAGGCGATCGTGGCGGCGACCATGCTGCGGCTATGGCGAAGGAGGCGTTGGGCATCTGAATCGGAGGTGCCACGCATAGATCGGAGTGCGGAGGTGGCTGATTGAGTTGGCGGTGTGGTGGAGCTACACGCAGGAGTGGTGAGGAGTTCAGACCAGCAGCTACAAGCTCAGCGTGGGGTGGAGCAGAAAGCTTAGGAAGATAATTTCGTGTGGGATTTGGTCTTTGTCCTGATTTGGGAGGATAGAGAAGGGCTATTAGCCTGCTCGTGTGTGTGTCTGGGAGCCTAGAGGAGTTGCTGCTGTGCTGAATACTGAGTAGAAGGGAAAGAGAGAGGTGCCTCTATTTGCCTGCTTGCTGTGCTTCTCTGTGGTGGTGGATTGGTGTGGATTTGATGCAGGGTGTTGTAGAGGAGAGAGGGCAGCCGATTGAGTGCAGGAGCTGGAGGTGTGTGTGAGAGCTCCTGCTGAGTGGAGGCGTGAGAGTCCCTCACGTGGAGGTGCTGCAACAGAGTGGTAGTGTTGTCAGGCCTTAAGCTCGGAGCAGGATTAATTGGTTTGGAGGCGAGCACAAGGTGCTTTGGGTTGTGAAGTTGAGGACCTGCTATGGCGAAGAGATTGTTTTAGTGCTGGCCAGACTTCAATTTATCAACGGTAACCGATCAAAATTCGCGGTTACAGAATTTACCGTTCCGGTCCAATTTTTTGAATTTGCATTCAAAAAATCTTTTAAAAAAATTAGACACAATTCTAAGACCTTTTGTGAAAAAAAAATTCAAAAATAATGTCGTTTGTATCATATTTTATACGGAGGAAGTTTGAAAAAATGAAAAAAGTTAAAGCGTGCGGCTCAGTTATTAATTCATATTAAGGAAAAGCTTAACAAGCAAAAACATATTTTTCTTGTGTAGAATGTATCTTAAGAGGATCTTTAAAATTGATTTCACTTCATTTAGAGTTTTCTTAATTTCTCTATGATTTTTACAAAGTTCACAAGCATAAAGTAAATATGTTAAGAAAATCACTGCAATTAACTTTTTCATGTCTACTATTATTTTTTCTACATAAATCATAGTATAAATAAACTAATAAAAGTAGTTTCACTAATTTTAGAGGTGTGATGGGTTAGTTATGAATTAATCTAGTCGCAACATATTTACATAATCATGCATGTTACAATAATTAATTCATAAGTTCATGTATTTTTAAAAGACATAGGATCGTGTAAGAAGACTAAAAAAATTAGTTTTATGATTTTTCGATTAGCAAAGAGTAAACTATGCATTTAACTTGGTTTAACAAATACATTTTCTCACAAAATTTTTTTAACTTTTTTATGAGTATAAATACTTTTATCATGTAGATCATATTAAAAGGAAACCAAAAAAAAATTCACTTGATTTGAAACTCGGATGAATTAGTTATTGATTTTACAAGATTGAGTCAGTTTTTGGGTTTTTTTGTTGAACTTCACTAAAAATCGAAAAAACCGAGCGATAAATATGAGTGCGGTGAGAATAATGATCTCTTGTGTGGCAAATTTTGGTTGGCCCTTGCATCAATTGGATGTGAAGAATTCTTTCTTACATGATGATCTCTAAGAGGAGGTGTACATGAAGATTCCACCTGGTTTTTCTAAACCTGAGGTAGCTAGGAAGGTATGTAGACTGAAGAAGTCTTTGTATGGTCTGAAACAATCTCCAAGGGCTTAGTTTGATAGATTCAGACGTGCATTGTATGGTATGAGGTATAAATAGTGTAATGGGGATCATACTATATTCTACCGACATTCTAGACAATGGATTACAGTCTTGGCTATATATGTGGATGATATCATCATCACAAGTGATGATGAAATAGAGATTAAACATCTGAAGGAGAATCTAAGTAAGGAATTTGAGGTGAAGGATCTTGGTCCACTCAGGTACTTTCTTGGTATTGAGATTGCTCTATCTCCAAAAGGTATTGTTCTCTCGCAGAGAAAATTTGCACTGGATTTAATGAGATCGGCATGCTTGGGTGTCGACCTATATCAATGCCTATTGATCCAAACCATAAGTTCTGCTGAATCAGGTAATCTAGTGAACAGAGAGAGCTACCAAAGGCTTGTTGGTCAGCTCATTTATTTGTGTCATACAAGGCTAGATATATCCTATGCTGTGAGTATTGTAAGCAGATATATGCATGATCCCAGGAGTGGATATCTGGATGTTGTTTACCAGATCCTAAGATATCTGAAGAGTAGTCCTGGAAAGGGGCTTTTTTTTTTCAAGAGCCATGTTCATCTAAATATGGAAGGCTATTGTGATGAAAGTTGTCTTGATGATAGGAGATCCACATCAGGCTATTGTGTCTTTGTTGGAGGAAATTTGGTGTCATGGAGGAACAAAAAGCAATTGGTTGTATCTCATTCAACCACTTAAGTAGAGTACATAGCTATGTCTCTTGTGGTGAGTGAGATGATATGGGTAAAGAATATCTTATCAGAGCTGAATGTGCTAAGAAAAGGCCCCTTAAGAATTTGGTGTGATAATAAATCAGCTATCAATATCGATAATAATCCAGTTCAACATAACAGAACAAAATATGTGAAGATGGATCGCTTCTTTATCAAAGAGAAGTTGGATTATAAAATTTTAGAGTTAAGTTATGTAAATTCAGGTAGTTAAGTAGCAGATTGTTTAACTAAAGGTTTAGGAGTAAAAGAATATAATTTATCATGTAGTAAGATGAGAATGATAAATATCTATTATCCATCTTGAGGGGGAGTGTTGGGATGTAGTCTATATATATATATATATATATATATATATGTAGGAAAACTAGTATGTACTCCTGGGTGTATGTACTCCCACCTCTCATATACCACTTTTACACGTGTGTTATACTTCTTTATCACTTTAAATATACTTCATTAGTAATTATAAGATACTACAATACAAATCCCACAAATTTTTTTATGAAATTCCATGATTTTTAATCATAATTTGCGTCTATACTTCTTTTATGTATAAAAAAGATTATATAGCAAAAATGGAAGGCTAACATTGATTTTTTTTTTCATACAACTCATATTGGAGTATCTTAGAATTAGTATTAGAGTATACTAAAAATGATAAAAGAGTATAAAGTGTTTGTTTAGGTGGTATATTGCATGTGGGAGTATATACTCCTAGAAGTATAGAATATATATATACCAAAGTGTTGTGAAAAAAAGATTCTAGAGTTTTCTCTCAAAACAGACTTCAACAGCACTTTACTCTGATCTGATCTTATCAGCTCATGTTTCTATCAAACCTTTTGTCTACCTCCCCTCCCCGTGTTCAGACTTCAGGCTGAGCTGAGTCTTTGTGCTGTCCAAATGCACAGGGAATGAAAAATGGAGCTCTAGTCAGAACACAAACCACCAATGATTCGATGAATGTAGACGCAATTATGGCAGCATGATTAAGCAAAACACGACCTTGTCCATATCTTAAGCATTGAGACAGCATCACAATTAAATTGGACCCGTGACAGTTACTTCCTTGTATCTTTCTTCCACGCCACGCAATCATCCATCTCATTGGCAGCAAGGGAACTCCACTTGAAATCCAGGACATCTATGAATATATGAATACTAATTCCACCACAGCTCTGAAAACCATACAAAACAAATCCCATATTATAGTCTTCATGTGGAGTTGGGCGAATGCGAGGTTGGCACACAAGACATCAGCTCAGTGTAAGCAACAAGCTAAATTATTCGAGATTCTTGCGGTGACGTAGCGGGGCAGGAATATACTCAATCAAATCCCTTGTGCCTTCATATTAAAAATGGAATTTGGTTTCAGAGCAGTAATATTATATTTTGACGTTGGCGATGCGGATGCGCGAATTGTTTGTCGGGTGTACTCCACAAGTATCTGAAAGAGGAAATAGATGGTACTTTCCCTCATCACTTGAGCAGTCTAGTTTTGAAAACCTGCATGTTGCAACATTTGTCACTGCTGGTGACATGTAGTGAGTTTAGGAAAGTGTAGTACAGCTTTGCAGCAAGTACAGAAAGACAGGAAGACTGAAACTGAAACATAAGAAGCTTGCATGTACTGATGGAACCGGAACAAAATCACAGGCTTGATGAACAAGCTTGTAAGGTGGAAAACTAACTGATAGAGTTTAATTTACTCTGTTGACATCAAATTTCTTGGAACAATTCAACATGAGCAATGACACCAACTTGTAGCGAACGAAGTGCGGAGCTTGCAAGGTAGCTGTCTTTACAAAAAATACACATCAAATATGCTTTCCCCCTCTCTCAATGCGTACACATCAATTTGCAGAGACAAGCAACGGCAATTGTTTTCTTGGTCAGAAACATCAGTTGCCATCAGAAGGTTGTCTGGGGTCGGCTGCCCGTGAAACCGACGGAAATCATAACCCACGAAAGCTGACGAAAGATTTGTGAAGAGGGTCAGAGTGATTTTGAATGGGTGAAAGCAAAGTTAATTTGATATCAGAGCCGATTTGATCGATCTTAACCGGTTTTATGATCCGTAGGTGATATGAAAAAAAGTGGTAACATTCTCCTGTTTGATGGTTATGATTTTTTTACTGAAAGGTGCGCATGGAGACTTATTTTCTAAGCCATAAAAGTGTAATATGGGAAATACTTGATTCCAACTATGATATCACTGCTGCTCGCAAGACTCAGATTCAAATCAAACAGTATGAGACCAACAATAAGACCAGAAATATTTTGTTCACAAGCCTGAGTCGGAATGAGTTTGATAGGATTCAACACCTCTGTACAGCCCGGGAGATCTGGTCTACTCTGAGTGTCTTTCATGAAGGCACTAATCAGATTAAGACCAGACGTCAAATCACATACAACCAAAAATACTAAATATTTGTGCAATGCCCTGTAGAGTCTTTGGATGCGATGTTTGCTCGCTTTGATGGGATTGTTAGCAATCTTCGATCAACTGGTGTTTTGCCCTATTCTAACCACGAGAGAACGATCAAACTTCTCTATGCTCTTGACCATAGCATATGGGAAGTGAAGATCTCGAGCATTGAAGAGTCTTCAAGTTACGACACGTTGACTTATGATGAGCTCTTCAGCAAGCTCAAGTCCATCGAGATAGCCAAGGCAGCTCGAATCGGTCTCGGAAACCCCCTGTCTCAGAACATGGCGTTGGTTTCCGGATCTGGTGGTGGCAATCAGTCTACAGCTGGCTTTTCTTGTGCTAACACTTCATCGAGTGGATTTGCTTTGTCTTCCTTGGTTTCTGTTACAGAGGAGCAGGTGGACGCGCTGGATGATGAGGACACTGCGCTGATTGTGAAGAAGTTCACCCGCTTCTATAACAACCGCTGAGACTGGAGGAGGGGTGGTTCTCGTACCTGCTTTGAGTGTGGTGACACTACCCACTTCAAGACAGACTGCCCCAAGCTCAAGAAGAGGGAGCACGGCGATCATGACTACAACAAGCACAAGAAGAAGAACAAGAAACCCTTCTTCAAGAAGAATAGCGACAAGATGGTCAAGAAGGCGGCTTCTAGGGCATTCGTGGCGGCTCTCAGCAACATCGACACTTCTTCTAGCGAGAATGATAGCTCGGAGGAGGATGAACCGTAAGCAAAGAAAAAGAAGAAGACTAAGGATTTCACCGACCTCTACTTTATGGCGGACGACCACAGTGATGACAGCGACCCCAAGCTAGATCCCTCTCAGGTATTGCCTTCCTACGACCAGCTTTCCATCCAAGTCGATACCTTGAATGATGCTCTCGTTAGCCAGGATAGGTTACTTAAGAAAGTTGTGCGTGAGTTGAAGGATCTTAGACCTAAGTATGAGTCTGTCTCTACTGATCTTGCATTGTTTAGGTCTAGGCCCGATGTTGAGGAGTCTGAGAGTTACCTAATTATCATGGCTGAACTTGCTGAGCTTCGTAATAAGTATGCTCAAGTCGCCAGTCGGCTTGAGAGTGCCGAGAAGAAGAGGAGGAGTCTAGGTCTACTCTCTTAGGTGCTTGTATAAATTGCCCTTTGCTTGCAAAGGATGTTGATTTGAAAGACAAGTGTCTGAAGGAGCTAGAGTCTAGATTGGAGAGTTTTCGGTTGTCGTTGCTTCATCCTAAAGCGTGATAATCTTGACAAGTTCGAGTCACGTTCTTCCGATGGTATTTTCTTGAGGTATTCTCTTCATGGTCATTCTTATAGGGTTTATAATCTTGACACTAACACCATCATGGAATCCTGTTATGTGACTTTTGATGAATCAACCCCCTGTGCTAGTTCTGTCTTTGAGTATGCATGTGATCAGGAGATGAGCAAGAGCATCTTTGTAGATGGCGATCTTCCAGTTTTTGATGATGACGAGGATGATCCACTACTTCTCTCGACCACACCTGCTCCAAAGCTGGCTCTTGCTTCTTCTACTCCAGCAGAGGGTCCTGCAGCCTCTACTTCCACTTTGACTGCTCTCGAGCCTGCACCCGCACAGGTTGAGGGGGAGTTCACCTCTAGGCGTGAGGCCCCTCAACACATTCAGCGGCGACACCCTCCACACATGATGATCAGAGATCTTAAGAAGAGGGTAACGAGGTCCAAGTCTGCTTCTCATGCTCATTTTACGGATTCTGCATTCGTTGCTTCTTTTGAGCCCCATGATGTTGGACATGCTTTATCTGATTCAAGTTGGGTCAATGCCATGCATGAAGAACTTAAAAACTTTGAGAGAAACCAAGTATGGGTTATTGTAGAGCCAACCCCTAATGTTCACACCATAAGCACCAAATGAGTTTTTAAAAATAAACAGGGGGAGTATGGGTCTGTAGTGAGAAACAAGACTAGACTAGTGGCTCAGGGTTTCACTCAGGTAGAGGGGATAGACTTTAGAGAAACCTTTGCACCGGTAGCTAGACTAGAAGCCATTAGAATCTTTCTTGCATTTGTGGCATCCCGAGGTTTTAAATTGTATCAAATGGATGTCAAGAGTGCTTTCCTAAATGGCTTCATAGAGGAAGAGATCTATATCAAGCAACCCCCAAGCTTTGAGTACCCCAAATACCCGCATAGAGTATACAAGCTTCAGAAAGCTTTATATGGGTTTAAGCAAGCACCTAGGGCTTGGTATGATAGGCTTAGGTCTTTCTTACTAGGGCATGGGTATGTGATGAGATCAGTTGATAAAACTTTGTTCACTCTTAGGCATGACAATGATTTCTTACTTGTTCAGATTTACATGGATGATATCAATTTTGGTGGCTCTTCTCATGCACTTGTGGCTAAGTTTGCAGAAACTATGAGCAAGGGATTCGAGATGTCGATGATGAACGAGCTCAACTTCTTCCTTGGGCTGCAAATCAAGTAATGCAAGCAATGTACATTAGTCCATTAGACGAAGTACACCAAGGATTTGCTGAAGAAGTTTGACATGAGCAATGCAAAACCATTGGCGTCACCGATGGCTACCTCGACCGTGCTTGATCCAGATGAAGATGACAAGGAGGTGGACCAGCGAGAGTACAGGAGCATGATCGGCTCCCTTATGTACCTGACGGTGACAAGACCCAATATCCACTTCGCCGTCTTCTTGTGTGCTCGCTTCCAGGCTTCACTGACGTCTCATCGCCAAGTGGTGAAGCGCATTCTGAGGTATCTTAAGCACACTCTCGAGTTTGGGCTTTGGTTTTCTGCTTCCTCTTCGCTTTTTCTTCGAGGTCTTTCGGGTGTGGATTTTGCTAGCTGTAGAATTGACAGGAAGAGTACCTCTGGTACTTGTTATTTTTTGGGTACTTCTCTTGTGTGTTGGGCTTCTTGTAAGTAGTCTAGCGTTGCGCAGTCTACTGCTGAAGCTAAATATGTAGCTGCTGCTAGCTGTTGCTCACAAATTTTATGGATGATTGCTACCTTGAGGGATTTTAGGTTAGATTTCAAGAGTGTGCCACTTTTGTGTGACAACACCAGTGCTATAAGCTTAGCCAATAACCCAGTTCAACACTCCAGAACCAAACACATATATGTGAGATTCCACTTTCTGAGAGACCATAATGAAAAAGGAGACATTGAGTTGAGCTACATAAATACCCAACGCCAGCTAACCGATATCTTTACCAAGCCTCTAGATGCAAAAAGGTTTGCCTTTCTGAGGGGAGAGCTTGATGTGCGTCATCCCTATGATATTGTGTGAGGGGAAGTTGCCTTTGTACCTACTCTATCTTACTTTTATTGCATTTGCATTGCATAGCATTTTGTAATATAATCATGTTAGCAAGCTTCATTTATATGTTCTTTGCACTTTCTTGTACTAGTTGTGAATTTGTGCTAAGTGTAGTGGATGTATAATAATTTATGCAAGCTTAGGCTCTTATTGAAACATGGCATAAAATCTGTTGAGCAAGCTTGTCTTTTCTAAAGAATGAACTTGAAATACGAACATAATCTCTTGTCACCCTTGGGTATTTGCTTTAGCTTAATCAATGTTTAAATTAGGGCTAGTTCTATGAAAAATTTGTGCTAGGCCGCTTTGTTTAGTTCAGCGGATTGGGGGTCTTTGACCTTTGTCTATGTAAATATTTAGCCCATGATTAACCCTTGGGAGAGCATGTGCTCTTTTATGTTGCAATGACACAACTTATTTTGGCTTTATAAAAAATTACATATCTTGAATTCTATGTTGAATTAATAAAATGAGTGATCAAGTTTTGAGCTAAAATTGAATCCAATACGGTGGCTTAAGGCTTCATGTGATTTACCAAAGAAGTGAATCCATGGTTACTTAAAACTCACTTGAGGATAGTTAAATGATCAAATGAGAAAGTTAACTTGTACTTTTTAAATGTGCTAAGAATGTTCTTTTTTATGTTATCAAACTAAGGTTTGGATTGATATGTAGGTGTTTGCATAGCCCGTCGGGGTGAACTTGGTTGTCTAGTTTGAACTTGACATAACACTAGTTTCTCTAATCTTTACACTGGTCATAAAACTGCGGATGCTTTTGTGGTGACATTTTTTGGATAATTGAACAACATGATCAAAACTTGCTTCACTCCCAGTGCTTGTGACATGAACTCACTTCGAGACTTTGTGCGCCTTTGAGTTATATTGTTTACTTCTCATAATGCTTTGACATCTCTAGTTCTTACAAGAGATTTGTGATCTATATATGAAGCTTTGTAGACTTACATTTCATTTGTACATCTTTTGCATAGTCTGTTATCCTTGATGTTTGCATTGCCAAAGGGGGAGAAAATATGCCAAAAATATTATGCTCAAATATTCAACAAAGGTATGTGTTTTGGTTTTTTGAGTTTTCTTGATCTTCTGAAGTTTTTAGCTCGTCTTTACCTCTCTTAGAGCTTTTGTAACCTTTCTTATGTCAAGTGACATATTTTGCTCTTTCAAGAGTTTTTGGTCACTTAGATTAGCTTATCTTGTTTTAATTTCTTCAAATCAAAATCTTTGTGCTTTGCGTGTTGTTAATGCACTCATCAAGGGGGAGATTGAGAAACTAAGTTGAAATGTGTCTTGGTTTTCTTGTGATGAGTGATTGATATTGTCATTTATTTGGTTTGATAATCTTCGGTTCTGCATGAGCTTTGATGTGATTTGAATTGATTTGAGATTTCATTTGAGCATATTGATTATGGACTAATTGGAATTGAAGTTGGAGATATGTGTTTGCTTGTCTCATAATGTGCAGGTGATGGATGCAATTTGGCGGTCGACGACGGGATGATCGGGGCCAAGCAGAGTGCTTGGTATCAGACGATCAAGGAGACTGGGCGGAGTCAAGGGTGATCCTAGCTGAACATGTGGAGGTCAAGCAAAGCATTGAAGGCGGATGGAGACGGCGTGTTGACAAAGTCAAGCGAAGGAGCTGTCGGTGCAAGTGAAAAGGCGGCTCGAGGTATCGGGAGCGGGAGATACTTGCCGGCGGTTAGGATCGCATGACGGAGTACACGCGTCGACATTGAAGCACTTGCTTAAAGTGTAAGCAAGGCGGTGAGTCACGCTTTGAGAAGCGTGCAGGCGGTTTCGCGGTTTGACCTCAAAACCGTGGGAGGATTGGAGGAGTATGTGGCACCATCACGAAGCTTGCGTCGAGGCAAAGCTAAGTCGTAAAGGCGCCGCGACCGTCCGATGAATGGAGAAGAAAATGGACCAAAATGCTCTTGATAATAGATAGGAGTGCACTACAAGAGGAGTATTTTGGGGAAAAGCTAGTAAACTTAAGAGCTAAGTTTTCTAGGCCTATAAATAGAGAGGTAGGGCTAGAGAGAGCTTTAAACCAACCACTTGAGCCCCTTTGTGTCACCCATTTGAAAGCATTAGAGTTAGGATTTTACAGGAGAGAAGGATGAGTGCTTAGCCTAAGTAATAGGTGAGAGTTTTGAGAGATAAATCTTTGTAATCTGTCTAAAATAGGACTGACCTCTTTGAGTAATGAAGTTTATATTTTTTTATATGCTTGAATTTCCCTCCTTCTAGCTTCCCTCTGTTAGTTCCGTTGCAAGTTTGCAAATTTTTCAATTTTTGATTTTGATTTTCATTTTGGTTTTTGGGCTGAAATTTCAGCACCTTGTGAGGTCATTCTTCTTGTTGCTAGAGGTATAAAAACTCACATACAAATGTATGCTCATGGGTCTTGAGTACCCTTGCCTCTAGATCATCAACTTGGAGAGATTCTTTACTCGGTGATCTTTTATTTGAGCTGCAGTTTTTCACCTTTGCAGGGTTATTTTTCTTGATGCTAGTGGCTTAGACACTCACATACTCATGTATTTGAACAGATCTTGAGTCCTCTTGCCACTAGACTATCATCTTGAAGGATAACCTTATCCGGTGTCTCTTTTCTCTAATTTCTTTGAAAGTTACGAGTTTTTGTGCATAAAGATACATGGAATGATTTTGAATGGAACCTATGGTTCATATTATATCCGTGGAGTCATGTTGCCATAGAATTAGTCTTCTTGCTTTGTCTTCTAATTCTTTTGCTTCCGTTTGAGTGTTTTAAGATGCGTTAGGTGATAAATAAAAAAACTATCTATTTTGAAAAAAAATTTATTAAAACATCTATTTACCCCTATTCTCGTTCCTACCTAATTTTTCCCAATGAGCGAGTGAGCGATCATAATTCGCAGATGACTATGGAGTAGTAAAGTAAACAAACAGTCTTAGTGCTTCCCCCTGCAGTGCTCTTGGTAAACAACACATGAGCTAGCCTTTTTCTGAATCTATCTATCCTGTTTCTTGAACCATCCTTCTGCTGCTGCTAGTCAATGATGATGCACGGACATAAACATGGAGACACGTCGTTGTCGGTGAGGCATCTTACCATGTCATTGTCTTAGACAAAGAGGCTTGGAATAGCTTAATCATACTTGCATCACTGCTTAAGCAATCAACCTTGGTCAACAGAATGGAGACTCGAAACAAGATGGCCCTTGCCTCTCTAGCTTCTTGTGATTTAAAAATGGAATTTGGTTTCAGAGTAGCAATCTGACGTTGAGCTCAGATGTTCAAGCCCCCGTTATGTATTTTTCTTAATGTTTTTGTCCAAACAATTAGGCAATTAAGGGTGAGTTGAGTAGACCCAAAATTGAGTAATAGACACTTGAGCATTCAAGGTAACGTTAGAATGCTATAAATTGCGACAAATTAACACTAAGAGGTAAGAAGCAGATTGTGGTAAAAGGCAATGGTAATATGGTATGTTCATCTTCATCACGCTATCGCAGTACTGACCCGTGACATTGAGTGTTTCTCAGGAGAGGCAATGAGACTAGATAAGAACCTTAATGTTAGAGCTGATATGGTTCAGAAAAAGCAAGAAGAAACTTCTATCAAAGGCTCCATAGAGCCATAACAAACCGCTCGTGATCTGCACTGGGAACAGGCCGTTGTAACTTGTAACACGAGAGAAACAAGGACTGGAGAGTCGAGAGGCCCGTGGAGCACAAGATTTCCAAGGAACATGTGAAAAAGAGGTGAGCCCAGGTACATTGACAAACATAGGCCCAACCAGTTCATGTCACTACTACTGATGGGATGGCATGGCCTATTGAGAACGAGCTACGGCTCGTTCGACCGAGCCCACCTGCATCTGGGATTTGTTCTTAGGTGCGAGGGTACACACGCACGCTCGTGTGGTGTGAGTTCCTAGCGTATGTTGCTCGTGTGGTGTGAGTTGTGGAGTGGGTGAGTAAAAATTAAACGTTCTTGCACGAGCAATAGCATGGCCTGCAAATGAAATTCACATTTGTTGTATCCACCTTTGAACTGTTGCCTGGCAAAGCAAGACTCAGCTGCATACACATTACTCAATATAGCCTCCATGTACGCATATATACATGTGCATCTAGGAATAGCAAAAACTTGCAGCGAAGAAAAGTAATCCAAGAATTAATGTACACCGTACACAGCATCTGCATCAGCAGCAGAAGCTGAAGCAAAACCAAGGCTCAATGCTAAACCTATAACTATGACACATCGCTTATTGCTCTTGCCAGTGGTCTCTGCTTATCTGGTAGCAGCAGTACACCTTCAAAATGCACAGGTAGGTTCTACTTCTCGTTGCAGGACAAGTGCTCAAAGGCGTCATTGATCGCAGCAATGGCCGCCAGGTACTTGCTCTTGCGCTCCAGGTACCTCCCCTCTCGCGCCAACCGCTGCGTGGTGTCGTCCATCTGGAGCAGCGCCTGCTGCTCTGAACGATCATCGATGAATAATCGCGCGACAAGGAATGAGAAAGAGGCAGCAGAATGCAGCCTACGGAGTTGCTCAGCCTGATGGTCTCCCCTTGGATTCCAGCTGAGTTTGTCTGAAAGCATGGCCACATTCTTCAGGTGCTGTTCCACTTGCTGCATCAGGCTCCCCAGGTCATCATGTGGCTCTGAGCCAGGCTGGTCATTCAGTACCTGAATTCTGGCAACCACATAGGGCTTTGTCCTGATGACCCCGACTACTCGGAATCTGTTTTCACCTACACAGGTGAGAAAGAATCGGTCGTCGACAAGCCTCTCACACTCGATCACATGGACAATGCACCCTACATCGGCCATCCTGCCATTTTTGTCGGAGTAGATGACCCCAAACTTCAGGCCTTCCTGAAGAAGAGTCTGCATCATGATGCGGTACCTGAACTCGTACACCTGCAACTGAAGTGTCGTGCCGGGAAAGGTGGCCGATGGGTACAGAACAATGGGGATTTCAGTTGTCTGATCCTTCTGGGACTGAACAACCTCATCCATGCAACCGTGCAGATTGGCTCTGCATTTCAGGACAGATGTACTACTCTTTTGGTGCTTCTTTGCGGCGAGTCTTGCGTCAGGTCTCAGTGGAAGTTTTGGCTGGTACGAAGGCGAGGATTGACCGAAACTGTAGGTGCTTGGCCGCCTTGCTAAATTAGATGAAACTTGCAGAGTCTTGAGGGCCATATATATAAGGGCTTCTCTTCTGGTGTGATCAGATCAGCGCTGTTTACAGAAAAGAAGAGGCACATTGACATAATAGGATTGCTCTTTGTTGGTAACAATACTACAAATCTCTGATTTCTGATTAGTGGGCAACTATGACACATCAGTTAGTAATAGATGTTTGAGTTCTAGAGATCAAACTCATGTAAGAAATATAGTAAGGTTACATTAACAGTTATTTAAAGGAACAATCCTGTGTCAGTTCTAACAACCACAATTATGGGGTGCCTGCAGTAGGAGTCAGAAGACTCAGAACCACTCAAAAGTTGAGAACACACGTGCCAATTCACTAACCATCTAACTCATGGTTCTGCATAAATCATCCCTTCAAAAAGAAAAAAAAAGGTTTCCTTCTGCTTATCATTCCAAGTGTAGTACCTAGAGTAGGATCTGGGTGAAAATTCTAGTTAGGTGGGGTTTGATAAGGACCTGCCCTTTGATCGATGACGACTGTGCACTAACTAGCAGCTCTTGCAGGATCTTAAGGGTTAGTCCCATGGCAGGGAATCAGGCTTCCAGTCGATTAGGAGAAAATTAGAGTAATTTACAAACAGAAGCTAAAACCCCCTTGTAAATCCTCGCTGCAAGAATCAGGACTCTGGGTGGGATCCGACCAACTGTCAAAAATTTCCTCTGAGGGCACCGCAAAGCAGAGACACGGGGAACAGGGGGCAGGAACATTAATAAAAAAAGAGCACACTCCTCGACAGAAAGTTTCATAAGAAGAAAGGAAGGAAGAAACTATTACAGCATGTGAGTAGTGAGGGATTCAGGGTGGTGTTACCTTGGTCTTGTTTCCCCAAAGCCCCAGCTTGAGCAGCAGCAGAATCAGCGGGCGGGAACGGAGGGGAGTGAGTGCTGAAGCGAAGGGATCAACGATGGAGTGAGGAAGCAAAGAAAGCGAAGGTGTAGGAGCAGAGGAAAGAGAGAGATATTATCAATGGATACAGAGATAGATAAAGGCTCCCACTTATCTAAATGCGACTTGCAAGGCCATCCGATGAACAGTAGTGGATTGGATCAGATGCACGGCCACTGCCCTGCTCGATTGAATCGAAGGGTTGTAGCGTAGCTCCCTCTACCCTGCTGCGATGCTGCCACCATGTCATTTTCTTATCTTATCAAAGTCACCATCACAGATTCACAGTGCTCTCATGGGATATTATATTAGTATCCACTCCTACTAAAGATGACAACCGAAGAAAGAAACAAAAGCGAGAAAGGCAAAACAGGGTGCTGCCGCTGTCTCGATCTGTGGGCGCGGCGCTGGCCTATGGCAGCCACCCAGCACCTTGTTTCACTCTCAACCAGTTCATTCATTTGGCACCCTTCTTCCGTCCGTCCTTGTGGATAAGGAGGAAGACGATCGAAGCAGAGAAGAAAACATCGTTGGGATTCGATACTACTCATCCAGTTGCTACTTGGCAGACTTGGAGGGAGCACAGCACAGCACGACGGACAGTGACACCATAGCACATGACACGGCGCTCCTGGTCGGCTCGTCTGCGGATAGATAGATCACTCTTCTGTCCGGCTGTATGATAATCATTCGCATTAAGGGGTACAGCGATGTCCGATCACTGTGCAGAACTGAACTCAAAGAGCAGAACTGAACAACGTCAATTTAATAAAGATTTCCGATCTGTTATCACTGGGAAGTGGTGGATGGTCTCGTCAATGACCCGCGGTACAAACGGCGAACAAAGTTGCCGGACAGCAGCGGCCGAGATATCCTGGGCCTCCTTTGTGGACTCTGGCGCAGGAGGTTTATGGTTGTTGAGCCTTAGTTCCGTAATAAGCTTCATCGGGCTCAAACAGGAGACACTTATGCAATACTCGCTCCATTTCTTTTTATACAACGTATTAGGATTAAAAAGTCTTTCCAATTATACTTTAACTATTAAATTCTCTTATAATATATTACCAATTGCTATAGAACCAATATCTTACTAAAAGATATATGAAATACAAATATATTGATGCATCTTTTATACATTAAATATTCATATTAATTTGACTAATTATTAGTTAAAATTTATAAAGTTTGACTTTCTTAAATCCTAATGAGCCTATTTTGAAATGGAGGAAGTAGAAACATACCGAAATTACAGTGAATAGATCAAGCATGTGTTCTACCCAGACTTGGTTATTGAGTCGTGTACGTGTAGTTTGAAGAACATGCCCAGTAAGGCAAAGCTTCTAGGTCATCACTACAACACCGATATTATTAGGGGTAAGCACCTGCCACGAGGGTAACCAGATGATATCGGTTGCTAGGGTGGAGATATTAGACTACGGGGAAGACATGGGAGAAGGAGATTGTGAACTAGATTAATTTCTCTTGCTTGATTCCTTAACCGGCAGGCCTACAAAGTTCTAATTCAAATCCAACTCTAATCTTATTACTAACTCTTATGTGATTTAAACTAACAAATCTCTAATCATATCTCTAACTAAATACGATTCAAAATAACAAATCAATCTAACTAATCTTATTTCTAACCAATCCGACCTTGGGCTACAGTGTCATGGTTACTGTTCACACATAGTCCGTGTGAGCAATAATTCTTGCACATAACAAATATGGCAGAATTGTGTCGCTGAAAGGCAATCGGTCCAGGATTTTGGTTTGCTTCCGGGATGGATGCAATGGAGACCGAGGGTTTGCTCGGGTGGTAAGATGTCAAGTGTGCATCAAACCTGCCCGTGTTCGAGCCTTTCGGTCGGTGTGGGCGCTCACTGGTGGATTTGCTCCCCTTTCTTTCTGGGGTACGCACACGCGTGCGTGCTTAGCAAGTATCCGTCTGTAGCGTGTGTGCTTAGGACGCGCACATGTGCGCGTTTGTTGGGCGTGAGTGTGATGTGAGTTGATTGTGTGCATCCTGAAGCGAAATCGGTTGGTGATGATGGGAAACAATGGTATACTCACCATAGCATAGGTGTAGCACCCAATTCCGTTAGCAGCCCATTAGTAGTAATGTTGACACATGTAGCTCAAGTGTTAGTCTAGTGGATTAGTCCTACATTAGATGCGTTAGGTAGGTGAGAGTTAGCATAGAAACTGTTGTGCTTCAAACATAGCATCTTTAGGTTAACTCTTTTACATGAAGCGATGACAAAAGTGTAAGCAGAGTGCAATCCATACGTGAGCCCACCCTACATGAAGGCTAGGTGGGAAAATGGATTTTGGACGTAGGGTGTTACAATAGGAGCCATAGGGCACTCCTAGGAATCCACCAGTGGCAGACGCAAATCCGGTTGCTTATGCAGCCTAGTCGACTAGTGCGAGCTTGACGTCGGCAACCACCAGATCCATGAGGTTGTGGTGGAGCATCTTCGTGCAAAGGCGCACCCCATGTGTTGAGTCACCTGCCGTGGTGAGGTTTGGGTGATAGCATAGCAAGGGGCCAGCATCCCATAGCCTTACGGATGAAAGGACTTCCAATAAATGGTGCTCCAACGAGGAGGACAACCGCCATGGTGAGGAGGAGGAAGGTCAGGCAACGAAGCGGATCCATGGAGAAGACACCAACCCAAGAGTTAAAACTACTAATACAATGCCTATGCGTTGCAACAGGACTTAAATCTAGCATCCCTACATTGCAACGGTTTCTAAATCTTGCACACAATATTGTTTTGCTTCTTACACCAAGAGAATAAAACATGATAATACTTAGTTCATAGAGTAATAGTGTTGTACAATACCTAAGATTGTCAAGAGTGATAAAACCGTATCATCTGATGTTCACAAATTAAGCATTGTCGATTGTGCACCGGTTTAGCAATTTCAAGAGTACACTTTTGAGCACCAGGTTTCCAATTAACAAACACTCCCTTTAGCAATTTTAGCAGCCATCAGGTTGGTGTATCCTTGGCAGTAGTTTCGGTGAAATGGATTCCTTTTGGACACAAGGATGAGTACGTAGGAGCCAAGTAGATGTAATTCCATTATTGCAAAACCAGCAATTAATCTTGTACATCTATACTAATAGTAAGGGTGCACATGAAATCCATGTGTAAAAAAAACTTTACAAACATATACCACAAGCTTTGCGATCCATTTTGCAAGCCAATAAGATCTTATTAAAGAAAATTAATAGATAGGTGGGGGAGGGGGTGTGTGAGGCCCGTTCTTTTGTTGCGGCATGTCTCCCTATGCGCAGCTCAGCCCATCTCTCTCTGATAAGCCGGACCTGCCCATCATCCCCCTTCCTCCGCTCCTCCTGCGCCTGCGCTCGTGCTCACACTACAACTGCGCCGCTCGATTTCGCCTCCCACGTCTCCGCGACGTGCCCCAAGTCTCCGCAACGGGCCGCTCCCTCTCCGCGCTATAAGATGGCCTCCGCAGCACCCTGCCGCCCTCCCTTTCTCCCTCACCCCATCGTCAAATGCGTCGAGCGCCATTGCCGACGCGCAAAGCACCGCCGCGCGTCGTTCGCCATAGCCGAGCCCTCCCCGACGCACCTAAGGCTGCCATCGGCTCCACAGGAGTACATGGAAGCTTCTCTGACCGTCGAATTCCGCTCCCCATCATCGGAACCGTCTCCCCAGCGAGCACCGGTAAGCTTCGCCGCCTTCTCTCTGTCACTAGCACTCCCCACTACACCCTGAGGCCCACTAACAGCCTCTTCAGCATCGCAGGACCACCCGCCAGCTTCCCTGACCCTCAATTTCGTGTCTCCCACACTGAAACCCTATCCCCGAAGCTCATCGACAACCTCGACCGTCGTTCTCCGCTGCTGTTCTTCACCGCCCGCCATCCCTGAGCTTTTCCCGGCCGTCGAGGACCCCTCGGTGAGGATCCTCGTGTGCTCCTCTTTCTGTTGTCATAGATCCCATCGAGTTCCGTGCCGCGACGCACTCGATCGAGTCTCGTCAGCCATGCTCGTGGCGACGACGCCTCTTTTATAGTGCCGAGTAGCACTATAATAGCACTATAAAGCTTTTTATAGTTCTTTGTTATTGTTTGGTGTACTATTCTTAGATGTTTGTGTTTGCTTGTTTCTAGTTATCGTGATTGCATTAGGAGGCGAGCAATTCATGAATCTGTAGGACCAAACTTTCGAGGAGTTTGAGCAACCCATTGTTGAAGGCAAGTGTCCTTGATTACATTGACCCTATTATAGGAAAGTGTATCTTTTACTTTCTAATTGTATGCTTTGTTAATATGAATCTCATGTTTAGGGTTTATTAGTACTTTCTATGATTATCTTTGTCGCTGGTGTTGTAGTTTGGGTGTCAAGAGTAGAAATGCTTAGTTGTGCTGTCAAGTTGGGTAGAATAAATGTTAATTTGATTAATGGTCTATGCAACATGAACAGTTTTGGGTAATCTTTTGTAGCAACATAGACCATAGGGATCTAGGCAGGTTGGTTTGGTTGGTATTGCTGCTGTGTGCGTATTGGGTGATGTGTAAGTACCTGCTTTAGATCCTAAGAACTGGTTTGTGGAGCATGTAACCCGGCTAAACAGCGCAACCATGAGGTTTATATGGGTACGACCTGACCAATTAATTAGATGCCATCCTTTATTTTGTATGCACCATTTAGCTATTAAGTTGCACAAGAGGGAGCCTCTGCAGTGGATGAAATCCCTATTAGCGGTAAAATCTTAGTGCATATGGATTTGAAGACACTTTGTAAAGGTCTTGTATTGAGACCCCGGCTCTACACCTTGGAAGTGTGAAGCAAAACGGGAATCACGACTCGTGGGTAAAGTATGCAACCTCTGCAGAGTATAAAACTGATTGATCAGATGTTCTCACAGTCAAGAGTGGGCTTAGACTTCTTTATTATTAGTGGGGATCTTGGATGGTTGGTTCTGGTAATCGGGTGGTGGTAACCCGATGAGTTAGTAGCTGGATATGGAATATCTGATGGGTCTAGTAGTCGGATGGAATCCGATGAGCTGTTCCTTTAATGTTGGTATCGTCACATATAGTAAATAGGATTGTTAAGTTCTTCTTGCGTCCTAGGTTAGAATGACATAGATACAGTAAATCTGAGTTAAGTCTTTCTTGTCTTAAGCCTTTATGTCATGTTTTTCACACTTGCTGAGTACTCTAAGTACTCATGCTTGCCTTCTCACAACCTCTTGATGTTGCTCAGAAGGTGAGGACTTTGAGGACATCCCGACCAATGAAGCTGAGTTTTAGGTGAAGGAAGATTTTGATTTGAAGAACATGTTCTAGGCTGGTGCTCCCTCAGACAACATCTGTGGATGGATGGAAGAACCTCTACAGCTAGGAGTTATCTTAGTGTTTTTCTTTAAAACCTACGGGTCCTTTTGTAATGAATCTTATCATTATGTAATGATACTGTTATATTATTACTTATGAAGTTACCGTATATATGAAACTTGATCTTGATATATATATGAATTGTATTTGATTTGTTTTTTTAAACTGGATGTGACAGGAGTAGGGGCGGGCCCACAGGGTGGTCCTGGTAGGCCCAGGACTACCCTAGTCCAGCCCAAACTTTAGCCCGGTTCTTAAAAAAATTGAAAATCCTAAATAATACCGAACGGTCCCACGCCAGCGTCAAGCCACAAATCAATGCCTCTGCTGCCTCAACGCCTCCTCGACTCCTCATAGTCCTCACCTGGCGAGCGGCGAGCGCGAGGCGCGACCCCGGATGCCCAAAACCCATCTCGCATCTACCCGATCCGACGATCCCGACTACTCTGCGCTTTGTGGACCACCAAAGCGGCGGAGCCGGACGCGGGACACCTCACGCCTACGCCTGCCGCCTAGCCACCTACGCCAGTTGCCAAACGCCAGTACCGGAGAGGCACAACGCAGACTCCAGCACTCCGTAGTACGCCCACCGCCCACGTGCCTACGCGGCTACGCCTGCGTCCTGTGGCCCTGTGCTGCGCGGCTGCACCAGGAGGCTAGGACTACCGAGCATGACGCGGTGACGGCTGACCACTGAGCCGTCAGAGCGCAGTTGCGCAGGATTGTCAAAGCGTGAGAACTGAGACATGAGTGCATGACCGCTTACCAGAGGAGGTGGACTAGACTACTGAGTACTGACTACATCGGGAAGAGGTGACTAGGTGAGCTAGCGCCAGTTGTTTGCCTATTTCAATTTTCATGTCAATATGTCATGGTCCATGATTCCATGTTGTGCATCAGACATCAATGCATCGCAATATCGATTATCACATGCCTGCCAGCGCCCAGCTGAGCTCTTGTCTTGTGTATCGATCAGATTCAGGTGACGGTCCTATAAAGATGAAAAGGCAGGAAGATATTGCCTCGCTTTTCCGGAAATATGAAGCAAAGACAAAGAAGATTGCGACTGAAAAGCATGCTCAAACTCAAGAACAAGAACCATCTCGTGTTCCGGTTATGGCTGAAGAGCAATCTCAAGAACAACTACATCATGTTCTGATTTTGGTTGTGTCTGAAGAGCGACCTCAAGAACAAGAACCACAACCAATTTGTGATGTTGATCATCTTGAACATGATCCTGGCTTAAGAGTGCCTATTGCAAGCTATAATGTCAATGGTCAAAATGCAATTCGGAGAGGATATATTCTAAAAGGTCCATGCCAACTTTATGCCCATGATTACCCAACTAAGAACATATATGGTAAAGATCGTCGCTTTAGTATTATTTGGTTCCATAAATATCCTTAGCTTGAATATAGTATTGAGAAGGATGCAGCATTTTGCATTGTATATTATTTGTTTATCAAGGGAAGCAGTAAATTTTTTAAGGGTGGTTGGAGAAATTGGAACATAGGTAATGATGCACTTGAGAAACATGTGGGAGGTATAGATAGTGCTCACAAAGCTGCGCAAGAGATATATGATTTATTTGTGCAAGATAAACCACTTGATGATGTTATTCTGGAGGTGTCACAACATGATCTAAGTCTCTACAAGGTTAGGTTGACCTATTCACTTAGATGTTTGAGGTTTCTTTTGCGTCAAGGTTTGCCATACCGTGGACATGATGAAAGTGAGGAATCTAGCAATAGAGGGAACTTCCTTGAACTTTTGGATTGGCTTGCAGAAAATAATGAAGAGTTTAATAAGGTTGTTCTGAAAAATGCTCCAAGAAATTGTATTTTGACTTCCCCTAAGATACAAAAGAAAATTATTAAATGTTGTGCCGGGGAAACAACTAGACACATAATTGAAGAACTTGGTGATGACCACTATACAATTCTAGCTGATGAGTCTAGTGATATATCACATAAAGAACAACTAGCTCTTTGTTTACGTTATGTTGATAAACTTGGAAGGGTATGTGAGAGGTCTCTTGGAGTAATTCATGTAGCCAATACTAGTTCTTTGTCACTTAAGACAGCAATTCAGTCTTTACTTGTTGGTCATCACTTAACTCTTACTCAAATTCGTGGGTAAGGATACGATGGGGCTAGTAACATGAAAGGAGAGATTAATGGGTTGAAAACATTGATCATGAAAGAGTCTTCTTCTGCTTATTACATCCACTATTTTGCACATCAACTCCAATTGGTTCTTGTTGATGTTGCCAAGGGAAATGTTGGTTGTGCTAATTTTTTTGGACAAGTTTCTCGCTTGCTGAATATTATTGGAGTTTCTTGTAAGCGTCATGACATGCTTCGAGATATTAGAGCTCAAAAACTTAAGACTGCACTTGAGTTGGGTGAAATAGACAGTGGGAGTGGATTAAATCAAGAGATGGTGATAACTAGGCCTGGTGACACTCGGTGGGGTTCTTATTACAAAACTATTTTGCACATTATTGATATGTATTCTACAATTCGAGAAGTAGTTATAACTCTTGGAAAGGATCCCAAACAAAGAGATGATTGGCCGAACATACATGCTATGGTTGATGTTTTGGAGTCATTTGAGTTTGTTTTTAATGCACACTTGATGCTTATCATTCTTGGATACACAAATGAGTTGTCTCAATCTCTGCAAAAGAGGAACGTGGTATTGATATTCCTGCATTGGATGGTAGATATGTGCCTCATGCAAGATCCCCACGATTTTATCTAGTTCAAACAATTGATGATGATTATAGAAGAGAAGTGTAGATTGGTGTCATTGATCAAATTCGGCAAGAGCTTGATAATCGGTTTGATGAGGTAAATATGGAGTTGTTTGTGTTGCATGTCAGCCTTGAATCCCTTTAATTTTTTTATTCTTATGATGCACATAAAATCCTTAGGCTTGCCAAGTTTTATCCTAATAACTTTTCAAGTGTGGAATTGATAAGACTTGAACTCCAACTTGATAACTTCATTGATGACAAGAGGAAAGATGATAAATTCAAAGGCCTAAATAATCTTGGTGAGCTCTCTATTAGGCTTGTTGAAACAAATAAGTATGTTATTTATAATTTGGTGTATTTACTTCTTAAATTGGTATTGATCCTATCGGTGGCGACGACAAGTGTTGAATAATTGTTTAGTCATATATATCGAGCGAGATATCTTCTCCAAGGTAAGTGAGGATGACATAATCAAGTCTTTCATGACCATGCGAAAACGCAAAATGGAGAATCTAGAATAGTATCGCAATATGATGTAATCTTTCATTTATGTAAGATCTTATATCATGTTGAGACTATTTATATTACGGTTTTATAAATTTGTGATTTATTGTTGAATTTACGATATTATACCGAATTACCGAATTTGTATTGTCTTATGTCAAATTTTATACTCTTTTCCTAAATTTATAGTCTTAAAAATTTATATGCCTACCTAAGAAAAAATCCTGAGTCCACCACTGGACAAAAGTGCTATTGTGGCAGCTTACTAGAGTAGAGGGAGGAAGGAGACAATAGGGAGATGAGATGGATGATTGGGTGGATGGAGGTAGAGCATGGAGTGGGGCAACATGGCAGATCGATGGGTTGCAATTCTGGTGAGTGATGTGTGCATGGAAAAAGCTGATGTTTGCATAATTGGATTCTCATCGCAAGGATGGAAATTACTTGAGTGCGCATAAATTTTCAGTGAACCGAAGGAGGAGGCAGATCCTTTGTTTATGTGGTGGAACTGACATATTCGCTGCATTTTGGTACCATACGGCTCCATGCAGTGCTCTTCAGCAAATCTCTCGTGGTTCTACGCTTGTTACAACTAGGGATTTCAATTTGGTCTTATAATATTTTTTTACCAGTGAAAAGATCGAAATTCGTAAAATTTTGTCGAAATTTTGCTCATTTTTCTTCCTCTGCTCTATGGTCTCACGTAGCAATGAAAGAAAATTCTAAAATTAGATATTTTATTTATCTTCAAAATTCCTGAAATTCACGTGAAATTTTAATCCTTGGTTACAACTAAAAAGGACCTTGGGATCCTTCTCTTAACATAAGGTAAGGCCGATTGGCTGAGTTTGAATGCATCCACCTTCTTTTGTGTTTGCAGATATCAGAAAACAAAAGGAGTGATGCCTATTCAGTACGACATCAAATCCAATGCTTAACCATGAAAGTCAACACGGCAGCTGGTATCGCAGGCTAACTGTACATGACTCTAACCTGCGATACTTGTCCAGCTGGTAATTGCACGTCCCCTCTATCAACCTAGGTGAATTCTTTGTTTCAATTGAGCTGGTGGTGGTTCGTCAACAGCCGCAGGTTTTGATGAACAAACAAATTGCGACAAGTGCATCGCGCGTCCAATTTTAGGCCAAATTCAGGCCCAAACCGTGTACCGAATGGTTGCAATCAAGTCGGAACTGACATCGGCAACTATCATCATCGGAGGTCGACTGCACTTAGCAGCACCAAAGGTAGTACTAGCACAGAACCAAGGCGGATCTACGGATCAAACAGCACTCCATTTCAATGAATAAATTGCGATCAACGGCTGCCACAGAGCATCTGGGCTCTATACCCAACCACTAGGCTACTTCCAAAATGTAATGGACATGGTTCATCCAAAATGATTGCATCAAGAGGGGAAAATTAAAGAAAATATCTCGGCACTTTGCGTCATCAGTGTCCTACTATTATGGGCTCGATCAACTCGCTAAGAGGAGCCAGCTCTGCCCTGTCGATCAGCCGGAATTCCTGCGACAAAAAATATTCCATTGAACTAGGTCAGATTGATGAAACATACGGGGCAAGTAGTCGACGGGTTTACTCAATGTCCTACTAACACAGTAATACTCCACTAATCAGGGAAAAAACAACTTGTACTATAAGCTATCAGGCACTTTATTCAGTGGAGTGTTGATCCGCATATCATCATTACAAGGAAAGCACGATGACGTGGGTACTTGGCATGTGAGACGGCGCCTCCTAGCCGTCTCGCTCGTGAGGCGACTCGAGGGATTCCACCTCACCGCCTCTAACCCCTCGCCCAGATCCAGCGAGGCCGCCACCGCTATGGCCGACCGGCAACGGTGTCGGCGGCCACCCCTTCCTTCTTCCTCCTCCCTTGTCCCTCTCTTTTCCCCTCCCCACCTCCACTTCCCTCTCCTCCCCCTCCCCCGTCCCTATTGTGCGCTTGCTCCGGCTGGATCTGCCGGTGCGGCTGCTTGCTTCGGCCAGATCCGTGTCGTAGATCGACAAATCTACCTCTTGTTGGCCGGATCTGCGCAGAGACTTGCCCGCGCATCTGCTCGCCTCTCGTTGCCTGCCTTCGGCTCCAACGGGGACTGTGGGCGTGTGGGAATCTTCATTGTCGTCATGGTGGCCTTCGGCCGGTCCCGGTCTGGCTTGTGGTCCCAGTCAGCCTTCGCCTGATCGTGAGTCTGCTCTTGGTCGGTTGCTAGCCGTTGGTGGCCCTAGTGCGCCATACGTCTTCTCTGCTGGTGAGTGTGTCGCTCGGGCCTTTGTGCTCCACTTTTGTGTGTTGCTAGTTGTTCTCCTGCAGGGGCTTGGTCCGGTCCATCCGTTGAGCCTCTGGATTCATTGGGTTGCGCCGTGGTAGGGGGTTTACGGGCGAAAGCCCTAACAGGCATCATTGCCGACGACGGTGGCGGCCGTGGGTGTCATTATCTCCTGGAGGCGTCGTGTCGAAACTTCCCCCTGGTTCTCTCTAGGTGAAAACCCTATCCAGCTTCTCGGACGGGCGACGGCGGTTCCTTTGCTGCTTCCTTCCTGAATGTGTCGTTTCGGAGAGTCCCACTGTTCCTTGTTGTTACAATTGGCAGCCCCTTTTGCAGGACACACTCTGTTGTTCTTTCTCCCGTTTGGCTGGGATTCCCACCACCTTCTGACACTTCGCGTCAGTGACTGTGCTCCGACGTCCCAGGACCCCATCTATTGTGCTTGTGGGTTGGCATGGAGCCGCCATCCGAGTTGGTAGTCTAGAGTAGTGCTCTGCCTGTTAGGGTTCTGGTCGAGGTTCTAGCTGAGCACGGTTGCTTGCGGGATGGTGTTGCTTGGTGTGGGTGGCGCTGATTGTTCAAATATGCCGCTTGGCCGGTTGTATAGCATTCTGTTGTTGTGTGTGTACCGGGTTGTATACTGTTTTGTCGGATCTTTGTTGTCTGGTTACTTAGAGGATTGGGGGTTTCTTTCTATATCTTATGTACGAGCTAGGCTCTGTGAGTTGTAATGATGTGCTTGTTAAGCTTTTCGAACCCAGTTTCCTTTATAAAGTAGGTTTTTTCTTCTTAATACAATGACGCGAGGCTCTACCGCATGTTTGAGAAAAAAACAAGGAAAGCACATGACAAATGGAATGCTTGTGTGCTCACAACAAGTCCTTAATTTTTACAAAGCGCGGTACTTAAGAATAAGTAGCATATCTTTGCGTGCAGAATGATGGATCACAACTGCTAAAGCAATAAGCTCAAACAAAAGGAAAAAAGTATTTGAATCACTGCACCAAAGGCAACTCTCGTTATTGGCATAGTGGCATTCCATGAAAGACTGGTCTACTACATATCTGATAACCTGACAAGCTGAAGTACTGAATTTCGTAGAGTTGCCTTTGCGAGAGAAGGTCAACCGGTGAAAACCATCTAACTGAATATGGAAAAAAAAAAATCTCCTGACGGTTTTTTTACAAAAGAATATGTAAAAGTACCAGTGTACCTTCCAAGCTCCAAAAATTGTCTAAAGTCTACTAATGCTATTAGAAGCTTGGATTTTTCTTATTAACATTCAGCTGGATGCAAATGGCGCAGTTAACAAAAGCAACAATCTTGAAATGATAATTTCTTCATAGAAACAAAAAGGCTGATTACCATAAGCCAAAAAACTACAAGAACTTCAGCGAGCTGTCATAAAGGTACTACTAATTACTCACTTCTTGGGATATATTGTGCTTCTTTCTCTCTTTTCTTTTTTAAGAAAAAGAGCATTAGTTTGTTTGAGAGCCTACTAGGATGATTTTTTTATAAAAAAAGGAAGAGATTTTGCCTGGTTTGATTTTTACTGGAGAACTTTACTACTTTTCATTCTTATCAATGATTCAATTGCCTCAAAAACGCTGGCAAGTGCGATTTCTTGCAGATAGGGAATTACCAGTGTGAACAGGGTGAAGTGCTTGAAGCAAGTATTGAGATGTGCTTCTTCCTTGAGCTTCACAATCATCTGAAAATGCGAGTGGTATATGTGCGCATACACCCTGAAGAGGCGCTTGAAGATCGTCTTGATGACATCAGGGAAGTTAGGAGGGAAAGGAGTCCCTGTTGTCATCACAATTTTTAACCAAAACACGTGATCAGACAAAAGAATCTCGGATCAAAGTGCAGTTTTCCTTCTTGTACTTTGCGACGAACAAATTACCGAGCTTTTGAGGGAATATGGATTCATCGTCAAGCTGGGTTTCTATCCAATCCATCAAGTACTCCACATACTTTGGGGCAGATACCTCGATAGGTCTCTTGATCTTGACTCCATCAGCCCATCTGTACTCATACCTGTGGAGGTTTCATTTTCATTAGACAGTTTGCAGTGTGCTCCTTTTTATAATGACTGATAGATTCTTATTTTAGTATCTGTTTAACTGTTCTTGTGGGTATCATCAAGAAAGATACTGTACTTTGGTCCGGCTGACATGGCCGGGCAAGTAGCTGGCGTGCAGAACTCCATCAGGGTGCCGTACAGAATGTTCACTTGATTGAAGAAGTCAACAGCTGCCATCACAAAGTACAAGTTCAGACACTACAGACCGCAGTACCTTCAAGCCATCAACTAAAGGGCCAAACAAGAACAGTTCGGCAAAGACCCACCACAGAACCTGACTAATTGATGCCATTGTTTTGGACTATCAAAGACTTACTCATAGTACTATATCCTATCCTACTGTAAAAACAGGAATGTGAAAGTCTGAATATGGTGGATAATGAACTGAAAGGGTCAAGGATTTACTGTTGACAGCCAGCCATTCGTTCAGATCCTCCCCAATCGGCAGACGGACCGCCTCTCGCAAGTTACCGCTGCCGAGAGTGGCGTCAATGTGCCTTTTCAACTGCATACCCTGCATATAGCCAAACAGTCACAAACTTCCAGCTTCAGAATTGAGCATGCAGATAGATACATATATAGCACGTGTACTAGTAGCAAGAGAACAACATATGCAGCTAAGTTCCAGAGCCTTCATCTTTTTCATAACTGACAGCCTAAATTTGGTCCCCAAGTAATCCTACCTTTTCTAGCTGTCTCCAAATTAGCCCCTGTCAACAGCCAGCTTAAAGAGCTGTGGCGTTGCAAGAGAGCTACCTAAATGCCGACGAGGAAATAAGGCTGCATGACGGAACAAAAGGAGGGAAAAGGTGCATGCTTTTAGTTCCAGGTACAGGCCATTTGGAGGACGAACAAAATTCGAGATAAACCGCAGCTGACGCATCTCCAACTGATTTGTTCTGTTCGGATACATAGCAACAGTTTGCAGAGTTAAGTAGATGCCTAGCACTCCCTCCCCCCTTCCCTTTTCTTGATTTGTTCACTACTTCTCCCTTTTTGTTAGAGCTTCTTTTTCTTTGCAAAAGTTTTTGTTAGAGCTTCTTGGCAAAGCAGGTAGCAGAGCTGATGCTAAGGATAACAATTAACACCTAATGCAGCTGATATTATCAGGCAAATACCAATAATTCAGCAATCATATCGCCGACGTCCTACATGATCAGAATTGGCCGCAGCTCGTGCATGCATTTCTTCGTTGCATAAATTCTGAGAAGCCTAGCCAAGTGTGTAGGTACGAACCCGGAAAAGAACATAATTATGATTATTCATGGTAAGAAAACAGATGATTGTCGTGTGCATTTCACGCGACTGGCCACAGCTCCGCCGCCGCACCTACCTTGCTCCCTGACGGGGCGCTCTTCTTGGGCCTGAAGGTCCTCTGATTCCTGCATGCGCAGTCGATGGAACGCAATCAAATCACATCGCCATAGCAGTGAACCAAGGAGGAGTTACCGATTCAAGATGCCGGGACGCGACGCCAGAAGGCTAATCCTCTAACTAAGAACAGAAAAGATTTTTATTTTTTTTGCGGGGAAGAACAGAAGAGAATTAGCACTGGGCAAAACAATTCTCGTCGCCTCACCTGCTGCCACGGCCAAAGAAGCTCATCTTCGTCTTCTCCGAAGCAACGATAGGGGTCGAGGAGAAGTAGGCAGAAGCGGAGTTGAGTGGGAAGAAGAAGAAGCTAGAGAGGATGGAAGGTTTAGAGGAGAGGTAATTAATCGGACCTTCCGTTGGATCGATGATTCTGAGCCCCCAGACAGAGAGAGAGAGAGAGTCTCGATATATATATACACACACACATGCGCACACAAGAGAGAGAGAGAGAGAGAGAGAGAGGTGAACCGGGCGCCAACCTCTGCCTGCTAGCTGGCATGGATGGCAGGCTGCGTATACGGGTTTCACCGCGCGCGCGTCATTGCATGGCATTATCCGCTGAGACCCCTGCTGTGCTGTGGCGCGATGCGTGGTTTCCTCCACCGCCCGCTCTGCTTTGGAGGGCCTTCATGGCTGATGATCAACAGCTAGCTAATCTCGCCTTTCCAATTAACCAAGTAATCTTATCTCGTCTGTCTATCCTCCACTTGGACGCTCGATGTGTCTGCCGTGCTTTCAGGGGGAATGAGAAAAAATCGCTGTTTTTTTTTTCTTCTTCTTTTTTAAGTTTTTCTAATTGTTCACCGTGATACTTTTTATTTGCACCGTCAGATTCACCTCACGTGCCATGAACCCTAAGTTGTGGCTGCCATCGATGGACTGAATATGGAGGTACCATGGCAGGCAGACAGGGGAGGTACTCTAAACCCTGAAGAGCAATGGCATCCGTGCAATACGATCTCTAGTACGTATTGTCAAATAAATTGTGTCAAAAAGGGTTTAGTTGGTCATTGAGGAATGTCGCGCAGGCAACGATAGATGGCCGGCGTGAATCAATCGATCGAAATCACCATGTTTGCGTTGGCGTAGATTACGTACAAGGTAAACACTAAGGCTCCAGCTACAGGTTGATGGAGACAGCTACGATACTGATCATGTCTTGATACACTAGTAGCACCAGCTTATTAGTCTCGGCCTCGGATATCTTAATTGACATGCCATGCAGGAGTATATATTTCGGCAATTCTTCGGATACGAACGGCGATTACCTAGCTGCCGTATATATTTCGTCTCTGTAAAGTTTTGTCTGAAAAGGAAAGGAATTGCATGCTTAATATTTTCTAAAAAGCTAATAATCTGTTGCTGGATGCACTTAATCCACCTGCTGCTGAGAAGGAAAGGAGGAGCTAGCGCTAGCGCGGCAGGTGGCCTGATACTAACGGAGGAGGAGGAGGCTACTTCTGCAATTTTATCGCCATATCTCCAACAAGAGATTTCTTACAAAAGTTTGAGATTTTTGGAATACGAATCTTTCATACTCAAGCGAGCAAATCGTATATATGCGTTAATCAACCGATCCATACTTTGAACTGATTGCTTTGGCGCAATTTCTGACTAGACTCTGAACTGATTCCTTCGGCGCAAAGAGAAGAAAAAAAGAAGAAGAAGACACTATCCATACTATATAGCAAAGAAAGATCCCAATCATAACTTCCGAACCAAGTACTTTAGACTTCCTCCAAAAAAAAAAAAAATTGAACGCAATCTTGTCAAATTATGATCTATCATTACTCTAACCGGGGAAGTGGTCAGAACCCATCAACTAATATTCAGAAATGGATTAGATCGATGACAAGGTCACCTCATTGCACTAATTTGCCATTGCCTTTCTCTAACGAGCTGTCATAAACAAAGAAATCCACAATTTGCAACCAATAGACTACTCTTTTCGCAGCAGCCGAATGCTTAACCTTTAGATTTTCGCCTTTCCTGATGATTGGAGACGGTTCCAGCAGGCTGTCACCTAATGATCATGCATCTTTCTCTGCAGCCAATGATTTGAAAGAGAACTGACTCAGATTTTTGCTGCAAACTTTATTGATTCATTCTTGATCAGAATATATCTAACCATGGTCACTGGACTATGAAACGGGAAGATTGATGGTTTGGCTCAAATACAACTAGCTACAAGTACTGAAGAACATGTTATTGCCATATGCTTATGCAAATGCCATTAAAAACATAATCAAACTGCACATATGAAGTTTTTATTGTTTGCGTAAGTACATGCTTAAAGATACTTTTTGTTAACTAATTAGTTGCACATTAGGTGACAACTTGCTAAAAGTACCATTATGATTATAAATGAAATGGAGTACGTAGAGCCCGCTAATTTAGCAAGTTAAGCGACACGCGTATATTGTATACACTTCTCGAGTTCAGACATATGTTCTTTCCTTTAGAACGAAGAACAAAAATATACAGACATGTTCCAATGTAGTAGTACTATATATTTCTCTTATTATAGGATGCTTCTGGGGCCAAACGCAAAGGGACAATCTCATCATTATTATTATATGTTGTTCAAAAGAAATGGGATTAAAGAATGATGCTGCTGCTTGATGGACCAGAGCTGTGCAAATCAGCCTGGCTGGATGACAGTTGTGATGTTCTTGTTAACCTGCTGCTTTTTGCTCTGTGTTCTTGGAAGCTCCTGGCCTAGGGATTCCTTCTCGCTTTTGCGGCTGGGTGGTTTAAGTGGTAGTGGTTGCGCTATACTCTTCCTGGGCTGTCATTCGTCTTGTTGGGCCCCATGGAGCCCAGATTAAGTGCATGCGTGCCCAATCTGGGCCTTTTGGTTTGTTTCCCTAACTAATGCCACAAAACATTGAGCCCTGTTTGGGTCCACGTATGTTTTATCTAGCCACCCGCCGCACGGCCTCCCTCCCCGGAAAATAGTCCTATGAGATCTGATATGTTGCACTTGAGGCATAGATCTCATTCTGAGGTGACATGTGGCATAAAAGTGATGGGTGAATGAGTGGAAATCATGGGTGAGAAAATTTAGGAAGAAAAGATAATAAAGCCACGTGCCCTTTTTCGTCTTCGGTTCCCACTGCCGCCTCGCTAACCTGTCTCTGAAGGTCCTTCCCGTTGCCTCCACCACTGCCCTCCTGCCTCCCGCGGATCCAGTGACGCGCCACTGCTCACCGCTAGTCCAACAACCGATCACGGCCATCTAACCCTGAACCCTAACCTGAATGACGACGGCGAGCAGTAACGAGACACAACACAAGGAGGAAGAGACACCTGCCATGCAACTAGTGAAGGGGTGCGTGTAGGCGGCAACAATGATTGGTGCAAAATATTGATTCACTGCCATAGAATCAATGAAAACAAATGAAGTGTCACAAATAGTTTCTTAAGACCCATCACTATTAAAATACTCTCAGACGGTTGCTAAGACAGACATGTTTATAACAAAACCGTTGTTTGGGTGTGCCTGAACTCAGATGATTTTTACAAATCCATCTATTACTATCATACAGATATAGACAAAGTTTAGAAAAAAATCGTCTGTGATATTATCGTAGACAGTTTATTATAAGATCTGTCTATGTCTATCATGAAAATGCATCTATATTTAAAGACTCGAGAACTATTTTAAATTTGACCACTCATCTCCCCTGACTCTTTTAGCTTCTCACACACACAACCCGGGCTCGTCTTCCCTGGCTCTTTTGGATTTTCCCACACATAACCCGCTCGTCTTCCCTCACTCTTTTGGCTTCTCATACACACAACATGATTGTCTCCTCTCAATATAAAGCAATGAGTAGTGGTAACCTTTCTTGCTCTACTCGTTACCATCCGAGTATTCATTTTCCACATATCGTGTTAGAAAAAGCGAGATCTGGGCGTCGAATCCCCTTCACTACACTCAAGAGAGTATCGTAGGGTTCCCATCGTAGTTTTGTTAGGGTTTGTTAGGGTTTTCTTCGATTTGTGTAACTAAGGGTAATGCCTTATTTCCATCACATATCTGTAATGGCTCGTTTCACATTAATCAAGTGGTGGCAAGATGGGGTTGCCCCTATGACTGCTTCCATGGTGCAAATGCTTTGTGTCGACTTCGGCCAGGTGGACTTCTTGTTCTTCGCTGCTATGAAGGCCCCCCTTCGTGGACCATGTGTTTGCTGTGAATCGTGTTCTCTATTTTATTCTTCTATATGAATTTTTTTTTCATTGTTGTTCGTCATAATAGAGATATTTTCGTGAATTGCAAGACCGATTTGAACGCACATTTCTTGTTGAACCATGGGTGATGGTTTGACAGCAACGCAGTTTGATTCTGGCTAATACGTGAGATAGTCAGGATGGAGCTTGGTCTAGATGACAGTGAGATGCTCGTTGAAGATGATGCTTGAGTTGATATTTTGCTGAAACACAGGAGGAAGATGATGTCACCAATAATGCCAATTATTTCATCATTCTTTTGGAAGACGGTGTCAATGAAGTATAGCTAGGGATTGTGTATAGCTAGCTAGGTTTATGTGTTCTAAACAATATTGTAACATCCTAAGTTTAACATGTTAATTAATTGCAAAACTCGCTCCAAATTAAAAAAATTTGTGATTAATTATGCTAACTAAAGTCAAGGAGGTATGTATATGAATGTATATATACTAGTATGTATACATTCTAGTATGTATACATTCATATATTAAATGTATTAAGTTGACCGGGTATTTCAAAATGCACTAAAATTGTTTCCAAAATAATCCTTGTATTAAATTGTATCATATGTGTTGGTTTATGGTTTTTCTGATTCTTTGTGTGGAGATTTGAAGTTTAATGTCTCTCAATTTCAAATCTATTCTTAGATTCTATTCAGCTCAAATATAATTTGATTCAAATCATCTTCAAATCCCAGAGTGTTACTTCCAAATCCAAATTCAAATGTCCCCACTTGAATTTATGACAAGACCAAACTCGAATCCAAATTCAAAAACCCTATTTTGAATTTATTCCAAAACCCTAGCTCTTATTCTTTTTTTTTTCCTTTTTTCCTTTTCAACCATTTTTCCCCGGGCACAATCTCCCCTACCCATCTCTCTTTCTCAGCCTAGTCAACCCGGTCTTCCTGCCCCTCTTTTCTCCCTTGCGCGGCCCAGCCAACCCGACTCATTTTCCCCTTTCCTTCCTCCGCGCTCGGCCCACTCACGCGCGCTGCCGCCCATGTGTCGCCCATCCGCATCCACGCCTCCGTTGTCTTCCTCCCTCCTCCAGCGCGACACAGCATCGCGTTGTCCCTGCCATCACGCTGGCCACCTTCTCCAAGAAATATCGCCACGACACCCTCCGCATTCTCTCTCTCTCTCTCTGCCCATGCTTGTGCCACCCATACCACTGCCCAACATGACTTTTGCGCCCACGCTCGCGCGTGGACAACGCAGAGAGCCCGTGACGTGGGAAAAATGATGGGCGCCACCGTGCAACCTCACCACAGTGCTACCCGCCAATGTTCGCCCGACGTCACGCGCCCACCGCCTATTGCACCCCTTCCCCTCTATAAATAGTGTAGCCCAGGCCCTCTCTTTCCCCTTTTCCCCAATTCACCACCGACACCACCACCATTACATGCCACCGTAGCTCACCGTTATCGATCCACCATCCACGTGCTGCCTAGGACCTTGAGGAGGACACCGCCGTCCTTGTGCCGCATTCCATCGGCCAAAAGCCCGATAAGACCTTGCCGACGCCATCACTTGGGAATAATTTTGTGAAGAGTTTTGAAAGTACCATGTGCTAGAAGGGACTATGGAAATAGAGGCTAATGAATTTCATAGCCTAAAGCAAGGATCAATTACAGTAAACCGGTACATCTGGAATTCATCTGTCTTTTCTCGTTATGCCACGAAAGATGTGTCAACGAACAAGAAGAAGCACGATCATGTCAAAAAGGGGTTGCAGCGCAACTTGTATGTCCAAATCGTACTTGTCATCTACCATAACTTCAACACTATGATGAATAGGACCATCCTTCTAGAGAAAGCCCGTGCACCCATAGAGACAGAAAGGAAGAGAAAGTTCTCTGACCAGAGGGCAACAGAGCAGTAGGTCCTAGGGGACAAGTCTCAACCGTAGGCAAAGATTTTAATATCGGCAGTAGCAAACTATACAGTATAAGACTTTAGGATCCACATCCCGCACATCAGCATCTGCTCCTCGCAATTCTAGCGCAGGGTAGTCCCAGTAGAGTAGCACCTCAGCGTCAGCCATTACATAGAGAACATACTACATCTGCCATCAACTAGTTCACTACATGAAAGACTTCCCCAATGCCAACAGGAACAATGCTCTAGCCTGTTCAGCCCCTAGAGCTCCAGCAGCAGGAGCTAGACGAGGAGGGAATCGGTCAGTTGGATAGTGACAGAACTATGGACGAGGCCGCATCAACCACATCGACGCACAGGAAGCGCATGAAGCACCAAAATTCATACTCGGTGAGTTCCCCATCAACTCAACCCTTGCAACAATCTTATTTGATTTTGGAGCTCTGCATTCATTTGTTTCTTCAAAGTTTTCTGCACTTCATAAGTTGCCAACTGTGGTTCTTAAGAATCCTAAGCTGATTCAATCCCTTGTGGGAAGTATCTTGTGTCAACTAGGATGCCCCCAGGTTAAACTCCATTTAAGTGGGGTAGAGTTCCTGACAAACTTAGTTATTTTGAATTTAAATGGAATAGATATCATAGTGGGAATGGATTAGTTAACCAAGCAAGAAGGCAAGATAGCCTGTGCTAGTAGAAGAGTTATCTTGGTCAATCATAAAGGAATCAAGGTAGAGTTTGAGCCTAAAGGATCCAAATATGATCGAATGGTATGCAACTTAACTACCCAGTCAACAGAGGATGTGCCAGTAATATGTTAATACCCTAATATATTTTCAGAGAATTACCTAGTATGCCACCAGACTGTGACATAGAGTTCGTTATTGATCTCTTACTCGGAACAACCCTAATTTCCAAGAGACCTTATAGGATGACAGTCAATGAACTGGAGTTATTGAAGGAGTAGATTAGAGAATTGCAAGCAAGTGGTTTTATCAGACCTGGTTCTTCACCTTAGGGATCATCAGTTCTGTTTGTAGAGAAGAAAGATGGGAGTCAAAGGATGTGTGTTGGTTACCGCTCTTTAAATGAGATGACCATCAAGAATAAGTACCCACTACCCCGAATTGATTATCTGTTTGATCAAATAAGAGGAGCTAAGTACTTCTCTAAGATAGATTTGAGATCTGCATACTACCAATTTAAAGACTAGGAAAAGTGACATCCAGAAGACCACTTTTGTAACAAGGTATGGGTTGTATGAGTTTACAGTCATGTCATTTGGATTGACAAATGCCCCAGCATACTTTATGAATCTGATGAACAAGGTGTTCATGGAAGAACTGGAGCGATTTGTGATAGTATATATTGATGATATTCTCATCTATTCAAAGAGTGCCGAAGAGCACGAATAACATTTAAGAGTGGTTATGGAAAGGCTAAAAGCACACCAGCTCTACACCAAATCAGCAAGTGTGAGTTTTGGCTTCGAGAAGTGGCATTTCTTGGACATGTTTTAAAAGCGGAAGGGATATCAATGGACCCTTCAAATTTTGACGCAGTAGTTGGCTGGATTCAATCAATCAATATCTCAGAAATCAGAAACTTCCTTGGACTGGCGGGTTATTACCGCTAGTTTATTGAGGGCTTTTCAAAATTAGCTAAGCCAGTGACCAAGCTTCTCCAAAAAGACGTCAAGTTTGAATGGGATGAAGCCTATGAGAAGAGTTTCCAAGAACTCAAGAAGAGATTGACTACCACCCTGGTGTTAAAGTTGCTAGATATCCAGAAAGACTTTATGGTCTATTGTGATGCCTTACGATAAGGTTTAGGTTGTGTATTGATGCAAGAAGGCAAGGTTGTAGCTTATGCATCTAGGCAACTGAAGTCGCATGAAGAAAATACCCAACCCATGACATGGAGTTGGCAGCGGTTGTGCATGCACTTAAGATATAGAGACACTATCTTCTTGGAAATAAGTGCGAGATTTATACGGATCACAAGAGCCTGAAGTATATTTTCACCCAATCAGAGTTGAATCTAAGGCAAAGAAGATGGTTAGAGTTGATAAAGGATTACAATGTAAGTATCCAATATCACCCGGGCAAAGCTACTGTGGTGGCTCACGCTCTGAGAAAAAAAGTTTACCGCAATAGTCTTCAAGTACTAGAGTTAAGACCAGAACTTCTCTCAGAAATGCAACATTTGAATATGCACATAACACAAGGTCAAGTTCACACCCTACTGTTACATCCAACACTGGAAAATTCGTAAAGCCCAGTCAGAAGATGAAGAGGTTCTGGAAATCAAAAAGAATCTCAGTTTAGATAAAAGCACCAGGGTTCATAGTGGATCAGCAAGGAATTGCATTGTACAAGGATCGGTTATGTGTACCAGATCGAGAAAATTTTAGGGAGTTAATCATGGATGAAGCCCACAACTCTCCCTAAGCCATTCATCCTAGATGTACCAAGATGTACACGGAGCTGAGGACCAAATATTGGTGGATAGGAATGGAGTTCAACATAGCAAGGTTTATCGCTCGATGTGACACTTGTTAAAGGGTCAAGGCGGAGCACCAAAGACCTGCAAGATTTCTGCAACCATTGCAAATCTCAAGTCAGAAATGGGATGAAATTGGTATGAATTTCATAGAAGAATTACCCAAAACTCAGGAGGGTAATTATTCCATATGGGTTATAGTGGATCGTCTGACTAAAGTGGCTCATTTCATACTCACTAGGACAAAATATAGTGGATATAAGTTGGCAGACCTATATATTGACAAAATCCTGAGACTGCACGAAGTTCCTAGTAGGATCGTCTCCGACCGAGGACCGCAGTTTACATCAAGATTTTGGAAAAACCTACACACTGCCCTGGGAACTAATCTAGACTTTAGTTTAGCTTACCACCCACAGACTAATAGTCAGATCGAAAGAGTAAATCAGATCTTGGAAGATCTTCTGAGAGCTTATGTGCTAACCTATGGAAAAGACTAGAAAAAAAATCTATCATTTGCAGAGTCCTCGTATAACAACTTAAAGATGTCGCCTTTTGAGACATTGTATGGAAGGAAATGCATAACACCTCTACTATGATCAGAAGTAGGAGAGTGTTCGCTCTTCGGACCTACGTTAATGAAAGACGTAGAAGATCAAGTCACCAAGATCAAAGAGAATCTGAGAGCAACTCAAAGTAGACATAAAGGTTATACCGATAAATGAAGAAGAAACTTGACCGTTAAGATCGGGGACTATGTTTACCTTAAAGTGTCCCCAATAAGAGGCACTCGAAGATTCCAAATTCATGGAAAGCTAGCACCAATGTATGTGGAGTCATACAAAATTCTCGATAAAATTGGAGCAATAGCCTACAGGTTAGCGCTTTCTAAAGAAATGTCCGATGTGCACAATGTGTTCCATTTATCACAACTAAAGAAATATTTGAGAGTTCTAGAGGGACAAGTTCCCCTAGAAGTAATGGATCTATAGCTAGATCTTCAGTATGAGGAGAGACCCATCTGAATCTTAGATGTGGCAACCTGTCAAACCAGAAGAACAACAGTTAGATTCTGTCGAGTACAATAGAGTAATCATGCAGAAGCAAAAGATACATGGGAATGCGAAGAGGATCTGATGAAGGAATTTTCAAATCGCTTCGATGAGCTTTCCGAATCTCGAGGTCAAGATTCTGTTTAAGTGTGGTAGATTTGTAACATCGTGAGTTTAACATGTTAATTAATTACAAAATTCACTCCAAATTAAAACTTTTTGTGATTAATTAGGCTAACTAAAATCAAGGAGGTATGTATATAAATGTATATTCTAGTACGTATACATTCATATATTAAATGTATTAAGTTGACCAGGTATTTCAAAATACACTAAAATTGTTTCCAAAATAATCCCTACATTAAATTGGTTCATATGTGTTGGTTTCTGATTTTTTTGGTTCTTCGTGTGGAGATTTAAAATTAAATGTCTCTCAATTTCAAATCTATTCTTAGATTCTATTCAGCTCAAATCCAATTTGATTCAAATTATCTTCTAAATCCCAGAGTGTTACATCCAAATCCAAATTCAAATGTCCCCATTTGAATTTAGGACAAGACCAAACTCGAATCCAAATTCAAAAACCATGTCTTGAATTTATTCCAAAACCCTACATCTTTTCTTTTTTTTCTTTTTTCCTTTTGTTTCCTTTTCAACCATATTTCCCGGTGCTCAATCTCCCCCTCCCTTCTCTCTTTCTCAGCCCAGTTAGCCCACCCTTCCTCCCCCTCTTTTGTCCCTCGCGTGGCCTAGCCAGCCTGGCTCCTTTTCCCCTTTCCTTTCTCTGCGCTCAGCCTACTCGCGCGTGCTGCTGGCCCAGCCTCACCGCGCTGGTCGCCTTCTCCAAGAAATATTGCCATGACACCCTCCACATTCTCTCTCTCTCTCTCTCTCTCTCTCTCTCTCTCTCTCTGCCCATGCTTGCACCGTCCATACCACTGCGCAACATGACTTTCGCGCCCACGCCCACACGTGTACAGTGCAAAGCGCCTGTGCTGCGAGAAAAATGGTGGGCACCGCAACACTACCCACCAACGTCCGACTGACGTCACGCGCCCACCGCCTCATTGTACCCCTTCTCCTCTACAAATAGCGCAGCCCAGGCCCTCTCCTTCCCCTTTTCCCCAATTCACCACTGCCACCGCCGCCATTGCACGCCACCACAGCTCACTGTTGTTGATCTGACGTCCACGTGCTTCCTAAGAGCTCGAAGAGGATGTCACCGTCCCTGTGCCGCTCTCCATCGGCCAGAAGCCCGATGAGAGCCCGCTCGTGCCAGTAGCCAAGCCGCCTCTGCCACCACCGCTCCATCACATCGCCGGCCGCCGGCCGCCGGCCAGCTTCTCACTGGCCTTGAGTTCGGTAGGCATCCCCGTCCCCTCACGTATCCTCTTAGCTAATGTATAGCCATCCCCGTGCCTTCTTTTCATGTAGTCATGTGCGGCTGTGAGTTTTCCTCGCCGCCAGTGACCCTTAGCCCTCTCTTGAGCTGGCCTTTGCGCCATGTTAGTCACATGGACCTAGCCATAGGATTGCAGGTGGCCCAGAGCGCGCTAGAGCGGGGGAGGTGCTGCCCAGATTTCTTGCACCACCGCTGTCAACTCTAGTCGCCATATGGTGCTGTCCCGAACCTGGTCCGCCGTTGATGAGCCAACAGTCGAGTCCGCCGTGTTGTGAAGAAGCCCGACGACAGCTCCTCTTAGGAAACCCCTGGCCAGAGCGCTCGCCAGCGCGCTCGCCAGCGCTGCTCCATCGTGATTCCTCATCGCCAGTCGATCCCTTTTGCTACTCAGCTGTGTCACACGTCACAAGCTCGCTTGCCCGTGTGCGCGCATGGCTAGGCAATCGTCCGCGTACCGCTCGGCCTTACCAAGTAGGCCATGGCCCAGGCCTAGTAGTGGCTGGTCTACCAGGCCAGCCCAGCCACCAAAGGTTGCGCCCCAGTGGGCCGGCCTAGTTCCATAGCCAGCTAAGGTAGCCATCCCAAACCTGAGCGAGCCAGTACTATGCAGCCCAAGCCCAGCCCAACCCATCCAAGCCTAGACCTGGCCCAATCTGAGCCCATTTCGGCCCAGTTGTCACGGTTCATATGGGTCCCACTAAGTCACTATTTATGTGGGCCTAGGCTACTGTTCAGTTGGTCCCACCTGTGAGCCCCACTTATGAATAATGCAGTTTTGTAGTTTTTCGATTTAATTTTAGATTAAATCTTCGGGGAGTCATAACTTCTCTGTTCTAGCTCCGATTATGACGATTTTTTCACCTAAATTCATCTAAATTCGAGATATATCTATCCATCACAATGTGATATCTATTAGAGATCATTTGGATTTTTATTTGTTGTTATTTAATTTTTCTATAGTATAGCCCGTTAATGACCGTAGTCACAATTGCAGAACTATCAGAATTCTATGAGTAAGCGTCAGGAGCGAGGAAGATCCTGACTACAACCAAGATCTTGAAGAAAACCTCAAAGAAGGCAAGTCCTATCTCCTTGATCATGCCTGTGATAAGGGCGGTCATGAAGAAAAATTACTTATAGAGGGAAAGGGTCACACAAACGATTTTAAAAAAAAACTCTGTCCGTATCACTTTATATAAACAGATTTTAACAAAAACTGTCTATGACTCTTATTGCACATAGAAGGTTTTCCAGAAAGTCAGTTTATGTGTATCTCTATTATAAACGGTTTCGTCTGTAACAAGATCGCTATTCTAGATACTTTTATAGAGATAGAACATATAACTGTCTGTGGTAAAATTGATAATCCGTGTATAATAATCCGTTCTGAGACAGTGGTTGTGCAAAAAATGTGGCATGACAAAAAGATTTTGTGAAGCGTGGTTGATTGGATTAAAATGACCAAATCTTAACCCATTGGTGCCCCTATGATCGAGTGTCTACCTGGTAGTTAGCTAAAAAATTTCCGGACTTTAGTCGATTTTTCATCAAACAATAGAAGAAATACACGTAACAAAGCCTGCTTTTTATGACCTGAAAAATCGACCGAATGTTTTTTTGCGATTGTAATGATGTAACATATAAAACTAGCATAAATACAGCTCGAAGTCACTTTTTTAAAATTAAAAAATTACGATTGAAGGAACAGAAAATTGCACTGTCATATTAACTGTAAGTTTTTTGAGCTTAACATTAGACTACAAGATGTAAGTATCTGAACTCACTATTAACTGTAAGTTGATCCTATATGGAATATCACTTTGAGAGTGTATGAAATTATTAAGGCCCACGCAAAGCAGCAAATTCTACACACACAAAAACAGAAAAAGCCCACGAAAGCATAGGCCCATAAACTACCATGGAGAAGCAAATCATTAGATCCTGGAAACAAACAGCCAACTAATTAGGCCCACAGAAAAAAAAATCTCATGAATTAGGCCCAGAAAGCACGAATCTTGGCGCAGATCTCATAACCTCAAATTATATCGGGATCGCAAAACAAAATAGCTTATACGTTTATTTTTCGTTCTCTTCCCTGCCCGGGAAAGTTACTCATTTTGATGGAGATGCGCATCATCCAAGTAAATACAAATTGGGATATTTTCTCTTTATCGGGTGGTTCATTTCCTCTTCCTTCGCTTGGATCAGATACGGGATCCTCACTTTTTCAAGACAGAAGAGAAACAAGCAACGAATTTTTAATTCTTTTTTATGTAAATGTACGGGCTGGCCTGACATCCATTTTCTCCATATGGGCTATGGCCTGAGCAGTAAAAGGACCTACTAATTAACAAAATAAAGACTACCTATTTTAAGTAAAATACTGCACAGAGCCCGTCTAGCTCAGTCGGTAGAGCGCAAGGCTCTTAACCTTGTGGTCGTGGGTTCGAGCCCCACGGTGGGCGTATTATTTTTTTCCCATTTTGCCCTCTGACTCTGGTCGTGACGCCGGTTCCACCGCCGACCCTTTCTGGCGACCCATCAAGATCTCGAGCTGCTGCTGCAAGCACCACGCCGCCTACGACCTGCCTCTGCCGTCTACATCACTAGACTACCTCTTCCAATCCAGGGGTCACTGCCTAATGCTACCCGCAGTTGATTTTCCTTTAGCAATTGGGCAAAAGAAAAAAAATTCTCTGCGCTTGGGTGCACATGCATCACACTGTCCGTGCACACCAGGTGCTCGACGAAATTATCCAGTGGTAGTTCTAGCCAGCAGCCATTTTATTAGAATCATCGACTCTTTTATCTCTTCTATGGTGTTACTTAACTATACTATGCAACATAGCCTTCTCTGAGTTACGTTTCTTCATTGCTCCATTGGAAACAGGGGTTGGCGGTGGCGAGCTTAAGACTTGGGAGGTGGAGAAGACAACCAGTGTTGAGGCCTCGTCTCGAGGGCATGGAACTGGAGCGACTGCGGTGTGCACTATGCAACTGAGGCTAAACTGAACTGTTAGCCCTTTTTCACACACTATTTCCGCACGAATTCAGATAGTCAACAACGAAACACTGACCAAATATGATACTATCGATTTGGCAGAATAGCCTGTGGCGAGGACAAGTATGCTCCACTCTGGGCAAGGACGGTGGAGGCGTGCTGCGGCTGTGGGGCTCAGCACGTAGGTGGCAACGCATCAAGCCATCAACGATGGCCAAGCTGCCATCAGAACCTTTTTTCCCCTCAATAATTAGTGACTGAGCGAGCTGTGTTTCCTCAGTTGTGTCTTCAGTTTTCAAATCAAGATTAAAATATATCCAGCATCCGAAATAAAAGCTAGAGGCATGGAATTCTTTACATTATTACATCATGATACGAATGCCATGGATCTTGGGCTCTGGCCGGGCATATGTAAGGTTCCTGTGCCAAGATTGACAACTTGCTCCAATGCTGGTACCAACGTGGCTTTGGTACTCAAGCTATGGAAGGTACGTTATGAAATTTTCTTCCTCACCTTCTGCTTACACATCCATATGAATGAGATAAGCCATCTTTCAACTGCAATTAGTTTAGTAATTAAAGATTGATTGATGTGATTGGGGAAAGTTACGAAAGTCACCATTTCTGCAAGCAATCGTGACTATGGCCTCATGTGTACATGTTAATTTAGCACCGGTTATATATGTTTCCATACTCTCAGTTATTTTGCATCTTTATTAAGATCATCTAATGTTTATATGTACCCTCCCATGTATCAGGTGATGTGGGAACTAATCCAAATAGTGACTTTTTAAAACATCGATGTTCCTTATCAACCAAAGTCAAATGGAAAAACATATATATCTGTTTATGTGTTACTGGAATGCAAATCTGCTAATGAAGCTATAAAATCATTATATTTAAATTGAACTTTAGCTGTGAGGTAGGGCCGAACATTTGTTCGAATAGTCTATCGTTACATTGAAATCAAGCATGGCTTTAGGACCACTTTTAGTTTATGGTTACCATGAGAATGTTGGCTGGATTATATGGCCAGGCAAGAAGCAGCAGGCCCCGTATCATGAGAATTTTTGCTTTATGGTATGTAGTTTTTTTACATGCAGTTGTCAATGTGAAGTCTTGAAACTGTAGATAGTTTATGTGATATGTTGAAACTGTAGATAGTTTATGTGATATGTTGCATCGTGTTGTCATAATGATGTTGAAAGTTATCTTTACCAAGAGATAAGTCCTGGGGAACTATACAACCGAAAATTAATCCTATAGGTCGTATAGGCTTCCCATGAGAAATGCCAACGGTTACTGTTATGTGGCTTCTATTTTGGATGGGAAAACTAGCTAGAGCTAATATTTTTCTTCGAAACATAGATCAAAATGTACGCGGATGTGGTAAGTTATTTAGTTTTTCTGCCTGCATCAATTCCAATAGTTTAAAGCTGGGACTTGAGAGTGGAACTCTACTGGCATTGACACATTGTAACATCTTCTAGTTCAAATGTGCTTCCGTGATATTGTCTATAGTTTCTATGCTGGATTTTTCTTTTATGTACAGATTCTGACTGTGAAGATGTTCATGTGGTGGATCTGATCTAGGTGCTTGTTGCAGACTTTGGAACAAGCTCGTTGGTTCAATTGCAAAAGGACGATTTTGGATTATGCATGAAACTTCAGTTAGTTCTACTTCTGCATGAGTTTTGGGTAGGAAAATACAAAGGAAAATAATTCCCATCGAAAGAGTATAATGTCGAAATCCTAACCACACGCTAAAGAGAGTTTCTGCGGTACTGAAAACAAGGGTGCAGTACTGAATATGTCTTCAATATTTTCATATGACTGAAAACAAGGGTGCAATACAGGAACATTGCCTTTAATCAGAAAGTGGAAAGAATACTACCTCTTCTTGATGATTCCGAACTTCATTAATTTAATTAGGTATGAGCTGTAGATCGTAGCTTGGTAAAGGTCATGCAACTACTCCACATTGTAATTTCATAATGTGCATTCTCTAGTAATTCAGGCATGCGGATTACACTATGAGTTGACACTTCAGTCTTCTTGAGTACATACTACCGTAGCAGGTAGTGTTGATTCTTGTAGGGTTGTGGCTACGACATACACAGATTGCTCTTTTATGTGTCAGGTTAAAAGCCTTTTATATTATTAGTCTTTGCTTGGTGCTGAATGTTGCTACATTTTTCATTGTTTTTTTGAAAGGAAAACACAGCTGGGGAGGCCCCTACTATTAGATTTTATTAAAAAAAACTGAAAAAGAAGAGCATAAGAACAGGAATAAACAAAGACCCCACAGGCCATATGAAAGAGCTCACTTCAAGGGCAGGGGTGGAGACATAACAGCCCACCCAAAAACAAGAGAGAGCTCAGATTCTAGCTGTGAACTCTTCAATCCATTCTAAAATTTTAGCCCTAGCATCTTTGTTTATTCTATTTGGCTGAAGTAAAACTTTATCAACTAAACTCCTCTTCCAAAAACGCAGTGAAGCTTACTTCTTCTAAAAAATCACATTGTTCCTTTGCTTCTAGATTCCCCAAGCAACTATGATGAACACCTCCATGAAGAAAGGCATATTAAAGCTTGTTTTGGCATTGGTCAACATACTGAAAAATGGTCATTGTGAAATCCATTGTATTCCAAGACTTTCCCAACAATCTTTATTGAAGGCACACTCAAAGAAATGATGCTAGGTAGTTTCCTCCGGATGCTCCATACAAAGCACATAGTTATAGTTGTTACCTTGTGTTCAGTCTGTCCATGAGGAGAAGCCATGTGAAGACTCTGAGTTTGTTGCAACATTTAGATTGCCAGATCCACAAGAATGTTACGTATTTGTAAGGTAGGTTATAGCATTTCTTTGAAGAATAGGTGGTAGATCCCCATTGTAATGACATGAATCCTTGCCATCTTGCCTAGCATGTAATTCGGTGTTCTGTAGAATCTCTTATGACTGAAGTTATTCATCATAAGCTTGCATTGTCAATGGTGCGTGGAATTGATCTTCAATCGATGTGTTTGTCAAAAAATTTGCTACTAAGATTTCTTTGTCCTTGGTAAATATGAATAATCTTTGGAAGAGTTCTTGCATAAGGTGCCAATTCCATAAGTCCAACCAAAACAACAATGTTACACCATTTTCAATGGAGCAGGTTGACATACCTCTGAACATGTCACTTAATATGAGAAAATATTTTCACCAAAGGAGCCCTTTTCAGTTGCAGCATGTGGGACTTGTCCATCAGAGTAGTATGTAGCCCAAATGAGCTTAACCCACCGTACTTGCTTCTGATTATAGAATTTGTCAAGGTGTTTGTGTAGGAGAACTTTATTTTGGTTGACTAAATTTATTACTCCCAGACCCCCTTTGCTCTTAGGCTTGGTGACCTTTTTCCATGCAACAAGTGGTTTGCTTTTAGCATTGATGTCTACTCCTCTCCATAAGCAGTGTTTTCTAGCCCTATCAATGTATTCAATTACAACCACAAGAATTTGAAGGGGGCATATGACGTATGTAGGTAATGAGAAAAGCACTGAATTTACCAACTGCAGCCTACTCACTTGTGTCAGCATACATGATGTTGCAGTGAGCCTCCTCTCAGATTCATCAAGGGGGCATAGTCCTGCACTTTTGGCTTTGTTGTCCCTAGTGGTAAACCTAGGTAGGTGAAGGGCAAATTTTTACGACCAAAAACCCTAGCTAGTTGTTCTACCTTATTTGTTGATGTGTTGAGAGGAATCAGACAGGATTTACTGTAGTTGACTTTGAGCCCAATAAATTGTGTGAAGGATTCCAAGATACCCTTTAAGAACAACATGTCTTTTTGTGAGGCTTTCGTAAAAAGAATTGTGTCATCTGCATATTGGATTATTAGAAAATCATTGGTATATCTAGCTACAATTGGAAGACCAAGGATTCCCAACTCATGAGCCTTGTTTATAATATATTGAATAAGTTCAGCAGCTAAAACAAAAAGCAAAGAAGATAGGGGTCTCCTTACCTGACCCCTCTCTTGCAGTGAAATGGTTGGCTAGGAACTCCATTGAGCAAAACAACAGATGTTCTTGAGCTGAGGATTCACTATGTCCAATTAACCATATGCTGTCAAAACCCAAGTGTAATAGCACGTCCAAAATTGTACTACGTTCAATGGTGTCAAAAGCTTTTTTAAAATCCAGCTTGAGAATTACAATATCTATTTTGGAGTGTTGACATTGATAGATGTACTCAAAGGCCTAGGCTAAGCAATCCTTTATGGTCCTGCTTTTGATAAAACCATATTGGCTTTCATGAATAATAGGTATGGTAACAACTTGTAAGCGATTAGCCATGAGTTTTGTGATTAGCTTTAGAACACAGTTTAGCAAAGAGATGGTCTAAAATCATTTACCCATGTAGGGTTGTTGTTTTTTTGGCATCAATGTGATGAATGATGCATTGATGGAATGCAATTCAAGAGTCCTGTTGAAGAAATCATCACAAAGTGTGTAGAAATCTTCTTTAATTATGTGCTAGCACTTTTTGAGAAAAAGTCCATTGAAACCATCAAGCCCAAGAGCTTTGTCAACAAGTACTTGCATCACAACTTTATCAATCTCTTCTCTATCGAAGGCAGATGAATGTTGGTTAAGGTTGCTGTGTTTCCTCACCAGGTTATGCAAATTGAAGTGCATCTTGGGCCGAGATGAGGTACCCATCCTTGCTTTGTAGGCCTCCAAGAGGATGGCGGCCTTTTCATGATGATCAGTGGCTACTCTACCATATTCACTTTCCAGGCTTGTGATGGTGTTTATCCTGAATCTCTCTGTTGTAGCAGCATGAAAGAATTTTGTGTTTTCATCTCCAAATTTGATCCATCTCACTGTGTATCTTTTTTCCCAATACTCCTTGTACTGCAGTAGCTTCAAGATATGCCTTTTCAGAATGTTTATGAAATTACTCTCCTCCTGGTACAAGGTTCTTTGTTCTTCTAGCTTATTTAGGACTGCAAGAGTGCTATTATAATCTTTGATCACATTGTTGAGCTGATATATGCCTTTGCTCCATTTCTTGAGAGCCTTTCTAAGCAGTTTCAATTTGGCAGTGATTCTAGTAGCACCGTTATTAGCTCTAACATTGGTAGACCAAATGCTTTGGACCAACTTAAAAAATCTAGGGTGGTCAGCCCAAAAATTTTCAAATCTGGATACTTGGGTCTTTGGAATCAAAGTGCCAATTTGAACTTTGCATGAGATATGATCTGAAAAAGGTTTTGCCAAGGGAAGAAGTAATGTATTGGGGAATTCAATGATTCAATTAGAGGAACTAAAGCATCAGTTAATATGCTCAAGAAATGGGTCTTCTTGCATGTTACTCCATGTAAATTTTCTGCCTTTGAGAGGGATCTCTAGCAAGCGTAAGTTCCTGATGATTTCATTGAATATAGATGTATCATTCATGTTTCCACCTTCCATGTTTCTATCTGATATAAACTTGTAGAAGTTAAAGTCCCCCATGATCATCTAGTTTTCATCCTCCTCAATCTGAAGATTGTTCATCTAGTTAACAAAATCATCTTTTTCTAGTCCTTGACAAGGACTATAAACAGTAGAAAAGCTTCCAAATGTTTCCATTATGCACTGAAGTGAATCTGACAGTAACAACAAACTTATTAATCTCCACACTGTCCCCTGAAAAGATATTGTTGTTCCACACCATGAGGATACCATTAGAATTGCCCACAGAAGGTGAATATGCAAATTGATAGAATATTCTGGGGGCTAATATCCTGATAAACGAATGATCAAAGTGCTTCCTTTTAGTTTCATGTATGCAGAATATGGCACAAGCATTTCTTCTATTTTGGCTCTAACTGCATTACATTTATCTTCGGAGTTTATGCCTCTGATATTCCAATTGAGGATATTCCAACTTCGATTAGCGTTGTTATCCATAGATATAGGATTGTAGAGAACATACACTGACCAACCAAAGGCTATCACGAAACCACTCATTCAGAGTATTCAGCAAAAAAGGCATTTACATTGATAAAAGCCAACGAAGGAAATAGGCCAAATCCAAATAGCCATACACAAGAAAAGATAACCAGAAAGGATGAAATCTAGAGAATCTAGAAAATTCCACACTGTGATCCATTTGTAGCTAATAGCAAAATGAGGATAACTATCCATTGATTGGGACTAAGTCTTGCTACCCGTTGTCTGTTCCTAGCCTTCCTTCCTCCTCCTTCCTTGCTAGAAGCAGATCAGTTGTGACCTCCAAAGGGGACAGCTTGCACCTTCCTACTGCAATTTTCTGTATCTCCAGCATAGGAATTTCGGCATAAGCTATTCCTTCTTGTGCAAAGTCATCAAGATAAGATAAGCCAGGGAATTCAATAGCCTTATTAAAATTAGTGATTAGGAGTTTACCAGCAAGTTGTTTCTGATCCATGATTTTCCTTCTTTTGGAACTGCTTCTGGTCTGCACCTCAGGGTTGACTGTGGATTGATTATCCTTTTTTCCTTTGGTTTTGTTATGTATCCTTTTGCTCCTTCTAAGGCCCTCCTTAGTCAAAGGGGGAGATTGTTTATAGTCCTTTTTGAGAGATTGTTGATAAAGGGAGGAGAAGTTTGACGACCAAAGCAAGATGAACAATGTAAGGAGATTATAGCAACAAGCAAGACATCTAGGAATGCCAAAAGTTGATAAAAGGGGAGAAGAAAAAATGCTAGGCGCCTAGATTGAAAAAAGAGAATCTCTTTCATAGGTCGTTCAATGGATATAGTGGCAATGGAGAAAGAGAGAGCCACAACAAAGGGGGGCTAATTGGTAAGAATGTGCATTCAAGCAATGTGGTAAGACTTTGTGCTCGCTTATGATCTTTATATTTGGTATCATTTATTATTTGCCACTTGTTTTGGTTGTGTTGTCATAATCACCCAAACTTAGAAGATTGTAGCGAAAATGGCCCCATTAGATCATGATTATGATTTTGGTGATTAATGACAATATAGTCAATAGGACTAATAGATTTGTCAAGAATATATGTTAGTAGGTCTCATGAGTGCAATACATGAAGAAGGCATCATAGCCGGGACAAAATTGGACTGAATTTGAGAAGTTCCAGGAAGATTTGCCTCACCGGATGGTCCGGTGCTCTGGGTGTTGAACTCACCGGAGCATATTTGGTAAAGGGGAGAGAGGCCTGAAGACCTCACCGTAAGGTCCGGTGATTAGAGAAAATATACATCGGAATATTTTGTCCAGAGAAGGTTGTAGCCATTGAAGTCGAAGATCAACACATCGGATAGTCCGATGATCAATGTGTTGCACACATCGGACAATGAACAGTGCAAAGAGGCAGAACAAAGTTCAACGCAACGGATGGTCCGGTGATGAAGGTTGTGCACACTGGAGCTTTATTTCCAGAGAGGGTTGCATTGGCTTGGTTGGCTGAAGTCAACTCACTGGATAGTCCGGTGATGAAGTAATGTGCACCAAATGTCTTCACTGGAGCAATTTATACAGAGAAGAAGGAAATGTTCGAATGGCTCAGGATAACTCACAGGATGGTCCGGTGATGGAGATGAAGTATACACCGGTATGTCCGGTGTTCATAGAGGTTTGAGTGGGGTTACAACGGCTAGTTTGTGAGAGTGAACTCACCGGATGATCTGGTGTTAGTACTATTATTTTCACCGGATCATCCGGCGTTAACAGCTTTTTAGAGCTGTTGGGTTAACGGCTATTGCATGGGTTTGAAGCTATAAATACCCCTCCACTCAGTCATCTGAATGTGTGCGTGCTGCTGGAGTCCAGAGAAGTTCATGTACACGTAAGAAGACATCCAAGCCACCAAAGTGCTTAAAATGATCATTTAAGGTGATTAAGCACACTATTAAAGAGTGATTAGTGCTTATAGGCCTAGAAAGAGTGTAGACGATTGTGCAGGGACGCAGAAACCCTTGTCTTGGTGGCTCAAGCTCTGAAGTAATCATGGTGGCAAGGAACCGGAAGAGAGACTAATGGTAAGACCTTACCTTGGTGGCTTGGTGGCTCATCTGGGTGGAGACCTTGTCTTTGTGACTTGATGGCTCAAGAGCCGTGACCGGGAGCATATCCTTTGTGAATCTCCAACGTAGACTGAAGGTGACATTCATGCTATCGATACTACGAGAAAAAAATTCATGTGCCGAGTTTGCTCTCTCTATCTTATTTACGTTTTCATATTTACATTCTTGCAATTTACCTTCTTAGATAGTTTGCAAGTGCTTTGATCAGTAGAGTAGACATACTAGATAAACCTAGAACATATTTAGATAGAAATTGATATAGGTTTATCTTGTGTTATTTTTGGAGCTGAAATAGTTCTAAGTGTCCTAATTCACACCTCTCTTAGGATGTCACTGATCCATTCACCCTCCTTCCAAGGGCTGCCATATCTGATCATGACTCGTGGGTGGACGTGTCTTCCCTACAGCACAGTATTATATCAATTGTGTTAAATTCACTATGTTGATTAATAAATAGAGAAGATTCATTAGATTAGTATTTAAATTTAAGACTTTAAAATATACGCAAATCCATATACTAGAAAATTAGAGCTAGATTTTAAAGTACGCACCCACATCTATTTACATGTGACTTTAATCTACTCTTTAAATCATCTATAATGATAAAATTACAATTTTTCTCTAAATTAGATCTCAATTGGAGCTCTTGCTACTTTAAAAATTCAACACCAATGAACAACCACCTACATTCAAACCTAGAGCAATCTAGAACTAAATCCAGTTACGAATAAAATATAGATCATCTCTATACATCTAACAATGACAAAATTACAAAGTTTTCCTAAATTATATCTCAATTGAAGCTCTTACTCCTTACAAAATTCTACACCAAGGAACAATCACCTACATTTAAACCTAGAGCAATCTGATAACAAAATCCAATTACGAATGAAATGTAGATCATCTCTATACATCTAAGAATGACAAAATTGTAAACTTTTTCTAAATTAGATCTCAATTAGAACTTAAATTTATCACATGAAACAAACGTCAATCATCAACCCTAGATCAATCTACCAAGTAAATCTAACTAAAAATAAAATATAAATCATCTTACTAACCTTAGAGCATCTTAACTCCTCTAAATTTTAAATACTCCAACTGCAATGATAGTAAAAATAGCGGTCGACTCTGTTCTGCTCAGTCTTAGGGTAGAATGTGGGTTTTATAGTGTAGGAACCATTAATGCTAGTTCATGATTGGAATCAGTACTAAAACACTGATAGTCGGTTTCAGTGCTGGTTCTTAGAGGCTCAATCATTGATCACGAGTGGGAGATTAAGAACCGGCACTAATCATTTTTAGTGTCGGTTCCTACATAATCGACACTGATGAGTCGCTACTTATTGGTTGTTCTATGGTAGTGTAAAGATGTGTACACTCGTTTTGCATGGTTGAGCTTGTGAGATTTGTCATGAATTATAATAGGCTAGGTTCATATATTTAACAAGGTGCAGGTCAGCCCCGGTAGGAGCAAAAATGCAGGAGTTGCCTAAGAGCACAAAGCCCGTCTAGTTCAATCGGAAAAAGAAAAAAATGTCGCAGTAGAACCTGTTGCCCCATTAACATATTTTTAACAGAAATGTTACTGCTATCTAAGTTCGACTTGGTCCTTGGCTTTTTTATTCCGAGCCTGATTGAATTATCCTTATTTTCGGAGGAATTTGTACAAGAGATAAACTGACTGAGCCGTTATCTTCACTGGTCGATCATGACATCACTGCAACCTCGAATGACCCGTCAAATCATTAAAACCATGCAAACTCCATGTCCTCCAGCAAAGGATGATCGTCATCACCTCCCGGCCCCAGCAGCAGCGCCTCCAGGTCAGCCTCACCGCCGCCAAACTGGCCATCAGGCGCCACGCCGTCAGCGATCGCGCCGCGCCACGGGCTCAAGAAACCCAGCTCACCCATGTCGAAGTCGAGGTCGAGCGACAAGTCATCCTCCGGCAAATAATCCCGCTGCTCCTGCTGCACCTCAGTCGCTGGCGCCGCCTTGACCCCCGTCTGTTCCGCATGAATGTGATCGTCGCCCGCCTCGGTCTTGGTTGGACAGCCGTGGCCTGCAGGCTGCACCACCGGCAGCCTGGTGGTGCACCGCAGCGCCTTGGTCCGGACCGGGCTCGCCTCCGGCTCCGGCGACTGCCGGCGCGCGGTGGCCTCAGGGGCAGCGTCGCTGGTGGTCCCGATCGGTTCTAAGAATGGCCTGCGTTTGGGTGATGCGCTGGCCTGATGTTCTCTTGAGCGGCAGCTCACCTCCCCTCGCATCTTCTTGCACAGCGTCGTGTTCCAGTAGTTCTTGATTTCATTGTCTGTTCGCCCCGGCAGCCGTCCGGCGATCAGCGACCACCTGTCCGGCCGGCAACGATGAATTAATTGCAAACAAAATCGTTAGTAACTGGATTACAACATTTAGCCAATCCATTAGAGTAGGTATTAGACATATCATCACATAGTGGCTGCCAGCCAATCTTCCTAGCTGAAACTTCGTCTAAAAAAAATCTTCCTAGCTGATCATTTTGGATTATCTTTTCTTAATTACGTGCATTGGCACAATAATTGCACAATGTTAGCTGCGGCTTTCCCATTTTTGAAAGAGCAATGCTTTCTGAAAGGTTTTGGATTTTGTAGGCTGAGGGAAACGAGAGTTAGGAAGTGGTTATGGCAGTGCTCTTCCTAGAGAGAGTGTGAGGGTTTGTCATTTTTTGTTGCTTTATTTATTGAGAGAGAGAGAGAGAGAGATTCTAGCTGTCATCATCAACTTTGCTGACCAATAACTCTCGCCCCCAGAGGGTAGAGAGATACTACACTGGCAGCAGAATACTTGTTCGATCTTCTAGAGAGAGAGAGCCGAATTGGTAAGGGGATGCTAACAAATTTGCATAAAGTGGCAATAGTGGTTATGCTTGTGTGTTGGCCTACTTTGTCGTACGACAAAGAAATATTCCAACAAAAAGTTTAGCATGCTGATGTGCTGTGTTCAGGATCAATACCTTAGTAATTGCCCTTGTGTGCCTGCCATACTCCAAACCAAAATTTGTTTTAACTTTTTTTTAAGGAATACAGTAGGGGAAACCCCCACTGTGATAATTAATAAAGGTGTAAAAAGAGAGACAAAGCTGTACAGGAAAAGCTAGAGAGTTTAAGACTGCACTTGCTAACTAGGAAAGCTATAAGAGAGCAAGAAAGAACTGAGCCATGAGGAAATATTGAAGGTGGTGTAGGTTTATAGTATCTGCAAAATTTATTTTTCATTGTTGAAAACTTGATCTTGTTTTCCGAAATATGAGAACATTTCTTTGCTTTCAGATCTCCCAGGTCGAGATTGCGAAGATTTACATGAAGAATTGATTTTGAAAGTCATCTTTTACCTTATATAACATTAGGAACAAACTAATAGAGTGATCTCGCACTATACCAAATGAATCTCAATATCTGACACTGAATGAACATTCAAAGAACATTTAATTTAACTTCAAATTTGGAGTTTGCAAAACGCAAATGCAGGGAAATGTGCAAAATCTTGGATCAGGTGACATGAATTGGGGCAAAACAACTGGTGGACGTAGATGATTTTTTTTTTCCCTTCAGGATGGGCACCTACCTGTTGCCGAGGAGCCTGTGGAGCCTGATGATGAGCTCCTCTTCATCGTCGGAAATATTGCCTCTCTTGATGCCCGGTCGCAGGTAGTTGAGCCACCGCAGCCGGCAGCTCTTCCCACAGCGCTTCAGCCCTGCAACACCGCCACGCCGTCGGCGAGATCCCGTCGCAACAGTCAGTGAACTACTGAGCTTGAAACTTGTCACGTCTCACTGCATTTCCTTTCCTTCCATGCATCGCTTCACTTGTTACCAATCAAAACATACACACTTGCTCTCTGTTCTAGTTACAGAGGCTTCTATGTATCTAGTCTAATCCAGCAGTGGATATGCATTGAAGTTAACAAACAGAAGGGTGAAGGAAAATATAAGGATCTGACTGAATTACAACAACTGATGAACCAATCATCTCTACTAAAATGTGAAGATAGTTGTAATTCTGCGTGTGCAGTGTGAAGGAGAAGCAAAACAGAGGAAAGGTGTCACTGACCAGCTCTTTTGGGGAGGCTTCCCCATTTGCCCTCTCCATGCTTCTCGATGTAGGAGACGAGGATGTCATCCTCCATTGCCGTCCAAGCTCCCCTGTTCAGCCCCTCCTTGGGGCAGCATGGCTTCCTTCCCATCTCTCTCTCTCTCTCTCTCTCTCTCTCTCTCTCTCTCTCTCTCTCTCTCTCTCTCTCTGTGTGTGTGTGTGTGTGTGTGTGGTTAGATGGGGGTTATATTATGTGATTGCCAATGAGTTTATGACACGACCTCTCAAATGGACATATACCCCACGGGCATTTCTGCTTTTGTCTATGTAGGTTCAGCTGATCGGATGCTCGTAATATCAGCAGATTATGATCGGACGGCGCCCAGCTTTGCTTCGCAATTCCTACGGACGTATGAAATTCGACCGGATATTGCAGATGCTACAAATTTGATCTGTATCAAAACCCAAAACATGATATGTGAAACACGGAATGATTTGTTACCACATCAACTCGTACAAATGTATGTTCTTGATGCAAATGCCAATGTATATGGCATTTCATAGCACGCTTGAAACGGACCAAGGGGAAGATAATGGTTTGTATGTCCATTAATAACAGACATACAAATTTTATCAACACTGATTCGTCTTCGTTTCTCATGAGATCAGTGGTCATGTCAAAGAAAAATCTTATCAGCATCTGTGCTGTAGAAATTTGACCCCTTATTTGCGAGTGCTGCTATAAATCACAAATAGAAATAGATACTTACTAGCGCCAGCAATTTTGTTTGGAAATGCAACAAGCCTAACCTTAACTAAAATCCTTAAGTCTTCTCTTCAATACATCCATGGACCTCTTGCGAGCATTCTGCTTCGTGTTGCGGTTCGAAAGGCTCCCAAAAAGACTGTCTGCCGAATCTTTGTACTTGTCACAAACGATGGCAACCTTCTTGTAGTCCAGTGATCCATAGTTCCTCTGCCTTATCACCGGATTCATGAAATTCTCAGGCTGGCTACTGAGCAGGAGGTTGACCAGCTGCCTTATTTCAACCAAACGATCTCTGAAAGTCGTTTCTTTTCCCAAAACTGACAACCCCGTGCTATCAAATTTCTCGTCTGCAAATGCCTCCAACATCTTCAAGTCGATATCGATACCTAGAACTGCATTAACAGTGAACCTCTTCACACCGTCGTTAAGAAGTGCTGTCATTATGGAGTCTGAGATATGGCTCATTGCACCGGAAACAACCTTGTATAGAGCTTCTAAGGGTAGGATCTCCTGGGCTGTTGATACTAGTGTTTCGAGATAGATAAGGACCTCATTCATATAGTCGTTTGCATTGTCCGGGGCTTCCTCTGCTATCCAGTTGACATTGTCCAAGAGCACCATAAACTCATCGACCTTGGAATTGACCAGGTTTATTAGAGCATTATACACCGCATTCTGTGAGGCTTTCAAGACAGCGCGAGCAGTCAAACCAGAATGACACCTCTCAGCAATACGATTCGGGATGCCACACAGCTGAGCAGAGTGCAAGAGGTACATATCACACGCTTGCTCGAGAACAGAAATGTTTCCAGCGAGTTGCATCATCTGTGACATGGCCAAAGAGCGAGCATAGATCATGTTCAGAAGACTGTCGTTTAAGACCTCAATCAACAGCCTGTCTAGGTATGCTTTCACCACATCATAGATGTTCATGAGACCACCGTATGACAAATAGCTGACGGAATCCTCGATGAAGGACCGGACGATGCGACAAACATCTGGAACAGAAGCAGAGAATGGCGCCACATATGGAAAATCAGGTATCGCGCCATCGGGTTCCAGATGAAACGCTGTCACATTCATGTTATACTCGTATTCCTTCTTTATAATCATCTGCTCATACGAGTCATTAGTAAAGATGTCATCTATCTGCTTTCGACATTCAAGAAGAAGCAACTGGTGGTATTTGTCCCTGCTTTTCTCAAGAACTTCAATTAACTGTGTTATTTGGTAACCGTACTTCTTCACGGCTGCGCCTAGAAGAGTGACATAGTCTTTTATGAGGAGGAAGTGGCTGGCTGTACGCATGCGAGAGAACTGCTCCTCCAATATAGATGTGATCTTGGCAATAGCCGTCTCCCATGTTGTTTCCACTTGGCTCTCAGACAGCAATCCATCTGCAGTTCGAAGGACACGTTCTTCAACTATAAAAAATCCAGCTACCTGAGCAAGGAAGGGTTGATGGGACTCCAGGAAGGACTGTGAAGTAGAAATTTGCATGTCCAAGTTGAGTTGCATGAGCCTGTTCTTGTAGTAATAATCTTTGAACTTCTCCCCAATACCAAGACATATGTGCATGTGATGCGCCCGGTACACTGGTGTGAGATCAAAATCTAGTGCTGATTCCTCTTCTGTATTCTCCAGATCCAAGGTATACAGATGTTCATCTGGTCCGGCATGGCTGTGCCCTTCAGCCTCTCTCTGCCGGGCACGCATTTCCTCATCTTTTTGGCGAGCTAATGAGGCCTGGCTTATGGAGACCTGGCCAATCTGCTTGGCCATTCTTCTGATAAGAACAAGCCAATCATTGAACTCGCTACAAACTTTCTTCTCAATGTGCAGCTTTATCAATGGTATCTGTCTTCTCACCACCTTCTTAAGAAGCTTCAAAGGAATATTTTGCAAGTAGCCCTTCTGAATCAGGTCCAAAGTCTTGAGTGCAGGATGAAACTTAGCTTCCACAATATAATTGTTGCACGTCATGCACAAGCTGACGACCTTCACACATATCTTCAGTGTTGTTATGGCCTCCCCTACGTTTTTCTTGACAGCATATAACTCAAGAAGTTCATCAAGCTTCAACAGTAGGGCAGTAGCTACCTCTTGCAGGTGAGAATTCTCACCAGATAGCATGCTCTTTAGCTCATCAGCATCAACCAACACACCGCGCAGTTCATCGACTGCAAGGATGAATTCCTCATAGTGAAGTCTACATAGCTCTTCTATCTCAACTTCCTTCTTCTTTACAATGCTTCTGAGGTTATGCATGAGAGCTTCAGGTTTCCCAGACTCGAACGAATGACGAATGATGGGACCCAAATCTTCACCATTAGCGATAAATGCAGCAATGCCCAAACCTAGACCTCCTTCTCCACTGTCGACTACACTCCTCTTCTTTGGTTGAGCAGTCATTGTTCAACTGTAAAAACGAACATACTGATAAATAAGCTTCGGTGCGGATGTCACAGCACAGAATTAGATGGCATTGCAATTCATACAACGGTTCGCGTTTCAGTCAAAATAAAGAAAGATTGTGGCAATAACACAAAAGCTGACTCATAATAGTTTTCAGTGGATGCAACTATGGCCACTGTTGTGGCAATGGCAGTCCTCTATAGCATTTACCGGATAGCGGAAATAGCAGCCGCTAAGCTTCATTTAGTACTTATCCAAGTTTGTAAACAATTAATAGTATATTGGGTATTGGGTTAACTAAAATTACTTATTTGACACAAATAATTAAAACTGATGCTTCCTATACTCATTTTCGAAATTGAATCTGCAAATATTTAAAACATATAGTTATATTATTAGCCAACGGATTTATATAAGAATACTAAAATTTGTAGCCTAGTTCTTTCAAAATTAAGAGACTTTTTACATTTACTATTCTATTCCACAAACTACAATGTATGCAATAGATATTAAATAAACTAAACTATTAAGGATTCGAAAAGAAAATACATATGTCATAAGAATTAATAAAGTTAAGTAATTTTTATGTATTTAAGTATCTTAGATGACAGGAAATCAACAAGATCAGCAAATTTTGAGTAGGACCAAGGCATAGGATAGCTTTCACCATGATAACAGCTCGACTAAAACAATGAATGACAAACAAGGAATGTAAACACATAATGTTGGGAAGCACGGTGCTATTTGGCTTATTTTAATCATGAGATACTCCGGCGTGATGGTCCAAATCAATCTGAAAACAACTCATCTTGAGAAAGACATTGATAATGCACAACGCTGAAAAGATTCTCACTAGAGCACTGGGAGTATTAAACCTCTTTGACCAGACAAAATGGCAACTAACGATGGCAACTGAAAAAATCACAGTTCGGTATTTCCAGGAGATTAGGCTAAAGAAAATTATTAATTCTACCAGAAAGAAGAAACAATAAGCGCACAAGAACACAAAGGAGCCAACTATTGTATTAATTGGTAAACCACAACTAGAGGAGAATATGAGATGCTCAGGTAACAGTAGCAGCAAAACGGGACAGGAAATGAAAATCTTACACCCTGCCTGCCTTTGCCGCAGGATCGCGGCGTCTGCTCCGGAGACACGACTCCACGAGCTGACGAGCTCGAGATCGCAGAAAGGAAAGGAAACGAAGGTTGGGGCGATGGGTGCGCCGCCGGCCACCCCGCTAACCAGTCGATCAGAGAAGAGGACACGAGCGCCAGGTCCTCTGTTCAGAGCAGCAGCAACAATTAACACAATGCACCAAGCGTTGCCACCACATTGATGCGATGCTGAAAACGGCAGCACCACCACAGTGGCAGATTAATCACAAGAACCTGGGGCGGCGCAGAGTTCGACTGGCTTCAGGAACCAGCCTACCGGAATCGACGAGACGAGGAGGTAGTCCGCGTCCGGAGGTCGCGCTGGCGAACGAGAAGGAAGCGAACTCGAGAGGCAGGGAGACCGAACCTCGGGGATCAATGAAACGGAGGGAGGAGAGACGAAGGGAGAGTAAAAGCTCCCTTGGTTACAGGTAAGGGCGTCCATTTGCATGGCCGAAGAAGTCGTCGATGGATCCACGAGACTCGCGCGGCCCCCGCTTAATATTCTCCGCGCTCTTTTCTCTGCCGCGATGACAGGATGACAGGTGGTCGTCGCCGCCGCCGGTGACAGAGGAGAGATCGATGCAGAGGAGCGAAACTTCGGTTCTGATGGGCCACGCAGCGTCAGTGCAGAGATTGCAGTGGCTGTTTTTAGGCACCCGTAGGGTATGAAAAAGTTGGTAAGCTAAAAAAGATTATCTTAACACTCGGCCTTATACATTATAAGAGGGAGTCTTATATTTATATTACATTTTGAAGTCATGTCTAAGGCTAATAAAATATTGTTTATTGATTTTTTTCTCTCTCCTTCGTCACCTACCAACTACCACCAACCGAAGCCCTTATTAGAATTTTGAGTGAAACCTACCTTAGTCCAATCTAAATCTCAAACATAACATAAACAAGCATTAAATCAAACCAACATATCTGAGAACCTATCTTAAAATCCATTGAAATTTTAAACACTAGCGATGCCTTTATGGGCCTTACGGTTGAGTGGTGAGTACATAAGCAGCGAAACACTGATTTTTTTCCCAAGTACAAAAGGATGGACAAGTACGGGCATGCCACACCTGAGTGTACATGCATGCCCTTAAAACACTTAACCTGTGTTAAATAGGTAAGTAGATTTCAAAAACATACAATTATTTTGATATAGGTTAAAAAAATCTATAATTTCTTATGCTCGTTTTAAAAATCTATAAATATTTTAACACATGTTGTAAAAAACTAAATATTTCTTATCGTAGGTCATCTTTCATCTTCTGGTAATAGGTGGGCTCACAGTTAATCCTCTTATTATATACCATAAAGGATTACAGGTGGGTCTACGGTGAGAAAGTTATAGTTTTTATAATATATATCAAAATAGTTATAAATTTTTGAAATAAACACCAAAAATTATAATTTTCTGCAACATATACCAAATAATTATAGATTTTTAAAATTTACAATTAAAAAATGGGCATTAAGATTTAATCATGTTGGACCCGTACTCACACAAATCTACCACTACCATGAGGTGCTCCCCGACGAAGATGATAAGTTGGCAATGACAGGAAAACCGGCAAAATGGAATAGGTACTGGACACCTAGTCAGCATACGATTTCTTTAAATAATATTATTTTATTACAAAATTATAAAATATATTATCTAAAATCATAAAATTGTAAAAATAGACATCTGTCGGCACGCAGAGTGTGACGCCCGTTTCTTCCCCTTTCTCTGTTTTCCCTCTGATGCGTGGGCCCGCCATCATCCCCAACCTCTCACTTCCCTCTTCCCCCACTCCGCAGAAACTACCGCCACGACCGCCGTCAAAAGACGCTTATATAATTTTTCCGAAGGCGCTTATATAATTATCAAATTTTGGATATTGCCTACTTAAGCTCAAAAGGAAAAAAGGAATAAGTACTTCCTCTGTCTCAAAATAGATACTGTTTTAGAGTTAAACATAAGTATTAAGATGAATGATAAAATAATAATTTTACTCTATTTTAATTCCATTAATTGCATGGGAATGAGATTTGTATTGAGAAGTAAGTTACTTAATGGAGGAATAAGACTGAAAAATTTATATTAAAGTTACCTCAAAATTATAAAATATAATATATTTTGAATATTATAGAAGAGGCTGAGATGTTATATTTTTTTTAGCGGAGAGAGTATAGGTCATTGGGTCCTCCTGATCCTCACTAATTCTAAACTGTGCTACTCTCTCCGGTCACGAATAAGAGTCATTTTGGATATCAACACGGTCTCCAAATACAATTTTGACTACTACTTTTTGTTGTAATATATCTATAAAACATAATAAAAGTATACTATTATGAAAATAATTTTCGAGATAAATCTGCTCATATTATTTTTAAATATCCATAGTCAATAGACAAAAAGTAATTTATAGCTAAAATTTAAAATTGTTGACTGGACAAAACCCAAATTGACAGATGATGAGGTGTGTATTGCTTTGTATTTTCAATCTTGTTGTCTACTGTGATACCTTTGTTTTGAAGCTTCTAATATAGTACATGTCGGTCATACTTGAGCATATGTGATAGACAAAAGTTAAGCAAACCAAAAGGTAAAATAAGACATTTTAAGCTTAATAAGATGGTGGCGTGGTGACTACATAATAGGGAAATTAAACATATCAAACCAGCCCTAAAAGAACAAATGTACAATGAGCTTCCACATCGTTGACTTCCGACACAACGAACTAGCGTAGAATAGGTGTACGATGAGCTCACACCAATGATAAGATCGATCCCCTCTTCCTACATACCTATCCTCTTCTTGTCTTTTTAAGAACGTTTACCCCTACTGTTGACGAAAATACTAGCAGTTCTCCTGCTTTTAGTTCAAAAAATCACCCTGTGGGTAATATCTTGGAGTGACCTTCGGTTATCTGCGCCTCCCAAGAATGTTTTCAGAAACCCATGCGCGTTCTTTTCTTTTTGAACTAAACATGGACGCAGTAGTTTCAGAGAGAAAAGGCCATGCAATTTTTCGAAGGCATGACGGACAGGGGCACACACTGGTACAGAAAGTTGACCTTGAGCAGCCATTGCATGCAGTGGGCAGAGCCAAAGAGTGGTCAAAAAAGACTGGCCTGATTCTGGTCAAGTGCTGCATGATTGGAACCAGGGAGGGCCTGCCAGATAAAGATCTCTTTCTCGGTGATTGCAACCTTTTGTTTTCAGCACGTATTTCTTATGTATTTCCCTGAAATCATGGAGGTTTATTTATAATCCTAGATTTTATTGAATATACACATTTCCGTGCTTTATTAATAAAAAATTTGTTTTTTCAATGCTCATTCAAAGGGTGCACTTACAATCTTCAATGACTGTGCTCAATACAATACAAGGAATTCTTGCTAGCCAAATAACAGGATCTTCGTTGCGCTACTCTATTTTTTTGTCTTTCTTTGCCTTCACGAGATGAATACCACCCAATGAAGCCATTATCCTTTTAGAATCCCAATTTGAAAACAAAAATAAAAATGTCATAAACCTACTTACCTTTCTTTTAACGTAAAAATCTTGCTTGTCTTTGGAAATAGACATTGCTTGTGATGCTACCAACAACACTGCGGCCAAGAAAAGCAAGTTGCAGGGCCTTCAGTAGGTCCGCTTTCAAAGATAAGCTAAAATGGCTCTATTTAAAAGGACAATTTGATAAGGATGAAAATCCCCAAAATATCATGAATAGTAAGCATCTGTTGCTTGACCGACAGTAATCGACAGACATGCATATCAGAATGCTATACAATTACGGTTTTCCGGCTGATTAAAGTGTTAAAGTAGTTCAAGTAAATCAAATATAACAGGAAGTGAAAGTTTAAATGCCGGCTTGGAGTTTACTACAGGTTTAAATTCTTACATAATTATGTGTTCAAAATAGGCCCTTCTTAACCCGTTCACAATTAAAATGAATCAGTAAATTTCATAAAACTATAGATAAGTTGGCAAAACTATCACAAAATTGCATTTTTAAGGAATTATATCGCACTACAAATTTAGTACACAATTGTACCATAGAACTACAAATTTTGTGCGATGTACTGCAAAACTACATATTTAATGTGCATTTTGATATGCAAGTCACAAAACTATGGATTTTACACGGCTACAATATATAGTTTTGTGATATATTATGCATTAAATATATAGTTTTGAGACAAATTTGCGTACTAAATCTGTAGGTTTGCAATACACTTCTTAAATATGCAATTTTGTGATACATTGGTATATTAAATCCGTAGGTTTTCAATAAAACTTCTTAAATATGTAGTTTTGTAATAATTTTTACCAAATTATCTATAGTTTGCGGAATTTAATCGAAGGGCATTGATGGCTTCTGCCTAAAAGAATTCATAAAATTCTTCTAACCGATCCCTACTTTTTATCGATCAAATATTCAAATGGCATAGGCGAATCTTATGGAGAACCCCACGTCGACTTTAGCAGCGATCAGGCAGGCGCCTACTACGACAAGCATGCTCTGGCCATGAAAGGTGTGATGAAATCATGAAAAAGCACTTTCCATTTCCCTCTCTCTCTTTCTGCTACGCGAGAGAGAGAGACATGCAATCATCCAATGCTGAATGAAATGCTCAGCACTAACAGATTTTCGCAGAAAGTAACGCTATACTGCAAGGGAAAGGAAAGAGGTAATGGCAGTGTAGCACAGTAGCAGGTGAAGCATTCAGGCGAGCGAGCCTGACGAAAAGAAAGGGAAGCAGGATAGCGTGGAAAACAAGGGGGCAAAAGCATTTTCAGGCAAAGAAGTACAATCATGGAAAGCGCAAACAGATTTTATGCGTGAGCTCACAAAAGCGAGCTGATTGCTTTCCCTGACAGTGCAAAGCAGAGATGAAATCCAGGACAATTTAGTACCTCTGTTTTGAACATCTCGAGTTTTTATAGATTTGGGGGCCCATCATGGCATCATGCCCGGTGTTTAGTCGTCGATCTATCCCAAACAAACAAACAAAAAAAATCGTTTCTTCTGGCGTTTTCATCGAAAGATATAGAGTAAGAAAGTTGTTTGACATCGCCAAAGAAGAATATTTTAGACGAAATCGACAAAGTATTTTAAAACTAGTAAAACAGGTCAATAAGCAAGAGAAGTCAGGTAAAAGTTCACACTTGCACATAGATGATATTATGACAGATTCACAGCAGGATGCGGATCCTATCAGACTAGGGAGAAGAAGCAATCAAGCATACTCTGAAGACTGAGTTACCTCTGCCTGTATCATCAATTCAGATTGAAAATTTCAGAAAACTCCTCACTCTCTGTATTGCATCGAATTCAAACCTCATACTTGCTCATACCGACGTGAGATTAACATCAGCTACAAGAAGAACATAACATTGTAGGAGAGGATTGTCCTTGCTCATATGTAGTAGTAGGAGTAATACAGATAATTAGATAGGTACAAGAACAGCTCAGCTCAAAGGGAGCTCTCTAGCTAATCCTTAGGAAGTTAGTCGAGGCCGGACCTGATCCTCTTGTGCCCGGCGGCGGCCTGCCGGACGGTGCCGACGGAGCCACCCTCCGAGGCGGCGCGACCGCCGCCGCCGCCGCCCTCCGAGGCAGCAAAGAGCGATGAGAGGTCGGCGTAGAGGTCGACGACGCGGCGGATGTTGTTGTTGAGCTCCCTGATGAGGCCCACGTTGCGGGAGAGGTCGCCGGGCACCTTGGACTCGTGGTTCTGGTTGATCTCGTTGATGAGGACTCGGTTCTGGTCCAGCAGGCTCTGCACCTGCACGAAGCTCGTCTGGAACGCGTGCAGCACCTTGGTGTCCACGCCGTGCGCGCCGCCGAGCCCTGACAGCGTCGTCTCGCCACCCTCCATTGAATCGGATGCCCTCTCCTCCCTTGACTCTTCTTCTGCTCTTTTATTTGCTAGTTCTGCAACTGGTTTCTCTGGCCTCAACTCTGCAGTGTGCAATGAATGCGAAAAAATGGTCAGAATGAGATGGCATAATTCTTGCAAGGGATGCAGAGATATTATGTTCACTTGTTCATAAAGATTGCTTCTTTTTTAAATTTGGGTGGTTGATGTTTCGGTCATCAGGATTTGGCCTTTACTGCTGGTCTCAGCAAATAATAAGAGACCTACAAGTTGGAGGCATTTCCAGGTAATAATGGACGACTACGTGTATAATATTATATAGAATTCAAAATAAGAACTATTTCTTTATCTAGAAAAAAAGTTGAAGGCATTTTTACTGTTGGGGGCATGGGAGGACATAGTGTACTGTACTACAAGATCAGATGTACTTGGCGAATCTTTCTACTACCTTGGAGGCTTGGAGAATTTTTGAAATAATATTATTTTATTAAAAATTATAAAAATAATATCTAAAATTCGATATTTATAGAAATAGGTATCTATCGGCACTCCGCATATGTTACGTGGCAGTAGGCCCTAACGTCTATCGGTACTCTATTGCCGACATGTCCTGTGTTCTGCAGATGATATTTAAAGAAAAAACAATAATTTTTTCATATGATTTCAGATAAGGATGATATTTATACAAAAATTATACATATAAATAATATCTATAATTTTGTAGTTGAATATTTTTCTATTTAAATCCGTTTAGATGAAAAAACGGTTATAAATTATAGATAAAAAAAATTAGATTTGAAATTTCTAACCTTTTTTAGCATTTAAACAGATTCAAATGAAAGTGTTTAATTATATAGTTATAGATTTCATCGATATAGATACAATTTTTATATAAAAATTATTTCTATCGGAGTTTATATGAATTTTTTTTGAATATTATTTGCGGAAACCTATTGGAACACTAAGTGCAGATACCTATTGGAACACTAAGTGCAGATAGGCCCTAGGGTCCGCTCTCACATAAAACTTTTTTTCAAATATCAGATTTTAGTATTATTTTTGCAACTTTTTTAATAAAATAATATTATTTCAAAAAAAGGTAGAGGCTTGGACCAAAAAAATTTCGATGAAATCTTGGAATTATCGCGATTTATTTTTTCAAAAGAGAGAAGTTCATCTAAACAAGAAAGAATTCCGAGAAACCCACAGCGCATCAATTTTTTTTGGAAAAAAGAGGAATATAGTAAGGGGAAGCTCGTGCTTCAGTGTGTGCGTAACAAGGACGATTGGGGGAATGATTGAGATCCGGTGTTGGGCACGGAATTCCCGGGAGCATGTGGGCACGAAAGATCGAGATGAGGGTACGAAACGAAATCTGCAGAGAGGGGGGGGGGGGGGCCCAACTCGTCTTGGCTGGAGCGACATGGGGTTCGCAACCAAAATTCGCCCAAACGGCGACCGAATTCGGCAAAGGAATCCCAAAAATCCGACCAAAAGAAAGGGAAAGATCGCTGGCGCGAAGAGATTCCAGTACGGACGGATCGAGTGGGACGGATTAACTGGAAACGGAGAAGAGAAATCCATGCTTGGGAAAAGAAGGAGAAGGCTTTCTTCCTCTGCTCCTCTCCCGGTTGTTCTAGAGACCAGGCAACAGCAAGAATTTATCCTACTCCAGTGAACCAAACATCGGGAGGGACCAGGGCAAGAACTGAAGCGAATTTGTGTGAGAAAGAGAAACCCCCCAAAAGCAGAGATCTTTACGAGCAAGGAGACGAGACCGAAGCAAGAACGATGAGATGCAACAGTACAGTATCATACCAAATATGCTCTACTCGAATACCAAATCAGGCCGGTGGTGCTGGTGCTTACCTCTGGACTCCGTGGCATCTCTGGGGAGGGGAGCTTCTGGTCAGATGATACGAGTACGACCATACGAGCGAGCGAGCGAGAGAGAGAGAGAGAGACGAGGAGGAGGAGGAAGAGAAAGGGGATCGGAGGGGAGGGCGGCGGAAGATGACGGTGGATAGAGGAGAGATCAGGAGATCCTCAGACACACGAAACAGCCCTCCGCGCTCTAGGCTCTATCTCTTTCTGCGCGGAGAGAGAGAGAATCTTTTGCTCTATCTTTTGGTACGTTAACGTTCCGACACGTTTCTCCTTCTGATCATGCACATATCTGCGCTGGATGGATGGGTGCGCTTACTGTGCGTGTCGCCCGATATTTCACGCACCCGATATTTCTGGCGACATGCAGTGAACACAACGTACCAAGATTCCAAGAGTTTCGAATGTTTACTCGGGACAAGGTTTGTGTTTTGAATCTGACATGTGCTTTTAGAGTGGTCTGTATTTGCTCAACCAAAGGTCCAAAGCACATTGAGAAATGCTAGGTAACTGCCACCCAATTGCATTGCATTGCATTGTTTGCGCAGCTTCAGCGAGCAAAGAGATATTGATTGAAAGTCAAATCCCTTGGAATGGCAGGGAAATTGAAGTGTCTCCACATCTGCAAAAGAGCGTACAGCGATCTTCCTTGCAGTACTTGTCATGCCGCCTTTGCACACGGATTTGAACGCTGCATGGTAGTGCTGATCTTTAGTGCAAAAACATATATAGAAAATTTTCCAATATGCCCTTCGGAACAAAGAAATCCACCATACGAAATTCCTATTAATTCTTATGGGATTCATGAATCCACAGGAACTAGCAAGGTGGCCGTTCAAATTTGCACCGTTAGATTTGCTACGATATTCGTTTTAATATCGTATTCTCTTTGATGAGATAGAATACATTAGTACCGTATACAGAGAACTTAAGCTTTTTATTATTTGATATGGATCATGAGAGTTCATTCCTCTATACTACAACAAAATATGTCATCCGAACCGAGTTATTAGTGTCGGCTAGATTGGAACCGATACTAATGAAATATCAGTGCCAATTCGTAACTTCTCACGTTCGATCAATGATCGAGTCGAGTTGAACTAGCACTGATACTTAGTATCAGTGTCGGCTCAAATTATAAATCGACACTGATAGTATCAGTGTCGGTTTATAATTCGAACCGGCACTGATACAATCTCCAGACCTAAAATTTTAATACAGTCTAATTTTAGATCATGCCTCAGGTCTGGCATCCTTCTTATCTCTTTCTCTCTCCCTTATCTGTTCACGCCCACACAACCGCACTCACTAGCCTCCTCCTCCCAGTCTCCCTCATCGACCTCTCTCTCCCCTCATCGGCTTCTCTCTCCCCTCACTGGCCTCCCTCCCTCTCCTGCCTCTCTCTCCCCTCACCAGCCTCCCTCACCATAAGAGAAGAAAAGCATAAGGGGGAAAACCATGGTTCTTGGTTCATCAACATCTAGTGATTCCGCTATTTCCCTCATTTCTTGGTGTCGATTTTCTGAAGATGGGTTCTTTCTTCATTCTTGGCGATGAAGGGGAATGAGTGGCAGCTACTGTACTATCATCTTCAGGTTCACTTCTTGCTTGGTCGCTTTTTATCTTTTATTTTTGTTGCTACTCTCCTTCTTTTTTCTAATGTGTATTGCTTCCCTGTTGATGTGTGCAGGTAGTAGCGATTGTGGTCTTCTTGGTGCTGGGTTTCGCCTTCTATGTCTTCTTTCTGCCATTTGTTGAAAGAGATGTGGTCAGTATGTGGTCATGGGTCTCTACACACCACTGGAAAGCAGTTGCATCTTTGCCCCCCTTCTGTTTCAGTCAGTCCTCTTGTGTGACCCTTCTTCAGAGTAGTTAGATCTGCATTCCTTCCATATTTTAGTTTGTTAGTATGTGGTACTAACTACAGATAAATGTATTATATAAGGTGGAAATACAAGGATAAATAACTGGTTACTTTTTGTTTCAAGAAAGTACTTTGTTCTTCTGATTAAGTTCATAAGGGATGCTCATTTTATCCTACCAGGGTAGTTTAGGTTAGCATAATCTTGTATTGATGGTGGCATCGTGGAATCAGTTGCCAAAGTTTGTATTGGAATCGGGCATGCAAAAATCAGTTGCAAGAATTTCTTTTCTGGAATGAATCATTTCAATTCCTGTAAAAGGAAATGTTTCAGATATCCCACAGTCGGATTGGTTTGCTGATGTTATTCGATTTGCTTCTGTAAGATGATTGTAATATGATATAATTACTGAATGCTTCCGATTGGTTTATTGATGTTATTCGATTTGCTTATGTGAGATGATTGTAATATGGTATGATTACTGAATACTTTCAATTATGCTCTGTGAGATTATTGTAATATTGTATGATTATTGAATGCTTCCGATTGTGCTCTATGAGATGATTGTAATCATTGTTGCGAGATGATTGGACTTTATGGTATGATTATTGAATGCTTTCGATTTTCTTTTGTGAGATGATTGGTTTTCTTTTCTTTTTTGTTTTTTGGAAAACAACAATACTACCGGTTGAACTCACAAACCGACACTGATAATGAGTATCAATGCCAGTCCATCACAAGGAACCGACATTGATACTCAATGCCGATTCAAAAACTGGCACTGATGTCGTTTTTGAGCCAGCACTAATGACCTTTTTACGTGGTTGTGCTAGTTTAGTGCAAGTGTAGTTGTAGAATGATTGCAGACATACTATTTGAATTTGAACAACAATAATTTTGCAAAAAAACAATACTAAATTGATGTTCATAATATTGTTCTAGTAATATGAAGATTTTGCATGAGAAACTACTTATTTGCATAAGGAAATTACTTACCAATTTGGTACATCTTGTCGGGAATTTAAATTTGAACCCGTGTTGCTCTCCATAGACGGATGTTAAATCCTATCACATATGAGTTTGGATTTTATCTCTGTAAAATTGTTTGTGATATCGATCCTATAATAGACGGTTAAAAATAAAATAGGAAAATAAGCATACATGCACATATAGCTTGCTAGCTTTCTATGTTCCTCACAGTGTTTTAGTCCGATGGCGAGTGGGAGGCGATAGCCAAATTTGCCAAGCAAGCAGAGAGGGATGGTGAGCCTATAGAGATAGCTAGCCATTTGACGAGCCTATTGGATCCGCTGTTTTCAGCCTTTTAACCAAATTTACCGATAACGAGCCGGTTATAGATGTTGCTGGAAATCTAACATGAGGTTAGATCTCGTGAAAACTTAAATTTGTGTCTATCTCTCTCTTTGAATTCATGTGTTTTCCATGTGTTGCATACAAACACTACTACATAACAAATTGTCACTGCAGGTAGTGATTTCCTTGGATCCGGCAATAAATTAGCGGTAGTGTTATCACTATCGGCTCTGGAACCAATAATAATAGTAACTATCACTACCATTTCATACCTTGAACCAGCAGTGATAACCCATCCACATGTACAAAAATATTTTACAAGTAACTCTTCAGCATGGAGATATGTCTCAAGTTTGATCTCAAACTTGTGACATAGACCCTATGCATAAATGTTCATGATAGAGTATTTTGAATCTAAATGAATGGTGAAAACAAAATTTAAAATCGCAAAACTGCTCTATCAGGAGCTCTTCAGCTTAGGGACAGTGTCGGTGAATCAGGAACCAGGGGTCCCCGAATCCCGAGGCCAGGCCAGCATTCTGCCACGTGGCGCCTTCCCGCGAGGTTCATCTCCGCGAGGTATGAAAAGACTAAGTACCGGGAGAGGGCGCTCGGGGCCATGAACAGTGGTCCCCGAGTACCCGGGTTCCCCGATGATCTGCAAAGACCAAGTGACCGAGAAGATAGTGCTCGGGGTCATGAACAGCGGCCCTCGAGCACTCAAGTCCCCCGACGACCAGAAAAGCCGAGTATCGGGAAGGGTGCGCTGCGCGAACAGTGGCCCCCGAGCACCCGAGTACTCCGAGGACCCAAGGAAGGTAGTTCCGGGAGAGAGTGCTCGGGGCTGCGAATAGCGGCTCTCGAGCCCTCGGTTCCCAGAGGATCCGAACAGTCAATTCTGGGAGAGAGTGCTCAGGGCCGTGAACAGTGACCCCCGAGCACTCGGTTCCCCGAGGACCAAGAGAGGGCGTTTTCGGGAGAGAGTGCTCGGGGAGATGAACAGTGACCCTCGAGCACTCGGTTCCCCGATGGCCCAAGAAGTCCTTCATCGGTGGCCCCCACAGGGGTCCAGCGGTGAGATGTCGGCCTGTGAAAGGCCCGATGCCGCATTTAAGAAGGCGCGTGGCCTGTCACATCCAACTGCTCCTGCCACGCTCGGTGTCAGTCCCTGCCACATTCGAGCAGAAGGGTGTGGAGATATTTAATGCACGGGTCCCATCCCGCGTCATTCGGTGCGCCTCGGGATAGCATCGCAAGGCCCGAGGCGCTTCGCATGCTGCCCTGCTGTGTCAGACGAACAAGACTGGGCGGGCACGCCGGGCTGCTCTGCGGCGCCCAGTGGGCCCTCTCCACGGTGCCAGTTGCCAGCGCCATCATGACGACTGAAGACAGGGTGGGGGCGCGTTTTCAACCCCTCGTCACTTCGTGCTGGCGATCCCATGATGACTGCCTTTTCATTTATGGCGCCTTGGAACTCGTGCCCTCCCTTTCGGGGCACGCTACCGCCGGCGAGTATTTAAGGGAGCCGGCGGGCACGGACAAAGATAACGGAAGAACTTTCAGATAACTCGGACACACATTTTCAAAGGCTGAAGAACATCTTCGGGCAAGCACAGAAGCTGAGACCACCGAAGAACAAGGAGCCCGAAGCTCTAGGATAGACAAACATTCTTGTAACCAGCAACATTCCTGAGAGGCATTCTTAGGGCATTTATAGCATCCACACAGGAGTAAGGTATTACGCTCAGTGCGACCCGAACCTGTCTAAAAATCCATCCACTGCATTTACTGCATTTCTGCATAAGATCATTCCACCCTACATGCCATCGCATTTACACCCATTTATTTCTCCCGCAAACATATTCAGAATCATCCCCCTGGCTGAATCTCAAAAAGGGGTCCCTCAGGATCCCTGCGATAGGAGTTCACCCTCCGACAGATAGGATCTCAAATCCCCACACATCGAAGATCTCCTAGTATAGCAGTGTTGTGCCATCTATTTTACATCTTGCACTATCCGAAGCTGTAGGCGACGGGCCCGTGGGGAGACATGAATACAGGCCAGCACGACCGCGATATGCGATGTGTCCGAGGGGAGATGGGGAGATGGAGTGACATGGCCACGGTAGGTGATGGGCATGAGGGGAGATGGGGAGACAGGGTGACTGAAGGATCAATATGACGACCTAAGGGGTGAATATGCCTTTTTCTAATTTACCTCAAAACAAGCTAAAAACTTCGCCTTAAAGAAGTTAAATATAAAATTAAAGCTATTCTAAAGTAAGCAACAAGATGCAATCCTATATGATATAAACACAACTAGAATTAACACTAAGCAATATATGAACTTGCAATAAACTAAAGGAAATATCTAAAGATGAAGATAAGTCGATGTTGTTCCCGAAGTTCAGATCTTTGAAGGGATCCTACTTCTCTGTTGAGGGGCTTGATCACACTTGAGCAAAGTCTCTTTTAACACTTTTCCTCCTGAGGTTGCACAAAACACTCATCGGCTTCCTTGTGGTATGTCTTTTCTTGCGGAGGCAAAATTTGACCTTCACAAACTTTCTCACGATGCACCACAAATATGTTGGTGGCTGGTGAGCAACTCCTAGGCATCTAGGAGTCCTCAATCTCCAAGAGAAATTAATGCAAGCAAAGAAGCTCGGAGATAAAACCTAGTGCTCAAAGATCAACTCTTTTCTTTCTAGCAGTCAAACTTTATGTTCAATCTCTCTCAAGATGAAACACTTTCTAGTGAGAGGGGAGTGGTTTTTGCTTGGAGATGTGCTCAGATTTGAAATGGGCAAGCTTACGGAGTGGAGAAGGAAAGTGGTGTATAAATAGACTCCTTCAAAAACTAGCTGTTGGACACTTTTTCAGCCTACATTGAAAGTTCCGATTCCTACGATCGGAACATCCGATGTATTCAAACTGGCAGTTTTGAACTTCATTCCCCAAACCAAACCTGGTAAAAAAAACACATTGAAATATTCGATCCAAGAATTAATTAGAAATCGAGAGTCCCATGTTAACAAAAACCGAATGTTTCGACCCTGATCAGAACATCCGATCCAATTGTCGGAACTTCCGATGTAGGATTTTAAATCAAACCCGAGAACACATCGGACCTTCCGATGAAAACATCGGAATATCTGATATTAAAATAAATTGCAACCCAAGAACCTAATGTTCTCAAATTTCGGACTATCCAACCATATCAGAACATCCGATGAAGACATCAGAACTTCCGGTTTCACAAAGAAGCATTGACTCAGTGCTCTTGTTGTGAACTTTGTGTCACTCTATAAACTGAGTGTAGATCTTTTTGAGCACTAAGTTCATGACCAAACTACTGTGCTGCACCCTTCTTAATAGTATGGCAGTCCTATACTTAATTTCAAAAAAAAAGAATATATTAAAAGGTATAACCGTTCGCCTTCTTCTTTCTTCAATTTTTGGGGGTCACCAATGTCATGATGTTTTTATCAATGGGACTTTCACATATTTAAATACTCATTGAATACATTAGTTCCTTAATTTCTTGTCGTCAATTATCAGAACCCACATAGGAGGCATAGATGTACTTTCAGCACACGCACCCGTGCTAGGCGATAGGGATGGCAATGAGGTCGGCAACGGGCCTGAGGGGAGTGAGATGGGAAGACGGGCCCAAGGCGTAGTGACGGGCGAAATGGCGACGGTGACCATTGTACCTCTTCGACCGCCACATATCCGTCGGGATTGATATTCTGGAGGGGAGTGAAATGGGGAGCAGAGTGAGAGGAAGGGCCGAGATATTTATAAAAGGATTATCACTGCCGGTTAAAGATTACCACTGTTGGTTTGGAATACAAAACGACAGTGATGCCGACAGTATCACTACTAGTTTGGAATATGAACCGGGTGTGATACATTACTACTGGTTTAGAATATGAACCGATGATAGTAGTTATCACTGTGGGTGTGATACATTATCACTGATGGTTCATAACGACTCAATCATTGATCTGTCGGTTGAGCTAATAAACTAGAAGAGATATTAGCTATCACTACTGATTCTTCATAGCTCAATGTTAAATCTATCGGTTCAGCTTATGAATCAACAATGATACCTTATCATTATCGATTATTACCAATGCTTTATTTCTTAAGTGATATCTAGAGAAGAGAGAGAGGGTAAGAAAATAATGTTAAGAAACAAGATTTCAATAGATGTATTTATCTTGCTAGTTTCTTAAGATCCTTCAAAACAATTTATTGTCTCACAATCACCTAAGATTACTCAAAGAGCTAGTTTCTTCCTTAAAAAAATAAGCTCCTTCACTTTCATTTTTAAATTATTTGTCACATCATCTTTTTGTTTAGATAGACACCTAATTAATGTCTAAAAAACTAGCATTAGGTATGACCTAACTTTGAGATAGGCTTAGTAATAAAGCATTGGGAGTGGTAGATAAGTTTTTTGGATAAAAAACGACAGCTGATGTACATGCTCTGCAGAAAGTCCAGCACCATATGACATTGAATTCTCTTACTCTGAAGTCAACCCTAAGCGAAAAAAAAGCACTTGTTTAGTCTTCAAATTGACTAGACAAAGAAAGCAGTTGTTTAGGTAGATGTCGAATACTACATATCAATTATCAACATTCTAAGCGAAAAAAAAGATGGGGATCATACTGCAGAATATACAGTCATCCTCACAAATGTATGGGCTTAATAATTGCAGAAACACCAGATACGTATGTCTACAGAAATACTCATGGATAGTTGGGAGCTATGAAAATAAAACAATGTGATTAGATATATATAACACCATTTTCATTGCGGTTTCACAGGACAAGATAACGAACAGATTCACAACAATGGATCAAGCTTCAGCTTCAGCTCAACTGCAGACGAGCATAGCCTTCTTGGAGGCTGAGGTAGATGTGCCTCCAGTTCTCCACTTACTTTTGTTTGTTCAGATGTATGATTAAAATTGCCAGGAAGACCAAAGGATCATAGGTAGCACTTGCTTTTTTTAGTCTTTAAATCCTTTCTTTTGGGCAGTTTTCTATTTTCCTTTCTAATAGGTTGACAAAAATGCACTTTCAACCTTGTGCTTTTACTGTATCTCATCTTTTTCGGTCTGCTCCACAAACCATGCTTTCCAGTCTGCCACTTTTTCATCACCATTTGCAACCTGCGTAATGAAAGAAGCTGGGGTTAAATATTTTCTTTGCAGCTCACAGAAGAGACACGGAACAGTTGTTCCATACTTCCATTTGCTCTGTTGGCTTTCTAACAACAAGGACTCCTCACAAAAAAGGACGGAGTACCAATCACGACCACGACACTAGGACCTGAACCCTGATTGAGCTAATAACTATGTACCTCAAAAATGAGAGTCTTTCGGGGAATGGCATCCAGAGCTTCCACACATATGGTAGCAGCATCCTCTTTGCTTATTCTTCCCTTGGCTGCTATGCCCTACATAATTCAAGCACCATATAGTGACACATCAGAACAACAAATAGCATATGTATTCAAATATGATGATATTCCTACCAGATTGACAACACTACAAATGCATGTATGATATTTCTTTGTTGTGTGCAAATTGCATCATAAATCAATGAACATAATAATGTCTAAACTGTGTCCTGCTCATTGCACAACATTCATATAGTTGAACTACAGAATGCTAAGAATATCTGCATGGTGTTTAACATGCATTGGAGGTAAGGTGGGTTTTCATACTGATACCTCCGTAAAATCAAAATCTCTCTCACCACCAGGGGTGCTTTGCAGAGAACCAATCCTGATTATCGTAGATGGGATGCCAGATGCAAGAACCACTTCTTCATCCCTTTCTGCTAGCTTCCTCAGTTTGCTGTTCATAATAGCTTGCAAACCACCACTATTTCTGTAGGCAACCAGCTGCATTCTTATCAAGATCTCATAGGGGCAAATGACTGAAACTAGAGTCAGCTGGATATCACGGAATTGCAAGAGCATTGCAAACCTGTGATACCAAAACAATGTGTTGGACACCCTTGAGGTCGATTGAGTCAGAGAAGAAGCCATCCTGTAAAAATTCAAAAGTTCAAATTAAGCAAGAACTTAAAATGAAGACGAAAGGGCATCTGGTAAGCAGATAATATGTTCCCATATAAGTAAGGAACAGACAACTAAAACTGCAAATGTCAAGTAGTTAACACCTTGCTTAAGAGTTAAGATTAAGATGAGTATAATGTGGCTAACTAAATTGCAAGACATTGGCCCGTAAGTAGTTACGAATATGTGGTGCATCTATGGATATATTTAGATGACTCATACCATCTTCAAATCTCCAAATATGAAGAGTACTTCACATAAATGCCAAAAGGAGGGAATTCCGAAAAATCTAGTAATGTTCGTTTATAAAAAAGAAAAGAAAATCTATTGATGCCCTAAACATCAAGTCATCAGCTAGAGTAGCTCAAAGAAGTGCCGAACAACCAACAATTATCCAAAGAATAGAAATAGTAGGCCTTATGCGTAGGGAATAGCTAAAAATGAATAGAAACACAAATTTTAACATACATCGGCTGGACAAATTACGGCACGAACGCCCCTTAGTGCTTTCTTCATGAAGGACTTATCTTCCATATCACCAACCATGCACTACAAGTAAACCAACATGGTGTTTACATGATGTTCATTATAAATATCAACAAAATGTTACAAGATAGATGTCATGGCGGTAGCAGGAGATAAATCTTACCGTTTAATTAGGAGATAAGTTTGGTATGTTACGATTCAAGTTGATTTGTTTAGAAATAAGTTTGGTAGGGAATAAGTTAGGAGTCGGATTGAGTTAGGACTGCTTAGAGATAAGTTTGGTAAGAGATAAGTAGGAGATGGAATTGATTTAGGAATGTAATTTCTCCTCTCTATATAAAGGGGTAACCGCACATCATTGTAAGGAAGCAAAAGAAGAATTAATCTAAGTTTCCCTCAATATTCTAAATCTCACCAATCTATAGTCTAATCCCTCTCCTAGTAGCTGACACCACCCGGCTATCCTCCCGGTAGATGTTTATCCCCCTAATGATCTTAGGATCATAACAATAGAACAGTCAACTACATCATTTTTTTGTATAAACTAATTTCAGTTCTAAAAAATGACAGTAAAAAAGTATTTTATAATTATAAGGAACATATAGAATGCCAAAGTATAGGTCAGAGCAACAAAAGATGTCACCTCCACATAAGTTCCAAACGCTTCTTCAGTGGATCGTTTGTCCTTGACAAGTGCTTTTATTCTAGTCCTTTTCAGGATTAGTGCCAATATCACCATCTGAATATACAAGTAAATCGACTTGAACCAGCTGAGAGAATTTCTTTTTCTTTTTGAATATATACTAGTAGAACTTCAGTTTTTGTTGAATAAACTGAAACTTTAAGTGTTTCACTAATGAGGATTGTTTGTAGAAAGAATTAGTTGTGTCAGTGCAGATTACATTCTACTAGAATACAACGTTCAGCTCAGATCACTGGGGAAGAAAATGAAGATAGGTGAATTTCAGGATACTGTACTAAACATCGGTGCAGAGGCAGTTCTGGAGAAGAACCTGTCCAATCTCACTGTCGCCATTGGTAACTAGCACAGCGTCCCGAGGCTCCTCGATATCTGTTCTCACCCCAAATCTGACAACAAATAAGAAACAATGGCAACCAAGGAGATTACATTTACAGAATATTTTCTCTATGCACCTGGAGACTCATCCTCTTCAGACTCAGCTCCCCCATCCTTGGGAAGCAAATCGGGTGCTCCATACCATCTCCTCAACTTTGGTCCTCCTATAAAAGAATTTCAAAAGTACAACTTATGGCCTGATCGATTCAGTGTCAACTCTGCAACGTTAAAGCTATGAAATTTTGACATTTTTGTGGCAGGCGTTTGATTTTTTCCATGGTTGTGGCGCACTGCACTTTATTGCCCTAAGAATCACCAACCTTACTCTTAAACTCATTTCCTTGTCAATATTTTCCTAAGTTGTTGCAAATAATTTCTTTACCACAAAAAGTACAGCCTGCCACACCTTGGCAAAGTGCGGGAGCCAACCAAACAGATCTTTAATCCATCAATGCTTCATCGAATAGACCTAATCCATCGGAATCATCTTTATACTCTGGACTTGGTAGAGCCATTAAATTAATCAGCATTCAGAGATGATAACAACTACAAAAAGATGGTTGCCCATAGTGCTCACTGCTCGGCGATCAGTGGCTATGAATTGAGACCCATCCCGCCACAATAATCAAAAACTGTACACTCAAAATGCTAAATCAAAAAGGCCTATTCAGCAACATCTAGTGAACATCGGTTCTTGATTACATACAACCTCAACTTCTAGCTAGAACGGCTCAATCCTGAATCTGACATCACTTCGAGGAAGCACGAATGCGCAAGAAAACGAGAGAGGTTTTTGTGTGAATACCCTCGATGTAGTCGAGGATGCGGTCGGTGAAGCTAGCCTCGTCCTTGCCCTTGGCCCGGACGGCGGCGAGAAGCGCCGGCCTTCTTCTTCCTGGCTTCCAGAGGACGGAGCGGTTACCCCCGGCGCGCGTTGCTGCAGGTGGGCGAAGCGGAGGCCGCTGCTGCGGCGTGGGTGACGCAGAGGACCGCCGCGGGGGCAGGGGAAGCGCGGGCATTGGGGATAGGCGCGCGAGTGCCGTGCCTGCCGCACCGGAGGATTTCGCGTGCGTGACCGTGGTTTCGTCGCGGTTATAGAGGGGGATAACGCTTGCTAGGATAGCCACGAAGTCGAGTGACCTGAGAAATTTCAGAATTTGACACTGAATTCTGGTGCCTATCCGGTTTTAACCTCCCATTCGCCTGCCTTTTAAAATATAACACCATGTTATCAATTTCTTCGGAATGTAATATTTTCTTATTCTTTTCTCAATGACGTTTTCCTCTTCACTAGGAGAGATCAAACTGCCCAAGTACATTCGGGACTTCATCGTTTCGATCCCAACCATCAACCAAACAGAGAGAAAAAAAAAAAGATAGGTCCCCTCAGTTCCTCTTCGTTTCAGCTAGGGTTCTTGAGAGCTGTTCCAAGAGCGACGACCGGAACGACGTTGGCGGCTTCCATGATTCCCAGCGAGGTTCCTTCTAGGTAAGGCCCAATCTTAATCCTTGTTGTAGCTCGAGTTAGGGAACAAATGGGTGGGAACACCGACGATTTAGGTAGGAAGGTAAATATTTTTTTATCTTGTTTTCTTTTTCGTATTCGGTAGGATTGATCCGGATGCCGCTTTTAGTCTTTATGTTTCGTTTGGTGATTTTTGTGCTAAGTTGGATGATGGAACTTGTGAGCTGGTGTTGCGCAAATATGATGAGTGGGTTGTGGACTATCGATGCTGCTCATTGGAGAGTTTGCAAAAGGATTTTGCATCACGGGTGAAGTAGAGCAGCGGCCAAGAGGCAGTGGTGAGTGGATTTGACAAGATCACAAGAATTGAAACAAAAATTGAGGATGATATGGCTTTATTGCGCGCATTCTCTGAGAGGTGTGGTGAGATGAGGTTATTTTTTATTGTCGATGTTGTGGACTATTGGAGCAAGAGTTCATCTTACCCCAGCAAATACGACGGGAGTTTGTTCTAAGGAGGAAACTCAAGCTTGGAGACGAAGTTTGAGAGGAAGGAACACCACGAGTATATTGATGGTAGGAAAATGGATCGATCTGGGGGGAGAATCACAGGTTTGCTGTGATGCGTGTTCTGTGTCTGTCGCCACCGTTTTTTTTCACCTTGTTTCTCTCTGTGTGTCTTTTTCTCTGCCTCTCCTCCCCCAAACAACCATGGCCTCTTATTTATAGGGTCATATGTAGCTTAGCGTACAAGTTATCATAATGTACGAATATTTGGGACTTGATCGAATTACTGGGTCTTATCCCGGATAACTACTTTCTATCCTATCGGGGAGGTAAATATCCACCGTGGTAACTATTGTGGTGCCTGCCCCCTCGAGTGCATCGAGCCGGTCGCCAATTGCGGCCCGGCGCCGCACTATCAGAGGTGTCAGGATAGCCTCCATTACACCAAGGTGTCAAAGTGGCGCCCATCCGACTAGGCCTTTAATGCCGGTCACTTCTTGATAAGCAAAGCACGACCGGTGCTCCCCTTTTGGTAGATCTTTCCAAGGACTGCTGAATCACCCTGCTGCCTTCGGGAATGCGGCCCGATCATCCCGAGGCGGGGGCCTTGGGAGGCATGGACCCGGGAGGTGAATGCTTCGAGAAGCAGGGCTCCGGAAGACTAGGGCTTCGGGGAGGCTGAGGCTTTGGGAGGCTAGGGCTTCAGGGGACTGAGGCTTTGGGAGGCTGAGGCTGTTAAGCCAAGAAAAGGCTTCACAGGTACGAAGAGGTACCGTGAAGGGACCTGATGACCTCGGAGGTCGAGGCTTTAGCTGAGGATCCGTAGATCAAGGCTCCGGGGGGACCTGGATAGTAATCTTCAACCATTATCCTCAGGCTGGCTTATTTTCACCCCAACAGTACCCCCTCATTCTCGGGCCCCGAAGTTTCGGAGGGGGGAGAGGATGCAGAGGAAAAATCGACCCCAGCCTGGTGTCGTATCAAGGATGCCTGATGGTGATTCTCTGTCTTTCGAAGTCGCTAGAGTAGAGGTTCCGTGTGGGTTTGGAGAATCCCGTACGTTCACCTGGCGGGACAAGACGTGTCATTGCTGCATTTTTACTAGATAATGCGAGGGGTCGCTAGGGTCTTGTGCCCGCGATCCTGTCACGCGCCGAAAGAGGTTTGGGTCATTAATGTAACGGGACATCCGCGCGAGAAAACGAGGTATTTCATCATAGAGTGCTGGCACGTGTTGGAGGGAAACCGAATAGGGCCACGACCCCCTCCCCTAGGAGTCTTAATGGGAGGACACGACGACGTTCATCCAGCTTTATCTTCCGGACCTACATGGCTGCGTGGCTCGGGTATAAAGCCGGGGTTACCTGGTTGGAGCCTTCATAGCCCATGATCAAGCAGTTATCCTTGACTTGAGTATGGCATCGTCTTCCTCCCCATCCTCCTCGGAGACATCAATGATCTTGACGGTTCCTTCAGGAGCCAGGCTATTTTGGTCGTCGGTAGAGGCGTCGAAGGAGAAACAGCTTCCTCCCCTACAGGGGAGGCGGTTGTCCACTGCTCCGGCCTGACCTTTGGCCGGGAAGGGCGTGTCTGTCGAGACCATCGATATCTCCGATGACGACAAGGAGATCGACTGGGATCTCCTGTTAAGGGAGAGTGAGCTGGCATCAATGGGGCTGGCGGTGAAGCAGGAAGAGGCTGGGAAGGCGAGGGAGAGGGCCTCGCCAGTAACCTTCTCAGACTCCTCAGCATCCTCTGGAAGCTCGGGAGTCAGCTACTGCATCGGCTTCCGCAACGGCAGGCCCAGATGAGGCGCATACGCCGTCTCATGTGTGGCCCCTGCTAGGACCTGTAGGAGGTGAAGGCGGTCACCGAGATGTCGTACTTGGTGACGCCATGATATATCCATGTCATGGCTGAAATTAGTCACCTTGTACTCTTTCTCCCTTGTTTTGCTCCGCAGGGATCTATCTTCTTCGTGGTAATTTCTTTATGGTTGTTTCAATTTGTATCCCCTGGATGTACTGGTTGTTTAATAATATAACGTGGGTCTTCGAGAACAGTCGTGTCTTCCTCCGTATCACAATGCGAGAGGACCTTTCGAAGGAGTGGCCGCATGCGTGCGTGATTTCGTGCCTCCCAATTGTACTTCTTCATCCCTTTCGAAGGCGATGGATAGTTTTTTTTGACGACCAGTGGATACTTAGGCTAACTGAGGAGAACTGGGTGGAATAGTGGCGATCTCGTCATCTCTGGTTACTGCGTACTCCTTCCTAATTTGTTCCAGATTTTCGACTCAGCGAAGTCCCACTGGAACCTTTGGCGATGAGCTCCAGAGGCGGTCCTTGACCCTCCGGGTTCCTTAGCAACTGCCCGGGTAGAAGGCGACGATGTGTCAGGGGCGCAGCCAAAGGCTGAGGCAAGAGAGGTGGTCCGCGACCCCCTCGGACCTTAGCCGCTGCCCGACTCCGGAGGTATTCCGTCCGGAGCCTGGCAACGGTGCATCGGAGGCGAGGTCGAAGGCCGAGCGGAAGAGAGGGTTCGCGACCCCCTAGGCCCTTAGCCGCTGCCCAGCTCAGGAGGTATTCTGTCCGGAGCCGGCGATGGCGTGTCGGAGGCGAGGCCGAAGGCCGGGAGGAAGAGAGGGTCCGCGACCCCCTCGGCCCTTATCCGCTGCTCGGCTCTGGAGGTATTTCGTCTAGAGACTGGCGACGGCGCGTCGGAGGCGAGGCCGAAGGTCAGGCAGAAGAGAGGGTCTGCGACCCCCTCGACCCATAGCCGTTGCCCAGCTCCGGAGGTATTCCATCCGGAGCCTAGCGACGGCTCGTTGGAGGCAAAGTCGAAGGCCGGGCGGAAGAGAGGGTTCGCGACCCCCTTGGCCCTTAGCCGCTGCCCGGCTCCGGAGGTATTCCGTGCGGAGCCTAGCGACGGTGTGTCGGAGGCGAGGCCGAAGGTCAGGCGGAAGAGAGGGTCTGCGACCCCCTCGGCCCTTAGCCGCTGCCCGGCTCCGGAGGTCTTCCGTTCGGAGCCTAGCGACAGCACGTTGGAGGCAATGCCAAAGGCTGGGTGGAAGAGAGGGTCCGCAACCCCATCGGCCCTTAGCCGTTGCCTGGCTTCGGAGGTATTCCGTCAAGAGCCTGGCGACGGCGCATCAAAGGCGAGGCCGAAGGTCGGGCATACGAGAGGGTCCGTGGCCCCCTCGGCCCTTAGCCACTGCCCGGCTCCGGAGGTATTCCATTCGGAGCCTGGTGACGGTGCGTCGGAGGCGAGGCCGAAGGCCTAGCGGAAGAGAGGGTCTGCGACCCCCTCGGCCCTTAGCCGTTGCCCGGCTCTGGAGGTATTCCATCCGAAGCCTGGCGACGGTGCGTTGGAGGCGAAGCCGAAGGCCGGCGGAAGAGAGGGTCCGCAACCCCCTCAGCCCTTAGCCGTTAACCGGCTCCAGAGGTATTCCGTCATGAGCCTGGCGATGACGCGTCGGAGGCGAAGCTGAAGGCTGGGTGGAAGAGAGGGTTTACGACCCCCTCCGCCCTTAGCTGCTGCCTGGCCTTGCTGTCCCTGTAATGGATTGTCAGGGGTTCCACTATATTTTCCGTGCCACGCAGCGTGGGATTTTATTGAATGTTAGTATAACAAAAATGACGTATGAAATGTGTCTTTAAAGGAGATGGTAGGGTAATGATATTATCTTTTACTATGCGTGTTTCGGAGTCATGCGGGTCATACCTTTCCCTGTAGGGAGGGGGATTTTTATACCCCTTTGATTGGCTTGCTGTGCCTTTTAAGAGGCTAGTGGATTGTGTACCCCTTTAGCACGGAGACATTAGCCTTCAAGATGCTGGGGTACCTTTCCCGCTAGGTCTTTTCCAAATCTGTTGTGCCTTTTTAGAGGCTAGTGCGTTTCGTACCCCTTCGGCACAGAGTTATTAGCCTTCAAGATGCCGGGGTACCTTTCCCGCTAGGTCTTTTCCAAATCTGTTGTGCCTTTTTAGAGGCTAGTGGGTTTTGTACCCCTGCGGCACGGAGGCATTAGCCTTCAAGATGTCGGGGTACCTTTCCCGCTAGGTCTTTTTAGAATCTTTTGGCCCGGCGGAGTTTTCGAAGAAACATCTCCATCGCATGGGTTTTTCGGGAGTCTCTCTGTGGTGCGGAGGTTTTTGTGAAGGCTCTCAGTCGTGTGGAGGTTTGGAAAAGGTCCTCCATTTTTGCCGGAGGCCTGTGAAAGGTTCTCCATTCTTACCAGAGGTTTTGTAAAGCTCTTCGTTTTTACGGAGGTTTTGGTGGAAGTCTCCGTTTTGACCGAAGGTTTTGGTAAAGCTCTCCGTTTTTCCCGGAGGTTTTGGTGAAAGTCTCCATTTTTACCGGAGGTTTTGGTGGAAGTCTCCATTTTTACCAGAGGTTTTGGTAAAGCTCTCCGTTTTTAACAGAGGTTTTGGTAAGGTTTTCCATTTTACCGGAGGTTTTGTAAAGCACTCCATTTTTACGGGAGGTTTTTGGTGAAACTCTCCGTTTTTACCGGAGGTTTTTGGTGAAGCTCTCCATTTTTGTCCAAGGTTTTTGGTGAAGCTCTCCGTTTTTGTCGGAGGTTTTGGTGAAGCTCTCCATTTTTAACAGAGGTTTTTGGTGAAGCTCTCCATTTTTGTCGGAAGTTTTTGGTGAAGCTCTCCGATTTTGTCAGAAGTTTTGGTAAGGTTCCTTGGCATGTATTAATGCCGAAGGCCCTACACACTATCAGAGCTACGTAATACCTTCCAGGAAACCTAGATAGTCTTGCCTTCCAGGTGACCTAGGCATACTACGCTCGCGGTGTATAGGCTTGGCGTGCTCCCAAGGAAACGCCCGGGGTGCACTACAACACTGTCCACCAAGGATGTGCCTTGGCGCGTGGCATTTATATGACCGAAGTTGTGCAATGCCTTCCAGGGCACCTTGGGCATAACCTGCCTTGCAGGTGACCTAGGCATAAGCAGCGCCCGCGGTATATATGCATGTCGTGCAGAGAGGATTCCTTGCGACAACATTCCTTAGGGCACCGCATCCTCACATCAGGGCAGTCCCCTGATATGCAGCGTCCACACACTATCGAGGCTACACAATACCTTCCAGGAAACCTGGGTAGTCTTGCCCCCAGGTGACCTAGGCATGCTACGCCCGTGGTGTGTGGGCTCCACTTCCGACCAGGGCAAAGCCTACCCTCCGGGAAACCTTTTTAGGTGAACTTAGGTTTAGGGAAGCGATGCTTACTAGTGCGTGGGCTTGTCACGCCTCCGAAGAAATCCCCCGAGGGTGCCGCAACTACATTACCAAGGATGTTCCCTGATAACCGGCATCTACACACTATCGAGGCTACACAATACCTTCCAAAAAACCTAGCAGTCTTGCCTTTCAGGTGACCTAGGCATGCTACGCCCGCGGTGTGTAGGCTCCACTTCCGACCAGGGCAAAGCCTACCCTCCGGGAAACCTTTTCAGGTGACCTTAGGTTTAGGCAAGCGATGCTTACTGGTGCGTGGGCTTGTCACACCACCCGAAGATGTCCTACGGGTGGTGTCGCAACACAGTCTATCAAGGGAATCCTTTGATACGTGGCAACTACACTTCCGAGGCCACACAATGCCTTCTAGGAAACCTGGGCAGACCCACCCCCCAGGCGACTTAGTCATGATGCATCCGCGGGAGTGCAGGGATTTTGCATGGTTATACTAGCTAAGTTTTGCAGTCTACTGTTGGCAACAAAAAGCTATTTGTAGCATGAAACATAGCTAGGTTAAACAACTGCCCATGCTAAATGAGAATGTAACCTAAGTTCTACTGCATCTAGTTAGTAGCTATCTATTGCAAAAGGACTTCTAACAATATAGTTGGAGGCCCCCAACAGACTCTAACCTTGCCGCATGAAAGACGGATCACTAGGTAGACTACTGGGTAGTTAACAGTGGGCGTACCTTTGTAGGAATAAGGCCTCTATTGTGAGGCTTGGCGGCCTCGATGCCCGTGGCTAGGCTGGGAGAGGCGGAGCTTGACCTCCTCCACCTTTAGCTGTTGCCCGACTCCGGAGGTAACCCATCCGGAGCTTGGCGGCGGCACGTGTGAGGCGTGGTCGAAGGCTGGTCAGGAGAGGTGGTCCTCGACCGCCTCAGCCCCTAGCCGCTGCTCGGCTCCGGAGGTACTTCGTCCGGAGCCTGGTGACGGAGTGTCCCCGACTCAGTTCTCGTTGCTGGGTATGGTACCGTTGATAGTAGGGTTGGTGGTGATGGTGCAAGGTTGAGAGGTCGGGGATTCGCTTGGGAGTTTGCCCCAGGCCCCCGAACTCTGCGTCGTCCTTCACCGGCTCCTTCTGTGGCCAAGTTTTCGTTTTGCCTTTCGAGGTATTCCTCCTGGAAGGTAATGAGGGTGCGATAGTCGTTAGTGTTGTGGCCGCGCTCTGGTCCGTGCAGGACACACCTGTATGCCTCCGGGGGCACTAGAGCTTGGAGTTGTCATTGGGGTCGCTGCCGAGGCGGTGTGCCCCAGAGCCTGTGGTTTCCCCAGGGTTTTCTTCCCCCTTGGGAGACCGTCGAGGTCGCCCGGTGAACCAGTTTTCGGAACCGAAGTGGTTCTGACTATGCCTCCCCGGACCAGGCAGGCTTGGAGTTCCCTGCGCGCGGTTGGCAATGCGAGGGCGGCATCGGAGGCGCTGGCGGGATCCGTGCGTCCCGGAGCCCTCCGTCTCCTTGGAACCCTTTCTTTCCTGAGGGGCCCAAGGAGGGCGCTGGGTGGACAGACTTTTCGAAGATGTCAGCTCACTCGGGGTATTCCAAGTGTGGTCGAAGGGGATACCCGGGGACCAAGTCCAGTTGGGAGCATTCCTGGGTTCGACCGCCTAGAACCATTGGAATGCGGCCTGCTTGGCTGTGGCTTCGGCCGCGTCCTTTCCTGAGGTGGTGAGGTCTTCGCTGTGCAGGGGTTGGAAGGCCTCTGCGCCATCTAGAGTTCCTATACCAACCCAGGGTTCTGGGTTGGCCAAGGTCGGAGGAACGCTGTCCCACACAGCAGCGGGGCTAGAGCATGCATATGATGTGTATGGCTAAGACAGCCATGCATACGGTTGCATGCTTGCAACGGTGGGTACGGTGGCTTCAGCCGATTCTCTGGTGGTTTTCCTGGTGGATTCCTACCTCTCTTAGGACTTCTGTGTTCGAATCCCCATGGATGGCGTGCTGTTGGTGCAAGTGTTCGTCTTGCTCAAGCAAATACGACGAGAGTTTCTTCTAAGGAGGAGACTCAAGCTTGAGAGGAAGGAACACGACAAGTATATTGATGGTAGGAAAATGGATCGATCTGGGGGGAGAATCACATGTTTACTGTGATGAGTGTTCTGTGTTCGTCGCCACCGTTTTTTGTTTACCTTGTCTCTCTCTATGTGTCTTTTTCTCCGCCTCTCCTCCCCCAGACGACCATGGCCCCCTATTTATAGGGTCATGTGTAGCTTTGCGTACAAGTTATCATAATGTACGAATATTTGGGACCTGACTGAATTACTGGGCCTTATCCCGGATAACTACTTTCTATCCTATCGGGGAGGTAAATATCCACCGTGGTAACTATCGTGGTGCCTGCCCCCTCGAGTGCGGCAAGCCGGTCACCAAATTGCGGCCCGACGCCGCAGTGTCAGGTGTGTCAGGATAGCCTCTATTACGCCAAGGTGTCAAAGTGGCGCCCATCAGCCTAGACCTTTAATGCTGGTCACTTCTTAGGAGGCAAAGCACGACCAGCGCTCCCCTTTCGGTAGATCTTCCCAGGGACTGTTGAATCACCCTGCTGTCTTCGGGAAGGTGGCCCGATCATCCCGAGGTGGGGGCCTCGGGAGGCATGGATCCGAGAGGTGAATGCTTCGAGAAGTAGGGCTCCGGAAGACTAGGGCTTCGGGAGGTTGATCCTTTGGGAGGCTGAGGCTTCGGGGGATCGAGGCTTCGGGAGGCTGAGGCTATTAAGCCAAGGGAAGGCTTCGCAGGTACGAAGAGGTACCGTGAAGGGACCTGATGACCTCAGAGGTCGAGCCTTTAGCTGAGGATCCGTAGATCAAGGCTCCGGGGGACCTGGATAGTAATCTTCAACCATTATCCTCAGGCTGGCTTATTTTCTCCTCAACATGGACAAACCTGGTCGATTGGTTACTACCTCAAGTGTTATAGCGCTAAATGAGGGTGCCATCGATAATGTTGTGACAGAGAAAGTAATTGCACAAGAAGGGTCAAGCAATGAAGTAGGTAGCCTATCTAATGTGCAAGTTCCGGCTGTTGTTAATTGGGATAGTCTAGAGATTGTTCCAATTCTAGAAGAGCAGATAGGGTGTTCATTGGCAGTGATGGGGGAAGATGAAATGTATGCCTATCTGTTGTTGTGGATGGGGACCTTGAAGGTGCAGAGCTACTGGTGAATGACTATGTTCCCAGTGAGGGAGCTATTTTTTATGATAGGGAGGGCCCCCCAATGACAGTTGGAAGCACATATTCTTCTATGAATGAATTCAGATCAGCAGTAAGGCAGCATGCTATAAAGGGATAATTTGAGTTAGGAACAAAGAAATCTGAGTCAGATAGGTTCCGGGGTTATTGCACAGCTGAGGGTTGTCCATGGGCTATTGTAGAACGATAGCTACGTGGTGTTGGAGATGGAAAGTCAGTGAGGGTACTAACTTTTAACTTTGCATATTGGTGTAACCTTTCAAATTTATGTTAGTAACCAATTGTACTAACCAATTTCTCCTATTATGGCAGGTTACAATGAACAATTTTGAGCACTTATGTGCATCAACTTGTAGAGTGAAGACCAAGACAACAACATTTCATTGAGTGGCAGAGAAGGCAATCCCCTTTCTAAAGAAGGATCCAAATATGGGTGCAAAGAAACTGCACGAAGAGTTAGAGGACAAGTACAATGTCACACTGGAATATTCAACAGTGTAGGCTGGTAGGCAAATGGCTATTGATCAAATTTTTGGGTCATGGAAAGAAAGCTTTGAATACTTGTACAGATTCAAGGCAGAGGTTGAGGACAAGATGCCTGGAAGTGTTGTAGAGATAGATATTAATGTTGATTGTGATGAGGTTTATTTCAACAAATTCTTTTGTTGCTTCAAACCAAGCATTGATGGTTTTCTAAATGGTTGTAGACAATGCTTGAGCATAGATGCCACAAAACTTAATGGAAGGTAGAATGGGAGTCTAACTTCAGCTACAGCCTTAGATGGACACAATTGGATGTAACTTCAAGGTACTATGCTACCTATTGTAGTTCGTCAACTCAATGCAATGACTAGGAGTAGCAACCACCTGAGGGTGACTGAAGGTGGTAGGGATGTAGCAGAGGTGACTGAAATCACTAATGAACATGAGGTACTTAGGCATGTGGTGAATCTTAGTAACCACACATGCTCTTGTAGGGAGTGGCAAGTGTCTGGGAAACCATGCCCGCATGCATTGGTAGTCATAACAACAATTAGAAATCCCCAGATGGCTGAGTATCTGCATCCTTACTATTCAGTGTACCATTTTAGGCTAGCATATGCAAGTGTAATTCAACCTCTAACAGATAAGTCCCAATGGCCCAAAGTGGACCTTGGCTTCAAGTTGTTGCCACCTATGGCAAAGAGAGCAGTGGGGGAGACAAAGGAAGAATATGATACTTGGATGCTTGGAGAAAGCCAAGCCTAGAACCAAAGGCAAGTGGCAAGTCCTGTGTAAGAGTTGTGGAGGCAGAAGCCATATGCAGACGTCTTCAAAGTGCCCTAACAATGGTACAAAAACGAAAGGTAAATTCATATCCTAATTTGTTTGCTTTCCTTATGCATTATTCCTAATTTGTTTGCTTTCCATATGCAGGAAGAGTCGTGCCAAGATTGGGAGACAACAAGGAGAAACTAGCTCATCCAAAAGGCAGAAGATGGCAAGAAATGAATCAAGCAATGCTAGTACATGACCTATCACAAGGCGGTAAGAAATTGATAATTTGTTGTTGCTTTTATTGACCCTTTATGAAAGCTTACATATTCTATATTTAATCAGGCACCTGGCATTGAACAAGACTGGTTGAGAAGGGACAAGTCAGCAAATGGCCACTCCAAGAAGATCCCTGACAAAAAAAGCCGCAAAGGAGATCACTCCAAGGAAGGGAAATAAGTGAATGATGTGATGCAGTCTTTTGTGATACAAATTCCAAGGAAACAATCACCTGGATGGTACTGTAATCCTAAATTCCTAGGAAACATTCACCTGCATGTTATTTTTTAGCATTGTGAACCTTGGATATTGTTATATGACAGAACCTGTATGGCCGTGTCATATGAGAACCTGGATGTTTAGTTTATGCAATGCATTGTGGTTCATCTGTTAATGGAGATCTTATTTTCTTTTGATAAGTATTTGTGGTTCCCAATATGATGAGCGCAAGACAACACTGGCAATGTCCACTAAGCTGTAGGCTCCTCACTTTCAGCTGCCCCATCTGGATTCATAAACATCATAATAGAAACTATGTTGTTGTTCCAAAGTTTGTCAGAGTATGCATGGCATCAGATCAAACAAAGGAATCTTTATGTGGGTAGTTATTACTAAGCATAGATAGTTTTGAGTTTGCAGGAATAAGTGGCAGAACAGAACTCTTTGCATGGAGCAGCTCTCATTAGTTCTACCTAAGACATCACCGAGGTGAAAATTTTCAGGACCGCAGCTTACAATGACACAAGGACAAACATCAATTTCCATTGCATAACTTGGCAAATGTCAGCCACATTACATTGCATAACATGTGGACCGCAGCTTACAAACAAGCATCCTACTACAATCACTATTGCCATTCTACTTGACTAGAAGCACAAGGATTGACAACAACACAAGGACAACACTGATAGAAGCCAAACATAGCAGAGCTTTGCTCTAGCAATGCATCTCGACAGTTTTAGCTTCTACACTACTCTCAAACTATGCTTTGTTCTTCACCGAAAGCAACTCTTTCTTCACTTCAAAAATTTCCAACTTCAGGTTCTTCAATTCTTGTTGTTCCAAGATATCATGAATGCCGCCTCCAACAGAGGTCGATTCAATGGCAATCTTGCCAACTAGTTCCTCATACTCCGGTTGAAACATGTAAAATCAACATCAATTAGGGAACTGCATATGAAATTGAAACAAAAATCTTAGCAATTGAACAATTGATTCGACAAACAAGCTCTCGAGAACTCACCGCATGTTTGTTTCGGGGGCACTTGAAGAACTTATTCCAGTAATTCTCCTTGGTTCTTGTGGTCACCTCCAACACCTTCTCCTTCTTGCAGTTCGGGCACTGGATGAATGACAACCCGGTCGCCACCTCTTGAACAAACCCCAACGGCGATGAGCTAGGGTTCGAACACAAGCTGTGCACCGTGGATGACTGCGACATCTCGGGGGAGGTGCTGCAACTTCAGCTGAGGTCGGTGAGCGGGCCGCAACTGCATCTTGAGGACCGCAGTGGAGAGGGAGAGTGGGCGAGACACCTTGGGTGGCGGCGCCGCCAAGCAACAGCTTGTGGCAGCACTTCGCTCCACAGAGAGAAGAAGGGATGGGAAGAGAAGGGATGCGGACTGGGCCACTGCTGCGTCTTGAGGCTTGCGGCAGAGAGGGAGGGCAGGCACAAGAGCATGGGTGGCGGTGCCGAGCTAGAGCTTGGGCGGCGGTGAGCTCGATAGAAGAAAAGAGATGGGGAGATAAGGTCGAACGAGTCTGTTGCTCGAGATATTTCAATTGAATCTCCCCAACTTAGTGAGCCATTAGATGATGCTAGGGGCAGTTTGGTCCAGCTCGGTGAAGAGGAAAATGTAATTGAGAAAAGAATGAGAGAATGTCACGTTCTGAAGAAATTCGCAGCATCGGTGTTATATTCTGAAAGGCACGCGAATTGAATGTTAAAACCAGAGAGGCACGCGAATTGGGTGTCAAATTCTGAAATTTCTCGAGTGACCTAGCAATGCAACTCTAGAACCACTTTCAAAGCAAATTATGATTTCTGAATTTTACATGTAAGAAGAATAGATTGCGTGGGATGAATTGTATTGAGCCTCTCGACCAGTATAAATAGAGTAAAGAGACTTAAGGCAAGAAGCTTCTCCGATATATGTGGTAGTACGGGATTACAAATCCTAACTACCAAATATACTCTAACATCATTCCGCAATCGTTGCGAGAGCATCGTAAACGATCAGACTAGAGAAGAAGTCAAAGGTGTCAAGCCGATGGACTAACATCCACCTGCAGTTGTAATGCCGCCGCGTTGCGAGTGTTGTGATTGGAGTGGAAATTGACGAGGAGCTCATGCAGATGGTAGCCCTTTTGTGTTGATGTCAAGGTAGCCGAGAGTGAGGCGAGTAGTTGTAACAACCCAAATTCTTAAAACCAAAAAAATAAAAACTTTTTCAAAAGAAATTAAAAAGAGCTTTGCAAAATTAAATAAATCTCTAAGTGTGTATGTGTGCTTTATACATATATACATATATGTGAGTATGTGGGTTATATGTATAAATACATATATGCATTGAGGGCTATTTTTCTATAAAAGAATATTTATAGAGATATATATGTGTATATATTTGATTGCTCTATTGATTGTTTGTTTTTGTAAGCCAATAAGTATATAGGTGGTATATATGTTGTACTTATAAACATACATGTGCATATACATGATATAATAGAAAAGATAAAATGAGAAGGAATAGAAAATCTTTTAGAATAAAAAAGGCCGAAGCCCATGATCTCACCTCTCCTCTCTGCTCTTTTATCCGGCCCAAGCTAGCCCAGCCCGCTCTTTCTCTTCTCAGCTCAATGCAGCACAGCAGCAAGCAGCCGGCCACCACTGCATGCGCCGCCATTGCCGTGTCCGAATCGGAGGTCGACCACCTAACCGCCAAACGAACTCGCCAGGACATCTAGAAGCTCAAGCATGTGCCAATTTTGCTAGAGCCCGAGCCAATCACTTGATGTGCACTGGAGTTCATCTGCCAGTCACCTGAAATCCAAATCAAATCTACGGGATAGAGATAGAGGCGAGCAATGGATCAAAAGGAGGAAGAATCCCAAATCTATGCGCAAGCTTTTGCCCAAAAGATAGAGACCGAGCATATTTGAGACCTCATAATAGAGTTCGGATTGTCGCCGCCACCCTTTTCAAATTGGAGTCAAATTAGAGATTAGGAGAGCCGCCCGCCTATAAATAAATGACATAAATGCCTCCCTAAATCGTCCAAAAGCTTTTGCCCAACTCACCGAGAAGAAATCAACACTTTGAGCCCTTCACCGACGAGTTCCGAAGATTCAAGTCATCGTGTGTTGTCGCCAGCCTCTCTGGAGCTTCTCTAATGTTGACGTGTGCCCTAGGTGAGTTCCTTGAGCCTCCTCGATTCTTTTACGCCGCTCGTCGGAGTAGCTAGATCACCAGAGCGCCGTTCCGATGTGATTCCGGCGATGTGCCGCCACCTCTGTTCCGCCGGAGCCGAGAGCCAACACGTGTGAGCCATCCGATTTAAAACTGAGGGTCGAGATTGGAAGCCCGCGTACCCCTTCAGTAGCCAATCATGATGTGCCACGTGGCATACATAAACCCAGTCAGTCGGTCCGCCACCGCACTTTCTAAGTCTAATGCCACATCAGCGATAATGGTGTGATGTGTCGTGCCATGTCAGCATGTAGTGCCCAGTTAGCTTTTGTTTTCCTTTTAATTGTTTTGTTGACGCCATAAATAGTAAATATTGCGTAATAAATAGTTTTTCAGTAGAAAATAATTTTAAATAATAATAATTAGTAAATTAATTTCTAAAAATGTTTAATAATGTTATATTGTTTTATTTAATTCTATTTAATAGTCTGATATAGTTTATAATTCACATTAATGCTAGAAAAATCTAGAAAAATCATAGATAGCTTTGGAAAAAATTTAGAATATTCCTAGAAACTTAATTTCATCTGTAGGTAATCTTGATAGTCCTATTTTAATATTTAGAAAATCATAACTTGTTAACTGTAGCTCTGTTCGGACTTGTTCTTTCACCGTATTGTCCGGAATAGTGTAATCTTGTGAGTGATGATGGTTGTCGTGTCATGTTTGGTTCTTTTCGGGTCTTGATGTTTATGTGTTGCTATTTTTCTGCATATGCTGCGAGTAGATGCCAACATTCAGGAGGAGCTAGAGGGCCTGCAGAATCAGGATTTTGAAGACCTAACTAAGTTTAGTGAAGGTAAGTTGTGTTCTTGATTATTTTTATCCCAGTTTTACAAATATTTTATTTTATAAACATGCATGCTAATAATTTATTGGGAATCCCAAGAGTTAGGTTTTGCCCTAGTTTTTCCCAGTTTTACAAGAGTATGGTTTGAGTTATGGATGGGTAGATGATGCTTAACCTTGCTTTGGGATGGTAATCATGATAATTGTTCCACGAACTTGATAATGATCCTATGCAACAATGATAAAAATATGATGAAATAATTTTTGTAACAAAATGGTATAGGGATTTGAGCAGGTGGTATGATGAGATGTATGGTTGGGAAAGTGTAGTCTTGCTCAAATCTAAGGACCAGTTCGTGGGGTGACCTTTTTGTGTTTACAGTACAACCACAATCTGGAATTTGAAGGGCCTAGTCAAGTAATTTTCTTATTCTCAGCATAGTGTAGACCAAGCAGAAGAGCGATGAATGAATGATGTCTTGGGATCCAAAAGGTGCAAGAAGGGGCTTCTGTTGTAGAGGTGGAATCACGTGGTAGTAAAACCTTAGCGGGTAGATATGTGCTATGAGGGGGGATTGTAAAGGCTTTGTAATGGATTCCTAGTGCACACCTCGGTAGTGTGTAAGAGTTCTCCGTCGGCCAACGGATGCTCGACAAAATGGGATGAAACGTCTTGTGGATAAAGTACAACATCCGTAGAGTTAAAACTGAATATTTAGTTGCGCTCACGGTCATGAGCGGTACTGAAAACCTACCATGATTATGACTTGATGTTTTGGTTAGTCGAATCACCTGTGATGGTGGGAATCATAGTTGAGGATGGTCAATCATAGTGGTGGGAACTATGATTGAGGGTTCAACCTTAGTGGATGGAAGTTTGGTTGATGTGTTTGTTAGTTGGCTAAGTCAAGATGGATGGAATCTTGAGGTGTTTTATTATTCACTTAATTATTATTGATTCAAATGTTTTTACTTAAATGGTGATTTATGCAAGAGAGCCATAGTAGCCTTATTCTTGTCAAGCCTTCATATGCATACTATTTCCTTCACAACTTATTGAGTATGACAAGTGCTCACTCTTGCCATCACCAAACACTCAATTGAAGAAGGTATCAAGGAGTACGCTGAAGGTGGATCATTCTAAGATGCTTTCTACGTCAATGATGCATGTGGAAGAGTCGTAAAGGATTAGAGTCTTCGTAGTTCTTTTAGTTCCGCTATAGTTTATTTGGTTCTTTGACTCTTGAAGGTCACTTTTGTAAGATGGTTAATTCGATTAAGTATAGATATTATAATAATTATCATCAATGAAGTCACTATGTGTTGGGATTGATTTCTGCTCAGCATATAGATGAGATTGGTTTGTTTCTTGAACCGATCGTGATAGTATCCATGGTCGAGGATGTTGTGCATGAGATAGCTGAGGTCGACATAGCTGTAGTTAGGGTTGCTATTGATGAGGAAGCCACACTTGAAGCCACAGACGCAAGGATGTGTCATGGTGATGGACATAAGGAGGCCCGAGGGAAGAAGACGGTGACGCGGATGAGGCAATCATCGAAGGAGAGGTCATTGTCCAAGTCGAGGCCGTCGCAGACGAGGTTTCAAGGATGAAGGCACGTACCAGTGTTGCTTGTATCGGACACGCAAAGGTAGGGAGGCCAACCATGCGCTAGTGTCTGAGGGACCAATAGAGAAGGCCTTGCCGATCGTGGTGCACAGAACAACGAGGAGGAGAGTGTCGATGCAACTCACGGTTCCCAGAGTAGATGAAGTAGTTGGGGAGGAGACTGTGACGTTGACGATGAGGTTACGCTAGACAAAAGTGGTAGAGGGAGACAAAACCAGTGGCCTAGAGCGACAATGCCATTGTCCGAGAGAGCATGACAGCGGCGCTAAAAGAAGTCAGCGAAGAACACCCAAACAGCTTGATGAAGACAAAAGGGTGTCGACGACTAAGGCGATGACACGCCGAGAGAGGCGACGTTGGTCGGCTGAAGCGTTGAGGCGCAGGAGATGGCAATGTAGGGCAATGGCAGGATCCTCCGTTCAGTTGAACCACGCCATGGAGGGTGCGGCGGTGCTGCGGTGGCACAGACCATGGGCAACAGCATTGTGGCGCAAAGGCAATGCAGTGGCAGCCTCGGTTCTCTAGAAGGGGTACACGTGTACTCAAGGAGGATAGGAGTCGCTGCCGATCGGCCGAGAGGAGCTACGTGCGATTGGCTGATTAGACCGAGGGTGCACAAGGCAGTCATGGCGGAGGCATCCCAATTGATGGAGGCGACGATGAACCACCGAGGAGCACCATGCTGCACAAGTGGAGACAAGGTCGTGGCGTGTGGAGGCATGTCAACGGACACAGAGATTGGCGCCAGTCCAGCACGTGGAGACGGATGTTGGTCTAGCATGTGGAGATGGGCGATGCGGATCCAGGCCGTGTGCATGGAGATGGGCGACAAGTAGATGTGTGGACGGGCAATGTGACGGAGACCGGAGACATCCATATAATTGGAGAAGGCGGCTGGTATCGAAGCTGAGGTCAAAGGAGAGGTGCGTGAAGTCGACAGGCAGCTAGCGACGCCAATCGAACATGGATTAGAAAAACCAAAGAGAAACTCTGATCAATGACTGGCGAGAGAAAAAAAACCTGATAAATGGATCGGGAAAAGACTCGGCCAATCAACACGATTGGCAGCGCTGCCCTCGGCAGATATCATGGAGATCGATCTCCCAGGAGGCGCGCGGTGCGGAAGCTGGTGATGGCTAGGGTTTGTGCCCTAGGATTAGAATCTAAACTCGTGATACCATGTAGGGAGAATAGATTATGTGGGATGAATTGCATTGAGCCTCTCAGATGGTATAAATAGAGTACAGAGACTTAGGGAGCAAGATGCCTCCTTGATACATATGACAGTATGGGATTACAAATCCTAACTACCAAATATATTCTAATATTACGGACACCTATTATAATCAGACCTAAAACAAATCAAGTAACAAATTGTACCACCCTACGAACCACAAAACTCTAAGATGCCACTCAACTGCACTACAAGAATGCCGAAATATAAAATTTTGGCAGTATATACTTAGGAAAATAGAGTAACACAGAAGTAACAACATAAAATCATGTTAAGAACATGATATTATTCAGAACGATATGAAAGATGCTTAACCATATGATTAACATATATAAGATCTTATTTAAACAAGATGCACGAAGAACTTCAACCTATAAGATTATATTGCATCTCCTAACTAAAGGTAGTTGTGATAATAAAAGTGTGCATGACGTGCTGCTAATCCCTTCCCTCCATGCTAGCTTCAAGAACAACCTGGGAAAAATGCAAGAGTGAGATTGGATAATCTCATCAACTGAACTACTTTAACAAGCTAATAAACCACAATATCATTAAGCATCAATTTAATTATTCAACAGATATGATAGGCACTAACATAAGTTGTTTCATCCTAAAGCAATTGAATAGATATTTCTCCATACAAAAGAATAAAGTGAATAAAGTACATCTACAAAAACCACATCATAACAAGTTATGAATATCATAAATAAATCTAAGCTTAAAAGTCTAAAGTAAGTAGAGCATGTGAGAATCACTCTATCTGGATTATCATGAATAAACATAAAACCACATGGAATAATACATAACTACTTCACAAGGGTCCTCTACTTATTATAATCACATATCTTCTACAGGTAGAGTTGTCAGTGGAGCCGAGGGGTGTGACGGAGGCAGAGTCGTCCAGAGCCCTCGGTGGTGGAAGCTGGAGGCAGAGTCAACAGCGTGGCTGAGGCAGCCCGCTACCCCCTCAGCGGTGGATACTGGAGGTGGAGTCGACGATGAGGTTGAGGGGCATGATAGGAGCAGAGCTATCCGGAGCCCTCATCGGCGGAAGACGAGGGCTGAGTAGATGGTGAGGCTGAGGCAGCTCGTTACCCCCTCAGCGGTGGAATTGGAAAGCGGAGTCATTGGTGAGGCTGAGGCGGCCAGCTACCCCCTCAGCGGTGGAAACTAGAGGCGGAGTCATCGGTGAGGCTAAGGCAACTTGACCCCGTCAAGGTGGATGCTGGAGGTGGAGTCGACGGCGAGGCTGAGGTGGCGTGGGGATGTCCAGAGCCAACATATTCTAAGTCCCACTAAAGTTTGTTGGAACCTTAGCTTCTACATTGTTCTTGTAATTGTTTGGAGAATAATTACCACTCTAGCACGGAGATTTTTGCCTTCAAGATGCCAGAGGGTTTCAAACATAATGTGTTCTGATAGGGAATAGCAAAATTATGTAACTTGTGTAGGATCGACCAAGCCTTTTGGCTCCCTAGCTCCCTGGCTCCCCGGCCCCCTCGCACTTTTCGGTCGTGAGAGGGCGGAGGGCACGTTCTATTAGCGCTAATGCCATGGCTTGACCTGAGGTTGGGAAGCTTCTAAGGCAGTTGTACCACGTGTATGCCTATGCACGCATGTATGTGTGTATGTTTGTATGTATGATGTATGAATCTATGTGTATATGTATGTATGATGTATAAATGAAATTGTACTGCGTTGACTTTCACCTTTTAACTTTGGTCATACCAACGCTTTGTTTGTCTCCCCTTTTCTGGCCCCCTCGCACTCTGTGGTCGCTAGCGGTTAGAGAGTGCGATTTTTTAGTGGCGCTTAGTTGCGTTGGTTAGAGACAAAACTGAATTCTACATTTGATGAGCCCATGGCTCCTTCGACTACTATCAATACCACCAATAATCCTCAAATCATACAATGTCCAATACAAGAGCACGTAAACGACAATTAGACCACTAGGTGAACTCGTTTCTTGCTGTTCATGCTTCCTTGGATGGATTCCTACTAAATTTATTGTTTAGGAACATGGGAGAAGCATCATAACCTTACCCAGACGTCACATCTCGAAGGCCAAGTTGACTCGAGGCTGAGCTCTAGTCGTGGTCGAAGTCGTGGTCGTGGTCGAGACGCAAGACAACACATCAGCAAAACGGGCATAACTCTCCTATACGAAGTCAGTTTTAGACAGTCTTGGACATTATGGAAAGATTACGACTAGAACATTCCAATAGATATGAGCTTGACTAGATATTCCTTATATTTTAGTCAGAGTCAAAGAAATAAGATGGTGCACCATCGTTTTGGGCCTAGTTGGGTCTTGTAATCGTGTCGGGGTCAAAGTTCAGGTTGTGTACGTCTTTTTCCTTGGCTGCACAACCCTAGGTCGACCTCCTCACATCCCCCCTATATATACACTATAGCTATCATAGTTTAGACTCGAGTTTTGCTTAGATTATTCTGTTTTATACAGTTTTGTCGCTTGTTCGGTTTGTGGAACCCCAACTCGAGCATTTCATTGGTAATTAGCATTATTCAAATTGCATCTGCCTGTTCTTGCTTGTGTTCTTGATTCGTTCGCTGGAAAAGCCTTCTTGGGGAGGTCAACTGTGTATTGGCACGGTTGATAACCACGGAGTAGTGGTGTAGTGGTTGCAAGGGTTCTCGATCTGTCTTAGTCAGATCCTTTGGATCATCAACATCGAAACTCCACCAATTGACTTATCATATTACCTTCGGAATATCGGGCAAACGCGCATCAACATTGGCTAGCGGTTTGTCGTGACCTGCGTATTTTTTGGAGCATAAGGTGTTAGACCTCTCTAGCAAGGAGGCTAGGCCTTCAGGATGTTGTGGGGTCCTCGCGGGTCCGGCATAGAGGCTAGGCCTTCAAGGTGCGGGAGGGTGAATGCCACAGCCGTCACAGAGGTTGGCTAGGCCTTCAAGATGATGGAGGGTCCAATGCTGATCCGGTATGGAGGCTGGACCTTCAAGATGCCAGAGGGTGCATGCCACAGCTATCACGGAGGCTGGCTAGGCCTTCAAGATGACAAAGGGTCCAATGATGATCTAGCATGGAGGCTGGCTAGCCCTTCAAGATGATGGAGGGTCCAATGCTAATTCGGCACGGAGGATAGGCCTTCAAGATGCCAGAGGGTGCATGTCGTAGCCATCACGGAGGCTGGCTAGGCCTTCAAGATGATGGAGGGTCCGATGCTGATCTGGTACGGAGGCTAGGCCTTCATGATACCAGAGGGTGCATGTCGTAGCCGTCACAGAGGCTGGCTAAGCCTTCAAGATGATGAAGGGTCCAATGTTGATCTAGAACGGAATTTTTTCCTTCAAAATGCCAGAGGGTGCATGCCGTAGCCGTCACGGAGACTAGCTAGGCCTTCAAGATGACGGAGGGTCCAATGCTGATCCAGCATAGAGGCTTTGCCTTTAAGATGCCGAAGGGTGCATAACGCAGCCGTCACGAAAGCTAGCTAGGCCTTCAAGATGATGGAGGGTCCAATGTTGATCCGGCATGAAGGCTTTGCCTTCAAGATGCTATAGGGTTTTGCACCTCTCTGGCACGGAGGCTTTTCCTTCAAGATGCCGAAGGGTTTTGCGCTTCTCCGGCATAGAGGCTTTGCCTTCAAGATTCTAGAGGGTTTTGCACCTCTCTGGTATGGAGGTTTTGCCTTCAAGATACCAGAGGGTTTATATGATAGGTCTTTAAGACCTCTCCTCCACCGAAGCTATGCTATCGGTGAGGAGATTTTTAAGACATCTCCTCGTGTGGATGTTTTTAATGCATCTCCGTCACCGAGGCTATACTATCGGTTTGAAGGGTTTTGATGTCTATACACTGTTTGAGCAAAGGCATAACTTAAGCTGAGTTTGGTACCTTACTGTTATTGGTGAATAGCTAGTTGTAGTATAAGTTATGACTAGGTCGGATGGCTATTGTTAGCACATGCCAAACCAAGATTTAACTTAAGTTTTGTTGTCTACTGTGAACAGAGATATAACTCAAGTTTTGTTGTCTACTGTGAACAGGAATATGACTTAGGTTTTACTGTCTACTGTCGAACAGAGATATGGCTTAAGCTTAACAATCTACTATTATCAACGAATAGCTAGTTGTAGCATAAATTATGACTAGGTTAGATGGCTATTCTTAGCGCATGCCAGACTAAGGTATAACTTTAAGTTTTGATGTTTTACTGTTGCTAGTGAATAGCTAATTGTAGTCGAATGTCGTGTAAAGGTTGAAAGTAAACAGTGATGTTGAACTTGAGGCGATAGCGGTGGGGCGTACCTGGTGATCAGTAGGAGTTCAGGCACATTACCTTAGGTGCGCGTGACCAAAGTCTTACCGGGCCGGAGGCGGAGCCGAAGGCGGAGCCGGTGAGGCCGGAGAGGCTCTCATGCGCTCCTAAAGGGGGTCCACCAGTTTGGTCCTTGCGAAGCTGGGTCTCAACCACTCCATGCTCCTAGGTCCACTCAAGGTCCTGCTTCTGGCTCCTGAAAAACAGAGAAAGTTATGCACGCACGCATGCATATATCACAAAAAGCAAGATCTACATGCAGGTGTGGCGTTCGTGGCCTAATGCCCTGTTCCTTTTATGTGTGAGGAAAAGAGTGCATGCTTGCTAAGCATTAAGTACACATGCTGCGCTCAGACACCTCGCACATGTTGGTCGGTCACTGGGTTTTTCATCATGCAATGGGCATGTCCATGTACCAGTACTACCTTGTAAAGGATATGCATGCAACTAACAGGGTAACATGTACATTGCAAAGGAATGCGTGCAAAGACTATGCGCTAGTGGTCTAGCACGTACCTTATTATATTGATTATGCATGTAGCCAACTTGCCCTATGCAGCCCAGGATGCTAATTTGCATTGTTGCTCATGGGTTACAAGGGCAAGCTAGCTCGTTCGAGCTCCTGTGGCAGCTGGCATAGCCTGAGGAGGAGGGTTTTCTCGGCCGACAAGCGCGGAGGGTGACGGCCAGAGCACAGCCTCTGTTGAGGCAGACAACCGGAGTGAGGCCCTCGGCGAGGAGTTTGGCCCCTGACATGGAATATGGCCGGAGCACCTCCTCCAGCGAGCAGCTCGAAGCCCGCGGAATGTGCATGCACAGGGATGCTAAGTGCAATGATGAAGTCTAACAAGAAACAAACATTAGTCGGTCTAATGCATGAGCTCCTAGGATGAGGACGTGAAGCTCAGGTGGGGAGCCCAGCTCTGGGTGAGCGGCCTCCGGGTGAGGCCTCCAGCGGGAGCATTGAAGGCCTTCGGTGAAGTGCGCTAAGGGGTTTCCGCCATGCGAAGCTCGGCCTCCGACGGAGAGTCAGCCAGAGGGCAGCTCGGCCTCCGGTGCGGATGCTCGAAGCACTGCTTGGCCTCTAATGAGTGCGTATGGCCTCCAGCGAGGTGGGTCGAAGCTCTAACTTTGGCATGGAGGTAGTCGGAGCCGGAGGAAGCCTCTAGCGTGGCAGGAGCTTAGAGGAGGTCTTCAGCGTGGTAACGAGTCGGAGGAGGCCCGGCCATAGCAGGAGGCTTTAGAGCCAGTGTAGGTGACGTCAGAGTGGACCGGTTGAGGGCTTCAGAGGTTGGTGCGGGCGGCGCAAGAGTGGCTTGGCTGGAGGCATCGGAGCCGGTGTAGGCGATGCTGGAGCGGAGCGGCCGGAGGCTTTGGAGCTGGTGTAAGCAACGCTGTAGTGGCATGGCCAGAGGCATTGGAGCTGGTGTAGGCGACGCTAGAGTGGCACGGCTAGAGGCTTCAGTCAAGTCGTGGTCGGAGACTCTAGAAGCCGGAGTAGGCGTGACTTGGAGGCTCTGGTGTAGTCATGGCTAGAGACTACAGAGACCCGAGTAGGCACGGCTTGGAGGCTTTAGTGGCCGAAGATGGGCTCTAGTGTAGTCGGTGCTGGAGTGGAGCGGCCGGAGGCTTCGAAGCTAGTGTAATGACGCTAGAGTGGAGTGACCAGAGGCTTCAGAGCTAGTGTAGGCGATGCCGAAGTGGCACGGCCGGAGGTATCAAAGCCGGTGTATGCGACACCAGAGTGGCGCGGCTGGAGGCTTCACTGCAGTCATGGGCAGAGACTCTAGAAGCCAGAGTAGGCGCGTCTTAGAGGCTCTGGTGTAGTCGTGGCTGGAGACACTGGAGGCCAGAGTAGGCATGGCTTGGAGGCTTCAGTGGCTGGAGATGGGCTCTGGTGTAGGCGACGCTGGAGTGGAGCAAATCGAAGGCTTCAGAGCTTGTGTAGGTGACGTCAGAGTGGCGCGACTGGAGGCATCAGAGCCAGTATAGGCGATACCGGAGTGACGCGGCTGGAGGCTTCGGTGCAGTCATGGTTGGAGACTCTAGAAGTTGGAGTAGGTGCGGCTTGGAAGCTCCGATTTAGTCGTGGCCGGAGACTCCAGAGGCCAGAGTAGGCACGGCTTGGAGGCTCCAGTGGTCGGAGATGGGCTCCACCAGTAGCAAGGCGGATGGACTCCGGCCATAGAGCACAGTGAATTTCAGAAGCTGGACAGAGCTCTGACCCTGAGATGTTTGTCTCGTGTGTATTCAGTTTGTGAGCTTCTGTGGTGTGAGCAGTGTTAGCTTTCTTCTCTGTGTGCATGTGCTCGTGTGTGTGTTCGCGTTGAGTCTGAGTGTTAGCTTCTCTTCAGTGCTTGCGTGTGCTCCCTATTTGGTTCCTGACCCAACAATGAGCGCGGAGGGCTCTGGCCGTGAGTGCGGAGGGCTCCGGCCATGAGAGCGAAGGGCTCGTACAGTGAACGCAGAGGTGGTCTAGCAAGCGGAAGGGCTTCGGTGAGGCATAGAGGCGCTAGAGGTCGGTGAGGCCAGAGCCCGTCGATGCTGAAGTATGGCGAGGCTCCGGAGCATGGGGGAGGCTCCGGTTTGGCCAGGCTCCAGGGTGGTGGCTCAAGAAGGCTCTCGCTCGGTGGCTTCGCACGTGCAGGTGTGGAGAAGTGAATGTTGTGGAGGCATTGCGGAGCATGGAGGTATCTCAGAGCACTCGTCCTCCAGTGTGGTTTGTGGAGACGGCACGGAGTGCTCGGCCTCCGGAGCAACCCAACGGACAGCATGTTGATGCGACTCGAGGACATGTCAAAGCTAAGCACACACTCGAGGTCACCCTCGTCCAGCTGCATGCATTTGTTATTATATATGTATGGTAGTAAGACAACCCATAGGAGCTAGTGGCCACAGTAAAGGTGCATTAAATGTTCGAACACACTGACATAAGATATGCTTGCTAGCGAGCAGTACCACAAAAGTTAAGAGTTGTCCTCCCGTATCACCCACATGCATGTTACTATCTCTTTTACGTATGGTAAATAAAATATACTACTATTTCTTACACCATGGGAGTAAATATCCCTGAGATAGTCTATTTCTTACTGGCTACCTGCTCTATCTCTACCACTACATGGACGGTGGAGCATTTATAACCTTATCTCATCGTATTTAAATGGGTTTACTCTATTTTTCACCATTATCTTTCTAGCTTGGGTGCAAATCTTTGGTGTCAATAAACGAAGGTTTCCAATGCCACAAAGCTAACATGACTAGGTGCAGTGGACGCTTGTGCAGACACTAGTAATGAACAGGGTATATCTAACTGTTGAAATAGGTGCATGCACTTACCTTGTGCGTGGAGGTTTGCATGGGTTTTACCTTTGCTTTTGCTCTCACATGGGTTAGCTTTCGCTCGAGGCCGGAGGGGCATGGGGAGCCACACTCGTACGTGCTTTTCCTCAGGACAGTCTCGGGAGTGGCTCACAGCACACCACAATCGTTGTTCACACTCGCCTGGGCCGATTCAAGAGCGGGCTATTCACCCGCAAGACGCCAATGGAGTTGTGCTCACATTGTTGCGCTCACAGCTGCATCCCCTTTATCCTGGACATGTTTAGAGGTGCCCGAGAGGCCCTTACATTCTCTCCAGAGGGTGGGCGAGGGCGCACTCCAGCTCGCAGTTGCAGGTGTAGCCAAGTACGGGCTGGCTTGCACATACGCATGCAATTTTGGCCACAGCTCGCTTGCATAGAGGGTGGGGTCGCTACGCGTGTATCAAACCATGCCTACTCGCATGGAGACGATATATCCGGGCTGAAGGTAGCCTGAATGCTAGCATTTTGCTTATGGCGCTTGGTGCTTTCTCTTGCTTTCTCCTTCTGGCAAGGCTTTGTTCGCATCCCCATGGGCGTCGCGCTGTTGGAGGATGGAGTTGCATGCCCTGAACAGATACGACGAGAGCCCCACTCATAAGAGGAGGCTCAAACTTGGAGACGGAGCATGTGAGTGTAAAGGAGAGAGCGAGAGAAATATCATTTGTGTAATGGAAAAAACCACTGGGGTCCCCCCTCTGCTGCCCTTGGAGGGTATATTTATAGAGAGAAGGGGCATGGGAAATTATTGGTCTGCCCTTAAGATATTATGTTACAATCATATGCTTAGAGGGGTAATTTTGGTATTTCACCCCTTCACATATCATGTGCTAGCTAAGATACTATGATAGCTATAGTAATATCACAGTGCACCATCTAAATATCTCCAAGCTGGGGCGTTCCCCCAACACATATTAACTTTCATGGCAACTTTGATATATAAAACTTCCATATGAATAATCTTCAATTGTGATTGCAATGCAAATGTATACGGTGCAATGCAAATGTATGCAATGCAATGCATATGTCCACTACCTTCATACCCAACAAGGTATGAAGTTGCATCATATTACGACCATATACAATATTGTACGGTTCGGTCATAACCATAAGATCATGACATAACTTCAAGAGCACTCAAGAATAGTCATATAACTTTTTCACTGACCTGGCTTATACACTCTAAAATAGTTATATGACTTCCTCACTGACTTGGCTCAAATGCAATGCAGATGATATATTGCAATCGTAAGAAAGAGAACCACATAGTTCAACATCCTTCACATATCCAAACATAAGGCATACTTAAAGTTAAATGACAGAAGTTATAATTCTCAATATGTATCAACATGTATATCATACTTCAAATTGGCAAATAGACTACTCAACTATAAGATCTCATATAAAAAATTATTTCTATGCAAAACATAGACAGAATAAGTACTACACATATGCTAACTCCTCATTCACCGTTTTTATCTTTTACATCATGTATAAAACAGCAAGACTGCATTACCAATACTACTTATGATCTTATAAAATAGCCTGAGTTATGAAATTCACTTAAACCCTACCTTTATACTATAAGGACATAGGTATAACATTCATTTTAGATATGAGTGAGACAACATGTCCATTTTATCTTCCATTTAGTGTAGTTTTCCAACCTACTTCACTACCTCCATCAAAGATCATAGTGTGACCGCTTCTGTAAGCTTCTACATAACACGCATCATTATCCTCATATATTCTAGCAATTGAAAGATATAATGTGTAGATGTGCTAAAAATGACTAAAACCCACAAATAGTATTATCGTCATTATATTAAATTACACCATCTATGTAACTAATAAGGATTATTACATCATCTTCATAAATATAACAAAAGTAGACCATATAAAAAAGATCTACATGTGTGCATTATAAAATGAACCACGATCTGAACTGCAAAAGCCCTCATACAGAAAATAATCATGAAGAACATACACAACCATCTTAACATATTAAAACATCACTTAAAGTCATCTTTCATATTATTAAGTCTAAACATGTGTACTGCATTTATGGGTGATGGTAGTAAAAATAACAAGTTAAGGTTATAGCAACAACCGCTACATTCACTTGCCTCTACCAAAGACAAAGACAAGCAATGCATGCCTTGGTGCAGCACCACCTGCTCAAACACTCATATATTAGTACCACTACATGCTAAAACAACATGCAAGCAACAAGGAATGTAGTCCTAGGCCCGACAACCCGTCAAACAAACAAAATAGCAAACATCTTGTTCGCTTAACAGCAGAAGCACTGCTTATCTTTTTCGTATCATTTAATATACAAAAGCAATGATAGCAAAAAAATATGTTTCTACAAACTATAGAATGAGGCCTAAACTTTAATGAGGAGACATAATTTTATGGTGTCGTTAAAAGGGCATAAAGAACAATGAAAAACAGAGGACGTAACCTATCTCTGAGTTCTGACCAACATATTTCTACAAATCACCACAGTCAGTATGTTGCTCCGAAAATTATAAATTTTATAAAGATATATTAAAACATTATCTACAACTTTTGTTATTATGAGAAAATTTACAAAAAATCATTAAAGCCACTAAATCTAACCACAAACAGAAACTGGATTATGAATCCAACTCTGCTACACAGCAGATTTCCAACCTCTATTTCACCTAATCCACTCGGCCCAAAATTCTCGAACAAACACATAAACTAGGTCTCTAAGTCCTCTACAACTCTCTTATTCATCGATACTACAGGAAATATCGTCTTTATTGCCTAAACCATCAAAATAGCAACCCTGCCCGATAAGACTGCGTGCAAAACACCGATTACATGAAATCGATAGTTTCCCTTAATTAAACCATCCCCTAACGACGTGCTATGCACTAAAACACATCCAAAACAGGGGAAACATCTTGTATTTGTTACCTAGGTCATCACGTGAAGAACCCCTTCCCTTTTCTTCTTCCTTCATCCTTCCTTCTCTCTTCATATTTGGCACTATAGCACTAGAATATTGTAGCCCTAGCTACTGTAGCAGAGTGGCGACCAGGTGGGGAGAGAGGGAGAAATAGCCAACCCTAGGGGAAAAGAGCCCGGTTTGGGCCTTGGACCCAGAGTGGGGTGGTGGCCTGGGCCCAAGTTGGGTCAAAGTGGGAAAAAGAGGTCAGTTGGCCCCAAAGCCAGCCCAAACATTATTTATTCTATTTTAAATATTATATCAAGGTATATTTTACTATCCATGATTTGCTGGAAAAACTGAAAAATGACTTTTTGGCCTCTAGGGAATTATTATCGCCCCTCCTTAAAAAGAATTCATCCCCTAATTCACCCACTCCAAAAATGGAAAAAGAATAGACAAGGGGACGGTTGAACCGCAAATCTCAAAGGAGCTCAAAGTATATCAGAAGCAACTATTCAGGGACTCAGGACACTTCTCATTTGGATTAGTTCATCCTGGGATCCTGCACATCTATAAGGCATTCTACCATATAACACACACCTATAGGGCACGCACCGAAGATCCCAAGCTACGCACTGGGCGCACTCAACTCTAAGATCCTGTTACACACAATCGGCCAAAACTCAATCTCAAACTCCGGGTCTTGAAAAACACTCTCAAACTTTGGCAACTCACTCAAGAAGAATGTGCTACTACACAAAACATTGACTACAATAGGCCAAACTCAACTACGGGATGAAAATTGCCCGACAACCAAGTAGGGCCACAAAATACCTCTACGACACACCTCTTACTATGGAAAATAAGGTCTGTCGGAGGGTGAACTCCTCAAGCAGGGATCCGGAGGGACCCCCTTTGAGATTCGGCTGGGGGGATGATTCTGAATCCGTTTTGTGGGTGAAATAAATGGGCGTAAATGCGATGCAGGTGGAATGAAATGATCGGATGCAGAAAGTAGTAAATGCTCAGGAGGTTTTTTAGACAGGTTTGGGATGCACTAATCGTAAATGAAGCATCGGGCCTCTCACTATCTGACACCTCACAACTGGGCCTCTGTGGGGACCACCGGCGAAGGACTTCTCAAGCCCTCGGGGAACTGAGTGCTCGGGAGCCACTGTTCGCTGCCCCAAGCACTCTCTCCCGTATATGCCCTTTCTTGGTCCTCGGAGAACTAAGTGCTCGGGGGCCACTGTTCACGGCCCCAAGCACTCTCTCTCGGAACTGACTTTCCTTGGGTCCTCAGGGGACTCAGGTGCTCGGGGGCCACTGTTCGTAGCCCCGAGCACCATCTTCCCGGCACTTGGCTTTTCTGGTCGTCGGGAAACTTGAGTGCTCGAGGGCCACTGTTCGCAGCCCCGAGCACTCTCTTCCCGGGACTTGGTCTTCTTGGGCCATCGGGGAACTCGGGGACCACTGTTCATGGCCCCGAGCACCCTCTCCCGGGACTTGGTCTTCTCGTACCTCGCGGAGATGATCCCCACGGGAGGGCGCCACATGGCAATCTGCTGATCTGGCCTCGGGACTCGGGGACCCCTGGTTCCTGTGTCACCGACAACAGCCCCCGGGCCCATTGGCATGCGATGGCTCAGAGACTGCGGATGGGGCCCTCGTCTTCATCGAGGCCGATCACAGCACCGACACCACGTGGCCTGTTTTTAGGCGCTGGTCTCTCTGGCCCAGGCTTCTGGTACGGCCCAGCGGGGAACCGAACCCATGTATGCGCATATACGTTTCGCCATACGTGCACACTAGCTAAACACTGAATCAGATGATGGATTAGTCATGGTCCCCACGTGTCAGCCATGCTTTCCCAAATGCATATATGCATGCATGTGTGTGTTTGGCTGAGGCCAACAAAGCCAGCGCAAGAATAAAGGACAACTGACCCACAACTCAGCCTCTAAAGCTCGGACGTCTCCAATTAAGTACAGACCAAGTCGACGTGACTAGAAGCAAAAACCTCCACGAACTGCTCGACGTGCAAGTCATGGCGCCGCTGCCGCTTAATGGCTCAATTAGCAAATAAACAAAGCAGAAAACAAATAAAAAAAGGTGAGAGGAGTTGCCGTAACAGGCCAAAATGGAACCGCCCTTTGCTCTGCTCTATAAATAGATGGCATGGCCAGTGGCAGAGTGGGGGAAGAAGAAGAAAAAGCTTGGGCAGAGCACAAGAAGACTGTTGGCGTGAGAGAAGGAGGGGAGTTCGGCCGGAGAGCACTAATAGGCTGCCGGTTTGAGAAGGCTTCTGCACGCCAAGTATTCGACGCGTGGGAGCTTCTGCAGAAACAAGCGCTCGGCAAATACATACAAGCACTGGAGGGCAGATACTAGGGAGAAAGGAGAGGCCAGTGGAGGAGCGCCAGGGAGAAAGTTGCTGTGTGCGTAAAGGTATTGGACAAGGTGATGCTCTTGCCCTCTTCGCCGCCCTCTGATTTGGTCTATTGATACAAATCAAGAGCAGGCATAAAGCCTCGTTCACTGGTTTGGTCCATTAATACAAACCACGATGAGATGTGTGAAGACCCCGATCTTCGGCTTGGTCCGTTGATACAATGCCAAGATGGGAAGAGCCTTGTCACTTCGTTTTGGTCTTTTGATACGAATCAAGAACAAGTGCTGCAAAATCGTCTTCTAAAAGCTAATTAAAATATGCCTTATCTGCACTCCGCGTATGGGTTCTGTGATCATCACGAATACCTGCCAAGAGTATAGTTGACGTTGTCAAAATCCTACAAGAAATTTCATCGGCTTCAGTCACAGCAAAGCAAGACTGGTATGGACGCGTATGGGCTCCATCCGATCTCTGGTTGAGTGTGCAGCGCGGGTCGCTGGTACTTTGCATCACGCTACCCGGCCGTTGGGATAGGATCATGAGTGCGATCAGCAAAATCTGCTACCTGATGTCATAAATGGTAGGAATAATTGCGATCGGCCGGCTGAGATGCAAGGTCTCAGGTTACCATGCTAATGTATAACATACACGCGAATACTATGTCGGTAGCGATTGATGCAAACAGGGCAAAGAAAGCGAGTTGCATGCTACATTGCGTAGGAAATCATGTTTTACGAAATGTGCTACGAGCGTCATGATCAGTGGCATCGTCTTTTGCAATAATCATTAGATATTGCATTCATGTCTGCACGTCTTGCAACCATTATTAATTAGGTTAAGCCTCATCTAATCACATGTGATATATTCCAGGCATGCTAACACATGGGTATTTTCTTGGATGGTTGCCGTTTGTGTCACAAGTGACATGTTTAAAATAAATCAAGGTGCTAAAGTTCAGGTTGTGCCTCTGCTGCCCTCTGCGCATGGCTTCCGTGATCATAAGTACTATGCCATGAGTTGTAGCAGGCGTTCCCAAAACAAAACCAAGTAAATCAGGTGTTGCGTCCATAGCAAACCCTGCATGCACTATGTCATGAGGATTAGCTGGCATCTGCTGGTAAAATCAACAAACTACATATTACTATAATGTGCATGTGCATCATATTAGTAGTCACTACTCATGACATGTCGTGAGTAATATTGACTTAGGCAAAATCTATAAAATTACACACATTATATTCTGCGCATGGAAATCATACCAATTTGTGTCATGCCATGAGCTGTGATATCAACTTGTTAAATAATAAACAAATCAACCTTGTTCGGATTAAAAACTGTGTATGAGCTCTCCATCTTCCTGAGAACCATGCTATGATGGATAATCCGAATGATATAAACATGTATGAATAAATCATGCAATCTGTTGAATATAACATATAAACATGTCATCCCTGCATCTCGGATTGCTAGGCGAAGTGAAACATACGCATGGTGAAATTCTAATAAATCATGCAAAAATGTCAAGAAAGTGCATGCACTAGCATCATGGAAAATAGACTGATTCCATGTTGACATCTAAACAAAATGCAAAACTAAATTCTTCGGCAAGCATTCATTCATGGCGACAAGACTGAAGATTTTTTTCTTTTCTTTTATAGTTTTGAAATACTCATATGTTGTAATCTTCCTTTTATGCCTTCATATTGAAATTCTTAATCAGGGGTTTTCTCTATGGAGATGTAATTAACTGAATTTCTAAGTAAATGTATGAATTCAGGAAGTAATGTACTCGCAATACCTGATGCATTTTATTTTCGTCCATGTTAAATTCGAATTAAACTCAAACTTGTCTCTTTTGATGTGAAGACGGGTCCCACCCGTCCATTTCCCCGCCATCAGATTCTGGCACACCCAGTGAGACATACTTCCCCCCTCATCTTTGAATTCCAACATGGTTACATCTTAAACGTAAAAAAAAAAGACAAATGCTATATACATGTGCATGCAAGAAAACTGATATATGGTTTTCTTATAGGAAGGAATGGCGGCACGTGTGCAAGACTTTGTCACGCTTTGCATTGGTTCGCTTTGGGTGGATGTGCCTTTGGGTCCTTTCAAGGCCACTAGCACTAACTCCCTGCGCACCACTGCTGCATCACCGGTTGTGGCTACTCATGAGCAAGAAGTTGACTCTACTCCTAAAGATGGATTCATTCCTGTCATGTCTAAATCTGCAAAGAGGAGAGCAAGGAGGGCTGCAGTAAAATCTAGGGAGATTGCCTCACATGAACACATCACCAACATGCATGTAGCTCTCTCCTTTAACTCAGTCCCTTCTAGCTTCTCCAAGCCTACAAGCACCAAATCAACCAAACCTGCAAGTCGTGAGGCGGTCCCAAAATTCTGCCACGCCGCACTTGGAGAATGGTCTATTCGCACAAGGCGGATGAGGCCAACAAAGTCTACGTCGTGTGCACAGCCACCAGCATCCTCTTCAACAACTTCAAAGGCAAAGAGGGTAATCTCGCTCTCAACACGTCCCAAGGTGTTGGGGGCATGTTCTTCCAACCCTGCCCCAAGCATATTAGGGGCGGCTCCTGCCATGACTACGACCATGATGGCACCATCAACTCCAAGAGAAAGCATGGTGCTGCTGGACCAACCCCATCGTCAACATCCCCGTGACAAAGGAAAGGCTATAATGATCGAAGAAAACAACCATATGCAGCCCATGAACAAGGGAAAAGCCGCAATGAAAGATTATAGCACTTCATCTTCATAGGGTGAACCTTACCCTCCACAGAACCGACTCCGAGCTGATTCACCGGAGTTTATCCCCTCGCCGGCCTATAATCCCGATGAGCTTGAGCCCAAGCATGAGCTTTGATGGCAAGGGGTTCACCTATCCCTTGGTGATATTAAGAAGGGACATGTGGATCCGTTGGCTGCAATTTCTGATCCTATATCATCAGAGTTTACAATTCCACGGCAATCTGTCCAGAGTTCTATGTCACCAAAATGTCACTACCGGCGGCAACGCAATGTTTGCCGGGCATGGGCTGATTTCTCGACGGCAGTTGACTCTGTTATAACAAATTCGCAGCGTGCCTTCATCGTCGATACTATTTTGGCTCAACACGAAAGAAGTAGACGTAAGTTGCAAGCTGCAGCGAGACAAGCCCTTGAAATGTCTCTTGAACGAACTATATGCCAAGATCTCAAGGGGTTACTTCCTGGAGTGTCTACATTATATTGGTGGTGAGATCATGAGGAGAGCAGAAGCTTTGGCCAAATGGCCAGAGTACCAAGAGTTTGTAAAGAAAGATCCTCGGTGTGGGAAATACGCCAAACAAGCTGCCAACGTACGCGCAAGATGCGCCGAATACAAGCAAAGAGAGATGGCGCTACCAGCTGATTCCATGTGTAGCAAGATACAAGGGGTGGACCTGCCATCGTCAACTCATATCAGTGACATGGAAGAGAAGAATAAATCAACCGCCCCATCTAAGAAGATGTTCACTCCTTGGCCGACACAAAAGAGGATCTCGAACAACGTGTTTGAGGTACTTTCTTCGATGCCAGTGGAGATCACAGAAGCGGCCGATAACACCAACGAGACATCATCTACATCGACACATTTCAAGAGAAAGAAACCCCGAAGCAATGTTGTAGTGGGTCATCGTCCTGCAACTCGTAGTCAGACAAAGTCTAGCAATGAAGATTATCAATTACATTGTTCAGGGTCTTATAATCCCCTGTATGATGAGGCTTCCTATTCTGCAAATGAGCTTCCCGATGCTACTAATTTTGATGGCCTACCTTCCATAAATGGTGAACCAAGCCGTATGGAACAAGTTCTTGATACGAATGAAGGCCAATCAGTTGAGGAGCAAATGGCTCAACTCACGGCCGTACTCCAACAGAAAGAAGATGAAATAGCTGCACTCCGTCAACAAGTGGCAGCCTATTATACAAGTCGGGAGAATGAGAGACATGCTTCTACAAGTCAAAGTAGCCATCAACCATCAACTCCAATTAGCATTGAGGCGATACAAAGAATGATCGCTGAAGGAGTAAAAGCCCAATACATGCAAACACATTACTCTATGTGTCCAGGGTATGTTAAACCATACCCGCCAGATATAGACATGGTGTTGTTCCCAAGTAATTATCGTCAACCGCAGTTCAACAAGTTCAGCGGATCGGGGTCCCCTCATGAACATGTAGCCCACTTCCTAGCAGCTTGCCAAGATACATCACATAATGGGGCCCTTCTCCTCCGACAATTTGTGCAAACTTTATCAAGGCCTGCCTTTACTTGGTATAGCAAATTAGCTCCAGCAGAGGTGGCTAGTATTGATGAGGTGGATGCGAGCCGATAAGCGGAGGTAACCAACGCCCATCCGCGGAGGTGATCGACACATGACTGGAGTTGAGGTTATTACTTGTCGATCTATGTAGGCGATAGCAGGGCCCGGAGATTATGGCCAGATTTTAGAAATAGACTATAAGAAGAAAATATAACACAATTATTGAAGATCTTATCGTAGTTTTGAAAGAGATGAGGAAAAACCGTTAATTGACATTGGCCTTTCATTATGTGATGATTATTTATCTTGATTTAATTTTTAGAAATAGAGTAACAGAAGGAAAGAGATCATACTGTAATCAAGGAAGGCGACCAAAGATGATGCGATCGGAGTAGATTGATTATTAATCGTTTAATTGATTATGACTTTTTCATATTATATAAGAGGGGGAAGACGGGGACCAACTTTGATTGTTTGATAGTGTAAGATGTATGATGGAGATCGTTCTAATCTGCTACTATTAATCTATTTTTATTGATATAGATATTAGTGTTGTAATTACTGTTATTATTATTTTAATATAATCCATGCCGGTTCGGGAAAAAAATTATTGGTTCTCAAACTCGTTCGTTGCAACCAAGAGGGCCTCACGAAACAGCAACTCATCTGCGGCCCACGACAAGTCGAACATGCGGGCGGCCCCACGTAGATGGTCCGAGCCCAACTCCCTCCCGCAACGTCTCGATCGTTAGGGTTTTGATGAGGAGGCGGCGGCGGCGGCTGGCTGGCTCGTCTTACCTCTTTTTAAGCTGGACACCTCACCTCCGGTTTGGGTCGTCGGCTGCTAGGGTTTTTCTTCACAGGGTGAAGGCGAGGCGAAGCAAAGAGATCCCTTCCCCTCTCTCGCGCTCGAGCCTAGTTAGCCGCCATGAGCCGGTCGGGGCAGCCTCCGGATCTCAAGAAGTAAGCATCCGCCTCCATGGGCTTCTGCTCTTCGTTAGATCTCGGTTTATTTCGTTGTTCTTGATTTCAGGATGCTGATTTGGGTTCATTTTTTTTTGGTGCGCATCGCAGGTACATGGACAAGAAGCTTCAGAGTAAGTGAACATTTTTGACTCCAAATTAAAGGCCCTGTAGTTTAGCTAATGAGAAGTTTCTTGTGCGTTTGTTATGTTTAGTCTTAACGGGGGATATCGTGTGTATACAGTTTGGCTAGTCTTAACGATTGAATAGGCTAAAAGCCCAAATTGATGATTAGGGTGGCACCCTGTTCTCTAGATGTTGTGTTCGCTTTGATGTTTGATCGCCGTACTATGCTCCTGTTGCTCGGTTGCTCATTAGAAGTACTTCAGAGTTGTTTCATAGACGCATTTAATCGCGTTAACCGAGAAATTCGTGATACTGTTAGTGTTAGCTTTGTTCATTGTGACCCATGAAGCAGGCCTCTGGTTGCATTCTCGTGGTATTGCATTTTGTAACGTTTCCAGCTTTTGGCAGTGCTCTGATTCCTCCATACATCTTTGTAGCTGTAGCTTGTCCTGTCTAAGTATTTTAGTATATCTGATCCACTTTGTTTTTTATGTTGGTATTCCCCAATGCCCTACATGATGAACATAATATCAAGCTATGGATTTATATCCAGATGAAGCTTTATGTCATAGTTACTCTGATAGGGCATTTTCTACCCTTTCTATTTCGTCTTTAGCATGTGCATACTGTATTGAAGCAAGTGACGTTTGCATTGCAATGCAATGCGCCGATATTGTTTGGAGTTGTGTACAACTACAACTACAACTGCAGTTTTGCTAGTCATGAATGTGCTAGGGTGTGTCAGCTACTCTAGGGGATCTATTTTAAAGTGTTGTCTTTTGATTAGCATGTTTTTTTTGTAATCTGTGTTGGTTGGCTGCTCTACATGATGATGATGTTACAAAAGCTATGGATTAATTTCCAAGTGAGGCTTTTTTGTCATAGTTACTCTGATAGGCTGCCATATCAACCTTTTGAACTTGCTGGCTTGTAGAAATAAGCTCATGTTGTCTGAATAGTAATGTCCAATCTCCACCTTGGTTCCCTGGCCCGAAATGAATCACGGTTTCGACTTGCCAAGTTTTAGGAAGTTTTTCCTAAAAAAAGTCATTTTTTTTAATAAAATGAGCAGCTAATTTGATCCCGTTGGGAAGGAGCATACTGTACTTTTGCACAGTATCAGATTTGGTCATCATTTGTAACACAACAGAAATCTTATGTGTCCTACTCACTTTGAGTTTAGTACTACTGATTAGTCCAATCTGTTCCTTTGATATTGTAATGTCCGAACTTCCACATTCAATATTCCAGGAGGCAGGCATTGTGACGGCCCAAAAAGACATGTAAGGAACTTCGTGTCAAAAGTGCACGATAATAGTAGTGATGCCTTAGGATCAGACAGTAGCATGACTATATTTATGCTGAGATCTCCTTGGTTTCATTATACATGCAGTACACAATAAGGCTTCATGTGTGTTTTTCAACAAGGCCGAAAGTATTTCTTGATTTGAGCATTCAAATTCGCATTGTTGTTGATTTAATTCTATAGAAGTCAGGCTTCTATGTAGAAAATTGTTATCATTTCAATCCCATTCTGTTTTGCCATTTTATATTTGCTGCACATGATCTTTAGGGATGATGGTAGTTATATCTTAGTAGCTTATTTGTTCACTGTTTTACCTTTTCTCCAGTCAAGCTGAATGCGAACCGTGTTGTTATTGGCACACTCCGAGGATTTGATCAGTTCATGAATCTGGTGGTGGACAACACTGTGGAGGTCAACGGAAATGACAAGACTGATATTGGAATGGTGGTAAGTTTTCAGCTATCGATGGTCCATGGTGAAACTTATTGTGAAGCAGTTGTTACTGGTTACAGTCAGTTACCCTTAACAATTACTACATGTCAATACTATGCATCCTATGCTGACATGTTAAAATTATCTGCAGGTTATCAGGGGAAACAGTGTTGTCATGATCGAGGCGCTGGAGCCTGTTGCCAAGTCGCAATGAATTCTCAGGCATTGTTCCGCTTCAGTAGATCTAGCGCTGGCAGTGTGAAAACTGATGTATATGATCACAGTGACCCTGTTGTAATGTTTTAGCACAGCAATATAACTTTGGATGTGAAATGTTGATCCCTGTTTGCACGAGACTGCTTGCTGTTCTGTATTCATCTGCTATTACTTATTAATAACTCAATTAACTCGAGCTCATCTGATTGCTGTTGCTTTGCACGTTACCGTGTCACCTTCACAGCAGGCCTGGCTCCCTCGTGCCGGCTCCTGGTTAGGGATAGTAATTTGTCATGATTGAGGGTAAATACCTGAATAGAATAGGGTATGGATTGACAAAAAATATTACTCAATAAGTAGATAGGTATGGATAACATATAATTATACCATAAACCCTCCAAATCCGTAGAACTCTCATCCATTCCTTGGTCCAATAGTCACATGCACGCACCTTTCTCCCTGTCGCCCCAACCACCAGACCTCCTTTCAATCTGTTCTCCTGTTGCCCCCACCGCCAGCCCCCTCCTGATCCCTTCTCCTTGTCGCCTACACCACTAGCCCCACCTAATCCATCCTTCTCATCGCCCACTACTCCAGCATCAAGGTAGAGGCCCGTGGCAACTTCCCACCGTAGTCCCTGCCAGCAGCGCCAGACTCCCTCGCCGAAGATGATGACTATCTCAACGAGGGGGTATTGCTATCGATGCCACATCCGCCCACCAAGCACGAGTGCGACCCTCGGGCTTCCACGCCACTGGGTCAGGAGCTACCCGCCCCACCCTCACCGGCGTGCCTGACGCCGCTGCCTCGCCCACCCCCAAACGTTAGCTCACGACGTGCTCGACGACGGGGTTGGCAGTGGCGCAGACATGGCTGGTGAAGGCATAGTTGGCGACGGAGCTCTCGAATGCGCAGCTAGCGGTAGTGCAAGGCATGGTTGGTGAAGGCATGACGGAGAGCGAGGAGGTGGCTTTGCCACGCATCACTGGACAATGTCGTTGGCCCTTGGCCTCTTCAGATAGTCCTGCTGCTCACAAATATTAGATTTGCAGTCACTACCCATGGGTAAGCCCGCGGGTGATGTGTATGAGCTCGTTTTGTTCGCCCCGTGGGTGCTCATGGGTATACCCGCGGACACGATAAATTTGACGGGTATGAGTATGGGCGAACACTACATGTATCTATTGCACCTGATTGTCATCCCTACTCTTGGTTCGACGGTGACTACATCAACTGTTTTTTGCGTACTGCAGGTGATGAGTGATTCTGTTATTGTTGCTTCATCGCCTGTTGCCTTGTGAGGGACATGAACATATGATGTGTGATCCATCCAAAAGTATCCAGGAGTTCTGCATCTGGGATGAACTAATGTAATTAGTTTTGCTGTTTCTGTTAAGGCCTCGTAATATCCTTCTGAAACTGGATAGGCACATTTGGTGGATGCCTGCATTGGCTTTTTACTGTTTTCATCAATCTTTTTTGGTAATGCCCTTCATGATGGATTAGTTTTTTTTTTATCTTATTAGTACCAGCATCGTCTCCCAGCAGCTGTGTGTATCTGCAATTCTTCCTGCAGTATTCCTTAAGGTTAAGCACGCACTCAATATGATATATCCACCATCGCTACAATTTGTACAATTCTTACATCCACATCCAATCCTTTTCACTGGTTTGATGGTAATGAAGACTTTCTAGTCGCCCCAAATGTTTACCTTAAGAATACCATGGCCACGGCCACGGACTTGACGTCTTTACATTTGTGACATATCTAAGTTACGTTGTTCTTATAATAAACTACCAGTCATGCAATATCAGTGTTCGTCGAATGCTGCTGTCGAGATTGATTTGCCTCAGCTCGGTGCATCTTCTTACCTAAAAGTACCAAATTTAGACTGGGGGCAGGCCTCGGATACACTTAGAGCTCTCTAAATTCCCTTTCAATCTTTCAATATAGAAGAGAAAGAAGGAGAAAAAAGAGAAAAAGGAAGAAAAATAAATAAAGATGAGGGGAGGAGGAAGAAGAGTCCTCTAAATTCCCTGCTAGATGGCTCTAGATCCTCCGCTGCACTCATCCACAGGTGACGGGCCACGTGTGCCGTCGAGTCGCCGATGGCTATGAACATGCACGGCACGGAGGAACACATGCGTCATGGAGAACGCGACGGTGCCGATGAGGAAGCAGACGCCGACGACCTAGCTTGCCGCCATGCGTGCATAGCAAAGATGACCATCTTTCGCATGCACTAGAAAAATAACGTGTAGTTAGCGCCCTCTTAAAGAATTTGCATAGTTAAAAATTGCTTGGGAAGTATGAAAGCGGTTGATCAGAGTAAATGTAGCGAGCACACAGATGTTTCCATAAGGGCATTAAATTGATGCAAGAGGAATTGAACATTGATACATGCTACTTTTTACGTCCGTGATATAATCTTCACATGAATCGTAAACCAAGACATCCGCAATATTAAGTTGACGAAGTATGATCAAGTCAGAGCATAGCTACAATTTGTTTGTACTAAGACTTGGAAGATTAGCAAGTTCAGACTCTTGGCAAAAGCAACAGGCATAGCCCTGCAAAGTGTGTAACTGCTATGTATTTAGTAATAGGCTATTTACAGTTCAAAAGATTTGAAGGATTAGCAAGTTCGGACTCTTGCCATAAGCAACAGGCATAGTGCTGCATAGTGTGTAACTACTACCTATTTAGTAATAGGGCATTGACATCACAGTTCGTTGTATTTACAGTTCAAAAGAGTGATTTCTTTCGATAGTTCAGAACCATGATCCAGGTGACAGCTATACAAAAGAGTAGATAGTCTGGTGATTGCACAAAAACTTATATCCTCCTTTCTACCATTAATTGGTTATGGTTAGCGAAGCATAGGCACCTGAAATAATGAAGTAGAGTGAGTGAAGTTACAATTTGGTAGTAGTTATAAAGAAAAATATTTATTATTTTCAACTTTAGCTGGGTAAGATATTATTGAAGCTAATATCAGCAGCAGCCGGCCCCAGAACCACCGGCTGCCGTCGTCAACAATCTGTAGGGAGGATCAGAGAGAGAGGCTCTGCCATGGATTTGTGCATGAGAGAGGGAGAGAGAAAGAGGGAGGGCGGAACGCTGGAGGATCTTGGTCACGGTGGGGCTGCATTGGAGCTGCTCGTGCCGGTGAGCTCCACGGGTCGAAGCCATGTGCTGGCTTCAGCGGAGCAAGCTGTTGCTTCCATTTGCTTGCCTTGCACAGCCGACAACGAGAAGCAAGAGACAGAGGGAAAGAGAGATGGATCATGTTCTCCCTCTGCCATGGATTTGTGCGTTGGAGAGGGGGGAGAGAGGGGGGAGGCGTGTTGAACGGCGGTGAGGACGTGGTGGATGAGCTCGGAGGTGAATAGGATGCGGGGCAGCGCGGAAGGCACGGCATGGAGGCGTCGCCATGCGCCTAGACGCGGAGCAGCTGTGGACGCAAGGGGTCGACGGAATACTCCCAGAGCGCGGCCAAGTGGCTTGGTGTCAGGTCATCGCCCGTGAGGAGGATGGACTAATCCGAGCTCGTCCGGTTGGGAAACAGACAAGAGATGGGTCCAAGGAGATGCGTGTGCTCGCGAGGAAGACATGCACCGTGGGGATTTGGTTGAAGCTCACTGGATGGGATCCAAAAAATAGCTTCCCCAGCACGATATGGTGGGGGATTTGTGCTTGTGCTGCCGGTTTTTGGGGAGAAATCGGCTGTGCTGCTCCGTGAGGAAGAAAAACAGGGAGCAATGCTACATACGGAAAACATAACAAATCAACTATACCTTAGCTTACAAAAATTTCTCAGCATGTTGATGATTGTCAGGAGATTTTGTTGAAAGTATAGGAATCGGTTGTAGTGGTGGTGGAGAGCTAGACTACTCGAATGGGGAACGAAGAGTCATCGCTCTGCAGTATCCAGATATTTCTGCTCCGTTCACCCATGCACGTACCATTGACAGCTACCCAGTCTGTTAGAAGATATGCTTAGAGATAGGATAGTATCTTCTGAAATTTGTTGTAATCTTCTGTAATCTCTTAAGTTTGTTATGTATTTGCTACGGGGCTTTTCCTGCTATATATTAACACGTACAGTGGCCCGGGAGGGTTCAACGCTTACTAAGAAGTTTACATGGTAATCAGAGCTTAGGGTTCTTCCTCCTCATCCATGGCGACGGCAGCTCTCCCGTCCGGATCCTCCATGGTGTCTTCCTACTCGTCTGGCTCTCCTCTCCTCGGCCAATCGGTCACTGAGAAGCTCATAAAATCGAACCACTCCATCTGGAAGGCGCAGGTTCTCGCGGCTCTGCGCGGCACGCAGATGGCCGGCTTCATCGACGGCAGCGCCGTTGCTCCTGCTGCGACGCTGGAGGTCGCCAAGGGCGACAAGGATACTGAGAAGATTCCGAATCCTGCGCTTGAACGATGGATGGCTTAGGAACAACAAGTTCTGAGTTTTCTGTTGTCTTCGGTATCGCGCGATATCCTCACACAGGTCGCCACCATGCCGACGGCCGCTGCTGTGTGGAGAGCGATTGAAGGAATTTTTGCTTCGCAGTCTCGAGTGCGAGCCATCAACACTCGCATGGCGCTATCAACGACTCAGAAAGGCGCCATATCTGTTGCGGAGTACTTCGGCAAGATGAAGTCCTTAGCAGATGAGTTGACATCTGCGGGCAAGAAACTTGATGATGAAGAATTGGTCTCCTACATCCTCGCTGGCCTCGACATCGACTACAACCCACTGGTCTCGGCTATTGCGGCTCGGGTGGAGCCCATCACAGTGGAAGAACTCTATGCGCAGATGCTCTCTTTTGAGATGCGCATGGACCTCCTTCATGGTGGCTCACAGTCCTTTGTCAACTCCGCGTCGAGAGGGCGTGGTGGACGTGATGGTCGTGGGCGTGGCGGCCGTGGTCGTGGCAATAGCCGCGGCCGAAGTGACTACTTCAACAATCGATCAAGCAACAATGGCGGCGGCTACTCCAACAACTCCAACCGGCCGATCTGCCAATTGTGTAACAAGATCGGTCACACTGTCATCAAGTGTTACAAAAGGTTTGACACCTCTTTTACAGGAGAAGAAAGGAGTATTGCTGCAGCCACCACTTCGTACGGTGTTGATACAAACTGGTACACCGATACAGGGGCAATAGATCATATCACAAGCAATCTTGACAAACTGACTGTGAGAGACAAGTATACCGGCAATGATCAAGTCCATACAGCCAGTGGTGCAGGTATGAATATTAATCATATTGGTCATGCTATTGTTCATATCCCTAGTTGCCGTTTACATCTAAATAATGTTCTTCATGTTCCTAAGGCCAACAAAAATCTTGCTTCTGTTCACCGTCTTGCTACTGATAATAGAGTTTTCTTTGAATTTAATCCAAATTTCTTTTTGATTAAGGATCAGGCAACGAAGAAAACCCTTCTTCACGGCAAGAGTAAGGGTGGCCTCTACCCGTTGCCGCCCCTCTCACCATCTAGTCAAAATCATCAAGTCTGTGGTGCTATCAAACCTTCGTCTACAAGATGGCACAGTCGTTTAGGTCATCCATCATCATCTATCGTCCAACAAGTCATTAGTATAAATAATCTCTCATGTTTAGATGAGTCCAATAAAGAGTCTGTGTGTGATGCATGTCAGAAGACCAAGAGCCATCAGTTGCCTTATCCTAAGTCTACAAGTGTCTCAAGTTTTCCTTTAGAACTTGTGTTTTCAGATGTTTGGGGCCCTGCAACCAGTTCTGTTGGACGAAAGAAGTATTATGTTAGCTTTATTGATGATTACAGCAAGTTTACATGGATTTACTTGCTTAAAGAAAAATCTGAAGTTTTTCAAAAATTTCATGAATTTCAGAATCTTGTAGAAAGACTCTTTGGTAGAAAGATCATAACTATGCAAACAGACTGGGGAGGTGAATATCAAAGGCTAAATAATTTCTTTCAGAAGATTGGTATCTCACATCATGTTTCATGTCCTTATGCTCATCAGCAGAATGGCTCGGCAGAAAGGAAGCATCGTCATATAGTTGAGGTTGGTCTTGCTCTCCTTGCTCATGCTTCTATGCCATTGAAATTCTGGGATGAAGCTTTCATAACAGCCACCTATTTGATCAATCGTCTTCCCAGCAAAGTCATACAATACTCTACTCCTTTGGAACGTTTATTTCATGAAAAACCGGATTATAATTCTCTTCGCATTTTTGGTTGTGCATGTTGGCCAAATCTCCGACCATATAACTCTCGAAAGCTTCAATTTCATTCTAAGTGTGCTTTCCTTGGGTATAGTCCTCTCCACAAGGGATTCAAATGTCTAGATATATCGGAAGGGCGTGTTTATATCTCTAGGGATGTTGTTTTTGATGAAAATATTTTCCCGTTTGCTCGCCTTCATCCTAATGCCGGTGCTCTTCTCCGTTCAGAAATCTCTTTACTTCCTATTGGCCTCCAAAATCCATCAAATATTGATCAAGGGGGTGTAACAATAGGCGATCAATCTATGATTAATAATCTTGCTAATATTTCCTGTTAAGATGCAGTGTTAAACAATGAAGATTTGCTTCTGGACGTGCATGGCATGGACATGCATGATGACAACAGCATTAATTCAGGTGCTAATCCCGTTGTGCATGGCGGCAGCAGCACAAGTCCCAGTGGGATCTCTCCTGGAGCAGATGCATATTCTTCTGGAACCGACAGTGGCAGCAGCACCAATCCAGATGATTATTCTCCTGGGCGCAGCTCATTGGCTGGCGGTGGTGCGCACTCCCCTGGGCGTACTTCTCCAGGTGATGTCACCGGTACTGTGCCTCAAGCTGATGTCATCAATTTAGAACAAGGAGTCCAACTCAGTGCAGATTCTTCTCCGTCACCAGAGCCAGTACAGTCTGGACCGGTAACCAGACTAAGGAAAGGTATTACAAAACCAAAAATTTATACTAATGGTATTGTTAGGTATGGGCTTTTAACTGCTACTGGTGAGCCACAAAGTATACAAGAGGCTTTTAGTAGTAAAGACTGGAAGGAGGCTATGGAAAATGAATTCTCTGCTCTTATGAAAAATAATACATGGCACTTAGTTCCGCCTAGCAAAGGAAGAAACATCATAGATTGTAAGTGGGTCTATAAAGTTAAAAGAAAGGCAGATGGTACAATTGATAGATACAAGGCTCGATTAGTTACTAAAGGATTTAAGCAACGATATGGTATTGACTATGAGGACACTTTCAGTCCTGTAGTCAAAGCTGCTACTATCCGTATTATTTTGTCTATTTCAGTGTCAAAAGGTTGGAATATTCGCCAATTGAATGTACAGAATGCGTTTCTTCATGGCGTTCTGGAGGAAGAAGTTTATATGAAACAACCACCAGGTTTTGAGGACAAGTCCAAACCACGTCATATATGTAAGTTAGATAAGGCTTTATATGGTTTGAAACAAGCCCCTAGAGCATGGTATTCTAGATTGAGTATGAGGTTACATGATCTTGGTTTTATTGCTTCAAAGGCTGATACTTCATTATTCTTCTTCAACAAAAGCAATGTCACTATTTTTGTATTGGTATATGTTGATGATATTATTGTTGTCAGTTCATCTCAGGATGCTACAATGACCTTGCTTCGTAATTTGGAGAAAATTTTTGCTCTCAAGGATCTTGGTAACCTACATTATTTCTTGGGTATAGATGTAAAGAAAGCACACGATGGTCTGTTATTAACTCAAGAGAAGTATACTTCAGATATATTAAGACGTGCAGGTATGTATAATTGTAAACCAGCATGCACACCTCTGTCTACTACAGAAAAACTTTCGACCAGAGAAGGAAATCCTCTAGGTCCTGTTGATGCTACACGGTATAGAAGTTTGGTTGGAGCACTTCAATATTTAACTTTAACAAGGCCTGATATTTCTTTCTCTATAAATAAAGTATGTCAGTTCTTGCATGCACCCACTACTCTACATTGGACTGCAGTGAAAAGAATTTTGAGATACCTCAGAGGCACTTTAGGCATTGGTTTAAACCTTGGAAGGTCTTCATCTATGCTAGTTAGTGCATTCTTTGATACAGATTGGGCTAGATGTCCAGATGACAGAAGATCCACTAGTGGCTTTGCAGTGTTTCTTGGCTCTAACCTTGTGTCATGGAGTGCCAGAAAACAAGCCACGGTATCAAGATCAAGTACAGAAGCAGAGTATAAATGTGGGTACGGGCACTATTACAAGATTCCTCATCCTTCAGCAGCATGTCTTTGGTGTGATAATATTGGTGCAACATATTTATCAGCTAATCCAGTATTTCATGCAAGAACCAAACATATTGAGGTGGACTATCATTTTGTGCGTGAACGTGTAGCGCGCAAAGTTCTGGACATTCGGTTTGTATCTTCTAAAGATCAAATAGCTGATGGATTCACAAAGCCTCTTTCTACTCGAGAGTTGGAAGATTTCAGGTGCAATCTTAACTTGTGCAAGTTATGATTGAGGGGGGCTGTTAGAAGATATGCTTAGAGATAAGATAGTATCTCCTGAATCTTCTGCAATCTCCTAAGTTTGTTATGTATTTGCCACGGCGGAGGCTTTTTCTGCTATATATTAACACGTACAGCGGCCCGGGAGGGTTCAACGCTTCCTAAGAAGTTTACACAGTCGTTCGTTGCAGATCAAACAGTTCTAAAAAAAACTTATGTGGTCTATCTCTCAAAAAAACTTACGCAACCTTGTTTAGATAGTAAGAGATGATCATCTACAGAGTCATCGAATATCGATCGATCGAGCAACGCAAGTCGGGTCCCTGAACATGAGATTAAGCCGAGTAGAATGACAGGGAGTGGAAGGACAACGATGGCTAGCTGTGCCTTTTTTTAATCACTGCTCTCCAACTTGAAACGCTATGCTTTCTTTTTGGGAAAATTGTCTCATAGCACTCCTCACGAACAGGTTTGCTAACATACCACTTTCCAAGGCTGGATTATTACTTTAGCACTGGTTACTTCCCCGTCTTTTTCCGTTCTAGCACTCAAGTCAAATGTCACGCGCCTGACTAGTCCCGGTTACCTTCTCAGACGAGCTCTCACGCACTTGCAGCCTCCTCCGAAACTCCAGCGAGCTCGGGCCATCTTCTCCTGCGGGCTTTGGCGCACCTCTCTGCCCGCTGGGAGCCTATTTTGACACGGGATCGATGTTCCCCATCGCCACCATGCCTTTGGAGGTCCGCCGCCGCACAGATTTGACCGATCCACATCGGTGCTCCTAAATCTCTGACGGCGGAGATGGAGAGGAAGGAAGAGGTGCAACGCGAGCCGTCCTTCCTCTCACCGTCGCAGCTCGACAACAGATGCCAGCCTCCACACGCATGTTGTCCTCTCCGTCGTGCTGCTCCTCTGGGGCATGGTGCGGCGGCAGAGCATTAGGCAGCGTGGGAGGAGGATGCGGACGCGCACGTCTGGGGGCGCGGCTGACGGGAGGCGGCGGGGGCACTCGATGAGTCATGGAGAGGAAGGAGACGGAGAGGGAGAGGGAAAGATAACGTGACTCAATGATGAGGGAGGTCCATGGCCTAATCTGAGCCGCTGATGTTCAATCGTGCGGCATAACGGATGGAGCAAAACTAGAAACTACATAGTGCTAAAATAGTAATGCAGAGAGAAAACGTGGCATGATAGCAAACCGGTTCGTGGGGTGTGTGCTATTAAGGCAATTTTCCCTTTGTTTTTTTTCAGATGGAAATCCAACTTCAAACATTAATAATCCAAAAACTTGAAAAATTATTTTTTTTGAGAGAACTTGAAACATTAGTTAATGACGGATTAGTATACAATGGTACAACCGGGCCCAACTGGCTTGAGCCGTCTGGGTCCACGGGCCGAGAATCGGGCCGCCCTACTCGGCCCGTTACACCCTCCGGGCTTCCCCTCAAAAGTCTCGCACTCGCACACCGTCGCCATCGTCATCCATCCCCGCCCGCCCGCGCCGCCGAACCCTCCTCGCCTCGCTTGCCTTGCCCGCGCCGCCACCACCGGACCACGCACGCCGCCTCGAGTTCGCCCCTTGTCGCTCTCGTCATCGTCCCCCAGTCTCCTCGTCTCCTCTTCTGTAATGGCGTCGAGGGGAGGCCACTCCGGGTTTGTCGGTGAGCCCTAGCTTGCTTTGGATTGCTTTAATTTGTTCTAGCCTCTTTGGATTGCTCTAATTTGTTCTAGCCTCTTTCTCGTACTGTTGTCCATGGAGCCCTAATCCTCCCTTCTCTGACGGATGGATACTCCGATCAATCTAGTTAGTTGTGGATTCGATTGCAACGTTGTTGCCTGTGGGATGATGAATACTCCACTCCAATCCATCCCCGTCAGTTCTATTCGGTTCTACTTCTCCTATTATTCCGTCAGCGCAAGATTGATATCGGTGGTGTGCATCCACGCGAGTTCGAGTGCACGTATTAAGGCGTCTATCACCATAACCTAGTAAAGTACTTACTGCTAGTAGCAATTAATTTTGCAATTTTTTTTGGCCTTCCTGCACCTCCATGCCCCACGTTACGCCCAACACTGGAGGTGGAAATTTAAGGTGAACGGATTGGTGCTTGCTGGTGTTTGTGAATGCTAGGATCTAAGTATTTATTCTGTGCTTTGATGAGTGCATTGGTTGGTTGAGCCTTGCTTTCAGGGGACACATGTATATATATTTTTGGTTTCACGATTTAGAGCACATTGAATATCTGGAATGGCTAAAGTGCTAACAAAAGATTTGTGCTCCGTGCAGATTCTTTTCGTTATGGCACAAAGAGACACGACAGCAATAAAGAGGTATGGTTCTTAATTGAGTTATTGTTTGTGCACTTGATGAGACCTGAATGCTCATGTGTTTTCCTTCCTTGCCCAGACGTGTTGACTTATCTGACGTTCGGCTATAGTTTTCTTTGTTTTGGCTGCTTTTTAGTTCTCCCATTCTGAAATTAAATAACAAGTGTTTCATAAAGTTCCTAAAATTGGATGTTCCTCGAAGATGGCATACTGAAAAAAAGTTGACACATGCAAAAGAAATATGGGTTCTTGTAAATGCCATTGTGTTGCATACTTTGGTTTCTTTTACCAGTGAATTTTCATACTATGTTGTGAGCTTTATGTTCTAAATTGCACTAGTTGGTAGCATTTTCTAATATGTATATATTTTTTATGTTTCTAAAGAAGTATATAAAAATTGTACGCTGGCACTTTTTTGTCGAGTCGCTGCAATTCTGATATTGTTATTGCATATTTGGAGGTATTTTTTTCAATGAATTATATCCATAGGAGGTGTAATTACTGCTATTCTCGTCTTATGCCTAGTCTTGTTTCACAATTGCAGAACACAAGTCAGCAAGGATTGAATTTTACCAGGATACAAAAAGAAAGGCAAACAGAATGGGCAAGACCTGGAAGAGTCTTTAATAGAAACAGTAATAGAGGAGGCTACACTCGAAGTTCATTGCCTGGTAAACCTCCGCATGCAACAGGGTACAAAATGACATGAAATGTTTTCATTTAATAATGAACAACTGAATATCTTATGCTATTATTGTTTGAGATGCATTATATGGAATTTTTTTATCTCGCATTCTCGCCAGAAGACTGCCCCATTCTATTTTGTTGTATGTGCACTACAGTACATCTTTGTATTTTATTGCTTTCTAGAGTGCTGCTCGAATCCAAGATCATTCTGACATGTGATTTTACGTGAATAATACCATCTTTGAAAAACCCTTGTTAAAGATTCAACTCATCCTGGACACACTAATCCTCCACTTAACGTTTTCTGGTGCTGATCGTCATGAGAATAATGTCCTAGATATCTACATTTGTGAGCCTGTGGTTCACATGCTGACATCCTGGGGGGTAAAATCAGATGTCTGTGTATTGTCTGTAGCACACCCAAAGTGGAAGTTACTGGGTTTTTGATCAATTTTTGGCTGCTGAATTTGAGTTGTTATTTTCAAATATACGAACCATATATGTTGAGACGTGTTGAAACTCTTTTGCTCCTGCTCTTGGCGATCTGGCAGGCCACTCATAAGATGCATTTTACATGCCAAATCACTATTTTTTCTGGATGAACTATTATGATATATGGAAGTTAGGGAAAGATGGATGCTCTGGTACTTGCGATATATTGTTTATTTGTTTTTGGTGTTTCTCTGTAATGTTTATTAATTATACATTGGTCATGACTACATATTTGGGGGCAGCAGTGAATCCTTAGTTTCTGTTGTGAACATGAAATAAGTACAATTCGGCAGTAAAATTTGGTGTTGATCCATTTTTTGAATCAGACATTCTTTTAACCTTTTTGAACATACTATATTTCCAGGACCCACACAGGAATTTCGTATTGTGAAAGACAACAGAACTAAGCAAAAAGATGATGGTGAGGCTGTACCAGAAGCAATGAATGGCAACAAACAGGCTGTTTCAAGTGTTAAAAGGTAGAGTTCTATTATGTGTTCTTTTTTAATGAACAGCAACTGATAGTGGTACGCTCAAATAAAAATATTATGCCATCTGAAGATAATCAGATGATGCGAACTTGCAATAGCATTAGGATAACACAAACTGGTAATATAGCTGTAGATGGACTTCTTAATTCTTATGCAATATATTCTTCTATCTTTATGCAAGTTTAATCACTTGTGTGTTTTATATATGGCTGGTATTTGATCCTTCTTTCGTATGTGGCATGCTTTGTTTACCTATATGCCAGTAGTTTTAGCTACATATTTCTATCTACCGTTAGTGTTGCTTTAATTGAATATTAACTATATGATCTGATAGCTGATAGCTTCTCTGCTATATGATCTGATAGCTGTCTTCTTACTTCTATCTATACTGAAATTTGCTGCATATTTTCACCAGTATCACATCTGTTCATATATGTCCTTGTCCTGTTTCTGAAGCTCAACTGAAAAGCTGGCTGCACAACACTGCTTGGTTGATCGAAATGATACTGGATGTGGAGAAACACAAGCTGACAATGGAATCAAAATTGCTGTTCGAGCCCATGATAAAGAAGTCAAGTCTTCTGGTGTCAGAAAGTTGGAGCAATTTGAAGGAATGCAAACAACATTTGTTGGTTCTCATGCAGTTCTAGAAAAGGGTGAACTAAACAGAGTGGTTACTGTGGCATCAGGGAAAAATAAATTTGCTGGTGAACTTTGCTGTTCTTCATCAGATCCAATCCATGTACCCTCTCCTGGTTCTAAATCAGCTGGAACTCTTGGAGCCATAAAGCGTGAAGTTGGAGCAGTTGGTGCTAGGCAACAGCCTTCTGATAGTGCAGCAACAGGCACATCTACTTCAAACAGCTTAGTCAAAGGGACATCAGGATTGAAGGATAATACTTCAAATGACCAACAATCTGGATTTCCTATTGTCTCTTTGAAAAACGCCCGTTTTAATTCGCCTGTATCCTTGAGCAGTAGGCCATTTCCTTCAAGTCAATACCATTCTAAGCCGCAGAACCATGTTAATCGTACAAAAGGTTAGTGTTCCATGGGAACTTGTTATGCTGATATATTGATAAACCAGTAACTTGATTATGATCGGTATGCCCAACTTTTTGTTGCAAATGTTTTTTTTTTCCCTTCCTAAAACATCATAAAAAATATGCAAGCTAAAACTGTGTTGACAGGCAGAAGGTAATTAGTGAACTTTAAGATTAAGTATTGGCCAAATAAAAACTAGGTTTACAAGTGCATAGTTGGGCTGGAGTCAGATCCCATTAGATCCACATAATTGCAGTCTCTGTCTATTCAATAAAACATTGTTTAGAATTGCTTGGAAACGAAGCACTACATTTCACATTGAAAAGGATAGTATTGTGGTTTTGTTGAGCATTTGACCAACTTCTACATCAGAAAAGTCTATTTAACTGCTGTCATCGCTAAGCCATGTGAAAACTTACATGCCTAGTTTCAATTGTTGGTCACTTCCCAGAGGGATAGGCTGTGCTCCTTTTCATCTTCCTTATGTGCTACTTTTCATCTTCCTTTACCAAATGTCTATGTATTGAGAGTTGAGAAAATACTGCTCATTTGTATACAGTTAACCCGCATCTGGAGTGGAAACCCAAATCAATAAGCCCCAGCGCTATCAATCATGAAGTAAATGTTGCACCATCCGGTGCTCCATCACCTGTTGATGGTAATCAGGTGGAAGTGGCTTGCTTGTCTAAGAAGCTTTCAAGAGCTAATTTATCCAAAGATGAACATGTCATAATACCTGAGCACATCAGGGTACCAGACTCCAAAAAAACTCATCTCATCTTTGGTTCATTTGAATCTAAAGTTGACCCGAAGTCTTCTGTGGCAGCCTCTCATACTGTTGTGACTAAAGAAGACATGACTGATCATTCTCCTTCAAGGTGATCCTTTTCTTTCCATTCAATGGTTCTGTCTCGGGTTTCTACTTTCAATTTTAAACTAACAATTACATCAGAAAATTGATTTGAACTTGTTTTGTTTGTTGACTGCAGTCTGACAGCATTGAATTCCATCATATCAACTGATATTGTGTCTCCTAATGACCAGACAGATCATGTTGGTTCTCACGACCCACTTCCACAATCATATTCTGTTGTTTCAGCTTCTGAACATCATCGGTTGTTGACTGAGGACATGGAGGTTCCGAGTCCTGGTGTTATTTGCGAGTTTGGGACAAATGAGATGATTTCAAACAAGGTCACACATTCTTCACCTCAATTTCAACATCAGGATAGTCCGGCTATGCAGAACTTTAAGGTAACTCAGTTTAGAATGGATTACTATGTTTCCATTTTACCTTGTATGTACTATTCCTTAGTATAGGTTTGATGTTTAAACTGGCATTTTCACTCTCCCATTTTCTGATGTACCAGGAATATGAACCTGATTCTAGATACGGGATGCAGTATATTACTAAAGTTGTTGATGGTGAAACAGCCCAAACAGTAGTTTATCCATCTGAGGTAATGCCAGCGTGATATTATCGTCTGGTTGATACATTTGCTGTTTGGTATACGTTGATCTTGATTTACATTTACGAAAGGAAATTTACCCAAACAACTGTCTGTTTGCAAATGTTTTAAGTCTGAATTTCTGTAGATGTGTCCACTTAAGCTGTTGTTTTTTCATACCATATTCCTTTCCGTTTTCAACATTCACCCAGTCAGTATGTTCCTCTTTAAGGCCTACAAATGGTAGTGAGAGATAAAATTTGCATTATTCGGCACCTGGTTATGCACAGTTATTTGAGAACCTGCCTAGAGCCTCTGACCTCTTAATAATTAGTGGTGTCGGAATCTGCACTCATCTCCTTTTGGAACATAGTTGTATCGGAGATCCTTTCTCACCTTTGCGAATATCAGCTGCACGTAAAGTTTGTAATACAGAAGTACCAGTCGGGAGCGCTCTGTAATTCCAATCGGTAAATTTTGGTCCCCCTTGTTTTTGGACTCTAGGCCAATATTGTTTTTGTGCTCACCTGTGCAAACATCTAACATGACTGTTGGCTCCTGGCATGCACATGCAACTATCATATTAGTCCATCTTAGTTTTTTGTTGTTCTTATCCATTATTCCAGGCCTATATTCGATTGGCCAGGCATGACAACCTATGTCCGATTCTGTTGACAGGTCATGGGCTTACATCCTGCAAATGTCAATCAGTATCCTGTATCTGCAGCTACTCAACAACCAGTACCCCAGATCTATCCCCAACAATTTCAAGTACCACAGTATCCAAACTTCTTGCCGTTTCGGCATGTTTTTTCTCCAAATTATGCACCTCCGATGGTTGTCCCAAACTATTCAAGCAATCCTGCATTTCCTCAGTTACCACATGCCAGTAGCTATATGGTAATGCCAAATGGAACCTCGCAGCTAGCAGCCAATGGCATGAAATATGGACCATCCCATCAGTATAAGCAAGTGTTTACAGGAACCCCTGCTGGATATGGTGGTTATGCAAATCATAACAGCTACCCTGTCAGTACCGGTGTAATTGGCAACACAGGTAATGTTGAGGATGCCAATATGAGTAAATATAGGGACAACAATCTCTATGCACCCAACCTGCAGGTATCGAGACTTTTTTCAGGTCCATTAACTAATGTTTAACCTTTTTGTTTTTATTGTGATAATGAATTGACCTTTCTTCTGGTTGGCAGACTGAAACAGCAGATGTGTGGGTTCAGGCTCATAGGGAGATCCCCAATATGCCATTAGCACCGTTCTACAACTTGATGGGACAACCAGTGTCACCCCATGCAGCATACTTGCCACCACACAATGGTCATGCTGCTTTCAGTCCAGCTACTCCCCATCCTGCTCACTTGCAGTACCCGGGTTTTCCCCACACACTGCAGCAGACATCAATGACCATGGTGCAGAACCCACAGGCCATAGTACATCGGCCAGCTGCGCCACCATTGGCAGGAAATCTCGGCCTTGATATGGCAGCCATGGCTCCTGGAAGTCAGGTTGGAGCATTTCAGCAGAACCAGCTTGGCCATCTCGGTTGGGCTCCATCTCCAACATTTTGAAGATCTTGATGTGCTTCCCTGGTGCGAGAAGTGAAATGATCCATATTGAGAAATCCCTGATTGAAGTGCCATGCTGTAATGCAGGATGGGCCTGATGAATGCCAGGCTTAACTATGAAAAGGGTAAACAATTTTTTTTCCGTCTCCCTTCGTGGTTCACAAATATCTAGCTGCTTTTAGAACACATGTCTTCTTGTTCACTTATCTCTGTTTCCTCTTTCAAAATTTTGTTCTAAAAGTAAAACTGAATTTGCCTTCGATAGCTGATAATTGTCAGCCCGTCTTTCGGCATCTTCACGACCTTCAGCGTTTTTAAGGAAAAGAAAGAAACCATCTACACATTTTACAGTTTGCAGCTAAAACAGGCAAGTTACAATCTGACATAGGGACATTTTACTGCTACAATAAATTTTGTCACGAACAAGGGGTTAACCTAACCATATATATAATCAAGATCGAATGCTATGCAACCCGATACGGTCAACTTACATTGCGCAGACAAGTTATTTAAATTGCAGATTGTCGCTGCATGCTTACCAAGGGTAGAAGATTCACAAGACTGCGAGCCGGATACGACCTGTTATAACAGAAAACACTATGTTCAGTAACAAAAAAGTGGCTCCAACGAGAGGATTATTATAAATCGAATGTTGTTACAACCTTCAATTTGGTTGTGTTTCAAGCATTGCTAAAGTATCAATAAACTGCTGCAGAGAGTTCACGAATCGACCTCGCTTAATTCTCACGGGTTTTCGTGTTGTTTATATGAACTAACAGGAATGTTTATCACAAATGATAAACTGAATGGACGGTAGAAAGTGGTTGATAAAAGAATAAAAATCCTTTTGTTGTAGCCCTACTCCTTTGTGTTGTTGATGGAGCTAGCATGTACAAGGACCGGTGACGTTTTAGGAGGGAATGAATTATAGATTCTAAAAACTAAGGTTAAAATTTAACAAGATAAACCTAAATCAATATATATTCAAATATGTTCTAGATTTATCTAGTGTTTCTACTTTATTGTAATAAAATTTTACATCATAGGAATCAATCGTACAAACTACACATGGCAATTTTCGGCACCCATAGTCCACTTGGAGCTTCTCGCAAGGGCCAAACTTCCCGGTTAGCTAACTCCGTAGATAACTGTTAGAGCTCCCCACACATGTGATGGGTCTCCTACTAAGTCTCTCCCGGAAGCTCACCGTCGTCTCCACTATGATAGTGCTTTGTTACTTCGGCATGGTGCACTCCAACAGCTCACAAAGCTTGCAACCGCTTGCAAGACAACGCCGCTGGTAAGCTGTCTACGTGCCGGTAAGAACCAAGAATAACAAGTATAGAGTACTCATTGGATCCAACTCTAAGCTAATCACCTAGCTAGATGCACACTAGATCTAAACCAACACTAATTAAGTCCTTACTCTTGTGCTAATTACATTTATCTTCGATGAGCTTAACTTTGGTGGCAAGAACTCTCAAGTGTGTGTATGCTACTGAGCTCTAACAGCTTCAAATGGCTGGGGTGGAGGGGGGGGGGTATTTATGGCCCCAACCTCGAAAACTAGCCGTGTCTCCTTGGCCCAAAAATTGTGAATACCAGATGATTAGATGAACACAATTTCTCCAGCATCAGAACATCTAGTGAGAGCAACTCCAACTAGCCATTGCATCTCCTGCCACATCATCGGATTATTCAATGATCTTCAAACTTGATTACTGGAACATCTGGTGAATGTAGCTTCCATCTTGAAGCTAAACAATCTTCTAAGCACAATTGCTCTGGTGTGATCCTTCGTTGATCATCGGAACATTCAATGAAACCTTTTGATGATATACTCTAATGTGCATCGGATCATTTGGTGTGTATAGTGCCTGGACTTCTTTACTTGCATCCCCTCAGGAAACTTACGCCGGTAAATCATCTGATGATCTCGTCAGATCATCTAGTGAATCTACGTACCAAAGACCTTCCCAACTTAGCTCTCTGCACAAATACTCCAATGAATGCTCTCATGAGCAGATCAGATTATCCGATGTGTATAGCCGAATAGGGACTTGCCCAATTCAAATCTCAACTTTGTCTTAGCTTTGATGGCTTCTCTTCCTTAAAGTATTGGATCTTCGTCTGGTCTATTAGGACTAGCTAAGTCTAGTATGCATCATCACTAGATAACTGTCTTAGAGACACTAAATCAAGAAACTAAAACCAAACCCCTCTTTGTAGTATGGTAAAAAAAAACAAATATATCTACATAAGTGTTGCCCTCAACACAATAATCATTTGTCTAAATAATAGACCTTATATCTTTATGAAGCTCTTCTTTTAACCTTATATCTTTATGAAGCTCTTCTTTGGCAATGCAAACATTAAGGATATAAGACAGCGCCAAAGATGTGTAAATGAAATGCAAACCTACAATGCTTCATGTATAGATCACAAAGCACTTGTAAGGACTAGAGATGTCAAAACACTATGAGGAGTAAACAATATAACTCAAAGGTGCACAAAATCTCGAAGTGAGTTCATGTCACAAGCACCTGGAGTGAAGCAAGTTTTGATCATGTTATTCAATTATCCAAAAGATATCACCATAAAAGCATCCACAATTTCATGATCAATACAAAGATTAGAGAAACTAGTGCTATGTTAAGTTCAAACTAGGCAACCAAATTCAACCCGACGGGCTATGAAAACACCCACATATCAATCCAAGCCTTAGTTTGACAACATGAAAAAGAACATTCTTAGCAGATTAAAAAGCACAAGGTAACTTTCTCATTTGATCATTTAACTATCCTCAAGTGAGCTTTAAGCAACTATAGGTTTACTTCTTTGGTAAACCACGTGAAGCCTTAAGCCAACATATTGGATTCAATTTTAGATCAAAATTTGACCATTCATTTTATTAGCTCAACATAGGATTCAAGATATTCACTTTTTCACAAAGCCAAAATAAGATGTGCTTTTGCAACATAAAAGATCGCATGTTCTCTCAAAGGTTAATCATGGGCTAAACATTTACATAGACAAATGTCAAAGACCCCAATCCGCTGAACTGAACAAAACGTACTAGCACAAACTTTTCACAGAACTAGCCCTAATTTAAACACTGATCAAACTAAAATAAATACTCAAGGGTAACAAGAGATTATGTTCACATTTCAACTTCATTCTTAGAAAAGACAAGCTTACTCAACAAATTTTATGTCATGTTTCAATAAGAGCCTAAGCTTGCACAAATTGTTATATATCCACTACACTTAACATAAATTCACAACTAGTATAAGAAAGTGCAAATATCATATAAGTGAATCTTGCTAACATGATTATCTTACAAAATACTATGTAATGCAAATGCAAATGCAATAAAAGTAAGATAGAGTATGTACAAAGGTAACTTTCCTTCACACAACGTCATTGGGATGGCACACACCAAGCTCTCTAATTAGAAAGAAAAACCTTGTTGCATCTAGAGACTTGGTAAAGATGTCAGCTAGCTTGTGTTGGGTATCTTTGTAGCTCAACTCAATGTCTGCCTTCTCATTGTGGTCTTTCAGGAAATGGAATCTCACATCTATGTGTTTGGTTTTAGAGTGTTGAACTGGGTATTGGCTAAGCTTATGGCACTGGTGTTGTTACACAAAAGCGGCATACTCCTAAAATCTAACCCAAAATCTATTAAAGTAGCAACCATCCACAAAATATGTGAGAACTGGTAGCAGCAACTACATATTTAGCTTCAACAGTAGACTGCGTAATGCTAGACTGCTTGCGAGAAAACCAACACACAAGAGAAGTACCCAAGAAATGGTAAGTACCAGAGGTACTCTTCCCATCAAGTCTACAACTAGCAAAATCCGTATCTAAAAAGTCACGAAGAGAAAGTGAAGAGGATACAAAAAACCAAAGGCCATACTCGAGAGTGTACTTGAGATACATCAGATTGTGTTTCAACGCTTGGCAGTGAGACATCCTCGGTGAAGCCTGAAAGCAAGCACACAAGCATACATCAAAGTGGATGTCGGATCTTGTTATCGTCAGGTACAGGAGGGAGCCGATCATGCTCCTATACTCCCGCTGGTCCACCTCCTCGTCATCTTCATCCAAATCAAGCACGATCGTGGTAGCCATCAGTGTCGCCAATGGCTTTACATTGCTCGTGTCAAACTTCTTCTGCACATCTTTGGTGTACTTCGCCTGGTGGATGAAGGTGCCTTACTTGCACTGCTTAATTTGAAGTCCAAAGAAGAAGTTGAGATCACCCATCATCGACATCTCGAACTCCTTGCTCATAGTTACTGCAAACTTGGCCACAACTGCATGAGAAGAGCAAAAAAAAATGATATCATCCAAATTTGAACAAGTAAGAAATCATTGTCATACCTGAGACTGAATAAAGTTTTATCAGCTGACCACATCACATACCCATACCCTAGCAAGAAATACTTAAGCCTATACCAAGCCCTAGGTGCCTGGTTAAGCCCATACAAAGCTTTCTGAAGCTTGTATACTCTATGATGGTATTTGGGATGCTCAAAGCATAGGGATTGCTTGACATAGACCTCTTCCTCTATAAAACCATTTAGGAAAACACTCTTGACATCCATTTGATACAACTTGAAACCTTAGGATACCGTAAATGCAAGGAAGATTCTAATAGCTTCTAGCTTGATGAGGACATCACTCATTTAGATATACGCGCTACAAGTGATCCTCCGGTGATTGATCCATTACAAGGACCGATTACACGGGCTCGTGTACGTCGTTTAACTCATGAGATGAATTCGTTACTCGCTGTCCATACTACTAATTATAAGGATGGGATGCTACTCAATTTTTGTGAATTTTTGATGCTTAGGAATATGGGAGAAGCACCTATGGAACAGCCAAGTCGAACGGGGCTCAAGCCAACTTCAAGTCGGAGTTGGAACTCGGTTCGGATTCAGCAGACAGCGTCACACTAAAACAGCCATAACTACTTCATATGGAGTCCAAATAAGGTGTTCTTTGATGCGTTGGAAAGCTAAGGACGATAGCTTTGTTTTGGTACTGGTCCCAGGTCCAGATTCATAGTGGATTATTTTGTGTCATCAAAACAATGTGCTTTGTCACAATTTTGGGCCATATCGGGCCTTGTAAACATGTTCGGGTCTAAGACCAAGTTGTGGACGCCCCCTGGTCGTCCAAAATCCTAGCATGCTCCTCTTCATATATCTAGTAGCCGTCATCATAGACTTTTTAAGTTTTGCTTAGATTAATCTGTCATTGAATAGTTTCGTCGTCGTTCGGTTTGTGAAACCCCAACTTGTGAGCTTAATCATATTTGCAATTTCAGATTGTGTTCTTCCGTGTTCTTGCTTGTGTTCTCGATTCGCTTGCAGGAATTAGCCTTCTTGGCGTGGTCAATCGTGCCACGCGCGTTTGATAACCAATGGAGTAGTGGTGTAGCGATTGCAAAGGCTGCGTTCTGCCTTATCGGAAGCCTTGGATCGTCAACGTCGAGTCTCCACCAATCATTACCTAATGGAAGATCGAGCCTAATCCTCTCATCAACTGGTATCAGATTTTCAGGTTGTCCGCTAGGTAATTTCGTTTTTCCCGTAGATTAGTTCTGTTTTCATCACCTAGAGCCTACAAAAAGCCAAAAATATTTCCCCTGTCCGCTGTCCTACAACCCTTTGGGCCTTGCAATTTCATTTTTGGTGTCGCGTTGTTGAGTTTGTGTCCATCGTGGTCGAGTCTTGTTGCTGGTCTAGAATAATATTCTTGGTCTTAGTTCAACGCCCGTGCTATTTGTCATGCCGCTCTCCCACCACCCCCACCCCCACCAACAAGTTGAGCCACTACATCACTCGATTTGCCCTCGCGAACCACCTTGTGTTAATTCTCGTCACGCTAGCCCTAGATAGGTTGCAAGCCGTCTTGTATCACTCGCCCTACCACCATAGCCCTCCTTTTTCATCTGGCGATCCGATTGCTTGTTTGTCCTAATTTCATGGGCTTACCGATTGAGTAGGGAAGCTTTGCCCTAATTTTCCGCTGCTGTTATCATCCATAGCCTAGGGAAGCTTTGCCCTAGGTGTGTTCACATCGCTAAGCAGAGTTACTTAGCCATGTCCTGTGTTCGGTTGATAGGGAAGCTTTGCCCTAAACCGACAGAAGAAAATAAGTGCGCAGAAATCCTAGTTTGAGCAGTGTTCACTAAATCGGGTATAATTTTTTGCCTACGAACTCGGATTTGGACGTTCTATACGCCGTTGGAAAGCTAATTTTGAGCCCAACGTGAAAAAAGCAACTCATCTGCAACATGTTTCCCTGTTTGACCCCCAAAGTCGACTGTTTAGACCCTCTTTCAGGGCCCGGAAGTTTCATCACCCGTTTTTCACATCCTGCTGCCTACCGCTTTGTGATCTGTTTTGGCTTTGCTTGCTTCCAAATTTTGTGCCTATCCTTTTTAGACCCTTTATAAGTTTGTGCTACAACATCTGAAAAGAAAGTGTGCAAAAAAATAGAGAAAAAATATTATGGTAAAAATCAGAAATATTAAAGGCAGTCAGATGTGGTAGCACACTGTGTTCTTTGTGCTTGGTCCTTTCTTTCAGCTTGTTGTACTAGGTCTAAGGACACGCTAGGGACCAACAACGATAACTACTTTGGACATTTATTCAGCTTTGCTAATCTGATTATGATTTTTGCTACTCCTTGCTAACATATTATTCCGTGCTAAGCTACACTTTCTCTTGATCAGAACAGGTCCTCTCTTGCAATCATACCCTCGCTCGACAAGTTATCAAGAAGCAGCCGTTGATTGTTCCACCTGCTGCATTGGTAAGAACACTTGTAAGAGCGTGGTAAGACGCTTGAGTGTGTGTGATTCCACTGCCTAATAGTGATAGGGATAATTTTGTTTTGTCCTTTGCTTTCTACTAACCATGGCAGATGATCCGACGGATTTCAAAGACTGTGTTTCCAAGGGAGAACTTAACACCCTCGTTCAGCAACAGAATCAAGCGTTGAACGACATGATGGCAAGATAGAATCAAACATTGAACGACATTGTCACAAGGATGAACGACATGAGAGCAAGCATTGCTAATCTAGTCACATGGGTGAACGACATTGAGCTGCGGGATCCACAGGAAGAAGATGCTTCAGACAATGATGATCTCAATGCTGGACATGAAGATGATGATGCTGGTGTTTTTGTGGGACAAGATTGGAGGGCACAACTTCAGCGCCGGCCGAACAACAATAACAACAACCGTAACCACTGCATGGGAGGTAATGTTCGAGGTAATGATGATCACTACGCTAAGGTCAAGTTTAAGATACCCTCTTTTGATGGTTCATACCCTCTTTTGATGGTTCATATGATGCTGATGCTTATTTAGATTGAGAAATGACGGTTGAGCAGAAGTTTAATTCTCACATAGTTCCTGACATACATAGAGTTAGACAAGCCACTAGTGAGTTCACTAATTATGCAATTATTTGGTGGAATGGGTCGGTAAATGCTGGATTAGAACCTACTACTTGGGAGAGATTAAAGCATGCCATGCGTAGTAGATTTATACCCCCTGAGTACAAACGAGATTTAAAAAAGAAATTGCAACGCTTCAATCAAGGTAGTCGATCTGTTAATGAATACTATAATGAACTACACATTGTTGTCCTTCGCTGTGGTATACAAGAAAATGATGAGGATACAATGATTCATTTTTATTCGGGGTTACGACGTGAAATTCAGGACTTGGTTGATTATAGAGATTATAATACCATGGATAGGTTGTTCCATCTTGCTATGTTGGCAGAGAAAGAATTGCAGGGATGTGAGCCAAAGTCGCGGAACATTGGGAGTTCGTTTTCCTCCAGATCGCAATCGGGCAAAGCCAAATCAGCCTCGTTCGCTCCGGCACGGTCTGCTGCCCCCTCCGATAATAGGGCGCGTATAGCAGTACCGTCACCACCAGCACCACATACAACCGAGGTGAGCAAATCTATTTCTGTGCAGCAACCAGTGACGAAGACCACTCCTTCAATTGGCTCCACGAGTAGTTCAGCGAGTATTGTGTGCCGCCGTTGCAAGGGCATGGGCCATGTCATGAAGGATTGCCCTAGTCAACGCGCTTATGTTGCAACCGATGACGGTGGGTACATCAGTACTAGTGATGTTGAGGATGAATTTGTGCTTCAAGCTAACCTTGCAGGTGATCATGAGACCGATAGCGATGGTGATGAGATTTTAGGTGCCGTTGGCACTGAGGACTACAAAAATAGAACATTTGTTGTCCAACGAGTTTTGAGTGCTCAAATGGAGCAAGCGGAGCAGCTTCAACGCCATAATTTGTTTCAGATGTTTCTCATTGTCAAGGACTGTCGTGTTCGAGTTATAGTTGATGGTGGGAATTGCAATAACTTGGTGAGTTCAGATTTTGTCAAGAAGCTTAGCTTGGCCACTCGCGCACACCCTTATCCATATCACATTCAATGGCTCAACAACAGTGGTAAGGCGAAGGTAACACACACTGTTCGTGTTCATTTTTCTATTGGTTCCTATAATGATTATGCAGATTGTGAAAACACTTCATCCTTATTCACAAGAAAGAAGACCCAAGAGTAGCGAGAGAAGTCATCAACAATGATAAGAACATAACATTTCCCGCCCGCTAAATGAACCCATGAAGGACCAACAATGTCCATATGGAGAAGTTCTCCTGGTTGTTCAGTTATCACGAGATTGACTAGTAGGTGAGGAGCGACAACTATCTTGCCATACTGACAAGGAGCACAAACAAGGTTCTTCTCAAACTTGAGCTTGGATAATCCTCGGATCAAAGCTCATGTGCCCTAGTCTCCTATACCACATTCAAAGCTCAGAAGAAGGCTATGCAATAAAAAAGCGAGAAGAACCGAGAGACTCAGAAAAATCAGCTCCAAAAACTCTCCAAACTCTAGAAATTCAGCAAATCAAATCGCTAGAAGAATCAAGAACTCGAGAAGTATCGGGTTTGAAACGCACTTCCAAGTCTTCATCTAGCAACTGAGATACAAAGAGAAGATTGTATCCCCAATGCTCTACCAAATCCACATCTTTGACAGTGAAATTCTCGTTCACCATTACCATTCCTTTGGCATTCAATCTTCCTTTCTGATCATCCCTGAAAGTGATGTACTCGTTCCGCTTCATCAGGGTGAGGCTTGAGAACCATGATGCATCTGCGGTCATATAGCGCGAACAACCAGAGTTGATGAGCTACTTATTCTCTAGGCCTCGACTGCCACCTACATATGAGTAGAATAGTAGGTGGATGGATCAGTACTGGGGTTAGACAGAAATTCCTTGGGAATCCAGTACTGGGTCATCCAGCCTGAAGCAATGAAAGCAGGTGAATGCAGATCAACACTAGCACGTTGGGGTGTGAAACTACGATGAGGAAAACATGGTCTGCCAAAGTGTTGGGACTCAAATTCTAATACACGTGGACCAAAATCATATGAGTCATAGTAAAATTCACATCGGGCAAAGCCTCTGGAAGAAAACTAATGAGCATCTAAGACTCATGGGAGAGAGCGAGAAAAAATCTCATGTACACCAACAGAGGTGCGGTACATGTCCCGGATACTCCACTCTCACTCATGCCGCTCATCTCCCTACGACGAAAGCAAAACCCAACAAGGTGACCCTCTCTCTGGCGATAGGTGCAGTAGTAGCGTCTCTTGGAACTTGACTACCCGTCACTCTAGAATCTCTCACTGGGGCTCTCACCTTAGATTGTGGATCTTTCTTGGGTTGTAGTGTTGGATTCTTCTTGATAGGCTGTGGTGTGGGTTTCTTCTTGATATGTTGTGGTGTGACATTAATTTTAGACTTCTCACCTTCTAGGTTAGTAGATGTGGTAAAAACAGTTTTATTATCCCCATTGTAAGTAACCCTCTCAAATCCCAACCCAAAAGCCAAACTCACCTTGTCAGCACATATCTTGGTCATGGCCAAGATCAAATTTATTTTCCCTTGCTCTCTAAGTACTTCTCCACTAGAGAAAGGAGATACTCATTATCATCCAAAAGTTTCTGAACTTGCCATCTAATCCAACTGAGCTTGTCCTGAAAGACTATGCAAGTGGAACAATTCGGCTATATATCCTTCGAACACCCAGCACTCGCCAATCTAGATTCTAGCTCTTTAAGACGCTTGTCTTTTAGTTCAACATTCTTTGCAAGCAAAGGGCAATTCTTGCAAGAACTTAAGAGAATGAACCTAGACTTCTCCTCAAAGAGCTTCTTTTCGGCATTCTTAAGCCGACTGACGAATTAAGCATGCACATTCTGAAGCTTGATAAGTTCAGTCATAACTAACAAACAACTCTCACACTCCTCATTATCAGACCTAGACCTAAGCAATGCAAGCTCAGAAGAAACAAACTCATACTTATGAATAATCTTCTTCAATTCACGCACAACTTTCTTAAGTAACCTATACTAACTAATGAGAGCATCATTCAAGGTATCAACTTGGATAGAAGTTTGATCGTAGGAAGGTAATACCTCGGAGGGATCAAGCTCGGGGTCACTGTCGTTGTTATCATCCGCCATGAAGTAGAGGCCGATGAATTCCTTGTTCTTCTTCTTCTTGTTCTTCACCGGCAAATCCTCCTCCTCTGAACTCTCCTCCTCGCTAGAAGAGGCGTTGATGTCTTTGAGAGTAGCCACAAATGCCCTAGAAGCTGCCTTGGCCGTCTTCTTGGCCATCTTGTCGCGGTTCTTCTTAAAGAAGGGCTTCTTGTTCCTCATCTTGTGCTTGTTATGGTTGTGGTCGCGGTCTTCCCTTTTCTTTAGCTTGGGGCAGTTTGCCTTGAAGTGGGTGGTATCACCACACTCAAAACAAGCACGGGAACCACCCCTCCTCCGATTTTGGTGATTGTTGTAGAAGCGGGTAAACTTCTTCATAATAAGAGCAAGTTCCTTATCATTCAAAATATCTACCTGCTCCTTTGTGATAGAAAACAAAGGAGACAAAGCAAAACCACTTTTGAAATGTTAGCACAAGGGAAGCTAGCTCCAGCCTGATTGCCACCATTCGGTCTGAACACCAACGCCATGTTATGAGATAGGGGGTTTCCAAGACCTATCTGAGCCACCTTGGCTATCTTGGTGGACTTGAGCTTGCTGAAGAGTTTATCACAAGTCAATATGTCATAACTTTATAACTCTTCAATACTCAAGACTTTTACTTCACATATACTACGGTCAAGAGCATAGAGAAGCTTGATTATTCTCTTGTGGTTAGAATAGGGCATAACACTAGTGGATCAAAGATTGCTAATGATCCTATCGAAACGAGCAAATATCACATCCAAAGACTCTCTAGGGCCTTGCACAAACATTTGATATTTTTAGTTGTATGTGCTTTGACGTCTAGCCTTAATCTGATTAGTGCCTTCATTAAAGACACTTAGAGTAGACCAGATCTCCCGGGCAGTATGGAGGTGCTGGACCCTGTCAAACTCATTCTGACTCAGACTTATGAACAAAATATTTCAGGCCTTGTTATTTGGCTCATACTGCTCGATTTAAATCTGAGTCGTGCGAGCAGCATGATTCACATAGTTGGAATCAACTATTTCCCAAATTGCACTTCCTTGGTTTAGAAGATAAACCTCCATGCGCATTTTCCAGTACGAAAAATCTCGACCATCAAACAGAGGAATCTTCCCACTTCTCTCCATTGTCGCCTACGGATCACAAAGCCGGTAAAGATCAATAAGTGATCAAACCGGCTCTGATACCAATTGTAGGAACGAGATTTGTGACTAAAGGAGGGTGAATAGGCATCTTAACAAATTTCTTACGAAATCAATGGCCTTCTCCTATTTGGATCACCCAACGTACCTCAAAACTCAAGCGAAAGAACAAATAGAGAGAAATTTTAACCAAAGAAAATCGATACAACACGACTTCACGGATGGTATATAAACCATATGTTCCATTTAAGATCAATCAATGTGTCTTAGCACTCGAAAGATCACAACTTGCAAAGAAACAAGAAAAGATAAATATTGAGCAATGAAACTCTTCAAATTGATTTTCTAGAGGCAATGGAATTTATGACCCCATCACATAAGCGTATGTATGCAAATTTTATGCCTCTAATAATAAGATGAATGACCTCACAAGGTCCTGAATTTCAGCCCAAAAATCAAATCCGGAAACAAAAAACTTGCAAACTTGCAAGGGAACTAATAGAGGGAAACTAAAATGAGGTGAGCACAATAACATGAAGAAAAATAAACTTCATTGTAGCAGATGTCAGTCCTATTTTAGGCAGATTATAAAGATTTTTTCTTACAAAACTCTCATCTAATACATAGTCTAAGCACTCATCTTCCTCTTCTCTAAAACCCTATCATAAAACTCTCATATGGATGGCACAAATGGCTCAAAATGACTAGTTCCTCTCCTTTCATAGCCCTACCCTTCTATTTATAAGTCTAGAAAATTTGACCCCTAAGTTTTCTAATTTTTTCCCAAAATACTCATCTCTTATAGTACACTCCTACCTACTACCGAGGGTATTTTGATCCATTTTCTTTTCGATTCATTGGACGGCCATGGCGCTTTCACGACTTAGCTTCGTCTCGACGCAAACTTCGCGATGGTGCCACATACTCTTCCAGTTCTCTCATAGTTTTGAGGCCAAACCGAGAAAACCCTAGCACGCTTGTCAAAGCGTGACTCCCCACTTACTTACACCTTAAGCAAGCGCTCCGATGTCGATACGTGTACTCTGTCTTATGATCCTGACCACCAGTAAGTCTCTCCTATTTCCGATCCCTCGGACAATCTTGTCACTTGCACCGGCGACCCCTTCGCTTGACTTTGTCAACATGTTGTCTCTATCCGCCTTCCATGTTTTGCTTGACCTCCACGTATTTACCTAGGATCACCCTTGACTCCGCCTAGCCTCTTTAATCGTCCAGCATTAAGCACTCCACTTAGCTTCGATCATCCTGCTGTTGACCGTCAAGTTGCAACCATCACCTGCACACTATGAGACAAGCAAACACATATCTTCAATTTCAATTTCAGTTAGTCCATCGTCAATATGCTAAAATGAAATCTCAAATCAATCAAATCATATCAAAACTTATACAAAGCCAAAGATCATCAAACCAAATAAATACCGATATCAATCACTCATCATAAATAACCAAGACATTTTTAACTTGATTTCTCATAAAGAATGAGCTAGACACGTGGGCTGAGAACCCGAAAGCCCAACACCCTGTACCCCGCTGCAGAAAGGGCCTAAAGGTGAGTGCTGGCGTGTGTGAGTATTTAGAGTGTGAGCTGTGCCTGAGAGCAAGGTTGAACTTACTGATAGCCCAACGGTTACCGAGCTCCAGCGGTTACCGAAAATTCGTGATAACCGTGATAACTGCTCAAAATTTGAATAAAATTTGGAAAAAATTCGTCTGATAAAATTTAAAATTTGGGAAAAATTCGTAAAATTGACCTCTCGGTAATTGGTCGAATTGGACCGGTTATCGAGCGTTTTTCTTGATTTATCGAGTGGTTTTCTCAAATTTTCCGCATTATTGGTATCCGTTTGGTTTTGCCAATAACCGCTCGGTTTTCTCGATTTATCGAGCGGTTTTCTTGATTTTAAGTGAAGTTCAACAAAAAAAACTCAAAAATTATCTCAATCTTGTAAAATCAATAACTAATTCATTTGAGCTTCAAATCAAGTGAAACAAATTTTGTTGGTTTTCTTGTAAAATGATCTACATGAAAAAATTATTTATACTCATAAAAAAGTTCAAAATTTTCTGTGAGAAAATGTATTTTTTAAACCAAGTTAAATGCATAGTTTACTCTTTGCTAATCCAAAAATCATGAAACTAATTTTGTTAGTCTTTTTACATAATCCTATGTCTTTTAAAAATACATGAACTCATGAATTAGTTATTGTAACATGCAAGATTGTGTAAATATTTTGCGACTAGATTAATTCATAACTGACCCATCACAGCTCAAAAATTAGTGAAACCACTTTTATTAGTTTATTTATACTATGATTTACATAGGAAAAATAATAGTAGACATAAAAAAGTTAATTACAGTGCTGTTTCTTAACATATTCACTTTATGCTTGTGAACTTTGTAAAAATCATAGAGAAATTAATAAAACTCTAAATAAAGTGAAATCAATTTTAAATATCCTCTTAAGATACGTTCTACATAAGAAAAATATATTTTTTCATGTTAAGCTTTTCCTTAACATGAATTAATAATTGAGCCGCACGCTTCAACTTTTTTCAGTTTTTTTCAAACTTCCTCCCTATAGAATATGATGCAAACGACATTATTTTTGAAATATTTTTTCACAGAAGGTCTTATAATTGTATCTAGTTTTTTTTAGGATTTTGATTGAATTTTTTTTGAAATATTTTTATTTTTTCAAATTTTTTGAATTCAAATTCGGTTACTGTTCAGTTTTTGAAACCGAGCCAGACCGAGATGCCCGGTTATCGCACATTTTGATTGGTTACCGACGAACTTTTGAACCCTGCCTGAGAGAGAACTGAACTGCATTGAAACAGAATTCTTCTTCCTCCTCAAGAAAGTACTCTGAACCTTGCTTACCTCATCTGTTCTTCCTTGAACCCTGCTGTTCTATCTCTACCCCTTTCCAACCCCTGCTGTCCTCAACAATAGTGTTGGTTTGGGGCCTACGATAGTGCTATGATTATTATTGGCAAATAAAAGAGATTGACCATGGCACATCACCAAAAAAGCCATCGGAAAGAAACCAAAAACAGCTCACCCAGATTTTTTGAACAAAGTGCCACTGGGCCAGTTCACCAAAAAAGTAAATATGAATTGTGTTAGGAGTCTTTATTGCATCGCTTATTGTATAACAGCTTTCTTCTCCCTTCGTAAGTTGGTAAAGTCTGTATTGTCTCAGTTAACCACTCTGTGCTTTCCAGGCTTGTGTTTCTTATCCGTATGCTGCTGATTCATATTATGGTGGGGTCTTGAAAGGATACACTTCAAATTCTGTTGTGAATCTTCTCTATGGTTGACAGTTCTACAATATTCTCGGAAGTATATATCGATTAGTATGGTAAACTTACATGCCAAATATTATCCATCTGTTTCTGCCTAGATCCTGACGTTTCAGTTACTGGTAGTTTCAAAATAACTTCACCAACAAAACCATCTGTTCCCACCTATTATTTGTGCTTTGCTATTTTCATTGCCCAAACTCGAAACAACTTTAAAATGCTTTCAAGCTTCAAATGAAAATGGAAAGTGGGTGAAGTAGTTGGAGTTTAGGTTTTACAAAAGAAATTTTCTTATTGGTTAAACTGATAATGGGATTTAATACGAGTCTGGCCAATTTAACTACAATAAAGCCCTTTTCCCTTAATTCATAAGCGAAGATGTAAATATGTGAACTTGCTGATTGTGTGCACTAACCCTTATGCGTTATCATACAGGTCCATCCCCAAATTAATGATGCAACAAACTCTAGGGTACCATTGCCTATTCAACCTACAGCAGAAGAGCCCATATTTGTCAAGGCCTAATATCATGCAATCCTCAGGAGGAGGCAAATGCGTGCAAAATTGGAGGCCTAAAATAAACTGGTGAAAGGTCGGAAGGTAAGCCTAAAACATTTCACGTTTCTTCCTAGCAATTTCTCTAGTATGCTTCATCATTTTGCATACTTTCAGTTGCACTTAATTACTAAACTTTACACTTTCCATGATCATATTCGGATTGGTTATCACTTATCAGTCACTGTTAGTCAGTGCAATTAATTGACTGGTATCTTTTTGGCATACCAGCAAACTATTGTTTCTGCTGATCCCAAAAACACACTATTGTTTCTGCTTGCAGTATATGCAGGAGCCATCGTGTCCTTTAGACAGTAATTTGCACATTCATTTAGACATCACTTGCTTCACCCAAAAGAACAGTAATTTGCATACCTTTCGACATCACTTGATCCGCCCACTAGCCACATGTAGGGTACTTCTTTTTATCATGTAAACAACAATTCTACAGTATTACTAGATATCCTGTCTATTTTGTTTTTACCAAATCAGATATCTCAAATCCGAGTCGAATTTCGAGTTGTATTTTATATGTCCAAATTTTCTTTGCCAAATTAGACACCTGAATCTGAGTCGGATTCTGATATCCATATTTCTATCCAGGTAACACTACAATTTTATAGTGTTTCTGCTCAGCCGTTGGCAGAGCAGCTGGCGGTGGAGGAGCTGAGTGGCATCGGATCGAGCCAAGGTGGCACTGCATCAGGCCGGAGGTGGGTGGATCGGGCAGGTGGTGACTCAGTCCGGCAGCACCGAAACAGAACGGGGTGAGATGATGGGGAGGTGGAGGAGCAGTTGGAGAGGTGACAACAGTGAGGAAGGATTTGGAGGGTTTAGAATAAGTTGTTGGGTTCTAGAGAAGAACCTAACTCTTATATCATATTAGAAATAACAATTTATATTCTATATAGCTTAGTACCATTATATATATATATATATATATATATATGAGAGCAATATGTAAAAAACAATTATAATATAAAGATATTACACAAACTCAGTATATATCTCTCGCATTCTCTACTCTCCTACTTTAGTGTTCCCTTGATCGAAAAAGAACAGATGAAGGGCCCGTTTGGCAGAGCTTCTCCTGATTCAAATTCTCTAAAGAAATTGATTCTCTGAGGAAGTGATTCTGTGGCTGAAAGTGATTCTTAATGATTCTCTAGGATAAACTCTATGAATCAGGAGAATCAGCGTGGTCAGCTCCTCAGGAGAAGCTACTTTTTTCAGCTCCTCAGCTTCTAGTTCATTTCAGTGAATCAGGAGAAGTGATTCACTCAGGGAGCTAAAGCCAAATTCTGCCGTTTGGCAGAGCTCCTCCAGATTCAGCTCAGAAGCTGAATCTGGAGCTCTGCCAAACGGGCCCGAACTTTCGTACGCATGCACATTCCTTACAGATTGACTATGTGTGTATCCTTTATTTCTTCTACCTTGTGTTATGTGACGGCATCTTAATGAAAGCAGAAGTGCATACTTCTACAGAAGCTGGCACTTCAGATGCTGTTCGCACTATTATAAACCGATGCATACTATCAACATGTGCCTTTCCGTTTCTTGCAAAAAAAAAAAAATGCATTAAGCTTATTTAGCGGACCACATAGCAATTAGTACCATTCCATTGGTTCATGCGTTCATGTAATAAAAATGAAGCTGAGAAACCAAGTTAAAATATGTACTTATTTGATTATTGTTGAGGGTAATCTCTGACAGTAATTTTGGGGTATGTTGGACAATGAGTGCGTGATCTTTTTCTGGGATACGAATGTTGGATCTGGCTGTGTGTGTGACTCAAGGATATTGAGGTTCATCCAGATTCGGACCCCTCAGGGTAATAGCTCTATATCCTGTGTATTCTTCTTCCTGTGTTCTAAGCCAGTTACCGATGATGTTCTTACCCAACCTTCTACTTGTTGGGCCAAAAAAATCCTTACACTACAAGCCTGGTACCCCTCCCATTATATATCAGAAGGAGATAGGACTTACATGTGAGTCAAGATATAGACTCAGGTCTAGTCAGAGCTTCTCACATAGGCCTATCATTACTAAGAGTAGACGTATCCCATTTGCTCTACGGCGCCACAGAGCCCGTCCCATCGCTCCATCGCCTGCGTCATCCCGGTCACCCGGACTGTCCTATCCCATCCCCACGCGCCGCCTACGCACCTGCAAAAGAAATCCTGCCACGCCTGTCAGGCCATCCCGTAGTGATTAATGCTACGGGACGAGTCACGGCCGCTCTGCGCCGACCACGCCGTGGACGACCGGAAAGGGGACCTGGGGAAGAGAACTACTCAAGTGAAAAAACATTTATTATGATTAGACTGTTTGGACACATATCTGTCCCGCGATCAGAGGAGACTGGTCGCGGGGTTTGCTCATGCAACCTGGGGACTGGTCGCGGAGCCTGGTCGGAGAGTCGGGTTGCGTGGTCACTGGCTGGCCGCGTGGTTGCTGACTGATCGTGCAGGAGAACCACAGTTCCGGACAAAACGTGACATGCGATACCTGCTGATATCTTACCGGCATTGTTCCGCCTGTGAGGGACCCCACTATTCTTTACACCGACAATTATGATGAGTCATTGATAATGTTCAAGTTGAGTTGAATTTAGTTAACATGTGTTTGTTGATGCTTGTTTTTATTAAAGACTAACTCGAGTTGAAGGAATAATGAAATTGACAATTTTCTCTAAGTCTAGGAATTTTAGCATCACCGGATTATCCAGTACTTGAAATTCTGGCTACATCAGATGATCTGGTGTGTGAAAGCAAAGGAAGCACCAGAGTATTTTTGTGTCACGGCAAAATTTGAAAGGGTCACGGGATGATCCAGTGTATGGTGATGATGAGCAATGGAGTATTTTCTGTAGGACAGAAAGATTTGCGCCAAAATTTGAAGTGGGCACCAGTGTTGGCAAGGAGTGCTCACTGGACTAATTTTTTTAGAGAGCAGATTTTTCAGTGGACAGAGAAGTAACACTCACCGGATGGCCTGGTGGTGTGTACATTGAATACCAGCGGCTTTACTGGACAAATATTTACAGAGAGGTTGCAAGCTTGTGATTTGGAGAAGTTGAACGCACTGGATGCTCCAATGATTAGAGTGTGTACACCGGAGTTTTGCACCGGACAAATATTTGTAGAGAGCAAAACTTACAACATGCAAAATGAGCTATACTGACCGGATGGTCCGATGTTCAGTCCCACAATACACCGAAGCATCCGGTGTTCTCAAATTCTGCAAAATGTGCTTTGAACTAAGGATTTCTGTTTTGAGCTAACCTGGAGATGGTTCAGAGTAGCAAAAACATGTTTACATATTTCATGGTATGTAGGTGATGTATGCAACTTGACGGTCGATGACAAGATGATCGGGGCCAAGCGGGAGGCTTGGTGCTGAACGATCAAGGAGGTCGGGCGGAGTTAAGGGTAATCCTAGCGGTATACGTAGAGGTCAAGCAAAGCATGGATGGAGAAGGATGAAGATAGAGTGTTGACAAAGTCAAGCGAAGGGGATACCGGTGCAAGTGATAAGGCGGCCCGAGGGATCGGAAGCGGGAGAGACTTGTCAGAAGTCAAGAGCGTAAGATAGAGTACACACGTTGACATCGGAACGCTTGTTTGAGGCAAAACAAGTGGCGGCTAGTCATGCTTTGAGAAGCATGCTATGGTTTAATGGTTTGACCACAAAACTGTGGCAGGAATGGAGGGTCACGTGGCATCATCACAAAGCATGTGTCGAGACAAAGCTAAGTCATGAAGAAGTCATTGTCGTTCGATGGAAGGAGCGAATCTGGACTAAAATGCCCTATTGATAGGTAGGAGTGCACTACCGGTGAAGGGTATTTTGGGAACAAGAAAACTTAAGGGCTAAGGTAGCTTCTAAAGGCTATAAATAGAGGGGGTAGAGCTGTGGGAGAACTTCCGGCCAGCCATTCAAGAGCCTAGTAATAGGTTTTGGAGGAGAGGAGATGAAATGACATGTTTAGTCTTTGTAATAGGCGAGAGTTTTTGTGAGAGAAACAATTTTATAATCTGCTAAAAATAGGTCTGACCAAAGTGCTTAATGAAGTTTATTTTCTCGTATGAGCTTGTGTTCATCTCCTTCTAGTCTCCTTTTGGTTCCCTTACCTTCGGTGTAAGTTGTTTGATTTTCTTGTTGATTTTTATTTTTGTCTTTGAGCTGTAATTTTTCAACCTTAGAAAGTTGTTCTTCTTATTGCTGAAGGCATAAACATTCATATACTCATGTATTTGAGAGGGTATTGAATCCCCTTGCCTCTAGACCATCAACTTGGAAAGTTGCTTCTTTCGATGACTGTCTTTTTGTTTTGTTTTTTTGTTCAAGTTTCAAGTTTTTGTGCATAAAGACACATGAAATGATCTTAAATAGAACATATGGTTCATATTTTATTTATGGAGTCATGTTGCCTTGAAACTTTCTTTCTCGCTTTATTTCTCTAAAGTTTATAGTTCCGCTTGTGCGTTTTTTGAGGAGCGTTGGGTGAACAAGGAGTAGGCCATCTATTTTGTAAGAAATTTATCAGGTGCCTATTCACCCCTCTCTAGTCACCTATCTCGATGCTATAATTGGTGTCAGAGCCCAGTTTGATCACTAGTTGACCTTAACCAATTTTGTGATCCATATGCGACATCGTGAGAAGTGAGCAGATTCTGTTATTCGATGGACGAGACTTTTTGTACTGGAAGGTACGCATGGAGGCTTATCTTTTAAGCCAAGGAAGTGCAATATGGAAAGTAGTTAATTCCAACTACGAGATCCCTGCTGCTCGCACGACTCAAGTTCAAATCAAACAACATGAGGCCAACAACAAGACCATAAATATTTTTTTCACTAGTCTGAGTCAGAATAAGTTTGACAGGGTCTAGCACCTCTGTATTGCCCGAGAGATCTGGACTACTATGAGTGTTTTTCATGAAGACACTAATCAGATTAAATCGAGATGCCAAAACACATACAACCAAGAATTCCAAATATTTGTGCAAGGGCCTGATGAATCTCTGGATGCTATGTTTGATCGTTTTGATGGAATTGTGAGCAACCTTAGATCTAATAGTATTTTGCCCTACTCTGATCATGAGAGGGCAATCAAGCTTCTCTATGCTCTCGATCGTAGCATATAGGAAGTGAAGATCTCGAGCATTGAAGAGTCATCAAGTTACAACACGTTAACTTATGATGAACTCTTCAGCAAGCTCAAATCTACCGAGATATCCAAGACAACTTGTATTGGTCTCGGAAACCCCCTGTCTTTGAACATAGCATTGATTTTTGGACCTAGCATTGGCAATCAGTCTAGAGGTGTTTTTTTTTCTTGTGCTAACACTTTATCTGGTGGTTTTTCTTTGTTGTCCCTTATTTCTATGACAGAGGAGCAGGTGGAGATACTTGATGATGAGGACATTGCCCTTATTGTAAAGAAATTCACCCACTTCTAAAACAACGACCGAGATCGGAGGAGGGGTTGCTCTCGAGCCTACTTTGAGTGTGGTGACACCATCCACTTCAAGGCAAATTGCCCAAGCTCAAGAAGAGGGAGGTCAGTGATCACGACTATAACAAGCATAAGAAGAACAAGAAGCTCTTTTTCAAGAAGAACCGCGATAAGATGGCTAAGAAGGCAACCAAGACGGCTTCTAGGGCATTTGTTTTGTCTCTCAGCGACATCGACACCTCTTCTAGCGAGGAGGAGAGCTCAAAGGAGGGGGAACCGCAAGTGAAGAACAAGAAAAAGACCAAGGACTTCACCAACCTTTGCATCATGGCAGATGACAACAACGACAGCGACCCCGAGCTTGATCCCTTCGAGGTATTACCTTCCTACGGCTAGCTTTCCATCCAAGTCGATACCTTGAATGATGCTCTCATTAGCCAGGATAGGATACTTAAGAGAGTTGTGCGTGAGTTGAAACAGCTTAGGCCTAAGTATGAGTCTATGTCCTCTGAACTTGCATTGCTTAGGTCTAGGTCGGATGTTGAGGAGTGTGATAGTTGTTTGATTGTCATAACTGAACTTGCTAAGCTTTGGAATATGTATGCTCAAGTCACCAGTCGGCTTGAAAATGTCGAGAAGAAGATCCTTGAGAAAGAGTCTAGGTCTACTCTCTTGGGCGCTTGCAAGAATTGCCCTTTGCTTGCAACAGATGTTGAACTGAAAGAAGAACTGGACAATTCGGTGTGTACATCATCAGAAACTAGCTATTGGACTCTCGCTTAAAGTCATCCTAAACATCGGATACTTTGGTGAGATCTAACATCGGATACTCTGGTGAGATCTAACATCGGATACTCTGGTGAGATCTTTAACTCCATCACCAGGCTTTTCGCGAGTTCACTTGAGGCAAACCGCACCACTTCTTCTTTGCAAGGAATGCTTTGGTGTGTTGATCTTCAAAGCACTGGACCTTTCGGTACATTGTTCTTCATTCTTCAACACTTATTGTCACCTCAGCAAGAAATGCTCTAGTGCTACAATCCGGTGTGAACATTCCAAGCACCGGACTACCCTGTCAGGTCTTCATCTTTTCCTCTGCACTGGAAAATACTCTAGTGCACTTCCTCCGGTGTGCACAAGCCAAGCACCGGACTATCCGATCAACTATTCTGCATTCTTCAGCACAACACCCTTCTCTAGAAGAATTCCTCCGATGAGCACAACACACAGAGCACCGGACCATTTGGTGAGAGCAATTCTCCTGGGACTTCTCAATTCAGTCAATCTTTGTCCCCTGCTACAGTGGCTTTTTTATGTATTGCATCCATTAGACATATTAAAAAACATATACTTGACAAACATATTAGTCCCAATGTATACTGTCATTAATCACAAAAATTACAATCATAGCCTAATAAGACCATAATTTTTGCTACATCTTCTCGTGCACTTGTGGCCAAGTCTGTAGAAACTATGAGCAGAGAGTTTGAGATGTCGATGATAGGTGAGCTCAACTTCTTCCTTGGACTTCAAATCAAGTAATATAAGTAGGGTACATTCGTCCACCAGACGAAGTACACTAAAGAGCTGTTGAAGAAGTTCGATATGAGCGATGCCAAACCATTGGCGACCCTTATGACTACATCGACGATGCTTGATCCGAACGAAGATGGCAAGGTGATGGACCAGCAGGAGTTTAGGAGCATGATTGGCTCCCTCCTATACCTGATGACAACAAGACCGGACATCCACTTTGCCATCTGCCTCTGTGCTCAGTTCCAGGCTTCACCAAGAACGTCTACCGTCAAGCGGTGAAACGCATTTTGAGGTACCTCGAGCACACTCTTGAATATGAACTTTGATTTTCTACTTCCTCTTCACTTTCTCTTCGAGGTTTTTTTGATGCAGATTTTGTTGGGTGTAGAATTGACATGAAGAGTACTTCGGGTACATGTCATTTTTTGGTACTTCTCTTGTGTGTTGGTCTTCTCGCAAGTAGTCTAGCGTTGAACAGTCTACTGTTAAAGCTGAATATGTAGTTACCGCTAGCTGTTGCTCATAGATTTTGTGAATTGTTGCTACCTTGAGGGATTTTGGGTTAGATTTCAATAGTGTGTCACATTTTTGTGATAACACTAGTGCTATCAGCTTAGCCATCAACTCAATTCAGCATTCTAGAACCAAACATATAGATGAGAGATTCCACTTTCTAAGAGACCACAATGAGAAGGTGGACATAGATTTGAAATACATTGATACCCAACACCAACTAGCCAACATCTTCACCAAACCTCTAGATGCTACTATATTTGCCAATTTGAGGGGAGAACTTGGTGTGTGTCATCTCTACGGTATTGTATGAGGGGGAGTCTTTCATGTACATATTCTATCTTATTTTTGTTGCATTTGCATTGCATAGCATTTTGTAAGATAAACATACTAGATAAGCTTCACTTATATGTTCATTGTACTTTCTTGTACTAAGTGTGAATTTGTGCTAAGAGTAGTAAATGTATAATTTTTTTTGCAAGCTTAGACTCTTATTGAGGCGTGTCATAAAATCTATTGAGCAAACTTTTTTTTTAAGGATGAACTTGAAATGTGAATGGTAAACCTAATCACTTGTCACCCTTAAGTGTTTGCTTTAGCTTGATTAATGTTTAAATTAGTGCTAGTTCTATGAAAAGCTTGTACTAGGCCGTTTTGTTCAGTTCAACGGATTGGGGATCTTTGATCTTTGTCTATGTAAATATTTAGCCCATGATTAACCATTGGGACAGCATATGCTCTTTTTTTGTTGCAAAGGCACAACTTGTCTTGGCTTTGTGAAAATTACATCTCTTAAATCCTATGTTAAGTTAATTAAATAAATGATCAAATTTTGAGCTAAAATTGCATCTAATACGGTGGCTTAATGTTTCATGTGGTTTGCCAAAAAAGTGAACCCATGGTTGCCAAAGTTCACTTGAGGATAAGAAAATGATCAAATGATAAATTTAACCTGTGCTTTTGTAATGTGCTACGAATATTCTTTTTCATCTTATTCAACTAAGGCTTAGATTGATATGCGTGTGTTTGCATAGCCCGTCAGGTTGAACTTGATTTCCTAATTTGAACTTGACATAGCACTAGTTTCCCTAATCTTTATACTAATCATGAACTATGAATGCTTTTGTGGAGATATCTTTTTAATAATTGAACAATATAATCCAAACTTGCTATACTCCCAGTGCTTATGACATGGAATCACTTTGGGACTTTGTGCGCCTTTGAGTTACTCTCATTGTGCTTTGACATCTCTAGTCTTTGCAAGTGTTTTCTTATCTATATGTGAAGCTTTGTAAGTCTGCATCTCATTTGCACATCTTTTGCATTGCCGAAAGGGGAGAAATTGTCTCAAAGGGGGAGTAAAAAGGGACATTTGCATAAGAAAGGGTATGTGTACCCTTTTTGCATTCATGATGAATCCATTTTCAACAAGGGAGAGAAATTGGTGCTCGAAGGAAGAATTTTTAAAATTCATTTTTGGTGTCCACTTTTTTGCAATTCCTCTTATGCTAAGTGATCTTGTTTTTGCTTTTCTTCACTTTTTGGATCACTTAGATATGCTCATTGGTTTTATGTTTCAACTCTTTCTTTGATCTTCATGTGTGTTGTCAATGGACTCATCAAGGGAGAGATTGAGAAACTAAGTTGAGATGTGCCTTGGTTTGATTGTGATGAGCCATTAACAACGTTCGAGTTGAGTTGAACTTGGTTAGCATGTGTTTGTTGATGCTTATTCTTATTCATGACTAACTCGATTTCAAGGAAAAATGGAATTGGCAATTTTCTCTGAGTCCAGGAATTTTAGCCTCACCGGATTACCCGGTGCTTGGAATTCTAGTTGCACTGGATGGTCCAGTGTGTGAAAAAAAAGGAAGCACCAGAGCATTTTTGTATGGCGGCAAAATTTGAAAGGGTCACAGGATGATCTAGTGTATGGTGATGGTGAGCAACGGAGTATTTTCTGCAGGACAGAAAGATTGGCGCCAAAATTTAAAGTGGACACTGGATGTTCCGGTGTTGGCAAAGAGTGCTCACCTAATTTTTCTAGAGAGAAAATTTTTCAATGGATAAAGGAGTAACACTTACAGGATGGTCCAGTGGTGTGTACATTGAACATCGAAGGCTTCACCGGACAAATATTTGCAAAGAGGTTGCAGCTTGTGATCTAGAGAAGTTGAACGCACCAATGCTCCAGTGATTGGAGTGTGTACACCGGAGTTTTGCACTGAACAAATATTTGCAGAGAGCAAATCTTATAGCACACAGAATGAGCTATATTGACCGGATGGTCCAGCGTTCAATCCCAGAACACACCTGAGCATTCGGTGTTCTCGAGTTCTGCGGAATCTGCTTTGAACTAAGGATTTTTGTTTTGAGCAAACCTAGAGATGGTTTGGAGTGGTAAAACATGTTTGATTGTTTCATGGTGTGCGGGTGATGGATGCGACTTGGTGGTCAACGGCAAGGTGATCGGGCCTAAGCGGGAGGTTTGGTGCCAGACGATCAAGGAGGCCAGGCGGAGTCAAGGGTGATCCTATCAGTACATGTAGAGGTCTAACAAAGTACAGATGGAGAAGGATGAAGACGGCGTGTTGATAAAGTCAAGCGAAGGGGATGTCGTGCAAGTGATAAGGCAGCTCCAGGGATCGGGAGCGGAAGAGACCTGCCGAAAGTCAAGATCGCCAGACGAAGTACATGCGTTGATATCGGAGCGCTTGCTTGAAGCAAAACAAGTGGCGGCTTGTCACGCTTTGAGAAGCGTGCTAGGGTTTCGCGGTTTGACCACAAAATTGTGAGAGGACTGGAGGGTCACATGGCATTCGTGAAGCTTGCGTCGAGACGAAGCTAAGTCATGAAGAAGTCGTGCCCATTCAATGGATGGAGTGAAATCTTGACCAAAATACCTCGGTGGTAGGTAGAAGTGTACTACTAGTGAAGGGTATTTTGTGAACAAGGAAACTTAAGGGTCAAGAAAGCTCTCAAGGGCAATAAATAGAGGGTAGAATTGTGGGAGAACTTTCAGCAAGCCATTTCAGAGCCTAGTGATAGGTTTTGGAGGAGATGAGAGAATATACTTAGTCTTTGTAATAGGTTAGAACTTATGTGAGAGAAATAACTTTGTAATCTATCGAAAATAGAACTGACCTATGTGTTTAATAAAGTTTATTTTCTCGTATGAGCTTGTGTTCATCTCCTTATAATCTCCTTCTTTTGATTCTCTTGCCTTCGGTGCAAGTTGTTCTATTTTCTTATTGATCTTTATTTTTATCTTTGAGCTGCGATTTTTTTAACATTGGGAAGTTATTCTTATTGTTGCTAGAGGCATAAATATTTATATACTCATATATTTAAGAGGACCTTAAATCCCCTTGTCTCTATACCATCAACTTGGAGAGTTGCTTCTTTCGGTGATTACCTTTTTGCTTCGTTCTTCGTTCAAGTTTCAAGTTTTTATGCACAAAAACATATGTAATGGTCTTGAATAGAGTCTATAGTTCATATTTCATCCGTAAAGTCATATTATCTTAAAACTTTCTTTCTTGCTCTGTCTCTCTAAAGTCTGTGCTTCCGCTTGTGTATTTTTAAGAAACGTTAGGTGAACAATAAGTACATCAATTTATTTTACAAGAAATTTATTAGATGAATATTCACCAAATCTAGTTGTATATCTCAGTCGTACAGAAGCAGCACTATGCACTTAATATCGTTCACTAAGCCACATAACCATTAGGTTACAAAAGAGAGAGGAGAGGGAATTCAATCCTATGATATTGATTCGAAATATTTAAGTCTAGAAACCATCAACTAGGACCTTTTTCTACTGGAATCATTCCATTCAGTTCCATGTTACATTTTCGTTTATTGAATAACATTTTACATAGTACTTCTTTTCTGAAAGCCTTAGTTAGCATTTGTAGCCATGCAGAATTAAGCTAGAAACAATAAGCATTTATGTTCTTTCCATATCTCCTCGTTTCACCTTAGATGTGCCAAATTTGTTTCTTTCACATGAATATACATAGCGAGCCATAAAAATTGGGAAGTTTTCCTCGGATGTTTTAATCAACATGATGTCCTTTTCTTCCCAGCCATACCTTTACGAATCTCGACATCGTCATGCAATGAAGTGAGCCCGTGGATCAGGAGGCCGGTTCCTAAAGCAAAAGGAGCTTCAGGAGCTCCGGAAGCAGCAGCAGCAGAAAGCTGTGAATGGTGTGTAGAGATGTGAATTCCCTGTCAGGGAGTGGCTCTCCATCTTATCCCTGAATGAAGGAAAAATCCCTATCTTCGTCTTTGCCCTCGCTCGCGTGAACTATTTTCTACCTATTTTTATCCCCGCGCGGGGAATAGAGACCCAACGGGGAAGCCATCCCTGCTAAAATTGAGCAAACGGAGAGTAGCGCCAGTTGGGCTCGGTGTAGGCTGGCTAGGAGCGCGTTGACTCAGTAAGTGGCGGGCTGATGAGCTTAAATATTTAGTCTACGAATAGATAAACTTGTAGGTTATTTAACTTAGAATAATCCTATAGATTAGACGAAATTAAATGTGAACGACTATATATATAAAACTCATATATTCAGAACCTCACGAAAAAACAAGAATGGGAATGTGAGAACCGCCCCACCCCCGATGGAGGGCCTTTTCTCCCATTAAATTAGCTCCATCCCCGTCCTGAAATTCACCATTGGTGTGCACCACCGCGCCCCCACGTGAGGTGAATAGCTTCTATTGTGGGGCGTTGGTACGTACCATCACTGGCGCGCTCTGTGTGGCCGTGCCAATTCATCCTTGGCTTATGAAGTATCTGATATAATTTGCTTTCAGTTTCATATGGAGTAGCGCTTGTCTCATATCAACTCATTTATATTTGTTGAAACTAAAATAACTGAGCTACTTGTTGCTATATTGTGGACATAGAAATATTGTGGTGTTTCTTGATGTACCAAGTACACTACTAATATGACTGGAAAAAACGTTTAGTAATGTAACCACGGTTTGGAAGAATTTGCTCTTGTACCCGCCAGGCTGCTGGAGGATCCACGTTAAGCCTGTCATCCATTGCTCTTGTTGAACTTTGCGTATCATCTGTGTTTTTTAGGGCAATGCTGATATGTTGGTATTTGTAATATCTGATATAATTATGAATATAGGTCTTACTTTGCTTCCTGCTGACAAGACCCAAAGTTTGTCTTAGCAAAATTTCACAACATGGCTTAGATTTAGCCACTCTTTAAATTGACAGTAGGGGAACTGAGGACGTTTCCAATACCGATAGGCCAAAATTTTGGTAAGATAGCCACCTTATTTAACATGGTCCCTTATATTTAAAGCCTAATTTGGCTAAAATATAGGGGTCCGGATCTTGGATTTTTTTTAAACTAGTCATATCTAGCTACAAGAAATCCAGGATCTGAAACTGTAAATGAATTAAGAGTATTTGATTAAATTATTTGCTTTTTATTTTAAACAAAAGATAAATGTTTAAACTATTTTATTTTATTATACAAACTCCAGATCTAATATAGATCTAGGATTTAAAGTAGTGCCAAACAGACTCATAGACAACCAATTTGCATAACTCAATTTTGTCATGCCAACGTACCGTTTAGCCACAACTAAAACAGGCCCATAGCTTGCCAAATACAGGAAAAGAGAGCAACATAAAAGACTTATCTAAAGGGAACTACTTGCGTACCTTATTTGGCTGGTAGGCAGGACCTGGAATTAGATCATATTTAACTCCTAGAAGATATAACACTTCCTGGAAGCAGACCATTAAGGCCAAAGCAAAAACCACCCAAGGGAATGCATACAATGATACAAAGCATACACGACAGCAATTAAGTTCAGGAACTCCATTTCTTCCAATTCCTTTTTTTTTTTTGGTAAAGAATGGTTGTTAGATCTAAATATTTCGCCAAGAGAACAGGAAGATATTCACAAAGGGAGAAGCATATGCAGGTCAATGCCGTTCAAACACCAAGTCAGTTTTGCCACTTTGAAGAGGTTTCATATCTTGACCTCCCTCACGTCATTTTGTCCAAATGGGGTGCCACAGCCAGGACATTTTCGGTGGCGAATCTCAAGGTTCCTCTGGATACATGGCGAGCAGAATAGGTGGAAACATTTGGTAATCACAACCTGTGAATGACCAAGTGAATAAATAGGACACTCATTAGCGTAGGTAATGAAACTGGTGATGCAACACCCAAGAGATTAACAAAGAAACAGGTCATTCAAACACAAGATGTACAATAAATTATACATTACCTCTTTAGGCCGGTCAAAGCAGACACCACACTTGAGAATAGCCTTGCATTCTTTTATTTCATCTTGGAGCTTCTGTATAGTAGTCTCTTCAGTCTCAGAGGTCAGCTCCATGACTTCCTTTTTCACCTCTTCATATTGTTCCTCAAGCTTCCTCCTATCGCTTCTGGAATATCAAAAATGTAATGAGCAACTGGTGGCAGGCCAGCAGCATAGCAAGACCAACTTGGAACAGAAAGTTAAAATAGAGCCTAACCTTTCTTTCTCTAGCAACATTCTCAGCTCAGCTATCTTTTGCTGAGTTTGCTCATATTCTTTCTCGGAGGATCCAACAGAGGACCGAAGCCACTTGAGCTCCTTCTCTGAGTTGGATACCTCCAGCGCAGTCCTTTCCAGGTTAATTGTAAGATTCCTGTTTTCTGCTGATGTTTTTATAGCTTGCACCACGCAAGTCTTCATCTGTAAAAAACGTTCAAGTAAGCCAATTCAAAACTGACTAACTTCCATGTGTAAACACTAAAATAAAATACTTTATTCAAGTTATTTTTTTTTAAATGATGTTTGCCATCCCAAGATTTTCTAGGAATTTGTTGGTACATAGTTAATTTCAGTGACTGCAAATTATAAATAAATTATACTGTATAAAAATAATTACAACAAAAGGAGAAGACTACCTGCTCTTCACCACGGGCAAGTTTTAGTTTAGATGACTCCAGTGAAGTGTTAACTTGCCGGAGTTGCTTCTGTAACATAAGCTTTTCAGAGACAAGGGAACTAGAAGCTTGTTTCATCTTCACACTATCTGATACCAGCTGTTAGATGACAATCGAGTTACTGATAGGAACAAATAAGAAAACCAAAGCTGCTTAGGTTTTGGCAATGCAAAACTGCAAATGCAGTTTTATAAACTTGGTTAACATGCTACAAGTTATAACTTCCAGCAACAAGTGGCTAATAGATCATAAAACCCACAAAACTAGAAAATGATATTCTCATCTAGATCCTTTCATGCATATCTGCACTTCACACTACATTGCACATCAAAATCTGGTTGATGTGCCTATCTGGTGTGCTAAAAAAAGGTAGAGATACCAAGTTTGCCTGCAAATCTACAAGCTTTCAAAATTTTACAAAGCAGGCAGTGTCATATATGAACATTAGCATCAAATACTCCTGGCATCTATCTTCTACTTCTATGATACAGGTAAGTCAAGCCACTACAGTACATTATGGGTTTGCAGTCTTGTCATAAAAAAGATAAAAAGGGAAACTAATAAATACCTTTATGTTAAAGTCATCTCTATCAGCAAGCTGTTGAAGAAGATGCTGGTTTTGTGTTTGCATATCTTCATATGCTTGACCAATTGTCTGTAATGCAAATATCATATGGTTTCACACATACGAACAAAAACTACTGATAAAAAAAATTGAGCTAACCTCGATTTCAGAAATATAGGCATCTCCTTCAGTCTCTTTAATTCTTATTGCTTCCTTGAGTTTCAGAACATCTCTGACAAAACAGGCCATACAGGTAGTGTGGCTTAGACATATAAGATCGAATTCTCATTAAATAATCTAATATTCACTGGTTCACAAATATAACATATAATGCCTGCCACTTTACGTCACAAGTGCATTGAGCAAATATAAGCAAAATTGCTCATATAGACTATACAACACTAAACTGGATATTACATACAACTTTATAAAAGCATGACGATTTTTGAGATAAAGTGAATTATAAGAATGAACAAGCATCGATTGTTCTAGCTTGTAGACATATCAATTGTCCCCAAGAGCAGATAACCAACCTTTCAGATGCATCTACTTTGGCCCTTAACTCTTCTAGTTCTGCTTCAGCAATTGAAAGCCTTTGCTGGCATGCAGCTTCAGCTTCATTTGCTGCTTTTACTCGAAGCTCAAGGCTATGCTCCTCTAGACTATTTCTCAAATATTCAGCCTGACTACGAGCTCGGTTTTCTGATTCTTCAATCTCTGCAATTGTCCTAGATGCACAATGGTGGAGTGAGAAGGATACGATATAATGAATGAAATGAAGTATATGTGCATGTCAAAGACTACGGTACACATGCATGTAATCTTGCACTGTACATACACTTTCTCAATCATCCACTGTTCATCCCAGAAGTGGAAGTGGAAAAAATGTAGCGGAGGGAAAGGTTCAAACAGATTGTAACTAAAGATGCATGTAGCATGCCTGAACCCTTTTATTTATGAATATGTTTGCATTTCAAATCTTCTGAACTATATTTTTCTTTCTGCAGTTACCAACGACATTTAGAGGCCCTTGTCAATTAGCTCACCTGATTGCAAGCCAAATCAACAGTCACCACATTTCCTCAACAATTTGATAGATGTTTGACCAGGTCATAAATAGATAACAAACCAGATAGCTAAAATCAATAGATGCACAAATAAAATTTATTTGCGAATAAGAGTAAATATAGATCTACAGTAACTATTTATTTCAGAAAATATTACTTTGAAGAATTAAATCTAAAAACCATAAAGTAATCACATACCAACTTTTTAATATACTATTTAATCCTGACATTTGGTAGATCTAATTTTAAGGCAGATGGACATCGCCTAAATGTGAGAACAGAAGCTCCAGCAGATAATCAGAAGAAAAGATTAGAACAGAATCTTAAAAAAGAATATGATTATGAGAATAATACAGCAATGCAATTACTAACCATTCTAGAAATATCACATCTTTTAAACATCCGAAATTGATGTAAAAAAATAACAATCAAGTTATACCTTGACTCAGAACATTCTTTCGCGTACATATCTGCAATAAATTGCAACTCCTGTTTTTCCTGCTCCAACTCCTCAACCTGTTAAAATTTCATTGAGAAAATATGGATGAAAAACCTGCAACCTCTATTAGTTGCATCTCCACTTGCAACTTCAAATCACCCATAATTGGAGCTCGAAATTTGCATTACGTGAATGCAAATTACACTCTAGTTTCTTAAAATAGAAAAGGAATATAATTCAAGACCAAGCTATCCAACAGTAAATAGATGGTTGCACCCTTACTTCCTAAGCATAAACGTATTGGTATGCTATTAGTCTCTATGATCATTGCAAAATACAGAGCTCGTGTGTAATTTTACTTTGGATACAAATGAAATACTTGAATATGGGCATATGGCCATGTGGGCCATTGGGAAAGAACAATCTTAGCTAGCTAACTGCAAGCTGAACATATTTTGATGCTTCAAAGACTATATACTATGTTTTTTTTAAAACGAAGACTATGTACTATGTTAATCCATAATATATTCAGTATATTTTCAGAAACTAGAAATCAAGGCTATCACCAAAATACTATGCTAATCAATCAAGCTCTTCAGCATTATAATGTTGTCTATCCTCACTACCACAAAATTTGATATAGTTGCTAGTGGTATATCTTTGATACAAGTTTGACAACCAACCGATACAACAATGAAGTCCACTGACTTTCTCAGGGGATGCAAAATATATGTATCAACTTCTCAGGCTCTCAACACCACCTTAGAGGAAACAGAAGTTTTCAGGATAGCATACCAATGCTTTGAGGGACTTGATTTCAATGACTTGTAAGTTGTATTCATCAGATAGCTCCTTTTGTTCATCAATCTGAAAATTTCAGCATGTTTTCATCAGATGTACTAGACATTTTGCCAGCCATTCACGATTCTGCAGAAGAGGACCACAACCTAAAGGAGTCTAATTCCTATTATAAACTCTACAGAAATATTTTTTTACTGTGCATGATGGCATCAACGTATGCGTGGTCTCACGAATAATTCTGCTTTGGCAAGAACAGTATGACATTCATAATCCAGTGAACTAAATGATTTCAATCCCAGACGCGTTATTTACAAACAGCGTTTGATGCTCAGAAGATATCCTATGATAAGAATATTATGTTCATCTGCTTTAAATGTAATCAATGTGGTCTAACAAAGCATATACTGATGCCAATTCTAATCTGAAAATACAGCTTTGAACCCAGTTGATCATCTTCTGAAATCAGCCAGTTATATGGAAAATCCACAATAATGAACAAATTAAGGGATTGCTACTTGGATTTGTTATATATGTCAGATAGATGAATGAGGAAAATATATCTTAAGGGGAAACCAGGGGAAATCCAAGACCATGAACTGCAGGACGGGATACGATAATAAGAATAGAGATGTGTTTTCAGTGGTGACGTGGGTTGGGCTGGAACACCACCACCCGGGTTAGGCCACCAGTGTGGCAGGGTTGGGAACCACCCATCCCTTTAAAATTAAGGAAAAACGAATTGCATGGAAGAAATATGTATGAATATTTTTCATTAGTGCGTGCGAAGCTAACTTTCAACAGGGTAAGTTTTAAAACAACATCCACAAGTATGACAAAGAACTTAATAAAACAACTCGACATGCAGAATAAGGGTAATGCAAATGCAAGAGGAATGGTTAATCAGATCGAAGACAGACCTTCTTAGCTACCAAGGATCTTAAAGAATTGGCTTCCTCGCGTAATGCAATTGCTTCAGAAGCTGCGTCCTTTGACCTACTCAACTGATTCTCCATCATTTCCATCTCTTTGGAGAGTGCTGCAGCCATAACATGAATCTCATCCTTGAAGTCTTTTTTACCTAAACAGGGAAAACAAGAACAAGGTATATTACATTCTGCAGGTAGAGATGAACCACATATCTCCTACTAAACAAGCTACTGATGTGCCAGGTCCCCTCTACCTGAATCTTGCAAGGTTTCCTCAACCTTGATCTCAAGATCATTCTTTTCAGCGATGAATATCTGAATTTGATGTTCCAATTCTTCAATTTTGGTCTCATAAGTGGTAATGGTTTGTTTAATGTTGTCGACTGAGTCTGCTTTTGCACAAATTTCTTTCTCCTTTTGCATGAGCTGGTCCTTGTCATTCTAAATTCAGAGAAAGAAAAGGCTGATAAAAGAAACAATACAGTCCAAGGCAGTAAAACAGAGGACAAACATCATACCTGTAATACTTCAACTAAACCCCTATAACGCTCTATCTCAGCATTCAGATGCTGTAATTGATCATTAAGAATTGCATATGGTTTAGATACAAAAACATAGTTCTCATCTTTCAATTGTCCCTGCATACATAGCACGAAGAAATAAGAAAACCAGGATCTAACTTGAAATGTACAAAAACATCAGCTCCACTACAAACGAAGGTACCAACCTCAAGATCTCCTAGCTCCTTGGATAGTATTAGATTATCCTCTTGAGTCTCATGCAGTTCAAATAGACGGTTTCCTGCGAGAGTCTGCCCTCAATTGGGCAAATTAGCGGTAAAGATCAAACAGACAACTATAAGATAAAAAAAAAATGAGAAGATGGGATTTTGAAAGAGCATCCATGTCAAGAAAATTGCAGATTGGTCTGGTTACAGTTCACAGGTACCTTAGCCTCATCAACAGCATCTTTAAGGTCTTGCCAGCTCATACTTTTGTCTGGAGATTTATCAGTAGAAACACCACCATTCACAGCATTTGCAGCAGATGCATCCATTAGCGAACCATGCCTCTGCAACTGGAGCACAACCAACTTCCGCCGACTTTCCTCAAGTTCTGCTATGTTTTCCTCTAGCTCACCTGCAATCCAATGTATGCACATGTGTTATTGGTTGATCCGATTTATAGACCAGGTTAGCCAAACTTTGGTAGCTATAACTCCGCTATCCAGACTTAGTAATTTGGTGTGCATTTATTTTGTGCCAATTCATGCGCAACTGAATATTAGTACAAACCGAATGCCAGATTCCGAAATAAACATGCAAAGCGTGACATAAGGTCTATCGCAAAACAAGGATTTATTTCACACATTAGGGCAACTTTTAATTACAGACCATAAAAAATGATATGGTATGTTCCAATTTAGCCACATGCATTCACATATAGCACATGTACACAAGATGAAGAGGTCAAGAACTGTGGATGGCACATCTTAAATGCATATACAGCAAAATTGGGGAAGGATGGAAGGACAGTTTTAATACCTGACAGGTGCTTAATTTCCTGTAGCTCTCTCGAATGGTTGTTTTTAAAAGCCTCAATCTCATCCAGATACCTTTTGTGCTTTTCATTGATAATAGAAATAGCTTGACTGACGTTGTCAACCACCTCTTTCAAGTGATCATTATGGTTTTGAAGGGCAACAATAACATCTAAATAGAACAAATACAATTTAAGAAAATGGGTAATCGGTAAATAATTCAGGTGCAGAGTAAATAAAGAAGGAAAACATACAAGATTCCCATTTTTTCTTTACCTTCATTTGACTTTTGTCCATTTAAAGCTAAAGATAAAAAATCACTTCTAGCCTGCTGTGAAGCAATAGCCTCTTGCAGGGACTTCATCAGAGTAACAGTTGCTGAACGGCGAAAAGCAAGAGCTTCTTCAACAGATTCCAACAAGCTACTGTCATTATTATTTTTGAGATTGCTGGACTTCAAGAGCCTGAAGAGAAATATCTCCTCAGAAGGACAGGACTCAAAAGATTCTGAGGAATAATGAGCACACAATCAGCTAAAGAACATCTCTAGTGAAACAAAAATGGACCTTGTGAAGCAATATTAAACAAATATGCTGCAACCTTCTGATAACTCTTCATGGTCAAGCGCTTGCAAATTGTCCAAATCCCCACCAGCCCGTACCCCAAGCAGGACTAAATCATCAATCAGCTATAATTTACAGAGGCGTAATGAGAAACATGTCTGACTGGAAAAGATCCATATAACAATGCTTATATCAAATCCACAGGAAAGAACCTGATTCCACATTTTATTCAGAGAAATTAGAGTTCTGTCATAAGAACATTGCTCGTCCCTTAGCTCCTTGAACTTGCCCTCCAATGCATGCATTTCAGACTTCTGTGCCTCCAATTGTTGCACCAACTTTTGGTTTTCATATTGAAGAGCTGCAGCATCCATCTGTAAACATAATATAATAAATAAATAAATAATGAGAATGCAAAAAGTCAGGTCCTACAACAGCAACAAGGGAAACTTTAGAGGCCACCTAAAGGATCATATAAAAATCCCCCAACTAAACTTTCACATTTACATTAGTAATTTAATAAGATCAGGTACTCGGTTGTTATGGTTAGCTTGCAATTTTTTTCTAAACAAATTATAACTGAAATTCAAGTTCTACAATAGTGTAGCATTGTTTTTTAGGGTCTGTTTGCTTTTTGACGCTGGTGAACCAATTGGCAATGTCAAAACCCAGGCAATGCCAAAACATGGGCAAGAAAATGATGTTTGGATTGTTAGCTTGTTGCCATACCAATTCGTGGGCAATGGCCAAACATGGAGAATCAAATGGTGTTTGGATTGCACCCATGCCAAAGTTTGCCAAAACTGTGAGTATGACACATGGGCCCACATGTATTTTTTTACCATCAAAACATAGCCAACATGGGTCTTGATTTATTGATTTAATTGTAAGGAATACAACAGTTCAAACTTTAAACACATTGCATCATTACAAATCAGATACATGGTTTAGAAGATATAGTCATTTGAAGCTTGATAATCATAAAGTGACACACTTAAAGCAGCCAACCAGGAGGTGACATCCCAGCACTAGCCTTGCATGCAACCAAGCCAAGACATGAGCATCTCACACAGCTTGTGTACTGTAGATTGACGTTGCCAAATTTTCCCGGGTGTTGCCAAACTTTGGTTCTAAACAAGACCATAGCCCAATTTCAGGGGCATTGCCATATTTTGCTACAAAAGGCTTCCAGCTCAGATCTTACACGCACCAATCACAAACTCCTCGGTCTTCTCTACTAAAGTACTGACTACACGTAGATCAATATGTACTAAAGAATGGTTTAAAATTACCAATTACGAGTAGGAGTTCAGCATGATGCACCGATCAGATCAGGTACTTCCCAGATCATTAGTTAATTTCGATGTTTATTATTATCTTGAGCGGCATTTTATTAACTTCCAGTATCAGAAATAGTGAATACCAAAAATTGGAGGAAAGGAAGGATTCCTATAGGGATATTCAAGCCCATTCCACAGTCCAAAGGGCTACATAGGAAAAATCCGTATGAGAACCCGATCAAATTCCAACAAAAATGGTATGTTCCAACAATACCTCAAACTTCTAATCATAAAAGGTAAAAAATAAGAAAAGAAGGGAGGGGAGAAAAATTGCACTCTAGCATCCTGTACCCAATTCTGCAACTTCCAATTTCACTAATGGCAACTTTAAAACAATATAAGTAGAACTTTCTATCAAGTCCACTTTTCACATAATGTTCAGTGATCTGAGCCTTCAGATGTCCAGAAGTGTCAAGTGGTAAAATAAAATGCACACTCTCTATGTTATTTCATGAGGAGTCATAGTATTGCTGGGTACTGTGGAAGTTCAGGATTAATTATTTGGAACTCAATGGCATTAATTTTTATTCACCTCTAATGTAAAACCCCTAGTGATTTTTGAGAAAAAAAAAGGGGGTAAAGACCTTTAATCGATGGAAGTAGTTGAAACTAACTTTCCTCGTAAATAAACGGATGTCATGGTAATGAAACAAGCCAATAAATAAAGCACCCCTCATTATAAAGCATAGTCGCCTATTCAGCTACATTAATTTAGAACAACTAGCATTTTGTCCAGAGCCTATTTCCATCCCCAATCATAGCTAAGATTGTAAGTATGCTACAGCTCAGCTCCTACATGAAATTTAACCTGAGAATTTTGCACAGGGGATGTTAAATCACATATTTTAGTGTCAATATCCAGTCCAGCTTCTGTTACAGAATCTTCAAAACCACTGGATTCCATAATAAAAGAAAATCACCGTAGCCAAGACGCAACAAAGCAACCAAGCTACTTCCAAGGCTCAATTCCTGTCTCGAAAGATCAATCGATCAGTCAATCAATTGAACGAACACAACATAGGGTTTTTGGAAAATAAGCAGAACCCACAACTTGGCTTCGTATTCATTGGCTCCTAATCAGACATAACCAGAACCATGGATGGATGGATCATTGGATTGGTACTATAACATGCAGCAAAGCAATCCGCTACGAACATATGGAGAGCAGGAGATATTAGGGTTCGATTGCTCACGGCTCCAGAAAAAAAAAAAAACACAACCTGAGGAAATTACACCCAAGCAAGTTAGGGTTCCTTACCAACACAAGAATTCAATCCCAAGTCCAGATGAATCAACCAATCCACGCCAACCAAACACCAGTAGCAGGGTTACGAGGAGGAGTGAGTCGACGGTGAGGGCGACTGCGAGAGTGGAGCTCCTCCGCGGGCGCCGCGCTGCAAAGGAGGCGGCAGAGGAGGAGGGCAGTGTGCGGGGAGCTGATCGTGCCGGGTTGCCTTGTCTGGCTGTTCTATTCTATTAAATCTCCGATTGTTACAAGGTTGGGTTTATATTTCACCACGACTCCAGCAGCATTCTATATCTCTATATAGGGAATGTCTAAACAGATTCAAATCATATATCTCTCCAGTCTTTAGCAAATTTTCTAAAACTCATCTTCTATTTTTCAGAATCCTCTATTTCATTTGTATACAATATTTATAATTCAAATAGCAAAAATTCAAATGGCTATAATTCAAACAACTATTTGTCTAACGGCTACATTTCAAACGACTCCTTTTCCAACAGCTATATTTTGAACTTCTATATATTGCCTGTTCTTGGTGTCTCTTCTTCACCACACCGTAATGAGTCGTCGTAGCTTCCTCATGCAACATACTTTGGAGTCGTCGTCTGATGATGACGATGACGAACTCATTATTGCTGTCGCACGCACAACACACAATCAATATAAACTTTTGAATGCCCCACGCCATGGCGGTTCTGTGCCTGACCGTCAAGAAGTTCATCGCAATAGGGAAGCAGGGCATTCGAGACTACACAACGACTACTTTTCAGATACTCCTACCTACGGTCCAACTGTCTTTAAGCGCAGGTTTACAATTAGGTCATATGTTTTCTTCACCTTTGTTGATGATCTCTTATTTATAAATTATTCTTCTTTTCTGCACGGGTTTAGAATGTCGCGTTATTTATTTTTGCGCATAGTGAATGATGTAGAAGCCCATGATTACTATTTTGTTCAGAAACGAAATGTTGTTGGATATCTTGGACTATCTTCTATGCAGAAGATTACCACAGTATTTAGAATGATAGCTTATGGAGTACCAGCGGATGCTACTGATGATTATGTTCGTATTAGAGAAAACACTGTCATAGAGAGTCTCAGAAGGTTTGTGAAAGCTATTGTTGAAGTTTTTGGAGATGAATATTTGAGACAACCAAATAAGAATGATACTGCTAGGTTACTTGCAATTAGGGAGGCAAAAGATTTTTCAGGAATGCTAGGGTCCATAGATTGCATGCATTGGAAGTGAAAAAATTATCCTGCGGCATGGCACGGTCAGTACAGTGGCCATGTGCATGAGCCCACAATCATTCTGGAAGCTGTTGTTTCACACGATCTTTGGATTTGGCATGCCTCATTTGGTCTACCAGGGTCTCACAATGGTATAAATGTTCTTCAACGCTCCCCAGTCTTTGCCAGACTTGCTGAAGGGCAAGTTCCACAAGTAAATTATACCATCAATGATCATAATTATATAATGGGGTATTACCTTGCAGATGGTATATATTCGCTATGGACCACATTAGTGAAGACGATACAATCTCCACGAGGGAAAAAGCAAAAAATGTTCACACAGGCTCAAGAGGTGGCTAGAAAGGATGTTGAACGAGCCTTTGGAGTTCTCCGATCTCGTTTCGTCATTATTCGTGGACTAGCTAGATTTTAGGATAAGGACACACTGTAGGAAATCATGACCGCTTGTGTCATCATGCACAACATGATAATTGAAGATGAGCGAGATGATGCTGAAGACTTCTAGTACGAAGCTGTGGGAGACACTGTCAGGCCCTCCCATGCTCCTACTCCTGAACAGGAAGAGTTTATTCAAATTCATCATAGTATTGGAAACAAACAGACTCACTGTCAGCTACAAGATGATTTAGTCGAGCACTTGTGGCAATATCATGGTGGGATGTAGTCAAGATCTTGTATGCCGCATATGTAATAATGGGAACTATCCTTAATATGATTGTTTCTGTTGGTTTCAGAAAAGCTAATATATGAGTGCCACACATAATAGTTTACAAAATATAACAAACATTACAACAAGTGTTCCTTCCACTTTCACATAAGCTAGTAGATAAATGTCAAACATAATAGTTCGCAAAATATTAGATTACAACAACTACTCAACTAGAGGTACAGGCTCGTCAAGTCAAGATCTCATTATGCAGGCTCATGTAGTATTGTTTTTGTGCCTCGGTCATGCCACTAAGATCCATAAACATAATTCTCTCTTCCTCCTTAATTTTCTTGAGTTCTATCGCTTGGCTTTTTACCTCAAGCTTTTTTTTGCCTCAATTGCAACCTTCTCTTTGTCAAGTTCATAGGCTCTCCCCTCAATTGCCAACCTCTCTTGTTCTAGCGCATATGCTCATTCATAGCGCTCTTTTTTTTTTCTTCTCTTTCACGGTCTCTGCCTCTTCCTTCTTTGCCCACAAATTATCTAGAGCTTCCTTGTACAAGTTATCACCACCTCGCCGTAATTTTTCTTTCTCAGCTTTCCTGCCAGTTGGTCTTCTCATAGTCACAGTCTCATTCTCAAGATCTAGTGCATCATAATGGCCTTCACAGCTATTTGAGTTGTTACTAGGAGAAGATGTACCAGGAGATGACTTTTCAAATGCCTTTTGTTTCTTTGCATTCATCTCAGATGCCCTACTAATCCACTTTTCATTGTGCTTCAACAAATTCCAACAATGCAGCATCTGGAAGGACCTATGTTGCTTGTCTTTTCCCTTGTACAAAGCACATGCCTGCACAATCTGTATAAGTGAATAAATTTTGTTAAACATATTGCCAACATATAAATTTACCGGATATAAAAATTTACAAGCAAAATACAGAGGTATGGACTAACCTTATCTTGCAATGTCACCCCGCTTTGTCTCCTACGATCAATTTGCTCATAGCATCCAACGAACTTGTTAATGCATTCTTGAATGGAAGACCAACGATGGATGAGAGAACTTACATTACGGTCAGACTCACACTCCTTGTGCTCGTGGAAGTAAGCATGAATTCTCTTCTAATAAGTTGTACAAGATTGCTCGTTGCCATGGACTGCATCTAGACTAATATTTTGCCATGCCAACACCAACGCCTCATCTCCTTCTCACTGTAATTGGATGATCTTTTTTGACTCTTTCTGACAGGGGAAGATGCATTGTCAATCGGGAACTCTTGCTCCCCAATTGGAGTACACAGTTCAAGGTCATCAACATTGTTGCTCTCATTCATCAAGTTCACAAAATAGTTCTCCCTATTTTCCATTCTTCACAAGCTACAAATTTACTGCATTCAGCAATTGAAGAATTCTAGTGTCAAATTAGGGACGAACTGCACGGGCTCAGCATGAAACAAGGCTACTTTTACAATGAACAAAGTAAGCAAGACAAACACACAAGTGCAAGAGGATTTGACGACGCAGGAACTGCTGATATGTGGATGATAACCAAGTGCAACAGGTTTAACAACTGTGATTCATCGATGCAGAAATGCAATCAACTCGATTGCATTTCTGCCCTTCTCTTATCTAGTTCTGCATCGGACTGCTCATACAAACATAGATAGCATAAAACATCGAAGTATCGGTATCTCTAATGTAACAGGACAGGGTAATATCACAAATTCACAGCACACACAAGCAATTTAATAGGACATCGTAATTTAACATAGTGATAATCTATAACTTTTTTACTTGGGGAACAAAGGATATATGCACTTGCTTGTGCTAACCGGATTTATCATGTGTTTGGTTTTCAGTTAACAGTTTACTAATTTTCCATCAGCATCTTTATTCTACAATATCTTAGCTGACAAATTTGATATGCAAATTCCTACCATACTTGGCATCAACCAGGCAGGTTGGGACCTAGCCAAGTGAAATACTACTCGTTGCAGGGTTAGGGCATGGCGTGATGGGCATGTCAAGCAAGCAAGCTGTGAAGAACTCACCAATCAATGGACCAATCATGTATGTGTAAATGAAAAAAGCTGACCCTTCAACACCGTGAAATTGCGTTCTCTGATGCTATCTTCTAATTACGGTGTGGAGGAGAATGAGTTGGGTAGTGTGGAGCGGGAGGGGAGCAGAGGGGGGAGGAGACGTTACCACTGACGAAGAGCTTGGGGGTGGTGAGCTACGGCACATTGGCAACCTCGGTGTTGTCGCTGAATATGGAGGACGGAGGTGGCGGGGTGCGCGATGGGCTGGAGGAGGAGGAACAGAAGGTCGCGCGAAGTACGGAGAGGGAGGATGCTGGGGTGGAGCTGCCGAGTAGGCGGCGGAGCCGTGCACCGCTGATGGGGGAGGCAGGGGAGGTAGCACGATGCGCGGGAGCTCGAGGACGCGAGATAGGGAACCAGAAGGGTATGCTACCTTTGGGGAACGAGAGGAGGAGGATGGGGAAGGGGATATGATAGGGAAGGGGATGAGGAAGCTGCTGGAGATTATTTTTTTTGCTATATTTCCTACTTTTAGCTATAGGGAAAGGGGATGAGGAAACTGTTGGAGTTGCTCTAATGGACCAGGAGGTTAACTCAACGTCAGCTCACCAAACCACCAACTCAGCCTAGCTATCAACCGCAACACAAGCCAAGCCCATCAGTATGCGCCCGTTCTCCACCATCTCATGTTCCATACCTGGATTCCACACCGTTGCTTGAGTCCCTGACATTCCCTCCCCTTCGGACACCGCTCCACTGAATGAGGGCACGACGAGCCGTAGAGGACCCCCGAGAGATCACAGCGTGTTATAGAACGTCCACTGAAAACACAAGTCGAGAAGGATAAGTAGAAACTATGGAGAGATCATCAATGATCTGTGTAGATGGATGAATGTGCTTCTTCAGCTGAGAAACATGCACTGCCGGGTGAATCTGACTGGAAGTGGGAAGATCTAACTTGTAGGCCGCCAATCCAATGCGCTGAAGAATCGTGTAGGGACCATAGAACCTGAAGGACAGCTTATGATTGCTACGATATGCCACCGAGGATTGTACGTGAGGTTGTAATTTGAGAAAGACACGATCCCTAACTTGGAATTCCCGCTCACTACGATGAGCATCGGCCTGAGGTTTCATCCTTTGCAGTGCACGATGAAGCTGCTGCTAGATCAGTCGAGTAATCAAATTACGCTCTTTGAGCCATGCCTCTAGATCTGGCACAGAACAATCCTCCGGGTTGACAATGACAAAGTGTCGAGGAGGAGTGTCGAGGAGGATGCCCACATAAGACTTCAAATGGGGTGCAACCAAGTGAGGAATGGTAGGAGGTGTTATACCAAAACTTGGCGAGAGGCAACCACTTGCTCCAATGTGTCGGACAGGAATGGACAATACAGCGCAAAAACGCCTCCAAGCACTGATTAAGCCGCTCGGTCTGGCCTTTCGTTTGAGGGTGATAAGATGAACTCATAAGCAATTGTGTGTCTGAAAGCCTGAACAATTCTTTCCCTAGGGTGCTGGTAAATACTCGGTCACGGTCTGAAACAATAGCTTGAGGAAAACCGTGAAGTTTGTAGATATGGTTGAGATACAATTGGGCCACTTGAAGAGCAGTATAGGGATGAGCCATTGGAATGAAATGCCCGTATTTGGTGAATTTATCAATGACTACTAATATCACATCAAAGATGTTAGACTTCGGCAGCCCTTCAATGAAATCAAGGCTGACAATGGACCATGCTTTAGAGGGCACATGAAGAGGTTCCAACAACCCAGGCAACTTCACATGCTCCACCTTGGCCTATTGATAAATGGAACAAGATTCTACAAAGGACTTGATGGTTTCCTTGAGCTTCGGCCAAGCAAAGAGGGCCTTGATCCTATGTAGGTTGCCTGAACCCCAGAATGACCACCAATGCCACTATTATGCAGGGCCTGGATGATGTGGTTCTGAGCTAAAGAGTTGTTGCCCACCCAAATGCTACCTTTGAAATGGATAAGACCATTGAGCAGAGAAAACCCTTTGGCATTGTGAGAAGAAAGGCTCAACTCCGTCAGCAGTTGTTGACAGCTAGGATCATTAGAATAACCAGAGATAAGTTTCTCAATCCATGATGGAGTACAGTCAGAAATAGCAGAGACATTGGAGTGATCAGGGTGCCTGGACAATGCATCATCTGCATGATTGGCACACCCTTGTTTAAACTAAATTTTGTAATCCAAATCCATCAATTTCAGCATTGCTTTCTGTTGTAAACGAGTAGTAGCCTGTTGTTCAATTAAGAATAGAAGGCTACGATGATCCGTTCTGATGAGGAACTGCTTGGCCTGCAAATAAGGGTGCCACTTATCAATTGCCAACGAAATAGCCATGCATTCCTTTTCATATGTAGATACAGCACGATTCCTCTCACACAAGGATTAGCTGAGGTATGAGATGGGATGCCCATCCTGCATGAGGACAACACCAATGCCCAAGTCACTAGCATCAGTCTCAATCACAAAGGATTTGGTAAAATCTGGGACTGCCAACACAGGTGCATTGACAAGGGAATTCTTCAGGAACTGAAAGGCCTATTCAGTAAGAGGAGTCTATTGGAAAGGAGTACCCTTCTTGAGAAAATTGGTCAATGGGCGACTGATGAGGCCATAATGTTTAATGAAACGCCGATAATAACCGGTGAGACCAAGAAAACCCCTTAATTGCTTTACTGAAGAAGGAACATGCCAAGCTTCTACTACAACGATTTTTGAGGGGTCAGTAGCAACACCAAATTCATATATATGATGGCTCAAGTACTCAATTGTAGATCGAGCAAAGACACACTTAGATGATTTGACTAAGAAGTGATGGTCTTGTAAAATTACAAAAACCTGTCTGAGATGGACCACATGCTCATCCAAAGACTTGCTATACACAAGGATATCATCCATGAACACCAAAACACATTGTCGCAAGAGAGGAGCAAAGATATGATGCGTAATACCTTGAAAGATGGAAGGTGTGTTTGTCAATCCAAAGGGCATAACCAAGAATTCATAAATACCATTATGTGTACGAAAAGCAGCTTTGAATTCATCTTTTACTGCAATCCTGATCTGATGAAAACCAGCCCTAAAGTCCAACTTGGAAAAAATAGTAGCCCCAACCAATTCATCAATTAATTCATCAACAACAGGCATATGGTGTTTTTTTTTACCATGATTGCATTGAGGTGATGGTAATCCACACAAAAGCGCCAGGCTCTGTCTTTTTGACCAACATGACTAAAGAAGCAAAGAGGCTTGAACTGGGCCGGATAACTCCCTGATCCAGCATTGCTTGCAGCTGAGCTTTAGTCTTGTATTTCAAATGTGTAGCATAACGATATGGACGCATATTGACTGGTTGGGCGCTAAGAATCAATGGAATGTGATGATTAAACTGACGCTGAGGAGGCAGCACCGTGGGCTCTGTGAATAAGGCCACAAACTCCCGGAGTAAACACTATATAGTATCCGGCAAGGATGCAAAATTCTGACGGATGTCCGTAGGTGCTGATTGAACTAAAAAGACCTCAACACCAATGGATAGAGCTCCTTGCCTGAGTAACCCGTGTAGCTTTCTTGCACCAACCATAGCACAGCTAGATGTATGATCAGGCAACCCATGAAGCAGGATGCGGCGCCCACCATGAGTGAAACATGTCTGTTTGAGCTTCCAATGAACCCACATGGGGCTATGCTCCTCCAACCAATCTGCGCTAAGAATAAGATCAAAACAATTGAGAGGTAACACTTTGACATCCCAACAGAAATTATGGCCTTGAATAAACCACTGCAATTGGGGTATGATGTGTGAACAAAGTGTCACACCACCATTAGCGGCTGAAAACTTTTTAGCAGGCACAGGCTGGCACTGAATCTGCAATCGGGTAACCAAGTGTTCAGTAATAAAAGTACCAACACTTCCTGAGTCCACCAAAATCATCACTTCTTGCTTCCCAATGAAACCATGGAATCTCATCATCTTACGAGGCATCTTATGTTGCATTGGCTGCTCCCCAACAAAAAAAAAAACTCTCAGCAGGGGTTTCATCCAAGAGGTCCACATCCTCATCAGCATCTGTGCTGATATGAAAAACCTCCAAGAGCTCCTTAATAACGTGTAGAGGTACTTGATCAGGGCACTTGTGAGTTTTACTCCACTTGATTCCATAAGTAAAACACAATCCTTTGGATCGGCGAAAGGCTTTCAGGGACTCTAGTTTCTCATCCACAGATTTATTAGCCCGTTGCACCACATCCTTGGGAAGGGGTGGTTTGCTCTTATCATTAGTGAAGAAAACCCAGCTACTAGACTTAGAGAAATCTCTGCTCAACTGCTTCTTCTTCTGTGACTCCATTTCCTCCTGTAACAAAGCGAAAGCAGAAGTATTGTCCATATCTTTGGGATGGTGCAAAGCAATAGCAGAGCATAATTCTTCCCTTAAACCCCTTAGAAATCTAGTGACGAAATAGACATCATCATATGAACTATTATAAGGCAGCACATGGTGAGCTAATTGTTCAAATGTCTCATAATATTCAGACACAGTACATGTCTGCTTGAGAGTGTCCAATTGGCGCAGGTAAGTCTGATACTGATCCTTATCAAACTGATCAAACACCCGTGAGCAAAATTCATCCCAATTGGTCACCCTCCCACACAATTCCAGAGTCTGCAACCACGATGTTGCGAGCCTGATGAAATTCAAAGCCGCGAATCGCGTCTTCAGACTGTCATTGACAGAGAAAACCTCGAAACACATTTCACACCTATCTCTCCATAACCGAGGATTTTCACCATCAAAATTCGGAAATTCCAACTTAGGCATAGGACCATTGCGCGAACTAACACCCCTCCGATCCTCAGGCAACCCAACCATACGGAGATTCGCGGAGTTCAACCCACCTGTGATCGGGAGTGGCTGAGGAACTGCGAGGGTTCTACAGCCATCATCCTGGTGTCTCGATTCGACGCAGTGCCCATTGGGCCGCTCCGAAGTCGATGCAGATGGGTGCACCGCCTTCAACAGAGCCACATCAGCGGGAGTCGCAGTCGTCGATGGAGGCAGTGGCCGCGACTCTATCGTCTGGAGGCGTGCAGACGATTTCACCATTGTCTGCAGTAGCCTTGCCAGCTGCTTCTTCATATCGGCCTTCGACTGCTCTTGACTCGCTCGCAAGCCGCGAAACTCATCCATCATCTACCGAAACATCACTTCGAGAGCGTCGAGTGGCATATCCACATTCCCCATGGAGGTCGTCATCGTCTCCTCGAACTTCGACGGCCTCTTCTTCGGTGCTAGGATGAAGATGGCAACGGAGAGGCAGAGGGTGGCTTTGATACCAATATCACGATCCTAGTGGTGATTCCAAAGCACGAGGGCGTCCAGCATGGATGGATGGAGTGGAGAGGTAGAGATAGAACATGGCAAAGCCATGGAGAAGAAAAGGAGGATTCAAAATCTCTATTCTATTATGTTTCATCTCCAATACAAAGCTAAATTTATATTTCATCACGACCCAATAAACCCACAGACCAACTCAACACCAGCTCACCACACCACCAATTTAGCCCAGCTACCAACCGCAACACGAGCCAAGTCCATCTGTGTGCGCCCGTTCTCCACCAGCTCGTGTTCGATGCTTGCATTCCACGCCTCCACCTGAGTCCTTGACAGCTCGTCGAAGCAACGACGAGAGAGGAGGAAGCGGAGCGGAGCGGAGCGCGATGTGCTTCTGCTCACACTGTGTGTATAGTCGGAGACACGCGGCCGGTCCATGGGCCCAGTTACGCTTCGTACTTTCTTGTGCTCCATCGGCCGGCACAGTGGCCCACGTAGGGGTTCTCTTGTTACTTGTGTTTCTTGGCCCGGCTACGTGTTTTCTTTCCTTTTACGTACTTCTTTTCTTTATCTAAAAGCAAATGAATTACTTTACGCTATCGTCTCTCAGAAAGCAGCAAAAGGGGGAAAAGAATACAGGGAGATACGACTTTGTGAAGAGGGTAGGGCACCGTTTAAACTAACGTCACAAATTGAGTTTTCCTTTGCAAAAAACGGCTTTCAAATTATGCAAATAGCTCACAGATCACACAAAAAGGAAATATCAAATTGCTGAAAAAGAAAACCCCTACATGTTTCGACGATTCAATAAGATCTGCAGCAATAGGGTGGGTGTTGCATTAGCAGTACCAAACTCAATCGGTGGCCAAAGCCTGTCCACCTCTAGAAGCGTCGCGTCCAACCAAATTGTCGGCAATGTCATTTGCTCGGACAAAACTAGTATCCTTTTTTCGAAGACAACTGACTCTACACTTTGCCATGTAAATCCATCTTGCTGAGAGCTACCACTGGAAAATTAACTGAAGAAAAGGCGATGAACAAGTTAATTGTTTCAAAACGATTAGCATACTACAGTAGACTGGAAAGCCATTTTATTCCGTTCACAACTCACAAGTACTTTCTCAGCACGAACGCCACCCCTGCGACACGTGGGGCAGTACGCTCACTGGCACGTGCACCGCAACAACTACTAGAAACAGGACAGCGAAGAGCCAACACTGGACACGAGCCCGCCGACCGACGTCAGTTCATCCCTTGGCGCCGGCCGCCTCCTTGCGCTCGCCCTCGACCTTTGCGGCGATCATGGCGGCCTCGTGCTCGGCGGCCTCGAGCAGGAAGCTCCCGCCCTCATCGTCGACGGCGACCTGGAGCGGCTGCGAGCCCAGCCCGTCGGCGACGGCGAGCATGATGCGGCGCATCTCGTCGCGGAACTCGGCGCGGTCGACGGCGCCGCTGTGGTCGGCGTCGAACTGCTCGAAGACGGCGTCGTAGAGCGCGGAGACCTCGGCGGGGAGCGGGAGGGGCTCGGCGGACCCGAACCCGGCGCCGTCGAGGAGGCGGAAGGACTCGAGCGCGCGGCGGAGCTCGGCGCGGGACAGCACGCCGTCGCCGTTGGCGTCCAGCGCCGCGAAGCGCGCGTCCACGCTGCGCGCGAAGGCGGCCTCGTCCGCCACGAAGGAGCGCACCGTCGAGCCATCAAGGACCACCACGCTCATGGCGGCGGCGTCGTCGGTCGGGCTGAGCACCTCTCTTCCCTGTGCGCTCTTGAGCTGCCTACCAGCTGAGGAGCGGAGAGAGCGGTTTGCTTTCGCTGTGGTTTTCTATTCCTTGGTCGTCTGACTTGGGGAACGGACAGCCTTATCTACACGCGTCTCCTGTCCTTGTGAGTTAGGATATTTGTGTGATTGTGTCTATCGGTGTGGCCAGTGGTCACTGGTGAGATCATTACACGTGCACCCTTCGTTGTTTTCGGAATTATTTCTCCAAAGTGCATTTACCTGCTAACTGGTCGTTGCACTTGGTACCAATATATGTTTGGCTAGCACGGTTAAACGAACAATCTGAAGGTTTTGGTGTGCAATAAACAGGTTTTCTTTGGACATTTTTGTTAAGTTACAGGCTTGGGTGTACTGATTTGTATCGAACTGTACACGGGAGCGCGGACGCCGGACGTCAGCCCACGCGGGCGAGTGAAGTGGAACGCAGATATAAAAATATCAAAGATAGAACATATACGAACGGAATAGAAATTACTACGTATTTTTTATAGTAAAGATAGTATTGGTTAAATTGCTTTGTATCAACGCAAACGGCACACTTATCGTTTCTTTTTTATAGTAATGATAGTACCTGATCAGATTGCTTCGTATCAACGCAAACGGCACGCTTATCGCTTGTCCGGCCCCTTGGAAGATTATGTACGAGCACACGGTTTTTTGGAGCTGGACATTGACAGATGAGTCGAGTGAACACTGAACAATACGGTGGAGGCGACATTCTTGTCTCTCTCTTGACCGGAACAGCAGGGAGTCCACTACAAGATTTTCCTTGGCTTTTCTAGACAAGCATCGGCAAACAACCCACGGTTTAACATGAGAATATATCTTAACCAACTATACAAGAGATGTGATTCTTAGACATCTTCAACATATTCCTAAAGAGACACTTCTAAAAATCTTATATAGGAGCATTCTTAATAAGATTATCTTCTAATATCGTTGTATTCTTTAATAGTCTCTCAATATCTAACTTTCTATATTCCAACGGTAACTGACCTGCATCAATCACACCATATCGACAATTAGTCACATGCTTCTCAAAAACAAACTGTGGGTTAGTTGTGTGGGGTAGATCCGTGTCTAACAGACTTAGAGAGCACTGATTGTTACCGAGAAAATAACATATTAGGGGCAGATTGTTTCATAGATCTTGAGCACCAGAAATGAGATAATTAAAGGTCATATCTTTGTGTAGGAGTGTAGGCAGGTTGCTGAAGTTAAGTTGCGAATCCACAGTCGTAGGCTTTATGGACAAGAACTGAAAGTGTAATAAGCAGAAAAAAGGATCAGAATTTCGAGCTACTATCGTGTGATGCAACCAAATTTAAGTGGCATCCTCACCTCAACTTGCTGCTACAATGATAGAACGCACGAAACAAGCCGTCGCTCGCCGTCGCCTCCTCCACCTCCGCCTTCACCAGGCTCTCACCGCCACCCACTTTGCACCTCTTCCCATCTAGCCCCTTTACCTCCCCGACCTGCCAAACCAAAATTCAGAATGAGACCAACAAATTATGAACTACAAAGCTAGACCATGGCGGAACCCTCTCTGTATTGCTTGTCCCCCCCCCCCACCTTGTCCAAGCAGGCCTCATCGCCCTTCCTGCCGCTGGCTCCCCTGAGTGCCTTCCTCTTCCTAGCATTGTTGTCGTCCCTTGCGTGTGCCCACGTCAGGTTGGACACCGACGAACCCTCGGAGGACCCACACACCCCAAACAGGTCAGCACCACCGCCATTGTAGAGTGTCTCCAAGAATCTGCCATCTAGCGTGCCAAAGTCAAGCTCCAGAGTAGAGGTGGTGGCACCCATCAGTAGGCTAGTGACGTAGTCACTATCCATGGACTCCAAGGAACAGTAAGAATTGCATAGGAAGCAAATGTAAGTCATCGCCTCCTCCGAAGCTGATCTTTCTGCTACCCTTGCCCGACAAGTGCCGCAGCCGCCGGTAGCCAAACGACGCCCTCGCTGGGCTACTGGGGTCACGTGAAGCAGCCGTCCCACCGGCGAGCGCTCCACTGCAGGCAGCGCGGGAACCAGCGGTGGCGCGCGAAGGATGCGTGCAAAGCGTGGGACGAGCGCGGGATCGGATTTCACCGACTAGGAGTCCGGTTGGGGTTCGCTACATCTTGCGAGCTTGGAGGCATTTTTTGGGCGCAGCTACTTATTGAGAACGTTTTTGGGCTTCTGTTTGAGGAATTTTTTTTTTTTTTTTTTTGCTAATGTACCCAAAATTTAGCTATTGAGACTGGTTTTTGGTATCTGTTGGAGTTACCCTTATGTCCAACACCGATGATTGGAACTGAAACGTGTGGTTAGTTCAGCTCAACTCAACACGCGATGATAATAGCCCAATCTCAGCACCAATCAAAAAAAATTATATAAAAGAAAATAAAAGAATGGAATAGATAAAATCTAAACAAAGTATATACATATAAATGTATATACATAAGGTTTAATCTTTGTTTGTAATTGTTTGATTTGCTTATACACACACACCTAGGCTCACTATAGTTCACTACTAAGCACACCCCAGTTATAACTAAAAGACTGTCAGTTACAATCCGCTAGGTAGATTAGTTACAATAGCGCGTCCAGTAGTACATAATTGCAATATGAGAAGATAACGAGTTATAATTAATATATATATATATATATATATATATATATATATATATATATTAGGACTGGAGTTACGTTTTAGATTATACTATGAATTCATTAGAAGTTACGTTCATCCATAATGCAATTGTAACTCAATTTTTTTTATTTACATCTGGTTATAACTCACTATCTCACGAGTAACTCTACTATTTTTTTAGATTGTAACTGGGGGTGGCACAACAGTAACTAGAGTGAGTCTAGACACATTATATATACACACATATACATATATATAGAGATACACACGTGTGTTATTTTACACCCGACACCCTGGCCCAACACGCGTGCTGCAGCTGGCCCAACCCAGCCGCACGCCCACCCCGATGCGCCACGTGTCCCCGTGCTGCTTGCCTCGCGTGCCCGAGTCCCGCCACACCCCACGCACCACGTGTCCCGCCACAGGCCGCTCGTCCTGTGCCATCCACATAGTAGTTGTCTAGTATCTGTTATCCAATAATTTTTTTAGTAGTGTCCAGTAGTTATCATCCGGTAATTCTCTAGTAATTCTTCAGTAGTTGTTACTAGTTTTGTTATTCAGTACTTATATCAGTAGTTGGACAACTACTGAAAAATTCTTCAGTAGTGTCAGTAGTCATCAATAGTTTAGTATTCAGTGGTTCCAATTCACAGTAAAATTATTCAGTAGTGTGTTATTAGTTATCAGTGGTTACCAGTAGTATCGGTAGTTTATTCAGTAGTTTTTAGTCAGTAGTATCAGTAGTTTTTTCAGTAGTGGCAACTACTGATACTACTGAATAATAATTACTGACAAAAATTCTGATACTACTGAACAATAATTACTAACAAAATACTAACACTACTGAACAACTAGAACTATTGAACTATTGAATACAAATACTACTGGATAATTATTGAACAACCACTGAGCGACACCTACTAGATGACTACCGACACATATTGGGAACATATTGGGAACGTCGCGCATGGGCGTGGCCCACGCGAGTTGGTTTTAGGCTGTTGGGCTCGTTCAGGCACGGGTGACTAGGTTTTAGAATAGCACTGCATATATATATATATACATATATATATATACATATATATATATACATATATATATTAAAAAGTAATACATACTTCAGTTATACAACACCGCATCTGCCCGGCATTGCGAGGCCTGCCCGGGATGGAGAGCCTGGCGAATTGGTGCCCCGAAGGAGGCAATCGGCAAAAGTGGTTCAGGTATATATATATATATATATATATATATATATATATATATATATATATTAAAAAGTAATACATACTTCAGTTATACAACACCGCATCTGCCCGGCATTGCGAGGCCTGCCCGGGATGGAGAGCCTGGCGAATTGGTGCCCCGAAGGAGGCAATCGGCAAAAGTGGTTCAGGCTGGAGAGCCATCCAGCCCGGCATTCCAAGGGTGTCGATAGCATGCCTCCATTCCAGCTGGTTTGCCGACTTCCTCTGCACATGGAATGATGGTGCCCACACCACCCACTGTGCCTCAGCCCTCGGCCTAGTGTGGGCAGTGAATGATTGCCATTGAATCCATATACGCCAAAGGGGAAGACTTTAGAACTGCTGGTCTCACTGGCATCTCCTTCTACAACGATCAAACCAAAAATGTACAGTCGCCTTAGCTCACATCTCCAGAAGTTGCCTAATGTAAATGGTGTTCCGGCATCAGACATCGACTCCATGGCTAAAGCAATGCACCATGTGGAAACTAAGAACTATGGAGCAGTGGCCAAAACGAACTCTCCAATAGGTCGATCGGCATACCACCGCTTCCTATTCATGTATGCCACACTGCACATCCCATTTTAATTCATCAAAAAATAACTCTATTGGAATCTTGTTGGGCACCAATGACAAAGAGATTGATTTTTCTATTAAATTGCTAAAACACATGATTGTTGATAGGGTGAGGGTTCAACCTAAAAACTTTAAACAATCGAATAAACAAGAAAATATCGGTGACTATATTGTCTCAAGTGAAGATGAGACGTAGTCCTTGTGGGACGACCCTCTCCTAACATGCTTGGTACAAGAATTTACTGAGGATGACATGGACGAAGTGGACTTTGAAAGCTTATTATGCGACCTTAAGTCTACCCCTCAAAAATCCAAGTTGACTTCTGCAAAGAAAAAAAGGCCGCACAAATCGGCCTGCAATTAAAACCCAAAAATCCAAAAAAACCAACCATATTAAAACAAAATGGATTTTCTGGAAGAGCAGAGATCTCAGTGACTTGGCTAAATTCCGGTACATCAATGAAAGTGCTAATGACCATTGTTTGGACTTCATCGCTCGGCTAGAAATGGGAAAAAAAAAAGAGGTAGAAGCCAGGCTCATGAATCGCTTATTTGGGGGTTTGGACCTATATTAGCATTTCCTTCCTCCTTGTGGCAGATATGGTGGGATCCACCTTGGGATAATAAAGCTTCTTTTGAAATCGTTGAAGCCTCGGATGGGGAATTTCCGGTGAAATGCCATCTTCGAAACAAGTCAGATGCGTTCGTTTGGATGCTTATAGATGTATATGGCCTAGCTCAAGCGGAACATAAATCATGTTTCTTATATGAACTGATTAATTTATGCCATGACAATCCATACCCGGTATTGATTGGTGGGGATTTCAACATCTTAATGTTCAATCAGGAGAAAAACAATGATAGGTTCATGAACCAGTGGCCTTTCTTGTTCAATGCAATCATATACAGCTTGTATCTAAGAGAGATCGAGCTTTCGGGGAGAACCTAGTCAAACAACCTTGACAATCCTACCTTTGGAAAACTTGATCAAATCCTAACAGCTATAGAGTGGGAATTAAAATACCCAATGGTAGCCGTCCAGGACCTCAAGCAGAGTATACTTTCTGACCACACCCTTATCATGGTAGATACTAGAGACTCAACTCCAATTGGAGGTCAAAGACCTTTCAAGTTCGAGCTAGGTTGGCTTGCTCGTGAGGGGTTTGCAGAACAGGTTAAGGAGTTATGGAATCAGCCGCCAGGGGCATGAAATTCCGCACAAAGGTGGTCAAACAAACTTAGCTCACTAAGGCGGCACCTTAAAGGATAGGCTTCTCACACTAGTGGGTCATATAAACGACCAAAGAAAGAACTCCTGGCGATAATTGACGAACTCGACAAAAAGTCTGAGCTTCAATGTCTAACAGATAGGGAGCTTACTATAAAGAACCAATCGAATGAAAAATTGGTCAAACTATTCCGAGTAGAGGAGATTAAATGGTACCAGCATGCCAAGGTCAATGATACCCTCCAAATAGGCAATAATACTCACTATTTTCAAATGATGGAAAAATTGAGGGTCAATCCAACATAAAATCTTACATAACTAAATACTATAAGGAGTTATTTGGACCACATGTGAATACTCATTTTTCCATGACGGAGTCACAGATAGATGACATTACTTAGGTGATAGATGCAGAAAACGATATTCTTAGAACCCCTTTCTCTGAATAGGAAGTAAGGGATGTCATTTTCCAAATGGAACAAAATAAAGCTCCAGCCCAGATGGCTTCCCGATTAAGTTTTACCAAATATTCTAGGATATCATGAAGATTGATCTGATGGAAATGTTCCAGGAAATGCATTATGGGAATCTGTCGATGTATAGCCTGAATTTTGGAATAATTGCGCTCTTACCAAAAACTAAAGAAGTATGTAACATCCAGCAGTTTAGACGTATTTGCATGCTAAATGTCAGCTTAATTTTTTTCACTAAGGTGCTCACCAACCGCTTAAATAATGTTATGGATGACATAATTCGCCCCACACAAACATCATTCATGAGTGGAAGAAATATTCTCGAAGGGGTGGTTGTTTTACATGAGACATCACATGAACTTCATCGAAAAATATGAGTAGTGTAATCCTCAAAATTGAATTTGAGAAGGCCTACGGCAAAGTTAAATGGCCATTCCTGTTATAGACCCTTCGAATGATAGGCTTCTCACCTAAATGGTGCGATTGGATAGAAAGCATCATTTCAGGGGCTAGCATAACAGTAAAAGTCAATAAAGAGACTAGCCACTACTTCCAAACAAAGAAAGGTCTACGTCAAGGCGGCCTGCTCTCTCTGATGCTATTTAACATTGTCGCAAACATGTTAGCAGTACTGATTGAGAGAGCCAAAAATAAAGGTCAAGTTGAAGGAGTTGTACCTCACTTGGTAGAAAGTGGACTATCAATCCTTTAGTATGCTGATGATATGATCTTATTTATGGAGGATGACTTGGAAGAGGCCAAGAACATGAAGATTTTGCTTTGTGCATTCGAGTAGCTTTCAGGGTTAAAAATAAACTTCCACAAAAGTGAAATGTTTTGCTTTGGGGCCACTCAAGACAAGGTCGGTCAATATGCTGATGTTTTGGATGTGCGATGGGTGAGTTAGTTTGACTTGGGGAGATTTGATCTTTAGCTCACAGGACAACATTACTTCGCCCCCATAGACTAGAAATAAAGGTGTTTCACCAGTTGCCGTACTAGATGTCATTCGGAGTGCCCATAGTAAATTAGGCAACTCGAAAGCCCAGGCTTTGGCATTGGCAGATTAGCTATTAAAAACGTGGATCTTGTTTCCTTGAAGTACCAGATTGTTTGCCTGCTCAACCTGTCCATTACTTTGTGGATGAGACATGGGCGCAAAGCAGATTGCATTGCCTAGTCCTTCACAGTAATCGATAAATGCCATGCTAAAAAACAGAGTGCCATTGTCAGTGATGATCCTACCCAGGATGCCGAACCTTGTCATGACGCTCTTCATGTTATATTTCTTGGCGATTGCCGAAATAATTTTACCACCCGCCTTAGCTTCATTCCACTTGGTGAATGTGTCAATTACAATGAATAGAAACTTAAAACCCCTAGGTGGTACCGGGAAGGGCCCCAGAATATCCAACCCCCAAGTCGTAAATGGCCACGATAAGGGGATTGTCTGTAAGGCTTGAGCGGGTTGATGTACTCGTCTGCTGTGGATTGACAGCTTGTACATTTTTTTTACCAACTCACTCGCATCATGGAGAGCCATAGGCCAATACAATCCTTGTCTAAATGCCTTCCCGGCCAGGGTTGGAAAAGACGCATGAGCTCTGCACACCACTCCATGGATTTCTTTGAGTAGTTCTCTACCCTACTTGTGAGAGATATATTTTATGAGAACTCTATGGGCACCTTTTCTGTAGAGGGTGCCGTCAACCAGGGTATACATCCTGGATCGTGGGAATTTTGTTCAGTTAGTGCACCGTCTTTAGGAATAACTCGATCTTTAAGTTACTTGCATATTTGGTGCATCCATGAAACTTCGCTTTTGAGTTGATACACGAGTTCCCATGCGACTCCTTTTGGGGCATCGATCCTTGGCGTGTCCCCGAGTTAGTTATAGGTCTCGTAGACCATTACTCATTCGGTTGTGGCATCTGATGATTTCACAAATGGATTCGAGAGTTTATATATGAAAATCCTGGATCGTCCTGGAGATCATGAGGATGCTATGCATGCTAGATTATCGGAGAGGCATTTATCCTTACTTGGGATATATTTGACATTGAGTCCGATGAATTTCTTTTCCAACTTCCTCACCTCCACGAGGTAGTCCGTCATGGTCTTATCCGAGGTTTGATACTCCTTGCTGACTTGATTCACCACCAACTGTGAATCCCCTTTCACGAGTAAGAGACATATACCAAGAGAAGAAGCTACTTGGAGTCATGCGAGTAGACCCTCATATTCGGCTATGTTATTCATGGCCTGTAAATCAATCAGCAAAGCGTATTGTAGGCTTTCTCCCGTGGGAGAGCAGTATAATCTTAGCCCCTGAGCCTTGAAGCGTGGCTATGTCTAGACTTCGTTTGTCGTAGCGTAGGCAAGCTTTTGCGCAACCCTGGACAATAATGACTCCCTTGGGTTCTAGGGTCTTTACGCACTGGTAAGCATAATTCATGGCAACCATGAACTTGGCGAGAGTACGTCTTCCCAAGATGGCATTGTATGCCATCTCGAAGTTGACCATGTGAACCATAATTTTTTCCATCCAGAAGCTGTCGTGCTTCCCAAAGGTAATAGGGAGCGATATCTAGCTGATGAGAGTGGATGAAGATCTACGTACTATACCATGGAAAGCTTGAGTAAATAGTTTGATGGTAGATCAGGAGATCTACATCACTTCGAGTGCACCTGCAAAGAGGATGTTCAGAGAACTCCCTCCAATGATGAGTACTCGGGTGATCCTGCAATTATTGATTGTAAGCTCGACCACTATTAGAAAGTAGTATGACTGTACGAAGTTCTCAGGGTAGTCATCTTGGCTAAAGGAGATGTCAACGTTTGACCATTTAACAGCCTAACAACCCTTAGGAATGGCAGCTAAGACTTCTCGAGTCACCATCTTGTACTCATAGGAGGTGGAACCATCGAATATATGGTCGACCATCCTCTTATCCGGCTGAAAGGACATCGTGTCCGAGTCATCCTTGCTGCTGCTGGAGCTAGAATCTCTACTCTGGGCCGCCACATGGGTTTTCTTTCCTTTGGCTGTTTTGTCGACCTCTGCCTTGACCATCTTCTTCCAGAGTTGGCACTTATGGAGGTTATAGTTGTCGGTCTGGTTGAGGTCACACCAAGGCTTACCCTCTCACTCACCGGAGCCTGGTGTGAAGCTCTTTCCCCAAGAAGAACAGGAGTGCTTGTCGGAATGGGTGTCGGGTAGATTTGTAAAAACTTCATCAGGATTAGCTTTCTTGCCATTACCTCCATTGGTGTTCTTCTTGCACTTGCTCTTGACCTTGTCGTCGTCGAGCCCCAGTTAGGGATGTTTGATGCCCTGGGTCTTCTCCTTGACGTAGAGGAGGGCATCCTCGACCCTGGCAGACTTATCGATGATCTGCATGAGCTCTTTGACCGTCTCAAGCTCCTTTCTAGAGATGCCTTCAACATACCGCATGCTCTTAACCCCTTGAGTGAACGCCTGGATGACGTTATAGTCACTGATCTTGGGGATGGTGTTTCGGGTATTACTAAAGCGATGCAAGAACTCACGCAAGGTTTCACTCTCCATCTACTCGCAACAGTGGAGATCATTTTTCATGTGGGGTGCTCATATGTACCTTGTAAGTTAGCTCAGAACACGTCGCAAATATGCTCCCACGAGTATATTGTCCATGGCGATGGATTGGTCAACCATATTATAGCTGCTCCTTCAAGGGCTGTGGGGAGGTAATTTGCGATTACCTTCTCATCCCCACTAGCAGCTTGGATGGTCGTGGTATAGATCTAGAGGAACTCAACGGGTTTAGTTCTCCCATTGTACTTCTTGATTGACCTGGGGCAGAACCTCGCCGGCCACTTTACACTTCGTAGATCCAGAGAGAAGGCTAGGCACATGTTGATGGCACCCTGCTTGGTTCTGGTATCCTTAGGAGTTTTTTCCACGGGGGTCTAGGATCGGCCTTGACTTGTACGATGTCGAGATGTCCTCCGATCAAATTATCAAGGGGTGGACGATGCCCCCTCAGGGGTCATCGGACATCAACGCTAGCTATTGATGACCTTACGTAAGTCATTGGTTAGGTGATTTTTTACTTGCGAAGCTCGGCGACCGATATTCTCCTGGTTACCATCCTGTGAAGTTTTGTTGCGGGGGTTACACCTCTCTGAGCCCGATACGTCTAGCGATAGGGGATTACGTTATCTATCCCAATTAGCTTTGTTTTCGACAAGGACCTGATGGGAATTTTCATCCTGGATAAGGATCTCTTTCATCAAGTTGATGCCGAGTTCATCCAGTCCATGCCGAATAGGGTCATCAGATTTGTAGTCAGGGGATACATGAGGGCCTCTTGTAGGAGGATCATCTTGGTAGTCGCAGATTTGAAGTGCACAACCCCCTGTTGATAGTTGGGAGACTATAAAATCGGTGCTCCATTAGGGTTCAGGTTCTAGGGTGGCGTGTTCAACTGACCAACTCTTGTGCCCAAAGCAGGAGGGCCCTGCATGTTTGCTGGTTCATCGTCATGATTATCCAGACCGTCACTCCGTCTCTGATGCCGAAGATTTCTCAGAGGTAACCTCCACTAGAGGAAGTGTCCAAGTCCATCATGGATTTTTTGTTAGATTGCTACGGATAGGTGTTTTAACAATCCATGTTATCAAAGTTCATGGGGGAGGGTCCCAGCTTGTGGTGAATAGAGCATTCACCATTGTCTTGGAAACCGAGTGGTTCAAACTTGATGTCATAATTCTTGGTGCACTAATCCGTAACTTGACTTACCTCATCATTGGAGTCATCACCGGAGAGTTCCTCGTCGAAGTTCACTTGATCAATCACTAGTTCATTGGTAGGATAGCCTCATCGAAGTTCACCTGATCGATCACTAGTTCATCAGTAGGAGAGGTAAAGTTGTCATAGAACCCCTCGTCCGAAAAACTAGTCCTTGGTGCCGGTGTAGTCGATGACATTTTATGTGTAGAATCTTCAATGCCTATTGTCATGATCCCCACGATCGGTGCCAGTTGTCGATGATTGGTGAACCACTAATCTTACGAGCTTGTAGAATAGATGGGGGATGCTTCGGGTAGATGAGCACATAGAGGGGTTTTTATACAGATTCGGGTCTCACTTAGGATAATAACCCTACTTCATGTATGTCTTCTATTGAATAGAGTCTATTACCAGGGGGTGTGGCTATCATAGATGGATCTAAACCTAGTCGGTAACTTCCTTACTTGGCTTGCTCTGCCTCTAATGGCTTGTGTCTTATCTTTTCCACAGGGGCCCTAGGCTCCGCATATATAGGGGGCATCGTACGTCCTCATTTTTCTTCCTATTCTTAAAGATAAACTTATTTGTTTACAAGATACCCTGGGCTCCTATGGGCAACTTCCTTTCATCCAGATATCCCCTTCACAGAGATAAAGATATATCCTTAGAATTATAGGAAACCTTGGGATACTCGGATATGGTAATTATCCAGTAGTCATCATCAATAATGGTCCTATGCACTAATCATAAAAGATGATGATCTAATTTTTGTAGCAATATGGAATTAGGATTTGAACAAGTAGTTTGGATGAGACCAGTACATGTTGTACTGTTGGTTTTGTGGTAGTATTGCTAAAATATAAGGACTGGTTCGTGGAGCAATCATTCCAAGTTAACAATATAACCATAAGCCTCGTATCAGACGAGCCTAGCCGAATAATTTCTTTACTCTCAACATGGTGTAGACCATTCGATTGTACGGAATGAAAGGGTGTACTTTCAAGGTTTTTGTAAGGTGCAAGAGGGGGCTTCCGTTGTTGAAGTATATTTATGTGGCGGTGAAAACTTAGTGGGTATGTACATCCTGAGAGGGGCTTTGTAAAAGCTTTGCAATGGATTCCTAACATACACCTCAGAAATGTGTAAGAGTTCTCCGTCAACCAATGGTTGTTCAATAAATATGGATAACATGACTTTTGGGTAAAGTGTGCAATCTATGCAAAGTGTTAAAAACTAAATATTTAGCCATGCTCATGGTAACGGGTGGTGAGGAAAACCTCATATGATTAGAACTTGATGGTTTGGTCAATGACGGTGGTGGGAACTGTGGTTGTGGAGTGGGTAACAGTCAACCTTGGTGGTGAGAACCATGGTTGAGGTGTTGAAAGGTCGGTTAAGTCAAGATGGTTGTAACATTGATGTGGTTATTTATTTATTGTTGAACACTTAATCATTTACTTATTTTTATCTTTTTAAAAGTAAATGCTATTTTATGTAAAAGAGCAATAATGTATATTGTTCAAGCCTTCATATGCATATTATTTTTTTACAACTTGTTAAGTACGACAAGTGCTCAACCTTGATATCACCAAACGAACTCAATTGGAGAGTTCACGAAAGATGGATCATTCTAAGGTGATCTTTACGTCGGTTTGCCGTTGGAGTCATCATGAAGGATAAATTCTACATAGTTCCGCTATATCTTTGACCGTCGATGGTTACTTTTGTAAGACTTTTAAGTTGGATATTGTAATGTTCATCGATAAAGTCACTTTGTATTGGGATTGATTCTTGGGCTCAGCACATAGATGAAAATGGTCAGTTTTTTGAATCAGTCTCGATAGTGACACCACATTAGAGACCCAAAGATGCCATGCTATCGTGCTATCCATTCGATTTTATTCATTGCTAATATGAAAGCGCATAGGAGAGGTATTGACAGGCACATGGCTGGATTTTTCTCTTAACTAGCTCAGGGGGACGAAATAAAAAGCTCATTTCTTTTTTAGAGTAAATTTCACAAACCGACCAATATTTGGTCTAATAGTCATAAACCCACCATTTCACGTGCCCATTTCACAAACCCACCAATACTTGAGGCTTGATTCCCACAAAACTACAACTTCTTGCCTCCCACCATTTTCTGTTTAGCCGGTCCCACATGTTAGTGAAATAATAGAAACAGAATCCCCTTCTGCTTGCCACCTCAACTAGGTCCATGCCATGCTAGTGGAGCTGACATGGATGCCTAGGCCTACTCTGAACGGCCTGACATGTCCTTCATCATCCTCTCTCTCTTGAACCTGTAGCGAGCGATCATAGTCACACCAAGGTCCTAGACAGAGATAGCTAAAGTTGGACATGGAAAGGGAAGGGAGTAAAGGAATTGCAAACATGGAGGAGGATACCATCAGCAACAAGATCGGCACATATGTAAGTCTTCTTGCCTCTCCCGTAGGATAAAGGATGTGATTAGAGTTTCAATTGGTGAAATCTATGAAATTTAGTGGGTTTACTTGGTGAGTGAAATAGACTGAGATAACTGTTTGTGTGGGCATGGACCCAGTTGAGGTGGCAAGCCAAAACGAGTATCCTTTTCTATGTATGCCAGTGACATGTGGGACCGACTGAATAGTTTACTGTGGGAGACAAAATGAGATGGAAATTAAATTTCTCATCTAATATTTATCAATAATTATAGTTAAATTCAAATGGATCTTTTTCATCCATCAAGAATTATACCTAAATTACTAGCTACCTTGGCATATATATTGACCAAAAAAATTCCCCATTCATGAAGCTTCTTAGATCCCATCTACATCTAATGCTAGAGATCACTTACCTTAATCCTTCTCCACATTCTCCTCCAAAATTTGCTCCTATGGTACCCTCTTGTAGTAGAATGAGGGAGCACCCCAAGCAGCCACAGTATAGACCATAGCTACTCTGTCTGAACAATTGTTGCTTGGGGAAGAAGCTGTACTATATAGGACTAGGTAAATTGGACAAAACCAAGGATAGATTTGAGTGATCCCACTCGGTTTGTAAGTGCAACCAACTGAGGAAAAGGTATTGTCCCAGTCGATTTGCTTAAACAACCAACTTTGATAATGCCAGTTATTATCCTAGTCGGTTTGTAAGTGCAACCAACTAGGCAAATTGTATTATCCTAGTCAGTTGAGGGCAATAACCGATTGAGATAATGCACCATTATTGAATATATAACTATAGGGTATATACGCATAAGGAGTACACCATATTTGAAAAGGGTACACTGTACACATATTCTACTACTCCGAATATTGTGGAACCGAATTTACGGATCCTGATACACCCGAACATCTATAAGGCATATACTAAGAAGGCCTCGAACAGTTACCCGAGTCGAGTACGACTAGCATCCAAGTCGGATTCATCTGTTTTGCCTTGGCCGATGAGTTGAAGTACTCCCTATTGACTACGACTGGAACCAAGGCAGCATCTCGGCCCCATATAAGGTAGGGACTCAAATCCCCGGAGGGAGAAAACTTAATCCAGCGCATCTCGAGGCAAGCGACACCAAGACCCTAGTAATTGAGAGACTTGGTGACTCCAATCCTAGATTAGTCTAGATCCTATTTACTTGATTATAATAGGTTTAGTCACATTGCCTGTACTTGAGATACCAATATACAACAGCATCAACACAGCACATACTAACCAGGAGCATGAACCTATCTACATCGTGTGTCTAGTTTTGTGCTTGATCATTGATTTTGAAGGTCTCCCTTATTCAATTTACGGACATATTGTCTGGAACAAATCTTCGACAGTTGGCATACCAGGTAGGGGTATTCATCTTCTTTTCAGAATCAATCATGTCTCGAGTACACACTCGAGTTGGATCCTCTGACAACGGCTTCTACGACTACTTTGAGTCGACGCTGGCCATCTTCTCATCGCCTCCCTCTAGGTTCAAGATTATATTCGGAACCATGGCTTACCGTTGGGATGCTTAAGGTGGACTGGCCCACACCGGTATCATCGAATCCAGTCCATTAGACGTATACCGTGAGGTGGGACACCTCCACTGGGATCCCCAGGAGCCCAATGTTCTCCAGTTCATGGAAACTGACAACGATGACAAGAGTCACAGAAGTGGTGACGGCAACTCCATCGACAGTCAGAGCAGCTGAACAAATCAATTCTTGTTTATGGTTGGAGGAGTCGAAGATGCACCCGCTGACGCGAACGTGGTAGATCCAAACGCCGTGGTGGACAATGGTGGGGTGATCCCCGAGGATCTCGCAGGAGCTGTCACAGCCAGTTTTAACGGTTAAAACCAGATGTGGCTTATGTTTGCCCAGGATGTTTAACACACATATGGACGTCACAGGTGAAGTAACAAAAGCAATATATTAAAGAAATAAATGTCGAACTCTTACAACAATTGACATATATTGTCTTCTATGTAGATATTGTAGCGGAACAGAAGCATTGGTGCCCAACAACACCGCAGGCAACCGATCGAGAGACACGCGCCTAGAATGTCACAACCTTGTCCTGATAGTCTTCAACATCTTCATCGATAACTCCATAGGCAATCGACGGAGAATATCTCACTAGAATACATCTTTCACGAGGTCTTCGAATTCTTTTCTAACTGAGTATTTGGTTATAGCAAGTGTGAGCACATGTAGTACTCAGCAAGGTTTGAAGGAAATATTATGCATATGAATGCTTTGACAAGGTAAGGCTAGTTTGGCTCTTTTGCATAAAACAAAATTTAAGTAAAAATATTTGAAAAGCAGTAGTAATTAACTATATGACTGTAAACAACCAACCACGTGAAGATTCCATCCATCTTGACTTAACCAACTGACTGCCTCAACCAAGGTTATAACCACCAAGGTTGAACACCCAACACCTCAACCATGGCTCCCACCGCCAAAGTTGAACTGCTAACCACCTCAACCACGATTTCCACCATCATAACTGACCCACACCTCAACTATGGTCCCCACCACCACAGTTGACCATACTGATCAAACCATCAAGTTATAATCATGGTAGGTTTTCTATGACGCTTGTGACTATGAGCACGGTTGGATATTCAGTTTTAACTCTACAGAGGTTGTACATACCAACAAGTCATGATTTCATCACCTGCAAGCAGGTGACTAAGTCTCCATTTTGCCCGTGTTAGCTAGAGACTTGCACACATCCAAGGTGATCACTACAAAGCCTTTACAATGCTCGTCTTAGCACATGTCTACCCACTAAGGTTTCACCGCCGCGTGATTCTACCTAAACAACGGAAGCCCCCATTTGTGCCTTTCGGATCTGAAGACATCGTCCATTCACCGCTCTTCTGCCTGGTCTACACTATGTTGAGAGTAAGCAAATTACTTGGCTAGGCCTGACCCATATTAGGCATGTGCTTGTACTGCAAACACAGAAAGGTCATCTCACGAACCGGTCCTTAGATTTGAGCAAGACTACCACTTAACCATCACACACTAGCCTCATCATACCACTTGCTGAAATCACTATACCATGTTGCTACAAAAATTATTCTATCATATTTTTATCATTGTTACATAGGACTATTATCAATTTTGTAGAGCATAAATCACGATTACCATCCCAAAGTAAGGCTAAGCATCATCTACCCTTTTATAACCCAAAATCATACTAAAGCGATAAGGATGATAAGGGAAAATCAGGGTAAAGCCTAACTCTTAGGATTTCCAACAAATTATTAGTATGCATGTTTATAAAACAAAATATTTCAAAATTGGGATAAGTATGTTGAAGAACACAACTTTCCTTCACTCGACTCAGTTGGGTCTTCAGAAAAGTCTTGGTCTTGAAGTCCTTCTAGCTCCTCTGGAACATTAACTACGCAAAAACTATCGACAAACAACACAAAGAAAAACACTAAAAATAGCACACCAAACATAATAAAAACACTTTTAAAATACTATGGTTGGATGGGTATGATTTTAGAGAAGAAATTTAGATTCAAGATCGCCTAAGTCGGAGTTTGGATGAAAGATAACGGCTTTCGGAAGATGGATTAGGCTGAAAAGGAAAGGCTAGTTTACCAGAGTTATCTTCCTATAGGAAAAGGTTTATTGTGTAATCATTGTGTTAGAGTTGACAACATTATTGTGCAAGGTTCAAGAGGTATAAGGTACTAGACTTCACTAACTAGGCTAAAGAGGATGATGTGGTGCTGACTTGGCATGCCATGCAAGCATCATCTTGGATTAAAGAAGAGGTGAGCTCAGGTTGAGTCTAAACCATCCATGATGGATCAGATGGCGGAGGTTGCACTTCTGGGTTAAGGATACTGCCGGTGACTCTACATAGCGGCGACAGCTTGGGTTTCGTCAAAGACAGCGATTGGACACGTGGCCACTAACATCGATGCTGGGCTTCAATGGTGTTTTAACGAAATGAGGGAAGCATAGCATAGAACGCGAAAACTAACTCAAAGGTATGGTCGGTTTTGGAAGGGATCATCCGAGGTAGTGGCAAAACAGCAATGACTGATGCTAGGTTTGGTGGTGACTGCGAACAGATGCAACAATGAAGATGCATGCGTTCCCAGATATTGGCTATGAAATTTGAGAAACCGTTTGAATAGAGATGCTCGGGAACACAATGCTATAGCATGGGTTTAGGTAGATTATCCCCTGAGAGGAAGATCGATCAACGGAGATGAGATGGGTGACGGCTGCAGCATGCTACAGTTTGCAGCCGCGTTCTGGTCGTGTCGCTGCACAAAAAGTGAAGGGAACATAGGGACATGTAGAAGACTCCGTGGGACATGCCGAGACGCAGATGGCACATCCATACGGTTTCTAGATTGATGGGGAACGTGACAACAAACTTGGTGCGCGCATATAATGTGTCAAGAAACTGGATAGCGGGCATGTGGACCTTGATCCCGGTGGTTTGGCTGCTCTATTGGATGACCCAATTGGTGAGGGTGTGGGAAACATCATGTTTCATGCACTGGTGAAAGGGCATGGCAATTTTACTTCTGGTCAGCAGGGAGCGTCAATGCCAATGGGTGATGGTGCGGTTGTCCACGATGGCGATGACCGTGGAGGCACAGATCGGGCTTTGGCCGAGGTTAGGGCTTAGATAGGGACTTAGTATGATGGTAAAAAAAGGGTAAGGAAGGAGAAGGAGGGGTACTCATCTTGCTTTGATGACTGGGGAAGGAGGATTCGCGGAGACGACGACGTAGCACATCACGGGCGGCGATGGCGGTGACACAGGTGAACAACGGTGCATGAGCAGGGCTGCTGTGGCGGCTAGGGCATGAAGGGATGTAAAGGGGGTAGAGGAGGGCGTGCAACTCCTATTTATAGGGCTAGAACGGCTGGTTGAGGTGGAGTCTAAGCCGGACACGAATCGGGTTCGAGTTCGAGTCGGTTAGGATTTCCTTTTTCCATCTCTTTATTTCGAGGACGATATCTCCACCGTTCGAACTCCAAATTATACGTTTCTAGACTCTAAATTATATTAATCGAAAAGTTCTACAACTTTGGTATTCTTTGGAACTTCTGGAAACTCAATTTTGATTTCTAAAAATATGTTACAAGATAAACTATTTGAACTGAGACTTATCCATACAGTACTAATTTCAGGGGTTATAACTCATAGCTCTATTATCCAAAAAGGAACTTCCATAGGTTCAACTCAAAGCTCTCGACGAGACTACAACTTTGTTATTGTCAAGATTTGTATTTGATTCCATCTTGAACTTTGAAATTTGATTGGAAGATGAGGCAGTCTAGGACTCCACGAATATCCACAAATTTTATGGATCCTTTGTATTGGGCTTTCTAGATGACGTGTGTGCCGGTCAAGAGCTTAGGTGGGTAGGATGGGGTATAATGGCACCTAGGTATATTGAGGATTTTAGAAAGAAACTTTTTCCTCGTCACGTCAAGAGCCGTCACCACTCCGATCTTATTACTTCCCATGCTGGTGGCCTTGATCAACAGGTAAACAACATCACCATCAGTGCTCATGGTGGGGTGGCCATGTGGAGGCATCCCAAGGACAAGGTTGCCTCTTAGGCCTCCTCCTTGTGACTGCTGCTCAGCTTCAGCGGCAACTCAGAATCTCTTGGGTTGATGTCAACACGGAGGTGGGCCGATTCAGCAGTGCAGTCAATCTTCCAGCCGTCCCATGAAGCGACCGGGATCGGCATGCTATATGTGGTGGCCTTTCTTGGCGGAACGATTTCCATCTCGACGTACTTGATAGAGTCCTTGTGTTGGCTGACGGTGATGTCCCGGAAATAATAGTCTGCGCAGCCATTGAGGAAGCGTTTCCATTTGCCCTTGGCCGGCAATGGCAGCGGCATGTCGCGGAGCTTGGGACTCTCCTCGAGCACGTCGCAGAGGAGGATACCACGCCAGAGATCGACCCAGCCAACCGTGCCGTTGGCGCCTGCGAGCGTGATCACCTTTGTCGTTAGGTACGTGCACTATAAAAAAAACTAATTTTCGAGACATATAAAATACTTTTTTATAGATGATTCATTTGAAAAATCGTCTGAACAGTGGATGAGGACCTCCTGCGGTTATAAACCATCACAGACGATTTCTCATCTGAACCGCTTCTAGAAATAACCATCTATTAAAAAATTTATAACTTTTTCATATCAAGTCGGATGAGGAAGAACTCTGTATAAAAATTGTAACCCTCGACGAGATCTACAACATTGTAGTTGACTTTTTTTTTATTTAAAGTCATTTAAAGGTCCAAATAATCATTTTAATTTTTAAACGATTATTTAGACATCTAATGATTTCAAATGGAAAAAAATTTCTACTACAAAGTTGTAAATCTCATCGAGGGCTACAATTTTCATACAAATTTTGTTCTCATCCTATTTTGTATGAAAAAGTTATGAATTTTTTAAGATAAGTTGTCACCCATTTCTACAGACGGTTCCTTACATGAACCGCCTGTAATAATTGATGTTTATTTTTACAGGCGGTTAATTAGGTGAACCGTCTGTAGAAATAGGTGATAGCTTATCTTAAAAAAATCATAAACTTTTCATATGAAGTCAGATGAGGACAAATTTTATATGAAAATTGTAGCCCTCGATGAGACCTACAACTTTGTAGTTAAAAAGTTTTTCATTTGAAGTCATTTAGATGCACAAATAATTATTTAAAATTTCAGATAGAAGATATCAAAAGAATTACATATGCTAATATAGTCAGTAGTAGTTATATGGTGAGATAGTGAGGAGGGATCGTGCGAGCTAAGAGGTTTTGAGTTTGAGTGCCAAAAATCGCGTAGTACGCGTATTTCACGCGAAAAAACGCGTGACTTGTGACTTGTGACGACCGCGGGAGGTGCCTAGTCGGTCAAAAAAAAATTGCTTTTTTTCGGGTCAAAAAATATCGATTCGGGGACCAATTATCACATGCAGTTTTTTAAGTGAACCACCTGTGGTAATAGATTTACACATACGGTCTCTTTTGCGCATGTGAAAATCGTTCATTTCTACAGGCCTTCGATCATATGCGAATGCGTTAAACGCCTGTGAAAACGAGTTACCACCCATCTCTAGAAATAGTTTTTAAGTAGTGGTGGTACATGAGCCTCGGCGCTTGTCTGGGATCGGACACATCCTGTCCCTCAGTGGCTTCTCCACAGACACCAGATGGGAGGTCCAACTCCCTTGCTCGCCGTCCGGTTTGGAGTAGTGTTACCTGGACACGGATACGAGTATGGGAATCTGACTCGGACTCGGATGTCCGATTCAGCAAAGAAAATTTGGACGCGTGAAATACAACTCGAAATCTGACACGGATGTCGGAATCCGATTTAGATTCGAAGTGTTGGACTTGGCAAATAAATTTGAATATGGGTGTTCAGGTAACACTGGTTTGGACGGTACAGATGCAATGTGAAGATGGTCTTACTGACAGGCAAAACTGATCTTGAGGGCGGCCACAACGTACTGCTTGTCGTCAGTATGGCGATCTCGTTGTCTCCCAACTCGTGCCACGAGTTCGGGAGATATCCAGTTTCGGGTGCTGAGGGTGCGCCCTGTAGACGAAGTAGCTAGTCGTCGTTGTGACAAAAAGATAACGCGCCTATTGGGTCGACGGGGACGCAGAAGAGCATGAGATCGGCATCCGCGGCGATGCCTTTGGGTGCCATGGAGGAATCGGCGGGTTCTTGCAGTTGCAGGCCAGGGCAGTGGACGGAGAAGTGGGAGAGGACCGGCGGGCACGCGGTGTAGAAGGTCTCATTGATGGGATGGCCAGTGTTCGTTCGGGATGTGGCGGTGATGATGTCGTGGCGGGCGACACTGTAGGCACGGAGGTCGAGCAGGATGCAGCTGGGGGCATTCTCGTGGCCTTCGCACTCGGGGCTCGCAGAGGATGACCAAGGGACCATGGCGTCCAATCGATCGGCGATCCAGTCGGAGGAGGACACAATCGGGTCTATTAGGGCTAGCCGGCTAGGGTATGTAGGGCACGGCGGCATGAGCCGAATTTGGGGGTAGGAGCGGTTTAGTTTCGGTACTAATCATATTACATGGAAACATATTGCCATTTGCCAATAATCTACAATAGTAACATTTGGTTAACCGTTAACATATGCTGCTAGAAATAAGTAGATGGAAGAATGTAAACTGCGCGATGAACTTTGTGCCAATAACAGTTCCAGGGATTTTAGGTTTTTGAAACAATTCATATGGTCGAGCCTATGTCAAACACAAGTTTTTTCATGAGAAAAATGAATAAATATGATTAGCCAATGTTAAGGGTGATTTTAAGGACTCTCTAAGTGGTGGCGCCTGTGATGACAGGGAGCGGGAGGATGCGATTGGGCGGAGGAGGCGGACGACGCAAAGGCTGAAGGGGATTTGTTCCCTTTTGTGTAGAGGTCTAAGTCTCCATCCGATCCACCGGGTCTTCATCCGCCCCGTTCTGGTTGGGGTAAGATGGGGGCGGAGCACCGGTTAGGACGAGGCAAGACAGGGCGGGTCAAGATCTGTCCCGCCTCATCTTGCTTCGAAGTATATGTTATATGCACATTTAATGAGTTTATTAAAAATTTATTATCCTTTTGTAATGAAATTTTTAGTAAACTAATACATATATGTAACTATTGTTATGTTATGTTAGATCTTGTGAATCTTAGATACGGCTTTTTATTAATATGTATGTTGTGGTAGCTATTACCTCATAATTAAACTTGATCTAGAGCTTTTAACAATTTTAATCGGGGCGGGCGGGTCGGATCAAAGTCGGGGCTCCACAGGATGGGGTGGGGCAAAAAAAAAAAAAATTCACCCGGTTTTGAATCGAGTAGGAGCGGAACAGGGCGGGATGGGAGATATCCGGGTGGAGGCGGGTGGGGACAAAACCTGCCTCCGTCCTTTTCCATCTAGATCTCTACCTTTGTGCACGGGTCACGCGAGAAGGCTGAATGCGTAATCACGTGGAGCAGTCATGGGTGGCCGAATGCTTGGGGGACGATGAGTTTCTTGATGGCCAGATCAGCCCTAGACGTGAGATCAGACTGCCCTAAGCACGGTTGGCAGTGAGTAGCACTAGCGGGTGACACGTGTCAGGCACAAAGCTGCGGAGAGAGCCATGCATTTGTAGGCTGGATTTAAATAGAGATATGTGTTTGGATATTCCATTGAAGTAACTTGGAATCAAAATTGAAAGAGGAGAGACAAAGACACATGTTGCATTGTACTTCTCAAAGGAAATAAAAAAACATGAGGTTTGTTGATGTTTAAAATCATCCAAAATGCAAGGATGACGAATGATATGTGTAGGAGCTTTAAGCCCCATATATACATTTCAAAGAGCTCCAAAATGTAAGGGAAACAAATATGAAAATTGTTTGTTGCAAAAAAAAAAAAAGGCTTAAGAAGCTGTGGCCAGACCAAACTAGACTCGAGAGCCCAGTGTGGAAGAGAATATTAGGAAACCTGGAGTTTCACAACCGAATGTGGGCCCGTCTCGATCTCTTAAAAGATTTGATTCTATCTCTCAGGGGTTTTGGCATTATATATACAGGGCAGCACCCCTCATTGTAAACATATATGAATAAAGAATAGACAGCTTTTTTACTACGCTTGTGTCTCCATTTGCAATTATTCTAGAGAGATCACTGAACTACACCCGGTAGCAGCGATTTCTCAATACGTTATCAGCAAGAAGCTCTGCCAGAGATCAAGCTAGCAGAACGAATTTGCATGCGACCGATCTGCACTGCATCGACATTGTCGTCAAGCGGGCAGGTCATGGCCTAGCCTATATGCCCTACGCGGTGCGAATTGTTCGCAAGGATTGAAAGATACGATCTGATCGGTACGTATACTCGTGGCTACTGTTTCTTTGCGTCTAAATAGATATGAATTGCATCAACAGTAGCAAGGTCGCATGAATAGTAGCGAGTATAGTATGAATACACATGAACAGCAGTGTAGCTAGATCAATCTGCGAGGTGATAACATCACAGCATGAAGTCGACGGCCTCGCCACACAACTACGGACGGCATGCAGCCGGCAAAAGTACATGGTGGCTCGATGGCCACCACCACAAAAAAGAAAAAAACAAGGGCAAACTGCCGCCATGAAGCAGACGACTTTCTCCGCCGTCCCCCGTCACCCGCTCCGGCTGCCTCCACCACAACGCCGCTGCGCTACTGCCTCACTAGCCTCTGTAGCTCATGCATGAGCACTGCCGCCATGTGCCGCCGCTCACCGTACGAGCCGCTCGAAGCACGAGCACAGCTTGGCCACCGGGCGACTCAAGGTGTGCGTAGCCGCCATGTGTCGTGCCCCGAGCCGCCCGCATGCGGCTGGGCCGCCGCCGTCGCGTCGCCGCCACTCCCGCACGAGGGCTGCCCGAAGTAGCCTCACTCGCCGCCGCCGCCGCCCCTCAACTGCCGATTGCTTGAAGTCAGCCGACCGCCCACTAACCTTCGGCCGCCTATAGCGCGCTGCCTCCTCCCACGCGCCTGCACTCGCCCGGTCGGAAGCCGCCGACGCCTCACACCTAGCGCCGCCCGTATGTAGATGGGCTTCTGGCCTACCGGCCGACCCGCACGGCGGCGCCTTCTCCGACAGGGTGCCAAAAGAAATGGCGGCTAGGGTTGAAAACCCTAGCCACCCCTCTATTTAGAGGATGCGCGTGAGCCAGATGGACCGGGCCGGCCCAGATGTAAGACGGCCGGCCCATGGGTGAAAAACCGGGGAAATAAAAGGAAAAAGAAAATAAAGGAAAATAAAAAAATCCAAAACTTGCACTTAGCCCCCCGGATTTTCCAACATTTAAGCGCAATCCCTGAATTTTGTGTTTAGGCCCCTGGTTGTTCTGAAAATTATCCAGAGGCTCTAATTTTGCAAATTACAAGAAGTATTCTGAATTGATTGATGTGTTGCAACTCTATGAAGTTCATGACGAAGTCATAAACAAGAACATTTTATCCCAGCCGCAAGAGAAGAGCAGTGGTCTAGAAGTCAATCACAACTCTTTCAAAGCACGCAAGAACCGCAATATGAAATGGGTGAAGGGAGGAAAGAAAGTGGTGACAGGCAAAGTCAAGCCTGGTGATGATAATGGTAAGACAAAGAAAAAAGTCAAGCCATATGGTGAGCAGAATCAAACATGCTATAAGTGTGGTATTTAGGACCATTGGTCATGAATCTGCAAAGCACCAAAGCATGTTGTGAAAACATTCTGGAAGAAGAAGAAAGAGCAACCAGAAACACACCTCACCATTGCAGTGGGTATGGAAGAGGATAAAACAGTCGAAGTTGAAAGGGATGCATCTCACATAGAAGTTGATGATACTCCCGCAATGACATAGCACTTGAAGTGTTCACTACCTTAAAGACTGTGTTTTCTAGTGCAGAATTATTCTCCTTGTGGCATGATAGGTTAGGTCACCCTGGTCTTAGAATGATGAGAAATATAATTACTAATTCACAAGGTAATAACATAAATGTGAAGAATTTTCCGAACCATGAAGATTTTGTATGTCCTGCATATGCTAGTGGAAAATTAATAATAAGATCGTCTACCTTGAAGTTACAAGATGAAATCCCTGCATTCTTGGACCGAATCCAGAGGATATTTGTGGTCCTATTCAGCTGCTTTCTGGCCTGTTTCGGTACTTTACAGTATTAATAGACGCATCCTCGAAGTGGTCGCATGTATGTCTATTATATACCCGCAACCATGCCTTTGCAAGTTTGATCTCGCATATCATACAAATCAGGAATAATTTTTCAGATCATCACGTGAAATCCATCAGAATGAACAACGCTGGTGAGTCTATTTCTAAAGCGTTCGATGATTATTGCACTGGTATGGGAATTAAAGTTGAACATTCTGTACCATATGTCCACTCAGAATGTACTAGCTGAAGCGCTGATAAAGAGAATATAGTTCATTGCTAGACCTTTATTGTAGTACTATAATTTGCCTGCTCCATGTTGGGGATACGCAGTCTTACATACGGCAGCTCTCACTAATTATAGATCATCCTCCTACAACATCCAGTCACCTATGCAACTAATGCAAGGGGCAATTCCGAAGATTTCCCATTTACGCAAATTTCGATGTATCATTTATGTGCCAATACTGCCGCCACAGCAAACCACTATGGGACCTTTGCGGAAAGTTGGAATATATGTCGGTTATGAGACTGCATCCATAATCCGATATTTAGAACCAAAAACTAGAAATTTGCATACGGCCCACTTCGCTGGCTGCATTTTTTATGAAAATAATTTTTCGTCATTAGGGGGAGGAAATATACCCTTGGATGAAAAATGTCAGGAAATTATATGGCAGGCTGAAGGAATTGCGGCACATGATCCTCGCACTAGTGAAGCAAATGGTGAAGTACAGAAAATTATCGATTTGCAGAAATTAGCAAACAATCTGCCTGATCATTTTTGTGATTTGAAGAGCGTGACTAAGTCGCATGTGCCTACACGTAATGCACCGGAGAGGGTGGAAGTACCAAAAGAAGGTACCCCTCATCTAGTCCTAGGAGCTCTGAAAAATAATAAAATGACAAGAAATTTAGTTTTTTAAGTCCCAAATAGCCGGAGACGTCCGACGAAGGTGGGAAATGAGAGCTTACCACAGCCAATCGCAAAAGTACCCCAAAGGAAAAAGAAAGGGAGCCAGTTGAGATCTGGCGATGGTATTGAATCTCAGGAAGTAGGTATACCAGATTTGAATCTTGCCACACAAGAAGGAACCAGCGAAAATATGCCTGCTAAAATCGATGCTGGTAAACTAAAGGACCTTGCTCTAATAGTAAGAAATTATGAAGAGCAAGATAAAGAAGCACCTAAAAGTGCAACCCATTATGAAATAGCAATAAACTATGTGAATTCAAGGGAATCCTGGAATAGAGCAACCATAATAGTCGACACATACTTCGTAAATAAAATTGCCACAGTCATAGATCATGACCCTGAGCCTACATTGCTCCCTGAATGTAGAATGAGATCAGATTGGGAAGACTACCAGAAGGCAATAACAGCTGAACTGTTATCCCTGAACAAAAGAGAGGTTTTCGGACCAGTATGCCGCATACCTCCCCATATTAAACCAGTCACATATAAGTGGTTTTTTAAGAGGAACGAAAGGTATGAAATTGTGAGGTACAAAGCACGACTAGTGGCACAAGATTTCACTCAATGATCAGGTGTCGATTATGAAGAAACCTATTCTCCGGTGATGGATGGCATTACATTTAGATATTTAATCTCAATAGCAGTCAACATGGAGTTGAAAATAAAATTGATGGATGTTGTGACCGCATACCTTTATGGGAGCCTAGATTCGATCATTTATATGAAGGTATCTGAAGGAATACCATTGCCAAATCAGGATAGAGGAAATAGACACCTTTATAGCGTACAATTGAAGAAGTCATTGCATGGGTTAAAACAGTCAGGTAGAATGTGGTACAATTGTTTGAGTAAATTTCTTGGAAAACAAGGCTACACAAATAGCACGGATTATCCCTATGTATTCATAAGAAGGTCCTAGAATGGATTTTGCGTAATATCAGTATATGTAGATGATCTGAATATCATCGGTATAAAAGAAGATATAGAAGAAGCAAGTTCCTACTTAAAATCTGAATTTGAAATGAAAGATTTGGGTAGAATCAATTTTTTCTTAGCCTGCAGCTAGAGCATGTGGCAGATAGAATCTTTGTACATCAATCAAACTACACTCAGAAGGTGTAAGAGCGATTTGGTTTTGAAACATCATTTCCCGCTAAAACCCCCATGGTCGGAAGGTCATTGCAAGCAGATCAAGATCCCTATAGACCTAGGGAAGAGGGAGATGACGTATTGGGACTAGAATTCCTATACTTAAGTGCAATATGTGTGCTGATGTATCTGGCTAATTGCACTAGGCCAGACATAGCGTTTGCAGTAAATCTACTTGAATGATATAGTGCAAAGCCCACTAAAAGAAATTGGAAGGGCTTGAAGGATATTCTGCGCTACTTATAAGGTAGCAAAGATCTAGGCCTGTTCTACAGAAAGAACATACTGGTTGGGTATGTAGATGATGGGTACCTATCAGACTCGCATATAGCGAAATCACAGACTGGTTATGTTTTCTTATATGGTGAAACTACAATATCCTGAAAATCATCGAAGCAAAGTCTTATATCTACTTCGACAAACCACTCGGAAATAATAGTTCTATATGAAGTCGCACGGGAATGCGTATAGCTTAGAAAAATGATCAATCATATCCAACAGTCATCTGGTTTGAATACTACTAACACCACTACCATTATCTATGAAGATAATGTTGCATGTGTTGTACAAGTGCAATCAAGATATGTGAAAAGCAACTTAACGAAGCATATCAACCCTAAGTTCTTTTATGCTCATGAATTGCATAAAATAAATGAAGTAAAGGTAATGCATATCAAGTCATGTGTAAATCTTGTAGATTTATTTACTAAATCTCTCACTGCATCTAGTTTTGAAAGATCTGTTCATAGTATTGAGATGATGAGGTTTACAGAGTTGCACATTTCGGGGGGAGATTTTTCACATAATACTGATATTAAGAATTAAATCTTAGTTGAGAAAATTAAGTACTCAAAGTTAATCATGAAGATTATATAAAGCATTTTGGTGGATTGTACTCCTTTTCCCTTAGATGAGTTTTCTTGAAGTTTCTCATGTTAAGGTTTTTAACGAGACGATTCGTGGAACCATGTCGCGCGGTATGTACTTTTTTTCCCAATTTTTTCCATTGAGTTTTTAGTGAGTTTTGATGAGATATATGTATTTCGCGAGAAGTACCTAAGGGGGAGTGTTAGGAAACCTGGAGTTTCATAACCGAATGTGGGTCCGTCTCGATCTATTGAAAAATTTGATTATATCTCTTAATAGTTTTTGGCACTATATATACGGTGCAACACCGCTCATTATAAACACAAATAAATAAAAAATAAATAGTTTTTCAATACATTTATATCTCTCTTTACAATTATTACAGAAAAATCGAGAGTCCAACCAACCTCATCTCCTCCCTCCTCTTCACTCGTCTCTCTCCTCGGCTCCTCACCTCGCTCCTACCTCCGCCCGCCGCCAATGGCCACCATCACCCCACTCGCCGTCCGCGCCGCCCCCTCCGGCCTCCTCTCGCACCGGTGAGCACAGCCTCTTCCACCCCCAGCTCTCAGCTTCTCCACTTCCTCCGCCGCCCAATCTCACCCTCATATCCTTTCTGGTTCCTTGTGTAGGCGGAACGGAGCCAAAGCACACCCGGGTCTCGGTGGTGAGCTCTTGTACACTGTTTAGCATGATAGTTGTATAGTTTATTTCATTCTTCTTTTCAGTAAACGAATTCGGATAGAGGCGCCCAATGAAGACGGAGTGTTGCAGAGGCGAGGACTGCTTGGATCGTTTGATTTTATTCAGTAGAACGTCGTAGATTAGGGCATCTCGTGATTCTTGTAGTTACCGCGGTTTAGTGTGGGGCTGCGGCTAGTGTTGCTGATGACACCCTTGTGTTGTTCTAGGACGTTTAATTCTTTTCTTGACACAGCAAAATTTATGTATTTCTTATGTGTCTATCCTTGGATGGGGTCGCCATTTACAGGCCTCTCATAGAGTGTAGAGCAGATAATGGGATTGTAGGGGAATATATGTTGCATGAGTAGATTGCACACATTTTGCCACTGGCGTAAGCTTTAGTTGAACTGGTTGGTTTTATGAAACTTGATTTATTATCAGAGCCAAAAGCCTTGAGTATTAGACCTTGTTAATGCAATTTTAAGAAAATACCAGTTGTGGCCCATATAAAATGTAAGCCCAGGTTGTAGCGTAATGGTGCCTAGACATGAGGGGGAGTGTTGAATGTATGATTGCACACTTTTCCTCAACAACTTAAGATTTTTGGTGAATTTGTTGGTGCTTGAAACTTAACTGTATAGAGGGCCGGAGTGATGGGATTATTTGAACAGTAACATTTTGCAGTCATTTGTTCAGTCAGCAAAGGTTTAAAATCTAGAATCCACACATGAACAACGGTAGAAAGTATGTTAACACTTGCAATTGTGTGTCTTATACAACGTGTAGAAAAGGATGCCATTCAAAGCAGTGGTGCATATTAGTTCAGTTTGGCATGATCTTGAAGTTGGCTTAGGGTCTTTGTTGCAGTTCATGCTGCTAATTACAATAAAATAATATGAGCATAGTGTTGAATGAGACTTCCATATTGTATTTGCATGAATTATGTTAGGCACCATTATGTATTTGAAATATTCCACATTGTTGCCTTAACATGCAAAGTTTAGCCTTTTAGCATGAAAATAAACACAGATAATACTAACACTACATTGGACATGTTTTCGAATATTTTTCTTTTTAACTTCATATGCTTTTTCAGTAGTTTTTGTTGCAATGTGTTGAATTGCTATCTCACTCAAATTATACACACAGGACTGGAATTAGCAACACATGGCATTTCTTCACGGCTGGGTGAGAGGATGCATTGCCATTCTTCTCTCAGGTAATATAGTTGTAACTACCATTGTGCATTGGGCTGCCTAACTTGTCTGATTTTTCTTTAGGCTGTGTATTTGAAGTCGGCTATTTTGTCCTGATGATATTATATATACTGAGATACCTCCACAACATTTCGAATGATGTTTGGTAGGAAAAACACAATTGTAGCATCAGAGAATGATAATCCACCTTTAATGCCGGCTATCATGACTCCCGGTGGCCCTCTTGATTTGGCAACTGTACTATTGGGAAATCGTGTAATCTTCATTGGTCAATATATTAACTCCCAAGTGGCACAGCGTGTGATATCGCAGCTTGTTACACTTGCTGCTGTTGATGAAGAGGCTGATATTCTGGTTAGTATGCATTCTTTTGTTGTTCAAATTCCATTAGTGTTATACAGTAGCAGGCCCTCATTTTTTGTTCTGTATTATCTTCCACCACCTTTTGCATAACTACTTCCTGTTTTGTCAGATCTACCTGAACTGTCCTGGTGGAAGTCTTTATTCCATCTTAGCTATCTACGATTGCATGTCATGGGTAAGTCATCTATGTTCTGTGTCTTTTGGGACTGTATTCTTAGAAGTAATACATTTGGAGCTTCAAGATTGAAATTTTTTGGCACCTGAATCTATTACAGATACATGAAAAAACATTATGCTTCTTCCATTTTACTCATCCTCCTTAGCTTGCATGTAAACTGTTTTAGTATTATTGGGAAAGCTTAATGTAATGCAGATGCTAGTCTTATGTTGGTAGCAGTACATAATATGCTTGCTAGATTTTTTTGTCCTGGTGGCACATGGGGCTTTACGATTCTTTATATGTTCATTCTAGTACTATCATTGCATGTTGTGAAACAATAAGCTGTGCTATGTTTCAAAACAGGGAAAACAAACTGTATATTCCAAACAGGGCCTCCACTAATCGCTATTAGCCATTCGGACACCGCACTCAAGTGTTACAACCTGCTCTCCCCTCCCTAATTACAAAACTTTATCTTGCCAGAAAAGTCTCCTATTTGGCTTGTGTGCCCCCATGATATTGCGGAGCACGCTTATACTGTCTTAGGACTTACGAGAAATAATTGTTTCTGCTTTATGTAATTATTCAGCAAGTGGTTCAAACTTTAAATGCTGATATAAATTTCTGAAGCAACAGCTTCTTCTTCTTCTTTTATCATTCACATATATTTTATTTCCTTCACTTTTTAATTGTGTCCAATGAATTCAAGTGACGTGTTTGTATTAGATTTGATCCTTTAGTTTCCTCTTTTGCCATTTTTTTTATTTACCATACAGCAAAGACTTGCACCTGCAATGACATGTACTCATTAGTATACCCTGAGAGCTGGCCTCATTCTGATGCCCTGTGCTGATGCATGAAACATCATTTCTGTTGTCACAAGCAGATAAAACCCAAAGTTGGGACAGTGGCCTTTGGTGTTGTTGCTAGTCAAGCAGCAATCATTCTTGCTGGTGGTGAGAAGGGAATGCGCTACGCAATGCCAAATACTAGAGTAATGATTCATCAACCTCAAGGTGGATCAGAGGTAAAACTGTTGCCTTTTTTATTTGGTTCAAGTAGCCTGACAAATTTCTAGTTCGATAATTACCATCTTTTTGTTGGACCACCTCTAGTTTGCATATGCTTGTGTGCATGTGTGTTAAGTGTCAATTGAATTACGCGCAGGGTAATGTGGAAGAGGTGAGGCGACAAGTTGGGGAAACCATTTATGCTCGTGATGTAAGTGTTTTGCAATTGTGAATGAGTGATATGTTTTTGTCATTACATTTTTCTGTCAGATGGTCGATGATGATACGAAACAAACTAACTAGGCTAAGTTTTGGTCTGAAGATCTAATTTAACTTCTTGGACATTCTGCTTGCAGAAAGTTGACAAAATGTTTGCTGCTTTCACCGGGCAACCATTGGACATGGTGCAACAGTGGACAGAGAGGGATCGCTTCATGTCTTCTTCTGAGGTAACTCTTCTCTCGTGTATATATAGTAGAAGAAAGCAAAGCAGTGAATTTCTCTCGTCGAACCATTACTTATGTTGAACCTTTTGTAGGCCATGGATTTTGGACTAGTTGACGCCCTTCTGGAAACAAGATACTAGCAAAGGAACACGTACCCACATTCTATTAGCTGGGACTAGCGCAAAGACTGAAGAATTGGAGCTGAATTTAGATGTTTGCCGCCCATCTTGTTCAGCGCCTCAGAATGACAGGAAGTCCGGACTGGATAGCAAGAATGAACGCCTTCGAACACATGCTGAGCAATATTTTGGTCGATCACTGTGTTAATTACGACTTTTCCTCCTCTGCTTTTTGTAGTTGGTCGTGACACTCGCCAGCCTATTATGGTAGCTCATAGGATGGCGTGGTAATGTTAAAGCGATGAACAATGTTTAGGGTAGGCCTAGATGGTCCTTGCTGTTGCTGATGGGAGAAAAATGTCAGTTTGATTTAGCAAACCAATAGGAACATCTGCAAAGTTGTAACAGGATGACAGTGCTGTGAATTTTGCAGTTGCAACGGAAGACATGTTTTGTTCATACTTGTTTGGATTGATAAACCATCTGATCCTAGGGTGGATCGAATCGCCCACCGTAGGATTATCCCGGGACTTTTGCGCGGTAACTATCTCTATTATTTTTCATATAAAATACATTCCTCAAGCAGAGTTAAAATCAGATGCTTCGTTCACTGGTTCCTCAAATCAAAGAGGGGGAGAACGAAAGTAAAGTTCAAAAAATCAAAGGGAAAAAAAATGGGTTGGATGCATTTTACAACTTACGATAAATAATAAATAGTTATCATATCCGGATATCCTAAGGATTTTTTAATTCTCAAGATATATTTTTTATCTTTGGGAATGAGATCTTAAAAAAAACTAATCGTAGGTACCTAGGATGTTCTGTAACCGAGAAGATTTATCTCCAAAAATAAAAAGAAGTCCAGAGGATGTACGGCATCCCTATATATAGACGGAGCCAAGGGGCCTGCTAAGGACTAGCCAAGAGAGGACCATAAGTGATACAAGTTATTAGAACCCAACATAAGCCAAGGAAGAGGTCGTCAACTAGGTTTAGATCCATCTAGACTAACTAGACCCTCTTATAACAGATTTAGATCAATACAAGATAAACAAGACGTGAGGTTATTATCCATAAGGAGGCCTGGACCTATCTAAAAACCTCTGTGTGTTCTCCTTGTGATTCATCTACTTAAAGTATCCCCTAATTCTTCAACAAATTTGTTAGATGACGGTTCACAAATCGTTGACAATTGGCGCCATCCGTAAGGATCATGAGAAAAAGGCGTTGACGAATCTACACGCGAGATCCCATCGACATCGCCCAACGCTTCATCGAAAACCAATTTTTTGGATGAAGGGTTCTACGGCAACTTTACCTCTCTTCCCAACGAACTGATGATCGATCGGATGGATTTCAATGATAAACTCTTTAGTGATGATTCATGCAACGAGGTAAGTCAATTAATGGATCAATACGCCAAAGATTATGTCATCGAGTTCGAACCACTCAGCTACTAAGACAACTGTGAATGTTTGATTCACAACAAGTTGAGATTAATCCTCACAGTTTCTGACAACATAGATTGTCAAGATACCAACCCAGAGCAATCTGATGAAGCGTCCATGATGGATATGGACACCTCCTCTAGCGGAGATTACCCCCAAGAGGTTTTCGCTATCGGAGACGGGGGTGATGATTTGGGTCATCATGACAAAGACCCTGCAAACGGCCAAGGTAATTCGGTCCTGGCAGCAGGTAATAGTTAGCCATAGGTAGGCACACCACCTTTAGTCCTTAATGGGGCCCCGATCTTATCGTCTCCCGAACATCAGCAGGGGACTAACCGCTTTAAGTCCACAACCGTAAGATGATCCTCCTTCTACAAGAGGCCGTCATGCGCCCTCCGACCATAGATCTCTACCCCAGCCAGTAAGGATTGGATGAACTCAATGATCGACTTAACATGAGATCATCATCCAAGCCGAGAACTCTCATCAGGCCCTAACCGAAAATAGTACTGTCGGTGTATCAGGAACCAGGGGTCCCTGAGTCCCGAGACCGGGCCGGCCATCCACCACGTGTCACCATCCCGCGAGGTCCACCCTGCAGGATGAGAAGAAACTAAGTTCCGGGAAGAAAGTGCTCGGAAGGGTTCTCACTTACCCCCGAGTACTGTAGTCCCCCGATGATCCAAACAGCCAAGTGCTCGGGAGAGAGTGCTCGGGGCTGCACGTGGCAGCCCCCGAGGACTCGGTTCCCCGAAGGTCTCACCGAAGTGCTCGGGAGAGAGTGCTCGGGGCTGCACGTGGCAGCCCCCGAGGACTCGGTTCCCCGAAGGTCTCACCGAAGTGCTCGGGAGAGAGTGCTCGGGGCTGCACGTGGCAGTCCCCGATGACTCGGTGCCCCGAAGGTCTCACCGAAGTGCTCGGGAGAGAGTGCTCGGGGCTGCACGTGGCCGCCCCCGAGCGCCTGGTTCCCCGAAGGTTCGCACAAGATCGCCCGACGACCCAAAGGGTCCCACCGGCGGGGTGTCAGCCAGTCAAAGGTCCAATGCCGCATTTAATAGGCACGCACGGCCTGACACCCTGACATCCTGACATTCTCAACTGCCCATGCCCTAGTGTCAGACCCTGCCAAGCTTTGGCAGGGGGGCATGGGTCCATTAAATATACGGGTCCCGTCCCGTTTTATCCGGGTGCCTCGGGATAACGTTGCCAGGATCGAAACGCTCCGCCTGCCACCCTACCCTGGCAGAAGAACAAGACAGGGTGGGCGCACCGGGCGCCTCTATGGCTGCCCGGTGGGCCCTCTTAATGGCGCCGAAGGACATCCACAGTGGCGGGTGGTCGGATGCACGCCGCATTTTTTCACCGCCCCTGTCACTTCGCCAAGATGGGATGATGGCGCCTTTCTCTGTGGCACCTTGGCACTCGCGCCCTCTCTTTCCCATTCAGGATAAGTCGAGGTCGGCGCGCCTATAAAAGGAAAGGATGGAGAACACATGAAGACGAGTCCAAATCAGACGAGACAGCACAAACAGGAGACCTAGAAGAAGCGCGACGAACACGATAGAACAAGAACATCTCAAACAAGCTCGAACAGAGCTAGAACACGGGAGCCTCAAGCTCTCTGTAGGTGACACGCCCTTGTAACCAGAAACATCCTTGAAGAATTCCCTTCAAGGAAAAATATAGCGCTCACACAGGAGTAGGGTGTTACGCCCCCGTGCGGCCCGAACCTGTCTAAATCCCGGTGCATCTATCTCTTTTTTTGCACTAGATCGATCATCCCCCACCACCAGCCGTTGCATTTATTTCTGTTTCCATTTATTTCCCGGACAAGCTCGTTCAGGATCATCCCCCCGGCCGAATCTTTAAAAAGGGGTCTCTCGGGATCCCTACGACAGGAGTTCATCCTCCGACAACTAGCGCGCTAGGTAGGGGGGACTATCCCTGGATTTGTTTGTTTGTTTTTTTTCCACAGGAAAAGATGGCTAGTGGGCACCGTCTCCAGCGTTCCGGCTCCACTTCCAGTGACGGAGTGCTGCCCGACGCCCGGGAGAGCCCGGTCGCTGCTGCGTTCCAGCAGCAGCCGCTATCCACGTGCGCGGTTTTTCCCGCTCAAGGGGATCAAGGCGCTGGGCCCAGCAGGGCCGCTGCCGCGCGAAGGAATGAATAAGCTGTCCCCTGTGTGGGAAGGTCCTTTCACCATGATCGCGGTCCTGCGGGCAGGTTCTTTCAGGTTGGCGACAGAGGAAGGACAGCCACTCCCGAACCCGTGGAACATCGAGCATCTCCGAAGATTCTACCCGTAGATGGTTGTGCTCGCGGCTCAGGTCAACCAGGCCGGGGGCTTCCCCCTGCCCAAGCAGTCCGAGGGCTCCGCCCCTTGGGTAAGTCGCCGTCGCCCAACCTTGTAAACTTTGCACATTCAGTATTTCAATAGACAATCGCTATGTCGAAATATTTTTCTGGATTCCGTATGTTTAATCTGTCTGGTGAGGTGCTCGGTTGTGCGAGAAAAAGTTCGCTCTCTCATTTTTCCCGCTGATAAAAGAATCCCAATCGGTATGCATGCGAGCAGTCGCCGCTGACTTACGTCCGGCATGGTAGGCTGTGGTGTTCGGTGTCGTGGCAGGCTCCCGGGCACTACCGAGTTTCGGGGTGCTCTGGGTAATCCCATCGCTCGAGCTGCTCGAGTAGTCCGGAGCTCAAGCCCCCGGAGCGGGCTGTCGGTGCTCGGTCTGGTCTGTCATACCCGGGCGCCACCGAACCATAGGACCTCTGGGTTATGCCTCTGTCCGCTCTTGTCCACCGGTTTGGGTATTCAAGAGGTCCCGGGTCGAAAATGAGAGCAGTCTAAAACAAGTACCGCACTAACAGAGCGCACCAGACAAAGAAATTCTATATTCTATCTTAAGTCACAGGCTGGCAATCACGAGCAGTTCGACTGCGAGGGCTTCAATGCCCCGGTTTCTGGTCGGCCCCAAGGGTCCTCGGGCGGTCCTACCACTTAGGCATGAGTGGTCGAGATCACCCGACCCCGGGAGCCTCGTATGCCTCTGGGCGCTCGGGCGCTCCGCTGAAAGAACCAAGTCCCCGGGCAACCCGAGCTCGGAAGCACACCCCTCCTGGATCGGTTGGCCGGAAGGCCGACAGCTGTCCGATGAGTGGTTATATTCAGACAAGTCCGCTTTCAGTAAATTTATGTTCCCGAGTCATTCTCGGGGGCTCTCGCGCTTTAATCTGTTCGGCGAGGTGATCTCCTCACGCGCAAAACCCTGCCGCGTGTCTACTTTTTCCTGGAACGACGGAGCAGTTTGTAGAAAGGAGTACCGCGCGTACGGTAATGTCTGACCGAAGCCCTTCATGGTGGTCGTGGTGTTCGGTCCGCTTTTAAGGACCCCGAGCACTACCGAGTCCTCGGGTGCCTTGGGTAATCCTATCGCTCGAGCTGCTCGAGTAGTCCGGAGCTCAGGCCTCGGGGGCGGGCTATCAGTGCTCGGTCCGGTCCGTTTTAAGCCCGGGCACCACCGGACCACGAGGACTCTTGGTCACATTCTCGCCCGCACGCGTCTCCCGTCTACTAACTGAGTGGTCGCAGAGTGAAAAAGTGTTCACCGGGCACGGCGTGTTCCGTGCTGGATCGATCTATCTCCCGGGCAAGGAAGTTTGTGTCTTTGTTTCTTAACTTAGACAATGCTGACTTGCGAGAGCTCGAGGGCTGACTGCGCCAACAACAGCGATCGGGACAACTTCATTCTCAGGGATGGGAAGGTCGGGAACGGCCCGACTGAGTACTCCCTGGGACTTCAAGGCAAAACATCAGAAGAAACATCAAACACTCAGAGAAATTGGAGTTGTGAGCCCAAAGAAAAGCTACCATTATATTCACAAGGCATATACAAAGCGTTTCTAAGGGATCACTCCTATATTTACATTCATCAAGACAACAAAAGAAAGAAACAGCTACAAAAGATCTAGTCGGCGGCGGAGGCATCAGCTGAGTCCTCTGAGTCGTCCCCGGGGGCTGGCGGCGGCGGCGCCTCCCGCCTGAAACCGGCCGCCACCACGGCGGGGGTACTCCGGACAGCTTCCCGGGCGGCCTCTCCCTCAGCTTCGACCACTCCCTCCCGCGCCGGCTCCAGCGGGAAGTTCGGGTCCCTGCTTCGGTAGCAGGCCAGGACGTGCTCGGCCACTGCTTGCGCCAAGCCACGTCCCTCCCGGGAGGCAAGTTCTTGGACCGCCCAAGGCAGGGCCTCAAGGCGTTCGCAGACCTGCTGGAGCCCCAGCACTTGTCGTGCAGGGCTGTCGCTCTTCTGGTCTTCAACGAGCCGCTCAAGACCGCCCTTCTCTACGACCCGCTGCATCCGCCGGAGTATATCTTCCAGCATATACTGCAGGTTGACCCGCGAGACAAAAGCTGTCTCGAGCTTCTCCTTGGCGGCCCGCAGCTGCGCCTCAAGTCCCCGGTCCCCGGCCTGCTTCGTCTTGGCCACCATCTCGGATAAGGCGCGTTCGAGGGCGGTCAGTTTCGCCTCGTGCTTCGCATTCTCCTCCGCCCTGGTAGCAGCGGTGGCTGCCGCCGCAGCAGCCTCGCCTTCTCGGCGACTCAGCTCGCCCTCCCGCCGGGCCAGCACATCCTCCTACTGGGCCACCGAATCCTCCCGAGCGCTGAGGTCCGCCGCCGACAGCTCATTATCCACCTCCCGAAGGGAGACGTCCCCTTCCCAGCGGTAGATGTCCTCTCTGATTTTTCGGAGGTCGTCTTCCCAATGCTGGAGGTCGGCGCGCGTCTTCTCGGCCGCGCCCTCCCGGCGGGTCAGCTCGGCTTGCCGCTCCTCCGCCGCCTGCTCCCGAGCTGCGACTGCCGCCTCCCTCTCCTGCGCCTGCTCCATCCTGGCAAGGGCCTCGGCAGCTTGCTGCCTCGACGCCTTAGCCAGGCGGGCGGCGTCTTCTCGTTCCCGCGCGGCTTCTGCCCACGCGGCCTTCAAAATTTCTTGTTCCCGCGCGACTTCCGCGCGGGTGTCTTCTAGGAGCTTCTGCTCCCGCGCGGCCGCCGCGCGGGCCTCCTCCTGGGCGCCCGCCAGCTGCGCCTTCTCCGATGCCAGGCGGGTGCGCTCGGCCTCGAGCTCCCCCTCCTTGGCGTTCACCGTCGTGCCCAGCCGCCCAACCACCGCCTGGACGCCTTCGATGGCGGCCAAGAAGGGGTTGGCGGGCTGGTCGGGCACCGGTGGGGCCTAGGCCTCCCCGCAGATTGCCTCCGGGGGGGCCAAGCTCTCTGCAGGGCCCTGCACCACCATCGCTCCGGGCTCTGCCTGCCTGGGGTAGGCTCCACCGGCACCGAAGACTCGGACGACGGCCGTGTTCCTGCATCGGCCGCCACGTCCGCCGGCCCCGGCAAAACTTCCACCTCCACCGTCGTCCGCCCCGGGCTCTCCGCGCCCGGGGTAGGTTCCGCCGGCGCCAAGGATTAGGACGGTTGCTCCGTCCTCCTCTCGGCCGCCGCCTCCGCCTCTCTCCCAGTGGCCGCCACGACAATTGGCGCCTCCGCCGTTCCTGTGCCCACCTCCGTCGACGCGGCCAGCGGGCTCGGCTCTGGACTTGGCGCCCGCACCTTTTCTGTCGCAGTAGCGCCAGCAGCCGGCCTACGGGAGATAGATGAAGAATGTCAAAGCTCAGTTCAGGCAAGAAACGCCCAGGAAAGAGCAAGAAAGGAGACCCACCGGTACTGCCACTTGGCCCCTGGGAGCCTGAAGTCCGGGTCCGGCGGCGCCGGCCCGGATTCCTCCCGCCGCCTCTTCCGTTGGGGGCTCGGCGAGGCCACCGCGCGGGTCTCAGGCGCCGGCGCAGGCCCCATCCGCACCAGCCGCGGCTCCAGCACCGGGAATGCCGCCGCTGCCGTCGGCGACGGCGGAGAATCCGGCACTAGAATCAGGGCTCGGGGACGCTTTCCCCGGTCCCCCGGTGCCACCTCCACGACGGTTTCGGAGGCGCCCTCCTCTCTGGCACGGCGGCTGCTGGCTGCGGTGGCCCCGTCGCCAGCCCGCGCCGAGCTGACAGTGGCCTCCTCGCCAAGTAGCTCCTCTAACCCGGGGAGTTCGGAGGCCTCGGGACTCCGGCTTCTCGGCCGGTCCACAGGTCCCTGGGCGTCGAACTCCGGCAGCCGCGCCATGATTGCCACCCGGTCGAGGTTGGCGCAGAGTGCCATCTCCGGCCACAGGAGTTCCGCCCGGCCCATGTCCTCCGTTCTGGTAATCACCCTCGTCATTCCTCTCAACTCCCCCGGGCCCAGATCCCAGCTTGCACCGATCTGGGTCCGGGTGATGTCCTCCGGCCCGGTGTAGAAACAACTCGACCGGGCCCGCTCTCTTAGAGGTGCCAGCCGACGGCGCAGAAAATCCACCACCACCATGATGGAAGTCAGCCCGGACTCGCGCAGATCCTGGATGCGCTCCAGCACTGGCTTCAGCCTCGCGTCTTCTGGCGGCGGTGCCTCCCACGTCGACCTCCGAGGTTCCGCCGCCGTCTCTGGCAGTTCGAGGTGCTCGTGGGGGTCGACGTTGACGAAGAACCAGTTCCGTCGCCACTCCTCCCACTTGCTGCGCAGTACCTGGGGAATGTAATGATCCCCCAGGCCGTCCCGAAGCCGAAGGTTGCAGCACCCCGCGACGTCCGCCGTGAAGTGCCCCCTCTTCTTCCCCACCGGCCGAAGGACGAAGAAATGGCGAAGCAGCGTCGCCGACGGTGCCACCCCCACGAACATCTCGCAGAGGTGTGCGAAGATCGCCAACACCACCACGGAGTTGGGGTTTAGATGCACCAATTGAATGCCGTAGGTCTCCAGCACTTGCAAGAAGAAGGTGGAGAACGGCGGCACCAACCCTGCCGCCACGAAAGATGTGAAGAGGATGATCCACCCGGGGACGGTCATCGCTGGCGTCAGGCTCACCGGCGTCACCATCACAGCTCCCTCTTGCCCCTCGGGCACCAGCAACTTCCTTATCTTGTCCGCCGCCTCCTCGTTCCTCAGACGAGACTCCGGCAAGATGCTGTCCAAAGCCTTGTCCCGGCGACCTCCTCCGACCCTCGTCATCTCGGCAAGAATGGAAGGTGTTTTGGTGGTAGAGGAAGAGAAGGAAGAGTGCTCCGGTCGCCCGAGAATTTCCTAAGGGCTTCGGAGCACGAAGAAAGCAAGAGCAGAAGTGCAAGAAGGCGTAAAGAGGGGGACGGACCGATCCTTTCCCCCTTTTTATATCTCAAAGTTCAAAAATTGCCGCCCAAACGGTTCGCTCGGCGAAGCGTTGCCTCGATCGACGCAACCGCCAGGTGAATCTCCCGCCGATCGTGCGGTGTCAGCGGCTGCCAAGCGTATTTTCCTCGATCTGCGCGGCGGCCGCATGTGCCGCCTATACGGTCGTCATACCCTTCGAAAGTTGTGTGGGCACGCGTCCACTCGCTTTCCCGTTGGGGCGTACTGGAGGTCTGGGTCCGCAAGGGCCACCTCTCGAAAGCTTGCCACATGGCGTCTACACCAGCCTCGGCCTCGGTCGCGACGAAGGGCCCATCCGCAGTCTCCGTCCCGTCGCCTACCAATGGGCCCGGGGGCTACTGTCGGTGTATCAGGAACCAGGGGTCCCTGAGTCCCGAGACCGGGTCAGCCATCCGCCACGTGTCACCATCCCGCGAGGTCCACCCTGCAGGATGAGAAGAAACTAAGTTCCGGGAAGAAAGTGCTCGGAAGGGTTCTCACTTACCCCCGAGTACTGTAGTCCCCCGATGATCCAAACAGCCAAGTGCTCGGGAGAGAGTGCTCGGGGCTGCACGTGGCAGCCCCCGAGGACTCGGTTCCCCGAAGGTCTCACCGAAGTGCTCGGGAGAGAGTGCTCGGGGCTGCACGTGGCAGCCCCCGAGGACTCGGTTCCCCGAAGGTCTCACCGAAGTGCTCGGGAGAGAGTGCTCGAGGCTGCACGTGGCCGCCCCCGAGCGCCTGGTTCCCCGAAGGTTCGCACAAGATCGCCCGACGACCCAAAGGGTCCCACCGGCGGGGTGTCAGCCAGTCAAAGGTCCAATGCCGCATTTAATAGGCACGCACGGCCTGACACCCTGACATCCTGACATTCTCAGCTGCCCACGCCCTAGTGTCAGACCCTGCCAAGCTTTGGCGGGGGGGCGTGGGTCCATTAAATGCACGGGTCCCGTCCCGTTTTATCCGGGTGCCTCGGGATAACGTTGCCAGGATCGAAACGCTCCGCCTGCCACCCTACCCTGGCAGAAGAACAAGACAGGGTGGGTGCACCGGGCACCTCTATGGCTGCCCGGTGGGCCCTCTTAATGGCGCCGAAGGACATCCACAGTGGCAGGTGGTCGGATGCACGCCGCATTTTTCCACCGCCCCTGTCACTTCGCCAAGACGGAATAATGGCGCCTTTCTCCGTGGTACCTTGGCACTCGCGCCCCCTCTTTCCCATTCAGGATAAGACGAGACAGCACAAACAAGAGACCTAGAAGAAGCGCGACGAACACGATAGAACAAGAACATCTCAAACAAGCTCGAACAGAGCTAGAACACGGGAACCTCAAGCTCTCTGTAGGCGACACGCCCTTGTAACCAGAAACATCCTTGAAGAATTCCCTTCAAGGAAAAATATAGCGCTCACACAGGAGTAGGGTGTTACGCCCCCGTGCGGCCCGAACCTGTCTAAACCCCGGTGCATCTATCTCTTTTTTTGCACTAGATCGATTATCCCCCACCACCAGCCGTTGCATTTATTTCCGTTTCCATTTATTTCCCGGACAAGCTCGTTCAGGATCATCCCCCCGGCCGAATCTTTAAAAAGGGGTCTCTCGGGATCCCTGCGACAGGAGTTCATCCTCCGACAAGTACTAATCGGGGTAGACCAGGCAATCTCTTGTTGCAAGGTGCATCGGACCCAGAGTGGTGTAACTCCAGGAACAAGGCTTCCCAGGATAACAATCGGGCAAACAACCGTCGCTGGACCTCGTCGGTCAAAGGTCATCCGATCAATGACTTACGTCAGGTCATCGACGATCGGCGAAGACGCCCGAGGGTTTATGAAGAGGCTTCATCTACTCCTCATCGATCTAATCTCATTGAGTTTCTCCAGATTTATACCACGACCTTCCAGGTGGCTGGTGGGGATGAGAAGGTAATGGCAAATTAACTCCCTACAACCCTTGAAGGGGTAGCTAGGACATGGATGACCAATCTGTCTCCAGGGATAATCTACTCATGGGAGCAGCTTTGTGATGTGTTCTAAGCTAACTTCCAAGGTATGAAACCTTATGCGAGTTCGTATGCCGCTTTAGCAACACCCAGAATACCATCTACGAGATGAGCGACTACAATGTCATCCAGGCATTCACTTAAGGGGTTAAAAGCCGATGTTGCATTGAAAATATCGCTAGAAAGGAGCCCGAAACTGTTAAGGAGCTTATGAAGATTGTCGATAAGTCTGCAAGGACCGAGGATGCGCTCCTCTATGTTAAGGAAAAGATTCATGGCGTCAAGCGTCCTCAACCCAGGTTCAACGGCGATAAGGTCTAGAGCAAGCGTAAGAAGAACGTCAAGGGAGGTAAGGGCAAGAAAGCTAAATCTGACGAAGTTTTTACAGATCTACTCGACGTCCATCCCGACCAGTGCTCCGGTTCTTCCAGAGGTAGAAGCTTTACACCATGCTTCGATGAACAAGACGGAAAGCCTTGGTGTGACTTCCACCAAACCATTAACCACAACATCTATTATTGTTGCCTCGGGAAAAAGTTGATCAAGGAGAAAATCGAAAAAGCGGCCAAGGGAAAGAAGATCTAGTACGACCCAAAGTAGAGACTCGGACTCGGATGACAGTGAGGACAACACGGACTCGATATCTTTCTAGCTGGACAAAAGGACGATCGACTATATGTTCGGTGGTTCCACGTCCTACGAGTCCAAATGACAATACAAGACGGTGGCAAAAAAGTCCTATCCGCTATCCCTACGGGTCATCAGGCCCTGTAGTGGTTAGACACCAAAATCTCCTTCGGCCAAGAAGACTGCTCTGATAACTTCGTACAGCTAAACCGCTTCCCAATAGTGGTTGAGTCTACGATAAACAACTACAGTGTTACTCGAGTTCTTGTTGATAGAGGGGGTTTCTTGAATATCCTCTTCGCTAACACACTTGAAGGAATGCAAATCTCTCAGTTTGCTATCAAGCCGGTTACTCAAGCCTTCCATGGTATAATACATGGGTCTTCGACCACTCTCATCAGTCAGATATCCCTACATGTTACCTTCAAAAAGTATGACGATTTTTGGATAAAAAAATTCTGTTCGACGTGATCGACTTCGAGACAACATACAATGCCCATCTTAGGAAGATCTACTCACCAAATTCATAGTCGCTATGCATTATGCTTATCAGTGCATGAATATCCCCGAACTTGAGGAGATCATCACCGTCCGAGGTTATCCCAAGGCAGGTCTCCACTGCGACAAGCAAAGTCTCGATATGATAGTTTAACACCAACCAAGCGAGGAATCCAAAAACTTAAGAATTAAGGTGGATAAGATACTTTAGTCATGACCACGATCTCAGCACCTCAAGACGCAAACTCAAAAACCCAGGAGCTTAGTCCCACGACTAGTTCGAAGCCCATCAAACAGCGCCTACGCTACCCCAAAATAACAAGGGTCACTATTTATTAACTTCATCTGGTAATTCATCTACTCAAAACATCCTAACCTGTTTAAAAATCTCTGTATGTTCTCTTTATGATTTGTCAAAAAAAATATCTAATTTTTTAATAAATTTATTAAATAAATAGTTAATAATAATAACATTCAGCGGCACAGGAAATTATCTCGTGAGATTGTGACGTTCCGGTGCACTGTGGGTGGATTTGCTATGCTTCGTTGCTCTTGCAAGAGGGTGCAGTGGAGTTGAACCTGAAACCTTTGGCCAGTGTACTTCCACTGACGGACGAGTGATGCTGCTGTACCAATGGTAATGGGGTGGTATGGCACCGGAACTGGGTCCCACGCGGCCAACCCCCACACACTCGCTAATTACAAAACCAACACAGCACGGGCCCTCTCTGACCGCTCTCCTCCCTGCCGCTCCACCACCACCGCCGGAATGAAGGCCGACGACGACAGCGCCCCCCCGTCGGTGCCGGCTACCAAGATCGCTATCCCCGCCTCCGCTGTGAGCGCGGGGGATGCGGCGGGCCTCGGGAAGGGCCGGCGGTACAAGGTTTGGGCCTTCGCGGCCATCGCGCTCCTCGCGCTCTGGTCCATGTCCGCCGCCTCCGTCTCCCTCCGCTGGTCCTCCTCCGGCGACCTCGCCGCCACCGCAAGGGACTTCGATGTGTCGCTCGGCGACGGCCTCGATTCCCTCGTACGTACGCTTCCTTTTACTTGACCCGCACCCGCCTGGGGTGATTCTTGCCTCATGATTTGTGCCTGCCCTGTACTCATGATTTGACCCGCACCCATCTGTACGCTTCTTTTATGGATTTTTTTTAGATGCCCGTCTTATGGATTGGTAGGATACGTGTGTCTGTAGGTGCTTCCAGGTTCAGCTTTTCTTGTTGATGTCAGTGAGGTGTGTCTAGGGAATTATACAATTGTTTGTCCTTGCTTATGTTTGCTTCTTGGACTATCTGTGAGAAAATGCAGGAAAAGTAGTGTGCAGCAAATGGATACTACTATTAGTCCTTGCTAGTTTAGTAGGTCCTACTGGCCACCACAAATGTTACAATCGCCATTTATCTTAAGAAGAACAGGATACGTTGAAACTAGAGTTTCAAATCCCGACGGTAACCAGCGATTTTAGCCAGTGGGTACTGAAAGCACAAATCCTAGACTGGAACAATGCTGAATCAGCCAAATTCAGATTTCATATTTAAATTCAGCAAATCGAGTAAAATTACTCGTTATGGGTGGCAGTTGCGTGCCCAGGGATCTTAGCAAATCGGAATCAGAACCCTTGGTTGAACTAGTTTCCTAGTCAACCTGGGTGCACCATGAACTTTCGGGTTCATCCTATGTAGCTACAGATACTTACCATGTTTGGATCCTGGGTGTGGCAATCTCTTTATCGATAAGGAATGCGGATTATCCTTCATTTACGTTTTATTTGTATCTTAGAAAGCGAAATTCTATTACTTTATATGGATGTCTGGTAACAAGTATAGTATGACATTTTAGTTGTCAAATATGCGTTTAGAAAGCATAAAAATAATACTTCAATGATGCATTTTGGTGTACGAATAAGCAACACAAGTTTGTCTTATGAACTGAGCAGGAGATGGAGGAAAGGGGGAAATTAGTGGGCCGAATGTGGGACATGTACACGCGGACCAGTGATGAGGTACGGCTTCCACGGTTCTGGCAGGAGGCGTTTGAGGCTGCATACGAGGAACTTGCAGGTGATGATTTGCAGATCCGTGATGCAGCCATCTCAGAGATTTCCAGAATGTCAGCCCACAAACTTGAGCTTGAGCAGCCAGTGAATGAGAATGAGGTATGCCCAAAACAAACTCGACCTCACCCTACCTAATAACAAAATGTTTTTCCTTATGTTTAAAGTAAGCTATGTATTCTTGTTTGCCTTATTTTTTTAGCAGTCAGCTGTCAACTCCATGTGCTGATGCGAAAACCAGCACAGTGTGAGGAGGTCTTCTAAATAGTGATACTCATAAATTCAAATGCCATCAAACATGGTAAAGATCTACCTAGGAGAGGTAAAATCTTTAAAAACAATCAAATAATGCGATAAGAAGTGAAGTTCCTAATCCTGCAAGACTTCCACAAAAAGAGGCCTCCAAGTGTAATTGGAAGAAACTAGCTACTATTTTGAAAATAATTCTATTCCTTGTCAGTTGGTGACAATTCTTATTCCGTCTGATTTTCATTTTTGTACCACGCCAATTCATCCCACATTGAACCATTAGTATTTTGTGAAACCATTTTATTCCTTTTTGGATTAATGGTTTGAGTTTCATATAAGGTTCGACAACAGAACATGCAGGTTGCACCACTAGAGGAGAAACCATATTTTCATCACAGTTGCTTTTTTAGTTACAATGAGGACAGTCAAGGGTCGGTACAAATTATGATCCTGAACGTTGCTGCCTTTAAATGTAAATCTGCATTTGTCCAAAACAGCACATTCTTAGAGTGTTTTGGTACAAATTATGATGCTTTGGCAGTATTGCATTGCAGTTTCCTTAGCTGCAATTTGCTTCCTCTTTTTTGACATAAATTCATTCAGTACAGAACCATCAAAACTTTGATGAAATTGAGATCAAACGCTGTTCAATTTGCATACATCGTCTTTTACACTTTTTTTTTTCTTGCAAGAGTTTCAAAAACCATGTGCTTATCCCTGACCAGCCTACCTGATCAAGTTGACTTAATATAAAATAAAAATATAAATGAAACAGTTTGCAATGACCCTAGGTCCCTCACTGATCTAGTAGCACTGTTCTTTCAACTGAACGATTATGTATCTATATTGCTTAGAAACATCAAAACAGGTTTCCCAAAATATTATGCGTTTGTAGTTTCTAAGGTACCAACAAAGTCTGTGGCTAAGCTTCAACGAATACTATACTGCTGCTTGTGGGTATTTTGCCAGTTGAACTGTTATGGGAGTATTAATATGATTTTCTTGTTCTCTGTCATCTTGTGCAGGAAGGTAATGCAGCGAGCAGCAGAGGTGGTAGGACACAGGCAAGGTAGTTTCATAAACTTGGGCAGCCTGAGAACCTGAAGATCTATCGCTGAGTACAATCATCAGCGGCTGGGCTGGATTTTGGAGTTTCGATGTGTTTGATTGGTTACTCACTGGATTTGTACCAGCTAGGGCAGAAAGATGCATTTGTGGCACTGTGTAACGTTCCGTACTCGTTTAGCTTCTGTATCAGAGGGTAAGCAAAAGCTTGCCATTGCTGTAACGTAAGGTGATCTTCCCAGCGAAGATATTCTGTATTCTGGGGCTCCGTTCAAGACTGCCATGCTAAGTAAAAGCATACTGTGGTATCTAGCAATGCTTTACTGTTGTGGGGTTGCGAATGAGCTCTTTTTGCTTCCATCAAAACTGTTGTACCCTGAAAACGGCCTACACCCTCCGTACGGACAACACTTTATATCGCTTGCGTTTGCGTTGATTGATCATTTGATTGCTTTTGAAACAAACAAAAGAGCTATTATGGAGGCAAATGAAAATGCAGGAAGCGAGGTATATATACACACTACTGAACAATGAAAATGCAAATTATTTATTTATATATATATTCTTAACGCTGCCCTAAAAATAGCTATTTAACACCTCAACAACCCAACCCTGCCAACCGGTCCTGCACTCATAAAAAATATTCCACAACCGTAATTTTCAATTTATTGAGACCATAAAATACGTATGATCGTAAAAACCATTCCGCAATCGTAAATTCCAATTTATTGAGACCATAAAATGAGTATATTTAACACCCCACCAACCCCGTCAACCAGTCCCGCACCCATAAAAAACATCCCGCAACCGTAAATTCCAATTTATCGAGACCGTAAAATGCGTATGACTGTAAAAACGACTCTTGACAATAAAAACTACACAATTTTTATTTTCAAGAGTCATTTTTGCGATTATAGAAGCCAATTTTTAATGGTTGTGGAATGGTTTTTACAGTCATACGCATTTTACGGTCTCGATAAATTGGAATTTATGGTTGTGGAATGGTATTTATGGTTATACGCATTTTACGGTCTCGATAAATAGGAATTTACGGTTGCGGAATGGTTTTTACGGTCATACGCATTTTACGGTATCGATAAATTGGAATTTACGGTTGCAGGATGTTTTTTATGGGTGCATGATAGGTTGACGGTGTTGGGGTGTTTAATAGCTATTTTTAGCGCAGGAAGTAGAATAGAGTGTGTGTGTGTATATATATAATATCGGTTGAGTTGATTGATCAGTTGTTTAATAGTTTTGTTAGTAATTATTGTTCAACAATATCAATAGTTGTTTAGTAGTTCCATGTCATAACAATTTTAATTCAGTATTGTCAACCGAGGCTACTGACAAACTGCTAAATAAAAGTATTGACCCTAGTGAATAAACTACTAATACTAACAACAATTACTGATAACTACTATTAGGGGTCGTTGTTAAGGACTCCCGACAGCCCCTTGGCTTAGCTAGCCCATTCCCATGAGCCCACGCCTCCCGAAGGCCATTTTCTGACTTCCAGGCTTCAGAGTAATCATCTCCCGGAGCCATACCTCCCGAAGCATACATCTCCCGGAGCCATGCCTCTCGAAGCCTCTATCTCCTCCCGAAGCCTCCATCTCCTGGAGCCATCCCTCTCGAAGCCTCCATCTCTCGAAGCCATGCCTCCCCACGGAGCCCCCATCTCCGGGGCTCGGTCAGGCTTTCCAAAGGCTACGGGGTAAGCCATCAGGCCTTAAGAAAGATCTACCAGAAGAGAAATGCCGTTCATCTTTTGCCTGCAAGGAAGTGACCAACATTAAGTACATAGGCTAATGGGTGCCGTCCTGACACCCCAATACAATGGAGGTTATCCTGACATCTCTGACAGCACGGCGCCAGGCCGCAATTGGCGACCGGCTTACCCCTCTGGGTACAGGCACCACAATAGTTACCATGGTAGATATTTATCTTCTATGTAGGCTAAAAAGTAGTTATCCAGGATAAAACCATATAACTCGGCCAGATCCTGGATATTTTGCACATAGTAGTAACTTGTACGCTAAGCTACACTCAATCCTATAAATAAGGGGCTATGGTCATCTAAGAAAAAGAGCACGCTCAACACAGCACGGAGGAGCACAATCACAAAGTCTTCCTATGATACTCCCCTAGCCTGGTCCATATTTTTACTATTAATACATTTATGGTGTTCCTTCCTCTCAAATTTCGTCTCCAAGCTTGAGTCTCCTCCTTAGAAGAAACTCTCACCGTACTTGCTGGGGCAAGACGATCTCTTGCTCTAACAGCGTGCCGTCCGTGGGGATTCGAACACATAAGTGCTAAGAGAGGTAGGATGCCACCCAAGAAGAAGACCACCGAGGCCGCAGTGACGGCAACTGACCCCCCAATCACGCTTGTGCGACAGTCTAGGTGACCAGGTGCAGGCCGTGCTGATGACGACCCCCCAACCGGGGGAACGAGGGCCTTATGACCACCACTGACCTAGCCATGACCATACCTACGGCTGACATCGAGGGGCTCCCTACCTTGGAGACCCAGCAGCAATAACAGCAGTAGGGCGGGGTCCCCGCTGCACCCCTAGGGGTAGCGGCTGATGCCACCGCCAAAAACACCATTCCACCTGAGCGTTAATCACGCCTGGCGGCACTCTTGACCCATATGGAGGAACTACAAACGGCTCTGCAGGTTGAACAGTAGGCTACCCGCACGACCACCACCGCCCATGTGACGACCGACGCTATTTCGATCCAAGCTCTACAGGCCGATGAACTCTTTGACACCAGGCCCCTATACGTTCGGCCTCTAGAGCCCCGGAGCCGACGTCGCGAGGATCCCTTGCAAGACTACGACTCTCCCCTGCAGGCCGACCTGCAAAGGACACCCTTTCCAGAGGGCTTTCGGACCCCAAAGCTACCTAAGTTCAAAGGCGATTCAGACCCTGATGAGTTCGTCTGGTCCTATGCCCTCGCCATAGAATCTAGCGGGGGTGGACTGACCACCATGGATAAATGCTTTGCTTTCACCTTGGAAGGGGTGACCATTCACTGGTTCTGTGCACTGGACCCTGGCGCTATTCACGACTGGTCCCAACTCCAAGACCTATTTTGCAGCAGCTTCCAGGTCACCTTTTTCGAGCCGGTAACCTCAGGAAGCCCGTTCACTATCAGACAGGAGCCGGATGAAACCCTCCGGGATTACTTCTGAAGGTTCTCCTAGACCAAGGTCCAGACTAGGGGTATATCGGACTCTTCGGTCATCGATGCCATGACCCAGGGCCTGGCCGAAGGTCCCCTATACGATCGGCTGAACCAACGTTCCATACGCACGGTGGAAGTCCTCATGAGCAAATTCGAGGAATATGCACGCGCAGAGGAAAAACTCCTCCATAGGCGCTCGCGAGGTAGTGAGACTTCCCGTGTCAACCTTGAGAAGTCACACTCGCAGGCGGGATCGTCACATGCCCCCTCTCCCACAGCGAAGAGGGGCTTCGAGGAGGCTCATACCTCCGGGTCCCAAAGGGGGCGGCAATGGCAACGCTGAAACATCAACAACATCAGCCCTAGCTGCGGGGCTCCAAACCAAAACCACCCCAGGGGACTTGGCCGAGGATGCCCCGGAGGCATCCCGGTGCGAGGCCGCGCTCTGAACTGGTGTTTCGAGGAGGAATCCTGGTGCACTCTACATGGCGCGGGACAAGGACACAACACCGATAACTACCGACCCTCAATACCTTCCGAGAAGAATACCTCGGGAGGCAGGCAGCCTTCGCCTCAACTGAGGGGGCCACCAAGGAGCAGTCCGAAGATCGCTGGCTATCGGCCAGCCGGCGGGTTGATCATTTGGCCTTGCAAAACCCTCCGTAGCTGGCCCTACCTTCTCCACCCCGGTCATTCTCAAAGCGATACAATGACAGAGGGCATGGGGCAAACATATCGTCCTCACTATAAACAGCGGAGGGAGCTCTGGCAACGCTTCGAAGCGGCAGTGGCAAGACTACGCACGCGGGGTGCGCCACATCGGAGCAACCAGCATCCATCGATGGGCCCCCGAATGGACCGACGCCCCTGTGACATTCACCATCGACGACTCTTAGGGGGTGAAATTTCCCCACTCCAATGCCCTGGTCATCTCATCCAACATCACCGAAGTCGAGGTCTGGAGAATACTGGTCGACGGAGGTAGCTCAACGAACCTCCTATTCGTACATGCCTTCGACCAGCTCCAAATCCCGTGGAGCCGACTCTCGCCAGCCCACATACCCCTCCAGGGGTTCAATGGGCCCCCCTCGATGCCCTAGGCCAGATAGAACTCCCAATCATCTCGACAAAGGCCCCGCACCACGGTAGATGTAACCACCTTCGACGTTATGGACGTGCCTTACACCTACAATGCCATTCTGGGACGAGGAACCCTGAAAAAAATTCAGAGTCATACCCCATCACAATTACCTCTGCTAGAAAATGCCTGAACCCCAGGAACTGATAGCCATCCATGGTGACCAAGACCTGGCTAAGCGCATCGAGTACCGACACCCTGCTCCATTCATCGGTCGCCACATCCATGCAGTAACCCAGGAGGGCTCCAAGGACCCTCTGTCGGCATATCCCGGGCACCACAACCCTCCGAGGCCACAACCAGAGGGAGACATAAAGTGTGTCCCCATACATCCATACCAACCCGACCGGGCCTTCCAAATAGGGGCAGACCTCACCTCCGAGCCAGAAGCCCAACTTCTGGCTGTCCTACAGGGTAACCTCGACACATTCGCATGGTCACCGTAGGACCTCCCGGGAGTCGACCACTGCATTATTGAACACTCTCTCCAGGTCGACCCGAAGGCCTGTCCCATATGCCAGGGGCTTCGCAAACTCTCCCGAGAGTGGGTAGAGGCCGCGAAAGAGGAGGCCTAGAAGCTACTAAAGGCCGGTGTTATCCGAGAGGTAATCCACTCCGATTGGCTCTCCAACACCATCCTGGTCAAGAAACACAGTGGAAAGTGGCGTATGTGCATTGATTTCACATCGCTAAACAAAGTGTGCCCTCAGGACCCGTACCCCCTTCCTCATATCAACCAGCTAGTAAATTCACCGCCGGCTGCGAGTTGCTAAGCTTCCTAGATGCCTACTTCAGGTACCACCAGGTGTGGATGGCGATAAAGGATGAGAGCAAGACCAGCTTCATTACCCCCTTCGGGGTATACTGCTACGTTCGGATGCCTTTCGGTCTTCGAAATGCTGGGGCCACCTTCTCTCGCCTAGTGCACAAGGTACTGCAACAGCAACTGGGCCGTAATATCGAAGCCTACATGGACGATATCGTGGTAAAAAGCTGGCTCAAAACCAACCACGTCGCCGACCTGCAAGAAACATTTGATGGCCTCTGGGCTGCAGGCATATGACCGAACCCGGAGAAGTGCGTATTCGGCGCCAAGGTGGGAAAGATGCTGGGATATCTCATCTCCTGGAGAGGCATCGAGGCCAACCATGGCAAGATTCGTGCCATTGCTGAGATGTCACCTCCCACTAATCCAAAAGAAGTACAACGCTTGGCCGACCGCCTCGCAGCCCTCAGCCGCTTCCTCGCCAAATCCGTCGAGCATAGCCTCCCCTTCTTCAAAACGCTGAGGGGCTCCGAACCGTTGAGCTGGACTCCAGAGTGCCAGGCGGCATTCGAGGCCATCAAGACCCACCTTTCCTGCCTAGAAACACTCGTAATGCCCCTCTCCGGCGAAGGGTTACTCCTATACTTGTCTGCCTCTGCCTCTGCTGTCAGCACCGCCCTAGTACGGGAGGAGAAGAGTGACAATCACTCCGCTCGAGAGGGCCGTATACTATGTCTCGGAGGCCTTAGCTGGGGCTAAGACGTGCTACACTGAGCTCGAAAAAAATAGCATATGCCCTGCTAATGGCCTCACGCAAACTCCGACACTACTTCCTTGCCTACGACATCACTGTCCCAACCTCTAGCCCACTTGGTGACATGTTTCGCAATCGGGAGGCGACGGGACGCATCAGCAAATGGGGAGTAGAGCTAGCCCCCTTAGTGGTAAGTTTGTGGCCCGCACCACTATCAAATCCTAAATCTTGGCAGACTTCATCGCCGAATGGACTCCGGCACCCCCCGAATCCACCACTACCCCTCCCCAAGCAATCAAGACTATCTACACCGACGGAGCATATGGCTCCATGGGTGCTGGAGCCGGTGCGGTCCTCATCTCCGCCACAAGCCAGCAGGTCCAGTTTGCTGCTCGTCTGGATTTCAAGACAACTAACAACATAGCCGAATATGAAGCCGTCCTCTTGGGCCTCTAGAAGGCCCGAGCATTGGGGGCAGCCAGAGTCATCATCCGAATCGACTCTCAGATCATCGCCGGCCACATCGACAAAAGCTTCCAAGTTCGACATCCGAACATGGTAAGATACCTTGAAGCCATTTGCAAAGCTGAAGCACACTTCCGTGGCATATCAATATGCGACATACCATGAACGAACAACAGCCAGGCAGACGCCCTAGCAAAAGCTACTGCCACGGGCAAAGTCCCACCATTGGGCACCTTCCTCGAGACTCTACACCAGTCGATTGCTAATGCTCTTTACAAGACGACTGCCACCATCCTCCCCATCGAAACCACCGATTGGAGAGCTCCAATCTTATGCTTCCTCCATGGAACAGAAGAGCCGGAAGACCCAATTGCACTCCGTCGCATTTAGCATCACGCCAGGGACTACCATCTCATAGAAGGTGCCCTTTACAAAATAGGTGTCTGCTCTCCCCTCCTTTGCTGCATCACCAGACAAGAAGGGGCCAAACTCATCCTGCAGATACATGAGGGCCTTTGCGGAACCATTTGGTACCTCGTGCCCTAGCCGGCAAGGCCCTCCGCCAGGGGCTCCACTAGCCTACAATCATGTCTGATGCAAAAGACCTCGTCCGCACTTGCCAAAGATACCAATGGATGGGACATCAAAGCCACCACCCCCAGCTCCCCTACAACCAATCGCTCCCGTCTGGCCCCTGGCTCGTTGGGGCATGGACCTAATCAGTCCATTCCCCTGTGCTAAAGGCAACCTTCAGTACGCGGTGGTAGCATTGGAGTACTTCTCCAAATAGAATGAGGCCGAACCCCTCACGATGATCACATCGAAGAATGTCCAGAAATTCTTCTGGAAAAACATAATTTGCCACTTCAGGGTCCCACGATAGCTCACAGTCGACAACGATACACAATTCAACTCTAGGCCTTTCAGACAATTTTGCGACGACCTCGTCATCGAATTATGCTTCGCAGCAGTTTGACATCCTCAGTCCAATGGGGCTGTCGAACAAGCCAACGACAACATTCCCTTCGGCTTAAACCGCCGACTCGTCAGCCTAGCTCGAGGCCTGTGGGTCGAGGAACTCCCCAAGGTTTTATGGTCCCTCCGCATCACTGTCACGCGAGCCACAGGGTTCACCCCTTTCCGCCTCCTATATGATGACGAAGCCATGACCCCCACCAAGTTCAAGGGATGCTCGCTCCGGGTACAACTCCCACAAACTACCGGAGAAAGAGAACTCTCCCTCGATCTCACTGAAGGAACATAGCTCCGTGCCGTCCAGAACCTCGATCACTATATCAAGAAAACCAAGGCCTGGTATGATCCTAAGGTTGCGCCACAAAACTTCAAACCCGGTGACCTAGTAATTTGACGTGCCCTGGCTCTGGGAAAACTGCACAACAAATGGGAAGGCCCATACCTAGTCCTCAGGTCTAATAGGCCCAGCTCCTACCGCCTGACCGACACAGAAAGAACCCCCTCCCACACAATTGGAACATGGAGACCCTTTGAAAATACTAGGTGTAGGGGCCCCAGGTTCCGCCCTCTCCAAAGGTCCAAGACAAATAAAACCATAGATTACCCACCCATAAATAATCACCTTATCTAGAGGTATCACCTCACAGAAAACACCTACCCCGCAAAAACAAACCCACACAGAGCCTACGAACACCCTCTAGCATCTTGAAGGCACTGCCTCCATGTTGAAGGGGTAAAACCCTCCGTCATCTTGAATGCACTATCTCTGTGCCTAGAGTACAAAATCCCTTCGGCATGTTGAAGGCAAAGCCTCCGTGCCAGAGAAGTATATGCCTCCGCCATCTTTAAGGCCTGGCTGACCTACGTGGCGGAGAGGCAAAGACCGCTCCAGCATCTTGAAGGCTTAAGCCTCCATGCTAAATAGGTATATATCCCTCCGCCATCTTTAAGGTCTAGCTAACATACGTGGCAGAGAGGCAAAGACCGCTTTGGCATCTTGAAGGCATTGCCTCCGTGCTGGAGAGGCATAAGGCCCTCTGTCATCCTCCTCCTGCTCTTCCGACGGGGACTCCCTAGCCTGCACCTCCTCCACCTTCATCTCGGCTAGGATAGGCTCAAATATTTCCAAAGGCTCCCTTCCATCAGAATCCCGGGGGAGGACAAAGCGTCAAAAGAAGCGTAAACTGGTATCCTCCCGGGCTATTCGAGCTGCACACCAATCATCCTTTGCAACTAAACATATCTGGGGTAGACACAAGGGGCTCCTACCGCTCGACCATGACCAAAACATCGGCAGCCACCTTCGGATCCACGCACCCCTCGGAATCACGGGGCATAACAAATCGACTCCATCGTCGGACAGACGGAGTGGCCCCGGTCGCTCTGGACACACTCGATCCCTCCCCGGAGGCACCATCCCAGATATGAGCGAGACCCCCTTCGACTTCAGGCTGTCACACCTATACACAGAGATCAGATTCCAGTTAGCCTCAAAGGTATGAACACTCCAGAACAACACAAGCGAACCACAAGAAGGCAGACATGACTCTATTTAGATAAGAAAAAAGCCCAACTACATATAACAGAAGGGGGTAGTCAACATAGTAAGACTTTGACCCCCTTCAGAAGGAAAGAAAGCAAAAAACAGACAACCTACGATAGAGCTACACCTCCAGGGCATCCACACACAAAGACTGCTCCTGCGGGGCAACGGCGCGAAGCGAGAGGCCTTCAGAGGGTCACGGCACACCTGTAGGCTCCAGATGAAGGGCTGGACCTCCCGACGAAGAACTCCGACGAAGACCTCCTGGGGCACCTGGACTCACCTAACCTGCCATGTAGCGCAGCGTCACTCCCTGGCTGTGCCATGCCTACAAGTTATGATGGAAGTTCTACAGAGCCACGCGAATCTCCACCGGAGGTGCCTCGGGTCAAAAACCCTCGATCATGGAGTCTGGCACCTGCTGCTCCAGTACTTCAAGAGGACAGCAGGGTCAGCTGGAGCACCACAGCCACATGTGTGCTAGACCTCGCGTATGTCTCCGTAGCTCTAACCATGACATTCGCGGCAGACCGAAGCCAGAAGAGCGACATCACCAATGCCTCCGAGTCGGAAGGTAGTGGTGGACACCTAGCCCCAAGGCCGCTCAGGGCGTCGGAGGTGATCCGGGCAACCCCGACGCAAGTGCAGCTAACCGCTGGCACTCCGAGCGCAGTGCTCCCTCCGATGCGTGAGCCTCCTTCAGGTCTCGCCACATCTCGTCCACAGCGGTCTGAAGGGTCTCAACATCACCTTCGACCGATACCCAGGCCGCATTGGCCGCATCAGCAAACTCTCTTACCTCTTGAAGGTCTTGGGTAGCTTTCCGCGCCTCAACCTCCGCGCGCTCCCGCTTTGAAGCCTCCTCCCGCCGGAGACCCTCCTCACGCTCATAGAGCACCATCTCCTCCTGGAGACAACCCTTCGATGATTCCACCTGCTTCCGGGCCTCCTCCAAGGCCCGACAAAGGTCGTCAACCTCGTCACAGGCCGCGGCAAAGGCCTGGCGCCCCCCATCTCCCAGTGCCCTCATCAAAATTACTTGCTATGATGCACAATAGAAGAGGGAAAATGACTAAATAAGCTACTCAGAACCAGACACCAGACCTGGTAAATCACGACTAAACCACTGATCTGCAGGGTCACTGCTACCAGATGCACCTCCACTTCCTCCAAAGGACGCTAGGCCAACGAACGCTCGACCTCTCCACTCCAGAGAAGACAGAAGGCCAAGACAAAGGCCCTTGACGCCTCCGAGAGCAGCGTAAAGTCATCCAAAGTCAATACCCTAAGGCCAGGGCCCCCCTCAGCCGTCACAGAGGGAGCCCCAACGGAGGCCACAATGCCCCCAAGACCGACCGCCTAGGCCAAGTCACCAACCGGCTCAAGGCTCCACGGAGACGAGGCCACGTCCCCCAAGGCGGCCTTCGGGGACACCTCCGGAGGAGTCCCCGACCCCTGCCGGAGCTCCCCAGCCTCCGAGGGAGGAGTTGAAGACACATCCACCTCGGCGGTTGCTGCAAAATACCATGAAACACAATGTCAAGATCGGGTGCACGACCCAAACAGAATATAGCTAACGAAGCAATGACGCCTCACCAAGTTCTCCAAACCCTCTCATAGAAGGGTCCGTAATATCATCGACGTCCAAACCAACGAACCTAAAATCATATTCCAAAGAGGACACACCTCCTCTCGGGCTCTGGCCATGGCTGGCAATGTTCGGAGAGGCTAGGCCCTTCCCTCGGTCACAACCACCGAGCTGACCCTCACCTCCGGACAGGTCACCTGCACTCCTGTCCTGCCTCTGATGCTTCCTATGGACCAGTGGCACCTCGGACGACTCAGCCATCGAGCCAGTATGCGAACCTCCAGAGACAGAAGGCCGTCTAGCCTAGAGGGGCTTCGCACGGATTGCGGGAGCGGTGCTCGCTTGTTTCCCAGCAGCCTTAGGCTCCGACGGATCCCACCACACTGGAGCCCCCATTCCGAGATAAAAGTAGACGCGGTTGTACCACTCCCAACTCCGTGTCAGAGCCACCCCCGCTCCCGCTCCGAGTGAATAGGTGGGCCCAGGATCACCTCGGTGATCTCCGCCACGCGCTCCAGCGAAAGGTAGCTCTCTGAAAGAAAAAGGCAGGCTACATATGTGAATCAAAAACCAGACAACAAAGAGGACTCAACAGAGCTAAAGGGGGGCCGGAGTACACCTTCGGCCACTATTCTGCACCTTGCTCAAAGGCACAGTCCCAGGCCATCTGAAGGGACCAAATGCGCAACATGGTGAACTCCTCCACGAGATCATGCATGCTCATTCTTTCAGCCACCCTTTGAAGAAGGACTAGCCGCGAAGCAAATTGGTCATCTGAGATCCCAATCTCTAGCTCCAGGACATACGTGATATCTCGGTTTGTGGAGAGAAGGGCGGATGCGATGCAAACGTTGTAGTAAAACCATCGCTGCAAACAGCTGGTATACCACCGATCGTTAATTGCCTTCACAGGGAAGGTATCGCGGTACTGCGGCCTTATCTGGAAATTAACATTGCCAAAACTGAGGGGCGTCTTCGTCCCCTCGCCCTTGATCATCTTTGGCTGACAGCTGGCAAAGTGGAGGGACGCAAAGAAGTCCGCCCTCCCTTCTCACCCCTTCGTCTGCATGGCCCACTCGAAGGTGGCCAAAAGGGCGATGGCATTGGCATGGAGCTGTGGAAGCTCCACGTAGTAGTAGCGGAGCACCTCCTCGAGTAGTGGCACCGATGAAAAGCCCAGGCCCACTTCGAAGAAAGCCTCGAACACCACAACTTCGTGGGCTAGACGCTCTGGGTCCTCCTCATCCAGCAGAGACCGAACAACGGCTCTGGAGGAAATCTTCCCCTCCCTAACCATCCGGTCAAGCTCCTCACCATAGATGGCAAACACCCACAGCACGATGGTCTGCTAGGGATGACTTCTACTAGCACGGCGGAGCTCCACCCTAGGCGACGGCCCCATCAACAACGGGGGAACTGGTGCCACCTAAGGGCCACCCGCCGCGGCAACACTGATAGTTTCGCTCGCCTCCTGAGTTCCTGCTCCACCCAGGGCACTCGAGCCAGCCATACGGATCACAGGAAGACAGCAAAAGGCGTTGGACGACAAAGAAGAAAGAAGAGCAGCAATCAATAGACACACGCGCAAAGCAAGGACAACTAGAGGCAAAGGGCAGACAAGAACAAGGCACGAGTGAAAAGGCTACTTAGGGTAATCCCTCCCCTTATAAAGGTAAGGGAGATATTATCCCCCTAGAAAAATGAGTGTATGTCCTATCCCTTCGCCTACCAGGCCATGATCATGGGGAAGTGGAACCACCATCGCGACCCCCAACCACAAGATGCCACATGTCCCACGTCCCCCTGACAAGGCGTAATCACGCCTTTCTCACAGGGCGCATTCAATGCCCCTTGTTACCAGTGTCATCTAACGGACAGTTCAGATCAAGTGGATCGAACCTTCCCAGGCAAGCCAAGCAATATTATGGACCATGAGCCATCAACAGCAACCAAGGACTGCTGGAGGCCCTGCTCCAAAAGAACCGCAGGCCCGACCGCTCCGCTGGCCGCCTCACAAGGGGCTACTGTTGGGGGTCGTTGTTAAGGACCCCCGACGTCCCCTTAGCTTAGCTAGCCCATGCCTATGGGCCCACGCCTCCTGAAGGCCACTTTCTGACTTCCAGGCTTCCGAGTAACCATCTCCCGGAGCCATACCTCCCGAATCCTACATCTCCCAGAGCCATGCCTCCCGAATCCTACATTTCCTGGAGCCAAGCCTCCCGAAGCCTCTATCTCCCGAAGCCATGCCTCCCTCTGGAGCCCCCGTCTCCGGGGCTCAGGTAGGCTTCCCAAAGGCTACGGGGTAAGCCATCGGGCCTCAAGAAAGATCTTCCAAAAGAGGAACGCCGATCATCTTTTGCCTATAAGGAAGTGACCGGCATTAAGTACCTAGGCTAGTGGGTGTCGTCCTGACACCCCAGTAGAATGCAGATTCTCATGACACCCCTCACAGCGTGGCGTAGGACCACAATTGTTGACCGGCTCACCCCTCTGGGTACAGGCACCACAATAGTTACCATGGTAGATATTTATCTTCTATGTAGGGTAAAAAGAAGTTATCCAGGATAAAGCCATGTAACTCGACCAGATCCTGGATATTTTGCACATAGCGGTAACTTGTATGCTAAGCTACGCACAACCCTATAAATAAGGGGCCATGGTCATCTAAGAAAGAGAGCATGCTCAACACAGCACGGAGGAGCACAATCACAAAGTCTTCCTGTGATACTCCCCCTAGCCCGGTCCATATTTTTACTATCAATACATTTGTGGTCTTTCCTCTCAAACTTTGTCTCCAAGTTTGAGTCTCCTCCTTAGAAGAAACTCTCGCCGTACTTGCTAGGAAAAGACGATCTCTTGCTCCAACAACTACTTACACGAACTATTGAATAATTTTACTATGACTTGAAACTACTGAATATGGAACTACTGATGACTACTGAACAATTTTCTATGACTTTAAACTATTGAGCAACTGCTGACAAAACTACCAATAATTACTGAAACATCCAAATCATAGTAATTTTTTATTACTGAGCACTACTGGAGTACTAAACTATTGAGCAACTATAGGATTGCTACCGAACTATTGAACACTAACGCATGGGGGCATGGCGTGCGGCATGGTGTGGGGCCTACATAGGAGCCAGGACAGCATTATCCGTCAAAGTTGAGCTGTCACCAGGTGTGGGCTCTCCAAATTGTGGCCGGAATCCGAGTTCGTCTGATCGCCTTCGCCACCGCAGTCGAACACCCGCCAACCTCTACCGCCAATAAAGCCAACAAGCACTCGCATCCTCATCTCACTCATCGCATCTCACGCGGACACCATCTGCCAAGTCCCACTCAGCTACGGCATGGGCTGTTCAATAGCCACCCTACGCAACATCGCACTCACACCGGCGGCGAAGCTGCTCATCTTCCTCACGCTATTATTCGTTGTGGCAAAATCGCGATGCTTCATCTCAAGGATGCCTTTGTAAATGGTCTGGAGATGAGACCGCCTACGCGCAAAATACTTCGCGTCGCGGTGGAGCCGACGAAAGAAACGAACAGCAGCAATGGTGCTCGAGGAAAACGCCGGTGGCTGCCAATCAGCGAGCTGTTGCCGAGGGGCATCGCGCAAGACATGACCAACCTGGAGATGGAAACGTCGTTGGGCGGCAACCCTGAGCGATGAAAGCAGCAGGAGGAAATTGTACCGCTGATGAGGAATAAGAGCCTCCTGGCGATCCCTGTGGGGATCAAGAACAAGGACGTCGTGGACAGGCTCGTGCCCAAGTTCCCCTGGTGCGAACTTCGCTATGATGCAGTTTCACTACGATGGCGCGATGGAGCAATGGGGAGACCTGGAGTGGTTCGGTCGCGCGATGCACGTGGCGGCACGGGGGCAGATCAAGTGGTGGTTCGCCAAGCGGTTCTTGCACCCAGACGTGGTGGTGGAGTACGAGTATGTCTTCCTATAGGACGAGGACATCGAGGTCGACGCCTTTGACCCCCTCAGGTACCTCGACGTCATCAAGAGGGAAGGCCTCAAGGTGTCGTAGCTGGCTCTCGATTGCTGCTCCAAGATCCAACACGCCATCACGGTGCGGGCGCTGATGCCGACAGGAGATGTGCATCGGCGTGTGCAAGATGCGCGGTGCGACGGTGGCAGCACGGGTGTGCCAGATAAGGATCTATCACCAATGATGTCAGGTGATAGGTCATACCATTACCTGTCACCTATGAGCGTCATAAGTGACGGGTAAAGTTTTCCCCCGTCACTTATGTCTGGCACACATGCTAGGAGAAAGACATAAGTGACGGGTAAGGTAGTTACCTGTCACTTATATTTAATATAAATGACAGGTAACCAGGTTACCCGTTACTTATGTGTACGATACCCTATGGGAATATCCTGTTTTCAGGCTGCATCCTAGAGCGTAGCCAAGATTTAGCAGCCGTCTTCTCCCTTCAAACAATAGCAACACATCCAAATCTATATTGACAAACACGCATATAAGAACTCGCTTCATCACATAATGGCAAAGGTTACAAAGTTCCAATCAATTCATTACAGAATCATATATGTTACAAAGTCAGAATCACATATGTTACAAAGTTTTGATCAACTCATATTACATATTTAAGACCTCATAACCTAAGGATTATATAGTGGAACTCGCCGTGTGGGCTTATGACTTCATCCACCAAGAACTCTACGATCCATCATCGAATCTTCGGAAGTGCATCGTCATTGAAAAAAAAGCGTCAAATTCCTGAATAATTTGACGCGTAACTAATGTCATGTTATCATGGAATTAAACTAATTACTGAAATTAGTTACGAACAATCTCGTATTGAAGTTACATCGGAGGATTTGATATCTTTTATGCGAAGCGTGAGGAGCATATTCCACACAATATAGAATCTGCAGGTGTTGTCCAGTGGTTGTTGGTGGCACTGCTGGAAAGAAAATTTAGTGTTAGATAAAAAGGAAAAAAATTGCAACAGAGAACATTTGGTATTCTGTTAGGTAGCATTTACCACGAACCCGGTCTTGTGTGTTAGTCTGCGGCCGGCCTTCACGTCATAGTCAGGTTGAGCTCGAATGTACTTGTCAAAAGCCCTACGTAAGGATGGATCGATTAGGGAGCATTTGAATGTTAGAAAAGTTAAATATGTAAATTAAATCAGATAGAACTTATGCATCGAGCATCCTTTTACAACACTGTAATCACGCTCTCTAGGTTTTCCTTTTCGTCCTACTGGTCTTGATGAATCGAGGTAGAACACCAAGTCCCATTTGAGGCAAATGACTAGTAAGATCCAATAGTCACCGGTGTTATGGGTGCCCATCACATACTGCATTTTTGAATATTGTTGCATTGCCCTGACCACATGGTCCATAGCGTAATCCGAGTGAAGTTGCATGACCAATATTGTAATGGCTTCTGGGTCAAGACATGCGATGGAATCCTTATTCTTCTTTGTTTCTTTTATCAAGTGTCTACAGATAACAAAATAGTTAGATTCAAGACTTAGTGGTATTAATTAATGAAAATTCAATTTCAAGGGACTTACAATGTAAAGATACGTAATAACGACGTCCAGGCCATCCAGATTGAAGAGGTCGCATGAGTCATTGAAACCCACAATGAAGTAGCCATCTACATTCCTTAAGAGGTGTCGTCGCTTCTACTGTATGACTATGAATGTGGCATTGCTGTCTCTAGAAGCCTGCATGTAGTAATTATGCAAGTTGACACATGCTTTTCCCGCCCTTGTTATGCCATCCACCGTCATCATAGGCCTCCCATATTCGAATTTCTTGTTGGAACTAGTCCATGCTTCTCCAATGTTTATGGGCTTCTTTATCGGTACAATGGCCATTGACTTTTTTGGCAGGTGCTTCTTAGAGACTTTCTTCTCAACCTCTTTTTTTTCCTTCTTTGAAATCTCTAGGGGAGGCGAAATTGGATCTGAAAGCGAGGTTACCAGATGGGAGGAGAAGACAGTGTAGCCAGCTTCTCTGGAGAAGGAGCTAGAAGTTGGGGGTGCAGCTGCGGTGCACTTGGAGATCATCCAGACTGGGATGCACTGGAGACCACGATGTCGCCCCTCTTCCACTGGATCCTTTGACGAAGCGCTTCACCCAGAGTTGTAACTTCATCATTGGGTGGGAGCTCCAACACGTGATCGGTGGTATTGTTATGTACCATATCCACTGTAACCACGGCATAGCCTGCACGTATCGGGACCGTATATAAGATAGAGACTCCTGAAGCACCTGGCCCCTTGCAACCTTGATGTGATACCCGCCAAACCTGATTACAAGGCTGCAGGGTGTGGGCCCTTCTAGTAGGTCAATCAAATCTGGCTTAGTCATGACAGCAGCTACTTGTTGCTCGACCTCCTTGGAGGCGCAGCTACTCTTCCTAGCAGCTCTGGGGCTAGCTTCCACTGGCATGGAAATTTGTATTCCCTGTGATGCAAGCTACTCCATGATGTTTGCGTAAACATTCCAGGTGATGTCCTGTGCCAATGCATCCATGTCCATTGCAAACCTTTTCCTCTTCTTGTACATCCTGAGGTCTTCGGGAAAGCCGTATTTCCAGCCCTAGGAACTTGATACACCCTGCACTTGACTTGGGTGCTTCGAGTTTCCCAGCACTGCTGAGAAAAAATCATGTTCCCTGACCCTGGTGAAAGAACCTTTGCTGGCTTCGACTGCCTTGCCTTTTACTTTTTCTGCGGTTGCCTAGGTTTCACTGTTTCTGAATGTGATTTCCCCGCTTTTGGATAGCTCGCCCCTTGCACGCAAATATGATCGCGATCGTCCCGAGAATTGCAACCAAGGATTCTCGTGGCCTTCTCTAGCTAACTCTTCATCCTCCGCCTACCATTCGACCTTTTCCCAGCGTACCCGGTTGCGCCAGTCCTATGGTTGTGCTTGTTCCTAGCCCGAAGCTGCTTCTTCTCCTTGCTCTCCTTTTTGAGCTACTCTGAGTTCTTCATCTGTGAAAAAGCATCCCAATCTTTCTCATACAAGTGCTTGTAGCTCTCAAAGGGCACCACCCTTTAGCCAAGTACCGATTCACAAGTTTGCTCTTAAAGCTTCGGTGAAATTTCGCGATTGCTTTCATTGTTGCATTGACCGCGGCAATTGTTTGACACTTGCTCATGTTGCGAGGGTACTCCAGATACTCCTTGGTGACATTATCGAACAACTCTCTCTTTGTTTTGTCACTAAGGTCATCGAACTTAGTCGAGATCGGCACCCTTTCCCGAGCAATGAGCCCTGCGACCCTCCGGAATCTATTTAGGGCCTTTTTATCCGTAGGAAGCTCGACAGCATCGATTCTCCTGACGGTAACCTTGTCCGTGAGCCACTATGTTTGTGACCTTTCCTTTCGGGCTCGTGCACCACTACTAGCTGTCTGGCTTGGAGACTGCGCTTCCGCCATCTAGAGAGAAAACAAGGAGAGTTGAAATATACAAAAAATATTCCTCCATTCAACAAGTAGAAAATGCGTTGACTTATATCAATACCTCTTCAGTGGGATTGTACTCTTCGTTACTTGCCCGACGTCGTCTCTCCCGCATCGGTGACGGGTCAGGGCTAGAGCTATGATACTGGCTTTCACTGCTACCGAAGGAGGACGATGCGTGCGGGCTTGGTCTCCTATCCGCCCCTTCTTGTGCCGGGGCCTCTAGGGCTAGCATCCTCTGTGCTTTTTGTTTCTCAGAAGTGACAATGCTCTTCTTCCCCATGGAAATCAAGTGTAGTATATTATGTTCTCAATAGAGGAAAGAAAATGAATCGAGGTTAAGAAATCTGTGTTGAAATGAGTGTTCTGTAGATAGTGGTAGATGTGATAGAAATATGTTTAAGAAATCAAGTGTAGTATATTCATCCATGTCGCCGGGGAAACTAGGTAGGTGTAAATTGGGGCTGAAGGAGGGTGTTAGCTTGGACCTCCATTTGCAATTCTTGTTTAGGTTTCTTCTTGTGGATCAGTAGTTGCAAGTGCATGTTAATTCTCATAGTTCTTAAATAATCGTGATCTTTTTGCCATCTAAAATACAAGTTTAACTAGAGCTAGCTAGCTTCTAGCCCTATACTAAATGAAGAAAAAACTTCCTTTGCAACAAGAAGATAGAGAAAATACATTAAATACACTTATTTAGAATGTTAGGCCTCGTTTGGAACGCGAATACATAGAACTATGAGATATTCTTGCAAAATTCATATGGAACTCTAGTGCTCCAAACAAGCCTTAATTTATCGGCAGGACGGCATAAAAATTAATTTCGAGTTCATTTACATCGAAGAGGATAATTACGTAGGAACTTGAAAATGCAGAAAAAATATACCCAATGGTAGATTGGAAATGTGCGGATCTAATGACATAAAAATACATAGACCGTATGTGCACATAATGTACATGACCTTTCTTTTCGCACCCTGGCCCAACTATACATTCTTCTAAATTGCTTTTTTGTATAGAGATTGCTCTTTTGAGCATGTGCTCTGCCACGAGCCAGGTGTTTCATGTACTTTCGGCCTCCTCATATAGATGTGTAATATAATTAACTACTGGCAGTTTGACACATGAAGGAAAAGGGACGTCAATAGTCATAGTTAACAGAGATGGAAGGTTTATTTATTCTCATCATTATATTAAGAGAATGCAACCGTATAAGAGTTTAGTTACAATCTCTGCATACATAAGATGCGCACAGTCATATCGACTAATGAAGGAAAAACCGAGTACGAAATCGCAAACACAACGGATAAACTATATAACTAAACTAGACCTAGAGCAAGGCATCATCTAACTAATTACATACCTAAATTAGGCCAGATAACACTGGCGTAGAACAAATCAAGGCTAGACCCAAGCTGGCTGCCACTGAATACACAGGAAAGAACTCCCATATGACGCCTCTAATAGGGCACGATGCCAATAGTATCACCATGGCCCATTCAAAAAACCACAACTAGGTTTGCACCTAACATTTGGAGATTCCCACATAATCCAAGGGGGAACCATGCCCAAAGGCATCAATGCCAGCATTGACAGGACTTTTCATCCAATGCTCCTGCACCCAACAAGGACAAAGGAACCAAAACACTCATTTTGAATTATGTACGTTCTCAGACGTCTTTCATCAATATTTCCCTTCTCTGAATTACATGTCTATCTGTCAGGCAGGCATGCCACTGAGCGGAGATTGAAGGCAAATGATTTGTTAGCATGCCTTCTTGGACCTACATATGAACTTCCTCCGTTCAAGAATACAGTATGCACTTTATTTTACCTCGGTCTTTAAAATTAGACTTTGATTATTGTTTTCTTATAAAATATATAGCTTATAGATACAAAATCAATATAGTCACAGCTAATTTTATTTATATCTAAGCCACCTTTTGAACCATTGGATTTCCCCCTTCCACTCAGCTCTTGACGCTGCCACCCGACAAGCTACCTCCCATGTCTAGTTCCTCTCCACTCTGCACGCCGGCTCCCATGTCAATCTAGTTCTAAGGTGACTTAGAATTTGCAATTCATTAATTTGAAACATGTACCAGAGGCAAGGACCTTGAAGAATGATACAAGAAAAAATTGTTTGGTTTTCTACTATGCATCAAGAAAAAATAAAAGTTTCTCTGGTTGACATCAGTAGGTTAAAGACTGTTAGCTAAGCCTTCTCTGGTTGACACAAACAAGCACTCATTACGTGTAGGGAAAGCCCTGTATCAAAATTATGGATTTCATCATGACGTTATAGAGTTGAAGATATAAATGAATTAACCATTCAAAAACATGGCCTTCCATTTCATGCACATCTATCTATGTATCAGGATCATTAGGTGGATTCGCGTGTCTACTTACCTCACGGGCTCGAGGGAGACGGTGGCAGCTGTGATGACGGTGACGGGTGACGGGGCGACCAAGATGGGGGCGGTCGCCTAGATCTACTCCTCCGCTGGGGAAGTGGCAGATAGGGCATTGTCGGTGGGGCCAGCGATGGGCTCGGGGGCTTGACAGTAGCGGAGCACAGAGGAGAGGGCGTCGACAGAGGTGGTGCACGGAGGAGAGGGCGTCCATGATGACGGCTCGGGGATGAGGGGAGTTATGGCTAAGACTTAGAAAAAATGACACGGGGAGACATCCTATATATAGTTAAATGATCATAGGTGACGGGTAAACACTATCACCCATCACCTATGATATTGACACGTCACTTATTACAAATCATAGCTGACGGGTAAACACTATCACATATTGTTGGGGGAAAATAGACCAGCCTGCAGATAATGGTTGATGATCGCTATCAAAGATCCCTCCAGAGCCTTCAGCCTCTGGACTTAGCAGGAGGCCTTACCCCCCCCCCCCCCCCGAGGTTGCGGACCCCTTCAGGCCACCTCTCTGGCACGTACGTGGCCCTCCGAAGACTCGAAGCTACAGCAAGTCCCCCAGAGCCTTCGGCCTTGGGACTCAGCAGGAGGCCTTACCCCCAAAGGCTGCGGACCCCTTCATGTTGCCTCTCTGGCATGTACGTGGCCCTCCGAAGACTCAAAGCTACAGCGAGTCCCCCAGAGCCTTCGAACTCAGAACTTAGCAGGAGGCTTTATCCCCGAAGGCTGCGGACCCCTTCGGCCACCCCTCCGATGCCCATGCACCCTTCCAAAGCCTAAAGATGCAGCCGGCCTTTGAAGATAATATCAGGGAAGAAAGGACACCCCTGCAATCGACCTGACGTGAGGGGACGGGCGATTAATGCCGGTGCAAGTGGTGCTTATCCTGATACCCCAACATGATGCAAGTCATCCTAACACCCCGGTAGAGCAGCGCTGGGCTGTAATTGGCAACCGGCTCACCCCTCAGGGGGCAGACACCAAAATAGTGATAACTTATACACTAAGCTACATACTACCTTATAAATAGGGGGTCGTGGTCACCTGGAAGAGAGAGGTGAGAAAGAGCCCTCTCAACACAGCACGGAGGAGGATAATCACAAAGTTTTCCTGTGATACTCCCCTAGTCTAGTCCATATTTTTACTACCAATACATTTGTGGTGTTTCTTCCTCTCAAACTTCGTCTCCAAGCTTGAGTCTCCTCCTTAGAAGAAACTCTCGCCGTACTTGCTAGGGCATGACGATCTCTTGCTCTAACAGTGGCACCGTCCGTGGGGAAAGAACACAGAAGTGCCAAAGGGAGGTAGGAATCCACCAGAAAAACCACCAACGCGCTAGCCGCCATACCCACCGTTACAACCATGCAACCATATGCGTGGCTATCTCAACCGTGCACATCACGTATACCCTCCAGCCCTACTGCTATATGGGACGGTGTTCCTCCGACCTTGACCAACCCAAAACCTTGGGTCAGTAAGGAAACTCCAGATGGCATGGAGCCCTTTCAGCCTCTACATGGTGAAGACCTCGCTGCAGCAGAAGAGGTTGTGGCCGAGGTCGCAGCCAAGTAGGCCACCTTCTAGTGGTTCTGGGTGGTCGAACCCCGGAATGTTCCCGCCTGGACTTGGTCCTAGGGTATCTCCTTCGACAGCATCTGGGATGCCCTGGGCGATCCAACATCTTCGGAGAATCTATTCACCCAGCGTCCTCCTCGCCCCCCCCCCCCCCTGGCAAAGGAAGGTTCCGAAGAGGCGCAATGCTCCAGAGTGTGCATACCCCACCAACGCCTCTGACGTAGCCCTCGTAACGCCAACCACACACGGGGAACCCCAAGTCCACCTCGTCCAAGGAGGCGCAGTTGGAGCCACCCCGGCTCCAAAAATCGCTTCACCAAATGACCCCAACGGTCTCCCCAAAGGAAGGAGGCCCTTGGAAACCATAGGCTCCGGGGCACGCGGCCCCCGGCAGTGACCTCAACATCGACCACAAGCTCTGGTACCCCAGGAGGCATACGGGTGTATCCTGAACGGACCAGGTCGTAGCCACAACACCAACAACTACCGAACCCTCACGACCTTCTGGGAGGAATACCTCGAAAGACAAGTAGGATACTTAGCCAAAGAGGGAATCGGCGAAGGATGGCACATGGGTTGGAAGCCTAGGGCAAACTCCCGAGCAGATCCCTGGCCCTCCGACCTCGCTCCATCACCACCAACTCTGCTATCGACGGTGCAATATCCCAGCGACGAGGACTAAGTCAAGAACGTTGTCGCCAGGCTCTGGACAGATTACCTCTGGAGCCGGGTAATGGATAAGGGCCGAGGGGGTCTAGGACCGCCTATCTTGACTAGCCTTCGGCTCCACCTCCAACACACGCCATCTCCAGGCTCTGGGCGGGTTACCCCTGGAGCCAGGCAACGGCTAAGGGCTGAGGGGGTCGAAGACCATCTCTCCTGGCCTAGCCGTATGCTTTGAGGCCTTCAAGCCTCATAATAGAAGCTTTATTTTGGCAAAGGTATGCCCACTATTACCTATAGATAGTTTACCCAACTGGTCTAGCTTTCGTACAGTACGATAAAAATATGTTGGAGGCCTTCAACCTTACTGCTAGAAGTTTTTACAACAGATAGCCATTAGGTAGAAATGGTAAATCTAGACTATGTCCCTATTTAGCAATAAGCAGTATAACTTAAGTTACATCTTCTTTTGACATGAGTTATGAATAGTCATCTGACCTAGCTATGTCTTATACTGTAATTAGCTGCTTATTGCCAACAGTAGACTGCAAAACTTAACTACTACGTAACCATGCAAAACCCACGTCTGCAGTTGTGCTGCATGCCTAGGTCACCCAGAGGGTAGATTTTTCCAAGGTGTCCTGGAAGGCATTGCATAGCCTCAGCAGTGTCGAAGCCACTCCCCGGGGGATGTCCTCGGGAGTGGTGTTTGCGGTGCTCTGAGGAATGCTATCACAAGGAATCCTCGTTGCACGACATGCCTATACACCGCAGGCACAACAGGCCTAGGTCACCGCGGAGGCATCAAGCCTAGGTTTCCTGGAAGCCATTGCATAGCCTCGATAGTGTGTAGATGCTGGTTATTAGGAGACTTTCTTGGTAATGTAGTTGCAGCACCCCTGACGGATTTCTTCGGGAGGTGTGACATGCCCACGCACCTATAAGAATTGCTTGCCTAAACCTAAAGTCACCTAAAAAGGTTTCCCAGAGGGTAGGCTTCGCCCTGGTAGGCAGTGGAGCCCACACACCTGCAGCAGCACAATATGCCTAGGTCACCCAGAGGGCAGATTATGCCAAGGTGTCCTGGAAGGCATTGCATAGCCTCGGTAGTGTGGACGCTTCATATCATGGGCTGACCTTGATGTGAGGATACGGTGTTCTGAGGAATGCTATCGCAAAGAATCCTCGTTGCACGACATGCTTATATACCGCGAGCGCAGCATGCCTAGGTCAACACAAGGGCATCAAGCCTAGGTTTTTTGGAATGTATTGCATAGCTTCGGTCATATAAATACCACGCACCAGGGCACACCCTTGGTGGACAATGTTGCGGTGCACCTAGGGCATTTCCTCAGGAGCACGACAAGTCTACACACCGCAGGCATAGCATGCCTAGGTCATCTGAAAGACAAGACTGTCTAGGTTTTCTGGAAGGTATTGCGTAGCCCCGATAGTGTGTAGAGCCTTCGGTGTTAATACATGCCGAAGGGGATACAAAACCTCTAGCAAAAATGGAGAGTCTTACAAAAGGATACAAAACCTCCGATAAAAATGGAGAGTCCTCTACAATACCTCTGGCAAAAGCAGAGAGTCCTACAAAACCTCCAGCAAAAATGAAGACTCCTACCAAACCTCTGATAAAAACGGAGAGCCCTGCAAAACCTCTGGCAAAAACGGAGAGTCCTACAAAACCTTCTTAAAAACAGAGAGTCCTACCAAACCTCCGACAAAAATGAATAGCCCTGCGAAAGCTCTGGCAGAAATGGAGAGACTTTCGAAAAGCTCCGGCAAAAACAGAGAAACTTCCAAAAACCTCCGCGAGGCGGAGCGTCTTACAAAAACTCTGGTAAAAACGGAGAAACTTCCGAAAACCTTCATGAGGCGGAGCGTCTTACAAAAACCTCGGCAAATTGTCTTGCAAAACCTCCGCCAAAATGGAGAGACTCCCAAAATCTTCGCAAAATGGAGAGTCTTACCAAACCTCCACTAGAAGGAGAGGGTTCCAAAAACCCCCCACAAGCAGGAATGTCTTTCAAAAACCTCCGCCAGGCGGAGAGGTTCCAAAAAACCTATCGGACAAAATCCCCCAGCATCTTGAAGGCAAGCGCCTCCATGCCGGAGGGATGCGAAACCCACTAGCCCCCAACAGGCACAACCAACAGACCAAAGGGGTATGAATCCCCCTCCCCGCAGGAAAAGGTATGGCCCGCATGACTCAGACACTTATGGTAACAGGTAAAGTCATCACCCTACAGTCTCATCTAAAGACACGATTCATGCGCCGCATGCCTAGGTCACCCAAAAGGCAGATTTTGCCAAGGTATTCCTGGAAGGCATTGCATAGTCGCGGCCTTCTGAAGCCTAAAGATGTAGCTGGTCCCCGGAGATAATATCAGAAAAGAAAGGACAACCCCTTGCAGCCAACCTGACGCGAGGTGACGGGCGATTAATACCGGTGCAAGTGGTGCTTATCCTGACAACCCAGTGCGATGAAAGTCATCCTGACACCCCCAGCAGAGCAATGCCAGGCCTCAATTGGCAACCGACTCACCCCTCAGGGGGGCAGGCACCACAATAGTTACCACGATAGATATTTATCTTCTATGTAGGATAAAAAGTAGTTATCCAGGATAAGGCCTAATAATTCAGCCAGGTCCTAGATATTTGTACATCGTGATAACTTCTACACTAAGCTACGTACCGCCCTATAAATAAGGGGTCGTGATCATTTGGGCAAGGACGGGTGATAAGGAGAATGCTCAATACAACACAGAGGGCAACACACATGACACAAAGGTGCATAAATACAAAGTCACGCTGTGATACTCCCCCTAGACCGATCCATTTTTCCACTATCAATACATATGTGGTGTTCCTTCCTCTCAAACTTCGTCTCCAAGCTTGAGTCTCCTCCTTAGAAGAAACTCTCGCCGTACTTGCTGGGGCAAGATGATCTCTTGCTCCAACAATGATCTAATACAATTGTCTTGAAACCTCAAGGTGTTTTCCGTACCTAGTCATGCGATACTTTGCTTGGATAAGAGGCAACTTGAGGATGAAAATGAAAGAAATGTGCCTAATTGCTTATTTTTTTAAATCACTTGATCTAACTAAGTCTTGGTTTCATATGTGAGTGTTTGTAAAGCCTACTATTTATGAATGCTTATTTGAGATTGAAGTTGGCTAGTTCTTAGTGCTTATATTGCCTCGGCATGAGTGGATGCTTATGTGGTGGTCGCTTTGAACATGATTCGGCTATGTGAAATTAAATATGCCAACTAATTCTTCGAGTTTAGCTTGTATAGCTTCATGTTATTGTGTCACTGTTTCTTTTTTAGCCTTTGTGCATTTGTGAGCTCCATCTTCTACTTTCCATAGCCCTTTGACGTTTATAGCTTTTACAAATACTTCATGTTATACTTGTGAAAGCTCATTAGGATTGTATGTTCACGTATTGTATAATTTTTTATCCTTGATGTTTGTATCGCTAAAGGGGGAGAAATGAATGAAAAAGGGGAGAAATGAAAATTTTGCACCAAATCAAAGAAAAATCTTGCATAAATGAAAAATATGCATTCATCAATGGGGAGCAATTGATTTCGTGTTTTTGAGTTGTTATCGCTCTTTTGAGGTTTTTAGATTGTCTTTGCCTCTCTTATACCTTATGCAATATTTCTTATGCTAGTGACATATTTTTGCTCTTTTTGAGTTTTTAATCACTTGGATGTGTCTATCTTCTTTAAACTAAAATCTTTATGCTTTGCGGTATTTTCAATGCACTCATGAAGGGGAAGATTGAGAAACCAAGTTGAAATGTGTCTTGGTCGATATGTTATGAGTGATTGATAAGGTTGTTGGTTTGGTTTGTCGAGTTTTAGATTACCTGAGGTTGGTTTGAGCATTTTGATTATGGATGAACTGAAGTTGGTGTTAGAAATGTGTTTGCTTGTCTCATGGTGTGCAGGTGACAGATGCAACTTGACGATCGACGGCAGGTGATCGGGGCTAAGTGGGTGCTTAGTGTCGGACGATTAAGAAGGCTGGACAGAGTAAAGGGTTATCCTATTTGTACACGTGGAGGTCAAGCAAAGCATGAAATGGAGAATGAAGATGGCGTGTTGACAAAGTCAAGCGAAAAGGATGCCGATGCAAGTGACAAGAAGGCCCAAGGGATTGGGAGAGGGAGAGACTTGTCGGCGGTTAGGATCATAAGACAGAGTACACATGTTAATATCATAGCGCTTGCTTAAGGTGTCAGCAAGTGACGAGTCACGCTTTGAGAGCGTGCAGAGAGTTTCATGGTTGGGTCTCAAAACCATGGGAGCATTGAAGTATGTGGCACCATCGTGAAACTTGTATCGAGATGAAGCTAAATTGTGAAGACGCCATGTGTGTTCGATGGACGAAGCAAAAAATAGACAAAAATATTCTTGGTAGTAGGTAGGAGTGTCCTACAAAAACGAGGTATTTTGGTATCAAGCTAAGAAACTTAAGAGTCAAGTTTTCTAGACCTATAAATAGAGAGGTAGGGCTATGGAAGAATAGGAACCAGCTACTTGAGCCCCTTGTGCCACCTATTTGAGAGCTTAGTGCTAGAGTTTTAGAGAAGAGAAATATGAGTGCTTAATCTATGTAATAGATGAGTTTTTGAGAGAAAAATTCTTGTAATCCGCCTAAAATATGGTTCATCTCCTTAGGTAATGAAGTTTATGTTTTTGCATATGCTTGAATTCCCCTCATTTTAGTCTCCCTATTGGTTCCCTTGCAAGTTTTCCTTTTTTTGTTGTGATTTTTTTTGTTGATTTTTATTTTTTCTTTTGAGCTCCGATTTTTTAAGCTTAGGAAGTTGTTCTTCCTGTTGCTAAAGGTATAAACGTTCATATACTCATGTATTTGAGAGGGTATTAAACTCTCTTATTTCTAGACCATAAACTTGGAAAGTTGCTTCTTTCGGTGACTATCTTTTTGCTTTATTCTTTGTTCAAATTTTAAGATGTTGTGCTCAAAGACACATGAAGTGGTCTTCAATGGAGCCTGTGGTTCATATTCCATCTATGGAATCATATTACTTTGAAAATTTCTTTCTTGTTTTATCTCTCTAAAATTTATACTTTTGTTTGTGCGTTTTTGAGAAGCGTAGGGTGAACAATGAGTAGGTCTTCTATTTTTTTCATAAGAAATTTATAAGACGTCTATTCACCCCCTCTAGTCGTCGTTCTCGGTCCTACAATATAATATCTGTTCTATAAGGAATTGAGCTTAACTCAGTCGGTGAAAGGTGTAGATATACATGCCCACCACCTAGGTTTGAGCCATTTTAAGTTGAATCTAGATTCATTTTCTCCGTTAATGAAAAGATATCTAGCTTTTCCTTCTCCCGTCCTTATTTGTGCTTAGATTGCGCCTAGGCAACTCTCTTTGTTCTTGAACTTTTATATAGAACAATAAATAAAATATTTGAAGCTTGGGCATATGCTGGGTTTCAGACTATTATCAGTGCTTGGGCGAAGCAACATTTGATGTTTTATCAGCCCAAGAAGGCTTCAGCATGAAGTAGACTGCCAACGGCCGAGTGCAAAACCAAACCAACACTATGGCGTCCATGCCTATGTGTCTGCCAAAACGGGACTGATTGAAACTTGCCTGGAGTTGATCTACCTGAAAGAATAACCTTTTCGGGTGGCCACACCACTCGCAAATTCAGAACACTGGAACCAATTTCTCACAAGTTTCCTTGGAGTATATATATATATCACGTGTTATAAACTAGCAAGAGTCTACTACAACACATCATTCCTGCAAAGAACCAACGCCCAAAACTGCACAGAACAATCCATGTCTCAGGTATCCCATATCATGACGACGGCGATGACAGCGACGCCGATCACGACGGCAAGCCACCTCCCGACCGGCGTGTCGACGGCGACTGGCCTCTGGGGCCTGTACCCCTTGGAGAGGAGGTGGTTGATGGAGACGTAGATGAAGATGCCCGTGGCGAGGCCCATGGAGACGGCGAAGATCCAGTCGGCCACCCTGCCTTGCGTGGTGGCGTCGATGACGATGCCGATGCCGACGCCGATGGGGCTGGAGATGGCAAACGCGAAGGCGTAGGCGAAGCAGGAGAGGAGCGGCCGGTTGGGGAGCATCCGGAGCAGCGCGATGCCCATGGCGATCGCCGCGAAGATCTTGTGCAGGCTGATGGTCCACAGCGCCTTCCATGCGTCAGCCTTCGTCTCTGCAAGTTAATTAGTTTCGACAACTGCCAGTAAGTATGCAATTTGTGCAACTGTCAAGCTGCATCAAGATTGAAGATGCTACGTTAAAAGCTCAGAATCAAACACAAATGGAATATCCCTTTTGTTAAACGGAATGGATTGTGAAATGCTGGTTGGGCCGCGGTGACTCAGAGAAAGGAATACTTGAAATGCCTTCAGAACTGGAACGGCATGATAATCTTGACAAGATGCAAAACATCAACTTTGAAGTGGACGCTGAAGGAAGTGTTAGGATGAGGAGTTCAGAGCATCTGGATGGGCATTTAAATCTAAGACTGAAACAAGTAAAAGTATGCATGACAATGACTGAACTGAAACATGACGCGAATCTAAGACTGGTTTGGGAGAACGATCAGCCGATTATTCTGGCTGTGCTGAATCTCTAGGCTGCTTTCGCTTTGACGAAATAGCGAGACACTAGCGCAACTTCGACAAAAAAGCAAGGAATGAGTCCACTCGGTCTTCATCACAACTATGGCATCTTATCAGAAGAAGGTAGCTAAGAAACAACCATCTGTCATACTTCCATGCATCGCATTTATACCTATCGTTGAGTACCTTCTATCGTTCTATTCGGACTAAACTAAGCTCGACAACTTAGGCCGTGACATGATAGAGACATCTGCTGATAATATTCATAACTGAAGCAGAGACATTTCTACGCATCATCTGCAAGATAGAAGCGAACAATGCACGGAAGCATCCAAATATCGCAATCTATATCTAGCTCAGCCTTACCGGCGACTCCGATAGCGATGCCTTCGAAGACGGAGTGGAAGCAGAGGGCGAAGATGAGCAGCACGCTGTCGCCGAGGGTGCTCGCGTTGCGCAGCATGGATGCCACGGAGCGATCGGACGATCCGTGTGCCTCCTGTAGCACGGGACCACGAACCAGTAAGTGATGATAAGATCATGAGACTCTGTACACTGACTGGCTGTATGATATTTCTGCGAAGGTATCGGGCATGGTCTGAATTGGTCAAATAATGAATTCAGAAACTGAACTCATCAGTAGTAACTTACAGCTGTTTGTGGCTCAGAGCTGGTGCCGTTTGTGGCGCTCGCCTTGCCCTCCTCCAGCCCTACTGGAAAAATATTAAAAGAGAAAATGAATCATAAAATTCTGAGCAACCTGAGCATCCGGTGAAGACAGATGACGCGAAACCAAATGTGGAACAGGAGAAATGTGATGATCAATTGACAGTACAGAGGGACAGAGAGCCTTCCTTTATAGCAACTTAACTATTCAGAGACTTTCAGTATTGATATTCTCATACTCGAGTAGTCGTGTGTGCAATTTATTGCACGCGGAAGAGAATCAACTCTCATAACCCCCAATGTTTTTCTTCCCCGATCCAGACCAACTAAATGACCCATTAATCAATCTCGCAACATGTCGATTATTTGAAGAGATAAATCTTTTCTGAAAGACATGAAGAGGTAAACCTCAAGAACAGGATTGCTGAAGACTGCATAAACCTGAGCTTGCACCCTGTCCTGTACGTGCTCGTGCAATCAGAGTGACTAGTAGTAGCATTACTGAACTAGCATCATGAACCACAACGAAAATCCAACCCTTTCATATAAGCATTGATAGGTAGGTTAGTCGTAAAACTGCATTGTTGCAATCAGATGAGTAAATCTAGCCTAACAGCCCCCACCCCACCAATCCGAATAATCTGTAGTTCTGTACTAGTACCGACCCCACAATAGGAAAAAGTGATGAGCGTATTTAACCCAACCCCCAGCCGCCACCTTCGCAACAGTGCACCGCCCAGTTAGCTGACCCGCCAACCTTTCAATGGCACGTGACTTGTTGCTCACCTGCAGCAACGCCGCCGCCGGGAGCGGTTCTGCGCCCCCTGGAGACGACGAACGAGATGACGACGTCGGCGAGCATGGTGACGGCGTAGCCCGCGCACGCGAGCATGAACGCGTAGGGGTACCCGCTGTCGGGGAGCAGGTCCCCGAACGTCTCGTTGGCGTCGCTGAGGAAGTGCATCAGCGCGGTGCCGAGGAAGACCCCGCCCGCGAACTGCGTGCCCAGCGCGAGGAACGCCTCGTTCCAGCGCATGAAGTAGGGGGACACGCCGCCGGCCAGCGTGCCCGCGAACACCACCGCCAGGCACCACAGCTTCGCCGCCACCAGCCCGCGCGCGCGGAGGTCCGGCTTCGCTCCGCCGCCATCCGCGTCGGCGTCGGGGTCCGAGTCCCCGCCGCCGCCCCCGTGCGCCCACGCGGTGGTCGCGGCGGCGCAGAGCCAGAGGAGGCGGGCGTCGCTGGCTCGTGCCATGATGGGGGACGCGGGCGTTGGCCGGCACGCTGGGGGACGCGGGCCGGATTTATTTGGAAGTTTGGCGGAGGCTGACGTGTGGGGCCGTGGTAGATGATGGTTGGCCGCCGCGAATGTACTTTGTACTGCGCGGGGGACGAGGTGGGGATTACTGTATGTCTGTATCTTTTTCCCACTGACAGGGTGGGTTACTGTTTTGTGGGGTAGACATGGCAGCGGGTGAGTTTAGAGGGAAACCAGGGGAGGGTGCAGTACTGGTAGTACGAGCAGACGCGGGGGGAGCGAAGGGCGTGGGAGGCACCAGAGTAGTACAGACAGGGACGGGATTTGGAAAGTCCGTTACGCTGGAGGCCTCCGATGACGCATGTTCTGTTATGTTTGCTACTTACCCTTCTCTCATAAAAAGTAGATATATATTTTTTAAAAAAATCAAAAATTATATATTTTAATTAGTATTTAATTAAATTATAAGAATGTGTAGTGTAAAAAAATTATATAACAAGATTTATAATTTAAAATGATCTCACACTATGTAGGTTTATATCTATAATTAATATATTTTATGAGAAAATCTTAATTAAAATTCAATTTTAAAGATAAAGCAACAAAAAGCATCTACTATTTATGAGTATGGGGAGTACCTTTTATACCATTTGCACCAGAACACTCTAATAGCCAAATTCCACTAACTTGCAAATCTATATCTATACCCCTGTAATATAGACGAGTTGTGACCGATTCGAACTATCTACATTATCCACTCGAATTGATCAAATAATCACCGTATAAAGTTAGATCTCGTTCATTCTTTCAAAAATACTTTCAATCTCTCCGCACATGAATGAATGAACTAACAGTTATTGTGTTTTTTTACAACCACGCACGTATGTTTTTGAAAAATCAGATATTTGTTATATCCTGAATTGATTTTGTGCGGTTGCTAGACAGAGATCAAATAGCTAATGCCTGTAGCTATGACATCACAAGCATTAGTAATGAAGAATATTCCTAGTACTCCTCGCAAGAGTATATTTGAACATGACATTTTGTTTAGGATTTCTATATGCAACTGGTAGCGCATTAAAGGTGGTTCCCACTTTGCACGAGCATTCAGAGTCAGATCAACTCAAATAATGGAGTCAGACCGTCACCACAAACTTGGCATTATTTAATCTGGTAATTGAGCGATAAAACCAAATATGGAGGCAGTTACTGACATTTGAATGAAGTCTAACAATTCACAAAGCAACCAAATACGAGTACCAATATTTAATCTACACTTGTCAGGCTCAAAGCACTCAAAATCAAAGCCGCGCATGGCACTAAATCGAAGCAGCTCACAAAATGGAAGCAGCGTACGGCACAAATTCGAAGTAATGGGGTTATGGGGCAAAGAACGGCTAGGCACATGTCAATTTCAGGATCCCAGCGGCGGCAGAGGAGTTCGTGGACTGGCGGCAGGCGGAGCCCGGCGACGATGGAGGAGCGCCGGAGGCATGCGAAGGCCGGATTCGACGGATCTGGCCGTAGACCACGGCGGCGGTGCGTGAACGGAGAGGACTGTCTGGTGCCATGAGACTGCGAGCAAAAGAGTAACATCACCCCTACTTTAGTACTATCTTCATTTTTTTTACTCGTCGTTTAAGGATATCACGGTCTTAATATATACGTTTGATTATTAATTTTAATAACTATTTTTTTATTAAAGTTGATAAAAATTAAATAACATTAAAATATTTTTAATGATAAATTCATTTCTATCATTTTAATGTGCTAAATCCTAATAATTTTGTATATATAGTAATCAAAGTTTTTAAATTTTAACTACATATATTTTAGGATGTAATCCTGTTGGAAACGTCATGACCGGAGGAGGTAGTAGCGCGCATGCGTTGAGACCTGCAAGCTAGCTGGCAAAAGGGAAGCTATCCTCCGCCTTTCCGCCTGCTAAGGCAAACTTTGCCTTACTCAATCCAAGCCACCCATCTTGGAACCAACTCCAGCCGATACGGCAAATCTGGCTGTATCACTGTTCCCGCTGAAAATGCCGCCCAACGTCGTCTGTATGTGCCTCCAGCGGAATCAGCAAATGCTATTTTCCAAGTTTTACAGGGATGCGGCATCGAGCATGTTTTGGCAAATTTGCCGATGGATACGGGTTGCGGTATTACTGTGTATAGCGTATGCACGTGGATCTAACGAGAGAAGAGGAATAATAGAAGGGAGAAAATATGGTAGCTGTTGGAGATGAAAAAATAGAAGATATTGTAATACTGTTAGGGGATACTGTAATATTATTATAGAGGATAAATTTTTAAGTATATGTTGGAATGGTCAAAGTCTTCCTATTTACTTAGAAGGCTTTCTTGATTTACATGGTTATTTAGATTGCCAAGAGTTCTATTTCTGAAGAACCATTTTAGCTTCAGGCCTGCAGCTAGTTTTCTGGTCAAACTGATACAGCTAGGAAGCAATTCGTAATGTGGCAGAGGTAGCCTGTAATGACAATGATTTTTTCATTTTGTTTACTGGATTATATGAAAGTACCAAGTATGTTTACAACTTTTGTTACTGTTTTGATTTTTGGGCATCATCACATGGTCCTTATAAGAAATATTTTTGGTGTTGATTTTACTTTTGGTCAAACCAAACAGTTTATGTTGATTTCCATTGGAACGTGGAGCAATATTTGTTCGTCAAAACGTGGAGCAATATTAGCACTCTTAAAATCGAGTTCTTCAGCACCAGTTTTCAGTTAAAACAGAGCACCATCAAACTAACTTGGGCAACTGCAAGGTCAGACGAAGACAAATGATGGTGGCGAGCTGTAGTTCAATGGGGAGAGAAATTTTAATTATAGAAGATAAATGCATTTGTTTCAATACATACTGCAAGCAGCCACCTCAATCCGTAGATACTACGTGCATGCTTCTGGGCGTGGAGGAAGGACTGCATTCTCGCGTGGCCGCCGCTGGTTCCAAGATGGGCGGCTTGGACTGAGTAAGGCAATGGTTGCCTTAGCAGGCGGAAAGGCAGAGGATACGCTTCCAGCAAAAGTGTTGCGTGCCTTCCCCGGCCGTCCAGGATATTTAACGACGCCGCTACAATATCATCATCCGATATTAGTGGACCAATGCCGTCAGACGGTTGGTGACGAGTGACGACGACGAGCTAGCTAGTCAACAACCTACAAGTTGCCAAACTGGTGCATCTCCTTCACATGCACCTTCACTCGGCCTCGGCGTACGTACGCCGGTCGCTTCTACAATATACGCCGGTCGCATATTGAATAACGGGGAAATCTGTTCCCACTCCCCTAGTCAGAGGGAGATTCAAGAGATTAAGATCTCGTTTGAATAGGTTGTGGTTTTAGAGTTTTTGACTGGTTTAGGAAGTGGATATGATTATTGAATTTTGGTGGTTATTTTTTACAATAAATTTTTAGCTTCTTAGCATACCAAAAGCTAGAAAAGCTTCTCTCAGCCTACTTTTCAGCTTTCAGTTCATTTCAACCACAACCACTTCTTCGACCAACCAAAAGCCAAAAAACCAGAATGAAAAGCCAACCCCTTGGATAGCTTCAGACTTTTTTCAGGGAAAAGCCAAAAAAACGTCTATCCATAGGGGGCCTAAGATCTTTGGCTTTGTTTATAATTGATTGTAGGAGATCAGCAGCCAATACAAAAAGAAGGGTTGAGAGAGCACTGTCACAAAAAGGGTCATCCGTGCCTCCTCTTCACTGCTAGTTCAAAAATAACCGACAATGATAACATATCATTAATGGTTCATAAGCTTTAGCCTCACATAAAAAGCAGAACCAGCAATAACCGGCAGTGATAGTGATTAAATTTGCAGTTAGTAATACAAACTGCAGTGATATTATCTTATCAAAAGACGTGCCTTTAGCAATCGGCAGTGATAATGGCTATCACTGTTGGTTATGTTTATGAACCGGTAGTGATACTAAAAAATTCATACGTCTTCATATGCATGACATTAAATGTAAGCGATCCTCTCGCTCGGTCTATCACTCGGCTCGCTCGTTCTCTCTCTCTCTCTCTCTCTCTCTCTCTCTCTCTCTCTCTCTCTCTCTCTCGCCCACCGCTGGCCACCTCCACCTCTCGCACGATCCACATGGATCCACCGCCGCCTCCACCGCCTTCCCCAAGGATGCCTCCCACACCCGTGTCCTCGTTCAGGGAGGAGAAGGCCGCACCGGACGAGGCGCCCCCCACATCAGATTCCGTCATTTCGTTGGGCTACCCCTCGTCAGACGACAAGGTGTGGGACACATTCATCGATGAGCCACTGAGGGCCAAGAAGGCCCAGACGAGCTTGTTGGAGGAGGAGGATGAGTACGAGGAGGAAGATGACACCGACACCGATGATGCAGATAGCATTGGCAATGATGATGACGACAATGATGGCAGCAGTGGCGATGAAGACGATCATGATGACGACACCACAGACTCCAGTTCGTGGGTTGAGTTTCAACTCAAGCACAATTAGCTAGTTAGCTAGGTTAGTCGACGTGCGCGTTAGGGTTTTTGCGCTGTCGTTTGCATGACGACAATTTTTGCTGTAATTAGTATAAAGTATATTAATATGATCATTTGTAACTCTAATCTCGCTTAAATTAATGCATTAATATTTATTTTTTTCCTGGATTGGGTCTCACTACCAGTTCGTAGATGAAACCAGCAGTGGTAAGTATACAAATCGAGCAGAATGAGATCAAGAACCGGCATTGATAGATTGTATCACTGCACTGCCGGCTCGTGTTATGAACCGGTAGTGATATGTACAATCACTGCTGGTTTTGGAACCAGCAGTGATATTAATTTTGAATCGGCAGTGATGACCTTTTCTGTAGTAGTGGAGGGTCTCCTTGACAAACTCCTCTTTTGCAATGAAAGACTTTACCAGTTACACCATTGAGAAGAATAGAAGATGTAACTGAATTTAGAATTAGCTTGATCCATTTTACCCATCTGCTTCCGAATCCTTTGTGCTTTAAGATATCCAGGATGACATGATGCTCAATTTCGTCGAAAGCCTTTTCAAAGTCCAAGTAACGTAGTCCAAGGAAGCCTTTTCAAAGCATTTTAAGATAATTTGTTTCCTGGACTTGTGGCAAAGATATAAATATTCAAAAGCCCAAGTAGGGTAGTCTTGTATTGTCCTGAATTTGATGAACCACCACTCCAAAACAGATCAATAGTGCCGGTTGCAAAACCCCATCAGTACCGGTTTTGGAACCGGAACTCCATAAGGGGCACATATAGTCTTCGACTATCAGTGCTAGTTTAACAACCAACATTGTTAGGTTTTCCAGAAAATAAAAAAAGAAAAAAGACCAGCAAATGAGCCGACCCCACATCGTAGCCCATCACCGACCCCACATCGCAGCTCGCCACCTCGTCGATGCTATCACCACCATCGCGCTTTGGCTCCTACCGCTGGCGACAGATCTACCACTGTCATTGGCTGAGGCGGTCAGTCAAAGTGCAGCGTGGTGGCCACCACCATGGCGCCTTCGTTGGAGAGGCCGTCCGCGCCGGATCCTGCCGCCCCCGCGCTGGATCCTACCGCCCCCGCAAGGAGGCCGACGAGGAGAGCAAGCAGGGAGGGAGGGAGGTCATTGAAGAGGCCTAGGGGGAGGACAGGAGGCCCTTGGCATCCAACGCCTCAGATTCTGCTACCCTCGCGCCGCAGATCCCACTGCCCCCAAGTGATGAGGGCGAGGTCGGTGAGGAGGGAGGAGATGGGGGAGGACGGAGGTTGCTAGTGGTGAGGCGGGGAGGGGGGAGGAGACAGGGAGGCTGGAGTGCAACTGAGGGGGTGGAGAGCGGGTGGCCGAGCTCGGCTGAGGGGGGAGGAGAGCTCAAGGTCGACATGCTCCAGGGGATGAGGAGGCCGGGATGCACGACGAGAGAGAGAGACTGAGAGATAAGTGAGTGAGAGAGAGAGAGAGAGAGAGAGAGAGAGAGAGAGAGAGAGAGAGAGAGAGAGAGACGCGAGTGTGCAAGAGAAAGTCATGAGAGCGGGGGGGGGGGATTGGAGATAGAGCCGGATGCGAGTCGTGAAGTATTAAATGAATCTAACAAAAATTTCGACTCTGGCTCCCTCGTTCAATGCCGGTTCATAACAAAAACCTGGCACTGATCCTATCAGTCTCGATTTTTTCTAGAAACCAACACTGATAATACTTATCTGTGTCGGTTTTTATCTAAATGAACGAGTTTTTGTCTGATTGTGTTACGAACCGACACTGATACACTATCAGTGTTAGTTTTGATCTAAACGGCACTAATGAGCTAGCACGAATGACTCTTTCTGTAATAGTAAATCCATATTGAATGTATTAGATATTGTAGCCAAGCTCCGAACTGGTAGATACTACTACATCCAGGTAGATCTCCTTCCTCTGGCTACCTGCAGTATTCCAGGTCCAGAGTAGAGGCAAATAAGCACAAGAGGGCACAAATACTCGAGGTTTCAACACGTCGATTTCTTTCAGTTCTGTGTACATATGGAGCTTTGACAGAAAGAAAAACGATGAAAAAAATATATAACTGGACAGAAGTTTACACCTGATCAGTAGTGCTACGATCTCACGATCATTCCACCAGAGCAAAAAGCCCCAAATGCTCCACTATCAAGACAAGGTATGATTTGGGCAAAAGCCCTTGAACTAAAAAGCTTTACTGCAACTATTGTATGAACAACACACGCTCGGCGAGGTAAGCGTGTTCTTTCTAGTCCTCCTATCTATATGTGCTAATAGAGTAGATGACACAATTCTAATTAAATTAGTCTCATTACACCTCTACTTAGCAAAGTGGGACTGAAGAGATGCATACTCCTTTTACATGATTGGACCTTTAAGATTTTCAAAAATTATAAATAGGCTTGGCCCATATATCTAACAGGTTAGCAGCTGCCTCAAAAGTCACTTGTCAACCTGCTCATGGACCTAAATCACGCTGCCCAGACGTCCTAATTTGCAGTGTACAGTAAAAACCACAAATCTCTACAATGGGATGCGCACGGCCGTGGTCGAAAAGGAGGTAGCGCATGTGAGGCTCTCGCCGGTCGCCGTCTCCTGCACACCGCCGTGCTTGTGCCTCGCCTGCGCGCTGCCACCCTTGGGGCCTCGCTCGCACGCCACCATGCTTGCGTCGTCGCCCGCACTCGAGCCGGGGAGAGAAGTGGCAGCCGGGTCGGGGTGGGGGGCTGAGGTTATCTACTACAGTTTCGATCAAAGAGTTGGGCCGGGCTGATTTAGAACTCTGGGATAAAGGGATTAACTCAGTTGGTTCATACTCAAAACTGATTGTGATAAAAGCCCTAATATCTTGATCAGTTTTTGAAATCAACTGACTGTGATATGTGCTTACGAACTGACTTGGATATTATGAGTCGCTCATGGAGTAAAAACCGACTATAAAAATCCTTTTTAGACTTAGTTTTTTGGAACCGACTGTGATGTCCATATTTAAATCGACTGGATTTAGCCTTGTTTAGTAGTGATAGAAGCTTTCAAGCTTCTAAATGCAAGCATCTCTTTCTATAATTGCTTTGATAGTTTCATTAGCTTAAAATATTATATAAGCACCCCTAAGCATGTATGGCTAGCAAGCTTCGATGCTACGGGATAAGCACACCTCACCTATCCTATGTTGCAAAACAAAAGACCCTAGAGTCATCGCCTGACGGCCCATGCCGTGCTATCACTTCACAACATCCTAGTGCACAGGCAATGCCGAGCTGGACTACGAAGTAGAGAAGCTCGAGGGGCGAGCTGTAACAATGGAGCTTAAGGGGTAGCGACGGATTCAGAATCAAAATATGTCTATTTATGTTCGGTCTGTCTAGATGTTCTATTTATTCAGATAAGAGTATCATATAAACCTAATATATATAATAGATCTCTGTAAAATAAAAACTACTCGATGTCCTACGCACTCCTGTGCCTTCACATGGATCCACCCCTGTTAAGGGGCATCATTAGCAGCATGCCATAGGTGTTAGAGATCGGGCCACAACAAGGCTACTGATTTCGTGGAAGAGGGTGGTGCACGATATAGTCGGGGTAAAAATATATAGGGCCAAGTCACAATTTGATCATGCCCAAGAGATTTGGCGTCCGTTTGACGTAATGCTAAACTTTGGCCAATCAAAAATTTCCTATAGCAAACTTGAGCAAAAACCATACGGCCAAATAGAGCTTTTTGGCTGATGCAACGGGCACACAGTTCTCAAGTAATCCTTGAAGACCACAGCTCGCTCAAACACAATCTAACAAAACGAATACTACAGTACAGTATTTGGCACGGTTCTCATGTCCAAAAAGCGGGAAAACAAGAAAAAGAAAAGGCAGGGGTAAAATAGGGAGACCACCCACAGATTCCAAATTCCAGGCGCTTCCCATCTTCTCTTGCTTTGTTTTGTTTCCTCCTCCCTCCCTCCCTCGCCAAATCGTCTCACCTCCCCCTCCACCTCGCTTCCACCGCCGCCGGAATCCTTCAAGAAGCTGACCTCGGGCTCTCGCGCCCGGAGTTCGATGTCCGTTTGCGCCCGATGGATCCGCACCGCCTGACCGGCCCCGCCGATGAAGACGACTGGGGTAACATTCGAAACTCCTCCCCCTCCATCGTGACCTCGATGTCCCACGTTTTATCCCTGTGGTTAGGTGTCTTTGCTAGGGAACGGCTCGAACTTCTATAGGGTTTCGAATCTTGATGCGCGAACGTTTCTAGGGGTGAATAAAAGCTATGCGTGTGGTTTACTAGTTTCTGCTGCGTTTGTGATCTGTGGGCTTAAGGCAAATCGAAGAACCTTCCGTAATAGCGTCTGCACACCGCAGCAAGGGATCATGCTATTTGGTTGTGCGTTGAAGTAATCATAGGTAGTAGGTTTCTATTGGCGTGTTGCTAGTTGGGGGATAGTGGCAGCTAATTCAAGGGGCCAAGAGCTCCGTTGCTGGATTGTCGGCTTGGTTGAAAGATCTGAATCGTGGCGCTCCAATAACAATGGCTAATCACAACATTTCGGTGGAAGTAGGGAAGTCCATAGTAAGACTGTTCTCAAATTTTATGGACAGACAGAATTCTATTTGGAGCTTTGTTATGCTTAGTAAACAATGGTTAGAGAAAGTATACCCCCGTCAGGGTTAGTTCAAACATTTCCATTACGTCATTTCAAAAGGGCCAATAGTTACGAGTTTTCCCCCATCTTTAACCCTAGGTTCCTTGAGATAAGAACAACAAAATTGAAGATCCAGCTTCATTTTACGTCCTTTACACGTCGAATTTTGTTGAGCCATGCACATAACACAAAATTTTGCTTGTGTTTGAGTTTTTAAGATGACCTTGGCAACCGAAGAAAATAGATCTTCTTCAGTCGCAAATAAACAATTTTTAATGTTGGTGCTTTGTGATGTATGCAGCATGAGTAAGATTGGATGATGTAATTATGATATAGAAATGGTTGAAATTTGCGTTACATATCTATGAACTATTCCACCCACATTGTTAATTATCCTTGGAATTGCTCTTTGGAGCTATGTTTACACCATAGCGCTATGTCAAATAGAAAGAAGCAAGCATATGTTTTTTCCTGTAGCACCGAATTTTGTGTTTTGTACTGTATCTATTCAAGCCAAGCTAGTAATCTTCACGAAAAAAGTCTCAGGTCCTATATTAAAATCAAGCAAAAACCAATGGTGCACACGTTACGTTTCAACGAAAATGTGTAAAATACTGAAAGTTTCATGTGTCTCAGATGGGCTCACTTGATCCATTCTGTAAGCTCTACTTTGAACATGCAAAGTTGCACACGTCAAACCTAAAGTTTGGGGGGTTGCATATACCAAATTATTTTTATATATGTTACTAGATAGTGTGCTGGTTACCTGTCTTTGATGTTGCCTTTTCCTGTGTAGCCCAATTGTAAAAAGCTTTTTCTGTAGAGGCGTAAATTTGTCGTATGTACGTCGTGTGGAGAGCAGGCATCTCCCACGGCGAACAGGTACACCATCCTGTATTTACTTTCCTTTTTGTATTGGTCGATCAGTGAACTCATTTTAGGTTTATTTATTTGATCACCCACAAGATTGATTCGAATGGTCGAGTTTGACTGGTGGCGTGAAATGGGCTGGTTTCTTGGGCTTGGATGGTGCGCTTTTGTTGATGGTTAATAGAGATGACGTGCTATCTGGATTGGGTGTTAGTACATGCACGTCTATGTACTTGTCCAGCAAGTCGAATAATAGGCCAGAGGAGTCCCACTTTACGGGCCCTTAGTTTGCATAATTGCATCTGAAACAGGGATTGTGCCCTCCAAGAGGCGTATGTAGGGATGATAACGAGAAAATTAGAGTGCTTATGTTATAGGATAGCGTGTTACAAGGCTCTCAAAACATGCATTAACAGGATGGAAGTAAGGCTCTAAAAACATATGCAACAACAGGATGGAAGCGCTGGCAGCATGCCTCACTTTCTAACTTTTGCATCTCCTATCCATGAGCTTTTGTTGCTCCCATATTCTGTTTCTCTGTTCTTCTTGCTAAACCTGTTATGAGTTAGATATTGTGCATTCTTATACTGTTTATGTAAGCAACTTATAAGTTTTTGTGCATTCTTTTGGTAGAGTAGATTTGATCATTTAAGTTCATCTCTTTGGACTTTCTGCACTCCTTTTATGTGTGATTTCTTTTTGTAATGTATGTTTGGGCTTTATTCAACCTGGCCAACTACATTTCAGTCCGTTTTATTTACATGACATTTGACAGTAATGGGAAACTGTAGTCCATTTATTTATTTTTCTATGGACTGATTGTCACTTTGTTTTCTAGTAAACATATTCTCATATTCTCACATGCTATGTGTTACATGTCACAGATAATGATGGCTTTGTGATCCCAAGCTTGAGTGTTGAAGAATCTGATCTCGGTGACTGGGAAGTTTCACGGGCTTCTGATCCTCAACCACCTCCAAAGGTCTCTTTCTAATCGCTGTTCTTCTGGGTCCCTTTATGAAAGCAAAATACCAGCACATCTTAATTTCCTTGCGCCTGAATCAGGGTGAACTCACTGTAAAGTAACATGACACACTGTTACTCTGTTATAAGAAACATACTTGTCCAAACATAGGAAAGGAGATAGAGAGTTGCGTTTCGCAAGATCGCTAACTTATACTATAGAGCAGCAACAAAGCAAAAGATCCGGTTGTTTCACTTTGGTAGATAATCGTTGTCCATGTATCTGTCTTTGCTTTCCCTAACTTTGCATTGATGCTTTTTTTGCTACAGCCCACCAAGGATACAGAGAGCATCTATCTTGGACCACACGGTGCACCACCATCTAGGGCAAAGAAGCCAGAGGATACTTCAGCTACAACTGGGTTCCGTGATAAGAATAAGGTGAAGGAAGCCGATCAGAAAGTGTTTGGGACTGGCCGGAACAACAAAGGAGGCAACGCTGGAGACTTTCATCGTTGCAATGCTGCCAACCATGTCAAGTACCCCTACAAAAGATCCACTTGACTTTCTCTCTAATGCAGCCCGTTCCCAGTGATTCCTATATCCTGTCAACAGCTTGACTAAGTGAAGGTTTGTTGTTAGATTTCTCTTTGATCGTTGGCCCAGTTATCATCTAGCATATCCTGCTGCAGGTATTCCTAATCCATGGATATGTACTATCGGTTTGCTACTCTGGAACGAGACTTTTGCGTTGAATGGAAAATTTGTATTCCTAAATCACCATTTCTTGTGGTTTCTGCCGTTTGATTGTTCTGGGCATCTTGAGGTTAACAAGGTGAAGATGAATAGAGCTCATTGTGACAAAGTATAATAGTTGAGGCATTTGCAGATTTGCGTCCACTGCCATGGTCGATGCCATGATTAAAGTACTTGTTGGTGTCTAGTCCTAACAGGACATTTGGGGTGCGTCATCACGTTTGTCATCATCGCATCTCACTTGTTATTGTTTCTTTTGGGCACATGTATAGTCATTTCGATGTGAACGCCAGGAATCTTATTCTAAATTTGGAGGGTTATCCATCGTATTGGTCCCGGATGCGATGCAAAGCATTTAGGACTCTTGTCTGATATTGTAACCTTGTATAACGGTACCCTGGACTGGATATTGGAGAATGGAAAAGTTTAATCAAGTCTATCGCTTGTATGTTGTAAGCAAACTGGACTGGAGGTACGTGTTTGCTATTTCGATGGAAACTGCTCCTATTTAGCACGGCTCTCATGCCCAGAATTCCTGCTGCAGTTGAGAGCGAAGGAGCACCGACACATTAAATCATCGGTAATCATGATAGTGGAAGAAAGGTAATCCACATCACAGTAAGCGTGGAGATTGGATGAGATCCTTGAGAGTGGGCTAACGATTTGCACATTACTAGTGGCTGACCCAGGCCCATGGCCGAGTCTGTCATATATTTAAATCACCTTTGTATTTACTATAAAAATATTAGTTTTTTAATTTAGTCTAAATTTGAATGGACCAGTCTCCCCTACTAGTGGCAAACGTCAGTGTGCTCTATACTATAGAAAGATTTGTGACTCCCAAGTTGGATTCATTGCATTGCTTAATTCCCGGCCGCTTTAAGCATGTATGCAGGTGGATTAGATTACTTTAATTATCACGAATTCTGGTTGCGGCTTTCTCGCGTTTATATCTATCACCTTTTGACCAAAGCCCCGGAGAAGTGCGTAACAGACGAAATAACTCGGCCCCTACCTTCATTTTGTGTGGCCAAAAACTTCTGATCGGAACCGCTTTAGTCGGAGCAAGCGACCCAGGAGGACGCGGATGAAGCCAAGAACAAGCCAAGATGACTGCGTTGCTCAATAGGCCGACTGTTTCCATATTTACCCAGGGGCGGGCCTATGTGAGATCATGCTGTACAGATAGATTTACACCTAAATATTTGTGGGCTAGTGGCCAAGCATGAGTCCAAACGGACGACGACCCAACCTACAACTGCTACAGCCTTATCCCCATCGTTGGTGACGGCAGCAGCAGGGGCGGTGGCCAGCAAGTTGATGGGTTCATAGACTCCGGTGGAGTAAAGTGCCGGTAGAACGTCGGTGGCGGCGACGGCTGCTCAGATCGAGGAGCCCTCTCTCCTCGGTGCGCCTCCGAGACCAGAGCGCGCATCAAGGCTCGGCGGGACGGCAGTAGGGCCCCGGCCTCCTCTGCTCCAACCGCGCCCCTGATACGAAGGCCTCCCTTTTATAAGCTATCGCTAGAGATTACAACGATGAGATAAGGCTCAAATCAGTTGGGAGCGCGGAGGGCTCGACCGGCTGGAATTCGATTTGGTTCGATTCAGTTGGTATTCGATTGAAGATAGAAAGAGATTTGATTCGAGATAAGATGGGGATTCGGTTGAAGCTTGGATGGTGACTCGTTTGGTGGCTTCTAGATTTCCCCCTCACATTTGAACTGGTCTCTCTAGAGATTTGGGGCTTGTTTTGCTTCGGCTGTTGGGAGGAGCATGGCAGCTGGTCTCAATCTCTGAGGGAGGGGGAATTTACTTTTTTTACCACCCTACCGGTGGCGCTTGCCAAAACACCATCATATCGAATGCTCTCTTCCGTTTGCCATCTGGGCCCACACGCGGATGAACGTCCCGTTATGAACAGTATCCAAGAGATTTAAAAAAAATCAAAAAATATGTCGATTTTTACGTGCTCTATAATTCATAAGCAATCCATTTTAATTAGATTCGATTAAAAATCTTGTGTAGAATTTAAACTAAAATTCTTCAAAAGGTGTTATTTTTGCAGCTTCTAGTAATTTTAAGGCCTCACAACAATTCCAAAAAATATGTGAAAATTCACTAATATTTCTCTAATGTAATATACTAATTTCTAAAATCATCTTTCGCCCTAGTTTATAAATTGTGCTAATAAATGGGCATTCCAAAGGAACTCAATTTTTTACCTTATAACCTAGAGTAGGAGATAATTTTAGAAATTAGTACATCACATTACACGAATATTAGTGAATTGTCCCATATTTTTTGAATTTTTTGTGAGGTCTTAAAAATCACTAGAAGTTACAAAATTAACGTCTTTTGAGGAATTTTAGTTTAAATTCTACACAAGATTTTTAGTCAAATCCAATTAAAATGGGTTACTTATGAATTATAGAGCAGTAAAAAAATCGACATATTTTTTGATTTTTTAAATCTATCGGGTACTGTTCATAACGGGACGTTCGTCCGTGTCTCTGCGTGTGGGCCCGGTGGCAAACGGGAGAGAGCATCTGGTAAGATGGTGTTTTGGCATGCGCCACCTGGTAGGGTGGTAAAAAAGGAAATTCCTCTTGAGGGAGAGGCAAGCAACGGTTGGAGTAGAGGGTGAGACATGTGGGCCCATGCTGCAGGGAGAGAGGCAAAGGAAAGGGTTGCTGGGCCGGCCCAAAAGGATGGAATTTCACCCTTTTTCTCATTTTTTTAATTATCACTGAGATAACTGTTACAAAATATCATCATACACACGTGGGTGAGTACGTCGATTCCTAAAAGGCTGATACGTGTGAGTGCACCAAGTACTAAAAACTGACAACGTGTGTGTAATTATGTGACGATCGCGTTCTTGAGATGGAGGGTGGCGGCGATGTGGGTGCGAGTGAGGCAAGGGTCATGGTGATGGGGCGTGGCATGAGCACGGGCTAAGCCTGGAGGGGCAGCGGCGGAGATAACAAGTGGGCTCGAGCTACGTGGAGAGCGGCGGCGGCGCAGGCATGAGCGAGGTGAGGCTCACATGATTGCATGTGCGGGCAAGATCACGACAAATATATACACAAAATATTGGATCTGTCACTGTATTTATCAACTGTAAGAAAACTCTCGACTATATTCTTTATAGATGGTATTTGCTAAAAACTATCAGCAGTATAGTAATTTATTGACCTACTTTTCCCCGACAGCGAATTGTTGGATAAAAGCTTCACCTAGAGTTTTTAATAAAGCACGAAGGCTTTCATTCTCTAGAAATAGTTGGAGTAAACTTAGTAATAAGGAACTGACATAATCAGTATAAACGGTGGCTGCAATGGTGGATTTATGATTATAGATAAGGGTGATCTAATTTAATATAATTTAATATGTCAACATAATTAAGTCTAACATTTATTTTAAAGAAGCTAATATATTTATAGGTATCTTAGACTGATGTAAATTTTTAGAATGGTCTATAGCCTACTGTGCCAGCCAGCTAGATCCATCACTGCTGGTCTGATAGCGTATTGGAGCAGAAATGAAGTGGAGTGGTGGGCGACAGAGCTAGAACTTGACGGGTGATCGGGTCATATAAACGGAGGACTCTAGAGAAATGGCAGAGATGTGAGTGTATGTTACCACAAGGCGGAACGGCAAAGAGCCACATTTGTATTTTCCGTTAAAGAAGGTGGACAAGACGACGGCACAACACTGGTGCAGCTACTTGCTGGGAAATGAGACATAGGTGAGTACATCAAACTGTGAATTGTTTTTTTTGGGCAAATTTTCAAATATGTGGTCATGTTCAACTGCCCCATTTTGCAATGGACCGCTGAAAAGTATTCCATCCAATTACAAATAAGTATCAGTTTGAGTTACGTGCAGTTAATATTTTTAAACTTTGACTACAAATTATTTTTTATATATTGAGTTTGAATATTTAAAAATAGTACAGATAGATTTATCTAAAAAATAGTTTTATAATAGTATAACTTTAATGTATTCGATAAACATATTACATAAAAAGTAACAGTCCAAAACAATATTTATTTGTGATTAGAGGTCGATAATAATTGGTGCACCGTTGCTACTACTGTCTCCATGCATCCTAGAGACTACAACCTAATATTCTGAAGCGAGTGAGCTGGCTTGTATGTGTGCTGAACAAGCTCAGTTATCGCTAATCATCATGTCTTGTATGGAAAAGGGAGGCGATGGTTAACCTGGACCCTGCTGGTTTAAGACGTGGTGGGCCCACGTGTCTGCCAAAAGTTTGGTGCTTAGTTAGAAGCGCAATCGAGAGCGTCACGGTTAATATGAACAAAAGCGGCCTCGTCTCTTTTCCCTCTTGCTTCTTCCTGTCTCTTGCCCCCCGCCGGCCCTCCTGCTCTGCTCCACACAAAAGGTGGCAAAGCCTTGAAGCATCCATAGCAGACAAGGTAATTGCTCTCTCTCTCTCTCTCTCTCTCTCTCTCTCTCTCTCTCTCTCTCTCTCTCATGCAAACTCTTTTTCTGGTTTGCATCCAAGGTTAACTAACGAGGTTTATGTGCCAGCTTGCTCTCGTTCTACAACTTTTATAGGTCAAAATTCATGTTTCTTAGCTAAAACTAAGTTGGTGAGGGGAAAAAACACTCTTCTCTTCCATGCACACAAGGAGTAGATTAGGTTAACCTTTTAGCAATTAATCTCTGCCATGTCTAGTTACTAGTTGTGCTTTTGCATTTCTATTCGTGTTAAAATAAGAGAGATGCATTTGTTCTATGATCTTCATTTGAAACCTAAGTATCCCATGAATTCATTCCGAGATCAGTTGGTGTCGGTGCGCTAACTTCTGTTGGGATGGCTTTGTGCACCGTCCACTGAAGTACCAAGCGTGAAGTAGACAACAAGCAACGTGCGGTTCCTTTTCCTTTTAAAAAATTGACCAGCAACCTAACTGCCCATTCAGGTGTATGTTGGGGAACTGTTAGCTAGCAAAAGACTCTGAAATGAAGCAGTTTGGATGTTAATCCCTACTCCTCTGCTTCGCTGCGAAAAGGAAAATCTCCTAAAGATTCAACAAAGTGCATGTCTTTCTTTTTATTTGTACTTACAGTAGTACGAAATTGAAACGACAAATGAAATTTGCACTGGCCGGCTTTTACATGTTGATCTCTCTCACCTCAGATGTCTACAGTTGTGATGAGAGTCGATCTTGACTGCGACAAATGCTACAAGAAGATCAGGAAGGCCATCTGCAAGCTCCAAGGTTTGCTCTGCTCCCAGATTTTAATTCACCTCCTTTGTACAAGAAGATTTTCGATCCATGATGAAGATGAACGGACCATCCGATACTATAATCTAATTCTGCATGTTTGCACCTCAATCTCTGTATGAACAGACAGAGTGAGCATCGGGACAATCTCCTACGATGTGAAGAGCAAGACGGTCACGGTGTCCGGGCCCTTCGATGCCGAGGAGATCGCCGACAGGCTCACCTCCGACGCCGGCAAGGTCATCACCGACATCCACGTCGTCGGCCAAGGGAACCAGAAGCGCGGCGCCAAGGCGCCCAAGCCCGGCAAAGTTAGTGGTCACGGCAGTCATGTCGGCGGCAACGGCCACAGCCACGGCGGTCGTGTCGGCGGCAACGGCCACAGCCACGGCGGTCGTGTTGGCGGCAACGGCGAGCATGGCGGCGGAGGCGGAAAGCCGGAGAAGAAGCACGTCAAGTTCGACGACCTGGACAGCGACTTCGACGACGAGCCGGCCGACCGGCACGCGCACCACGGGCACAGCAAGCCAAAGATCGTCACCACCGCCACCGCGGCACGGCTCGAGGCCCCCCACACCGGCCCGTCGATGTCCATGGTGGCGGCGGCGCCCGTGAGGATGCCGGCGATGGCGCCGCTGCCGCAGGCGACGGCCGTGCCGTCCATCTGGCCGGCCGCCCCCGAGTGGGGGCACAGCGCTCCTCCGTACGGCGGGTATGGCGGAGCCGGGGGCCCACCTGTCGGAGGATACTATGGCGGGCCCGCGACGTACGGCCACGGCGGATACGGACCGTACGGCTACGGCAGGGATCCGTACGGGCCGCAGCACTACGATGAAGAGCCCAGCGCCGGGTGCAGCGTCATGTGAGTGTGATGAACTTCATCTCTTGAAAATTCAGGAGGATGCTTTCCATTTGGATGTTGTTCGTCAGAAATTTCGTGAGATTTCGATCCCAGCGTTGGCACCGGGAGGCCCTTGTAGCCTCCTCAGCTGAAAAGAAAATTTCGTGCGATATTCCTATCTGTTAGATTGTATTTTGCCACCTTTTTATTTTGATTCATGTTCGGGGGCGTGTGAATATGGTTGTATTTTGTTGGTTTTGTGTTTTGGACAGATCAAAGTTTGTTGCAACAGAGTAAGTAGGTGTAAGTGTAAACTGAAGCGCTTTCTCCAATGTAGAGCTAAACGAACACATATGCTACTGTTCCTGTCTCTGTTTTTCATTTTGTATTTATGATGGAAGAAACGCTTATGGAAGTTTTCTCGTTGCGCACATAGCATGTTAATATGCATTTGTACAAGTATTACAGAACTTGTGCAGTGTTTGGTTTGAGGATCGAAATTACGAATGGATGACCTGATGCTAACCACGATCTTTTAGACAAAAGGGTGTGCAAACCCTGGTTTGGATTGAAAGCCAATATTCAGGAAAGACAGGGAGGAAAGCATACACCGGATCTTAGCAGAACGCACGTCTCCTAAACTGAGCACGAAAAAAGCTAACTCCGAGCTCACTCTACTCTTTTTTCGGTCTAATAAGTGGGCTGGAGCTGGTCTATCACCATCTAATACCTCATAGCTTATATGTAGAAGAATACTAAAAAAAAGTGTGGGATATGATGATCTTATAATGGATGTGATGCATCAATGCTATTTGCATTTGGTACTGTGTTGCCCTCAAACCATAACAGACTTTGTTAACTTTTGAACTTACTACCAAAGTCTCTTGCTAGCCACTAGTTGCATATCTCTGTTAGCTAGTTGCACATGTGCTTGTCAACCTTTTTACAATAAAAAAAGATGACTGGTTCTAACACCGAACCCTCCATGGTAGTTATGGGGGATTTGTACACACGACTTATCTATTATTTATGATATGTTTATCTATTATTTATGATATGAAAAATAATGATACTTGTGAAGTTGATGAAGTATAATGCAAATAGAGACAGAGTTATACAGATTTAAGTCCACGAGCTGAAAAATAGCCCTACATCCTGTCTTGCCTTGATTATTCTTATATCACAGAGTATAATGCCGATGTGTGAATGGATCTAATCCTCAGAACAAAACGGATTTTTGTGTGTCTAAGGCTTAAGTTCTAGTCGACTAAAGGATTACTTCTATCATGGTACTTTGATGGGTGTTGGTCTTCTACTCAACTAGTCTTTAAGGTTCATGACTTCGGAGATCTAAAGTAGTAGCTTGCTTGTGCTTCGATTGCGATTTGCGATTGTAGGTTGGTTTGTCTTGGATGTACCCCTCTCCTTGCCTTATATACTCATGAGAATTCAGGGTGTGATCCTACTCGGATATCTCCGAAGGTATCCTACGCGGATCGTCTATAGCGAAAATAGCCCTATTAGTCTATGAATGTGATTTTGATGATTAATGATAATATAGTTATTGGGACTAACATGTTTGTCAAGTATATGCATTAGTAAGTCTTATGGATACAATATATGAAGAAGCCACTGCAGTCGGGATAAAGTTTTGTTGAGTTGGAGAAATCTCAGGAGATTTGTTATCACCAGATGATCCGGTACAGAGGAGTTTGTACTCACCAGAGTATTATGTCTAGAGGTTGTTAGCCTCACTGGATGATTTGGTGCTCAGGAATGTACATGCTAGAGCAATTCTGACAAGAGATGAGGATTCCTTCACCGGATGATCCGGTGTTCAATGAGTAGTTTACATGAGCATTTTGCTTCTGGGCAAAGGAAATTCAAGGCACCAGAAGGCCTAGTGATCAGTGAGGATGCACGATGAACTATTTTTTGCAGAGAAGAATCCAAGCACAGAAGAACGAAGATCGACGCACCAGAAGGTCCGACGCCTATGTTGTATGCACCGGATGCTTCACACCGGATATTTCCTACAGAAGTGTTTCCAAGAGTTGAAGATCGAAGAATACATCACTGGATGGTTCGATGATAGGTGTTGTGTACACCGAAGGTGTCACGTCCCAATTCTTTAATCAGGTCATTAAGCATAATTGTGCATCATAAGTATCATGTTTATTTGTTAAGCATTTAGATTGCTTGATTAAGTCAATTGATGGTTTGTTTATTTATATGTATTTTAAAAATACCCGATGATAGAATTGTCGTTAGTTAATACCTCCGCTTATGCGTTGTAAATGAACCCTTTTAGAAAGGTTTCATCTCGTTGTTGAAATCGTGTCACAAATTTCCTAGAATTTTTAAAACCCTAGAGTTTCTCTTTTAGCCTAATAGATTGGGGAGAGAAAGAAATGATTTTCAACTGAACACTACTTGTCTCTCTTGCTCTTGGGGCCAAATTGAGCTGGCCCACACCCCCTCCCTCTCTCTCAGTTGCAGCCCCACCCCTCCCTTCTCCCTCATGCCACCTCACTCTCTCTCTCTCTCTCTCTCTCTCTCTCTCTCTCAGTTGCACAGCAGCAAGGGCAACAGCTCTCCTCCCTCTCTCTCTCTCTCTCTCAAGTTCTCACTCTTCTCCTAAAAAATCTCCCTCAAGAAAAAGAAATCAAGGTATGCATGTTATACCATTGCATTCTCCTCCTTCTTGGCTTCAAATCCATCCAAGAGTTCCTCACATGCATGAAAGTTTGAAGGTTTTGCAATCAATTTCGTCACCACCTTGTTCTCTAAAAATTTCAGTGCGTTGTTCATATCCTCTCCAAGCTTCTCCTGTGAATTTCTTCTCCAACCAAAGGTCACCATCCCCCAACGAGGACTTGGATAAGTCCTTAGGGTTTCCTTTAGTAAGAATGCCTCACCCGGAGGGTCCGAACCCGGATACTCCGACTTGACCCAGACTATCTGGACTGCTGTCAACTTCCAACATAGTTTAGTTCGCAAGTCCTCTTTGCTCCTTTGCATGACTTATGCTCTTAGCTTGATCTTGTGATGCATTATTTACTTTTATACATCATGTAGCACATATCATCGTATCTCTCTCATACTCATCATTGCACACATTCTCTTTAGTGAACAAAGGACCGGAGGTTAACGCGAGCATGATCGAGGGCAATCCAAAGGTTGCTTCTTTTGCTATTTATGATCAAGCTGAACCACAAGGTAGGCATCTAAGCATTTTCACCCCATTATTTGGATCCTATATTGTGTCAAGTGATAAATTATGCTTTATGTATGTTGCATTGTCAATAAGTCGTATGTCAGTTTTGGGAGTAGATCCTAATTGTTGCATTGCCTTTCCTTAGTATTGTTATCCATTGATCCTTTGTAACCTTGGATATAGCTTTGAATAGTCTATCCTAAAATGAACACGTTATGCTTCACAAAGCTCAGGTCATCAGTAGAAGTCGAGCGGTGGTTCGGCCATTGTTCACGAGCTTAGGACTTACTTCTATTGCACAAAGATGATGATGGGATGTGTGAGTCAGTGAGGATGAGACGAGATTCAAAGGGACGATAGGGTTAGGGCCCGAGAAGAGAGTTCAGATGCTTTAGGCCCGCTTGAGTTGATTAAGCACCGTTCGTTGTTGCTATTAGCTTTAGCACTTTCCGTACTAACTACGTGTCGATATAATGGTAGATAAGCCGAATACCTTTTGCAGCTGTGACCTTTTGGCTTGTGGGCCTATGGTGTCGTGGGCATAATAGGCTTGTAGAGGTAACATTGTAAAGGTAGTGTGAGCATAATAGGCTTGTAGAGGCATCTAGTTTGCTTGCGGAGTAGTTCTAGTTACCTCCATACCTTTATACGTAACTGGGGTGCTCCAGAAGTAGCCCTAGTGGACCTCCGCACCTATAGGTGCATGTTCAAACGATCGGAGCTCAATTGGAAAATGTTGTCACAAGTACCCCCTTGTGTGCACTTTAGCGGGTGGCACAAGTCGAATGGTCCTCGTGTCGTGTTGCTAAAGAGGTACCCTTGTGTCACAAGCAAGCTATTGTCCATCCGCATCAATCCTAGGGATTTGATATTGGGATGTTGTTGTGGTATGATGGTTAGTGGATGGTGATGCTGATGATGAGTTGCTACGGATCAAGTACAACTATGTTATGTTGATGATCTTGTGGTACAAGGATGTGAAGTTAGGTTTAGGTGCTTATACTTGAATCCAAATCGCTTTCGCATGGTAAATGTCATTTAACCCTTTGTGGCCGAGTCCTTGCTACTTTACCCAAAAATGCATTCTCCTTGGAGTCGGGCTATTTATAAGTGCCCACTATGGATTAAATCTTGCTAGTACCTTCGTACTCATGTGCTTATTTTGCTTTTCAGGTGAGGAAGAACTTGTATTTGGCTACTTTACGCTCGCCGATGTTGGCAACGGGCAGGAGTAGTGCCTACTACTCGTATGTGAATATTTTGGGGTGGCACCTTAGGGCAACTAGCGCTACCCATCTTTTGTAGTTGTGTACTTTCCGCTACGTAATTACTCTACAAATGTTCGAATCATGTATTTTGTTGTAAATCTTGAATTACCTAAAGACTTGTAACTTATTTTTAATTACTCAATCTTTATTATATCATGTGATGATGTGCTTGTTGTAAAGGCATGTGTTTCGATCCTGAAAGAAAATACACGCCAGGACTACCGGGGTGATATGCCGGTTAGTCATGAGAGTCGTGATTTCACAAATGATCGACTTAGTGACTAATTGGAATATTATATGAACGGTTCCCCACAGAAGGCTTACACCGAAGCAATTTATATACAGAGGCTGCAGAGGCTCGGATGGCTCAAATGTACTCACCGAATAGTCCGGTGATAGAGATGAAGTATATGCCGGATAGTCTGGTGTTCACAGAGGCTTTGAGTGGAGTTCCAAAGGCTAGTTTCTGAGGTTGTACTCATCAAATGATCTAGTATTAGTACTACTATTGTCACCGAATCATCCGGTGTTAACAGCTTTTCTGAGTCATTGAAAAAATGGCTAGTTGGCGGGTTTGAAGCCATAAATACCCCTTCACTCAGTCATTTGAAGGGGCTGAAGTCCAAAAAATACAGATACTTGAGAAGATATCCAAGCCACTAAAGTGCTTAATGTGATGATCCAAGGCAATTGAACACATGTTTAGTGAGTGATTAGTGCTTATAGGCCTAAAGAAAGTATTGCTAGGTGATTGTTGCCTAGAGAGTGGATCAAGAAGTGATTATAGCTTGTACCGAGTGGTACATCGACGCCTTAGAGTCTTGGTGACTTGCCGTTACCTTGAGCCAGAGTTGCTCAAGCTTGTTGACCCTCCGACATGGTGTTGAGCGGCAATAAGACACGTGTACGGGGACATGGAGACCCTCTACTTGGTGGCTCAAGTTCCAAAGTGAAGTTGGCGACAAGTGACCATGAGAGAGGCTAGTGGTGAGACCCTACCTTTGTGTCTTGGTGGCTCATCCAGGTTAAGGTCTTGTCTTTGTGACTTAGTGACTCAAGAGCTATGGCCGAAAGAGTCTTGACGACCGAGAGCATATCCTTGGTGGAGCTTTAACGTGGACTAGAGATGACATCCATCATCGATATCTCTTGTGCCAAGTTTGCTCTCTCTATCTTATTTACATTTTCGCATTTACATATTTTCAATCTACCTTTGCGTATTTACCTTCCTAGAGTAGTTTTCTAGAATTAGCTATAGGTTGTAAATCTTTTGAGTGATAAAGTAGACACACTAGATAATTCTAGAGCACTTTTAGATATAAATTAATATAGGTTTATCTTGTGAAATTTTTAGAGCCAGTTAGATTTTTAAGTGTTGTAATTCACCCTATTTTAAGATGTCACTGATCTTTACAAGTGGTATCAGAGCTAAGGCTCTCACTGGCTCTACATTTGGTTTTAGAGTCTCTCACCTTTCACAAAGGTTTATCCAATTAAAGAGGCATTTGAGACTTAATCTCATTATGATCGGTTTAGGCTTCACTGCCTAGAGAGTTGTGACGTCCGAGGTAGGGATGAGTTCCCATAATGCTCCACTCTTCAATGGCATAACTTTCTCCCGACGAAAAATTTTAATGTCTTGTTATTTGCAAGCCTAAGGTTTAGATGTTTAGAGAATCACCAAGAAAGGGATGAGACAACGCATCACCAACAAGGAGAGACAATTAGATGCATTGGTAAATAGTATCATTTTATTATCTTTAAATAATGATGCATTTAATCATGTTTATTCTCTCACCAATACACATGATATTTATACTAGTTTCATTGAAATATACGAAGGCACAAAGGATATGCGCAATGAGAAATATCATGTGTTAGTTACTAAGCTTAATGGCATAAAACAACTACCCCATAAAAATACTAATGACATGTACTCACGTTTGAATATTCTTATCAATGAGATTAATGGATTAGGTTTGATGCCAATTGATGATGATTAAGTGGCAAGAAAAAAAATACTTCAAGCTATTCTTCCAAAGTATAAGTTGATAGTATCCATTATCTACGACAACAATGATATCAAGAAGATGATTCCAAGTCAAGTGATCAGCAAGATCATCGTCCATGAGATGACCATGAGCATAGGGGTGAAAGGTTCCTCCTCATCCGATACTAAGAACCTTGCTCCCATAAGCAAACGATCTCAATATCAACACATGAAGACAAGGATGAGGAGGCAAGAGAAGAGTCAAGCTCAAGCAAAGATGGCAGTGATTAAGATGAAGAGAGCAATGAAAATGATGATCAAAGTATATCAAGTGATGAAGAAATTGATCCAAAGATCACTAAACTCTTCTCAAAATTAGAAAACAATATAAAAAGTATCAATACCAAGATTGATCATCCAATCTTCATTGAAGACTTGGTCAATATAATTGATCATATCAAGAAGGAGAAGAAGACCAAGAACAAGAGAGAGACAAGGAGAAGAGCCAAAACAATCACAAGAAAAGGAAGATAGGTGAGCGACGATGAAGAATCGAGTTCAAGTGATGAAAGCCTCACCATCATTCCCTCCAAGAGAAGCTCTTCCTCAAGGTTGTAATCATACAAGTCATCATCATGTAAGTTATTTCACAAATACCTTATAGCTAAAGGTATGTATAGCGATGTAAGTGATAATGAATCCTATGAGGATTCCCCCTCCCAAGAACAACTCCTTCATTTGATCAATGAGTAATAAAGGGCCCTTAAAAACAATCAAAAGAGCTTAAAAAATTCAATGTAGTTAATGACATTCATTCTATTTTTGTTTCTAACTATGAATAATTATTGAGCAAAATCAATTTGCTAAACAAGGAGCATGAAGAGCTTAAGGCTAAATTTGAGTGCATTGAATCTCAAATTAAGGTCCCTTTGAAGTAATCTACATCTCTCTTTAATTTCAAGCCTAAGGTAGATGCTTCCACTTCTTGTGAAGATTTGATTGATTTATCTAGCTCACCCCTTTGCAATGAGATTTGTGTTGAGAATATTATAAAATCACCTAATAACCTTAATGCACAAAAGAATAATGAGCTCAAGCAAGAAGTGGAGAAACTCAAATAAGACTTAACAAGGTTAAAGGGCAAAGTACATGTCCAACTTCCTTAAGATAACTGCGATAGCATGATAAAGAAGCTTACATAGGGGTATACTGTGACATGCTTCAAGTGCTATCAAGAAGGCCATAAGTCATTCCAATATAAGCAAGTCAAGAAGGAGATCAAGGAGAAGAAGAAGATCATGAATCTCTCCAACAAGACCTTCAACATATACACCAAGCCTAATTACAAGAACAAGATCAAGAGCAATCACTACAAGCTTAAGAAGAAGGAAAATGGTAAGATGGTTGCGCATATAGTTAGGAGAAAGGATCGGGGGTGGAACCAACCCATTTAGGTGTCCAATAAAGTCATCACCAATATAAAAGGGCCCCAATCGGTTTGGTTTTCAAAGAAGACTTGAAGTCCACGTGGCTCAACGATTTAGAGACTTGGCTCACAAAATGAAGTGAAGGTTCAAGCAAAGAAACCAAGTGTATAAGATTTGACACATTGATGAAGATCATGATCAGCGTATACCCAAATCTCCATCCAAAGGTGAAAGATACTAAATGCAAAATCCTTTCAATTTATACTTTTACCTTGTCTAGGATTACATGTACATATTTCAATTTATTGTAATTCCTAGTGTAGGTTTTCATATAGTAGGTTGCTTGTGTTTTTCTCTTTCTTATGAGCATCTACATGGTTTATTAGTTGTAGGTTTCTTTGATGGCACTAGTTTTACAATTGGTATTTTTCATGTGACATGATCCAATCTATAGGATAAATCCCCATTGTTATAAAAAATAAGTTTATATCTCTCACAAGTATTTAACATTTTTATGCACATATTTAGGGGAGCATATCTTATAGGTTGTGATTTTGAGACTAACATATGTTGTTAGATGTATCTTTTGTAGTCTCATAAAGCAATCAGCACATCCCCAGAGGTATGCAATGCTTAAAGGCTTTAATTGGTATAATTATCAATTCATTTCTACATTTAAGCTACTTCCATGCAAGATATGACTTAAATTTCCTACCTCTACTTATTGTCTAGATGTGCATATATTGATACATTCCTATAAGTGATATTAGCAAGTGAGTCTTATTATATGTACACATATAGGGAGAGTTTAGATTATATCATGTGAGTTTCATGAATTATGATCCTTATTTGTCTTTTTCAATTGATATCAATTCTTTCTACCCTTATAATTGATATATCTTTTCAATTAGTATCATTTCATTACATCATGATTTATGAAGCTCTCTACTATGTACTCTAACACTCTTCCTTGAGCACAACATGTGTTTATAGCCCTTTTTGAGCTTCTTGATAGGCATGCCTAGTGGAGAACAACCAATATGCTAAGGTTGATAAAAGGGGATCCATCTACATTTGGTATCAAACTCTTACATGATTCAAGCAAGGAAGATAGTGGCAATGGAGAAAGGAGGAGCCACAATAAAAAAGAACTAAGTGGTAAGAACATGCATCTAAGCAACGAGGTAAAGTTTTGTGCTCTTTATAATTGATATCATTTATTATATGTTATTTGCTTTGGTTGTGTTGTTATCAATCACCAAAGGGGGGGGGGGAGATTGTAGTAAAAATGACCTTATTAGGTCATGATTGTGATTTTAGTGATTAATTACAATATAGTTATTGGGACTAACATGTTTATCAAGTATATGCGTTAGTAGGTATCATAGATGCAATATAGGAAGAAGTCACCATAGCCGGGATAAAGTTTAGTTGAATTAGAGAAGTCTCATGAGATTTATTCTCACTGGATGGTCTAGTACAGAGGAGTTTGCACTCATCGAAGCATTATGTCCAGAGGCTGTTAGCCTCACCGGATGGTCCAGTGCTCAGAAATGTACAAGTCGGAGCAATTCTGACACGTGATGAGGAATGCCTTCACTGGATGATCCGGTGTTCAATTGGCAGTTTGCACTAGAGCATTTTGCTTCTGGGTAGAGGAAATTCAAGGCACCGGAAGGTCCAGTGATCAGTGAGGATGCACGACGGACTATTTCTTGCAGAAAATAATTTAAGCACAAAAGAACGAAGATCAACGTACCGGAAGGTTTGGTTCCTATGTTGTACACATCAGATGCTTCATACCAGAGTGTTTTCTATAGAAGCATTTCCAAGAGTTGAAGATCGAAGAATACCCCACCGGATGGTCCGGTGATAGGTTATGTGTACACCAGAGGCTTACACGGGAGCAATTTACACAGAAAGGATGGAGAGGCTCGGATGGCTCAAATATACTCACCGGATAGTTCGATGATGGAGATGAAGTATATGCCAGATAGTTCGGTGTTCATGGAGGCTTTGAGTGGAGTCCCAACGGCTAGTTTCTGAGGTTGTACTCATTAGATGATCCGGTATTAGTACTACTACTAGATCATTCGGTGTTAACAATTTTTCTAAGCCGTTGAAAAAACGGCTAGTTAACAGGTTTGAAGCTATAAATACCCCTTCACTCAGTCATTTGAAGGGGTTGGAGTTCAGAGAAACACAATTACACTTGAGAAGACATCCAAGCCACCAAAGTACTTAATGTGATCATCCAAGGCAATTAAGCACATGTTTAGTGAGTGATTAGCGCTTATAGGCCTAGAGAAACTATTGTTAGGTGATTGTTGCCTAGAGAGTAGATCAAGGAGTGATCCTAGCTTGTACCGGGTGGTATGCCAGCGCCGTGGAGTCTTGGTGACTCACCGGAACCTTGAGCCGGAATTGCTCAAGTTTGTTGACCCTCTGACTTGGTGTGGAGTGATTGTAAGACATGTGTATGGGGACGCGGAAACCCTTACCTTGGTGGCTCAAGCTCCGAAGTGAAGATGACGATAAATGACCGGGAGAGAGGCTAGTGGTGAGACCTTGCATTTGTGGCTTGGTGGATCGGTGGATCTTTTGGGTTGAGGCCTTGTCTTTGTGACTTGGTGACTCAAGAGCCATGACCGGAAGAGTCTTGACGACTGAGAGCATATCCTTAGTAGAGCTCCAACGTGGACTAGAGGTGATATTCATACCATCGATACCATAGGATAAAAATCCCTTGTATCGAGTTTACTCTCTCTACCTTATTTATATTTCCGTATTTACATACTTGCAATCTACCTTTGCACATTTAACTCCCTAGAGTAGTTTGCTAGGATTGGATATATATTACAAATCTTTTGAGCAGTAGAGTAGACACACTAGATAAATCTAGAGCACATTTAGATAGAAATTGATATAGGTTTATCTTGTGAAGTTTTTAGTGCTGGTTAGGTTTTTAAGTGTCCTAATTCACCCCTCCCCTTCTTTGGATGTCACCGATCTTTACATTGTCAGACTCCAAAATATCTAGAAATCCTTCTCGAATAGGGGATAACTTCCATACCCAAAACAAGTAGCTTCCAAGTATATATTCTCCATACCTTACTCTGTGATGGCCACGACTAGTGTCACGCTTCGAGAACCATAAGCTAGTCATTAAGCACGTATATCCATCATGACATCATGTTTCATGCTTTTGCTTTGTTTTAAGTGTTCAAAACTTTTTGAAATGGTACATCGTTAACAACTCATTTTTCCACCATATATTGATGAGTGGGAATTGTTTTTGAAGTAGTTTAGATGTCCTAAAACCATATAGGAATGAAGGGGAAAAGAAATGGTAGAAAAGGGGGAAAGAGGAAAACTCACTGCACGTGGCCCCAACCTGCGGTCTGACCACCATGGCTCAGAACACCACTTAAAGACCCCATCGACCGCCTCACTTTCTCTCACACTCACTCTCCACCTAGACCCAAAACCGAGAGAGAGAAGGGAGCTCTCATCTTGACCACCACGATGGCTAGAGATCCACGGAGGAAACCTTTCACGAGCTTCACCAAGCCTCTCCGAGCTCCTCCCTACCGTCATCCTCGCTGGAGAAGCTTTCCACGTGTTCCTATACCACATCAAGGACGAGTTTCACCCCGGAGCCCAATCTCCAAATCGAAGCCTCCTCAGAGCTAACCAACCCTCTGAGAAGCTTCCCCACACCAAGGTGATACTTCCCCGACTATTTCCCACCATCCCCAAGCTCAAATCGATCTTCATTAGCTTATACCCGAGCTCAACCCTTAACCATGTATGTCATCCATAGGGTCCTCGAGTTTAGCCCTGTCCATGTCTTTCAAACCACCAAATGTGAACTTCCCTAACTTTGTAGAGTGTTTTGGTACAACTCTTGGTTGAAGGCATCATTGGGGCCTTTGTCGGTGACCTCGCCGAGGTGCTACTAGCCAGGCTCAGCGGTCTGACCGCCACATGTGCTGGTCTAACCACTAGGTTGGAACTTGGCTAGTTAGAATCAAGTTCAGACTCCATAGTCATGAGTTAGACTGCCACTGTGGCCGATCTGACCGCCAGACCCTATGGACTAACCGCCATGGGTCTGGTCTAACCGTCATAGCTACTCAGTAAGCCCCATGGTTTGACCGACACATTCCCGTTTTGACCACCAAGTACTCAGAATCCAGTAAGCTTAGGTTGTCTCATGCGATGTTTAAACCTCTTCTAGTCCAATCGATCAAGCGTTCATTTGGAAATGTTTTCATGTCATGACACATTGCACCTCATTTACAATCATGCATCGTCAATCATATCTCTTAGCTCATCCCTTTATTTATTCGATGTGTTATTCCATTGATTAGAGAGTGATGTGTTGACAGTTAAAGAAGTCAAGACCGAAATCGGACATGAGGTGTACGTGTACGAAGCACCAGAAAACCAAGGCAAGAATCTATCATATTGCACCCTTATTTTACAATGGCCATGTGTATGAACTTGCTATTATTGTATAGGTTAGTTGCATTAAGTAAGTCTGAGTTATCAAGGTCACATAGGTAGATCTTATATTCCTGCATTACCTTCCTTGTGATTGATGTTACCTTTTCCTTGTAACTATGTGTAACGAATAGAATCAAATCTAGTGATCGGTAAATGCTTAGCATATTGGTAGAAGTCGAGCGGTGGATGTCACCATCGTTCGCTAGTTCTAGATCATGTAATACAAACTCTGTGTTGAAAGTTAAGTCAATGTGGTAAGTGTGTTGGTTCACGAGACTTGAGCGGGTAATAGGGACAGATGAGAAAGGAGTCTCGGATGTCGTAGCCCTGCCTGAGTTGATTAAGGACCATACCAATGTTTGCATGTGCCCAACACTTACCGTACTTACCACATATCCGTGTATGGGACGGATGAGCTAAATATCATATGTATGTGCGTCGACTAACTGCGGCCCTGTGGTGTGTCAAAAAAATGATGAAATGGAGAAGTTTACATTGGGACAGTGAGCGCCCTAGGGGTGTCCAATGGGGAAGAGCCCCGACAGATTCTCGACAGCGTCGGCACGGGTCGGCAACACATATGAGAAAGGTTGTCACGGGGGCTAAGAGGATGGACTCGTGTCGTGTGAGTAAAGTTGTACCTCCTGTTGGGTGCAGGATCAATTCGAATTACCACGCTCTCGGTTGTGAGAATGCTTGGTGTCCTGACATTTCATCGTAGAGTCATGTGATTTGTGAGGTAATGGTCATGCTCATCGGGGATGAGTGTGATAGGGTAAGGTTAATGTGTTTCCTTCGGGTGACATTTCATCGTAGAGTCACGTGATGATTTGTGAGATAATGTTCATGCTCATCGGGGATGAGTGTGATAGGGTAAGGTTGATGTGATTCCTTCAGGTTAATCACTGGTTTAGGTTTACTCATTAAGTTATGGGTAGGATTTGGGAAATAACATGGTAATGTCAGTTGAGTCACCTAAGCTTTCATACTTAGGTGTGTACACATTAAGATGTTGAAAATTGCATTTAAACAAGCATGTCAAATTATGGATTATTTTCTTGCCACCATCCAAAAGCATTATCCTTCGAGTCAGGGATATATATACCCATATATGTAAGTATTGTGAGTACCTTCGTACTCACGGTGCTATTGTTGAGTTTCTATTGCAGGTGAGGACAAGCCGGTGTTTAGCTACTTTTACCCCACCAATGCTGGTGATGGGCAAGAGTAAAGCCAGCAACACAAGACTAACCCTGGTGATGCTTAAGGGTAAAAGCATCATTGGCTACTTTTGATATTTTGTTGTCCATATTTTTCCACTGCGTAGTAGATGAACGTTGTACTAGAATGAACTCGTTACAGTTTCTAGTTCTTGTTCAGGTCAAGTTTGTTGATACTTCATATAACCATTCACTCTGATATTTTGTACTGAACCATGTCATTGTAATATAATTTACACTTATTGTACCTTAGTGTGATGAACGTGTTATAAAGGTACATGTGCGATCCTAGTAGGCATGTACCAGGAATACTAGAATTGCACTCATTTTAATCAAATGGTTGTGTGATGGGAGGTTTAGATGTGTGTTATCACATTGCACGTCGATTGCTGGGCGTATGCTAGCTCTCATCTTTATAGCCAATCGGCACGTTCGATTAAGTCGAATGTGATTTGGACGGCTCTCACAACTAGCCCCGTCTTCAATAAGATATAGTTAATCTGCATATACCTTTTATAGATATAAGGAATATATGAAATATATAATATTACTTATATGTCACTATTTGATAGCCCCCCAACTCTGCTCAAAAGAGGGTCGTTGGTCCTTCGCATTGACCGGGAACTCCTTCGAGACTTCTTCCTCCTAGTTAGGGAATTCTTCGACTGCATGGATTGAGTTCCCTAGGAACAATCTTCGATCAAACCGAATTGTAGCATTGAAAATTCTAGAAAAATATCAAGCTTTCCATCCTTATCCATTGTATTAGATCAGATGCATGTGACTTCTGAGGGGAGTTGATGTGATTCAACCCCTGACAAACTTCATTGGAAATCAGGAATTTTAATCACCAGTCCTCGGCTACCTACCGTATAATGCTGAGAAGCATAAGGTCATGCCAGTCGTTAGTAACCTGACAGTTCTATCACTCCTTATGAGGTGTATTCCTGCAATTCGCAGGTCTTTATAAACGAAGCACCATAGACGTTATCTCATAAACCCTTAGCCTCCATTTAGGCCAAGAGGTCTTCTTCTTCCCTCAAACTTCTATGTTGATCATGGCGTCATGTTCTTCGTCCGGCCCCAAGGACTTGGGAGTACCGATGCTAGGACCACTGTCGACTTCACTATCAAAACCCCTGCCCTCATCACCGATGTCATAGCCACACGACCCATCTCCTTCATCGTCGTAGTTGAATTCTGTCGGTGTATCAGGAACCAGGGGTCCCTAAATCCCGAGGCCAGGCCAGCCATCCGCCACATGGCGCCATCCCGTGAGGTCTCTCCTGTAGGAGGAGAAAAGATCAAGTCCCGGGAGAAGGTGCTCGGGGCCACAGTCAGTGGTCCCCGAGCACCCCAGTTCCCCGATGATCCACGGAGTCTAAGTACCGGGAAGAAAGTGCTCGGGGAGGTGTCCGCTCACCCCCAAGCACCCTAGTCCCTCGACGAACAAAAGAGCCAAGTTCCGGGAGAGACTGCTCGGGGCTGCGTGCAGCAGCTCCCGAGCGCTCGGTTCCCCGAAGATCCGTACAAGAGTGCTCGGGAGAGAGTGCTCGGGGCTGCACGTGGCAGCCCCCGAGCACTCGGTTCCCCGAAGGTTCGTGCAAGAGTGCTCGGAAGAGAGTGCTCGGGGCTGCACGTGGCAGCCCCCGAGCACTCGGTTCCCCAAAGGTTCGTGCAAGAGTGCTCGGGAGAGAGTGTTCGGGGCTGCACGTGACAGCCCCCGAGCACTCGGTTCCCCGAAGGTTTGTGCAAGAGTGCTCGGGAGAGAGTGCTCGGGGAGGCGAACGGTACCCCCGAGCACCCGGTACCCCGAGGACAAGGATAGGCGTGCTCGGGAGAGAGTGCTCGGGGATGTGAACAGTACCCCCGAGCACTCGGTGCCCCGACGACCCAGAAAGGCCCCCGAGGGGCCCGCCGATGAGGTGTCAATCAGTCAGAGGTTCGAGGCCGCATTTAATGAGCGTGCATGGCATGACACCTCCAACTTCTCCCGCCGCGCTCAGCGTCAGTTCCTGCCATGTTCTGGCAGAGAGGCGTGGGGTTATTAATTGCACGGGTCCCGTCCCGTGTCATCCGGTTTGTCTTGGGATAACGTCGTCAGGACCAAGGCGTTCCGTCTGCCACGCTGCCGTGGCAGGAGAATGGGATAGGACGGGCACGCCGGTTGTTCTGCGGCTGCCCGGTGGGCCCTCTCCACGGCGCCCGTTGCTAGGGCGTTTATGGTGACAGGTGACCGGGCGTGCGACACATTTTCCACCCCCAGTCACTTCACCCAGAAGAAATGATGACGCCCTTTCCATTTATGGCGTCTCGGAACTCGAGCCCCTTCCTTTTCATTCGGGGCATGCCGTGGCCGGTGAGTACTTAAAATAGTGGGCAACACAGAAAAACAACGACAACGAACCACAGCGAGAGGCCATCCTAAGGAACAAGACGAAGAGCACAGCGCAAGGGTAGACACTGTGAGCAAGGTTGAGCACAGTTCTAGCCGAAGAACAAGGAGCCTCAAGCTCTTAGTTAGGCCAACATTCTTGTAACCAGCAACATCCTTGAGGGACTTCCTCAGGGTAGTTATAGCATCCATACAGGAGTAGGGTATTACGCCCCCGTGCGGTCTGAACCTGTCTAAATTCTGGTGCATTTACTTCTCCTTACACTAGGTCGACACCCACCACTGGCCATTTGCATTCATTCCCATTTATTTCTCCGATGAACTTATTCAGGATCATCCCCCCGGCCGAATCTCTAAAAAGGGGTCTCTTGGGATCCCTACGACAGGAGTTAATCCTCTGACAAATTCCTACTTCAAGCTCATCATTGTCTCCTCCGATGAGGAGATAGTGGAAGTGGAAGTGGTCGGTGAGCCTGTTGCTACTGGGTTCGAACAGTTAGCAGAAGCTACCACCGCCAATCCCTTGGCTCCATAATAGGAAGAGGTTGACCGGAATCTCCTTGACAAGGAGATACGCTGGGAAGAAGCTCAGGAAGTCAAGGCGAAGAAGAAAGAAGTGAACAATGGTAGAGCAGCTAATTTCTACATCAGCTACTCTGGAGGAAGGAACTTGAAACACATACTCTTCTATTAGATTCTCGCTTCTTTTCTTTTTCTCTTATTTCCTTCTTCCGAGTTGCCCGAAGATCTAGAACTCAAGGATGTAATGATGCCAACAAGCATCTTTTGGATGTAAAGTTGTTTTACCTCACTTTAGTGAAAAACACAACAAGCATCTTTTGGATGCACAATGTCCTGCGAAGCGCTTGAGAAAACTCAACGTCCATCATTCGGGACGGATTACCAGAGGAAATTCTAGGGTTTCTTCTGGTGACCCTATAACCCAGACCTCTTCGGGGGTCATAGGTAATGATCTGGTCAAACTGGCCCAGTCCTTGGACATGCTCGTCTTATCTGAGCAAGGCAAAGTTCCCATGGACCTGGCGGAGGACTAAGGAGTGCCAACTTAACTATTGCCCCCACCTGCCACTTCAGGCCAAAAGGATTCGGGGGTACAAGTCTCTGAGTTGCAGGAGCAGATGTATTCCTTGGCAGGTGGGTCAACAGCCAAATTTTCATGGTTACATTTTGTTCAAGAAGATGATCCAGAGCCCATTCTTCCCGTGGAAGGTAGCGGGTCGGCTAGCGTCTCAGGTGGGATGCCTTCACCCTCAGAGCCTTAACCCTGACTTTCCTTGGTCGGCTTCAGGCACCTGTATCATTAGTTTATAATATATGTTTTAGCATTCCTTTACCTTTCGCAAGTTCAGAACATCTTTTGTCTTACAACCTTCCGCCTAAGGTCGAGGATCGCAAGATGTCATTTTCTTTGCTACGGGCCACCAATCCTGCGGTGGGGAATCCCCAAGGGGGTTTCATTAGGAGACTCCTTTCCCACATCTGCTGCAGGTGACATCTTGTTTATGGAAAGGCTTGTGCACAACGAAGTCATTGCCATGGTGGTCGAGTTAGCTGGGGACGCTGGTGTCCCAGGGAGCCACTATGGGCAGCATCAACATGGAAGTGGGCGTCGGGACGGGGCTATCTATAGAGTTGAAAATAGCGGCCTAGCCTGCAGGAGGCGTATCCACAGCCCCCCAGCTCATCAAAGAGGAAGAAAGCCATTATGATAGATCCCTAGGTACATGCCGAATCATTGAACTTTGTCTTTCCAAATTGCCATTGCCTCTGATTCCTGTATGCTCCAGCTTGTGGACGCTTTCACCAGCCTACAGGAGTGGAATAACTCCCAACTAGCGAGTCTTTGATCTCGAGCAGCTTTCCTCTGAGTGGTCTTCCTCTTATTCCTGGTTAAGGAGAGGTGTATCTATGCGTAGGAACTCGAGCAGCTTTCCTCTGAGTGGTCTTCCTTCTTAGCCGATGCGGCTGCGTTGCAAATGGAGGTATCAAGTAAGAATAATTACAGTGTATTTATTGCTACATACCTGAAATATCTCATATTTGCATCAGTCGGGATATTCAGGGCTCGAGGCTAAGGTGGAGTGACTGAAGGAGTGGAGGCCTCAACGAATGAAGACTCGGTGATCCTGTAGAACCAGATAGACATTCTGGCGACGAAGGCCTTCTCAACATTCAACTACGCCCTTCGAAAGGTTGGGCAATCGCTCTCTTCACTGAGGGATATCTCCCTCAGGTTATCTCTAAGAGCTTGTTCACCTGGTGGAGGTGCTCCCTCGGTGGCTACATGCGGTCCGACATCCAAGCCTTGAAGTGAACAGGGAGGTGGTTCGTGAGAGCCTAGCGACTACACTAGAGTGTCTAAAGAGCCATTTCCCCCAGATCGACTTCAACGTCCTTGCACAAGGATTCATGTGCAATCCGTCAGAGAAAGAAGAATTCAAGTGGGTAGGCGCCCGAGTTGCCGCTGTGATTGCCAATGCTTTGACCCTGTTAGATCCTCGTGCACAATCTTAAACTTTTTTGGTAATTTGGTCATGTAATAAACTCGGTACTTTCCCAAAACTTGCCTTTGAGTAAGTCTAGTCCTGCATCCCTATAGCACAATTAATTTTTATTAATCATGACATGAGATTTTATAATTGAAGATCAATTATCTCATAGCTTTTCTAGAGCATCTTGGTGCATTTTGATCGGGTGCGTACCGCCAAGTAGTTGACCAAAAACCAACCTTGGTGACTTATTCCATAGACAGCTTGGGTTAGGTTGTGTTGTATCTTCAAGTGTTACAAGTTCGTTGGCATGTGTGTCTCGAGAATGTACTAGCCCCTCATCGAGTCTCTTACAGTTTTGTATTAAGACCCTTTTGGAATAACTACCTAGAGGTAATCACGATCAAGCAGCATCTAGAAGCTTTTTTGAGTTGCTCTAAAAGTAGTATACTTCCCCTAGCTCCTGCCTGTCCAATTGATGCACAAAGCATATTAGTCAGACAATCAAAAGTTTTACCTATGAGAGAAAGAAAAAAAGAAAGATCTGCCTCCCTAGCCTCGACTATTCGTTTGAAGAAGAGATTTTCACCCAGATAGTCAAGGTTTAGAGAGAAAATGTGTTAGGAACACAAGTTTTATTTATGTTGTCGAGAGTACTGAGGACGTCGTTGTTTCGTTGGTCTGGTGAAGATCTACCAAACTGGGATTCGACCATTGGATAACTTGAGAGAAAAATAAAATTGAATTTTATTTACATGAAACATCTTTACTTTATTAATTATTTTATATAGGAAATGAATTACATTAGACCTAAACGATTTACTTAATAATAATAGGATTCTGACATGGGCCTAGCGTGCAACCTGGGCGCGCAAAGCTTACTATGCTAGATCTTGAAGAGCAACCTTAACCTCTTTGTCATGTTTTGCATTGACTTTGGACTTAGAGGGCTTGGATTCTTCTTCCACGGGATTGGACTCGTGGAGGGGAATTTGTCCTGCCAGTTCGAGGCTTTTTCTGTCGCATTTCAGTGCCATGTGCCAGTCACCCCGAACTTGGATGACTCCTTTTGGACCTAGCATCTTCAAGGATTCGTAGGCGTAGTGAACAACCGCCATGAATGTTGCAAGGGCTGGCAGACCAAGGATCACGTTATAAGCTATGTCGAAATCAGCCAGATCAAACTCGGTCTTCTCCGTTCGGAAGTTTATCGCGTTCCCAAAGGTTACGAGTAGCGAAACCTGTCTGAGGGGTTTGAACGAAGCCCTCAGAATTATGCCATGAAATACATATTATACTATCTCGATCTTGGATCTTGGTATTTGCATGTTATTTAGAGCACCGAGAAACAAGATGTTAAAGAAGCTTCCTCCATCGACAAGAACTTAGTTTACCTTACAGTTATTGATAGTGGGTTCAACCACTATTAGATAGCGGCCTAGGTGGCTAATAACTCTGGGGCAATCGGCCTCATCGAAAGAGCTTGGGATATCCATCCACTTGAGGGCCTTGGGCAGTGCCTTAGTGATGGAAAGGATCTCCCGCTCTGCATTTTTTATCCATTGCTTGGACTCGTAGATGACTGATCCTCCAAAGATGTGATTCACCTCGTGAGTGCCTGCTTGGAATGGGAGATCATCGTCACATCCTGCAATGGCTTGGATCTGGAGGCATTTTATGAGCATTGCCCCTTCTGTTGTTACTCCTCAAGCTGCTTTGGTCGGGTGCGGTAAAACTTGGTGTCATGTGTCTCCGTCTTGTGAAACGTGCACCACTTGTCTTCGAGTTCCCTCCTGAGCTGCTTTAGTCGGGTGCGGTAGAATTTGGTGTCAGAGGTCTTCCGAGGGGTGAAAGTATTTTCAAGAGAGATGACCGTGACATTGTACGCCCCGGTCTTGCATCTAAAGAGTCAATAAAATTATAGGAGAAACATTTTTCAATTAAAAATAGAGAAAAACATGCAGTGTAGAAAATCATAAGAAATATTAGCCGTGCAGCTATGTAGGCCATTCAGCTAGAATGATCCTCAAATCCAAAAATCAACACACCTCAATCATCCTATCCTTAAAGAAGAAAAACATTATGATGCAAGAAAAAACTTGAGACTCTCATTAATATAGAGAATATTTTATAAAAAAACTAGATATGAAATCGAATGGGCCTTGAGCACCTAGAAAAATCCTTTAACAAAATACGGAGTATTAACAAAGCAGAGGGCCCTCAGAAAATTTTAAAAACTACAGAAAAGAGGAGTTGTAGATATTTTGATAGTGCTATATTATAACCATGTGTATTAATTAGAGCAGTTACAGTTGCATTGCGAGCAACTATATCTTTGATTGTAAACAGAGCATCAACAGAGTGAAAGAGCTGAACTATATCTTTGATTGTAAACAGAGCATAAACAGAGTGAAAGAGTTGAAGTGCAAAACAAAAAAGTGAAAGAACTGCGAAGCAAAAGAAACAGTTTGGCCCAATCTAGCTTCCATGAGACAAAACGAGAGCAAAAGGTCAAGGGAAACCTACACAGATAGGCAAGCAGGCTTTGCCAATGCACAGTGTTCTCCACGTACTTGATCCATGCAGGGGGGAGTCCAAGTTCAAGTCCAATTGAATATGGCCATCGTGTCGTGTTACCACCGGCTCGTCGTGTTTGCAGACATTTTGTACATAACCTTGACTCCCGAGTCAACAGCGACGGCGACTTGCCTGTGAGCTCTGTTTCTGATCGCAATCGCGCTATGCTTCTGTGTGTACCTCGCGCGAGCGGAGGGAAGACTACTAGTTTGTTTGCATCTGAATTATATTGGGATAGAAAGGTCAAAAGAAGTCACGTGAAATCGCAATTTTCCATTCCATCATCTGCCAACATTGTGAAAGCTCCCATTGATGATCAACAACTCGAAGGAAAAGGGCAAAAAAAGGAAGAAGTTTTTCCCTATGATTACCGACCGACGAAAGATCTCCACAGAAGAAGAAAACATAGAGGGCTTGAAGCTATCTAGGACGATCGACAAGCTTCTCAGGTTCCTACGTTGGTTGGTTATGCTTGCTACCAGACGTCGTTTTTCATGGAGACCTTGACCGGCTGCGGATGCAGCCTCTCTTGTTGCATCTTCCTCCTCATGTTGGCGATGAACTCCTCGAACGTCCTGTCATCTGCTAGTTCCACTTCCGCCGTCTCCTCCCCTGCTCTGTTCCTCTCGTCGTCGTGGGCAACGATAATACGACGACCGAAGTCCAAAGGGGAGCTCTCACTGCCGTCCACCGCAGCAGCCTGTGCAAGTTCAACGACAGCTGCGCGGTGATGGCCGCCGTCGTCGAGGTAACTCCTCCTATTCCCCACGAGGGCGATTTCTTTGGTGGCCACGGGTTGTACTACCACATGTGAGGGTTCTGTCAACGGCGGTGCAGCGCGCCGAGGGCCTTTCCGCTGACGCTTGATGAGGCGAGCGGCCGAGTCGGCGCCGCCCGACGCGCCCGCGGCCCTATTCTGAGGCCTCCACACGACGTTGCTCGTCCTCGCGTGGGGCAGAGGCCGAGCGCCGCGGGCACCGTCCGCGACGACGACGGCGGAGGTGGCTGCCGCGCGCGAGCAACGAGGACGGGCGGGGGAGCTGAGAATGCCGGCGTCCCTGAGGATGATGAGGAGGATGGCGTGGCAGAGAAGGACCATGTTTCTCTTGTTGATGAGGTCGAGGAGGCCGTGGCCGTCGAAGTCGAAGCGGTAGAGCGCGGAGAGCAGGAGGTCGGCGAGCGGACCGCGGAGGCGCGGCGGCTGGAGGAAGAGCACGCGGGCGAGGAGGAGTGCGAGGACGGCGGAGAAGGAGAGCAGCAGCGCGGCGGTCTTGGCCTCGGACCTCGCCATGGCCGTCGTCGTTCGTTGGGTTGCTGGCGGAGGCAGTAGAGAGTGGAGGTCGATCAGCTAGCTTGGAGGTCTTATATTCTGCACGGGGAGACTGCCCAGGAGTACACCGTGGGCAACGTCCCGGGCACGGCTAGCGGGAGAAGTCTAACGACGACTTTGACGGCTCCCTGGATGGATCCTGGTCCTTGAATGCATCCTACGGGTCAATATTATCTATCCTCTGGCAGTCGGTCGCGGTGGAAATTGTCCATTTCGATTAAAAAATTTCAGCCTATTTTTAAATAGACCTGATCTCAATTGATTCAGCAGGCTAAACTCATTTTAATTCTAACCCTAACTCCTCAAATGTCTAGGCATTTTTAAATTATTTTATTTTTTATATGACCTCATTTTCTTGCCTTCCCCACCGGAGAACCCAAACTCACTCTGGTTCCGATCCCAACGAGCGGCGGCAGCAACATCTGAATCACCCGAGCGGCGCGGCACAGGGGCGGCCTGGAGGTGCATGGCACGGGATCCTTGATTTTGAAGTTTTCTGTACCATTGTTATTGAGGAATCAGTCAAATAATATTTTAGTTAATTATTAAACTGATCATATGTATAATCACGACTAATATGATTAACCAGAATATCATTTCAGTAGTCTCGGCATGTATTTTATGTCCAAAATCGTACATATCTTTCCATCCTATACCATCACAACAAAACTTAATAAAGAGCAAATAATTAATATTATGTTATATGTTCCTAAGTATTAACAATTTGTAGCAAAAGAGAGCTAGAAGGATAATAGAATAAATTAACTCCTAGCAAAAAAAACTATGCAGCAAAAAACAAAAACTATGAACAACAAAAGATAAATGAATCCATATACCCTTATGTTTCACTTTAAAAAAATGTCACCCGAGTAATTGCCTACTCATACTTGCCACCAATGTCAGCGGATGTGAAGTAGTCAAACACTAGCTCCTCACCAGTAGCACTGAAAGAGCAGCATGAGTACGAAGATACTCGTAAGATTTAATCCATCATGGATACATATAAATAATCCGACTCTAAGGATTATGTATTTGGATGATTAGCACGGAACAACCACATGGTTAAATAGATTCACATGCGGAAGCAATTTTTAACATAAATATGTATGCATCTACACAAGACCACCTATAACATTCTATCATGTAATCAACGATATAAAAATATATGCAACTGGAATCATCATAAATATATCTGAGAATACAACCATCTCAATTATATCCTAACATACAATACCATATAATCTCACATTCGTGACTTTATGACTGATGCGGATAGATAAAAGTATGCTCATGACCGAGAGCGTGGTAATTCCAATTATTTTTACACCCTGCAGGGGTATATCCTATCCACACGACTCGAGGACTATTCGGCTTGCGCAACCGCACAGGCCACACAAGGGGTACTTGTGTCAACATTTCTCATACCCGGAACTACCTACTTGCACATACCTCTATGCCACCGGGGTTACCGTGAGCGTGTCCCGAACACCTCCGGCTCCCCGCCACCTTGCTGCTTATATTCTTTTTCTCTTACGTATTATAGGAACTCACGACAAGCATTAGCACAGCATATGATAATCAGTTTATCTTACCATTAGATCAACATATGGTTAGTACGAAAAATACTAAAGCCAACAGCACCGACAGACAGTACTTAACCGATACAAGCGGTCTATGGTATTCAGGTTTCTCTCCCGACCTACCCTTAGTACCACCCACATCTCGCTTCATTCTCACCACTCATCAACCCATCATTGTTATTATCATTGTGAACAATAATTAAACCTATAGCTCGCGAACAACACAACATTTAGCCGCTCAACTTCTACCGATGACTTATGCATTGCTAAGCATCCCGTATCACTTTTAGGTAAGACATTCTCATGATTATACCTAGGCTATAAGGATAAGGATCACCAAATAACAAAGGTAGGAGCAAACGCATCAACATAGTAACTACCCACCATTTCCAGACACCGACTCGCTAGCATACACAACATACATATGGCATAATTTATTATTTAGACACCACATGATCGAAGATAGTAGGTAGAGTATGCTTAGATGATTAACTTGATGCTCTGGTGCCTGCCTGGTACTCGGAACTTTCGGGTTCTAACCCGGAACCTCTAGGTTAGGCGGACTTGAGCTTTGCGATGATTTTCCTCAACTGATTCAACTCGCATGTTAAATCTACCCCAAATAAACATGCATACGCACTATACAAAGGATTTTAGACTCAATTTGCACCCTAAATCCTCATGATTCATGAGGATAATTCAATAGGGGTTTCTCAGGGCGATCCAAAACTTTCGGGTTGAACCCGGACATCGGGGTTGCTGTAGAGAGTATTTTTCGTAGGCAAACTTTGATCAATTCGATTGCACACCTCACTAATTCAAAGGTACAAGGGCTTTGCACTAAATCATGGGTTCTAGACTTCATATACCAACACAACCACATGATTCCCTGGCTCAAACTCATCCAAAATCCTCTAAGCGGCTTCAAAGCTCAAGAACTCAAGACACATTGCAACTTCACAACCGAAGCTACAAACTCGAAATCTATCCAACCAAAATGCACATTCTCACCATGGATGCCTAGGGGACTTACCCAACTGAGGTTGGTGATCGTTGGGTGAAGGAGGAAACGGTAGAAAAGCTTGAGGAAGAGGAAGAAGGCATGTGCTCCTCGTTCTTCAACCAAGAACACCAAAACAAATGAAGAACGGCTCGAATCCTTTGGGAACATACATAAGAATTGGATGGATGGGAAGCTTAGGAGCTAGTGATCGCGCGGGTACCACATACATACCTCTGTTTCACTTCTTGAGGGAGGAATCAGAGGAGAAAGAGAGAGAGAGAGAGAGAGAGAGCTAGAGAGGGAGGGAGGGCTCCTTGCTCTTGGCCGGTTGGGAGGAGAGGGAGCACGAGAGAGAGTGAGATAGAGGGAGGGAATTGGTGGGGCTGCTGCCGCATTGAGAGATGGGGTGGTTGGTCCACCCATGTGGGCCCCATTTTCTAGAGAGATAAGATGTTTCTAATGAAAGTTTCGATTCTTTCTCTCCTAAATTTCTTTCTCTCATCCTATTGACTCAAAACGAAGTGTTCTAGTGCTCTAGAACAAAATAGCTCAAAATTAGGCATGATGCCTATGAAGCATAATTATGCTTAATTACGTGATTAAAGGTTTTGGGATGTGACAATTGTCCCCGTCTCCTACCATAGGTCTGTAAGAAACCATTGGTTCTTGGAACCATCTTTTACCTTTCCCGTTCCTGAAATAAACAAAAACAATTTCTAGTACTCGAGTAGATCGGACACCATCTCGTTTATTTGCTTGTATAGGGTTGTGTGCAATAAGAAGGGCGGCATCCAATTCACCATCAAAGGCCACTCCTATTTCAGCTTGGTCCTCATCACCAACGTCTACGGCGTCAATGATGTGCACGCGGTGATTGTGAAGTCTGAGCGCTCGGCAACGTTGCAGGCTATGCCGTGCAACTAGGGCTAGAATTGGCAGAGCAAGGCGCTCCAGGCAGAGCCTCTCCTTCTGTGTCACAATGGCTACTCCTTCGTCTCCACCAACGCCATGCTGTGCAGTTGGTCTTTTGGCCAGACCTTCAGTGGCACCTAGCCCACCTAAGCATCTCCGATGTCAAAGCGCCAATGCAGTAGCAATTTCCTGCAGCATGTCGTCAATTGCTCCTAGACCTAGAATTGCTCCTAGACCTAGGTACTTGATTTTGAAGTTATTGAGAAACGTTTTTCCTTGTTATTGATTTGCTATCAGTGGTGTTGCTTTTGGATGCATGGCTAGAACAAGTGAAATGATACAATGTAGTGTTTGTTGTGGTCTGAAGTTCTAAACTAGCTAGAAAAGAAAATAGACATCTATCTAACAATGAAGAATGGCTACTACTAAATAAAAAGAAAGACATTGGTTGCAGTCAAACCGGGGTCAATGGTTGCGATTTGCCAAAATTTTGGTAATTTTGGTTAAATTTTTGTTGAAAGTTTTGAATTTCAGCTTGGTCACTTTGTCCGAAATTTTCAAAATTTCATTTGAACTTCAAGAATTTTGGTGTTTTCACTTGAGAGTGAAAAAAAATGTCTGGCGAAATTTTGACCCCTGCTCGACGGCGTCAAGATCCTCTGACTTCAACGTCACCATAACTTTATCACTGATATGTGGGACCAGCGACTCATAGCCCTACATATCAGTAACAAAGTCACAGTGATGTCAAATTCAGAGGAACCCGATCCTACTCGGAGGTGACCGTGTTCTCATCTCATGTTGGATACGTGCATGATCGTTTCAGTACTCGTGGGCCTACTTGGAACCCCGTAAGTGTGCTAAGACAAATAAAAAATAGCAGTTGGAGATAACTATTGGAGCTGCCCTTTGCGGCAAGGGACAAGGAAGGAAGGAGACTTGATCAAGTCCGCGGCCCGATGTTGCAGGATTCACACGGTGTACTAATAGGTTCGGTGAAAAAGATGGAGGATGGAGAGTTGGCCTGGCTCCTTTCCAGGCTTGACTTGGTCTAGCTTGAATTTTTAAGTAAACCCACCCGAGTCTTCTTTATAGCACGTTTTTTTAACAAGCCGGCTAGCGAGCCGCTCAATTAGCTTATTATGCACAATAAATATGACAATCTCAAACCTTGAGTTCAATAGTTCAATGATTTTATTACGTTTAGTCAAGCTCAACTTGTCATCCAACCTATAAACCAAACATTATATTCGTAAAAACTATATTAAATGTTGAAACATCACTTCATGAAAAAACTTAATAGTGACGGGTCATAATCATCATTAGTGACGAGTGCAGGACCCGTCATCCTGAACGCGTCATTGATGACTACACATAAGTGACGGGTGCACACTCATCACTTATGAGTACATCAGTGACAGGTCTAGATCCAGACCCGTCACTAATGAGTACACATAAGTGACGGGTGTATATTCAGATCCGTCACTTATAAGCAATTAAAAAACAAAACAAATATAAAAGAGCAATTAGAAAAACTAACCAACAAGAAAGATTTGCACAGAACAACTTAACATCGCAGCAATTTTTGAAACCAAAAGATGTGGTGCATGTCACGGTTGATGGACGATCGCGGGATGTGGTGCGAGTCTCCACATGGCTTGCCCTCCTGCACCTGGCATGATGGCAGCACTGCTTTCTTCCAGGCCCGAAGAAGCCCGAGTCCTGGTTGCACCTCGTCACATGAGTGGAGGGAGGTAGCTCTGCTTGGACCATGTGTTTCGATCAAACACATTGTGCAGGAACTAAGTTACATCTAAATACTACAAAGACAAATCCTGTGTGGAGGAAAATGCGCACCACAAGATGCCATGAAGGAGATGTACTCCTGGAAGGTCAATTCAAGGTCGTCAACAAGGTCCTGAACCACCTCGTCTTTCGCGCTCACCGGGATCTCAGAGAACTCGTCGATGGTTGCCCTGGCCAGCTTCATCAGCTCTATTGCGGACCCAGCGAAGGGCTCTTCCTTTGACTTCGATATCCAACTCTAGAGAACACGCAACAAAATTGTAAGCTTATTGCTGAAAAATGTGACGAGCTTCTTTTTTGCAGTTGAGGTGTATGAGTACATATCTCAGTATCTTTGGCTTTGAGGAGGCAGTACCTGCCAAGCACAAGCTTGTCATCCATCCAAGTCTTGGGCCAGCCCATGACGGCGGCTTCCACCTCGAAGGGCTCCATGTCGCCCACCTCGGCCTTGGCTTGGTCGTCGTCGTAGTCTACCGCGTCCTCGGCCGTCATCTGCGCCAGGGCCTTCTCCTACCTGCTGGCCAAGTGGAGCATGCGGATGAGCTCCTCGGTGAGGATGGTGACCTTGGCGAGGTACTGTCTCAGCACGACGCTGAAGCAGCTGTTTAGAGTGACCGTCGTGAGAGAGAAAGAGAAGAAGGTCGAAGGTCGAGGAAGGCGGTTGGCGACGAGGAGGCTGAGTCTGGGCATCCATGGATCTGGCCCCAACCTGCTTGGATTTGGCCCTGACCTCCATGGATCCGGCCACTGCCTCCATGGACTGAGCTTGCGAGCTTCCAGATGATGGCGTATGCGAGCGACAACTTGAGGAAGCGGATGGTGACCCGAAGACAGCACGATTGGTTGGAGCTCGAGGACGGTAGGGACGGCGATATCGTCAGCAGCGGTGAAGCTGTAGAGGAAATATGAAACCCTTTGTGGTGGGGTTACGCGCTTCACTCCGGTGGAAGAGATCCGTGCGGGGGAGCGCACGACAGAGGAGGTTCGACGGTGGCGTGAGGCTAGGGAGGCGTCACGGCTGCTCGAACGCTGAGTGCGCTCGGCCGCTAGTGTGGAAGTGAGAGAGATAAGATGGAGACGAGATAAGAGAGAGAACACACTGTAAAAGAGGGGATGCGAGACAGCAACACAAAATCGGAATCAATTAAAAGTTCGGGTCCAGCCTGGCTATGGGTGACGCGTGGTAATATGACCCGTCATCGATGACTAATTATAGTCCTTCGGTGACAGATCACGTTATAACCCATCACTTATGACCTATTATAAGTGATGAGTTATATTTTGGTCTTGATCTGAAGCTATATAAGTGACGGGTCGTAACAGGGTCTGTTACTAAAGGTTTTTTAGTGACGGATTCCGACGATCCGTCACTCATTTTGTATCTCTTTTGTTTGTTTTTTACATAGTGCATCAAGATTCTTTGTATTTGTTGTCCCATAGTAAATTTCATAAAAACGTGATAGGTTACCATTTTAGATATTATTAGCATGCTTATATATTATTAAAATAATTAATTTTACATGAGTTCTTGAGGTAGTTGATCTATACTTGCTCGTGAGCCAAACGAGCAGCTCAAGCTTTCTAACGAATAGAGCTGAACTCTTTTTTTGAGCTCGTTAGTCTTAGCGAATCTTGCCAGCTCGTTATCGAAGCGAGTCAACCCCTACGTACTAATGGGACGGGCTCCATGGTCCATCGTGTGCGACGGGCCGAGCAGGCGACCTGAGGTTGAACCGGCCGTAGTACTACCAGCAGTGTAGTACTTAGCTTTGTGCATAACCGCCCTACTAACGCGCCGCAAAGGCAGCCATGGTTGCTAGTAGTAACGTGTTCAAGTTCAACTGCGACCACTGATTCGTATTGAAGGTCATGCTGAGGTCGTACGACACGGATCAGCATGACCACGGTGGGAACGCATGCACCCGACTCAATTCACTGTGCTCACTTATTTTTTCGATGAAGGGGTGCAATCAGAAAATCAAAAAATTAAATATGTATATATAGATATTTTATAAATATAAGCACTAATATAATTTTAGACTCAAATCTAAATAGATAAGGTCACCATAAAAACCCTAAGATCATCTCCAACCGATTCTCGTTAGTGTCCAGAATCACTTCACGAAAAGATTTTCGTTCACTTCAGTGCTCAAACGGTTTCCATTCACGGTTCTTGTCATAAAAGATTCTTAAGGTCATTCCCTTCAGAACGAGGTTCTGCTTTCCCTTCACGAATCCTTTCGAAATGAAATTGTTGAAGATGAAAGAAAATAAAGAAAATAAAAATATGAGGGGAATCGAGAAGGGGACGAAATAAAGAAAATATAGTTAGAGATGATCTAACTAACTGAGCTATAACATATGGTCACTGTAGCCAAGGCCTTTTGTTCTTCCACCTCACTTGGACTTCCAGCTTCCTTTTTTTATTTTCAGGACCCGTGATTTCTGTCAGATGACTCGACTTCCTTAATGACCTAATCAAAAGGCTTGGGTCCATGACTCAAGCTCAAGCTAGCTAGCTTACCACTTAAGCTACAGTGTTTGGTTTCATATGATACCTGCAGATCCGCGCCACTCGCCCGACCATTCATGAGCATCATTTCTCCGACATTTGGGGCTTCCTGGAGTGTCATCTGATTTGTTCGTGGTTAATCTCTATCCTTTTGTTTCTTTCATGTTTGATACGATACAATAGTGAATTTAAGTTGTATGCAGTGAAAGATGCAAAAGTTGGAATTTTTCTTTTTATCTAAAAAAGGTAGTCCGCCTCCATGGTATGAGCAGGGACGAATCTTCATTAGGGCCTTGGGGCCTTGGCCCCCCAATATTTATACAATTACCTAGTAAAATACTAGTATTTAGATTAATTCGTTAGTTAGGCTTTGAATTGACCATCTATGAATTGTCAATTTTCAGCTTTACTCCTTTTGATTTTTTTGTCTAAGCTCCGTCACTAGGTACTAGGAAACTCAATTCCTTGCAAAGAATCTCATCGGAATCCTACTGAGTCCTGTAAATTCTTGCAGAAATCTTGTGTATTAAGTTTTGAGTGGTTCTGTATGGTTGGCGGCTTGGCGCAGGACAATAACAATATATGATCTGCTACCTAGGAAAAATAGGGCCCGCAGGATGGATTAGACCACGGACTGCAAAAGATTTGAAAATAATACATTGTTTTATTCATTAAATTTTCTATATGCACAAGTTCTCGATGGTTTAGTGAGAGCATCTTGCTTAATCGGCAATTAATGGCTGATTTCAGCCGCTCCCTCAAAGCCTAACTGAAACAGAATATCATGCTGATCCATGTCCATCTCGATATGTAAAACTTCTCATAGAGGAGAAACCCTTGCAGTTAAAAACTATCGGTAAAATAAGAGAACCGTTTGGATATGTATTTCGTCGACAATTACGTGTTGTAGACGCCCAGCTGGCACCGCTAAGACCGATGTGCATTTCTGACAGCATTTTTTGTGTCAAATTTGCCTGACAGGGCTCTGTATTGGCAGAACATGAGTTAGGAAACTAAGAAATTTGTGCATCTAGCTGCAGACTTTGGAGGTGCTGGTGCATGTAACTAACGTTAAATCGAGTGGTGAGATATTACAACTTTGTTTTTGCGCAAGATCTTAAGATAGCACCTATTTTAAAGGGGAGTGTGTATTATTCAAGTAACTGAAATTTTACTACTTTTCTGTTACTGTCTTAACTGTTAGATGAGCATTCAACAAGTCACACGTGATGCAGTGTTATGATTGTAGTAAATCTTTTCTAATTTGCATAGTACTTATCACTGCAACAGTTAGCTGAGTAGTGTACAACTAGCAAACTGGCCCGTGCAGTTGCGTGGCTATATTTGATAACATCTTGATGTATAAAGTTGTAAAGCTCTTTCCTTAGTGGAAACTTAGTATCAGTGCAATTGAATTAAAATTCTTATTTCTCTTCCTTTTCTCTCCTTTTTTTGTGTCGGCTCGGAACTCTTGTTTTTTTTGCCCGTCGGGCTTCTCCTTCCTATTAACACGATTCAGACAACTCTCCTGCCAGCTTCCATTTCAACAAAGGATTAAAATTCTTAAGCTTTAAACATGGTGGCCATACTTATCTTTTTCAGTTCATCTGTTTGGAGCTTGCCTCATGCTGTCCAACGTGCCTTCCATTGAAGCTCTTTGTCCAATTCTTGTAGCAGAAGGCTGCCACCGAACATAAGGATTTCACTACTACTTGAGTTGCTCTGACACGCAAAGATACAAAACATCGTATTCCTAAACCAAGGAGAAAGAAAGAGAGGGGAAAAAGAAATATCTTGAAGGCCTTAGCCGTGACCACTTATCGCTGGACCACCACCTCCAACCTCCCTCCCTCCCTACCGTCAGGATTCAGAAAGCAATTACCAAGAACATCAAAGCCCATCTGTCCAAACCAATATCTAACTCTACCTCCGCAGCTGATCCTGATCCAAATGGATTAACACCAGCAACCACCCCTGTTCCCTTCCTGCTCCATTGATTCGATGGCGACCACCGGCTTACGTTTCCACCCGGCTGCCTTCTTCTCGGCTCGTCCGCGCAACGCAAGGATCGGATCATACCACAATTGCAAGCCTCACAGGATCCTTGTCGCAAGAAGAACGTGTCTTCTCAGGGCGAAGTCCTCCAATGGGCATCCACAGATCAATGCCTCATTCGGCAATGGTAATTCCAGCTGCAATCCACAGTTCAAGTAGCTGTTAGTCTGCTAGTTGCTAGCTAGCATTGCATGATGACTATACGCAGAATTGGTTCCTGCAGAGGTGCTAGGTGGGAAGGCATCTGGAGACGGAGTGCCGGGGCAGGGAGGGAGCACTGTCAGCATCACCGTCGTCGGCGCCTCTGGCGACCTCGCCAAGAAAAAGATCTTCCCGGCGCTTTTCGCATTGTTCTACGAGGATTGTCTCCCGGAGGTTTGTGACCTACTTGCTCGGCTGCCAGTGATGATAGTCCTGAAGTTCCATGTGCCCTGCTGTTCAGTCCTTCAGTTTGGGCTTTTTAGTCTGGTGGTTTACAGTTTCAGTTAACCTTTAATGCAGCATTTTACAGTGTTCGGTTATGCACGTAGCAAGATGAGCGATGAAGAGCTCAGGAACATGATTAGTATGACTTTAACATGCCGGATCGACAAAAGGTATGGTTACATTTTTTGCATTGTTACGCTTGTTGGCCGTGCCAACACTTACTGGTTCAGTTCTTGCTCTGTGAGTAGTATGCAATGCATTGGTCTGAAATTACGAACCACAATAATGTAGGGCCCTGCCTCAATCCAGTACCAGTTATCTGATTTTGCGAGCTGAAATAGAGAAAACTGTAGTCTGTACTATGGCATTGCATCACATCATCTCAGATCATTATACGATAATTTTGAACGGATGGTAGAAGCTTTGCCATAAAAAAAGATGAACAAAGTTCAGAAATTCAATCTTTTCACATCTTGTTGCTATGTAATTGGTCTAAGCTTCTCCAGCCTCCGTTCAGTTTCACTTCTTAGTTTTTGTAGATATTCTCAATCACCGAAGTTAATATAATGCACATTCTATTTGAGAAATTAATAGGGAAAACTGCGGTGATAAGATGGAACAGTTTCTTCAGAGGTGCTTTTACCAATCTGGGCTGTACAACTCAGAGGAGGGGTTTGCTGAATTAGACAGAAAGCTTAAAGAAAAAGAGGTAATCCTACTGTTACTTGAGTTTGGATTTGAAAATAAAGCAACCATTGTTCCTTTATAATAAGATTAGTAAGTAACCATTATGCTTAATCTGCTACACAATTCAGCAAATGTTACTAGGCTCTTCAATTAAAACAAAGGTTCCTAGGTTCATATGGTGAATTGTGAATATGGAAGAGTGATGCTTTTACAAATACTCTTGTTAGCTTAGTTCTCAATTGGAGTTCACTTTTCAAGGTTGTCAATGTATTTCTGTGGCAATGCAAAGTAGTCATGCTTCAGTACTCATGAAACCTACGTGTCATCAGGCAGGCAAGCTCCCAAACAGGCTATTTTACTTGTCCATTCCTCCGAACATATTCGTCGATGTGGTAAGATCTGCTAGCCGCACTGCGTCTTCTTCAAGCGGTTGGACAAGATTTATAGTGGAGAAGCCATTCGGTCGCGACTCGGAGTCCTCAGGGGAGCTCACTCGATCCTTAAAGAAGTACTTAGCCGAGGAGCAAATATTCAGGCAAGTGATATGATGAACAATTTCAGATACTCTGTCTTGAAGCATACGAACCGAACAAATACCATCTGGGTGTCATGCAGGATTGACCATTATCTGGGCAAGGAGCTGGTTGAGAATCTTTCAGTCCTCCGTTTCTCCAACCTCGTCTTTGAACCACTGTGGTCGAGGAACTACATTCGGAATGTGCAGCTCATATTTTCTGAAGATTTTGGCACCGAGGGTCGAGGCGGGTCTGCAGCACCTTGTTCCATAATGCTCAAACTACATACAAAGTTCAATGGAACTTGGCCAATCCAATGAAACCAACCGATAATGATGTCCTTGTTGAATTGCAGCTACTTTGACAACTACGGGATCATCCGGGACATAATGCAGAACCACCTGCTGCAAATCCTGGCCCTATTTGCTATGGAAACTCCGGTCAGCCTTGACGCCGAGGACATTCGCAACGAGAAAGTGAAAGTGCTGAGATCGATGAGGCAGCTGAAGCTGGAGGACGTGGTGGTGGGGCAGTACAAGGGCCACACGAGAGGCGGGAGGTCGTACCCCGGCTACGCCGACGACCCGACCGTGCCCAAGGGGAGCATCACGCCGACCTTTGCCGCCGCGGCGCTCTTCATTGACAACGCACGGTGGGACGGCGTGCCGTTCCTCATGAAAGCCGGCAAAGCGTTGCACACTCGACGGTACCATCCACCTCAGCTCTACCTTGCGTGTTCTTGCTGATGAACTGAAATGGCAATGGAAACTGGTCGCAGTGCGGAGATCCGGGTGCAGTTCCGGCGCGTGCCGGGCAACCTGTACCGCCGGAACATCGGCACGGACCTGGACAAGGCGACGAACGAGCTGGTGCTCCGGGTGCAGCCCGACGAGGCGATCTACCTCAAGATCAACAACAAGGTGCCCGGGCTGGGCGTGCGGCTCGACAGCAGCAACCTCAACCTGCTCTACTCCGAGCGGTACCGCCGCGAGATCCCGGACGCGTACGAGCGACTGCTGCTGGACGCCATCGAGGGCGAGCGCCGGCTTTTCATCCGGAGCGACGAGCTCGACGCGGCGTGGGGCATCTTCACGCCCGTGCTCAGGGAGCTGGAGCATAAAAGGGTGGCGCCGGAGCTCTACCCGTACGGCAGCCGGGGCCCCGTCGGCGCGCACTACCTCGCCGCCAACTACAACGTCAGGTGGGGCGACATCAGCAGCGACGAAAGCTCCCACTAGCTAGCGAAGAAACATGGGAGATCCTCGATTGGCGATGCTGTGCAATTGTATTGGCATTCTTTTGACAGAGATTGACAAAATAAAGAAGCTCCTTGATCACAAGAAAAAAGAAGAATAAAGAAACTATTTTAGGATTGTCTTTCTTATACATATGATTTCGTGCTAAGTACAAAACTAAATTCTAAAACAAGGTTGTGAGCAATGGAGTAGCGAGTGGATGCAAATCATTCTCCATAGTGTTGTAATCAGGGCTATCTAGATATCCGTATTTAATTTTTTTTATTGAATTAGATAGTCCGAATCTAAGTCAGATTTCAATACCTATATCAAATTCTTAATTATATTTTGCGTGTCTAATTTTTTTTTAACCGAATCAGATACTCGGATACTTGAATTCTGAGTCAGATTTTGACACCTGTGTACATATCTAGGTAACACTAGTTGTAGTGTGTGAATGCAAATAAGATCTTAATGTGATTCTTCCATCTTTACCATTGAATAACAGTAATATAATAATATCCATATAATTCTTGAGATATCATATTTTGTTTACGGGCTTTGGAAAGACTTATTTTACTTAGAGATTAATAAGTAAAGATTATATATAGAAACAACACTTGTGAGATAGTGGATATTAATGTGTGGTAGGAAGTGGCTTTCTTAATCAACTATGAACAAGTCACTCCTGAATAATAAATGAAAAAAACCACTGCTTTCTAGTGGCACGGCAACACCAATTTGCTAGTAGTGGCAAAATCCAAGCAAAAAAGGCTGGTGACATGAATCCAAAAATCTCAATATATAAGCAGTAGAATAGTTAAAGACCGTATTTGGCAAACACCATTTTCACTGATAGCGGAAATTACGGTGGCAAGATTGGTGGCGATTTTGGATTTGCGCCCAAGGTGTTCCGCCGCCACTGGTGACTGCCAGGGTACACCTGGTTTTCCCCTCGCGTGAGCTTGCGCCAGACCGAGATAGCCCGCTCGGGCCTTCCTGGCATCTGAGTTCCAGCGGCCATGGATGGCATTGCGTCGCCATTGGCAGTGAAGGATGTCAGTGACGTGCGAACTCCTTCTGTCCAAGAGATCATCCAGGCGACGCAGCTTGCAAGTTTCACTGATGAAGAGATTCTGATCACGGAGGAGAGCGCGGTGGACGACATGAATACTCCTGCTTTGGCTTCACTCATTGTCGATGTGGTGGTTCAGCATCTCAGTGTCAGTGATGCTGCTGTTTCATCACCGAGGCCGGCAACACCCTCTCTAGTGACTGCGAAAGAGTCCCGGCATGGGAAGAGCCGGGGTTGGTTGATGCGTCCTTGGTGTGGACCGATCCCCAGGCGAAAGGCAGAATCAGTGATGGTCCCGGGGGATTACTTTCCGAGAGCCAAATCATCGAATTTTGGTAAGTCCATTTGTAATTCGGCTGATCTATCTCCCGTGATTTCTCTGCAGGACCCCAACACTTTCATGAAAGGCGTGCTGGTCTAGCACTGCCGTAGCAATATCTACATATTTGGTACATTTTGGAGGCGGAGAACTTGGACACGGATCCTCTGCATTAATGACGATTAATGCAGAGGATTACTGTTTATACAGTAATATGAGTCTACTGCTACAGTTTTCTGCATTAATCAATCACTATTTACTGAGGGTACTGTAGCTACAGTGTTTGATTCTGCTGTACCACGGATATGTACTGTAGCACCAGGTACTGTAGTGTACTGTATCAGATGATCCAGTCCATTCACCTCCAAATCAACGGCTGTGGAGTGCTCCTAATGCACTCCACTGTAGCTCTCTGCAGGATCCGTGTTCGGAGAACTTCCATTTGTGCAGGAGCGTCTTCCTTATGCTCAACCAAATCGACGTGCTCTATTCCACAGCAAAAACAACAGATCACCTCTTCCACTTATTCAGTTCTTTCTCCGTCCTATGCCCAAGTAGTGATGACAGGCTCTAATCCTGCGGTAGGTGGTGGCCAGGGTCGAGAAATCGCTGGTGCGCCGATAGGTGGCCAGGGTGGTAACATACCTGGAACGGCAACCGATGGACTCAGCAACCTTGCAAGCGCCAACCAAAGGTTCTAGACGGCCCGAAGTTGGGCTCTCTAGAACTTTCGATGGCCATGGTTAGAGCAAGCCACCGTAATCCTCTACCCCCATCTTCAATTCGCTTTCCGATGTTCAGTCGGCGAGCACCTTCGACGGATTTGGAGGATAGGCAGGACCAGGTTCTAGCCAAGGAGGGGGCAATTCACGTTCGGTGCTGGCCTCTCGACACGCCATTTTCCCCTTGGAGGGCACCCTGGCTTTGGTCCATGGGGTGGAGGTTGAGGACGTGGCCCCGAACATTCTCTCGGCTCTTCGAGGGTGGAGGGCAGCAAGCTTACCTTTCCTGGCGTGGTGACGTCTCCAGCGACTTTGTCTCATGCAGCCGAGACAAAAGAAGGCAAGCAAAAATAGAAGAAGATTTTCTACTTCCTATGCAAGATGAAGGGTCACTCGATGGAGGCATGCGACGCAATTCTCTACTGCGTCATTTGTGACAAGCATGATGATCACCTCTCCACTAAGTGTCCGATCCTAAAGCTCCTGAAGCTGAATGCATTGATGCTCGGTTTTGGTGCTGACAAAATGGGTTTTCAAGTGAACCAAACCGGTAACAATGGAAATGACCTATATTCACCACCAATAGCGTTGGTCAAGGTTAAAGGTAACCGTTTAACAGCAGAAATCATTTAGAATGAACTTTGACGAATGATCCGTTCTGACTGGAACTGGGAGGCAGTTCCACAGGGAGCAGATAGTTATCTTGTGGCTTTTTCAAATTCGGAAGAGCTGAATAAGATGGTGGATGCTGAGTTCCATATCAAAGCTTAAGGGGCTACTATTTCCATCGGAGAATGGAAGTTATCTGATGAGCCAAACCCATTGTTCCATCTCAAATCAGTTTGAGTGCATATAGAGGGTATTCCTTCGGCCTTTCGGCATTATATGGCAATCTGGGCCATAGCAACAGTGATAGGCGCCCCGTTGGATATTGATATGCAATGCTTAAGGAGCCGAGGCATTGTTCGGGTCCAGATTGATCTTATATATTCCAATTTGTTGCCAGCTAAGTAAGATGTGGTCTTTAGCCGTATGGGTTATGAAATCACCTTTACACTAGAGGATCAGGGCTTTGTCACTAATGATAGTCTGGTGTCTAATCCTCCTGATGCTGATTTTGATGGTGATGAGGATGATTTGTTGGATGATGACCACGACGCACCTCAGGACCACGCAAAAAAGAAGGCAAAAGGTAATAATACTCAAGATAATGGCAACAAACCATCTTTTGTTCCTATGCAAGTGGATAGGACCACGTTAACGAGTGCGCTATCTGGTTTAGTTGCACCATGCTTCATTACGGTGACTCCTTTCAAGAAGAAGATGACTATATGTGAGCGATCTCAGCAAAGGGTCGGGGATACGCCTTCACAAGTCGTTTTGGAGGATGGACGATTCCTGCAGGATGCTTCGCAGAGTCCGCACCTGGGTGCATTTGAGGTGCCACATCCAGTGGGTTCTCAGGCGGAAAGGCTGGTCACCGCCGATCATCCGTAGGTGGTTCATCTCGGCTGCTCAGATTCAACGTCAAATGAGGGTGTTTTGAGGGTGGTGCCGGAGTTCACTGCTGATTTGGTTGGCCATTCGGGTGCCACATCTAAGGACACCACGCTGGAGCAAACTTTTGGTCTTTTCTTTTGTGTCGTTGCCTCCTCATGTGGCGCTGCCTGCTCAGGTGGAGCACGCCGGCCAATCAACTTAGAGGCTCTCCGATTGGCCGACGACCGGGAATGTGCATGCCACGAATGATGCTTCCGAGCCGGTGATCCTTCGGTCTCCATCTTCAGCGGTTGCTGGACCGGATGCCAGCAAACTTGGGTGTGAGCTCTCCTCTTCACAGTTCGCGCCCAAGGCCCCTTTGACGTTGCTGGTCGCTGTGCGGTCTCAGCCCACCGTGGCGACTCCTCAGGTGTCGTCTCCTAGCCGGAAGCTCCCCTTGAGGAGGGGATTGCTGGGCCGCCAGGGGGTAGAGTTGCTATGCCTAGAGCTTTCATAGTGGGCATGCCCAGCTCTGAAATGGGTAGGCCGCCAGCCCCTTTGGTCTCGCCATCGGTGAAGCAAACTCCGCGGCCCTCCGTTTGGCCGGCTCTCGGGAACATGCAGGCCCTGGACAAAGCTTCCTAGCCGGTGCTCACTCGGTATCCTCCCTCGAAAGCGGATGTGACGGCGACCAACTGAGGTGGGAGTTAGCCTTCATCCGTACCCCACCCTGGGGCGGCTGCGCAGCCCCTGGTGGCGGCGTCAGCAAATGACGGTGTGGTCTTGGGACACGCCGAGTCTTAGACCACCTTGGTGGCCCTTCTGTTGGCCAAGGGTGGTCCACGCCGAAGTGACCACTTCAATGTAGTCTCCTCTCCGGACAGAATCGCAATGACGAATGAAGATACTATGGACAAAGCTATGAAGCGGGCTGTGGCCCGTAATCTGGATTCTCCAAAGACGACTGTGACGGTGACTGACTTCACAAAGTCTCAACGCTCGGCTGGTACAACTCGAGAATCTACTTTAGGTATGCCACAATCTACTTTCGGTTTTTCTATTGCTTCGTTACATAAGGAGAAGTTTACTTCATATTTGGGTAAAATAGGAATTTCTTTGGGTAGCTGTAGCAATGAAATAAATCTTTCTATCAATGCTTTGAAAAATGTAGAAGTAGACAGATTGAAGCTGGCAATTAATTCCAATGCAATGAATAAATTTTGTTTTATGGTTACACAAAAGAGACGAAGCTTTTTGACGAAAGTGATGATGAGGGCATTGAACCTGACGGTGCCTACTCACTCACTTAATTAAGGATGTGTCGGAGGTCGATTGAGATGAGGAGGAGCTATGCACAAAAATTTGTGACCTTATGGCTACTTCTAAAAAGTCTAAATCATCCTCTAAGAAAAAAGGGTGAAGGAGCTCGAACAGTGACAAAAAAATCCAATAAAAAAGTTTTCCAATGAAAGACATCTTCTGGAATTAGCAGATGTCTCTATAACTTGGCTAAGTTTCGGTATGTTGCAGATGCTATTAGGGAGCATAACTTAGATTTTGTGGCTATTTTAGAAACAGGGAAGTGCGATATGTCAAAAACAAATTAGGCTCACCTTTCTGGTAGTGTTGATTTTGTTTGGCATTGTCTCCCTCCTTGTGGCAGGTCTGGAGGTATTCTCCTTGGGATAAATGCATCCACTCTAGATTTGTCTCTGATTGCGGAAGGGATTTTTTTTAATCAAATTCCATCTTTCCAACAAGATTAACAAATTTAAATGTATTCTAATGGCGGTCTATGGACCAACATAGGACGACCTCCCATCCCTGATAGTTGGGGATTTCAATATCCCGAGGAATATCAATGAGAAAAATAACAACAGATACAATGACCGTTGGCCTTTTCTGTTCAATGTTGTTATTGATAGCTTTGATCTAAGAGAGATCGATTTAACAGGCCGACAATTCACTTGGGCAAACTCCCTTCCTACTCCGACTTATGAAAAGTTAGATTGTGTGCTTATGACTACGGAATGGGAGTCTAAATATTCGTTGGTTTCTGTACATGCTCTAGACAGAGGTGTTTCGGACCACACGCCCCTGTTGCTTGACATTGGAATGGCGGCTTTCCCTGCAAACCGAAGACATTTCAAATTAGAACTTAGCTGGTTCACTTGGGATGATTTCCGTGAAAGAGTGGTGGAAATCTGGAATAAGCCGGTAAAAGGACGTAACTATGCCCAACGATGGAATAACAAGATGAGCGCTCTGCGCAGACATCTACGGGGTTGGGAGGCACATATGAGTGACACTTACAAACAAGAAAAATCCAACCTTCAATACATTGTAGATGATTTGGATATTGCCACTGAGGTACGCAGCCTGACCGACTTTGAGTGAGAGCAGTTGACTCAATCTCGAGATCGGCTAGCTAGACTTCTTTGTGAAGAAGAACTCAAGATGTACCAACGTGCGAATGTGATAGACGTCCTGCTAGGTGATAATAATACCAAGTACTTCCAGATGGTTGCCAATAGTAAACATAGAAAGAAAATGATCTTTTGCCTAGAGCAACAGGAAGGAAAAATTGAAGGAGAGTCCGCTCTAAAGACCTATATTACAAATTATTATAAGACTTTGTTTGGGCCACCAGAGGACAGTTGCTTCTCTCTAGATGAGTCCAGAGCTGTGGACGTTTCTCAGGTCTCAGAGTCTGAGCATGAATTCCTTATGGCACCCTTCTCAGAGAAGGAAGTTCGGGATGCTGTGTTCGAAATGGAACACAATAAAGCCCCCCGCTCAGATGGGTTTCCGGTAGAATTCTACCAGAGGTTCTGGGATGTCATTAAGATTTACTTGATGAACTTACTCCATGAATTATATGTGGGTGATCTACCATTGTTTAGCCTAAATTTTGGAGTGATTACTCTTCTACCGAAAATCAACGAGGCAAATCAGATCCAGCAATATAGACCTATCTGTTTGCTGAATGTCAGCTTCAAGATTTTCACAAAGGTAGCCACAAACTGGCTTAATTCAATTACAGATCGAGTGGTTAGTCCAACTCAAACTGTGTTTATGCGAGGACGAAATATCCTAGAGGGAGTTGTCATCTTACATGAAACAATACATGAACTTCACATAAAGAAAATGAGTGGTGTAATTTTTAAAGTCGATTTTGAGAAGGCCTATGACAAGGTCAAATGATCATTCCTGCTACAACATTAGGAATGGAAGGCTTCTCGCCCAAGTGGATTTCTTGGATTGAGACCTTTGTTTCGGGTGGTAGTGTAGCAATTAAAGTAAATGATGACGTCAGACTTTTTCTCAAACAAAAAAGGTCTCCAACAAGGTGATCCTCTTTCACAAATATTGTTCAATATTGTAGCTAACATGCTTTCTGTACTTATCAAAAGGGCCAATGCTGATGGGCAAATTTGCGGAGTGGTGCCTCATCTCATAGATGATGGCATCTTTATCCTATAATATGCCGATGACACGATACTTTTTATGGATCATGGCCTTGAAAAAGCTCGAAATATGAAGCTATTGCTTTGTGCTTTTGAGCAACTAAGGGTCTTGAGATCATTTTTCATAAGAGTGAATCGTTTTGCTTTGGCGATGCTCAATCCATGACCCAATAGTACACTGAACTTTTTTCGGCTGCGATACGGGAGAATTTACGCTGCAATATTTAGGCATAAAAATTCATTATAGGAAGTTGAGGAATGCTGACTGGAAAGGGGTCGAGGAACGGTTGGAGAAGGGACTTAGTAGTTGGAAAGGAAAACACCTTTCTACTGGTGGACGATTAATATTGACAAATTCAGTGCTCAGTAGTTTGCACATGTACATAATGTCTTTCTTTGCTATACCAAGAGGAGTACTCAAATAACTTGATTATTTTTGCTTCAGGTTCTACTAGCAAAGTAACGATCAAAAGAAAAAAAAATTCCACCTTGCTAAATGAAATATTTTATGCTGACCCAGAGATTAAGGGAGGTCTAGGAATCCAGGATCTTGATTCTAAGAATATTGCTTTACTCAGCAAATGGCTATTTAAGCTGCTCACATCTGATGGAGTTTGGCAACAGCTGATTTGCAATAAGTATCTGGGTTCTAAACCCTTATCGCAGGTCTAGTGGAAAGCTGGGGATTCATATTTCTGGGGCAACCTTATGAAGGTGAAGCGAGGTTTTCTACATTTCGGAACATTCAATATCAAAAATGGTGCCCAAATCAGGTTTTGGGAAGACCGGTGGTTAGGTAATTCACCTCTGCGACAACAGTGTCCATGTCTGCACGATATAGTAAAGAACAAACAAGATACTGTAGCAAATATTCTACGAACCTTCCCACCTAATGTTTCTTTTAGAAGGGAATTTATCGGGCCAAAATTAATAGCGTGGAATACTCTACTTCCTTGTATCGCCAATATTGTGCTTTCTCAGGACCAAGATGTGTTTCACTGGAACTTAACCCAGAATGGACAATTCTCGGTGAAATCTCACTATCGGGCCTTAATGCATAGTGATGTTCCCAATCTCAATAAACGCCTTTGGAAACTGAAAGTGCCTCTCAAAATCAGAATCTTACTTTGGTACTTACGCCAAGGTGTGGTTTTGACAAAGGATAATCTGGCTAAGCGCAATTGGCATGGGAGTAAGAATTGTATTTTTTGTCACTAAGAAGAGACAATTAAACATCTTTTCTTGAATGCCGTTTTGTCCGCGTCTTGTGGTCCATCATACAAGCGGCTTCAGGATTTTTTCGGCCTCGTAGTGTATCACATATGTTCGGTACTTGATTACGGGGTATTAGGAAGGACTTGAAACTGAAAGTCCTGTTGGAAGCAGCTGCTACTTGTTGGTCACTTTGGTTATGCAAAAATGATATGATGTTTGATAAAAGAATTATTTCATCTTATTTGCAGGTTATCTACCTCTGTACTCATTGACTCTGTACTTGGGCCATTTTATAGAAGTCGGGTTCTCAGTATATGGTTATAGTGGCGTGTCAGTATTTGAGGAAGGTGGTTAGGGAGTATTTTACTCAGATCTATGGATGACGGCCTAACCGGCGGATTGGAGCCCCTTAGCATCTCTCGTTTTTCACATCTGTTAAATTTTTTATGTTTTCTCTTCTCTTTTTAGCTGTGTGTATCTTTTTATAGAGACCGAGAATGTTCTCAGTACGATTGTATCACTTTAATATAATAGTCTGAGATCAATAAAAACTTTATTTATCAGGAAAAACTAATTACTATACTATGTTAACAATACTAACTAAAATTCTGAATTGATAAAGCTCACGAAGAGACACATTTATGCAAGGCAAACATTAGGTTGGACTTTTTTCCTAATCCGGTAGGTTAATTGGCTCTTTTCCATCCTCCACCGCTCACTTGCTCTGGCTCAGCATTCAACTCAGTGAGGCCACACTGAACTGAACAGTGAGCACCCCTCTTTCTGGCGTTCCGCTCTCTTCGGTGACATCGCCCCGCCTGCTCTGCTGGGTGCTGACCTACAGAAAGGGGGCAAGCGCGGCGGCGCCATGGACTGCGTGGACGGCGCGAGTGCCAGCACTGGCGCCGGCGAGGATCGATCCAAGGTTAGCATACACTCACATTCCCATCCCATGATGCGTCCTGCGTCCACGCCTGAGCCCTGAGCTAAGAGGGGCCTTTCTACTCTACTGGAGTCCTGGGTGTGTGCCTGGGCGCAGACATCCCGATACCGGGGGGGGGGGGTGAAAGTGGGAAAAACGCATTTCTTATTTCGTTTTATTGTTTCTACTTGGGGTTACCTAGCGATTCCATCAGCCATGGATTGAGCAAGAACAGCAAGATTCTTGCTACTGTGTGTCTGTGAGGGGTTGGTTGGTGCACTTGACGTTTCCAAGAACCGGTGAAACTACGATATTAAGTTTTGGTTGTGTGCGTTGCTACAGAAATTAAGCCCTGAACTGATGGTTGTTTTTTCTTTGGCATTTGTGCAGGTTGCTTCAGAAATTAAGTTGATTAAACAGACTACTTGGGTCTTCGTCGAGAAAGAATCGGTAGGTTTTGGTTCTTTGTTGGTACAAACATGTGCCCGATCCAAACTGGCTGATTTATCTGCTTTGAGAGATATCAAGCCAAATTTCCTTCACTTGCGGCCTCCCTCTGTTCGATCAGATTCGTCCATTTGTATGGACCGCTAAGTTCCATTGCCTTGGAGGGACTTGCCTCTCACATCTGGCGCTCTTAATTGACTGCATTTGCATGGAAAGATTCAGGAGTCAAAAGATAGGCTAACAAGGAGGATTAGCCTGTTCTTCATATATGCTTGCTATGCTAATTGCTCGGTAGTTGATAGGTACTGCTGGTAGATTGTTGATACTTTTTGCACTTGTTTAAGCACTGATAGATTGACCATGCTTTGAGCTCTCCACTGTCTTGATGGTTCTCACTGGCATGATGAAATATATCTTGAAGCTGAGAATTACATATACATGCTTTATTTTTATTGTAGTACTGGATCAAATCTAGCAATAGAGTGTGCAATATGTTTGTTTGCTGTGTGTAAGTCAAGTATTCAGTTGAGTTGGATGGTTGTGGATTGTGTCTTCCATACCAGAAATAACTCCTAGTTTTGTTAACCCTTACCAGGTAACTGACTTAAGAGAGCGAATTCTCCAACTTGCTGGGCATGCTTGTCATGAAGAAGAGGTATGTAGCCATTTGGAAACAGCTTGGCGGTATTCAATCAGTGTGTCCTTCCTGTCTATTATTTTGTTGCAGCTTCTTTGATACTGCTTGTGGTATTGACCTGACAACAGGAAAGGACAGAGCTACTGGAGAAGCTTAACTCATGTAAAAGGGATACGCTAATCGAACTGTGCCGTTCATTTGATATCATTGGCTCAAGAGCTAATAGGAAGGTTGGTCCAGCTAAATATTTGAAATGTCTGTAATCATCTGGAAGCGGATGCACATTGAAAAATATCTCTTCTTCATTTTCAGGAGGAACTGGTGTCATTTTTGATGAAATTCTCAAAGGACCACTGTTCTGGCATTGATGGCACAAACCCTTATAAGGTCCTAAATTGCAAGTTACTTTGGTCATATCGATTTGTTCAAACATTTATCTAGAATGAATAGCAGATATTGTCCTTTTTCTGTCATAACTGCTAACCTACAGGCTACAGCCCTACATACTCCTGTAGATGTGAGATCAAGCCAGCTTTACTATTATCATCATTGGTACACTGATTCTTTTTCATAGCCCATGTCTTATCTATTGCAGAAAATCAAGAAAAGAAAGCGTATAAAAGAAGAAGTGAATTTGTCTAGTAGTAAACCTTCGAAGGTATACTGTCTTTGCATTATATTTCCTTTTGTAAATTATGTTTGTATGCTGCCTACTGTTCTATTTACCATCACCAAAGTTCCGTATTTATCTTTAGTTATTAGAATTCCTAGGATTTCATTTATGGTGTGTTCTGCAAATTCTTTCAAGTTTTATCATATCATTGCAATACGTTGCTTTCACTTAATCTTTTTATTTATTTCCAAACTAATGCAGAAAAAGAAACGAGAAGGTACTGCATTGGAAACTCAGGGTGAAGAGGAAGCAGAAGGGAGGAAGGTTGTGGAGGATAGAATAAACTATTCTGACTGTGACTTGATGAATAACAGATATGTATGTGCTGACAATAAGAAAGGAAAATTCCCAAATGAAGAAGCCAACCTTGAGCCTTCTAAAAGGATAAATGGCTCCACGTCAGAGAATTTGGATGGAGTAACTCTCAATGAAGCGCCAATTCCTACAAATGTACAAGCACTAATTACCACACCATCTGCAAATTTGGTTACAGCTACTGAACTTGATAGTACCAACATGAAGACTTCAAAAAAGAAAAAATGCTCTGTTACCAAGAAAAAAGCAACTCCAAAGGAAGATCACCAAGTCAAATCTTGCGGTATGCTTCTGGGCATATTGCCTGGCCTGAATATGTGCTGCATATTTGCATATCTGCTTGCGGATAAAACACTTAAAACAAAGAAAGCTACGTTCAATATTCTGAATTGCACCATTATTATTGTTTTCTTGAACTGGATTTTATTAATTTAACACTACTGTGGCTGGAAAAGATGCGTTTTAGTTATATAACTTTACAATAGGGTGGTACAACCGACCACTTATACTTTTATCCAGCCATGAAGGTAGCTGTAATAATTTTTTTTCTAGAACCTGTAATAAAGAAACTAGGACGTGTTGCGCTTGTTGTTGCAGGAGCAAAGGCAGGAAGTAATGTTTTAGAACTAAGAAGAATCCACAAAAATTCGTTAGCTCTATAGCTGCTAAGAGAATATATGGTATGTACTAATTTCGGAAAAAGAAGGCATTGAAATATTATTTATGCCAAGTACAGTTAAAGTGATTGGTTTAATAGAGCAGTTCTTAATCATCAAATGTTTATTGAGCTCAATTTGGTATATAGTAAAAGAGATAACATAGATCAGCAGCAGAGATTCACATGTGTCAACCAATCAGGTTATGGTTTTGCGATTGCATGGCCTCGTAGATTGGAACTGTTATGTAAAAAAAAGTCAAGTGCATATATACCTGGAAAATTCTTTCTGAGAAGCACGTGAGCAACATAGATACAGTAATTTACTATGCTTTTTCATACGCTGAAGTGCTTAGTTGCCAAGGGATTAAAAGAGTTGACAGTAGTTTGCTCTAAATTGGTTATGGAACCTCACCAGTGTTGGGTTAGAATTGCACTAACTTAGAAGAATGCATCTTTGAAATATAACTGTAGATTGGTTTTAAGGGCCTCTTTGGTAGAGTTCCTCCTGATACAAATTCTTTGGAGGGAGTGATTCTCTGAGGAAAATGATTTTGTGGCTGAAAGTGATTCTGTGGAAAGTGAATTAGGGGAAGCTATTTTTTTCAGCTCTCAGCATCTAGTTTATTTCAGTGAATCACTCCCACGAATTCCAATCTGGGTGTTAAAAACTAAAAAATTTTGTTTGTCAGAGCTCTCCTTGATTCTACTCGGGGAGCTGCTCTGCGAGCTCTGCCAAACAGGCCCTAAGTAAGTTCTAGTTTTTTTGAGATAGAAGGGAAAACAAGAATATGCTGGAGTTTGATTTTAAATGAGAACAAGACTTGAAACGTTAGTTCACCTTAACCACAACCTTGTGTTCTACTCCTAGGTTACATGGGTCTTCCATAATTTCTAGTCTCTGGCGTAATATATAAGCATTCTGCTTTTCTAACAGATTGGATGACCACTAGTTCCACATTACAAAATCGTGTTCCTTTTCTGTTACAGTTAAACTGGAGTCTAAAGGAGATTCGAAACCTCGAAAACAGGCACTGAAACCAAGTAGGGATGAGCTGAGGGAAGCCATCTTTCTTATCTTGGATACTGCAGACTTTGCCACGGTGAGATACACTGTACATCATTTATCTTTAACAATTTCTCTATTGAATGTCGAATTGTCAGATACAATAGTTGTTATGTGACACTACTATAGTTTCCATTTATCTGTTTCTTTTCTTTTTATCCATTTCAGATGACCTTTGGAGAGGTGGTAAAAAAAGTCGGTATGTCTTTGCTTGGTTCCTTTTAAGAGTCCTTTTCTATCAGATGCTTGCAGATATGTCTGGTCTTTTTTCTAATTTTAAGGCATATATGAAGCAGAATGTTGTTTTATTAGCTGTAGAAGCTTTCTGATTTGATTTCATATCTTCAGACAAATACTTTGGAAAGGATCTATTTGAGATAAAGCCACTAATAAGGTCCCTGATAGAAGAGGAACTCTTTAGGCTAGCAGAGGAGGCAGAGACGAAGGAATTAGAAGAGGAGGAAGCAGCAGAAGCAAAAGCTAGAGCTGAACAAGCTGCTAAGGCGAGGGCAAAAGATCGAACAGTTGAATCGGGTGTCAACAAGCGAAATGAACTTCAGGCTGGTCAAGGTGGTAAAATTAAAGACACTGCAAAGAACACAAATGGCAATACTACTGAAAAAGGTTTCAGAGGTGGGACTTCTGTAGAGGCTGCTGACAATGGAAACAGCAGTAAGGCTGCTGACAATGGAAACAGCAGTAAGGCTGCTGAAAGTTCACAAGATGGCCAAGTTGATGCTGATACAAAGAATGGAAACAATGGTGATGAATTCACCGAGGATGGCAAGAGTGAAAAGGTTGCACCCAACATAAACGGTGATTATGCCATACAAGGTTCCAGAATTGGCAAAGCTGAAACAGTGAAGAACAAAAATGTTGACAGCCTCCAAGTTTCTAAAGATGGCAAACTGGAAGTAGTTAGCAAAGGAGAAAATGATGACACTGAAGATGACAGAGCAGAAGAAGGTAGAAGTGGAAATAGTGGCAACAATGCTGAAGACTTCAATGGTTGTGAAGCTGAAGATTGTAACAGTCATGAAAATGATGAACGCGTCGAATGTGCAGAAGATGGCAAAACTCAGGAAGCGAACAACAATGAGAACAGCTAAATCGCTGTAATCCCTGCTGATAAAGATGGCAAAGCAAAAGAAGGCAATACTAATACTGAACAAAGTCCAACAGATGCTGGCGGCAATAGTAAAGCTGAAGGTGCCGATCACAATGCTAAGACCAAAGTTGATGTAGATTCTGGCAAGAATGGTACTGCTGAGAAAAGAAAGGCTGACGGTGATGTGAAAGCTAACAGCGACAGCATAGCTGAAAGAAGCCAAATGTGATGAGATGGATGTAGATTACAAGAGAAGTGCTAGTAGAGTGATCCAGCTTATGCAGGGTTCTTGTATCAGCAGAGTCCCACTGGTGCAAATTTAACTCTTGTAGGATAGCTTATGAATGGTCATGGGGTCTGGCCTTTAAGAATGGTTTGGTTAGTCTGTTAGAAATGGTCAGATCGTCATGTAAATTATGCAGTGCCTTAGGTTGATGTGTATAGCACTGGAGCAGGGAATCCAGTTGTGGACTGTTGGATGATGGAGAAGCATTTGTATGAGCGCTGGAGCAAGACATTCAGATTGGCAGGCGTCGTCGAACTTTACCTTGTATGATAGATCGCTGAGGAGTCAGATGGTGTTTCAGCGCATCCTTGTGTAAATTCTACTGTAAACAGAAGAATGATATGTCCTGCAAATTCTCATGGATCTGCATGCGTGATGCGGCTGGCTCCATAGTATAGTAGTATGTTGTTTTGGGTGCATACCTCCTCTTGTGGACTCATCTGGTCCGAGTGCGCGCTCCTACGTGGCAAACCGGCCACTTGCGCACCTCACGGGCGGGGCGCCGTCCCACGTGTTCATGGGCCCACGGCGACGGCCAGGATGTGTCTTGCGTGGCGTCCATCCACGGCAGCCCAATCGCCAGGTGGCACATACTTATCACCAAACTAACGGCGGGAGGCGCAGCACGTTCACACCTGGATGCGTTCTTATCCGCGCGATCCAACGGACCCGCCCATTCCCCACCACCCTCCCTCCCTCCATTACTATTCCACTCCAGCTCTCGAGAATACAAACTCCTCGAGAATTTTCCCTCCTTTTCTTTTCTCCATAGATTCTGTTCTTGCATCCATCCAGTTCTTGCCTCCCATGATGCTTCGACTGATTGGAGTCGTTTGATGACATCAGCTGCCTGCTCCGCTTCCTCGGGCTCCTTGCTCTGTTTCTTGATTTGAGGCAGAGCAGGGCGGGAGACAGAGGAGGGAGGTGTCGGCGGCGATGCCGGACTCGGACAACGACTCCGGCGGGCCGAGCAACGCGGGTGGGGAGCTTTCGTCGCCGCGGGAGCAGGACCGGTTCCTGCCGATCGCCAACGTGAGCCGGATCATGAAGAAGGCACTGCCGGCGAACGCCAAGATCAGCAAGGACGCCAAGGAGACGGTGCAGGAGTGCGTCTCCGAGTTCATCTCCTTCATCACCGGCGAGGCCTCCGACAAGTGCCAGCGCGAGAAGCGCAAGACCATCAACGGCGACGACCTGCTGTGGGCCATGACCACGCTCGGCTTCGAGGACTACGTCGAGCCGCTCAAGCACTACCTCCACAAGTTCCGCGAGATTGAGGGCGAGAGGGCCGCCGCGTCCTCCGGCGCATCCGCCTCCATGGCTTCCCATCAGCAGCAGCAGCAGCAGAGCGAGATGCCAAGAAACGCTGCCAATGCCGGCGGATACGCTGGGTACGGCGGTCCAGGCGCCAGCGGCATGATGATGATGATGGGGCAGCCGATGTACGGCTCGCCGCAGCAGCAGCCTCCGCCGTCGCAGCAGCAGCAACAACAACACCAACAGCATCACATGGCAATGGGAGGGAGAGGGGGTTTCGGCCAGCCTGGCGGCGCCCCGGGCGGTTCCTCGTCGTCGTCGGGGCATGGCCAGCAAGACAGGGCGTGAGTTGCGACGATGCGCTTACTACGCTGATACGAGTCCAAATGAGTTCATGTTATCTGATTGACACCTTGTTATGCATGGTTGCTAAATGCTAATTAATCTGAGGCTCCGCTCTTGCAATTTCACACGGGAATTAAATTATTCACCGTGAAACTTTAGCGTTCAGTAAACTGTGCCAAATATTCAAACTGGTCAGACTACAACAGGATATTTGAGTTTGCTTACTGCATTGTGCAAGCTTCGTTCGTTGTCACGGTCTCACGGACCTGATTCCTTGTAAAGGCCAAAAGGGTCGAGGCCACAAGGTTGTGTGCCTGAGCGCCAAACGTAATCAGCAATGTGCGATTGTAGTGTTGTGTCATGTGCCACACGATATGGGAATTAGTACGGATCGGCTTAGACTAGCCAAGGTCATGGTATTTTGTGAGCAGAGCAGGGTTCTAAATAGCTAGCTACCTATGGTTGCGCTATAGCTAATTTTTGACCTTGTTGAGAAGCCACAAAACATGAAAAACCTCTATCAGGGTTCTAAATAGCTAGCTATAGCTTTCTGAGGCTCTGCCGCGAAGCTGAAACGGCGATTTAAAATCTTGGTGCAGAGTATTTCGGCCCCTCAGTTTACAAGCGATGCTTCAGTGTCCTCTGATCCAAAATATAAGCGACACTTTTAACTCTAGACTTTTTATGAAAACATATTATATATGTTTTATATACGATATGAAAATACTTTTATGATCATTAATTTTATATTGTCAATATATATAATTATTAATACATTGATGGTGAAAGCAAGAGACAAACGTGGATCCTAAAACGACTTATATTTTAAATTAGTGGTACTAAGTTGAAAAGGGAGCGCTATGGCTTAATGTAATTTGAAAACCCAGATTGGAGCACTTAGCTCCATGAAATTGTGCAATTGTATATTGAGTTGAGATAAAAAAGATTGATTATTTTTTAATCAACTAAAAGGAGGAGTAGGTAATTTTTTTGCAAGGAAGATAATGTTTTTTCTTCACTATGTTGATGTAGTCTCCAATGCACGTTGGGAACAAAGTGTAAGAGATATGGGCTACATCCATACTAAATCTGTGCCTCTTACAAACTCTTATAAACTTGCTCTCCTAAACCGCTCGTATTTAATCTACGGACTAATGAACAAAGAAATTACTTCTTTTAACATTTCAGCATAAACACTAAATGGTAAATGCATTTTGGGAAGACGTAGCTATGGCTTTTCTCAAAACTTAGAAATGTATACTTCAAATAAAAAAGGTGGAATACCGGACCATCTAGTGAGTGTAATACTATCTGTTCTAAGAAAACTTTGCTCTTTGTAAGAAAAGTTTCAGTGATCTCATGTTCATCACCGGATAATACGATGTGTGCCAATCCACCAAACCACTCTTCTGCAACCTCTCTGCAAGAAAAGGTCCAGTGTATTCTCCAGTGTTCACAATCTCCGCACCGGACTATCCGATGTACATAATCAAACTTGGTGCAAAAAATCTCCTCTAAACAGAAAATACTCCGGCGCTCTCAAAGTTCATCACCGGACCATTCGGTGTTTGCTTTCATTTCTATTTCAGCATTGAAAATGCTCTGGTGTAGCCACCACATTCACCGGACCTTCTAATGCATTGATCTCTAATTTTACCCAAAAAATTGCTCTCTGCAAGAAATAGTCCAACGAGTACACACTGTCCACATCGGAACTTTCGGTGAACACCGGAACATCTAATGTTCATACTAGAACTTCCGATGTGTGTAATATTTTTTGTCAGAGAACAATTTGCCAATTCCAAACATCGGCAACTCGAGTTAGACATAAACAAGAACAAGCATCCACAAACACATGCTAACTAAGTTCAAGACACATTAACTGTTGTCAATGCCTCATCACATGCAAACCAAGGCACTTCTCCACTTGGTTTCTCAATCCCCCTTGATGAGTGCATTGACAACCCTCAAAGCACAAAGATTTGGGATAGAAGAAGTGAAGCACATCCAAGTCATCAAAAACTCGAGAAAGAGTAAACACAAATCACTTGTCATAACACATATTGCAAAAGGCCGAAGATAGGCAAAGACAAGCTAAAACCACAAAAGATCAAGAAAAGCTGAAAAACTTAAAAATAAATTCCTCCCTTGATGAATGCATATTTTTCATTTTTCTTTGAGATATGTTGCTTTCTCATTTCTCCTCCTTTGTAGCATATTCTTCTCTTCTTTGTACATACGCTCTTCTCCTTTGACAATGCAAATATCAAGGACAAAATATTATACTATGCATGAATATGCAAGCCTAATGAGATTTCGCAAGTATACCACAAAGTATTTGCAAAAGCTAGAAACGTCAAAGGGCTCTAGAAAGTAGAAAATAGAGCTCACAATCGCATAGAGACTTAAAAAGAGATAGTGACACAAGAACATAAAGTATTACAAGCTAAATCCGAAGAATTGGTTGGCGCATTGAAGTTCACATAGCCAAATCATGTTAAAAGTGACCACAACATAAGCATCCACTCATGCCGAGTCAATACAAGCATAAGAACTAGCCAACTTCAATCTCAAACTAGGCAAACAAGCATTTATGACAATAGACTTTGCAAACGCTCACATATAAAACCAAGGCTTAGATTGATCAAGTGATTAAAAAGAATTAAACAATTAGGCATATTTCTTTGAATTTCATTTTATCCTCAAGTTGCCTCTTATCTAAGCAAAGTGCCACGCGACTGTGTACGGCAAACACCTTGAGGCTTCAAGACAATCATATTGGATCACATTTTATCACAATAGACTTAATTTTTTATGATTATTCGATTCGCACAAGTTATCAAGATGATCACAAGATCAAATTAAGTAGTACCTTTGCGACACAAGGAACACATATTCCCTCAAGGTTCTATCATGAGCTAAACATTTAACAAAGATAGAAAACATAGAGTAGTGTTCTCAAATCCACTGTTGTGAACCAAGAAGATCTAGAGTAAGATATTCATCAGACTAGCCTTAACACAAGCATTGAATAAGCCTAAGCAATTATGAACATGGTGATCAAGAATGTAACATTTCATAGCCTACATGATTCATAAAATTGTAAAATTTTACCTTAAGGAAAGCAAGCTTGCTTGAAATGTGTCATATTAAAGCATCAAGAAGAGCCTAAGATTAAAAAATTGCTCCACACAACTACTCAACTTAGTCCAAATTCAAGTCTAGCAATCGAAAATGCTAAAGACATACAAGTCAAAGCTTAACTACTATGATTATCTTACATAATGAAATGTAATGCAAATGCAACACAAGTAAGATAAAGTATGTACAAAGGATAACTCCCCCTCACACAATGCAGTAGGGATGACACACACCAAGCTCTCCTCTATTTGCAAGAAGACCAACACACAAGAGAAGTAACCAAGAAGTGATAAGTACAAGAGGTACTTTTCCTATTAATTCTACAACCAGCAAAATCTGCATCTGAAAAACATCAAAGAGAAAGCAAAGATAAAGCAAAAAACCAAAGCCCATACTTGAGAGTATGCTTGAGGTACCTCAAAATCTGTTTCACCACTTGGTGGTGAGATGTCCTTGGTGAAGCTTGGAAGCGAGCACACAAGCAGACGACGAAGTGGATCTTGGGTCTTGTCGCTGTCAAGTATAGGAGAGAGCCAATCATGCTCCTATACTCCTACTGGTCCACCTCCTCGTCATCTTCATCTGGATCAAGCACGGTCGAAGTAGCCATCGGTGTTGCTAAGGGTTTCACATCTCTCATGTCGAACTTCTTCAGCAAATCCTTGGTGTACCTTGTCTGGTGGAGGAATGTACCTTACTTGCATTGCTTAATTTGCAGCCCAAGGAAGAAGTTGAGCTCGTCCATCATCGATATCTCAAACTCCTTACTCATAGTTTCTGCATACTTGGCCACAAGTGCATGATAAGAGCCACCAAAAATGATATCATCCATGTATATATCTGAACAAGTAAGAAATCATTGCCATATCTGAGAGTGAATAAAGTTTTATTAGCTGACCCCATCACATACCCATGCTCTAGAAATAAAGACCTAAGTCTATCATACCAAGCTCTAAGTGTCTGCTAAGCCCACACCAAGCCTTTCTAAGCTTGTAAACTCTATATGGGTATTTGGGGTGCTCAAAGCCTGGGTGTTGCCTAACATAGACCTCTTCCTAAATGAAACTATTTAGAAAAGCACTCTTGACATCCATTTGATACAACTTGAAACCCTTGGATGCCGCGAATACAAGAAGGATCCTAATAGCTTCTAGCCTAGCTACGGGTGCAAAGATCTCTCTAAAGTCTATCCCCTCAACCTAAGTGAAATCCTGAGCCACTAGTCTAGCCTTATTTCTCACTATAGACCCATACTCCCCCTATTTGTTTTTGAAAACCTATTTTGTGCCTATGGTGTGAACATTAGGGGGTGGCTCTACAAGGACCAAAACTTGATTTCTGTCAAAATTTTTAAGATCTTCATGCATGGCATTGACCCAACTCGAATCAGATAAAACATGTCAAACATCATGGGGCTCAAAAGAAGCAACGAATGCGGAATTAGTAAAATAAGCATGAGAAGCAGATTTAGACCTCGTTACCCTCTTATTGATGTCACCGATTATCGCCTGTGGAGGATGTCACCGCTGAATGTGTTGAGGGGCCTCACGCGGTGAGTGTACCTCCCCCTCAAACACTGCTGGTATAGGCTCAAAAGTAGCTGAAGTGAAAGTAGAGGCTGTAGGACCTTTTGCTGGAGTAGAAGAAGTAGGAGCTAGCTCTGGAGCAGGTTTGGTAGAGGGAAGTATGATTATGAAGAGAATACCTAAGAAAATGACATCGGAAGATCGCGACTCAAACTTGTCAAGATTGCCACATTTTAGGATGAAGCATCGACACCCACAAACTCTCAAATGTGAAACCTTCGGCTTCCTCCCAAAGCACAACTCATAAGAAGTCAAATTCAAGATCGAGCACAAGAAAATCTGATTTGAGATGTAGTACGCTGTGCTAATGGCCTGAGCCCAAAACTTTCTAAGAGTCATATGCTCATCGAGCATCATCCTAGGCATCTCAACCAAAGTCCCGTTCTTTCTCTCAACAACGCCATTCTGCTGAGGAACGCGTGGGGATAGAAAAGTGATGCTCAATGCCATGTTCAAGATAGAAAGCATCAAAGAGATAGTTCTTGAACTCGGTGCCATTATCATTGTGAATTGCTTTCAATGCACCAGGGAGTTCCTTGAACAATCTCAAAGCTAACCTCCGAAAGTGTGAGAACACTTCATCCTTGCTCACAAGAAAAAAGACCTAAGAGTAGCGAAATAAATCATCAACAATGATAAGAACATACCACTTCCCACTCACTGAACAAACTCGAGAAGGACCAACAGTGTTCATATGGAGAAGTACTCTCGGTTGTTCAGTCATCACCAGATTTACTGGTGGGTGGGAGGCATCAACCATCTTGCTATACTGACAAGGAGCACAAACAAGATTCTTCTTAACCTTGAGCTTGGGCAATACTCGGCCTAGAGCACTCAAACGAGTAAGCAAATCAAAGCTCATGTGTCCTAGTCTCCTATACCACATCCAAAGCTCAGAAGAAGGTTGAGCAATCAAGCAATGAGAAGAACCAAGAGACTCAGAAAAATCAGCTCCAAAATCTCTCCTAACTCAAGAAATCTTGCAAATCAAAGAGCTAGAAGAATCGAGAACTCGAGAAGTATCGTGTTTGGAATGCACTTTCAAGTCCTTATCCAACAACTGGGATATAGAGAGAAGGTTGTATCTCAGATGCTCCATCAAAGCTACATCCTTGAGATTAAAACTCTCATTCACCCTTATCATACCTTTGGATTTCACCCTTCCTTTTCGATCATCCCCAAATGTGATGTACCCGTGTCGCTTCACAGGGGTGAGGCTAGAGAACCATGATGAATCTCCAGTCATGTGGTGCGAACAAATGGAGTCAATGGATCACTTGTTCTCAAGGCCTCCACTTGGCACCTACATATGAGAACAATAATAGGTGGATGACTCAGTACTAGGTCATCCACCCTAAAGTGGTAAAAGCAGGTGCAGGTAAAATAGGTCTAGTACGCTGACGAGTACCACGATGAGGAAAACCTGGTCCGTCAAAGCGCTGAGACTCAAAATCTCTTATACATGGACCAGAACCATATGAGTCATAGCAAAATCCATGTCGGGCAACACCTCTAGGAAGAGACGGAAAAGCTCTAGGGACTCGTGAGTGAAAACGAGGAAAAGACTCATGTACACCAACAAAGGGGCGTTACATGTCTCGGGTGCTCCACTCCCACTCACGCTGCTCATCTCTCCTACAACAAAAGCAAAACCTAACCAAGTGACTCTCTCTCTGGCAATAGGTGTAGTGGTAGCGTCTCTCGGTAACTCGACTACAGGTCACTCAGGGCTCTCTCATCTTAAGCTGTGGAGCTCTCTTGTGTTGTGGTGCGGGTTTCTTCTTTGTGGGTTGAGGAATGAGTTTCTTGATGGGTTGTGTTGTGACATTAATTTTGGACTTCTCAGCTTCTAGGGTAGTAGGTGTGTTAAACACAGTCTTACTCTCCCCACTGCAAGCCACCATCTCAAAACCCAACCCAAGAGCTAAACTTGCCTTGTCAGCACACATTTTGGTCTTATCCAAGATCAAATTCATTTTCCCTTTGCCCTTTGAGTACTTCTCCACCAGAGAAAGGAAATACTCATTCTCAGTCAAAAGCTTTTGAACTTACCCTCTAACTCAGCTGAGTTTGTTCTGAAAGATGGTGCAGATGGAACAATTTGGCTACACATCCTTAGAACTCCCATCACTCTCCAGTCTAGACTCTAGCTCATTCAAGCACTTGTCTTTCAGTTTAACATCCTTTGCAAGCAAAGGACAATTCTTACAAGCACATAAGAGAGTAGATCTAGACTCCTCCTCAAGGAGCTTCTTTTCGGCACTCTCAAGCCTACTGGCGACTTGAGCATGCACATTACGAAACTCGACAAGTTCAACCATTACAATCAGGCAACTCTCACACTCCTCAACATCGGGACTAGACCTAAGCAATGCAAGTTTAGTAGAGACAGACTTATACTTAAGCCTAAGATCCTTTAACTCACGCACAACTTTCTTAAGTAACCTATCATGGCTAACAAGAGCATCATTCAAGGTATCGACTTGGATAGAAAGCTGGTCGTAGGAAGGCAATGCATTAAAAGGATCCAGCTCGGGGTCGCTGTCATTGTTGTTTTCATCCATAATGAAGCAGAGGCAACTGAAGTACTTGGACTTTTTGTTATTCTTTGTTTGCGGTTCATCCTCCTACAAGCTCTCCTCATTGCTGGGAGAAGTGTCGATGTCACTGAGAGCTACCATGAACACCCTAGAAGCCTCCTTGGCCGCCTTCTTGGCCATCTTGTTATGGTTCTTCTTAAAGAAGGACTTCTTGTTCATCTTCTTGTGCTTGTTGTAGTCGTGGTCGCCATCCTACCTCTTCTTGATCTTGGGGCAGTCCGCCTTGAAGTGGGTAGTGTCATCACACTCAAATAGGCATGAGAACCACCCCTCCTCCGATCTCAGCGATTATTGTAGAAGTGGGTGAACTTCTTCACGATCAACGTAAGGTCCTCATCATCCAGCGCGTTCACCTGCTCCTCTATGGCAGGAACCAAGGAAGACAAAGCAAATCCACTTGATGAAGTGTTAGCACAAGAAAAGCCAGATGCAGACTGATTGCCACCACCAGGTCCAAAAACCATGCCATGTTCTGAGACAGGGGATTTCCGAGACCGATCCAAGCCGCCTTGGCTATCTCGGTGGATTTGAGCTTGCTGAAGAGCTCATCACAAGTCAACATGTCATAACTTGGAGACTCTTCAATGCTCGAGATCTTCACTTCCCATATGATTCAGTTAAGAGCATAGAGACGCTTGATAGCTCTCTCGTGGTCAGAATAGGGCAAAACACCAGTTGATCAAAGATTGCTAACAATCCTATCAAAGCGAGAAAACATCGCATCCAAAGACTCCGGGGCCTTGCACAAACATTTTATATTCTTCATTGTATGTGCTTTGGCGTCTGACCTTAATCTGATTAGTGCCTTCATGAAAGACACTTAGAGTATTACAGATCTTCCAGGCAGTACGGAGGTGCTAGACCCTATCAAACTCATTCCGACTCAGGCTAGTGAACAAAATATTTCTGACCTTATTGTTGGTCTCATACTGTTTGATTTGAACATGAGTCATACGAGCAACAGGGATCTCGTAGTTAGAATCAACTACTTCCCATATTGCACTTCATTGGCTTAGAAGATAAGCCTCCATGCGCACCTTCCAGTACAAAAAATTATGACCATCAAACAACATAATCTTTCCACTTCTCTCCATGTAATCTATAGATCATAAAGCCGGTTAAGGTCAACAAGTGATCATACTTGCTCTAATACTAATTGTAGGAACGAGATTGGTGACTAGGGAGGGAGGTGAATAGACACCTCAACAAATTTCTTGCGAAATTGATGGCCTTCTCCTATTTGGATCACCCCCACACACCTCAAAACTCAAGCATAATCAACAATTGAGAGAAGTTTTAACAAGAGAAAAATGAGGTGACACGACTCCACGGATGGTATACGAACCATAGGTTTCATTTAAGATCAATCCATGTGTCTTAGCACTCGAAAGATCACAACTAGCAGAGAAACAAAAAAAGATGAACACCGAGCAACAAAACTCTCCAAATTGATTGTTTAGAGGAAAGAGAATTCAAGATCCCATCACATAAGCATGTGTATTCGAATTTTATGCCTCTAGCAACAAGAAGAATGATCTCACAAGGTGCTAAAATTTCAGCCAAAAACAAAAACGAAAATCAAAACCAGAAAGGAAAAACTTGCACACAAGGCAAGAGAACCAATAGAGGAAAACTAGAAGAAGGGGAATTCAAGCATATAAAACAAAATAAACTTTATTACTCAAAGTGGTCAGCCCTATTTTAGGCGGATTACAAAGATTTTTCTCTCAAAACTCTCACCTATTACAAAGGTTAATCACTCATCCTCTTCTCTATTAAAATTCTAGCACAATGCTCTCATATTGGTGGCACAAGGGGCTCAAATGGTTGGTTCGCACTCTCAAATAGCCCTACCCCTCCATTTATAGGCATAGGAAACTTGACCCCCAAGTTTCTTTGCTTTTTCCCAAAATACCTGTCTCTTATAGTACACTTCTACCTACTACCGAGGGTATTTTAGTCTATTTTCTTCTCCATTCATTGGATGGCCGCAACACCTTTACGACTTAGCTTCACATTGACTCAAGCTTCGTGATGGTGTCACGTACTACTCTAGTCCTCTAACGGTTTTGAGGCCAAACCACGAAACGCTAGCACACTTCTCAAAGCATGACTAGTCGCCACTTGCTTCCACCTGAAGCAAGCGCTCCGATGATGACGCGTGTCCTCTGTGTTGCGATCTTGACCGCTGTCAAGTCTCTTCCACTCCCGATCTCTCGGGTCGCCTTGTCACTTGCACCGACATTCCCTTCGCTTGACTTCATCAACATGCCATATTCATCCGCCATTTCATACTTTGCTTGACCTTCATGTGTACATCTAGGATCACCATTGACTCCACCCGACCCTCCTTGACCGTCCGGCACCAAGCACCAAGTTGTATCCATCAACTGCACACCTTGAAACAAGAAAACACATTTCTCCACACTCCAAAACATCTCCAGGTTAGCACATAATAAAAAACTTTAACTCAGAGGACATCCTGCAGAAAATGTGAACACCGGATGTTCCAGTGTGTCTTGCTCCTGAACACCGGACCATCCGGAGAGTGTAACACCATCTGTTCTAGGAAAACTTTTCTCTCTACAAGAAAAGGTCCGACAAAAGCTTCCGGTGATCTCATGTCCATCACTGGATAATCCGGTGTGTGCCAATCCATCGAACCATCCTTCTGCAGCCTCTTTGCAACAAAAGGTCCGGTGCATTTTCCGGTGTTCATAATCTTAGCACCGAACTATCCGGCATACGTAATCAAACTTGGCACCAAAAATCTCCCTCAGCAGAAAATACTCCGGTGCTCTTGAAGTCCATCACTAGACCATCCGGTGTTTACTTTCATTTTTGTTTTAGTACTGGTAATGCTCCGGTGATACCATCCAGTGTAGCCACCACATTCACCGGACCTTCCAGTGCATTGATCTCCAATTTCTCCCGAAAAATTGCTATCTATAAGAAATAGTCCGGTGAGTACACATTGCATACACCGGAACTTTTGGTGAACACCGAAACAACCGATGTTCACACCGGAACTTCCGGTGTTTGTAATTTTTCTACGTACAGAGAAGAATTCGCTAATTTCAAACACCACCAACTCGAGTTAGACATGAACAAGAACAATTATCTACAAATATATGCTAACCAAGTTCAAGACATATCAACTATTATCAATACCTTATCATATCAAACTAAGACACTTCTCTACATGATTTCTCAGAAGGATTCAGGTGATGATTATATTGATAATATCTCACTGTCCATTTCAATTTCGTACGGTTCAGAAAAGGTGGCGTGCAAATCTTCAGCTGGCCCAAATCTTCTTGCTATCTTGAGTGGCATGGATGAGTGGTTTGAATTTAGCTTTCGCTTAAGACAGAATGAAAGGCCGAAAGGGCTAGGCTGGACGACAAGGAAATCAATCGGGTCAGTCACTGCACCTGATTAATGTGGGTGGCTTCTGTCTTTGCAGATGTTTTAGTTGCACGCATTAGGCTAAGCAAGATTAGGAGCTCTTGTGACCTTAACGAATCGTTTTATCAAGGAGGGAGGGGCTCAGAATATTCTGGCTAACAATTTCTATGAAAATATGATATTTCAAACAAAATGGGTTATATATTATGAAAATATTTTTCATAAGAAACTAGTAACATCAATCTTATATTATCAATCTACATAATTCTTTATATACTGATGATAAAAGCTAAAATGAAGTTTGAACAACAAGAATCCTAAAACTACTTACGTTTTGGATCAGGGGAGTATATGTTTTACATCAAGTAAAATTATGATATTATGAAATAATTGCTAAGGAAATATATATGTACTATTTTCCATAAGATTAATCTGAATATGTATGAAGATATTGCAGTAGACCTTAAAATATCTTGACACTACACTCTTCAATTGGTTTTTTTTCTTACGGACATATTGTGTACTTAGGAAAATAATAATTGTCAAAGTTGCGATGAACCAAACACTACGTGAAAAAAGGTTAAGGGTGAGGGGTCATAACAGATAAGGGTGACGGATTTCTCACCTGTCACTCCAAATGCATAACTGATGACTAGTCACTAATGACCCATCACCAATGAGATTATAGATGACATGTCGTAATGATTGTCTCCCATGTACTAGGGAGAAAGACATAAGTGATGAGTAACCTCTTCATCCGTCATTTATATCCTAACATAAGTGATGGGTAATTAGATTACCCATCATTTATATCTTCCACCTATGTGTTGGGGAGAAAGACATAACTAATGCGTTAATAAGTTACCCCTCATTTATATGAACACATAAATGACGGGTAACCTTATTACCAGTCACTTATGTGTAGCTTACCCGGTATTATTGTATTGTTTTCTAGCTGCATCCTGGAGCAAAGCTAGGATTTGATAGCCATCTTCTCCCTGCAAACAACAACAACACATCTAAATTTATATGGATAAACACACTTATATAAGAACTCACTTCATCACAGAATCACAAATGTTACAAAGTTCCAATCAATTTATTACAGAATCACAAATGTTACAAAGTTCTGATCAACTCATATTACATAAGATCTCACAACCTAAGGATTCTATAGTGGAACTCGCCGTATGGGCTGATGACTTTAGACACCATCAATTCAACGATCTGTTATCGAATCTCCGGGAGTGCACCGTCGTAAAAAAAAAGAAGCTGAAAATTCATGCATAATTTGATGCGTAACCAATGTCATGTTATCATGAAATTAAATTAATTACTGAAATTAGGTATGGACAATCTTGTATTGAACTTACATCGGGGGATTTGATATCCTCCACTAAACATAGAATCCGTAGGCGTTGCCTAGTAGTTGTTGGTGGCACTGCTGAATTTTTTTATTGTTAGATTAAAAGGAAAAAACAACAAAATAGATCATTTGGTAATCTGTTTGGTAGCACTTATAGCGAATCCGGTCTTGTTCAGTCTGCGGTCGTCTTTCACATTGTAGTCAGGTTAAGCTCGAAGGTACTTGTCAAAAGCCTTGTATAAAGAGGGACCGATTAGGGAGCATTTGAATATTAGAAAAGTTAAATATGTAAACTAAGTCAGACAGAACCTACATGTCGAGGAGTCCTTTCACAGCGTTGTAATCACGCTGTCTAAGTTTTCCTTTTGGTGCTACTGGTCTTGATGAGTTGAGGTACCACACCAAGTTTCACTTGAGGCAAATAACCTGTAAGATCCAATGACCACCAGTGTTGTGGGCGCCCAATAGGTAGTGTATTTTAAAATATTGTTACATTTCCTTGGCCACATGGTCCACAACATAGTCAGGGTGAAGTTGGATGACCGATATTGTAATGACCTCAGAGTCAAGAAATGCGATGGACTCCTTGCACTTCTTTGTTTCTTTCATCAAGTGTCTATAGATAAGAGCATAGTTAGATTCAAGACTTAGTGATATTACTTAATGAATATCCAGTTTCATGGGACTTACAATGTGAAGATCTATAATAACAATATATGTAGGCATCGATGTTGAAGAGGTCGTATAAGTCACTAAAACCCACAATGAAGTAGCCGTCGTCATTAGTTAAGAAGTGGCGTCGTTTGTATTGTATGACTATGGATTGAGCATTGTTGTCTCTAGCAGCCTGCATGTAGTAATTATGCAAGTCGACACATGCTTTTCCCGCCCTTGCTAGGTCATCTACCCTCATCAAGGGCTTCCCATATTGGAATTTCGTGTTGACACTAGTCTACGCTGCTCCAATGTCAGTGGACTTCTTCGTCGGTACAATGGCCTTTGACATTTTCGACAGGTGCTTCTTAGAGCATTTCTTCTCGGCTTCCTTTTCCTTCTTCTTTAGGCATTATGGGGGAGACAGAATTAGATCTGGAACCGAGGCTGCCGGATGCGGAGGACAGGGCAGTGAAGCTAGCTTCTCTAGTGGAGGAGAACACATTGAAGCTGCCTTCTCTAGAAGTGAGGGACGCGGCAGCGGTGCACTTGAAGCTCATCTAGACTGGGATGCACTGGAGACCATGATGTCACCCCTCTTCCACTGGATCGTTTAACAAAGAGCTTCACCCAGAGTTGTAACTTCATCATTGGGGGGATTTCCATCATGTGATCGGTAGCATTGCTATGTACCAAGTCCATTGTAACCACGATGTAGCCATCACGTATCTGGACCGTATGTAAGATACGAATGTCTGGAAGAACCTGGCCCCTTGCAACCTCGATGAGATACCCGCCAGGCCTAATTACAAGACTGCAGAGTGTGGGCCCTTGTAGCAGGTCAATCGTAACCAACACAGTCACAGCGGCAACTACTTGCTGATCGACCTCCTTGGAGGCGCAACTACTCTTCCCTGCAACTCCAAGGCTAGCTTTCTGTGGCATGGAAATCTCTATTCGCTGTGATGCAAGCTGCCCCATGATGCTTGCATAAACTTTTTGGGTGATGCCACATGTAATTGCATCCATGTCCACTGCACCTGACCTCTTTCTCTTCTTGTACATCCTGAGGTCATCGGGAAAGCCGTATTTTCAGCCCTGGGAACTTGATACACCTCGCACTCGACTTGAGTGCTATGGGTTTCCCAGCATCGCTGAGAGAACATCATGTTCTCTGAGCTCAGTGAAAGAACCTTGGTTAGCTTTGGCTACCTTTTCTTTTACTTTTTCTACGACTGACTGGGTTTAGCTATTTCTGAATGTGATTTTCCCGATTTCGGACAGCTCACCCCTTGCACAAAAATATGACTGCGATCATCCCGAGAATTGCAACCAAGGATTCTATCAGCCTTCTCTGGCTAACTTATCGTCTTCTGTCTGTCATTTCGCCCTTTTCCCAGCATACCCTGTTGCGTTGGTCTTGTGGTTATGCTTGTTCCTAGCCCGAAGCTGTTTTTTCTCCTCACTCTCCTTTTTGAACTCCTCTGAGTTCTTCATATGCACAAAAGCATCCCAATCTTCCACTTTCAATTGCTTGTAGCTCTCGAAGGGTGCCACCCTTTTAGTAAAGAACCGATTAACAAGCCTACTCTTAGAACTTCGATGGAGTTTCGCGATACCTTTCATTGGTGCATTGACTGTAGCGATCGTTTGACGCTCGCTCATATTGTCGTCATTATTTAAGAAGTGGTGTCGTTTGTATTGTACGACTTGAGAACAACCATGAATCACTCATATGGATACATCTGATGCAGGAACACAGGGCCAAAAAATAATTCTCCTTCACAAGGTGAGCTGTAAGATGGACTATGACATCGAAAAAGGATGGTACGAAATACATCTTGAGAAGACATAGAGTCTCTAAGTGTCTTTTTTCTTTTTCGCCTAGCACTTCCGGATCGAGTACCTTCTGACCAATTGCATTGAAAAAAAGCACAGGCTTATGATAGCCTCTCGAACACCAATTGGCAACATGTTATTAATTCCAACCGCAATCATATGCATCAATATCACATGGAAATCATGAGTTTTCATGTCGGCAACCATTTTCAGCTCTTTCACCGAAACAAGCCTTCTAATGTTGGACGAGTAACCAAAGGGAACTTTCACACCGTGCAAGAACTCGCAAAATTCTTTTTTCTCCTTCTTGGATAGGGTGATGCAAAATGGGGGTAGGAATTTCCCTTTATCCGTATCCTTGACATGAAGCTCCGGCCTTAAGCCCATTTCTTCAAGGTCAGCTCTTGCATTTTCATGATCTTTTGTTTTCCCCTTCATGTTGAGCATTGTACCGAGGAGACTATCACATATATTCTTCTCTATGTGCATGAGGTCAATACAGTGATGAACATCTAAGTATCTCCAATAATCAAGCTCCCAGAGAATTAATTTCTTATTCCACATTCTATTTTTATCACTCACGGAGGATCGTTTTGCTTGCCAAGGACAACATTGATATCCTTAACCTTATCATAGACACCTTGCCTGCCGAAATGCCTTGGAGGTGACACTTTCTCCCTTGTGCCGACAAACTGAGACTTCATTTTTCGGTACCGGTGGTTCCTTGGAAGGAAACGTCGATGCCGACATGTACACTGTTTTCTTTGACTTGTTCAACCACAGACTCTCTGTGTCATCTAAGAATTGGAGGCAAGCTTCACCTTTTCTTTTACTCTGCCCTGACAAGTTATGAAGTGCTGGTAGATCATTGATGGTGACGAACAACATGGCTTGTAGGGTGAAGTATTCTCGCTTGTACTGATCCCAAACCTCAACACCTTCAGACTAGAGTGCTTTAAGATCATCCACCAAAGGCCTGAGGTACACATCAATGTCGTTGCCAGGTTACCTCGGACCAGGAATTAAGGTCGATAACATAATGTATTTTTACTTTTTACAAAGCCAAGGTGGAAAGTTGTAGATAGACAGTACAATAAGCCAGGTGCTATGTGAGGTACTCATATTACCGAATGCATTCATGCCATTTGTGCTCATAGCAAACCTAATATTTCTTAATTCTTCAACGAACCACTAAAATGTGGAATCAATGGTTCACCACTGAGCTGTATCTGCGGTGTCGGAGGGTGAACTCCTGTCGCAGGGATCCTGGGGGACCCCTTTTTAGAGATTCGGCCGGGGGGATGATCCTGAATATGTTCGCCGGGAAAATAAATGGGTATGAATACGACGGCCGGTGGGGTGGTATGATCTAATGCGGAAAGGAGTAAATGCGCTGGTGTTTAGATAGGTTTGGGCCGCACGGAGGCGTAACACTCTACTCCTGTATGGATATTATAAATTCCTTGAGAATGTCCCTCAAGGATGTTGCTGGTTACAAGGATATTTGTCTATCTTAGAACCTGAGGCTCCTTGTTCTTCAGTCTGTGTGTAGCCGCCGGCTTTGGGTGCTCTCGACCTTCTCTTCTCTGCCTGCGAGCAATTGTTTCGTCCTCTTAAGCTTGTCTTTTTTCCCACTCTCCCCTTTTTCTTCTGTGCTGCCGGCTGCTTTAAATACCCGCCGGCAGCACCGTGCCCTGAACGGGAGGGGGGCCACGAGTTCCGAGACACCATAAATGGAAAGGGCATCTTCATTACCTCTGGGCGAAGTGACCGGGGGTGGAAAATGCGTCCCACGCCCGGTCATCCGTCACCATAAATGCACTGGCAACGGGCGCCATGGAGATCACCCACTGGGCAGCCGCAGAGCGGTCCGGCGTGCCCGCCCTGTCTTGTTCCCCTGCCACAGCAGCGCGGCAGACGGAATGCCTCGGCCCTTACGACGTTATCCCGAGACGGGCCGGATGGCACGGGATGGGACCCGTGCATTCAATGACCCCACGCCCTCCTGCCAAAAAGTGGCAGAAGCTGACACTGAGCGTGGCGGGAGCAGTTGGAGGTGACAGGCCACGCACGCTCTTTAAATACGGCCTCAGACCTTTGACTGGCTGACACCTCATCAGTGGGTCCCTCGGGGGCCACTATAAGGGGGCTCTCTGGGTCGTCGGGGAACCGAGTGCTCGGGGGTACTGTTCACCTCCCCGAGCACTCTCTCCCGGGCACACTTGTACGGCTCCTCGGGAGACCGAGTGCTCGGGGGCTGCGGCACGCAGCCCCGAGCGTTCTCTCCTGGAACTTCCTTCAGTGGGTCCTCGGGATACTTGGGTGCCCAGGGAGCCACCGCTCGCAGCCCCGGGCACGTTTCTCCCGGTACTTATCTTTCTTGACCGTCGGGGTACTCGGGTGCTCGGGGGTCACCATATACCTTTCCGAGCACTTTCTTCCTGGCACTTAGACTTCGTAGATCATCGGGGAACTTGGGTGTTCGGGGACCACCGACCGTGGCCCCGAGCGCCCTCTCCCGGGACTTAATCTTTTTTACCTTGCGGAGGAGATTCCGCGGGATGGCGCCATGTGGCGGATTGCTGGTCTGGCCTCGGGATTCGGGGACCCCTGGTTCCTGATTCATCGACATGCGGGGTTATCATTGTGTCATTTTTACGACCCTTCTTGTGCCACCGCAACAATTGAGACTCTTTTTTTTCTTGAACAGATGCTTCAAATGGGGAATTACAGGGAAATACCACATCACCTTTCTAGGATGCCCTTTTCTCTTGTTACCTTCCTCCACATCGCCACCGTCATTTCTACGCTTGTATCAATGGGTTTCACAAATAGGACATTGATAATCCTCCTGACATGCATGTATTTTTTCTACCTCCAATCCCAAAGAACAAACTATCTTCTTCACATCGTAGACGGTCTTGGGCACCTTGTTCCCCTCTGGTATCATGTCCTTTAGCAGATGCAACAATACTTTGAAACTCCTATCAGACCAACGATGGGTTGCCTTCAATTACAGGAGTGTAAGCACCGCAAATAACATCGTGTATTTCTCCTTACAGCCAGGATAAAATGGTGTCTTCGAGTCTCGCACCAGTTCTTGGAATTTAGCAAACTCACCATCACTATACTTGTCGTGCCCCTCAGCATCACGCACCATTTGGTCCACATTCTCCACAAAATCCACGTAATCATCATTGAATCCTAATATGTCTGTGTCCCTGAGATAATCATCCATATCACCGGCTGGTGGGAGTCTTTGATCTGTACTGCCGTCCGGGAGGACCTGATCCATTTCCCATTCGTTAAGGCCTTCCTCGCCGAGTTTGTTCCAAACATGATATCTCTCTTTGAATCCATGACTTAACAAGTGATCGTACATGTTGTCAGGTTTTAGAAACTTCTTCTCATTCTTGCAATCACAACATAGACACTAAATTTCCATTTTACCCTGACCTTCCATATCCGCCACCGCGATAGTCAAGAAAGACTTCACCCCACTTATGTAGTCGTTACAAGTATGGCAATCAAGGTACATCCAACTTCGGTCCACCATCTACAAATTGAAAAAATATTAATTCCATACAGAAACGACAGAGAAGATAGAATAAGTATAAAAATTCTAACTCAATTTAACTAAATTAAGTGTGTACATGTGTTCTAGTGATATTCAAGAGAACAATTAACATCCCAATATGATACATGTTATCTATGGAAAAGGATCCTAGCTAATTTCTAATAGGCAAAGATAGGTCCTAATGCCATTCGAGGATATGTTGCCCGAGTAGGTTTCCATGCTCTTGTATGGTTCTGGAGAAAATTTCAGCAGCACCTCCCCGCTGTTCTCCAAATACGTGTCTCAACAATGAGCCGAGAGGGTGTGTATCCGGAGAATAACAAGGAGACGCCACCAAAATTCTCTCTAGAACCAGACAAGAGCACATAAACCTACTATTCGGGTCACATATCATCGAACTGTCCAAAGTACGTAGACAATTCGAGAGCTTCTTCTTATAAATATGATGAGTTCTCAAGTAATATTTATAATCAAACACTCCAGAATGAGAGACGTAGGTTACGCATGTACACTAATTAAGGGGGACAATCCATATCTATCAAGATCTGGGAGAAAGAGCAAAATTGTTAATTCCAACGCAAACCCTAGAATCAACCATGCATATATGAGCAAGAGGAGGAGGAGAGGGAGGAGGCAAACCTTCAAAGGCCAGGGACAGACACCAACTTCAAATCACTGAGATTTGATTTGGCCTCAACAACATCGCCAAAAAAATCGCCCCTTTGTCGCACAGTCGCGATGGACAAACACTGTATGGTTGTGCTGCTCGGTGAATAAAATAACAGTAAACATCACTCATTAGTGACGGGTTATAAGGACACCTGTCACTAATGAGTGAGTTATTAATGACTGGTCTCATAACAACCCGTCAGTAATGAGTGGCCCCGGCAGGGAGCCACCAAGGCTACATTTAGTGACGACTTATAAAGACACATGTCACTAATGACTTAACATTAGTGATAGGTTATAAGGACATCTGTCACTAATTATTTAACATTAATGATGGGTGATAAGGATACTCGTCACTAATGACACATTAGTGACAGGTAGAAACTAAGACCCATCACTAATGACTTCTACAAGAAGAGATCGACTTTCAGAATAGAGGCATGCATGCAAACAGAGAGTACTTCAACATCCCATTCAACAGAACTGAACTGAACTTCGATGGATGACATCCTAAAGCAATGTTAGGATTTGGCAGCCGTCTTCACATTTAAGAACACAGATATACATCTAGAAACTTGAATTTACTCAAGTCAGTCATACAATATAGTTATGCATACATTACGTACTTATGCAAATATCCATATAGCATTACACTTGAGCATTTGCCGGAGCACATAATCTCTGATATTTAACATAGCTGAAATCTACAATACTGTATCCTAGTACTTCATCGATATACATTAGCGTATGAATTGGTGCACTCTCTTTCGCTTGACATGGACGACCTGATGCTTTACCATAGACAGTAAACAAGGTCTTATTAGCTGATGCATTTTCACTTAAATGAAACCTTATATCAGCCTAGAAGTTGTCTTCAGCAGTGAAGTCCACTCCGGGGCCATAAAATCTTAACCTAAGATGTTCCATGGCTTGATCTAAGATAGCATGAAAGCTAATTACCGCAAAAGTGTCACCAAAAATATCCTACAAGCAAAGAAAATAAAATTATAAAAATTATACATGCTAACAGTCATGCATATCAAAACAACCGGATTACATATTACTATACCATATCATATAAATCGAACAGAGCAAGCCTCTCACTGATCAAAGCTAAATCCTCTTCGCCCTCCTCAAACGCTTTTATTTTGAAAATAGTTGTAGTCAGGCAAAAAGAACCCATGCTCCTCAAGCACTTTCAGGCACCCTTCAACGGCGGTTTTTTTGGGAATGCAACGAAATCGGTGATGCCCTGGCACATGCCCTAATAGTGATACCCCACTACTTTCTCCCCTTGATCGTCTGCCAAAATAGATAGATAGCTTCACAAAATTCCTTCCATCTAGAGTGGATTGCACCAAAGGTACAATACCACCTATCGCAGGGATTACCTCTTTAAGCCATAAAATCAGTTTCAACACCTACATGATAGGATGATATGAATTGAACCTAATGTACTATAAACTCAATTAAATTATTGTGTCCTAATGGGTGTTACTATGAGCCTAATAATGAGGGAGAAAAAGAAAAGAGGTTACTATGATTGATCTCGATTGTGGCCGGTGGGGGAACGCTTGGAGGGTAGTGTACACTTGGTGCGTGAGCCGATGGAGGAGTTGTCGGAATCCATCCAAGTCCGCCACGGCGACGGCAATGACCCCCGCCACTACCTTGATCCATCGCCCTAACCCTATCGGGTAGAGGGGATGACGGCGTACATCGGGCTGTGGTGGAGGGGGGAGGATGGCAGCAGTGTCGATAGAGAGGTGCGAACGGCGGCAGCGGTGGGAGGAGGAGGCAAGCGGACGTGAGCGGAGATGAGAGTGGTTGAGAGAGAAAAATGGACGGATAAGAGTGGTCGAGCAGATAGGAGTGGCAGGAATTAGTGACTGGTTATAAGAACACCCGTCACTAATGAGTCAGTCATTAGTGACGATAACAACTATAACCCGTCACTAATTACTTTAATATTAGTGACATGTCTCATAATGACCCGTCACTAATGAGTAGGCTACATTTAGTGAGGTGTGCCCCATATACCTGTCACTAATGACTGAATTATTATATGGACATTAATGTGACCCGTCATTAATATCTTTAGTGACGAGCCGTTCGCTCGCTATCACTAATGAACCCTCATTAGTGACGGGTCTTGGTCGGGTCCCGTCCCGAGCCACATATTAATGATGGGTATATGGCGAGGAAGAGCAAGTACTCACGTTGCACTCAGTAGACTAGATGTTATAATCATGTTGCTTACATTCTCTAAGGCATGCTAGGTTTAGACACGGTAGTTTTTTTGGGTTATAATGATCGTATACCGTACATGCCACTATCCATGTATGTCGCAGTTTCCATTAAAATCACCATGTCCAACTTTCTATTTCCGTCAAATCTGGGTATCCATAATATCACACAAACATCTAATATTGGCACTAGACGAATCGACAACAAAAAAAAATTATGGCGCACAGACACATATTCTTCCTCAAATAAAATAAAATTTGGCCACAACAAGGTGTCACCCGCTCATTAGGTGATATCTTGCTGTCGTCCTTTCACAGGATGAGACCAAGGTGGCGCCTGACAGTAAGGTCTTCTCCGGTGAACTAGCGACATGTGCCCCATCACTGCATTTTTAATTATCTAACTAGCAAGGGCCCATTAGGTGTCTCCCATTCATATGACGAGATCTTACTCTTGCTCGATAAACAGACGATGGTAGCCTATTATTGTAATTTTTTTTAAATGGTCATGTAATTTTGCAAACATTGAAAAAAATATATAAAAAAAATCTTGAGTCGGTACTGTATTGGAGGGAACGCTTTGCCCTCCGGTTGGACTCACGACATTGCCTCTCCCGTGATGATCCGCAGTAGGCACCTCTCAATTACTTCTTCTTTGTATATTTTTGAGACTTGCTAGATCAGACTTGCCAATCTCTCAGTTACCTCAATTTGGACTAGAAATTGAGATTAAGGGTTGAAAATTTACATGAGATCGGCAGAGTTAGATGGATCGCTAGGGAGGTCGACCAGACTTGCGGTAGCGGTGGGCGGCGAGTGGGACGGTGGGGGCGCTGGCTGCTGCAGCAGTGGAGGACCATCGGTGGGAGGTGATGGCAGACCGGGGCATCATATCTTGCAGTGGTTGGTGGTGCTGACGGCTCCTATGGTGGTGGCACCGGCAAAGCTAGGCAGGGAGACGATGAGGGCGGACATCATCAGACTCAAAGAATAACAGCCACTCTACCTTACATTCTTTTACTTTTGAAAAATATCTCTGCTCCACATTTTTTGTAAGCCCCCATATTCTTATAAGCCCATATATTCTTAATGTACAAAAATCCAATCGAACATAATAGTACTAGTTATGTAGTTATCGGCCCAGTCCCTAGACAGTATTGGTTGGGTGAGTGAGTCCATAGGAATTACAAATGAATCAGCGTCAGTCCTTTGTTTGAAAGGTCTCTGAGAAATTCCCTATAGAAACTAAATCCTTTCATAAATTAAAATAGAGTCATGCATAAGCAATAGTTTTAAGAAATAGGTCAACAACTCAGACACGGATGCATTTCTCTTTTGGCGTTTTTGTGCATCTGCATATACACTGTTCCCTTCTATGTGCCCGCACCCTGTCTCCGGCAATACTATATGTCACCTACACAACAAATAGCCCGAGTTCAAACTTCCCTGCCACCACCCGCCAGCGAGTTAGGGTCAATGCAGCTTGGCAGCACGCAGAGGATTTGCGACGGTGAGAGAGTTTGGTGAGGGAGGGTTGCTGCGATGAATAATGGTGCCGTCAACAGGAGGAGGCAGCGTTATGAAGGGGGGACAAGGGAAACGGGGATGGCGCCGCTGGACGAGGATGAGCCATGGGGGGGGGGGTGGCCCTGCGACAGCGAGGTGGCGCCATCTCCGAGGAAGAAGGCCCGGGTAGAATTCTGGAACAATCTCTTGATGATTTGAGCAATTTTTCCCATGGCTGGAACAAATTCTTTTGATCGCCAGAACAATTTCCCTAAGTGCTCGCTGAAGAATCTCGTCGGCGACAAGTGACAGAGGCGATGGCTGGTGTGGCAGTGCTGGAGGTGGCGTTGGACAGGGATAACAAAAGAAAGGGAGGCGGTGAAGATGATTTTTAGACCCTGGGTTCGATGGGCCACATAAAGTTGCTTATGTTGTTTGCATGAGATGTTGGGAGAGGTGTGCGAATACATGCTAGTAGGGCCCCTAAGTGAAGTATAATGAATATATATAGTATTTACAAAAATACACGCTTGTTTTAAAAAATAGCAGAACTAACCTATAGTCGCCAGCTAGATGGGCAATAACAAGGTGTCGCCTATCTAATGTGTGTTATCTTATCGGACTCACGGGGAGGGTGGAAATTTAATAACACGGTTGACCTAGCTGTCACATCAAGGTGTCACCCGTTAGATATGCGACACTTTGTTATCGTCCTTCTAATAGGCGATAGGAGCATATGCCCGCAGCACCCTGGGTCCACTGGAAAAGGTGTCACCCATTGAACGGGTGACACCTTTTCCAATATAAACAGCGTGCCGGCCGTTCCATCCCTCCCATGCCTCAATTCACTCTTGTGCTACCTAAGAAGAGAGAGAGAAGAGAGAGCAGTGCACAGGAGGAGGAGGAGGAGGAGGAGGAGAAGAGGGGAGGGAGGAGCAAGAAGCTACTGAAAAAGGTACCGATGATCGGTGAATTATCGATCTTACGGACTTATATGCTTCAAGTAGATGAATCAAAGAATACATTGATGGATTTTTATACAGAAGCCTCCCTTAGGATAATATTCATACGCTCTGTTTGCATTGTATTGATCTCTGAGACTGTTAAAGGGGAGTGTGTGGCTAGTCTAGATGGATCTAACCTAGTCGGACAATTTCCTTGCGTGTAGTCAGAGCGAGATGCTAATATAGATTCAATCTACGAAAGGCTTGGATGGTTAGGGCTTCCATAGGCTTCAGTGGCTTGTGATGGTTCATAACGAATTGTCTTGACTTGTCCTCCATAGGGTCCCAAGGCATCATATGTCCTCTGGAGTCTTCCTTCTGATTCTTGGAGATAAACTTTTTTGTTTATGAGATATCCTATGTGCCTACGAACAATTTCCATTCATCCAAGGATCCCCTTCTCGGAGACAAAGATATGCTCCAAAAATGACAAAAAATCCTAGGGTATCTAAATATGGTAGTTACATACTACTTATTTCCAAGCCCCTATTAGTACGTGAAATGAAGCTTAGACGGGTCAAAGACCTGGTCAACAAAGATAAGTATTTTGACCAACTACGTCATCGAGTAAGACTCGGGTTTTTGATTAGGATGGTACATCCAACCGGGTTCTCGAGATCCTCATATCATCTATCCAGGTAGAAGATATTCCATATGAGTAGAATTTCTTGTTTGCCTGGAAAGTATCATCCTATCCTTGCAAAAGAACAGGGAGAAGAAAATTATCGCTAGCCTGGTTTGAAGTTAGACCGTCACAACGAAAATTTTAGGTAGTGGTGAGAATCTTTTTACCTGATAGGAGATCGTGATTATGCTAGGAAAATATAAGTACATGGCAGCGCTGTGCGCCGAGTTCCTTAGGTTACTACTCCAGCCTCTCTAGCATGCGTCAGGAATTAAATGTGACATGATGGTAAAGAAAGAGATCATGGCATCGAGTCACACCACGACGTTAGTTGAAAAGCTATTTTTGAGAGCCGATGCCCTGTATAAAATGAGACGGGGAGCCCACACAATGTTTACCCTTTCGTCATCGTCTACCTCCCGTCATCTCTTCGTGCCTCTTCATTTTTCATCCACCTCCAAAACCTTTGACTGCAATCTCTCCGACGCCATGGGCCACAAGAAGATCGAGAAGGTGGAGAGTTCTGTCACTAGCCTTATGGCGAGGGTGATCCTGGCCTGGTCAAAATATGAGATTTTGGAGGAAGCGCTGGTCAAAACGGAGCACAACGAGGTAATCTCCTCTAGGGACATAATCGCTTACGCTCTAGCGGTGGGTCAGATGATCCCCACTCCAGACACCACTTGGATTGTTGTTTTCCTCGATTTCTTCTGTTGCGGTTTTTGTTTTCCCCCTTTCCAGATTTCTTCTTGAGGTGCTTGGTTTCTATAGTCTTGAGCTCATCCACCTCAACCCGAACTCCATCATCATGCTTAGCGTTTTCGCACATCTATGCGAGGCCCTCCTAGGCATGCACTCGTTCCTCTACCTATTTAGGGATTTCATCTTCGGGAGGGAAAGATAGCTGAGTACATTGACTTCATTGCCAAGAGTTCCTAGTCAGGGTGGCACAAGAGATGGTTCTACTGCCAACCTGACCTGCTCTAACTATCTTACTAGGGCCTTAATATGTTGACAAGTCCTGCGTGGATAAAGTAGCCAAAGGAGACCGCCATCCACTAGACCCTCATTAATGAGATCATGTATCTGAAGGAGTAAGGGGGTGATGGCCTACAACGTCATCAGGGACTTCATCAAGCACCGTTTGAGCCATCTAAAATCGAAGGATCGCTTGGCAGTTCACGACTGAGATGGACCCGACACGAGAAGTTGAGATAGGTACCTGATCCCGAGTAGTTGTTAGGGAAGCTATGAGCTCGTTTCTTATGAGTCATCTTTTTTTCACAAAGCTCTAGCCATAGGTGGTGGACTAGAGGACCATACTGCTGTTCAACTCAACCCACGAGTTTGCTCCTTCGGATATCATGGTCCCCATCGTTGAGATAGAGGTTGATGCTCAGGAGAGGATCTTATTGGTAAGTCTCATAAACCTTCTCATTTCATCCTCTTTTCGAGTAGTCATAGAACATAGTGATGATGGTTGTGAATCGTGAAGCTCCTCGGGTACGAGTAGCCTAACTCGGAAACAGAGAACACATGCATTTAGGATGAGGATCTAGACGAGGTCCAGATCATGGATACCAGAGGCCCAGGAGGAGCAGTGGTGGTGGTGCCACATTGTAGGCTTTTTCCTACGTCAGCGGCGAGGCATTGAATGAGGATGACATTTTTGGGGATGTCGACTCGCCATTTGGTGGCTCTAGGCCACTGACACCACCTGCTTATGCTCCCACAATTCTTATTTAACCCACAACCCCTAAAGTCTTGGGCCTAAATCCTTCTCCCGTAGAACCAGCACTAGCTCTGATAGTCAAAGATCCGATCCCTACTACGACCACTATGGATCTGGCCACGACCCAATCACTTGAAGCACCAGCCCTGACTTCGGTAAGTTTAAGAATTTAGCCAAAGCCTTTTGTAGTAGTGATATTTGACTTGGAGTACGTTTAGGCACTGGCCTAAGATCGTGGAAAGGGAATCATTGTCGTGGGCACATCAAGCACCGCAACCTCAACCGCGCCAGAGGCGGGGATAGGAGGAGGGGACCCCGAGAAGGAAGCCAAGAAGCCAGCCTCCATAATACTCCCACTGAGACCCTCACTGGTCAGGAAGTGACCCAAGTATGCATTGTCACTATGGACATCCTTCCTATGTTAATGGGAGCATAATATTCTGATCATTTTCTCACAGGTTGCTCGGAGCACCGCCACCAACCCCTAAGTCTCAACCTCCTTAGATCCTGGATGTGACCTCCTTCGAGGGAGATAGGAGCAAGCTTGGTGAGCCCCAGCATTACCCATCAATAGGCAGGAAGTGGAGGTCGCAACACCAGAGGTTTTGGCACCCTCGATACTCGTGAGAGGGATGTCCAGGCTGCCTTTGGACATGACATAGAGAGATCGTCCAAGGTCTGGTTCATCATGACCCAGATTCGACCTTCACCTCCTTCTTTAGGGTAAGCATTTCCCCACAAAATAGCCATTTAGTTGATGACATAACAGGTACTAACCTGATGTTTTGTAGTTGTTCACATCGCGGTTGCATAAGCTCTATGGCCAGACCGAGAAGGCTATCGCCCGAGTAGCCAAACTTGAAAGGAGGTTGTTGAGCTGTGCCACTAGATTACTCAGGAGGTCATCAAGAAGGAAATGACGTGTGTGGAGCAGGAGGGCTGGACGAAGGGTAAGCCTCCGACAGCCCAGATACGTCACCCCTTCATTGTTGTTTCGAACATGATGTTCTGCAGAACTCTCGGAGACCCACGACACTATGGCCCAGGAGAGGGCCCAAATGTCCACCGTCTGGAAATAGCTTGACGTACCTCTTGATGTGGGAGATGTTGATGCAACTGGACTGGCAACCCAATCGACCAAACTTGCCGAGCACATCTTCCTCCAAGCCAAGCGGGGGTGTGGAGGAAGCAGTTGCCCTCGTATTGGATATATTGAAGGCACACTACCCAAACAACGAGGAGTCAACACAAAAGGTGAAGGAGGTTCTCAGGCCAGCCAAAGCTTTTGTGGATGCAATCGACTTTTTACTTGGGTCCTTGCCGTAGAAATTTTATCATGCAGTCTGTAATAAAGAACTCTATAGCTTGTTAGACTTCTAGGATTTTTTTTATCTTAAATGCTTTGCATTCGATGAGGGTACCCAGTGATGGATGTGTTTAACAACATATCATGATTTCCTTACTTCTTCCTTTAATTAGTTTAGGACGCGTTAGTCGCTAGTCAGAGCGCTTATTATGACCAGCCTTAGGTTCGCTTGGGTGGAAGGTGTCATAGCCCCCGGTCACTCGTGGAACACGATAAGGAGCCTTTTTGCAACCCCAAAGTCGCAACGTAATGATCCTTCTCTTCTTGTTAGAATTGGTTATTAGAACATGCACAATATGTTATTTTCAGTTTCCAGTACTAAGTACTTATTAAGCCTGGACTGTCTGTCTGGGAAGATTTTCTAGGTAGGTAGTCTGAAAAATAAGAAACATAATAAAGTGAAGAGAGCTCATATTGCCTTTGGGTCGAGAAAACCTTTACGCCGCCCTAGGTGTACACATGGGATGAAGGACCCGAGAGGCGACTTATCACATTGTCAGGCAGTAGGATGCACGAGAAGACAAGTAGGGTACAAAAAGAATTGAAGCGACTTCCTAGGCAACATGATCTTTATTATTACGAATATACTCTTAGTAGTTACACTTGGAATTTATAGAGCTAATTGATGACCCACAAGCTATTGTAGACCTAATATCTTAGACCTAAGTGACACAGACTAGATTATGCTGATAAGTAGGGACCCTATTGCTTCTGAGGTAGCGTAGAGCTATTACATGGGTTTCAAACTAGTCGTGAAACCAGATCCCCAGGTTATTGGATTTGCTCATTGAGGTGTTGTGGCTGCGGTCACAATGCAGGATTCTAGTCCACATTGATCCTTGAGCTCTTGGGTTCCATGCTGGGTTAGTGTTGAGAGGCAATATCGAGACTTCGCTAGTTGCAGCTGAGACCGGCCTTAGGGCAACCCTAGATGATAATGTCCCCTTCGCATCCTAGGATCTTCACGCACTAGTAAGTCTAGTGCATGGCAGCCATGACCTTGACCAGATTCTTCATTCTAAGATGGCGTTGTACGCTATCTTGAAGTCGACCATATCGAACATAATTTTTTATATCCGAAAGTTGTCATACTTCCCTGTCACACCCGATTTTAACAGACAAAATCATATCTGACTTATGTGTGCCCAGGATGTTCAACACATATAAGAACGTTACATGTGAAGTAACAAAAGCAATACTTTTATATAACAAGTGTTAACTCTTACAGTAATTGACATACAATGTCTTCTATGTAGATATCAGTAGCGGAACAGAAGCACTGTTGCTCAACAACACCGCAGGAAACTGACTGTGAGACACGCTCCTAGAACATCACAACCTCATCTTAATAATCTTCAACATCTTCACTCATTGAGCAGCACCACACATGTCCCATGGTATAGGGAAAATAGAAAGTGTGAGCACATGACGCGCTATTTGCGATGGCTCTATTCCATAATCCATCAATTATTTGTTGCATACAAGGTGTTACTTCTTGTATAAAACACTAGGGGTAAACAAAAATTGATTTATATGAATCAAAGGGCTTTGTGTATGCCATGTGCTTGTTATATTCTTAATCTTACTCTTTGTTATATGGCAAAATTTTGTAGTAAAGCTGTTTTATTTTTTAGAATTTTGTAACAAATATATGTATTACTTTAGATTTTACTAAAAGATGAAAATTTTTGCATGACCATGTTCAAGTTTAACTATAAAATTATTACCGGTGTCACTAAAGAATATTGTCTTCGTAGTGAACTTCTAAATATACCAGATATTTGGTTTTCAATTGACATATAAATATTCTTTTCTTAATTGGAACCTTCAATTTTTATTTCACTCCGGGACCAATGAGATGTCAGAGCCGGCCCTGCACACCAACTGAACTACCTAGGGCCAGGAGTCGACAGAATAAGCCAACGATTCCCGAATCAAATCTGTTCTCGATTCAATTAGGGGGAAAAAGGAACTCGCGAAAGTAACACATGTGAAGTGTGGTTCTTATTCTAAAAGCTCTCCGTTATCAAAGACCTTCCTTAGGTGATTGAGAAGAGCAATCAGGGAGTATGACTGGCCCACAAAATATGACAACTTCCTTCCAAATGGGCTCGAACAAATAGTAATTGACAGAATTTCTATTGTGCCACTGAAAGAAAAGTTACTTCTCTTTCATGCCACCAGTTTTATTTTTCTTCCATTTGTGCCACTACCATCCCTACCACCCCAAATGGCTGTTAACTAATGCAGGGAAATGACAATTTTGCCCTCGTTGACATCCGGGTCATGTTTGGAGCTAGCTTACCTTTGGTTTTCCACTTTCTTCCCCTCTTCCACCTCCCCAATCAAATTGTGCATGTTGAATGCACTCCCGATCACATCAGCATAAAATCAAGCACAACTCTCCCCTCGCCACACCTTCACAGCTCCACCTGTTGGATGCGCTCGTTGGTCAGTGCATGATTCCGAAGCTTGCCATCAGCAAGCTCGTCAATGTTGTTTGCACGTCCCGCTAAGGAAGATCCTGAGGAATAGGGTTTTGAATCCGCAGTGTGGTGGTTGCGGGATCTCTGGGGAGCCACAAGATGGCAAGGGGTAGGTGCGGATGACGGTGGTGGCTCGTCTTCAAGTGATAGACGATGTGCGGAGGTAGAGGACACCGCGTGTGGTGTCATGTTGGGTGCAGAGCGCGTGTGGTGGCGTAGAGCTGCGCAGAGCAGCAAGCGTGTGACAAGGGTTGGTCATGGCCCCAGCTATTGCAAGGGCGGCGACGGTACTGCAGAGGACGTATGATGGCACGGAGTAGGCCACGCTCGGTGACGCGTTGGCATGTTGTGGGAAGCCATCCACTTCAGGTGGCCGAAGCGGAGGGCGAGTCAAAGCCATGTGACGATGGCAGGCTTTGGCACGGTTGCAAGCACTCATGGATGGTGTCTAGCTTCTTGTTGTGTAAGAGAAGATGAGAGGGTGTGGGTCCCACAACCAAGATAGAAAAAAAGAGGTCAAACCTGAGCAACGGAGGGCAATAGTGTTTTTCTGTACTAGTTAATCGCCGTTGTGATGATGGTGGCGGAAGTGGCACGGAGGGAACAAAAATATAACTAGTGATATGGAAGGAATTTAAACTTTCCTAATGGCAAATACGATTTTTTTGCTATCTTTCAATGGCACGGCGGGAATTCTCTGGGCATAGCAGCCGCGCCCGCACTTGCCGTGCCGCCACTCTTTGCTTAGCAGCCACTCGTCAAGGCGCGTGCTCTTTCGATCTATCATTTGTTGCAGCTGCAGCTGCCGCTGTTTGGTGTGGTGGTGTGATCTGCCACACGTCACACGAGTGTCATCAGTGAAAGATGAAGATCCACCAACTCGACTCCTACTCGGGGCACCGAAGTTTATGATCCTTCAAATTGATTTCCAGTTTTCTTGCCTATTGTTTTTATGACGAGAAATTAAGAAGAACTAATTTACGGAGGACGTTCTTTGGAACTCTTTTTCAATGGACGCACAATCCGCCTTCCTTTGTTAGGATCATCACGAGCCCAACATGGACCGACGACCGCGTCTCGTCTTCCCATTGTAGGTATGACTCGCCCATCGTCCTCCTCCTGTTAGTACCGCTCCCCGTCGCACCTATCACGGAGGGAGGTGCCAGATAGAAATCTCGATGCGGCGGCGTGGCCCGGTGCTCGATCGTGTGGTCGACCGTGAGGTCTTCCCGACGAGGACCTCCTCAACCGCGCCGTGAAGACCCTCGACGTCCTCCATGCGGCTACCTCGTGCTAGCGTAGTCGCGTCGCTCCGCGCGGCTCGCAGTCGATGAGCTCCTTTGGCGCTGGCGCCGAGAAGCAGGACGGCCAGCCGCAACTTTGTCTTCTCATCTATATTTCGTTTTTCTTCTTCTTCTTTTCTTTCGCCCTTAGCATGTTCTTATCTTCTTGATAACTCTGATCCATGCATGTGATCCCCAAAAAAAGTCTGACCTGACATGTATAGATTGGCAGTTTTCAACATAATCTTTATCCTGCAAAATTGTGTGATTTCACCGTGTAAATTTGTATACCATAAACATCCGTTTGTAACTAGGAAAAGATTGACTCTTGTTGGTGACAAAATATGATTGCTGCATGATAAATCTTTCTCTCCATGGTAGTGCCCAATACCAATCTTACCCGTACCTCTTTTTGAGTGGTACATATCTCTCCAAGGATAGTAAAAAGCCTCTACCACAGCTTAATGCTCACATGCCACCCTAGCAACACAAAAAAAAAAAACTCTATCGCCGAAGGCCTTGCTCCAGCAAATATTCTGAACGGCCTACCCATTCTCTTACATTATATTGCCATCGCGGAGGCTTCTTTTTCGAAGCAAAGGCCATTCTAAAAGGCCATGGATTGGGAGCAAGGACAAGGTTGGTTGGTAGCCATACTTAAATTAGTTTAAATTTGTCAGAGTTGACTTCCCATGGTAGATGCGTAGCTTACGATTAATTGTTTCAGACTCATTTCCTCTTTTATTTGTGCAAACTTTACTACAGAGAGGGGGATAGGGTTAAGAAAGATGGAGCAAATCTGGACGGTTGGATCCAAATCCACCAGCTGCGAAAAATGACTGAGGGATAAGCTTTTAATCTCAGTTAAGTGATGAGGTGACAGACCTTCGCTGAACAGCACGATGGATTATATACGAGGATCCAATGCATTATTTGGAGAAGGATCCAGATCGATCCAAGGTTTATTTCACGGAATATAGCCCAGGTAAGAGTAGAGCAATATTTGCTCCGTATTCATATTGGACGGTCGAAATGAATGTAGGAATATCAGTATCCTTTACTATGTATTTCCCCTGTCATTAAAAAGCTTTTGTCATATAAATTAATGAAGTATAGTGTGCACATTATATTGGCAATACTAATTATCAATTGTTGGACCGAGAATAACGATTAGAAGGGGTGAATAGACGTCAACGAATTTCTTTCGAAATGGATGATGTTCGCCTTTTATCACCCAATGTACCTCAAAAACCAATAGCGGAAGCAAAACTGAAGAAAATCAAGTTGCTAAGAAAATATCTAGAAAAACACATCGCTCTCGTGGATGTATATGAATCTTAGGTTCAATTGAAACTTATCCCACGACTCATCGTGCCAAAAGATTGCAACTGAGGGAGAAGACCATCGAATCAAACGAGAAGAGTATCGGATGAAGAAACTCTCCAAGTTGAGGATCTGGAGGTAAGATAATTCAAGACCTAATTATAGGCATTTGTATGTCTATTTTATGCCTTTAGCAATAAGGGGATTGAGTTCTCAAGGTGCTGAAAAATCAGCCCAAAAACCAAAATAAAAATCACATTAAAAAAGAAAAGCTCGCAATAAAACAAGGAACTAATAGAAGGAGACTAGAAGGAGATGTGTCGAAGATTAGTTCCTTACAATGTGTCTATAAATTGACTGGGTACCTTCGAGTACAGAGTTTAATCACGAGACGAGACGAACGATGTATACAAGTTTGGGCCTCCGATTGGAGTAATACTCTACATCCTGTGGAGGTGTTGCTGTTGTATATTGATGATCTCGAGTACAAGCAATGAGGCTAAATCTATTACAGAGAGTATATCAGATCTGATCTACCCTAAAGCTAAGGTCGCTGAATATCTTCTCTGCTAGGGTCTTGATGCTTGCCTCGAGTTCTCTCTCTTTTCTTTCTTTTTTTCTTCCCTCTCCCCTCAGCCTTTTCGCCTTATATAGGGGTGAGGTACCGACTTTTATCTAGCCGTGGTCAATAGGGAGTTGTCTTTCTTGATGTCCAAGTAGATAAATCTGTTTTAAGTACTAATCGTATCGAGTTAGGCAACCAATGGTAACCCCTGATATGTACTTCCTTGATTCCAGGTGTATCAAGTACCACTGATCCGGTTCTGTGATATCTAAAACTTCTTAATGTGTGTTGTACATATCCTTTTCGTATATGATATATTCCTTATGCGCATATACTCCATAGTTAGATATTCGATAGTAACCCCCTAACTCTACTCAAGAGGAAAGATTTTCATAAGCGCCCACTCGAGTACCGCCAAGTTTAAGCTTCGTTGAGTAAAGTGGATCAGTCTCATAGTCGAAAGAATTGAGCATAGTCGGGTCCTTCCTCGAGTACCGAGTGGCAGTCGGGTCGAGACTTGAAGAAAAAGACTAAAGAACTAAAGTGATTGACACCCGACTCCGAGTAGAGTTAAAAATCCTTTCAAAATTTGAAATGACGGGTGTAGGCGTATTTAATGCGGGCAGAAGGGCCTGCAAAGATTCGCACGTCGTCATCATACCACTTTTCACGCCAGTCGAAGCATGGTAAAAACAGGCGTGGTTATCAAAGAGACAGTAAACTTTCCCTTTCCGAAGCAGAAATGACTTCCGTGTCATACCTTGAGGCAGGGCCTATTTATCTGAGTAGAAAGCTCTATTGTCCTACTCTCGTGACATCCATTGCAGCCCTGCCCTTGAATCTTGTCCACCATTGTTCATGTTCTACTCGAAGAACTTTATCTTTTTCGCCTTTGCCAAAACCTTGCCTTCAGATCTCCTCTCCAAAGTTTTTCGGCATCATCTACTTTTGTTCAAGGATTTTCGTCACCCTCTCTGAGTCTCATGGCCGAGAATCCCGATTGGGCTTTTCTGCCATTGAGAGTACTAGATACCATCTCCAATAAGCTGTTGCACCCGGAGGATTTCACTTTCTTCCGCTGTGTCTGCGCTTCTTGGTGTGAAGTGCACAGGTTGGCAGAGTTTGCGCCATGGATCATGAAAGGACCATTTGTGCATAATGATGGCTTGGTCAGGGTGCATCGTCTGGGGAGCGAAGCAATTTTTGATCTTCCTTTCTGAGGCTTAGTTGGTGACAGTTGGGAGATAGTCGGGGCCTCAAGCTGGCTCTTGATCATCATCGAGCGAGGGCGCCAGATCAAAGGCGGAGTAATCAACCCAGTGACACGATGGTTCTTCGACCTTCCACCACTCTCTTATGATGTGTTTTGGGTAAGCCTAGAGGGATGTGTGGTGCGAAAGGATGGGAGACTATTCGTCATCGTTTGCCCAAGGATGCCATGTTTTCATCTTCAAATGATAAAGGGTGTGCATGTGTTTCTTGTTGATGGTCCACTGAGCTGGTTCTAAATCTCCAGTAGCAAATTCTGGTGGCGCATTGCTGATTTCATAGATGGGGTTGCTTCAGGGGATCCATCTGGAGTCATTGCAGCATTGGAAAGGTCGTTGCCAGAGTTCGAACTCTGACAGTCTGGTCTGGGGGGCACTCGACTTATCTTGGATGAGATTCACGTGTTTTTCTTGGAATCTTGGGGTGACCAAATCGATGATCCTGCTGAACACAATGCTCAGAGGCCAGTTTCCATTCATGCTTTTAATGATGACATTTGAGAGCCTCTTGACTGGAAAGTTATCCCTTGGATGAAAGACAAAACAATTATGTTGGGCTTGACTTCTAAGGTTGTCCCTCCAGTACTAGGGATTACCAACCCGGTCGAACTATGGGCTTCCGTCAGACAAGTCCAGCTTACGATCGAGATGAATACTTGGTGCTCGAGATTTTGCACCTCGACGCTGTTTCCAGGACGATCAAATCCCTTGAAGGGAATTTTAAGTGGCATTCTTGTAGGTGGATATCTCCTAAGATTTTCCCTTAAAAATGTAATAGGCTTCTTTTTGTTTGATAATTGTACTGGAGGCGCTGCTGATATTTTGCATGTCTAGTATGCTACCACGACTATTTCCTTGTCTATGAAATAGAGTTTAGCATGATTAGATGCAAAACCGATCAGAGCATGCTATCGTTATTCTCGAGATTGATCAATGATATATATGTGATACCTGAAATCATAGCTAGACAATTCATTAGATGTGCGGCCCTCGAGTACTCGAGAAGACTGTAATAGTAAGGAATAAGACTAATACCGAGCTTAGAGCATATTGGATTTTCTGTTAACTTTTATCAACTTGCGCATTCAATCAGCACATAAACATGAACTCGATAGAGAGCACACGCGAGGCAGATTAGGACTTCAGAACCCTTTTGGCTGTTAGGCATGAGATGTCTGACAATCTTTGTGCCGTTATGCCTCCTGAAGTATAATTGTCTGTGATTGACCCAACACATGTCTCTGTTTGTTCTATTCAATGAGATCGACGTAGAGCTAGATAAAAATTTGCAAAAAAATATATAACAGAAAATATGGCATTATGATGTAGCCCCTGACTCTATGGTCAAGGAAGTAATTACTCGATCAGAGAGTAAAAAAGGACATACCTGTACCGTTGGTTGATAATGTAGTCGAACAAAAAGTAAAATTCCAGCATCGAAGGTATGCGATGTGGCCCCCGACTCTCTGTTTGATGTGGCAATCAAGAGAGTAGAGCGTACACATCAACAAACCATCCTCGACTGGATACTCGAGAGTGCAAGCCCCCGAGCATTATTGTTTTAACTGTGATGTGAATACCGAGTGAGCTCGAACCGTCGGGTAGGTGGGCAATAAAAACCACTCCCGTTTGTGCTCATTTTCACTACAATCTTGATTTGATGCATCATAATGACCGCCCATCCCTCTTTGTAGAGATGAGACAAGCCATAATTCCATCATGACATCCCGACCTCATCGAACGCACTACGCGCTCGACGCCATCATTTCGGATCTTGACGACTATGTTTATACAGTAAGACTCATTCCCCCCGCTATAAATAGAGGGGACTCGAAGCCGTCTATCCTTCACATCGCCCCCTTTGTTTCCTTTGCCCATTGCCTTATAAGATTTGTAGATCTTGAAGCCATGGCCTCCACTCCATCTCCACCTCATGAACTAATCCCAGAAGTCCTTTCCCCTAGGCCTCTCGCCATGGTCCCTCCTGAAATCATCATTGTTTCCCCCGATGATGAGGACTCGAGTGGTAGGCTTAAGAAATAGAAGGAAGAAGCACCCACCGTAGATAATCACTGTCCCCTCATTCAGCACGTTCGCCGTTACATCAAGACCTATGCTTCAAGCCAAACGGTGCAACGCTCTGCACGGGGGAGGATTGAGGATGGTGGTGATCTCGACTGGATCATTGACCAAGCCGCCAACGAGGTCTTCGGTGGTGGAGCCTTTAGGTCATCACCGGCTAAGGAGGCGCAATCGTCTTCTCCATCAACAACCGCTAGATCGCCCTCTCACCACGCAGAATACCAATCAGCATCACCGGCGTCGGCCAGCAGCTCTAGTAGGGTCTTCGCCTCGGCCACATTCCCTGGTCCTTATGTTGGTCGATGGCCGGTTCCTGGAATGATCAGCTGCTGCCCGAGGGAGGAGTATAAAAGGTTCCTCAACTTGTTCAAGGGCGAATAAGGTTTTTTGAAAGATCTAAGCTAATCCTTACTGTCAATTTTGCACTAGCCACACGGATTAGAGTGAAAAACAAAAACTATGTAATCAAGTAGCCAACCGAATCGAATATAATCGACTTACCTATAACCTATCTTTTCTATGAATAAAACTTTCGGAATTGATCGATGTTCCATGAGTGCTCAAGTATCTCGCCATTTGGAGTAGATAGCCATACCGACCCAAGTCAAGTGACCTTGACTACTATGTAAGGTCCTTCCCACTTAGGCGATAACTTGCGGCGCTGGGCCTATTTCTGCACCTTCCGTAGGACGAGGTCCCCAGTAGTGAGTTGCCTAGGTGGAATTTTGTGGCTTTGATATCTACGCAACATCTGCTGATATTTAGTCGCTCGAATAGATGCTCGATCTCGGTACTTCTCGAGTAAATTTATGTCATCCGCTCGTAAGCGCTCCTGCCCTTATTCAAAGTAACTTTCCACTCGAAGTGATCCAAACTGCAACTCTGTCGGGAGCACTGCTTCCGCTCCATAAACCAAGAAGAAAGGAGTTTCACCGGTGGCCCTATTAGTCGATGTACAAACGACCCATAGTACCGAGGGAAGCTCTTTTACCTAGTGTTTCGAGTAAGCCTTTAGCTTGTCGAAGACCCGAGTTTTGATACCCTGCAAGACTATACCATTAGCACGCTCAACTTGACCATTACGCTATGGGTGAGTTACTAAGGCAAAACAAGTCTTAAATGCCAAATTCTTCATAGAATGCAATAAAGGTTCCGCTTCTGAACTGGCTACCGTTATCCGTAATTATCCGATGTGGAATACCGAATCGAATAATAATGCTCCTCATGAACTTCTTGGCCACTTCTGCGGTTATTTTTCCTATGGGTTCGGCCTCTATCCACTTGGTGAACATGTCGATAGCCACGAATAGAAAATTGTAACCACCTTGGGCCCTTGGGAACAGTCCCCGGATGTCCAATCCCTAGACAAAGAAAGACCAAGAAAGAAGGATTGTTTGCAAAACTTGGGCTGGTCGAGTGGTCTGCCTTCCAAAGAATTGGCAACTTTCGCACTATTTGACCAGCTCAGAAGCATCCAGGAGGGCAGTCGGCCAATAGAATCCTTGGCAGAAAATTTTTCCGACCAAGGTGCGAGAAGACGCATGATTACCACACGTGCCTCTATGGATATCAAGCAATATTTTATTGCCCTCTTCCTGAGTGATGCACTTCATCAAGATTCCATTACTCCCCTTTCGGTAGAGCTTGGATTTATGAGTAATTTTCTCTACAGACGCATCTTCATCATGGATGTCTCGACCCTCGAGATAGGCTTGGCACGTAGTCATCCAAGTCGGGTTGCGTTCGAGTAGTGCAGCATTGGTGTCTGTGAGTTCTGCCTCACTGACCTGACCAGACTGCTGGTCGGGTTGGGCAGCATCCGTTCGCCAAACTATCGAGATAGATGGCTTAAGGAGTTTCTCAACGAAGACCCCTATGGATACTGGTGCTCAAGAAGAAGCGAGTCTAGCAAGTTTGTCCGCACCAGAGTTATCACTCCTTTTGATATGAGTCACTTCTAGCCCTTCAAACTTTTGCTCGAGCTTTCGTACCTCGAGTAAGTAAGCTGCCATATTATCGTCCAAGCACTGGTACTCATTTTGAACTTGGTTTACGACTAGCTGTGAGTCCCCTTTCACAAGAAGTCGTTTAATCCCAAGCGATGTAGCTATGCGGAGCTTGTTTACCAGTCCTTCATATTCTGCAACATTATTAGAAACTTTAAAGTCTAACTGAACAATGTACCTGAGTTCATCGCATGTTGGAGATTTGAGCACAATGCCAGCCCCCCAAGCCCTGGAGTGTCCATCAAAAAAGAACGTCGAGTGATCTTCGACCATATTTGGCCTTTTTTCCTTAACGCTTGTCCATTCGGCGATGAAATTTGCTAACACTCCGGATTTCACGTTTGTGCGTGGTGCGTAGCTTACGTCGAACTCATTTAGTTCTACCGCCTATTGCGCAATTCGTCCAGTAGCTTCCCGATTGTGTATTACATCCTTCAGAGGATACGTCGTTATGACCATGATCCTATGTGCTTGAAAGTAGTGCCATAATTTTTGGGAAGACATCAAGACTGCATATATCAGCTTCTGTACTTGCGGGTACTGTAGCTTAGCATCATGTAGAACCTCACTCACATAATAAATAGATTTTTGGACCTTGGCCTTTTTCTCGGGGCATTCCCGTTCGACCGCTAGTACCGTGCTTACAACTTGGGGGTTGCTACAGTATACAAAAAGAGCTCTTTCTCATTAGGTAGTGTAAGAATCAATGGGGAAGATAAGTACCTTTTTAAGTCCTGGAAGGCCCGTTTCGTTTCCTCTGTTCACTCGAATCGGTCTTGTTTCTTCAACAACCTGAAGAAAGGCATTCCTCGCTCGTCTATCCTAGAAATGAACCAACTAAGAGCAGCAATGCAACCTGTCAGTTTCTGAACCTCCTTCAGTGTTCGAGGTGACCGCATCTGGTCAAGAGCCTCAATTTTGCACGGGTTGGCCTCAATGTCTTGACTTGACACTAGAAAACCAAGAAGCTTGCCAGACGGCACACCAAACGTGCACTTTCCAGGGTTGATCATGATGCGATACTTCCTGAGGTTGTCGAATGTTTCCGTGAGATCGTCAACCCATACATTTTTGGTTTCCGACTTAACCACAACATCATCGACATATGCTTCTACATTGTGCCCAATTTGGGGTTGTAGACAGTTTTAGATATACCTTTGATACGCAGCACCAACGTTTTTTAAATCAAAAGGCATCTTTACATAACAAAATACACTGAAGGAAGTAGTAAAAGCTTTTTTCTCCTCATCCTCTAATCCCATGCTAATTTAGTGATACCCTAAATAGGTATCTAGAAAACATAGCAATTCGTATCTTGCCATAGAGTCGACGATCTGGTCAATGTGCGGGAGGGGAAAATGATCCTTGGGGCAAGCTTTATTTAGGTCAGTGAAGTCAACACACTTTCTCCATCTGCCATTGGCCTTCTTGACGAGGACGGGATTCGCGAGCCACGTAGGATGATGCACTTCTTGAATGAAGCCCGCCTTTAGGAGTTTATCGACCTCTTCCTAGATGGCCCACTTCCTATCTTTCGCAAATCTTTGTTGCTTCTGTAGCACAGGTTTGGCACCGAGTTTAACAACTAGTCGATTCTCGATCACCTCCGTGGGGACCCCGGGCATATCGGACGGTTGCCAAGTGAACACGTCTTGGTTTTCCTGGAGGAAGGTGACGGGCTCGAGTTCCTATTTGGGATCAAGATTGGCCCCAATCTTTGACCGCCTTGGATGGTTCAGACAGGTTGAGGGGCACTGCCTTGATGCAACCACTGGTCTTCTTATCGTTGATGCCATCGTTGATCTTGCCGTTGGCGTCGTCGGACTTAGATGTGCTAGCAAGAATTACGAGCCTAGAGTTTTTGGCCTCGACGACATCTTGGTGCCTTTGACGCTTAGAATTTGCGTCCTTGGGGATGATAGCCACTCGACCAAAGTGTTCGACCATATCCAGGCTTTGCTTATTGCATTTGACTGCTTCACGCTGATCCCCTTTAATTATAATGGCCCCCTTAGGACCCGGGATCTTGAGCATTTGGTAAGCATAGTGAACCACCGCCATGAATTTGCCTAGCATTGGGCGGCCTAGAATAACATTGTACGTCATCTCAAAATTTGTGACATCAAAGGTCAGCTTTTTTGTGCGGAAATTATCGGGCATGCCAAACGTGACCGGCTGCTCGATCTGGCTGAGAGGCATGGTCGATGAGTTTGGAGTTATGTCGTGGAAAGGCTCGACTCCTGTTTTAAGCTCTGATCTCTGAACTCCCATCTTGTCCAAGGTTTTGGAGAAAATGAGGTAGAGTGAACTACAACCATGGACCAGAGTTCTGGAAACTTTGATGTTGAGTATGATCGGCTGAACCACGACTGGGTATCGACCAGGATGTGGTATCGTGATTGGATGATCGGTTTGGCCAAAGGTGATCGACTATTTCGACCACCTGAGATACCAGGTGAGCCCAATTAGGGCCAAGTTGACTTCTCGCTTGACCAACTTATACTTCCTTTTGGACTCGTATGTGGTGGATCCTCCGAAGATGTGCACTAAACTAGGGTTTGCCACATGGACTGGGGCTCGCTGCCCTCAACGTTCGACTTACCCTGCTTATTGCCACTCTCAGCGTTCGCCTTGATCTTTTCATCAAGCTTCTTCTTGAACACATAGTACTTGTCGAAGACGTGCTGGTTGCTCCGATGGATGGGACACCACTTCCCGCCACCTCGACTAAGGCCTTTGTTGTCCCCAGTGTTGCGCAATTTGTTTCTGTCGACCGCAGCTATAGTCGTATCAGGCCCCTTGCGCTTATCACCGGGCTTGGTTTTCTTTCCTCCACTCTTCAAGGACTCGGGTTTGTCCTTGCTAGATTGAAGGTTTTTAGCGCACACCTACACTTCTGCTTGTTTTGCGCACTTGTCGGCTAACTCGAAAAGCTCTTTGACCATACCTTTGTGTATATCATATTTTTCTCTCCCTTTGGCAATGCAAACATCAAGGACAAAAGCATCATGCAATGCATGAATATGCAATCCTAATGAGCTTAGACAAGTATACAACAAAGCATTTGCAAGAGCTAAAAACTTCAAAGGGCTATGAAGAGTGAAATGAGGAGCTTCTAATTGCACAAATGCTTCAGAAGATACAGTTACATAAGAACATAAAGTTGCACAGGCTAACTGAATAATTTTTGGCTCATTTATGTTCACATAGCTGAATCGTGTTAAATGAGATCACCACATAAGTATCCACTCGTGCGGATGCAATACAAGCATTAAGAACTAGCTAACTTCAATCTCAAACTAGGCAAACAAGCATTCATGATAATAGACTTTGCAAATGCTCACATATGAAATCATGAGTTAGTTAGATAAAGTGATTAAAAGATGTAATATTAAGGCATATTTCTTTGTTTTTCTTTTTATCCTCAAGTTGCCTCTCATCTTTAGGATAGTTAGTTTGCTTGAAATGTTTCGTGTGCATCAAGATGAGTCTAAGATTAAAAGATTGCTTCATACAACTATTCAATTTAGTCCAAATTCAAGACTAGCAAACGAAAATGCTAAAGACATACAAGTCAAAGCTCAACTACCATGTTTATCTTACATGATACTATGCAATGCAAGTACAACAAAAGTAAGATAGAGTATGTACAATGGCAACTTCCCCTCACATAATGCCATAAGGATGGCATACTCCAAGCTCTCCTCTCAAATAGGCAAATCTTGTTACATCTAGAGGCTTAGTGAAAATATTAGCAAGCTGGTGTTGGATATCAATATATCTCAAGTCAATGTCTTCATTCTCATTATGGTCTATCAAGAAGTGAAATCTCACATCTATGTATTTGGTTCTGGAGTGTTGGACTGGGTTATTGGCCAAGCTGATAGCACTGATGTTGTCACGTAAAAGTTGCACACTCTTTATATACACAAGCCTGCCAATTGGATTATTCCATCTTGGCCAAATTGATCTCAGGACCCAGGTGTGTAGCAAGTATTTCAGTGGAAATCTGTGAATCCTTTTTGGCACAGTTATTTCAGTGGAAACTTGTAAATCTTTTTCATCCTTTACAAAATGCACTGTAAAATGATTCTTGGAAAAGAAAGAAATTTTGGAACTAGGAAAGCTTGAACGAATGAATTCTTAAGCTCCTTTTCCCATGGCAATGTGAGGCTTGGGGCCTCTACCTCCTACGTCGGTTGCATAAGCTAGGCTAGGTTATGGTCGGCCTGCTTACCCCCTAAACCAGGCTAGCCAGTAGCCACCCAACCAACTCCACCAATACTCCCACAAGAGTAGCAACATGAAATGGGTCCTGGACTAGTGTGGATGTAGTGCACCTGAGAACAATAGCTAGCGACAGCAACATATTTAGCTTCAGCACTTGATTGCGCAATACTAGACTGTTTACGAGAAGACCAATGCACAAAAGAGGTACCCAAAAAATGACAAGTACCAGAGGTACTTTTCCTATTAATTCTACAACCAGTAAAATCTGTATCCAAAAAATTACAAAGAGAGAGAGAGAGAGAGAGAGAGAGAGAGAGAGAGAGAGGAAGATACATAAAACCAAATATCATACTCAAAGGTGTGTTTGAGATACCTCAATATGCGTTTCACCGCTTGACAGTGAGATATCCTTGGTGACGCTTGGAAGCATGCACACAAGCAGACGATAAAGTGGATGTCAGGTCTTGTCGCCGTCGGGTATAGGAGGAAGTCAATCATACTCCTATACTCCCTCTGATCTACCTCTTGACCATCTTCATCCGGATCAATTATGGTCGAGGTAGCCATCAGTGTCGCTAGAGGCTTTGCATCGCTCATGTTGAACTTCTTCAGCAAATTCTTGGTATACTTCGTCTAGTGGACGAATGTACCTTCCTTGCATTTCTTAATTTGCAGCCTAAGGAAGAAGTTGAGCCCACCCATCATCGATACTTCAAATTCCCTGCTCATAGTATCTACAAACTTAGCCACAAGTGCATGAGAAGAGCCACCAAAGATGATATCATGTACGTATATCTAAACAAGAAAAAAAATCATTGCTATGCCTGAAGGTGATGGGATTGTTGGCCTGATCTTCTGATAGGTAGCGATAAGTCGGTAGGTGGAGAACTCGATGTTGATGATCCAAAGGCTTTGACCTGAACAGTTCGTCTCCCTTGCAATCACTACACCACAGCTCCGTTGGTTATCAACCGTGTCGCTCGGTTGACCTCGCCAAGAAGGCTCAATCCCTGCAAGCGTACCGAGAACACAAGTAAGAACGTAGAAGATGCAATCTGAAATATTGCGAATAGAATTCAAGCACTCGAAGTTGGGGTTCCACAAACACTTGCGGCGGCCTAGTCGGTCTGGAACAAGAGCGAAAATCTCACAATCTGTGTGTAGATCAATATCTAAGCAAAACCTAACCCTAATTGGGGCGGCGGCTACTGTATATAAAAGACTAGGGTCGGCCAAGGACCTCTGGACACGTCCCTAATGGACTCCAACACGTTACACGGCCCAACGGGCCAAAAGATGGTGGCGCAGCACCCTGACAGATTCTGGACGTCCACTTGTTTCGATTATTCTTGTTGACTTAGAAAGAATTTGGACATGGGACCAGTCCCGTTGGAAAGCCTATCTCCTTAGCTTTCCATCCATGTGTAGAACGTCAAAAACGGAGTCCGTATGTGTCCTGGGCGACAATTTTAGTGCAGTCTGGTCCTGGACTCCGAAACGGACTCGAACTTGATTGGACCTCCACCTTGGCTTGGGCGCCCTTGCTGTTCTTCTCCCGTGCTCCTAAGTAACAATACATCACAATTATTCAGTAGTATCCCATCCTTATCAAAACATAAAGGAACACTAAGGAACGAGCTCACCTCATGATTTAGTTGACGTGCACGAGCTCGTGTCAATGGACCTATTGTTGGAGGAATACTCGGTGTGTGTATATCCGAAAGAGTGATGTCCTCATCAGAAGGTGAACAAAGTTTTATCTACCAACTCCATCTCATACCCATGCTCTAACAAGGACTTAAGTCTATCATAGCAAGCCCTAAGTGCATGCTTAAGCCTATACAAAGCCTTATGAAGTTTGTATACTTTATGTGGGTATTTGGGATCCTTAAAACCAGGGGTTGTTTGATATAGACCTCTTCCTCTATGAAACCATTTAGGAAAGTACTTTTGACATCCATTTGGTACAACTTGAAGCCTTAGGATGCCGCAAATGCTAGAAGGATCCTAATAGCTTCTAGTCTAGCTACTGGTGCAAAGGTCTCTCCAAAATCTATCCCCTCTATTTGAGTGAAACACTATCATAAGTCTAGCTTTGTTTCTAACAACTGACCCATCCTCCCCTTATTTGTTCTTGAAAACCCATTTGGTGTCTATGGTATGAATATTAGGGGGTGACTCTACAAGGACCTAAACTTGGTTTGTCTTAAAGTTTTCTAGTTCTTCATGCATGATATTGACCCAATTTGAGTGAAAAAGAGCATGTCCAACATCATGAGGCTCAAAAGAGGCAACAAATACAAAATCTATGAAATAAGCATGATGAGTAGATTTAGATGGTGTTAATCTCAAGATTGTAAACTCTATAAGAATGACCATAAAGCGAATAGCCCAAGAAAATTCCATCAAAAGAGCGTGACTCAAATTTGTCAAGATTGCCATGCTTTAGGTTGAAGCAACGACATCCAAAAACTCTTAAATAAAAAACCTTAGGCTTCCTCCCACATCGCAACTCATAAGAAGTCACATTTGAGATCGAGCACAAGGAAATCTAATTAGAGATATAGCAAGTAGTACTAATTGTCTCAACCAAAGTCCGATTCTTCCTTTCAACCATGCCATTCTGCTGATGAACACGTGGGACAGAAAATTGATGCTCAATGCCATGTTCAAGGCAGAAAGCATCAAAGATATAGTTCTTGAACTCGGTACCATTATCACTGCGAATTGCTTTTAATGCACCAATAAGTTCTTTGAATAATCTCAAAACTACGCTCCAAAAGTGTGAGAACACTTCATCCTTTGCTCACAAGAAAGTAGACCCAAGAGTAACGAGACTTGTCATCGATAATGACAAGTACATACCACTTTCCACCCACCGAACGAACTCAGGATAGACTAACAGTGTCCATATGGAGAAGTTCTCCTGATCGTTCAGTCATCACCAGATTAACTGGTAGGTGAGGAGCAGCAACCATCTTGCCATGCCGATAAGGAGTGCAAATAAGGTTCTTATGAAATATCAAGCTTAGGGCACTCATAACCTCCTATGCCATATCCAAAGCTCAGAAAAAGGTTGAGCAATTAAACACCAAGAAGAACCATGAGAATCAGAAAAACAGGCTACAAAAACTCTCTCAACTCAAGAAATCTGACAAATCAAAGTGCCTGAAGAATCAAGAACTCATGAAATATCATGCTCGAAATGCACTTCAAAGTCCTCATCCAACAACTGAGATACATAAAGTAAATTGTATCTCAGATGTTTCACCAAAGCTACATCCTTAAGAGTGAAACTCTCATTCACCTTTACCGTACATTTGCCTTTCACCCTTCTTTTCCGATCATCCTCGAAAGTAATGTATTGATGTCTCTTCATCGGGGTGAGGTTGGAGAACCATGATGCATTTCTGGTTATATGGCGCGAACAACTGGAGTTGATGAGCCACTTATTCTCCAGGCCTCCAACTGCTACCTACATATGAGAAGAATAATAGGTAGATGGCTCAGTACTAGTATTAGATAAAAACCTCTTGGTAATCTAGTACTGTGTCATCCATCTTGAAACAGTAGAAGCATATGCATGCAAATTAATACTAGTGTACTGAGGGAGAGCGCCACGTTAAGGAACACGTGGTCCGTCAAAACGCTGCAACTCATAGCCTCTTACGCGTGAACCAAAACTATATGAATCATGATAAGATCCACACCGGATACTAACTCTAAGAGAAAGGTGAGGAGCACTAGAGACTCGTGAGTAAGAATGAGGAAAAGGCTTATGTACACCAAAAGAGAGATGTTACATGTCCTGAGTACTCCACTCCCACTCACGTCGATTATCCCTCCTACGGTGAAAGCAAAACCCAATAAGGTGACCTTCTCTATGGCAGTAGGTTCAATGCTAGCTTCTCTCAGGAACATGATTGCCGATCACTGTAAACTCTTTCATAGGAGCTCTCATCTTAGGCTATGGAGCTCTCTTGGGTTGTGGTGTAGCTTTCTTTTTGTGAGTTGTGGAGTGAGTTTCTTGATCGGGTGTGGTGTGGTATTGATTTTGAACTTCTCGGCTTCTAGGGTAGTAGGTGAGGTGAAAATAGTCTTCCCAACCCTATTGTCAGCCCTCTCAAAACCCAATCCCAAGGCTAAACCCGCCTTATTGGCACACATCTTAGTCTTGGCTAAGATCAAATCTATTTTGCTCTTGCCTTCTGAGCACTTCTCCACAAGAGAAAGAATATACTCATTCTCAGCCATGAACTTCTCAACTTGCCTTCTAACCCAGTTGAGCTTGTCATTCAGGACAATGTAGGTGAAATAGTTTAGCTACACATCCTTAGAGCTCTCAGCACTCTCTAGTCTAGACTCTAGCTCCTTTATGCGCTTAGCTTTCACATCAACATCCTTTAAGAGCAAAGGTAATTCTTGCAAGCGCCTAAAAGAGTAGGTCTAGACTCCTCCTCAAGGAGTTTCTTCTCTGTAGTATCAAGCCGATTGGCGACTTGAGCATGCAAAGTCTAAAGCTCGATAAGCTCACTCATGACCACAAGATAACTATCACACTCATCATCATTTGCCCTAGACTTAAGCAACTCAAGCTCAGAAGATGAACACTCTAGCCTAGAATTGAGTTCCTTAACCTTACAAACCACTTCTTAAGCAATCTCTCCTGACTAACAAACTCATCATCAAGGTATCAATCTGAATATAAAGCTGATGATAGGAGGGTGATACCTTAGAAGAATAAAGCTCGAGATCGCTGTCGTTGTCATCCGCCATGAAGTAAAGGCTGGTGAAGTCCTTGGCCTTCTTCTTATTCTCCATAGGCTGCTGCTCCTCTTCCGAGCTCTCCTGCTCACTTGAGAAAGTGTCAACATCACTGAGCGCCATCACAAACGCCTTTGAAGCCGCCTTGGCCTCTTTCTTGGCCATCTTCTTGCAGTTCTTGAAGAAGGGTTTATTGGACTTCTTGTGCTTATCGTGGTTGTGGTTGAAGTTTTCCTTCTTTTGAGCATTAAGCATGGGACAATCCGCCTTGAAATGGGTAGTGTCACCACACTCAAAGCAGGCCCTGAGAACCACCCCTTCTCCGATCTCAGTGGTTGTTGTAGAAGCAGGTGAACTTCTTCACAATCAGTGCAAGATCCTCATCATCAAGCACACCCACCTACTCCTCTGTGATAGAGACTAAGGAAGACAAAGAAAATTCACCTGCTCCTCTATGATAGAGACTAAGGAGCACAAAGAAAATCCACTCGATGAAGTATTAGCACAAGAAAGCTAGCTCCAACCTGATTGCTACCACTAGGTTTTGAAACTAATGCCATGTTCTGAGATAGTGGGTTTTTAAGACCTATCCGAGCCATATTGGCTATCCCAATGGATTTGAGTTTCCTAAAGAGTTCATTATAAATCAATGTATCATAACTGGATGACTCGTCAATGCTCGAGATCTTAACTTCGCATATGCTGCGGTTAAGATCATAGAGAAGTTTGATCGTTCTCTCATGATTAGAATAGGTCCAAATACTAGTAGATCTAAGGTTACTAATAATTCCATCAAATCTAACAACCATAGCATCCAAGGATTCACCGGCCCCGTGCACAAATATTTGATATTTTTTGTTGTATGTGCTCTGATGCCTAGTCTTGATTTGGTTGCTACCCTCATGAAAGACACTAAGGATAGTCCAAATCTCACAGACGATATGGAGATGCTAAGTCACTAAGGACACTAAGGATAGTCAAACTCATTATGACTCAGGCTTGTGAACAAATATTTCTAGCCTTGTTGTTGGGCTCATACTGTTCAATTTGGACCTGAGTCATTCAAGCAGCAGGGATCTCATAGTTCGTATTAACTATTTCCTATATTGCACTTTCTTAGCTTAGAAGATAAGCATCCATGCACACCTTCTAGTACCATAAATCATGATCATCAAACAGCTAAATCTTCCCACTTCTTTCTATTATCGTCTACGGATCACGAAGCCAGTTAAGATCAACATGTGATTAAACTGGCTCTGATACCAACTGTTGGACCGAGAATGACAACTAGAGGGGGTGAATAGACGTCTTACCATTTTCTTTCGAAACAGATGGTCTTCTCCTTTTATCACCCAACACACCTCAAAAATCAATAGCAGAAGCAAAACCGAAGAGAATCAAGTTAATAAACAAATATACAGAAAGACACATAGATCTCGTGGGTGCATATGAACCCTAGGTTCCATTGAAACTTATCCCACGAGTCATCACCATAAAAAATTGCAACTTTGAGGGAGAAGACATTCGAATCAAACAGGAAGTGCATTGGATGAAGAAACTCTCCAAGTTAGGGATCTAGAGGCAAGGGAATTTAAGAACCACTTATATATATATATGTATATATATATATATGTCAATTTTATGTCTCTAGCAACAAGGATTGACTTCTCAAGGTGCTGAAAAGTTAGCCCAAAAACCAAATGAAAATCGCATAAAAAAACTTGCAACAAAATAAGGAGCCAAAAATAGAGATGAACACAAGCATCGAAGAAAACAATCTCTTCATTTCATCAAGAGGACAAGTCTTTTGGCAAATTATAAGATAATTTCCTTACAAAAATCTCTCACCTCTTACAAAGATTAAGCTTTACTTTTCTCTCCTCTAAAACCTATATCTCAAGCCTTAAATGGACACCTCAAACCTTCCCTATAGCCTTACCCCTATGGTTATAACCCTAAGAAGGTAGCTTAACCCTTATGCTTTATTGTTCCAAAAATACACCTATCTACCAATGGTCTCCTTCACAATTTAGCTTCATCTCCATACTAGCTTTGCGATGATGTCACGTGCACTCTATCTACCCACGGTTTTGAGACCAAACCGCGAAACCGTCTTGCACGCTTCTCAAAGCGTGACTCATTGTCGCTTGCTCTGGCCCCAAGCAACCATCCCGGTATCGACACGTATATTTTGTCTTACGATTTTAACTACTAGCAAGTCTCTCCCACTCTCCATCCCTCGGCCTACCTTGTCACTTGTACCGGTATCCTCTTCGCTTGACTTTATTAACACGTCGTCTTCTCTCATCTTCTTATACTTCGCTTGATGTCCACATGTACAGTTAGGATCATCCTTGACTCCGCTAGGCTCCCTCAATCGTTTGGTAGCAAGCTCCTCACTTAGCCCTGATCATAGGTTGTTAGCCGCTATATTGCATCCACCACCTACACATCATGAGACAAGTAAACATGCATCTCCAACAACATATAACTCTACCTACAATTAGTCCAAATCGAAAATCTCAGTTCAAAGCACATCTAAAAAAATCGTGAACGCCGAATGATCCAACACACAGTGCTCCTAAGCACCGAACCATTTGATATGTGGAACTCAGCAGAGCCCTCTGTCTGAAATCACCTCTGCAAGAAATAGTCTAGCATGCAGTAATATCTATGGTCAGATCATCCAATATATACTTCAAGTTTTGCATCTGTCTTGAAATGCTTTGACGTGTACTTGGTCCGAATGCCGGACCATTCGGCGTGTTCAATTTCTAAGTGTCGGACCATCCAACGTGTATATTTTTTTACACTCAGAGACAAACATGCTAACTCAGCTTTCTTTGCAACTTCGATTAATCATGATCATAATAGCAATACATATACATACATTTGCAACACCATAAATCAACAAACCAAATTCAAAATCGTATAAATCAATTATCATAAATAAATTAATACATATTTTAACTTGTTTATCATCAATCCAAGACCAGACACACGGTAGTAGTGGCATTGCGAAGTAACTGAAAAAACAATCCAAATATTTTGACGTATTATATAAATAACCTGTGTGGGCGGAGTTAATTTTTTCCTTTATGTGCTCGCTGTCTGTGAGTTTATTCATGAGCATTCGAAATACTGGACTTGTTCCCATATCTCGAACAGTCCAGTTACATTCGCACCTAAAGTTTATTCATGCGTCTGGAACTCGAGGAAAATATAGCTCAATACGTACATGGAAACATGAATACCCGGCAATTTCTGAGCCGTTTTCACCCCTGCCAGTGGCATCTCCAAAACTGGGCGAGGCTGAGAGCAACTTCAACGACACATCTATATCTCACCATTTATATCCTTACGTAGATTATCATCTATAAATTTTTTTCTTTATATTATTTTACCACTCTAACAGCACATTCATATTTTATCATCTATATTCTCTCTCCTATTTTTTTAATAGTATTCAATAACTAACAATATATTCGTAACGGTAACAACTATATTTCTAACGGATATTTTTTCAATAATTATTTTTTAGTTGCTATTTTTCCAACAGCTATTTTTTTAGTCTATATATATATACAAGTCTATTTACCATTCTTGAGTTGTTTCTCCTCTTTGAGCTCTCTCTGTGTCCTCTTCCATATATTTTTATCTCATCTCCAATATCATATTGAGGCGTCACAACATTATGGAGCAAATTCTTATGGATTCGTTGACCTCATCTCATAAATATTTTTATGTCAGATGTGGCTCCGAGCATTGTAAACTATGTGATTTTTTTTGATAGTTCATCATCTGAGTTACTAAGATTTACCGATCAGCATATTTCGGAGTTGCAACGACGTTTCGCCAAACTAACTGAGCATAACCATATAAAGTGAAAATAATTATATTTTTTACCAAATACACCCAACCAGCTAGATTCTTAGCTATTGCTACAAGCAGCGAGCACTAGTTTGCCATTTATTTCTCTTTCCTGTCACAAGGAAAATGGTTCAGTTGCACTATGTAGAAGAATGGAGAACAATAAGAACCAACTATGCAACAGTAAAATAAAGCTCTTACTCTGTAAGAACCTTCAGAATAAAATGCTTCACTCAGCTTAATTCTGAATTCGGCAACACGAAAGATAATCTCTGGCTTCATTTAAATCTGTCAAAAAAGGAATTTCAGCATATGACAAATACATCACATACAGAGTTACATAAAAAAGGGACATAATATTAGTCACACAAAAAAGGGTTGTCATAGTATCCCTTATTGGGCAATTTAAACCGTGCCAAAAGTCCCTTTCACCAACAAGAACAGCTTCGCAATTGTCCTATTTCACATGCACTTGCTGTCCTATTTCACCAGTAACTGTGTCACAAGATGTAGATGAACATGTGAGTAATACAATTGGGAGCCTAATGATAATCTGGTTATATAACAGATACAAATATATGACATGATTTAGATAATATATTAGTAAAAAATAATTTAATAAGTAGATAATTTCTAGAATAGATAATATGTATATTATCATTTCTAACACTAGCTAATCAAAAAGTGCAAATTCAGAAGAACCATGGACACGAACAAATGCTCTGAACCTTCAAGATTCTCACGATGTCAAGTATAGCACATACCCACCCCGCGGATGGCAGTAGCAACGGATCTCTGGTCAGCCAAACTCTCCAGCGACGGCAGTGATTCAACTCAAGGACGGCGACAGAAAGCTCGGTGGCAGTACGGCTTCAAGCTGGACGACTGCAACACAAAAAATGATGATGCTCCGACGGATTCACGATGCGACAGAGCTTAGACGACGACGCTCCAAATTGATCTACTCAACAGCTCAGTTGGTTACAATTTGATCAAAATCCGGGCTCATCCCTATCCAACTCGAGACCACGATTCAAATCGATTTAGGATAGGGGTAAAGGAGAGAGGCGGCAGGGCATGCGGGTAGCGGCGCGCTCAAGGAGAGAAAGAGGGGATCACCTCGGCTCGGTTGCGACTGTGGGAAGAAGAGAACCTGACGTCCGGGCCCGGGCGGCAATGGGGAAAGGCCGGCGGGGGCGACATGCTGGGCAACAGGCGGCAAGGTTCGGGCAAGAGCAGGGGACAGGGAGGCAGGGGCCTTCTCCATTCTGTTTCTGCTCTCTGACCGAATCTAGGAGGATGGTGAGAGAACAGGGAAGAAAAAAAAGACCGGCAAGAGAAGATGGACCTACCTTCGAACAAGAGCGCCGCGGCTACCGTCCTAGTGTCGGGCTAGTCGGGGTGGTGGCGGGAGCACACGAGACGGAGCGATAGTTGATATGGCGCCAGATGTGACATGTGAAAGGATGAGGATGAAGTGTGTGCTAAACTTCCGCTTCTATTGGATACCGATTTTTGATGATTGTAACTAAAAATGATGATAGCGTGAGTGAGAGCAATACACTTTGACGATTCAGTCAGTCAGTCAGTCACTGACTCACTGTCAGTCCCATGCTCACATAGTTCCTTGGAGGGTCACGTGCCCTAATATGGAGGCTCGGCTCCTACACGACTGACAGGTCGGGCCCCGCAGCCACGCTACCCCTCACCGTCATCGCCCGCTGTGAGTGAGTACATCTGGTTGGGGTGCGTGTGCCGTTTCACCGTTCGAGGAAGGCAAAATCCTGGCCTTTCCGAGGGGGTTGGTGCTGCCTTGCCATTCCTGTGAAACTCAGTAGAGAGAGAAGACCAGGGGAGGGGGAGAGGGAGGGGGAGGGGCTGCTCCTTGGGTTCTTGATTCGTTGCAAGATTGGCTGCAATCATAATCCTCATCATCACCAAGCATGGGTTTGTGAAACCAAGAACTGCTTTATCTCTCCTCGCCTACTCCGTGCTCTCGTTCGTTCCTTGGTTTCGCACAGGTCGGCTGGGTGAGGCAGTGCGGGGATTGCTTTCCTTCTTGGCGCATGGCGTCCTGATTTCTTTTTTTCTTTCTGTTCTTGTTTTGTTTCTTTTGGGCGAACTTGTTCTAAGTCCGTTTCGCTCGGCGAATGGTGCTCATTAGTGCTGCCTCGAATTCATCGGTTTCTTGATGCCGTCTAGAATTTCGTTCCATCGGGTTCTTGGAAACATCGATAAGCTCGGTTACTTCCCTTTTTTCTTAAATAAGACAGTGAGCTAAGTTGTTTGATTGTTCGCATGAGGCAACTGACATGCCAAATTCAATTCTTGAAATCGATATCCATTTTGGGGAACAAACTCTATTTTCAGCTGTTTTTTTTCCATAGCACAATCGTCATGTGGGATGCGGCCATAGTTTTCTGGCATTTCCGGTTTTCAATTGCGGTTTGGTTGGGAATTTTGAAAGGGTGTTTCTTCATGGAGCAGCATTAGCAGATGGAGAGGCGACTTCTTCGTGGGATAGTGACGATGAGTACCAGAAGTTCATCCAAAAGATGAACCCTCCAAGGTGCAAACGAATTTCTCACCAAATTTTGTGCATAAAAAAAATTCCTCAAGTCTATCAATCTTATCACTCTGCAAAGTTGATTGCTGATTATTGCTAACAAATTGTTGAAAATTTCTGAGTTCAGGGTCACAATCGACAACACATCATGCGCAAATGCTACAGTTATTCATGTGAGCCCCTAGAAAAAATCAAAGGCTTCTTGGCGTATATTTTTTTTTGTTGCTGAATATAACCTGGTTTTCGTTTGAATGGTACAGGTGGACAGCGCTAACAAGTATGGGATACTGTTGGAGGTAGTGCAGGTCCTCACTGACCTCAAACTCATAGTCAAGAAAGCCTACATATCCTCGGATGGCGGATGGTTCATGGACGGTCGGACATGAATTTTGCAACTGTTTCTGGCACTTCCTTGCATCAAAATGGTTTAAGAATTTCTGAATTGTTAACTTTGTGCTTTCAGTGTTCAATGTGACGAATCAAAGTGGGCAGAAGATAACGGACGAATCTGTGCTGGAAGGGATAAAAGATTACATTCACAAGGTAATGGTTGCCATCATTGTTTGGTTATCTGTTCTGTTCAGTTTGCTGAATCTGTCGGTCTTTTGTGCAGTCTATCGGTCCTGATTCTTGCTTTCTTCCTTCACGGAAGAGAGCTGTGGGAGTGGAGCCTTCATCCAACTACACCTTGATAGAGCTAACTGGGACTGACAGACCTGGTCTTCTCTCCGAAGTGAGCGCCGTGCTCACAAATCTTGAGTGTAATGTGGTGAATGCAGAGGTGTGGACACATAACAAACGAGCAGCAGCAGTCATGCAGGTCACCGATAGGAAGTCCGGGTTGGCAATCTCAGATGCAGAAAGGCTCGGCAGAATCAAGGAGTGGCTTTGCAATGTGTTCAAGGGGAGTAACAGGAGCCAAGACGCCAGGACAACAGTTGCAATGGGTATAACCCACACAGAGCGGAGGCTGCACCAAATGATGCTTGAGGATCGAGATTATGAAAGGTACGAAAAGGATAGGGCGAATGTCAACCCCAAGCCAATGGTCTCCGTCGTTAATTGGCTTCAGAAGGATTATTCTGTGGTGACTATTCGGTGCAAGGATCGACCAAAGCTTCTCTTCGACACAGTTTGCACTCTGACAGATATGCAATATGTGGTTTTCCATGGGAGTGTGGATACTGAGGGTTCCAAAGCTTACCAGGTACTAATCGCAACATTTCAGTATCTATCTAATTCCTACTACTAGAGTTAGACAAGTGACCTTTTGTTTGTTATCGTACCATGGTTGAACAGGAGTATTACATTAGGCACATTGATGGGTCACCTGTCAACTCTGAGGCCGAGAGGCAGCGAATCATCCAATGCCTTGAAGCAGCTATAGAACGGAGAGTATCCGAGGTAATTGGTCAATATCAGGACCTATATGATTATTGTTCATTTTTTTTAGTTTTACTTTCTTAAGGGCAGAAGTTCTACTTCTGCATTTAGTTGTGCAGATAGGGACATGAATGTTGTGATGCATCTCTGTAGGATGTAAATTGTGGCTAGAGAGTTGGCATTTTGTATTGTCTGCCACACTTTATTGATGAGTCACTGTCGATGTTTGGTTCCTTTTCTTACTGATGAAGCACATGCTGTTTCCTCCAATGTACGAGTGTGTTGTTCACAATTAACACATCCATGCTTCAATTTTCTTCCTACTGTTCTGTGCTTTAATGTCAGTACAATAATAAATTGAAGTTAGGTATCAGATCACAGGATGAACTACTAACTATTAGATGAACATCTATGTGCTTATTTCTGTTTACAGATATAGCTCACTGAAAATATTTCAGCAGGCTTTTTTAGTAGAAAACTTATCAGCAACCGTGTATAATCCCTTGCAGGGCCTGAAGTTAGAGCTGTCAACCGGCGATCGAGTGGGGCTGTTGTCAGATGTAACACGCATCTTCCGTGAGAATGGCTTGACGGTCACAAGAGCTGAAGTGACAACTAGGGGTGACAAAGCTGTCAACACTTTCTATGTCCGTGATGCAGCTGGGAGCTCGGTCGATCTGAAGACGCTAGAAGCCATACGCCAGGAAATAGGTCAGACAGTTCTTCAAGTAAAAGGGCACCCTGATCACCCAAAATCACCACCACAAGAATCACCTACTAGGTTTCTCTTCAGTAGTCTCTTCAGATCAAGATCACTCTGTAACCTAGGGTCGATCAGGTCCTGAGTTTTTTCGCCTTTGGTCAATCTACAATTATACGAGCGTAGCAACTGAACAATCCATCACAGTGCTTGCAGTCGTGGGTTCATGAATTCAGATGAAGCAAGATGCTGTTGTACCATGTTTACAGTGCAAGCATTCATCATATGAAGACGAGTCATATGAAGCCTGAGCAACCCAACCGGCATGCACAGAATCAACAACAGTGGGTGAATACAGTAGTTCAGTAGCAGTAGCCACCATTGTACATCCATCCCCATTTTTAGCATAGAGATGTAAATATCCCCAGCCCTGTCAACATGTTTGCGCTGATGGCAAGTACCGAGTATGATTTAAACTGATGCTCATATTGTTCTTTGTCATCTCTAGCAGTGGTCTAAATTTGTCTTCCAATCTTGTGACAGTACTATGCAGCTGCTGATCTTCAAGCTGCGGATGTCATCGTTGAATGCTAATTCACAGGACATGAAGTAGGATTACAGCATGCTGTCATCGGATGGACAGTGAAGGGGAGGTGGTTGGTGTCAGTGGCATTGCCCCTTGAGATATTCGTAAGGTGGTGGGTGTGATATGACGATGGCATCATCGACGGCATACTCGTCCAAGGAATCAGGGCCGACGGCGACTGGATTGTCATTTGTGCCGGGCGCACATGTCGAAAATGGCCGCCAGCTCGGCAGGGCCTACCATGGCTGCAAGTTGGTGCTTGGGTTTTTGGATGTGGAGTCCTCTCTCACCCTGCACTAGCGAGGGTGGTCGGATGAATCATGGCCTCATGGCAGGCAGAGCAGAGGCGTCTAGGTATCGTCTTGTGGTGCCGCCAAGTAGCCGTGGCATTTTGGTATGCCTGCAACTTTCGGTCTCACTTATGTTTCCTCATTTCCTGCCATGTCATGTCTTTGCCTACTGCCGTGGTAGTCTTGTGTAGAATCTGAATCCGCTGGTGGATTTTGCTCGGATTGAGGGCTTTCGGATGAAATTTAGAGGGTTTGCACTGTTTGCTTCAAAACTTTAGTGAAATTTCTGTCAGACTAACTGAGAAAGTATCATTTGAATTCCACTGATACGTCCACATCAAACTTTTCCATGTGCCGCAAAATTTCATACAGAGGTCCTATTTCTGCACGTGCAAACATAGTTATTGGCAACAAGGCACATCTTTGTCCTTGAGCTTTCCTCTTATTTACCCTATCAACTACCCTATGAAGTTGCCAAATTTGTCGAGTTTCAAGATCATCAACATTTCAGTATCATAAGAAGTCCTGTAATATTTTTTTTTCACTACTCTTGATGTTTCTAAGAGAACTGATTTTAGCCTACTTCATCCTCCTCTCACCAACTACACCTCCTTTCTCTTCTGCAGGAGCCCAATTAACTAAACATAAAAATTTCGACAACGTAAAGATATGAAACACACAATTTGTGTGCTCAAAAGGAAAAGGGGAAATATGCAATGACTCATGGTGTTTGGCTTACTGATTAGTATATATTATAAATAAAATCCAAGGGTACAAGAAACATGAAAAGTAGCGACAAAAAGAAAGAAAAACTTATGGAACGAGTTGTGTTTGTGATTATTTGTTCTGAATTTTTGCAAGATTTGAAGATCTTGCGCCACATTACCACCAGAATCTCTCGCAAACACAGAGGCAAGTTGGTCGGGGCCCTACATGCTACAGGCAGGGCCGCAGGGACCAGCTAAGTTCTTACCTACAGATATTTCTGCCGTTGAGGTAAATAAGTTCTGGAATCATTTGTGCCGACTTATCTTGCTGCCTTGGTCTTCTGGTTTTACAGTACTTTCAGCAAGTTTTTACAATCATGCCACATGCATGTCAGTGACTCGGTATTTATTCATCCCAGTTCAAAGTAAGTACAGCTGAAGCAACTAATTGCCATCATTTCTCAACCCCAATCGTCTCTGAAAGTGTGAGCTGTGATCATCTGCACCGAGTTGCAGACTTGCAGCGACTTTTCAGTGAGACCTCAGATCTTGCTACTGTCAGGGGCACACAGAACTGCCAGTCATCCTGCGAGAAATGCCAGGTATGAGCTGGAACAGTCAGTTGCTACCACATGTCAGAGCTGGAGGAGGGTCTTCACACTTCAAGATTGTGCATCGAGAACTAATTACGCCCATTTTTCAGAGGAATATTCTTCCGTTGCGCTTCAGGATATGTTTAGGAAATGGATCGTACAATAATCGCACGATATGTAGTTATCCGATTTTACGGGTCGGGATTCGCAAACTACGACAACGGGTGAAATTTTTGAACTCATCATTCAGTCATTAGCTGAAAGTTTAAGCAAGCTCCACCATGTGCCATATTTTCTGTCATGCAAGAGAATAGCTGATCTTTTCATAGAGTGGGGAACTTAAAAGGCAACCAGAAAGGGTTGGTGGGCATGCATCTATCTTGAGGGACTGTAGCAGTTACTGAAGAAACCAAGTGGACTCCATCCAACCAAAAAAGTTGTCTTGAGATTATCAGATTCAGGGGGCAGCAATGTGTTGTGTCCCATAGCTTCTGTACTATGTAGGTTGTAGGACAGTCGCAGCCTCACAAGGCTCCTCTCTGCACAAACATTTCATCTGCCCCTTGCAAAGTGATACATGACCTTTAATTTTTTTGGGCACTGAGCACATGTTGTACTGTCTTAAACTGTAGATCATTCATATGATTGTCCATACGACATTTTCATGTTTTTAATTTCGATGCGGGTTTGTCTAAATATGAGGAATTGGATTAAAATCTTTAGCACTCCATTAAATATGAGGCGATTGCACATTGACAATGACACCAATGGGGCCATCTTTTCTAAAAAAGTTTGTTCCACTTACTATTTATTTGGTTAGAGCTAACTGTAAGACCTCCTTCTCGAGATTTCATATATCTTCTATATCGGTCTCTAGATCAAGTAGCTGATACGTATAATATAATATTTAGGATATCACAGTCATACATCGTATATAAAAGGTTAAGATTACAAAAGTACAAAATGTCTTAACCCATAGTGTACATTACAAACCTAGTCAATTGGCTAACAAAAGCACAACGAAAAACAACTCAAAGCCACATGCAACTAGAGTGGGAACGCGACCGCTAAATCTACTCCTCATTCGCTCCTTCATCTCCCGCGAAGTCAGTATCCATCTCCTCATCTGAATCATAGCAAGAATAAGTATGGAAGATATTTAGCAAGTCATATACTATTGCAAAGGGTTTGATAGACGCATAAAGGATGACCCAAGAATAAGGCTTCGCTGTTTAGTTTTAAGCGTAAACTAGTTTCATGCAGATGTCCAGTTATATTCTCTATTGTTAATTTTGAAATAGTTTAAACCAGGTAACAAGGTATATCTTGCGGTTTTCAGTCCTGAGAGGGGCTATACCTCACTCCGCAGTCCCTATCAATGTGTCGGGTGTACCTTCAGTACCACTCAGCTCTTAGCGGATCAAGCTAGCAACCTCATCATACAGATATTTAGTCCACACACTCACTCATGAAAGATACACACGCCCCAAGTGTAACCAAGTGAGGTCATTACTTTGCATATCCATAACTGTGGACAAGGCTATTCAAATAGGTTTACACTCTATAGAGGTTGTACATTATACCCATACGATATGCTCAGCTTCCAACCATTGCAAACAAAGAAGCGAACCATACTGAGACACTTCAATCACATTCCTTGTTAGACTATATTACGAGACACCCCTAGTGCTCTAGACCTACGTAAGGGATGACATGGTACCACCTAAACCTTCGTAAAGAGTCTAGTTCAATGAATATCCCATAAAGCACCTTACAGACGCTTGGGTTATCGTTGCTCCCATAGCCTTGTAAAATGTTCAGCTTGGTTAGGAGATAGAAAAATCAAGTCCTTCCCATAACAATATGCATGGTTGCATTGGGGTGGTTTAGCGTGACGGCGCAATGATTCGGTAATTATACTGCTAGGGCAGACGTCTTCAACACTAGCGATGAATACCACACAGGTAACTCGAGCTCCGAAGAGCATCCTCGCCGGAGGACTACTCTACCTGTCTCCGTCAAAATAGTTTTCACATATTTTACACACCACTCGCCATATCCCGCACAATATCAAAGATTCCAAAATCACCAAAGATTCATGGTATATGAGTTGAATTGATATTCAATGAACCGAATCTTCGAAGAGATGTATTCCATAAGCGGCATCTCCGAAGAGATGTATTCAATCTTAAACATGCTAGATATCAAGGAGTCATCCGACGTTAATATAGATAACAACATGTAATCTTAGGATGACATAGATTTAGGATAATTCCATTTAAGATATGATAATTGTTTGGTAGGATTTAACTACTGCAAGTATTTGAAATAGCACAATATACATCACATGTGGTGATAAATCAAGTTTTATGATGATCAATTAGATTTTTGAAAACATGGGTTCAAAATGATCAACGAGATAAGACTTGCCTTTTCCGAAGTCTTCCTCTAGTTCTTGGTCAAAGTCAGGGTTCTCCGGTTCCTCCGTGAATTCCTTAGGTTATGCAAACACTATTACGATTAACAACCATCTAAGCTAGAAAAATCAAATAACACCAAATGAAAAACTAAATGGGTCCTAATGGATATCACACTATGATAGAAAAATAGATCTCGAATTTAGATGAATTTAGGCGAAAGAATCACCTGAGTCGAAGTCAAAACGGAGAGTTATGACTCCCAGAAGATTTGAACTAAAATTAAATCAAGAAATTACAAATGTTATTATTCATGGGTCTGTGGGCCCCACTGAACAGTACTAGTGGGTCCCACTAAATAGTGCTAGCCTGGGTTGGATCTGGGTCTGGGCTTAGGTTGCACCGAGCCAGCCCAACAGGGAAAATAGCCTCAACCATTGGGTGGTGCCAGCAAGCTGGCTCGTTAGCAGGCCGAGCTGCGGCCTGCTCGGCCTGTCGCACTACCGTGGCTAAGAGACAAGGCATGCGTGAGCATGTCTCATCGAACGATGTAGAGTAGAGGAGCCGACGATGAGAGTTTGTAGGGATCGATGACATCCTAAGAGGAGGGTCAATTAGGACACCTAAAACTAACCAGCTCTAAAAACTTCACAAGATAAAACTATATCAATTTATATTAAATATGCTCTAAATTCATCTAGTGTGTCTACTCTACCAATCAAAAAGGTTTGCAACCTATAGCCATCCTAACAAACTACTCTATGAAGATAAACATGCGAAGGTAGATTGCAAGAATTTAAATACGAAAACATAAAGAATGTAGAGAGTAAACTCGGCACAAGAGATTTTTATCTCATGGTATCTATGGCATAAATGCCACCCCTAGTCCACGTTGGAGTAGCCACATAGGCTATAGCTCTCAGATGGCACTCAGTCATAGCCCTTGAGCCACTTAGGCCTCAAGTAGGTTGAGCCACCAAGCCACCAAGGCAAGGCCTCTCACCACAAACCTGTCTTTTGGTCACTTGTCGCATTCTTTACTTCGAAGCTTGAGCCACCAAGAAAAGGGTCTCTACGTCCCCATATAACCTTCTTGCCGCCACTCCACACTAAATAGGAGGGTCAACAAGCATGAGCCACCAAGACTCACAGTGCCGGCGAGTCACTAAGACTCCAAGGTACCGGTGTACCACTTGGTACAATATAGGATCACTTTTTGATCCTCTCTCTAGGCAGCAACATCTAGTAATAATTCTCTCTAGGTCTATTAGCACTAATCACTCCCTAATCTTGTGCTTAATTGCCTTAGATGGTCACTTTTATAGTATTTTGGTGGCTTAAATGTCTTCTCAAATGTTTACGAGTTTCCCTGGACTCCAATACACTCAAATGGCTGAGTTGGAGAAGGGAGGGGAGAGCGTATTTATAGCCTCAAACCCGCGCACTAGCCATTGCTCCAATGATTACAAAAGACTGAACACCGGATGAGCCGGCGTTAACAATAGTACAAACACTAGATCATCTGTTGTGTACAGTTGTAGAAACTAGCTATTGAAACCCCACTCAAATACATTGTAAACAACATATATTCTGATGTAACCTTGAACTTCATCATTGAACTATCTGTGGTGTATACTTAAGCCGGCCGAGCCACATCTTACTGTGCATTAGTCTGGTTTGTACAACCTTCTAATCACTGGACCATCCGGTGTGTACAACTCCTCTCTTCATTGATTTTTTTTTCTGGAAAATGCTCTGTTGTGTATATCATCTCTGAGCACCGGACCATCCAATATTACAAATTTTTCTGCACCAAAATATTCCTCCTGGAAAATATTCTGATGTGAACATCTTGCTGAGCATCGGACCATCTGATGTAGTCTTCATTTTCTTTTTTGAGCTAAAAAATACTGTGGTGTGTATAACTTTCAGAGCACCAAACCATCCGGTGTTAACAACTTTTTCTGAACTCGTCAAATTCAAGTTTTCTTGAGTTTAGCTTCAGTGAATTCTTCATATATTACTTCCATGATATCTACTGAAGTATATACTTGACAAACATGTTAAACTCATCGACTATGTTGTCATTAATCACCAAAATCACATACATACTCTAAAAGGGCCATGTTCACTATACTCTCCCCTTTTGGTGATTGATGATAACACAATCAAAACAAGTGGCAAAACATAAATGATACCAAATTCAAATGGCACAAGTAATGATAGCAATTTATGAAGTGCACAAGACTTTATCACTTTACTTGGATGCATGGTAAGAACAACCAATGATACCAATTGAAAGTGCATCAAGATACCAACTAATGATGGATCAATTGTAAAGGAAAGATCTCATCTTTGTCATACTTTGTTTTTACCTTCACTTTGTCCCATTTTTGTTGTGTTTGTCACGGAGACAATTCTCCACCTTTGTCCATCGCCACTATCTCCCTTGATTGATCCATGCAAGAAATCTTTTCTTTGCGCGCTTCTTGTCTTGATATCATTTGCAATCCTTCCATACACGCTTCTTGCATCATGCTTCTCCCTTTGTCAATAATCTTCAACAATCTTGCATCATGCAACTTGAACTTGCTTTAGTCATCAAAATTCTCCCCCTTTGTCAACAATGTCAAAAAGGTTATAAACACATGTTGAACTCAAGGGAAAACATTAGAGCACACGGGAGAGAGCTTCATGAATCATGATTCAATAGGATGATACCATTTGTAGAAATCCAATTGAAAGGAATGATACCAACTATAGGGTAAATGAAATTGAAAGGAATCATAGGTATGCATGCCAACTGTAGGAATGCAATTGAAATGAGCGGCGAGGATACCATTTGAAATGAAATCACAAGGATGGCAATTCATAAAAATCGCATAATATGGTCTAAACTCCCCTTATATGTGTGCATATATATGATGAGAGTGAAACATACGCACAACTAGATAATATGTAGAGATAGGAAGTTTAAGCCATATTATGTATGGAGGTAGCTTAAAAGATCAAAATGAATTGACAATGATACCAATTAACGAATAAGTATTGCATACCTCCAGTGGCTTGTAGATTATTCCGTGAGACTACAAAAAATATCACTTGCAACACATTTTAGTCTCAAAATCATAACCCATAGGATATTCTCCCCCTAAATGTGTGCATACATGTGTCAAATACTTATGAGAGACATGCACTTGTCATTGATAAGGGAACTTATCATGTAGATTGTACTCATGTCACATAAAGAAAATATTTGAATACAAGTGCCATAAAAAGAACCTACAATTAATAAACCATGTAGGTTATTCATGGGTTAGAGAGAAATACAAGCGACCTGCCATATGAAAAACTACACTAGGTATTACAAAGAAATGAAATATGCACATGTAATTCTAGACAAGGCAAAAGTACTAGATGCAAAACAAAAAATATAAACAAAAATCTAGCTACCATTACCTCCTTTACCTTTGGATGGAGGATTTGGGTATATAATGATCAAGGTTTATATCAATGCTTTCAATCTTATACACTTGACTTCTTTGCTTGAACCTTCTCTTCATCTTGTGAGTCAAGTCTCTAAATCCTCCGAGCCATCCTGTGGACTTCATGTCTTCTTTGGAACCCAAATCAATTGGGGCACCTTCATATTGGTGATGACTTCCTTGAGCACCCAAATGGGTTGGTTCTACCTCAACCCTTTCTCTCAATCATGTGTGCAATCATTTTGCCATTATCCTTCTTCTAAAGCTTATTGTGGTTGTTCTTAGTCTTGATCTTGTAGTTAGGCTTGGTGTAGAAGTTGGAGGTATTGTTTGAAAGGTCTACCGCCTTTTTCTTCTCCTTGGTCTCCTTCATGACTTGCTTGCATTGAAAGAACTTATAACCTTTTTTATGACACTTGAAACATGTCACGGTGGACACTTTTGCAAGTTTGTTCACCATGTTGTCATGGTTATCTTGAGGAGGTTGAACATTATTCTTTCCCTTTAATCTTGCTAAGTCCTTCTTGAGCTTCTCCACTTCTTGTTTGAGCTCATCATTCTCATATGCAATGAGATCATTACATGATTCTACAATAACACTATCAACACATGTTTCATTACAAAGGGACGAGCTAAATAAATCAATCAAATCATCACAAGAGTGAAAGCATCTGCCTTAGGATTAAAATTAAAGAGAGATATAGATTGCTTCAAAGAGACCTTAGATTTAGATTCAATACTGTCAAGTTTTGCATTAATCTCTTCATGCTCCTTGTTTAGCAATTAGAAATTACTTAACAATTATTTATAATTGGAAACATAAGAAGCATGAATATTATTAAGGACATTGAATTTCTTAAGTTCTTTAGCTTGTTTTTTTAAGGCCCTTTGTTGCTCATTGATCAGTTTAAGAAGTTCTGCTTAAGAGGGTGAATGCTCAATGGATTCATTATCACTTACGTCATTTTCCATATCTTTGACCATAAGGCACTTGTATGATGACGACTAGCATGATGATGAGCTTCAGGAAGAACTTCTCTTGGAGTTGATGGTGAAGCTCTGATCACTTGAGATTGAATCTTCATCCTCACTCACCCATCTTTCTATGTTGGCAAATGTTTTGCCTCTTTCCCTTGTCTTCCTCTTGTTCTTGGTCTTTTTCTCCTTCTTGATATGATCAATTATGTTGACCAAGTTTTTTATGGAGATAGGATGATCAATCTTAATGTTGATCCTCTTGAGGTCCTTCTCTAATCTTGAGATGAGCTTGACGATCTTGGGATTTATTTCTTCATCACTTGAGATGCATTGCTCATCTTCTTCATCTCTCTCTTCATTTTCATCACCATTATCTTCGCTTGAGTTTGACTCTTTCTCTTGCCTTCTCATCTTCTCTTTCATGTGTGAGTAAGAAACTTTCTTGCTTCTGAGGGTAAGGTTCTTAGCACTAGATGAGGATGAGCCTTCAACCTTCATGTTCATAATCATCCCATGAGCGGTGATTTTGCTGAGAACTTGGCTTGGAGTCATCTTGCTAATGTTGTTATTGTCGTAGATAGTGGATACAATCAACTTGTACTTTAGAAAAAAGAGTTTGAAGTATTCTTCTCACTACTTGATCGTCTCTAATTGACGTCAAATCTATGGGCTTTCCTGGACTTGGCACACTCAAATGGCCGAGTAGGGAGGGTATTTATAGCCTGAAACCCGCATACTACCCGTAGCTCCAATGATCACAAAAGACTATGAACACTGGATGATCTAGCGTTAACAATAGTACAAACATTTCGAACCATTCGATGTGTACAACAGTAGAAACTAGCCGTTGGAACCCTACTTAAACACATTTTGAACACTGAATATTCCGATGTAACCTTGAACTCCATCACCGAACTATCCGTTGTGTATACTTGGGACAACTAGCCACATCTCACTGTGCTAGTTCGGTGTGTACAACTTTCTGATAACTGGACCATCCGGTATACACAACTCCTCTCTTCACTGAAAACCTTCTGAAAAATGCTCTGGTGAAGCCTCCGGTGTACAGAGTCCTCTTCATCACTGGACCATTCGGCGTTCAAACCTTTTCTGCACTAAAATATCCCTACTGAAAAATGCCCCAGTGTATATATCCTCTCTGAGCATCGGACCATCTGATATGTACAAATCTTCTGCACCAAAATATTTCTCCTGGAAAATGTTCTGGTGTGAACATCTTGCTAAGCACTGGACCATCTGGTGTAGTCTTCATTTTCTTCTCTAAGCTAAAAAATACTCTGATGTATATAATTTTCAGAGCACCGGACCAGCTGGTGTTAATAACTTTTTGTGAACTCGTCCAATTCAAACTTTCTTGATTTCGACTTCGGTGGCTTCTTCACGTATTCCATCCATAAGACCTATTGAAGAATATACTTGACAAATATGCTCTCATTGACTATGTTGTCATTAATCACCAAATTCATATGCATGCTCTAAAAGGGCCTCGCTATAGAGTTCATGGCGATGCTTCACCGGAGGGCTTACCGAAGATGGCTAAATGACAGCAGACTTGGTCGACACTAGAGGCCAGGGGTCTACATAGGGTCACGGACCCATTTTGGTGTTTGTCGACTTTAGGTAGCAGTCAAAGCATGCTTAGATGGCAGCCAGAGTTGGTCAAGGCAGCGGTGGAAAAATGTATAGTGCCTCCCCAATATTTGGTACAGTCTACCTTCAAGGAAAATGAGCCTAGTACTATTGGGCTCCTCGGCACAAAGGCTAGATCACATAGAGAGAAGGAGGAGCATTGACAGTGACCTCACTGTGGCGTTGGGGGAAATCCTATTGCCAATTCCATGCACATAATGGCCAGACACAAGAATCAAAATGTGCTACCTAGGGGAAGCATGAGGGGCTGGGGAGGCTCACCAGCGTTCTGTAGGGATAGGGATGACCAGCGGTGATGGATTTCACGGTGGCATTGAGTTGCACTCTGGCGCTGCTCCAGGCCCTCGGTGCTCCCTCCTTGCGTCTGGATGAAGAAGAGCATCACAAGGTGGACGATGAGCTCCTCTTCCTTCTCGGCTGCTCACGGGGGAGAGGGGGTGACGGCGTTGCAGTAGCGGAGGTGGTGCGGGATGCAGACGACAGGGAAAGGGGAAAAAGGGGCTAGCCTACCCATCTTATAGAGAGAGGAAACATGAGCTGGTGATGCCAGCTTATGCTCCCGGTGAACAGAAAGATAGGTGGGGCAGCGCCCATCGGAGTTTTTGCGGTGTGTGGCCGAACAGTCGCGAAAGTCGCGGGCGTGTTAAGCTTTCCTCCTAGGTCACACGCATTGGTGATAGAGAGAATGAGTGAGAGAGGGTGGCAAGGAAAGGACGATCGACAAGTTGTAGTCCTTTAAAAGCAGGGGAAAGTGGTGATGACTAAGCATAGTGTAGCGGAGGCGAGCTAGAGGTGGAGGAAGCTTCCTGCGCATGGGTCCCACGTGTTGGTGGGAGTGAGGGAGAGAAGAGAGTGCACGACTGGGTTAGCTCATGCGCATAGAGGAATGGAGAGAGAGGGCACACCATGCTGGGCTGCTGTGTTGGCTAGGCCGCACTAAAGAAAAGGAGAAGGGGGGCAGCCCGATAAGAAGAAAAAGAAAAGGAACGTGATTTTGGGTTTAAATTCAAATAAGTTATTTGAATTTGGATTTGGATTTGGTATTAATTCAATTAAGTTTACTTGAACTAGGATTTGGATTTGAAGCCCTAAGTTTTGGGAGAGGTTTGAACTCAAAGGATTTGAGTTGCTTTGGATTTCAGCTGAAATTGAACCTAAGAAATAAATTTGAATTCGAGAGACATTCAAATTCAAATCTCCACTCAAAGAAATGTAAAAATAAATAAAACCAAAGATGATATGATCATCTTATTGCAAGGATTAACTTAGAAATTAATTTGGTGCACTTTGGAATACTTAGCCAAAATAATATATTTGAATATACACATACAAGCACACACACACAAACACACACACACACACACATACACACACACACACACACACACACACACACACACACACACACACACACACACACACACACACACACACACACACACACACACACACACACACACACACACATTTCCTCAATTTTAAATTGGTTTAAATAAATAGATATTTTTAAAATAGAGTGAATTTTGGTATAATCTAAATGATAAAAACTCATGATGTTACACTAACGTTGTTGACACACTAAAAGGAGCATAAAATGGATAGTCTCCTTTTGGACAGATCAAGTAGTGGTGATGATAATTGATCATCCTCGTGGAAAGGCATTTTCCATTAGTCATTTTAGGCCATAACATTATTTACTTTCATCATGTACTCACATCCACCAAGAGAACGAAACTTAGACTTGCTCCAAAGATCAGAATTAATATAATCAAGAATTCTTTTAGTTTGATGAGTTGTAGTTTTAAACTGACTCTTTTATTTGCCAAAAACACAATGCTCACATAAATTAAGTTTGCCAAGATTATCTAAAAGACATTTCTTGTGTAGGAGATGTATACCTTTTCTCACTCATATGACCCAAGTGCATGTTCCAAAAGTAGAAATAGCTGCAATACATGTAACTGTAGATCCTTACAAGTGATAAAGACTATTGAATCTATTGGCTTTTAACATAACAAAGTTGCCTTTTGAAATCTTAAGAACACCATTTCACAACATATTTATATCATAAAGATTCTATGATGCCCTAAGATTTCATTTCATTCTGGGAACATTACAAATATTTGTAAGGGTCCTCACAACCATCATGTGTTTTAATTTCAACATAATCAATTCCAGCAATTTCATGTAGAGACTCATCACCAATCACAACTTCACCACTACCAATAGGATCATAAATAGAGAACCACTCTTTATATTGACATATATAAAATGTACAAGCTGAATCAATAATCCAAATAGTTCGATTCCTCAAATTAGTAGTGCTGTTTAGAGCCGCACCATTATATCCTTTTGCAAAAAAACTAGCCTTAGCAAATTTTCTTTTTGAGTTTTATTCATTTCTTCCTTCTTTTTCAACTTTAAGCACTGAGAAATATCATGATTGTCTTTCTTATAGTAACAACAACAAAAAAAATCTAGATTTATGTTCTCCTGATTTAGGTCTAGACTTTGATCTCGTAGAATTTTCATTATGTGATGATCAACCTCTAATAATTAAACCCTTAGCATTAACTTCAGAATAAGAATTGACATCAAATTCCTACTTAGACAACAAATTTGAATTTAACATTCTCAAAGGTATCATGATTACTATAAAGCATAATTTCCTTCAAGTGTTTAAAGGTATGAGGCTAAGAGACAATAAGAAAAATAGCCTTATCCTCATCATCAATTTCTACTTCTAACTTCTCAAGATCAATGACGAGTGAATTAAACTCATTAAGATGAGACTGAATGGAGGTACCTTCTGCCATGCAAATCATTTTTCCATGCATTCATAGTTGCAATAGGTTTTTATGCTTGAAAAATATTTGCAAAAGTTCGCTAGAAAGCACTCGTTTGAAATATCTTCTGAAATTGGTTCAAAATATAGAGGAAAAAGCTTTTCCCTAATTCATAAACCTTCCCGAGCCTAATCCTTCTTTTTTTCCGGCCCAAAACCTCCCTCTCTCCCTCCACTCTCCCTTCCCGGGTCGTTTTCCCCTCCCTCCTTCCCGCACGGGCCAAGTCCAGCCTTTTTCTCGTGCTCCCGCAGGGCCTGGCCCGTTCGCCCGGCTAAGCTGGCCTAGTCTCGAGACGTCCTCCCCTTCCTCTCCTCTCTCTACCGTGTGGGCCTGGCTGAAGCCGTGCCTAGCTGGCTCGTCTTCTTCCACCTCTGTCCGGTGCGCCCGATTCCCTTCTCTATCCGCCACCGATCCGACGCCTCCCTGCACATTCTCTCCCTCCCAAAACGGCTGGATTCGAGGCATTAAACACCAGTAAGGCGCCCCCATCCATTTCCCCCTCTCTGTTGCCCGATTCATTATGGAAACCGACGCCTTAATGTCCACTGCCGCTGCTGGTCGTTTCTCCGAGCCCCAGCCGCTCCATTAGCCCTCTCACCTATTTAAGCCACCATCCACCTTCACAACAAGGTTCCGCTCATTTTCCATCCTCTCTCACCACCTCTCTTCACCCGTAGCACCATCACCACCGCTTTCTTCATCGTCTCCGATGAGTTACGTCGTCGTCGCTCTTCCCATTCTCCGCACCATCTTCGGCCAATTTAACCCCCTCTCCTACTCCACAGGTTCCTCCGGAGTGGAACCAATGGATCATCATCATCAATTGGCCACCGGAGCATCTCCCTCATTGCCGCACCAACCGCCGCCACCACCATCACAGTTGCTTGGCCGCCTCGACCCCTCTCCGGCTCCGTTCAGGCTTGGGGTGAGCTCGTCGTCGCCCCCTCTCCATGTTCTGCTACTCGCCTTAGCTCCCCGGTCACCGGAGCTCCGATTCCGGCCGCTCTTTAGCCGCTCGCCACCGTGCCAAGCTCCGCCGGTGCCTTCAGTCCATGGTGAACCCTTGGACCGAGCCCCCTCTTTCAGTCCACGGCCTCATGGACCCGGTTCATATGAATTTTTACAACAAAAATAATTTCTTTAGTGCTTTATGATGTCAGCATGCGCAATAATCAAGATTTTTAGTATAAAAATTAATTGGTTTATTATCTGAAATTAAGTAAATTGTTCAGATAAGTCCCTAAAACTTCAAAAGCTCATAACGTTTTTCTCGTAGCTCCGATTTAGGCGATTTTCACACTCAAATGTTTGTAGGGACATGTAGAATCTTGTTATAGGGTTTTTACCTAGTTTTAGTACTGTTTGGTGTACTATTCTTAGTAGTTTCTATTGTGTTCTTTTTCCGGTTTGTCGATTAGGAGATGAGAAGTTTGAAAATCTTCAAGATAAAGCTTTCGAGGACTTTGAGAAACCCTTCGCTGAAGGCAAGTGTCCTTGAACATCTTGCTCCTATATTAGGATGTATATGTTAGTTTTTTATCCTTCATTGCATGCTTGTATAAATTGGAAACCTATGTTAGGGTTTACTAGCTTTTGTATGATTATCCTTGTCACCGTTGATGAGTCAGGGGTTATAAAGGGTAGATATGCTAGTCGCTGTCATGGTCGGGGTTATGAGTTAAAAACTCAATTAATGCCTATGCGACATGATCGAGAGTGGTAATCCTTTGTAGCAACATGGTATAGGGATCCTAACTGGATGGTTGGTTTGAGGTGGTGCTGCGCAGCAGGTTTGTGGTTGTTCCTGTGTGGGATCCTAAGGACCGGTTCTTGAACTTGTAACCAAGCTAAACCACAACCATCTATGGGGCCTATATGGGTACGGCTTGGCCAATTAATTAGCCACCCTACGGTTCTGTGAGCACCATTGGATGGTTGAGTGGCACAAGAGGGGGCTTCTACAGTGGTGTAATTGTCTTTTAGAGGTGAAACCTTAGTGGGTGCTTGCAGGTCAGCGGGAGCTTTGTAAAGATCTTGTAGTGATCTCCTGGCGTATACCTCGAAAGTGTGTAAGTTCTTGGCCAGCAAGTGTGTAAGTTCTTGGCCAGCACGACAACATGGAGACTGTCACCTGGTAATGCGGGTGATAAAATCACGACCTGTGGGGAAAGATGGGAAAGCTCTGCAGACTATAAACCTGATCGATCAGCCGTGCTCATGGTCAAGAGCAGCTTGGACTTCTTCTTGATTAGTTGGGATCAGGTTTTTCGTGTGGTTGGTCGAATAGCCAGGTAATGGAATTACCTGGTGAGTCTTGGTAGTCGGATGGAATTCGATGAGCTGTTCTTCTTGACATAGTTATGTCTTCACACTTAGTAAATAGGGTGCCTGTTGTTGAAGTCATAGGTCATAGATGCTTAGTGCAGTTAACCAGTGTCTAACCTCTCCTTGACTTAAGACCCATATCATGCATTCCTACACTTGCGGAGTACAATATGTACTCACACCTGTTGTCCCCTTTCTTGCATTCTTCTGCTGTTCAGAAGCCTCAAATGAAGTTGCATCCTTTAATGAAGACGACTTCAACCCTGAGCTCCTGTTCTAGGCTGGTGTGCCCCTGGTTGACACCTGTGGAAGATGGAAGACCCTCTGGCGCTGAAGCTCTCTTGTTCTGCTGTGTTTTCTTTTAGACCCTCAGGTCCTTTTGTAATAAGTTAATAACGTTATTGTAATAATGACACTGTGATGATACACTGATGATGTAACCACATGCATGAAAACCTTATCCTGGCATACATGTGTTATACCTGGTTTTGTTCCTTTAAAACCGAGTGTTACACCAGTGACGGGTAGCTTTCCAACCCGTCACTGGGACTTGATCATTAGTGACGGGTGTTAACCACAACCCACCACTGGTGACCGAGTCATTAGTGACGGGTGTATTTACCACCTGTCACTAATTATATAGAACCAGTGATGGGTAGCTACAACCCATTATTGGTGACCGAGTCATCAGCGATGGGGTGTTATGAGTCATTAGTGACGGGTATCTTTTTAACCCATCTCTAATGACTGAGTTCCGAAGACGAGTTGGAAAGCTACCCGTCACTAGGACTCGGTCATCAGTGACAAGTGAATTTACAACCTGTCACTAATATTCTCAGCCCCTGAAGGGATTTACCTGTTTCCTGGCTCATCCTGAAGCAATGTCAAGATTTGACAACCGTCTTCTCTGACAAATAAGACACATCACATTAATGCCATACCCACATTGTAGGGACCAAGTCACGAGATATACAACCACAAATTACAATGGTGCAAGTCCACATCAAGATAGTTACAAATTACTAAGTCAAAAGTGCAACCACAAATTACATAAATCAGATCCCTGCCTCCCTACAATAGAACTCGCCTTTTGAAGAGACGACTTCGGTCATTAAGAACGAGGCAATCCGTTCTTGAATGTTGGAGAGTGCAGACTCCGCGATGTTGCCGTCTGGTAAGCGGAATTCCTACTGAATGGAAGTAGTCATGGAAAAAGTATGCAATTAGCATGAGCAAAATCATTTTATCATTGGATATTTGTAATGGATAAAAGTAGCTAATAAAAGACTATGCAATTATCTTACATCTGGGGATTTGATATCCTTTGCTGCCATGAATAGCAGCATGTGACGCACAACGTAGTATCCGCAAGAGTTGCCCGGTGGTTGTTGGTCGCACTGGAGAGGGAAAAAATTGTCAGTTCGAAAGGAAAAAAATTAGTAGTAGAGTATTTGCAAATATGTCTGTTGGCACTTACAGTGAAGACGGTCTTATGTGTTACTATGTGGGGCTCCTTCGGATCGTACTTTGGATCACAACGCATATACATGTCAAAATCCCTACATACGAAGAGGGATCCAATATTCAACATTTGGTGTAAGTTTGAAAAGTCCAATATGTAACCTAAGTTATGAAGAGCTTACTCGTCGAGGATTTGTTTGACGAAAGTATAGTCACATTGTCCTCGTTCACTGTTAGGTCCCACCACTGGTCTTGATGAATCGAGGTACCATACCAGGTTCCACTTAGGGGAAATGACCAGTAAGATTGAATGGTCACCCGTGTTATGGGCGGCCATCAGGTAGTCCCTCTTCAAAAAGTAGCTCATTGCCCTAGCCACATACTCCACAACGAATTCCCTTTGTTGTTCCATCAAAGAAATCATCATATTTTAGGGGTCAAGGAATCCGAAGGGCTCCTTCTTCCCCATTTCTAATATCAAGTGCCTACTGATAAGAAATTAGTTAGATTGAAGAATTTGGTGATAATAATTAATGAACGTCTAGTTTGAAAGGGCTTACAATGTAAAACATCGCAATAATCCCACGTCCAGGTCATCGAGGTTGAAGAGGTTGCAAATCGTTGAAGCCCATGAGGAAGTAGCCGTTCCTAGTCAAGAAGTGAGGATTTTGGTAATATAAGACAATGGAAACCTTCTTCTCTCTACAACCTTGCATGCAGTAATTATGCAACTCAACACAAGGTTGTCCTACCCACCTAAGTGGATCTACCGGCAGCAAGGGCTTCCAAGCTTGAATTTCGGGTTTGCCTTAGTCCAAGCTTCCTCTATCCAACGCTTCTCGGTGATTGAGTCCTTACTAGAGGACTTGGATTTCTTCGACAGCTGCTTCTTGGACTCTGGCCTAGTCTTATTCTTCTTCACTGGGTTGCCCTCAAGTTGCTTACTTGTAGATGGCTAAGTGGGCAAAGGCTTCTTCTTCTTCTCTAGGCTGCCCTCGGGTTTCCTAACTATAGATGGCGGAGTGGGCAAAGGTGACACAACTAACGCATCTTGAGGCTAAGGTTGGTGTACAGAACTTGAACATCCAGGAGGATCGCTCCTAGATACCATGTGCACCATGATATCCCCCTTCTTCCATGGGATCCTTTGAAGATGAGCTTGACTCAGTTTTTGGATCTCATCATTTGGGGGGACAGGCAAATCTGTGTCCACGGCATTGGCATGTACAAAATCCACGAAGACCACGGCATAGCCAGGATGTATCTGGACCGTATGTAACACCTGGACATTTGGATACACCTGGCTCTTTGCAACCTCAAATAGTAGCATCCAGGTCTTATGACCAGTGAGCATGGTGTGGCCCATCGAGAAGGTCTATGGTATTGAGCTCCGCAGATGGAGAGAAGACAGGTTGTTCAACCTCCCTAGAGGCTTGACTATTCTTGGGTCCAACAATGGGACTACCACCAGCTGGTGCACTAGGAATTATGACTCCATGTGCTCAAACCTTTGCAGGACGTCTTGATAAACGATCTCACTAATTGACTGGGTCAATGCTTCCAAATATTTTGGGACCAACCTCTTCCTCTTCTTATACATCCTGACGTGTTCGTGGAAGACTAACTTCCAGCCCTGGGAACTAGACATGCCTCGAACACGACCTGGGTGCTCAGGGTTTCCCAGCGTAGTGGAGAGCACCTCATGTTCCCTGACCACGGTGAATGAACCTTCGGAGGAGTGGGTTGCTATTTCTTTCACCTTTTGAGTGACTGTCTCGGTTTCATTGGATTTGAAGGTGATTTCTCCACTATCTGACAGTGTACCCTTCACGCGTAAATACGATTTCGATCGTCCCGGGAATTGCAACCAAGGATTCTCGCGGCCTTCGTTGGCTAACTTTGCATCCTCCGTCTACCATTTATCCCTTTCCCCCAAGTACCTGCCTGTGCCCAGGTTGTGATTCTGCTTATTCTTTGCCCGAAGCTGCTTCTTTGCTAAACTCTCCGTTTGGAATGTCTCATAGCTCTTCAATGCCACGAAAGCTTCACAATCTTCTATTTCAATATATGGGTACTTGGTGAAGGGGTCCAAATCTTTTTCCATATACCCATTCACAAGCTTGCTCTTATGGTTTCTCCAAAGTTTGGCGATTATTTTCATAGCATCCCTTCAAGCCTTTGCCTTTATGTTCTCTAGGAACTCCAGAAATGTATTGACACCATCATTGAACAAGGTGTTCTTTTGATCCACAGTGAGGTCATCGAACTTCGGAAGGGTCAATGGCACCCTCTCCCGAGCATTAAGGCCTGCGAGCTTCCGTAACATATGTAGGGCCTTCTTCTCCTTAGGCACACCATCATCAACGCTTTCCATGATGGTAATCTTTTCAGTCAGCCATTTTGCTTGTACCCTTGCCTTTCATACTATTGCTCCACTGGACCTAGTTGCGTAGACGTCTGACTAGGAGCTTGTGCTTCTTCAGAGGATCCCAATGACTCGTTGGCAGACATCTATTAGATACGAATATGTAGATACAATTATATAAGTCTTAGTAACTATATTCACTTTTATATGAATATATGAAATATGATGTATTTCTTATCTAAAGCGAAAGATCCTAGCTAATTTCTAATAGGCAAAGATAGGTTCTAATCCCATTTAGGAATATGAGGCCCGAGTAGGTTTGCATGCTCCTGTACGGTTCTAGAGAAAATTTTGGTAGCACCTCCCTGCTGTTCTCCAAATACACGTCTCGATAACGAGCCGAGAGGATGTGTATCTGGAGAACAACAGGGAGATGCCACTGAAATTCTTGGTTAACTCCTAACTCAAAATAGTCCAGACTATCCGGGATAGTCCGGATAATCCGGGTTAGCCGGGCTGTCCGGGTTATACTCCGAGAGAGGCTCTCGGTTAAATTTTAAACTAAATTACCCAGAGTCTCCAGGTGGACCTGGATACTCCGGATGTTGGCAGACTAGATTCTTGCGGCGATTTTCACAGTCGATTCAATTGTGCATGTTAAATCCATTCCACCTAAACATCTATAAGGACTAGTACAAGGGTTCTAAACTCAAAACACACCCTAAACCCTAACGATTTTTTGAACACAAATCAACAGGGTTCTCACTGGGCTACCCGGACTATCCGGGTTCTACCCGGAGTGTCTGGGTTCCTGCGGAACATGATTTCATGGCAATTCGTCGATCGATTTGACTTGCATGTTGAAATACACACTACCTAACATGCAATGGCACTAATGCCTTAGTTCTAGACCTACCACACTCACTCTAGCAACACGATTTACTAACTTCACCTCATTCAACATCCTTTTAGCTCTAACACCTCAAGAACTCGACATTGCTCCGCCATTCATCGTTCATAGCTGTGAAACGTGAATCCTACCCAACCAAACCTGCATTCTTACTAAAGGAAACCCTAAGGACTTACCTAAGTCCACGTTGGGGGATGGTGACCTTCGGTTGGAGAAGAAATCCACGTGGGAAGCTTGGAGAGGAGATGAACAACGTGCTGAAATTTTTCAGAGAACAAGGTGGTGATGAAATTAATTGCAAAACCTTCAAAATTTCATGCATGTGAGGAACTCTTGGATGGATTTGAAGCCAATAAGGAGGGGAATGCAATGGTATAACATGCATACCTCAATTTGTTTTTCTCAAGGGATATTTTTTAGGAGAAGAGTGAGAACTTGAGAGAGAGAGAGAGGAGAGATGCTGCCCCTTGCTGCTGTCCAACTGGTAGAGAGAGCAAGAGAATGAGTGAGGTGGCATGGGGGAGAAGGGAGGGGTGGGGCCGCAGCTGAGAGAGAGGGAGGGGGTGTGGGCCAGCTCAAGTGGGCCCCAAGAGCAAGAGAGACAAGTAGTGTTCAACTGAAAATCATTTCTTTCTCTCCCCAATATATTAACCTAAAAGAGAAACTCTAGGGTTTCAAAAATTCTAGGAAATTTGTGACATGATTTCAAAATGAGATGAAACCTTTCTAAAAGGATTCGTTTACAACGCATAAGCGAAGGTTTTGACTATCGACAATTCTATCATCTATTATTTTTAAAAATACATATAAATAAGCAAACCATCAATTGATTTAATCAAGCAATCCAAATGATTAACAAATAAACTGATTCTTATGATGCACAATTATGCTTAATGACCTAATTAAAGAATTGGGATGTGACAAAATTCCTTGGAGGTGACGCTTTATCCCTTGTGCCGTCAAACTGAGACTTCATATTCCGGTACCGGTGGTTCCTTGGAAGGAAAATCGATGCCACATGTACACCATTTTCTTTGACTCATTTGACCACATAATCTCAGTGTCATCTAAGTATTGGGTGCAAGCTTCACCTTTTCTTTTATTCTGCCCTGACAAGTTACAAAGTGCTAGCAAATCATTGATGGTGACGAACAACATAGTATGTAGGGTGAAGTATTCTCGATTGTATTGATCCCAAACCTCAACGCCTTCAGACCAGAGTGCTTTAAGATCATCCACCAAAGGCCTAAGGTACACATCGATGTCGTTGCCAGGTTGCCTTAGACTAGGAATTAAGGTCGACAACATAATGTATTTTCGTCTTTTACAAAGCCAAGATGGAAGGTTATAGATAGACAGTACAATAGGCCAGGTGCTATGTGAGGTACTCATGTTACCGAATGGATTCATGCCATTTGTGCTTATAGCAAACCTAATATTTCTTAATTCTTTAATGAACCACCCAAATGTGGAATCAATGATTCACCACTGAGCTGAATCTGTGAGGTGCCGTATCATTGTGTCTTTCTTATGACCCTCCTTGTGGCATTACAACAATTGGGACTACTTTTTGTTCTGGAACAAACGCTTCAAATAGGGAATTACAGGGAAATACCACATCACCTTTACAGGAGGCCCTTGCCTCTTGCTGCCTTCCTCCACGTCACCATCGTTATTTCTACTCTTGTATCGATGGGTTTCACAAATAGGACATTGATCCAGGTCTGCATACTCTCCACAAAACAGGACACAATCCTCCTTACATGCATATATTTTTTTTCTACCTCCAATCCCAAAGGACAAACTATCTTCTACATGTCGTAGACAGTCTTGGGCACCTTGTTCCCCTCTCCATGTTCTTTAGCAGATGCAATAATGCTTTGAAGCTCCTATCAGACCAACGATGGGTTGCCTTCAATTGCAGAAGTGTAAGCACCGCAAACAATAGCGTGTATTTCTCCTTACAACCAGGATAAAATAGTGTCTTCGAGTCAAGCAAAATGTAAATGGTGTTGTCTTTGAGAAACACCAGTTCCTAGAATTTGGCAAACTCACCATCACTATACTCATCGTGCACCTCAGCATCACACACCATTTGGTCTACATTCTCCATGAAATCTATGTATTCATCATTGAATCCTAATATGTCTGCATCCCTGAGATAATCATCCATATCACCAGCTAGCGGGAGTCCTTGATTTGTACTATCGTCTGGGAGGACCTGATCTATTTCCCCTTCATTAAGGCATTCCTCGCCGTGTTTGTTCCAAACATGATATCTCTCTTTGAATCCACGTCTTAACAAGTGATTGAACACATTGTCAGGTTTTGGAAACTTCTTCTCATTCTTGCAATCATAGCATGGACACCAAATTACCGTTTTACCCCAACCTTCCATATCCGCCACCGCGACAATCAAGAAAGACTTCACCCCCACTTATGTAGTCATTACAAGTACGGCAATCAAGGTACATCCAACTTTGGTTCACCATCTACAAATTGAAAAACATTAATTCTAAATAGAAATAACACAGAAGGTAGAATAAGTATAAAAATTCTAAATCAATTAAATTAAGTGTGTACTTGTGTTCTAGTGATATTCAAGACAACAATTAACATCCAGATATGATACATGTTATCTATGGCGAAGGATCCTAATTAATTTCTAATAGGCAAAGATAGGTCATAATCACATTCGAGGATATATGGCCCGAGTAGGTTTCCATGCTCTTGTATGGTTCTGGAGAAAATTTTGGCAGCACCTCCCTGCTGTTCTCCAAATACACATCTTGACAATGAGCTGAGAGGGTGTGTATTCAGAGAACAACAGGGAGATGCCAACGAAATTCTCTTTAGAACCATACAAGAGCACATAAACCTACTACTCGGGCCACATACTCTCGAACTTTCCAAAGTACATGGACAATTCGGGAGCATCTTCTTATAAATATGATGAGTTGCCAAGTCATATTTATAATCAAACACTCCCGAATGGGAGGCGTTGAATACACATGTACACTAAGAGGGACAATCCACATATATCAAGATCTGAGAAAGGAGCAAAATTGTTGATTCCAACTCAAACCTCAGAATCCACCATGCATATATGAGCAAGAGGAGGAGAGGGAGGAAGCAAACCTTCAAAGGCCAGCGATAGACACCAACTTCAAATCACTAAGATTTGATTTGTTCTCAACAAAATCGCCAAAAAAATCGCCCCTTTGCTGAGCAGTCGTTGCGGACAGATACTGTCTGGTTGTGCTGCTCAGGGAATAAAATAATAGTAAACATCACTCATTAGTGACTGGTTATAAGGACAACCGTCACTAATGAGTAAGCCATTAGTGACTGGTCTCATACAACCCGTCACTAATGAGTGGCCCCGGCAAGAAGCCGCCAAGGCTACATTTTAGTGATGGGCTATAAGGACACTTGTCACTAATTATTTAATATTAATGATGGGTGATAAGGATACCCGTCACTAATGACACATTAGTGACAATCGACTTTCAGAATAGAGGCATGCATGCAAACAAAGAGTACTTCAACAGAACAGAACAGAACTTAACTGAACTTCAATGGATGACATCCTAAAGCAATGTCAAGATTTGGCAGCCATCTTCACGTTTAAGAACACAGATATACATCCAGAAATTTGAATTTAACTCAAGCCAGTCATACAATATAGTTACGCATACATTACGTACTTATCCAAATATCCATACATCATTACACTTGAGTATTTGCCAGAGCACGTAACCTCTGATATTTAACATAGTTGAAATCTACAATATTGTATGCTAGTACTTCATCGATATACATTAGTGCATGAATTAGTGCACTCTCTTTTGCTTGACATGGGTGACCCGATGCTTTACCATAGACAGTAAATAATGTCTTATTAGCTGATTCATTTCCACTTAAATGAAACCTTATATTAGCCTGGAAGTTGCTTTCAGCAGTGAAATCCAGTTCGGGGCCATAAAAGCTTAACCCAAGCTACTCTATGTCTTGATCTAAGATAGCATAAAAGCTAATTGCCACAAAGGTGTCACGAAAAATATCCTACAAGCAAAGAAAATAAAATTATGAAAATACTACAAGCTAACAGTCATGTATATCAAAACAATCGGATTACATATTATGGTACCATATCATATTCATCGAACTGAGCAAGCCTCTCACTGATTGAAGCCAAATCCTCTTCGTCCTCCACAAGCGCTTTTATTCGAAAATAGTTGTAGTCAGGCAAAAAGAACCCATGCTCCTCAAGCACCTTTAGGCACCCTTCAACATTAGTTTTTTTTTTTGGAATGCGATGAAATCGGTGATGCATTGCCACATGCCCTAATAGCGATATCATCACTACTTTCTCCCCTTGAACATATGTCAAAAGAGATAGATAGCTTTACAAAATTCCTTCCATCTAGAGTGGATTGCACCAAAGGTACAGTACCACCTATCGCAGGGATTACCTCTTTGAGCCATACGATTGGTTTCAACACCTACATGATAGGATGATATGAATTGAGCCTAATGTACTATAAACTCAACTAAATTGTTGTGTCCTAATGAGTGTTACTATGAGCCTAACAATGAGGGAGAAAAAGAAAAGAGGTTACTATGATCAGTCTCGATCGTGGTTGGTGGGGGAACGCATGGAGGGTAGTACGCCTGGTGTGTGAGCTAATGGAGGAGTTGTCGGGATCCATCCAAGTCCTCCACAGCGACGGCAACAGCCCCTGCCACTACCTTGATCCAACGCCCTAACCCTAGCGGGTAGAGGGAGCGGCGGCGTACGTCGGGCTGTGGTGGAGGGGGGATGATGGTGGCAGCGTTGACGGATAGGTGCAAATGGTGGTGGTGGTGGGAGGAGGAGGTGAGCGAACGTGAGCGGAGATGAGAGTGGTCGAGAGAGAGAAATGGGCAGATTAGAGTGGTTGAGCAGATAGGAGTGGTCAAAGAAGAAATTAGTGACGGGTGATAAGGACACCCGTAACTAATGAATCAATCATTAGTGATGGTAGCAACTACGACCCGTCACTAATTACTTTAATATTAGTGACAGGTCTCATAACGACCCATCACTAATAAGCTATACTTAGTGATGTGTGCCCCATGTACCCGTCACTAATGACTGAATTATTAGTGATGGATATTAATGTGACCCGTTACTAATATCTTTTTAGTGATGGGTCATTCGCTCCCTATCACTAATGAACCCTCATTAGTGATGGGTCTTGGCTGGGTCCTAGCCCAGGCCACACATTAGTGACAGGTCGGCACTAGACCCATCATTAATAGTGCACTAGTGATGGTTACCGAGGAGCCGTCACTAATGACGTGTCTCATTTGATGGTTTCTTATGTAGTGGGTGTCAAAGGACACCATTTATAGTGTTATGATTGTCACAAATTGATCATTAGTATGATGTTAGTTTTAATGAAGATGCTTTACTCTCATCGGTTAGTGATAATGTGAGTAGTTCTTCCACACTTGAATGTAAATTTTCCAAAGTTGTTACAAGGAATGCAAAATTTGAGGTAGTTTTACCTACCATTTATAATGATTTTTCAGTTACTTCTACTCCACAATTAATCTATGATTCATCATCTTCTAATAATAATGATCATTGCATTGCCTAAGATAGAACAAGAAGGAATGTTCAATTGCCAGTTAGATATTGTGACAGTGATGATATGGCACATTATGTTCTTCTTGATGCACAAGATATTCATGATATTGTTGAACCTTCTTCTTATTCCAAAGCTATCTCATGTGAAAATTCTTCTAAGTGGTTGATAGCTATAAATAAAGAAATTGAGAGCTTTCATAAGAATGGTACATGGGATTTGATCGAGCTTCCAAAAGATAAGAAACCTTTAAAGTGCAAATGGATTTATAAGAAGAAGAAAGGTATTTTTGGATGGAACCTGCAAGACGGAAAGCCCATTTAGTGGTAAAAGATTTTGACCAAAGGGAAAGTTTTTAATTCAATGAGGTTTTTTCTCCTATTACACGCCACCCTTCTATTCAGGTGACGCTTGCTTTTGTTGCTTTATTTGATTTGGAATTAGGGCAACTTCATGTTAAAACTATTTTCTTACATGGATATTTAGAAGAGGAGATTTTTATGACAGAACCTAAAGGTTTTGCTGCTCTTAGAAAAGAACATTTTGTTTGTTATTTGAAGAAATCTCTTTATGATCTTAAACAAGCTCCTATGCAGTGGTATAAAAGGATTGATTTCTTTATGATTATATAACAATATTCTCACAGCAATTATGGTAATTATGTTACTTCAAACAATTTCCCAATGGATCTTTCATTTATTTGTTGCTCTAAGATGATGATATACTCATTGCTTCTCATGATATGTCATTGATTGATCAGTTGAAGGCTCAACTTAGTCATGAATTTGGGATGAAAGATCTTGGTCTTGTAACGAAGATTCTTACATGGAAATTCAGCGTGATCGCAAGGTTAGTAAATTATTTCTATCTTACAAAAGTTACATTGAGAAGATACTTGACATATTTAATCTTGGTAATTAAGTCAATGTCCTACTAATGAAGAAGATAAAGACAATATGTCACATGCTCATTACGCCAATACAATTGGAAATCTCATTTATGCTATGATTTGCACTCGACCAGATTTAACTCATGTAGTTAGTGTAGTTAGCAGATTTATGGATGATCCTGGCAAAGAACATTGGAATGTTGTTAAGTGGATTCTTCACTATTTGAAAGGTAGTTCTAATTTTGGCTTTATGTTTGATAAAAATAAGGTGAAGACAAATAATGTTATTGGGTTTATTGATTCTGATTATGATGTTGATCTTGATAAACAAAGGTCTAATTTAGATATATCTTCTCTTTGTGTGGTTCAGCCGTCAGTTGAAAGGCTTTTCTTCAGTATGTTACTGCTCTTTCTACTATTGAACTAGAATATATTTTAACTACTGAAGGTGTCAAGTAAGCTATTTGGTTGTGATATCTGATTTTAGAACTTGGTATTTCACGGAATATTAATATTGCTTCTTGTGATTGCCGAAGTGCTATTTGTTTAACTAATAATGATATGTTTCATGCCAAGACCAACAACATTGATGTCAAGCCATCACATTAGAGATTTGTCTCCCATGGTTTTCCCCTTCACATTAGAGGGTTTTTTCAAGTTAAACTCGTGCCTCTCGTGTCCATCTATTCCTAACAGTTACCATTGGTAGAGAGATAAAGGAAGTTAAGGAAGAGTTGTAACCAACTCTAAGTATAAGTATGACTTATAATGTTTTATGGTAAGCCCTAATATGTAGTGCAATCCTTGAAAATTGTTCTAGAACATTATAGAGAGGATTGGATTTACACAATTCAATGTTATGACTTGGCACACAATAAATTAACATTTAATTTCAAGAACATTTTGAGAACAGTAGATGACTCATAAACAAATATTCCTCATCCCAAATGGTGAATTTCTAATACAATTGCAATGGATTATCCATGTGGATGCACCTCTATGCCAAAATCCGCGATGAGCTACAAGCCAACAACTCTGGAGCTCTTATTCATAGCTCTCCCTTGGTAATTGTTGTGATTATCTGGCTTGAATGTTGAACCAACCAACCCGAATGCAGAGATTTTACCAGGATTTTTTGAAAAAAATAATTGTGATTAGTCATTTACTGATGAATTTCTTGAACATTTTGTCCATTTCGAACCTATAAAAAGAAGAATTATAAATTGCGTAGATAGTGTTCTAGCTAGGTAGGTCTTGCAAAATTGCATTCCGAACTTTTCCCTAGTTGACAACATTTTGTTCCATTACATCGGTAGGAAGGGTATTGAGGTGCGTGTGTTGAACAGTAACCAAACATATTGCCCCTAAATTATTCTATCCTCATGAATTGCAAAATAACAGAGAGATAGAAATCTTGCAAACTAAATTATGTGATAACCTCACTGATTTATTCACTAAGTCCTTATCAACTTCCATATTTTAAAATATATTCATGGAATTGGTATGCGGTGACTACAAGGTTTGCAAGGTTCACAGAGAGTTGATCCTTGAATAATAACATGTTCATACATCATATTATACTCTTTTTCTTATATGAGTTACTTACGAGGTTTCTCATAAAAGATTTTAATGAGGCAATATCTGTACAAGAATATATGTCATATTTCCTATTTTCCTTACCAGGGTTTTTAAAGGGGATATCAAAAACATATTTGATCCACAGATCATACATATGATTCTCTAAACTTGCTTATAGGTTTTTCCTTTCAAAAATATCTATCTTATTCCTCCTATTTTCTTAAGAGGTTTTCAAGGATTTTAATATGATCCATAGATCATAATTATTATTCTCTAAGCTCATCGATGAGTTTTTCCTATCTAGGTTTTATTATTCTCTAAGCTCATCGATGAGTTTTTCCTATCTAGGTTTTTCATACGAGCTTCAAATAAACAATAACCAATATATGCCATTTCTTCTTATATTTTTCCATTGGCATATTATTTTCTTCTTATATTTTCTATTAGCTTTTAAAGGAGTTTTAATGGAATACTTTTAGTGTTAATCATGTGATCAATTAGGTGTCTACCAAAAATTGTGTCTATTGAAAAGGGACGTCTCCCTAATAAATATGTACTTTTATCATATCTTATCAACATATATAAATATATAAATACCACCATAAATCAATATAAACAATCATTCTCTCTATTCTCTATTTCTTTGTCTCTCTATAATTATTTGCAATATAATGCAATATGCAACCAGCGCAAGGCTGCTACTGTTGTTGAGTCCGACTTGGCAATCCACGTGGGGATAAAAGGTAGTTGCTATCGTTTCTGCTGTTACAGGAGAGCGACGTCTTAACCAAATAGGAGAAAAAAAATAAAAGGCACAATCCAATAGAATACCTTCTCAATAAAAAAGTATAGAAGGGCACAAAAGTAATGTAGAATGGTAATCGAAAAGTGATATGAGACTATTTCCGTATAAAAAGCGAACGAAAGATCATCCCAAGCATTTGAATCCCTGCAAAAGTTGGACGGGTTCTCTACCAACTCTCCCTCTTTTATCTGTATTTTGCTGAGTTTTTAAGTTCCTACAGCTTATGTAATCATCGATTTCCAAGTCTCTTACCATTGGTCTTCACTCTAGAGAGGCATATCCCCGGAGTCTTTTAGTTAGGTGTAGAAATGAGATTGGCGTCTAGAGAGAGCTGAATAGATGTCTTAATAAATTTTTTGTGAAATCGATAATCTTCTCCTATTTAGATCATCCAACGTAGCTCAAAACTCAAACGGAAGCAAAAATCGAGAGAAATTTTAACAAAAGAAAATCGAGGCAACACGACTCTACGAATGTTATATAAATCATAGGTTCAATTTAAGATTAATTTATGTATCTTAGTACTCGAAAGATTACAACTAACAAAGAAACAAGAAAAAATAAACACCGAGCAACGAAACTCTCCAAATAGAGCGTCTAGAGGTAAGGAAATTCAAGACTTTATCACACAAACGTGGGTATACAAATTTTATGCCTCTAATAGCAAGAAGAATGAACTCACAAGGTGTTGAAATTTCAGCCCAAAAACAAAAACGAAAATCAAAACCGAAAAGAAAAAAACTTGCACACAAGACAAGGGAACCATGAGAGGAAAACTAGAAGAAGGAAAATCCAAGCATATGAAACAAAACAAACTTCATTACTCAAAGAGATCAGCCTTATTTTAGGTGGATGACAAATATTTACCTCTCAAAACTCTCACTTTTTACATAAGTTAATCATTCATCCTTCTCTCCACTAAAACCTAGCACAATGCTCTCATATGGGTGGCTCAAGGGGCTCAAATGGCTGGCTCATCATCTTTCATAGCCCTACACCTCTATTTATAGGTCTAGGAAACTTGACTTCTAAGTTTCCTAATTTTTTCCCAAAATATCCCTCTCTTGTAGTACACTTCTACTTACTACCGAGGGCATTTTAGCCCATTTTCTTCTCCATTCATTGAACGACCACGACGCCTTTACGACTTAGCTTCACCTCAACGCAAACTCCGTGATGGTGCCACATACTCCTCCAATCATCCCACAGTTTTGAGACCAAACCGCAAAACCCTAGTACGTTTCTCAAAGCGTGACTAGCCGCCACTTGCTTCCACCTGAAGCAAGCACTTTGGTGATGACGTGTGTCTTCCGTCTTAGAATCTTGACCGCCGGCAAGTCTTTCCTGCTCCCGATCCCTCGGACCACCTTGTCAATTGTACCGGCATCCCCTTCGCTTGACTTTGTCAACACGTCGTCTTCATCATCTGTTTCATGCTTTGCTTGACCTTCATGTATATAGCTAGGATTACCTTTGACTTCGTCTGACCCTCCTTGATTGTCCGGCACCAAACACCCGCGGCCCGATCACCTGCTGTCGATCACCAAGTTGCATCCGTCATCTACACACCTTGAAACAAGCAAACACATTTCTTCACACTTCAAAACATCTACATGTTAGTACAAAATCAAAAACTTCAACTTAGATTACATTATGCAAAAAATGTGAACACCAGATGTTATGGTGTGTTCTACTCCTGAACATCGGACCATCCAGTAAGTGTAACACTATCTGTTTTAGGAAAACTTTGTTCTCAACAAAAGGTCCGGTGAAAGCTACCAATATTCTTATATCCATCACCGGATAATTCGGTGTGTGCTAATCCACCGAACCACCCTTCTGCAACCTCTCTACAACAAAATGTTTGGTGCATTCTCCGGTGTTCACAATCTCAGCACTGGACTATCCGACATACATAATCAAACTTGGCGCAAAAAATCTTCTCTCTGCAGAAAATACTTCGACGCTCTTAAAGCCCATCACCGGACCATCTGGTGTTTGCTTTCATTTTCGGTGTAGCCACCACATTCACTAGAAATTCCAGTGCATTGATCTCCAATTTCACTCGAAAAATTGCTTTCTGCAAGAAATAGTTTGGCGAGTATACACTGCTCACACCGGAACTTCCGGTGTATGTAATTTTTCTGTGTACATAGAAGAATTCACCAATTCCAAAATCGCCAACTCGAGTTAGAAAAGAAAAAACAAGCATCCACAAACACATACTAACCAAGTTCAAGACATATCACCTATTATCAATACCTCGTCATTTACAAACCAATACACTTCTTCACTTGGTTTCTCATCAGGTATGGCCCGATCAGTAATCAGAGTGACACCACAATGGCGATCGCAACACGGAGTTGAGATGCACTTGTTGCAAAGAGCCTTGCACCAGTACTAGCCACCACACTACCCATTTGAATAGGTTTTTTCTAGTTTTTTCTTGAAAAAGCCAGAAGCTATCTAAATGGTTAGCTTTTGATCTCAGCTTCTGGTGATTGTTTGTTAATGGAGGAAGTGTAAGCTGAGAAGCATGCTAAGATGAGTTTTTCTAACTTTTGATATGCTGATAAGCTAAAAACTAAAATTCAACAGACATGACCGCTTCCTCAACTTAGTCAGATACTCTAAAGCCACGTCTTATTTAAACGGGGCCTACACTTAACTGTTACCGTTGCAACTTGTGCTCAACCAACAGAGATGCCGACAAAGCAAGGACACAGGTCCATCTTCCGTTGTCTTGTGGCTTATGACTCAATGGAACCATCCTTCTTCTTCTTCTATTATTGCACAATCTCTAATATACATATACTATGTACGCAAACTTCCCTTTCTAGAGAGAGAAAGAAAGGGAATTGCAAGCTTTGATGTTGTATACTCAGCAGAATAATCAGCTCGCAATTTCTAGTTTGAATGGCCAGTGCATTCCGGAAGGAGAATTGTCTGAACCACCTTTTATGCACTCTGGTCAGTGGCAGCTGGAGCTTTGCTTTGATCCAGTTGTTTCTTTGCGCCTGTGCTTTCTAACATCTGTGATTGCTGCCATGTAACGGACAACATGTGATTGATGATAAAGATAAACCTTTTTTAGTAGTAGGGAATCGGCAATGCAAACCTCTTGACTAACCCTTGATCTGAATTCTGATTGCTCATGTCATTTTCCAGATCGTAATTGATTGGATATGTCAGGACCCAGTAGTACCTTGCTGGTGAACACTGCTCGTCCGATCCCGAATTTCCAGCTAATGGGGTCTGGAGTCTACGAGCTAGAGCTGATTATCGATTCGTCGGTAGAGCTCAAGTCCTCAGAAACATTGTGATATGGGGGATGGTGTTTTATATAGGTTCAAGCAGCAGTAGTGTTGAGGAAAGTAAATCTTTGTCAGCACGAAGAAAAATATCTCGTTCAGAGTTCAGCGGGAGAACAATTCAAACAGATTGATTGACAATATGCTCAAAATCTGTGAAACCACTTCTACCAACGACACAAATAAGCCAATATTAATATTTTTCTCTTCTCGCAATTTTGCCCTGTTTGCTCGGCAATACACAACAAGCACTTTTTTTCCTGCTCTCTTGGCCCTTCATTCAAGTGAGCAATACAACTTAAATGTTGCAAGACCCGTTAGATGGACATGGAGACACTGAGGCCATTCACTGCCGAAGCAGCCAAGATTGGGGGACACATGAAGCCATTCCCAGTGCGGACCTGCCGTCAATGTCGCTGAAACATATGAGACGTCGTCTTGGCCATTCACATCATGATGACAGTAGATAAAAGTGAGCTTTCCAGATGCCATGCTTTACGCTGCCGGACAGATCTGGATCTACTTATATGGACTTTCCCTAACCATGCATTCTTCATTCCTTACTCTGCATCAAACGTTGGTGCTGGAAATGGACCAAACGTTTGTAATTTTCTCTTTGACTTGATGGGCCAACTTCGGTCGCGTTTATGACCTTCTCGGGTGGTTGTATAAGAACTATGTTCTTTTGATTTCTTCTTAATGCAAAGATGCATAGTTTTCCTATGCATTCGAGAGAGAAAAATATTTTGCGGCGGAATAGAGGTGATCATAATTTCAAGGGCTATGTATGAGGAACCAAAACTCAACCAAAGAATGCCAAGGGAAAAGGGAGGCTCAAGTTGGCTGGAGAAATGTCAGTAGCCAGCCCAATACGACCCGATAATTTTTCCAGAACCATGAAACAAAATCCTGGATGAACTAGTGCTCTAGTAACATGATAGAAAGATAGCACAGCTTTGTCGCGCCTGCTGGGTGCCATCAATAACCCTTCATGAGTTGTTTGATAAAGTTTGTACTTTAGAAAAGCATCAAGTATGAAATAACAGTTGTATATTTGGATTGAGTAATGCAACATCAATTTTGGTATTGAGATTTAGATGTTAAATAACTGGGGGGAACATGGTGCATAAGCTTATGAAACTGCAAATGGATATAGGGAGTAAAGCACCTTTAGACATTAGACTGTTTCGCCTTTGTACATATTATACAGAAGTTTACAAGATATTTAGAGTCTGAGATATATAATTAAACACAGCAGGAATAGTAGTTAACATAACACTGCAGCGATGGATTTTCTGGATGCAGTGGTATGCATCTCTTTGCGATATTTATACATCAAAAGGATTGCAATTGACAAAAGGGCATTGATGCAAAGTAGAGTCCAAAATGGCCAATTACACATCAAAAGGTTAACTTGGTCTTGCAAAGTAGCGTTTTTTGATGCTTAAGAGGCTGCCATTTCTCCGCTGTCACTGCCTGAATGTATGCATCAAAACAATGAAGCATGGAAACAATGGAGTATAAATATTGAAGGCTTCCTAAAGACTTATGCGTTGCATGTATGCCTCAATTACAATGGTTCAGTGCACGGTAATAGGGCAACGTTTGCTAACTGGAACTGGAAAGCTGATCCTTTAAATGCTCAAAAATTCATCAAAGTTGGTTCTGGGAACAAAAATAAATGTCACAATTTATCATGCCATATACAACCACTGAAACAAGGATCACTAATATCTTGTTATCATATCAGTGTTGCAGCGTTTCACGAAGCACCAGATAAATCATTTCAGAATTATTCGAGGTATCTCAAAATGCAGCAGGGGCTAGAATGTTCATATTGGAATGCAGAGGCAATAAGCACATAAACATACCTATGGTATTATCTTTGCTTTTTGGCCATGCAAAGAACATTTGTTAAGAACCCTAGTTTGATTATCGTCATCATGTGATTCTGTAGGTATGTTTTTCTACGATATAATTGAAGTGAGTGTAAATAAAATAGTTTTTAAAAATGTTGTAAAACTGATGGAAAAAATAATTTACCTGTGCATCCAATGTATTTCAGATAATCTTTTCTTTCCACCAACATATGTTGGCGATACAATCCTATGTATAAACAAAATTTATTTTTTTGAGTTGTTAAGTGTGTAAGAAAGTATACTTGTTGGTTCTTTGAGAAAATGTTATGTACTCAGTTTGTTCTATTTCCATAGGTTCTGGCAGGGACATATTTAGCATTGTCTCCTGTAACATTAAAAGAAGTATGAAACTAAAGATATTGTAACTTTGGATCAATAAGGCTTGAGAACCTTATTTTAATCAATAATATGAATAAAGCAGAATGTATAATATACATATTGTTATCAAAAGGAACAAATATAGTACCATATAATCATTGAGATGAGCAATCATGATACAAACCTATTTTTGATGTAGTTTTGATCTGATAGGAATGAGTGGAGCTAGATTTGTTGTGTCTGATTCAAGGTTTGCATAAGCAAGTGGAGCAGTGGAAGAACATTGAATATCACTTTATGGAGGGATTGGTATGTTATCTTGTTTTCCAAACTCATGCACTGAACTACTTTGAAAGATAGATTTGGATTATTTGCACTTTTCTTTGGGATTATCCTGACAATAAAAGTGTAGTTTTGGTTTAGTATGCCTGATATCTCTTGTGGTACTTGTGACTTGTCGTAGATATCTAAAAGTTTGTGTACTGGTTTCTTGATAAGTTCTTGCGCGATCTCACCAAATAGAATAAATTCAAGTTCACATATTTGATCAGCGGCCATGATCGGTAGTTTGTACCTATGAGGTAGATAATACTCATGATTAGCATTGAGGTTCAATTGGAATGAGAAAATAGTGTGTTAGACACCTGTAATCAGCATATATGCACTTTCAGTCCTCTCTTGTACATTGGTATTCTGAATTGATCAAACAGGATTTTGAGTGGCATAACTTGCAAGCTGGATAAGACCACCCTTGTTGTACTAACAGTTCTGTAATTGTAACAGTACAACAGAATTTATGTCCCTGCATATATATGTATATGTATATATATAAATATTAATAAGCAAGCATTTGTATTGGAAGTAATGAAAGTTAGTTTTGTATTACCACTTGTTCAAAAGGATCGATTTTTTTTTAGTTCTAGCACCGTTTTGTCTTCAATTTGAGTTTGAATAAAATTGTCATTGTGTAATTCTATCTTCTCCACGGGTTCAATCTTAGATGCCATCCTGTTGTGTATAAATGATTAGTTTATGAGGCATATAAAATAATATAGGAGCTTCATAGTATAAGCTTTACCTTGCATAAAACTCTTTGATATGTGGAATATCTTCGTTTATATACTAGCGGCATGCTGAATTCCACTTAGAAATGCTGGTCTTTTATATTGTTTCATTAGTGTTCCGACAAAGATAATAATGATTGGTTGGCTTTGTCCAATTTGATGTACGAGATCTCTGTTAAATTCAGTTTTTCTTGATTCCCAAACTGAAGCAACGACCTTATTGATCTTTGGTTGAAGAATAAACAGGTAAGTATGCATGAGACATTAAAAAAAGTAAGAATATAATAGTGCTAGTTTTGAATATTATTATGAAATATGTAGAAGGCTTGTGTTGGTTAAAGGGAGCGACTTAAGTGCATTTGCATTGTTTATCTGTAGTTATAGAATTGTCTAATATATCCAAAATTCAAAATAAAGATATTTTTGTGGGTTTTAACTAACAAAGTATTTATGGATTCAAATATTATGTTCAAGTTCTGGACCTCAATAAATATTGAAAATACATGGCATCAACATTGGGGCATAGTGCAAATGTGGCACCTTGCATTATAAAATTTATTGTCACAAAATCTTCCCACATAATTGTTATAGTGTGCAACTTCGAAATATGGGTAACAAGTGGTAAGAAACTAAAGGATGAGGGAGACATTAGTGAAGGGCATGGGGTGGTATGAATTCGGGATGTAGGTAGAATAGAGAGATTAATAAATGACATGCATGATTATTTAAGACCTAAAGTTAAGATTGTTACCTTAAATCTTGTAAGATAATGATTCATTTCATCTGTTGTCTTTCATTGGTGAGATAGATGATTGCAGCGTTAGATACAACAGTTACTTGGCCAATTACATATGTAAATTAAAAGGTTTTTAAAAGTGTCAATAGGTGATTGTTTATGTTATTACTATATAAGATATAAAGTACAGAAACAATACCTAGATATTTCTCAATTCTGTTTGTGTATTGTTGCAATGTTGAAAGAGGTGTTAGTGTATAAACATATCTTGGAAATGATGGTGGTTCTGCAGCTACCTAGGTTAGAACAGTTCTCCTATTCAGTCTTATCATGTATAGAGATTAAACAACTTTAAATGCAGTTTTAGCTCTTTCCACTAAAAATTTCTTAATAATAACAATTTTCCCTTCTTCAAGATGGTCTTTCAGTTCTACAACCGCATCTAATGGTACTTCAGCATACATTGAATTGTCCTGCAAGATTAAAATTTTAGAATAACTATTAGTACAAATATTTTACATAGCATAAGTACTATAGTTAGTACATTACCTTCTCATCAACGAATATTAGGTCAAGGTGTCTGACTGGACCTTCATCCATTGGTCCTCGGAATTCCCATATTCTTGAAACTCTTATGTATATAACCCAGTTGTAGGACTTAGGATTTAGATCAAATAGCATATTGTATCCTATCTGACTTTGATAGTTAGTCATTTACTAATAACAAATAGAGGAAACATAGAAATATTTATTGAAGATATGTTTGGACATTACAACCAATCTAAAAAATTGCTAAGCTGCTAAAAATAATATTGATACTTACACATAAATTCTAAATTTTCTTTAGGAACAAATGATCTCGTAAAATTTAATACATCGATAACTAATGCTATTAATGATGTAGAGATTTTTTTTTTATGTAGCAACATATGTTGGTAATTGTAGCTTACTATTCAGAAGCCATATATTTGTTGAAGGAAGATGATTGATTGTAGTGCAACTTGTTCACAAGGTGCTAGTTGACATTGTTGGGTATTAACCTATAGGAAAACTGGTCTTTCCATTGGGGAAGGTATATCTATCTTGAGCCTAGCTAGTAAACATCTGTTTTCACTGATTTCGGATATAAATGATGCATATTTTATTTTGCAATTGGTAATTACTTTTTAAGTAATTCCACAAATGAGGTATGGATGGTAGACATTCTATATAATGATTAAAAAAACACAACGCACCCTATATTAGATAAATTAGTAAGTTATTAATGTAGACCAAAATATTGTATTAAACATACAATTTAAGGATAGGTTGTGTTACATACCTTTGTTACAGTTGAGGATATGTTGTTGTATGTACTATTGTGGAAGTGCAGACAAACTGAGTAGATGCTAAGGAGGAAAATATGATATTTATTTTAGTATAAAATATTATGGATTCAGAAATGCATAGGGTAGATTTGAAACTCTAATGTATTTATAAAGAAATAGGCTACTATAGGAGTAAGACAAAAACATATTTGTATATAGTATCACTTTTTTTAGTATTTTTTGTTGGGATTTACACATAGTTAAAAACTTCTTTGTATACAATATTCGTGTTTCATTTCCATATGTTCCATTCTCATTTTCAATAAGTATTTTAAACCATTTTTTGAGGTCACTTGGCTTACTGCAACATATAGTTATCCGTGTGTAAAGACTGGTTTCTCCAAATACACACCTACATTAGATAATATTTGTCCTTGACTTTTATTAATAGTCATTGCATAGCACACTTTAATAGGGAATTGGCGATGATTTAGTATAAATGGCCATTTATAACCTCTTGTTGTCAAATTTATTCGTGGTATGTAAACTTTTGTTCCAATATTTGAACCAGTACTAATCCTAGCTTCAATTACATTATCTCCAAGTTTATTGACAATTAACCTTGTTCCATCGCATAGACCTATATATGATTTAAATTACAAAGTAACATAATTGGGACTCCAATGTTAAGAACCAATTTGTGTTGAGGAAAATTATTTGTGTTTAGCATATTTAGATATTCAACAAGATATAAAACATCTATATCACTTGAGCAATCAAATGCTTTAGAAATTCTATACACACTAAAATATTCTTTTTCTTTAGTATCATCGAATATTTCATTAGTTGGAGTTAAAATAACTCTTTCCTTTAGGTAATAAGCATTTCCATATTTGCTATTGAAATCAGGATAAACAGCACTAGCTAAAGCTGGTATATTAGGATCCTCAATATGTATAAGGAGATTTGAAGGTATAGAGATCCATGTTGGTTCTATATCATCACTATATTTTTTGGCTGGTAGTGATCCTTCGCCCAGTTCTAATATCCATTTACTAAAGTTGTAGAGATCAAAATAATGATTGTCGTTTGTTTTATTTCTTTTTAATCTCATATTTTCTGTTAGTTTGCATACATGCACATGTTTCCATAAGTTGGATTTGATGGTAGCAGAGTTTATTATCTGTGATTTTGTTCCTTTTTCAATTATTGGTAGTATCTATCTTATGTCACCTCCTAATACAATTACTTTCCCCCCAATGGCATCTCTTTTGGATTTGGGTTTTGTCGGAGTATTGAGTAAGACGATGTCCTATCTAACAGGCCCTACGAGGGGTATGGCGACCAACAAGGGATATTTCCTGAACCCTGGCCCATCGCACGACTAGGTCAAAATTCGCTCGACCAGCGTGAGGCTTGCGTGAACAGCCTCCTTGCAATATATTGTGATCCCGCGACCAGTCCTTGCTGGTCACAAGACATCTATACATAACCTGTCTAATCACATTTATTGATTTCTACTCAAGTGTTTTCCTTTCCGAGGCACCTTCCTTTAGCAAACAAAGTCGTGGCTGGCGTAGTTGGGTAGTCGACATCTCATAGCATTAAATACTATGGAGTGAGGTTTTGTTGACCGACTTGGCACCGCGCGACAGATGGAACAGGGTCTGCAGAACGACCAGGCAAGTGGACGAGTTCACAGGTGGGCTCACGGAAGGCTAGGACGAAATGGCTTGGCAGATAAGCTTGCGGCTCACGGCGAGGGAACAGGCGGGGCCACCGAGGTAAAATAAAAGTGGAGGGGTCCATGGGGATGTTATGGGCCCCGCAATACCACCAACAGAAGGTGTTTCGCGCGTTCTACGTGGTGATGGCCTGAGAAAAGAATATCTAGCTAGGTATCGGTCTACAGAAAGGGGCCCACTTGTAAGTTTTCATTCTCTTGTATATAAAGAGGAGAACGGGTCTAGGATTGAGGAGAGGATCTCATCTGTAACCAGTTTAGAAAACACTCATAACAAAATACACATGACGTAGGGTTGTTATCCTTCAGGAGGTCTGAACCTGAATAACCCCTGGTGTTCTTGAGTTCTAGCAGATACACACCCGTTCAAGACATTGATCACACGCCCGTCATTCGGTACACCTCAGAATCATTGTCTAGGATTAACCCTTGATATTTGGCGCATCATGTAGGGGGAGCGTTTTCGCATTTTGGTAACTTCTAGTAGTTTGTTTGGGCTACTAATGGCTGGATCCGCGGCAACCACTAAACCCAGCTCCAAGGACCTCAGCTGTCGCAAGGTATTCACCATTAGGCATGACCTAGAAGAGCCCAACCGTGTAGTAGGGGCGCCAGAGGCCCTCATGTTCGAAGTACTGGCGGTAGGCTTCAAGCCATGCATCCTAGGGAAGCCTGCCCCAACTACTACACCACCATCTGATAGATCGTCCGTAGAACTGTGCATCTTTTTTTTCTCCTCACCAACGTGACATCGGCAGCGTGATCTAGAGCCATCGGCTAGGCAAGATCCCCAAATAGGTAAGAGGATACCCTAAAACTAATCAGGTGTGTGGCCTTTTGGGTAGGGTCATCTCGAGGAAAAGAAATAGGTTCTTCCACTCTTCAAGTATCTAATAGAAAGAATGACCACTTCCAGCGGATACCTAGAACGGGGCAGCCTTCCAGGATCTCAATAGATGACCCATTTCTCCTCCTATACTGACCACTCTTCGACCAGACGAGGAGTCATTGCCCTATTTTGTAGCTACCCCCATAGGTCACAGGAGCGGTAATGGTCGTCAAGCGGTGAGGGTTTATGTGACCAGAAATGAACAGACACAGGTCGATAGGTTATTCACGTTGGATGGACTGGGGTTTGGAGCGATGTCGACCACACAAGCCAGTGATACCTTCAGGTTGTAACACCCCAAATTTCAACTTCTGCAATAATTTAAAATTTTGCTAGAATTTAATTAGGTGGTTGCAATTTTTGTTCAATAGGGAAATTAATTTCTAAATTTATTTGGCATAGGTTATATGTTTGATGCATTCATGCCGTTGTAGATGCAATAGGTTTTTTTTTATGCGTGGAAAAAGTTTGCAAAATTGCGCTAGTTGTCTCTCGTTTAAAAACCCCTTTTGAAAATGTGTTGAAATCAATTTGGAAAAGGAATTTCTAAAAAGAAAAATGCCTTTGGGCCGATTCTCTCTCCCTCGGCCCATCTACCCTCCCCTTTCTCCTTCCCGCATGGGCCGCCTCTTCCTTCCCCGTGCCAGCCCATTGGCCGAGCCGGCATGCTGCAGTTCCCAAGCCGGCCCCCTCCCCTGCTCCCTCTCTGTCGTGCGGGCCCCGCACCGAGCCGCTAGCCACCATGCCCAAGCCGAGCCGCCGACCCTGCCCGAGCCAGCTCCGCCTCTTCAACCTCCCGCCGGCCCGATCCCCTTCTCTCGGCCGCCGCCGATTCCGCGCCTCCCCGCGCCTTCTCCCCTCCCCAAAACGGCCGACATCAATGCCTTGACACTCAATCAAGAGCCCCCCATCGTTTCCCCCTCCTTAAACTTTCTCTATAAGCGAGAAACCGACGCCATTGAACGCCACTGCCACCGGCCGTTTCTCTCCAAATTCCGGTTGGTGCCCTTCCCCATTCGTGTATTTAAGCTGGCCACCTCCTTCCTTGCAACTTTCCAAACATTTCCCACCATTTTTCCCTCTTTATCCCTCTCAGATTCGACCGTGGAGCCGGCTTCTCCCTCAACTCCGGCGATGTTGCGCCACCGCCACCCTTGTGTGCGTATGCGCCACCTCCGGCCGATTTCAACCGTTCTTCGGCTCTGAAGGAACCTCCCCGAGTCTTTTCCGAGGCACGTCGTCGTCGATTCAGCCGCCGGAGCCCTTTCCCGATGCCGCACCGACCGCCGCCGCCATCCGCTCCATCACCCGGTCGCCTCGAGCCCTCTCCGTCGCCGTTTGTGCTTGGGGTAAGCTCGCCGCCCTCCCCTCTCTCTCCACCGCCGCTCGCCGTCGATCCCCTTGCCCGGCGACGAGGTTTGCCGCTTCTCCGGCAAGAGCACCGCCGTCACCGAGCTTCCACCACCGCCGCTCTCCTCTGAAGCCGGCCGGATTCCCCCCCCCCCCCTCAATTATCCACCATCCGATCCAATTTGGAGGGCCACGATTAGAAGCTAGAATACCTAGGTATTCTAGCTTCTAATCGTGGCCCTCCAAGTCACCAAATCAGCCACCTCAGCGCCACATAAGCCAGCCACCTCATCCAATTTTCCTACGTGGCAGTGCCACATCAGCAAACCTTTACCCAGTAATATTCCTATTTGTTTTAATTCGGTAATAATGGCAAATTTGCAAAACAAACCCCTGTACTTTCCTAAATTTAACCAAGAGCCCATGCCTTTTTGCAGCTAGTCCCTAAACTTCTCCATATTTACAATTAAGTCCCTCTATTTTGCATAAAGGCCCCTAACCTCTCCATTTTTATTTAAAATAAGTCCTTTCTTTTACAAATGTAACCCTAATCTTGTTTATCGCATAACTTTTAGCTCGTAGCTCCGATTTAGACATTTTTCGCACCCTAATGTTCATAGTGACGTGTAGAATCTTTTTATAGGGTTTTTGCATAGTTTTGGTACTGTTTGATGTACTGTTCTTAGAGGTTTCCTTGTGTGCTTTTCCGGTATGAAGATTAGGAGGTGATTAGTTCGAGAATCTGCAAGATCTAGGGTTTGAAGACTTTGAGCAACCCCCTGTCGAAGGCAAGTGCCCTTGAGCATTTTTACCCTGTTTTAGGATTTGCAGGTGTAGTTTTTATCCTTCATTGCATGCTTGTCAAATCGGGAATCCCATGTTAGGGTTTACTAGTTTTTGTATGAATATTCCTTGTCGCCGTTGGAGTATCATGGGCTAAAATGGGTAGTCATGCTAGTGCAGTCAAGGTTGGGAGAAATGTTAACTAATGAACTATGCAACAATATTCGGAAATGGTAATTTGTGTAGCAACATGGTATAGGGATCCTAATAGGATGGTTGGTTTGAGGTGGTGCTTATAGCAGGCTTGTGTTTGCTCCTGTGTGGGGTCCTAAGGACCGGTTCTTGAACATGTAACCAAGTGAATCCACACAACCATGAGGCCTATATGGGTACGCCCTGGCCGACTAATTAGTCACCCTCCAATTCTGTGGGCACCATTGGACGGAGTAGTGGCACAAGAGGGGGCTTCTGCAGCGACTTAGTAGTCTGTTAGCGGTGAAACCTTAGTGGGTGCCTACAAGTCAGCGGGAGCTTTGTAAAGGCCTTGTAGTGAGACCCTGACTCCACTCCCCAGAAGTGTGAAGCAACACGGGAATCACGACTTGTGGGGAAAGCTGTGCAAACTCTGCAGAGTATCAATCTGGTCGATCAGTCGTGCTCACGGACAAGAGCGAGCTTGGACTTCTTCAGGATTAGCTGGGATTCGGGTTCTGGTATGGATGGTCGGGTAGCCAGGTAATGGGGTTATCTGGTGAGTTTTCGTAACCGGATATGGGGTATCTGATGAGTCTTGGTAATCGGATGGAATCCGATGAGTTATTCCTTCTTGTACAGTTGTGTCTCCACACTTAGTAAATAGGATGTCTGTTATTGGAGTCATAGGCAGGTCATAGTTGCTTAGTGCAGTTAACCAGTGTTTAACCTCTCCTTGACTCAAGCCCCATAACATGTTTTCCCTACACTTGTGGAGTACAATTTTTGTACTCACATCCGTTGCTCCCTTTCTTTCTTTCATCCTGCTGCTGTTCAGAAGCCGTCATTGAACCCGGTTCCTTTGATGAGGACAACTTCAACCCGGAGTTGGTATTCTAGGTTCGCGTGCCCCCGGTTGACGCCTGTGGAAGATGGAAGCCCCGCTGACGCTGAAGACCTTTTAGTTCCGTTGTGTTTTCTTTTTGACCCTCGGGTCCTTTTGTAATAGTTATTATCGTTATTGTAATTTGATACTGTAACGATACACTGATGATGTAAACGCATGTATGAATACACATTTTAATTAAATTTTTAGGCTACCAAACAATTTTGCGGAGTATGAGGGCCCCTTATCTGGAATACGAGCAGCATCCGCACGAGGGGTAAAACACCCACTAGAGATGAGGGACTCGCTACTGGCTGTAAACCTAGTGCGAAGGGTTTCCTGTAATCGAACCAGATTATGGTGACATACCTCTCTGTAGTGAGAAAGCTAGAGCGATACTTTATTGGCTTTGAAGTCAAGCACGTCCCTCGCCAAGACAACTTCCTAGCCGATGAGCTGGTCCATCTAGCCTCTTCTTACGCACTTGTCCTGGTTGGGATCTTTGAAAAATTATTCACATAACCACCCACCACGGTCTTGGGTCAACATGGAAGGGATGCTCCGCTTGGAAATGGAGCACCAGAGGAAACACATTTGGAGGCAATGCCTCCTTTGGTGTTGTTGACCCCGGATGGCCATCATGTGGTCGCCCTACTCGATTCGGATATGACCTAGATGGATCAAATCTTAGACTACCTTCAGAATCAAGCAGCCCCTGATGATGATGTCTCAGCAGAAAGGGTGACATGGCAAGACCACAAATACACCTAAGTAGAGGGACGCCTCTACCGCCAAAGGAGCAACGGCTTTTTACTGAAATACATCACTTAGGATGGGGGGAGCATAGTGTTCCCTGACATCCTCTAAGAGATATGTGGTACCCACACTTTGTACCACACTCTGTTGGGGAAAGCATTCCGATAAGGATTCTACCAGCCCATGGCCCTCCAGGATGCTTGTGAGCTAGTGAAACTGTGCGGGTCATGTAAGAACTATGGCTGACAAACCAAACTATCGCCCCAAGCGCAGCAAACTATACCCTCTTGTCCTCTCACTATCTGGGGGCTCGTTATCGTGGAACCATTCCCTAAAAGCCTCATGTAATTTTGAATTCCTATTCGTGGCAGTCGGCAAATTCACTAAGAGGATCGAGGCTAAGCCTATCAGGAAATTTGCCACCATAGCAGCAACTAAGTTCACACGAGCGGTGGTAGTGTGATTTTTCCATCCAAACTGCATAATTACAAACAAATGAGACTCAATTCGCTAGTTGGAGAATGCACGTCAGTCACCTCGAATGACCAACTACTCGTGCGACGACTAGGAGGCACAGCGAGAGGACAATACAAACCCGAGTGAAGAGTCCCGCAAGCATGCTTAAAATATGAGTGGCCCGATACCAACAGAGCCTCAGGTGCTACCACAGCCACAGGGTGCGGGAACGGACACTGGTCGTAGGTGACCTCGACCTCAAACAAGTACAGGAATAGAGCAGGTCGTAACAAGCTCTTCCCCAAGGGGGGAGGGGTCCTACAAAGTGGTCTATATTTCCTGACCTCACATTGTCGACTTAGCCATAGATGCCAGCCACATATTACACAAACTCGCGGAACACGAGTTCTATGTGTAAGGCTACTCGAAGACGAGCCTATTTTTCTATTTTGTAGGATCTTCCAGACGAGCGTCGAACATGGCTTTTAAGTTTTTTCAAATTCAAAAATTAGTCTCTCTTTTGCTAGATAATCCAGGTATGAACGGTCTCACCAAAATGTGAGTTTTTCCAATTCATAGGCTTTTAGGATCTGTAGCTTGTTTTATATAGCGTACATGTTTTGTTCTACCCGATCGATCTTATTGATTGAGTGGGAGTCAAAATTGGCATCCGAGGGATGACAACCACGAGGCCACAACTCCTAGATCGGGTCGAGCGCTAATCACCCCAGAAGAGCTTGTCGTGCTAAGGGCCATCCTAGGTGCAAGGAACCATGCTAGAGAGCACACCGAACCTACTCGCCACTCGAACACAAGAGAAATTTATATGAAGACTAGTCCGTTCGTTACAAAGCGACCACCCGGACAGCTCCTAGGGATTATTTCAAAACAGTCTATTTAGTACATATGGGACCTAAAAACATAGGACGATGGTTTGAAACGAACAGAAAAAAGAAGGGAGAGGACTACGGGTAGATACGAAACGGTGAAGTTGTGGAGCTCCTCTATGGTCTTCATGGATCCATCAAAACCCTCAGAGATCACCAAGATAAGGTCAATATCCAGAAAGTGCTCGTGGACACAAGCTAGGGAAAGACAGGCACTGATGGTTCCAACATCTAGCAAGTAGTCATCCACCATCATGCGTAGCCTGTCCTCAAGGCCACTCACCTCCTCAGAGGCCGCCAGGAACCAGTCAATGTGACCGGTCATGGTGTCTCCAGGAGTAGGGCGAACCTGAACGTCGGTGGTCCACAGTAGCGAGTCAAAGGGTGCAAAAGCATGGCTAAGGCGATCGTAGAAATATACCCATCGCTGGTTGTTGTCTCGGGTTATCCGCTCCAGGTCTCTTCATGCCACGAATAGCTCCTCCCGATAAGCTGGTCAAGGAAACAAGTCACAAGCCATGTAAGAGTCAGCTAATTGACACTCACTTGGCCAACCGAGGACTACACACGACTAAAGAGTGGTAGGATCGGCGCACCTCTGAGATCACTCTGCAAGATCTCTTGCTCGACCGCAAACCCAAGCTCGCACTCGACCGCAGCTTTTAGACTATGCTGGTCGACAAAGTCATTAGTTGACATGGTCGGGGGTTCCGTGCAGACATGTGTGCCAGTCGGTCCTAGCCACACTCGATCTACAGGAGTGGTTAGGGGCTCGGAGCGAGGAGGAGGCTTGGTCAACTCAGGAATTCTACGACCACAACATCAGTCCAGTCTCATCAAAGAAGTTAAAAGCGTCATTCAGATATATTACAAAACCTAGGTTACAATCCAATCTTTAGTCCTCGGTGCCCTCCACCTAAAAGACAAACTCCACGTAATTCACCACCCCTCAACACTCATCCTGCAGCCTCTCCTCGACTTTGGGTTCGGTGACCGCGGCCCCCTCCCGAATGAGGTCAAGATTGAAGTTGGGATTGTAGTTGTGGTAGCACCAGAGAACGTTTCTCACCACGTCCATCACCGCATGTGCCACATATCTGTGCCCCTCGCCGCCAGAATACTCAGGAGCTCAGAAAACTTCTCCGAGAGAACCTTAATAGCATTGGCCCAAGCCTAGGCCTATGTGCTGGTCCTTCAGCTCGATGAACCCCAACCTGAGGCACTCCAAGGGATCCTTCATCACCTTAAAGGCCTCTTGGAGAATGTCGTGGTTGGTGCGCCATCCTCCTTAAAGCGATACTGCTCAACGGCAAGCATGGATTTTTCCCACTAGAACTCACCATACTTCTGCTGAAGTAGGAGCCCTACCTCCTTTTCTTTGGCTAGCTGCCTCTCTAGTTCAGCGCATGAGCTGGCCACCTCTTCCTTGTCCTCGATCAGCTTGCGGACAGAAGCCGGGGAACGGGCGACCAATGAGAGCAGGTCAGAGGCTAGAAAGGGCTCCACGACCGGCTCCGTAGGCACGGGACCCATGACTAGTGCTTCTGATGTTGAGGCTGTTACAGGCAGGGGAACCGGAACATCATGCTAAGGCGCTGATGGGGGAGTTACGACCAGGGCTATAGTTGTGGTCGAGGAACTACATCAACAACATAATTATGGAATCAGGAAGGAAAATGAAACTCAAAGCGCCTACACTTAACTAGAGAACATACAGCGGCAGCGAAGACATGAGCATGAGTTTGTTCCTCACAAAGCTGCTGGACCAGCTGGTCAGGGAAGACAGTCTTACCATCGAGCCGTCGGTGCTCGGTGTCCCATGAGCACGTTTGGACACCTCTATGATGAACGTGTCATCCGTTGGTCTCTTCCCTGTGGACGCTTGGCCAGCAATAGCCTGACCGCTCTGCACCTGGTTGGAGCGAGTCTGGTTGGGGCGGCTCTGGTCGAGGTGCGCCTGGTCGGAAGGAGTCTAGCTAGGATGATGTTGGCCAACCCTCCGCTGACCGGCGCCGCTCACGACCATTACCCTACTATGTGCAGTCTTGTCACATCTACGGTGGGCTAGGCTGACATCACAGACAGAGTGGTGGCCAGCCATGGTAGCGCTGGGCGGCGGAGAGGGCATGAGAGTGGAAAGATATATCTCCCAGGCAACTTCTCTAATCTCATCAATTACTCGACGCAATACATCAACCTTGAGAAGATTCTACGGTGACACAAACCATGAAACCCTGACCCAAGAAAGATTTGGAAATAGAAATCCTAAGAAAATGCCAAGCATACCAGTCTGATCTGAGCCCTCTCCGACCAAGGGAGGTCGCACAACAGAGGAGTGTCGCACGAAGGGCCACCTTTCCTTATGGCCGCCGCCATTAGTAATTTGACCCGCAAGTCAACGACGTCATCAAAAAGATCTGGATGAGGAGAATATTAAGACACCACATGACCAGCAATGAGCACCACGAGGACGACTGTGATGTTACCTATGGGGCTCTCTCGGGTGGTGTCCTCACTCCTGGTGTACTGATAGACCGGATGTGCTCTCCTCCGCAAGGGGCACAGCTAGCGCTTAATGAAGTCACAGACGACGTCTGATCTTTATAGCCTGGCGTTCACAAGATGTTTGACCTGAGCGGTGAGGGTTAGCAGTTCTGAAGTCGATGTAGGGGAGTTCCCCTAGTTCTCATTGAGACGCGTCGCCGCATCCGGCACGCTGAGGTTGTCCAAGGAATCTTCAGTCGAGATGTAGAACCATTCCTCCCTCCAGCCTAACCATGACGACTTGAGTCCCATCTCAATGTAGGAGCCCACAACACTGTTGCGGAGACAAAAGTCGCAGCTTCTAGTAGTCGGCCTAGTGTGTAACTGGCTGTGTAGAAGTACCTAAAAAGGTCGAGGCATGGTTCAACCCTGATGAAATTCTCGCACAAGTGAGCAAAGACGCTTAGCATGATGATGGAATTGGGGTTGAGGTGAAGGTGGTAGATATCATAGAACGATATGATGGTGGTGAAGAATTCGGAGAAGGAAGGAACGAGACCAGCCAAGAAGAACGAGGTGAACATTATGATCTCCCCCAGGCGAGGGGCGGGGACGTTCCCCCAGGGTGGTACATGGAGGATAGGCAACGCATGAGCAGGAGACTCTCGTACATAAGCTTCAGCTTCACAGTGGTGCACCTAGACTTGGGGAAGTCAGGCTCTTTTTGGTGCGCGGCACCATAGGAGTTGCGACAGGAGCACGGTTGGAGATGGAGATGATGGGCTCTGAGTGCAAGGTCTTGGGGGCTGTGGGGGATGGATTCATGGGAAAGATTTGGCTTTATAATTTATATGGCCGGCGCGATATCCCAACCGTCATGCGGAGCCTAGCCATCTCGTGATTCAAAAGGTCACGCTTGGGGAATCAAAAATTCCCTCAGGTCTGGCAGAAATCTCTCTCTCTCTCTCTCTCTCTCTCTCTCTCTCTCTCTCTCTCCCTCTCTCTCTCTAGAAGATTAAAACCTCCCCTCAAGATGCGGTTTTATAGGCCCACCGTGAAAGTGGACTGTGTCGATGGCCACTCCTGGGGCAAAATCATGTTCACTTGGGGTCTAAATGGTACGACTAGGTCCACCCATGACCGCACGGTAAACTGCTCAAACCACCACATCAGCGAGGGAGCTTAGGGCTACTATTGAAGTATTGAGTAAGGGGCGTCCTAGCTAATGGGCCCCGCGAGGGTTATGACGATCGACAGGGGATACTTCCTGAACCCTGGCCCATCGTGCGACCAAGTCAAAGCTCACTCGACCAACATGAGGCTTGCGCGACTAGCATCCTTGCGATATATTGTGATCCCACGAACAACCCTTGCTGGTCGCGGGATGTCCATATCTAAACTGTCTAATTGTATTTATTGATTTATACTCAAGTGTTTTCCTTCCTGAGGCACCTTCTTTTAGCGAATAAAGTCATGGCTGGCACAGTTGGGTAGTGCTCCATCTCATAGCATTAAATGCTATGGAGTGAGGTTTTGCGAACTAACTTGGCACTGCGCAACAGATAGGGCAGGGTCTGCAGAATGACAAGGCAACTAAATGAGTTCGCAGGCAGGCTCACGGAAGGCTGGGACAGAACACCTTGGCAGATAAGCTTGCGGCTCATGGCGTGGGGATAGGCAGGGCTACCGAGGTAAAATAAAAGTGGAGGCATCCATGGGGATGGGATGGGCCCCGCAGTACCACCAGCGCAAAGTGTAGTGCACACGCTCCGCGTGGTGATGGCCTGAGAAAAGAATATCTAGCTAGGTATGGGTCTACGAAAAGTAGCCCACTTACAAGTTCCCATTCTCTTGTATATAAAGAGGAGAACGGGTCTAGGATTCGAGGGAGGATCTCATATGTAACCAGCTCAAAAAATACTCATAACAAAATACATAGGACGTAGTGATGTTATCCTTCGAGAGGCCTGAACCTGGATAACCCCTAGTGTTCTTGAGTTCTAGCAGATACACACCCGTTCAAGACGTTGATCACGCACCCGTCATCCAGTATATCCAATAATCATTGTCTGGGATTAACCCTCAACATGTTTGATTGACAGTATGTCTCTTAGTGATCTATCTAATGTTGTTAGTCATTAGCGCTTTATCCCATATTATAAGGGACGTCTATTTTAGTAGTTCAGCAAGCATTGTTCCCTGTTTTATATCACATAATGATGTTTCATCTATATCTAGAGATACCTTAAATCTAGAGCGTGTTGTTCCTCCATTTGGTAATAATAGTGATGCTACACTTGATGATGCTACTGTTAGTACAATCATTTTACGTGCTCGTCGATATGAGACTAGCATTCCATAGATATGTTTTCTCTATTTTGCCATAACCTGATACAAAAAAAAAAATCCAGGTTTCTTGTCTAAGACAGTTTTAACAATGGTATAAAAAGCATTTTTTTGTCATTATTTAAATTTTGATATAAAATGTTAGCTTCTTCTTCTAATGTTCAGTATCATAATCCATTAGATGGTTTCCATTTATAGTTTTGTATTCTGCATTTTTAGGAGGTAAGTTAAACATATTTAGTTGTACTCCATTCCTTGAAAATAATTGTTCTAATTCTTCAAGTAATATATTTTGCAATTCATCATCATTTATTGTATGTGGGATTATAATGTTGTTCTAATTTATGTATTAGATCATCAGTCATTAGTCTCCATTTTTTGTTAAAAAAAACTCTATCATTTTGTATACCATAGAATAATAGCATTTTTACAAATAAATATCATAATTGGACTGAGGATGCCCAAGTTGCTGCTTTGTTAAGTCTCCAGTATCATTCATCATCATTGTTTAGCAAGCCGCATGCTGCACCTGTATCTTTATATGTTTTATATACAACACTTTTATACGTTCTGATGTCTTCATAGCTTTTAGCTTCTTTAACTATCATTAGTAGCATTCTTAAATAAAAATGCTCTCCTTCTGCACGGTTGATCCTTCCTTTTTTTTTTTTTCATACTTTTCATTTTGTCCATGTATGATCCTTTTTGTTCCATGTCCATTTACTTGGGAATTCATAGTACGTTAACTCATGTGCTTCGTTGTCTTTTTTATTTGCTTCAAGCCACTCTGTTAACGGTGTTGTTTTAATGTTTGGATTTTTTAGTAACTTGTTTAGTGTAATATTATCATTGAATGTTATAGCGTTCATACATGGAAGATGTACTGGTAATCTCTCTATAGCAGGTTGATTATGATGTATATCATAACCAAATATTCTCCAAAGAGCATCTTGTTCGCATATATATCTACATTCTAAATACTATTTTATCTCATCAATTTGATCATTATCTTCTACAATTGCATGTATGTTTCCTTTTTTATCTATACATTTGAATACTATTTTTGTAGTATCAAGACCCTTGTTCACATATTTGCATAAGTATTTTAATATCTTACTTTTGTTATAATATTCAACGTTTATATGGGCTTGTTATTTTTTTATTAAATATAGGTTATGTGGTACTACTCATGTATTATCAAGATTATGTTCATTTCTTTGTATATATATATATATATATATATATATATATATATATATTAGCATCACGTCTTCTGTATACGGTGAACCCATTATCATCAAATGTTGTTTCATTCTAAAATTGTTTGGGATAATGTTTAGAAACTTTTCTTTTTTCATACATGGGCAAGATATGTTTTCGTTACCACAAGACCCATGCATCATATGTTCTACAATTAATACATATCCAAGTAGATCTCATTTAGGATCGGGAATTTTAGCTGATATAAGCTTGTCTACTATTTCACTTGTAATTTAAATATTTGATTTGTTTATCCATAGTAATATATTTACATGAGGAAAACCTCTTTTTTGGAACTCTATTGAGTATAGTAATGCGTCTATAGGTCTAAATATTATATCTGAATGTATATTGTTTAATAACTCTTCTAGTTTCATATGGAATACACGTACTATTATATCAGCTCTATCAGTTGGTTGTGCCCAGGTTCTAAGCTTCCTAATATCTCAGGTCGTTTAGGTTTACATGTGAAAGTAATAAATAAATCTGGCATTCAGTGGACACGACATATAGCTATACCGTCATGGTAATTTTGTATCATATATCGTCTACAACATGTGTGGCTTGATGGCAATATTACTCTTTTGCCTATATCATTACCATGTACAAAACTTTTTTTTACAGCATCAACTATACCTTGTAGGTACTAAACTCTTAGTTTGTCCTGATTCTTGCTTATAAATTGTAGTCTATCTTCGTCTATACAAGCACGCGCATCGACTATTATTTGTTTCGATAATCATCCATAGCATAGGTATGGATTATGCTAGTTGTTTCTATAGTGCATGTGATATCTATAGTAATCTTGCATTATTACCTTGTTTCATTTTTGTATCTTTTGTCCTCTTGTATTGCTATTGTAGTAACACATACCAAAGTGGTAACCTTTTTCTCCGTATGGAAACAACAGGGGATATTGTAATGCCATAAATGTTTTGGGTGTCATATGAAAAAATTTTGTAATCCTTCTCTTCTACTCTCGACGATGATATCTCTTTTATAATTTTCTGTAGAAATATCCCCTATTATGAGTAATGCTAACTCATTGTTGTTAGGTATTTAATATTGGCCTGAATCGTCTATGTTGCATCCTATTATTCGAATGCTCACATCTATGCCATTATGTTCTTGTAGTAAATCTCTTGCGTGTCTAAATTGTTTAACTAACGGATTGTATTTGTCTAACATTTTTATAAGTCCTTTTATAATGTCACGATCCAAATTTATAGCCTCATGGTCTTCTTTTTGGATAGCTTGTATTCTATTGTTTATCTCATTTTAGTATCATATATGTAGAGTTGCACAAATTGCGGTGCAATATTTTTATCTAGCAATAATGAGCCTATATGATGATGTATTTGTCCATTTATATGGAATACATATGGTCCATTGCATTTATTCACTACTACAAAAAAAAAAACCCTTCACTGCTGGCCCATAAAGGGGTTTCACTGCCGGTTTTGGAGCCAGCAGTGGGCAACGGGCAGTGATAGTCCCCGACTATCACTGCCGGTCTGGAGAATGGCGATGAAGGGGTTATCATTACCAGCTGAAGGCTTCAGCCGACAGTGATAGTCGAGCGTTGAGTCGATTTTTTTGGGGTTGGAAAAATTGAAAAAAAATATATTTTTTGCACCTGAGGAACGCCCACGCCCGCACGGTCGCAAGTCGCCCACGCCCGCACGGTCGCAAGTCGCAAGTCACGCGTTTTTTTTTTTTGCGCTCGTGCAGTTCGTGGCACTCGAACTCGGAACCTCTCAGCTAGCGCGATACGTCCTTACCATCCCATCACAAAAGTACTAGTGATACCATTAGCATATGCAATCCTTTTGACATATTATGTCTGAAACTTCAAATGATTATTTGGATATCTAAATGACATCAAATTGTTGGAGCAAATCTTGTCTTTCCCCTAACAGAGTACGGCGAGAGCCTCTTCTAACGAGGAAGCTCATGCTTAGGGACAGCAGTGAGCTGAAAGGAGAGAGCGAGAGAAGGGGTGTGTTTCTGCGTCATGCGAAAGGACCTCTGGGGTCTCAAGAACACGTGAGGTTATCCAGGTTCAGGCCTCCCTTAGGATAATAGCCCTATGTCCTGTGTCTTCTCATATGGTTTTTTTGAACTAGTTACAGAAAGTACTCATATCGAATGAGAGGAGAAAAATCCTTCCCGGGGTCTCCTCGAGTGTGTCCTGTCTATCTGCCCCTATGGGGCCTATATATAGAGAGAAGAAGTGGGGGAGATTACCACCCGACCCCTTAAAAAATTATGGTCTCTACAGTAATACTACAATACATCATCTAAATATCTCAAGGTTGGAGCGTTCCCCAAATAGTACCCCCTCATCCGTTAGTTCCAAGGTCCTGAGGGGCAAACGGATGTAAATAGAACTAGCTCCAGCCCCTTTGAAGTCAGGCTATCCCAGATCGCTTCCCGTCCATGTAAAAACCTCTCGGCGATCACCGCCGGTGATGAGGTTCGATGGAGGCGACATGGTCCAGAGCCCGTGATAACGCTCGATGTGGGAGAGGCCTTCCAGAGCGTCATGGTGAAGCTGGAGGCGGAGTCGATGGCGATGCTGAGGGGAGTAGGATGCCACCCCCTCAGCGTTAAGCGTGGTGGGGCTCATCGAAGGCTGGACTATCCGGATCCTAGCGTCGTGAGCCAGAGATAGAGTTGACGACGGGGCTGTGGAAGGCAGCCCATTACCCCCTTAATAGTAGATGCCAAAAGTGGAGTCATCAGCGAAGCTGAGAGGCGTAACGGAGGTGGAGCCAACAACAGTGCTCCGGGAGGTAGCCTGTTACCCCCTCAGCGGTAGATTCTAGAGACGGAGTTGACGATGGAGCTGCGGGAGGCAGCCCATTACCCCCTCAACGGTAGATGCCAGAAGTGGAGTTATCGGTGAAGCTAAGGGGTGTAATGGAGGTGGAGCCATCCGAAGCCCTTGGTGGTGGAAGCCTGGAGACGGAGTCGATGGTAGGGCTGTGGGAGGCAGCCGTTACCCCCTCAGCGGTAGATGGTAGAAGTGGAGTCATCAGTGAAGCTGAAGGGCATAATGGAGGCGAAGTCAACGACGGTGCTGAGGGAGGCAACTCGTTACCATCCCCAATGGTAGATGCCAGAAGTTTAGTCATCGGCGAAGCTGAGGGGCGCAACAGAGGCGGAGCAGATGATGAGGCAGCGGGAGGCAGCCCATTACCCCCTTAGCGGTAGATGCCGGAAGTGGAGTCATCGGTGAAGCTTAGGGGCGTAACAGAGGCGGAGCCGTCCGGAGTCCCCGGGGGTGGAAGCTAGAGATGGAGTCGACGACGGGGCTTCGGGAGGCAGCCCGTTACCCCCTCAACGATAGGTTTCGGAAGTGGAGTCATCGACGAAGCTGAGGGGCGTAATGGAGGCAGAGCCGTCCGAGGCCCCCGGCGGTGGAAGCCTGGAGATGGAGTCAACGATGGGGCTACGGGAGGCATCCCGTTACCCCCTCAGCAGTAGATGCTGGAAGTGGAGTCATCGACGAAGCTAAGGGGTGTGACAGAGGCGAAGTCGACGACGGTGCTATGGGATGCAGCCCGTTACCCCCTCAATGGTAGATGCTGGAATTGGAGTCATCAACGAAGCTGAGGGACGTAATGGAGGCGGAGTCGACGACAGTACTGTGGAAGGCAGCCCGTTACCCCCTCAACGGTAGATGCCGAAAGTGGAGTCATCGACGAAGCTGAGGGGCGTAATGGAGGCGGAACCGATGACAAGGCTACGGGAGGAAACCCGTTACCCCCTTAGCGGTAGATGCCGGAAGTGGAGTCATCGGCAAAGTTGAGGGGTGTAACAGAGGTGAAGCCATCCAAAGCCCATGACAATGGAAGCCTGGAGACGGAGTCGGCGACGAGGCTGCGGGAGGTAGCCCATTACCCCCTCAGCGGTAGATGCCAGAAGTGGAGTCATCGGTGAAGCTGAGGGATGTAACGGAGGCAGAGTCGACGACACTGCTGCGGGATGCAGCCCGTTACCCCCTCAACGGTAGATGCCAGAAGTGGAGTCACCGGCGAAGCTGAGGGACGTAACGGAGGTGGAGTCGAGGATGGTGCTGCGGGAGGCTGCCCGTTACCCCCTCAACGGTAGATGCTAGAAGTGGAGTCATCAGCGAAGTTGAGGAGCGTAACAGAGGCGGAGCCATTCGAAGCCCCCGGCGGTGGAAGCCGGAGACAGAGTTGATGACAGGGCTACGGGAGGCAGCCTGTTACCCCCTCAGCGGTAGATGCCGGAAGTGGAGTCATCGGTGAAGCTGAGGGGCGTAACGGAGGAGGAGCCGATGACGAGGCTGCAGGAGGCAACTCGTTACCCCTCAGCGGTAGATGCTGGAAGTGGAGTCATCAGCGAAGATGAGAGGCATAACAGAGGCAGAGCTGTCTGGAGCCTACAAACTCCGAGTCCCACTCGTGTTTGTCAGAATTTCTGCTCCTACATTGTGCCTGTAATTGTTAGGAGAATAATTACCTCTCCGGCATGGAGGCTTTGTCTTCAAAATGCCGGAGGGTTTTCTACCTCTCCGGCACGGAGGCTTTGCCTTCAAGATACCGGAGGGTTTTGCTTTTGAACATAATGTGCTCTGACTGGGAATAGCAAAATTCTGCAACATGTGCAGGATCGACTGAGCCTTCTGGCTCCCTGACTCCCCAGCCCCCCTCGCGCCTTTTGGCCACGAGCGGGTGGAGAGCGCGTTCTATTAGCGCTATTGTCATGGCCTTAGCCAAGGCAGGGAAGCATCTAAGATGGTTGTAGCACCTGTGAGCTTATGTATATGTACATAGGTAAGTATGTACATATGATGTATGAGTGTATGTATGTATGATGTATGAATGTATGTATGTATGATGTGTGCACATGTGTGAATAAGTGGCCCACGCATTTTTTGTGAGTAGAGTGGCCCATGCATTTTTATGCGTAGAGTGGCCCACGTATTTTTATGCGTAGAGTGTTATACCTCTTCGACATGAAGGCTTTGCCTTCAAAATGCTAGAGGGTTTTTTTTACCTCTCCACCACGTAGGTCAGCTAGGCTTTAAAGATGGCGAAGTGTATATGCTTGTCCGGCACGGAGGATATGCCTTCAAGATGCCGGAGCAGTCTTTGCCTCTTCGCCACGTACGTTAGACAGACCTTAAAGATGGCAGAGGGAATATGCCTGTCCGGCACGGAGGCAATGCCTTCAAGATACCGGAGTGGTCTTTGCCTCTCCGCCACGTAGGTTAGCTAGACCTTAAAGATGGCAGAGGGATATACTTCTCCAGCACGGAGGCACTGGCTTCAAGATGCCAGAGGGTTTTAGACGATAGGTCTTTAAGACCTCTCCACCACTGTGGCTATGCTATCGGTGAGGAGGTTTTTAAAACATCTCCGCTTTGCGGAGGTTTTCAAAACATCTCCATTTTGTGGAGGTTTTGGAAGACTCTCCATCTTGCGGAGGATTTTGGAAGTCTTTCCGTTTTTGCCGGAGGTTTGGTAGGACTCTCCATTTTTACCAGAGGTTTTGTATGACTCTCCATTTTTACCGGAGGTTTTGTAGGTCTCTCAGTTTTTGCAGGAGGTTTTGACATGTTAGCATATGTAATCCTTTTGACATATTATGTCTGAAACTTCAAATGATTATTTGGATATCTAAATGACATCAAATTGTTGGAGCAAATCTTGTCTTTCCCCCAACAGAGTACGGTGAGAGCCTCTTCTAACGAGGAAGCTCATGCTTAGGGACAGCAGTGAGATGAGAGGAGAGAGCGAGAGAAGGGGTGTGTTTCTACGTCATGGGAAAAGACCTCTGGGGTCTCAAGAACACGCGGGGTTATCTAGGTTCAAGCCTCATTTAGGATAACAGTCCTACATCCTGTGTCTTCTCATATGGTTTTCTGAACTAGTTACAGAGAGTACTCGTATCTAATGAGAGGAGAAAAATCCTTCTCGGGGTCTCCTCGAGTGTCTGTCTATCTGCCCTTATGGGGCCTATTTATAGAGAGAAGAAGTGGGGGAGATTACCACCCGGCCCCTTAAGGTATTATGGTATCCATAGTAATGTTACAGTATATCATCTAAATATCTCAAGGTTAGAGCGTTTTCCCAACACAAATGAAAAAGTTTTCAACTACAAAGCTGTAGATCTCGTCGAGTGCTACAGTTTTGATATAAAGTTTGTCTCCATCCAACTTCGTATGAAAAAGTTATGAATTTTTTAAAATAAGTTGTCATCCACTATCACTGCCGACTCTAGCCATGAGCCGACAGTGATAGTATCACTGCTAGTTCGTGTTATGTGCCAGCAGTGATACCATCACTGCCAGCTCGTGGCTAGAGCTGACAGTGATAGTAGATTTTCACTAACGGTTCTTTTTTAATGGCTTTTTAGTGCTAGTCTATGATATGAACCGGTAGTGATATTCCAGCGCTACTGGCTCGTAAGAAACCAACAGTGATGGGTCTGTATATAAGCCTATTTTTATAGTAGTGATTTATCTTTTTATCTATGTTAGCGCCTATGGATGTAAAAGAAAATAAACTATTATATTATCTGATTTTTGCAAAAACAAATTGCAGCAGCTATCTCCATTGTAATCAATTAAGTCGGCAAGAAATTTCGGAGGCTCTTTAAATGTTGGAATACGTATTTTACCTCTTTGCAACAAAGATTGTAAGCGCTGTTTGTCCTTGTGGATTTAGACTTGTGTTCAACTCTCTCTTCTTGCCAAAATATAGCATCACAGTATTGGCATATATATTTTGGAGGACCGTAATATGATCGATTTGTATAGCTGTTTTCTAAATGCTGGATATATTCAGTTGTGAATTGGACCATACTTTCATGAATGTTTATATGTGATAGTTTTTTTCAATATTTATTTTTCATCGTTTGTTTCGATTTTATTTGGTTATATCATTTTATGTACATACATTGTTAAGTTCTAAAGTTGAGCTCCTTCTTTTAGTCATTTGTTTTTTAATTTTTCCCTTTTTGATATATTAATTAGCTGTACGAATGCAGTACAATATCCCAGGAAGGAAAGGAAATATTAGTACCATAGGTAAGCATGAAATATAAATAATTATTGTTGGAACAAACCTTTTTCATGTTATATGGGAAGAAAAGTAACTTAAATTAACATTTATTATAGATAGTACAACTATTTTTACAAAATACCATCCTTAATTGCCTTGCGAATAAAATATCTTACTATATACATAGTGGTAGTGTTTTGTACCTTCGTTGTAGAATAATTTTTTTATGATTCAGCTGAGGTTGCTCCTTTGGTTTCCCTTTTTATTTTATACCTGTGCAATAAAAAGATATCGTAGAGGTAAATTAAAAATGTGGACATATATGTGTCCCATCCACTGTATCGTTTATGGTGTTAATATGCAAAGTAAGTGCAGTAGTTTAGTTAGTTACATGTTTATGTTTATACATGCATGTACAACATTAAATATGTTTGATAAACTCACATTGATGCAAAGGGTTTTTTTTTTTTTCATGGCGGAGTCTATGACGATGGCTTTTACCCAGGGGGAGGGGGGAGCTGCTGACACATTTCAGCTGTATAAAACAGATGATAAGTAAAATCGGACTCTACCAGTTCTGCTGAACTCAGTTATATTTAGAATTGAGTTGTCTAAGGAAATGTATGAGGTGTGTCTCAAATATATATCCACTTAAGCCATGTGTTGTATGAGCCCAACTTATTTCAATTTAGCATTCGCCATTGTTTCAGTTGTCCAGTACAAACATATAGCTTTAGACTGCTTATGGATGCTTCTCCTAAGTTTTTATTGAACTCAGACAATTACATCAAAGTGATACAATCGAGCTAAGAATACTCCTGGCCTCTACGTAACAAAAATGCACAGCCAAGAAAATAAAAGAAAACACCATGAAGGTTTATCATCAGTGAAGACAGGAGTTGCGAAGCGTGTCGATTCTCCTCCTAGACCGTCACCTATACTCCTAGGTAAAAAAACTCTCTGACCACCTGCTCTAAATGCTAACACGTCTGTGCAACCATATCCCGAGAAACTGCCCTCTGTAAGATGGTCCAGGTACGAAGCCAGTGATTACATTGATAGACAACTTGTAGAGGAGAAGAAATATTTCTCTTATCAAACCACCATATCATTCCTGCATAACCATAGTGACCAGTAAGTAGCAGCCGCCCCCAGTAGGACTTGTGATTTCAAGTCCTTCCTAATACCCTATAGTCAAGTACCAAACATATGAGATACATTACGAGTTCGAAAAGGTTCTAAAACCACTTGTATGATAGACCACACAGCACGGGCAAGATGGCATTCAAAAAATAGATGTTCAATTGTCTCCTCTTTGTGACAAAAGCAATAATTCGTACTACCTTGCCAATTACGTTTAGCCAGATTATCTTTTGTCAACACTACACCTTGGCGTAAGTACCACGGGAAGATCTTGACTTTGAGTGGCACCTTCAATTTCCAAAGGAGTTTGTTAATGTTGGGAACATCACAATGTAGTAAGGCAAGATAGTGAGATTTTACTGAGAACTGTCCATTCTGAGTTAAGTTCCAGCGGAATTTATCTTTCTCCTGAGTTAGCATAATATTAGTGATTCAAGGAAGTAATGCGTTCCATGCCACTAATTTTGGGCCTATAAGGTCCCTTCGAAAAGAAACATTCAGAGGGAAGGTTCGAAGGACTTCCGTTACAGTATCATGTTTGTTCCTGACTATATTGTAGAGGCATGGATACTGTTCTCGCATAGTTGAATTTTTCAACCATTGGTCCTCCCAAAACCTGATCTAGGCGCCATCTTTGATTCTAAAGGTTTTGAAGCGGAGAAAATCTCACTTCACCTTCATAAGGTTAGCCCAAAAATGCGAGTCCCCAGCTTTCCACTGGACTTGCGATAGGGGCTTTGAACCTAGGTACTTATTGCGTATCAGTTGTTGCCACATTTCATCAGACGTGAGCAACTTACAAAGCCATTTACTGAGTAAGGCAATATTCTTTGTATTTAGATCATGGATCCCAAGACCTCCGTGGTCTCTGAGGCGGCACAATATATTCCATTTAGTAAGGCAGTATTTTTTTCTTTTGGTCATCAATTTGCCAATAGAACCTTGAACGGAAATAATCAAGTTTTTTAAGTACCCCTTTGGTATAGAAAAAAAGGACATCTTGTACATAAGCAGACTGCTAAACACTGAATTTATCAATATCAGTCGTCTACCAATTGAAATGTGTTTTCCTTTCCAACTACTAAGTCTCTTCTCAAACCGTTCCTCAACCTCTTTCCAATCTGCATTCCTTAGTTTCCTATAACGAATAGGAACACCTAAATACTGCATAAGGAAGTTGCTAGTGCCGCATCCAAAAAGTTCAATGTACTTCTTTCTCATTCATGGCTTGGGCGTCGCTAAAGCAAAACAATTCACTCTTTTTAAAATTGATCTTAAGTCCCGATAGTTACTCAAAAGCACAAAGCAATAGCTTCATGTTGTGAGCTTTCTCCAGGTTATGATCCATAAAGAGAATTATGTCATCAACATATTGTAGAATAGAGAGATTATCATCAATTAGACGAGGCACAACTCCACATATTTGCCCATCCGCTTTGGCTCTTTTGATAAGAACGGCTAGCATGTCAGCAATAATATTAAACAACATCAGGGAAAGAGGATCACCTTGTCAAAAACCTTTTTCGTTTGAAAAAATGGTCAGACATCATCATTCATCTTAATTGCTACACTTCCTCCTGAAATGAAAGTCTCAATCCAAGAGATCCACTTGGGTAAGAAGCCTTTTATCCGAAAAGTCTGTAATAGAAATGACCATTTGACTTTGTCATAAGCCTTCTCAAAGTTAACCTTAAAAATTACCCTGCTCAATTTCTTTCTATGTAGTTCATGAATTGTTTCATGTAAGATGACAACTCCCTCAAGCATCCTCGCATGAACGCGGTTTGGGTAGGACTGACCACTTGATCTGCCACGGAATTAATCCGATTGGTAACCACCTTAGTGAAAATCTTGAAACTAACATTCAGCAAACAAATAGGTCTGTATTACTGGATTCGGTTTGCCTCTTTTATTTTCGGCAGAAGTGTTATCACCCTAAAATTGAGGCTAAACAACGGCAGTTCACCCACATGTAATTCTTGAAATAAATTCATCAAGTCAAACTTGATGACGTCCTAGAATTTTTGGTAAAATTCTGCCGGAAACCCATCCGGGCTGAGAGCTTTATTGTGTTCTATGTCAAACATAGCATCACGTACTTCCTTCTCCGAAAAGGAGGTCGTAACATTTTCCTCCTCTGAGACCTGAGGGACATCCTCATTTCTGGACTCGTCAAGAGAGAAGGAGTTGTCCTCAGTGACCCAAACAATCTCTTGTAGAAATTTGTAATATAGGTCTTTAGAGCTACCTCACCTTCAATTTTGAGACCATCTGATCGAACCATGTTGCTTTTGTTTGCCTCGGATGCTTCTCCTACACTATATTTTCTATGTTGCACTGTTCTATCTGATCAAAGCCTCTTGCGTTTGTTTGCCTCTTTTCAGTTGTTGCTCCTTTCCTTTGCAAAAAAAAAAAGCTACTTTGATCAGCACCTAGAACTTTAAGAAACCGTGGGGGGGGGGGGGGACCTCACCGGTGCACCCTTGCTTTGCGGTGACGTGGAAGGTGTCGAGGTCGAGGCGGGAGCGAATGGTGGCGGCCTCTAAGCCGTAGAGAGGGAGGAGCAGGTGCACGACATCCTCCCTCATGGACTCCACTGCGGCGTACAGCGTCATCTCCTCAATGTCCGTATGCGCCGCAGTAAGCACGTCGAGGTGCCCCATGCCTCGCCGTCTGCCACGAGGGCGCAAACGACGCCTGCATCGGTGGAGCAGACGACCGCATAGAGCGCAACCATCGCCATGGCGTCGTCCACCTCCATGGCCCCCGTCCCATGGGGAGGCCAAGGGATCCAGCTCCATTACCCCATCTCGCACGACAGGGGAAGCTACAGTTGCACGAGATCGCCCCGTAGGTGGACCTACTACCTTGGGGCCGCCGAAACGTTGACGACAGATCTCCGATGGGTTCAATTGAAGCATCCCGCAGCAGCAGTCCCCACCGTGACACCAAGGTCGCGATGCAATCGTGTCTCTCCACTGCCGATCTATCTATATTGCCCTTTGCATCTTCACTCTATAAACAAATCTCACACAGTATAAACACATCTTTACCTCGAGCTTATTCCTTTCATCGATTTTCACACTGGCCTCGAATGGAATCGTGATTTGGAGGGGACTGAATCTACGGTGAACAGGACGAGGGCATCGCTATTTTAGGGAAAGCAGGCGTGGCACCGCGAGCCTTCTCAAGACTTCCAGAGGTGGAAGGCATGTGCGGCCACCCAATCCCGATCCAATGGCCATCATTGTCTAGATGACGTGGATCAACCACGACCCAAGCTCGGTACGTGCTTTAGTAATAAGTGATTCTCTTGCACCTCTTCTCCCATTATATCTCTTCTGGCTCTGCGCCTAGCCAGATAATGTGCAGTGAACTCTTAACTCTGCTCACCCATGCCATGCACACTTCATGCTAATACACTACATGTTATGTACTAAGCTTCTCCGTGTTAGAATCCAGCATCTTATCATCCTTGCAGTTCTGCTTTGCAATTTGCAATTCGTTCGAGCAAGTTCATCTCTTCTGGTGCCGGTAATTAGCAGAAATGAAACTATTTGTACGATATACAAGTTTTTTTTATCAGCTCATACCCCCATAGGTTATGCACATTCCTCGGCTCTTTCAAATTGGAATCATATATTTAATATCCAGCTCATTTCAACTTAAGGCCCAAATGATGCACATGTGCAGGAAACGAACATTCCAGAAACAAAAATACATCTCGTTTGCAGTACCATCATAATGGAAATTAGTGCACAATACTTGTAGTTTTATGTTACTATTCATAATACTTATACTTTTGTGTTACAAATGGCACAATACATTTAGTTTTGTACAATTCACTCTAAAACCAATAGAGCTAAGAAAATGCCATTGACAAGTCTAGTGAACTGAAATTCTATTAATTCAGTGATAGATAATCAGCAACTCAACTTCAGCACATCAAAATGGTATGGAATTTCTTTCTCCAGTTCAGCTGAGTTCATACTGTATGAAGAAAAAAGAACATAAAACACCTATTTATACAAAAAGGGAAAGCAGAACCTTCTTCACCGGTATAAAACAAGATACTATGGAAAGAATGTAACACCAGTGACTTTGCACAGCTGAACTGGCAATTGGCATTTCCTAACATCTCAAAAAAATGACCCATTGATCCAACTGTATCTCTTTTACAATATCTATCCAGATGATCTGGTTAGGCTGCTAAAATTTCCAGTCCAAATTGTATGTAAAAAACTGCAAAGGAATTATTTTCACCTCAAAATGAATCTTTCCCCCCACCCAAAAAGAAAACATAACAGTTGACTTCTTTGATGCTGTCTCTTGAGTATATAATATACCTCTCTGAAAGATCCCTTAAATGAGGAGCTGAAAAGCAACCTCATGTGAAGAAACTGAAGCATGGAGCTTCAGTGACATGCAGAACATGGATGGTTAACAGAGATTGCAGACTTCCTAATGCAACATACATTCTCTGACATACGGGTGCGAGAAATTGACATACCGCTCCCATATATACTTGTAACGGCGAATAGCCAACTTCAGCCAGGGTTTCATGTTTCCATTATAGTGCACGACAGCAGCACTCTCAATTAACCGATCATCTATGTCTACATCATACCCCAGACCCAAAACATGCCATCTGCGGTCTAGGGGCTCCATCAGGCCATAAAACGTCAAAAGTCCTGCAGGAAGCATTCCTGTCCTCCAGAGCAACAGATCAGAATTCTGCTCTTGCCAATACTGATAAAGCGCTGTGGCATTTGCCTTCCTCCAAGCTATTAAGTCAAAGATATTCATTCCAAAAGCCCATCCACAAGTATGTGGATCAATTTTGGAGCTGATAGTTGGGTGCGAGAAATTGAGATACTTGTGATACCGATGAAATGACTCTAAACAAGTTTCCACTGCTCCAATGACATTACCATGCAACTCTATGGAGAACAGATGTGTGAGGTCCTTTTGCACCACAACATCATCATCAAGAAATATCACCTTCTCCAAGTTGGGGAGTATCTGAGGAATGTAGAACCGCAAATGGTTCAGCAGAGAAACAAACCTTGGATTGTGGAATTTTATTTCTCTGTCAAGATTTTTTGAACCAGCAGAGTAGTAGTAACCCTGAGTTTCCATCTCAGATAGCCTGACTAGAGGAGAAGAAGAAGCATTCAACCACGAGAACTCATCTATGCAGCGGACTTCAACAGTGCAACCTTTGAAGTCGTTTATGAGGAACCAAGTTGACATTGCGCCAAAATGGATCATGTCGGTGACCACATGAAACACAAGCTGTTGAGGGTGATTGGCATTGGAGACTGTAGAATTGACAACAACTGAAGTGGCCAGCACATTATCAGAGAATATACAGAAATGATACAGATTGTTGTCTACTAATCTTGTGGAATTTCGGTGCTCATCTGAGCGACTCCTATGCTTTGGGTTATGAAGCCACTCTTCCGTCAGTTTCACAGTTAAGCAGTGCAGATTCTTTGGGAAGGATTCTGCAGCTAACTGACCAAACTCAGCACTCTGAACAACTGCTGCCTTTGCACGCTCCTCCAGCGCCAGGACATGGCTCTTCAATGTCATTATTGTTGTGCTGATATCATAATGAGAGTCCTGTGCTTTGTATATTAACCGTGCTAGCCGGCTTATTATAGGATGGGCTTCTTCTTGAGTGATGACTCTCCCACTAACAGCCCCTTCAGATAGCAATCTTTGACAATTCCTTATCTGGGAACTAAGTTCCCATGCAAGCTGAAGGTTGCCATGCTCCTTTGCAAGGATGACATAGGCCTTCGCTAGAGTCATCTGATCCGCTAATTGGCGTGCAAATGATGTACTACTCAAAAGCTCTTCTGTGAAATTCACCTTCTCATGAGGGGCTTCCTCAATTTCTGAACCCTTATCCTGAAACAAGTCAAAAGAAATACATGAGTAAGCATGCACATGGACTAAATTCCATAAATGGAACAGAAACTTTTGCTTACAGCAGAAACAGTCAATCAAGAATTATGTCAAATGTATTTGAAGTGATAATAGTCAAGGAAAAGGAAAATAACACAATCTTTGAAGTATGATCTATAAGGTATGAAAAGGTAAGCATTTTAAATAGTCCATTCACATAGCATCGTTACTGTACTTATTAAATGCATGTGAACTGGTGAGGTTCTTATTAAAGTGCAATTTGACTCCAACATCACTGCATTATTTTCCAGTGAAGAAAGGTTACTTTGTGTCGAGCTATATATTGGCGAGCTGGGTGTCATCTTTTTTCCAACTATTCAAGTAAATATAAGGAAAAGTTTCTTATTACATTCACAATAACTTGGTCTCTATTTCTTTTTCAGTAGATGTCTATGAGTTGAACAGCCATTGTCATGAAAATATGCCTGTATATATGGATTGGTTACTTGTATGAACTATGAATTGGTTAATTCTCAATATTACCGAAATGGTTTGGTGTTAAAATTCGTCTAAGAATGCAAACATACTTTCTATAGACAGAATATCAGGAAATATTATCATTTACCTTCAGTATTTACTTCCTTTTTTTCTATATGAAAACAACCTATATGACCCCAAGGCATTAATCATTGCACCTGTCCTGTGTGCACATACTTCCATTTGACATTGGTAGCACAACAGCTACAAATATTTCCTTGAAGCTACCAAAACTACAGATTTGGCTCGACTTAACACCTAACAAATTTTATTGGTTTCCAGTAGCCCTTAATTGGTTCTGCCTAGAGAATTTATATTCCGGTTATCGATTTTGATTCTATAAAAACCTAAGGCATTTACCTGAAATAAAACCAATACCTATAAAAGTATCAATTAAAATCATTAGCGGCATCATATACCTCGACAGTATCCTGTTCTATTAATGATTTCACTTGTCCCTCTTTGGCAATCTTCAAATCTAAATTAATAGAAAGAATACTTTTCATTGGATAGTTCCAAGGAACTTGTATTAAGCAGGTATCACGGGTAGGCATTGCTCTCATAGGCGTTTCATTGAAAAGATTTAATACAATCCGTGTAATTTAAATATTACAAAATTGTTAATCTATATTAACAATAGCCAAAAAGACTTGTGCTTCTAGAAAATATACAAGAATACATCTCGGAGAGAAAGGCTTAAGCATTACTGGAAGTCACTTGATGCCAAAAGAAAAGGAGAAATCATGAACATCGTGATAACTGTCAAATGCCATTCTTTTGGAAGGATGCAGCTACCATAAAGTATATCTTTAATAATCCAATTGCATTTATCTAAGTATGGCGTCACATATATAATTGAAAATTGATGTTATGGATTAGATCTTCTCCGTTACATGTTGTAGTCCTGCCATCAGAGAAGAAAGCAATCATCTTCCTAGTACGTGGATAGTATTTGTTATCAACAGAGACGAGGTAAGCCACCTTGTGAGAATGACACCCTACCTAAGTACTTGAACAGATCACCAAAAAAGTCCAGGGACAGCACATCTATCATGCCACACCAACTCCTAAAACTCATACCATGTTTTCTATTTCTAACAACCAATCATGATTAGCCAAAGATACTTTCTACCATCAACAAAACAGTAAGTGACAACTAAAATTTCCATAAACATGGCAAAGTGGCTGAATCGAATATACTAACCTTTAAGGATCTAATACTATGGCAATAAAGATCTAGAGAGAAAATTGTACTGTGACCAACAGCCTACAACAGAGCCATACTCGCTAACTAATGAAGAAACCTTGTCCTCTATAAATATAGCTAACATTCAGTTTGCATAACTACAATATGAAGACATGAACATTCGCCGTGTACATTCAAAAGATAGTGAACTATTGTGCTAATCGAGATCCAGTAAGAAGGTGATAGAATCATAACAACACACCTAAAAAGCATAGAATTTCCTACAATTTGTCAGCAATAAGAAAAAAAGCATTGATCTTTCGGAAGATCTCACACAATTCAGCAAGCAGGGAGCTACAGGAAGTCAATTTTGCGGCACTCACTATGACGGGCGGCCGGAACTGCTCCTTCTGGTTGTGGTGCAGGACGAATAGCATGAGCCCGACCACAAGGAAGATCCCGAGGAGCCACCAGATCCACCCCGGCATCCGCCGACGCGACGGGCGCCGGTACTCTGGTGCCCGCCTCCGCATATCGCCGCCCTCGCGCCCCCTTCCTCAAAGCCTCTCCGGGCTAGTCCAACGCAAGAGCTAAGCCAGACCAGACAGCCGCCTCACTGCCGACGCGCCAAACCCTCCTTCATGGCGGGGAGAAACCCACAAAGGCGCCTCCTTTGCGGCGGATCCAGGGTCCGGATGGATCAGAAGGCGATAACCATCCGGCAAATCCACCCCGCGGACACGGCAGGCTCGACTCCCGCCACGGATCACCCCGGCAGCCGCTTCAAGGACCGGGGACGAAGGGAGGCAAGAACGCCGGTGAGGAAGGGGCGGTGAGATCCGGGAGGGCGGCAAGCAGAATGCGAGAACGGGGAGGTGGGCTGTATTCAGAGTGAGAAAGGGAAGGAGGCGGGGAGAGAGATCTGAATTAGAGAGAGGGGAAGGGAGAAGAGGGCAAGTAGTTCTTCGCCGGCTGACGTAAAAGGAAAGACAGCGAAAGGCTTCCTTTCCAGTCATGCGTCTCCATTTCGCCTCCCAGTACCATCCGGGTTCCCGTTTTTCTGTATCACAACTCGCAGCCCGCAGCCCGCAGCTGTGCGGCAGCTAAAGAGGCAACGGGTAGAGATTATCCACGTACCTATAGGTAAGAAACTCGATAGGTGTAGGTTTGAGTTGCAATATTTATTCACGGACATGGATGCGGGTTTGATTTTAAATTTGGTGGACAAAAGATCACGGGTAAGAAAAAGATATATCCGTATCTGTGAATCCATAAAACCCTTTCCAATCACGTTACATGTGGATCTAAGTCACCACTAAATATATAATCTAAAATCTTACATATATAAATTTATCCTAATTACCTGTGAACCTATGCTTTAGACGGGTATACGGACGCATATGCGAGTATAAGATGCCCGCGGGTAGCATTTCTTATCCGTGGCGGATAACGGGTACCGGTGCGGGCACGGGTATAAGCTCACAGGTACGGATTTAGGTAGCCTCTATCCACGAGTATTTTATCCGTTGCCATCTTTAGCCGCAGCTCAGAAGAAGATGCCTATATCAAATTATTTGGTGCCGTCCCTTGGCTTTTTAGTTACTTTGGACTTCAAATGGACGTGCTACCACAGTCGTCCCTCTGCTCCTTCTGAGTCCTCTACAGAGGAATTTTTATTCTCTTCAACGTTTCTTTATGATTTTTATGATAAAAAGATTTTTAAGGATATTTTTTGTCTGGCGAGATTCTCTCTTTTTATTTTACGAATTTTTTTCAATTAAAGCTGTTAGAGATGAGAGAAAATAAAGAGAATGGTAATAGAAAAAGAAATCAGAAAGAGACCGAAATGAAACGAATATAATTGGGGATGCTCTAAAGGTGGCCAAGTAACTTGGGCCAAATGGGCCGGCACTAGACACGGATCATTTCGGTCTAATTCAAGCACAACACGGCATGATGACTAATGGGTTGAGCCGGTACGAGACGACGACCTGAGTTATGCCTAGGCTACAGCCGCGGTACTTCAGGCCAGTACGGTGTAGTTCGTTCAATTTTTTCTATTTTTTAAATATCTTATATATTTTGTTTAGATCTAATACTAATATAATTTTGTACGCACTGATAGCATGTTTAACTTGCACGCATGAGATCTGTTGTTCGATTCCTAGCGGCCTCCATTTTTCACGGACTAACGAAAAAAAAACTATCGATTAAGTATGTCCTGTTTAGATTAGATATTTTATTTAGATCTAATACGACTAATTTTACTAACAAATCTAAATGGATCGTACCTAAATACAACCAGGCCAGACCTCCTCGCCATCCATCCTATCAACACCGACCATGATCCCTGCCGCCAGTCTGATTACCCCTCTCGGTTTCTGCAGCTATGAAAAGGAAACTCACCCTCACCCGCCAGAATCCTTAACTCTGTCGCACCATTGTTGAAGCTGGTCGATACCCATATCTAGGAAGCAACCCTATCGGCACCATGTTTTTTTTCCCTAAGAATATTTTACAGGTTATAGAATCTACTTAAAGTGTGTTTAACAGTTTAGGTTGTACAATCATTGTTGACAATTGACAGCTTATTATGTCGTGAGCAACAGAATTTCTCCTCTGGCAACCTTTCTAGATTGATCTTCTTAGGTCCCATTTAATTGCAAGAAACGTTTCAGATTTTCAGGTGATTCTCTAAAATCACTACTAAACACATCAAAACGTGAAACGTTTCACCTTGAATCACCTGAAACGTATCTCATTTTTAACACTAGGAAGAGAATCACCCAAAATGGTGTTTCACCCGTTTCGAGAATCACTCAGGTCATTTTTCTTCAAGAATCCGAATCCAAAATCCCTGCCAAACGTTTTCAGAAAATTAAGGATGATTCACCAGAGAAACGTTTCCAGGGAGAATCTGAAACCAAAACGTTTCTGAAAAAATCTGAAACCCTGTCAAACGTCTCTATGTTAATTTAACTCAAGAAATAAGTATTATAGTTGTAAAGCTAAGGTTGTAGAACTCTAAGGACTATAGAAAGGTTGGTACGGATGATGGTTGAACCAATTGCGTCGAGCGTTGTGTTGATAGTTGATGGCTCCCCTTCACCTCTATCATCCTTCTGGTTGTGATGATGTGTGGAAATTACAATATGTACGATTTCACATTGTAACTACAATTATAGGGTTTCACGACGTGTTTGTACATTGCGATGTCAGATTAATTGTATTTCATAAATGTCATCTTGGATCCAAGTGCATGTGTGACCTTTGCAATCAAGTCAATGTAATAAAAAGGAAGTCTGATTTTAAATCTCAAACTCTAAAACCGGATATTTTACACTCAAACTTTTAAAACAGTTTATTTTTCACCCTTTTTCTGGATTTATAGGCTATTTTCGATGATGTGATGATAGTTTCACACGTACGACAGACCAATCAGAAAAAAAAATCAGGAGAATAAAAAATTTGAAAAATCAGAAAATAGAAAAAATAGATTTAAAAAACAGAAATAATATAAAATTTAGAAATAATAAAAATAGGAAAAAATAGTAAAACAGAAAAAAGAAAAAGAAAACTCAGAAAAAAATCAAGAAAAGTGGGGAAAATCAAGAAAATGAAAAAGGAAATCAGGAAAAAGCGTTAGGAAGGAACCAACGAATGACTCTATTGCCAACTAGCAATTATTGGTACAAGAGTTCGTCTTACCCCAGTAAATACGGCAAGAGTTTCTTTTAAGGAAGAGACTCAAGCTTAGAGACGGAGTTTGAGAGGAATGAACATCACAAATGTATTGATAGTAGAAAATGGATCGGTCTGGAGGAGTATCACAACGTGGTTTAGTACTTGGGCACCTTTTGTGTATGTTGCCTTGAGCGTTCTGCTTGTGACCTTATTTTCCAGATGACCACTACCCCTAATTATAGGGTGGTTCGTAGCTTAGTGTGCAAGTTATTATGATGTACAAATATCTAGTACCTAACCGAATTACGTGACCTTATCCCGGATAACTACTTTTATCCTGTATAGAGGATAAATATCTACCATAGTAACTATTATGGTGCCTCCCCCTTGAGGGGTGAGCCGGTTGCCAATTGCTGCCCGGCTCCATACTACCGGGGGTGTCAGCACAACTTTCATTGCGTTGGGGTATGATGATAAGCACCACTGGCACTGGTATTAATTGCCCGTCACCTCGCATCGGGTTGACTACAGGGGGTGTCCTTTTCTTCCTTGATATTATCTGGAGGCCGGCTGCATCTTTAGTCTTCGGAAGGCCGCATGGGCACCGAAGGGGTGGCCCAAAAGGGTCCACAGCTTCTGAGGGCCAGGCCTCTTGCTGAGAGTCTAGAGGCCGAAGGCTCTGGAGGGACTTGCTGTAGCTCCGAGTCTTCGGAAGGCCACATATGTGCCGGAGAGGTAGTCCAAAGGGGTCCGCAACTTCTAAGGGCCAGGCCTCCGGCTGAGAGTTCGGAGGCCGAAGGCTTTGGAGGGACCTTTGATATTGATTATCAATCATTATCTTCAGGCTGGTCTATTTTCTCCCAACAGTACCCCCTCATTCTCTGGCCTCGACGTTTGGAGGGGTGAGAGGATGTAGAGGAAAACCAACTCCAGCCTAGGCCTGTAACAAGAATGCCCAAAGACCATTCCCTGTCCCTGAGGAGTTTTTCGTCGGAAACTGCGGGCGTTAATGGCAAAGCTCAAGGCTGATTGTGCATTGGTGGTGGCGACACACCCTAGGGTTATGCTAAGGTTGAAGGTGCAGCAGGCATCGAAGTTGAAGTCGAAGACCAAAGACGTATTAGCAGAGGAGGCATGCTCCGGAGCCTGTTAGAGTTGGTATGTGTGGTATCGGGACCTGAGGCCAGAGGGGCGTTGGTGGAGGTGACGCGCTTCGGGGTCTGTGCCAAGGCTGATTTAGATTCTTCAGACTTTTTTGGTGATGGGTCTTCTCTCCATTTGAGTTTGTCAGAGTGGAGGATTACGTGTGGGATCGAGGAATCCCCACGTTCGCCAGTTTGAGGGTGGTAGGATGGGATGTGTCAATAGCGCGTTCTGACTGGATAATGTGTGGGTTCGTTTAGGGTCTTGTGCTCACGCCCCTAGCATGCGCAGAAAGGGGTCTATGTCATTAACGTGACAGGATGTTCGTGCAAGAAAATGAGGCATTACCGTGGGATGTTGCCATGTGTCGGTGGAACGACTGGGATATGGCCATAGGTCCCAAGAGATTTATGAGGGACGCCATGGAGTGACGCTGCGTGGGTTCCGCTTCACCTCCCGGGCGTACGTGGTTGCTTGGCTCAGATATAAAGCTGGGGTCACCCAGCTAGATTTATCAATGCCCCGCGAGTGAGTGCTCAACCTTGACTTTGAATATGGCAACGTCTTCCTCCCCACGCTCTTCGGAAATATCTATGATCTCGACTGCTTCTACTGGGGTTGGGCCATCTTGGCTACCGACGGTGGTGCCAGTGGCCGTCCGGCGTCCGGCCCCCATCCCTGCGGGGTGGACAGCTGCCTACAACCCCTGCCCAACCCATGGTTCAGGAGATCACGCTTGTCGAGATCATCGATATTTCTGATAACAATGAGGAGATCGACTTGGATCTCCTGCGGAGAGAGAGTGGCAAGGAGGAGCAGGCTTCGGCGGCGAGGGAGGGGGCCAAGAAGAAGTGAGAGGAGGCTCCGACGGTGGCTCCTTCGGTTTCTTCTTCGTCTTCCGACAGCTCAATGGCCGGCTACTGCATCAGCTTTCGTGGCGGCAGGCCGCGGATGAAGTGCATACACCGCTCCATGCGTGGCCCCTGCCGGGATCCGTAGGAGGCGAAGGTGGCCTTCGGGGGTGCTTCGTGGACATCCCTGTCTTGCCATTCGACTATGGCCCTTCCGCAGGCCATAATTACTTTTTGCCACCTTGTACTCTTTCTCCCCCTAGTTTGCTCTTTCAAGGTCTGTCTCCTCCGTAGCAGCCTTTGTACTGTTGCTTCTTTGTACGCGTCCTCCGGATGCACGATTTGTTTAATGATATAATTTGGATCTTTGGAGGTGATTGTATCTTTTTTTGGGCTGGAGTGTAAGGGGATCCTTTGAGCAGGTGACCGCATGTATGTGTGCCTTCGCGCCTTCGTGTCATGCTTTTTTGTCCCCTTCATAGGTGATGGCTAGTCTTTCAGATGACTGAGGTACCGAGCCTTCACATAGATCATAGCTGGTTTCGTTCCTTCGAGGGGAGAGGTGGTCTCGGGAATCTGGTAGTGGTAGACATGTAGGGTAACTAAGAAGGGCCAGCGAAGCAGCAGCGACCTCGTCGTTCCTGGTCATCGTGTACTCCTCGGGTTCGGTGTTGGTAGGGCCTTCTTTCGAATTTGTTCCAGATTTTCAGCCCAACGAAGTCCATCTAAAACCTTTGGGGACAAGCTCCGGAGGTGGTCCGTCCAGAGCCTGGCGACGGCATTCTCCGACTCAGTCCTCGTTGCTGGGATATCGCACCATTAGTTGTGGGGTTGGTGGTGATGGAGCGGGGTCGGAGGGCCAGGGATTTGCCCGGAAGTTTGTTCTAGACTTCTGACCCCCGTGTCGTCCTTTGCAGGTTCCCTCTATGGCCAGGTATCCTGCTTGTCTTCCGAGGTACTCCTCCTGGAAGGTCGTGAGGGTTCGGTAGTCGTTGGTGTTGTGGTCGCGCTCTGGTCCGTGTAGAATACACCCGTATGCCTTCAGGGGTACCAGACCTTGTGGTTGACGTTGAGGTCGTTGCCGGGGGCCGCGTGCCCCCGAGCCCGTGATTTCCTTAGTGCCTCCTTTCCTTTGGGGAGACTATCGAGGTCGTCTGGTGAACCGATTTTCAGAGCCGGAGTGGCTCCGACTATGCCTCCCTGGACGAGGTGGAGTTGGGGATCCCTATGCGCGGCTGGCGTCATGAGGGCTACGTCGGGGGCGCTGGCGAGGTCTGCGCACTCCGGAGCCTTGCGCCTCCTCAAAATCCTGTTTCACCGAAGGGGCCTGAGGAGGATGCCGGGTGGACAGATTCTTCGAAAATGTTGGCTCGCCTGGGGCATCCCAAGTGCTGTCGAAGGAGATACCTTGGGACCAAGTTCAGGTGGGAACATTCCTGGGCTCGACTGCTCAGAACCTCTGGAAAGTGGCCTTCCTGGCTGTGACCTCAACCACGACCTCTCCTGATGCCGTGAGGTCTTCGCCATGCAGAGGCTGGAAGGGCTCCGCTCCGTCTGGGGTTTCCGTACCGACCCAAGGTTCTGGGTCGGTCAAGGCCAGAGGAACACCGTCCCAAACGACAGCAGGGTTGGAGGGTACATGTGGTGTGCATGGCTGAGACAACCACGCATATGGTTGCATGATTGCAACGGTGGATATGGCGGCTAGCGCGTTGGTGGTTTTTCTGGTGGATTCCTACCTCTCTTTAGCACTTCTGTGGTCGAATCCCCATGGACGACACGCTGTTGGAGCAAGAGTTTGTCTTGCCCTAGCAAGTACGGCGAGATTTTCTTCTTGAGGAGACTCAAGCTTGGAGACGAAGTTTGAGAGGAAGGAACACCACAAGTGTATTGATAGTAGAAAAATGGATCAGTCTGGGGAAGTATCACAACGTGGTTTAGCACTTGGGCACCTTTGTATATTGCGTGTTGCCTTAAGCGTTCTCCTTGTGACCTTCTTTTTCAGATGACCACTACCCCATATTTATAAGGTGGTTCGTAGCTTAGTGTGCAAGTTATCACGATTTACAAATATCTAGTACCTTACCAAATTATGGGGCTTTATCCTGGATAACTACTTTTTACCCTGTATAGAGGATAAATATTTACCATAGTAACTATTGTGGTGCCTGCTCCTTGAGGGGTGAGCCGGTTGCCAATTGTAGCCCGGCTCCGTACTGCCGGGGGTGTCAGGACGACTTTCATTGCGCTGGGGTGTCACAATAAGCACCACTGGCACTGACATTAATCGCCCGTCACCTCTCGTCGGATTGGCTGCAGGGTGTGTCCTTTTCTTCCTTGATATTATCTCCGTAGGCCCGCTGTCTCTTTAGGCTTTGGAAGACCGCATGGATACCAGAGGGGTGGCCCGAAGGGATCCCCAGCTTTTGAGGGTCAAGCCTCCTGCTGAGAGTCCAGAGGCATTACATGTATCATAGTAATAGATGTTATTTTACACAAGTTCAATAGTTAATTATCTTTGGTGCATTCCATGTATCATAATAATAGATGTTACTTTTGCCTATTTTGCAAAATTATTCTCTCTTGTCACACATTCATCACTTCCTTGGTTTTTTTACCATGTTCACCAAAAACGGTACAATATGCAAGAATTCAATGAAATTCTTGCATTATAAACAGAGCCTTCTGATAGGCATTTGTTATTCCAACTTCCACATATGGGTGAAGGTTTGTATAGGCTCATTAATTTCTCCAAATCCTGTGAAGCTGCATCCTGTTTTGCCTAACTCCTGTATCTCCCTAGTATCATTTTGCCAAGTTCATAACCTTTGGGTCCAGACTTAGCCACACCCGCTGCCCGTTAAGCTATCTCCCGGGTTATGCGGATCGGAGCCAACCCGAGACCCTAACTGAATGGATGAGACGAGCGCCGCTTGCAACTGTTGCAGTTGCCCAGTTGATTCATCTGAGACTTGAGAGCTGACAAGAGAGGCCAAAAAACAATAATAGTTGTCTATAAAATGACGGGGTCTTTTTAGGGCTATAAAATGTCGGAGTTGGTTAGCTCGGGGATCACAATTACATATAATTTCCTCAAAAAGAAAACAATTATCACATATACTTAAGGCAGGTAATTAAGTACCGGATTGTTGCTCATTCATTCGTTCAGTCACATACTCTAGTCATATCGATATGGAATTCATTCATACGTACGTACACTGCTGGGAGGGGAAGCGATCGAGTTGGTTGGTTGGTCCAAAAGGATCGTAGCTAGAATTATTGGCGTGAACAAGGACATGGACGCCCACCTCCATGCATCGCAACATCTCACAACTAAGCTAAAAGAGTCAAAGAGGTAGAGAGAGATAATATTTTTCTAATTTTCTCTCTCTTTTGACGGTCATACAACTAAGTTATGTTGGTTTCTGTGTTGTTTATGGCTGCTTACGAATTTAGAAACTGGGTCTGGACTATTGTCAAATAGGACTTAAAAAAAAGCTCGAGGCTACCCAACTATTCCAGTTTGGAGCCCTCATGCCTCGATTTGAACTTACCGTGTTGTTTATGGTTGCTTATGAATTAGCCTCCATGCTCTTGCCCTGATTTGAGCTTAATTTATTGTTAATAGCCACTTAAAAAAAGTGGGATCTATATCCACGATTTTCATTAGAGGCAGGTATGAATACATGCCTGCACGAGCACACGCGCTTGAACGCGGGCTGACTCGAGCGCCCGCACCTTGCGTGCGCCATCCTGACCAACCAAGCTAGAGCTCGGATGCGTGGCTTGACAAATAGGATTGTTAATAGCCACTTAAGAATTAGGAAGTAGATGGCTGCGTGACTTGACAAATAGGGTTGTCAAACAAATTGGAGACTCTCATGTTACACGAGTTCCGAACGAGTCTAATGAGCTCGAGCTCAAATAGTGTTCTTAAAGCTCGACTTGATTTTTTTGCTATATTTTTCCTCCTCAATTGCGAGCCAAGTTTGGGTTTACTCCAGCTTTGGCCAAGCTTTTATACAAAGTATCATGGTTGCTCAGCCTTTTTGAGCCGAGCTCGATCTTACTTCAAGTTCTCAAAGAAGATTTTATATTGAAGTGTAGTTGTGAGCTTTCTAGAGCCCATCCTTAAGATAGATGACCAACTTAGACTTCGCTCGAGCTCGGCTCATTTACAGCCCTATCGTCAAATGTGTGTTGTTGTCAGCGTCAAGGGTCTTTTTATTTTTATATTTTTAATCCAAAAATTGCAAATATCCGTGTCTATTTTGGAATTTTGTAAATATATGTCGTCTTCCAACGAAGGACAAGTTAAAATAAAATAAAATGTAGCATTCCAATACTCCCAAATTTCAAAACATTATCGAAATAATCATGAAAAATTTGTGGTGTAGCTCTCAAAAAAATTTCACACAAAAATATGACATGTAAATGAGAAATAAAAAAGACAAATTTAAGGATGCAAAAAAATTTCTTTTTTTTCTCATATACAAGTAATTGTTTGCATTGAATTTTTTTGCAGTGCTAGATTGTAGTATCATCTAAAAAAAATTCATGACCATTTTGATAGTGTTTTATATTTTGAGAGTATTAGAACGTTGTATTTTTTTTAAACATGTCACCCTTCTAACGGGTGACATGAGTATAGAATTGTAAATTTTTAAAACGGATGAATATATTTACAATATTTTGATTTAAAAATAAATAAATAAATAAATCGTCAGCAGGAGTTGGAATGGTGTGCAGATTCCAATGGACAAACATGGGTTTTGACGAGTGTCCGATTAGCGGGAGATATCATATATGTTTGGTGTTTGTTGCCCTCTCCTGTCGCATTTTGAGTCTTGACCAAGGAAGAAACACATGGCTTTGTAATTGCGAGTTTGCGACAAGCAGGTGCCGCTAGTTGTTTCTGGTCCCAGCGACGGTTCTCCCAGTTGTGCTATGGATCAGCCATGAAGTTTCGTCGGTGAATGGAGGCTAATTTGCTAAGGAGTCAAGACCTATCGCTTAGAGTTCATAGATTTCACGTGACATTAATTGTTCATCGGACCGTACAAATAAATTTGCAGTTCAGCCTTTCGCGCTGATTATTATTTTTTCCTGTGAGAAGATGGGAGCCTTTATGATATAACTCCACAAGTGAGGAGCTAGGAGACACTAGCTTCTACCTCAACCAGGAATTCCTGAATTTCATCTGAACGTTGTGCTTATACATAAAAATCATCGAATCATCTGTACAACACTGATTTGAAAACATATATATACGAAGAGCCTTTTTGTTGCTGGGATATTACTCAAGGAATCTGAGATATACTCTTGAATCGAATTTACGGCAAGATAACAAGCCTAAATTTTGTCAAGAAACATGCCGAGCCTGTTCAAGGTGTGCAATTAATTAATTGCAACATATGCATTAACCTAGCAGGTTCAGTGAGAAAAGTACAGGGACACTGCTGCACACTGTTGATAGGACCTATTTGCAAGATGCTCTCCACCAACGTTAGTGGATCCGGTTCCATTGGCATATATACTACTATACTACATAGTACATAGGGGCCCCCCTGCTAACAAACGAACGAGTAGACTGACCATCCAATAATGCAGATGCATGGAGCACATAGTGAGCATATATATTATCCATGAGATTCCCGGGCTGGACCAATCAGGTGTTCTTCCTCAGTTGTTATCACCTTTCGTTAAGCTTTCGCAATCACAACCCAAAGCACGGCATTAAACCCTCCTCAATCGATAGCGTTCTCTGATCCAAACCATGCATCCTTCTCACTGCTGAATTGTTGATCCAAAACGGTAACCATACGTACGTAGGCTACCTCTCATGTAGCCGCTACTTGCAGCCAGATCAATGTGGCGTTTTCTTAATATTCAGACGTGATCATGGGCAGATAATCAAACTGACCATGTGCAGATAATTCTCTCTATAGCATGCATTATATTTTTCAGGCCAGGCCATCCTTACCACCATCGACGTCCCGGAATAGTTGCACATTACCTCTCTCTGCTCCGTTCGCTACCAACCGGACACGGAGTTATGCTCAATAAGCTCGTCTTGTCCAATTGGGAGTCAGGCTATCTAAATAGATATATATGTAAAGTTCGATCTAGATATAAAGGCAGAATAAATAACTGTAGTCGATAGCTGAATCCTTGACCATAATTCTCAACTTGTTATATAATTTGCCTGTTCTTGAAGAGAGATATGGACTCCAAAAGATACAAGACTAGGAAGAGCAGATTGACTGATTAATTAAATGTCAGTCATGATGTTAGGCACAACAAGTCACACACAGTTAGTTAGAAATCCAGCAGGATTTAACAGGTTATAAGATTTCTAGGTAGGCAGTTTGGGAAGTGGCAAAGGAGCCAATAAGGTTAGCAGATATCCTTTCATCCTATAGCCAATGAGGAGTCAATTTGTGCTGAAACAGAAATTGGTAGTATCTGCAAATACGGAGGAGGATCTGCTTGCTGTTTCAAACAGTATGTGTGTGAAAAATGGCAGGTGACATGCACATGGAAAAGCATGCAGATTGGGGGTTGGTGAGCCAATGCTGGGGGCACACAGCTCCACATGCAAGTGCCATACTGGCTTTAGAAAATTTTTGTAGCATGTGTGGTTATAAAGCTGAAGGGAACCATGAATGATGATGGTTGTGGAGCTTCTTTTCTTTTGTTAGGTTTGGAGTTTGCTTCAAGATTAAGGCCTCTAAGAAAGCAGGAAAAAGACTTGATTAAATGGGGAAATGGAAAAGCGTGCATCTGACCAAATAACAAATATCGAGGAGGGTCCAATATTGCCCGTTTCATTGCATTTTAGTCGTATTGTTTTCCCTTTCTACGAAAGCGAAATGCTTTGGTACATGTTGACTTGAACTATGTGGTCACAAGGAAAGTTCGTCCTCCTGTGGACAACTTGTTCGGCCGATGTCAAGAAGACTTTAGGATCAATTCATAGCGACCTGAGAAAAATAGAACCATAGTATTCAACTATTTTTCCCCATCTCTACACACTATCTTCTGCACGTCACGATTTTTTGTGGTTCTGGATTCACCCCTTGCACTCGTGTTCGGTGTGTCATAACCTGATTTATTAGGCTGCAATAGTTTGGTCCACTTCTTGGATCCTACCAACTTGTATGGAGACATGTATACAATCAAACATCGCACAATAAAATATATCGATATCACACTACTACAGAAACTATTTATAGAGACGGTTCGTAACCGATTTTCATAGACGTTTAGCGTAACCACCTGTGATCAAAGGCTTGTTGAAATGAACAATTTCCATATGCGCAAAATAGACTGCCTGTAAAAATCTATTTCTACATACGGTTCACTTAAGAACCGCCTGTGAAAATAGTTTTCCACGAGCGGTTCTTTATGAGAACCACATGTGAAAATAGATTTTCACAGATGGATCACTTAAGAAACCTCTTGTAAAAATAGTTTTTCACATGCTGCTCCTTAAGTGAACCGCCTGTGGAAATAGATTTTCACAGGCGGTGCAATTTAGCGTCTGCCTGTAGATAGATAAATTTCTACATACGGTTCACTTAAGAAACCGTATGTGAAAAACCATTCCATTCAAAAATAATAATAAGCATATTTTTATTCTCTTGAGATTTCAACACATTTTCAAGACAGGTTTCAAACATTACAGATTTCAATAGCATTTGAATTAACACAAGTACAATAATAATCACAAGTACATATATTATCATAATTTATATCACAAGCCAATATTGCTAAGAATCTTTCCTCTCCCACTCACAAAGCCTCGGATGGCTAGCCAATTTGCCTCCGAGATCGAAGAATTTGTCACTCTTGTGGATGACTTTATGCATGATGAATCGGTACATATCACACTGAACGTTTTGGATATCTTCGTCTTTGAGAGAGGTGTGGGTACGTTCGATCATTCGTTCCTAAAATAAAAACACAACTAAAATAGTTTTTACTACTAATAACGAAAACAAAATCAAATAAGAATGTGCAAGCACATGATGATTTACATCCTCGGAGTTCATTATGTACCTCCTGTTTACCTTAAGAAACTGACAAACATAGTATCCACAAAGAATGGTATAGAAACCTTGCTTATGTCACTTAAAATAAAAACACAATGTATTCGTTAGTTCAATAAGACTCTTTGTCATAAATAATGAGATACAAGCATTAGAAGTGTGTTATTACTGAAAAGTGTGTACGGACCGTCATCGCATCTGGCTTGGCCGTATCATGTATCTAGCCTTTCGTTATGTACCACTTGTAGGCCCTATTCGAATGCCAATAAGTAATTATCAATTCATAAATGATTTATAAGAATTTTATGTATGAGGAATATCTTTACCTCTGTATAACATCGATGAGATCTTTATAGGATTTTGGGGGGAGATCGGCTGAGTCAAGGACCACGAGTCTGCTCGACTTCGGCATCAGCATTATACAAATAAAGTGATCGCTATATGAATCTTTACGTTAAGTTTTTGATCAACCAGTTAAATTGAATACTTATATTAGGTTCTTAACGTATCACACTTACTTAAAGTTGTAGGGAGTCATAATGTAGTCCTTGCCTTGTATTTCTAGCATAGCCCTTCCTATATAGGTTGACATTTCAAGCCTACGTGATTTGGTCATTTCTCTTATGACCCTTTTCTTTCTCCTTGTTACTCTTCCCCTTAATCTAGGGGTCATCAGTCCTCAACTTCATGATCAAGTTAGGTTGGGAAATTCGTTGCGGATTAATGAATCCGATCGGTAACTTTAACTTTTTCGTATCGTTAAACTGCATTCTATAGAACAAATCAGTAGTCATTAGCTTCTATAGCATACATTGATAGATATATGAACATAGGGGTAGATTGTAGTCACTTACAGGCACCACACGCTTATGAGATTGATGTCGAGTTTGTCGCGGCGGAACAAAGCGTGCATATCCTTAAAATCTACCATGAGATAGGAGTCTCCGCTTAGAAAAACGTTAGCAGCGACAGAAGTAGTGATTATGGAGAACCCTGTGCGAAATACCCTCATGTACCATTCATGGAATCTCCTCATCTCCCATGGACCTTCTTAGAGTTGAAACAATGGCATAAATGGCTTGCATTCTCATATTTCTTATGAACATCCAATGTAGGCAAGAAATCCAACTAACGGTTACTTAATGTTTTGCCGGTCTCTTTCGCGAGATCGCCCTTCGCTGGAGATTTCAGAGCGGATGATGCCTTTGCTTTAGAGGACAGGAGCCACCTCTTCACCAGAGATGTTAGAGTCTTTTTTTATGGGGTAACCATGATAGGGACTCTCTGATACTCAGGTGAAGGTGTCAGAGGCGCAAACGCTGGAGGGGGAGATGCCGGAGTCGCAGACGCTAGAGGCAGAGGTGTCAGAGTCGCAGACGATGAAGCACGATGTGAATATGCCTGAGGCGGAGATGTTAGGCAAGAGGGCGACCGTGACGCTGGCGATTGTGATTGCTAATGGGGCGACCGTTACTTTTTTTCCTCCCGTACCAGGGCAGCGTTGACGGTGGATGCGGAGACGGATAGGTACAGGAGTAGTCCTTCGCCAAGGAGGGGCATCGCAAGTGTTTTGAGGTTGGAAAGGTGTGCCTTTAGGGCCTTGAATGCTGCCTGGCAGTCTGGCGTCCAACTAAATTGCTCGGAGTCCCTTAGCATTTTAAAGAAAGGGAGGTTGTGCTTAGCAGATTTTGCGAGGAAGCAGCTGAGGGCCACGAGGCGACCGGCCAGTCATTGTACTTCTTTCGGATTGGCGGGAGGCGATATTTCTGCGATGGCATGAATCTTGCCCGGATCGGCCTCTATGCCTCTTTGGAGGATGAGATATCCTAGCATCTTTCCACCCCTAGCGCCAAATACGTATTTTTCTGGGTTTAGCCGCACGCCAGTTGCCCGGAGGATGTTCAATGTTTCTTGTAGGTCGGCAAGATGGTTGGCTTCTAGTTGGCTTTTTACCACAATATCATCCACGTAGGCCTCGACGTTGTGAGCCAACTGCTGCTGCAGCACCTTGTGTACTAGGCGAGAGAAGGTGGCCCCGGTGTTTTGAAGACTGAAGGGCATCCGGACGTAGCAGTATACTCCGAAGGGGGTAATGAAGCTGATCTTGTTCTCATCCTCCGTTTCCATCCACACTTGGTGGTACTCGGAGTAGGCATAGAGGAAGCTCAGCATTTCGCAGCCGGCTGTGGAATCCACCAGCTGGTCGATGCGGGGAAGGGGGTACGGATCTCGGGGGCATACTTTGTTTAATGACGTGAAATTGATGCACATACGCCATTTTCTGCTGTGTTTCTTGACCAGGACGGTGTTGGAGAGCCAATCAGAGTGGATGACCTCTCGGATAACACTGGCTTTCAGTAGCTTCTGCCCGCTCCGAGGAGAGCTTGCAAAGCCCCTGATGTACGGGCCTTGCCTTCGGGTCGACCTGAAGCGAGTGCTTGATGATGCTACAGTTGACTCCTGGGAGGTCCTGCTGGGACCATGCGAAGATGCTGAGATTACTCCGCAAGATGGCCAGTAGTTGGGCTTCTTGCCCGGAGGTGAGGTTCGCCCCTATTCGGAAGGTTTGATCAGGTTGGTCTTTGTGTATGGGGCCCAGCTTTATGTCCCCCTCCGGTTGTGGTCTCGGAGGGTAGCGGTGCCCGGGATGCGCCGACGGAGGGTCCTTCGAGTCCTCCTGTGTCATAGTGTAGATATGGCGACTGGGGAGCAGAGCAGGGTGCCCATACTCGATGCGTCTAGCTAGGTCTTGGTCGCCGTGGACGGTTATTAGCCCCTGGGGTTCGGGCATCTTCAGTCAGAGGTAATTTTGATGGGGTACAACTCTGAATCTGTTCAGAGTTCCCCGTCCCAGTATGGCATTGTAGGCATACGGTACATCCATGACGTCGAAGGTGATGACCTCGGATAGTGATGAAGTGCCTTCGCCGAAGATGATCGGGAGTTCTATTGGTCCTAGGGCATTGAGGGGGCCCCAAATGAATTCCTGGAGGGGTCTACTGCTTGGTGAGAGCTGGCTTCGTTGGATTTGGAGCTGGTCGAAGGCATGCACGAATAGGAGGTCCGCCGAGCTGCCTCCGTCGACCAGTATTCTTCGGACCTCGACTTCGGTGATGTTGGCTGAGATGACTAGGGCATCAGAGTGGGGAAATTTTACCCCTTTGGAGTCATTGATGGTGAACATCACGGGGGCGTCAGCCCAGTCGAGGGCTTGTCGATGGATGCTAGTCGCTCCGATGTGGTGTACCCCACGTGTGTAGTCTCGCCGCTATTGTTTTGAAGTGCAACCGGAGCTCCCTCCACCGGTAATGGGAGGACAATCTGTTTGCCCCACGCCCCTTCGTCACTGTACCGCTCTTGGGATGACTGGGGTGGTGAAGGTAGGGTTAGCTGTGGAGGATTCTGTAGGGCCAGATGGTCGACCCGTCGGTTGGCCGATGGCCTACGATCTTTGGACCGCCCCTTAGGGGCCCCATCAGTTGAGGCAAGGCCGCTTGCCTCCCGAGGCACTCCTCTCGGAAGGTGGTGAGGGTTCGGCAGTTGTCAGTATTATGTCCTCGTCCTGCGCTGTGTAGAGTGCACCAGGATTCTTTCTCGGAATGCTGGTTTGGGGCATGGCTTTGCTCCGGGAGGCCTCCGGAGCATCCATTGCCGCGTCCCCTGGGGTGGCTTTGGTTTGGAGCCCCGCGGCTTGGGCTGATATTGCTGATGTTTCAGCGTTATCATTGCCACCCCCTTTGGGACCCGGCAGTATGGGCCTCCTCGAAGCTCCTTTTTGCTGGGGGAGCAGGGGCGTGTGATGATTCAGCCTGCGAGTGTGTTCTCTCAAAATTAGCATGGGAAGCCTCACTAGCTTGTGAGCGCCTCCGGTGGAGTTTTTCCTCCTTCGCCTGCGCATATTCCTCGAACTTGCTCTTGAGGACCTACTGTGCGTATTGGGTGTCGGTTCAGCTGATCATTTAGGGGGCCTTCTGCCAGGCCCTGGGTTGCGGTGTCAATGACCGAAGAGTCTGATATGCCCCTAATATGGGCTTTGGTCTGGGAGAAACTTCGAAAGTAGTCTCGGAGGGTTTCGTCTGGCCCCTGGCTGATAGTGAACAAGCTGCCGGAGGTTACTGGTTCGATGAAGGTGCCATGAAAGTTGCTACGGAAGAGGTCTCGGAGTTGGTACTAGGCGTGAATGGTGCCGGGGTCCAGCACCCAGAACTAGCGTATGGCCACCCCTTCTAGGACGAGGGGGAAGCTTTTAGCCATGGTGGGCGGTCCGCCCCCGTTGGCCTCTATGACTAGGGAGTAGGATGAGGTGAACTCGTCGGGGTCCGAATCACCTTTAAACTTGGGCAACTTTGGGGTCTGAAAACCCTCTGGGAAGGGCATGGCCTGCAGGTTGGCCCGCAGGGGAGAGTCGTGGTCTTGCAGGGGGTCCTCACGACGCTGGCCCCGAGGCTCCGGGGACCGAATGGGTCGGGTCCTTGCGCTAAGGGGCTCGTCTGTTCGTGGAGCTTGGGTCGGAAATGTGTCGATCATCCCAGGAGCGGCGGTGAAGGTGTGGGCAGCTTCCTGTTCGACTCGTAGGGCTGTCCGTAGCTCCTCCATCTGCGCCAGGAGTGCCGCCAAGCGTGATTGCTGCTCGGGCAAAATAGTGTTTTCAGTGGCAGCGCTGGCCATAGCATCTAGGGGCGCAGCGGGGGCCTCGCCTTGCTACTGCTGGGTCTCTGGGTAGGGAACCCTTCGGTGCCACCCGCAGTTGTAGTGATGGTTGGGTCGATGGTGGCCATAAGGTTCCCGTTCCCCTCGACTGGGGGCCGTTGTCAGTGCCGGCTGCGTATAGCCGGCGGCTAGACTGCCGCGCAAGCGTGACTGGGGGTCGGCCACCACCGATGCAGCCTTGGTGGTCTTCTTCTTAGGTGTCATCCCACCTCTCTTAGCACTTCTGTGTTCGAGTCCCCACGGACAGCGCGCTTTTGAAGCAAGAGTTCGTCTTGCCCCAACAAGTATGGCGAGAGTTTCTTCTAAGGAGGAGACTCAAGCTTGGAGACAAAGTTCAAGAGGAAGGAACACCATGAATGTATTGATGTTAGAAAAATCTATCACTTAGGGTGTGTTTTCACCTTTGTATCTTTTTTTGCTGTCTTGCTTGTTTTCCCCCAGAGGACAATGGCCTCTTATTTATAGGGCCATGCGTAGCTTGGCGTACAAGTTATCATAATGTACAAATATCTGAGATCTGACTGAATTACTGGGCCTTATCCTAGATAACTACCTTCTACCCTATCGGGGAGATAAATATCCACCGTGGTAATTATTGTGGTGCCTGCCCCCTAAAGGGGCCGAGCCGGTCGCCAACTGCGGCCCGACGCCGCACTGTCAGGGGTGTCAGGGCAGCCTCCATCATTTCGAGGTGTCAAAGGGGTGTCTACTAGCCTAGGTATTTAATGCCGGTCACCTCCTCGTTGGCAAAGCACGACCGGTGCTTCCCTTTTGGCAGATCTTTCCTGAGGCCTGATGATTCACCCAGTAACCTCCGGGAAGCCGGCCCGGGCAGCGGGAGGCCGAGGCCTCGGGAGACTGAGCCTTTGGGAGGCTGAGCCTTCGGGAGGCGGGACTTCGGAAGACTGGGGCTTCAGGAGGCTGAGGCCTTGCAGACCTAGCCTTTAAGAGGTTGAGACTTCAGGAGGTAGGGCTCCGGAAGGCGGAGGCTTAGGGAGACTGAGCCTTCGGGAGGCAGGGCTCCGAAAGGCCAGGGCTTCAGAAGGCGGAGGCTTTGAGAGGTCGAGCCTTTGGGAGGCTGGGCTGATTAAGCCAAGGGGTCGGCGGGAGTCCTTGATAATGACCCCCAACAAAAGTCTTCCTTGCCGACTGGAACATATAGCATGCAAAGGGTATCCTCTGTGATATCATCCACATGATATCTCAGGTTATCAGCCTGTGTGGACCCGACGCTGCTCCGAAAGCCTGGGATGGTTGGTTGCTCTATCATCACTAATGCCACCCTTTCCTCTGTGCCGGGAAGCCCTCGATTGCGAGGATCCTCTGTGCTTCTAGTTTTTTAGGGGGATTTGGACTCCTGCCCGACCTCCTACCCTCCTGCTTACTTCTAGTTTCTTAGGGGTTACTGTTCTCTTCTGCCCAACGGTACTTAATCAAGCACTGGATTAATGTTGCCTAGAAAAACACTGAGAAGTATATACAATGATTCATCAATAATCATGGCAATAATCATGAAAGGCAATTAAGTTGAGTGTAGATTATTTGGCAAAGAGGCATAGAATCGAAATCAACAATCTATGTAGTGGCTTCTTGAGATGGCAATAATCATGAAAGGCTTTGCCGTCACACTAACAAATTCTGCTACGAAGTTCAGAGTTTCCATAACAAATATACTCAACAAATGGTTCTATTGGGATACTCCACAATAAAAAAAAAAGCGGCATTAGTGTGCACCAACAGTTCTTTTTCTACAAAAAGAAGAAGACATCAATTCCAAATTAACTGCATTAAAATTCAACATTATGTACCAAAATCATCTTAAGAGATATTTTTGTAGAGGAAAAAGCATTAATATTTTTTCCTCTGGAGCTATGTTTGATCATAGGGCTATATATATATATATATGAATCAAGGATATAAAATAGAATATGTTCATATGCCGAACAGAGCAAGAAGGCACCAAAAAGCTATGCAAGCTAGCAGCAGTGAGCATTGCTCACCATCAGCTCAAAGCCTCAAATAGTTTCAGCCAATGGTAAAGGAAATACTACTTAAAAACTAAATAAAGAGTGACAGAAGAAACTAAACTTCTAGAAATTTAAACACACAACTCTTGAACAAATGTGACATTTAATGCATTCTAGCTCCATGCTTGCATGTGCAACCCAAATGCTTGCATATGGTGAAGCGACGCTTGTTCTCTTTCAAGATCCAATCTATGAGCGGCCTTGATTTTCTATGTGAAGCTCATTCAGGTGTTGCTCGACGTACGACACCACTATCTTGAGCTGTTGCAAGATGGTGAAATGTGCTTCTTCCCCTGCTCTATAATCATGATTAATGAATCTTTTCTTTCCTTTGGTCCCTCTCCTAGACAACCTCCCCTCATGTAGAGATACAGGTACACCAATCGTTTTAACATCTTTTATGTAATCGATGCAACACTAACGACTTCCTCGGTACTATAGCCCTCATCATGGAACCCTCTGGGTGAGCATGATTCCATACATAGCCCTTGAGAATGCCCATGTACCGTTCAAACGCATATATCTAATGTAAGAATACAGGGCCCAGTGCAATTATCTCATTCACGATGTGAACCAAGAGGTGTACCATGACATCAAAAAAGGATGGAGGGAAGCACATCTCAAGTTGGCACAGAGTCTCTATCAAGTAACTATGTAGAGCACCCAGTTTTTCAACATCGTTCACCTTCTGAGCAATTGCGTTGAAGAAGTGACACAACCATGTGATGACCACCTTTATGTATCCTGGTGTGATACCCTTGATTGCAATAGGGAGCATTTGCATCAAAATCACATGACAATCATGAGACTTCGTGCCAATTATCTCCAAATCTTTCATCGAGACTAGTTTCTTAATGTTGGATGAGTAACCAGTCGGGACTCTCACCCCACATAAGCACTTGCACAATACCTTTTTCTCCTCAGGTGTTAGAGAGTAGCTAGCTGGAGGAAGATAATGTTTTCCATTTGGTTTGACTTCAGGGTGTAGCTCTGGCCTAATTTTAAAATGCACCAAGTCCTTACGTGACTTGATTCCATCTTTTGTCTTGCCCGGTATGTTCAGTAAGAGGCCAATGATTCTATCACACACATTCTTCTCAACGTGCATGACATCGATGTTGTGGTGAATGTCCAAATCCTTCTAGTAGGGCAAATACTTAAAGAAAATCGGTATATTCTTCCACATCATGCCGGTCGGCATCTCACTTTTCTTCCTCTTTTTACCCTTCGGTGGCTTCCCAAAAACAACCTTGATGCTCTTGACCATTTCAATCACTAGTGTCCCACTGCGAGGTTTTGGTCCAGTACCTTGGTCAATCGTGTTGTCAAAATGTTTCTTCATCTTATAGTATTTGTGAGTTTTAAGTAAGAGCCATCGGTGTCGCGTGTACACTACCTTCTGTGAGTATGGAATGTACATAGACTCCGTTTCATCCAAGCACACTACACACTCTTGCTTCCCTTTAACGCATCCCGATAAGGAAAAATGGTAGGATAATCATTGATGGTAACGAAAATCATGGCTTTCAGTGTGAAGTACTGTCGTCGGAACTCATCCAACACCTTGACCCTATCATTCTATAGTTTCTCCATATCTTCCATCAATGGTTCCAGAAACACATCTATATCGGTGCCAAGTTATTTCAGTACTTGGATAAGAATGGACAATATAAGATACTTCTGCTTCATGCATAGCCATGGAGGAAGGTTGTAGATGGCCAGAACTACTGGCCAACTGCTATGTGAGGTGCTCATGTCACCGAAAGGATTCATTTCATCGGTACTCAACGCAAAACCGTACATCCTTGGTTCTTCAGTGAAATCTGGATACATGGCATTGAACTTTCTCCATGGGCTAGCATCAACGGGGTGTCGAAGCTTAGATCCATCCTTCTTGCGCTTATCAAAAAGCCAACACATCAGTTCAGAGTCCCTAGGGTTCGAGTACAAATGCTGCAAGCAGGAGATTACTGACAGGTACCACATCACCATGGTAGGACTTCTTCTCTTCTTCTCTGCGTTGGAAGAAGTGTCTTCTTTGTCACGACCAGCATTACTCTTCTTCTTCTTCGCGTTGGCAGAAACATCTTTGTCCTCACAATCATCATTCCTCTTGTACCGACTCGCATTGCACACTGGACATCTATCCAAGGCTTAGTACTCTTTACGGTAGAGGATACAGTGGTTCGGACACGCGTGTATTTTTTGCACATCTAATGACAATAGGCAGATAAGCTTCTTCGCCTGATAAGTGGTGGTGGGCAAGGAGTTAGGCTTCGGAAGCATGTTTGCCAAGAGACTTAACATATCGAAAAAACTCTTATCGAACCATCCATTGCTGGCCTTCAACCTTAGAAGTTCAAGCACCAAATGCAACACCGTGAACTCCTTATCACAACCCTTCGATTCCTCAAAGAAAAGTTCCTTCGATGCCTTCTGTACTGCCTCAAAATTCCTCTAGATCGAAATCAGCATCATCATCCATCATAACTTCAGTGTTGCCTTCGACACCCTCAACATCACCATCCACTTGATCAGCAGTGATGTTATCGTTTGGTTCGCATGTACGTTGTTCGTCGTGTTTGGACCAACATGTGTAATTCTCGACAAAATCTCTCAAGGTTAAGTGTGATTTGATTATGCTTGATTTGTCCCACAATTTCAAGTTCTTGCAGTCAGAACATGGACAATATATTTCTTTTGTCTTCTTAGTCAAAGCGTCCTTCTCGGTGGCTTCAATAAAAGCAGAGAGTCCTTTGATGTATATTTTTCCATGTATTGGCACATCATACATCCATACTCTGTCTATCTTTAACATCAACCACAAAATTAGAAACATAAATTACGTAATAAGAAAATCATAATAAAAAATATTTTTTTAAAAAATGGGAAAATTAGGCTTGTTATGGTTATAATATGTCTACGCAATTGAATCTACAGTGAGAAAAATTGGCTCAAAATAATATGGATTCATTACTCTCTCTCCCTCTACTTCTAGATTTAGATCTAGATCTATCCAAAAAATCCCTATTCATGATAAAACTTCCTAGAGGATATAAAACATTAAATTGAATCTACATTTTTGAAACATAATGCTAGAATCATGTGAATCTACACAATTTAATCAACATTGGCCACAAATTTTAGCTAATTCGAGGATCTAAATGGCTAGAACCATGATCATCTCTAGATCACATCCAAACCCTACCTTAAATCTAAATCTATACTTCAAAAAGGTGCTAGTTAGGGATTAGATATTCTTACCTTAGATGGCTCCTCAAGGAATTCAAAAACAAAATCTTCTCCCCTCTGTTTCCAAATCTCGCTGCCACTTCTGAAATGCTCTGTTCGAATAGCGAGCTCTGTCTGAATTAAGCTCCCCCGCGGATAGCTACTGTTTATGGAGATATTATCATAGGCGGTTCACATAAGGAACCATCTGTGGAAACAAATTTCCATATGCGGTTCGTTATGTGAACCACCTATGTAAATTCTCCATTTCTACAAGCGGTTTACATAAGGAACCGTTTGTAAAAATATATGTAAACTGCATGTGAAAATAGACTCCATTATCATATGCAGTTAACATAAGAAACTGCCTGAAAAGATGCAACATTTGCACAGGCGGTTCCTTATGTAAATCACCTGTAGAAATAAAACTATTTCCACAAGTGGTTCACATAAGGAACCGCCTATGAGAATTAATTTCCACAGGCAGTGCACAACCGCTCAGGGCCACAGCCTACTACTCAGTCGATTTGTCATATAAACCGCCTGTAAAAAATGAAACATAGGTGTCTCAAAAAATAGCTTTTGTAGTAGTTTTAGGACCTTATGAAACTTCTGATGAAGACGGGCACCAAGAGACCTATCTTGCAAGTATTTCAGCTTTTGCTCAAAAAAATTGTAATTTACTTCTCTTTCTATGCAGTTTGCTTTTGCAGAGGTGCATACAGAGCTGCCATGAGCTTCGCTGGAATCAGTGCAGCGTGAGCATCGCATATGGTGCGCGGGAGGTACTCCATCGCCGCACCACTACAAGAAATTCAATCATCTTTGATAAGAATGATCGTGAAAAAATCTGAAAATATCACAAATGGAGGTTATTTGGTGATGATTTAAGAAAATTTCTTCATTAGTCCATTGTGAGTCAGTTTCGACAAGTGTGTCTATAACAAACTATTACCATCATCATTGAATGTCCACTATTTTGTGATATTACTGTGTATCATCGTCAGAAAAAATATGAGACGATACCTAGCACATCTTAATGACAAAATCTATTTTGTCACGCAACCGTCATGATTCCACCCGCGTCGCCTCCTTTTTTTTCCTACGCTTGCTCCCCTGTCCTGTCAAATTTGGGTTTTTACTGTCGGCCCAATCCAAAATTCCAACTCCTCTCATGGCTTGATCCAAAACGTGCCTGTGACTAGATCAAGAGCTTGAGCAATCCATTCCTCTAATTACTCTCCTCCTTGCCCCCTCTGCCCCTCATATGCGCCGTCGCCTGCTGTTTTCGAGTCGACTCTAACTCCCTAGCAGGCTAGTTGAAGGGATTAGTGATGTCCTAAGAGGGGGAGATGAATTAGGACACCTAAAACTAATTGGCTCCAAAAACTTCACAAGACAAACATATATCAATTTCTATCTAAATATGCTCTAGATTCATCTAGTGTATCTACTCTACCGTTCAAAAAGGTTAGCAACCTATAGCCAATCCTAGCAAACTACTCTAGAAGTTAAACATGCAAATGTAGATTGCAAATATATAAATGCGAAAACATAAAGATGGTAGAGAGAGCAAACTCGACACAAGCAATTTTATCCTGTGGTATCGATGTTATAAAATCCACCTCTAATCCATGTTGGAGTAGCCACCTAGGCTATAGCTCTTGGGCAGCACCCGGCCATGACCCTTGAGCCATCTAGGCCTCAAGTAAGTTGAGCCAAAAAACCACCAAGGTAAGGTATCACCACAAGTCTCTCTTCCGATCACTTGTCGCCATCTTCACTTTAGAGCTTGAACCACCAAGGCAAGGGCCTATGTATCCCCATATAAGAGTCTTGCCATCGTTCCACACCAAGTCAGAGGGTCAATAAGTATTAGCCACTAAGGCTCACTGTGCCGGCGAGTCACCAAGACTCCAAGGTACCGGCGTACCACTTGGTACAATGTAGGATCACTCCTTGATCCCCTCTCTAGGCAGAAACAACTCTCTCTAGGCCTAATGCACTAATCACTCCCTTAATCTTATGCTCAATTGCCTTAGATGATCACTTTTAGCACTTCGGTGGCTTGGATGTCTTCTCAAGAGTCTATGAGCTTCTTTGGACTCCAACCCACTCAAATGACTGAGTAGGGGGGGGGGGGGTTATAGCATGAAACCCATGAACTAGCCATTGCTCTAACGGTTCTAAAAGACTGTGAACACTGGATGATTCAGCGTCAACAGTAGTACAAACACGATACCATCTGGCATGTACAACAGCGAAAGCTAATCGTTTGACCCGCACTCAAACTCATTGCGAACACCAGATGTTCCGGTGTAACCTTGAATTCCATCACCAGACTATCTGGTGTGCAGACTTCAATCGATTGAGCCACATCTCAGTGTTCATTTGTCTGATGTGTATAACTTTTGATCACTGGACCATCTGGTGTGTACAACTCGTCTCTTCACTGAAAACCTTCTGAAAAATACTCCAGTGAAGCCTCCAGTGTACACTCCTCTTCTGCCAGACCATCTGGTGTGTACAACTCTTCTGCTATGGAAATGCACCTCCTGGAAAATGCTTCGCTATGTACATCACCTCAACACAAAACCATCCGATGTGTTCTTCAACTTTTTCTTCTATGTCAAAACACTCTGGTGTGTATACTCGTCTGAGCACTAGACCATCCGGCATGTTGCCTTTTCTGAGCACCGAACCATCCAGTGAGTGCAATCTTCTCTAAACTCGTCTAATTCAATCTTTCTTGAGTTCGACTTCAGTGGCTTCTTCATGTATAACATCTATTAGACCTACTAAAGCATATACTTGACAAACATGTTAGTCCCATTGACTATGTTATTATTAATTACCAAAATCACATACATGCCCTAAAAGGGCTATGTTTGTTACAATCTCTTTTTTGGTGATTGATGATAACACAACTAAAGCAAGTGGTAAAACATAATAATATCAAATGTAAAGTGCACATGCACACAATGAATGACAACAATTACCACTTTTCTTGGATAACCCATGGTACCAATTATAAGGAAACCAATGATACCAATTGAAAGTGCACCAAAGATACCAATTGAAGATGGATTAATTGTACAGGACAAATAACATCTTTGTCATATCTTGTTCTTACCTTCACTTTGTCCCTATTTTGTTGTGGCTCTCATGGAGATAATTCTCCTCCTTTCTCCATTGTCACTATCTCTCTTGAGCGATCTATGCAAGAACTCTTTGTTTTGCACGCTTCTTGCCTTGATATCACTTGTAATCCTTTCATACACACTTCTTGCATCATGCTTCTCCCTTTATCAATAATCTTAAACAATCTTACATCATGCAACTTGAACTTGCTTTGGTTATCAAAATTCTCTCCATTTGTCAACAATCTCAAAAAGGCTACAAATACATGTTGAACTCAAGGTAAAACGTTAGAGAACATGGGAGAGATCTTCATGAAACATGATTCAATAAGATGATACCACTTGTAGAAATCCAATTAAAAGGAATGGTACCAATCATAGGTATGCATGCCAACTATAGAAATGAAATTGAAATGAACAATATGGATACCATTTGAAATGAAAACACATAGATCACATTTCATAAAAATCACATAATATGAAACCCCCCTATATGTGTGCATACATATGATGAGAGTGAAACATATGTACAACTAGACAATATGACAAGATAGTTTAATTTATATTATGCATGAAGGTAGCTTAAAAGATCAAATGAGTTAACAATAATTGACGAATAAGCATTGCATACCTTCTGAGACTTGTAGATTACTTCATAAGACTATAAAAGATATCACTTGCAACACATGTTAGGCTCAAAATCACAACCCATAGGATATGCTCCCCCTAAATATGTGCATATAAGTGTTGAATACTTGTAAGAGACATGCACTTGTTATTGATAACAATAGAGAATTTATCCTATAGATTGGACTTATGGCACATAAAATTTAGGTTGCTCATGGGTTAGAGAGAAACACAATCAACTTACCATATGCAAAACATATATTAGGCATTGCAACGAAATGAAATATACACATGCAATCCTAGACAAGACAAAGGTACTAGATGCAAAAACAAAATACATGAACAAAAATTAGCTATCATTCCTCTTTTACCTTTAGATGAGGGATTTTGGGTATATGATGATCAATGTTTTCATCGACGTATCCAATCTTGTACACTTGACTTCTTTGCTTGAAATTTCACTTCATCTTGTGAGTTAAATCTCCAAATTTCTTGAGCCAACCCGTGGACTTCGAGTCTTCTTTGAAACCCAAACCGATTTGGATCCTTTCATGTTAGTGATGACTTCCTTAGTCACCTAAAAGGGTTGGTTCCACCTTTGATCCTTTCTCCCAACAATGTGTGCAACCACTTTGATATTACCCTTCTTCTTGAGCTTGCAATGGTTGCTTTTGGTCTTGTAGTTGGGATTGGTATAGATGTTGGAGGTCTTGTTTGAGAGGTTCGTTATCTTCTTCTTCTCTTTTGTCTTCTTCTTAACTTGCTTGTATTGGAAGGATTTGTGGCCTTTTTGATGGCACTTGAAGCATGTCACGGTGGACCCCTCCACAAGCTTGTTCACCATATTATCACGGTTATCTTGAAGAGGTTGGACATGATTCTTGTCCTTCAATCTTGATAAGTCCTTCTTATACTTCTCCACTTCTTGCTTGAGCTCATCATTATCTTGTGCATTGAGATTATTGCATAATTCTACAACAACATTCTCAACACATGTCTTATTATAAAGTGGTGAGCTAGATAGATCAATCAAATTATCAGAAAAAGTAAAAGCATCTACCTTATGATTGAAATTAAAGATAGAGGTAGATTGCTTCAAATAAACCTTAGGTTGAGATTCGATGCCCTCAAGTGTTGCTTTAAGCTCTTCATGCTCCTTGTTTAGCAATTCAAATTTTCTCACTAAGTGTTTATAATTAGAAACAAAAGTAGCATGAATGTCATTAAAGGTATTCAATTTCTTAAGTTTTTTAGCTTATTTCTTTAAGGTCTTTTGTTGCTTATTTATCAATTCAAAAAGTTCTTCTTGAGAGGGTGAATCCGCATCGAATCCATCATCACTTACATTGCTTTTCATACCTTTGATCATAAGATACTTGTGTGACAAGGACTTGTGTGATGATGACCTTGAGGAAGAGCTTCTCTTGGTGGAGTGAATGGTGAAGCTCTAATCACTTGAGCTTGGATCTTCATCTTCCCTCACCCATCTTTGTATGCTTGCAAATACTTTGTCTCTTCCCTTGTCTCATTCTTGTTCTTGGTCTTCTCCTTATTGATACGATTAATTATGTTGACTAAGTCTTTCATGGAGATTGGATTATTAGTCTTAGCATTGATCCTCTTGAGGTTATTCTCCAATCTTGAGATGAGCTTGGTGATCTTGGGATCCATTTCTTCATCACTTGATGTGTTTTTCTCATCTTCTTCATCACTCTCTTCATCTTCATCTTTATCATCATCATCTTTGTTTGAGTTTGACTCTTACTCTTGCCTTCTCATCTTCTATTTCATATATGGGCAATGACCTTTCTTGTTTGCGAGATCAAGGTTCTTGGCACCGGATGAGGATGAGCCTTTAACCTTCATGTTCATGGTCATCTCATGTGCGGTAATCTTGTCGAGAACTTGGCTTGGAATTATGTTGCTAATTTGTTATTGTCGTAGATGATGGACACAATCAACTTGTACTTTGAAAGAAGTGCTCTAAGTATTCTTCTCACTACTTGATCATATCTAATTGCCGTCAAACATAGCCCATTGATCTCCTTGACAAGAATATTCAAACTAAGTACATATCATTAGCACTTTCATGGGGAAGTTATTTAATGCTACTGAGCTCAGAGATTAGCACATGATATTTCTCATTGCGCATATCATTTATGCCTTCATGTATTTCAATGAGGTTAGTCAAAATATCATGAGAATTGGTAAGAGAATATACTCGATTGAATGCATCAATATTTAGAGATGATAAAAGGATACTCTTCGCTAAAGCATCAAATTACCTCTCCTTGTTTATGAGATGTTGCTTCGTCCCTTCCTAAGTGACTCTCCAAATATCTAAACCTTTGGCTTGCAAATGACAAGCCACTAGAATTTTTTAACTGGGCAAATGAGTGCCATTAAAATATGGAGCACTACTGATATCCATCTCTACTCCAGATGTCACAACTCTCTAGGATGTTAAGCCTATTAAGAGCATGAGGTTCTAATTACCAAATGTAGGGTTGAGAGAACCGACTCACATACCAACTATAGGGATTGGTGACATCCTATAAGGGGGTGGATTAGGACATCTAAAACTAACCGGCTCCAAAAACTTCACAAGATAAACCTATATCAATTTCTATCTAGATATGCTCTAGATTTATCTAGCGTGTCTACTCTGCCATTCAAAAAAGTTTGTAACCTATAGCCAATCCTAACAAACTACTCTAGGAAGGTAAACATGCAAAGGTAGATTACAAGTATGTAAATGCGGAAGCATAAATATGGTAGAGAGAGCAAACTCGACATAAGGAATTTTTATCTCATGGTATCTATGGCATAAACACTACCCTTAGTCTATGTTGGAGCAGCCACCTAGGCTATAGCTCCCAGATAGCAGCCGGTCACAACTCTAGCCACCAAAACCACCAAGGTAATGCCTCACCATAAACCTCTCTTATAATCACTTACCGTCGTCTTCACTTCAGAGCATGAGCCACCAAGGTAAGAGTCTCTGCGTTCCCGCAAGAGTCTTGCCGCCACTCCACACCAAGTCGGTGGGTCAACAAGTATGAGTCACTAAGGCTCATGGTGCTAGCGAGTCACAAAGACTCTAAGGTCCTGGTGTACCACTTGGTACAATGTAGGATCACTCCTTGATCCTCTCACGCTACTACAAAAATGATTTAATAGGATGCCCCCCTATACAGACACCTATTTGGAGCCATTTGTGCAAAGGGTATCACAGTTCTAAACTAGAACCGTCTAAAAAATAGCGTAGAGTAGTTTCCATGAAGTGGGATATTTTAGTATAGACAATTCTTAAATAAGAACCGTCTATACTAGTTATGTAGATGGCTCCTAAATGTGTCCGTCTGTAGAAAATGATATAGTTTAGATGGTTCCAATACAACCAGAGCGTCCCGCTTTGCATCTCCCCACGCGTAGATAGTTCAGATGGTTCCAACACAACCAAGCATCCTGCTTTGCACGCATTCACTACGTCCCCAGAACCTTCTCCCATGAAAAGCTTATCCTTGTCTCCCACCTCTTCCTAGAGCACCCCTAAGATCTGGCCCCCTCCCTCCCCTTCCTCCACCTCTACATGGGGCCCTTAGGCCCCCCCCCCTTGCATGGAGGATGGCACGGAGGTCGTTGTGCTTGCTTCTCTGCCTTGCGACAGCCTTCACTGTTGTGTTCACCATCGGCCCTTCGGCATTGTAGGAGGAGCAGGTGAGTATAGTTGAAATAAATCTCCCTCTCCCTCCCCTTGTTTCCCTCTTTTGTGATGATGAGATCCAACCAGATGCTAGAGCTCCGCCCACCTCCACCATGAATTGGCTTCCTCCGCATCTTTACACTAAAAATCCATCCACCTCCTTTGCAGATCCACTCAACCCGCTCATCCCCTCTGCAGATCCGCCAACCCCACCGCGAATCCACCCACCTCCACCACATTTCAGCCATTGTGCCTTGGTGTCAGGTCGCAGGAGGCCTTCATGGTGTCTGGTCTATTTTTCGTATGTGTATGTGTTAGGTATGTGCTGGTCCCCACTGGCAAGCCAGCCGTCCGGCATCATGGGCTCTTCCACCATGGTACCGGTCCTCGTCGGTGGCACCTCTTCGTGGCCAATGGTGAAAATAGACATCATGATTCATCTATATGAATGACTAACCTGAGGACATGCTTTGTTGTTTTTTTTTGTCTTGCAGGATGAGGCATAACGTAACAAGACGGATTTGTGTGCCTCACCAGGCAACATTGTGCCTTGAGGCTCAGCTTTCCTGATTGGAGAATGGAGATCAATGGTGATGGATTAGCTGGACGACCTACAAAGGCTTGAGGCTCAGCAAGTTGCTGACTTGCATGGATCCCAGGAATTACTTAAAGCAAGGCTAATCACCAACTTGCAAAACTCCAATAGGTTTAGTATTTATAAAATACTTATTGTGCATATCTTGGTGAGTCAACTTAACAAAAAGGTTTTTGTTTGGTGACTAAGCTCTCCATTGATGTTTCAGGGCCCTCATAGGTGATTCTATCACAACCATGAGCCACAGGGACCTTAAGCAGCTGGAGGCTAGGTTGGACAAAGGCATGGAAAAGATTAGAGCTAGAAAGGTACCATGCATGTGTTATAATCACACATTGACTTTTGTGCTTCAAAGAACTATTTCGTTTGCCTAACGCATGAGCATTTCATTACCTGTAGAATGAATTGTTGTCTTCTGAAGTCGAGTATATGTAGAGAAGGGACCTTTTGATGAATCAGAATTTGTTGTAGCTCGTAGTGCCTGTTGAAGATACTTGTTCATTTCTCATGAACATACGATAGGTTTGCCAAATTTATATTGTCTGCATAGTATGGATTTGATGTAATCAGAGAGCAGATCAATGCAATCAATGTATGGGTCACACTTGTAATCAGAGAGCAGATCAATGCAATTGATGTAATCAGAGATCAAATTTATACCATCTGCATATTTATTTTGTTTTACTTTCTTGTCTTAGTACAGACGGTTCTGAATTGGAACCATCTGTACTAATCATTTGTACAAACGATTCTAAAACATTAGAAGAGTCTATACAAATGATTAGTACAGATGGTTCCAATTTAGAATCGTCTGTACTAATGATTTGTACAGAAGGTTCCATTTAGAACCATCTTTACTGATGATTTGTACAGACGGTTTAAAAACCATATGTACAAATCTGATTTGTACAGACTCTTTTCTACTGACGGTTTAAAAAAGTGTCTCATACTGGGTTTCCAAACCGTCTGTACCAATCATTTCTCTAGTAGTGTTTCTCTAGTAGTGTCTCTAGTAGTGCAACAACTCTCTTTGGGCCTAATAGCACTAATCACTCCCTTAATCTTGTGCTTAATTATCTTGGATGATCACTTTTAGCACTTTAGTGGCTTGATTGTCTTCTCAAGTGTCTATGAGCTTCTTTAGACTCTAGCCCACTCAAATGACCGAGTGTGTGTGGGGGGAGAGGGGTTATAGCCTCAAACCCACGAACTAGCCATTGCCCCAACAACTCTATAAGACACTAAATACAGGATGATCCGACATCAGCAGTAGTACAAACACCAGACCATCTGACGTGTATATCATAAAAAACTAGCCATTGGAGTTAGCTGTTGGACCCACACTCAAACTCATTGTGAACACCAGATGCTTTGGTGTAACCTTGTACTCCATCACTAGTCTATTCGGTATGTAGATTTCAGTCGACCGAGCCACATCTCACTGTGCATTTGTTTGGTATATAAACTTCTGTTCACTAGACCATCTGGTCTGTACAACTCATATCTTCACTAAAAACCTTCTAGAAAATTATAGCGAACATGACCCTTTTAGGGCATGTATGTGATTTTGGTGATTAATGACAACATAGTTAATGGGACTAATATATTTGTCAAGTATATGCCTTAGTAGGTCTCATGGATGCAATACATGAAGAAGCCACCGAGTCAAACTCAAGAATGGTTGAATTGGACGAGTTCAGAAGAAAATGTACTCATCGGATGGTCTGATGCTTAGAAAGAAGAACTCACAGGATGGTCTGGTGCTCAATGAAGTGTTTGTCTCAAAGAAGAAAAGTGAAGGTTATACACATCGGAGCATTTTTGTCTCAGAAGAGGTTCTGCAATTTAACACATCGGATGGTTCGGTGTGAAGGAGAAATGCACATTAGAGCATTTACCAGGAGCATGTTTTTCAGTGCAGAAGAGTTTTGAACTCACCGAATGATCCGACGATGAAGAGAAGAATACACCAAAGGCTTCACTAGAGGATTTTCTAGAAGGTTTTAAGAGGTTTGAGAAGTTGTACACACCGGATAGTCCGGTGATCAGAGGGATTATACACACCGGGCTAATGCATAGTGAGAAGTGGCTCGGCTAGGCTCAAGTCAACACACCAGATTGTTTGATGATCGAGTTAAAGGTTACACCAGAATATCTGGTCTTCATAAATGGATTTGAGTGGAGTTCTAATGGCAAGTTTCACCGTTGTACACACTGGATGGTCTAGTGTTGGTATTCCTATTGACACCAGATCATCTGGTGTTCACAATCTTTTGTGACCATTGGAGCAATGGCTAGTGCGCAGGTTTGAGGCTATAAATACCTACCACTCAGCTATTTGAGCGTGCTGCAGTCCATGAAAGCTCATAGACACTTGAGAAGTCATCCAAGCCACCAAAGTGCTAAAAGTGATCATCCAAGGCAATTAAGCATAAGATTAGAGAGTGATTAGTGCAAATAGGTCTAGGGAGAGTTGTGTTTAAGTGTTGCTGCGTAGAGAGGGGATCAAGGAGTGATCCTAGCTTGTACTGAGAGGTACGTCAACGCCTTGGAGTCTTGGTGACCCGTCGACACCTTGGTCCTTGGTGGCTCAAACTTGTTGACCCTCCGACTTGGTGTGGAGTGGCAGCAAGACTCTTGTACGGGGACACGGAGACCCTTACCTTGATGACTCAAGCTCTGAAGTGAAGACGGTGGATAGTGACCGAAATAGAGGCTTTGTCAGGGGTGAATCTCTGACAGTGATTCTGGGTTGTATCGGACGAATGACGTGTGATCTATGTTATGGGGCATGTGCTTGTGCTTATCTAAGAACACGAGTGTTTATCCAGGTTCAGACCCCCCTTGGGGTAATAGCCCTTGGGGTAAGGCACCAAGGAGTAAAAACTCTGATTGTAACTTTTGTTCTATAATATATTTGAATGAAGCCCCCATTCTGCTTTTTGCTCTCTGATGAGTTTGGGTCGTTTGTGGTTGTAGAGTTCCTAGAGTGTCCGAACCATCCACCTGTACCAAGCCCCCATCTATGCTGATCAGCCCCCAAGCTCTCGACGGACCCCCGACCATCCCCACCGACGATCCCACTGACCAGCGTATTTTGGAGGCGGCGGCCGAATGTAAGCTGGGGTCGCCGAGCGATCTTCAAGGTGTGTTATTCCGACCACCTGAGACACATGCTGGTCCCAAGTTACCCATGCAGAACTTGACTAGCTAACTCCTATGTGGCGACCTAGTCCTTGACCAACCTATTGGGAGGAGCTACTCGCGGTGCAGAGGGATCTAGAGTGGATGACCAGGGAAAGTGTCCTATAGAGAGAGGAATTTTTCGACCGCCTTCACCATTGTCAGGAGGATCCGTTCACGGCCCGGAAAGACCTAGAGCTGATGACCAAGGAGAGCGACAAGCGACGAGTGACATTCTATAACCAACTCAACCAAGCCTTTGCCTCCTTCGACTCATTTTTTTCGGTCCACCGGTGTTCAGGTCTGTCCGACACCCGGGAACACCATTACTGGTCATATCGAGTGGTTTCTGGTGGCCTCCGAGGAGGTAGGTGGCCTCGAGTAGAGGATGAGCGAGACCATCAGTAACCACCTTTTTAAGGTCGGGGTCTCCGACGCCTTCCTTGTCCTCGCCTGCATCTGCGACCACTTTCCCGACCTAGACCTCATGCCGACAGTCACTGCCGGTTTTGAAGGTACCTGGTTGACCACAGAGGAGCTCGATGCCCATGCTGACTTATTTTTGCATGCCGTTTGTTCCTACATTTGGACCATCTGGTTTGATCCGCTTAGGGGTATTTTTGGGTCCTAGGAGGAATGTCTTGAGGTCATTTGGAATCAGCCCCCGGGCTTTATCTGAGTGGTCATTTCATAATGAAAAATACTTGTATTCATGAGGAATTCTTTCATGTTTGGGCGATGAATAGCCTCAGAGTGTATGTAATGCTTCGGGAGGATCGCGTCGACCCACTCGACAAGCCTTTTAGCACCAAGGATGACCTTTTAGCATGATAAGCTTTTCTGTGGCGACCAGCACTCGATCCGAGTTGGGACTTGTGGCATCACAGTTGTTAACCCCTGGACATCATACGACCGGTCAACTTTTGGATCTCGATCCCAATCATCAAGAGCGAGTGGGCTAAACAGACCTGGCTGCAAGAAAACAAATCACATATCCTAGTAATTCTAGCCCCCGACTGTCTGGTCGGAGGAAAAACTACCGACCAGGCGGTCAAGTTCTTAAAACAGGAAATCTTACAATTCGGTGGGAGATTGTGTTTTCCTGTGAAATCCTGCAAAATAGAAAGCTTTGTTTCTTAGGCTTTAAATACATACAAGTTATGTTCCATGCTCATCTAGAAGGTCCTGCAAAATAGACAAACAGGCTCGTCGCCGAGCAGCCTTATACATAGAACTGGTGCTTCGCGAGTTGTGTAATTTGCGGCCAACCACTCTGGCAAAATCCGACCCTGTGAGGCTGGGAAACTGAAGGTCACCAATGACCCGCATTCAGTCTCGTGCTTGGTTGTCGCGGCCGCGGCTAAGGCCTTGTTAGGACCTAGCTACTCGAGCCATAGAGCACGCTTGCAAAACTCTTTGCTTGAGTTTTCATCGTTGTCTTTGCCAAGCCATCTGGTTAGGCTCGACTAGCTGGCCATCTGAGATGACCAGCATGCAACCACTGACTAGTGAATCAAGTTTCATTGTCCGTATTTATGCGACTTGGACTGCCAAGGTGCACTACTAGCGCTCGCATGGACTTTAATCATTGTTGTGACGGTGATCTCCCTAATAGGCTCGGTTTTGATCCACTACGTGAATTTGTTGATTGCCACGCGTAGGAATTTAAAACCGCCTGAGGCTTTTGGGAATGGTCCCATGATGTCAAGCCCCCAAACAGCGAAAGGCTGAGAGTGTGGTATGGGTTGCAGTGCCTGGGCTGGTTGGTCGGTATTTTGGCTGTGGTACTGGCACGACTCGCACCGTTTCACCTGCTCGCAAGCATCCTAGAGTGCGGTGTGAGGTTCAGCCTCCATGCATGCCTTCGAGGATGTTAGGGAACGTTGTGCTCGCCCCATCCTGAGCGATGTATTTTAGTAAAGAGTCATTGCTCCCTTGGTGGTAGATGCGTCCCTCTACCAAGGAGGAATCTCGCGGTCTACCCGCGTGACCCTTTCTACTGACACATCGTCATCAAGGGCTGCTTGATTCTGAAGGAAGTCCAAGATCTGATCCATCCAGGTCGTACCCGAATCAAGCAGGACGACCACATGATGACCACCCGAGGTCGATGGCACCGAGGGAGGCGTTGCCTCCAAAGGTGTTGCCTCTGGTGTTCTGTTTCCCAGTGGATCATCCCTTCCACGTTGGCCCGAGACCAATATGGGTGTTCGTGTGAATCTTTTTTCAAAGACTACAACCGGGGCAGGTTCGCAAGAAGAGGCTAGATAGACTAGCGAATCGGCCAAGGAGGTAGTCCTTGCGAGGGACGTGTGTGACTTCCTGCTCGATGGCGCGTCGCTCTAGCTTTCTCGCTTTGGAGCGGTATGTCGCCATCGTCTGGTCCGAGCACTAGAAAATCCTTTTGGCACTAGGATCACACTCAGTAGCGAGTCCCTCATCCCTAGTAGCTGTTTCTCACTTCGCGCGGGTGCTGCTGGCGTTCCAGATAAGAGGCCCTCATACTCTGCAATGCTATTATTAATTGGAAAAAACATAATTGAACCATGTACGTGATGATGCAGGGTCCTATGCTCATTCGTTCTTGGTCGGAGGAAGCGTGCCTCGCTTAGCGACCAGTACCTTGCCCATGGTGCCTTGAAATCCTGCAAGGTATGACAAGGATTCCCTCTTCCTACCGATGGGTGGTCAGTACCGGGGGAGGAGACGGTTATCTTTTTGAGATCCTGGTATCTAACTGGAAGTGGTTGTTACCCATGTCAGAAGTGCAAAGTGTCGACCCTTTTGTTTGTCCTCGGGTTGAACCTGCTCGAAGAAACAACACATCCAATTAGTTTCTCGGTACTCTTTTACCTAATTAGATCATACCTGGCTAATGGTTTCAGTTTGCGCCACAAGGCTGGGTGTTGGCCATCCCGACGTGGTGAGCACTCTTCCGGGTGGGGCTACTGTTGATGAGGCTGGTTCCCCGGGGCTTGCGGTCTATGAGCCCACGTCAGCGTCGGGAACATAGATGCCTCTGCTGCTCTTCGTCGAATACTGAAGCCTTCGGATCCTGATCCAATGTCCAGAATCTGGAACACATCAGGTTCGTCTGGGTTGTGTCTAATGAAGAACGCCTCTCCATGACTCCGATCCTTGGGATGTGATTCATCAGCCATTAGGGATTCGAGTATGGATCGCCTAGAACGATTAACAGCACTTACCAAAATGCTAAAATGCACCCCCTACTTGGTGTGCCAAATGTCAGGGGTGGATCCCTGACAATGATTCCGGGGTGTATCAAACAATGGGCATGTGATCTTGTTCTGGGGCATGTGCTTGTGCTAATCTAAGAACACTAGAGTTTATCCAGGTTCAGGCCCCCCTTGGGATAATAGCCCTACATCATGTGTATTCAAAACACTTTTACATCCATAAAGTAAGCAAAACCGGTGGTCACTCCATACTCTTTCAATTTTCAACAATTCAGAGTGGAAACTTACGCTCTAATGGCCCTAATGGCCATTAAGGCCATGCCCACTTTCTGCTTCCGAAGATGCCCCGCCATAAACCCAAGCCACCAGTGCTTATTCCCTTATCTTCTCTCTCTCTCTCTCTCTCTCTCTCTCTCTCTCTCTCTCTCTCTCTCTCCCCACATAGCCGCCACATCACCCATTTAGCTTATGTGTCAGTGCAGTCAACAGTGCCCAGTCGGTGCCATCTCTTAGCCTCATCTTCCCATGCAGTTTCGTTGTTCAAAACGGCCTCAAATATAAATCTTGACAATACCAAAGTTGTAGGTATTGTTAAGAGCTTTGATGTGCACCTATGGAAGTCTGCATTTGGATAATGGATGTAGGAGTTATTACCCCTGAGATCAGTGCTGTGCAGATAAGGCTGAATTCAAACAGTTTATCTTGTGACGCATTTTTGAAAATCAAGATGTCATTTTTAGAAGTACCAATGAATACCAAAGTTGTAGATCTTTTTGAGTAATACAATATAGAGTCAAAAAAAAAATCCAATTTGGAGTTCAGATAGTGGAGAAATCATCCTCAAACCTGATCTATCCGTTTTGTCTTCCACTCGTTCATTTCGTCTTCCACCTCTAGCCGTTTCCTCTCCTCACTTCGTAGCCAGCCACACCTAGCCCTATAAATAGGAGTTTCACACCCTCCCCTACCCCTTCCCATTCCCCCCAATCCATAGCCACATCTACCATCCTGCCTGCGCGCCGTTCGTCGTCGTAGACAGCCATGTCATCGCCGGTTGGCATCCGTATTACCGACGATCCGTCTAGCCAAATACCTTGATCTTTTGCCCCATGTTTTCCATTACCATGTCCCAATACAGTTTGTCCAGAGGAGTACAAATGACGCCAGGATCTACGTCACCGTCTGTGTTGCTCTACGTATGCTTGCATCTAGGGCACGAATCAAAGAATCCATCAGCATTCCTGATGATTCAGCTAAGATCCAACCGTGCCACCCACGTCAAAGTGTGTCCCATCATCTCTTCTATAAGACCATAGGAGGGCTTTCTCGGATCAGCAGCGATGCAATGGGAACATGAGGCGGACCTCCAACACTGTAGTTGCCACTGATGTTGCTATTCGAAACCGTGATAATCACCTCCCCGACAATCACAACAACGTGAGTACCAGCCCCTTCCCCTCCTCCTTTCCCTTGTGTTGTTTTACCATGTGATCGCTAGCCAAACCCCCATCCCCACGGATCCATCGTCGCACTGCCATGGTCTTCGCCGTCATTGACAGGCGCACTATCGCGAATGGCATTGATCTTCCTCGGCCGATCAGAGGTTGGATCGCCATGCCCTTTGACCAGAACATGCCCCTAGATGTTTTCCATGCCCTCACCAACCATATCAGCTATTAGAGCCCTGACAATACTAGAATTCACGTTGGTGTTGTTGTTGCCCCTGTGTGGATGAGTTCTACGAGTGCATTGTAGGTTAAGTTCATGTTCCCCATTTATCTAGTGACCATATGGGTACACTGACCATTCATGGTGTGTCCCATAAAGCCCTCTATCTGGCCCTAGGGCCACTTCTCCTTTCGTGCAGTGAGGTAGCCGGATCATGGATGCCAATCGCAGCATGCCGCATCTGTCATCTAGGGTGTGTTTGGTTGCCTGCATGCCCTCAGTCTGACTGTATGAGTCATACAGGCTGAGTTGAGACAGGCTGGTGAGATGCAGTAGGGTCTGTTTGGTTGGCTGCATGTGTTCAGTCTGGTTGAGAAGAGATTGTGTTTGGTTGTCTGCATGAGTATATGTTGCATTACAAAAGAACTCATTTTTTTATCAAATAACCTATTTTGAAAATATTTTTATAAATTAGTACATCACTGGATAAGAATATTAGTGAATTTTTTATAATTTTTAGAGAATTTTAATTAAATATTGACTTAGGCTTTTTAGATCAAACTAATTAAAATGGGTTGCTAGTGAGCTCTAGTTTGCTCACGAAAATATTTAGAATTTTTGAATCACTCTTGTACCCCTAAATAAAATCTAAAGTTAAATAAAAAAAACAGTGTTTTTGCATCCAGCCAGCAGGCCCGGCGCGTACGCCCGATTCCGACGTACGCGCGGAGCCCGGCTCGCTGGATGCATTTGCACGGGAGGGTGCAGGCTAGAGAGCAGGTCCAGGCAACCAAACGAGCGGCTGAGCACTAGCAACTGCATCGACGGATGCTTGCACGCGCGGAGCGGAGCAACCAAACACGTCCCTATCTTGTCTCCTCAGACCAATCTCCTTCTGAGGAGATGTTCTATCCAAACCTATGTGATATCATTGTGTTCCTAAGAAATATGAACATTTCTATTCAGTTGGTTTCTCAAAGTTCTAAGCCAATCTCTGGGAACACACGCGTCTTCTTTGTTATGTCTGTGCATGATCACCATCGAAGCTGAGAACGTTCATCTCTATTTTGCCGTTGCCTCGGAACTTCTCCAACAAGACCAACCATAAAACCGATCTTGTCTTCTCGCATTCTACACCCGTGCTCTACTTGATTTGTTGAAACAGCATTGCTGCCCAACGTCAACATCAGTGATCGCTGTCGTCGTCGCCATCTAATCGTGCACTTCTTTGCCTTCAGCTCGCCGGTGTGTGTGTCCTTTTGTACCCCGGATCAAGCTAAGCCCTCCCTTAGTTCATGGCTGCACGGTGACCCCGTTTGCGCCATCTCTGTCAACCCCATGCCTTTCCCCCACAGACGACGCCAAGAGCCCACCACCGGCCAACTCCTCCACACCGAACTCCCCTGCTCTACTCTCTGATCTCTCTCTTGGTGAGAATCCCAAACAACCCCTCAATAAATCCTTTATTTCTATCTTTACTTTCCTATTTAGGATGTTCAAATCTTATTTAGTGAATTTCATTCAAATCCAAGCAGCACTCCATGAATTCGTCTAATCTCGTATCCTATCCAACCATAGAGTTTTTATGATGTGATGCCTTTGTTTGATGTACTATTCTTAGTTGTTTGTGTTTTCTCTTTTGTCGGTTGTTCTTGTGAGTAGACGACTACGTTTCGAAGTAGTATGAGGATCTCCAGGAGCAACAGTTCAAGATTCGATGAGCTATAAGGCTGAGGCTTCGAGATATGCAAGAACTAAGTTTATAAACATCACTAAGCAGCCGGCAGGCAAGTGTCCTTGAACATCTTGCACCTATTTTATGATTTATATGTTAGTTGTTTATCCTTCATTCATGCTTGTCTAAATTGGAACTTATGATTAGGGTTTACTAGCATTTGTATGATTATCCTTGTCGCTATTGAATGTGTCATGGGAAATGAAGGGTAGATATGCTAGTTACTGTCATTGGTTGGGTTATGAGTTAAACTTGACTAATGATTATGTAATATGAACCGGGAATGGTAATATTTGGTAGCAACATGGTAAAGGGATCCTAACAGGATGGATGTTTGATGATGGTGCGGGAATGCACATGTGCGAGGAATGCTTAGTTGGTTTGTGGTTGTTTCTGTGTGGGATCCTAAGGACCTGTTCTTGAAGCCTGTAACCTGGCTAAATAGCGCAACCACGAGACCTATATGGGTATGGCTTGGTCTATCAATTAGCCACCCCTCTGATTCTGTGAGCACCATTAGTCTGTTGAGTGGCACAAGAGGGTCTTCTGCAGCAATGGAATCACTGTTAGCGGTGAAACCTTAGTGGGTGTTTGCTGGTTGACGGGAGCTTTGTAAAGGCCCTGTAGTGATCTCCTGGTGACACACCATAGGAAGTGTGTAAGTGTTTGGCCAGCACAACAACATGGAGACTATCACCTGGTAATGCGGGTGATGAAATCATGACTCGTGTGTAAAGTGTGCAAACTCTGCAGAGTATCAAACTAATCGATTAGCCGTGCTCATAGTCAATATCTGCTTGGACTTCTTCTTAGGTTTTGAGAGTCGGATGGTATCTGATGAGTTGTTCTTCTTGTTTAAGTGGTATCTTCAAACTTAGTAATTAGGATGCCTGTTATTGGAGTTATAGGTTAAGGTAGCTTAGTGCAGTAAACCAGTGTCTAACATTTACTTGATGTTGGAGCAGAAGATCATCTTGCCCCAGGAAGTACAGTGAGAGTTTCTTCTAAGGAGAAGACTCAAGCTTGGAGACGAAGTTTGAGAGGAAGGAACACCACAAATGTATTGATAGTAAAAATATGGACCAGACTAGGGGGAGTATCACAAGAAGGTTTGTGATTGTGCTCCTTCGGGCTGTGTTGAGCGTTCTCTCCTGCTCAGATGACCATGGCCCCTTATTTATAGGGTTAGGCGTAGCTTAGCGTACAAGTTACCGCTATGTGCAGAATATCCAAAATCTAGCCGAGTTACATGGCCTATCCTGGATAACTACTTTTTACCCTACATAGAAGATAAATATCTACTATGGTAACTATTAGGATGCCTGTAGCCAGAGGGGTGAGCTTTTCACCAATTGTGGCCTGACGCCGTGATGTTAGGGGTGTCAGGATAACCTCCATTGTACCAGGGTGTCAGGACGGTGCCCAGTAGTCTAGGTAATTAATGCAAGTCACTTCCTTGCAAGCAAAGGATGACTGGCATTCCTCTCCTGGCAGATCTTTCTTGAGACCTGATGGCTTGCCCCATAGCCTTCGGGAAGCCTACCCGAGCCCCGGAGATAGGGGCTCCGAGGGGAGGCATGGCTCCGGGAGATGAAGGCTTCGGGAGGCATGGCTCTGGGAAATGGAGGCTTCGGGAGGCATGGCTTCAGGAGATGGAGGCTTCGGGAGTCATGGCTCTGGGAGGTGGTTACTCCGAAGCCTGAAAGTCAAAAAGCGGCCTTCAACGGGCGTGGGCCCATGGGCATGGGCTAGCGAAGCCAAGGGGCCATCGGGGGTCCTTAACAATGACCCCCAATAGTAGCCCCTCGCGAGGGCGTCCAGCGGAGCTATCGGGCTAGCGGTTCTTTTAGAGCAGGGCCTCTGGCGGTCCCTGGCTTGCTGTTGATGGCTCATGGTCCCTAATATCGCTTGGCTTGCTTGGGATAATTCGACCCACTTGATCTGAACGGTCCGTTCGATGACGCTGGTGACAAGGGGCATTGAATGCGCCCTGTGAGAAAGGTGAGATTACGCCTTGTCAGGCGGATGTGGGACGCATGGCGTCCAGTGGTTAGGGGGTCACGGGGGGGGGGGGGGTTTGCTTCCCCATGATCGTGGCCTGGCAGGCGAAGGGATATGGCATACGCTCATTTTTCTAGGTGGGGGGGGGGGGGCTAATCTCTCCCTTACCTTTATAAGGGAGGGATTACCCTGAGCGGCCTTTTCGCTCGCGCCTTGTTCTCGTCTGCCCTTTGCCTCCAGTTGTCATTGCTTTGCGCGTGTGTCTGTCGATTGCTACTCTTCTTTCTTCTCTGTTGTCCAGTGCCTTTTGCTGTCTTCCTGTCTGTATGGCTGGCTCGGGTGCCCTGGGTGGAGTAGGAACTCAGGCGGCGTACAAAACCGTCGATGCGACCGCGATGGGGTCCCTCAAGTGGTGCTGGTTCACCCGTTGTTGATGGGGCTGCCACCTCGAGTGGAGCTCCGCCGCGCCAGCAGGAGTCATCCCCAGCAGACCATCGTGCTGGGGGTGTCTACCATCAATGATGAGGAGCTTGATCGGATGGTTAGAGAGGGGAAGATTCTCTCAAGAGCCGTTGTTCGGCCTCCGCTAGACGAGGAGGTCCCGGATCCTCGAGGAGGTGCTCCACCACTACTATGTGGAGCTTCCACAGCTCCATGCCAACGCCATTGCCCTCTTGGCCACCTTTGAGTGGGGCATACGGGTGGAGGGATGCGAAGGGAGGGCGGACTTCTTTGCGGCCCTCCATTTTGCTAGCTTTTAGGCGAAGATGATCAAGGGTGAGGGGACGAAGAGGTCCCTCAGCTTTGGTAGTGTTAATTTCTAGATACGGTCGCATTATCGTGATGCCTTCACAACGAAGGCTATTAACGATCGGTGGTATATCGGCTGGTTGCAACGGTGGTTTTATTACAACGTTGGCCTTGCATCCCCCCTTCACTCCACAAACTAAGATATCACATATGTCCCGGAGCCAGAGACGGGGATCACAGACGGATGAGCATGCGTGATCTCGTGGAGGAGTTCACCATGTTGTGCATTCGGCCCCTTCAAATGGGCTGGGACTGCGCCTTCGAGCAAGGTGCGGAAGAGTGGCCGCGGGTGTACTCCAGCCCACCCGTCAGCTCTGGTGAGTCCTCTTTGTTGTCTTGTTTTTGATTTGCAGATGTGAGCTGCATTTTTCTTTCAGAGAGGTGTCTTCCCCTGGAGCGCGTGGTGGAGATTGCCAAGGTGATCCTGGGTCGACCTACTCACAAGGAGGGGGAGTGGCGGGTGGCTCTGACACAGAGTTGGGAGCAGTACAACCGCGTCTGCTTTTATCTCGGAGTGGGGGATCTGGCGTGGTGGGATCTGCTGGAGCCTAAGGCTGCAAGGAAACAAATGAGTGCCACTCCCGCGATCCGTGCGAAGCCGCTCCGTGCCCAGCAGCCTTCTGTCTCTGGAGGTTCATGATTTATTGGGTCCGGTGTCTGGTTCTGAGTAGCTTATTTTTTCCTTTTCCTTCTTCTGTTGTGCCTTGTAGCAAGTAATTTTGACGAGGCCATTTGGAGACAGGGGGCGCCAGGCCTTTTCCACGGCCCGTGATGAGGTTGACGGCCTTCGTCAAGCCTTGGAGGAGGCCTGAAAGTAGGTGGAGTCTTTGGAGGGTCGTCTTCAGGAGGACATGGCGCTTCATGAGCGTGAGGAGGGTCTCTGATGGGAGGAGGCTTTGAAGTGGGAGCACATGGAGGCTGAGGTGCAAAAGGTTATCGAAGGCCTTCGGGAGGCCAGGGAGTTCGCTGATGCGGCCCGGGTGTTAGCCGAAGGTGATGTTGGACACGTCGGGTTGTAGTGAGCGAGGTGCGGTGAGAGCTGGAGGCGGCTTAGGCATCGGAGGGAGTACTGCGCTCGGAGTGCCAGCTGTTAGCTGTACTTGCGTTGGAGGTTGCCCGGATCACCTCCGATGCCCTAAGCGGCCTTGGGGCCAGGTGTCCACCACTACCTTCCGACTCGGAGGCGTCGGTGATGCCGCTCTTCTGGATTCAGTCTGCCGTGAAGGTAATGGTTAGGGCTGCGGAGAAATCCGCGAAGTCTAGCGCATGCATAGCCGTGGTGCTACAGCTGACCCTGCTGCACCAAGCGAGGGTTTGTCCTCTCGAAGTACTGGAGCAGCCAGTGCTAGACTCCGTGATTGTGAGTTTTCAGCCCGAGGCACCTTCGGTGGAGATCCGCGCGACTTTGGAGAACTTCTGTCATAACTTGTGGGTAAGGCATGGCTGGGGCGTGACGCTGCACTACATGACAGGTCAGGTGACTCTAGGTGCCCCAAAAGGTCTTCGTCTGGGTTCTTCGTCGGGAGGTCTGACCCCTCATCCGGAGCCTGCAGGCGCGCCGTGGCCCTTTGCAGGCCCCTCGCTTCGCGTCGTTGCCTCGCATGAGCAGTCTTTATGTATGGATGCCCTGGAGGTGTAGTTCTTTCTTTCCAAAGGGGGTCAAAGTCTTAGTATGTTGACTACCCCCTTCTGCTTTATGTATTCGGGCTTTTTTCTTATCTAAATGGAGTCATGTCTGCCTTCTTGTGGTTCGCCTGTGTTGTTCTGGAGTGTTCGTGCCTTTGAGGCTAACTGGAGTTCGATCTGTGTGTATAGATGCGGTGGCCCAAAGCCGGAGGAGGCCTCGCTCGTATCTGAGATGGTGCCTCTAAGGAGGGATCAAGTGTGTCCAGAGCGTCCGGGGCCACTACGTTTGTCCGACGGCAAAGTCACTTTGTTATGCCCCGTGATTCTGAGGGACATGTGGATTTGAAGGTGGCCACCGATGTCTTGGTCAAGGTCGAGCCAGAGGACCCCCTTGTGTCCAGATCGGATGTATGTTTTGTTGTGAAGGATGACTTTGTGCAACTCAAACAGCCCGGGACGTTGCTGGTTTGTGCTTCTTCCAATGCCTTGTCTTCCCTTGAGATTCTGATGGAAGGGTGCCTTTGGAAATTCTTGAGCCTATCCTGGCCGAGGTGAAGGTGGAGGAGGTGCAGGCTACGGAGTCCCCACCGGAAGAGCAGGAGGAGGATAAGCTGGATTTCTCAGCCTTCGACTCGTATCCCTTCCCAGCGGGCCCGTCGTCTTCCTGAGGCCGAGGGGGCTTTGCTTTAGGCAGTGGTTCCCTCCGTGGAGGGGATTCGTGTCGACCCTAGGTCCCGTGGTGTTTCTAGGAGATGTGGCGGTCGAGTGCCCTCGTCCTCCCATAGTGTTCCAGGGAGGCGTAATAGGTTAGCAAGTTTTCTAGGCATAGATTCGATGTACAGTGGTTAGCTGAGTGCAGACTCTTCGTATGCCGTTTTTGAATAAATATGCGTTGTGTTAGCTTTGTTTTTATAATTTATTGCATCAATGCTTTGTTATCGTATCAAAGTTTCACCGATGCCCCCTATCCCATCCCTTCAGATTTTACGGCTTGTTAGTGGCTACGGGGCGCGAGATTTGAGGGGTACATTGTAGCGTTAGGTGTGATCAGGGAAGATACCGTAAGGGTGAGACGATTTTGGCAAAAAGACTTTTAGTCTTCAAGGTGCTGGAGGATCAATACTTTGTATGGATCCTTTTTGGCACGGAGGCTAGGCCTTCAAGATGCTGGGGAGGTTATCTCTTTGCCATGTAGGTCAGCTAGGTCTTAAAGATGACAGAGGGTCTTATGCCTATCTGGCACAGAGGCAATGCCTTCAATATGTTGGAGCGGTCTTTGCCTCTCCACAACGTAGGTTAGCTAGACCTTAAAGATGGCAGAGGGATATATGCCTGTCTAGCACGAAGACTTAAGCCTTCAAGATGCTGGAGCAGTCTTTGCCTCTCCACCACGTAGATCAGCCAGGCCTTAAAGATGGTGGAGGGATATACTTCTCTGGCACGAAGGCACTGCCTTCAAGATGCTGGAGGGATTTTTTTCTCTTGTCACGGAGGCAATGCCTTCAAGATATCAGAGGGTTTTACCCCTTCAGCACGGAGGCAGTGTGTCGGTGACATGGGAACCAGGGGTCTCCGAGTCCCGAGGCCAGGACAGAGAATGCCACGTAGCGCCATCCCTCGGGAACCATCTCCCCAAGGGCCGAGAAGAGCCAGTTCCGGGAGGGGTGCTCGGGGCCATGAACAGTGGTCCCCGAGTGCCCAGAGTTCCCCGAGGACCCAAGAAAAGCCAGTTCCGAGAGGGGTGATCGGGGCCATGAACAGTAGTCCCCGAGTACCCGGAGTTCCCCGAGGACCCGAGAAGAACTAGTTCTGGGAGGGGTGCTCAGGGCCATGAACAGTGGTCCCCAAGTACCCGGAGTTCCCCGAGGACCCGAGAGAAGACAAATCCGGGAGAGGGTGCTCGGGGCCAAGAACAGTTGGTCTCCGAGTACCCAGAGTTCCCCGAGGACCTGAGAAGCCCCTTGCTGGTGGACCCCACGAAGGCTCCACGGTGAGGTGTCAATCGATGGGAGGCCCGATGCTGCATTTAAGAGGGAGCGTAGCCAGTCACATCCAACCACTCCCCCCATGCATGTTGTACTAAGTATGTCAGTCCCTGCCACCGCCTGGCAGGAAGGCATGGGGACATTTAATGCGAGGGGTCCCATCGTGCGTCACCCTGCGGGGCCCATAAGGGAAACGGCTTGGAGATATCCTCACTGGGGTTGAGGCATATCATCTACCCCCCTGTTGTGTCAGATCTACTCCGACCGAGCGAGCATGCGGGGCAGTTCGGCGGTTGCCCGGTGGGCCCCCCTACACCTGCTAAAAGTTGGGCGTAATGGGCGACGGGACTAGCTGAAGGTGCATTTTCAACCCCTGTAACATCAAACTGTAGCCCCATGACGGTTGCTTTCCATTTATGGCTCATGGGAACTCGTGCCCCCGTTTATGGGCACACCGAGCCTCCCCTGACACGATAAAGGGGGGTGCACTTCGTAGAAAGGCAGGCTTTGAAGAGCAAGAAGACTGATAGAGGTCAAGTTTGAGACAGGGCAACTCGAAGCAAGACCGAAGCTCAAGACTTAGACAAAAAACCTTGTAACAGAGAGGTCCAGAGAAAGGCATTCCAAGAGCATTAATAACACATCATACACACAGGGGTAGGGTATTACGCTCCGTGCGGCCTGAACCTATCTAAAATCCCTTGAGCATTTACTCTTACTAGCCGACAATCATCTGTCCCGCCTAGATCTCATATATTCGCATTAAATCCACGTACGAGGTAGATCCAGAATCAGCCCCCCGGCCGAATCTCAAAGGGGGTCCCTCAGGATCCCTGCTTACGATGTTCATCCACCGACAGCTGGCGTGCCAGGTAGGGGGTTGCGTCCCTGAATCCGCCTTGTTTTCTGCATGAAAAATGGCGGGCAGACATTGCCTTCAGCGCACTAGCTCAAACTCGAGCGAAGAAGTGGAGCACGTGGCCCAGGAGGCCCTGGCTCCTGCTGTTCCTCGGCAGCAGTAGTCGGCCCGTACAGCGCCTCCCTCCCTTGGGGACAATGGCGCTGGGCCAGCAGAGCCGCCGCCGCCGTAGGTGGGCCCGCAAGAGGCAAACGTCCCTGCCGCAAGATCGATGTTCGGAAAGCACCGGGCACCGTTACGGCGCAGGCTCACCTTCGGTAACGCCAGCCCTGGGAGTGCTTTGCTTGCGGCGCAAGCACTCCTTAGCCACCCGCCTGTCCAGGCAGTGGGGGAAACCCCGGAGGGCCGTTGGCTGCAGGAGGTGGCCGCTTTAGTGGGCAAGCTCACCGGCAAGTACTTGCCAAAAGTTCCCGCGTCACCTCCCACCACGGTGCAACAAGAGCCGGACCATCTTCGGGTGGTGGCAGAACTGGTCGGGGGTCTCCAGATGAAGTGCCGCCCCTTGGTCATAACAAGAGCTCAGGACCTCCGCTTGCAAGTCAATGAGCGGAGGGCTGTCGAGGATGCGCACGTTACTCTTGAGCGCCACCGGGAGTCCCAGCGTGAGGCCGAAGCAGAGGACCAGGCTTCCTCTATGCCAGCCCGCGACCGTCGGGGTTCCCCGACGCGCCGGCGTTCGCCCCCCAAGGGGATTGCTGGTGCCATGGGATACGGCACGGGCTGCCGTGCATTCACCAGTAAGCTCCGCTGGGTCAACTGGCCCACGAAGTTCCAGCCAGAGCTACGGCAGAAGTACGACGGGTCCATCGACCCCATCGAGTTCCTCCAAATCTACACCACCGTCGTCCAAGCGGCGGGCGGGAATGAAAAGGTGATGGCCAACTACTTCCACGTGGCCTTGAGGGGCTCTGCCCGCCCTTGGCTTATGAACTTACCCCTAGGATCTATTAGCTCCTGGGATGATCTGTGCCACCAATTTGTGGCTAATTTTCAGGGCACTTTCACACGCCCTGGCTTGGAGTGTGACCTCCATGCCATTAAGCAGCAAGAGGGGGAGACGCTGAGACGCTTCATATAGTGTTTCAGCCAGGTCCGCAACACCATCCCGTGGATCACCCCCCATGCCATTATTGTTGCCTTCCGGCAGGGCGTCCGTGATGAGTGGATGCTCGAGAAGCTAGGTACTCACGAGTTCGAGACCACCGCAGAGCTCTTCGTTTTGGACAACAAGTGCGCCATGGTGGTGGAAGCTCAAGCGTAGCATGTCCCGCGCCCTGAGCAACCCGCTGCCGAAAAGGCAGGTCCTTCTCGCTCCGACAAGTGGGAAAAGAAAAAGAGGAAGAAGCGCGATGGCAAAATGGTGTGAAATCCACCAAACTGACTGGCACAACCTCACTGAGTGCCGGTCAGTCAAGGGCCTCATCGAGCGGAACCAGAAGGAGCGCGAGGAACACCGCAGGGGCGGCAATGACAAGGCCGCCCGTGAAAATCAAGAGCTCGGGTTCCAAGAGCCCAAGCACACCGTCGCTTTCATTGACGGAGGCGCATACACGCCCTCCTCTCGTCGCTATGTCAAGACAATGCGGCGTGAGGTGTGCTCGGTGACCCCGGGTGCTATGGCCGCAAGGCCCCCCAAGTGGTCAGAGATTCCGATAACCTTCAGTCAGGCGGACCACCCCGCGAGTACTACAGGGGTGGGGCGATTGCCTCTCGTAGTGTCCCCCACCATCTGCAATGTGAAGGTCAGCTGGGTGCTAATCGACGGGGGTGCAGGCCTGAACCTCCTGTTCCAGGAGGCATTCAAGAAGCTGCAGGTGCCCTCAAGGCGCCTAAAGCCGTCCCTCCCCTTTTATGGGGTGATGCCGGGACACATACTACCCCTTGGGCAGGTCGAGCTACCCGTCACCTTTGGGAGCCGGGATAATTTTCGGACGGAGAACGTCGTCTTCGATGTCGCGGAAGTCCCTCTCCCCTACAACGCAATTCTCGGGCGCCTGACGCTCGCCCGGTTCATGGTGGTGACACACTACGCCTACCTCACGGTCAAGATGTCGGGTGTTGCCGGCCCCATCTCTGTGCCCACCGAGATCAGCAGTGCCGTCTCCCGGGCCAAGCTACTCGACCTTGATCTCTGCTCGGGCCGAGGTCGAAGGACACCTAGGGGGCCCGGGACCCTCTTCATCCAAACCCTGACTCGCCGCCGACGCCTCCATCCCCACGAAGGAGGTCGTGGTGGGCGAAGACTCGTCCTAGGTCATCCGAATCGGTGGTGACCTGGGCGACAAATAGGAAAGCGCGCTCTTCGCCTTCCTCCGGGCTAACGCTGACGTGCTTGCATGGCGGCGGTCAGATATGCCCAGGATCCCTAGGGAGGTGATCGAGCACCACCTTGTTGTGCGACCAGACGCACGGCCGGTGAGGCAAAAGATTCGCCGGCAGGTGCCTAAGCACTAGGAGTTCATCCGGGAGCAAGTCAACAAGATCCTCGATGCCGGCTTCATCCGAGAAGTCCTCCATTCGGAGTGGCTAGCAAATCCCGTCGTCGTCCCGAAGGCCAACGGCAATCTGCGGATGTGTGTCGACTACACTGACCTTAACAAGGCATGTCCAAAAGATCCTTTTACTTTACCCCACATAGACCAGATAGTCGATTCCACCGCGGGGTGTGATCTTTTGTATTTTCTAGATGCAAATTCGGGTTATCACCAAAGCTGCATGGCCAAGCAGGATGAAGAAAAAACATCTTTTATTTCTCCGGTGGGGACTTTTTGCTATGTGTCAATGCCTTTTGGTTTACGTAATGCTGTATCTTCATTCCAGCGGGCCGTGCGCGTTACCCTTAATACACAGGTTGGTCGCAACGTCGAAGCTTATGTCGACGACCTCGTGGTCAAGTCCCAAGACCGGGCCACCCTGTTGGAAGACTTAGCCGAGACTTTCAATAGTCTCCGCACCACCCGCCTGAAGCTCAACCCTGAGAAGTGCGTTTTTGGGGTACCCGCGGGCAAGCTCCTCGGTTTCTTGGTTTCCAGCCGAGGAATCAAGGCCAATCTGGAGAAGATCCGGGCCATCGAGCAGATGTGTCCCCCTGCTCGACTCAAAGAGGTGCAACGCCTCGTTGGCTGCATGGTGGCCCTAACAGTATTGTATCACAGTCTAATGACACTATTTAAAGGACAATCTTTGAACCAGCTAATAATTTTCAAGCGACAGGTGTAAGTGAGATGCCAAATGACAGCATAGTGCGACGGTCTATAAGACAGAAAAGACCGGCTTCCGATGACTATGTGGTTTACTCACTTGAGCAAGAATGTGACTTGAGTATCGAAAATGATCAAGTCTCATTTAATCAAGCAATGGAATGTGATAATTTTGAAAAGTGGTTCAATGTCATGAAAGAAGAGTTGAAACCAATGGATGACAATGAAGTTTGGGAATTAGTTGAATTGCAAAAGGGTTCAAAATGAGTCGGGTGTAAATGGGTCTTTAAGACCAAAGATGAATCAAAAGGCAATATTGAAAGATACAAAGTCAGATTTGTTGCCAAAGGTTTTACACAAAAGGACGGTGTTGACTATACAGGGACCTTGTCTCCAGTTTCAAAGAAGGACTCCTTGAGAATCATTTTGGCTTTGGTGGCACATTATGACTTAGAGCTCCACCAGATGGATGTAAAGATCGCCTTTTTGAATAGTGACTTGGACGAAGAAGTTTATATGAACCAACCGGAAGGATTTTCTGCTCTAGGAAAAGAAAATTTGGTGTGTAAATTAAAGAAATCAATATATGGGCTAAAACAAGCATCCAGACAATGGTATATTAAGCTCAACAATACCATCACAACGTATGGTTTTGTAGAAAATCCCATTGATCGGTGTATCTACATGAAGGTCAGTGGGAGCAAGTTCGTTATCTTAGTCCTTTATGTTAATGATAATTCTTTGTTGCATGATGTAAAGGAGTTTCTCTCCAATAATTTTGAAATGAAAGATATGGGAGAGGCATCCTATGTTGTTGGAATAGAAATATTCCATGATAGAAAACTAGGATTGTTGGGATTGTCTTAAAAATGTTACATTAACAAAGTGTTGGAGAGGTTCATAATGAAAAATTGCTCCGCAGGATTGGTTCCAATTCAAAAAGGGGAGAAATTTAGCCAAATGCCATGTACAAAAAATTATTTGGAACGTAAAGAAATAGAATAGATTCCATATGCATTGCTTGTTGGGAGCTTAATGTATGCTTCAACATGTACTCGACTAGATATCAGCTTTGTTGTTGGGATGTCAGGTCGTTATCAAAGTCATCCGGGGAAAGTTCATTGGATAGCTAGAAAGAAGACACTTCGGTATTTATAAAAGAACCAAGGATCATATGCTCACGTATCGGAAATCAAACCATTTGGAGCTAGTAGGCTATACAGATTCAGGCTATGCCGGATGTGTGGACTCAAGAAAATCCACATTCGGCTATGTGTTCCTATTGGCTACAAGAACGGTTTCATGGAAGAGTGGGAAGCAGTCCGTAATTGCTACTTCAACTATAGAGGCAGAATTTGTCGTGTGCTTTGAGGCTACTATTCAATCACTGTGGTTGTGGAATTTTGTGTCTGGTCTTCATATTCTTGACAATATTGAGAGACCATTAAAGATATATTGTGATAATTCCGCTACGGTCTTCTTTTCTAAAAATGACAAGTACTCGAAGGGTGCAAAACATATTGATTTGAAATACTTGTCAGTCAAAGAAGAAGTACAGAAGAGAAAGGTATCAATTGAGCATATTGGTATAGATCTGATGATTGCAGATCCATTGACAAAGGGATTGATGCTCAAGACTTTCATTGGCCGTGTAGAAAGGATGGGCATTATAGATAAAACCTTATTAGTATGATGTATACACATGAATATTGTTGCTCCAACTGTTACATGAATTCAATAAAAGTTTGTTTTGCATGTTATCCACATAAATGTGTATAGAATTATGGTGAGGTGTGATAACAATATTAGCTTCCCTATAAAAGTTGGTTTGAATTGGATCGATTTGTAATACATGAAAGGAATCTTGTTGATCACTTGTGACCGCCATGATTCAATCGCCCATTTTCACCTTAATGCCGACATGATAAATTCGATGAAAAGTGTGCACTTAAGGTTTATCGAATTATTCAAGTCATCACATCAGCCAAGTGGGAGAATGTTAGAAAATGTCTCATGTAACTAATGAAGAAAAATGGTTCTTATATGAAAAGATCTTAGTGTGATGGTTACTAGACTTAAAGAATGAGAATCATGGGGTTGAAATACCCTCTCCTCTCTCTTCAAAAGAATTAACAGTATGTTGTGTTCTAAGTAAATATATGAGTGCACGTTTCTTAAAGAAAACTAAATGCATTAAACATTTGTAATGGAAATTGATCGCTTGCATGTGGTTACTAGTGGCCAGTTAATAAATTAATCCATGGTCTCATACACTCTTGCTAACATATGTGTACGTGAGCTTCCATGCATTGGAAAAGTTGGCTAGTAAATGCTTTGATCTGGCCACATGCATGCTTGAATGCTGTAACGTGTGAATGAGTTTAATGGCCCTTTGAATGGTCTAATCACTTCTACTTGAAAAACTTTGACGGTTTGGCTAAAGGGCAGTTGAATAGATGCGCTCCACAGCTATATATAATTGCCTCTTGCAAAGCGTAGATTACAGAGAAAAAAAAGGAAAATGCTTATAGCACATAAAAGAGTACTTTTTCTATGATCATCGAGAGAACATGAAAGGAAGAAGGAAGAGAGGAGAGAAATACTTCTAAGATGTAAGGAGCTAATTTGCAAGCGGGTAAGTTTGTGCAGTATAGCACATGAATGGTTGATCTGTGCGATGCACACATAAAGGTTGTTTTATTTTATTCGGCTAAATCAATTTATGCTAATACAATCTTGTATAGGTTCCGCGAATTCTACTTACATTGATTACTTGTGTAATTCTTGGACAGTCAGTAAATATTAAGGTAGAGATTGAGTTCATTGGAGGGAATATTTTCATACTGATTTTTATGTGTTCTATATAACTTTTGATTGTTCCCCTTTTCATGTTGGAGGTCAATCAATGGGCATAGTATAATAATTGAAAAAATAAGTTCGTTTCAAGCACTTGAGAAATATTAACTGATAAAGCTGATTGTTGTTATATTTTAGATTTAATTCACTTGCACCTTCACTAATGGTTGCTTACTGGCTTATAAGTTTACTGCTATTGAAATTAATGTTCGTATGTTGCTCATACTTGTAATACCCTATTATTTGTGAAAATAGGGTGTTGACCACAGGACTACAAGAGTGCAAAATTTTAACTTTTAGATCCATTGCTCAGATGGACGATATACTACCTAGAATCAGTATTTATAGATGGATTTTAAAATCTATCATAGACAGTTATAGGTTCCGTCTCTACAACAGTATCTGTGATATCAAGCTTGTTACAGACGGTTTTAGAACCGTCTGCAATACACTTACACATAGGCGGATTTTTCAGATAACCGTTTGTGCGTAGTAAGAGACACAGACAATATTAATTTAAACTCATCTGTGATTACCGAGAGTCACATACGGGTTTTGTTTGCACCTGTCTGTGTTAATTGTCACGAACGGATTTTTTTAAACCCATTTGTGTCTCCTTTCCTCCCTATAAGTAAATTTTCTTCCTGGCTAGGAGAAAATGTTACATAGATATATACTTTATGATTATCAAATTAAACATATTGACACATTTGAGTCTCGCCCACACATTATTCATAATATCAATCACACATTGTTCAAAACACAAAACACATGCATTTACATATATATATATATATATATATATATATATATATATATATATATATATATATATATATATAGGACACCTATTCTATACTCCTAGGAGTATGTACTCCCACATGCAATATACCACCTAAACAAACACTTTATACTCTTTTATCATTTTTAGTATACTCTAATACTAATTCTAAGATACTTCAATATAAGTTGTATGAAAAAAAATTCAATGTTAGCCTTTCATTTTTGCTATATACTCTTTTTTATACATAAAAGAAGTATATACGCAAATTATGATAAAAATCATGGAATTTCATAAAAAAAATTCGTGGGATTTGTATTGTAGTATCTTGTAATTACTAATGAAGTATATTTAAAGTGATAAAGAAGTATAACACACGTGTAAAAGTGGTATATCAGAGGTGGGAGTACATACACCCAGGAGTACATACTAGTTTTCCTATATATATATATATATATATATATATATATATATATATATATCACAAATGTTAAGAATATCACACATATGCAAATCGCACATTATTTAGAACACATAAAACTAGCTAGATATATGATGCGCGTTTGCCCAATCTTTCGAAGGTAATATGATAAGTCGATTAGTGGAGTTTCGACGTTGATGATCTAAAGGCTCCGATCAAAACAGATCAAGAACTCTCGCAACCACTACACCACTACTCTGTGGTTATCTACTGTGCTAAGACGCGGTTGACCTCACCAAGAAGGATTTTTCTGTAAGCGAATCGAGAACACAAGCAAGAACAGGTAGATGCAATCTGAATATTGCTAATTACCAATGAAACACTCGAGTTTGGGGTTCAACAAACTGATAAACAGCGAAACTGTATTAAACAGAATAATCTAAGCTAAACCCAAGCCTAAAATACGATGGCTACTGTGTATATATAGGGGGACGTGAGGAGGTCGACGTAGGGTTGGGCAACTGTGGAGAGAGACGTGCACAACCTGGACTCCAACTCCAACATGATTACAAACCCAGCAGGGTTCAAAACGGTGATGCATCACCTTATTCCTTTGACTTTGACTAAACAATAAGGAATATCTAGTCGAGCTAATATCCATTGGAAAGGGTTCATCGTAAGCTTTCCAGAATATCCAAGATTGCCTAAAATTGACTTCGTATGAGAGAGTTATGCCCGTTTTACTGACGTGCTATTCTAGAAATCGACTTCGACCACAACTAGAGCTCAGCCTTGAGTCTGAGTAGACTTGGCTTTCGAGGAGTGACATTCGAGTAAGATTGTGGTGCTTCTCCCATATTCCTATGCAATAAAACATCCCAAGAATTTAGTAGTAATCCATCAAAGAATTATGAACAGCAAGGAACGAGTTCACATGGTAGTCTAATTGTCGTGCATGTGCTCTTGTAATTGGACCTTGCATGATTTGAGGATTATTGGTGGTATTGATCGTATCCGAAAGAGCCATGGGCTCATCACTATACATCATTATTGGTTGATCGACACCGTATTCCAAAAGAATGAAATGATTGACATCATGGCGACGCTGTCTTCCAAAAGACAAAAAGCAATCAAAAAAATTGGGTCAATCGATGCCGTCTTTCAAAAAGATGATATGACAGATATCATCTCAGCTTCCTGCCTTTTAGCACAATGTCAACCCAATAATCACCTTCAATTAGCAGCTCACAATCATCCGGATATGCTTGCACCTTGACGATCTCATGCATTAGCCAAAACTAGACTGCGTTGCTACCAAACCACTTGTCACACCTTGATTTTCAGATTTCTTAAATTTCTAAAAAATTTCAAGATTTGATTATAGGTTGAATAATTAGAGTAGGAAAAAGCCTATTTTCTAAATCAAATTCAAATTTGAGTTAGGATGTTAATGTATGCATTCATGTTGAAAATAGGCATATAGGCTTTCCTTGAATTTTTATTTTATTTGGGATCTTTTGGATTTAATATAATTTATTTGAGTTAAATCTAATTTTCAAAGGTTTCAAAATGATTTCACGATTTCAAATATTTTAATTAGCTTCCAAAGGTTTACTTAAACTCAAAATAATGTCATTGGCTTATAAATGTTTTCTAATTTTTTGTAGAATTCCTTCTTTAGAATCTTTGTACTTTATTTGAATTTATTTTGCTATCTCTTTCTTTTGATAATCTCTCAAATAAAGGAAGTCCAAAATCTTATTCGGGCCAACCCATTCCCTTTCCTTCCTTCTTTTCGGCCTGGCCTAGCCCACCGGCCTTCCCTCTCTCCTTCACCTCCTCCTCCCACCTGGGCTCGGTTGCCCGGCCCGTTCCCGCGCCTCCTCTTCGCCATGAGCCGCATCCCAGCCCATCTGCCATCGCTTTTCCCACTCCGGTTACAAGCTAGCATGCACCTGCTGCCGCCTACTCTCTGGGCTACACCGTAGCCAGCCTCACTAGCCATCGCTTTGCCGCTGACCACACGGACCCGCACGATAGCATCGTCCCTCACCTCTGGCCCAATCCGTTCTCCTCACGCTTGAGCCAGCCAAGCTGACCAAATCCGGATGGGGGAAATCATCTAGAAGCTTACCATGTCAAGTTCGCATGATTTCCGCATCCTGTTGCCGTCCTATCTCCAACCAATCTTGTTTAAATGTGGAAACCAAGTTGAAATTTGGTCGCCGCCGCCTCGGTCTCCAACTTTCATACGCCTACTCTCTGCCCTATAAATCGCAGACCCAACCATGCCCCTTCCTCGTTTTGCCACTGAGCCGTCGCCTCTCATCTCAAATTTTGCCGAGATCCGAGTGCCTTGGAAGCCAGAGCTGCTGCCATTGTTGTTCCATCACCGAGCTCAACGCCCCGCCGCTTAGGTGTCGTTTCGCCGTTGCTGGCCCACCTCTAAGCTTCACTGACAACCGCTGACCACGCAGGAGTCCTCGCTTTCGCATCGTGGCTACCGAAGCTTCACCGCCGACGAAGAACCGAAGGTCTACGCCACGCCTCTCACCGCCACCTCGTCTCATCGCAACTCCAAGTCCCCTGAGACCCTAGGTGAGTTCGCCGACTCCCTCTCTTGCCTTTCTGCCACTCTCTTCCCCACCGTTAGATCTAAAACCAAGGGGCTAGATTAGATCCAGTCTTACCTCTTCAGCAAACTAACCAGAGAACGCCACATGTTCACTTTAATCCAGTCATCATATGTGACATGTCAACATGCCACATCATAGTCTTTGCTCAAGTAACCTAAGGATCAGTTCGTGTAGCGATAATCCAAGAAGTAACATACCAACTACGAGGCTGATATTGGTAAGACGTGACATACTAGTTAGAGTTCTATCCAGTGCATAACGGGTCAGCACAAAAGGGGGCTTCTGGGTTGGAAATGTTGCGGCCTTTCCGTAATCCCTGGTGGTAAAACCTAGTGGGCAGATGCATACTGGAGTAGGCTCTAGTTAGTGGTAATGTCATACAATGATCTCCGGGTGGCACACCACTGACATGTGTTAAGTGTCTTGCAAACACAGCAACAAGGAATTCACTGACTCGTGGGGAAGGCTGAACAACCTCTGCAGAGTGTAAAATCTTATATATCATCCGTGCTCACGATCATTAGATGGTTTGGTGTTGGATATAGTGGTGGAATGGTTATGGTTATGGTATGGTAGTATTGGTGGTACTAGATGGTTATGGTTTGCAAAGCGGGGAGCCTTGTATGTTAGTTGTTGGGTCGTTTGGGTTACATTCACTCAATAAGTAGTCAATGCTTTTAAATTCAAATGCTTTCTTTACTTGTATTTATACAAATAAACCCTTGTGTTAGCCAGTCATTGTTATAAGTCTGCATATCATTATTCCCTTATATACTTATTTAGCGCATCATGTGCTCACACTTGCTATTTTCCATATACCATGCGACATGTATGGTGCTGCTCAGTGAGTGAAGATGTCAAAGACTATCAAGATGAGGTTGTGACATTCTAGCGCGTGTGGCCCGGTCAGTTGCTTGCGGTGTTCTTGGACACCAGTGCTTATGTTCCGCTGCAGATATCTTCATAGAAAATAATATATCTCAATTGCTGTAAGAGTTAAATGTTTATTCTATAAAAATATTGCTTTTGTTACTTCACATATGGCGTCCTTATATGTGTTGAATATTCTAGACACACATAAGTCGCATCTGGTTTTGTCCGTTAAACCGGGTGTGACACCAACTTACAGGGAGGAGCTGCTAGCAGCGCAAAGTGGCCTGGAGTGGATGATGAGGAAAATGACCAGTGGCAGGCGTATTTCTATGATTGCCTTAGTCGGACGTTTTCTCCCTTTGACTCACTGCTTTGGTCCGCCGGTGTTCAAGTTTGTCTAACTCCTGGGAGCATCGTGACTGGTCTTATTGACTGGCTCTTGGTGGCCTCCAAGGAGGCAGATGAACTCGAGCAGAGGCTTCGCGAGACCGTTGGCGATCACCTTTTTTAGGTCAGAGTCTATGGTGAGTGCCTTGATCTTGCCTGCGTCAGCGAGCATCTCTTTGACCTCTACCTTGCTTCGGCAGTCTCCGAAGGCTTCGCAAGTGCCCAAAAGACCACGATGGAGCTTCATAACCTTGTTGACTCATTTCTATTCCCAGTTCGCTCTCTTCTTTGGACCGTCCAATTCGAACCACAGAGAAGCATCTTCGGATCTTGAGGACGCTGAACAAATTGCTAGAACAATCCCCCGGGAGTTACCCGGGTCATTTTGTAACCTAAGGACTTGTTCCTAAATAGATTTTCCCTGCGCTCTTGTGGTGAGTAGGCTCTGATTACTCATTATTCCTAGAGGGGGCCAAGGTTTTCCGTACCACTCATTAGTTAGTTTTGTGGTGCCTAGGACATCTTTTAGCACGACAAACCCTTCGGTGGCGACCAGCACTCGACCTGAATTGGGACTTTTGACCTCTTTGCCTTTTTTTTCCTTCAGCCACCTACATCCCTGACATTGTGCGAGCAACAATTTTCTTTTTTCCCAAAAGCGACTTTGTACTCACATTATGCGCAAACATGCAAAATAATCTAGGAGCGTAAAATAATCTATGAGCATAAAAGGTACACAAATTCAACATTATTCTAGTCCTTGACCATCTGGTCGGTAGAAGGGCTGCCAATCGAGCGGTCTAACCTTTGAATAGGAAAGACTTACAAGCTGAGTGTAGTGAAAATGTCCTTATTAGATCATGATTATGATTTTGGTGATTAATAACAATAGAGTTATTGGGACTAACATGTTTGTCAAGAATATATGTTAGTAGGTCTTATGGATGCATTACATGAAGAAGCCACCACAGTCGGGACAAAGTTTAATTGAATTAGAGAAGTCCTAGGAGAATTGACCTCACTGGAAGGTCCGGTGCTAATGAGTTTGCACTCACCGGAGCATTGTGCACAGAGGCTGATAGCCTCACCGGATGGTCTGGTGCTCTCTATGTTGAACTCATTGGAGTATTTCTGACAAAGGGGAGAAGGCTGAGGACCTCACAGGATAGTCCTGTGATCTACACTTGATAGCATCGGATTGCAGAGAAGAGCGCAAGTGTAAAGACTGAAGATCAACCCATCGGAAGGTCTGATGCTTGGTATTACGAACATGAGTCACTCATGTTGATGCCTCAGTTAACCTTTTCTATCATTTCATGTGAACCCTTTCTTATCATTTCATGTGAACATGAGTTTATTTGTAATTTGTAGTTTATTTGGTGTTTATTCGATGTTGCTTTTGTTTGTCGGTAGAATTCACGATTAGTCAATAACACTTCGGATCTATTCGAGGGATTTCAAGACCAAGATTTCTATAACACTGAGCAGCATTCGGTAAAAGGAAAGTGTACTCCTTGATCATCTATAGCCTATGTTTTTAAATATTTTGTTTTACAAATTGCATGCAGTGTCTATTAATATGATGGGTAGTCACTTATGTTAGGGTTTACCTAGTTCTTCCCTTACAGTCCTTGAAGCCTAAGGGATAGTTGATATGAGTCTCTTGGGTAGATTTGCTTAGCTATATTTTTGGGATGTTGGGAAGTGTCATATACATGTTTAGTGGATATATGCAATGGCGATGATGAACTTGTTCGTAGCATGGAACCCTAGGACTTGGGTAAGCAGTTGGTTTGATAATGGTGGTTCATGTGGTGGGTTTGTGGATACGTTCCAAGAAATTTGTTGGTTATTTTCCTATTGGTTTGATAATGGTGGTTCATGTGGTGGGCTTGTGGATACGTTCCAAGAAAAGGAGTTAGGTTTTGTTGGTTATTTCCCTGTTGGATAGTCGTTGCCCAAGTGTCACAAGTAAGGACCGGTTCATGAAGCGACAACCCAAGAAATACCGTACCAAACATGAGGCCGATATGGGTAAGGCTTAATATATCGATTAGACACCCGGCTGGCATTCGTTAGAGTAACAGGACCTAATTGATGGACAATGCTTCGTAGTGATTCCCCTGACGGCACACCACTGGCGTGTGTTAAGTGTCTTGCAAACATGGCAACAAGAATATCACGATTTGTGGCTAAAAGTTGGACAACCTCTGCAGAGTGTAAAACTGTTATAACAGCCGTGCTCGCGGTTATGAGAGACATGGATCCTCACATGATTAGATGGGTTTGGTTCAGTCGTGGTTATGCTTATGGTTTGCACGATGGTTAGTTTTGGGTGAAGTCTAACGGTTGGATTAATTGGGATACATTCACTTAATAATTGTTCAATGCTTTTAAACTTCAATTGTTTTCTTTACTCGTATTTACACAAATATACATTGTGCTAGTCTATTCTTGATATAAGCTTGCATCATTATTCTCCCGTATACTTGCTGAGCGCGTCATGTGCTCACACTTGCTATTTTCCCTATGCCATGCGACATGTGCGGTGTTGCTCAGTGAGTAAAGATGATGAAGACTATCAATACGAGGTTGTGACATTCTCGGCACGTGTCTCTCGGTCGGTTGCCTACAATATTGTTGGGCACTAGTGTTTCTGTTCTGCTGCAGATATCTTCATAGAAGACAATATATGTCAATTGCTATAAGAGTTAAAGTTTATTTAATAAAAGTATTGCTTTTGTTACTTCACCTGTGACGTCCTTATATGTGTTGGACATGCTAGGCACACATAAGCCGCATCTGATTTTGTCCGTTAAAACCGGTCCGTTAAAACTGAGTGTGACACCACTAGTCATGGTTCAGCAAGAAATGGACATTCAAGCCTATCTTGCAGTTAACGAAAATGTCTCCATTCTGACGAACAGCAATGGAGAAATTTCCATCTGGTAGTACAAAATAGAGAACGCGGTTGATTGTATACACAATGTCGATAGAGGGGGCCTTCACAGTAGCAAATAAGACAAACTCCACCAGACCAAAGTCAACGCCAAGCATCCGTGTAGTCAAAGCCACCATAGGGACAACCCCATCCTAATTGTCGTGAATTGCGCTATTGCAAATCTATGACGGAAACAAGGTTGTGCAATCAGTTGCACAGATCAAAGCAATAAAAACCTTGAAGCAGTGAAAGGAGCCATATGATACTCACGTCGTTGCTGTGAAAGGGAATGTGTAAGTACCCCTATCCCGTGTTCCCCTGTGCCTCCTGTATCAGTCCCTAGATCAAGTAGCTGATACGCACAGAATTCAATAGAATGATATCAAATGCATACTTCCAATAAAATAATTCTCAGAATAGAGTAAACGATGATATTCTAGACTAGCATCCATGATAGACCAGCTAGGAAGAAGAGACTATAGCGGAACGAAACGGCACAAAGCGGAACAACCCAATACCGCATGCAACTCGAGTGCAGACGCGACCTTAGACTTCTTCTCTTTAACTTCATCTGGGTTGAGGTTGATCTCCATCTCAACAATCTGAAAGCAGCAAGAATGAGTACAGAATGTACTCAACAAGTCCTAACACTACTTCAAGAGGTTGTGTAGATGCATAAGGGAGGTAACCAAGGATAAATTCATAGGGCTATAGTTTGGGTATAAAGCTAGTTTTTAAATGCAATGTGTATTAAGGTGTAACACTTAGTTTAAACTGGTAAAACAAAAGTCATGTTTGATTGATAGAAGTTGTTGGTCGTGGAGGAAAGCTATCTGTTTCCCTGCAGTTCCCATCTTTTAGCTCGTTGATACCTAGTCTAACCAGTTTCAACAGCATATAGTCAGCTTTCTCCAAACCACGGGCACACTGCCCACTCACACATCAGGGGGTATGCACACCACAAAACTAACCATTGTAAATCTGAAACTTCATATGTCCATGACCATGGAGATGGCTATTCAAATAGGTTTAAATTATACAGAGGTTGTACACTGTACCCACGCGATATTCTCAGCCTCTAACTGTTGCAAGCAAAGGAGCGAGTCATACCGATATCCCGTATCCATACATCATGTTGCTACCCGATCCACCAACAGGAAAAATAGGGGTCTGGAGCATTGGACTAATCACGGATCGACGACCATTGCAATGTCACTAGTCAACCCTCATACTACACACAGTAACAAGTCTTTTCCTGAGATCCCATTGCACCCCTACCTCCAGGGTGGGTACCGAGCTCAGCTAATGAGGTGTGAGATCAAGTCCTGGCCATTCAGGACGCATGGTTGCATGAGATGTCTTAACACAACATCAACGATTTGGTCCTTATACGACCGGGGCAAGCGTCTTCATATCAGCAATCCTCCCCTGAGGACTTGCTTACCAAGAGGCATCCATCTCCAAAGGAATACCCACATGGGATAGCCTCCAACTTGTAGAGGAATACCCCACTCATCCCCGCCAAAGCAGTTTTCAGGGTTTTCTCAACAGTGCACCATTTTTCACCACTCACACCATCAACCACCTCAACACATATCACTCATTTGCAAACAAAGTAATCATAATAAAGAATAATTGAGTATTATCTGTGGAGAGAGCAAGCGTCTCTGAAGAGAGCAGGGTAACCAGCCATAAGCATGCTAGTTGACAAGGTTTCATTCAACACCATTATATCAGGTGTTATGAGTATTATAGGGTTATTATTTGAATATTGTGAGTAGTGGTTGTAGTATGGCTCAATAAATAGGTTATAACTAATATCAGCATTTAAAGAGAAACCATTATATAGCATGCATACATAACTATCAGGTTTTAGTTTGCCATTTTATTATATTGCAAACATAGGATCGATATGATCAAGGAGTTAAGACTTGCCTTGACGAAGGTCAAATCTTGATTGATCCTATCGTTCGAGTCTCCTGGGTTCTTTATCATCTGGCCTCGTCTTCAGTTCCTTTTTTGCGTCCTTTCTTATATTCTTGACTTCGAGCCTACGCAGATTAACGACAAAAAACACAAAACAACTAAGCAAAGGAACACCAGAGCAAAATGAGGGGAACACCAAAGTGAAAGAAGAACGACTGGGAAACGATGAAAGCTAACCTAGCGAGAAGATAATCGGCTACTCTTAGCTATGCGAAACTGACGTATAAAGTCTAGCGGGGTTATCTAGTGAAGCTAAGTCAAGTTGTTCACCTAGTTGTTTCATTAACTTATGAGAAAGCCAACACAAGATATGATTAACTAGGTAAGCTTCTAATAGCTTAACTGTGAGAAAGCGACAGTTACGGCTTCTACATGTAGGTGAGTGCATGTGTACTGGTGTATAAGTACATGTGATACTTATGTTTATATGTGTGTGAGAATGTACACACAAATATGTAAGTATAACTCTAGGTGATTATATGTACTTAAGTGTTAGATTAATTATTCTAAGCTATATAGCTAAACCAAGGTTATCTAGTAACCATTCTTAATTACCAAGTGTTACTTAATTGCCATTCTAATTAAGTTATAAATTATTGCTATTGCAAAAGCATACATGTAATTAATTAACTAGGTTAAATTACTGTATTAAACTAATTAATTAATTATTAAAAGGGTATTCAATTATTTAATTACTAACATTAAACTATTCTATTATATTTTAATGAACGGTATTTATTTATCTAGCAGCTACACTGGTTACTACATTAATTATACTAAGATTAATCTATAGCCTATAGCATAAAATAACAATCTATTCTAAACATTAATTAAAAGCAATCCTTAGTTTATTCTAAAAACTATTCTAATTAGCAAAAGGATTATTCTATACTCAAGCTAGGTTAACATAAGTGACTAATCTATGATTATAACCTAAACATGGTTATTGAATTAACTAACTTAACTTCATTTATTAAAAGACGAAATCTATGTCACTGAGCTCCAATCACAGTTGTCATCATTGCAGCCATTGCCTTCCTTGTGGTTCCAATTCTCATATTTGTGACCAAACAAACCTTGGAGAGGAAGAAAGACAAACACAAGGATTACATAGATATATCTACATTAAGACTACTTTCCAATCTACGCTACATGAGGGGAAGTACTCATACATTACCATAATAGATGAATGATAAGGGATTGCAAGGAAGAACACCATCATTATAGTAATATGATGTAAACACAATGACGGATGTAAACACAATAACTTCCTTGATAAGATGATGGAGTAAACTAAGACACAATCATTTATGGAGGAATCCAAGGATTCTAATGGGGAGATGGAAACGATGTGGATGAACCATAGTTATGGTATTGTGGCGGCGTGGTGGCATATGTCTCTCCTTGCCGGCTCTTGTTGATTATTACATTGATGCCTTCTCATTATTGTCCATCGCAAAGTAGAGTTTTGCACTTCCTTAGGAAGATATTCCACTTCTATACCTTCACAATAGTTGTACAGTTTGACGCATCCATCATGACGATGACTGGTAGCCCCTTCAAACCTATTGGTATAGTTTCACGATTGATCTCCATTTTGCGGGATCTTTACACTTGTGCTTCTTGATCTATGCACTTACCCCTTTTCCTACAGGTTTGATAATTAAACACAAATCTTGTGATTAATTAGGGGTTGGTCAAGAAATAATTAGTCACAATACATCTTAAAATATAAGGAAATATGATGCATATTTTGGACACTTCAAATTAATATATAATTGTGAGCTAATTTAATTTGTGTTTTCAATCGAATTTATGACCTTTTGATCTGCCTTGAGATTCGCATATGTGTGGTGGCCTTTGTCTGGTGCACTTTATGGTCAGGGGCCGGGGGAACGGGGATCCTCTGATGTACTGCACGGCCACTGGCATATGGGTCCTAGGCCCGCAAGGCAACGAGCGTGCTATAGCCGTGCAGTACGTCAGAGGATCCGTGTCAGCGGGGGGTGCCCTCATTATATATAAAGCCTTTTGTTTAGTTGCCCTCATTCTAACATTGTCACATCCTAATTCTATAAGCATGTCATCAAGCGTAATCATGCATCATAAGTATCATGTTTATTTGTTAAGCATTGATGAGTGCTTGTTATTTCTAATAGTGGTTTAATAATTTCTTTGTGTTTTGAAATTACCTGATGTTAGAGTTTTTGTTAAGTTTAAGGCTCGCTTAGGCATGATGGATGAATCCATTTAAATCGGGTTCGCATCTGTTTGTTACCGCTGCACAAGAATTCTTAGAATTTTTGAAGCTCTAGAGCATCTTTTGGGGTAAATACAAGAGAGAAGGGAAATGGGAGAGAAGGAATAGAATTTCAGTTGAAAATCTTATCTCTCTTGTAAGTGGGACCCACTAGCTGGCCCCACCACCTCTCCCTCTCTCTCGTCTGCACAACCAGCAGTCCCACCTCACTCTCCCTCTCCCCCTCACTCCAACCGAGCAGCATAAGGCAGCAGAGCTGCTGCTCTCCCTCTCTCAAGCTCTCTCATTTCTTCCCCAAAATCCCACTCAAGAAACAAGAAGCGAGGTATGCATGTCACACCATGGTGTTCTCTAGCTCATTAGCTTCCCATCCATCTAATTCTTGTTCGCATGCATGAAGACTTCGAAGGGTTCAATCCATTTTCGTCACTTGTTCTTCACTGCAAATTCAGCGGCTTGTTCAACTCTTCTCCGAGCTTCTTTCATTGATTTCTTCTCCAACCGAAGGTCACCAACCTCCAACAGGACCTTGGGTAAGTCCCTAGGGTTCCTATAGTGACAATGCATGCTTTTATCTCGGTTTTAGATGGAATTGTGGCCTGCAATCGAGGAATGGCGAAGCACATCATGTTCTTGAGGTGTAGGGCTAGAGAGATGTTTGAATGAGCAAGAACAAGTGTCATGTTGTAGAGTGAGTGTATTAGGTTTAGAACCAATGTATTAGTGCCATTGCATATTTATGTGGTTTAGATTTCAACATGCAAATGAAATTGATTTTAAATCGGTGCGAACACATATTCCACAATAACCCAAAGGTTCTGGGTTAAACTCGGAAGTTCCAGGTGAGCTAATTTCAAATCTATCGAAGATTTCTTGTTGTTTAGCATGTAAGTTGGGTTTAGAATCCTTACATTAGTGCTTATACATGTTTAGGTGGGATAGGTTTTTGCATGCACGCTGAATCGACCGAGGAAATCGCCGCATAGTTCTAGTCTGCCAGAACCCAGACTTTCCAGGTACTACCCAGAGGTTCCGAGTAATTCGTTTTAGAATTAACTGAACACCCTTGCTCGGAGTAACACTCGGAAGTTCCAGCCCAACCCGGAGGTTCTAGCCTAGCCCGGAAGATCCAGATTGGTTTGAGTTAGGATTTAACCAAGAACCCCCACTCGAAACCCAGCCCAGAGGTTCCAGCCCAACCCGGAGGTTCCGACCAGACCCGGAACTTCTAAATGCCTATTAGTTTTTCCAATGAAGTTTAGTTTGTGAACTTTCTTTGTTCCTTCTCATATCTTGTACTCTTAGCTTTTTTTATGATGCATCCTTTATAGCTATGCATCATGTAGCATATTTCATGGCATCTCTTTCACGCTTATCATTGCACGTGTTCTTCTTTAGTGAACGATGGACCGAAGGGTAACGTGGGCATAATCAAGGGTGAACCAGATTTTGTTGTTGTTGATTTTGATCAAGCTGAGCACCAAGGCAAGCATCTAAGAATACTCTACCCATTATTTTGGATCATATGTAATCATATGTAGTCTTTAATTTGATAAAGTATGATATATGTATGCCATTCATGATAGTTAGTCAAGGTCGGGTTTTTGGGAGTAGATACTAATTGTTGCATTACCCTTCCTTGGTATTGTTATCCTTTGATCCATTGTAACCCAGGGTACAATACTCAATGGTTTAACATAAAAATAAATATGTTATGCTTAGCAAGGCTTAGATCATTGGTAGAAGTCGAGCGGTGGTTCGACCATCGTTCGTGAGCTTAGGGCTTATTTTTATTCACAAAGACAATGATGATGGGATGCGTATTTTCGTGATGATGAGACTAGATTTGGACAGGCAATAGGGATGACTCGAGAAGGGAGTCTCAGATGCTATAAGCCCACTTGAATCATTTAAGGACCAACCATTGTTGTAGTTGGCTTTGGCACTTTCCATACTTACCACATGTCGATACAATGGTAAGACAAGTCGAATACATTTTGTAGTTGTAATCTTTTGGCTTGTTGGCCTATGGTGTTGTATGCATAATAAGCTTGTAGAGGTAATGTCGTAAAGGTGTTATGGGCATAATAGACTTGTAGAGGTATCTAGTTTACTCGAGAAGTAGTTTTAGTTACCTCCACACCGATAGGTGCATGTTCAAATGGTCAGGGCTCAATTGGAAAAGGTTGACATGGGTACCCCCTTGTGTGCACTTTAGCGGGTGACACAAGCCGAATGGTCCTCATGTCATGTGGGTAAAGATGTACCCCCTAGGGTGTAAAAATAATTCGAATTGCCGCGCTCTAGGTTATGAGCATGCTTCTATCCATTTACATCAATCGTAGAGTTTCGTTATTGGGATGTTGTGATGGATTGTCGCTGCATAGATGATGATGTTGATGAAGAGTGGATATGGTACAAGTTACAGTTAAGATATGTTGATAATATCTAGATATCATGGTGTTTTGGTTATGTGTAGATGCTTACACTTGAGTCCAAATTGCATTTGCGTTATAAGTTCATTTAACCCCTTTTGGCAGAGTCCTTGCTAATTTATCCAATTGCATTCTCCTTGGAGTCGGGCTATTTATAAGTACCCATTATAGATTAAGTCTTACTAGTACCTTCGTACTCACGTGCTTTATTTGCTTTTCAGGTGAAGAAGATTTAGTTTTTGGCTACTTTACGCCCCCCCCGATGGCGACGGGGAGTAGTGCCAACTACTTGTATGTGGATATTTTGGGGTGTCACCTTTGGGCAATGGCACTACCCATCTTTTGTCGTTAGATTTATTCCACTGCGTAGCTACCCTAGCAATGTTCGAGTTATGTATTTTGATGTAAAGTTTAATCTACTTAAAGACTTGTAACTCAATCTAATTTCTCGCTCTTTATTATGTCTTGTGATGATGTGCTTATTGTAAAGACGTGTGTTTCGATCCTGAAAGTAAACACATGCCGGGACTACCGAGGTGGTATTCAGGTTAAACACTGCAGTCGTGGTCATGTTAATAATCGACTTAGTGATTAATTAGATTACTATCTAGACGGTTCCCTGCAGCTTGGTATCAGAGCCAAGCTTATTAAAGTAGCCTAAAAATTCTTAGGATGGGTTAATTAAACTTGTCAACTTCACACTAAGACAACTCACTAAAGTAATATTAAGTCTTAAGTGTATGTTCTATTTTATTCCTCATCTTATCTTAGAGTTAATCGTGCCGCTTTTTGTTTTTAACATGCTTAAACATGATCTCTAACTCATCTCTTTCTTAATGGGTTAAGGATGGCTGAGCTTACATTTGTGATGGCTACTCATGCCGAGGGTGTGGAAGGTTTTTCTGCACTCCTCCGTGAGATGCTTTGGCACGTGAACTTCACCTATGTGTCAGAGTACGCAGTGTATGCTTGAGGAGTCGGGCCAAATTTAGTGGACTATTTGGCGACCATGGACATTCAAGCGAGAATTATCGAAGGTGGGGCCAATCCCCACTACTCTAAGGCAGTTGGAACATCGGAAGAAATGGTGGTCCAAGTTGTGGCATACAAGGCAATGACTGCCCTTCGTGATGAGCTGCATGTTCTACATGGATGGCCGTTCATCTACTTTTCAATTTGGGGCAACAATGTCAATAACTTCAAAGATGTCCCGAATGCAGCCCCTCTAAATGAGCACTATATGATAGAGTTTGTTCGCTCCTTGGATCAATCCTACCGTTGTGTAGTGGCTGAGTTTTGGGAGACGCTAAGATGTTACAACAGGATGTAGCACACAATGGAACCACAAGTGCAATGCGGATTGGTGAACCGTGAGGTGTTATATGGAGAGCGTCATATGACGTCGTATGGCATGGCACCTCAGACTCATCGCTTTCTGGTGGTGCAAGGCACACGAGTACCTCGTCCTGAGGTGTGAGAGAATCCAATGGATTACAGATGCTACAGTTCCACAATTCGGGTGTCATGAGGGAAATGTTGTTAGGTGAGTCGCAACCTCTCACCCACCCCGATGCCATTGACGACACGGGCTCCCTCCAACATCATCTCACGGATGAATTTTTGGAGAACTTTGTTCGGGATCCATATCATGGGTTGTTTTAAGTCGATGGATTTAAGAATTATGTAATAGGTCGTAGTTTCTTTTGGTGAAACTTTTGGATGATTAAAAATTAGTTATACAATGCCCTATTTATGAGACTTGTATGAGGTACCTTTGTGTTGTATGAGTATTATGACTGTTTAATATATCTTTCAATTCTGTCAATTGCTATTTATTACGCTGTCATTTTACTCATGTTGCATCGACACAATCGATGAAAAAGGTAAGAAGGTAAGGGACGCATCCCGATAGCGATTAATATTAGGGGCTCAATCAGTGCAAGGCAGGAGCCTGGTGTGTCCTGTACGGTGATGGTACGGGAAGTGAATACATTAGCAATAACATATGAACATCCACCATATGATGGTAGTTATGACTGTCTACCCATGTGGCGATTACATGGGGTGTCCCTTAAGGTGAAGGTATGCGAAGTGAATACGTTGGCAACAACATATGAAACATCGCTTGTGCGGCGAGTTGCACAAGCACCATTCGCGTGAAAAACATTTCTTTCTCACGTGAAGGGTGATGATTGTAATTTTTATGTTTTTTTGGGAGTGATGCACTCGAGAAAGAAACACGTAGATAAGGATCAAGTATACTTCATTTCGTACCTCTCATTTTGCACGCAACTAGTTATCATGGGCTTTAAGGAGCCCGACCGCATTCATGCTCTTTATCTTTTCCTTGTTGTCCTAATTCCTACTCGTATCTCCCTTGTCCACATCTTGTAGTCACTAATCTTGGAAAAATGACGACAGGATGAGAACCGGCAACTCGGGTGATCTTCCTAAAGGGTCCAACGAGAACAATCCCGCACTGCCGCCAACGCCGAGCATGGCAGATGTGCCCTTGAAGATCAAGTAGAATCATGAAGCGCATACCACTTTGCTCAAAGCACTCGTGCACAACACGGCACCTCAAGGAGGAGGAGTCATGCATCGTGATAACTACTTGCATTTTCTCTGCACTAGTCCTCCCACCTTCATACACGTCGAGGACCATCTTGATGTGGACCCATGGCTTCATACCATCGAGTAGAAGCTCGCTCTCCTTCAGTGCGAGGACCACGAGAAAGCCCTCTTTACCGCACATCAACTCCAAGGCATGACCGATGTGTGGTGGACAAACTATCTTGCCATGCATGCCGCCGATCATCGCATTTCATGGGTGGAGTTCCGCCAAGCCTTCCGCGATTATCACATTCCCAAAGGGATGATGAAAATCAAGAAGCAGGAATTCCTAGACCTCCAATAGAGGGGCATGTCAGTCATGGAGTATGTGCAGGTGTTCAACCACCTTGCCCAATATGCACGGGAAGAAGTCAACATTGATGAGGGGAAGCAATATCATTTCGTGAGTGATCTCTCATCCAAGATGCAAGACCGACTCTCCACGCACGAGTTTGCCGACTTCAACAAGTTGGTGAGTACCTCCCTCACAGTTGAACACAAGCTGAAGAACCACCAGGAGGAGAAAAGGCGTAAGAGGGCCCCGTCACCCTATGTGGACGGAAGTTATCAACACCTGCGAGCAGGGAGTCAACCTCATCCTTCTCAGACGGCGACTTTGGTGGCTCCACAACCAAAGTGGGTGGCGCGATGTCCATACCCCTCCTTGCAAGGATAGACTACAAGACATGCCAGGTCATAGGGAAGTGTGACTGGTGGTCCTGGCGGCCCATGTTACAACTACAGGTGTGTCGGACATTTCACTCCGGATTGCCAATTCCTGAAGCCAGGAGTCGTGGTGGCTGCTCCAAGACCACCACTACCTCAGCAACCCTCTCAGTAGACATCTAGGGCTACACAAGTTCCTAAGCATGGTCGAGTGAACCACATCACCTCTGAGGGAGCTCAAGAGGACGATGGTGTGCTTATGGGTACGCTACTTGTAAACTCTCAACCTACCATCGTACTTTTTGATTCCAGAGCATCTCATTCTTTCATCAAGGGAGATTATGTCTTGCGTCATGATCTTGTCACTCAGCCTCTTTCCACCACTTTCCACATAGATGTGCCCGGTGCAGAAATGCATGCCGACCAAATAGTTCCGATGGTAAAAATTCTCATCGATGAGGTTCAATTTCTCACAAACTTGATCTTGACTGACACCAGAGGGATAGATGTCATCTTAGGGATGAATTGGTTAACAAAAAATGGTGCTCTTATCGATTGTGCACGAAGGATCATCTCTCTCAAGAATTAGGCCAGTGTTCGAATCCCCCTCCATCTTGGAGAGGGTGGTTCCTATCTTTATGCTTTGGAGGGTTCCGCAACCATAGACCTTTGGAGTATCCCAGTGGTGTGCAAGTACCCGAATGTTTTTCCTGAGGAATTATTGGGGATGCCACCCAACCGGGATGTTGAATTTGTCATCGAACTCGCACCCGGAACGGCCCCAGTGTTTAAAAGGCCCTATCATATGCCTCCCAGTGAATTAATGGAGTTCAAGAAACAACTAAAGGAATTACTGGAGAAGGGTTTTATTCATCCGAGCTCCTCACCTTGGGGTGCCCGGCTATCTTTGTCAAGAAGAAGGACAACACCTTAAGGATATGCGTTGATTATCATCCTCTCAACGCGGTCACTATCAAAAATAAATATCCCCTTCCCCGCATTGATATATTGTTTGATCAATTGACCATTGCTTATTTCTTTCCTAAGATTGATCTAATGTTGGGTTATCACCAAATAAAAATCTGATCGGAGAACGTTCCCAAAACAGCTTTCTCTACTCGCTATAGACTCAATGAGTATATCGTCATGTCCTTTGGCCTAACCAATGCACTAGCCTACTTCATGTATTTAATGAACACCGTTTTCATGGAGGAGTTGGATTCGTTCATTGTAATCTTCATCAAAGATATCCTTGTTTAATCCAAGACCGAAGAAGAACATGCCCAACATCTTTGAGTTGTTCTTGAAAGGCTCCGTGAACATCGTCTCTATACCAAGTTTAGCAAATGCGAATTCTGGCTCAAAGAAGTTGCCTTTCTTAGCCACGCCCTATCCAAAAATGGTGTCACTATTGACCCAAGCAAGGTTCAAGATCTGCTCAGTTGGAGGCAACCACAGAACATCACCGACAAAAAGAGTTTTCTTGGACTTACGGGATACTACCACCGGTTCATTGAGAACTTCCCCAGAATTGCCAAGCCCATGACTGAACTCTTGCAGAAGGGCATGAAGTTTGTATGGTCTAATTCTTGTGAGCGAGCTTACCAAACCTTGAAGAGTCTTCTCACTACTGTGCCCGTCCTTGCTCAACCAACTATGGATAAGAGTTTTCACGTTTATTGCAATGTTTCCCGCATAGCCCTCAGTTGTGTTCTCATGCAAGAGGGTCAAGTCATCGCCTATGCTTCTCGCAAATTAAAGTGCCATGAAGAAAATTATCCTACTCACAGTTTAGAGCTTGCAGCTGTCGTGCATGCTCTAAAAATCTAGCGCCACAACCTCCTTGGAAATCTTTGCAATATCTATACTGATCACAAGAGTCTCAAGTATATCTTCACTCAAGCCGACCTCAACATGAGGCTAAGGAGATGGCTTGAATTGATCAAGGACTATGAGTTGGAGGTTCATTATCATCCTGGCAAAGCAAACATCATTGCCAATGCCCTGAGCTGAAAGTTTTGGTGCAATTGTCTTAGGTTCAAGCCTGAAAAGCCACATTTTGTGATGATTTTCAGAGGCTTGGACTCAATATGTTCTTCGAGGGATTTCTTGCAAATCTAGGGGTCCAACCCACCCTCCTCGATCAAATCAAGGAAACACAGAAGAATGACAAGGGTATGGTCCAAATAAGTGACAAGATGAAAGAGGGCAATGATGTGGACTTTTTGGAGGATAGTCATGGCATCTTGTGGTTTAGGAAGCAACTCGTGGTCCCTAGGTCCATGAGTTGAGGAAGAAGATCTTGGATGAAGCTCATGACCCGTTGTTGTCTATTCATCCCGGGAGCACCAAAATGTATCAAGACCTCAAGCAAAGATTTTGGTGGACGTGCATGAAGCGTGAGATCGCTGGGTATGTCACCAAGTATGATGTTTGTAGGAGAGTGAAAGCCGAACATCTCAAGTCGGCTGGTACACTCCAACCCTTGCCTATTCCTTCTTTGAAGTGGGAGGAAATCTGTATGGATTTTGATTACCAGACTACCTAAGTCCTCTTGAGGGTATGACTCAATTTGGATCATTGTGGACCGATTGACCAAATCTGCTCATTTTCTTCCCGTCAAAACCACGTATTCTTCTAAGCAATATGTGGAGCTATACCTCGCTAGAATAGTTTGTCTCCATGGTATTCCTACGAAGATAGTTTCCGACCGTGGATCCATCTTTGTCTCCAATTTTTGGAAGAGCCTTCATGAAGCTATGGGAACTGAGTTGTTTCAGCACTGCCTACCATCCTCAGACCGATGGTCAAATGAAGAGAGTGAATCAAATACTTGAAGATGTGTTGCGAGCTTGTGCTCTCATGTATGGAAAGAAATGGGAGATTTGCTTGCCATTTGCCGAATTCTCCTATAATAATAGTTTCCAATCGAGCATCGAGATGTCTCCGTTCGAAGCGCTTTATGGAAGGAGGTGTCGAACAGCTCTAAATTTGTCCAAGTCCGGCAAAAGGGCTTTTCTAGGTATGGATTTGGTCAAGGAGTCGGAAGAACATGTCCTGACCATTCGCAAGCATCTTCTCACAGCTCAATCTCATCAGAAGAGTTATGTGGATTGTTGCCGCCATGAGCTTGTGTTCAAGATTGGAGGCTTCGGTGATCTCAAGGTCTCTCCCTCAGAGGAACATGACGTTTCCAAATAAAAGGAAAGTTAGCGTCACAATATGTTGGTCCTTTCCAAATTATTGCTCGGCAAAGTGAGGTGGCCTATCAACTGGAGCTACCCCCATCCCTCTCCGTCGTGCACAACATCTTCCATGTCTCACAATTAAAGAAATGTCTTCGTGTTCCAACTAAAGTTGTGACAGTGGATGACCAAGAACTTCAACCCGATCTTTCTTATTGCGAGCATCATGTTCGCATTCTTGATGAAGCCAAACAGAAAACGCGGTGCAAATCAACTAAGTTCTTCAAGGTTCAATGAAGCAATCATATCGAAGACGAAGTGACGTGGGAACGTGAAGATTAGCTTCATGCCGATTATCCTGAGTTTTTCTCCAACCTATGAGTGATGCATTCATTTCCATTCTCATAGCATGTTATTTTTCCTTTACCGCAAAAGACTTGAAGCTCTTAGTTTCCCTTTACTCTCCCCTAAACTCACCTGAATCTTAGAACAAGATTCTTTTAAGAGGGGAGTTTTGCCACATCCCAATTCCATAAGCATGTCATCAAGCGTAATCATGCATCATAAGCATCATCTTTATTTGTTAAGCATTGATGGGTGCTTGTTGCTTCTAATAGTGGTTTAATAATTTCTATGTGTTTTGAAATTACCTGATGTTAGAGTTTTTGTTAAGTTTAAGCCTCACTTAGGCATGATGGGTGAATCCATTTAAATCGGGTTCGCCTCGGTTTGTTATCGCTGCACAAGAATTCTTAGAAATTTTGAAGCTCTAGAGCATCCTTTGGGGTAAATAGAAGAGAGCAGGAATAGAATTTCAGTTGAAAATCTCTTGCAAGTCGGACCCACTAGTTGGCCCCACGACCTCTCTCTCTCTCTCTCTCTCTCTCTCTCTCTCTCTCTCTCTCTCTCTCTCTCTCTCTCTCTCTCTCTCTCTCTCTCTCTCTCTCTCTCGTCTGCACAACCAGCAGCCCCACCTCACTCTCCCTCTTCCCCACATGTTCACTATCTCCCCCCTCACTCCAACCGAGTAGCACAAGGCAGCAGAGCTGCTACTCTCCCTCTCTCAAGCTCTCTCATTTCTCCCCCAAAATCCCACTCAAGGAGCAAGAAGCGAGGAATGCATGTCACACCATGGTTTTCTCAAGAGGATTTAGGAGGTTTTAAAAATATCTATAGATCATAGTTATTGTTTTCTAAGCTCACCAATGAGTTTTTCCTATTTAGGTTTCTCATATGAGCTTACAATGAGATAATAACCAATATGTGTTATATCATTTTCTCCTTACAATTTTTCACTGAATTTTAAAGGAGTTTTAATAGCATATCAATATATTATTCTATCCTCATATTTTTCATAGGGTTTTAGAAGAGTTTTTCAATAAGGAGTTTATAACCACTACTACACAACACTACTACACAGGCGGGTGGAAACACCTTTTCACAGGCGTTTAGCGCACCCGCTTGGGAATGAAGGCATGTGGAAATGAATGATTTCCACAAGCGCAAAATTGACCGCCTGTGAAAATAGATTCCACAAGCGGTTGGCATAAGGAACCGCCTGTGAAAATGTATTTCCACAGGCGGCAGGCGGTTTCTTAAGTCAACTGCATGTGGAAATGTATTTCCACAGGCGGTTTGTTAAGTCAACCGTCTGTGAAAATGGATTTCCACGGGCCTTAAGCCAACCGCCTGTAGTATGTATTTCTTTCAAAAAAATAATTAGAATATATTTTATTCCCTACAGTTTCAATAACATCACAGATATCAATAGCATCGCATGGCATCACAGATTTCACAAATTTCAATATTTAACACAAGTACAATAATATTCACAACATCACAAGCCTATATTGCTAAAAGTCCTTCTTCTCCCACTCACAAAGCCTAGGATGGCTAACTAATTCGCCTCCGCGATCAAAGAATCTACGTTCTTGTGGATGACTTCGTGCATAATAAATCGGCACATGTCACATTGGACGTTTTGGATATGTTTGTCTGTGAGAGATTGGTCAGTTTTATTTTGGACCATCCGTACCTGGATTCAAAACACAACTAAAAGAGTTAAAACACTACTGACAACGAAAACATAACCAAATAAGAATGTGCATGCGCAATGACGACTTACATCCTCAGGGTTTGTTGTGTACCTCCCGTTTACCCTAAGAAACTTGCAAACATAATATCCACAAAGAACGCTATTGAAATCTTGCTTGTGGCACTTCAAATAAAAACGCAACATATTCGTTAATTCAATAAGACTCTTCATCATAAATAGCGAGATACAAGCATTAGAAGTGTGTTATTACCGGAAAGTGTGTACGGACCGCCATCGCATCCAACTTGGCCGTATCGTGTATCCCACCTTTCGTTACGTACCACTTGTAGGCCCTATTCAAATGCCAATAATTAATTATCAATTCATAAATGATTTCTAAGAATTTTATGTATGGGGATTTCTTTTACCTCTGTATAACGTCAATGAAATCTTGGTAGGATTTTTGTTGAAAATCGGCTGAGTCAAGGACCACGAGTCTGCTCGACTTCGGCATCAGCATAATACAAATATAGTGGTCGCTACATGAATACTTATGTTAGATTATTGATCGATCAACTAAGTTGAATACTTATGTTAGATTCATGACGTATCACAATTACTTAAAGTTGTAGGGAGCCAAGATGCAGTTCTTGTCCTGCATTTCTAGCATAGCCCTTCCTATGTAGACTGACATTTTGAGCCTTTTTGATTTGGTCAAGTCTTAGGACCCTTGCTTTATCCTTTTTACTCTTCCCCTTAATCTGGGGGTCATCAGTCCTCAAGTTCACGATCATGTTGGGCTGAGAAATTCGTTGCGGATTAATGAATCCAATGGGCCTCTTCAACTTTTCCATATCGTTAAATTGCATCCTACAGATCAAGTCACTAGTCATTAGCTTCTATAGCATACATTGGTAGATATATGAATGTAGGGGTAGATTGTAGGCAATTACAGGCACCACACACTTATGAGATTGATGTCGAGTTTTTCGCGGCGGAACAAAGCGCGCATGTCCTTAAAATCCAACATGAGATAGGAGTCTTTGCTTAGATAAACGTTAGCGGGGACAAAAATAGTGATTATATAGAACCCTGCGCGACATGCCCTCATATACCATTCGTGGAATTTTCTCATCTCCCATGGACCTTTTTGGAGTTGAAACAATGGCAGAAATGGCTTTCCATGCTCATATTTCTCAGGAACATCCAGTGTAGGCAAGAAATTCATGTGAGGGGTACTTAATGTTTTGTCAGTCTCTTTCGCAAGATCGCCCTTCGCTAGAGATTCTTGAGCGGATGATGCCTTTTCTTTTGAGGACAAAAGCCACCTCTTCACCGGAACAGGTAGAGTCTTCTTGTATGGGGTAATCATTTTAGGGACTCTCTGATGCTTAGGTGATGGATGTGCTGGAGGTGCAGATGCTGGAGGTGGAGATGCCGGAGTCAGAGACGCTAGAGGCGGAGGTACCGGAGTTGTAGACGGTGAAGCACGATGCGAAGTTGCATGAGGCGGAGATACCGGGCGCGGGGGCGATGGTGCTTGAGGCAGAGAGGCTTGGCTCTGGGGCTGAGGTGCCTGAAGCAGAGAGACTTGGCTCTGAGGCTGAGGTGCCTGAGGCGGAGAGGGTTGGCTCTGGGGCGGAGGTGCCTGAGGCAGAGATGCTGTGCGCTGGGACAACCATGACGCTGGCGATTGTGACTTCTGACGGCTGAAGATGATATCCCGTCTGGGCCACAGAATGAAGTTGCCAACAGCCTCATCGAGAATCTTGAGACCCTCAGGTGTGCTGATGTCAAGCTTGTACTTCATGAAAACCGGTTGCACCGAGTCGACTTGTACCTTGGCGTAACCGGCCGGAATATCTTGAGTGTGAAACACACGGCCTGGAATGGCCTAGCCAGTGGTAGCCTCAACAGTGAAGTCTCCCTTGCCGACCGGAACATGTAGAATGCAAGGGGTAGCCTCCGTGATATCATCTACAGGATATCTCTGGCTATCGACATGCGTGGACCCAACATTGCTCCGAAAGCCTGGGCTGGTTGGTTGCTCTATCAGCATTAATGCCACCCTTTCCTTTTCCTTTTCATTCCACATCTTCATGAATTGGACCTTAACCTGTTCTTGTATCTGTTCCTCTAGGTTCTTCTTATATCTATTACGGGTCTTGTACTGGCCCGCGGCGTCTGGGAACCCATGCTTCCAGCCCACTTTTGATCCGATGCCTCGAGTGCGACCCGAGTGTTTCTTGTTCCCTAGGGCCCTGGTAAGCAGGTCATTCTCCCTTTCATGCTCTAGAGACCCTTCATTAGCAATTCCTTGGATGGTCTGGGTCACCTCTATGGTCTCGGGGCTATTAAAGGCTAAGTCCCCAGACTCGGTTCGTTGTGACCGAGCGTAGACCTAGTTCCTGCTTCGCTCGTCACAATTTTCCAAAGGGTTGGGTTTCCTAGCCCGTGCAGCCTCTTCTTCTTGCCTCCTCCAATCAAGAATTTTGGGGGCGTACCCAGACAAACCGAGGTGATGGTGGTGCTTATTCTTCTTCACAAGGTGCTTGAACGATTCACCCAGTTTGATGGCCTCAGGTGTGGTCTTCTGCCTAACAAACTCTGCCCATTGGTCTGGCGTAATCTTTCCGTATTTATTAAAGGGTACCAGGTTCTTCTTCACGAATTCCTTATTCAGCTCACTCTTCCAGCCCCAGAAGCTCTTTCCCATAGTTTTCAATGCATTCTGTTTGGCTGCTTCCTCTGTTCCCGAGGGGAATCGGATGGTTCTCTCCAATGTTGCCCACAGGAACTCCTTCGTCTCATCCGACAGCAACCGTCAATCAGTTATAGTGATTGCGACATACTCCTTGATAAGAAATCCGTAACTGTTGCGGAATTTGGCGCAAGCCTCATGAGGTGCAACAGGCTCCCCTTCAACACCGACCTGTGTTATTGTGTAAATATCGGACGGCAACTTGTTTCTGCTACACTCGCCCCTTCTTCGTTTCAGCGTAGGCCCAGAGGGACTCGAAGTTTTAGGCATAGAGGTAGTGGTGGGTTGTGGCGCAGATGATCTACGCGAAGATCTTTGCACCCTCATCCTCTAGAGAAAAAAAAAGGAGAGTTGACATAAACAAAAGATATTCCTCCATTTAAGAAGTATAAAATGCATTGACTTAACTAAATACCTCTTCAGCGGGATCGTAGTCGATGTCACTTTCCCGACGTCAGATCTTCCGATCGCACGGAACAGGGCTCGGGCTGTGATACGAGCCCGAGCTTTCGTTGCTGTTGGAGGACGGGTGGTGCGGGTTTGGGCTCCTATCCAACCTCCTGCTTGCATCCGCTCCATCTTGTGCCGGGGTGTCCTCTATTGGGAGTGGCCTCTGTGCCGGGTTGCCCTCTATTGGGAGCGGCCTCTGTGCCGGGGCGTCCTCTATTGGGAGCGACCTACTTGCTTCTGGTTTCTTAGGCTCCATAATACTTACTCGACAACTGGATTATTGTTACATAGAAATATGCAATAATATTATTTTAGAGGAAAGAAAAGGAATCAATGTATGTGTAAAGGAACAAGTTATGAACACACCAGAATAAGAATCATCAATTTTATAGTTAAATTGCTCAAGTTCAAGGATTCAATTCCATGCTCATGTGATTTATTGCCTTGGGTACTTAGACCTTGGATGGTTTTTGGTAATCAGATTATATGGAATTTCTTCCCCCTGATTCTAAACATCTCAAGGTATAGCATATAATTTCTGCTATCAGTTCTTCACTGATCATAAGTACAATCGTAAACTAATTCACAGTATCTAACTCAAAACATGTCCTTTAATAGAACTAAAACAAAAGGTCAAAATACCTATGTACAATGCAGCATGTTTCGATAACTCAAAACATCGGTATGAACTATGGGATATAGAGAGGATATGCAATTTTGTTAAACATACATGTGGGTTTGCAATAAGTTTTTAACTGCACAGATCACAAATATGTTGAAGAGAGATATTTGGATCTAAAATCAAATGAATTTTCCCTGATATTATGCAGCTGAATAAAGTTCTACGTGCAAGTGCATATACTTCAAAATCTGTTTAAGTCAAGTATTCTCAAAGAAAACAAGAAAATAAAATGCAATAGAAAATAAAATGCAATATGATTATCCCACGTTTAAGTTATCCATAATGACTAACTCCTGAAATTTCTCATCTGGAAGTCTATAAATACATCTACCATACATAAATTGTGCCATCCTAATCGTCCTTGGTGGATTTCAATTGTTTTAATCCTTGCCTTGAAGAGAGTCGAAATATGGAGATAGAAAAATACATCCAGCCACCAACTTATGGCAACCTTGTAACAATTCTTTCTATCGACGGTGGAGGGATTCGAGGAATCATTCCAGCAATGGAGTTTCAAATATTGTAAGATTTCCAAGGCAACACTAGCCTTTCTTTTCTTTTTTTTAAACTAAGGCAACACTAACTTGGTGAGAGATATGATATTGTACATTGTAGAGTCAGAAATTTATTGTTTGATGTGCTAGTCTAAAGTTCAAACTATATCCCTTCGTGGGATAACTTTGGAGATGCATTGTTATCTTAACCATAAATAAATTATGACTTTCATATCCGAGTAAATATTGAAAGCGTATTGCAAACATGCTAAATGTGTTCTTGATTGCTTCTCATGAAAAGCTGTTCTGTTTAATTTCTAAAGAAGCTTGATGGAGAGGAAGCCCGCTTAGTAGATTACTTTGATGTCATTTCTGGGACCAGCACAGGGGGACTTGTGACTTCAATGCTGACTGCACCAAACAAGAAGAACATACCACTTTTTGCAGCCAAGGATATTCAAGCATTTTATACGAACCATGCTCCCAAGATTTTCCAACAGCACAGGTGAATATGTGTATTATGGTTTTCGTTGGTTGGATTGCAAACTTTTTTGTTCAATAATTTTTTTTGCCTTTCTTCAGGGGTGCATTTGGTAGGATAATTAGGATATTTCGATCGTTGTTAGGACCTTCTTATGATGGCAAGTACCTTCATGAAGTTGTGAGGAAGAATTTGGGAACCACCAGACTGCATCAGACTTTAATACATGTGGTAATACCAACTTTCGACATCAAACGGCTACAACCAATTAATTTCTTTTCCTATGAGGTCTGGCTCTCCATCCTTCCTTCCCATACTAGTATAATTTGGCAGATTTGCAAATATATGCTACTCAAATCAAATTACCTCAACTTGTTGTGTAAAAGAGAATCAAAAGGAAAAGATGTATGAACCAATAACAAGGACTTCTATTGATCCACCATCCTTGCAATTTATGTAACATTTTTTTTTATATCATAGGTTAAGAACAACAAGTACAGCACAATGGATGCTCTGCTATCAGATATTTGCATCAGCACATCCGCTGTTCCAACCTATCTACCTGCACACTACTTCAAGACAGAACACTGCCGTGGGAACATCAAGGAGTTCCATCTTATTGATCTTGCAAAATAACAAATTCACTTGATTCAGAAATTGAAGCAGGGAATCACACGGCCGGCCGAAGAACCGACTATGACGGCTCGGCCAGGAGGGGGATATGGAGCTACTAACCATGTACGGCTTCGGCGGCGGTCGTCGTCGGGGTCCTCCTCGGCGGCGTGCTCCTCCTTGGAGGCGTCGGTGCGGTCCTCCTCAGTGGCGGCGGCTCCTCCTCGGCGTCGGCGCGGTCCTCCTCCGTGGGGGGACAAGGCGCGGGGTGGCCACATCTCATCGGGGGCGGCGGCGTCATGGGGTGGCCCTCCTCGTCGGGGGCGGCGGACGGAGGGAGAGTGCGGGCAGCGGCGGAAAGGGAGAGCGCGGGCGGCAATGATTCACTCGGACAGCCTGACGGCGCGGTCGAAACTTCGTCAAAGCGCTAGGGTTTTCGAGGCCGCACACGCTTATATAGAAACTATTTCCATATGAGGTTAACGTAAGAAACCGCCTGTGAAAATGATTTTCCACAGGCGGTTGACCTAATAAACTGCCTATGGAAATTATTTCCACAGGCGGTTTCTTACGTTAACCGCATGTGGAAATAATTTTCACAGGCGGTTTCTTAGGTCAACCACCTGTGAAATGATTTTTTTCCTTGTTTGGGAAATATTCTTCTATTACATATTAAAGCATTTTAAATTAAAGCATATAATTGCCCTAAATATAAATTAAAGTATATTATTACTCTATGCCCTTGATATAAATTAAAGCATAATCTCTCTTACATCATGCATACAAGTCCTCGATACTTTAAATTAAGTTGGTTCTATCATTGTTGATTTGACCATGATGATAGCATATTTGTTGTTTAATTTAAGTTTTGTTTCTCTATTTTGAATATGGGAATCGAATTGATAATAAGCAATTTGATAAAAATAGAGAAACAAAAGGAGGGGCAGTTGGTTGCCCATGGCTACCGCAGGACTATCGGGTTGAGCCAGTAGAGCGTGCTTGTTGCCTTAGGGCAAGCTCCGGTGAGGGTTTCCCTTTTCCAAGGTGAGAGAGAACAAGAAATGACAGCCTGTAGTGTGACCTTTGGTGAGAGGTGGATGTGGCACCACCGTGCATGAGTTGGCGAAGAGTGATGGGTAGGGTCAGTGGTGGAGGCGCCAAATCTGTCGAAGAGGGTAAAAAAGGGAGCAAGGTGATGGATTATAGAAAAGAGGGAGCATGATAACACGAGGTCAGGGAGGCGGTCGGGGAAAGAGCTGGCATAGCTGATCAAGGACGTGGAGGTCGCAGAGGGGAGGTTGATGCTAAGTAGGTGTGCACAACCCAAGGGAGCTGAATGCCAAAAAAATTGGCAAAAAAGTAAGAAAAAAGTAATTTTTACCTCCCTCAACTCTTACCCTAATTTTATTTCCCAACGCAACCGGAACACCAGATATTGGACACAACTATAAAAAAATTGGATAATGACGTTACCTATCTTTTATCGTTATGTGACTTATTCTACTGCGTAGCTACTCTAGCAATGTTTGGGTTGCTGTGAGCAGGTCACTACAAATAAACATACGAAGACAACAAATATCGATGCAACTTCTGGTTTTCACGCCAATCTAAGGCGTCGGAACGTAAATTCAGGGAATCGAACTATCTTCTATGAAATGCATGAACTAACATGCTCTAAAATAAGACCAGCGTGTTCTCTAGGGAATTACAAAATAAAGGCTAGTGTATTACAGTGTATATTTCATTGGAACTTAACATAGAGTAGCCCATTGAATTAACGTTTGGATTAAAAGCTCATATTGGTGAATACTAACACGCGATACATAAGCTGAAACGTTATGGCGCTACTGCACCAACACGGCAACACTATATATATATGTAACCAAAACCCAGCAAAATCAGCGGAGTGGATGCCGTCGGGCCAGGTAAGCCTAGAAATGCCTGGCGGCAGCGGCGACGTCGTCAGCAGTCGGCGAGAAAACTTCGAGACATATGCCCGCCGCTGCTGCTATGACGGCAATGGAGGACCTGGCCACCGTAGGAATGCTGGCGCCCAGCTTGGCTTCCAGGGGCACGAAGGTCTCAAGGAGCGCCATCATTTTATCAGTGCTTGTGAACGCGAGCCTGGCCGCGTCAGATACAGATTCCGTCAAGGCCAACGCTCCGGGTGGCGGTGACGAGCACCCAAGCGACCATGACCACACCAGGGAAGGGGCGACGAGCGCCGAAGCCTTGGTGAACACGTCGGACCCAGCATGTTCAGCAGCACTGTCCATCTTGCGCTTCGCCGCGGCAGCTCTCCGGCGGCCGAATGAACGCACGAGCTTGAGGACTCTGTCCTTGAGAGTCATCGCAGCTTTCACGACTTTCTCGTAGGCCCAAGCGGCGGCCTTCTTAGCACCCTCGTAAGCCGAGGCAGCGGCGCTCTTGGCGCTTGCCGAGGAGGCGGATCTCTTGACGCCCTCGTAGAACGAGGCGGCGGCGCTCTTGGTGCCCTCGTATGCCGAGGAGGCGGATCTCTTGACGCCCTCATAGGCCGAGCAGGCGGCGTCCTTGACCTTGCGCAAGTACTCGATCACAGCCTCAGCTGCGTCGTAGACCGCGTCAAGAGCATTGGAAGCAGCAGCAGAGGTTCCGCCCCACGCCGCCCCGAGAGCCCACCCCGCATTGAAGGACAGACTGATCGCGGCGCCCATTGCCTGATCCGCTCGCTCGATAAGCTTTTGCTCTCTTGATTGATAGCTTCCTGGTGGTGTGAGACGGCAAAACGTGGGAGATGGAGCGGGTGATTTATAGTGAGAGAGACTCACGTGCATTACTCCTTGCAACGTCCGTCGGATGGGAAGCCGTGCAGAAACCTTGGGTAGACCGAAGGTGCATTGCATGGTAACTAGGCGTCGGCGTACGTTACTCCATTTATTTGTTTCGGCTCATGTGACTCACGAGGAGTCGCCAGGCGCTTCCGTTTCCATGCATAGCAACGGAGAGTGTTATCCTAGCGCTAGCCACTAGGTCGTGGTCGTGTTGGCTGTGTCATACTCGTCGTCGTGAAAGCTTAGCGCGTACCGCCAAGACGGTCGAACTTGCTGAATTTTTTATTTTATATTTTTAAAATCTAAAAATTATAAATATATATATGTTTATTTTTAAATTTTATAATTTTATACTCTCTTCATCAAAGCAGTACATGGGCGGAAGGTCGCAGCCCTTGTCACAGTCGAAGGAGGTCGCCAATAGCAGCAGTGAACGCGGTGGACAGCAGGGACAGGCGGAACAATGGACGGCGGGGAGGATCGAGGGCAGGGCATGGGTGGGAAGGAAGATTTGGGATGAAGAGATTGTGCGGTACGTTTGGAACAGCAGCTTAGGTTTGGGATTAGTTATGTGATTATAGGAGGGGAACGATGGATCTAGAAGGGGTGAACCACAGATCAGGATGCCGCAAATCATTGGATGAGACGGCAGACTATCAAATCAATAATTATGGGGTTGTCAAGAAATAATTAGTCATGATACATCTGAAAATATAATAAAATATGATGCATATTTGGGACGTTTCAAATTGATATATAATTGATAGCTAATTTTATTTGTGTTTTCAATCGAATGTATGACCTTTTGGTCTGCCTTGAGATTCGCATATGTGTTGTGACCTTTGTCTGGTGCACTTCATGGTCGGAGGGATGAGGATCCTCTAATATACTGTGCAACCGTATAGTAGTTATACAGTACATCAGAGGATCTGTGTCAGGAGGGTGTTGCCCTCGTTATAAAACCTTGTTTTAGTCGCCCTCACTATAAAACCTATAGGTGCTAGCTATCTAATATTGAGAAAGGTGCTGGACTTTGACATTATGCACATCAGTGGTGCTGACAGCAGAGAGGAGGAAGGGAAAGCACCCCAACGTTGGAGTCAGCCGATGATGGTGGCGGTGGAGGGGTGCAGAAATGTGGGAGGGTGGACGTGGTGCTGGATTGCCTGGAGGATAGGTAAAGCGCGCACCTGTGCATGTAGAGTTGTAGTTAACCAACGAAATGCGCCTCAAATGCCACCAAAAGGAGCGTGTACATTGTGCCTGTTGAGGACCATCCAATCCTAGTCAAACTCAACATGGGCTTAAAATTTGAAAAAGAAATAGGTTGGGATTATTGGATTATCCAAACGAGGCCTAAAGGGATTTGGAGCACCACTCGCCCCACCAATAGAGGGCGTTCAATTTTTAAACCGTGTTAAGTCGTCATGTTTTGTTTGTTGTCAATCCAGTACTCTTATTCTGCTCGATAGCATCACCACGTGACTATGTTAGATGGCAGTGCACCTAGCGAATGCGTAGATTGCGGGACATGCAGCGTCGCAGACCGTGGAAGAACTATCGCCGTTCAAGGCAAGTATATTGGTACACCAACCGTCTTATAGGTTGCCCATGTAATACTAAGTAAGACTTTTGGTGACGTCGAGGAAAGGAAGGAAGGTGAGAATTAAAAAGATATAGTTATTTTGTGAAGTAACAGTCTCATAAGCTAAAATTTACGATTATAAGACTATTTTCACATCATTATATGAGTTGTCATTACCATATAACTCACAATATTAATTTGTTCTATGCACAAATTAAGAAATTATGAGTTAATATGAGACATCTGAAAATATAATCTATTGTAGGAGTCGTCTATAAAACTGGCTCAATACTACGTGCCAATACATGAGACGGCCTATAAGACAACACCAATATACTTGCACTTAGCATGAAGCTTGTCAAGCGTAGGGATGAAAACAGACCGAATAAATCCCGTTGTTCCGACCCATTTTCTATATTTATTCCGACTATTTTCGGATCTTACGAGGAAACGGGACAAAAATGAGAAAAATTCATTTCAAAACAGGGTCAAAAATGGTTTAGGACTCATCCCGCGCGTATTGTAGCAATCCCGTTTTTAGCCGGATACTACCCTTTTTAGCCCATTTCTAGAGCCACCGGATTCCCCTCGCCTCCCTCCCCCCATCTTTCTCTCTGCTCTCTGATTCGAATCCATGGCCATTGGTGGTGGTGCCCCTGCACGACCAGGTGTATCTTCCCGAGTGGTGCTGCGCGTTCGACCACCTGGTAAAGATGTTGTGCCAGACGCACGCGTGGCCCTAGGCGCTCACGATTGAGCGTGCACACCTCTGGACCGAGCTTGAGCTCCATTGCCACGGTTGGCGCGAGCGTGAGGACATCTTATAGGCCCGCATCCAGAAGGTAGGGTATTGGCTTCAGGGTTCCTCTTTGGGATTTAGCTCTCCTCCGCCGCTAACGCTACTAGATTTGGAGGAGATAGGCGTGCAGGAAGAGTGCCGAGAAGGTTGAGGCGGCATACCATCTTGAGAAGAAGGAAATGAAGCTGCTACCAGAAGTTCGCAGGTAAGAAGAGGAACTAAGTTTCATGGGGCTTGCTTTGCCTGTTCCTGTGGGGGGAAATATGGGGTGAGCAAGGGCTCTGCACTCACTCTGGAAGACTCAGTTAGGGCCTACTTGTTTTAGCTATGGATTATGAAAAATAGTTTCTAGATTATGGATTATAAAAAGCTAGATTGTATAATCTGACTTCTAGATTGTAACAATCTAGCAATCTGGTTTCCACCCGTTTCTGTAGATTGTACAATACATCCTGTTTGTTTCAACTTACAGATTGTATAATACATCATGTTTATTTCAGCTTACAGATTATATATGATTCAGATAAAATAATATATATTAGATCTGTTGAAACTCCATCATTATAATTATGACCCATCTAATCAACGCATAGAATTCTCTATTTCTTATGAGTAACATGGTAGTTTCTAGACCTTGGGAGTGAAGTTGCTTCTTTTTTTACCAATTACTAAGATAATACTAGTAGAAGATACTAAGGTCATTCCTAATATTTTATTTCTTAGGTAATACATTAGCAGAGATAGTAAGAAATTGATGTTAAGAAAATAAGCTTTCAATGCATACATGTATGTTGCTTATTTCTTGAAGTCTTCTAAAGTAATTTATTTTCTCACAATTATTTAGGATTGCTCAAAGAGCTAGTTTCTTCCTTAAGAAACAAGCTTCATCTCTCTCCTCTTTAAATAGCTTTGCATACACTACTATAGAATCCATCATGAATGACAGCTCATCAGTGTCGGTTCGGCTAAAACTGCCACCGATGCATCATAAGTGCTAATTCATACCAAACTAGCATCATCAATGCATCACTGTCGGTTCATAATAAAAACCAGTAGTTATACTAATAATATCGGTTTTTAATACTAACTAGCAGTGAAACCATGTCCAGATCCGAAATTCCATTCCAATCGATTTTTGGCTCGCAAGCTCTCACATCTGGCTCCCTCTCTGCCTTGATCTCTTCGCGTCTAGCCGGCTCTCTCTCTCACTTATTTGTTCCTTCTCTCCCCACATCTGGTGCCTCTCTCGCCACTCCCCATGTCTGGCGCCTCTCTCACCCCTCCCCACCAACCAACTCCCCTCACGAGATCCACGGTAAGATCCAACGGGGATCCAGTCATGGATCTCACTAGGGTGGCGGGCATGAGGAGGAGGCAGATGTGAGTGGTGTGGATCTCGCGAGGAGGAGAAAGCTTGTGGCGATAGGCGGATGACGAGCAGTGCGGACGAGGGTGTTGCGACGGCGAGGGTCCACATCTTGGGTGGAAGAGAGGCATGGCGGGGAAGGTAAAGGGTGAGCGCGTGCAGGCATGGCGGGGAAGGTAAAGGGTGAGCGCGTGCTGCGGTCGGAGCACGCGCGGCGGCGGTTGAGCACGAGCAGGGGTGACCGCCGCTCGTCTCCCCCTGATGGCGACGACGATGCAATACGTCGAGGTCCGAATCTCGCGTGGCGTCATAGTCTGGATCTCACACGTGCGGAAGCACATGTGTCGGAGGTTGAGCACAAGCAAGGGCAGCCGCCACTCGTCCCCCCCCCCCCCCGACGGTGATGGTGGCGCGGATGTGAGCTTCAAGGTTCAGATCTCGCGTGGCGAGGAGCAATTCGGCGCGTTTGTGCATGTGCCATGGCGACAGCCTTAGATCCACCGCATATCTTGTTGCGCAGGTGTTCGCCGCCATCTTGCGGCCGTCCGATGCAAAGCTCGTCGCTGGCCAAGCGCTCTGGGTGGCTCTGGAGCCCAACGACGGGGGCTGGAGCACAGGCATGATGTTGGCTTCCTCTCCGGTGGTGACGGTGCTTGGCGGGAGCTATGATGGAAGCATCATCTAAGCTACTCGGAATTGAGCTGGCTTACTTTTTCCCTCCTCAAAACACCTATCACTATCAATTCTACACCCGATAGTGATAGGTAGGTATGATTTTCACTATCTAGTAAAGACTGCTAGTTCCAAAATCTGTAATGATAGGATTTTGGAACCAGCAGTGATCACTTTTCTTTTTAGTGAATAGGTCCGTCGAGTGGCAGGGGCAAGATATTAACTTTTTCTTACATAAACACCTAATTAATATTAAAAAATCAGTTATGTTGGAGCATTATGAGAGATCTAACAGTACCCTTTTTTTAAGGGAAAGTGAAAGACTAGTATTTGTGCAAGCATTCACAAATCACACCCGCTGCCTATTCAATGCTCCGCATGAACCACAAAAGCAGAAGAATCCACCAATGCAAACATTGTACTACCTCTGAGTCCATGTTTGATCACCAGTCTCTGGTAAACTTCATCGATATTATGTCTGTTCACTGAATGCAGATGCAACCATGAACGAGGCAGGCACAAAAAAATTTACACTGACAAAACGATAAGAATGCACCTCTAGCGGTGAGATATATGCATTTAACAAAATACTCAATCTAGCAACGTTTCTTGTCATTTTCAATAAGCAGAAACTCTTGAGAATACATTTCTTCAGGCAAACTCTTCATAATACAATGAGAAATTGATTGTTGAGAAAATTAATCACACTTCAAAAAGGAACAGTTCTGCAACTTTTCAGCCGAAGTGATGGCAGTGCTTGTGTTTGGAGAAGTTCATCTTGAAAATTAGAAGAGCTACAAGTAGTGAGTAATAGCACCTTAGAATCTGACTACAAGTCTTGCCGCCGCTGCAAGTGTCCTGACAAATCAAGGAAGACATCGCAATGCGAAGGATTGCATGTGGGCAGCCCGAGATAGATTAGTTTCTCCATGTATTGGACGGAGGCGTTTTTTCAGTTTCATATGTAATTTCACAATTTGTACTAAAATTAACTTTCGCTATGAAAGAGCAGTGCTCCTGCTCATGGTTAAAAAAAAAAAGATGTAAGTACAAGTCAAATTATCACGCATAGATCATAAACATAACGTTCTTTATCCGGCTAAACTGCAGGACTTCTGGAGTGCCTAGGAGAACCTGTTATTTCAGGGATAAGGGACCCCTGTTTCATACAAAACCACACTGCAGCAATGGGGCTTCACATTGTTAAGTAGCCTCTTTTTAAAGAAAAACAATACTATTTCACGTCCACAAATTGTACTGCCTTGATCCCCTAATTCTTCCGGTGCTACGAAATTCTCTTTTCCAGTGTTATTTCGCCCTGGTTAGATATATCACACTTAACATAATACAAAAATGCAGGTGATCTCTCTTACATCTGTGCTAGCAGAGCTATACCACAGAGTAACAACCTAGCTCAAGCAGGACCCAGACTGCCAGGAATGTGCATTATATGGATGTTAGTGAGTAATATTACCAGGAATTTCCAACATGTAAAAGAAGAAGCAACTGAGATGCCTTCATGCCTATGAACTATGAGTCCATGACTTGGCTTCTAAAATTTGCAATAAAAGTTAGAAAGACAATATGTCCACTGTATCTGCTCTATTGCTGAACCTTATAACATGTCGATCTTCTAAACAGAACCTCTAATGAACTAATATAACAATGGCAGCTGAAATTCATCGAATCAATTAAAAAGCTCAAATGCAGAGTTGCCTGATAAATTAGCTCAGATTTAGCATAGAACTGCAATAAAGTACTTATTTAGTGTGGAACAAAACAATGTGATAGCTTTATTGCCTTCATTTCCAACTGATCTGCAGGATTCAAGTCTCCAAACAGAATAGAAAAGAAAACCTGATCTGTAGGGCTCCAGTTTAATTACAATTAACCAAGAAAAGGCATCATGGACTCATCGTCCAAAAAAAAAGGGAAACTGGCCTTACTTGTGCCGACAACATCTGAGGAAACACTTTGACTTTGGCATTAACATATTTTGAAATAATATGTTCTTTGAAAAGAACATATGGAATTTCAGCAAAGTACTAGCGATGATGGTCCCGAAAGATCACAGTTGTGTATTTCTAAATTTAACAACTCGCTGGAAATATTCTACCCACTATCTCAATGCAGTAGATATCAACATGCTTGCTCTCATTGGACATAACGGTTTGTAATCTATAATGATAAAAAAAGAAATATGCTTTTATTCCTATCAAGTTGTAAAAGAGATACACATATTGAAACTCACAGTATATAACTGAACATCAAGATGAAATCATGAAAAAGAAAAACAAGACTGCATTTGACTTGTAGTATCACCAATTTGTTGATAAAGCGGAAAAATTTATGAGCATAAATGAGAACCGAATATTTCCTTGCACCATTACAATTGAAGGGTCATGCACTCTTCGAGCACTCTGGACACAAGAGACGGCCTTGGGATCTGCACTTTGTGCAAGGAACCAGATTATCAGTCTTGCCTTCAGCTCCAAGTGATTCATAAAGATCATCTAGCACGCCCAAGTTGAGTATTCCTCCTTTCCTAACTGAGCCTATTCCTTTGCACTGTGAACATGCTACTATTCGAAGATTACCACACCTCTTACACATACCAAGTGACCTGCAGTCAGGAAAGATGAATTCAGTTTCACGCACCTCTTACACATACCAACTGACCTGCAGTCAATTTGCTCTTTGGTCATGGATTTTCTGAACTTAAGGTCATCCACCCCTATCACCTATCGTGTACATATTTTCCTCTGGTACTGTGCCAAGGAAAATTAGGCCCGTTCAATAGCCTCAACTAGTCACCTGTCGTCCGGGGCCAGGCAACCAATAGGGGTAAACTACATATGAATTCAGAATATTTTAGATTTAAAATGTCCATGTATGTGTGCCTATTTTCCATGGAAATGTGTACATACTTTTCTGAATCCCGAATTATTATATTCCAAATCGCCTTTCAATATATTCTAAGTTAATTTGCCAACAAGCAAAGAAGAAGAAGAACTTGCGTGCAGACCTTGTCAATTGTCAATTTGTCATTACGATTTCCAAAGCATCATTAACTCGCGAACACCGTTACCTTCTTTGGGAGGAAGCGATGAAGCCGTCGACCCTGGGCGCGGCGATGGTGGCGCCGAGCAGCAGCGCGCCCACAACGAAGCCGGCGATCTCGCTGCCCGTAAGCCCCTCCATTCTGCTCCCCTCTCTCTCTCTCTCTCCCTCGCCCTCGGGCAGCTGCTGATGCACTGTCCAAGGTAAGCGTGACGATAGATGTGAGCATCAAGAAACGGTTTATTACTAATCGCAACAAATTCTCTCACTGGAGATGAATGAGGCTTGGAGCTTTAGAGGGTCGTGACCGTCGGACCTCGTCGAGGTAATCCTTGGTGGCAAGTGGCGACGGGCGTCGGCCGTGGAGCTGCTTGGAGGAGAGGCGGCGCGCGGCGGTAAGTGCCCTCGCTGCGCGTCGTCGTCGGCGGAGGTCCAGCCGGGCGGCCCTGCCAAAGCCGCGGTGGTGGCGCAGTGGCGACTGGTGAGGATGAGGATGTGGATGTGGAGAAGTGGAGGTGGGAGGGGGGTGGGGGGAGTCGAGCGCGGTTGATGGGCCGAGTCCTGTCTGTCATCCCGTGGGGTGGGTGGGCCAGGGGAACGTGGGCCGGGCCATGAAAAATTGAAGAATATTTTAAATATATTTATTTATTATTAATATGACAAAATAGGTGCACGTTTTCAAATTTTACAAAAGTAGTCTCTGGGCGACTTTTAAAAATCTCCTAAATAGTGGGAAATCACCAAAACTAGGGGCAACAAGAATATCTCGCACAACCTACGAACGATGTATTTAGGTAGTGTTTGGTTACATCTACGAGCGCTAGCTTGCACGATCGTTACAGGACAGCGTTTGGTACCCGTGTTTGGATGCTTGAATCAACCATGGTGTAAGATGAGCCCTCCTACAGCATATTATCTTAAGATGCTACACCAGCTGATACGATGAAATCGGTCACACCGTGCTCGGTCTAGGATGTGAATAGTACTCAAAATTTTCCTCAGTTCAAAACAATGGTTTATATTGCTCCACAAATTTTAGAACTTTTTTTATATATTCTATAATTCATGTGTAACCTATTCTAATTGGTTTGTGTAGAATTGAAACTAAAATTCTCTAAAAAAAAAACTACTTTATAACTTCTAACAATTGTTAGGGTCTCAAATTTATTTTCAAAAATCTAGAAAAATTCTCTTGTTGTTTTTATGTGAATTTCTAAAATTATTTTCTCTAAAATTATTTTCTCTAAAATTATTTTCAGCCCTAGATTATACGGTGAAAAAGTAAGTTTCTACTATATTTATATGTATTTTTATCATTTCATATGATAATAATAAATATAAAAATTATTTTTTAAAAAATATTTAAGTTATACATGAATATAATAAATAGTTTTAAAACCTAACACATTATGTACCATCTCAAATATCCAACCAAACATATTTTCATACCATCATATACATGTAACTAAACAATCTACTTGTATCATTTTATCTAACATCATTTCTCCTAGACGATTCCAAGATAATTATATTCTATTCAATTTTATTCCATCAATCAACCTACTTATAAAATAGTTTACCTCAATCAAACGCGTTAGGACTCATAGGCGACAAGGTATCACATAGATTGGTGGGAGTAGCAAGGTTCACGAAGCAGCAGGTGGCTGCCAGCGTGTCCTGTCGCCCGGCCGTTGCGCTACAACATCCTATCACGGAGGTGGTTGGCCCAGTCACCCGAATGGCGGGTGAGATTTACAAAAATCTCCTGACCGTTGGGTGACAAGATCAGCGCCAGCCCTTATCGTCTGCTGGTTGGGCGAGGAGCCCAATGCCAGATTAATTAAAAAAAAGAGAGAGAAAGAGAGCGAGAGAGGAGATAAGAGGGAAGAAGAGGAGTGAAGGGGTCCTAAGCAGGGTTCAGCTTATCGACCGGGCTCCGACGGTAACGGGTGAAAATTAAAAAAATTAGATAAAATTTATTTGGTAATATTTGAAGTTTGGAGAAAAAATTGTGATTTTAGAGCGGTTTTCTCAAATTTTTCGTATTGTCAGTAACCGTTCGGTTTTTTCGATTTATGGAGCGATTTTCTCAATTTTCAATGAAGTTCAACAAAAAAAAACTCAAAAATTATCTCAATAACTAATTCATCTGAGCTTTATATCGAGTGAAACAAATTTTATTGGTTTCCTTGTAACATGATCTACATGATAAAAGTATTTATACTCATAAAAAAGTTCAAAATTTTATGTGAGAAAATGTATTTGTTAAACCAAGTTAAATGCATAGTTTACTCTTTGCTAATTAAAAATCATGAAACTAATTTTGTTAGTATTCTTACATGATCCTATGTCTTTTAAAAATACATGAACTCATGAACTAGTTATTGTAACATGCAGGATTACGTAAATGTGTTGCGACTAGATTAATTCATAAGTGATCCATCACATCTCAAAAATTAGTGAAACCACTTTTATTAGTTAATTTATACTATGATTTACGTAGGAAAAATAATAGTCCACATGAAAAAGTTAATTACAGTGTTTTTTTTAACATATTCACTTTATGCTTGTAAACATTGTAAAAATCATAGAGAAATTAATAAAACTCTAAATAAAGTGAAATCAATTTTAAAGATCCTCTTAAGATACATTTTACACAAGAAAAATAAGTTTTTGCATGTTAAACTTTTCCTTAACATGAGTTAATAACTAAGCCGCACGCTTCAATTTTTTTCATTTTTTTCAAACTTCCTCCCTATAGAATATGATGCAAACGATATTATTTTTGAAAAAAAAAATTTACAGAAGGTCTTAGAATTGTGTCTAGTTTTTTTTTAAGATTTGTTTTGAATATTTTTATTTTTATTTTCTCAAATTTTTGAATTCAAATTCGGTTACCGTTCGGTTTCTGAAACCGAACCGGACTGAGATGGTTGGTTATCGCAATTTTTGCTCGGTTACTGTTGGTTTTTTGAACCCTGGTCCTAAGCCTAACGCATTTGCGTGCCGTGTTGTCTTTATAGTGAGCTTTCAAGTTTATGATACTTTTTGTTAAACTTGGCAGGTTAGCCATTTCATTTAGGATTAGATGAGTAGACACTACTATAAAAATTATTTTTAAAGACCGGTGGTAAACTATTTTATAGGCATTTAGCACACCTAACTGTGATCGAATGTCTGTAAAAATAAATGATTTTTACATGTGTAAAAGAGACCGTATGTGGAAATTGATTTTCACATGTGGTTTCTTAAGCAAACCGTTTGTGATAATCGGTCTCCGAATCGACATATTTTGGCTCGCAAAAAGCAAAATTTGTTTTTGCACCAACCAAGCACCCCCGCTGTCGTGACGTCGCAAGTCATAAATCAAACATTTTTTTCACGTTAAATACGCGCGCGTGCGGTTCTTAGCACTCGAACTCGAAACCTCTCAGCTCGCGTGAATCCTCCATCCCACTATAGAAATACTACTGATCATAACAACATATGCATTCCTTTTGCTATTTTCTATCTGAAACTTCAAATAATTATTTGGGTTATCTAAATAACTTCAAATGAAAATAATTTTTAACTATAAAGTTGTAGATCTCGTCGAGGGCTACAAGTTTTATATAAAGTTTATCCTAATCCGAGTTCGTGTAAAAAAGTTATAGATTTTTTAAAATAAATTGTTATCCCATGCTACACGCGGTTTACCTAAGGAACCGTATGTGAAAATAAAAAGTCATTTTCAAATGCGATTCACATAAAGAATCCCTCTAAAACTAGATGATACCTTATCTTAAAAAATCATAATGTTTTCATACGAACTCGGATAAGGACTAGCTTTATATAAAAATTATAAACCTCGATGAAATCTACAACTTTGTAATTTTTTTTTTTCATTTGAAGTCATTTAAAAACTTCAACCAATTATTTGGACATGTTAATGACTTCAAAAAAAAAAGTTTTCAGCTAAAAATTGTAGATCTCGTCGATATCTATAATTTATATATAAAGTTTATCCCCATATGAATTTGTATGAAAAAGTTATGAAGTTTTTAAGATAACCTATTATCCAATTTTACGGTTGTTTCCTTATACGAACTGTCTGTATTAATCATCATATTTTTAGATACGGTTCATATAAGGAATCGCATCTGAAAATGATCATTTCTATCAACGGTTTCTTATGTGAACCGCTTATAATAATGGTACGATTTCTACTAAGCGGTTCACGTAATGAAGCACATGTGGAAATGACTTTTACACATGCGGTTTATTATGTCGTCCATCTCTGAAAATAGTTCAGCCAATTTATCATATGACCCACCTGTGAAAAGACACTTTGAGTGTATCAAAAAATAGTTTTTTATAGTGAGAGTTGTGCTTACTATATATTTAAATATAGATTAGGGTAGGATATCCATGTCAACTAGGATTAGATGAGTAGTGTAATGTTTAGTGTAGATCTAAAATAGAATTTGTATTTGAATAGGGTAATGCTGTAGTCGTAGTATTGATACGAGAATTGGATGCAAATTGGTAATGCGTAAGTTATCCACAGTTTCTAGGCAAGAATAATGGTAGATGCTATGTTGGATTTTCAGCAAGTATATCAGAAAAGTTAGTGTTTTAAATATTCCATGTAAAAGGGAAGATTGTTCAGGGTTCAAAAGGGGTTGATCTGTCTGGATTTTAATAAGTTTTTAAAGGGATAATAAAAGCAAATGAGAGGACACAAAAGGGGTTGCACAACTGGATGATGCAAACATTCCAACTTGATGCCTAACATCATGAGTTGAAACTGAGGGTTATGGATTATGTGTTCTATCCTTATTCTACTATTCTAAATCATGTACCACAGTCTTTATATTAACCTAAAATTCTTGTATCCATATCTATTGGTGAATAAAAATGTCAGCTTCTACTATCCAATGAAATGCCTCCTGCAAAAATCTTTTTAAAAAATGCCTTGTCTTATATAAAATTTGTTGAAGTGCCTTAAAAAATGTATTGTCCCTGCAAATGTTTTTAAGAAAATCCCTTGTCGCCCACTGGCCAAGATACAGAGGCTGGTGGCCCAGTGGTCGGACGACTGGGCCACAAACCACCTTCGCCCCAAAAGTGCCATCTCGGAACCTAGTCAACCTGTCACCCCACCGTTGGGCTACAGTGATAAATCACCCATTGTTTGCGCGATTATTAGTAGTCGTCCAAACATGAGGCGATAGGAGACTAGTTATGTAAAATTTGAAAATAGGCACCTATTTTTGTCATATTAATAAAAAATGAATATATTTAAAAAACAAAAAATTGAATCAGTCAGACGTCGAGACTATTATATGCAGCAGCCTAGCCCAAGTTCAGGTAAGTTTACATCTCAAAAAAAAAAGTTTCAGCTAAGTTTGTGTCAGTTTCATGTTTCATGTAAATTTCAGATCCAGATATACAGCACAAGTTTTCAAGAAGTTTCAACGAGTTTCAAGTTTTGAAAATTAAAGTCTTAAGGGAGCTTCAATGTTTGGATTATCAGTGTGAATTTCAGAGTTTTGATCGGTTACATTCTTGTTTAGTGAGCTGCAATGAAAGCTCCATTCACATCTGGAAAGTTGTAAAGAAGTTACATTCATGTTTGAAAAAGCTTGAGGGGATGGAACTTCAAAACAAATGTCAACAGATTTCCCAGAAAATAAGAACACAGATTGGATGGAGCCTCACACAAACAAACATGATTGAACCAAAAGTTCCCACAGATGTCACCCGTACCCTGTTGCAATATCGTGCCCCACTAGGGCCACTTCCATTGAGTCGTACTTTAATTTAAGTTGCTATCATTGTTGATTTGACGATGATGATAGCATATTTGTTGTAATTTAAGTTTTGTTTCTCTATTTTGAATATGGGAATCGAATTGAAAATAAGCAATTTGATAAAAATAGAGAAACAAAAGGAGGGGCAGTTGGTTGCCCATGGCTAGCACAGGACTTTCGGGTTGAGCCAGTCGAGCGTGCGTGTTGCCTTGGGGCAAGCTCCAGTGAGGGTTTCCCTTTTCCAAGGTGAGAGAGAACAGGAAATGGCAGCCGGTAGTGTGACCTTTGGTGAGAGGTGGATGTGGTACCACCGTTCATGAGTTGGCGAAGAGCGATGGGCAGGGAGGGTGAAATAAAGGGAGCACGGTGATGGATTATAGAAAAGAGGAGCAGGATAACACGAGGTTAAGGAGGTTGTTGGGGAAAGAACTGGCATAGCTGATCAAGGATGTAGAGATCGCAGGGGGGAGGTTGCTGCTGTAAGTGGGTGTGCACAACCTGAGGGAGCTGAATGCCCAAAAAAAATTGGCAAAAAAGTTAGGAAAAAGTAATTTTTACCTCCCTCAACTCTTACCCCAGTTTGATTTCCCATCGCAACCAGAAAACCAGATATTAGACACCATAAACTATAAAAAAACAGGACATTTTACCTCTGACTCCATTTGAAGGAGATTTTGGCTAATGTGGTGCAAACTTGGTAGCAGTTTTGCCACAATTTATTTTTTAATTAGCATGGACATTGGTTTGATATGTGGGCCTACATAGACGGCATGATGCACCATCTTCGCGGTGCCTCACTTAGGCCACATCGCTGTAGACGTGCACACCATCATGCCACACAGGTCTATGTCACCCTCCTTGCCTCTTCTCCCCAACCTCCCTCCTCTCCACCTCCCGCCCCACCCCGACCTCCTCCTCCCGCAAGCCATGCCTTGGCCGCCCACTCGACCCCTCCCGTAGCAATGATGGGTAGTCGTGGAACCTACCGCCGTCCAGTGGCAGATCCAAAGCAAAAAACTAAGGGGGCTCTTCCTCTTCTTCATCCTCCTCCCTCTCCTCTTCTTCTCTTCTTCCTCCTCCATGCCCAAAAATTGAAAAGGGGATTGGGAGGTTCCCAAGTTTGCCTAGGGGTAAGGGCTTGAGCCCCCCAGCCTCCCCGGTGGATCTACCACTGCCGTTGTCCTCCCTTCCCGCTCACCTCGTGCTCCTCGCCCTCACTGATCTGAACCACGCTGTCCTGCTCGATATCCTCTCCGCAGTCTCCCGCGTAAGCCAGTTCAGGGACATAGTCGTCGTATTTCACTGCATGGTGGATGGCATCGTCTCCTGTACGGAAGTGGAAGAAGCCGAGTGCAAAAATGAAGAGGTCCAAGCAGAGGCGTGCGATGGCAGATCAAGGAGGCGTTGGTAGAGATGAGGTGATGCGAATAAAGATGTGGTGCTTGTTTGGAAAGGTAAGGAAATGAAAGTTGGATCAGACCCGCCTAGTTGAGCTGCACTCTAAATTCAATCGGGCGTCGGGCCATTGCTTGTAATGCTAAAACATTGCTTGGTAAATTACATGCCACTCAAATCCATCCAAACAAGAATCAAGCAAGAATTTAGGGAGCAATCAATTTCTCAGCAGCATTCTCAATTTCGTCCTTGTAGCAGTGTTACTGAGACATGGGTGCAGGAGTCAGTGTTCGACTCAGGTGTGGGTGTCCAACTCGGCAAACTCGAGAATATATGATTTAGAGATTCTTCTAGTGTATATTATTATTTTTATTTTTTATATTTTAAACCTAAGTATATACATAAAATATATGTATAACACAGAGATCTACCTCTTCTTTAATACACTAGAAGGGGAAATAAAATTGTAGTTCACATCTACAATCAGATCCACTAGATTCGTCAAGGCTAAAAAGAAAAAGGAAATGGAAAAAGAATAAAGGTTGAAGTGGCCATAATTTGCTGACCTGTCCAGCCCATGTCGGCCTAACTCCCCTTCCTTTTCTTCATGTCTGCTCTCCTCTCGTCTCTCTCTCTCTCTCTCACTCTCTCTCTCTCTCTCTCTCTCTCTCTCTCTCTCTCTCTCATGTTCACAATAGGATTTCAGGAGGCGACAGAGGCGGTGTTAGGGTTTGCGACAGCGGCTACCTACTGGAGCAGGGAGGGGAAGGTGGTGGCAAAAATGGGCGGTGGCAGAGGCTTGGATATGGGCGTGTAGATTTTTGTGATGACGTGCTCGACACCTCAACGTGGTTTCTTCGATGTTGCCGGTTTGCTACCTCCTCCTCTCCCCAATCGCTGCCTCCCCTCTCCCCCCATCACCCCCCCCCCCCTCGTCGTCATCTCCTCCTCCTCTCCCCAACTTTGGACATGCTGTGAGGAACGGTGACGTTCTAAGAGGGGGAGTGAATTAGGACACTTAAAAACTAATGACTTCAAAAAATTCATAAGATAAACCTATCTCAATTTCTATCTAAATGTGTTCTATATTTATCTAGTATGTCTACTCTACCATGCAAAAGGATTACAACCTACTCTGACAAGGTAAATTGCAAGTATGTAAATGCAGAAACATAAATAAGGTAGAGAGGCAAACTCTGCACAAGGAATTTTTATCCCGTGGTATCGGTGGCACACAAACCACCTTTAGTCCACATTGGAGCTCCACAAAGAATATGATCCCAGTCGTCTAGTCTCTTCCGGTCACGGCTCTTGAGCTACCAAGTCATCAAGACAAGGCCTCAAGCACGATGAGCTACCAAACCACCAAGGCGAGGTCTCACCACTAACCTCTCTTCCGATCACTTGTATGTCGTCTACATTTTGAAGCTTTAGTCACAAAGACAATGACCTCCACATCTTTGCACAATCTTCTTACCATCACTCCACACCAAGTTAAATGGTCAATAAGTTACCGATGAGTCACAAAGACTCTAAGGCGTCAGCGTTGAAAGTGCATCTACCCCTATGTGTGGTTTTAGTAATTAATGACAATACTTATGGACTAACAATGGTGTTGAGTTTGTTAGTAGGTTGTTACATAGGTGATGCATGGATGAGAGATATGCATGAGCTCTAGGTGAATGAGGAGATTGAAAATGCATCAAGATGAATGAGCTCTAGGTGATGCTCGGGTAAGTGATGACAATGCCTATGGACTAACAATCATATTGAGAATTGCTATTAGGTTATTCTATAGGAGATATATAAATGATGAAGCATGGATTCTTTGAGAAATGTCATGAGTTCAAAGAATTGCATCAAAAGTCGTTGAGATTTTAGTGATGCTCATAAGAAGAAGAAGAAGCTCAATAAGATTGGCAATAAGCTTGAAGACTAAGTTATTTATGGAGATCAAGTAACTAAAGGTATGATTTGTCAATAGAGTTTTATGGACTAACCTGTGTGCTATTTGTTTAAGAGTGAGTTAGGGTTAGGATTCATAAGAAGGTATAAGTTGAATTGAAATCATATGTGCCAAGAGGAAAGAACAAGAGTGGACTCCATATTTGATAAAGTTAATTCCTTGAAGATGTCGAATACAAAGTGATTTTCTATGGCAAGACAGTAAAGGGCAAGCAAGACTCGGCTGCGATGGACCATCCGTGGTGAAGGGCAAGCAAATGGCTTGGCGCCAAAGGACCAAGGTAGTGGTGAAGAGAGAGTGAATGCTTTGCGCCAATGGACCGTGTGAGGCCATAGGAAGCTATGAGTAATTCACATCAATCATATGAAGAATCAAGAAAATATGGAGTGAAGAATATATGGAAGTTGGCAACCCTCAAGGTTTGAAAGAAAGAAGTAGTACTTGAAAGTTTTCAAATGCTCAAAGTGGTTCAAACGAGTTTTATATTTGAATTTGAGTATAGGTATACTGCACTATTAAGAAGGATGCAACATGAGCTAATTGTCGTGTCTCAGTGCTTAAGAGTTTCTAACCAAACCCATAGTGAGAGTTCTTTTTAGAAATCCGGAGCGGAAAGTGTGGAAGTGTCCGAATTGGGTTTTAGAGTGTTCCTAATTTGATCCTATATGTTTTAGGTCATGAATTCAGATGGGATGTGTAGCCCTCTGAATAAACTTTTCATAGAGTCTAAAATCGTCGAAATCATATTCTGGGATCAAAAGTTATCGCCATTTTTCACAGGTCAGCTGTGCTGAACCCGGATACTCCGGGTTAGGCCGGATACTCCGGGTTGTCCGGAGTCTCCGGGTGAGGCTCCATCAGAGAGTCTCGGGTTGGGTTGTTTCAGTTGACTCGGACTACCCCGGATACTCCGAATCAGGCCAGAAAAGTCTCCAACGACTAGTTTTTTTAGGTGGGTATTTATACCCCCTCAACCCCCACTCCTTTAGGACAGCTGGAGCACGAAAAAGAACACTTCTTAGAGCCAAAATAACTCCCCACTCCATTATAGTATGTGATTTGAGAAGAAAAGTGAGTTTGGTTGAGATATTGAGAGCAAGTGAGCATAAATCCCATCTTGAGCATTCGGGTTCATCGGCAAGAAGTTCGATTGTGTTTGTTACTCTTAGAGATGAAGGCTCCTAGCCAGCTAAGTGTTGCCCGGTGAGCTCTCGTGCTTGTGGTGAGTCGCGCGAAAGTTTGTGAAGGCTTCGATTTCGCCTGCACAAGGGAAGAAATCAAGAGTGGAAGCCAAACTCAAGTGTGACTGAGCTTAGAGAGAAAAGTGGTTGAAAGAGACCCGGCTCATTAGAGCTTCCTCAAAGGAGATGTAGGATTCACGATGGTGAATCCAAACTTCGGGAAATAAATCTTGTGTCTCCTCTCTTGTTCCCTTTCTTTTGAGTTCTTGTTCAATATTTGTGCATATTGCTCGATCTACTTGTTCGTGTGCATTTGATTGTAGGTTCTCTGTGGATCTACGTGGAATCGTCACTTGGAACACATGACATCACTTGGTTTGAGCTAGAACTCTTTACCCATACTTTAAATTCAATTTCAAGCCCTGTTCTGTATAGAACCCGGAGAATCCGGATCAGTCTGGAGATTCCAAAACTGTACAACCCGGAGTATCCGGATTAACCTAGATACTCCGATGAACACTGTTTTCAGCCTCGTGAACAGTATTTTCAGCCTTTTTCAATTAATGTTTTCTTGCATACCTTTTGCTATAATTGAATAATTGTTGTCACCTTAGGATTGTAGCATATTTAGGTTTTTTACTTGTGAAAAATCCGTTAATTTATATTCCGCTACAAGTTTAGGCCAACAGTAAAAAGGGATGAATTTTTGTAAAAATATCTATTCACCCCCTCTAAGCGACATCATTGTCCTTTGAAGCGTACCTCTCAGTACATGGTTAAATCACTCCTTGGTCCACTCTCTAGGTTGCAGCACATAGTAACACTTCTCTCTAGGCCTAATAGCACTAACCACTCTTCTAATGGTGTGCTAATTACCTTGGATGATCACATTTAGCACTTTGATGGCTTGGATGTCTTCTAAAGTGTATATGGGATTCTCTAGACTCCAGTACCTTCAAATAGCCTCAATCCTGCTAACTAGCCGTTGCTCCAATGGCTCAACTTTATTGTGAACATCAAATGATCCGGTGACAACAGTAGTACAAAAACTGGATCATCCGATGTGTACAACCTCAGAAACTAGACATTAGAACCCACTCAGAACCACTGTGAACATTGGACATTCCAGTGTAACTACAACTCTATTATTGGACTATCCGGTGAGTAGAATTAAGCCTGACCGAGCCAATGTCTTCACTTCTAGAAAATGCTCCGGTGTTGTCATTCCTTCATCACCGGACCTTTCGGTGTGTACAACATCATCTTCTAGAAATTCTGATACACTCTGTTAAATGCTATGGTATGCATATTTGCTTCATTGCTGGACCATCTGGTGAGGTCTTCATTTTACTCTTCTGAGTGAAAACACTCCAGTGAGTATAGCCTTCTGAGCATTAGACCATCCGATGAGTATAACACATCCGGAATGAATACTCCGTTATGTATAAAGTTCTGAGCACCTGACCATCCGGTGAGTTCAACAACCTCTGCACAAAATACTCCAGTGAGTGTTAACTCCTCTGCACCGGACTATTGAAAGTACAATGATGTCGTCTAGAGGGGGTGAATAGGCATTTTTATAAAAATCTGTCCCCTTTTACGGTTGGTCTAAACTTGCAGCAGAAAATAAACTAACAGATTTTTTACAAGTGAAAATCCTAAATATGCTAGGCTCAACTAGTGCACAATCACTCTAAAGTGTAAAAGTTACAATCCTATGGTGACAAAGATTAGTCAAAACTAGCAAAAGATATGCAAGAAAACTCTAATTGAAAACTCTGAATACACTATTCATCGGAGGTTCTAGGTTCAATCTGGAGCCTTTGGGTTCAAATCTGATTATACAGAATCTGGACCTTCTGGGTTAAATCTGGAACATCCGAGTTCAGCAGAGAATGAACTCGAAACTGGAATTAAAGGACACCTAAGGAGTTATAGCTCAAACCAAGTGAAGTTGTGTGTTCCAAATAATGATTCTAAATAGATCCACAAAGAACCTACAATCAATTTTACACGAGCAAGTAGATCAAGCAATATGCATAAATGTTGAGCAAGAACTCAAGAACAAAGATACAAGAGAGAAGACACGCGATTTATTTTTCGAAGTTCGGACACCTCCACTAAAGGTTCATACATCTCCATTGAGGGGCTCGATCATACTTGAACCGGATCTCTCTCAAACCTTTTTCTCTCCAAGCTCCGTCACACTTAAGCTTGGGTTTCCACTCTTGATTTCTTCCATTCCAGAAGCGAAATTGAAATATTCACAAACTTCCCATGGCACACCACAACCTTAGGTGCTCGCCAGTGATGCCTAGCTGCCTAGGGATTGAAACCCCAAGAGTAAAAAATGCTTCACGAATTTCTTGCCGATAAACTTGAGTGCTTAAGATGTCATTTAGCTCACTTGCACTCAATCTTTTAATCTCTCAACCCAACTCACTTATCCTCTCAAATCTCATACTAAAATGGAGTGGGAAGGAGTTCTTTTGGCTCTAGAATATTTTTCTTTCGTGCCCAAGCAGCAACAAACAAGGATGGGAGTGAGGTGGTATTTATACCCTTTCCTAAAAAACTAGTCATTACAGGCTTTTTCTGGCCTAACCTGGATACTCCAGGTTCAACCTTGAACCTCCGGGTAAAACATTTAGACCTTAACCGAGCATCCCTACTCGGAGCAAAGTTCGGAGACTCCGACAACCCAGAGTATCCGGATCAACCCGGAATATCCGGATAAAACATTTAGGCCCTAATAGACCACCCGGTTCGGAGCTAAACCCGGAGACTTCGACCAACCTAGAGTATCCATGTTAGCCCAAAGCATCCGAGTTCAGCACAGTAGGCCCTCTAAAATTGGCAATAATTTTTTATCCCGAAGTTTGATTTCGACGATTTTGGACACTACTAAAAGCTTATTCAGAGGGCTACACATTCCAACTAACTTCATGATCCCAAGCATATTTTATCAAACTAGGAATACTTCAAACCTAATTCGGACACTTTCACACTTTCCGCACTAGATTCCTAAAGCGAACTCTCACTTTGGGTTGATTAGAAACCCTTGAGCACTGAGATATGACAAATAGCTCTACGTTGCATCCCTCTTAATAGTACGACATACATATACTCAAATTCAAAACTAAAACTCATTTAAACTAATTTGAGCCTTTGAATACCTTCATGTACTGCTACTTTCTTTCAAACCTTGAGGGTTGCCTTCTATATTGTATTCACTCTATCTATTCTTAATTCTTCATGTGATTGATGTGAATTACCCATAGCTTCCCATGGACTCGTACGGTATTGGCACAAACCCTTCACTCTCTCTTCACCATAGTCTTGGTCCTTCGGCACTAAGCTATTTGCTTGCCCTTCATCACCGGTTAATCCATCGCAATCGAGTCTTGTTTACCCTTCACTGTCTTACCATATAAAACCATTTTTTATACGACATCTTCAATAAATTCACTTTATCATATATGGAGTCTAATCTTATTCTTCACTCTTGGCATATTGGATTTCAATTCAACTTATGTCTTCGTATGTATTCTAACTCTAATTCACTCTTAAGCATAAAGCACACGGGTTAGTCCATAAAACTCTATTGACAATGACATACCTTTAGCTACTTGATCTCTAGAAGTAACTTAGCATTCATACTTATTGCTAATCTTATATGAGATTTTCTTTCTTCTTATGAGCATCACCAAAAGCTCATTCATCTTGATACATATATCTCGTCCATGCATCACCTATGAAACAACCTACTAACAATTCTCAATAACGTTGTTAGTTCATAGATATTATTATTAATTACTAAAACTACATATAAGGGTTAATGCACTTTCAACTATTTGATGAGAATAATTTCTCTGAGACTTCTCCAATTTAATCAAACTTTGACTCGGCTACAATGACTTCTTCATGTATTGCATTTATGAGACCTACTAACATATATTCTTGACAAACATATTAGTCACAATGACTATATTATCATTAATCACCAAAATCATAATTATATCCTAATAGGACTATTTTCACTACACATGGCTAAGCCAAGTTAAAAGCGTGTTGCACCACGTTCGATGCGAGTTGACACTAAGATATGCGTTGGCATGGAAAAAAATTTGGACACGTGAGTCCCTGTAACACTGCCTTGCAGATGGCGTCTTTGATAAGGTTGAAGGCGTCCTCAAGGACGACTAGTTGATGTCCACCATGAGGCCTCTCACCTGCAGCCACTGTGAGCCAGAGCATAAGTTCCCCTTGGTGGCAGTGGCACTCTCGATGGCCACCATGTAGCACACGACACTACAGATGCAGATGAATAGCACGGGCAGTTGATTGAGCCATTTGGTCAAGCACTTGGTGGGGTAAGAGGCCATGTCGGCCATAGGAGCAGCAAGGGAGTGAGTTGAGATAGGAAGCAAATTTTATAGGATCATATTCAGAAAGATCCTCGTGAGATCTCATCCATATCATTCATCCTGTGATTCAATGGCTGAGCTGAAAAGGAGAGAGAGTGAGTGGACACGTGTCATCACGGGGAAGATGATCTTTCATAGGATGGGTCCTATAGAATTTTCTTCCGTTGAGGTAGAGCTGTGGAGGAGTGGCTGCCGCATCATGTCCATGTAGCAAAACCATCACATCATCAAAAACCGCTGTGTTTTCGAGTATCTTTTTTGATAGGTGAGGGTTTTCAATATCATCAAATTCCAACAGTTTTGATAGGTGAGGGTGTTCAATATCTTTTTTTCCGAAAATGGAGTAAGGGTTGAGAGAGGTCAAATGATTTTTTTTTAAAAATAATAATAATATGTATGTGTATTTGGCATACACACATGTATACAATCAATTAGGCTAAAAAAATTCTACTCCTCCCAAAACAGCATTTCAGTGACTGTTTCCTCTCCCCCAAGCACCTATCCACGGATCCGGATTCCCTGACGTCAACATCACGGTGACTTTATCACTGACGTGTGGATCTGATCTCACATGTCAGTGATGACACGTGATATCAGAGGATCCTGGTCCCCCATCCACTGGCCCAGCCCTCTCCCCTATCGTTACAGAATACAGACTTACAGAGCAGAGCAGCGTGCTTGCTTCGCTCACCCTCCGTCCCTCCTGCATGGGCCGTCTCCTGTCGAGTAGCTGAGCAGCGCCGTGGAACCCTAAATCTGTCTCCCTCGATCCCCAATAAAATTGTCTTTTTCAATCAATTCATATCCATTTCTCACGCTCTCTGGGCAGGCACTCGACCGCGGCAGCGCGCGCATCGGCGGCTCAGCGCGCGGCGCTGGGGCACGATGGGCAGCGGGCACACGGCCGCTGCAGCGGTGGTTGGCGGCATGCCAGCCCACGTCCAGGATGGGGGCGGCACACAATGGCAACAGGTAGCACAGCTCGCTTGAACCAATTAGCCAAATCTTTCCTCTACCATTTCAGATTTTCTGTTCAACAAATTGTGGATGTTTTATTTCTATGAAATGTAGACTTTAGAGTGTAAAGGTTTGGAAAACAAAGACCAATACCGCAGATTTGATCTAGTTATTTTGTAATTTAGCTTAACTATTTGTGTTATTATCTACTATGAACAACTTGCATTGTATTATATAATTTTCTATTATTAACCTTTATGTTTTGCCATTGAGATTCTTACGTTATCTTGGATGTTCAAATGCCTATCCGAGAAATCCTAATCCGCCCCTGGCCGTCTTGGGGAGTTTGGGGAGCTCAACCTGTGCCTACGGGCTGATTGTTCCTTAATAAAGCTCTGAACTTCCCAGCAAAAAAAAAAAAAAACCTGTGCGCGCGGTGGCATACAAACTCCGACTGCTGCCACGTCGTTTTGGGCGTCCGGCCCGGAGGTGCACGATCGATTGTGTACGTACTTGATCGTTTGTGACGCACGGTTTGCACAGGTGCCTACGTTGTCGCCGCCAGCACGAGCCATAGGAATGAAATGATGGCGTCGGCACTTCTAGTCGATTGCGTTGTGCGTGTCCTGCTCGCCCCTCGCGGCCTCGCCTCACCGCACAACAGATACATGCAACTACACTCTAAATATTAACAAAAGAGCCACAATTGCAAAGTATACGCTCAGGGCCGGCATGAGGGGGTCGAGCGGGGCGGCCCCCCGGCCCCCAATCCGAGAGACCCTCCTCATATACTGATATATATATATATATATATATATATATATAGAGAGAGAGAGAGTGAGAGAGTAGGTATGTCTAATAGTCTGCACAATAATACCTATAGAACTAGGTCTAGCAGTGGTTAGGTCTAATAGTTCGTACGGTATGACATAAGTGGATTGGTTTCTCTAATTCATAAAAAATCAAGTGACCTATTTGCCTAATCTATTTAGTTATTTGCATATTTCGTGTTTTCTTTCGTCAAGATAGTCTAGTTTTCTACGTTCTGTGGGACTACGACTCCAAGATCTCACATGCCTGCAGTTTCGATCAAGAACATGCATCAGCTATTGCCATATGAGTTTTCGTCACTGATTTTCTCGTATATAGTTTCTACTCCGTCTCAAATGGATCCACCCTTTCTGAGATCACATGTTTGAAATATGGAAAAGTCCCCGCTTGCTTCGACGATAAATGAGTCCAGTGTTTGTACTGTGGTGCTGACACTTGCGAGCAGATAGCTCCAAAGTTACTATAGCTACAAGGTACCTGCTGCATGTACCAATAAGTAACTAGAGCTGTATACAACAAGTTGTACATAGGTATATGAGTATCTCTACTTAGATAATATGCATTAACGCAAGCATACGACATGTACTCTAATCTCTTACAATTTTGTTCTTACAAGTATTTACGATAATTTTATTTGAGTTTACCGTAACGGACGCATTCTAGATTGTTCAAGCTTATCGTGAATGCTCATAGACTCTACTACAATATTCTCCTTATAATTAATATATAAATATTTATGTTTAATAGGACCTGTTTTTAGTTTCACTCCGATGCACTCAAATCTTAGGACGGGCCCTATATACACTCTAAGGAAAATGCCTATGCTTGAGTTAATTATTTGGTGTGCAATTTACTCCATCTGTCAATGGATTGAAGCTAGTTTGGATTCGAGAGTGTGAATTTGATACAGTAAATAAAACGGAAGATCGTAATATGCACAAACAGAGTAGAAGAACGTCCTCATGAAAGTAACACCTGGCCAACTGCTTTTCTGTAAGTTGATAAAAAGAAGGGAAAATAGATACCGCAAAAGAAAATCCTCATCAAAATGAAAATGAATGCATCGCACTCCTATCCAAACATACACCAATCACCAAACTCATGGCTAGAACCTTGCTAACTCAGGAATTTCGACAGATATTTCATCCATGTACTTGTCTCTATGTCATCGTAAAAAGATGGATCTCTCAAAAGTAAAGAGGTTTTCTATGTGTAACCGAGGAGTGCCCGGCACTTGATTTTTGCAGTACACGCCCTGACGCCTCCTTCTCTGCCGTACGCCGACGAGCCCTCCAACAAGCCCCTATCGCCTATTTCCCCTCCCCCTTCTTTCTGTTGGATAAAAACACACTTTCAAATTTAATTTATTTTCTAAATATAATATAAACTGAAACAGATCGATTAGCATTACCATACTCCAAGAATCTATCCTAACATATATCTCGGTAATATATTCTAGAATGAAAATAGCGGAAAAACAGGTATGACATACGTGATGGATCACAGTGAACGTACTCGTTGGTAGCTTGAGAAGCAGATGTCCACGTGATGGTGATACAACAGATGACCAAGGAGAGGATATAGAGGAAGCAGACTGTGATAATGTAGAAGAAGCAGATCATGAGCAGTTACGTTGAACGCTTCCCAAAACGCTTATTCGTCATCTCCCGATACAAGATCCCAAAGTGACGGGTTCCAAAAACCTACTCTCCCTATCGCCGTAGCACCTCGACGGAGCGGGACGGAGCAGACTACTTGTGGCAGTGCAATAGAGAGAAGTAGACAAACCCTAATTGTGTGTGTCTTTTATAGCGGCAGACGACAGATATATATAAAGAAAATTACGTGATTGAGACGTGTTATGATTGGACTCAGTTACGTGGCATCGAATTCTTAATCAACATAATTTTGATATATATATATATATATATATATATATATATATATTTGTCCATACAGCAAAAGAATAAAACTACAAAAAGAGACCGCACATGCGCAAGCTACTGGAACCAATTTTGATGGACCATTCACGCAAGTGTCATGCGCCCAAACCCTTTTCCCCCACCCCGCTATGTCCACAGCGAAGCGAGGCAATCATGCATGTGTTCTTCTAGTCCTCTCATCCACACATGCTAAGTGGGTGGAGGAGACAATTCGAGACAATTCTTTTTAAGTTAGTCTCCCTCCAGCTTTACTAGTAAGGTGGGACTAAAAGATACACCACCACCTCTATTTAGTTGGGTTTTTGATATTTATTTGAATTTTTCTTAAATATAATAGGCTAGGCCCATATATCTAACACTTCCTCACCTCCAACGAGTTTCTCCACCATGTATTTGCCCCACCCCACCCTCCTTCCCTATCTCCGGTGTTAGATTAGCATGTTGGTAATGTTCGGTGTAACGTTGGCTTAGTGACTTAGTCTAGCAAGTAGTTATCACGTTCTGTTGTGCAATCCAGTTTTGTAGCTCATCTGAAATCGCAGTTGACCGTGAATAGTCAAAGGCATTAGGCCATATTCCTGCTCTTGCGGATTGTAGAGCTGCATGTACTCAGGTGCTCGCTATATAATGAAGATGATCCCAATTGGATCACTTGTGTTTGGCAAACAATTATCTCTCGATTACTTTTTCATGGTACCCAAAGCCACAATCTAACCACACGCTAAGCTCTCACCATGGCCAGCCCTGAAGACTCCAACAATGATGCTACTTCTTCTGCCTCCCACCAAAACAACTCTTTCTGCTCCTACACAAACTTGCAGCCTCTTGTCCACGCTAGCTTTCAACCGCATGATCAATGTCAAGCTATCGTAGGACAATTACTTGCTCTGGTCAGTCCAAGTGCTGCCCTACCTGAGGAGTCAGCGGCTCCTCAGCTATATTGATGGCACCGTCTTTCGCCCCAACACGACCATCACCATAAATGGCCATGGTAGACCTCAAATCATCGTCAATCCATAGTACAACTTCTAGTATCAACAAGATCAACTTGTGCTGAGTGCACTCCTGTCCTCCCTCTCTGAGGAAGTGCTTTCAAGCGTCATCCTCATGTCAACATCCTGAAGGTATGGTGCCATCTTGAAAGTATGTTCATGTCAAGCTCGAGGGCACACATTATGCAGATCCGCATGGTGTTGTCGATTACTTCCGCAAGGTGAAGAACCTCACCAACACCCTTTCGTCCATTGGCAAACCTCTTGAATATGAAGAGATCATATCCTACATGCCACGGGGACTTGGTCCAGAGTTTGATCCTCTGGTGATAGGCATCACTATCTGCACTAATCTCATCACCATCAGTGACATCTACACACATATTCTTAGCTATGAGCTGAGAATTGAGCAGAACAACACAATGGGTCAGGTATCCTTTGTTAACAGTGCAAACAGGACTCAAGAGTGTGGAAATGGCAAGAACGGTCATGGCCATGGGCACGGTGGCCGATCACCTGGAGGATGCGGTCGCCAATCATCTAGAGGCCGGTCTGGTCAAGGTAATGGCATCACCTGTTAGGTATGTGAGAAGCCTAGCCATGACGCGCGACACTGCTGGCATCGGTTCGACCACAACTACCAAGCTGATGATGCCAAGGTTGCCACCATCATCACCGCGTCAAACAACTACTTGGTCAACCCTAACTGGTACATTGACACTGGTGTGACGAATCACATCACCAACGCTCTTGAACATCTGACAACCAGAGAGCACTACACTGGAGGAGAACAAGTCCAAGTCGCAAATGGCTCAAGTTTGTCTATTACTCATACTGTGAATTCATTTATTATTTGATCATATCATCCCCTTTGCCTAAACCGAGTCATTTGTGTTCCTGACATCAATAAGCACTTAATCTCTATTCGCAAACTTGCCATTGATAACAAGAGCCACTATTGAATTCCATCCTCATAACTTCTTTGTCAAAGATCAAATCACGAGAGCCACTCTTCCTAGAGGAAGGTGTAAGTAAGGACCCTGTGTGCTCCCAAATTAATTGCCTGATCAAGCTCTTCTCTCAACCAAGGTGACACAAGAATTGTGGCATTGAATATTGGGACATCTAGCATCTCCTATTGTTCATCATATTTTGCAGAAAAGTAATGTGGTTGTAAATTCAGATAGGTCTTCCTCTTTGATGTCTGATACATGTCAATAAGGAAAGGCACACCGGCTCCCTTTTAGCCCTTCCTTACATGTAACAACTACCCCTTTGCAAATAATTCATACTGATGTTTGGAGACCAGCTCTTCCATTAGTTCACAATTCAAAGGATTATGTCTCCTTTGTTGATGACTACAACAAATATGTGTGGGTTTTTTTTTTTTTTTTGAAAAGCCAATATGATGCTCAAGTCACTTTTAAACATATTGAAACCCTGATCAATTCTATAATTCGTGTTGTTCAGTCTGATTGGGGGTTAAATATAATTGACTTCACAATTACTTTAATCACACAGGAATCTCTCACCACATTTCGTGACCACATAATCATCAACAAATTGAGGTTGTTAAGCAAAAACACTGGTACATTGTAGAAACTAGCCTTTCTCTTCTAGCATAAGCACAAATGCCACTGAGATTTTGGGATGAAGCCTTTCACATAGCCTGTTATTTGATCAACAGGATACCTAGCCGCACCATTAACCAAAATACTTCTATACAAAGGCTCCTTGTCATTAAACCAGATTATATCCTCTTGCGTGTATTTGGTTGTGCATGCTGGCCTAGCTAGCATGCTTAAAATTCTAGAACAAAGTAGTGTGTTCTTGGGTTACAGTTCTTCTTACAAGGGCTATAAGTGTTTTGATGGAGCTACATGCCGAATTTACATCTTTCATGATGTGGTGTTTGATGAAAATGTGTTTTTTTGTTGTTCAACCCATTATAGTCACTCAACTACCAAACAAATCACACCATCCTACAATTCTTCCTACACCAGCCAAACCACCTCCCTATCATGAGCATAAACTCACAAGAACTCACTTGACTGATACTAGCCCTCCTATTGATCGAATGATTATAAATCTCCTATGAGTAATAGCTCACCTGATCTATTTGTTGGCACTAATCTCTATCTGTCAGGGTTATCAGGCAGCTCTTCTAAAGATTTAGGCCTAGATCATGTAGCTTATCAACTCGAGTTAGGTACAAATTCTACTGGATCCGGTACATCCAATTCACCTCACATAACAAGGCAACATCCAATGCAAACTACACTACGAGACAACATCATCAAGCCCAGAGAATTTAAAGATGGTACAGTGAGATATTCAGACCAAGCTTTGTAGGTGCAGTCACTACTGAAAACTCTCGGTCTGTAATTTTTCTAACAACAATGCTATCTGCTGCTGCAAGGCCTGAAGTCTCTGAACCTGACATTCTTTAGCAAGCACTGGAGAATGTAGAGTGGAGGTATGTCATGAATCATGAATACACTTCTCTACTAAAGAATGACACCTGGGATCTAGTGCCACAGAAGAACAGGGTGAATCTCATTGATAGCAGGTGGGTGTTTAAAGTGAAAAAGAAGTTTGATGGCTCCATTGACAGGTTTAAAGCTCGGCCGGTAGAGTTCATTAAAACTCGTAACTATTCAAGTTATACTCTTCCTAGCAGTGACCAAGGGGAGGACCATGCATCAAATTGATATTCAAAATACATTCTTGCAAGAAGAGGTTTATATGAAATAACATCATGTTATGAAGATCCAAAACTCCATCCAATTATATATTTCATCTTAATAAGATCTTGTATGGATTAAAACAGGCTCGAGGAGCCTGGCACTTTAGATTGACAACCAATCTGCAAGAGCTTGGGTTCAATGCCTTTAAGACTGATATTTCACTATTTTGTATCTTTACTATATAAAGTTGAAGTTGGTAGTGGGTCGGGCCTAGGGCCATCAAAAAAGCTTGAAGTTCATGAGCTACTCGAACTCAGCTCGTTAAAAGCTCAATTCGAGATCGACTCGTCTACGATTTGAGTCGAGCTCGAGCTTGACTCAAAGCCTACGAGCCTAAACGAGCTCAAAGCTCACGAGCCTCTTATCCTTTTTAAAAATGTAATAATTTATACGTTTAATTAGGAATAATAAAGGAAATATATTAATAATTTATACGCTTTATTAGAAATAGAATTTTTTATAAATTTAATCTATTAACGAATCTACTTGAGCCTACTCGAGCTCGAGCTCGAGCCGAACCAAGGTTCAATCAAATCGAGCACAAACTTATCTTTAGGCTCGATTGGCAACTGAGACTCACTCGAACTCGGTTTAAATTTCTGTTAAATTCGAACTTGACATATCAAGTTTACTCCAACTCGGCTGGTTGATATGCGTAGATGTGTCCCCCACCTAGACTGTCCACCTGTCGAATTAAAAATAAGGAAAAACCGGGCGAAGAAACTAAAACCCGAGGAAAACTGGATCGCCCGTTCGTGTTGCTTCCCTTCCCCACCCGCCCCATGCCCATCTCCACTCTTATGGCATCTAGTGAAAAACTAACAAGAAGGAACACCTTTGCAAGAGGGTGAGCAATTTCGGTACAGAAGCATAGTGGGGGTCTGCAATCCTTGACTATAACCAGACCTGACTTGGCTTTTGCTATAAATTGTGTGTGTTAATTTCTTCAGTCATCCATTGATCTCCACTGGTCAATAGTAAAATGAGTGCTCTGGTATATCAAGGGAACACTTAGTCAAGGACTCGAGATTCAGAGGTCGACTTAACTGTCTATCAGTGCTTTCTCTGATGCTAATTGGGCTAGATGCCCTGATGACAGACGATCAACCAGTGGGTTTGTTGTGTTCCTAGGTTCTAATATGGTGTCCTGGAGTTCGTGCAAGCAGCCCACTATCTCAAGGTTTAGTACAGAAGCTTAATACAAGGCTATAGCAAATGCAACTGCTGAGGTCATATGGCTTCAATCACTTCTGAAAGAACTTGGTGTTGTTCTGTACGAAGCGCCATTACTCTGGTGTCATAATCTCGGAGCTACATACCTCATGGCCAACCTAGTGTTTCATGCCCACACAAACCTATTATTTCATCAAAGAACTAGTGGCACGCAAGGCTATGGAAGCCAGGTTCATTTCGTTAAAGGATAAGATCATCGATGTCTTCACCAAGCTGCTATCAAGAGCTTCCTTTAGCATGATATGTTGCAATCTCAACCTGAGAGTCACGTTGTGATTGAGGGGTGTGTTAGAATTAGTGTGGTGGTAATGTTCAGTGTAACGTTGGCTTAGTGACTTAGTGTAGCATTGAGTAGTGATCATGTTCAGCTGTGCGATCCGGTTTTGTAGCTCATCCGAAATTGCAGCTGACCATGAATGTGGATCGCAGAGTTGCATGTACTCAGGTGCTCGCTATATAATGAAGATGATCCCAATCGGATCACTTGTTAATGAGCACACGCCTATGAATGCCCGAATTTAGTCCGATTTTTCACGGTACTAAAATGCAAGGATATGTATTCAGAATTTTCCCTCAAAGAAAATAACAAGCAACAAACCCTAGCAGCCACAAGCACAAGAGCAAACACTATGTAGCGAACATGACCCTTTTAGGGTATGTATATGATTTTAGTGATTAATGACAACATAGTTAATGATACTAACATGTTTATTCACTATATGCTTTAATAGATCTTATGAATGTACACATAGAAATTCTAACACTAGGTAGCTCAGAGAAGCCTAGAGATGAGTTGAAGAGAAGATAAACTCAAAGAACTTTGAATGGACAAGTTTTGGAAAAACTCTACACGTCGGATGGTCCGGCGCTGAAGAAGTTGTACACATCAGGAGATTTGTTCAGAAGCACGACTTCAAGGTTGAACATGCTGGATGGTCCGTCGAAGAGGAGTTGTACATCCGATGTATTTCTTCAGAAGAGGGATTTCAAGTTATACACGCTGGATGGACCGACGTATACCTCGGAGGCATCGCTGGAGAAAAGTCTAGAGGGATTTCCTTGTGTTCACTGGAAGACGAACTTGTACACACCGGATGGATCGTCGTACACATCAGACGTTTCACCAGAGCAAAGTTCAGAGGGATATCCCTATGTTCATTGGAAAATAGATGTGTACATGTCGGATGGTTCAGCGTATATAGAGGAGGCTTCACCGGAGCAATTGTGGCTATAATAGCCAGTACTAGCATGGACCATCCATACTGGATGGTCCGATGTTTGGATCAGGTGCACGTCGGATCTTTCGGCGTTCAAGAAAAATATGATCGTTAGAGCAATGATTAGTTCGTGGGGTTAAGGCTATATATACCCTTCACTCGGTCATTTGAGTTTCCTAGAGTCCAGAGAACCTCACATACACTTAAGAAGACATACAAACCACCAAAGTGCTAAAAGTGATCGTCCAAAAAAATTAGCACAAGATTAGTGAGTGATTAGTGCTATTAGGCCTAGAGAGAGTTGTTGCTAGGTATTGTTGTCTAGAGAGGGCATAAAGAGTGATTCCACCCTGTATCAAGTGGTACGCTAGCGCTTTGGAGTCTTGGTGACTTGTTGGCACCGTGAGCCTTGGTGGCTCAAGCTTATCGACCTTCAGCTTCGTGGGGAGCGATGGCAAGAAGCTTGTATAGGGATGTGAAGACCCTTGCCTTGGTGGCTCAATCTTCAAAGTGAAGACGGCGGCAAGTGATTAGAAGAGAGGCTTGTGATGACCCTTAACTTTGTAGCTTAATGGCTCAAGGGTCGTGACCGAGTACCGACCGGGAGTAATAGCCTAGGTGGCTACTCCAACGTAGGCTCGGAGTAACATTTATACCATCGATACCACATGATAAAAATCTTTTGTGCCGAGTTTGCTATCTCTACATTCTATACGTTTTCACATTTATATAGTTGCAAGTTACCTTTGTGTGTTTACCTTCTTAGAGTAGTTTGTTAGGATTGGTTATATGTCACAACCCTTTTGAGCGGTAGAGTAGACACACTATATAAATCTAAAGTATTTTTAGATAGAATTTGATATAGGTTTATCTTGTGAAGTTTTTAGAATCAATCAATTTTAGGTGTCCTAATTTATCCTCCCTCTTAAGACATAATTGATCCCTTTCACACTACTATCAAATTGATTTGTACTAGGAGCATCAAGCACCAAGATACATCAACGCCAGCAGTAGCAAAGATAGATGTAGGGATCGACTTATTCAGATATTAATCCAAAACCCTAGATATTTCTTCCACCTATAAGTAGCAACACATGATCAGAAGAGGGGATTTATGCAGGGATCAAACACACCCATGAACAAGCTGCTGATCATGCACTTCTCTCGATCCTTGATGAATAGCAACATGAAGGTAAGGAAGAAGGGATCACCTCCTTCTAGGGTTTCTTCTAGGCAAGGTCATGAGCAAAAACATGATAAAAAAAAAACCAATCTGAGTACAAGGGACGAAACCCTTGGGCTTTTATATGCCTCACAAACCTGACCTAACTCATGAAATGAACTGGACTCGATCTAAACTGAACCTGACTCAACACAGACTCGGACTCAACATAACCTGACAATTGTTTAGACCATTGTGACATGCACACAATGAATTTGACTATGGGGCTAGATCTGTTGGAACAGTCGAAGAATAAGCTTTCCAATAAGTATTTATATAGCTAAAACCGACTCCGTATAAGAGTTATAGTAATTTTACTATGTGTCTATCTGGTGGAGATGGTCCGAATCCAAGTGCAAATCAACTCGTGATATCTTTAGTTTTCTTGATTGAATATCTTTCAGATCCATGTTGATTAATTTAAGGAATTCTTCCCATACCTTTGAAAATATGGGACATGAAGTATTCCTCTATATATGCAAAATATACCACGAATTTACCTTGCTTGTCAATTCCCGCGTGTCGTTGTGGACAGCCTGTGCAGGATGCACTCCGTGTGCCATAATTTGCTCTAGGAAGATCCAAATCTCGCACTGCTTGATTAGTTTGAAAATAGACATCAATATCTTTTGAAATATATGTATTTTGCATCGCATTATCATCGGAATTAACGCAGAATTCACCATGAACTTCATGGACAAAAACTATGTTCTGATTCCTCTTTTCTTCTAAACTTGCAAAATACATATATTTTGCAAAATACATATATTTTGCAAGGTATTCATTTTCCTTGCCACTAAATTAACACATTTGAAAATCAATTTTCTAGGCATAGCTCTAATAATTGTTCTCTTTCATTTTGAAATGTAATCAAGCTAAACTGAAAAAAAATAACGGTTTAAATCATGATGAATAATTTCGGATTTACTTGCTGAAATAATAGGAGAAGCCATGGGATCATCACTTGTGTTTGGCAAACAATTCTCTCTTAATTACTTTTTGACCTGGCAGCTCCCTTCTGCTACCGCGCCAACCCATCGACTCGTGAACCCCCACCGCTACCCCACCCAACCAGTGATCTTCTGTCTCCCATGGCTTGTGAGACGACATACGCTACATTGCCGCTCCACCCCTATACCCACCACCACCACTGGGTCGGCCTGCCGCCAGCGACCTTTCCTCTAAACCCAGAGATTTGAGGGAGACTCATCGGAGTGAGAAGCCCCCAACTCCGAACCCTAAATCATCACCGGAGAATCTTGCTGGAGGTGGAGAAGAAGAGCCTCACCAGACGCCATCTCTTTCTCCCAGAAAATCGAGTGTTCCAACCGTTGAGGAAATTTTAGTATCCCAAAAAGATCGATCACGATCTCCTTTGCCCCTTTCACTAACCCAGGTTGGCCCCCTGACTTGTGTGTTGCATCTTGGCACACCGACTGCGCAATTTAGTCGCAACAGTTTTCATGAAACCGAAAGAGCATCAGAGGAAGGTAGCATGAATATCTTGTTTTTCTATCTTCCAATTAACTTGTCACTACTACAAAAATTATTTTTAGAGGCGGGTGATAACTCGTTTTTACAGGTGTTTAGTGCATCCACCTGTGATCGAAGGCCTGTAGAAATAAATGATTTTCACATACGCAAAAGTGACCGCCTGTGAAAATCTATTATCACAGGTGATTCACTTAAAGTAACCGCTTGTGAAAATAGGTTTCCACAAGCGGTTTCTTAAGCGGACCGTCTGTAAAAATTAATTTCCACAGGCGATTCTTTAAACGAACCACCTGTGACAGTCGGTCACTCAATCGATATTTTTTGAACCGAAAAAAGTAAAAAAAAAAATTGACCGACCAGGAACCCCACACGGTCGCGACATTGCAAGTCACAAGTCACGTGTTTTTTCGCACGAAATACGAGCGCTACGCAGTTTTTGGTACTCGAACTCGAAACCTGTCGGGTCGCGCAATCCCTCCCCACCATCACACCAGAGAACGACAACTGAACATTGAGCATATGTAATTCTTTTGATATCTGCAATCTAAAACTTTAAATGATTATTTGGGCATCTAAATGACCTCAAATGAAAAACGTTTCAACTACAAAGTTGTAGATCTCGTCGAGGGCTACAATTTTCATATAAACTTTATCCTCATCCGACTTCGTATGAAAAAGTTATGAATTTTTAAAAATAAACTATCACCTATTGCTACAGGCGATTCCTTAAACGGACCGCCTGTAAAAATATGTGATAATTTATCTTAAAAATTTATAATTTTTTCATACGTGGTCGGATGAGGATAAAGTTTATATTAAAATTGTAGCTCTTGATGAGATCTACAACTTTGTAGTTGAAAAGTTTTTCATTTGAAGTCATTTAGATGCCCAAATAATTATTTGAAACTTTAAATGATTATTTAGATATCTAAATGACTTCAAATAAAAAAACTTTCAACTATAAAGTTTTAGATCTCATCGAGAGCCACAATGTTCATATAGATTTTTTCTTCATCCGACTTCATGTATAAAAGTTATGAAATTTTTAATGGATGGTCATTTCCAGACGCAGTTCATATAAGGAACCGTCTGTGAAAATATATTTTCACAGGCGATCCGTAACTGCAGGAGAGCATCGCCAATTGTTCAGGGGATTTTTCAAATAAACCGTCTGTAAAAAAATTATTTTAAGTATCTTAAAAAATAGTTTTTTAATAGTGTGTGTCAACTTTGGCCACTGTTTCCTCTCATGAAGCGGCAATGGCTAGTTTGGAGTAAACGAGAATAAAATCAAGAGATATTTAGTGCGACATATGGGCCCCTCTAGCACAACTTCTGCTTAAACTTCTTCACAAAGGAGCCTTTTCTACCGTTTTCCACGAAAAAAAAAGACTTATTGGGAGGAAAAGCCAGAGCTCTCCCAATAGTACAATTCTTTCATAGGTTGGTATTTTTAAAGAGAGAGATACTACCTATCTTTTTTTTAAGAGAAATGCATGATTCTTCTGTTTACAAGTTAGAACAACATTTCTTATGGGAATTTTCTGTTCTCATGAGAGCCAACATGACTCGCATGCTGGCGGAGTGGAGAATACATGTCCATATTCAGACACTCCAATCTTTAGCAGGACAAAAAGGATGAGATATGTACTCCACTTTGATCCATTAATATCTATCCCTTTCCTGCTACATGACATTTGATCTGGAATTCTGGATGCATCGGTGGTACCGCATGCGTCCCCGGCTCCGTTCATTCCTCTCAGCCTCACGTCCAGCAACATATACATCCCCCTTCGTCGTCTTTATAAGCGTAGCCCCACACCAGTGATCACTCACGCATCTACGTAGACAACCCACCGCTGCATTCCACCATCTCACATTCATGATGCAGAGCCGCCGGCAGTACGGCGGCTCCGGCGAGCTTGATGTGTTCGGAGCGACGTGCTACTTCGCCGGCGGCCTCGCTGACCATGCCGCTATCACGGCGGAGGAGCGTTCCGACAGGTTGATCCAACTGAAGACGACGCATGACAAGAAGATGGAAGAAAGCTTTCCTGCTCCTCATCATTGTCACGAACAGCTTCAAGAACCAGATAAGTAACAATCCCAGCTCAGGGCGGGGCGCTACTTCACTGGCGGCCTCGCTGACAGTGCAACTGTAACTGATCCTGCCGACCAGTTGAGCCAACTGAAGACCGCAAGACAAGAGGATGGAGGAAACATTTCGTTGTTTTAATGGTCATGAGCAGCTTGAAGTACATGATAAGCAGTACTACCACGCCAGCTGGGACTAACCAAGCCTTCAGGTAAGAGCAAGCTCGCCGCCTTCTTCGGCTTCATGGTGTCACCGTCACCGAGAGCCAGCTTTCGCAAGGACCCGCTGCCGACGAGTAGGCCTGTGGGAGGAGACGAGCCGACTAAGGTCTCGTCGTCGTTCTCACGAGAGAGCAGCAATGATGTTCCAGCTGCTAGCAGCATGCAGCTGCCAGGTTGTGGCGTGCATGATCTTGATCTGGGCGTGGCGACGCGGGATAGGAGGACTACATGAAAAACGGATATAGAAGACATAGTTTAGTGACGAGTCATTAGATAACCTGTCATTTATATCATCTCAGATCACATCAATTAATTTATAGAACCATCGTTAATATCAGATAATAGATCAGTCACTGATACAGACTGATACCTCAAGGTTACAGAGCATCAGGGTTGTGAGTGGCAGCGATGATAAGGAGAGGTGGGTGGTGAGGTATGGTGCCTGGGAGGAGGACAACCATGAGAAATGTTCGATGCAGCATCAGCAGCAGATCATCGCGATCAGGTTGATGAAGCAGAAGATGGCGCTCCTGGTAATTGGGACAGCGACTCCAGCTCTGATCTATTCGATTTAGATCTTGAATATATTGATTGTTCCACTTAATTACTAAAATGGGATGAGATCTAACTGTTTATGTTGTCATTGGTCAAGGCTAGCTAGCTGTTCATTAATGAATAATTATATATTCTGGATCGTGGACTCGTGTACTCCACATATATTGTCAAATAAATCAACTACCATAGAAACAACGAAAGTAGAAACGGGTGTCAATGATGATTTTTTAATACTTATGGCAAATTATTCAGAGACGGTTGCTAAAATAAATGTATTTGTAACATAAGCGGTCTCTTGGTGTACTAGAAATCACAAATGATTTTCGATAGAAACCATCTATGATAAGATACATACAGACATTAAAAAAATCGTCTATAATAAAACGCATACTTACATTAAGAAAAACCATTTATGTTGTGTCATAAGACACATATAGATACTAAGAAAAATTATCTGTGATGTATAATAAGATATTGACGGATATTAAGAAAAACCTTCTGTGATGTGAAGACACAGACGAATATTAAGAAAAACCTTCTGTGATGTGAAGACACAGATGAACATTAACAAAATCCATTTATGATGTGCTATATAAGACAGAGACAGATATTAACAAAAAATTATCTGTGATGTGCCATAAGACACAACCGAATATTAACAAAAAATTATCTATGATGTGTCATAAGACACATACGAAAATTAAGAAAATTATTTGTGTCTGTAGGGTAAATATTTTATGAATTTTCAAATGGCATCAAATGAAGAAAATTTTTATATAAAAATTGTAGCTCTCTATGGGATCTACAACTTTGTAGTTTATAACCTTTTCATTTTAAATCATTTAGATACACAAATACTTCTCCAATTTTTCGAACAATAAGAGTCAAAAGAATAAAATATCTTATTATTATAGGCAATGATGTATATGTGAGATAGTATGGAAGCTACACACGAGACTGAAGGTTGCATGTTTGATGCCCACAAACCACACTTGCGTGTATTTCGTGCGAAAAATGCGTGACTTGTATGATGCATGGCATGGGTCGCGTGACTAGTGACGATGGTAGCCTGGGTGCAAAAATATTTTTTTTTTTACTTTTTCTACATCCAAAATCCTATTTTTTTGAAAATAGTATCACAAATGTATATTAAGAAAAATCATCTGTGATGTATTATAAGACATAGACAGATATTAGCAAAAATTGTGTGTTATGTAAAACACAAACGAACATTAACAAAGATTATATGTGGTGTTTTATAAGACATATACGGATATTAACAAAAATCATCTGTATACCTATGTTACGGATGGAGTGTTACCTGTTTGTGACAAATTCGATCAGACATACACTTTTGTAGAGACGAAGATCAAACTCATCACTCATATGTGATAAGATTTAATAACTATCTATGATAACCCATTTTAAGTAATGATCACATGTTATTAAGCTCGTATATATTTTTGCACATAAGTATATGCCCATGCATGCATACGCATGAAATTGAGGAACAACTCCTCATGCATGCAAAAGATTATGAGAAAATTATGAAAATACCATCGCAAAAGAGCTCTTATTGCTAAATATCATCGCGAAGTTGCTGAGTTGCTAAATACCATCGCAAACACGAAGAACTCTGAAAAATACCATCGCGTTGCATTTGCGAAGTTAAAACGCTATGAATAGTACTCGACAGCTCCGATTTCTCTCTATTCAAAATAGTGGTCTTCTGTTACTCAAAAAATCTTAAACCTTTTTGTACATGTCTATAATGCATGTGCAACCTATTTTAATTAGATTCACCTAAAAAACATGTGTAGAAGTTAAACTAAAATTCTCCAAAAAGGCTACTTTTATAACTTCTAACAATTATTAAAGTCTCAAATAAATTCCCAAAAATCTAGAAAAATCAATAATATTCTTATTATGTGATAGAATAATTTCTAAAATTATTTCTAGACTTAGATTATATGGTGAAAAAGTGAGTTCCTTTGTAATACTCCATTTTTATGCATTTTTATCATTTCATGTGATATTCTTCTTTTAATTCAATTTGATTTTCACCATACAACCTAAGGCAGAAAATAATTTTAGAAATTATTCCATCACATATAAGAATATGAGTGAATTTTTCCTAATTTTTGGGAATTTATTTGAGACTCTAATAATTTTTAGAATTTATAAAAGTAACCTTTTTTAGAGAATTTTAGTTTAATTTTACACAGGCTTTTTGGATGATCTAATTAAAATGAGTTGCACATGAATTATGAAACATGTATAAAAAGGTCTCAGATTTTTGGAGCAACAGAAGACCACTATTTTAAATAGAAGGAAGTTGGAGCTGCTGAGTACTATTCATGGCATTTTAACTTCGCAAACGCTATGACGATAGTATTTTCCAGAGTTCTTCGCATTTGCGATGTTATTTAGCAATCCAACAACTTTGTGATGGTATTTAGCAATAAGAGCTCTTTTACGATGGTATTTTTATAATTTTTCCAAAGATTATTGTACAATTACTTATGTTTGTACTATTGTACTCTACTATTGTATATAGTTTGTCTCTTTGCGGATCTAGCTAGGTGATCGAACTGTACAGCATACAAGTACTTCATGCATGCATGTGCATGCTCTGGGCTTGTCATGTAAAGAAAGACATGAAATAATGTTGGCAAAGGCAAAAGGAATTGAGATGTGGCCCATGTTATGTGTATACTGAATTGTACGTGCTCGCGCGCGTGCTTTTTTTTTTTTTCGCGTGTAGGTTGTAGGGCCGTCTGGGACGCAAAAGTCGTTATAGAATCTTATCCCTTGCTTGATATCGGTAGCTGTCTATCTACATGCGAGTGCTGTTCAGTCGTAAATAGAGTGTCTCGTTTGCTTCCTATACCACAGCTTATACTCTGAACGTGTATTTTTGGCTTCTCCCACTGTACGTACGTGTGATAAGCTGCTTACGTGCATGCACGTACTTGCGTCGTTGATCGTGACGATCCGAAGCTGTGATACAAATGAGATGAAGCAGAAATAGTATCTGTTTGATTATTATGTCCAAATGAGCACATAATTTAAAGGGGCAATTGCATTGTTGTCCCCTGTTTTGGAGAGCAATTGTGATTTTACTCTTTTTTTTTTTACTATGTGATTTTGTCTGTTTTTTAACTGAAGATTTTGTTTGCCCCTATTCCGTTAAGAGCAGTTAATTGTATGAAAAGACATATATACTCTTGCACCTACTTTTCTTAGTAAAGTGTGATTTTGTCCCTATTTTAACATCAAGCATTTTGATAGATTTTGAAAAAAAAATTGAAAGAATTTTAAGACAAAGTTTAACCGAATTTGAATATATTTAAAATTTGATCGAACTTTGATAGGATTTTGATAGAATTTTGACAACAATTTACAACTCATAAATCACGGTTCAATGCTCTCTGCACCTGAGAAAATGCACAATCTGTAACATTGAGGTTGTAACATCGAACTTCTTTAACAAGCACACAGCTAGGATTTAATAGATAAAGAAGGCGCTGGTCCATGCACAGTTTGTCTTCAGTTATACACAACATTTATACAAGTGATCCATAAATCAAAATTGAATCGAATCTAAATGTTTTAATTTCAACAAAAAATATATAAGCCTGAAATGAGATATTGGTAACGTACAAAATAAACAGCCAATGCTAGCTCAAGGTCTACACATCAACACCTGACGATCACATACTACTTGCATCTCTAAACATGTGCATCTCTGAATTTCTCCTCTTAACTTGTTGAGGTAAGCTTTAGAAGGTTTTGTGAAATCAAAGACACATGCAAAATTAGTATCTTTGTCTCTGTCTATTTTTTTTCTATCTATTAATTGCATTTCAATCCAAGATACAATTAGGACATACAATTTTGCAACCACCACATCCATCAACCATATCCAGAAGTGAGATACATCAGTACATGACCAAAATTCAACATACATGAGCAGCACACTGACATATGTCATTGGAAAAAAAAATGTAGCTAGTAGATCCGTCATCCAAACCACAGATCGATCAACAAAAACTGGCACCTAATGGAAGGGCTAGAACAGTGATAGAGTAAGGACCTTGAGTTACGGTCGGGGTGCAGCAGTCCAAGGTCTACGATGGTGGAGCAGGACGGTGGTGGAGCTGCGAATCCGGTCGGCTTCCTGGACGTAGGGTCCAGGACGGGCACTGCCCCTCCGTGCGCTGCGCCCAGCCGCCGCCGCCCTGTGCCCAGGCCACATCCAGGCCGCGCCCGCTGCGCCCAGGCCGTGCTACCGTGCCCGCGTCGCACCGTCGGCTGCTTGCTCGTGCACCCGCGCCGCCCTGTCGCCTGGCCTGCTCGCAAGTGCCTGATACGCCGCCGCCCGATAGATGCGCACGACTGGCTGCAGCCGATAGGGAGAAAGACAGGAAAGGGTTTTACACTTCCACATCGGTATTTATCTCTTTCTATTTTCTAAAGGTTTTTTCTTTTTTTAATCAGAAAATTGATTTGTACCTAACGACGTGTAAAAACAGAGGCAGATGGCCGGTTCACGTTCAAAAGGTGAGGGTAAAATCATAAAGTCAAAAAATAGAGATAAAATTACAATTGCACTTAGAAATAAGAGCAACCATACAATTTCCCCAAATTTAGAAGATACTATTAGATTTTAAATGGAAATAGCAGCAACAAAGTCATTGTAGTATACACTACCGGACACGATATGTATGCCGAGTGCCTATATGTATGCCGAGTGCAATATATCGGGCACTCGGCAAACAACCACCTACGCCGAGTGCCGGATGAAAGCACTCGGTAAACAAATAGACACTCGGTAAATACCTCAAAAAACACTCGGCAAATAATAGCACTCGGCAAAATTGAGAACAAACACTCGGCGAATACGGGCACTCGGCAAACAACGCGCCACGTGTCCCTCCGTTCGGCGGCTGACGGCGAGTCACCCCTTTGCTCTATATTAAGCACTCGGCAAACTTTTTTTTTCTTTATTTCCTTTTTGGTTTCCTTTTGTTCTCTTTTCTTTCTCGTAATAACAACCAACCAAAGGCCGCCACACATTGATTCCGATACTACTACAGTATGGTTTAAGAATGATATTGTTATGAACTTGGAGTTAGAATTCAGTCGTGCTTCAAGATTGAGATGCAGCAGATGTGGACTCCTGGGAGCGGCCCTTGGAATCAGTTGTGCTCTGAAAGAGAATAACAATTCTTCTTCCTTGCCTTAAAAAAGGAATTTCTCGACTATATACTATCATTCCAGCTGTCATCCAGACAAAGAAGGAATTTTCAATGCTTGCCAAGTGGAAGAAGCAAAAGCAGATCAGCTTAACACACTAAGCTGCCCTTCTGATCTATGGGTTTTGCTTGGTTCATCGTTAAGTGCATCAGAGGAGGTAGCTAGTAGCATAGTGAGAAGTGGTGGAACGAAAAAGCGACTTCATTTGGCGATTCTTGGATGGATAACATGTTTGCTATGTTCCATCGAAATCTAACTTTATGGACAACTCTTTTTCATAAGAAATTATTTGATGGATATAAGTCAAATTTGATCTGCAAGTACATAAAATAACAAAAAAAAATGGGTAGAAAAATATGAGACTTACCATAGTGTCATGATATGATACGTAGAGGCCGAGATAAAAAAATTGAGAAGGTTTCGCAAAAGTTGTCACGTACGATGCTTAGAAACCGAAGCATCTCTGAGGAAGAATCATGGTTTCGAGAGGGAATGGATCAGATTTGAACCCGAAGTGACGTTTGAATCGTTGTTTGACCTTGAAACTTTTTTTAAACTCAACATACAACACAGCATATTCGATGTTAAAATTTGGTATTTTTCTGGGTCAGTTTGCTATTTTTAATTCATTAAGTGCATTTCTAGGCTTTTAATGGATATAAGTCAAATTTGATCTGCAAGTACATGAAATAATGAAAAAAAATGGGTAGAAAAATCATATTCATGTTTTTGAGTCTATTTTTAGGCCTTACCCAAGAAATGAAAAGAAATTTGAAACATCTGGGCGGCAACACTCGACCAGCAACATGTAGCTTATTGGTTTTTTAATTCTAAAAAAAGCAAACGAAGTCAAAAAAACATGAGACTTGCCATAGTGGCATGATATGATACGTAAAGGCTGAGATAAAAAATTGAGAAGGTTTCGCAAAAGTTGTCACGTACGATGCTTAGAAATCGAAGCATCTCACAAGAAAAATCGTGGTTCGAGAGGGAACGGATTAGGTTTGAACCCGAAGTGACGTTTGAATCGTCGTTTGACCTTGAAACTTTTTCTACACTCAACATACAACATAGCATATTCGATGTTAAAATTTTGTATTTTTCTGGGTCCGTTTGCTATTTCTAATTCATTTAGTGAATATGTAGTAAAAAAAATTTCAGGTGTTTGCCGAGTGTCTATGCTTTACACTCGGCAAATCACGTGTTTGCCGAGTTCCTCGATCTCACACTCGGCAAACAACTGGTTTGCCGAGTGTTCTAGATTTGACACTCGGCAAAGATATAACACTCGGCAAAGCAGCGAATATAGGGTTTCCCGACCCCGCGCGCGGGGACAGATCGAAAACTGTCCCGCGCGCGACTCCCCTCCTGCCGCCGCCGCCTCAGCCCGCCCCCCCCCCCCCCCCCCCCGCCGCCAGCGCCCCCGCGCCCATCCCACGCCACGCCCCTCCGCCGCCAGCGCCGCCTCGGCCCGCCGCCGCCCCTCCGCCGCCGCGCCCGTCTGCCGCCTCGGCCCGCGGCCCTGCACCGGTTTCGCCGCCACGCTGGCCCTCCGCCGCGGCCCTCCGCCACGCTGCCCCTGCGGCCCTCCGCCGCGGCTGCCACGCGCTGCCCGACGCCGCGCCGGCCAGCACCACCCCGCGCCGCCCCCCTCCGACGCCCGGCCCTCTCTTCCGCAGCCGTCCTGTAGCCGTGCTCTCGGCTGCTGCTGGCCAGCCAATCGGGAGCAGGGTCGATCCTGAACAGGAGCAGACAACAGAAGAAAGGAGAAGAAGAGCAAGGTAACAACCAAAAACGACCCATTTCATGAGTTTACAGAAAAATCCGCTGTCTCTTCGTGAGGATTCTGCGTACAGATTGATGTTCAGAACGAGCCATTTCATAAGTTTACTGAAAAATCCGCTGTAGGTAGGTTAGACTATATTGGTTTTGAGGGCTTTTGCTGAATAATCCGCTGTAGGCAGAGGGAGGGAGGGAGGAGCTGAGTTTGATCGAGTAGATGCACTGTTTGATCCAAGGCTCTAAAATTTTGATGGCGTGTGGGAAAAATCGTCTGGGTGGTTAACAATATATGTTCTGTCAGGATTTTTTGTCGGAACCAACACACCTTCACTAGATAGTAGATCACCGTTCAGTTAGCAATCTTTGAAATCTTACTGGTGCCAAACCAAGTATGCATATCCTTTATGCGACGCTTTATGTGATATTTGTGTAATATGCGATGTTTATGCGACGCTTTATGTGATGTTTGTGTAATATGCGATGTTTATGCGATGCTTTATGTGATGTTTGCGTAATATGCGATGTTTATGTGAAGGTGGTAATCTGTGAAATATATATATATTGTTTTGAATTGCAGTGACAGTTTTGAATCTGGTATGGATCAATTGGCGATCTGCTAAATAACAGTTTGCCGAGTGTTACACTCGGCAAACAAGGCTATGCCGAGTGCAACACTCGGCAAAACGGACACGTGTCACAAGGCTGTTCAATCTGGCATTTTTTATGCCACTTTGCCGAGTGTCCATGGGATACACTCGGCAAAGCGTGGCACATGTCGCCAAACTGTGCTATTTGGGCGCTATTCTGTGCTCACTTTGCCGAGTGTATACCACGGACACTCGGCAAAGTGTCCTCGTGTTTGCCGAGTGTATCCCTGAGACACTCGGCAAAGAGGCCGTCAACGCCTTGGCACCGTTCGGTCACTTTTTTTTGCCGAGTGCCGTATTTGGCTCTCGGCAAATATGTTTACCGAGTGCGCGATATAAAACACTCGGCAAACATCTGTTTGCCGGCACTGTGTATGCCGACAGTGGTATGCCGAGTGTTACACTCGGCAAACATGTTGTCGAGTATTTTTAGGCCTTCGCCGTGTGCCCTAGGCACACGGCAAAGTCTCGAAATCCGGTAATGATAGTGGTGAGTATTCCCGATTGGCAACGACGTGTCATTCTTTTTGTTTTGTCCAAATAATACATGGGTTCTCACATTAATTACATTATGTGAATCAAACAGCAAAATCTTCCCACTTCTCTCTATATCATCTACGGATCACAAAATCAATTAAGATCAACAAGTAATCAAATCAGCTATGATACCAATTGTAAAACCGAAAGTGGCAACTAAAAGAGAAGTGAATAGACGCTTCAATAATTTCTTGTGAAATAGATGATCATCTTTTATTTTTATTCACTCAATGCACTTCAAAGCTTGAGCGAAAGCAAAATAATCAAAGAGATAGAAAGTTTCGAGGCAATGTGACTTTACGGATGGAATATGAACTATATGTTCAATTTAAAACTATTTCATGTGTCTTTATGTATAAAACTCATAACTTTAAAGATGAACGAAACAAAGATAAGATCACTCTAACAAGGAAACTATCCAAGATAATAGTCTAGAGGTAAAGAAATTTAAGACCCCGTCGCATATGCATGTGTATGTGAATTTTATACCTGTAGCATCTAGAAAATTAACATCTCAAGGTGTTAAAATTACGATAAAAAAACAAAAATCAACAACAAAACACCAAGAACTTGCAAAAGAACCAATAGAAGAAAACTAGAAGAAAGGGAATTCAAGCATATGCAAAAACCTAAATTTCATTACTCAAAAAGATCAACTCTATTTTAGACGGATTACAAAAATTTATCTCTCAAAAGTCTCACATATTACAAAGGCTAAACACTCATCTATCTCCTCTAAAACACTAATACAAAGCTCTCATATGGATAGCTCAAAGGGGTGATTTTTCAACAAGCCAATCCCTCTATTTATACCCTAGAAAACTTGATCCCAAAGTTTTCTTGATTGTTTCCAAAATACCCATCTCTTATAATACATTTCTACCTACCACCGGAAGCATTTTGGTCTATTTTCTCCTTCATCCATCGGACGATCGTGGCGCCTTCACGACATAGCTTCGTCTCGACGCAAGCTTCGTGATGATGACACGTGCACTCCATCCGCCCGCGGTTTTGTGGCCAAACCTGAAAACCGAGTCGCACGCTTCTTAAGGCGTGACTCACAGCTGCTTGCTTTGACCTCAAGCAAGTCTTCCGATATTGATGCGTGTCCGCTGTCTTGCGATCTTGATCGCTGACAAGTCTCTCCCACTTTTCGATCCCTCGGACCACCTTGTCACTTGCACCGGCATCCCGTTCGCTTGACTTTGTCAACACATTGCCTTCATCAACCTTCATCTCTTTTCTTGCTTGACCTCCACGTGTACCGTTAAGATCATCCTTAACTTGATCTGGCATTCTTGATCGTCCTGCACCAAGTACCCCGCTTAGCCCCGATCACCCGTCGATCGCCAAGTTGTATCCATCACTTGCACACCACGAGACCAACAAACATGAATCTCGAGAACCATATAACATCACATGTTAGTCCAAATCGAAATCAAGATGAAAAAGATCAGACGTAACAAAAAAGTGAACACCGGATGGTCCGTCGTTCACACCTGTGCAACACCGGACCATCCGGTGAGTACAACTCTACTGTAACCCGGTTTGCATTCCTCTCTGAAAAAAAATTAGTCCGGTGATCACAAAATCGCAATACCGGACAATTCTGTGAACACCTCAACATTTGCCTTAGAACTAAAAAGCTCTAATGCTACTCTCTGGTGTTCACACGTCCATCACCGGACCATTCGGTAAGTACATCTTCACTGGAACTTAGTTTTTCAAACTCTATGGAAATCTTTGTCCGATGAAACCTTCTATGATCACCCGTGCACACACCGAACCATCCGGTGAGACTACCGCACCAGACTTTCATATTTGCACACTTCTCTAGAAAAAAAATAGTCCGGTGCTCACTCTCACCCACACCAGACCTTCCGGTGAATGAATTTATCTCTGCATCTGCGTTGAAAAGCCATTATGCTCACATCTACCATACACCGAACTATTCGGTGAGGTCAAAAACCCTCACATCGGATTATCCGGTGAGTGTAAACTTTTTGCACCGAGACACCGATACAAACTCCAATTTTTTTCAACTTTGGTTAGACAAAATCAACAATGCAGTATATAACCAAGTATATGCTAACCAACAAAAACCACACAAACATCAATCACTAATTACACAAGATAAACCAAGACACATTTCAACTTAGTTTCTCAATTGCATTGGAAAAAGCTCCTACAAAGTATGTTTCATAATCAAAACAGAAACTCCAACTCTTTTCAAATTCGAAACTTGAAGTTTCAGAAAATGAGCTCCCATTTTACGAAATGGAACTCGTCGTTTTGTTTCAGAAATGAAACAACCTACTGTTCCAATGTTTCAAATAGTTTCAGAAATGAGTTTCCAGGAAGTTTCAGATCAGTTTCAAAGAACATAAGTGACGACAAGTCTCATTTGAATATATTCCACTAGAACTAGGGCTCCAAAAGGGACAGGTTTTGATACGTTCAAAATTGTATCGTTGCATCACTCAGTCTTAGGTAATCTACTTTCAATTTATATCTAAAATCAATACATCTCCACCGCGCAACAAATTCTTCAGAGTTGAGACTTAATTGGCCAACCACAAATGAGGCTGTACAACAGCAACAAGCTCAAGCATAAGGCGCCTCATCATGACCATGCCAAGTTGTTGTATGTCTGTACTCTGTATGACTGTATATATGTACCATTCCAAACAAATCACCTATTTTCTTCAGAATTCATGACGAGCATATTACACCAGACCCTTTCTGCAAATGGACAAAAGAATGGGTGAACTCATGTCATGGTTACTATATTTATCACCATATCAAGAACAATGCATGTGCATCCAGATCAAAGGAAGAAGCACTATGTCATGTCTCACCGAGCATGCCTTGACGTCCTGGCACCCACACAACAGCCGACCATTCAGCATGTCCGTGGCCTGGAAAACGCCCCCTCCATCGCTTCGCTGGAATAATTCACTTCAAAATAATGTCAGCCTTGTCCTGTAGTTATTCTGGAAATGCTGGAGCTGGACTGGACAGTGCTTCCATTCAAAATCAGAGATAAATTTTCATAGCTTTCAAATAAAGTGAGATGTTGAGCTGCTACAAGATTTCTGGAAATGATAGTCGAAATATTGTTTGTTAAGCTCTATGGAATGTCATATGCTCAGTACCTTGTAGTAATCGACAGCCAAAAAATTAGCCCATCGATTCCCCGAGGCACCATAGCATGTATTCACCATGTCAGTAAGACTCTGGGAATGCTGCAGACACGCTGTCAGCTTCACAGGGACTGACGGAAAGTAGTTCATGAGGACCAGCGATTTGGTCTTGTCGTTGAGAGGCGCAGATTCAGCACGGTTGGAGCATTTCCCAGCGTCCATTCCATCATCACCATCTGAGATCAAATGAATAATGTTAGGTACACTAGTGCAGTTAACTGTAATTTACATTTTTTGGGGGGGAATTTGATGCCTTACAATTGTTCTCAACCATGAAGTTCCACTGGTAAGCAATTCCTTCAGTACTCTGTTTTGAGATGATTGAGGTGAACACCAGGAGACGCTGGTTGCTTGCGACCATGTCGCTGACAAGAGGCCAGTCCTGACTGTTCTGCGGCATTTTCGACACGGGAACCAGTACTTCAGTAGGCCAGAGACGTTGAACACGTTTGTAAGTCCATTTGGTGTGTGAACGTAGTCTTCCAGGATTATTGTGACGATTTCAGAGGGATTGGCTGAAAGAAATGCCTCAATTTCCTTGAATGTGTCCAGTGCCGGTTCCTACAATCACCCAAAGTACTGTAATACACTGTAATATGAACCCCCTTCGGTTGAGGTTTTTAAAGGAATTGGAAATGTTCAGCACACTTACAAATGCAGTGAAATCGTTGCATTTCCCTCCACTTGAATGACACAACCATACATCTCCTTTGAAGTCATATGTGTCGAGCATCAGTGCCCGAACGCCGTTCTGCATATCATTGCTACTGTGATCAGAATGAGAATTCCTGGTGGAAAGATGCACAATAGGACATGTTAAATAGTGGAAGAATCAGAAGGTACATTTAACTGATCAGTGACAGTATCCTCCTGGTTGTCGAAGGTGATGCGTGGAATTCCGGTGTGTGAAGGCTCCCCGACAATCGCATACGAATTGTGCGTTGTGAGGTAGGCATACTTGTTGAATGGCAGTGAGCCGTTCTGAGATACAACAAATCCAAAGCAAAATTCATTCAGGATGTAACTTTAGGGGAATCAGTCCAAAAGATGCTTTTCGGAATTTTTAATGAAAATTCAGTCATCTTGACAATGGAATCGACTGGCTGCAGGATTAATGGAGAAGTACTCTCTTGGAAATAAAAGGAATTCAGGAAGCAAATAAATGTCTCTAATAATGAAATGTCTATTTGTTGCCGAAAATGTACAAGTTTTGACGCAGAGCATGCATCTGACAAGTGAAAACTACATAGGAGATCAGTATGTATACTAAGAGTTGGTCACCAATAGACTCTCACAAACTCATAAAAAAACAGAATTGTACTAATATCCTAACTGTATTTGTTCATCGTGTTCTCGAGATGAGTTGACCTCTTTTGCTGGTAAACTACATTCTTCGGAACTGCTCAGTGCTTAATTTGCAACTGAGGGCAGATCTGGACAGCCAAGAAATCATAATAATACGAACTCAGAATGCTAGGCCAAACAAACAAGACAAGACCAGTGCTAATCCTTTTTTCTAGCAGAACACAAAAAGAAACGAAGCAAACTGCGGCTTACGATGAGCTGGAAGGGGTTGGTGGCGGCGGAGCGCACGCAGTGAGAGCCGGAGAGCTCCGGCTTGCAGTCGAAGCACCACTGCCCCGCGCCGCAGTCCGCGCTCGTGGAGCAGGACTCGCCCACCTGAACTCAGCAAACGCCAAGGCTCAAATCTCTGCAGAGGTAACCACAGAATCGAGGGAGAAAGGAGAGAACCGATCGGTTCTTGACGGCCGCTTACATTGGCAGTTGCCGCCCCCAAGAGGCCAAGCAAGAAGACGAAGAGCGGCGCCACAAGTGCGGGCACCGCTGTAAAGGTGCCGCCCATCTGGCTGATTGGTTCTCCGGAAATGCACAGAGAGAGAGGGAGAAAGAGAACAGAAAAAGTTCAGGATTCCTCAAGGACTCCGTCCTCTTTGGACTAATCAATCATCGGCGAGAGAGAGAGGAGGTTAGCTTTGTCACACAACTTTATATTATACAGAACAGAGAGTGTAGATTGCAGCTCAATTGCAGAAACAAAACACTTCCTAATTGAAACCAAGAAGGCCGTGCAGATTTGGCAAGGTACTAAAGCTAGCAGAAAACATTTGCACTGCTAAATTTCGACGTACGCACAAGCCTCTGCAGGTATTGATTGACTCAGAGAAAACGGAAATGAAACGTGTCCCGATTTCAGCGTCCGTTTGGGGCAGCTGCATGCATGTTTGATGATGTTCCAAGTGAACGGAGAAATCGGGTTAGTACATGGTTGTAGGATGGAGCAGATTTATTTTGTATTTAAGTTGTTTATATGAAAAAGGGATGAAGTTGTTTAAAAAATGGTGGAAAACATCGTCCCATTTAGAACGTGATACTGATAATGGATCTGAGATATTAAAATAGACTCATTTTATTTCACCCACTAAACAAATATCTTTATATAAATAAATTTATTTTATTTTCAAATATATAAATAGAATCACTCAGCTTCTCACCGAACACTATTTTTTTTTTAAGCTTGACCATAGACTTGTTTGGTATCGCTTCCAAGGTGGTTTGTTTGTTTGGTGGCCAAGGGTCCGGTTTCGTCAGGTTGTTGTTTGTTGAAATGACCGATGGGAACACGGTTGGCAGAATGGAACAGGTCATTCCGTGCAGCAGGTGTGCTCCTGCGTTGCTTGCAGGCAGAATTGAATTGAACGGTCCAGTCTGTAGCTACTATTGGTAGTTCTGAATATCTTAGCCAACTCTAATAAATACTCTAAAAATTTATTCTTTATAATATTATTATAATATTTTTTAATATTATTATAGTACTATTTATTTTTTCTATCTCCAACAACTATCTTATTTCCTATCTTCTACTACTCTTCTCCTCTTTCCGGACCCACATTCAACCTCTATAAACAGTGTTACATTTGCTGCAGTGTTTCGGCGAATTTGGAGTATCATATTCTCTCTCCTTAATACTGTAGCACTAGATACCACGTCTGTTGAGGAGATAATTCGAGTGGTACAATGTTTCCCGGGGATACTGTAGCAATGAAAACCTCCAAGATGACCTTAGATAGCTAGCTTTTATTATTATAGTATATAAATAGAGCCTTATATACTAGTTTTTAAAAGAGATGAAATAAAAGATAATTTTGAGTATGGTGAGGTATGAATAATTAAGAATAATTTTTTTAAGAAATAAAATATAACAGCTATCTCGTTGAAGATGCCCTAGTATCTAATTCTAATCTGAATCGTAGTCTTTTTCGTAACAGTTATGATATGTATATGGGCTCAATCCAGTAACATCCATTAGCAATTCAAAGTTTCTCATTAGTACTTAGTTAAGGTTCACGATATCATTTGAGGCATGTAAAGTGGTCTCTAGTGGTAATTGAAAATTCGTTGTTATCGTGAATCGCTCAAAATTCGGTAAGATTTTGTTCAAAATTTGTTCCGTCAAATTTGTAATTTGAAGAGAAAATTGACTGAATCGAGGTTCAGTAACAGCTCGAATTGGCTCTTTGAGACACTATTCATTCTCACATCACTTGGCACTTGTCTTTTGCCCTTAACCTTAATCTTCTTGCTCTTCTTTGGATGCACAATTTGCTTCTTCCTCTTTCCCGTGTGTGTCACCTACTATTTTAGTAGCCCACTATGCTAGTGTATGTTCCCCAGTCTGCCATTGCAAATCCGTTGGGTTCACTATATCTGTAACTGGATGAGTTGGCAGGGGTATGTCACTGTCCGTGTCCTCCTCATCAAGCTCTGGGCAGCATTTGATCTACCGCTCTCCATCTAGTCCCGGAGCGAATTGTTCTTCTCATTCAATGTGAGCTCCATAGGTTGTTAAAATGGATCATTATCAATAGTTGACCTGATGTCTACATCTAAATTATTATGTATTCTCATATTGTAGTTTACATATACCAATATATAGAGCTTCTTGTAGCTTAACCGATTGCGATCTTTCATGTGGATAAATGCAAATATACTCAAATTTCTCTCACACCCACTAGACGAAGCGCATTGAGACACTATGCGCTTGACAAGTATCGATAGTGCAGGTGTAGATAAACCAAACATAGAACAGATTGTCATAAGTCAAAAAGAAGAAGAAGAAAAGGAGAGGTTCAGTAAAAAAAATTGAAAAAGAAAAAGAAAAAAAAGTTAAGCCTGTTAATCCTCAGCTCTGGATCCGTAAGTGAAAACATAGATGGATGAATGTTTACGTAGGAGCACCACGTTTAAAGCGAATGGTAATTTGGTGTTACCGCGCGAGCGGTATAGATTTCCTCCCATGGTGAAAGCATGACCCAACTCAAATTTCGGATGTCCACCTTTTACACATGTGGGTGTTTTCGGTGTTAAGCATGGGGTTACACATATGATAAGTAGCAGGCAATGTAGTAAGACTCTAGTTGACTGAGGGATTGCGGCCTTACCTTCGAAATAAGAGTCGAGATATAAAGATCCCAGAACTATGTTAATTCAATTGTCATAGTGTAGCTATCACGAAGATAAATACAACTGTAGATCATATCTGCACAGTACTTGTGGGTACTTCGATTAGGGGCACTTGCTTGTGGATATCTGCACTTGATAAGGGTACAATGTTTACTCATTCTGCAAGATTTTATGTAGGAACAAGATTGACGATTAGAGTATGGTGAATAGTCGTCTCAACAAATTTCTTACAAAATCGATGACTTTTTTCTATTTAGATCACCTAACGCACCTCAAAACTCAAGTGAAAGCAAAAATAGAGAGAAGTTTTAACAAAAGAAAATCGAGGTAACACGACTCCACGGATGGTATATGAACCATATGTTTTATTTAAAATCAATCCATATGTCTTAACACTCGAAACATCACAACTTGCAAAGAAACAAGAAAAGAAGAACATCAAGCAACGAAACTCTCCAAGTTGATTATCTAAAGGTAAGGAATTCAAGATCTCATCACATAAGCGTGTGTATGCGAATTTTATGTCTATAAAAACAAGAATGATCTCACAAGGTGTTGAAATTTCAGCCCAAAAACCAAAATGAAAATCAAAACTGAAAACCGAAAAACTTAGAAACTTGTAAGGAAACCAATAGAGGCAAAATAAAAGGAGGGGAATTCAAGCATATGCAAAAACATAAACTTCATTAGTCAAAGAGGTCAGCCCTATTTTAGACGGATTACAAAGATTTATCTCTCAAAACTCACATATTACATAGGCTATGCACTCATCCTTCTCTACTATAAAATCTTAGCTCTAAACTCTCAAATGGGTGGCACAAGGGGGCTAGATGGTTCAAACTCTCTTATAACCCTACCCCTCTATTTATAGGCCTAGCTTTTTCCCAAAATAGCTCTTTCTTGTAGTACACTTCTGCCTACCATCGAGAGCATTTTGATCCATTTTCTTCTCCATTCATTAGACGGTTGCGGCGTCTTCACGACTTAATTTCATCTCGACGCAAGCTTCATGATGGTGCCACGTACTCCTCCAATCCTCCCATGGTTTTGAGACCAAACCACGAAACCGCCTGCACGCTTCTCAAAACGTGACTTGCCGCCTTGCTTATACCTTAAGCAAACGTTTCGATGTTAATACGTGTACTCCGCCATACGATCCTGACCGCACATTAACTTTATCTCTTGTCGTGTGTGCTTTAGTGTCGTCCTTATCAACCCGAAGATTGAGGTTGACCAAAGCTCGAGAATAGGTTCAGAACTTGTTTTGCTAGGTTTTAGTGACTAATTATGTAGATTATTATATTATGATAAAAATACATGAGCATTCGAGCAAATTTAAGTGGAGGTTGGGCCTCTTCGGAATGTATCATGGGCCCCTCTCCAGAAAAATTTGTAGCATATCCTGTCCATCCTATCGGGTGTTCCAGCATGCAGAAGGTAAAAGCCCATATTGTACACGGAGAGACTACTCAAGTAAGTGTTGGTCAATATAAGCCTTCTCTCTGAGGATATGTTTTTCTCTTTCAAGGGTTCAGTCTCTTCTGTAATTTTTGCACCAAAGGGTCAAAAGCGGCCAACCAAACACTCATTATCAATTGGGGTTCCCAGATACTTGATAGGCAAGACCCTTAACTTGTAATTAAGCATGTTGGCACATTTCTCTTTAGTAGCTTGGTTTACCCCAAAAACAAAAGCCTCGTTTTTGTGAAAATTGATTTTGAGATCTGACAACCATTCGAAGTAGTATAAGATGATCTTCAAGTTCAAAATGGTAGCCTCTGAACAATCTGTCATAATCACTGTATCATCAGCATACTGCACATGAGTAGTCCCCCTAGGATAAGATGCCCCATCAGTCCTGAAACAAGGCTTCTATCCCTAGCCTTATTCATCATAGACTCCAAAACCTCTACCACAATATTGAATAAGATTGGAGAGAAGGGGTCTCCTTGTCATAGGCCTTGAAAGGTTCTGAAGTATGGGCCCCTTTGGCCATTCACATTAATGCAATCCTATCCACCTTGAACGGTCTGCATAACCCAATTTGTCCATCTCTCAGGGAAGCCTTTTGCAATCATGGCTTCCCTGAGAAAATCTCATCTCACCTTGTCGTAAGCCTTTTCAAAGTCAATTTTGAGAAGGAATCCCTGCTTCTTAGAGCGCCTAAGCTCGTTTAGGGTTTCATGTACAACGATCACTGCTTCTAAAATATTCCTCCCTTTGATAAAGGTCGATTGACACTCATCAATCACCCTGCCTGCGACCAGTCTCATCCATCATCTTGTTTAAGCATTTGTAGTCTATATTTAGAAGGCATATGTGTCTATATTGCTTGATATTGTTGGTCTTCTTTGTTTTTGAAATCAGAGTTATAACCTTAGAGTTAAGTCTCTTGATATCCAAATTACTATCATTGAAGTCTTTCAGCATGGCATACATCTCACGCTTGATAGTGTGCCGGAATTTGTGAAAAAAGGTGACATTGAACCCATTAGGACCAGGTACCGAATTAACCTTCATAGATTAGATTGTCTTATCCAAATCCTCTATCTGAAAAGTGTGTTCCAAAGACTCCTTGTCTAGAAGGGAAATGTGTTCATTCAGACACCAAAAATTATGTTTTAAGTGAATTCCTCTATCCTAATGGGAGCCAAAGAATTATTTGTAAAACAGTGCAATATGTTTTAGGATGTCAAGAAGCTTTATCCCAAGAAGCTTAGCACTAATACTCCAGTAAAAGTTCAGAAAAAAACATAAGTTTTAGTTGGAGAAAAGGTTTCTGGCTCATAAACCTAAGCTTTATAGTTATAAAACACATTACACTATCATGTTCCTCCGATGTGACATGCCGACCAACCTTGCAATCTTGGTGGTTGAGTAGTGTTGTTCTCCATGTCAACGTGGAAAGGCTGACGATAGCCAAAAGATAGAGTGGTTTAGGGGGAACCAAATGCTAGCCAAGATATTTAAAAGAAAAAGAAAAAAAATACAATGACTTAGGAGGAATTAGGTAACATTGCATATTAAGAAGAAACAGGCTACGAGTTGAAAAATACTCAAACATGGTTAAACGAACATACTTTTTTTTTGTGAAAACCCATATTAGTGCCATTTGCAGCAAGCCATTAAAACCTAAGGTCTTCTGCATCTGCGACCTTACAACTTGAGTTTTGTAAGTTTTAATTTTAATGGGTTTTTGTGCACTTAGGTGGACATGCACCCTTTGTCTATGTCACTCATAATGCATTTGGACAGATTTTATACCATGTATTCATTCAAAATTAAAATACAAAATGGTGCAGCAGAGATTTCATTGCACTACGAATGAATTTGGACCATGCATGTTTAGCATGGAGGAACTTGGCAGCAAACAAATCATTTTTCGTGTTCTAAATGAGGTCTAGATAGGGATACAAATGGGTACCTAATGATTAGTTTTAGATGATTACTTAGTTCATTTTTTAAGTTAATTAGGTGGAGTTGAATCTTTAGTTCAATTAAATGAGTTTTAGGTCTATCTAATGACGCAAAAAATCAAAAACTTGCATCCCTAGACCCAGGAATGTATATTCACTTATCTACACATTTGATTTTTCCTTGTATCATATTAGGCACCAATTGTGATGTTATGGTATACTGTTTATGATGTTTGTCTGGTCTGCATAACTAGGAGGCACAAACATTAAACTTAATTCGATTATTCTTGTTTGCATTAGGTCCATTTATGTAAGGTGTATTTTTATTTAAAAAATTCAAAAAAATCAATATTTAACTAATAATTAGTTAAATTATGTAAATATTTAGTTTATAAAAGTTGTACCAATAGATTTATATTTCAAATGGTTTAATATTATGTTAATTTTGTAACAATTGACAACCTATCGTAAGAGAAATTGAATCTCAAAATTTATTTTTTGATGATTTTTTATTTTAAAATATGTTTTACATAGATGGATAGGGGAGTATTGATTTATCTGATGAGTACAAGTTTGATACAATTGTATTAAATAATACGTAAGTATCGAGCCGTCTAGGTATACGAAACGGAGGAAGTAGTACTATCATATTTAAAGAGAACTATCAATTTTGTGTGCCCCTTTTTCGCTTGGTCTTCTATTCGCCGCGTGATATTCTTTATCGAGTCGCAGAAGGGTCGCAACACTTCAAGCGGATCAACACAGATACTAGCATCTCAAAAAAAAAAGAAAAAGAAAGCAATGATAGTACCAAGAAAGTCCATCCTAACCTACTCGATGGCATCCTATCCGTGATCTTCTGTGCTGCTCTGTCTATTCTCCTTGTTACTCTCTTAACCTCAACAAAATTTTGGCCGGCCCAGCAAAAAAACAAGTAAACAACATACTGTGCTGCGACCCTGTAACATCAAAAAATCTACGTACGAACATACATTAGTCTCCAACACAGCATGGTAGAGAGAAAAATAGAGAATCAAGATGGATAGCTTAATCATCGGTGCATCTTCCTCCTAAGCAGCTGTGCATGCATGATCAAACATCGCAACCAAAAGGAACAGCATCTTCTCACCTGACGCCTTTAAAGATCCCAATTGTGTAAGTGTTCGAGCGTACCAAGATACTAGTCAGGGACACACCAAGATACTAGTAAGGGACCGTTGCAATGGCTAATCCCGCTATCGGGGATCCAGATCGCTCGCGTCCCTTTCTTCCCTGCATCACTCACCAACCACGGTTGCTTCAGCGGAGAGCAATGCGCGAGAACACAATGGAAATTCATTCAGAGCTCACCGATCGGATTCAGAGGAGGTGGCGCGGAGCCATCACCTTCTCCGTCATGCATGCGATTTCAAATCGAGTCCTCGTTACGCAACTCAACCAACCGGCGTCGGCACGGCCTGGCCAGCTGATCGAGCCGGCCGGCCGTGGTGTGGTGTGATGTGCCATCTCGATGGCATCATCTCCTCCTCCTTCTTGGCCAATGCTTTTAATTGCCTGCCTCTTCCTCGAGGGGCTTGTGCTTGCAGCGTCAGAGTGTTGTTCTTGCAGAGGCCAATTCAAGGATGGGGCTCCGCAATTCCTCCGCACTGGTGGCTCTGATCCTTGCAGTCACCTGCTCTGTTGCAGGTTAATTGATGCCGTTATTTACATTGGCAATTTGCTCTTGTTTTGATGCAAACCTTATGTTTTCTTCCTCGTTTGCACTTGTTTTCTTACTCGATCGCCATTGTTTTCATCCTCGTTTGCACTTGCAGTGGCATATGATCCCCTCGATCCGAACGGCAACATTACCATCAAGTGGGATGTCATCTCCTGGACGCCCGACGGATACGTGGTGAGTTCATCAATGACTTGTTAATTCGCGTGGAAATCATAAGCAATAAGCAAGAATTGTTGCTTACCAATGGCGCCGGTGCGTGCAGGCGATGGTTGCGATGAACAACTACCAGATGTACCGCCACATCATGGCGCCGGGTTGGACGCTGGGTTGGTCGTGGGCGAAGAAGGAGGTGATCTGGTCCATCGTGGGCGCGCAGGCGACGGAGCAGGGCGACTGCTCAAAGTTCAAGGGGGGCATCCCGCACTGCTGCAAGCGCACCCCGGCCATCGTCGACCTCCTCCCCGGCGTCCCCTACAATCAGCAGATCGCTAACTGCTGCAAGGCCGGCGTCGTCTCCGCCTACGGCCAGGACTCAGCCGGCTCGGTCTCGGCGTTCCAGGTGTCCGTCGGACTCGCCGGCACCACCAACAAGACGGTCAAGCTGCCCACCAACTTCACCCTCATGGGGCCCGGGCCCGGGTACACCTGCGGCCCCGCCAGGATCGTGCCGTCCACCGTCTACTTCACCGCCGACCGCCGCCGCAAGACGCAGGCGCTCATGACGTGGACCGTGACCTGCACCTACTCGCAGCAGCTGGCGTCCAAGTACCCGTCCTGCTGCGTCTCCTTCTCTTCCTTCTACAACAGCACCATCGTGCCGTGCGCCAAGTGCGCGTGCGGGTGCGGCCACGGCGGCCACGCCCCCGGCGGCTGCATCATGGGGGACTCGAAGCGAGCGCTGTCGCCGGGAGTGAACACGCCGCGCAAGGACGGCGCGGCGCTGCTGCAGTGCACGGCGCACATGTGCCCCATCCGCGTGCACTGGCACGTGAAGCTCAACTACAAGGACTACTGGCGCGCCAAGATCGCCATCACCAACTTCAACTACCGCATGAACTACACGCAGTGGACGCTCGTCGCGCAGCACCCCAACCTCGACAACGTCACCGAGGTGTTCAGCTTCCAGTACAAGCCCCTCCTCCCATACGGCAGCATCAGTGAGTGCTTCGTTGCGATGCTTCAGCGTGATCAGATTGCACCGCGGTCTTTTTGCTAAACTTGATCATCTGAAACTAATAGTATAATTTTCCAGATGACACGGGCATGTTCTACGGGCTCAAGCTCTACAACGACCTGCTCATGGAGGCCGGCCCGTTCGGCAACGTGCAGTCGGAGGTGCTCATGCGCAAGGACGCCAGCACCTTCACCTTCAGGCAGGGCTGGGCCTTCCCGCGCAAGATTTACTTCAACGGCGACGAGTGCAAGATGCCGCCGCCGGACTCCTACCCCTACCTGCCCAACTCCGCGCCCGTCCCCACGCCGCATTCCCGGATGATAGCCGCCGCCGCCGCCTCAGCGTTCCTGCTGGTGCTGCTCCTGGTGGCATGATCGATGAAGGCTTTTCCTTCTTGCTTTTCCCTTCTTGTTTTCCATCACATGGCCAGGGAGCAGAGTAGACAGGGGCATTTTGGTTGTCAAGGTCAGAGAATCCTGTCATGTGTGTAACTTTGCAGTTGGAGGTCAGATCTCCATGTACAAGGAAATCAGGCTGGTAGATATCTTGACACCTTTTGAGTCTCCAATTACCATTAGACCAGTCTGAGCAGTGATTTATAGAGCACACGTTTTTCTATGATTTTCATTCTGTATACAAAATGTAGATACTATGTTCAAATTATATTAATCAACTTCGATACAAGACAGGAAAATATGTCAAATGCTCAGTCAGATACAAAAGATTTCTCTTGGGAGATGGTGTTGGGGCTGCCCTAATCAACCTTCAGAACTACTAGAATATACAAAATGTGAGTCTACAGCCAGCTTGCAGGCTCACAACCTAACTAAAGCAGACAAGAAACAGAGTTGCATGCAAGATTACAGCCTAAACTTGCAAGAAACTCGGGATGTGTCAACAGCCGGATGCGCAATACGATCACTAGTTTCGAGAGTTACCTAAAGATTAGCTAATCCTTCAATAGCCACTACATATGAAGCCACAAGAACGCCAATGTTGTCCAAATGGCGACAGGCAGAACAAGGGATGATGTCTTCAGTCCAGGGGTAGAGTTAGGTAACCATGGGTATGCATCCGGTGGAGAAGTTGTCACCATTGAAGTATATCCGCCTTGGAAAGGCCCAGCCTTTCTCAAAAGTGAACGTCGACAGGTCCTTCTGGAACATAAGCTCGGATTGCACATTTCCATCGGGCCCAGCCACCGTGAGCAGGTCATTGTAGTACTTGATACCCCACAGCATTCCAGTATCATCTGCGGCAAAATACTAGTCATTAGTTAAAACATTATATATGCAAATTGTCAAACATGGTCAGAGGATGCAACAAATAGTAACTTATTACTCCATAGGGGTTCAGAGACCTGTAGTTGAAGCTGAAAATAGTAGTGACTTGTCGAAATTTGGATGTTGAACTACTAATTTCCACCGCGAGTAGTTCATCCGGTAATTTCAATTCGTAACCGTGATCTTCACCCTCCAGTATTCCCTCTAGTTGAGCTTAACATGCCAATGCACTCTTATTGGGCACATATGCGGTGTGCATTGTACTAGAGGAGCCAAGCTGCTCTTGCCAGGTCCATTCACGACAGAAGCCAAATAAGGTGAATTACCCCTACAGATGTAGTGAATACATACAAAAGGTTAAAAGAAAGTGTAAAATGTGTATGGTGTCTAAGAGACTTTATGAAGTGATAGCACTTATTCCGCGCATGTCACACCCGGTTTTAAAGGAAACAACCAGATATATTCCACATGTATGTCAGAATCAAATTTTTCATACATGCAGCGACATCATTAGTGATAACATAAACTGTGTCTTAAATAACGTAAACATTCCTTACAAAAGGACCCGAAGGTCTGAAAGAAAATACTAATAAATCTTCAAACGGCAACGGAGCTCCCATCCATCCACAGGTGTTATCCGGGGGAAACACCAGCCTAGGATATGGCCTTCAATCGACGCCTCCTTCATTCTAGAATTCAGCACCATCGTCCGAGACATCCTCGAAGACTTCACCTTCTGAGCAGCATCCGAAAGTAGGGAGAAGGCAAGCGTGAGTACGTAGAGTACTCAGCAAGTGGGGGAAAATATGACATGCAGGCTATTGATAAGGAAAAGTTGACTTGAGGATTACTGCAACTATGCTCAACTAAACCAGACTCAAACAACCTAGCAACCTATTTACTAGGTTTATATTCCAGCAATTAAAGAACATAGCTCATCGGATACCATCCGACTACCAAACTCACCAGATATCCCATATCCGGCTACCGACTCATCGGGAGTGCCACCACCCGACTACCCAAATCAACCCTTAAGATTCTCATCTAATCATGAAGAAGTCCAAGCCGCTCTTGACCGTGAGCACGGCTGATCGATCAGTTTATTTACTCTGCAGAGTTTGCACACTTTACCCATGAGTTGTGATTCCCGTTTTGCCTTACACTTCCGGGGTGTATGGCCGGGGTCTCACTACAAGGCTGTTACAAAGTACCTCCACATCTATAAGCACCCACTGAGGTTTCACCACTAACAGGGATTCCATCCACTGCAGAGGCCCCCTCTTGTGCCACTGAATCAACCATTGGTGCGTACAGAATGTGAAGAACACTAATTACTTAGCCAGGCCGTACCCATATAGGCCTCATGATTGTGCTGTTATGCTAGGTTACAGGCTCCAAGAACCGGTCCTTAGGATCCCACACAAGAACGTACACAAACCCTGCTGTGTAGCTCCACCACATACTAGCCATCCAGTTGGGATCCCTAATTCAAGTTACTACTAGATTATCATTCCCCAAGTACTTGTTTCATAGGCATTAGTCACAATTCATAATTATTCTAATCCCTGACTGCACTAGCATGACTACCATTTACATGTCCCAAGACCCAAAAGAGGCTACAAGGAATGGTCACACAAATTCTAGTAAACCCTACTCATGGGATTTCATAATTAGACAAGTATGAAACTAAGGAAAAGTAAAACTATAATGACCTATAGTGGAATCAAGGTGATCAAGGACACTTGCCTTCGTAAGTAGGCTGCTCGAAATCTTCAAACACTTGGTCCTGAACGCTGACACTCTGCTCGTCTCCTAAAGCCGAAGCACACACCGGAAAGCAATAACAAAACAGCTAAATACATCACACCAAACAGGAGAAATTAACTCTAAAAAGGCTATTAAAGGAAAGTACATGCTGCTACGATCTCAGGAGCGCAAAAATCACCTAAATCGGAGTTCGTATGAAAAAGTTACACTAGTTCTACTCTACAGGGGCTTTTCTGAAAGATTACAGGGACTAAATTGTAAAAACAGAAAGTTGTAGGGGCTTAATTGCAATTAACCAGAACTATCTAAGGGCTTTTTTGTGAAAACAGTGAAGCCTAAGGGTCTATCTGCAAGTTTCCCTAATTTTAGAGAATAAATTGATTTATTTTTATACTTTAAACCCTATTTAATGCGCAAAGCTGACGTCACTGGCTGACGGGGCGGCTGACTGGGCTCCAGGGCTGACATGGCTCTGCCACGTAGGACAGGAATGCCCACGTGGCGCGCTGACGTGGCTCGGCTGCTGACTGGATTAAGGGAACACGTGGCACAATCTGAATGGCTAGTGAAGGGGTACGGGGCCTTCTAATCTGGGGTGTTCATATCGGATCTGACGGCCGAGATCGATCGGGGAGGGCAAATAGGCCGGCGGCGATGCAAGACGGCGGCGTCGCCTCGGACTTCACCGGAACCTCGTCGGAGACACCCTAGATCGCGTTACGGGCTACCAAACTCTACGGGGAACGGCGCAAAAGGACGGGGAGAGCACGGGGAATCTCACCGAGGGCTTGTCGTCGGCCTGGGAGGTCTTGGCGTCGGTTGGCGATGGTAATGGTTCACGGTGGCGGTCGGAGCTCGGTGAAAACGCTGCTGCGGTGATGGGGCGGCTCAATCGGCGGTCGGGACAGCTTCCTGGGAGGCATGCGAAGACAGAGGAGGCATCAATCGACCGCGAGGAGGGGAGGAGGTGGCTGACCACGGCGAAGGGCGGCAAGGCTTACCGGCGATCGGTGCGAGCACGGTTCCGACGGCGGAGAAGCTTCGGCGAGCGGCGAAATGGGCTCCCCACGCTCCGGCGATGCTGGCGGCGAGCTCAGACGCGACGGGGACGGCTCGGCGCGGAGGATTGGCTCGGTGAGCTCGGCGGCGGTGGCTATGGAGCTCGGGCTTTCTCGGTGCGTTGAGAAGGCGGGGCGACGGCGCACTGCAGGGCTATATAGGCGAAGGCGAGCGCGTCCGTTGCGCAGGCGCGGGCGCGAAGGCGGGCGTGCCGGCGAATCCGGAGGGCGGCGGTTGCGAGGTAGCGCGGATTCGGCACGGGGGCGGCGCGGCGGAGAAGAAGGTGCCGACAGGTGGGGCCCACTGGTCAGCGGGAGGGCGCGGGTGCGGGCCGGTGGCATTGCGCGTCTGGGCCGAAATCAAGAGTTGGGCTGGGCCGGTGTCACAGCGCAACTCCCCGGCCTGGTTATGTCACTCTGGCAGCCCCATGAACATTTTGGGCAGTTAACTATCGTTTCATTGTAAAACGATGAGAGCGAAACGCAACATGTTCCATGTCAATGCAACAAATTGTGAATATGTACACGTCACGTTCCATGTCACTGCAAAAAGAAACCAAGAGTTCACTGTTCAATAACCTAGCCATATGATATCGCATTGTCCAGCTTTGACACGGATCATATGCGCAGTACATTTTGTTCGTCATGAGAATTACAGAACCTGAAAGTAGAAAAAAGTGAAACAACCTGCCATGAGCTTGAGTGGTTCTCCTTCCCATCCAGAGAAATGAACCTAGTAGGAGGTTTGACCTCATGGGCAACTCCGCGAGTGTATCCTGGCCTGGGGCCTTCAGAGTGAAGTTCAAATATAAGAAAATACACATTCAGCCATTAGTCATATATAAAAATTAAAATATTAGGGCCATTCTGCAATTTGTGTGCATCAAGTTCTAATATAAATACCGGCAACTAGACTGATTTCTACAATAGAAAAGGTGAGAACTGGCACAGAAAGGATTAAGATTTACATGTTACTAGAGAAAACTAAACATGCCAATACCAACACTATCTTCTGGAATTCAAAAGGAAAAATGGGGGAAACACTGAAACAATCTGCATGGGCCTCTGGATGACAATGTAAGAACCATCTTTCACTTTTGCATAGTTTATTTACGACAAGCACCAAAGTTACCATTTCATTCCGTTACGAACAAACTGTCAACTTTATGCGACATAACTTTGTGCAATCTTTCTTATGATGCTTCCACCGATGAAGAGATCTTAAAAGACATAGGCTAGATTGCTAGAACACCAGTGCAATATTTTCTCCTAAATAAACCAGGATTCAGAGGACATAAGAAATAGCCCATTTTGTCCTCTTGGCATCAAATTAGCTTTCTGATGTCGTAATGTTCAGATTAGTATATGCCGCTGAGCGAAGGATGCACTTGTTTGCACAACTAATTGCTGCTTGAACGCCACAAAGGAAATTAAGTTTCAGAATCTTTTTAGAGACGGTGATATTGGCGTCCTGGTGGGATTAATCTTTGGGTTGGCTCATAATGGAACAGTAAACAAAACTCTACCGCAGCCACACTAGTACATAGTTAAAAAAAGAATCAAAACTCGGCGCCTGCGGTATTAGCTTCAGATTCTTATTCCTCGATTCATTAAAATTTCATCGTACTCCCTCTACTTCTTTTTATAAGGCGTGCTCGCATTTCAAGATTCAAACTTTAAAATCTTTACTAACAATTAGCCTAGTAATGGGTAGGTTTTGTGTTACAAAAATAGTACCACTAGATCGCATTTGAAAGTAGTTTGCTATGATTATACTTTTCTTGCTACAAATAATATTACTCGAGAGAAACTACTGGTCAAAGTTTGGTTTTGGACACCGTATCGGGTCAAACCGCGCTTTAAAATGGAGGGAGTATGAACCAAGAAATTATGGAGTACTATTTATAACAAAAATAAAGGAATGGAGTGAAATGCGTGCCAGCTGAAATGACGGTATTTAGGTCTGTCGACAAGGGAAACTGTTCGCATTTCGAAGGAAACACTCTGAATGGAAATCAAACAAGGAAAAACAAAGTTTTCTCCATGAACCATGATGCCACAAACCCTCGTCTTATCAAAATAAATAGACAGCAAGAAACAAAAGCTAAAAAATTGAAACTTGAACAAGAAAACGGAAGTAATCAAGACAGACTAGGTCCCCAAAACCAGAAGACCAAACATTCCACCATATTTTCGACAGGATTGAAGCGCCAGGAGAAGCACTGACCTGCCAAAGGAGACAGAGAGGAGAAGCCGGCGAACAGTACAATGGCGGTGCCCAGGCGCTGCTGTAAGAGGAGCAATCTCGCCATGGCTAGATCTCAAAGAACGTTTCCTGCCTTCCTCTCCCTCTCCTACCTTTCCCCGTTTCCCTCACAATTATTTCGTTTTCCTCCTCTTGGTCTCGGCGATTAACACCGATGTGCTCTTTCTCAGCCCCTTTTTCATTGGTGCGAGGAAGGGAGACCAAGGCCCCTAAGAAAGCGTGTCAACGGAAGCAAAGGCTGCAAGTGTGCAACAATGCGAGCAGAAAAGAGACAGGATGCTTCTGCTGTAGGGCCATTTGCTAGTTATTATTATAAAAAATCGTAAAAGTTAAAAACATCCATATGTTATCCTTGTTGGAATTTGAAGAGGTTTTTCTTTTAAAATTCGAATTTGAGTTGGAGTCAAATTTGAATTGAGTAAAATTCCTTGAAAAAGAAAAAAGAAAAAAAAAGGAGGAATTGGCCTAACCGAATGGGCCGCTTCAAGGCCCAAAAGCCGAGCAGCCCACCCGGCCAGCTGCCTGCCCTAATAGGGTGCCTGGCTGCGCGTGTGCTGGAGAGCAGCCGCCACAGAGGCGTGCTGGGAGGGGGCTCCGCCCTTCTCGGCTTCTCCGTTGGTCGCCCAGCGATTTCGGCGCACCGTTGAGGCGTGATGGGGTGGCGGCCGTGCTTCTTCCTCTCTCTAAAAGGCAGGGGCTCTCACCTGTTCTTAATCCCCGAAGCTTTTCCTTCTGCGAGTTTTTCCCTCTTGCTCTGATCTTCAGCTCTCTCTCCGTTTCTTCTTGCGCGAGGCTGTTCCGGCTTTCTCCGGTGGCGTAGACCGACCCGGTTGAGCTCTCCGCTGGGTGAGTTCCCGTCGGCTCTGAGTCGCCGGCCTCGTGCGGGATTTTTGGAGCCGCACCTTCTGCTTGTTTGGTGCTCGGCTGATTCGGTGACTGGCTACGCGTGTGTGCGAGGAGATCTGTGGTGTGGTGATTGGTATTTTCTGGGTTGTGCCTTCGAGCACGCCATTGCTTGCAGTGTTCGGCGGATCCACCTTGGCCCGGTGATTGGACTTCGGCTGTTGTGGTTTCTCTGCTTCTTGCGAGTTGGTTGTGGTGTGCCTCACAGCCGGCTTTGTGGCATTGTATCTCCGAAAGCAATTCCCAGTTGACCTCGGCATAGAGGGGGAATCTCAGTTTTCTGGGTCAGCGCATTTGCGTGCCTTGCCATCTTCATCCTCCCGGACAGTAAGCCCGTTCCAATCCTATCTTTACATTCTAGCGTGCAATTTTGATTCATATTTATATACTCTGTATATGCATGCTAGAATTGGCAATATTCTGCTCTGTGATGAATGCGAGCTAAGTGCGATTAGTGTATCATTTGAGCTCTTTTGCTGGGCTGTAGTTGCCGGTTATTGATCTAGCTGAAATCCTGTTATTAGTCTCTGTGTCCACTGTGGTGTGGCTTTGCCACCCTCTGCTCAGTGGTTCTGTGTTGAAAAGAGAACTCTGGAAAGCTTTGGTGCTGTCTGGTTCGGTTGGCTTGGGCGCCCTTTGTATGTTACCCTTGATCTGGTGTCACTTTGTGGCATTCTGCTCTGATCAGTTGTAGTCGGCTGTATTTGATATTGTCTGATCTTGATGGTTTGGGCGCCCTGGTGTGTTCTGTGTTCGGCTGTCATTCTCTGTTTACCGACGGGTACTGTGCTTTCCAGAAGAGTTCTCTTGATCATAGACTTGTGTAGCTTGGCCTAGCTTTAGAGGAGATTTGATACACTAATCGGTAACATCTTAGTATGTGTTGATGGCCGTTAAGTCGGCAACTCGCTCTGAGAGCCATGACTTTGTTTCAATATATGTTCATGAGTTATATTGCTTCACTGACAGTCTTGATTCATTTGTATTCATGAGTAGCTTATGTGTTTTCATATATGCTTTTGAAATGCTCATGTTTACCTATATGAAATATGTTGTCAGTTATGTTTTTATACATTCTTATACATTCAGAATCAATTCATTCGAAAAGTTGCTAAAACGTAATTTGAAACAACAATCCAGAAAACTGAGAGTAATGGCCGCTCACTCGGACGTCATTAAACCTGACGCTTTCGACGGCACATGTTTTAAACGATGGCAGATAAAGACTAGGATGTGGCTAACCGACCTGAAGTTGTTTTGGGTCGTGACGAGTGCTCTCCCTGAGACTGCGCCAGCAGATGCTGATGCGACAGTAAAGGCCATCGCTGATGCGGAAAAGGCTAAATGGGAAGACGCAAATCAAGCCTGCCTGTCTCGTCTGCTGAACATTCTGTCGAATCGTCTGTTTGATGTGTATTCGGGATTCACTTCGGCCAAGGATCTCTGGGAAGAGCTAGAGAACAAGTTCTCAGAGGTGGATAATGGCAATGAGTCATTCACAACAGAAAATTTCCTCAACTATAAAATGTCTGAGGGAAGGTCTGTGATGGAGCAGTTACAGGAGCTTCAGCTCATAGTCAGGGACTTAGTCCAGTACAACTGCATCCTTCCAGATAATTTTCTAGTGAATGCCATTCTGGAAAAGCTGCCTTCCTCATGGCGTGACTTCGTGACCGCCCGTCGGCACATGAAAAAGCAAATGACACTCTCTGAGCTGTCTGCTGCTATCAATGTCGAGGAACGTGCAAGGGCCAGCAATAAGCCATCACCACAGGTCCAGGCTCACCTAGTGGAGAAAGGGTCGTCGTCGAGATTCCAGAATCAGAAGCAGAAGAAGTACAATGCTCAGCCGCCTCAAAATCAGAATCAGAACAAGCCCAAAGGCAAGAAGATGAAGAAGAAGAAAGAGGACTTCATTTGCTATGTCTGCGGCACGGCTGGGCATACTGCTCGCAGGTGCCGGGACAGGAAGGGCAAATGTCCAGCTCCTAAGCAGCGCAAGGAAGCACATGTGGTGCTGGGTCCGTCCAGCTCCGAGGGGTATGTACCACAGGCCTTTATGGCAAGTCCATCTAATGATTGGTGGATTGATTCTGGTGCTACTATCCACATTTGTGCTGATCGCTCTGCATTCTCTTCTTTTCAGGGTGCAGCCTGTGGCCCCGTCTTGATGGGTAACGGTGTACCGGCAGCAGTACGTGGAGTAGGACAGGTCTGTCTGAAGATGACTTCAGGCAAGACAATCATCTTGAAGGACGTACTGTTCGTGCCGACCATAAACCGGAACCTCATCTCAGTATCACAGCTGCTTCGCCAAGGTCTTAAGTTAGTGTTCGAGTCCAATAAAGTCATTTTGACTAAATTTGGAAATTTCATAGGGAAGGCGTATGAGTCTGGCGGTCTGTTCCGCATGTCAGTAATGAATAATTATTCCTTTTCTGCTATTCATCAGTCTTGTAATAAGAACAATGATATGTGGCATTCTCGGTTATGTCACATTAATTCAAGGGCCATCAAGCATTTGAGCAACATGAATTTGATTCCTGAATATAAACTTGATACTTCTAGATGTGAGATTTGCGTGCAAGCAAAGCAACCTCGTCTACCTTTCAAGTCCGTAGAAGAGAAAGGCAATTCTCCTCTAGACCTTGTCCACTCTGATGTATGTGAAATGAATGGTATAATATCTAAAGGCGGTAAACGCTATTTCCTCACTTTAATAGATGATGCAACTAGATATTGCTACATCTATCTAATGAGAACGAAAGATGAAGCACTAGAACATTTCAAAATCTATAAGGCGGAAGTAGAAAACCAATTAGATAGGAAGATTAAACGCCTAAGGTCTGACAGAGGAGGAGAGTACCTCTCCAACCTGTTCTCCGAATACTGTGCAGAAAGTGGAATTATTCATGAAACCACTGCTCCATACTCACCCCAGTCAAATGGGGTTGCCGAACGAAAGAACCGAACTGTCTGCGACTTAGTTAATTCTCTGTTGCAGAGTTCAGGTATGTCAGATGTATGGTGGGGCGAGGCAGTTCTCACAGTATGCTATGTCCTAAATAGGGTGCCTCCACGCAACCGCGAGGAGACGCCATATGAAGGATTTAGAGGGAGAAAGCCGAACCTTTCTCACCTTCGGACTTGGGGCTGTCTTGCCAAAGTCAGTCTGCCTTTACCAAAGAAGAGAAAGCTTGGACCAAAGACCGTAGATTGCATCTTCCTTGGTTACGCTACAAATAGTGCAGCCTATAGATTCCTAGTGGTCAAATCCGAGATGAGCGAAGTTGCTATCAATGTTATTATGGAGTCTCGAGATGCGACATTCTTTGAGAACATCTTTCCGATGAGAGGAAATGAGATAGTTGCTCCAGATGGTTCTAGTGAGCCGTACTCTATTCCTTCAAGTGTGTATGACCCAGATCCAACTCTGGAATTGAGAAGGAGTAAGAGACAGAGGACTGAAAAGTCACTGGGCGATGAATACGTCAGTTATTTAGTGGATGAGGAACCTCGATCCCTCACAGAGGCATATGCATCTCCAGATGCAGAGTACTGGAGGGAAGCAGTCCGTAGCGAGATGGATTCCATCATGGCTAACGGAACATGGGAAATGGCAGAGCTTCCAGCTGGGTGCAAACCGGTAGGGTGTAAATGGATCTTTAAGAGGAAGAGGAGACCTGATGGTACTATAGAAAAGTACAAGGCCCGCTTAGTGGCTAAGGGTTTCACTCAGAAAGAAGGGGAGGATTACTTTGACACGTATTCCCCTGTGGCTCGTTTACCCACGATCCGTGTGCTATTAGCACTTGCCACTGCATGCAAACTCCATGTCCATCAGATGGACGTAAAGACCGCTTTCCTGAATGGAGAGTTGGATGAGGAAATATACATGCAGCAGCCTGATGGATTTGTAGTAAAGGGCCAGGAAAAGAAAGTTTGTCGCTTGATTAAATCCCTGTATGGTCTAAAGCAAGCTCCCAAGCAATGGCATGAGAAATTTGATAGCACATTAATCACTGCCGGTTTTTGTGTAAACGAAGCCGACAAGTGTGTGTACTATCATTTTGTTGGGAGCAAAGGTGTCATCTTGTGTTTATATGTAGATGACATATTGCTTTTTGGTACCAACATGGAAACAATTAAAGAGGCAAAAGACTTCCTCTCCGAAAACTTTGACATGAAGGACATGGGTGAAGCTGATGTAATATTAAACATCAAGCTGTTAAAAGGGGAGAATGAGATTACCTTAACCCAATCTCATTATGTGGAGAAGGTTCTAACCCGATTCGGGCAAATGGATTCCAAGCCAGTCTCCACACCCTATGATCCTAATGTCAAATTGCATAAACACTCTGGTGAACCCGTAAACCAGCTGAAGTATTCCCAGGTCATTGGATCACTTATGTACTTAAGTAGTGCAACGAGACCAGACATCTCATACGCAGTATGCAGGTTGAGTCGTTATACGTCCAACCCTGGAGATGATCATTGGGAAGCATTGATAAGGATACTCAGGTACTTAAGAGGAACAATGAACCTAGGTATTAAATATACCGGTCATCCAGCAGTCTTAGAAGGATTCAGTGATGCTAACTGGATCAGTGACTCGGATGAAATGAGAGCTACAAGTGGCTATGCTTTCACTTTAGCAGGTGGAGTCGTGTCATGGAGATCGTCTAAGCAGACATTGATAACACGATCTACCATGGAGGCTGAACTAGTTGCTCTAGATTCAGTAACGATGGAAGCAGAATGGTTGAAAGACCTTCTGTCAGACCTTCCTGTGCTGGAAAAACCAATTCCAGCAGTCCTAGTATACTGTGATAATCAAGCTGTGATTATCAAAGTTCAGAGTAGAAAGGACAATTTGAAAACCTCCCGACATATTCGGAGACGGTTAAAGTCATGTAGGCATGCCAGAGAGACTGGTGTAATTGTAGTGGAATACATCAAGTCTGAAAGGAATTTAGCTGATCCTTTCACTAAGGGTTTGGCGAGAAGGCCAATCCAAGCAGCGTCAGAGGGAATGGGGCTCTTACCCTGTTAGGTTTCTACAGTGGATACCTATCCTGAGTGATCGGAGATCCCGTGATTCAGGTTGTAGGAAAACGAAGCTTGTTGACACCAGAAGCATCTCTTCCTGGGTCCCATTAGCTGCAGTGCTTCATCTGTACGGCAGGCTGAGCATACGCTCTTAATGAGCTCTACGCCATATGGCGGGAAATTGTCCTACATGATTTCTAGAAGAGCTCACCTATGTGAACTAATCATGAGGTCGTGATTCGAGAGAAAAAGGGGTACTCTCTAGTGAGTTCATGAAAAAGGTACAAGGGCATGACCGTAAAGCTCTGCCCCGTTTGAGGAGCAGATCTACTGCCCAGTACTATATGTCTTCGAAATGAAAGCCCTCACACCAAGACACTGGATCAAGGTCTAATCCTCCAAGCTGTCTGTGCGGGGTCGTAGTTTCTTTGGCTAGGCAAGGTTCAAGCTTAATCGCACCTTCGCTGAAAAATTAGTATATTAAATCAGTCTCGATGTCCATTTGATTTAAGTCAAATTTTGAAAGGTAAAAGGTGGGGATTGTTGGAATTTGAAGAGGTTTTTCCTTTAAAATTCGAATTTGAGTTGGAGCCAAATTTGAATTGAGTAAAATTCCTTGAAAAAGAAAAAAGAAAAAAAAGGAGGAATTGGCCTGACCGAATGGGCCGCTTCAAGGCCCAAAAGCCGAGCAGCCCACCCGGCCAGCTGCCTGCCCTAATAGGGTGCCTGGCTGCGCGTGTGCTGGAGAGCAGCCGCCACAGAGGCGTGATGGGAGGGGGCTCCGCCCTTCTCGGCTTCTCCGTTGGTCGCCCAGCGATTTCGGCGCACCGTTGAGGCGTGATGGGGTGGCGGCCGTGCTTCTTCCTCTCTCTAAAAGGCAGGGGCTCTCACCTGTTCTTAATCCCCGAAGCTTTTCCTTCTGCGAGTTTTTCCCTCTTGCTCTGATCTTCAGCTCTCTCTCCGTTTCTTCTTGCGCGAGGCTGTTCCGGCTTTCTCCGGTGGCGTAGACCGACCCGGTTGAGCTCTCCGCTGGGTGAGTTCCCGTCGGCTCTGAGTCGCCGGCCTCGTGCGGGATTTTTGGAGCCGCACCTTCTGCTTGTTTGGTGCTCGGCTGATTCGGTGACTGGCTGCGCGTGTGTGCGAGGAGATCTGTGGTGTGGTGATTGGTATTTTCTGGGCTATGCCTTCGAGCACGCCATTGCTTGCAGTGTTCGGCGGATCCACCTTGGCCCGGTGATTGGACTTCGGCTGTTGTGGTTTCTCTGCTTCTTGCGAGTTGGTTGTGGTGTGCCTCACAGCCGGCTTTGTGGCATTGTATCTCCGAAAGCAATTCCCAGTTGACCTCGGCATAGAGGGGGAATCTCAGTTTTCTGGGTCAGCGCATTTGCGTGCCTTGCCATCTTCATCCTCCCGGACAGTAAGCCCGTTCCAATCCTATCTTTACATTCTAGCGTGCAATTTTGATTCATATTTATATACTCTGTATATGCATGCTAGAATTGGCAATATTCTGCTCTGTGATGAATGCGAGCTAAGTGCGATTAGTGTATCATTTGAGCTCTTTTGCTGGGCTGTAGTTGCCGGTTATTGATCTAGCTGAAATCCTGTTATTAGTCTCTGTGTCCACTGTGGTGTGGCTTTGCCACCCTCTGCTCAGTGGTTCTGTGTTGAAAAGAGAACTCTGGAAAGCTTTGGTGCTGTCTGGTTTGGTTGGCTTGGGCGCCCTTTGTATGTTACCCTTGATCTGGTGTCACTTTGTGGCATTCTGCTCTGATCAGTTGTAGTCGGCTGTATTTGATATTGTCTGATCTTAATGGTTTGGGCGCCCTGGTGTGTTCTGTGTTCGGCTGTCATTCTCTGTTTGCCGACGGGTACTGTGCTTTCCAGAAGAGTTCTCTTGATCATAGACTTGTGTAGCTTGGCCTAGCTTTAGAGGAGATTTGATACACTAATCGGTAACATCTTAGTATGTGTTGATGGCCGTTAAGTCGGCAACTCGCTCTGAGAGCCATGACTTTGTTTCAATATATGTTCATGAGTTATATTGCTTCACTGACAGTCTTGATTCATTTGTATTCATGAGTAGCTTATGTGTTTTCATATATGCTTTTGAAATGCTCATGTTTACCTATATGAAATATGTTGTCAGTTATGTTTTTATACATTCTTATACATTCAGAATCAATTCATTCGAAAAGTTGCTAAAATGTAATTTGAAACAACAATCCTCACATTCCACTAATTTTGCTTTTTGCTTTCGAGGAGCTCCGGGTCTCCGGGTGTGGATTTGTTGTGCTAGTCTCCGGCCAAGATTGGCTTTTGCTCTGATTCGGCCTTTCTTGGGCCATCATCCATGGAGAAATGTAAGGTCCAATGTGGCCTAAGGAAAGCCCATACTTAAGCTACTTAAATCTTGCCTTCTTTTATCAATCGACTGTTGACATTGTCCGAATTCTGTTGAAGGTGATGACGTGGTGATTTGTGCTGCCAGCAGTTGTCGTTTTAAACCCCTTTACAAATGCCTATGTGATTGAGCTGACGACTAACGGTAAAATGACATGCTCTGTACTCGCTGCACTATCATTGGACAAAGGAAAATTATTCTGTCTTGGCTGTCCAAAATGAAACGCTACAAAGCATTTTGGACTATACTAGTATTAGAGGTTTAAAGGATAGTGCATATGGTGCCGCAAAAGTCAGGAAAGCAACCTGTGGCCTTATATTAATGAATATTTACAACTGGAGGAAGAGCACCTGGTACAGAAGAAACTGTACCAGGGACCTCAAATAAAATGAAGTGTCCAACAGAGACATAGAACTCGTCACTGAAAAATATAAAACTGCATGATTCTCGAGTAGTACCCCTTCAGGCTGTGATTCAGACGAGAGTCTGACTTCACCTCAGGGAGGAACAATGTTTTGTGAGAGGATAAACAGTATCTCTGACGTAACTGTAGTATAGGTACTGTAACAAACCAGACTGTTACTGTAATAACTTTTTACTGTTCACAACATTGTACTATCAATTTTGTCCCGTTCATCTCAAATCAACCGCTCGCAGCTGGTTGAAGTCACTGACTTTATCAGAGGGTGAAGTCAGACAATCTCATTCCCTAATTTCCCAATGCAAAAAGGAAATGCAGGAACACAACAAAAGCTCTGTAGTGCTCAATCTAATCTAGATGGGCAGGCATGCATCTATTTCTTCGTTGTTCGATCTCTACGAGAAAGCTGATTTTGTGTCATCTGTTTTCAATTTTATGTCGTATGCTACGATATTCAGAACGTTATTTCACAGAATCAGTGAAGAACTGACAATAGTTGCCGTAGCCACATCAGCAGGTTTCAGGTGTAAAGCTAATGAAATGCAATCAGCTTGACATGATTCATGATTTACAGTAGCGGAAACAGGTGGCAAGAACAGTAGAAAGTCATTTGCCCAAATGTTCCAGAACAGTTACATGCAAAAGTGACTCGGTGTTTCCTCAAAAAAAAAAAGGTGGCTCGGTGATAATGTGCATCCTGTGATCCAACGACATAATGATTTCAATAATATTACCTCTCCTCATTTGAAACAAATAATAGAAAAAAAATGAAGTCCGAGGGAAGCTTAATTGAAATGCATCCAGGCTAAGGGCACCGAACGTGCCCACAAGAATACTCCTATGTGCTAGAAAAACTAAAACAAAAACTAATTTCAACTAAGGTAAAATTGAGGGCACACTAGCAGTACCATATGATGCGACCAATGGCCGAACTTAACTACTCAATCTTCGAGTTCTCGACACAAAATACACGTTGCAGCATTCTTAGCCATCTCCAAATGGAAAATATCTTTTTCGACTTCTTAGAGCTAAGCAGCGTTTTCCACAAAACTAGTGCGCAGTCTGAATGCATCAAGGTAGAGAACTTTTTGCACCCAAACCCATCAAATACATGAACAAATCTTCATTCAAATAAAAAAGGGTGTCCAACTCCAACGTTTGTGTTAGCACTATTGATGCGCAAAAGCATCATTCTTAGCCTCAAGAGATGTGGCAGCTGCCTTGTCCAGAAACCACACCAACTTCCCGTCGATTGGCTGAACCATTCTAGCGGGTATTGATGTAGCATCTGGGCCTTCATTACAGTCAGAAATGGCAAAAGACACGGCTTTTGCCTTGTTTTCTCCAGTAGCTACTATGGCGATGTTTGATGCTGAGTTTATCACAGGAAGACTGAAGGTAATCCTCTCAGGTGGAGGCTCTGGGGAGTCGGTGATGTAGGTGACCCAGTCATCTTTCAGCTCAAGTGCTGGATGGTTGGGGAACAATGAGGCTACATGCCCATCCGAACCGATATTCAGAAGAATGAGGTCAAATTTGGGGCAGTCGTTGCTCTCTGACACTCCAACTGTTCGAACCTTGACCAGCTGCCGGATGGCAAATTCATAGTCAGCTGCCGCCTCTTCCACTGTGGCATTGTCGTTGATGGAGTAGACATGGCCATTAAGAATAGGCACCTACAACTCATTCAGATGTAAATCATAGTTAACAGAAACATGGAGAGACTAAGCTGTTATGGTTCATAACTATCTTATGAGAAAACAATTTAAACCATGATTTGCAAACTTACAAAACAAAAATTCTAACAAAAAATGCTTGTGAACGTGAGGTAAACAAAAGAAACAGAAATACAGGATCCACATGCTAGACGTAAATGCAGTTGGAAAGGTGGACAAAAAACTCGAATTAATAATAGAGACTTTCCATTAAACATCGCTAGTAGTTTGCACATCCACTTGCAACATCTGTAAAAAAAATTATCCACTTATTTTAAGGCTTTGATATGCATATGAACACATGTGCCTATGTTAGACATTACACAACCATTCATATGAACAGGATCTATGACGTAATGTGATAAGCCCAATTATTTCAGAACAAACTATCTAAGAAAATAATTATAGTTCAACTTACAGAACAGTGAATCTCTTTTTCAAACAGATTGCAGTACCAGGCCAAAGCACAATGATTGATGTTGTCCTAGTGTTATCACAATGCATTTGATGCAAGTCAAATGAATGGATGCAATATGAAAGGGAAGTTACTTGGTTCAGAAACAAAGTTTTGAGCCTGAGGAGAAGCATATTCAGATAAAACTCAACAGGTATGATCCCCTACAAGATCCTAATCTAAAGAACAAATTACTATAGCAGAAAATTTCCTGCTTACTACCAACTACACAGAGTACTAGGCTAGCCTTTTACCATGTCACTTTCAATTTTACCTCAGCCTGAAATGTTTAAAGATATCCAATACCAGTAATATGCCAATACTCCAAGAACTGAGAAAAATGGATATCGGATCAATAAAGTCTAGCAAAGCACACAAAAAGGTCTGCAGTTGCCACACAGTGCTAGCTCTGGCTGTTAATTCATGAAGTCCTTAGCGCATACTAGACAAAATTCATGAAGTCCTTAGCGCATACTAGACAAAATTCATGAAGTCCTTAGCGCATACTCGACAAAAATCAAAGCAAGTAAAGGTTTTAGGTCCAAGAAAACATAAATTTTCACTGCCTTTGAATATCATATTGTATTATTAGTATTGTTATGTCAACCTGCATATTCGTAATTTGATTAGTATTGCAAACATTTCCTTTCTGTTTTTTAAGTAACCACACCATTCCCTGTACAAAAATAGGCATCAAAAGCATTTTAAAGTAAATTACAACCTCTGCTCACCAACATAAAAAATACCAAGCTAAAATATCTTTGGATGGAAAGGCTATTAAATTTTACATTATATATGACAATCAAACCTGAAAAAATGGTATCCCACCTAATCATGGAGGAGCATAATTCAAAAATATTAGTCCATGGATATGTCTTGATGGAATTGCAAAACCTACTAACTTTTGTTTCTTAACTATATCTGTGAAAGTATCGAAGTTGTTGAGTTTACTAATATCTTACCCATGTTAGAAGAATTCTTCTTCAAGAAGAACTCTTTAAAGAATTTGACATGGTTATGCTGAAAGCAAAGCAAGACCAACTGAGGTAAACGATAAGGACAATGAAAGTTGGTAGATACTACCATACTACATAATAGAAAAACATAAACCTTAAAAAATTTATTTTCAGATATGTGTTATCATCGAGTAACTCAAGGATTCCAAAATAAAGAAGAGATGCAACAAATACATGAGTTTACATATATCCTGTTGTAATTAAACAGTGCAGAAAGTCAAGTGAATGACATATCCTAAGTTGACGTACCTTGGAGAGAAAATTTTCCTTTGTTAATTTGTAGTTACTCTCCACATGGTTCTTTGCTACTGCACGTTCTTCAGCCCAGAAGATGTACCATTTAGACCAATCCAGGGTCTTGTTGTATGGTGCTTCACAGAGCTTCCTTTTATATAACAAAAATAGTACAGACTTCAGGCACAGAATATTAAGGTACAAGAGTATACATCCAGAGTTCATTGCTTCTTTTGATAAAAGAAAAGTGATATATTAGTTAAGAAACTGATATGGAAATAGCATTACCGCATAAATTTGACCAGAAGCCCTCCAGATAGAGCAATAGCGAAGTATCCTCTTTCCTTAACGGAATTTTCTGAAACTTGTGAAATAAACTCAGCCAGATCTGTTGCCATCTCGTCTGAACTCTCAAACACCCTAATTTCACAATTCTTCTTGGTCTCATAGGAGGCCATGATTTGCCTCTCCATTGTTTTGTTTGCTCTTAAACCTTAAAACAACTTATTATTCCAATTTCCTATGGAGCACCACTCCTATGGAAGAAGTAGTAGGAGAAAAAATGTTAACAAGTCATTCGAGAAGGCCAACTCCAACTGACTTTCAGAACATCAGAAAATGAAGAACTTGCTTAAAATCTCCAAAAGAAGTATAGTAAGAACGCCAGTAAAGAGAAGATAAACATAGGAGATTTAATCTATCAATAATCGGTTTCACCATTTCCAGGTGTTTGGCTACAAAGAATCGCCTAAATATGACTATCTATGCAACGGGCAATACTCCCTGTACCTCAAAACTCGAACTCCCAATACTGTTGAAAGATCTCAAACAAAAATCATACTCTGCTTCTGTAAAATGAACAATTCGGCATCGGTGCAGATTAAGACGTATAGTCATACCACTAAAAAATCAATATATTGCGCTGTTTAAAGACTAAATATTAGCATGAATTTGACCCCAAAAAACTATGAGCACGAATTCTCTAGAGAGCATTTTAGAAAAAGCTATTTAAGGATATAACAAATAGAAATATAGAGGGGACGTCTAATAATTTCATAAATCATCAACATTTTTTTGAACAACAGAAAATTACATGTTAAAAAAGATTCTGCTTTATCACTTAGCTCAAGGCAGTGGGTAAAAAGCAGGCCAGCACGGGAATGGAAAGACAGCCATCATTTGGGCTGACACCAATTCAAAGATTCCAAACCATAACAACAAAGGCGTCCAAAAGGGGAAGGGCCAAGAGCTGACCAACCAGTGAGTAAAGAAAATTCCATTCACTTTACTACTTGGATCAAAACCCAAGGAGAACAATGTTGTAAAGAATGAGAAACACTGAGCTGCTGCTTTTTCTTCTTCGTTTTTGAAGTATAAAAACTGAGCTGCTTCTAACAGCAGCCATTGTTGGGGAAATGAGCACAGATGGACAAATGAAGGTAACGCGACAATGAGAAGTTTCCAGAACTCCTCCCCAAATAGACCTCCAATCAAGTAAAGAGACACTCATCCACCGGCATTATATCCCATCAAAACAACCATCCTGCAATGCTTTAATAGGCAAGGGAAACTGCATGGCCTCCATCAAAAGAATAAACACCAAGAAACTGTAAAAAAGACAAGATCACAATTCTAAATGCTTCTTGGTTCTAGGAGGGCCAGATCAAGAACAACTCCGAAGATCACAAGAAGAGGCAGGAACAGAGGAAGAGGAACCCAGGCCCCAAGAACAAACCTGAGCTAAGCATTTGCCTGCCCAGCGCAGTCACTCCCTCCTCCCCCCTTCTTCTCCCCAAGCCAAGACCAGCCCACAAGAGGACAAAGCAGAAGAATAAAAAGAAGCCAAGGGAAGCAAGGAAGAAGGCATGAGTGCCCTTAAATACGCAGAGGTGTCGTTTGGCTTGTGGGAAACTAGGGCTGGGAAAGGGATATAAACACTTAAAATTCAATATTAGCCATCTGCCTATTTTAACCTTTCTATCTTAATCTTTCATTCATTTTTTTTTTATCCAACCTCTTTTTTCCTACTTGCCAAACGAGAGCTGAATTGAAAGAAAGGGTGGAAGGAGGGGGACGAACCTTATTTTAATCCGAAATTCGCAGTGGATTTCTTGGTCGTTTTCTTGTGGCGTCTATCCCTATCGCTTCTGGCTGGGAGTGGGAGGAATTAATTAAATTGAAGAAGAACCCTCGGTTGGGCCCACGGGCCCAGCTGCAGCCCGTACGTGCCGGTGCGCTGATCCTTATCTCGCGACCCACCAAAAGCTTATGTAGTCTGCAGAGAAAGGGTTCCAGCATCTCTCCTCGCTGGACTGTTAATGCTGCAATTGGTTTAGAAACACCGGTATAACCGGTAGAAAGCACTTACATTCGTATCACTGTTTAAAGATGGGAGATACATCTCCCATTTTTAGATTTGATATTGATGGGACATAATATACACATCGGTATCACCGGTAGATATATTTTATTATAAAAAAATCACATTGATGAGACATAATGTGCAAACTGAGGCTTAGTTCTCAATACTGCAATTGGTTAATTAGACTGAAATGCCTTTCAACAATCCACTGCCACAAAATAAACTAGTAAAAGTGGTAGTACTATGTAATACCTCCACAAGTACAGGGAGACTGTTTTTGAGATTTAATGGTACTTGGATCATAGCTTTTTTTTTGTCATATTACACTAGTAAAGATGAGAAATCATGTCATGCGAAGATATGTTTCAAAGCATTTAAAAATTATTATTTTAATGCTGTTGAATTTATATACTTTCTCATAAATTAGTGTTTGTAGAATATTTTTTAACGGTTAGGCATATATACATAACATGGCGGTCTATTTTTTTTATAACAGAAGAGTCGTGTGTGAAATTAATAACACTATGTTCTAGATATATCATGCTAGAAATCAAAATATTTTGTCTTTTCGCTTTTTCTATCCCGTGCTTTCCCAGTTATCTGATAGCAATTATATTACTTCATCTACGTACAAACATATTTTGTGAACAAAATCAAGTGATTTTTTTTTAACTTTGACTACTGATACAAGCAAATAAAAGTCATACTAGTTATTAGCATTGCAAAAGTTATACTCCTTGGGTCAAAAATACTTCACATTTTTTACATGACACGACTTTCAATATGTGTCTTTGACCACTATTTATATTTGGATATATTTCTAATCCAATAAAGTTATCATATTATGAATGCAAATTTCTAAGACAAATATTTTGAAATTTATTGATAGTCGAATTTTTAAAAGTTTGATCGGACTTTGACGGAAATGTTAAGTATTTGTGACTAGAGGGAGTACTAAGTTATTGAAATGGTTTTGGGAAATTCATGATTTGCGACTCCTAGCTCTGGTATTCCATGTTTGCCTCTCACTTCGATTGTGTACCGAATATTATTATTTATTTCCGACCAGAGACCAGATGTGAATTTCCCTCTTTTGCCCCTTTCTCAGTAAACAAAAATTTCCTGGCAGAGCCAACCTTCAGCCGAAGTATAGGGGTCTTATACATGTTTTTTTTTTTGAAATTTTTGAGCGAGAAATATTTGCCAAGTGTTCATGTGGAGGAATCAATCGTTGGCTGAAGCTACTGGGATTAACTGTCCCTGTTGTGGCAGTAGAGAGGAATATGGACAGGGTAGAGATCACCCAACCAAACACGACTCTTCTTGTTCGGTTGGCTTGATCTGGCTTGGTAGAAAATTACTTATTTATGAATTCTTGCTTGCCTCTCTCAAACAATCCTACAGTCTTTATATATAGGCTTTACACTAATTATGGAAGTAAACAACTAAGGGAAACTCTTAAGCTAAACATAGAAATAATAACTAAGAAAACTATTGACTAGATACAATTCCAAACTTATCTCAATGACTATTCAGCCGCAGGTTTCTTTCCCTTGCGCTGGTATGCTATTCCAAAATGTCCAGCCATAATATTTCCCAAAACAGCTTGTCCTCGAGCTGAAAATCTGGATAAGTTTGGTGAAATGAGTGTAATGGCTCCCGTGTTGCTTCTTGTGCTGAAGAGTTATTCCATTGTACAAGCACCTCCTTGACACCTTGATTGAGTCGCCAGTGAAGAACCACAGGCGGAGATGGTACCACCTGGCCATGTACAAGATTAGGCAAGGGTATTGGATCCGCTCATTATAGACCTTCAAATTTCTTTAGTAAAGCCACATAAAAGACATCATGAATATGTGCTTTAGTCGGAAGATGAAGATAATAAGCAACTAAACCAATGAGTGCCTCAATTTGATATGGACCATACAAACGAGGAGCCAACCTAGAGCGAATCTGATCGATGATCCCTGCTGCCAAGCGATGGTGTAAATGCAGCCATACCCAATCGCACACCTCAAAGACAACATTGCTGCGGGATTGATCAGCCCAACTCTTCATGTAATCCTGCGTCTGTAAAGGGCTTTCACGAATCTCGGTTAAGAATTCATCTTTTTTCTTTAGATGCTGATCAATAGCAATGACCTGAGACTCTCCATAATCATATGCTAGTAATGGTGGAGGGTCATGACCATAAACCACCTTGAATGGAGTTTCTCTGAGGGAAAATTAATAAGAGGTATTATAGAAATATTCCGCCCAAGGTAACCATTGTAGCCATTGTGTGGGCCGATCTCCTGAAAGACAACGGAGATACATAGTGACAATACGATTAACCACTTCTGATTGTCCATCACTTTGGGGATGAAATGTTGTACTCATGTTCAACTTTGTCCCCATTAGGCAAAATAATTCAATCCAAAAACTGGAGGTGAAGACGGGGTCTCTATCACTGACAATGGAGCAAAGAATACCATGCAAGCGCACAATGTTATCAAAGAAGACACGTGCAACAACAGTAGCTGAATAAGGATGTCTCAAAGGAAGAAATGTGCATATTTAGAAAATATGTCCACTACTGTTAAGATAATAGATTTACCATTGACACCTTCAATAAAGTTCATAAAAATATCTTGCCAAACTGAAGATGAGAGTTGTAATGGCTATAGCTGACCAGGAGGATGTAAATATTCTATTTTATTTTGTTGGTAGATAAAGCAACCCTTAATATATTCAAAATCATACGAAGACGATTGAGAGTCTTTTGAATTCCCTCATGTCCTGAGCAATGTGCATCTGCTAAGAAGATAGTCCAACATGCTAATGTAACAGAGGCGTAAAGATGGCCATGGAAACTAACCAAACCATCAACAAGGGCCCATCCCTCAGCAGCCAAACTATTTAAAATTTGATCCCTCTTCAATTGTAATTCAGCAACCTGATTTGTTTCTTGACGGAGAAGATCAAAGACTTCATAGGGAGAAGAGATGGTACAAACAACAGCAAGCTCCTGGCAGCGAGACAAGGCATCTTCCACTGTATTTTGTTTGCCTAGTCGAAACTCCACCTCAAAATCATACCCAAACAATTTGCTGACCCATGCATGCTGGGGAATAGTGGATAGACACTGATCAAGCAAGAATTTTAAACTGTAATGATCGGTGCAAATAATAAAGGAACAACCCCAAACAAAAGGATGCCAATGACATATTGCCTTAACCAGTCCAATCAATTCCCTTTCATAAGCTGCCAATTTAGCATGCAGAGGAGTGATAGCGCGGCTGAAGAAAGCAATGGGACTAGTGCCTTAATGAAGAACAACACCAAATTAGGAACCTGAGGCATCACATTCAATGGTGAAGGACTTTGAGAAATCCGACAGTTGGAGAAAAGAAGCTCACATTAGAGTCCGCTTTAATGCCAAAAAAGCATCTTGAGCTTCTGGATACCAAGAGAATTCCTCTTTTTTCAACAATTTGGTGAGGGGGTGCTGCTATTGAACCATAATTATGGATAAATTTGCGATAATAGCCTGATAAACTAAGAAATCCCCGAAGCCCCGAAGTGCGAGGTGGGGGCCAATTGGCCACTGCTGTAATTTTGTTTGGATCCATGGAAACACCCTCAGCAGATACTATATGGCCAAGATAAGTAACCGTGGCAGACCCAAAAATACACTTAGATTGCTTCAAAGCCAACTGATGATAACGAAGGATATTAAAGATAGCTTGCAAGTGTTGCAAATGTTCGACCCAAGATTTGCTATAAATTAATATGTCATCAAAGAAGATTAGCACAAAGCGATGAAGAGAAGGCACCAATATGTCATTCATGAAGGCATGAAATGTAGATGGTGCATTAGTGAGGTCGTAACATCATGACCAAGAATTCAAAGTGCCCATGATAAGTCCGAAAAGCCATTTTCTTGATGTCATCAGGATGCATGCAGACTTGAAAATAGCCACTCCGCATATCGAGTTTAGTAAAGAAGCATGCACCTTTAAGCTCATCAAAAAGTTAGTGGAATAGGAAATTTATCTTTGATAGTTTTGCTGTTGAGTGCCTGATAATCAACGCAAAATCTCCATGTATTGTTCGGCTTTTTAACATGGAGTACGGGAGATGAAAATTCCGAAGTACTCTTGCGAATAATTCCCTGAATGAACATTACGTACATTGCCTCTCAATTTCATCTTTCAGCAATTGAGGATAGAGATATGGTCGCACCGCTACTGTTGTTGTTCCTGGAACAAGATGTATGAGATGGTCATGTGAGTGAACTGGAGGAAGACTGACCTGTTCCTCAAACAAATCTCCGAATTCCTGTAGCAACTATGTGAGCAGTTTGCGACCATCCATATTGTGATATTGTTGTTGTCCGGTAGGTCTTGAGGTGCCCAACCAAGTAACAGTATGATCATTTCTCCAAAATCTCATTGATAGTTTAGAAAAATCCCAAAAAATAGGCCCCAAAGTGCGGAGCCACTGAATTCCAATACCACATCGAATCCCTCCAAAAGGAATGATGTAACAATCCACCAAAAAAAAATTCAGAACCAATTCAGATAGGAGTATTGAGGCAAATACCATGACTAGCAACGAGATCTCCATTGGTCACCTTCACTGTCATCCCAGTATATGGAACTGGGCATAGGCCCAGGTACAAAGCTATGTTGGCTACCACAAATGTATGAGTAGAACCAAAATCAACTACAGCAACAAGGGTCTTGCTGCCAATATGAATATTCAGGAGCATGGTGTTGTTCATCCTAATGGTAGTGAGTGCGTGGAGGGAGATCTCCACGTTAGCCTTAGATTGTTCAGCAGAAACATCCTCCTCTTCCTACTCCATAAAGTAGATACACTTCATTGAGCAATGGCATAGATGTTCTTTAGAAAAGGGTTCCAGACAATTGAAACATAGCCCTTTTGCGTAGTGATCAACCATTTCATTAGCAGTAAGGCGGCACATGTGATGTCCAGTAGCGAGAGTTGGTCGAGGGAGCGCAGGAATTGGAGTGGACTGACGAGCTTGTTGTCCTCCACGGTTGAATGTAGGAGCTAATCGCAAATTTGTTGTTAGTCAAGAAGAGCTTTTAATGAGAGACTCATCGGTCTCATCGGCAAGTCACTGCTCATATGCATGGGCCAAACTCATGGCAATTTGCAGATTGGATGGAAATTGAAGCTCCACATCGGTGCGAGGTTTTCCGAGGCCTGAGGTAAACAACTGAACTTGCTGTTCTTGGAGAAGTGTGGTAGTGTGGTTCAAAAGAGCCAAAAATTGCTTCTAGTACTTTGCCACATAACTAGTACGACGAAGTTGAGCTAACTCACCCAAAGAATTGGTATGGATTGGTGGTCCAAAGTGCATGTTGACAAATTCTGAAAATTTGTGCCAAGACACCATTCCTTCATCACGTTCCAACTGCATGTACCATTGTTGTGCGTTGTCTGTTAAGTGGTATGATGCTAACCGCATTTTTTTCTTCTTCCAAAGTATGCCACCCCTGAAAAAATTGCTCGCAATGATTAAGTCAGGCAATGGATCGTCTTCTCCTTCATAGGTGGGGAAGGACAGCTTGTGATAACGAGGGACCCCTCGTTTGTCTTCAGCACCATCCTAGAATGAGAGGGCAGGATCATTTGTGCGGCTGCCATCCTCATCCTTTGAACTAGTACCTACCAGACTTCCCAGATGAAAGCTAACATTCTGTATTGTCTTGGCGAAGTTTGACGGCGGCAAGGTTGGTCTTGATAGTAGCCATGTCAGTTGCTAGTTGGCACAGAATGTCCTCCATACATTTCTGATTGCCCATGGCAGACGACTGTAGTGGCGGCGACGGCTGTGAGCAGGGGCTTCTGGAGCGATGAGGTTGGTGGTGTGGTGCAGCAGGAGGATAGTGACGACGTAGTGCAGCAGGAGGGTGGCGGCAGTGTGGTTTAGTGGAGGATTGACGTCTTTGTATACCAAATGTTGTGGTAGTAGAGAGGAATATGGATAGGGTAGAGATCACCCAGCTGAACAGGACTCTTCCTGTTCGGTTGGCTTGATCTGGCTTGGTAGAAAATTGCTTTATTTATGAATTCTTACTTGCCTCTCTCAAACAATCCTACAACCTTTATATATAGGCTTTACACCAATTATGGAAGTAAACAACTAAGGGAAACTCTTAAGCTAAACATAGAAACAATAACTAAGGAAACTGTTGACTAAGATATAATCCCAAACTTAATGTCTATTCAGCCACAAGTTTCTTTCCCTTGCACTGAAATGTTATTCCAAAACGTCTAGCCATAACAGTCCTCTTGTGTGTTCAACTTGTAGTGCATTCGTCGTCCTTGTCATCTTTTTAGAGAAAGAGGTGTACTCCTAACTTCATTTATCATCGAGGATAAGATGGAGATCAATCTCAGTGAAGTTCAGCCAGTTAAATAAAAGCCTAGAAAACCATAAAAAAAACTCGACCAACTTAAGAGGAACTAGATGACATTGTAAATAAGAGGAATAGACATACAAATTCATGTCATAGAGAACTCAAACCTGGATGGTCTAGATGTACATCAACACTCTCAATAGTTCTTAAACCCTAGAAAACCATTAACAATCGAGTGCTTCACTTGCTGAATTATTAGCGGGCAGACATATGGCAAATATTTGGTTGTACATTACAAGATATTGATGTTAGGAATATAAACTTGTATTCCCTATAGGTCTTAAGCCAGTATATATACACATGGATAGGTGAAAATATGCAATAAAGCCCTTATAGACTGGGATATTACATAGAGCAATATATGTATATATATATATATATATATATATATATATATATATATATATATATCACCCATCAAACTCATGTGGGATTATCCACACTGAGTTTAAAGAGATAGAACCTATGCTGAGCTGTACTATGTGCCTTCATGAAGAAATCAGTCAACTGAAGCTCAGAAGGAACACACTGAAGAGCAATCACCTCATCATGTTCTAGTGTACGTGTGTAAGAAGCATCAACATCAATATGCTTAGTGAGCTCATGCTTCACCGAATCCCAAGCAATACTGATAGCATATGTACTGTCTGAGTAAAGAGGAGTAGGTGTAGGAGAAGAAACACCAAAATCCTCAATCCTCAAGTAACCACCATAACCAACTAAGCTTTGCTATCAACAGTGCCGTGGCCCGTAACTTAGCTTCTGCACTAGAACGAGAAATTGCGGTATGCTTTTTAGTCTTCCATGCAATGAGAGAACCACCAAGAAAAACACAGTAGACAAAAATAGACTGACGATCAAAAGGATCGCTAGCCCAAGTAGTATCAGAATAAGAACAAAGTTGTAAAGAGCTGGAGCATGGAAAGAAGAGACGATGAGAGATAGTTCCATGAAGATAGCACAAAACATGCAGGAGATGACTATAGTGGAGCTGAGTAGGAGCGGAAATAAACTGACCGAGGAAGTGCAATGCATGAGAAATGTCAGGACGAGTGATACCATGGTAAACAAGATTCCCAACTAGATAACGGTAGCGAGTGGGGTCCACAAGAGGCTCACCATTAGTGGACCGAAGCTTAAGGTTAAGCTCCATAGGAGTCTCAACAATACGCTCATCAGTGAGAGTAACACGATGAAGAAGATTCTGAATATACTTCTCTTGGGACAGAAAGAAGCCCTCAGTGGTAGAAGAAATCTCAATCCCAAGAAAGTAGAGAAGATGACCAAGATCGGAAATAAGAAACTGGTCATTGAGATGAGCCTTCACAAAGACAATATACTTAGAATCATCTACTGTAATTATCATATCATCAATATATAAGAGAAGAAGAGTCTGACCACGAGAGGAAATGTGAACAAAGAGTGCATGATCATAAGCACTAGCAGAAAAAACCAGCAGTAATGACCACAGAAGAAAAGCGCTCAAACCAAGCTTGAGGGGCTTGCTTAATGCCATAGAGAGAGCAACGGAGATGACAAACTATGCCCTCAGGAACATAATATCCTGGCGGTGGTTGCATGTAGACCTCCTCACGCATTCTTTGGAGATGTACTAATATAAATTTAAAAAAATATAAGTATTCATTCTTTGGCACATAAGAAATAGTATGGCAAAAAAGAACTTTTAGGAAAGCTTTGATGAGTTTAAGCTAGCAATGAACTATTTTGGTGGTATATATGCTTAGTAACTCTATTTATTTTCTTTAAGCTAGAAATGGGCTATTTTGGCAACATATCTGTTTTGAACTCTTTTATATATAAACTACAAGTTGGCAATGAACTAATATGGCAATACATGTTGAGAACATGCAACTAATACAAGTCCAGTTGTGTTTCCTTTCTGTACACTTTAAGCTGGCTATGGGCTCTTTTCGCAGTATATCACCATTTAACTCTTTGATGATGAATTAAAGTGCAAGTTGGCAATAAGCAGGGATAGAGCCAGAAACTTAACATAAGGAGGGCCAATGGAATCAAATTGTATATTCACATAATAATATAGCAAATAACCAAATAATTGCACAAGGCACGAAATACAAGTTAAGTGAAACTAAAATATTCAATGTCTACTTAGGTCGTACTCCTTTTTCAGTAGGCTTAAGCTGTACTCACTGATAATTCATTGTATTGAAATCATTATCTATGGGTGCGTCAATCATGAACTCTAGATCTATCACCCTCTCAATGTAGATTATGAAGCAATATCTTAGGAATTTATCCTACATCTTTATCCTACAATCACACAGAGGGCATCACACATCGGGGTTTAACAACGGGCATCACACAATGGGTTGGGGGTTTAGGGAGCATCAAACAGAGGGCCCAACATCACACAGAAGAACAAAGACCATGGCCAGGACAAGCGAAACCCAATTCCGGCCACGACAAACGATCATGGGGAAGGAGGAGGTCGGGGGCAACGCATTGGGGGGGGGGATGAGGAGGTCGGGCAGCGTGTCGAGGACGAGGAGGAAGCACGATGGTGCGTGGGGAGGCTGGGGTGCATCGAGGAGGGCGATGGGTGCTCGGAGGCGGCTCAGGGACTCGGTCTATATATATATATATATATATATAGCTCATAGGTGACAGGTTATAAAGGTCACCCGTCACCTATAATAACCACCTGCCACTTATTATATGTCCTAGGTGACAGGTGATACTATTAACCTGTCACATATGACTTATAATAAGTGACAGGTGAATATAATTTAAAGGTGACAGGGGATATTATTCACACGTTAGCTATTCATTCTAATAAAGTGATGCGTTAATAGTATCACCCATCACCCATTACAAATTTGATATTAATATTACAAAATTAAATAACTTGAAACCTAAAATTCAAATTTGACATTAATATTATATATTCAAATAACTTGAAACCTAAAATTTAAAATTAACATTAATATTTCAAATTTAATATATAAAATTAAAATTTGGCTCTAATATTACAAATTTGACACTCAAATTCAAATTCGTTGTTTTCATGCTTTCTTGACATGGATCCCTTCATTACGTTTGGAGCGCGGGTATGGAGTTTTCTAGGTCGGTGAAAGACGTGGCACGATTGTAGTAGCAAAACGGGGAATTTTATCGAATTGATTGAACTCATCCTCATCAATGACGTTTCCAACTCCGACAATGCGTTTTTTCCCAACAAGAACCACATGGCGTTTCTTCTCTGTTGTGTCACTCACATAAAAGACTTGGCAAATATCTTTAACAAGTACAAAGGGTTCAGACTTGTATTTGACATGTTTGAGATCAACTCTAGTGAATCCATACTTGTCATTAATGACCCCCTTTGCCCTATGTACCCAACGGCACCGAAACATACCTACCTTGAATCCCAGGTAGTTCAGCTCCCAGATCTTTTCTATTTGACCATAGTATGTGCCCCTCTACATGTCGTTGCAATAAGCATTTATACGGACATCACTATTCTAGTATATGCTCTCCTCATCTTGAGTAACCGTGTAAAATGTATATACGTTTATATCATACCATTGATATGTCATAATTGTGTATATAGGGCTTGATGCCAATTTTTTTTTATCAGAGCAGTTGTAGGAGTACTCGATTATTTGATTCAATCTCGAAACCAAGTCCTGAACCTTTGCATATGTTGCCTTGTAACCCAACCTTCGGTCTGCTCTGGATTCTCTTCAAGTAGCATCTTCTTGTGCTCATCGACATATGGGCACACTTCGCTCATTTGTTGCAGCATGAGGAAATGAGCTTGGTTGTATGCCTTCGGATCAGGAGTTGTTGCCCTCTTCCCAAGAACCCCTACACTTGCGAGCCTCCCCTCATGGCGAGACTTAGGCATGCCAATTGGATTATTTGGGTTAATGTAATCAACAGACCACTCCAATGCCTCCTCCGTCACGTAACTCTGCACGATGCATCCCTCAGGAAAGGCTCGATTCCTTACGTACGACTTGAGAACACTCATATATCTCTCATATGGAAACATGTGATGCAGGAATATGGAGCCAATACAGTATATCTCCTCCACAAGGTGAGCAGTGAGATGTACCATACTATCGAAAAAGGGTGGTGGAAAATACACCTCAAGAATACAGTCTCAAAGTGTCTTTTTCTAGCTCCTCCAACAACTCTAGATTGAGCACCTTTTGTTCAATTACATTGAAGAAAAAGCACAAGCTTAGGATAGCCTCACAAATTTTAATTGGGAGTATGTTCCTAATAGCTATCGTAAGTAGTGACGTCAGCATCACATGGCAATTATGGGACTTCATCATGGTAAACTTTATTTTCAGCTCTTTCACCGAAATAAGTCTTGTGATGTTGGACGAGTAACCTGAGGGAACTTTGATACTGTGCCAGAACTCGTAGAATTCTTTTTTCTCCTTCTTGGAGAGAGTGATATCTACTAGGGGTAGGTGTTTTCCTTTGTCTGTATCATGTGCATGGAGCTTCGGTCTTAAACCCATTTATTCAAGGTCAGCTCGTGCGTTCTCATGATCATTTCCTTTTCCCTTCATTTGGAGCAATGTACCAATCAGACTCTAGTAGATATTCTTCTTTATATGCATGTTGTCGATAGAGTGGCAAACATTTATTTTTTCCAATCCTCTAGCTCAAATAGTATTGATTTCTTGTTCCACATTTCTTTTTGTTCCTCATTCTTGGATGATCATTTTTGCTTGCCAAGGGCAACATTGAAATTCTTAACTTGATTATGGATATCTTCTCCGCTGAAATGCCTTAGAGGTAATACTTTCTCCCTTGTGCCATTGAACTTCATGTCCATATTTCGGTATAGGTGCATCCTAGGAAGGAAACTTTTATGCCGCATGTACACTATTTTCTTTGAGTTGTTCAACCTCAAACTACATGTATCATCTAATAAATGGGGGCAAGCTTCACATTTTCTTTTGCTCTGACCTGACAAGTTATAAAGTGCTGGCAGATCATTAATGGTGACAAACAACACGGTGTGCATGGTAAAGTAATCTTGCTTGTACTGATCCCAAACCTCGACGTCTTTTGACCAGAGTTTCTTAAGATCATCGACTAAAGGCCTGAAGTACACATCGATATCGTTGTTAGTTGTTTTGGTCTTGATATCAAGATCGATAACATAATGTATTTCCACTTGTTACAAAGTCAGGGTAGAAGATTGTAGATCGATAATACAATAGGCCAGGTGCTATGTGAGGTACTCATATTACCGAATGGATTTATGCCATCTGTGCTCATAGCAAACCTAATATTTCTCAATTCTTCAGCGAACCAATCAAATGTGAAATCAATGATTCGTCACTAAGCGAAATCTGTTCGATGTGACACCAATTGGGCCTCCTTTCTATTGGCAAATAAATACTTCAGATGAGGAATTATAGGAAAATACAACACCACCTTCCTAGGAGGCCCTTTATTTTTCTTGCCTCCATACCCGTCACAATCGTCATTTCTACGCTTATATCAATGGGTTCCACAAACGGGGTATTGATCCAGCTCTGTATACTCTCCACGAAACAAGATATAATCCTACTTACATGCATTCATTTTTTTCTATTTCCAGTCCTAAATGACAAATTATCTTCTTCGTGTCATAGACGCCCGTGGGCACCAAGTTCTCCTCCAGTACCATGTCCCTTAGTAGATTCAACAATGCTTTGAAATTCTTGTCAGTCCAACCAAAGGTTGCCTTCAGCTTTAGAAGGTTTAGGTCCTAAATAACCGCGTGTAATTCTCCTTACAGTTAGGATAAAGTGGCGCCTTGGAATATCGCATAAATTCCTAAAATCTAGTAAACTCACCACTATTATACTTGTCATGCCGCTCAACATCTCACACCGTTTGATCCATATTCTCCGCAAAATCCTCGAGATCATTATCATTGAAAACTAATATGTCCTCGTCCCTAAGATCATGATCCATATCACTGGGTGTAAGTCTTTGATCCACACTGTCGGCGTGGAGGCCCCGATCCATCTCTCCTTCGTCAGGGCCTTCCTGTTCATGTTTATTCCAACATGTATAATTTTCTTTAAATCCACGCACGAAAGTGTTCATAGACACTATATGGTTTTGGGAATTTTTTTTATCATTCATGCAATCACGATATGGACAATACATTTCTACTTTACCATGATCTTTCATATCCGTCAAAGCAGCACTCATGAAATATTTCATCCTGCTCAGGTACTCCAGATATGTCCGGGTCTCAAGGTATATCCAACTTCTATCGGCCATCTAAAATGTAAAAACACTCATTCTTTATTAACAATTACCTTAATTGGGTGATTAAGCATGCAATTAAAAATTATATACAATTACACTAGATCTGTGGCATGAAGCGGTAGATGGGGCCAACCTAGTATCAAATCTAATATAAATACAACTCACTTGTACTAAGATTTTGGATAAAGATGCAAAATGGTCGATTACAACTCAAAGTACAAAAAATCAAGATTAAATAGGGGGTAGAGGAGGAGGAAAGAGAGATATGCAAACCTTCAAAGATATAGCAATAATTTAAACTTCAAATCAACAAGATTTTGGAGAGTCTCTGGTGAAACCGAACAAAGCCAAATCTACTACGCGCGTAGTACTGTTAAGTCTGTTCTGTGCGCACAGTAACTAGCCAGCTCTTATAACAGAACTAGGTCATCGGTGACGGGTCGTAATATAACCCATCACCTATACCAGTTATAAGTGACGGGTCGTAACATGACCCGTCACTTATAACTGCTGCAGAGAGACCCATCACTTATGACTGGTGCTGGGAGACCCATCACTTATGACCAGTTAATGAGTGATGAGCCGTAATATAACCTATCACTTATGACTGGTGTAGGGAGACCCGTCACCAATGTGATAAATATCGGGTAATATTATGATCCATCACTAATGACCTATTATCAGTGACGGGTCAATGTCCGGTCCGGACTTAAGGCTACATAAGTGACGAGTCGTATAATGACCCGTCACTAAATTATATCTTATTTGTCTATTTTTCACGTAGTGTCAATGGCCTGCAAGACGCCGGATCGATGGCTGGAGCCGACGGGCGGTAGCGGCGGGCGAGTCGGCGGGGGGGAGTTGACGGGTGGGAGCCGGAGAGAAGCCAACGACACAGATCGAGGCTTTGGGCTGGCACATCGGCGAAGATCGTGGTGATACGCAGGGAGGCCGGATCCGGAGCATGGGAGGGCGCGTGGACTGACCAGTGGCGGGAGGCAGGAGGCCGACAACGACGCGCGGGGGGATCATGAACCGGCGGCGTAGTCTGGGACTGACGTAGGAGCTCACACGAACCGACGGTGTAGTCCAAGACCGAGCGGGAGGGAGAGGCGCTGTAGCCAACAAGCAGATCCAACCGAGACGAGGCAGATCCAACCGGTGAGGGGGAAGAAGCTACTGTAGATGAACAATGTCAAACTGATCAGAGGAGAGTAGGCTAGATCAGGTTAAGTTGCGGCAAAAAAATCTAGCTCTAATACTATGTTAGAAATAACAACTTGTATTATACATATGTACATATGATAATATAAAAAAACCCTTTATAAATTGGGAATATTATACAGAGCAATATATATATCTTACAATTGCAACTTCAGTTCATACAAAGGCTGGAAAGGCAAATTCACAAAAAGATGAATTTACGTGCCAAAACCGGTTTATATATTCTGTGAAACTGACTAGTTTTAGTTACGATGAACGACATGCAAATGGTCTTCGCTTAAAATTACGATTCAAGAGATTTTTCTGCTTGTGTGGTCCAGGCTAACCGGAAACAATAGCAAAAGATCTATGAAAGTGAAACCAACACGTCTGCTAAAAATTGACTATAGCAATCTGGCCAAAATAGAAATTGCCTTGTCAGTACCTGATCAGTGATCATGCGAGCACCTGCAGAGATGTCAGGAAAAAGCCGAATGGTCCGTCATTTTCAGCGCCCAATGAAGCGACAAAAGAGTTCAAATCAGTGCTGCCTCAATAGAGCACAGCATTTTCAGTTAAAGCATACCATCTTTGGCCTTATGATTGGTGGCCTTTCTCTTTCGGTGAACAGCACATCAATCATTAATCTGGCCAGTATGTTCCTATTAATTTGAAATCAGAAAATCAGGTAAAACACAAGGGCAATGAACCCTTCCCAGCTTCACTATATCTTGAGAAATCAAACCTGAAACATAACTATGCACAAACTAACATTAACTTTACAGAACGATTTAAATTGTTAATTTAAGCAAATTTTCACCTTTTCTTTTGTCAGGGTTTCGATTTACAAGTCGAGAAGAAGACAAAAGTAGTAAGAGGAGTGTATGGTGTGACAACTTTTATCACAAGCTTGTCTAGTGGAGCAATGAATTTGTCTCATAGTTTTTTGTGGTTTGGCCAAAGGAAGTTGATGTACAGAAGGGACTTGAAACCTAGCTATCAATTTTGTCTGTCAATTTCAGTACATCAGCCTGGAGTGAGACAAGTTATCTAGTTACTTGTACCAAGGTCTACAGATTTTCAAGAAACCTTGTATGATCCTTTGTATGAAAAACTCAAATTAAAAATATCCAACTAGCTAACAAACTAGTTAGCTTCGATCATATGCCTTAATCATGCAAGCAACACTGCCAAAAAAAGTCCTATTAGCAATTCTAGAAAAAGTATTATTTTTTTCTACCATTATCTAAAAAAAATACTATTTTGTTTTAAAAAACAGATAATTTGCTGCCCTCCTTTTCTAGAGGATACAATGGGCAGACCTGTCATTCTCAAACTTTACATAGCTCCACTACCATCTACTTAGTATAAACCTGAAATCATTGCTGAATCAATTTGCAGTGGACTCTCATTTTCCTATTGCAGTATCTTTGATAGATTCTGGAAAAAAAGTATCTATAGAGTAGCTCGTTGGCTTATAGGTATGCATGCAACATGTTACGATTAAAATTATATGTGTCGACTTCATGCCAATGCTGCTCTTGAAGAAGTCCCAACAGCTAAATTATATGTTCGCTCAATAATTTGATTGAATAAAATATTCTGTTGGGTCCTCTTGTAACATGCATTGTGGTACAAATACAATCAAGGTAGAACATTAGCGTCCTCTCAAATGAGAAAAGAACAGAACATGAGTGTAGTGGCAAAATAGCAGGCGTAATTAAGTTAGAACAAGAGCTTATTAGAAAATACATCAAATACACAAAAGAAACAGCAAATGGAAATAGAATAAACTGGTTTGTGAAGTTAGAACAAGAGCTTATTAAAAAATGCATGTATACACAAAAGAAACAACAAATGAAAATAGTATAATTTTTGCTGGGGACAAAGTTCACACAGCATATATGAATTTACTATTTCTCTATCCGTTGTCTACTAGAAGCTGCATAGTGTACATAGTGAAAGTGCTCCGTTAAACTATGGGCAAGATTTCTCTAAAGAAACCTGTGGGCAGAACTATGGTTGGTGGACTGTTAATCGACAACTTCTTTAGTAGGCTCATACGAATAAAAGAATATTACTTTTCTACAGCCTTGTTTTGACTCCTTTATTTGTTCTTTTAGGGACTTCAGGATCGTGGTGCAGCATAATATGTCTGTGTACTTCTATCAGTAAACAGATAAATTACCAGTTGAGGCACAGCTAATTAGCGCTCACATCACTCCATCATACCTCAGTCTACAAAATATAAAAAATCATTGCCACTACGAAAATCCAGTGCAGTGACGCAAAAGGGATAAATGATAGCCCTGATGAATAAGCATAATGAAAGAAAAGCGTAACATTAATTCCCCAACAAATGTAACATTAAAGAAAAAATAATGAGGATGGAGCAAGCTGCCATTGTATTAAGATATTTACTCTAAGCAAATCCAAGATCTTGAGTAAAAAGAAGAAATAAAACACTAGGTACACCACTAAGTTTAGGCACCATTTAGGATTCACATGAAAGAGTTCAATTCATATAGGAGGCAGTGAAAATTTCTGTGTTCCATAGGGGGCTTTAGTAATGCATTCTAGAGAAGCATTACTCTTAATAACTGGATTCTGAAACCACGCATTCCAACGAAATGAACCTACACTGTGAAACATGAGTATACCAAATCCTAGAGCTCATTATGGTTTTCCTTTTCAATTTTACCTCTGTCTAGGAAAAGAAATATCATTAACTCTTGTTAGCAAATTCAATGCAGCAAGCCAGCAACAGGGGGGGGATGACGCTTAACAAGACTACCGGAGTAACTTACCAGATGTAGTTAAATTTGGTTACAGAAGTGCCATCCTTTTCACCAAAGGAGATGTCATTTCACATCAAATCCCCTTTGGATTTGTTGTGTCTCAGTTAAACTCTTCTTTATGCATCACGTTAGGGCAAGAGAAAGCGAAAATGCCGACTTCCATAGAAGTGTATCTAGCGAGATTTGACATGATAAAGCAACTTGAGTGCAGTAAGTTAATTGGGGAAGTACAGAATGTAATCGAAAGTGGATCTTATCAGTTATGCCTGCCTGAACAACTTAGCAAAACTGCAACATGTAAATTATTGAATATTGTCAAATCATTCTCCTTTCCTTTTATTATTCTTTAGTCTTTCCATTTTCTGCTGTATCTGAGCGTGTTATTTGGACACTTGTTACATCGAAATACGCCAAGAAAGCCAGGTAGCAATGGCCCCATTAGTCCAATTTATCATGATGTGAATTCGTCCAATATTGGACACTTGTTACATCAGCTTTGATCCCAAGAATGAATTATGTAATGAGAGCTCACTAAAATAGATGGAAAACTAGGTCAGTAGCGTTCATTTAATCCATATTTTAAGGAAAAAAGCATCCACTTCGCGATTGGATGCCTGCTGACGTCAGCAAAAACATAAATCATACAAAGATGTTGAGCTGTAAACAAAAACTAGATTAATGACCTTACCTGCCTGACTGGCGTCTTCAAATCAGGATACATATAATTATCTCTTATCAATTTTATCTGGTGATCATCTCAGTGAGACATGTAAATTCAGAAAGAATTGTACACATGTCAAGGAGCAATTGCAAATATCTGTATTTATTCAAAGAATACTGCCACATGCATGGACGAACATCTATGAAGAATATTCATAGCAGAAACTCAAAGGTGGAGTCTGATTCCTAGATAGACTTGGATCCGATTGTCAATCATTTGATGGTGGAAGAAATAGCCTTTCATCTCTTCTTTGGATGCTTCCTTTCTTCTAGATGTTGGCAAGCTCTAGATATCCACTGGGATCCACACATGCAATTCTTTCTCATGACGCAGAAAGCCAAGAGGGATTTTTAGAGGAGCTTTCTTCATAGAAGTTTTCATCATTGCTTAATGGAATATCTGGAAACAAAGAAATGATTTAATCTTCAGAGGCATCAATCCAACTTTTCAGGGATGGAAAATTGACTTTATAAAAGAAGCTTATCTTCAGTCTCACAGGATGAAAAGAAGCTTATCTTCAGTCTCACAGGATGAAAGAGTCTTTGAATCTTCTTTTTTTCAGGATTGGCTCTCCTCTTTTGTATAGCTGCTCTCTTTTTTCCCCTGTTTTCTCTTTTCTCGTTTCCTCTTTGGGAGGGTCTTTGTGCAGTGCTTATTATTCTATATCAATATATTTCTACCATAGTAGGGGATTTCCTACAGTTTCCCCTTAAAAAAATCAGTGTAATCAAATTCATTAGTTTTGTACATAGAAGCTGCAGGTTCTTCTAGTCATCATTCATGCACAGAACCTTATTTAAACTTTAAACGCACAAAAATAGAAACAGTATGAAACATGAATCAGATGGCTGTGTGTATCTTTTTGCAGAGACCGAGAGTACTCTCAGTGCGATTGTATCATCTTGATGTAATAATAGAGATCAATAAAAGCTTCCTTCATAAAAAAAAAAACACCAAGATTTAAGTATACGGCTCCAGAAACTGTTTTTAAGATATCAACATGATCTTCGTCCAGGGAAAAAAAAACATCACGTCAAGCAAGTGTCACCGGAAGCTTTCTCTCAACAAAAAGACAATATAAAACACTATAGATGGTTATGAAATGTGACTTGTTTTAAGTTCATAGTCTGATAGAAGGGAGGCAAAATCTTAAGACAGCCTTAGATTAGATAAACATTATAGTTAGAACTTTCCTCTACGAAAAATTAGGCAGTCATACAGGTAAGAAAAAATTTAAAGACAAAAATCCCACCTAGTGACATTACGTGAAAAACAAACATAGGATATACAGTTAGTGACAGGTCATTACGCGACCCGTCACTTATATCATATCGGGTCGTGCCTATTATAGACCCGTCACTGATACTAGATAATAGGTGACGAGTCATAATATTACCCGTCACTAATAACATGAGTGACGGGTAATAACTAAACCCGTCACTTATGACTTGATCATAGGTGACGGGTAACCTACAACAGTAATAAGTGACAGATCATATTATGACCCGTCACTTATAACTTGCCAAAGGTGACGGTTCTCCCTAGGCCGATTATAAGTGACGGGTTGTATGACTCTTAATAGGTGACAGGTAACCTTATCACCCGTCACCTATTACTCAACTCTGTTTTAAGAGCTGGCGGCACTGTGCGGGCGAACAGTTACTGCACAGTGCCGTCCGCATAGTAGCTGGTGATTTTCACCGACTCCTATAATATTCTCCAATATCTTGTTGATTTGAAGTTTAAATTGGTACTAGGTCTTTCAAGGTTCGCATCTCTCCCTTTCCTCCTCCTTTCCTCTCTTCCTCTAAACCCTAATTGGTAGATTTGTTATGCTTTGAGTTATAATTAATTGTTTTACATGTTTATCCAAAATCTTAGAACAAGTGAGTTGTATTTATGTTAGATTTGATATTAGATTTGCCCGATGTACCGCGAGATGTCACAGATCTAGTGTATTTGTAGGGAATTTTTAATCGCATGCTTAACCACAAAATTAAGATAATTATTAATGAAGAATGAATGTTTTTACATTAATTGTAGATGACGGATAGAAGTTGGGTGTATCTCGAGATCTGGACTTATTCGGAGTACCTGAGCGGGGTGAAGCATTTCATGAGTGCTGCCTTGACGGATTTGAAAGATCGTGGTAAAATGGAAATGTATTGTCCGTGTTGCGACTTCAGGAATAAAAAGAAGTTCCGAAAACCAGATAATATCCATGCACACTTGGTCATTCGTGGATTTAAAGAGAATTATATATGTTGGAACAAACATGGCGAACAAGGCCTTAACGAGGGAGAGATGGATCGGGCCCTCCATGCTGACAGTGTGGATCAAGGACTTACACTCGGTGAAATGGATCATGATCTCAGAGATGAGGACATATTAGGTTTGAATGATAATGATCCTAAGGATTTTGTGGAGAATGTGGATCAGATGGTGCGGGATATTGAGTGGCACGACAAGTATAACAATGGTGAGTTTGCTAAATTTCAGGAATTTGTGCGGGATTCTAAGACGCCCATTTATCCCAACTGTAAGGAGAAGTACACGCGGATATTTGGGAACCTAAAGTTTTTATAGCTGAAGGCAACCTATGGTTGGACTGATAAGAAATTTGAAGCATTGTTGAATCTACTAAGGGACATGCTACTGGAGGAGAACTTGGTGCCCAAGGGCGTCTACGACGCGAAGAAGATAATTTGTCCTTTAGGACTGAAAATAGAAAAAATGCATGCATGTAAGCAGGATTGTATCTTGTTTCGTCGAGAGTATGCAGAGTTGGATCAATGCCTCGTGTGTGGAACCCATCGATATAAGCGTAGAAATGACGGTGGTGACGGAGATGAAGGCAAGAAAAGTAAAGGTGGTCCTAGGAAGACGGTGTGGTATTTTCCAGTAATTCCCCGTCTGAAGCGTCTGTTTGCCAACAGAAAGGAGGCTCAATTGGTGCGTTGGCATAAGGAGGGTCGTAAGAATGATGCAATGATACGGCACCCGGCAGATTCTACTCAGTGGCGAATCGTTGATTCCACATTTGGTAGGTTTCCTGAAGAATTGAGAAATATTAGGTTTGCTATGAGCACAGATGACATGAATCCATTCAGTAACATGAGTACCTCACATAGCACCTGGCATGTTGTATTGTCGATCTACAACCTTCCACCTTGATTTTGTAACAAGCGGGAATACATTATGTTGTCGATCTTGATATCAGGACCGAAACAACCTGGCAACTATATAGATGTGTACCTCAGGCCTTTAGTCGATGATCTTAAGACACTCTGGTCGAAAGGCGTCAAGGTTTGAGATCAGTACAAGCAAGAGTACTTTACCTTGCATGCTATGTTGTTCGTCACCATTAATGATCTGTCAGCACTTCGTAACTTGTCAGGTCAGAGCAAAAGAAAAGGAGAAGCTTGCCCCCATTGCTTAGATGACACATGTAATTTGAGGTTGAACAAATCAAAGAAAACAATGTACATGCGGCATCAACGTTTCCTTCCTAGGAAGTACCTGTACCAAAACATTGACAAGCAGTTCGATGGCACAAGGGAGAAAGCGTTACCTCCGAGGCATTTCAGCAGGGAAGATGCATACAATCAGGTTAAGATTATTAATGTTGTCCTTGGCAAGCGAAATCAATCCTCTAAGGATGATGAACAGTTAGGAATGTGGAACGAGAAATCAATACTATTCGAGCTAGAGTATTGGGAAAAATTAGATGTTCACCACTTTATCAACAACATGCATGTAAAGAAGAATATTTGCGAGAGTCTGATCGGTACATTGCTCCAAATGAAGGGAAAAAGGAAAGAATCATGAGAACACATGAGCTGACCTTGAAGAAATGGGATTAAGGCTGGAGTTCCATGCACAAGATACGGACAAAGGAAAACACCTATCCCCAGCAGCTATCACACTCTCCAGAAAGGAGAGAAAATTTTTGCGAATTCTTGCACAGTGTGAAAGTTCCCTCCAGTTACTTGTCCAACATCGCAAGACTTGTCTCGGTGAAAGAGCTGAAAATGAATTTCGCCATGATGAAGTCCCATGATTTCCATGTGATGATGACGTCATTGCTTGCGGTAGCTATTAGGAACATCCTCCTAATAAAGGTTCACGAGGCTATCCTGAACATGTGGTTTTTCTTCAATGCAACTGAACAAAAGGTGCTCGATCCAGACTCGTTGGAGGAGCTAGAAAGAAGACACGTTGAGACTCTATGTATTCTTGAGGTGTATTTCTCACCATCCTTTTTCGATATCGTGGTACATCTCACTACTCACCTTGTGAAGGAGATACACTACCTTGGCCCCGTGTTCCTGCATCACATATTTCTATACGAGAGATATATGGGCATTCTCAAGTCGTACGTAAGGAATCAAGCCTTTCCTGAGAGATGCATCGTGCAGGGTTATCCGACGGAGGAGGTATTGGAGTGGTCTGTTAATTACATTGACCCAAATAACCCAATTGGCGTGCATAAGTCTCGCCATGAGGGGAGGCTCGCAGGTGTGGGAGTTCTGGGGAAGATGGGAATAACTCCTGATCCGAAGGCTTACGACCAAGCTCATTTCCTCGTGCTGCAACAAATGAGCGAAGTGTGCCCATATGTCGATGAACACAAACAGATGCTACTTGAAGAGAATCCAGGGTAGACCGAAGCTTGGGTTGCAAGGCAACATATGCGAAGGTTCCCGACTTGGTTCTGAGATTGAATCAGACAATCGAGTACTCCTACAAGTGCTTTAATAAAACTGGCATCGGGCCCTATATACACAGTTATGACATATCAAGGGTACGATATAAATGGATACACATTTTACATGGTTGCCCAAGATGAGAAGAGCATATACTAGAACAGTGGTGTCTGTATAGATGCTTATGACAATGGCATGCAGATGGGCACATACTATGGTTGAATGGAGGAGATCTGAGAGCTAAACTACTTGGGATTCAAGGTAGCCCTGTTTCGGTGCCATTGGGTACATGGGGCAAAGGGCGTCACTAATGACAAGTATAGGTTCACTAGCGTTGATCTCAAACATGTCGGATACAAGTCTGAACCCTTCGTGTTGGCTAAAGATGTTCGCCAAGTGTTTTATTTGACTGACACAACAAAGAAGAAACACCATGTGGTTCTCCCTGGGAAAAGACGCATCTTCGGAGTTGCAAACGTCGTTGATGAGGAGGAGTTCAATCAATTCGATGAAATCTCCCCTTTTGCTACTGCAGTCGTGCCACGCCTTTCGCCGATCGAGGAAACTCCATACATCCGCCCCGACCATAATGAAGGGATCCATGTCAAGAAAGCACAAACACAACAAATTTGAATTTTAGTGTCAAATTTGTAATATTAATGTCACATTTGTAATATTAATGTCAAATTTGACTTTTAAGTTATTTGAATTGTTAGTGTTAATGTCAAATTTGAATTTTAAGTCTCAAGTTATTTGAATTTGCAATATTAATGTGATGGATCATACTCATAGGTGACGGGTGACATTCGTCACCTGACACCTATGACTTACGTGCATGTGGCCAAGTCGAAGAAAAAGGTGACATGTGACATTTATCACCCATCACCTATGACCTAGTAAAATGTGACGGGTGACATTTATCACCCGTCACCTTTTTACTTCAAATAAGTGACGGGTAATACTCATAGGTGACGGGTGACATTTATCACCATCACCTATGACTTTTATGTATATATACCCTAGCTCTTCCCCGCGCGTGCGCACTCTCATTTTGGCTAAGTTTTTTGGTTTCGCGCGCTAGGGTTTGTCGCCGCCGTGACCATCGTCGTCCCCGTTCTTCTCCTCCCTGCGCCTCCCTGACTCCGAGCTCTCCTCCGCACCGGCCTCCTCTTCCCTGGCCACCTCCTCCCTAGTCTTCGACTCCCCAACACACCGGCCTCCTCCTCCCTAGCCACCTCCTTTCTGACGCGCCAGCCTCCTCCTCCCTGGCCACCTCCTTCTTAGCCACCTCCTCCCTGGTCTCTGAGATCTCCTCCGCGCCGGCCTCCTCCTCCCCGGCTTCCTCCTTCCCCACCACCTCCTCCCCGACGCGTCAGCCTCCTCCCGGTCACTTTCTCCCGGTCTCCGAGCTCTCCTCCCCGCCGGCCTCCTCCTCCCCGCTTAGTGAGTTTTCCTCTTCTATGATGATGCTCTATGATGATGCGAGAAAGTGATGATGCTCTGGAGTATTGTTCTCTTCTGTGATGATGCTCTCTTCTGTGAGTTTTTTTTTTAGTATTGCTCTGTGATGATGTAGTTGAACTGAAATTGAGCTCATTATCTAAGCACAATAGCATTTAGGCTTGAGTGGTTGCTCTGGACATGTGTGTTGGTGATACATTCTGAGTTGTTTTTGGAGTATTGCTCTGTGATGATGTAGTTGAACTGAAATTGGGCTTAGATAAAGGCTTGTGATGATGCTACTGTCAGTTTTATTTTTGATATATGCTACTGTCAGTTTTGTTTTTGCTAAGTATGTTCAATTCTGGGCCCTCTATTTAATCACAGCAGCACTGTCCAGACACTCTTTTGATTTTTCTCCAGGCTCTGTTTGCTAGTTGAGAACTTAGGTAATAGCCCAATTGATGATGAGTTCAATAGAACAATTAGGGGGCATGACATTTAATGTCTTGGGGCCAATTGTTATACATAGTCTGAGAGCAATTTCGTATATGTTTCATGCCTACTGTTAGATCTTTGAGCAATTTCATATATGTTTCATATGCTGTTTCCATGTCATGTGTAAAGATATCCATATGGTATGCTCCTGTCATTATTGTTTTTATGGAATATGGATATATATATGCACTTATTATCGTATTTTTTTTACAACAATCCACTATATTACTCGATGTTGAATTGAGAACAGAATTTACTAAACTTGATTTCCGATCTGAGTAGTATGGTTGCAAGCACTATATTGCTCGATGATGAATTGTTGATTTGAGATTGGGCATGCCATGCTAAGTACAATAGTTTCGGCCTAATTACTCTCTAGGTTTTAGTTGGCTTTGGCAGCTCTTGGAGATGAACTGGTAGTGTTCACTTGTTGTGTGCACCTGGAAATCCTGTTGAGTTCATGCTCCCGTGAGCCTCCATGATGTTTTATCTCTAGAGAGCTATGTTCAGGTTTTGGAAACTACTTGAGAACTTAGATGCATGTCTAGTCGATGATATGTCTATGTAATAGCTAGGGAGCAGGAACTCTGAGTCCTGGTGTCAGCTGTAGTGTTCTAAGAGCAATTCATTTGCAATATCAACCTACAGCTCAATCATTATTTTAGACATTAGCCTTGATTCCTTTTCTTTCCTCTATTGAGAACAAAATAAACTACACATGATTTCCATGGGGCAGAAGAAGACTATCACTCCCGAGAAACCAAAAGCACAGAGGACGCTAGCACTAGAGGGCCCCCCGGCACGAGATGGGGAGGATAGGAGCCCAAGCCCGCACCCAGCGTCCTCCTTCGATAGCAGCGAAAACCAGTACCATAGCCCGAGTCCTGACCCGTCACCGAATCGGGAGAGCCCACATCGGGCAAGTGATGAAGAATACAATCCCATCGAGGATGCGAGGGAGTCAATACATTTTATACTTGCTGAATGGAGGAATATTCTTTGTTTATGTCAACTCCACTTTTTTCTCTCTAGATGGCGACAACGCAGTCTCCAAGCTAGACAGCTGGTAGTGTTGCACGAGCCTGAAAGCCAAGGGCACAAACACAGTGGCCGATGGACAAGGTTACTATCACGGGAATCGATGCTGACGAGCTGCCTACGGATGAAAAGGCCCTGAATAGATTCTGGAGGGTTGCATGGCTCATTACTCGGGAGAGGGTGCCGATAACGACTAAGTTCTATGACCTCAATGATGAAGCAAAGAGGGACTTGTTCAATAATGTCGTCATGGAGTATCTGGAGTACCCTAGAAACATGAACGAGCGTCAAAAGAATGCCGCGGTCCATGCAACAATGAAAGCGATCGTGAAACTTCACTGAAGCTTTAAGAGCAAACTTGTGAATCGGTACTTAGAAAAAGGGGTGGCACCCTTCGAGAGGTACAAGCACTTGAAACCAGAAGATTGGGATGCTTTTTGTGCAGATGAAGAGCTCAGAGCAGTTCAAGAAGGAGTGTGAGAAGAAGAAGCAGCTTCAGGCTAAGAACAAGCATGACCACAGGATCGGTGCAGCCAGGTACGGTTGGAAAAGGGCGAAATAGCAGGCAGAGGATGAGAAATTAGCCAGAGAAGGCAGCGAGAATCCTTGGAATCAATTCCTGGGGCGATCACGGTCATATTTGCGTGCAAGGGGTGAGCTGTCCGACAGTGGAGAAATCACATTTAGAAACAGCGAAACCCAGGTAGTCACAGAAAAAGTCAAAGAAAAGGTAGCCAAAGGCAGCCAAGGTTCTTTCACTGGGGTCAGGGAACATGATGTTCTCACAACGGCGCCTGGGAACCCGGAGCACCTAGGTCGAGTGTGAGGTGTATCAAGTTCCTAGGGCTAGAAATACGGCTTTCCCAAAGACATCGAGATGTACAAGAAGAGGAAAGAGGTCGGGTGCAGTGGACGTGGATGCATTGGCATGGGACATCACCTAGAAAGTTTACTCAAGCATCATGGGACAGCTTGCAACAAAGGGAATAGAGATTTTCATGCCATAGGATTTTAGTCCTGGAGCTACAGGGAAGAGTAGCTGCGCCTCCAGAGAGGCGAGCAACAAGTAGCTGCTGCCAAGACTGAGCCGAATACAATTGACCTGCTAGAAGGGCCCATGCCTTGCAGCCTTGTAATCAGGCCTGGAGGGTATCACATCGAGGTTGCTAGGGGCTAGGTGCTTCCAGGCGTCCGTATCTTACATACGGTCCCGATACGTGGAGGCTATGCCGTGGTTATGGTGGATATGGTACATAGCAATACCACCGATCATGTGTTGGAGGTCCCCCCAATGAGGAAGTCATAACTCTCGGTGAAGCTCTTCATCAAAGGATCCAATGGAAGAGGGGCGACATCGTGGTCTCCACTGCATCCTAGTCTGGACAAGCTCCAAGTGGATCGCCACCGTGCCGCTCACTTCGTGAGAAGGCAGCTTCACTGCCTTCTCCTCCTCTAGAGAAGCCGACTTCATCGCATTGTCCTCCGCATCCGGTAGTCTCGCTTCCAGACCCAATACCATCTCCCCCAGAGAGCCCAAAAAAGAAGAAGAAAAAGGAGGTCAAGAAGAAAGGCTCTAAGAAGCCCCTACCAGAGATGTCGAAGGCCATTGTACTGGCGAAATCAAAGTCCATTGTACCGGTGAAGAAGTCCACGGACATTGCACTAGTGTGGACTCAGGCCAACACGAAATTCAAATATGGGAAGCCCTTGATGACGGTAGATGAGTTAGCAAGGGCGGGAAAAGCATGTGTCAACCTGCATAATTACTACGTACAGTCTTATAGAGACAGCAATGCTCAATCCATAGTCGTACAATACAAATGACGACACTTCATTGTGAGTTTCAATGACTTATACGACCTCTTCAACCTTGATGGCCTGTACGTATCATTATTACGAGTCTTCACATTGTAAGTCCCTTGATACTAGATATTCATTAATTAATACCATTAAGTCTTGAATCTAATTGTGTTCTTATCTGTAGACACTTGATGAAAGAAACAATGAAGAACAAGGATCCCGTCGCATTTCTTGACCCTGAGGCCATTACAATATTGGTCATCCAACTTCACCCCGACTATACTATGAATTATGTGGCCAGTGCAATGCAACAATACTCAAAAGTGAAGTACCTGATGGGCGCCCACAACACCGGTGGCCATTGGATCTTACTTAATATTTGCCCTGAGTGGGACTTGGTGTTCTACGTCGACTCGTCAAGACCAATATCTGCAAAAGGCAAACTTAGATTGCGTGATTACAACGTTGTAAAACAACTCCTCAACGTGTAATTTCTGCTTGTCTTAGTTCACATATTAAACTTTCTAACATTCAAAGGCTCCATAATTGATCCCTCTTTATGCAGGGCTTTTGATAAGTACCTTCGAGCTCAACCTGACTATGACACGAAAGCCGGCCGCAGGCTAACACACAAGACCAAGTACACGGTAAGTGCTACCAAATAGATTACCAAATATTCTCTGTTACTGTTTTTTTTCCTTTTCATCTAAAAATAAAGTTTTTGTCAACAGTGCCACCAAGAACCACCGGGCAACACCTGCGGATTCTATGTTGCGTGGAACATGCTGCTCATGCTCCGAGCAAAGAATGTCAAATCCCTCGATGTAAGTTCAATACAAGATTGTTCGTAACTAATTTCGGTAATTAGTTTAATTCCATAATAACGTGACATTGGTTACGGGTTAAATTATGCAGAAATACATGTGTATGTTTCTCGATGCGGGTGCACTTCCGGATATTCGAAGACAGATCGCTGAGTTCATGGTGTCTGAAGTCATCAGGCCACAGGGTGAGTTCCACTATAGAAGCCCTAGGTTGTGAAGTCTTATGTAATTATGAGTTGATCGGAACTTTGTAACATTTGTGATTCTGTAATGAATTTATTTGAACTTTGTAATATTTACAATTCTGTGATAAAGCAAGTTCTTATACAAGTGTGTTTGTCGATATGTATTTGGATGCGTTGCTATTGTTTGTAGGAAGAAGACGGCAACCAAATCCTGGCTACGTTCCAGGATACAGCCCGGAAACAACTCATTCCTGCGGGGCAAGAGAAACATAAGTGACGGCTAAACTGCCTACCCCTCACTTATGTATTTCTCCCGTTCATGGGTAAAAGCTATAAGTGACGGGTAACCTAGTTACCCATCACTTATTAGATGATATAAGTAACAGGTGAAGAGGTTACTCGTCACCTACAAATTTCTCCCCACTACATGGGTGAAAACCATAAGTGACGGGTAGCCTAGTTACTCATCACTTATTATACGATATAAGTGAGGGGTTAAGAGATCACTCGCACCCATCACCTATAAGTTTCTCCCTAGCACATGGAAGACATTTATAGGTTACGGGTAACAATTATTACCTGTCACCTTTGTTCATCATTGGTGACGGGTCCGTACCCGTCACCAATGACTAGTCATTAGTGACGTGTTCGGGGTAACGGATATGACTCTCATCACCTATCACTCATGTCTATTTTTCACGCAGTGTTACATTGCTCAACCAAACTAAGGAGTAATATTCGTATCACTACCAACAAAAATGATTTGCAGTTAAGATGAAAGTTTGCAGTACAGTTATCGATATTCTAAACTTAAACAAATTACAAAAAGTGTCATTTAGAAATTATGCTTTGTAATTTTGTGAAGATATAAACACACAAGAAGATAAAAAGTTGTTAAGTACTGGAGTTTGGAGTTTGCTAGCATGATTGTAGTATTGTGCTGTGGATTCTTCGGTTGGCAATACAAGGCACTTAGATAAAAAGGAGAAAATTATACTTTTGACATCTGAAACTGTGGTTTTGACATTTTGACACTATCAACATTAACTTTGCTAAAATGACACTAAAAATAGCACTTTGATTCCATAACATTCTACCTATTTTAACCTATTCTATTTTATTTTTCCTATTTTAGATGCACAAAAGGACAAATATGTCCTTAGCTCAAAACAACAGGACGCCCTCTGCGGTATTGTGTGCTGACATATCTCTGCTCCTCAACAGTACATCGAGGAATGCTTGTCTGACTGACTAATTTCTTATTACAGGTCACACTGGTGAAGGCCGACTATTTTTTTATACGTCGGCAGGTCTAGTGCCAACATCTGACTACTGTAAAGAGCTAACAGTGAAGCTAACTCCATTCTTTCTAATATCACGTCAAGGAAGTGTAATCGGAAGCTTTCTCTCAACAAAAAGACAATATAAAATACTATAGATGGTTCTGAACTGTGAGTTGTTTTAACTTCATAGTCCCGTAAGGAGGTAAAATCATAACACAGCCTTAGATTAGATAAACATTACAATTAGAACTTTTCTCTACAAAAAATTAGTCATACAAATAAGAAAAAAAATTAAAAAGAAAAATCCCACCGCAGTGAAAGCCTGAAAGGTGCAATTGCAAATGTTACATTGCTCAACCAAACTAAGGAGTAATATTCATATCACTTATCAACAAAAATGTATTTGCAATTAAGATGAAAGTTTGCAGTACAGTTACCGATATAAGACCCTAAACTTAAACAAATTACAAAAAGTATAATTTAGAAACTATGCTTTGTAATTTTGTGAAGATATAAACACACAAGCGAATAAAAGGTTGTGAAGTACTGGAGTTTGCTAGCATGACTGTAGTATTGTGTTGTGGATTTTTCTGTTGGCAATGCAAGGCACTTAAATAAAAAGGACAAAATTGCATTTTGACATCTGAAACGTGTTGTGTCGACATTTTGACACTGTCAACATTAGCTTTGCCAAAATGACACTAAAAAAATAATACTTTGATTCCATAATATTCTACCTATTTTAATCCATTCTATTTTATTTTTCCTATTTTAGTGCAGAAAAGGATAAGTATGTCCTGGCTCAAAACAACAGGATGCCCTCTGCGGTATTGTGTGCTGACATATCTCCGCTCCTCAACAGTACATCGAGGAATGCTTGTCTGACTGACTAATTTCTTGTTACAGGTCTCACTGGTGAAGGCCGACTATTTTTTTTATACGTCGGCCAGCAGGTCTAGTGCCAACATCTGACTGTGTAAAGAGCTAAAGTGCAGCCTGGCACGAAGGCGGAAAATTGTACAAATAGGCTGCTGTTGTTTGTGGGCTCACAGCTGCTGTACAGAATCGATCAGGTTGTTGTTGATCAAAGGACATTCTTTCGTGCACTAAAACAGAAAAAAGAAAATAGAATAGATTAAATAAGTAGAATGCCAAGAAATCAAAGTGCTTCATCTTTTAGTATTATTTTGATGAAGCCAATATTTACGGTGTCAAAACATTGAAGACATGGTTTTGAATGTCAAAAGTGCAATTTTCTAGGTAAAAAGTAGCAAAATCTGGGCCCACAGGGAGCAATAATTTTTAAAACCGTGAACTGTAGACAGAAGCATGGACCATTCATTACTTTTTTATAAGTTCAGATAATAAAATATGTAACTGCTTGTGATTAAGAGGTTATGCACGGCCCAACACTTGGGCTTACAAAATATTGAAGACATGGGTTTTGAATGTCGAAAGTGCAATTTTCTAGGTAAAAAGTAGCAAAATCTGGGCCCACATGGATCAATAATTTTTAAAACCATGAACTGTAGACAGAAGCATGGACCATTCATTACTTTTTTATAAGTTCAGATAATAAAATATGTAACTGCTTGTGATTAAGAGGTTATGCACGGCCCAACACTTGGGCTTACAAAACTGAGGAGAAAATATCATTGGCTGGCATTGATTTTCAGATTCATGGAAAGAAAATTGGAAAACTAAGTTGGGCGCTACCACATATTTGTAATATGTCTAAAATATGGGAGAGCACTGAGTACTCTGTATTTTGCCTTGTACATAATCCAAAGGATGTATATCTAGGTGGTAGTCCCCTTGAGATTTGTTAATCTGAACTACAGCATGATATGGCCGAACCTGCTCCGAAGAGGATACCTGTGCTGCACTTTCGGTTTCCCCTTGAAGGACATCCTGGTGGGTGCCATGGTCACCCTCCAAGTGGGCACGGTAGAGCTGTAGCAACTGGATAGGAGGGAGGGAGAGGCTGAACTAAGCCGAGAGCATGAAGGGAGAGACCAGCCGAGAGAGAGGGGAGGAGGAAGAGGAAATAGATCTATTTTATTGCTTTGATCAGCTAGAGGCCATCTCTATATATAGCGGCTGGACATGACCCCAGTTGGCCCACAAAATCTCTTTTATGTCTATCACTAATTCTTATCTCTAAAAATTAATCTATCTTACTTCTTAATTCCAGCCGACTACTTGGCTTGATATCCTCCTATTGCCAACTAATTCCCATGTGTGGCCCGTTAGCCATTTCTTGGACGCTGGCTATAATATTTGCCGGTAATAACATCACTCCCCTCTCAGCAAATAGCTCGTTCTCGAGCTAAATCAAATGATAAGTGAGAAACCAAGTTGAAATATGCTATGATTTATATGTCTGAGTGATTGACAAGGTTGTGAACTTGGTTTGTTGATTTGTGGAATTGCATAAGGATGTTTATATACTGTAATTATGATCATGACTAACCGAAGTTGCAAAGAGAAATTGAGTGAGTGTGTTTGTCTTTGAGTCTAGAAAAATTGTATACGTCGGATGATCCGACGCTTGAGTTTTGTACATGTCGGAAGGTCCGGTGTTCTGATGAGGTTCATGCTGGAGATTTTCAACTCAGAAGCAGAAATTAAAATACATGCTGGAATATTTCTTGTAGAGAGGTTGCAAGTCAGCTCTAGTGAACTTAAACTTAATGCACGCCGAACTATTTCTTGCAAGAAGGTTGCATAACAGTGGTCTGGTGAAGGTGAACTCACTGGATGGTTCGGCGATGGGATGAAGTGAACACCGAAGCATTTTTTACAAAGAGGTCGCAAGATGGTCGATCTGCTGGATTGAACACATCGGATGATCCGGCGTTGAGGAGGGGACAATGCCGGAACATCTGGCGTTCATGTTTTCTCTAAGATGTGCTTTGAACAGTGAGTTTTATTTTTGGAGCTAACTGGAGATGTAGTTGGGATATGCGTTTGCTTGTCTAAGATTGTGCAGGTGATGGATGTAATTTGACAGCCGATGGTGGGATGATTAGGGCAGAGCGAGGTGCTTGGTGCTGGACGATCAAGGAGGCTGGGCGGAGTCAAGGGTGATACTAGCTGTGCACGTGGAGGTCAAGCAATGCAAAGAAGATGGATGAAGATAGCGTGTTGATAAAGTCAAGCGAAGGGGATACCGGTGCAAATGATAAGGTGACCCGAGGGACCGAGAGTGAGAGAGGCATGTCGGAAGTCAAGATCGCAAGATGGATTACACACGTCGACATTGGGAAGCTTGCTTGGGGTCAGAGCAAGAGGCAATGAGTCACATTTTGAGAAGCGTGCAATACAGTTTCGTGCTTTAGCCTTAAAACCGTTGAAGGATGGAGTGCACATGGCATCATTACGAAGCTTGCATCAAAGCGAAGTTAAGTTATGAAGGCGTCATGGTCATTTGATGATCGGAGTGAAAAAATGGACCAAAATACCCTGGTGGTAGGTAGGAGGCCATCGGAAGAGAGTGGTATTTTGGGAACAAGGAAGCTTAAGGGCTAAGCTACCTCCCTAAGCCTATAAATAAAGGGGTAGAGCTATAAGGAGAGGGAGCGCCAGCCATTTAAGCCTTTAGAGATAGGTTTTAGAGGAGAGGAAATGGAGAGCTTAACGTTTGTAATAGGTGAGAGCTTTTTGTGAGAAAAATACTTATAATCTACCAAAAAGAAGATTGACCTTTGCAAGAAATGAAGTATATAATTTCTCCAATGTTTGTGTTCTTCTCCTTCTAGTTTACTTCTATTGGCTCTATGAGGAACGATGATGTCATAAGAGAGGGGTGAATCAGGACACTTAGAAACTAATGGTTCCAAAAATTTCACAAGATAAACCTATCTCAATTTCCATCTAAATGTGCTATAGGTTTATCTAATGTGCCTACTCTACCGCTCCAGTGGATTGTAACTTATTTTAGCAAGGTAAATTGCAAGTATGTAAATATGGAAACATAAATAAGGTAGAGAGACAAACTCGGCACAAGGAATTTTTATCCCGTGGTATCAGTGGCACACAAGCCACCTATAGTCCACGTTAGAGCTTCACAAAGGATATGCTCCCGGTCGTCGAGTCTCTTCCGGTCATGACTTTGAGTTATCAAGTCACCAAGATAAGGCCTCAGACACGATGAGCTACCAAGTCACTAAGATGAGGTCTCATCACTAACCTCTCTTCCGGTCACCTGGGCACCGTCTTTACTTCAGAGCTTTAGTCACAAAGACAAGGGCATCTATGTCCCCGTACAATTTTCTTGCTGCCGTTCCACACCAAGTCGAAGAGTCAACAAGTTACTGGTGAGTCACAAAGACTCCAAGACACTACGTACCTCTCGGTACACAGTTGGATCACTCCTTGATCCACTCTCTAGGTTGCAGCACCTAGCAACACTTTTCTCTAGGCCTATAAGCACTAATCACTCTCTAATGGTGTGCTTAATCGTATTGGATGAACACTTTTAGCACTTTGATGGCTTGGATGTCTTCTTAAGTGTATATGGGATTTTCTGGACTCCAGCCCCTTCAAATGGACGAGTGGAGGGGTATATATAGCCTCAACCCTGCGGACTAGTCGTTACTCCAATAACTCAACTTTACTGTGAACATCGGATGATCCGATGATAATAGTAGTACAAGCACTGAACCATCCGGTGTGTGCATCAGTTGATACTAGTTGTTGGAACTCCAATCAAACTTCTTCTGAACATTAGATTGTCCGGTGCATCTTTATCTCCATCACTGGACTATCCAGTATGTATACTTTAGCCTAACCAAGCCAACTTCTTCAATATTCAACTGTCTAGTGTGTACATCTTCTGATCACCAGACCTTTCGATCTGTTGATTTCCATCTCTTTGCAACTCTTTAAAAATACTCTGGTGTGCACTGTCATCTAGTCAGTGGACCTTCCAGTGTATTGATCTTCATCCTTTGATAATTGTAATCTTCTTTGGAACAAATGCTCTAGTGTGTAGAGCACACAAATCACCGGACTATCTGGTGAAATCATTTCTTTCATCCTATGAGTGAAAACACTTCGGTGTGTGCAAACTCCTGAGCACTGGACCTTCTGGTGAGAACAAACTGATTTTTATCTCAGTTTTCCACCCTTCTGGAAAATGCTCTAGTGTGTATACCTTTGGTATCACCTGACTATCCAGTGTAGTCATTTTTTGTAGAACTTCTTCAATTCAATCAAACTTTTTTTCGGCTTTGGTGACTTCTTCATGTATTGCATCTATGAGACCTACAAATTATATATTTTTGACAAACATGTTAGTCCCAATGACTATGTTATCATTAATTACCAAAATCACAATCATGGTCTAATAGAATCATTTTCGCTACAATCTCTCACTTTTTGTGATTGATGACAACACAACCAAAGTAAGTGGTAAATAATAAATGACACTAATTCTAAAGAGCACAAAGCCTTACCATATTGTTTGTATGTATGTTTTTACCACCTAGTCCCTTTTTTTGTTGTGGCTCCCCCTTTCTCTATTGTCATTATCTTCCTTGATCAATCTATCCAAGAGCTTCTCCATTGCATGCTTTTGATACCAAATGTAGATGAGTCCCCCTTTGTCAACCTTGGCATCTTGTTCTCCACTAGGCATGCCTCTTGCTTTGGTTGTTAAACTTCTCCTCCTTTGTCATCAATCTCAAAAAGAGCTACATTTTTAACTCGAGGAACAACGTTAGAGCATATGAGAGAGAGCTTCATAAATCATGATCCATATGAAATGATACCAATTTAATAGATATATCAGTTATAAGGATAGGAGACATTGATATCAATTAAAAAGACAAATAATGATCATAATTCATGAAACTCACATGATACAATCTAAACTCCCCTATATTTGTGCATACCTGTAATGAGACCGACTTGTGAATACCACTTATAGAAATATAGCAATGTATGCACATCTAGATAATAAATAGGAGTAGGAAGTTTAAGTCATATCATGCATGAAGGTATCTTAAATGAACAAATGAATTGATAATGATACCAATTGAAGCCTTTAAACATTGCATACATCTGAGGACTTATTAATCACTCCATGAGACTACAAAAGATATTACTTAAAATCACATGTTAGTCTTAAAATTAAAACCCATAAGATATACTCCTCCTAAATGTATGCATACAAGTGTTGAATACTTGTGAGAGATATTCACTTATTATTGATAATAATGAGGAGGATACCCTATAGATTGATTCGTGGCACATAAAAGATACCAATTGTGAAACTAGTTCCATGAAAAAGACTTACAATTAATAAACCATATAGATTACTCATAAGAAAGAGAGAAACACACGCAACCTACCATATGAAAACTAGGTATTGCAATAAATTGAATTGAGAGCATGCAATCCTAGACAAGGCAAGTGAATTCATCAATTTAGAGGATTTAGCATCTAGTACCTTTGCACTATTTACCTTTGGATGGGAATATAGGTATATGATGATTATGATCTTCATTAATGCACCCAATCTTGTATACTTAGCTTCTTTGCTTAAACCTACAATTTATCTTGTAAGCTAAGTCTCTAAATCCCCATAGTCACCTCAGGCTTTAAGTCTTCTTTAGAACCAAATTGATTGGGGCACCTTTATATTGGTGATGACTTCTTTAGGCACCCAAATGGGTTGATTCTACCCCGGACATTTCTCTACTATATATGCAACCACCTTGCTATTGTTCTTCTTCTTGAGCTTATAGTGGTTGCTCTTGACCTTGATCTTGTAGTTGAACTTGGTGTAGATGTTGGAGGTCTTGTTGGAGAGGTTCATGATCTTTTTTTCTCATTGATCTACTTCTTGACTTGCTTGCATTGAAAGAACTTATGACCTTTTTGATGGCACTTGAAGCATATCACGGTGGACCCCTCCGTAAGCTTCTTCACCATGGTAACATGGTTATCTTGAGAAAGTTGGATATGGTTCTTGCCCTTTAATCTTGCCAAATCTTCCTTTAGCTTCTCTATTTCTTGCTTGAGCTCATCATTCTCTTGTGAAATGAGTTCATTAGATTGTTCTACAATAAAATTCTCAACATAAATCTCATTGTAAAGGTGTAAGCTAGATAAATCAATTAAATCCTCATAAGAAGTGGAAGTATCTACCTTAGGTTTGAAATTAAAGAGAGAAGTAGATTGATTCAAAGGGACCTTAGTTTGAGATTCAATACACTCAAATTTAGCTTTAAGATCTTCATGCTCCTTGTTTAGTAAATTAAATTTGCTCAATAATTATTCATAATTAGAAACAAATGTAGTATCAATGTCATTAAGGGCATTGAATTTCTTAAATTCTTTAGTTTGTTTCTTTAAGGCCCTTTATTACTCATTGATCAAATCAAGAAGTTCTTCATGAGAGGGGGAATCCTTATCGGATTCGTCATCACTTACATCACTATCCATACCTTTGGCCATAAGGCACTTGTGAGATGACTTGCGCGATGACGACTTGTATGATGATGATCTTGAGGAAGAGCTTCTCTTGAAGGGGAAGATGGTGAGCTTTCATCACTTGAACTCGATTCTTCATCGTCTCTCACCCATCTTCCTATGCTTGCAAATGGTTTGCTTCTTCCTCTTGTTTTTGGTCTTCTTCTCTTTCTTTATATGCTCAATTATTTTGATCAAGTCTTTTAAGGAGATTGGATGATCAATCTTGGCATTGATCCTCTTGATATTCTTCTCTACTTGTAACATGAGCTTGGCCATCTTGGGATCAATTTTTTCATCGCTTGATGTGCTTTGATCATCCTCTTCATAGCTCTCTTCATCTTGATCACTCTTATTTTCGCTTGAGCTTGACTCTTGCTCTTGTCTCCTCATCCTTGCCTTCATGTGTTGGTATTGAGCTTGCTTCCTTGTGAGAGCATGGTTCTTAGTGTCGGATGAGGTAGAAGCTTTAACCCCCATATTTATGATCATCTCATTGGCGATGATCTTGCCTAGAACTTGGCTAGGAGTCATCTTACTCATGTCGTGATTATTGTAGATGATGGAGACAATCAACTTGTACTTCAGAAGAAGAGTTTGAAGTATTCTTCTCACCACTTGAGTATCTTCAATTTGTGTCAAACCTAGCCTATTGATCTCATTAACATGAATATTGAAACGTGAGTACATGTCATTAGCACTTTCATGGGCAAATTATTTGATACTATTGAGCTTAGTAACAAGCATATGATATTTTTCATTGCGCACATCCATTGTGCCTTCATGTATTTCAATGAGACTAGTCCAAATATTATATGCATTGGTGAGAGAATAAATATGACTAAATACATCAACACATAAATATGATAAAAAAAATACTCTTTGCAATGCATCTAATTGTGTTTCTTTGTTTGTGAGGTGTTGTCTCATCCTCTCTTCGGTGACTCTCCAAATATCTAAACTTTTAGCTTGCATATAACAAGTCATTAGAATTTTCCATCACGGAAAATTAGTGCCATCAAAATGTGAAGCACTGTGGGTATCCATCCTAACCCCAAAAGTCACAGCTTTAGGATGTTAAGTCTATCAAGAGCACAAAGCTCTGATACAAAATGTGAGAAACGGTTACGTCGTAAGGGGGGTGAATTAGGACACTTAGAAACTAATGGCTCGAAAAACTTTACACGATAAACATTTCTCCATTTCTATCTAAATAAGCTCTAGGTTTATCTAGTGTATCTACTCTACTGCTCAAGAGGATTGCAACTTATTCTAGCAAGGTAAATTGTAAGTATGTGAATGCGGAAACGTAAATAAGGTAGAGAGACAAACTCGGTATTAGAGATTTTTATCCCGTGGTATTGGTGGCACACAACCACCTCTTGTCCACATTGGATCTCCACAAAGGATATGCTCCCGATCACCAAGTCTCTTCCGGTCACAGCTCTTGAGCTACCAAGTCACCAAGACAAGGCCTCAAGCATGATGAGTCACCAAGCCACCAAGGTGATGTCTCCCCACTAACATCTCTTTTGGTCACTTGTGCGCCGTCTTCACTTTGGAGCTTTAGTCAAAAAGACAAGGGCCTTCGAGTCCCCGCACAATCTTCTTACCACCGCTCCACACCAAGTTGGAGGGTCAACAAGTTACCGGCGAGTCACAAAGACTCCAAGACATCGGTGTACCTCTCGGTACATGATTGGATCACTTCTTGATCCACTCTCTAGGTTGCATCACCAAACAACACTTCTCTCTAGGCCTATAAGCACTAATCACTCTCTAATGGTGTTCTTAATCACCTTGGATGAACACTTTTATCACTTTGATGGTTTGGATGTCTTTTGAAGTGTATATGGGATTCTTTGGACTCCGGCCCCTTCAAATAGAGAAGTGAAGGGGTATATATAGCCCCAAACCTGCGGACTAGTCGTTGCTCCAACAGCTCAACTTTACTATAAACACCGGATGATCCGATAACAATAATAGTATAAGCATCGAACCATGTGGTGTGTACATCAGTGGATACTATTTGTTGGAACTCTACTCAAACTTCTTCTGAACACTAGATTGTCCAGTGCATACTTTATCACCATCACTGGACTATCCGGTGTGTATACTTGAGCCCGATCGAGCCAGCTTCTTCAATGTTCAACTATCCGGTGTGTACATCTTCTCACTGGATCTTCTGGTGTGTTGATTTCCATCTCTTTGCAACTCTCTAGAAAACACTCCGGTGTGCACTGTCATCTAGTTACCGGACCTTCGATGTATTGATCTTCATCCTTTGACAATTGCAGTCTTCTCTGAACAAATGCTCCAGTGTGTCGAGCGCACAGATCACCGGACTATCCGGTGAAGTCAATTCTCTCCTCCTCTAAGTGAAAACACTCCGGTGTGTGCAAACTCCTGAGGACCAGACCTTCTGGTGAGAACAAACTAATTTCATCTTAGTTTTTCACACTTCTAGAAATGCTCTAGTGTGTACCTTTGGTATCACCGGACTATCCTGTGTAGTCATCTTCCTGGGACTTCTCCAATTCAATCAAACTTTGTCCCGACTTTGGTGGCTTCTTCATATATTGCATCCATGAGGCCTTCTAATCGTATATTCTTGACAAACATGTTAGTCCCAATGACTATGTTGTCATTAATCACCAAAATTACAATCGTCCTAATAGGAAGATTTTTGCTATAGGATCCCTTGCTTTGTTGCGAGTTTTTCCCTTTTGGTTGTGATCTTTGTTTTCGTTTGGAGGCTTAAATTTTTCTACCTTGGAAAGTTATTTTTCTTGTTTCTAGAGGTAAAAAATTCACATATAAATGTGTACTAATAGGTCTTGAATTCCCTTGCCTCTAGATCATCAACTTGAAGAATCTCTTCTTTCGATGATTTTTTCTTTGAATAAAATGCGTCTTCCTTCAAGTTGCTATCTTTTATGGATATGACTCATGAGATGAATTTTAATGGAACCTAAGGTTTATATACATCCACGAGAGCCATGTATTTTTTGGAGATTTCCATAACAACTTGTTTTTCTTTCGTTTTTGTTTTTGATGTGCGTTGGGTGACAAAATAGGAGAAAGCCATCCATTTCAAAAGAAATTTAGTGAGGTGCCTATTCACCCTATGTGCAAGTGGGTAGTTCTGGGTATGAGAAAGGTTGGGCCAAGAGAATGGACCTGGGTCGTGTGGGTAAAGTTGTACCCCCTATAGGGTGTAAGAACAATTTGAATTACCGCGCTCTCGGTTATGAGCATGCTTCTGTCCATCCGCATCAGTCGTATAGTTTCTGAATTTGGGTATATGAGATGGTTCCTTTTACATTTATGTGCAGGTTGATGTTGTAGGATGGATGTACTTTAAGTATAGATGCTCACACATAGGTGTTAGGTTGCTTACACTTTATAAATTTACCGAACTGTGTGGCCTACTCCTTGCTAATGACTTAAATGCATAATCCTTGGGGTCGGATTATTATATGTACCAATTATGGATTAAGTCTTATGAGTATCTTCATACTCACGCTGCTCTTTTAGGCACCACCGGTGAGGAGGAGCTCGTGTTTGGCTACTTCATGCCCGCCAATGTAGGTGGCGGGAATGAGTAGTGTGAAATACTCAAGTGGCGTGCTTTTGGATGGAGCCTAAGGGCATATGGCTTCACCTAGATTTTGGTGTTAATAGGTGTTATCATCCATTGCGTAGTTTCTAGTTTTGGTTAGGAGGTGATCTGTTCTTTACCCTCCTAGCCTCCTTTTGTTATAAATTGTGTAAATGGTCAAGTGCTTAAGAACTTGTAATATAATTTAATTACTTGCTCTTTCTTAAGCTCTATTGTGATGTTATATATTGGAAATGCTTGTGTTCTAATCTTGGGAACAAAAAACATGTGCTGAGACTGCCGGAATTGGATTCTGGTTAATCGTTATGAATGTGATTATGTTATAAGTAATTCTTGATGATTAATTAGAATACAATTTGGACGGATCCTCACAACACGTTCCTTAGTAGAATGGCATGGTTGAAAGTAATAATCGCACTTTGGTAGAGATGGCTAGGACAATGCTTGATGAACATATGATTCCTAGAAAGTTTTGGGCTAAGGCTATTAGCACCGCTTGCTATATCTCCAATCGGATTTTCTTGCGCTTAATCTTGAATTTGACTTCTTATAAGTTGTGCTTTGGGAAGAATCCAAAGGTTTCTCACTTGAGAGTTTTTGGCTACTTGTGCTACATCCTAAAGTGTCTCAATCTTAACAAGTTTGAGTCACGCTCTTCCAATGGGATTTTCTTAGAGTATTTTCTTCATGGTCAGTTTTATAGCGTTTATAATCTTGATACTAACACCATCATGGAATCCTGTGATATGACTTTTGATGAATCAACCCCGTGTGCTAGTTCTACTTTCAAGTGTGCGTGTGACAAAGAGATTGATGAAAGCATATTCGTAGATGGTGACCTTCCAACTCTCGATGATGATGAGGATGGTCCACTACTTTCTTCCATCACACTTGCTCCTGAGCTAGCTCCTGCTTCTTCTACACTAACAGAGGGTCCTGCAGGCTCTACTTCCACTTCAACTGCTTTCGAGCATGCTCCAGCTACATTCAAGGGGGAGGTGGTCTCACAATGCGAGCCTCCTTGGCACATTCAGCGGATACATCATCCTTAACAGATGATCGATGACCTTGGTGAGAGGGTAACAAGATCCAAATCTGCTCAACATGCTCATTTTACTGATTCTGCATGCCTATGATGTTGAGCACGCTCTTTCTTATTCAAATTGGGTCAATGCCATGCATGAAGAACTACAAATCTTTGAGAGAAACAAGTTGGGGTCCTTGTAGAGCCACCCCCAAATGTTCACACCATAGGCACTGAGTGGGTTTTCAAAAATAAACACGAAGAGGATGGGTGTGTAGTGAGAAACAAGCCTAGACTTGTGGCTCAGGGTTTCACTCAAATAGAGTGGATAGACTTTGGAGAGACCTTTGCATCAGTAACTAGACTAGAAGCCATTAGGATCCTTCTTGCATTTTCGGTATCCCATGGTTTAGCTGTACCAAATTGATGTCAAAAGTATATTCCTAAATTGGTTCATAAAGGAAGAAGTCTACATCAAGCAACCCCTAGTTTTGAGCACCTCAAATTGAAAGGATCAAGATGTTGCTTAGAGGGGCGAGGGGGTGAATCGGTGTTTTCTTGCAATTCAAACAAATTTGCGACGGATTAATTAAAAATAGAGTCTCCACAAATTTTGCGAACTCTCTGCACTTTTGCGGAGCCTCCATACTTTTGCAGACCTTTCGCAAAAATAGAGGTACCTCGAGTGTAAACGACGTCTAAGGAGTTCTAGCTCAAACCAAACAAGAAGATATGCGTCTGGAGGTGTCCAATAGTTGATCCACAAAGCACATGCTCTCATAGGTATGCAAAACCAAGTAAATCTAGGCAAAAGCACAAATCAAAGCAAGAACTCAAAAGTAAACAAACTGAAGTGGAGACACAAAGATTTGTTTTCCGAAGTTTGGATTCACCATCGTGAATCCTACGTCTACATTGAGGAAGCTCCAAGGAGCCGGGTCTCTTTCAATCGCTTTCCTCGATCCACTAGCTTGATCTCTTCCCTTACGGAGGTGAGATAGACCTTCACAAACTTTTCCGTGGTTTACCATGAGCATGAGAGCTCACCGGGCGACTCCTAGCCATCTAAGAGGCTTCACCTTCAAGAGTAGCAAATGCTTCACAAATTTCTTGACAAAGCCCACAAGTGCTCAAGGATGGATTACTCTCTGTTATGCTCTTAAACACCAATCTCTCAACCCAACTCTTAGGATTTCTCACAAATCACGCACATACCTCACAAAGAGGGGTTGGAAAGAGCTCTACAAGCCTTTGCCTTAGTTGTGGACGTGAGGAACACCAGCACCCACTCCAAATGAAGGGGACATGGTATAAATACCCCACACACAAGAACTAGCTGTTACAGTCAGAAAAGTGTGGAATCTTCGCAAAAAAAATTTACAGACCCTCCAGACTTCAACACAACTAGCCGTTGTTTTAAAAACTATCCATTAGATCTAGAATTTTCAGACCCTCTGCAAAAGTGCGTACTATCCGCAAAAAAATATACGGACACTCTGCAGTTTAACAAAACAGCCCAGGTCACCATAGTGAAAACGCCATAACTTTTTTGCTACGAACTCCAATTTTGATGATCTTGGACTCTACGGAAAGCTTATTCAGAGGGATATCCATCCCAACCAAAAACAAGCTCCAAGACCACCCAGTGAAAGTGTTGTGACATGTGTTTCTCTCAAGTTAGTACTTGGGTTTGGTTCGTTTGAGCACCAAGACTTGTCAAACCATTCTATGTCGCATCCCTCTTGATAGAGTGTCATACCTATACTCAAGGTCAAATATGAAATCTATTTCAACCTCTTTAGCTTGTTCAATTTCAACTTTCCACTTCTTTTTAATTTCACTTCGTGAGGGAACCTTTTCTTGTCTCTTCTTCTTGAGCACATCCTCCTTGAGCTTGTGACTTGGGATTCTTGATCAAGAATCAACTTGACATTATCAAGCCACCTTAATCCTTATGATTCAACAATGATTTGATGCTTGATAACATATGACTGCTTATGGCCTTGATCGGTCCCTCGGTGTTAAGCCAATATTTGTTCCTTCTCCATCGCATGGGTCCCTCGACGCCAAGACCTTTGTTTGCCCTTCTCCACTCGCATGGTCCTTTGTAACTAAGTCATTTGCCACCACTTCACCATCTTTCCATCTTGAGTTACACATAGCCTCACATCAACAATATGCATTCATTGAATTCTATTTCGTCAATAACATGATCGTTGCTTGAATATTTGCTTCTATATCAATCTTGTGATCAAACAAGCTTCCATGTTGACTTCCCCTGAATTGCTAAGCCCTTGATCAACTTTGTTCTTTCTTGATTAAGAATACCATCCACTTGACCAAGCAACCTATCATTGCAATTCTCTTTGATTTACCATTGCTCTTGATCACATATCTCTTCATCATCCATATGCACTCATGTATTCTATTTCTTCAACTTAATCTTTATTTTAATATCTTTCTTCATATTGATGTTTGACCAAGCAAGCTTCCATATAAACTAGTCTTGATTAATTAAGCCTTTGATCACTTGTCTTCTTTCTTGATCAAGATACCAATTTTGTGACCAAACAAGCTCTCAACTAAATCTTCCTTGATTTGCAAAGATCTTGAAATACTAAGCCCTTGATCACCTTTCTATTTAGTGTTGCAATCTTGATTAATCTTTATGCACATTCAATTTTCCTTTGATTATGCAAGCAAACAACCAATGGGACCATACAATTGCACTTGCATCCTTGTCTCTTTTACCATTTTTAATCTTTGCTCGTCATTTCTTTTTGCATACTTCATATGACATGAGCTTGACTTTGTCATTTGCATGTAAAAACCTATTCAATCTCAACAAACTTATTAGTTCTTTAATTGTTTTGTCATTCATCCGCCAAAACCCACTAGGAGGCCTAGATGCACTTTCAATCTCCTCTTTTTTGGTGATTCATGACAACACAAATTAAAGTTTGCAAATGATTAATAAAAATAAGATTTTGAATATTATGATATAGAGAGCTCCCCTAAATGCATGCATTGAATTAATTTCAAATTTTGGCCTCAAATGCCAAATACGCATATTTAAGGTAAAGTGTGGGAACTCCTCCTATATCTTAGCATCCGTGGCGTGCACAAGGTGTGTGTGAACAAAAATATTTGTGATGCGTATGACAAGATATACACAAGAATAGGAAGCTGAGTCTCTATCAAACCATAGACAATCCATGATCAGATACAAAGCCTCCGCAACTCCAAAAGTGTGGAACCTCCGTACAAATTTATGGACTCTCTGCAAATTTTGTAGAAGCTATAAAAGTCATCAGAACACAAAACATATGACCACATACTAACATGATGAGTAACTTAGTTCATAAACAAGTCCAACAAGTTTAGCACACACCATGCGAAGTCGTGATTAAGCAAATGATTGATTTAATTATTAATTAGAATACTATTTAGATAATTCCTCACAGTGTGGTATCAGAGCTTGGTTTAATGAAGTAGCCTAAACAATGGTTAGGACATGGGTTAGTAAAGTGTCAAATCCACTAAGCAACCCACTAAAGTTTCTTTTATGCCTCTCCACAATTAATATGTATGAAACTGCTATAATGTGTTGATGTCCATTATGCTTATATTGCTTGTTTTCGCATCATGTTGTTTCATAGCTTGATGCCTTTGTGACTTATTTTGCATCAATGCAATCGATGAAAAAGGTAAGAAGGTAAGGAATGCACCCCAATGGCGATAAATATCGAGGCTCAACTCATGCGAGGTAGGGGCCTGGTGTGTCCCGTACGGTGATGGTACGGGAAGTGAATACGTTAGCAATAACATAGGAACATCCATCACGAGGAGAACTACCCAACACATGATTTGGAGCTTGCAGCAGTTGTGCATGCTCTGAAGATTTGACGTCATTATCTTTTGGGAAATTTGTGTCATATCTACATGGACTACAAAAGCCTCAACTACATTTTCACTCAGGCCGATCTGAACATAAGGCAGCGAAGATGGCTGAAGTTGACTAAAGACTATGAGCTGAAGTTCATTATCACCCTAGCAAGGTGAATGTGGTCGTTGATGCCTTGAGCCAGAAAGCTCATTGCAGTTGTCTTATGGTCGAGCCCAGGAATGTCACACTTTGTGATGAATTCTGATGGTTGGGACTCGAAATGGTTTTGGATGATTTTCTTGCAAATTTGGAGATCAAATCCACTCTCCTGGATGAGATCAAAGCCACTCAGAAAGATAATAAGGGCATGGTCCGAATTTGAGACAAAGTGAAAGAAGGCAAGGCCACATGTTTCTTTGAAGATGGTCAAGATGTTATGTGGTTTGGGAACCGTCTAGTGGTTTTGAAGGTAGAAAATTTAAGGAAGAAGATACTAGATGAAGCTCATGACTCTTTGTTGTCCATTCACCCAGGGAGTATGAAAATGTATCAAGACCTCAAGCCACGATTTTAGCAAACTCGCATGAAGCGAGAAATCACATGATATGTTGCCAAGTGTGATGTCTGTCGAAGGGTGGAGGCCGAGCACCTCAAGCCGACCGGTATGCTCCAACCCTTGCCTATTCCCTCCTGTAAGTGGGAGGAGATCGGTACAGACTTATTACCGAAGACCTCGAATGGATATGACTCAATTTGGGTCATTGTGAATCGGTTGACAAAGTCTGCTCATTTTATTCCTATCGAGACCACGTATTCGTTCAAGCAAAATGCGGAATTATATCTCACTCGGATTGTTTGCCTCCATGGAATTTGAAGAAGATCATTTCTGATCGAGGCACTCAATTCACTTCTCAATTCTTAAGAAGCCTTCATGAGGCAATGGGAACCGAGCTCTTTCATAGCATCGCATATCATCCTAAAACCGACAGTCAAACCGAAAGGGTGAATCAAGTTCTGGAAGTCATGCTCTGTGCTTGTGCTCTCAATTATGGGAAGAGGTGGGACATTTGCTTACCGTTTGTAGAATTATCCTACAACAATAGTTACCAAGCGAGCATTGAGATGTTGCCGTATGAAGCACTCTATGGCCGTAGATACCCAACGCTGTTGAATTGGTCCAAATCCAGTGAAAGGGCTTTTCTCGGCCTAGATTTGGTCAAGGAGGCAGAAGAGCATGTTCTAGCAGTTTGCAAGTGTCTCCTCATGGCTCAGTCCTGACAAAAGAACTATGTGGATCGCCACCAATGAGAACTGGTGTTTGAGATTGGGGATTTCGTCTATCTCAAGGTGTCGCCTCTCAAAGGAGTTCGACGCTTTCAAGTCAGAGGGAGGCTAGCACCTTGCTATGTTGGTCCATTTCTAATCGTTATTCGATGTGGAGAGGTGGCTTATCAGTTGAACTTACCTCTGTCCCCCTCCGCCATGCACAACATCTTCTATGTATCGCAATTGAAGAAATGCCTTCGAGTCCCGACCGCACTCTACCTGAATCTCAGACGAGATTCTTTTTGAGGGGGAGTGTTGTAGCAGCCCAAAGTTTTTAACACGTAATTATGTAATCATGAGCATCATTAGCATCAAAATTGAGGTTTTGAACAATTTTGACATGCAATATAGATCAAACAACAATGGTTAAGTTCAATAATAATTGATGCAATGGTTAAGTTCAATAATAATTGAAGCTTTGTGAAACAGCCCACAAAATCACCATACAACATAGGGATGGAAACAATTTTAGAAATTAGTCAATGCCAGCTAAAGAATATTAATGATTTTCCCTAATTTTTGGAAATTATTTTGGAGGCATAAAAATTAGAGAAAAATTAGAAAGGGATGCCTTGTTGAGGAATTTTCATTTGAAATTGGTTCAACCTTTTTGGGTAAAACTAATTAAACTGGGTTGACCATGAATTATAGTTTCACACAAAATTTGTCCCAAGATTTTTAGACCATGGGAAGATCTTCGTTTGGTTCACAGAAGTGCAGTGGATATTTTTGCTTCGGTCGTCACTGTTCATAGAGTCCCACCCATCATCCCCTCACCATCATAGCGTCTTTGCCATCGAAATCATTGACCATGGAGGCCGGCTGCCGAAGCACGACATCGACATTGACTTCTTTGACCTTAAGCGCGGTCGACTGCCCTTATCTCTCCCTCCCCCCTCCTCACATCTCTCCTCTCTCTCCCTCACTACTCTCAAGCCGACCGATTCTTCTGAGCAGAGCGGAGAGCAAAGAGCAGCAAGCACAGTGTGATCACCGCTGCCAAATCTGCCATGCCTGGGCACCAATCCGTCAAGCTCGAGCCACAAGAAGCACCAAGGAAGGTCATCGAGCCCATTCCCTACCGTTTTCCCCTCCTTCCCTAGCCGGAATCGGTGCGTTGGTGCTTCTTCCTCGTCTCCGGTCACCTCTTTCAGCACCTCACCATCGACCCGCCAGACCACCACTTCTCCAGCCCATCGAAGCAAATGGTGAGCTTCCCCATTCCCCGTAGAGCCTAGATCACGCATTCGTTTTTGTTTGGCACGTCGCCAGCCCCTGTCTCCATGGAGACCGAGCGCCGCCGCCTATGGCCGCCCACCGCCAGCCTAGCTTCGGTCGGGCTCACCGGCCGTGAGTGCCTCGAACGGACTTCCCATGGTGTGCTCCATCTCTTGGTGCCCTCGGTTGGGCTAATGGCAGCCGCTCATTGCCAGTGAGGTGCTGACCGAGCCAGCAGGCCCACCAGCACGCTGTGCGCCATGGCCTCCAGGTCGATTTTGAACGAGGTCAAAAGCCTAGCCCCACATTTCATCTCTATATAGCTCAAGCCTGGCGTCAAAAGGAATTAGGGTTTAAAATACTTGGTTAAATAAGAAATTGTGAATTTGAATATTGGTTCAACTAGTAATTTGGTTGAAAGTTGAAAAATGCATATAAAATAGAATATTGCTCCAAAAATAGTGAAACCAGTTTTGTTGGCTTTGTTTATTCATGCTCTGCACAGTAAAAATACTAGGAGCCATGAAAGGTGTGATTCAATTTCATGGGTTAATAAAATAGGTATGAGCTTCATTAATTCATAGTTAGTTATTGGTGAGTCTAAAATTGATGAAACCAATTTTGTTAGTCTTATTAGCTGATGCCCTGTTCAGCAGAAATAATCACCCACATGTTAGATATGGTTAAATTTCTGGTTAGGGTTAAGCTTTATTTTAATCTTAATTAAATCCTGAACATATTAAATGTTTAATAATAAACCATATTAAGGTACTATTTGATTTTTAGTCTCATGTCATGAAGCATTGCGCCTCCTTCATGCTCATCATTGCACGCGTTCTTCCTTAGCAGACGAAGGACCAGAGCGTGATGCGAGCGCGATCGATGACAATGTCAACCTTTCGCATTTTTGTGAGTTCTATGTAGGAAGTATCGGGTAAATCCTGGAGCAGCAAGACAAGCATCTAAGCATATTACGCCCTTTGTTTGAATCGAATGGTGTCTCAATTGATAAATTATGCTTATGTATGTTTGCATGGTTAGTGAGTCATTGTCTGTTGTATGTGGGTAGAACCTATGTTGAATTGTATATACTGTACATTGAGATGTTGTATCTCCATATCCTTGTAGCCTTGGTAACATGGTCTATGTCTAAGAGTCACTCAAAATGCTTACCAATGCTTTGGTCCTCGGTAGAAGTCGAGCGACGGTGCTCCGTTTGTTCGCGAGCATAGGGCTCACTTATGGTTTACAAATACATTTATGATGTTGAGATGGTTGGATTTCCCTCCTTCTAGTTTCCCTCTATTGGTTCACTCTTAAGTTTCCAAGTTTTTCGGTTTCCAGTTTTGATTTTCGTTATAGTTTTAGGGCTGAAATTTCAACACCTTGTGAGGTCATTCTTCTTGTTGCTATAGACATAAAATTTGCATACACACGCTTATATGATGGGGTTTTGAATTTTCTTGCCTCTAGACAATCAACTTGGAGAGTTTCGTTGCTCGGTGCGCATCTTTTCTTATTTCTTTGCAAGTTGTGATCATTCGAGTGCTAAGACACATGGATTGATCTTAAATGGAAACTATGGTTCATATAACATCCATGAAGTCGTGTTCCCTCAATTTTCTCCTGTATAACTTCTCTCTATTTTTTGCTTTCGCTTGAGTTTGAGGTGCGTAGGGTGATCCAAATAGGAGACCATCGATTTTGCAAGAAATTTGTTGAGACACCTATTCACCCACCTCTAGTCGTCAATCTCGCTCCTACAATTGGTATCAGAGCCGGTTTGATAACATGTTGATCTTAATCGGCTTTGTGATCTATATGCGATATGGAGAGAAGTGGGAAGATGCTGTTGTTTGATGGCCGTGATTTTATATACTGGAAGGTGCGCATGGAGGCTTGTCTTTTAAGCCAAGGAAGTATAATATGGGAAGTAGTTCATTCCAACTATGAGATCCCTGCTGCTCGCACGACTCATGTTCAAATCGAACAGTGTGAGGCCAACAATAAGGCTAGAAATATTTTGTTCACTAACCTGAGTCAAAATGAGTTTAGGGTCTAGTACATCTGTACTACCCGAGAGATCTGGAATACTCTGAGTGCCTTTCATGAAGGCACTAATCAGATTAAGACCAGATGCCAAAGCACATACAACTAAGAATACCAAATGTTTGAGCAAGGCCCTGAAGAGTCTTTGGATGCGATGTTTGCTCACTTTAATTGGATTGTTAGCAATCTTCGATCAACTAGTGTTTTGACCTATTTTGACCACGAGAGGGTGATCAAGATTCTCTATGCTCTTGACTATAGCATATGTAAAATAAAAAAATCTCAAGCATTGAAGAGTCTTCAAGTTACAACACGTTGACTTACGATGAGCTCTTCGGCAAGCTCAAATCCATTGAGATAGCTAATGCGGCTCGGATCGGTCTCGGAAATCCCCTATCTCAGAACATGACGTTGGTTTCAGGACTTGGTGGTGCCATTCAGTCTGCAGCTGGCTTTTCTTGCGCTAACACTTCATCGAGTAGATTTGCTTTATCTTCCTTGGTTTCTATCACAGAGGAGCAAGTAAATGCGTTGGACGATGAGGACCTTGCGCTGATCGTGAAGAAGTTCATCTATTTCTACAACAATCACTAAGACCAGAGGATGGGTGGTTCTCGTGCCTACTTTGAGTGCGGTGACACTACCCACTTCAAGACGGACTACCCCAAGCTCAATAAGAGGGAGGACGGTGACCACAACTACAACAAGCACAAGAAGAAGAACAAGAAGCCATTCTTCAAGAAGAACCGTAACAAGATGGCCAATAAGGTGGCCAAGGCAGCTTCAAGGGCATTCATGATGGCTCTTAGCAACATCGATACTTCTTCTAGCGATGAGGAGAGCTCGGAAGAGGATGAACCGCAAGCAAAGAATAAGAAGAAAGTCAAGGACTTCACTGGCCTCTACTTCATGATGGACGATAACAATGACAACAGCGACCCCGAGCTAGATCCTTTCGAGGTATTGCCTTCCTACGACTAGCTTTCCATCCAAGTCAATACCTTTGAATGATGCCCTTTGCTTGCAAAGAATGTTGAACGGAAAGACAAACACCTAAAGGAGCTAGAGTCTAGATTGGAGATTGTTGGGAGTTTTAAGGATGTGCAACCAAATTATTTTACATGTACTATCTTTCAAGACAAACTCAGCTGGGTTAGAGGGAAAGTTCAAAAGCTTTTGACTGAGAATGAGGACCTCCTTTCTCTAGTGAAGAAGTGTTTAAAGGACAAAGGGAAAATGAATTTGATCTTGGACAAGACCAAGATGTGTGCTGACAAGGCGGGTTTAGCTCTTGGGTTGGGTTTTGAGAGAGTAGCTTACAATGAGGAGAGTAAAACTGTGTTCACCACACTTACTACCCTAGAAGCTGAGGAGTCCAAAATTAATGCCACACCACAACCCATCAAGAAACACATTCCTCAACCCACAAAGAAGAGACCCGTACCACAACCCAAGAGAGCTCCACAGTCTAAGATGAGAGAACCTATGAGAGAGCCCCGGGTGGCCAGCAGTGGAGTTCCTGAGAGACGCTACCAATGCACCTACTACTATAGAGAGCATTACTTGGTTAGTTTTTGATTCCATTTTACGAGAGATGAGCGGCGTGAGTGGGAGTGGAGCACCCAAGATATGTATTGCCCCTCTGTTGGTGTACATGAGCCTTTTCCTCGGTTTCACTCACAAGTCCCTAGCACTTTTCAGTCTCTTCTTAGAGATGTTGCATGGCATGGATTTTGTCATGACTCGTATGGTTTTGGTCCATGTATAAGAGGTTTCGAGTCTCAGCGCTTTGGCAGACCACGTTTTTCCTCATTGTGGTACTCGCCCTCAACGTACTAGACCTATTTTACCTGCACCTTCTTTTACCACTTCAGGGCAGATAACCCAGTACTGGATTCCCAAGAAGTTTTTGACTAACCCCAGTACTGAGTCATCCACCTATTATTCTTCTCATATGTAGGTGGTAGGCGGAGGCTTGAAGAACAAGTGGCTCATTAACTCCACTTGTTCGCGCCACATGACCGGAGATTCATCAAGGTTCTCCAGCCTCACCCCCATGAAGCGACACGAGTACATCACAGTCGGGGATGATAGGAAAGGAAGGGTGAAAGCCAAAGGTATGGTAAGAGTAATAAGAGTTTCACTCAAGGATGTAGCTTTGGTGGAGCATCTGGGATACAACATTCTATTTGTATCTCAATTGTTGGATGAGGACTTGGAAGTACGTTTCAAACGTGATACTTCTCAAGTTCTCGATTTTTCTGGTGCTTTGATTTGCAAGATTTTTCGAGTTGGCAAAGTTTTTGGAGCTAATATTTTTGAGTCTCTTGGTTCTTCTCGTTGCTTGATTTCTCAATCTTCTTTTGAGCATTGGATGTGGTATAAGAGACTAGGGCACATGAGCTTTGATTTGTTATTTGAGTGCCCTAGGCTTGATTCGAGGATTGCCTGATCTCCCTTTAGAAGAGTCTTGTTTGTGCTCCTTGTCAGCATGGCAAGATGGTTGTTTCCTCCCACCCATCAGTCAATCTAGTGATGACTGAATAACAGGGAGAACTTCTCCATATGGACACTATTGGTCCTTCTCTAGTTCGTTCGGTGGGTGGGAAGTGTTATGTTCTTATCATTGTTGATGATTTCTCTTACTACTCTTGGGTCTTCTTTTTTGTGAGCAAAGATGAAGTGTTCTCACACTTTCGGAGCTTAGCTTTGAGATTGTTCAAGAAACTCCTTGGTGCATTGAAAGAAATTCACAGTGATAACAGCACCGAGTTGAAGAACTATCTTTTTGATGCTTTCTGTCGTGAGCATGGCATTAAGCATCAATTTTCTACCCAACGTGTTCCTCATTAGGATGGCGTGGTTGAAAAGAAGAACAGAACTTTGGTGGAGATGACTAGGACAATGCTAGATGAGCATAAGACTCCTAGGAGGTTTTGGGCTGAGGCCATAAGCACATCGTGCTACATTTCCAATCGGATTTTCTTGCGCTCGATCTTGAATTTGACTTCTTATGGGTTGCGCTTTGGGAGGAAGCCGAAGGTTTCGCATTTGAGAGTCTTTGGTTGCAAGTGCTTCATCTTAAAGTGTGGCAATCTTGACAAGTTCGAGTCGCATTCTTCCAATGGCATTTTCTTGGGGTATTCTCCTCATGGTCATTCTTACAGGGTGTTTAATCTTGACACTAACACCATCATGGAGTCATGTGATGTGACCTTTGATGAAACAACTCCCTGTACGAGTTATGTCTTTGAGTGTGTAGGTGATCAGGAGATGAGTGAGAGCATCTTTGTAGATGGTGACCTTCCAGCTCTCAGTGAGGACAAGGATGATCCACTACTCCCCTTGACCATTACCTACTTCAGAGCTAGCACCTACTTCTTCTACTCCAGCAGAAGGTCATGTAGCGTCTACTTTCACTGCAGCTGCTCTCGAGCCTGCACCAGCATAGGTTGAGGGGGAGTTCACCTCTAGGCGTGAGGCCCCTCAACACATTCAGCCATAACACCCTCCACATATGATGATCGGAGATCTTTATGAGAGGGTAAAGAGGTCCAAGACCTTTTCTCTGCTCATTTACTGATTCTGTATTCGTTGCTTCTTTTGAGCCCCATGATGTTGGACACTCTTTCTGATTCGAGTTGGGTCAATGTCATGCATGAAGAGTTAGAAAATTTTGAGAGAAACTAAGTTTTGGTCCCTGTACAGCAATTTCCCAATGTTCGCACCATAGGCACAAAATGGGTTTTGAAAAACAAACAGGGGGAGGATGGGTCTGTAGTGAGAAACAAGGCTAGACTAGTAGCTCAGGGTTTCACTTAGGTAGAAGAGATAGACTTTGGAGAAACCTTTGCATCCTTAGCTAGGCTAGAAGCCATTATGATCCTTCTTGCATTCGCAACATCCAAAGGTTTCAAGTTGTATCAAATAGATATCATGAGTGCTTTCCTAAATGGTTTCATTCAGGAAGAGGTATATGTCAAGCAACCCCTAGGCTTTGAGCACCCCAAATACCCATATAGATTTTACAAGCTTAGAAAGACTTTGTGTGGGCTTAAGTAGGCACCTAGAGCTTGGTATGATATGCTTAGGTCTTTCTTGATAGAGCATGGGTATGTGATGGGGTTAGCCAATAAAACTTTGTTCACTCTCAGGCACGGTAATGATTTCTTACTTGTTCAAATTTACGTGGATAATATCATTTTTGGTGGATCTTCTTATGCACTTGTGGACAAGTTTGCAGAAACTATGAGTAGGGAGTTCGAGATGTCGATGATGGGCAAGCTCAACTTCTTCCTTGGGCTGCAAATCAAGCAATGCAAGCAAGATACATTCGTCCACCAAACGAAGTACACCGAGGATTTGTTGAAGAAGTTCGACATGAACGATGCAAAGCCATTGGCGACACCGATGGCTATCTCGATCGTGCTTGATTCGGATGAAGATAGTGAAGAGGTGGACCAGTGGGAGTACAGGAGCATGATCAGCTCCCTTCTGTACCTGACAGTGACAAGACCTGACATCCACTTTGTCGTCTGCTTGTGTGCTCGCTTCCAGGCTTCACCGAGGATGTCACATTGCCAAGCGGTGAAACACATTATGAGATATCTCAAGCACACTCTCGAGTATGGATTTTGGTTTTATGCTTCCTCTTTGCTTTCTCTTCGAGGTTTTTTTTATGCGAATTTTGCTGGTTGTAGAATTGACAGGAAGAGTACCTCCGGTACCTGTCATTTCTTGGGTACTTTTCTTGTGTGTTAGTCTTCTCGCAAACAATCTGGTGTTACGTAGTCTACTGTTGAAGCTGAATATGTAGCTGCTACTAGCTGTTGCTGACAGATTTGTGGATGGTTACTATTGGGCTGGATTTCAGGAGTGTGTCTCTTTTGTGTGACAACGCCAGTGCTATCAGCTTAGCCAACAATCCTGTTCAACACTACAGAACCAAACACATAGGTGTGAGATTTCATTTTCTGAGAAACCACAATGAGAAGCGAGACATAAACTTTACTTACATTGATACCCAACACCAACTAGCCAACATTTTCACCAAGCCTCTTGATGCCACCAGATTTGCTTATTTGAGAGGAGAGCTTAGAGTGTGCCATTCATATGGCATTGTGTGAGGGGGAGTTGCTCTTGTAAATACTCTATCTTACTTTTATTGCATTTGCATCGCATAGCATCATGTAAGATACTCATGGTAGTTGAGCTTCACTTATATGTCCATTGTACTTTCTTGTACTAGTTGTGAATTTATGCTAAGTATAGTGGATGTATAACAATTTGTGCAATCTTAGACTTTTATTGAAACATGACATAAAATCTGTTGATCAAGCTTGTCTTTTCTAAGAATAATTTGAAATGTGAACATAATCTCTTATCACCTTTGAGTATTTGCTTTAGCTTGATCAGTGTTTAAATTAGGGCTAGTTCTGTGAAAAGCTTGTGCTAGACCGCTTTGTTCAGTTCAGCGAATTAGGGATCCTTGACCTTTGTCTATGTAAATATTTAGCCCATCATTAACCCTTGGGAGAGCATGTGCTCTTTTGTGTCGCAAAGGCACAACTTGTTTTGGCTTTGTGAAAAAAATGCATATCTTGAATCCTATATTGAGCAAATAAAATGAATAAGGCAAAATTAGGTGGATACCATCACAAAAGTTCTCATATTGGAAAATATCAACGGTGTGAGGATGACATATAGGTCCAGGACCCACATATCATCGTCACACCAATGGCATTTTCCAACTTCTGCAACTTTTGGGATGGTGCCCAGCAAATTGCCCTGATGAATAATCATGTTATGAGCTAAACTTGAATCCAATATCGTGGCTTAATGCTCATGTGGTTTGCCAAAGAAGTAAACCCGTGATTGCTTAAGTTCACATGAGGATAAAATGGTCAAAATGCTAAAGCTAAAATTCTGCTTTTTATTGTGCTAAGAATGTTTTTATTTCATCTTGTCAAACTAAGGCTTGGATTGATATGTTGGTGTTTGCATAGCCCGTCGGGATGAACTTGGTTGCCTAGTTTGAACTTGCTAATCTTTGCACTGATCATGAAATTGTGGATGATCTTGTGGTGATATATTTGGATAATTGAACAACATGATCAAAAATTGCTATACTCTCGGTGCTTGTGACATGGAATCATTTTGATACTTTGTGCGCCTTTGAGATATATTGTTCACTCTTCATAGTCCTTTGACATCTCTAGTACTTTCAAGTGCTTTGTGATCTATATGTGAAGCTTTATAGGTTTGCATTTCATTTGCATCTTCATGCTTTGCATAATGTTTGGTTCTTGATGTTTGCATTGCCAAAGGGGGAAAAATATGCATTAATCCACAAAAACAAATCTTGCATGATAAAAGGTGGAGGAAATCTATAATGAAAAATGCGCATTCTTCAAGGGGGAGCATGAGCATTTGCATTTGAGTTTTTAAGGTTTTTGGCTTGCCTCTCTTCTCTTCTTGGGTCTTTGCAATCCTTCTTATGCCGAGTGACATGTTCTTACTCTTTCTCGAGTTTTTGGTCACTTGGATGAGCTTCTTGTGCAATCTTTAAATCTTCCTTTGTTCTTTGTGATATTTGTCAATGCACTCATCAAAAGGGGAGATTGAGAAACCAAATTGAGAAGTGCCTTGGTTTATCGTTTGTGATGAGTGATTGACAATGCGTGTTTTTGGTTGAGTGTCCATTTGATTGCAAATGCATAGTTATGTATGCAATGATTCATCTTGTCTAACTAAAGTAGCAAAGAATTAGATTATGTCATTGTCTCGGTGCAGGAAGGTTACATTCACTAGATAGTGCGGTGTGAGTGTGTTTAACCTCACCGGATAGTCCGGTGTGTGGTAGTTGTGAGCACCGGAGTTTTTTTCAGCGCAGAGGTAGAGAAACATTCATTCACCGGAAGGTCCAGTGGTGTTGAGAGTGAGCACCGGACTAATTCTTGCATAGAAGGTTTTTTGACGCTAAATTTGGAGAGAGTGTCAGATGGTCCGGTGTGTGCAATGATGAACATCGGAAATTTTTCAGCGCAGAAGGCAAGTAAAAGGCACCGGATGGTCCGGTATTGGCAGCGTGAGCACCAGATGTGGCCTCCGGACTAATTTTTTCAGAGAGAAATGCAAACCAAGATCCAGTAGAATTTTACTCATCGGATGGTTTGTTGTTGCATTGGTGTGAACGTCGGAACATCCGGTTTTCATATTTTTGTTACATATGATCTTTTTCAACTTAATGTTGATTTGTACTAACATGTGATGATATTATATGTTTCTGGAGATGCATGTTTGCTTGTCTAATGATGTGCAAGTGTTGGATGCAACTTGGCGGTCGACGGCAGGTGACAGGAGGCAAGCGCGGTGCTTGGTGCTGGATGATTAAGGAGGCCGGGCGGAGTCAAAGGTGATTTTTCTAGCTGTATACATGTAGGTCAAGCAAAGCATTAGGTGAAGGATGAAGACAGGGTGTTCACAAAGTCAAGCGCAGGGATCTAGAGCGGGAGAGACTTGCTGGTGGTCAAGATTGTAAGATGGAGAACACGTGTCAACATCGGAAGACTTGCTTGAGGTCAAAGCAATCAGCCGTGAGTCACGCCTTGAGAAGCGTGTGAGTTGGTTTCCCAGTTTGGCCACAAAACCGTGGGTGGATAGAGTGGATGTGGCATCAACGCGACACTTGCGTCGAGGCGAAGCTAAGTCGTGAAGGCGCAACGGTCGTTCGATGGATGAAGGAGAAAATGGACCAAAGTAAACCCGATGGTAAGTAGGAATGTACTACAAGAGTGGGGTATTTTGGGAACTATCAAGGAAACTTAGAGGTCAAATTTTCTAGGTTATAAATAGCAGGGTATGGCTAGTTGGGGAGGTATCTTTTGAGCCATCTACATGAGAACCTTGTGCTAAGGTTTTAGAGGAGAGGAAGAGAAGTGCTTACCCTATGTAATAGGTTAAAGTTTTGAGAGATAAATCTTTGTAATCGCCTAAAATATGGCTGATCTCTTTGAGTAATGAAGTTTATATTTTTGCATATGCTTGAATTCCCCTCCCTTTAGTTTCTCACTATTGGTTCACTTGTAAGTTTGCAAGTTTTTCAGTTTTCGGTTTTGATTTTTGTTTTGGTTTTTGGGCTGAAATTTTAGCACCTTGTGAGGTCATTCTTCTTGTTGCTAGAGATATAAAATTCACATACACACTCTTATGTGATAGGGTCTTGAATTCCCTTGCCTCTAGACAATCAACTTGGAGGGTTTCGTTACCCGATGATCATCTTTTCTTGTTTCTTTGCAAGTTGTGATCTTTTGACTGCTAAAACACATAGATTGATCTTAAATAGAACCTATGTTTATATACCATTCATAGAGTTGTGTTACCTTGATTTTCTCCTGTTAAACTTCTCTCTATTTTTTCTTCCGTTTGAGTTTGAGATGCGTTGGGTTATCCAAATAGGAGAAGGTCATCGATTTTACAAAAAAATTGTTGAGACGCCTATTCACCCCCTCTAGTCGTTAATCTTGTTCCTACAACAAACTAAATATTTTAGAAACTATTGATGGTCGAAGTTTTAAAAGTTTGATCGGATCTTGATCAAAGCGACATGTATTTATGATCACAAGGGGTACTAGTCTACTCAAAAGCAAAAAGAGGAAAAGAATATGAACCGTTAAGTCAGTCATCAAGTGAAGTGCCAACCTCAACCGTCACGAGAGTTTGATGTTACTGCACCTCGGGCCCGCCTCCTCCCTTTTATTTGCATATACGGTAGCGTAGAGTGTACGTAGCAGTATGTTGGTTCATAGATATGCACGTACAAGCCATGTATTTTGGGTTTAGCCCCGTACCGCCCACCCCGACCACCTTCTTCCTAGCGTCGCCACTGCCCCTCGCCGACGCCTCAGCTCTCCCGACGCACCCACTCCGTCCCACCAAGACCAATACCATCCCCACTCCACCACCACCTCACCACCGCCTCACCACCTACGGTGCCACCGCCTCAACCCCGTCCCTGCCTATTGGCTAACCTTGTTGCTGCCACCACCCACCGCAGGTCGTCGCGCTTCCACTTCCTGACTTCGCCGTGTCTGCCCCAACCCTTCCCAACACCTGCCCGCTAGCCCACAATTGGCGGCGCTCTTGCTGCCTCGCCTCCAGCCGCCATGCCAGCAGCTATCAAGGTTTCCGTGGCTGGAGGGTAGAGGAAACTCACCAGCGGTGCCTCCCAGTGGTATGAGCGGCTCCAATGGCGGAGCGCTGGTTCCCGACAGATTGGATGAAGGGTTCGGAAGATGCAAGCGATGTTGTGGCTCACAAGAGAACATCTGGTGCTCGGATCGAGGGGGAAGAGGACGGGTCGATCGATTCAGGTGAACAGTTGGGGCCAGGGATGACAATGTACGTGAATGCCATGGTCGTGGTGTTAGTGCACACTTCCCAAGCAAGGTGGTGGTGTTCATCAGAGCCTGGAGGAGGATTTGGAGGAGGGGAGGTGACCCTCTGGTGCTATAGCCTGCTGCTGTTGGCCAGCAAGACATCTTTGTTCAAGTCGCAAAGCTGTGCATGCATCATGTCTCCTGGAGGTTCTCTGTGATCATGTACACTATTCTTGGACACGTTGCTGAGCATAATGGTTGTGTTGTGTTGCAGTTAGAGGTGAAAACGGCTCGGATAATTTTTCGCCGATTCAAGTCGGAATCGAAAACAGATAGATTTTTCGGAATCGATATCAGATATTTTCGGTTCGAAGTCAGCATGAGATATTTTTTTTAGAATCGGCATAGCAGTTTTCTACGAAATCGGTATCAGATATCCGAAGTACCTGGATTTGGATATTATCTGAAGCCCAGGCACTAATACAACATTCTAATGCTCTCAAAATTCAAAACATCATTAAATAATCTTGTAAAATTCTAAAAAATATATGGTGTAGAAAATCCTATAATCTAGGTCTAAAAAAATTCAACTCCAAATATGATATGTACGATGAGAAATAAAAAAAGACAAATTTCATTGTATATAGTCAAAAAAGACAAATTTTATTGTACAGTTGTACAGACTATGTATAATAAAATTTGTCTTTTTTGTTTCTTATTGTACAGATCATATTTTTGTCAGAATTTTTTAGAGCTAGAACATAGTATCCTCTATATAAAAAAAAATTCTTGATAATTTTGATAGTGTTTTGAATTTTGATAGTAAGAGAATGAAGTTATTTTTAAACGTGTCGTCCATTGGAAGGATGATATGTCTACTTTTTAAATGGGTGCTTCTCTCCTGACCCGACGGTGGCACTGGGGGCTCTGTCCACGCTCGCCGCCGCTTGCAGCGTGGGGCTGGCCGCCCTCGACGTCTTCTTCCCTTATGGCGGCAGGCCCGTCCCGAGGAATGTCCTCCCTTCTATTTGTGTATAGGTTAACTTTAGTATTTCACTAGTTTCGTGAGTTTGTGATGAACTAAGTTTAAATATGTGTACTAAGTCTATGTACTGTGTGAACTTGTATCAAACATAATATATGAGCTTGTAAAGTTGTGATGAAGTAAGCTGTGTTATTTATTACCCAAGTGATCAAAGTGTATGGACTATATTATTTCAGCTATTACGTAGTAACTTTCTAGTATAAATATGTTCTTTGCTTTTGTTATGGTTTTACATATAATTTGAGTGGTCTTTCATATTTTGGTAAATATTCACAGGTCGTATTTGTTTTCAATCCATATTCATTTTGTATTCATTTTGGACATTATCCGTGATCATATTCGTATCCGAATTATCCATATTTGAATATGTTTTTAACTAAAAATGAGTTGTTTTCACACCTAGTTGCAGTCTGCACGTTTACTGATGTCAGTTTGGAGCTATTCTTTACAACAGTGCGTAAGTTAACCACCTTTCTATGGTGATTTCTTATTTGTCAGCTCACCAATAAGATTGCTTCCTATAGCTGATGGTCTACTTCTGTTTACAATAACTAGTGTAGTCGAGGGTCAAAAATCTTGATGATGGTCTACTGCAAGTTCTTTTGGTATACCTCGAACCTTTTTAAAAGGCAGAGGGTTACAAGATGTGTTGGCGTACAAAAGTTGCACAGTACCAACACACAAACCCTCTAGTGTCGAGGGTCAAAAATCTTGATGATGATTCAAACTTGCGCACCGATCTTACGGCCGGATAGGATTGGGATTTTGATGCAGCTCTGTTTTGTGCAGCAAGTCGCTGCAAATTCTCACGTGACGACCAATAGAGCAAGTTGATTCCACGCAGTGATGTACAGGTGATCAGGCAGATCAGAATGTGATCAAGTGCTTGAGCCCGATCACTTCCCTGCGCAACGAATTCAACGCGAAGATTCCACGTGAGACCGTGAGCACAGGAAACGTTGAGCTCTTTCTCGCGCAGAAGGCCACCAATGCTCGGTGTTGAATTCTTCGCGGCGCACGGCAACGGAGAAGGCACCAGCGCAAGACCTGTGAGGGACCCCGTCGAGGTGTTGCTGCTGATGAGCGGTCTTGATAGCTGAGAACCAAGAACAGCAGAAGAAGAACGTAAAAGGAAAAAATAAAGTGACGATTCTGTTGATAGATGTGATCGTGAGTCTTCTGAATCGGCCTTCTCCCCTTTTATAGGGATCGCTGGTTTTTGTTTTTCGTGTACGAGTCGGCTTCCTCCTTGATCTAAACCGGCTCAATCTGTTACCGTCCAAGCTGGCCTGCGCAGGGTTTCGGTTGAAGCAAGCCTCACGCGCGATCCAATACAGACCACGTCCAAGGTGCTGGCTGCCGGGCTCATCCTGACGTACGACGTCCTCCACCTTGGGTCGCCTGTATGGCTCTACGACGGCACAGAAGTAGCGACCTCCATAAGCCGCAGCACGATTCTGAGGCAGTAAGAGCATGACCTCCATAACCTCCATAAGGCGCAGCACGATTCTGGGGCAGTAAGAGGATGCACCCGGGGACGGCCAGCGTCTCCTCCTTGGAGTAACAGCACGCGCCAGGTCGATGTCGTCCCTTCCTGCGCCTGTTGTCTCTTGTCTCTGCATGCAGCCATGCATGCACTGGTAGCTTTTCGTCGTTGCCTGCATGCACGGGACCACTGCTGGCCAATGACCAAAACAATTCAATGCAATCATTGGCTTGGCACAAATGATCACAATAGTTCCTTGCTTAATCTTTTCTCCCCCTTTCTTTGCTTGATTAATCTTGATTAGTAACTAGATTAGCTACTTAATCATCAAGCTTAAACACTAACTAGCCGAATAAACATGTAATCCAACATATTTCTCTACTCGGCTATAATATGTATTTGACAACCAAATTAATTAAATTAACTACTAATTTGGCTGTGTTTACTCACTTGATCATCTCATTGCGCATAAATCATGGAAAGCCAAATTTTGCTATCAACAAGATGGCCATATAGTGACAGTGATTCTCAATCATTCTACAAAGTTTTAAATAATTAGCCGTTACTGAATCATTTGTTGGTTTTGCCCCTTCTTTAGGATATAGCTCTTTTTGTTTGGACAGTAGGGTATATCTACTTAACTTCCTTTTATCTTCATTAAGCATGGTCAGGATGCATCATGCCAGTATTTGGTACTTGACATTTTGATTAACTGTAAGACTTGGTACAATGCCCTCATGATATTACTTCTTAATCTTTGCATAAGTTACCATTTCATTTCCAAATGTGGAACGCATAATTTCGTGTAATGTCACGACTTTGTTATTTTTCTACTATTTGATTGCCCTTTCTTCCCTACATTTTCAGTAATTGTTCTATTAGCAGTGCATGCGGATTTCGATCGGATCAGATATCCAATGAAAAGGGGCGCAATTTCAATTCTAAAGTAATTTCCACTCTTTTGTAGTATGTTCATTTTCTCCAAAGTACCCACTGAACTCATTCAACCTCCTGGGCCACTCTTCTCCAGCCCAAGCAGGATCCTCCTGCTATAGATTTCTTGTTGACTGGCAAAAGGGTGGATCACTTCAATTTCTAATCTCTTGCTCTGATAAGGGCAGAGTCTAAGGACAATGTTCTATCTCTCTCATGATATGATCTATGCTGCAGCTTCTCTATAAATGATTCATCATCTGTTTGCTTAGAGATAAAATGGTGATTAGTCAGTATTTAGCAGGTTGAGCATTTTCAATACTGCATGGGCACAATAGTTTACATGTCTACGGTTTATTTATAGGGAAAAGTCTATTATACACCCTTGAACTAACGCTAGAGTCTGATTTTCAACCTTCAACTGTAACACCGGACATCTTACACCCATCCAATGTTGAAACCGGACAAACTACTCCCTCGAGGCCAATCAACCCGGTTTCATCCTATATGGCATCCATGTGGATCCTCCTCACCGCTCTCTTGGTGCCCAAGTGCCAGGGCAGTATTGATAAAATAGACAACATACGGAACCTATATTGCAAAAATAAACAATATGTTACGTATTTGTAAATATAGCATGTGTATTCGGCACCTCATTCATCGAAAATGAGTTTTCAATACACCATACACCGAAAAAAGGGGCGGGTGTTTTCGACACCTCATGTGCCGAATACTGTGCACCGTATTCAATTCATAAGGTGCCAAAAACCGGTTGTATTCGGCATATGAGGTGCCGAATACCATGCATAATACTGTATTCGGCATATGAGGTACCGAAAACACTCGGGCATTGTGCGTGCTGCTACTTCCGATGTTGTGTCTTGTCACGAGCAGCTGTCGGTGCCTCCTGCACCGCATGCTGCTGCTTTCCATGCACTCACCTTTGTAGCCAGTACTATAAAATGAGAGTTGGCTTTAATCGAGGAGCAGTAGCGCAAGAAGAGCAAGAGCAGCATGAGAGAAGCAATGCGAAGAGCAGCAGTGTGAGTTGAATACTTCGAAAGTGTTCCCTTTAGTTAGAGTAAATACTTAGATTACGCAGTTAATTAATATTTAGATTAGTAATAATAATTAGAGTAAATAAATTGTTTAATCTATTCAATTATATTTGTTTATTACATTAAGTTGATAAATTAGAGTACTGAGATTATTTACTTAGTTTAATAACATGAATTTCATTAATCATTATAATTAGTTATCCCCTTAGTATGATTGTATGAATGTCATTAACCAGAATAATTAGAGTATTTACGTAACTTAATCAAAGTTATTAGAGTTATATGATTAATTAGATAATTAATTCAACTAATTTGATTAATTAGCTTCGTTTCTTAGGTTAAGTAGAGTAATATGATTAATCAGATTATTTAATTATGATTTTTAATAGTTTTTCTTATTTATTAATTATATCAAGATTCCTATTGTTTAATATTTATGTAATAGTTATTCAGTAAATATTTATTATTACTTTTAATATTTATTAAATATTTAATCACAATAGTTGTATATTAATACTTAGTTAATTTTTATTAAATATTTTAATTCAATCATAAATATTAATTATTTTATTTGAATTCAATATTGATGATTTAATTAGCATTGTTAATTACTTAAATATTTAGTATTATACTATTAAATTTGCATTCTTAATTTACTTTTTATTTATCGAGGGGCGTAATTAGTTGTGTATCGTATATACATCTAAGTAGTTATTTTATTACATTACATTTGTTTAGCAGATACGATATGACTATCCATATTTACTATAAAGAATATCATGTTGTTTTGCACGGATAGCTCGTAACAATTTAGAACTAACAACATATAGAGAATTCGGTTGAGCTAACTATTGACCTAGATGGCCTAAAATCACATGTTATTAGACTTTCGCATGTGAACCAGCAATCTCATACTGTTATTCTAGATAGTGTGCGTACACGGCTTATTCCAAACAGCTCGGTCGTTATCCATACGTTGCTCAAGATGACAAGAAACAACACATAGGCTTTGCACTCACGCAAGGCATTGGAGGAGAACTTTAAAATAAGGATGTACGTAAATATAGTGCCACGACTGGTGCAAGGTAATGCAGTAACTAGTATGGAAGGATCAGGCCAGTAGGTGATGCATGAAGAGGAGGGAGGGCATGTTAGGGAGGGCAATTTCGGTACAGAGGGAGCTACAGTGAACCCTTCTAAGGTAGATGCAGAATGCATGGATGATGAAGCCAGTGGTAGTGGGAATGAAGAAGCTGTTGACAATGATAACTCAGTGCTAGTGATCCAATACTTTCGTGGTGCTGGGTGGCTAGATTGGTGCTGGTCAAGGAGTGCATGCAGGCTCCTAAGCTCGAGCAGTGTACACTGGGTTTACAGTCCCCGCAGTGGACACAGCCTCCTCAAACTACGATGACACCTACGCCTACATCATCGAGTCATCACGAGGATGTCATTGACTACACCCAGTAGACGCCTAACTGGAGTGGCACACATGATTTTGAATGGGTTGTTGCAATGCAGGCCACCAGCTTCACCGAGCTCCTCAGTGGACAGTACCTCTAATATCCCGATGCACCTAGGGGTTCACAGTGGTACTAGCAGGGTGAGCCTTCGGCACACCGGACTCCATCGAAGCATATACTAGAGACATCCACACTTCTGTATGAGGATTCTTCATCATGGTACATGCAGGGCCGAGTTAGCAAGTCTAGATGCATGTTCGGTGGGGGTCCCATAGGGTAAGACGGTGATGATGATGACCAAGGGCACATATAGAAGGGGCCAGCGTAGGCCGCTGGAATGAGGGCCACACACCCGCCAGACACTTACACTCTTGGGAATTGCATGCGGTGATATCGTCGTTGAGTAACCAGTATAGTTATTCTGTGCACTTGTACTTGTTCATGACATATTATTCATTTTATTATCATAGTCATCTCTATTATGTTTTATTCACTATATTGTTAATGTAATTGCTTTTAAATTTATTTAATATTTGTCAAATAATTACGGCACGTAACTTTATTTATTAGTTATTTATTAAGCATTGTTACATATTAATGATGATATTTAATACTTATTTAATGTTTTAAAATAATTAGGGATTCGTGCTTTGGTGTAGAGCCAAAATGTTGCAGTCAAGGATCAATAAATCTATTATGGGATCTTTTAGTACATGCTTTACATGGATACCTACAATGATCGATATAGCACTTAATGTCTCCTTGCAGGTTGTGTATGAAGAGAAGGATGATCCCTTCAAGGAGAGCAACCTAATCCAAGCCACGTCCAAATTGCATGCAAGGCCTTTCTAGTCTGCATTAACCGCTCCGCTCTGACATGTAACCACTGACGACCTTAGGTGAATGTACTTGATGTCGCCTAGAGGGGGGGGGTGAATATGCGTTTCTGAAATTTAAAACTCAGCAGCAATTAAGACAGAGTCCGGATACTCTGGTCAAGTCCGGATACTCCTGTGTCCGGAGTATTCGGTCTTATCCGGATTATCCGGCCTATACAGGTGTGCGAAATCAAAATGAATCTAAGCAAGTCTACTTGAGTCTAAGTGTTATCACATGTTCTAATAGATATATGATGACCTTATCAACAACACCCTGCAATAGAACACTCACAAACAATAGGATTTGGGAAAATCCCCAAAAACAATAAGAACAAGTAAAAGTTGCAAGAAAGTAAAGGAGACAAAGGATTTATCCCGAAGTTCGGCCACCTTACTAAGAAGTGCCTACTTCTCTGTTGAGGAGCTTACAAAGAGCCGGGTCTCTTTCAACCCTATCCTCTCCTAGCGACCATAAAGATCAAGCTAGGTGCTCTTACTCAAGTCAACGGGTGATTACAAACTTCCCGTGGCACTCCACAATCCTTAGGTGCTCTACAGGCGACACCTTGCCGTCTAGAAGCACAAGGTTCCAACAGAAAAAGATCACAAATGAAAACTTGACGACGAACTCAATGCTCAAAGATTGGATTTTGGTTCACTAACTCAAATCTCTCTTCCAAACCCTAACTCTCAAATCTTGCAATAATCTAAGCACTAGAGAGGTTTGGAGGAGCTCTTGAATGCTTTGGGAGGCTTTGTCAAGAAGTAGCTCAGTAGCAACAGCAAAAAAAACCATTCAATGCAAAGAGGTGAGGGAGTATTTATAACTTTCCTTCAAAAACTAGCCATTACTGTTCTAGTTGACTTAATCCAGAATATCCGATGTGGGTGGCACTTCAAAACCGAGCCTAGAACAGTATCAGAACTAGCCGTTACAGTTCTGTTGAACTGATCCGGAGTATCCGGTGTACACCGGAGACTCCGGGTGGCACTTAAAGACCACATAGAAAACAGTCCCGGAGACTTGCCGGAGTCACCGGCCTCTCCAGATACCGGAGTATCCAGTGTACCCCGAAGACTCCGACACTTTAAAAATAAATCGAAACCGAGACTCTCTGGCAGAATCTCACTCGAAGACTCTGGCCAAAAACACCAGGTACCGGAGTATCCGGACTCAGAACAACTTAGCCTATTTTCCGATGTCCGTGGGTGAATGTGTCTCTCAACTTTTGGTTCTAAGAGGTCACTTTGAGCACTGAGACACCGTCAAAACTATCAATTGCATCCCTCTTGATAGTACGGCTTTCCTAAACTCAATTTCAAAAATAAAATAAAATTAAATCCTATTGAGTACTACAAACTGCATCTCTTTTCTTTTTGAGGGACACCAACATCGTATAACTTCACCAATAGAACTAAAACCTGTTCATAGCTTCAATAAACTCATTAGTCCCTTAATCGTTTTGTCATCAATTAGCCAAAACCCACTTAGGGGGCCTAGATGCACTTACATTAGGGCCCTCTTGTACGAGTGGCATCAAAGATATCTCAAGGTGTGCGAACTAGCCGACCATCCTTCTATGCTAGGTTTCTCTAGAGATAAAGAATGATAGTGATGTTGCTCGATCAGTATGCATCCTACATTCAGGTTCGTCATTTTCTATTTGGTCACTCTACTTATCTTCGAATGCTCCTCTTTTGTGTTAGGCGTTCCGGGAAGACTCATAGTTGATCAACAAAGACATCCCAAACTTCTTGGTGATGTATATGCTCTTCAGCATGGGTGTGATACTTGATTTACGTAGAAGAGAGCAAGATCAGTGAGTATAAGGGGTATATGGGCGCCCTCTACTATTTAACGAGAAAATGACGAGGATGATGATTTCATGCCACCAATGCCTTGACATTCCAGTAGCAATATAGGAGAAGGTTCCAAGAACACTGCAAGAGGACATTCACGCACCACATCGAGATGGCATACAACCAATAAGGAAATATAATGTGCTCCTACAGTGATAGATCAAGATGATGACGATGACGATTTTATGCCACAACAACCCCTCCCTCTAGGGCCTTCGTCTCTGGAGGACACTAATGACCTTGAAGATGATGGTGGATTTGCATGTACCCATCCTTATAACTTCTCATCACTACCTCAGAGACAACAACCATCTTACCCTGATAGCATTGACTGGTATAACTCGCATTCTTCGACTAATTTGTGTCGCCACTTTCCACCGCCATCTTGAGATGATATAGGTATTCAACAGCTATGCATTATGCATATGATGGTATTGTTTGTGGCTTAAGCAATCTCTTGCGATCTTTTTCTCCTTTGACATCAACTTTGGGCAAAGGCACGATCACAATGTGATGCAATTAGATCATGAGATGGAGAAGGTGTCAGCCGCTTGAAATTTAAACCCAAAAAGATAGAGCTTCCCTTGCATATCACGTAGAACAATAGCAACCCTAAACCAATATATTCATTCCTCTTTGATTTGGGGTCCTCATTCCAATAGACTTTGTTGAAGTCTCATCGGTTGATCGAGATGGAAACTAACATTTAACCAATTTTGTTCATTCATGTCAAAGATGAATAAATTCTCCACGAAATTAACTGTTGTGATAGAATATTCATATTTGTTTTAGAAGAATAAACAATAATAATGTAAATTTGATAATTCGGCTACATCCATCCATTGCGGCCACACATGAAAAAAAATGCATTCCTTTGTGCAAAAGAAACACCAATTTGGCAATGTGTGGGGTAGAATTACCCAACTAATCAACCAATAATTTGAAAGGCTATTGCTTCCTAAATGTATCTTGAAAACGAGAGCTTGCATGATAAAGGAATCCTGCAATCAATAATGCACCTGTAATCATGCATGCATGCATCTCTATTATTGCAGGCCGGTGAATCGATATGATCGAGCTGTATTTTCACCGAATTATAGCAATTCTGCATACATGCATCTTCATATTGCAGGCCAGTGGATCGATATGATCGAGCTGTGCTTTCACCGAAGTATGGCAGAGGGAGCCGGCCGATAGAAGCACGCTGCACTGAACATAGGAGGGATACGGCCGACAGACAAGACATGGAGTATGCTATTTTTGGCATATGGTGTGCCAAATATGACATTATTGCCCGTATTCAGCACGCCATTCAGCACGCCATGTGCCGAATAGAGGGCATCTAGGCATATTCGGCACATAGTGTGTCAAATACGCTTGAGGTTACATGTATTCGGCACGCGTGTGCTGAATACTAATTGTCCTATATGTTTTCGGCACACCGTGTGTCGAAAATATTATTTCGGCACACCGCGTGCCGAAAACTTGATTTCGGCACCATACATACAAAATACACTTGCTATATTTATAAATACAATATTATATTATCTATTTTTTAAATACGGTTCGATATATTATCTATTTTTTTATTTTTGCCACCGGCCGTCATTGCCGCTGCTCTTGATGATGGAAGTCTTAGCAGGTCACGTGCAGTGGCAATTCCAATGCTAGAAATCAACAAGGTGACAACGCAGGTAACTGATTCCAGTGACATGTCATTCCTCAAAAAGATTAGATTTTGACCAGATCTTACAGTAAAAAGCACAAGACCTTACCATGAAAGAATCATACAGCAGCATAAAACACTCCATCCTAAAATCTCAGATCCAGCAAAGACTGAAAGGAAAATAGTGGAGACCAGGCGACACCATGACAAGGCGGTAGTAGAAGGGCGACGACGGATTCTGGGCATAGGCGTGGGCCGCGATGGTGGGAGGGTCGCAGGAGACCTAGCCCTAGAGGCACCACGCCTCGGCGGCCCCAAAGCACACACAAACCAGGAGTAGTGCGAGCATGTCAGACACAAAGGAGCACACGGTGGTATGGCCGGAGGACACGGATCCTCTGTTCACTGGGTATTGTAGCACTTAATCTCATCCGCCCGTTCACAATCCAACGGCCATGGAGGTGTGAGAAATGTATGAGAGGTGTGAGACACAAAGGGTGCCACTGTAATTTTTTGTTTGTTTGTTTGGGGGTTCACGAGTGATATGGACGATGAGGAGACAATTTGGTGACATGGATGCCATGTAGATTTCAAGTCAGCGAAATTGGAGTTATTTTGGTCTCAAGTAGTAAAGTGAACGGTTTTAAGAGTTGAAGGGTATTATGCGTCTCGTTTTGCAGTTCAGGTTGAAAATCAAACTCAGCCGATAGTTCAAGGGTGCAAATTGGACTTTTCCCTTTATATATATTATGACCTTGTGGATGTCATGTAAGAAATTTTTCACGCTACTTCAATGCATTTGCATTTGTTCTTTTTCTAGATCAGCATTACATCTATGCTTGTGGCTGATATGCCATCACTTTACTACTTAGCCTGTTAGCAATTGCTTTTAACAACTATAGCTTCCTTTAATCTATCCTGGATAGATTTCTGATTTGAGTGTCATTCTTACCAAATATGCAGAGGAAGCTAATCTGCATAGCAAGAAAAAGCTGCAACACTTGTTCTTATTTTCTCCAGGAATAATGTATGCAAGGCCATATATATGAGCAGACTGCTGAACCAGTAATTGAAATTTGTCAAGATGAATTAATTGACAGTTTAAGACCACACTCAGCCTTAATTGATAATAAATTCTTCTAGAGGTCGGAACTACCCTGGTTGGTTGGGTGATCCTTCCTTCTCCATGTTGACCAAACTTTCATTATATGATTGCACATTTGTCACCTTCCAACTCTAGGTCAACATGGATTATTTGGAGACCATTGGGTGGGAGTTTTGCAGCCCTAATTCAACTATCAAATTATTCCAATCATTGGTGCGCTTGAGTTTTTACATGCAGACCATATGCTTAGAGTATCTGGAGATGGGGAAGGTCGGAAGGTCTACTTTTCCTCTTTGGTTTATTTGGAGCTTTCAGAGTGCCCCAATCTCATGGAAATCCTATTCTGCCATTACTTCGTAAATTTTCTCTCTGTGAATTGCGTATCTCTCACAGCGCATGCTTAGTTGGACTTCATGCTCTCCCATCTCTTCAGAGGTTGAAATTGACACGGCTGTGAGCTTGGCGTTGTTTGTTCGCCTGCCATCAGTTACAAGCATCCAGTTGGTTATCTGACATTTGAGTGGAATATCCCCAGTAGCTCGTTCCTGGCCATTCATTTTGCTAGTTCACAGGTAAACTTCTGGTTGCTTTCAGAACTAATATTTTTGTCATTAAAATTTTGCTCACAATGTAAAACGATGAATTCTTTGAAAATATCTGATGTTTGTGGGTAGACTGACCGTGCTTATTGCAGTGCATTGTTAGTTATGAGGTATCATGTTCTGGTGCAAATTTTTGACAGGTCGTGTATTTTTATGCTTCAAATATGTTGGCATTTGGTGAGCAAGAAATATACATGAGCAAGATATTTGAAGCATAAAAATACAAAAGATCTTTTGTAGATCAAGCTGTGATCTGACTTGTATGCATTCATCTTCTATTTTTCCAGTGAGCTGGTTGCTAAACCTGCATCCACAGGTGCAACTGGTGAGCTGATGCTGCTGCGTCAGTGCGCCTATCAAGTATGAACTGCTTAGGATGAAAACGGAAGCGGTAATTTTCAGAATTCCGGATGCCGTTTTTGATTTTTTCTGACTGTTTTAGCCCGTAAAACGGTAAGTCCTGAAAACGAGAACGATTAAACTATATGAAAACGATATCGAAAACGATTTAGGTGTCTTCTGATTGTTTTCGAGTTCTTCCGTTTTTGACCTGGCCCATGGCCCAATAGGCCTCCGCCTCCCACTCCCAGGCCCCAACCTCCAGCAGTCTAGGACTCCAGGTTGCCCAAACCCTAGAGGCCCTGCCTGCTGTGCCGCCCGCCATACGCGACACGAGGAGCCAGCGGATTGCCTCCCCCGGACCTCAGTGCCTCCAAGTCCGACCTGCGGCCCCGCTCACCATCACCCCGGCCTTCCCTGCCAAGCGCGCCGTCGCGCTTAGGCCAACACGCCAAGCCACTGAGCTGACCCAGTCGGCATTCTTCCTCTCTAGCGCTGCTTCCCCTCTCTACCTTGCCCCATCGCGCCACCTTAGAAGTCGCCACCGACCAGCTTCGTGTGCGCGGCCGCGCCTTTCACCACCTCACGCGTGGCCGCAGCACAAGCATGCCGCTATCGTGCTCAAGCACAGCAGCTTTGCTACGGCCCCGCCCATGTGCCCTTCCGCCATCCCGATTCCTCCCCGTCAGCGAGCCACCTCCTCCCCGACTGGCTCCTCCATCTCTAGCCCCTCTCTCTGGTCGCCCCTCCCTCTCCCCCTCTGCCTCTCTCTGACTTTGTGAACCGCAAGTGCAAAGACCGCTGGCCCATCTCCCTTATCCTTTTGCCCCTCCTCCTCTCACTGTCAGGTGGGCCCCACCTATCCGATCGGCCTATCCACCGGCTTGGTCCATTGTGGCCCCCGAGCCCCCCTCAGTCCACAAACTTTTCAATTGATCTTATAAGTAATTTTTGCAAAACAACACTCACTTAGTAAAAACTATCACAAAAATAACACATTCAGATATTGGGTTTCAAAAAACCTTGCTTCTATATGTATATTTTTTTCATAAACTCATGTACCAGAGTTAGAGAAAAGCAATTGTACAAGATAGATGTCATATGGTCACTGTAATTGCTGAAGCTAGCTCTCAGTGCAATGGTTCAATTCTTTCGGGTTTGAATTATCGATTCTTGATCGAAACTAGTATGTTTCTACCCCGATAATACCGATTTCGGTTTTCTTGTATTATCAATGTCATATCTATTTCTAGTATTATCGTTATCGACTTCGTTTTCGAGTGAAAATGTGAAAGTGAAAGTGGTTTAGGCCTTTTCTAATCATTTTCGAACCGTTTTCATCCCCAGAACTGCCTGCTGTTGCATTTGCTGCTAATTGCTGCCTGTGTTGCTGGCAAGAAGCACAGTGCAAGGCAGAGGACCCAAGCGTCGGAAGCTTCTAGAGTCTGTGGACTTGATTGCAGTGGCGGAGTCTGAGTGAAATCTCAAGGAGGGGGGGGGGGGGGCAAGACCTATGCAAGTCCCAAGATAGAAAACTAGGTGGGTGAATTTGCGGCGATGAGCTCAGATCGGCGAGGAGGTCAATCACGGCGAGCAAATGCAAGGATGACAAAACAGGAGGAGGGAATGTGAAGACAAAGGCATGGTGCAACATGACGTGGATTTTATGGCTGCAGCAGGTCTGCACGCGTTCTGGGTGAGGTGTGGTTTTCACTAGAATGATTTGGTTTGGAGAAGTGTAGGCGGTCCCTAGTGCTCCCACTTTGGGCCGTGCCGTTCAAATGGGTACTTGGCACGCATGGTCTCTCTGCTGAGCACTCCAAGGCCAGAAGGGCCTCAGGAAGCTGAAGATGGCGCGGCATGACACAGAAGCAGGTGGCCTACCACACTCAGGACGGCATTTATGAGTAAAAGGTGGCGCAGCGTGAAATGTGGAGCCGGAGAGGTAATACATCCCGACCATTCATCCTAACTTATGTTAACGTAGAGTATCTTGCAAATTAAGATTAATTCCTACGGTTTCCCACGTCAAATGCCAAATATGGATCATTAAGGTATTATAACTAAAATTTAATTTTCATGCTAGATATATCCTCCAACTCCCTCTGTTAACCCCGAACCCCATTCCCAACAGTTTGCCAAACACACTGCAAGATTAGGCCAAGCAAAGCCTTAGAAGCTGCACAACTCCCATTTTCAGGTTAGCATTAAAATGACCCCACCTGAAATAGAATATGTCTGCCATATATTCCACTGCATTATTGATCATATCATACAGAACAAGATGAGAATCATGAGATATCGACCTGCACAAACTCTTACTACCTCTGAATCTTCTAGCTAGTCACCAACTGACCAGTAAATCATGCGCTTCACACCGCGACTGCATGCTGAAGCGAAAAGGATTCGCGGCACCAACTGCATGGTACACCTGACCATGCATCATTTCATATCACCTTAGGAACCAATCATGAGATGAGCCCCTTAGTGCCTCAAATCATAGGTGACATGAGTGACACATCATGATTCATGAGCTCACTACTAACAGTTAGTTTATGTCTGATGCATGACCACCTTTCCACCAAATGCTTCTAAAGGGGAACAAACATGGCATGCGAGATCTCCTGAAGGATTTGCATACAACTATTGATGCTATCCCCAGAAGATTCTACAAGTTAGCCTGCTTGATTTGCTGCTTTAGTTTGCGGGGGGTGAGAGCTAGTGCATGCATGCTTGAAACCTGTGGTGATGATTTGCTGGTTTGCTACCTTTGGAGCTAAGGCTTCATATCTATATGCCAAAGGTGCATACATGGATGATCATGCATGCAAACCTTTAAGGGAAAGCATGGTCTTATCCTGACCAACCAAATCAAACCTAAAGATTATATATGTATGCATGCTTTATATGATATGATCCTGATGGCTTCCTATGCTTAACAGGACATGATTAAGATAACACTTGAGCAGATATGAGTAGTTCATGATAAGATTGGCACTGCAATGATCTCACCAATTGTAACAGAAAACCTAACTATTATCACGTCTAATATCGAATAATTAGACGCAGACTAGCTAGTATGTTATATGAGGAGTTTCGCTTATCCAGGGTTGCAAGTTGTGGTCTATGTTTTTGCATATATTCCTACCTTTCTAGATCATAAGCAAAACCACCAGGGTCGTTCTTTTGACTGGCCTTTATCCCCCAACAACATTCGCAACTTTGAGTGGCACTTTCGATCACGAACGGCGTGTCACGTGTGCGCATCTCCGTCCATCTTTTACTTTTGCCACCATTGTTTGAGCTTGAGAGGAGCCTATGTGAGGCCTGGCAGGAGTGGCTAACTATGGCAGGATGAGCAAGTTGCATGGGTCCACTGCTACTGTGGTTCAGCACTCAGCAGATCTCAGATTGATGAATTCATCTTCTTTTAATCCCTCCGCAGAAACAGACATTCCCTTGCCTTTTCCCACTCCAGTAATGAAATTTGGTCGTGGCTTGGACGAATTGTAAGAGATTCCTGATTATTGAGATCATTTACCTCACTGAGCTTTTGATCATAGCGACAAATGATGGTTGAGGTAATGATGACTGACGAGATAACATTACAAGTTGCACACCCCCAGTCCACTCCTGATATGTTTATCAAGCAGTACACATTACTGTTATATATATACAGTGTTTGTATTCCTAATTTAAGTAATTTTTGGTTAAATACTACCAATCCAAACCATCGGTAATGTTTCAAAAGCTATAATACTCTTATATAGAAGAAATTTTCTGCTAGGCCGCGTGACATTCAGAATCACTACTTTACAGTCCAATGCTTTTCCTCCATAGGAACCATTATCATGATAGCCCTTTCTCAATCATCTGAAGGCTTTCTACCAAACCGTCACCAACAACAAAAAAATGAAGCAGTGCAGATTCTAGCATAGATACGTATGTGACTTCCACTATTCTAGGTCCTTGTCTGCAAAATATGATACTTCCTTTTGCTATGCAAACAAGAAGCTATATACGCATATCCCTTTTTATGATATACCTGTTTAAAATGATTCTTTTGCATCACCCACCAAATGGTTGAACAATAAGAACCCAAAAGTGGTATAATTCTGGTGGCCTCTGCCTCATGCTTTACTCTCAAAATCTTATACAGAATATTTGGAAGCTGGGAAAAGGTTGTGCCCTTTCCTTCTATAGAAAACAATATCTGCCCTGTATCGTCATCTGTATAAGACGAGTTGAATGCTCTCTAAAAATCTTATGAGAAAAATATAAGGAGATATATCTATGCAATATGTCATAAAAAGCTCATTTAAAACTGAGTAGGGAAATAAGAGATAAATGATATGATATATATATATAAGCTTTTATTGATATTACATCATTAAAAACCTTAGAAACTATATAGAAAAAACTCATAAAAAAAGTACAATATTTATGATGTAAGGATAATAACAGGTTATATTTAGGGATTTACTCCCTTGAACTTTGCAAATCTCGAAACCTTCTCATACCGATTTCATGTACACATCTTTGGAATGTGGACTTTGGTAAAGACTTTGTAAACAAATCTACGAAAATATCATAAGATTTTGTTTGAAAAATTTCTATCTCTCTATTTTTCTGTAATTCATGAGGATAAAATAAATTTGAAGCATTATGTTTTGTAATGTTACTTTTTATATAATATGTTTGCATTTGTGCAATTCAAGCTAAATTATCTTTGTAGATAATTGTTGATGACTCTAATTTACCAATACCACATAACTGTTGTATGTGGTTAATCATTCTGTGAAATCATACATATTCACATGATGCTTCATATAATGTGATTATTTCAGAATGATTAGTTGAAGTTGCCATGTGTATCCAATCAAAGACATGTCTTGATTTTTCTCATAGAATAAACCAATTTCTTTAGTGCCATTGAGATATCTAAGGATATTTTACACCCCTACCAAATGGTGTTTAGTAGGAGTTATGCTATGCCTAGCTAGTAAATTTACTGCAAATATAATATCAGGCCTAATGTAATTTGTAAGATACATAAATGTCCCAATAGCACTGAGATATGGGACTTTAGGTCCTAATATCTCTTCTTCATCATCCCTAGGTCCGAATGGATATTTATCCATGTCAAGAGATCTGATGACCATAGGGGGTTTTGTTGGATATGCTTTATTTATATTGAATTTCTCAAATATCTTTTTGATTTAAGTAGACTGGTGAACAAGTATTCCTAAGGGAAGATGCTCGAGTTGAAGACCCAAATAGAATTTGATTTTACCCAAATCCTTCAACTCAAACTCCATCTTTAGATGATTGCGTGTTTCATTTATATCTTGTATGCTTCCAATGATTAAGATCATCGACATACACTGAAATGATACAGAATCCAGTTGAGAATTTCTTTGTAAACACACATGGGCAATCATCATTGTTGGAGTAAACCTTCTACCAAAGGAATTCGCTAAGTCGGCTGTACCACATCCGACCCAACTGCTTCAAGCTATATAATGACTTATTCAGTTTAACACATACATGTTGCAGTTTGTATTTGGATTCAAAATTTTAAGTCCTTAATGGACCTTCATGTAAATATTCGAATTGAGTGACCTATATAAGTATGTGGTCACTACATTCATCAATTGCATGGATAATTTCTTTTGAACTATCAGAGATATCAAGTATTGAAATATTATTCTACTCATGATTGGAGAATAAGTCTCAACAAAGTCAATAATGGGTCTCTACGTGGATCTTTGTGCTACAAGTCTCGCTTTATATCTCACCACCTCATTGTTTTCATTCCGTTTGTGGACGAAAACTCATTTTGATCCCACAGGGAAGGTGTTGTGGGAGTAGATATTACTGATGTAAATACCCCTCTTTTCTTAAGCGAGCTTATTTATGCATTAATTGCCTCTTTCCATTTGATCTAGTCTGAGCGCTTCATGCACTCTGCCATAGTTTTAGGCTCTGGATCTACCTCGAGATTTTTAGCTATCTTTGAGGAGAAATAGATGTCAACAATTATAGCCTTTCTATTATATGATTCTTCTTAATCAATATAATTAGTGGGCATTTCATATGCCCCTTCCAACTCCTTATGATTTCCCGCGACAATAAAGTTAGGGTGTTCCGATGTCCCAGGACCTGAATCAGTATACATATTTGTGATGGGTTCAGCATGTTCAATATCCATAGGTCTTGTATATTGATTATTCATAAGGTGTCTATCAACTTTAAGTTGATTTGCATTTATTATCTTAGAAGTTAATTTCCTTTGTTTTTGCGAATGCTTTTGAGAAGCATTATCTCTTGTGACCATACTCCCCCCTCCCCTTATTTGCATTTGGGAGTTGAGTGGGTTTTTTTATTTTCACTCTTTTTGGCACATTGACAACGAGGATATGAGATTTAGTGACACTTTTGGAGTCAGTAAATGCATCTGACAGATTAGTTGCAATGTGTTGCAAATTGATAATCCTCTAAACTTTAAGTTCAGATTCCTTAGTATGTGGATCTAAGGACTGAGTCTGTGACATTCCATCTATTTCTTAGCATTCTTTGTGGTACTTTTGGTCTCCCCATAATATCGGGAAATTGTCCTCATCAAAGATGCAATTAGCGTATCGAGCTATAAATAAATCTCTTGTTAGGGGCTCGAGGTATTTTATGATCGACGAAGAATGATACCCCACATAGATCCTAAATTTTATGTGAAGGCCCATTGATGTACGATACGGTAGTGATATCAGTACATATATAGTGCAACCGAATATCCGCATATGAGAAATACTTGGTTGATTTTCATGTACTAATTGCAGCGGGAAAGCTGTATGATATGCAGTTGGTCTCAGTTGAATCAAATCTATGACATGTAAAACATCATGATCCTAACATGTGGTTGGTATATTGCAATTATGCAACAATGGTCTTGCAATCAATTACACTCTTTTAATAAGAGATTTAGCCAGACCATTTTGTGTATGCACATATGGTACTGAGTGCTTCAAGTTAATGCATAAGGCCATACAATAATCATTGAAGGCTCGTGAAGAAAATTTAACGGCATTAACATTCTTTTGATTTTTATCCTATTGTCAAGATAATTTGCTCAAAATTTAATAATTAAGCAATCAACTTGGCGAATGCATGGTTTCTTGTTGATAGAAGACACATGTGCCCATCTTCTAGATGCATCTATGAGCACCATAAAGTATCAGAATGGTCCAGTTAATGGTTGAATTGGACCATATATATCGTCTTTAATGTGCTCAAGGAAATTTAGTGGTTCATCTTTAATTTTAAGGTAATAGTGCTTTAAAATTAATTTCTCTATTGCACATGCAGTGCAAACAAAATTTGAGGATTTAGGGAATTTTGTAATATTATGAACAACAGAATTGCTGATAATTTTTCTCATCATCCTTATTCCAGGATGACCAAGATGATTATATCATATCTTGAATTTATCAAGATTCTGAAAAATTATCTTGAATGCAACATGTGGTACAGGTTTGATGTATGTGTTATACAACCTAGAGGATAATGTAGGTATTCACTCAAGCACTTACTTGTCATATCCGTTATTTTTTGTGATGAAGAGATATTCATCATTCTTGCCACTATGAGTTTCAATGTGAAAACCATTTTGAATGATATCTTTATAACTCAATAGGGTACGAGTTGAATCGGGATACAAGAGTGCATCCTCAATTACAATTTGAGTACCATTGGGAGAGTGCTTGTGGCTCTACCGGAACCAACAATCAACGTATCATGTCCAACGATGGTCATAATATTTCCTTGCCTCTTTTTAAGATTGTGGAAATACTTTGTCTCCCTTAATATTTTATTAGTGGTACTATCGTCCACTAAATAAATTTCCTCCTCCATCTGGTTGTCTCCCATAAAATCTATATATTGAAATCAAAATTCATTAAGAATTGATTCATATATAGAATACATACAAATATTATTTAGTATCATTGTGAGATACAATGCAAAATGACAAATATAGATTACAACATTTAGTAGGGAGTGCTAATAACAACATGTGGATTTGGAGAAATCTATTGCATGTTTCCAAATAAGTCTTGAGAATTGTATTCCACAAGCATGTCGTCTTCATTTAGGAAGTCATCTTGCTTTTGCAGGGCTATGCTCTTGTCATGTTCTGGAGGAACATCTTTAGAACAACTTGCTTCCATATTGGCAATAGGTTGCATGTTGAAGTGTGCTTCAAACATTTCCCCTTGTACTTGTTTGCCTTTGCCAATAGATTTTAGTAGAGATCAACCAAATGTTTAGAGGTACAACATTTCTTTGTATGATGGTTTGTACAACCACATTTTAAACAAGCTTGATGATTGTCATTGTTGTCTTGCTTCTTGAATTTGCCTTTCCCTTTGTGAAATCCACTTGATCTCTGCTTGTTCTCATTGTGCTGTCACTTTCCTTCGAATCTTTTTTTGTGTCTTTTATGACCACCAAACTTGTTCGTATTCTAAATATTGGAATTTACTTCAGGCAGTGGAGCCGCACCTGTAGGGTGCTGTTGATGATTCTTCATAAGAAGTTTATCATGTTATTTTGTCTAGAGTAATGTATAAATTAATCCAGAATACTTAATGTACTTTTGAGTACGGTACTGTTGTTGCAATACCCTATTGGCTGGTAAGAAAGTCGACAATGTCTTCTCAATCATATCTACTTCGGAGACGGGCTAATCACAAAAGCATAACTTTGAGCTGATCTTATGAACAACTTAATTATAATCTACCACATATTTGAAGTCTTGAAACCAAATGTATGACCATTCGCAAATCGCTTCAGGAAGAATAATATCTTTTTGCTGATCATAACAATCTTTGAGAGATGTCCAAAGAGCAATTGGATATTCTTCCATCATGTATTCATTTTTCAGATTTGGATGGAGACGATGCCTTAAAAAATATAAACCTCCATTTGGTTGTCTCAGGTATCGCCAGGGTAGCCGGTAGAGGTTCAGTGATAGCTGAAATAAAACCTCGAGATGTCATAGAGATCTTGGCATCTATTGCCCAAGTTAGATAGTTGTAACCATCTAACTAGAGTTCCTGAAAATCTCTGTTGGTGATATGAGCCATTTTCTACATGAAAATACCATGAATTGAATTAATTTACTATAAAAGTAAATTAAATATCATGGAAATGTTGTAATAATGCAAAATGAAAATTCAATATGAGTACTAAATTCTTATTGGTGCAGACCTTCATGATAGGTGAAAAATTCGCTGCTAAAGTATTGGTGTCCATTTTGAAAAATGGGTGACATACGGTCACTACCAAATACTTAGTCTTTGTGCATATAAATATTAGAAAACACGTTGAAGATAATCACCATTTGGTGTAGACCTCACCATAGTAGGCGAGTAACTCGCTGCTATAACATGGACGTCATCCAATTAAGGTGGATGACACAACAGTTGTAGCCATGGTTATAGTCTCTACTACCTTGTGTTTATGCCAATATAATAATAAGGCAATCACCACAAAGTTTTGCATAATCATCTGCACAGTATTTAAGTTGAGGCTTAAATGAATTTGGAAATGCAGAAATATATGAATATTGAATTGCAAGAAAGTAAGAAGTATTGTGCAAGAAAGCCGCAATCACATGAAATAATAATGTATTACTAAGGTAATATTAGAAACTTGCAGCAATTCACAACATTATGCAATTCCTAAAGATCAGGGCCTAAATTGTGAATTTACATTATGTTAACAATACATAACGCAATAAACATCAAGTTTTTATAATTTTTTGAGCTCTGGCGCGTAAATATAGAAAAAAAAACTTGGGTCTTTTCTATAAGAATCATACGCCATGTCGCCTTCTGAGCTCTTGGCCTATTTCTGCCCCAATCGGTTGAGCCCATTGGCCGGCCCAGTTGGCCCACAGTGACTCGGATGGGTTCTCTAACTGCCCCCATGCTTGGTTTAGGGTTAGGGTTCCCTAGCTGGCCACCTGCGCCGCCTCTTGGCTGGTCGGGTGCCTCGGATGGTCGTCGCCATCAGAGGCTGGTCACGAGTGCATCGGATGGCCACTGTCGTAGGGTGGACGTGGGTGCCTCCACCATTAGGATGACTGAGCGTGGAGGATGAGACACTACCACCTTTGTCGTCTTCCTGGTGAAGCGCCGACTGGAGTGCCACACAAAGTAAGCAAGCATCCAATGTCCAGAAGGCCAGAGCACGAGGCCGAGGAGGTGGAGAGATGGCACGCCGGCGTTCTACCCAGAGCATGGCACAAAGATGTAGGGTCGGCACAATCAGAGGAGGCTGGCCATCACGGTGAAGTAGTTGGGCGCCTTGTGCATGTACAATGCCGTCAGAGCTGAAGACCTCATCACTAGAGGAGCAAGATGCTCGGCAAGGAGGACCAGCGGGAGAGGCGCCCATGGACAATGGTGGTGGTGAGGTCTAGAGGTTGGAGCCACTGTGGCAAAGTTGTCGCTCACGCCTGGTGAGGGGCCGAGGAGTCGAAGGATGCCAATACCGATGAAAATGATGATGGTTGTGGCACTGGTGTCAGAACGGGCTTGGAAGCCGGCGACACAGAGGGAGAGCAAGAAGCAGATCCGATTCCAAATCAATATGTAAGTTCTTGATGAATCCCCCATTTCCTTATCGTGGATCATGCTATCTCCTTCTTCTTCCTATCTTGTGTTCTTCCTCAAATTGTTCTTCCGATGTTAGCTGATGAGCAATGGGATTGAGTGTGCGTGATAATGTGTTGAAACTCGATGAACAGTAGACTCAAGAGAGTTAAGAGAATGAATCGATTAGTTTCCATTCATAGCCACCGTCTTACATCCATTTACAACAACAACTGCCCATGGTAGTTATCTTTTGATTATATTTCGTAACAAAAATAATGCAAAGGCTCTCATGACATGGGCTAAGCGTTGTGTTTTTAATTTGTAGCGGCTCCATGCTGATGTCATGCTAACTCAGTTTACATACTTATAATATGGTTAAAGAAATAATGAACATTTTGGATGTCACTTCCAATGTAATAGCCCAACTGAAATTAAGAAGACAAGATATGGTTCTGGTTGATGCAGTTTTTACTTGGCATTTACTCGCATGCCACAGCTAAAAGGTCGATCTTAAGTTTAAAACTTAAAATGATTATAAATATGTTGGTAAAATTGAAATTTTGTAGCTGAGAGATGAATGTATCAATTCCTATGCTCTCAAATTGTACACTTTTGACCATTTTTTTATTCTCTAAGCAAATGGTCTTCATAAGTCCTTTACTACTCCTTTTGCTAAAAATATCATGCCCTTTTGAACATTTGCATTACTCCCACCGATCCCAAATATAAGTACATTTGGACTCGGGCACAAGAATTAAGGTGAGTGGTACAATGACTCTATTGTCCATCAATTATTGCTTGAACTAAGGTGTGTGGCAAGTTTATGACATTGATTAGGTTGTATTTAAGTGGGGCCAAACATGAAAGAATGAAACAAAAACGTGTGTTGGAGTTGTGATGGATTTATATTTGGTGTATTTGGGAGTGTGCTTTATTGACTTATACTCCCTCCATCTCAAAATAGATGATATTTTAGAGTTGAGCACAAGTATTAGGGCACTCCTAATGCTTTGTTTCTTAGGTGATGTCTAAGAGAAGAGAGAGAGTAAGAAATTGATCTTAAGAAATGAGCTTCTAATAAATATGTGTCTTGCCAGTTTTTTTAAGATTTTCCAAAGTAATTTATTATCTCACAATCACCTGGGATTATTCAAATAGTTAGTTTCTTCTATAAGAGACAAGCTCATTTTCTTTCATCTTTAAATTACTTGCCACATCATCGTTTTACTTAGATGGACATCTAATTAATATCTAAGAAACTAGCATTAGGAGTGACCTTTAAAGTGAAAGATAAAATTATCATCTTACCAGCTATTAATACTATTTATTGCATGGGAAATAAGACTTGCATTGAAAACAAGTTATTTAATATAGGGGTAAGACTGAAAAGCTTAGATTACAGTTACCTCAAAAAAGTAGAATATCAAATATTTTGAATATTGAAGAAGAGTCTAAAACGTCATCTATTTCAAGACGAATGGAGTATTTGGGATACAAGAGAACTCAAATTTTTTAAATCCAACTATCAATATCCGTTTAAATATTTAGATCGAAAACATGATATTGTTAGAGGGTTTGTATCGAAAATTCATATGTATATATTTATGTCAAAAATTACTTCAAAATATTATAATTTATCTGGTTTTATATGTGTTACAATAAAAATTAGGAGTTAGCCACGTTTGGAGACCACGTAAAGGCTCCTTTGGGAACGCAGGATTGAAAAAAACGTAGGAATAGGAAAAATATAGGAATAGAAAAGAGTGGCGGGTGGAAAACAGAGGAAAATTTGCAAAGTTGGTATTTGGATGAGCACAGGAAAGACAAAGAATCTGCCTCGATCCTACGCAACGAAAAGAGAAAAAAGTGGTTGGAGTGGATCTTTTTTTTTCAGCACTTTTCCTCTGAAATCGAGCGCAAAGGAAATTTTCCTATATTATTCCTTTGTGTCCATTCATATGAACCAAACGGATGAACAATGGGTGCAAAATAAAATTTGCTATTCCTATGGTTTTTCTACATATTTCCTACAAACCAAAGGCGCCCTAAATGTTGAAATATTTGTGACCAGAGAGAATCTACTTTTATTTATCCACCTCATTATCTGGTTATTTCTGCCTATGATATTGCTAGAGAAGGTACTTCTTACTGTTACATTTCGTACATGATCTATGTTCATCGATCATGATTTAGTCGAGAGCCAAAAGTGATACGCTATAAAGGGGGTATGACATGTTGCCTATACTATTGCAACACAGCGTACGCTTCGCCCCCAAAACGGTTGTTGATACCGTATAGCTCCATTGGGCGCACTATACTATTGCAACACAGCCTACGCTTGTTGGTTTCGTCATCATCCAACCCACAAAAAATCGAATGAAACCTTTTCGAATAAATTCATGTAGTGCATGTACCGTAAATCGATATTCCAAGTAGAAGAGCGGGTGAGCGAGTACATCACCAGTGCCCCCTGCTTTCATTTATACTTGCATCTTAGGATGTGCATCGTCAGTATTTTAAAATATAAACCACTAGTGTGCATAGAAAAACACTTGGTTTTTGTTCTGCTAACTGTCATGTAATTTTAAAATTAATGGTGAAGCAATTAGACCGGAACCATGTCGATATCTAATACGCCAGTGAAAATGAGTGGACAAGAAAAAATATAGCAGGCAGTAGTTCAAGATGGAGTGCTTTAGTCTCGTTCATTAGAAAGAGCGAGAGAGGAAGAGGAGGAAAGGGGTATAGCAGAGGAGGAAGACAGTGGGGTTTATAGCCTTGTTATTCTGGCGTCAACAGCCATGTGATGCGACAACAACACTAAGTTTAGAGAGTGAAAAAGTAAATCGCAAATTCAGAGAGTGCGCGACTTTAAGGAGTGCAAATTTTTCCTGATCAAAACATGTACAAATCAATCTAGCTAGAGTCTTCAGAAGTTCCTTTCCTGAAAATGATTCGTTTTCCATCTTCACAAATCAATCTCAAATCCATGGATAACCAAATCAATCATACAATCATAAACGAGATAAAACATTTCATTTTTATTGTTCTGATCATATATTTCCACATGTTTGGTAGTAACACTGGAGTGGCGCGCGCCCACATGATATATGCATCCATCATCCATGTGATGCTTACATTCGCTTAATTTTAGTCACCTCGCTCGATCGCCAAACCATGCAAAGTAACGAGATGAACACATCTTCCGATTGGCAAAAGGAAGATTTGGCCGCGTAATTAAACGCTACTAGCAAAACCGCGCGCCATTAGAGCTTCACCGATCAACACCTTGGCCGGCCCTTGCAAACGAGGGGCTTCTCCATCTCCAGTGACATGTTCAGGCGCTCCGACAGGTCCACGCCGCCGGCTCCGTCCGCCGGCGCCCACTCGAAGCGGTGCAGCAGCTGCGCGAGCCACAGGTGGACGGTGGCTAGCGCGAGCGTCTTCCCGGGGCAGACGCGCCGCCCTGCCCCGAACGGCGCGAGCCGGAGGTCGCCGCCCAGCACGCTCACGTCCTCCTCCTGGAACCGCTCCGGCCGGAACGCGCCAGGCTCCGACCAGACCGCCGGGTTGTGCGCGATGGCCCACATGTTCACCATGGCCGTAGTGCCCGCGGGGACCAGGTGGCCGCCGACGACCGCGTCATGCACGGCGAGGCGCGCCCACGAGAGCAGCGGGCCCGGCGGGTGCACGCGGAGCGTCTCCTTCACGATGCACTGGAGATAGGGCAGACGGGCCACGTCGGCGTCCGACACAGCACGTCCGCGGCCCACGACGGCGTCCAGCTCGGCCTGCGCCTTGGACTGGATGTCCGGGTGCAGCACCATCCTCGCCATGATCCACTCCAGCAAGATCGCGACCGTGTCTGTTCCTCGGAAGATCATCTCCTGTAAAACAATCGCACGGTGCATGAGAGAATCAACACAATGCGCGTTTCCTAACTGTTACAAATGCATTCATGCATGTCACAATGTAATTCAGTAATTGTTTTTTATATGACAGTTTCTTACCCAGAGAACAGCGATCATGTCGGTCTCTGACAGCTTCTTCTCCCCCTCTAATCCCAGCAAGACGTCGACGAAGTCTCCGGCCGTCTCGTCACCTCCGCCAGTACCGCCTCTCTTATTATGCTTGTGCTCGTCAATGATCTTTGTCACGAACACGTTCACCCTGCTCACCAGGCTCCTGCACCTCCTCCTCACGCCTTGCAGGTCCAGCCATTTGAGCAACGGCAGGTGGTCGCCCCAGTTGAAAATCCCGAGCAGGTCGTACCCTTCCTTCACCATCTCCTCGAGCTCGACGCCCTCCTGGCTCGCGGCGTCGTAGCGCGCGCCGAAGACGGTGGCCATGACGTGGTCCAGGGAGGCCGCGTGGAGCACGCGTCTCATGACGACCTCGCCGCCGCCGATCGTGGAGAGGTGCTCGAGCATGCGCTCGCCGATGGCGAGTCGGCGCGGGGCCGACGCGGCGACGCTGCGCGGGCTGAAGAGGTAGGCGGAGCTGATGCGTCGCAGGGCGCGCCAGTAGTCGCCGGAGGGGGCGAAGCCCATGGCGCGGTGGAAGAGGAGCTCCCGGGCCGCGTCCTTGACGGGGCGGTCGGCGAAGGCGGCGCTGGCCAGGAGCTCCCACGCCGTGTCCGGCCGGCTGGCCACGACGAAGCGGGTGATCCCGACGGAGAAGGCCGACAGCGCGGCTCCACCGGGAATCGACCGTGTCAGCATCGCGAGCGCGCGGTGCGCGGTGGGGCCAGAGAGCGCGGTGACCACGCCCGGCGCCCCCGGCGGCGGCGGGGCACGGCGGCGGGAGAGCGCCCACGCGGGGCCGCCAGGGAAGAGCCAGACCAGTGAGACGGCGACGAGGAGGAAGGCGAGAAGCGGGGAGAGGAAGGTGGTGGCGGCCGGGAACAGGAGGAGGATGTAGTCTTGGCCGGTGCTGGTGAGAGTGGCGTCCATGGCGAGCGCGTGATGGTGGTTTTCCCTGGGTAGGGAGGTGGGAAGGCAGGATGGTGTGGGGTTTGGGAGAGGGAGGAGGGAGGAGAGAGATTTAAATAGACTAGCAGGGAGGCTGTGTTTAAGGTAAGAAGAGGGTTTTCTTTGTCACGCTTTCTAATCTTCAAGCGGCTAAAAACGAGATGCATTAATCAGGCGACGAAGAATGACGGTAGGTTAGGGGGAGTGGGCTAGTGCCAAGATGGGGAAAGCAAGCATGCCGGAGACGGGTGCAGGAGGATGGGAGGCGGGGGCGAGCACTTTGAGTTACCAGAGACACGTGCAGGCTGGTAGGCGGGTGAGTTGTTCCTACCAGCGCACACAGTGAGAAGAATTAGCAAAAGGAAGAAGAAGGGAGGAGAGCTGCCCGATCAAGGTTTGACAATTGTCACCAGAGACACGTGCAGGCTGGCAGGCGGGTGAGTTGTTCCTACCAGCGCACACAGTGAGAAGAATTAGCAAAAGGAAGAAGAAGGGAGGAGAGCTGCCCGATCAAGGTTTGACAATTGTCACCAGAGACACGTGCAGGCTGGCAGGCGGGTGAGTTGTTCCTACCAGCACACACAGTGAGAAGAATTAGCAAAAGGAAGAAGAAGGGAGGAGAGCTGTCCGATCAAGGTTTGACAGTTGTCATTTGTCGAACAAAACATTTTTTCAGGCACTTGAATAATAACATCCTCATTTGTTTGTAACAACTCAGGGAAATTGAAAAAAAGGAAACTCCCTGTATTCTTTCTGTCTTTTTTTTTAATTTGGGGTGGTTTAGTGGTTACTACTAATCTTTTGTTAATTGCTAACCAACAGAAATTAAAAGCACAGCGAATTATATTGTGTAATTAATTGAAGCTATATTTCTTCACGCACAATGCGCACTTGATCATACTTGTATGTCAAGTAGCTTAACATTATCGTCGCTCACGCGTGGAATGATTCCATGCCTTTTTTTCTATGCATTTTGATCGTGCTTCGTTCACTGTGATTGCGGCATTAAAGGGATGATAACAACCGCTGCCTGGAATCACCGTTAAAGTTTTAATATAAGACTAGTTAAATGTCCGTATGTTGCTACGGGCACAAAATTTATGTTACTCTAATGCAACGAGCACCATTATGGTGCTTGATACAGATCCACTACAAACTATAACGCAATTTTGTCGTTATGGTCAATGTGCCTCACACCCTCAACTTTGTTGGCACTAACACTACTTTCCTGCTGCAATTAAAAAAGGCACTCTGAAGCCTCTCAAAAAGGCGCAAAATAAATTTCCTACATTGGTGAATTGCAGTTCCCTTACAACCTGAACACAAACGGATCATGTTGTGCTCAAGGACAAGGAAACATCAACCTACTTATCAAATTGTCGGCTGAGCTCAGATACTAGCATATTGAGGCATATATGAACCAAATTAAACAAGAATTCACGTGGGCCAAATCGCCTTCTCAGTTCTCCATCCAGTGACCGTGACCCATCCCGAACTGCCGAAGCTTCTTCCTTCTACCCCACCACAACACCATTGGATACGGATCCTCTGTCGTAACGCACGCTCAATACATACGGATCTGACCTTACGTGTTAGTGGCCCAGAGAAACAGCAGAGGGTCCACGCCCAACACCACCTATCCACCTTCAGGGATGCGCACCACCAGCAAACATTAGCTTCGCTCGACTGCACAAACAAAAAGGCAACCAATTAAAATTCAGGCAGAAATTTTAAGAATTATGTTATATATCTGAAAGCAAGAAAATACTTTGTTTTCTATGGGCAAGTTGTAGACCTGAACGAAGCACATGGTATGGCAGTATCAGCAGCTCTCTTCTCACTTCAATAAAGCAAGTGGACTTGCACAAAGTTATAATTTGACATAATAGCAGAGATGACGGGCAGCAACACCTGAGGAAAAATTGGGAAACAGAACAAACGTTAATGAAAAGGGCAATTGGCAAACTAATACTATATCTGTTAGCGAGAGAGAGAGAGAGAGAGAGAGAGAGAGAGAGAGAGAGAGAGAGAGAGAGAGAGAGACCTGGCCTTGGATGAAGGCGTGTGTTAATAGAATTGGAGAGAGATTGAGAGAGGCCTGGCCGTGGATGAAGAGTTTATAGAACCAGAGTGATAAGTTTTCTGATGAGAAAAAATCAAACCAGTTTAGGTCAAAGCTATTTTCCTTCTACCACAAAATAGGCGAATTCCATCAGTGTCACAGCATCGAATTGTTTTCATACTTCTAAAAATAATTATTGAACTATCCAAGCAATTTTACAAATGTTCAGTCACACCATAGCATAAGTGCACAATCTTCGGAGAAAATCGAGTTCAAGACATAAATCAAACTCTTCACAAGCCAAGGCCACCTTGAGCAACTATAGGATAAAAACTATCCTGCAATGAGTTCTCTTAACTGACAAAATTCTGTCTGCTAGTAACAATTTTCACCACAATCTGATAACTCACTACCTGAACTGAATGGTAATGTCTGTTAATTAAATTCCAACAATCTAAAGACGACGTACTATGCCCACCACCACTCAATAGTTCAGATAGTGCAAAGCATGCCCCGTAGTCTTTTTCATTAATTATCCTGACTAACCATCGATTGTAAATCTGATGTTTTTGTGTGGATCATTGCAAAGATTGTTCTACATTATTATTATTATATAAATCATTGAAAAGACTGTTGGCCAGGGACATGAAACAATTTTCAAAGCAATTTCAACATGAGAATAACTGTTAATCCAAAAGAAAAGAGATGGAAAGATCAGCGTGCTCAAAAGAAAGGTCTAGCCAATGTTTGTCATTTCACATACTCACATGGAGCATTTGAGGACCTTCTGTGCCTCCTCCATGATCTTCTTTTTCATTAATTATCCTGACTAACCATTGATTGTAAGTCTGATGTTTTTGTGTGGACCATTGCAAAGATTGTTCTACATTATCATTGTATAAATCATTGAAAAGACTGTAAGCCAAGGACATGAAACAATTTTGGCAAAGGACACGAAACAATTTTCAAAGCAATTTCAACATGAGAATAACTGTTAATCCAAAAGAAAAGAGATGGAAAGATCAACGTGCTCAAAAGAATGGTCTAGCCAAAGACTGTCATTCAGACGTAGAGGTACAAATATGCTCCAAGGAATCAATCAAACCCCGATGTAAATACCACCAAGAAGTAGAAAGAACCCAACCAAACTACTCTCAGATCTGATCCGATCTTACATGGATAGCAAAACCCGTGGAACTCGTTGACATTTCCATGTAGCATGGAACCGCGCGGGGTGAAACGGATAGGGGATCCAGAGATAGCAGAACCCGTAGTGCTCGCAGTCTTCGAATCTCCCTTCGCGATAGCAGAACCCGTAGTGCTCGCCATTGTCGAATCTCCCTCGTTGTCGCGCTTGCTGACCCGATCCGTTGGTCGATCTTGCAGGCAAGGAAGGCGACCACGGCAGGTCGGCGGCGGAGGGGACATCTAGAACTGATGTGTTTCTCCTGCGCTCGGGGGTGGGCACGACGGGGCTTCTGTGCTCGTGACGGGGCTTCGGGACATTTGGTCGAGCAGGTGGAGAGCGCGGCCGGCGGGCAGGGAGCGGAAGAGCGGGAGCGGGAGCAGGAGGGACTCGCGGAGAGGGGGCATGCGGGAGGCCGGGAGGGAGTCGAGGAGGGCGAGTGTACGGTCGGGGTCGTCGGCAGCGAGGAGGGGGCGCAGCGGGAGGGAGGAGAGGGAGAGCGGGGGGTGGAAGGCGGCGTACCAGTCGAGGAGGAGGGAGGTGGCCGGGGAGAGCGGGAGCGCGAGGAGGCGGGCGAGGCGGCGCGGGGTGAGCGGGTGGGATGAGAGCGTGACGCGGAGGCGGGAGAGGTCGAACGGCGCGAGCAGCTCCGGCTGACGTCGCGGCGGCGGAGGTGAGTGCGGGCCGCCGAGGAACGACCGGAGGCAGTAGCGGACCCGGATTGCTGGATTAGGCATTCAAACTTCAACGCTAGTATAGAGTATTAAATAGAAAAGAAAATATTCACACTATTAAACTCTGTAATATAATATAAAGTATTCATGTTAGAGATAAACTCGAATAATTATATAAATTATATAATAACTAGTATGATTTTAACTATGCACTTCTTCAGGGATTGGATACGCAATATCATGATCCCGTTCATAATTTGCCTGAAAAACTAGCGCTCAATCATACAGTCATTCAATAATTAATCTTCTATTTTATTTCTTAGCTTATTCTTTACCTAATTTATTGTTGAAAGTACTTTCTCAACACTAGCGGTTGCTACAGAAAAACTAATTGCTACGAAAAAACTAACACCAACTTAAGAAGATTCTAACACCAACTTAAAAAGCTTGTAAATAATAAAATACATGATACTCTTATCTCTTTTAACAAACATAATTGAAAGCTTCCAAGATTTTTCATCTTTCTAAATATTTTATCTGTGCGCATATCTTTAATAAAGAATCTAAGTTGGTAACAAAGATGCATCAAATACATATTTGAGAAGTTGATATGATAAAATTGAGCAAGTTTAAGCAAATAAACATGGTCAGGCAAATTGATTGTATACCTATACATATATCAAATGTGCATACATTTACTTAATTATTTGCTAGAAAATTTAGGCATTCAACTTAATGCCCTTGAATCAAGGAGGTCCACCCCTCACTAGACGGCGGCTCAAGAGGTGGACGGACAAGTGAAGGGGCAAGTAAGTGACATTTGCAGCTGCGGGATAGAATCTGAGGAGGGCATGACACATGAAGGTACGAGAATCACTATATTTTTTTTAAGTAGTACAGCTTTGCCATTAGAGATTGAATGAATCATATTCACCTAGGCTTTTTTTTCAGTTTTTCCATGAAATAAGCTAGAAGCTATCCAAACAGTCGGCTTCTGGCTAGCTGAGGAAGCGACTGTGGCTGAAATGAACTAAAAACTGAGAAGCAGGTTCTAGCTGACTTTTCTGGTTTTTGGATATGCTGAAAAGCTAAAAGTTTATTATAAAAACTCACAACCAAAATTTAAATCACAATCGCTTCCTCGGCTAGTCAGAAGCTTAAGAAGTCACGCTCTCTCTAAATAGGCCCTTAATCAGATTAAATGGCTGCTGTTATCTGAGCATGTTGCTGCATAGGCGCGCCTCCCGCAACCCTATGACAGGTGGGCCCCCAACAGGTGGGAAGACAAAGCGGCTAGCCTGTCAGCGACCCAAAAGCAGGCGACTGAAATACCACGGAGGTACAACGTACCAGTACAAAGAACCTACAGGCCAGGACGGAGGCAAGAGCTAGGCGCGACAATGGTAGCAAAGTGAATTACTAGTAGTGTAAAAAAATTAAGGAATTGCTAAACTTCACTCAAGTGATTCAAGTCTCTTCGTCACTTGATTTTTGACCTTGCATCGGGCGCCGGTAGGCTTTGGAGGAATGCCCACGGCAGCAGGCCTACCTGGCTATGACGACCGTTGGTGCGCGGGGCGGTGAATGATCATCGGTGAGTAGGATTGAGGCAGGGTGACTAATCAACCATCCATCAGAGACAGTTTAGCTGGTGGAGGAAGGAAGCTATGTGGCAAGGATGGGAGCTCAGGCTTACCGAGTGGTTCACCGAAGCCGATGAGGGGTGGCGCATTAGGTGGCGATGGGGTGAGGGAGTCCTAGAGGGGATATGGTGCGTACAAAGAAAAAACAAGTGTTCAATGGCACTAAAAGTTGGACCACGGCAAATCGAGTGTCCAAGGCATTGACGAGGGTCTGTTTGGTTCATGTAATGAGCTCCACATCTTAGAAAAAGTGGTACATAAGATTCCTATGATTCATGCCTAGTAAGGCATGCATAAAAATATGTATTTGGTTGGAGACATATGTCTATCGGGAAAAAAAAACATAAAAGCTGAAAGTGCGCTTACTAAACATTCAAATATGTTATCAGTGGAACCTCCCAACCCGTCAGCAACGACCGCCTCTTGGGAGATCATCGGTGGCGAGGCTTGGCCAGAAGGGTGGCAGAGACCACTCCTCGGCCGAGCCTAGGGAGAAGATGGCAGAGTGATCGATTTGGCGCAATACATGGTTTGGTTTGGGTGGTGAATTTTGCGATTTGGTGGCGAGATTTGGAAAGGGGAGACAAGGAATATCCGTGCTTGGATCTCGTCAATGACAGTTCACCCATGCGATATGTAGAGGAAGCTTACCTTACCATGCATTCTGATAACAATTATCTCTACTTAATTTTATATTCTTAAATTCTTGCTATGAAAACTCGCATTCGAGTCTTGTTTTTGCTTTATACTAAAAGTTGGCCCTGTTCTAAAATTACATCACTTCTTAGGCCCTATTTGAGATAGTTTTTTTTAGGAGTTTTTCTGAGAAGTTGTTGACTAGAAAAGTTGGCTGTTTGGCAACCCTTATTTTTTTAGGAGATTATTTGTCCTGAGTATTTAATGACTATTATGCCCCTGCATCGTATGAACTCGTCTGGCATCTGAATAGTCATATATATGATATTATTTTTATTAAATTTTTGCATTTAAACATAAGAACATTGTAATATGAATAATTTCAAACAATTTTTTTAGGGAGATGAAATATCTCATTCTCTCTGAAATTTTTTGAACCGATTAAAACTCTAAACATTTAGAACACACAATTCATAGAACACGCAATTTATAGAACATTTATAGAGAGGCCTTGAAGCTACTAACTCAAATCGAACTCAATAGAATCAAAATGAGCAACACTCTTCTTTATTGGCTATTGATCACAAATGGCAGGAAATAACGATCACAGATCCAACATTTGTGAACAAACAAAAAAAAATCCCCAAATCACAGATTGTCTATCCGAATGTGCATCTCTACATTTGTCTGAACATGTGCATATCTGAAATCAATTGTGACAACATACCATCCATACAAGGTCCATACTAGGTGTTCAGCAAAATGGCTAGAAAATAATCTTTCACTGTATCTTCTTTGTGTCAATCTACAAAGCTTCAAGCTTAACACAACGGACATTTGGCTGTTTACTCCACTCTACAATGATATGACTAACAAACAACACAAATGCTATGACCTATGCTACGTGTATAGATGATACAATTTCGCGCACCACTCCAATCGATAATACCTATCTTTGTACACCTCACACAGGTTACTCACAGTTGGCCCCTTCTGCAAAATTGAACAGGAGAGATTAAGCATAGTTGTGATCATTAACAAGTAACAAGAAACAATCATAGCTTAAAAAAGCCAGGCCACAACCAGCGATGCAGCACGTAGCAGATTAGGTACTAAAATCAACAAAGCTTAATCCAACAATTCACAGTTCAGAGATCCGGCCGACGTGGATATAGAGTACCTCTGCGTGGGGGGAACCGGGGTCATTTGAGAGAGGAAGACCGTCACCAAACTGTGGATCCGGCAGTCCCAGGCGGCTGGAGCTGTGGATCTTGGTCAAAGATGCAAATTCAGTGGTCGAAACTATGGATCTCGGATGGAGGTGGGGATTCGGCCGTCCCACGGTGGACCAGAGCAGGAGTTCAAGGAGGAGGTGGTGGTAGAACATGCGGATGCGAGCCGGCCGTCGTGGCATCAATGGAGGGTGGAGGAGCCTCGTGTCGGGAGAGGAACTATCACACCCCGACATAGGGTCCAGTAGTGACACTTGCCACATGTTTATATAAAAAACATGTAAGGCTTAAACAGAAATTCAAATTTTATTACATCGATAACTCCTCTAAAAGTACTTTATTCATTACATCTGATATTGCAGAAGCTAAAAAATTAAAAAAAAATGGAAAACATATCAGCTACTAGATGGATTTATTTCCCTCTCATTGGCTACATCTATGGCTCATCTTCATGCACTGACATTGGTACGGTGGCATGAACATCACTGCTCCCAGTTGCAAAACAATTTAGATTAAAACAAAGGTGAGTATGATAATTCACACTCAGCAAACAGACATACAAAAATAATAGATTATTTCACAAGGGTTATTTTCTAGTAAAACTCTGGTGTTACACATGACTTCAAGCTTCCCAACCTGAGAGTCACAGGGGTGAAATTTCACACTTTTAACCTCTTATGAGGGGTACTCCAACATCAGCAGTCTCTACTGGAACCTAAGTCCCAGCAGAGCTGAGCCCTTAATCCCACAAGTAACAACAACCTTGACTTACTAGTATCGGTCGCTCCTACGGATCCATAATTGATTACTCTGTTCTGTATAAGAGTCGTTCTCTTTGGAGAACTCAGACAGTCCCACACCTGAACTGTGATCGGTACAATATATTTGTTATCATAACACCAGCATTTTACAAGGTAAAATAAAATAAAACAACATATAATTTGTACTATAAATCAACTCATGCCGTTATAAAAATTAAGAGCAAGAAGTGAGTACAAGATACTAGGGTGATCTGCTTGCCTGCTCTACACAGCAGTCGGCCAACACTGAGCTACCTCTTACTCCTATGATCTTTGCTTTTCGCATAGAACAACTTGATTTTTAATGTGGCATGCCCTCTTAAACATGGCCACAACCACTATTTATAGGAAGCAAAGGACCTGTCCAGGTTATCTCATGCTTGAGAAAATGAAAGGGTGACCTTTCGGTACATGCAGGTGAACCTAAGAGCTAGTAGGTTTGTAGGTCCTTTACTGTAGTCAGTCTGCTGGCTCTCTCTCAGCCAAGCAATAGCTAGCAAGATTTATTTAATTGGTTTGGGAGAAACCAATTTTTGTGCATATGTGGCCACATGCAATGCAATGTCATGTACTCATGATGGCTAGTGTACTTCCCAGCTTCAGTTAATCTTTATCCCAGTGTCTTCTTCCTTTGTCTCTAAGATACGAGAAACACATGATAAGTTTGTCCTTTCTGTTTTTTTTTTTTTTTTTTGAAATGCAAAGAGAATGCTAGCAAATCATGTTATTATAATCTATGTGATTTGCTGAAAAAACATGTTATAATATATACTAAAAAAATTATGGGTATTATAGGAACGATGCGAATGAGAGACAGGGGCATCGGGAGAGGAACGATAGAAGGGGTAAGTGAATGGTAATTGCGGTTAATTACCCCCGAACTGTAGGAAGACTTTCAAAATTGCGATGCAGCTTACCACAGAAGTAGGTTCATGGCCGATTCTGTGTTCATGTGTAAAGAGGGGCGTCGGCCAAAATCGCGCCTGCTAGAAGCTAGGAAGAATCGCACCGTTGGGCACCTTTCTCCTACTTATTCACGATAAGCTGGCCAGTAGCGGTTCCAAATGGGGCCTTAGTATGATTATCATCAATTACCAAAAATAGGGAGCTTGAAGCATCTAGTCCCCTAATTCGTGTTTTGATAATTAATAACAATATGTAATCGTGGACTAACATGTCTAATTAAGTTATGAAAAAGGTTAGTCCTAAGAAACATATGTGGAATATACAAATGACTAGCTCAAGACAAAGGTATAAAATATAGAGTATTTTCTTTTGCTGGTGAATAGTAATTAGAGAAGAGAAATGATCGTACTATTAAGAGAGGTTGATGTACATTTACTTGTGATATCAAAGTGTCATAATTGCTCAAACTTGCATGTCATCTAGAATGAGGCATTTAGTTCGAGAACCAGAAAAACCACTTTTGAGAGTGTTCTGTGTAGTGGCGGTCTGGCCACTAGATGTGGCCAGTCTGACTGTTGTATAAACAATGCAAAAATTTTCTAAATTCCTAAGTCAAGGTCTGACCGTGAGGTGTTCCAATCTGACCACCAAGGGATCATAGAGTTTGGATTCTTTGCTCCGGCTAGCGGTCTGACCGCCGAGGCTTGCCGGTCTGACTGCCAAGGAATAGAGAGTTCTGATATTCTGTTCAAGGCTCACAGTCTAACCGAGATTAGTGGCGATCTAACCAACAAGTCATTTATTCATCGATGTTAGAGTCATTATTACACTTTTATAGCCGTTAGATTAGTGACGGTCTGACTGCCAGATGAACTACGGTTTAACTGTCAGGTGCGTGGAGAAGTCAGACCTTAGGTAATGACCATATTTCGAGTTGTGAGTTATAAATAGACCCCTCACTGGTTCAAAGGGGTAAACTAGCATTTCATTTCTAAACTCTTGAGTACTTGACTTCCTTCTCTCCCTCTCCTGGCTTAGTGGTTACATATTTGAGAGTGTGTAAGCATCTAGTGCATTGTATTGTAGCGGTTAAGCTTTGTGACACTAGTGATCTTTTAAGTAAGCATTGTTGACTTGTTACTCTTGAAGGTTACCGCATTCTAGATAGCTTAGAAGTGGTTGCATCGTTGAGCCCTTCAAAGAAGTTTGTGAAATAACCACGGTGGTGATTGTGAGAGGTTTTGAGCACGCCTCACCGAAGCAGTTAAGTGCTACTCTATTAGAATCAAGGATATTGAGTAGTTCATTGATTTATTCCGACTTAAGAGCAAGTTGCTCGGTGTGACCTTTTGTTGTGGTGAGAATTGCATACTTCATAAAAGAGCGGTTAGAAGCTTGAACACACCTCAACATGGATTATGGGTGATCGACAAATCATCGATACCACGAAATAAAATTGGTGTGTCATTTCTAATGCTATTTACATTCATGCAATTTATCTTCCTAGAATATAAATTGTTACATGTCACTCTATGATTGATTGCAAATCTTTATATAGTTATAGTTGTTTTATGTTGATCTAGTGATCTCCAGTTTAAATTCTACAAGTTTTATTTGATCGCTAAGCTATTAGTTTTGAAACAGTCTATTCACCCCATCTAGTTGGTAACCTAGATCATATAGTGTGACGGTTGTCGAGGGACGGCATTGCGACAATGGCGGGGTGGGGAATCGGCGGGGCGAGACGATGGGGTGGTGGCGTGGCATGACCAGGTGATGAGAGTGGCGGGGTGTCCAAATGGCGGGAGCAATAGGGTGACGCCGTGCGCCAACTGGGCCATGGTAGCGGCGGGGCAGTGGAGCGATGGGGTGGGGCAGCACAGCGTTCGGAGGCTAGGCCAGACAACAGGAGCAGCGATGGCTAGGGTTGGGTGCACTATGCGGGCGTGCAACGACCGGGACACGGGACCAAAGCTAAGTAAGGTTTTTCAGTTGGGCCAGGCTACAATGCAATGCGGTGGGCTAGACTGCAATGCAATGCATATGCATCTACCAAGTGACCCGTGAACATCTGTGGGCGAAATACAAAACCCGAGCCTAACCTAATTCAGATACCCGACTCTGCAGACCCATGAGCAAAAATTATGACCCAAACTTGAACCTGTCAGGTCCAAAACTCACAGGTACCCAAACCCACAGATCCAATTGACAGCCCTAGCGAGAGGAAGATGCAAGAACTTGGTGGAGGGTGAAGTCGAAGTTGCAAGAGGCACGTTGGTCGTGTGGTGGGAGGGACGTCCTAGGGCTTCTTCTATTTGGTGGTGCCGTGGCTACGGCGGGGACATCAATGCGGCCGGACGGGCAGCAGCGACAGGGTAGGTCGTCCTGCTTCTTAGCGGCGGTGCTTCACGTGCGGGAGTCCAGTGTTACTCCACCACCTTTTATCACTAGTGCTCTCGCCCGCACAATTCCAACTGCTGGTAGTATAGCAGTCGACAACCTGCAAATACCCGAGCAAGTCATTCCTCGTTGCAAAAATACTTAACAGAAGCCAGAGCCATAGCATCCAGGGCTTCACGCTGACTCATCCTACTGGCATGATATACTCCACTGCACTGGTCGGTTGGGCAATGCACAACAAATTATACCATCACACATCGAAATGCAGAAGTGATCCAGTGGGCGGCAACCAACCATACCATCACACAGGGTGTAAACAAAATAGAACTCAGTACACGATGACTTATCAAGGTTCAGGCATACGATTTGCCTTGAAATTAAGCGACAGGTTTATGGGCCCAAGCGGGAGGTTTGCCACAGAAATCATTAGCACTGGCCATGATACATGCGTAAAACAACAACAACGGTTGTTCCCAATTCAGATAACGCGGCGGATAACTTGGTGAGCACCAGCATCAGTTTCCACCAAACAGGTAGCCCAGGGAAGAGCCACCACCTGGAGCAGCATGGACCTTGGTTGAAGGACGGTCCTGTAAACATCATTTTAATAACACGGAGAACGTTAGTCAGGCTCAGGAATCAGCAATCTTCAGTTTCATAGCATAATTCGCGGTGAATAAATAGGTTTTGGTCTTTGGGGTGCTGGGACATCATAAAATTGTATGCCAGTAAATAGAAAAGGGGGGTGAAGAACAGGTCAATGTGCGGACATCTTTCCATTAACAACCAAACAGAACTTCCTGTATTCAAGATTCCCATAATTCTGTCATGATGTAGAATTTGATTGGATAATGTAGGCACGTAAGCATAAAAACATATATAGTCGAGCTGTTTCACAAGGACATTCAACACCCATGAAGGCATATCAAATTAGGAACCCCATTGCAATATTCAAAACTAAAGATTCATAATAAAATGAGCGTTCCGCAAATTAAATAGTTTGTGCACAAATAGAATCCAAACATTTGATACCTCAAAACACAGCACAACAGGTCAACACCCCCCACAACAATTGATACTCAGTAAACTTTGGAAAGCAAAAAAAAGGTGATTGGAATAACTTATTTGATCCATATGATTCTAGTGGGTTAGAAAATCAAATATATTATGTGCCAACTGTACACAGACTTCCGTAATGCTAATAATACTCAAGATCTTCTGCACAGGGCCAAAAAATCATCAGATAATTTGATTTTAGTGCAATCAAAGAAGTAATTAATATATCATCTGGTTACTGAGCCATACTATTTTCTTGAAACATGGTATTACCCCAGCTAAATATCCCCGAAGTGTTATATCACTGTTAACCATAAAAACAGATGATGACAGTGATAAAGAAAAGGTAAATTCCAAGTGAAAAAAATGGAACATAGCATACCGTAAGGAAGTTGCCAGTATTCTGCCCATCAGCTCTGTGATAATTATTGGTTTGGCTGGCAATCCCAGCTGGAATCTGCTTGGACACTTCAGCCTTTGCAGCAGCTGGTTTCTCGCCAGGTGGAGCACTCGCAGCTGGTGCAGCTGGTGCAGCTGGTGCCACTGCTGGCTTTGGTGGCGGTGCCTCACCGCCACCAAAGAGGTAACCCAGAGAACTTTGACCACCACCGGCACTACCACCACGACTCATCTTGACTGTTGACAAAGACAGACTCTGCAATGATATAAACCAGAAATAAAGTATGATTCTAACATGAATTGTATTGAGAGTGACAAAAGGAACAATACAACTCAATTCAATTTTCATACTGTATGCAAATACTGAAAGTATCTAAACTTATTTGGATCTGTCACTGAAGATTGATAAGGCACAATGAAGGACCTCATTCTCCCCAAATAAAGTAGAGAAGTTTAGATAGATAGAATACAACTCAATTTAATTTTCAGTACTGCAAGCAGATGACCATTGAAGCTTGGCAATGATCTTAGCTAAGTATCTAAGTACCCCGTCTTCTAGATAAACTGATATATTTTAGATAGACAGAGACAGAAACTTACTTAAGGAAATATCTGAGATACATGTTTTAGACTTTAGTCAAGAAAACAAGAAGCCCTAACATTCTAAAGGCAAAATGAAACCTCCAGTAAGCACCAAACGTTAAGCTAACTGGATTGTTCATCAAGGGGAAAATTTTTCAGCCAATTCTATATTTATACTTGGTCACAAATCATACAGCCAATTATCGCAAACAGCAGGGAAGAACCTAAGTACCTACATTCTATTAGTCGAAGAAAGATCACCAAGTACAAGATCTACAAGCTCATATGAAAACGGGCATCATCAGGGATTCACGGGAGATATGCATCCACTGATCCAATGAACTAGGCAACTGAGTCCAACCAAGAACCAACATGCAACCTCACAAATCGATCACGCATGCCATCATTATCCAAAGGCACAACACGAGGACCATAATGCGCAACGGATCTACATCTCTCTCTCTCTCTCTCTGAAAAAGCCGTACCAAACGGCCATCGCCCTAAGCGAGGGGCGCGAGGACCCTACGGATCGATCACACTAGCACCTAGCAGCAAACAGATCCGCGGATACCGATCAACAGCGGACGCACGGGCGCAAGGATTGGATGGGATCTCGCGAGTAGATCTCATCCAACTGCTCACGAGACACGGCACAGATCATGCCATCAGGGCAAGGAGGCGAGGTGAATCGAGGCTGGAGCGGGCGAGTGGGATACCGAGAGGCAGGGGCAGCGACGGGGAACGGCGGCGGAAATGGGGTCGGTGGCTGGTGCGGGCTGAAGCTTCCTTCCTCGCTTCTGCCTTGCTCCCGATCCGTTCGAAATGGAGGCCTGCATGCGGCTGGGTTCTATAGAGGGAGAGGGACGGCCCAGCGGGGCAGCGAGCCGTCCGATCTTGCAGTTGACGGTCCAGATGGCACTGCGGCGCCCATGTGAAAATACCGGCAGCTCAGCTCACTCCCTGCTGGCCGCTGCGTGTGGTACCATCAACAGCTGTACTGGCAGGTGTTATTAGGCACCCAAAAATAACTCAATCATGTAGATGCGACAAATCAAATAAAAAATTTCCTTAACCATGATTAGGTTACGTAGATAGATACAACGAATGAACGTTATAAACATGGAAAACCGTCACCTACAATGGATCCACGGCAGATTTTCTTATTTTAGGTGGAGTCTTTCCAACTTTTATAGCATGCATCATGCATGAGATATTTAACTTTTTGTCACCATTCCAGCAAATGCCATCATACCTAGTGACTTCAAAAATTTTCTATCCGGTCCTCCACTCTTTTTTACTCGTGTGCCATTTTCACCACTTAATCGGGGGCAGACGTGTCCTTTCTCTCTTCTCTTCATCCTGCTGGCTTTGGCAACTTCAAGATCTATGGCGGTGCGACCGAGCTCCTGCTCCTTTCCATTGCTGCGATGGTTGGTGTAATATTTCCCCTGGTGCCATAACCCAACCCTCATCCCTTTTCCCCTAATCGTCAGCCACTTCCCTCCCTCCCCTCTCAATCTCTCTCGTTGAAGTGGTGGCAGCGCCACCATCGTCGGTTTGGAGGCGTGATGTGTAGAGGTCGTGAAGAAGATGGCCGAGCTCATAGGCCATGTGCTCAATGAGGCTGTATGATGATGCCATATTCAGTTGGAAAAATTGGTTTGGTGACATCAAAAGATCGCTTTTTAGAAATCTACCATTGAACTGAGCTGGTACACTTAAATACCATCGAAAGATCATGTCGTTTAGAAATCTACCATTCTGTCAAAATTGGGCATTACTAAATGAAAGTTGGACCATTTTGCCCCTGCTTTGTTCCATCTGAATGAAAAACCATCAACCCTCTTCTTCGTTCTCCCTTCTATCGATCCCCTTCTTAATTCCCTTCTCCTTGCATCGATTAGCCCATCAATCTCGATCTGCCACTGCCAGTCACAGCAAATCCCGATCCATTCCCGCCCGCCTGCCCATCTCCAGCTAGCAGCGGCAGCGCAGCTGGCCCGGTGCTCCCCAATGCCATGGCAGGGAGGTCAAGGTTTTCATCTTTGGCTAGAACCAGTGCGCTCCTCCCTCCAGTGCAATGCCCGCGGTGTGGTTTGATGGTCATTGGAGGCATTTGCACTAACAAGAGGAATCGAGGCAGATCTTACTACAAGTGCCCAAATTACAATGGGGTAACATGGCAAATATTGAAGTTGAATCTTCTGCTCACTGTTGTGGTTACAATTCCAGTTAGCATTTGATTCCTTGTCAAAAATCCCATATGCCACTAGATACATCTAGTATGCCCATATATGGTTGTTGCAGCAGCTAGTTGTCCACTGTACTTTCCAGTCAAGTGAGTAGAGTCTACCCCAAGATATGGCCGGTATCCCATTAGAAAACCATCCACACAAGGTCGTAGGGCCACAAACATTCTTGAAAAATACTGTTGGAATGTGGCCCATATAAAGCCCATTCATGAGAACACAAAGCAAGAAGGTTTAGTCCCATATTGTCAAGGCAAGGGGATATAGATCAACTTAAATAATAGAGTTCTCTCCCCTCTTTGAAATAGAGAAAAATGAGAAAGAGAGAGTATACTTTGCTATATTCACACACACTCACGCGTGCGTATTCGTGTATTTTTTGCGTGAATATCCGCGTGACTTGTGACTTGCGACGCGCGACCGTGGCGTGGCGTGGCAGCACAAAATAGCAAGTCTTTTTTGTTGCTCTCCCTTTTAATTGTGATCAATGTCATAATCAGCCCTTTTAATCGTGATCAATGCCTTATCCTGAGAGTAATTGGCCAGTTATAGAGGCAGCCAATTAGTGAGCAATTTATGAGAGGAAACGGCTCCAAGAGAGCAGCCAATTCCATATAAATCCTGGAGACGTCCAGGCTTTGAGGAAGACAACTCTCACATTTTCTTCTCCATCCATCCATATCACTGTTTTGTGTGCTATGCTGCCGGATCTCGCCGGCCCTTCTCCTTAGCGTGCACAAGGGTGGAGGGTGAGTGGTATCTCCAAGCCTCTGCTGTCGTGAAGCTCGCACAAGGGACGGCAATAAGGTTTCTGGGCAGTGCACCTGCACGACCGCTCTGCATTGCTTCATCTACGATCTGCACGGCAGCGAATCGACACATCGTCAATTTCATCCCTTCATCAACCCGACTGTGAGTTCTTGATGAACCTGATGGATTTTTGGTATTGTTGCTTGCTTCTAGGGTTAGAAGTTTGTTCATCTGTTATAGTTTGTGGGCCATTGTATAGAATTTGGAATTAGAATTTTGCGCATATTATCAACAATACAGAAACCTTATTGCGTTAATTCTTATTCAGCAATGGCTGATGCTTCAGATGCAATGAAACCTGAGAGGTTTGCTGGTGGCATGAACTTCCGTAGATAGCAGACTAGGGTCAAGTTTTGGCTCATGTCGTTGGGACTGTGGTGGGTAATCCATCCACAGATGCCATTCACGGTTGATCAAAATGCCAACTTTGGGAGTGCAAGAGACACTGCACTCGGTTGCATATTGACCTTGTTATCAAATCAGTTGTACGATTTGTATATGAATTACACAAACCCTACAGAGTTGTGGGATGCACTTGAGCGCAAATTTGTGGTCTCTGAATCTGGTCGCTTGCTTTATACCTGTGAGCAATTCTATGACTACAGCATGGATGCTGCAAAGTCGATAGTTGCATAGGCACATGAGATACAACTTCTAGTTGGGGAGATCGCAAGTTTGGGTTGTGTCCTGCCTGATAGGTTTGTGGCAGCGGGTATTATTGCCAAACTTCCTGCATCATGGAGGGATTTTGCCACTAGCCTGAAACACAAGAGGGAAGAGATCTCCACCGAGGATCTGATTATAGCCCTTGATGTGGAGGAAAAGGCAAGAGCAAAGGACATGCCGATTACATCCGCAACAGCGGAAAATGGTGCTAATGCAAACATCATAGAGAAAAAATTGTACAACAAGAACAAGGGCAAGATGCAGAATGGTGGAAAGCCAAAGAAAACCAGTAACTTCAAGAAGAAGAACACTGAGATGAAATTGAAGGACAAAGCATGTTTTGTGTGTGGCAAAGATGGATACTTTGCAAAGAACTGCCGCTACCGCAAAACTAGAGAAGATGGATAGCCAAACAAGAAGGCTGTGAATGTTACTATTGGCAACAACGACAATGAGGCCGGATCTTCTGGGTAGGGTAATCTACCAGTTGTATTTTCAGTGTTACAATCAACAGATTGGTGGGTTGATACTGGTGCCAATATACATGTGTGTTCTGATATTTCCTTATTTTCCTCTTACCAGGGAGCGCGGTCTTCCTCCGTCTTGATGGGAAACTGATCTGCTGCTTCTATTCTTGGTGTTGGTACGGTCGAACTGAAGCTCACTTCAGGAAAGATTGTCCATTTGAAGAACCTGCAGCATGTTCCAACAATAAACAGGAACCTTATTAGTGGTTCTTTGCTTTGTCGGGATGGTTATAAGTTAGTGTTCGAGTCCAATAAAGTTGTAATGTCTAAATTCAGGAACTTTGTTAGTAAAGGCTATGAGAGCGGAGGCTTGTTCTGCCTAAGTACTATTGAGTCTAATTATAATTTGAATGTTGCATCCGTAAATAATATTTGTGAGACCAACTCTTGGCACTCTCGTTTTTGTCATATTGGTTTTGACACCATTGCTCGAATGTCCAGATTAGAGTTAATTCCGAAATTTGATTTTGTCAAAGGATCAAAGTGCCAATCATGTGTTCAAGCTAAACAACCTCGAAAACCTTTTAAAGGATTAGAGGAAAAGAGGAATTTGGCACCTCTAGATCTTATTCATTCTGATTTGTGTGAAATGAATGGATTGTTGACTAAAGGAGGCAAGATATATTTCATAACCTTAATTGATGATGCAACATGCTATTGCTATGTTTATTTACTAAAAACAAAAGACGAAGCTTTAAACTACTTTAAAATTTATAAGGCCGAGGTTGAGAACCAACTTGAGAGGAAAATTAAGCGATTATGTGATGATCGCGGAGGAGAGTATATCTCAAATGAATTCTCTCAATTTTGTGCTGATCATGGAATTATCCATGAAGTTACACCACCATATTCACCCCAGTCGAATGGGATAGCTGAGAAGAAAAATCGGACACTTACAGACTTGGTGAATGCCATGTTAGAGAGTGCCGGTATGCCTTACGAATGGTGGGGGGGGGGAGCTATTTTGACAGCTACTTTCGTCCTAAACAGAGTTGTAACAAAGAATAGAGATGTCACTCCGTATGAGGGATGGAAAGGGACAAAACCCAATGTCAATTTTCTGCGTTCTTGGGGTTATTTGGCAAAAGTCAATATACCTACGCCGAAAAAGAGAAAGTTGGGGACCCAAAATAGTTGATTGCGTGTTTTTGGGTTATGCTCAAAATAGCACGACCTATAGATTTTTAGTAGTGAGATCTTATACTTCAGAAATTAGTGCTAATACAATCATGGAGTCTAGAGATGCTTTATTCTTTGAGAATATTTATCCTATGAAAGCAGCATGCAGTTCTAATAATGAAACTCATGTAGATACTCTTGAAACCTTTATACCACCTGAATCAAATAATGAGATATCTGACAAGGATGACAATATAGTTGATGAGGCTCCTAGGAGGAGCAAAAGACCAAGGATTGCAAAATCTTTTAGTGATGATTTTATTGTATATCTTGTCAATAATGTGCTAAAAACTCTTTCAGAGGCTTTTGCATCTCCTGATGCAAAGTATTGGAAAGAGGCGGTCCATAGCGAGATGGACTCTATCATGTCTAATGGGACTTGGGAGATTACTGATATTCCAAGCAGGTGTAAACCAGTTGGGTGTAACTGGATCTTTAAAAAGAAATTGAGGCCCGATGGTACTGTTGAAAAGTACAAGGCTAGGCTTGTAGCCAAGGGTTATACCCAAAAAGAGGGAGATGATTTCTTTGATACTTATTCTCCTGTCGCGAGAATTACTACCATCAGGTGCTTCTTGCTTTAGCAGCTTCCTACGATTTTCATGTTCATCAAATGGATGTAAAAACAGCTTTCCTTTATGGAGAGTTGGAGGAAGAATTTTATATGGAGCAACCAGATGGTTTTCAGATTTCTAGGCAGGAAAATAAGGTGTGCAAATTGTTAAAATCCCTGTATGGCCTTAAACAAGCACCTAAACAATGGCATGAAAAATTTGATAACACATTAACATCTGCTGGATTCAGTGTCAATGAGGCAGACAAGTGTGTATACTATCGCTTTGGTGGGGGTCAAGGAGTAATTTTGTGCTTGTACGTTGATGACATACTAATTTTTGGAACAAATACTACCGTGATTTCTGAAATCAAATTCTTCTTGCCTCATTGTTTTGAGATGAAAGATTTGGGTCCGGCAGATGTTATTTTGAATATTAAATTGATCAAGAGTGAAAATGGGATCACTTTAAATCAATCCCACTATGCGGAGAAGATTCTTAGCCGATTTGGTTTTGAAAACTGTAAAGTTTCTCCAACTCCATATGATGCGAGTGTGAAACTTTGAAAGAACGAAGGACAAGGAGTAGATCAATTGAGATATTCACAAATAATTGGGTCTCTTATGTATTTGGCTGGTGCAACGAGACCTGACATTTCCTTTGCTGTGAGCAAATTAAGTCGGTTCTCGTCAAATCCAGGAGATGATCATTGGAAGGCACTTTAGCGAGTGTTGCGCTACTAAGAGGCACAACAGCATTTGGGATTCACTACACAGGATATCCATCTGCGTTAGAAGGATATAGTGATTTCAATTGGATCTCAGATGCAGATGAGATCAAAGCTACCAGTGTCTATGTATTCACACTTGGAGGTGGTGCAGTTTCATGGAGGTCTTGTAAACAGACCATTTTGACGAGGTCAACCATGGAAGCAGAACTTGTTGCACTAGAGATAGCCACTGTTGAAGCTGAATGGCTAAGAGAGCTTCTATTGGACTTACCATTGGTTGAGAAGCCAATACCACCAATCCTTATGTACTGCGATAACCAAACTGTGCTAGCCAAGGTTATGAGTATTAAGGATAATACTAAGTCCTCCAAACATGTGAAGCGTAGACTTAAATTTGTCACGAAAATGAGAAACTCTGGAGTAATAGCTGTGAGCTACGTGCATACTGAGAAAAATCTGGCAGACCCTTTTACAAAGGGATTACCACAAAATACGATTTCAGTGGTGTCCAAGGACATGGGAATGAGGCCCATTTAAGTTAGTGCATCACAATGGTAACCAATCCTTTTAAGCAGAGATCCTGTGAATTAGGTAATAGGAAAAACAAATTGATGATGTAACCAAAGAGTACATTGCATATCTTTGTACACATGTTCAAAATAAAAGTACTCCTGACTGCATAGAAGGTTGGTGTAAAGCCTTAATGTTTTTGCAGAAGATATTAGCCTGCAGGATATCTTGAAGGAAAACACCTACTTGAGCCTAACTATTTGGTCGCAGTTCATGAGAACAGGGCATTCTCTTAGAAAGCTCATGAGAAGATATGGGAGCAGACCATAAACGCCTTTTTTAGGCGAGGTTGTTTTAGCAGCCTAGTATCAGTTGAGATTTCAAGTGAAATCTGCCCACACAAAACTGTGAATTTAAGGCATAGTCCATTCATCAGTTGTGGAAAGGTGAATCTTGATATTCTAGGTGTAAGTTTAACCCGTACGGGACTTATACTAAAAGACTGTTATATTAACAGCACTATAATACAATGATCTTTTTCCTTCTTCTTTTTCTCGCTTTGGCATTGGTGGGGGATTGTTGGAATGTGACCCATATAAAGCCCATTCATGAGAATGCAAAGCAAGAAGGTTTAGTCCCATATTGCCAAGGCAAGGGGATGTAGATCAACTTAGATAATAGAGTTCTCTCCCCTCTTTGAAATAGAGAAAATGAGAAAGAGAGAGTATACTTTGCTATATTCACACGCACGCGCGCGTATTCGTGTATTTTTCGTGTGAATATCCGCGTGACTTGTGACCTGCGATGCGCGACCGTGGCGTGGTGTGGCAGCACAAAATAGCAAGTCTTTTTTGCTGCTCTCCCTTTTAATTGTGATCAATGTCATAATCAGCCCTTTTAATCATGATCAATGCCTTAATCCTGAGAGTAATTGATCAGTTATGGAGGTAGCCAATTAGTGGGAAATTTATGAGAGAAAACGGCTCCAAGAGGGCAACCAATTCCATATAAATCCTGGAGACGTCTAGGCTTTGAGGAAGACAATTCTCTGCTCCACATTTTCTTCTCCATCCATCCAGATCACTGTTTTATGTGCTGTGCTGCCGGATCTCACCGGCCCTTCTCCTTGGCGTGCACAAGGGTGGAGGGTGAGCGGTATCTCTGAGCCACTGCCATCATGAAGCCCGCACGAGGGACGACAATAAGATTTCTGGGCAGCGCACCTGCGCGACCGCTCTGCACTGCTTCATCTACGATCTGCACGGCAGCGAATCGACACATCATCAATTTCATCCCTTCATCAACCCGACTGTGAGTTCTTGATGAACCTAATGGATTTTTGGTACTGTTGCTTGCTGCTAGGGTTAGAAGTTTGTTCATCTGTTATAGTTTATGAAATATGCCATTATATAGAATCTGGAATTGGAATTTTGCGCATATTACCAACAAATACATATTTCCCTTTAGCTTCTTGCAATCAATTTCAACTATGCTCCCAGGGCAACTTGCTTGAACAGCTACTTTGAAATTCCATAGCATCTTTAAGCTATCCTCCCAAGTACCATGGAGCTCCTTTAATGCACACCTCCTCCCTTCTCAGACCTTGTTATATGACAAGGTAATAGTAAATTGATCTTGCAGCCTTTCCTGCAATTCTCTTGCACCAAGTGCTGGATTTGTTATCAATATTCCTTTCACTCTATCAGCAATCCAAGATACAAAAGCTTCATTGCTGGTCACCTTGCTAGTGCTTGTACACTCATGTGCAGGACCAATGTTCACAACCTGCAAAAAATTACCATAATTAATTGAACTGTAAAACAATGAAAAAATAAGTAATACAATATTAAATAATTGATATACCATGAATGTGTCACAACCAAGAAATTTCTTTGCATACACTCTCCACTTGCAACCTGGATATTTGCATTTTGCTCTATACCTAGCTAGATCACTATGCTTCAGTTGTGTCTCAAATTCATTTTTGATGCAGAACTGCTTAAAAATCTTAATGAATGCATCTTTGTCCACAAATGTGGACCATTTCATTATTTTTGAGTCATCACTGTCATAGGTTGTGATAGGCACATTTGATGAAGCAATAACAATAGCCTCATCGTTTGGCACACTTTCAAGATCATGATATTGAACATTTTCAGGCAAGGGATTTGCTTGGTCTTGGACTTGTTCTAGCACATTCTCAGGACCTTTCTTCTTGCCCTTCTTAAAGTATCTCTATTCTTCATCAGTTCCAACTGCCTCATCTCCATCAGGATCCACACCTGCTATCATATAGTGCTCATTTTCTTCTTCCTCTACTCCAGTTGGCCCTACTACAGTCTGACCAAAAAGGGGTTCATCCAAAAGCTCAAGGTCTTGTTCAATTTCATCACCATCAACAACAATATGGGTGTCCAATACAGCTTCACTGTATAACACTATATGTGTGTCATTACTAGTCTGTTCTCCAATAACTTTCATGTCAAACATCACTTTTTTGGAAGCTCGAAGCAAGCAAAGAAGCTCAGCCTCAGTGCACAACTTAACAAATTGCTTGTCTTCGCCTACATACTGGAACTCTACCTCCTAATAATCCGCCCATTTGCAGTGAATATCTTTCAAATCTTTCAACAATTCGATGATTGCATATTCCTCTGAGTCCATCATCCAACCGACAGTAGAGCTTTTTGTGTACTCCCTCCTGCCATCAATCATGCTACGATATGCATTCACTGTAACCTCTACCCTACATGCGTTCTTTGGATGCACCCTGAAAGTACCAGGGTTACGAAGTTAATAAATATTTCAACAGCTTCGCTTCCCCAAATCTGAGCAACACCTCATCTTCTCTCTCACCACAAGCAATTCAAAGTAGGTTCAAATAACATAAAAGGGATTCCAACAAAAAAAAAGGGGAAAAAGACAGCCACAAGTGTATTTAATTCTTACCCTTCTTGAGGCTCACGAAGGTCCATTTCAGCGAGGCAACCTCAAATCCACAGCGGCATCAGGTTACATCAACTGCCTCTGAACCAAATCAAAACCTAGGGTTACAAACAAGAGGAATGAAGAGTTATGAACTTTTGATTCGGATCAGGAGTGAACCAGGTTGGTGGTGTCGATTTGGAGTAGTAGCAACGGGAAGGGGAGCTCCAGGGAGGTGGCGGCAGCGGGACTAGGGAGGTGGTGGCAGCGGTACTAGGGAGGTGGCAGTAGCAGTAGGAAGTGGAGCTCTAGGGAAGTGCCTGCAGCAGGACCAGGGAAGTGGTGACAGCAGCAAGAAGGGCAGCTCCAGGGAGGTGGCGGCAGCAGCAAGTAGGGGAGCTTCAGGGAGGTGGCAATTGTTATTTTGCTGAACTCTGGTGACCAAATAAGCCCTTTCAACAAAGGTTCAGAAGCACCAAGGGTGAAGATGGTATTTCACCTGCACCAACCTGAAAAGAAAAATGAGAAAACAAGAAAAGCGTAACTATTTTTGACGGAATTGTAGATTTCTTAACGACATGATCTTTTGATGGTATTTAAGTGTACTGGTTTAGTTCAATGGTAGATTTCTAAAAAAAAATGATCTTTGGATGTCACCAAACCAATTTTCCCTATTCGGTTTGCCATCACCGCCATGGGCAGCCTCTTTTTTCTTGTGTTTGCACCCCTCCTTTTGCTACACTGTGCATCGGACAGGGATGGCATGTAGGTGTCAGATCTACGTGGGTGGCGCGGCAGCGGTAGGCCTGTATGGGTGTAGCGAAAATAACTCTATTAGGCTATGATTATAATTTTGGTGATTAATGACAACATAGTCATTGAAGCTAACATGTTTGTCAAGAATATAGATTAGTATGTCTTATGGATACAACACATGAAGAAACCACTGAAGTTGGGACAACGTTTGATTGAATTAGAAAAGTCCCAAGAAGATTTGCCTCACTAGATGATCCAATACAAAAGAGTTTACACTCACCGGAACATTATATCCAGAGGTTGTTAGGCTCACCAGATAGTCTGGTGTTAGGCCTGAGTGCGCACCAGAGTATTCTGCTAATTGAGTTCAAGGAAGTTACACTAAGTGGAAGGTCCAGTGATGAACCGGTGAACACACCAGAGCATTTTTGATAAGGGTAAGGATAGCCTCACCGGATGATCCGATACTCAATGAAGAGTACACACCAGAGCATTTCCAGAAGAAGGTAATTGAAAATCAACACATCAGAAGGTCCGGTGATTGGAGATGTACTCACCGGAGTATTATGGCGGAGTATTTCTTACAGAGCAGGATTCAAATATTGAAGACTTAAGATTAACTCTCCGGATGGTCCGGTGATATATGTGTGTACATCGGAAGATCACAACAGAGTATTTTGTGCAAAGAAGAATAAAGTGGTTTGGTTGGCTCAAGATAACTCACCATATAGTCCGATGATGGTTTGAATGTTACACCAGATAGTTCGGTGTTCACAGATACTTTGAGTGAAGTTCCAACAACTAGTTTCTGAGGTTGTACTCACCGTATGATCCGGTGTTAGTACTACTGTTGTTACCGTATCGTCCAGTGTTAACAATTTTTTTGAGCCATTGGGAAAACGGTTAATTAGTGGGTTTGAGGCTATAAATACTCCTCCACTCGTCATTTGAAGGGTTGAAGTCCAGAGAAATATAGAGACACTTGAGAAGACATATAAGCTACCAAAGTGTTTAATGTGATCATCTAAGATAATTAAGCATACGTTTAGTGAGTGATTAGTGCTGATAGGCCTAGAGAGAATTTTGCTAGGTGTTTGTTGCCTAGAGAGTGGATTAAGAAGTGATCCTAGCTTGTACCAGGTAGTACGCCGATGACTTGGAGTCTTGATGACTCGCCGACATCTTGAGACAGAGTTGCTCAAGCTTTTTGACCCTCTGACTTGGTGTGAAATGGTAGCAAGACATATGTACGAAGACGCAAAGACCCTTACCTTAGTGGCTCAAGCTCCGAAGTGAAGACGACGACAAGTAACTAGGAGAGAGACTAATGCTGAGACCTTGTCATTATAGCTTAGTGGCTTATCCGGGTTGAGAATTTGTCTTTATGACTTAGTGACTTAAGAGCTATGATCGGAAGAGTTCTGACGATCAAGAGCATATCTTTAGTGAAGCTCTAACATGGACTAGCGGTGGCATTCATACCATCGATACCACAGAATAAAAATCTCTTGTGTCGGATTTGCTTTCTCTATCTTATTTATGTTTCTGTATTTATATACTTACAATTTACCTTTGCGCATTTACCTTTCTAAGTAGTTTGTTAGGATTGACTATAGGTTGTAAATCTTTTAAACGGTAGAATAGACACGCTAAATAAATCTAAGTATATTTAGATAGAAATTAATATAGATTTATTTTAAGAGGTTTGGGAGCCCATTATATTTTAAGTGCCACGGTTGTGCGTCGATGTGCTGCATAAGCAGCGTGACTATCTCTGGCGACGGGAAGGAGTAGGTCCATGGCAAGCTACAGTAAGAAGTAAGGAACAGATGGGTAAAATAAACCTTGTAGAAGATTTCTCGTCTAGTAGCATTTTTGCAGTCATAGGCCTAAGAAATATTCTCTCATGTGAAATGGTGGCAAAAAGTTAAATACCTCAACATTGTCAGCGGTTTTGTTTCGTACCATGACAACTTAAACCATTTTTTTCATACAGGGCATGAATGAATTACATTGAAGTAATGACAGATGTTACAAACCTGACTTTACAAAATGGACTCTCGAGACTTAATACGTTACATAAAAAATAGCAATTCTTATCTCCAAGTGCGATATGAATCACAGCCATCTTTAGGGCATCACTGGACACACAGATATTTTGGTAACACCAACGGAAATTTGATAGGGCCAATTAAAACTAACTTCACATGCGGCTATCCTGGGGCAAGAAAATCGCTTACGATTGTAGCGGGAGCCGAATTACTTCCTGTAAAATTATTACGAGATGTTTACGAAATTCCTACATTCCGAATAAGACTTGAAATAGAGGTCAAGATTGTTTTACAACAAATCGAGTCAAGCATACATCAAACTTCAAGATGGAACTCGAGCAAGATAAGAAAAAAAGAGTACATTTCACTTTAAACTATGTATTAATATACTCGGTGCACTTTAAATCATATTTAACAATAATGTTTACTTTGAACCATATATTTGATACTAATATTTTGATTTGCACCGTGCTTAAGGAATCGACATTTGATCATGCTCACGTGACGAGCAGTTCCATCCACCTCAGCTTTAGTATTCATCTATGAGGGTGGATTGTTATTTTTCAGACCAATCATTCTTCCTTTTGGTTCATGCTTTGTTGACTGCTTTCTTTTTTACCTTAAGTTGCTAAAGTCGTCTTTCAATACTACGTAGAATGGTATCGAGTTTATGGCGACACCGACCATCCAAAGAGTTAACATCCTATATTTAATCTGACTCTCTGATTACCTGTTCGCTAGCATTATGGAGATAGACGTTGGACCGACGGCAAGGTAGATATGGTCGGATGGTGCGGCAGTGCAGGTGGTGACTTGAGGAGATGTGGCACTAAGGTAGACATGGCTATAGAGGAACAGCCATGCAGTAAAGCAACTTGAGGTGGTGACGTTAGGTATATGATAAAGTTTGTGAGCGGTGGTACTTGGACTCTGAAGATCTGATATGGAGAGAATGCTCTAGCAAATTGATGCCAAATAGAAAGCAAGTAACAAAAAATGGACCAAAAGGAAGAAAGTTTAGGTTGAAAATAGCAGTCCACCCTCTCAGTTGATAGAACTGCTTGCCATATGAGCAGTCAAAGACCTAACATTAGACATGGTGCAAACTAAAAGATTAACATAAAATATATGGTTTAAAGTGACATCTATTATTAAATAAGATTCGAAGTGTACCAAGTATACTAATATATAATATAAAGTGAAATTTGCTTAGAAAGACTTAATTTATTATAATGACCAATCTGGGTCATAAGGGTTCGATTGGAACGTAGAGTTTTGGGAAATATCACATGAATACACTTTACTCCCAGGAAACTGAAAAAAGTCGCATTCCAAACGCAACCTATTCAAGCAGAGGATCTCCACGTGTTCGTTTGGGTGTTCACCTGTTCGTGCTACACTCCCACCATCTCAGAGAGGCGGATGGCTTAGGAATTTTGGAATGTTTCCAGCAAATTATTAGGTTTCAGATCCAAATACCCCATTTGAACAAGCCATAAGAGAGATCATCACTAGCCCTTCTCGTAAAATCACATTAAATGAGAATCCTTGGTATATATCCTGGCGACAAACTGCTTATGATTATACATATAACAATAGCAGAAAAACATGGTTCTGTGCTGCAAAGGGACCCCTCGTGAAATCACAACAAAATGTTCTGTCTTCTGCAGTAGCATATATCAACTTGTCATTACAATGTAAGAATACATGACCGCCCCTCGTCTGGTCGTCTTAGTGTACATCGCAGGGAGGAATCGACTAAAAGGTCCTAGAATATTTCTTGATTTCATACAGGATAGAGGATATGGACACCAAGTCCTTGTTGAGAGCAGAGCCACCGTTGATCCTCTTGACACACTCGGTGAGCCTGGTATAGTAGAGCAGGAGCTGCGTGAGCGCCGCTTTCAAGATCTCCATGCCGCACAGAAAGTTGCTGAAAGATGTGATGACATCTTTGTGCATCAGCTCAATCGCAGCCTTCCACCGGCTCGCAAAATCCTTCACCAATGGTTCAACATCGCCAACGCTGGCTTTATCTGAGCTTGTCGCCGTGTCTTCCGCTGATAAAGTTCAGGCAAAGATGAGATGTCGTTTGAAAGTAGGAAAGTAAAGGGGCTCGATGCTGTAACAGAACTCAGTTTACCTGGACGAGTTTTGACGAATTTGATCAAATCACTGAAATGCTCCAGGAGCAACTCTTCCTGCAGAAATGTTGATGCATCATATCAAGAAACTACTTAGGAAATCTGTTCTTAGAACAAGGACAAACTGCAATTCCCTCTAAGTTTGTTAGTAAGGTCTAACAATATGCATGGTGGTCTGTTGCCACTCGGTAATGATAATCCTTGCTTACTTTTTAGAAACGTATTTCAGTCTGACATGAACACTGGCTGCAGAACGTTTTTTCAGTCTGACATGAACACTGGCTTGACAGCCATATAACTATAAGGAACTAAAACACACAACTTGGTTCATGTGTCGTTTGAACTCTAGGAATCAAACAATAACCTTAAGAACTATGGTGAGTGGTATGTCGCTTGCCATACAGTAACTTTGTTCAATCTATATAAGTGCATACCACATAGATTGCAATGTTGCTTTTAAGAACATCCTCGAAGTGAAGTTGTGTTTTGCCACCCTCTGTTCCAGCTTCCTTTATGACAAAAGATCAGAATAAATTTGAATGAGGCAATGATAATAGCATTATAGCTTTGTAGTACACTAAAACATTATTAATAGAAAAGAATGGCATTTTAGGTTAGCTAGAAAACACCTACCTTCAAAATGGCAATTGTTAAATCATAGTTGTTTATCAGGAAAATAGTTTGCAACTTGGGTTTAGCAAACATCTTGGCCAACTTAACAAGCAAGTCCTCAATAGCCATCCGCAATCGCTCAAGATTAAGATCAAGCTGTAAATAGAAGCCAAATTTTGTAATGTCCATAAGCTACAGAAAGGGATGGCTTATGGCATGGCACGTGGTGAAGAATTTTGAAAACAATGAAAATTTTGGGTTAACCAGAATGTGATCAACTAACCTGACCATCTCCATGTTCAACATTGAGATGAACTAGAGAAGCTGTAAATTCAGCGTATCTCCTCGTGACATAGTGCGGATGGACATCATCCTCCCAAAGAGTCTTAATATTTGCATTTCGAAGGCTGTTCAGGTGTAAGTCAAACACCATCTTGAAGCGAGGCCAGAGTGACAAATTAACCTGTCCAGCGTCCAAAAAGTAAACTCTGGTTCAAAAAAATTGGAAAAGGGAGCACTCCCATGCCAGTTCAACATGATCGGCATCCCATGAGGTAACCCTCAAGCAAAGTTGATATACATATTCAAGAAGACAAGAAAGCATCCAGAACAGACCTTGTCCAGGTAAGAGTCCAAACATGGAATTCGCCGCCTAAACATGATAAGCTGCACAAAATGCCGATTCCATTAAGATTTAGTGAGTGACAAAATTGAGTCCCGGTATTTTATGCACTTGAAGAAATTGGACAAAGTATAGAGTTACTCTTGCAATTAAAATGCAGCATTTAGTTGATTTCTACTAGAGATTTTTTTTAAGAAAATGAAAAATTACAAAACATGGTTCATTTTTACCAGATTCCAGAGAAAACCCACTCAGTTGGCATCAAGAAAATCCAAAAAAACTTAAAAATTACTGCCTGAAACTAGGTCGAAACCGACAGCTGCTAAACCACCAAAAACAGAAAATTGGATGGGTGAACCAGTATTGGTTTATTAAATTCTGGCATGACCATCCTTCTACACTATGAGCATACCTAATGTGTCATATTTCTATATTAATAATCCAATGCATAAGAAAAAAAGTCTTTTAGCATAGACAATGACAGAGTTAGCAAGAAGCTGGTAATAATCCAATACATAAGAAAAAAAAAAGTATATTAGCATAGACAATGACATAGTTAGCAAGAAGCGGGTAATGTAAACACTGCACGAACAGAAATGTAAAATTGTCCTGAGCTTTATTTCTAAAACAGTTATATAAATGATGATACTACTATCTGTTCCATCACAACTCACAAGGTAAATTAAAGGATACCTGGTGCTGATGAATTATTCGGATCATAAGCATTATGCCTATAGCGTCGTAACAGTTCAGGAGTACAGCATTAAAATGCTCATCAACAACTTGAATTGGTCCTGAGGGACAAACATTTGAGTCTTCAAGCACAAATATTATGCATGAACCAAAATAATGGCGAAGATGGCAATGTTAATGTAAAAATCGCCTCTAGAAAGACCTTAATGGAGGCACTATATTGTGATGAGAATAAGAAACTGAACTTAGTAATTTTCTGGTTGTGAGAACACATGAACAACACAATCAAAATGAGTTCTTTATTTTCCTCACTCGACGTACATGTGAAACTTGAAACCCATTCGTGCATCGACAGTTTTCAGGTGTAATACAGTGATGACTAATGTTGACTACATAAATGGGGCTAGTTTGATACAATAATGAAATCAGTACGTTTGGAATGCTAGGGCACAAGGGAACAACATAGGAAGCACATGTTAGGACAAAAAAATTGTTTTTCTAAAATTATATTAAATGAACACATGTCAGTTTACACTAGATACCTCCTACAAGATTACTGCACAAGATACAAATAAATGTGAAACAAAACACTTTATGTAAATAAAGTAGGATCAAAACCTGCAAATATATCATGGAATATGGATTCTTCACCAAAGAAATCGTCAGAGAAAAGGTACCTGCAGTTAGTTGATATCTGTCATGCTACCACTTATTCATAATGAATAAAAAGATACTACGAGGCAATCCCAAGCTTACTCCGAAGTAGCTGTATCCATTAGAAGCTTTTGTAAGCTTCTGAAGAGAACTTCATATGGATATTTTTGTGACTTGGCTTCAGCTATATGGGGTATCAATGCTGGCTGATCGATTTCCTGATATACCAAAGAAAGTGCAAACATAATTTACACTACTGTGGTTGGTACTTGTAGTTTGGGCAAGTTAATCCTTCAGCAACAATAAGTAGTTCAAAATGAATGCAAGGCCATATTCCACTAAAGAAATACACATGCGTATCTCAAATTCAGAAAACTGTCCTCTTCTATGGATGTCAATACAGGTAATGGGAGGAATTACAGAAGTTTACATAACCTTTGGTACTTAGTAATTTGCAAGAAAATTTTATTAATAAAATATGACTAACTTTTTTGGTTTAGAGAAAACCATATCCTCGGATTAGCATGGAACTCAGCTTTAGCCAGAAAAAGGAACTAGACCTGTCAACTAGCCACACTCATTGTGGACTTGTGGCAACTGTATTTTTTGGCTACGAACCAATCAATGACTAAGCCAATGGCGAATGCTGAACTTTTAATGGCAAGCTTTGGTTATGAATCAAACAGCTTGTTAGTGGTATTCAAAGTTCTGATCAGTTGCCCAGCACCATATAGCATGATTGACCCAGTTTACCTCCCATTTCATTGTTGAGTAACCAATGCGCTACAACAATCTGAACTTGTTGACAACTCACATTATCTGAATGGAGTGTCAATAAGTTGATTACCTTTAAGATGTTTATTCTTTCACCCAAAGCAAACACTGAAGAGCGGGCTTTCAGAGGTTCTTTTCCAATGGAGAAAAGGAAGCCTGTACTTCTGGTTTCGACTCCAAGTAAGTCGGTGGAAGTTGCTATGTCCTGCTGTAATTTCTCTAGCGCTTGTATGTAAGCACGAAAATGTGCACTCAGCACCTGAAAGTTGGTAGGAATAGTAAAAATGTCAAGAAAACAAATGTTTGTCCACAATATATTTTTAAAAAAAACACACACAGAATGTAGGTATTTTGGTGCTGCCTGCTAGCACTCTAGCAGACTTGCCTAAGTCCATGAAGATAACAGAACAAAGTTGATATATATGAAGATTGATGCCACAAAAACTAAACATAGATAATTAGAACAGGAGCAGAAAGAAGCAAAGACAGACGAACAGATTGCGGTGATCCAGGTCCCAAGTGTGGTAGGCCATGCAAGCACGTGGCAACTTCTTTGGGTGTTTCTGCTGCTTTCCCCAAGAGCCAACCCAGAGTTGCCAAGTTTGGAACCTTAAGTAGTATTAGTCGCTACTTTTGGACTCGCAAGCTTTATATGACACACTCCACACTTTCTACTGCCATTTACCAATGCAAAAGGCACACAATTGGACAAGGGTGTTATATTAACTGTGCGGCACTTATCCAGATCACATTGCCACATTTAATGTGAAACTCACCTTATTCATGGTATCAATATAAGCCGCCTGAACTTCTCCATATATCTCCTTAGCATGTTCCTTAAGGAAAATTATTGTGTATCTGTAGTGGAGAGGGTGATGGCAAAAACGAGAAGTTACACACAAGAACAGAATAATACAGTATGAACATATACCAATGAGGAGCGATCAAGATTATCATATGGGCACATACACTATTTGCAAAATCATTTCCATTCAGTAAACGAGTACTAGCAGCATAGTCAGTGAAACGTGACTGAAGAGTGAACCAATGGAGCGATTGGCCCAATGGTTCACTGGTCCAACCGAAGGTTCATTGGTTGGACCTGCAGTTCATTATCATATTATTTTAACAATTTCAAATATATTTTAATTCTTACCTAATTGATGTTCATGTTCAACAAACTGCTCTGCTACCACTTATAGGGATCTTATTGTCCACATAGACAACCAAATCTACACGTTAAGAGGGTTTGTTAGCCTAGACCCTCGAGATTGATACAAACTTTCAAAATTTAAAACAACCAACCTATCTTGTTATCACATTGCAATGCCCTTACACAAATCTTGAGACACTTTAGAGAGCTAAGAGAGTACATGTACCTACATGTACAAATGGTTTTGCATTTGCCTTAAATGATGCAGCAACTCTCTTTAGTTGCTAGGCTTTAAGCCTTTGGTAGGATTCTATACTGCAAACTATGAATCGACTGACATTTGAAGATTATATAGAACAGATGAAACTTTTGTGAAGTGATTCCACATCTACGCACATATTAAACTATGAAACCATTCTGTAGTCCATAGAACTTTGACAGGCACAGACAGGTACTAAAAGTAGCAGCAATGGTACAAGAATAATAGGTATACGATAAGAAAGTTTGACATACTTGTATTTAAGAACACTCTGTTGTAGAATCTGAATATTAGTTTTTGGTTTCCTCAAGGCATAGAACTTTTGGATGACGAATTCAAAAATCTGCAAGAAAATTTATGAATGCATCAAATAACAGTATTATGCTGTAGCCTTATACTATTGGATTTGTTACAAATAAAATTTAGTGAGCAAGAGTACGGCTATTAAATAGAGATACCAAAAAGATCAAGCTGATTCCTAATTCCGCATCAACTAGTATGGCTATTATACTCACTGACAAGCACCACTCTCCACAAACTAGTATGGCTAATTTAGATGCAGGATAGATTAATGCCCCAAACTTAATCAAACACAAAAATTCAAAGACAGTGTAATGCGTCATCAAATGGCATTCTGAATACAAAGGTATTATCATTCTTTATCACTCAACATTATGTATCATAAAAATCCACAGGACAAAACATTAGCACCACACTATATTTGATGGGTGACAGATCACATTAACAATCCAGTGTCCATCATCACCGACACAGACCAATTATAAGTTCAAAATACTTCAAAAAGTTTGCAAGTTGGAAATGATAGCTATGTCCCACTGGCCCTGGGTCCCAATTGTCAGTCTCACTTGATTGTGTTTTCCAATTCAGACATCATTGAAGTGCTACTAAGCTGATTCCCTTTTCAATGTGACCTAAGATGCCATGACACTACATACATCTGGCAAGTTAACTATTTGATCAGGTCAGTTCACAATCATTCTGCATCCACAGGGGCAGCCGGACAGGACACAATAGCTCTGATAGTCACATCACATAAAACATAGATACAGGAAGCCATAGAAAGTAAGTATATGACAAAATAAGCATGTATGAAGATGCACACAAGCTATTACAACCGAAGTTAAAAACCAACGATTGTTTTTCAAACCTTTGAGACAGCTTTCTGCCGAAGTCTCTCAACCTCAGGTTGAACATCTTTTAGAGCCTTGGATGATTTAACCATGGGATCCGCTTCAATGAATTTTATTTTTTTGCTTAGAGTCTCTAGTGTTTTCATGTATTCATCATTGACCTGCATGGTTGTTGAATAAGGCATTTTCAGTGATCCATAAAAATAAAAATAACATAAAATAAAATAAACTGAAAATTGCTTCAACTGCAAGAGCAGCTGTGCCGGTACAGTAACACAATGAATCCTCGTGACTTATGATATGTCAAAACTAACAAAGGAAATCTTGTATAGGGCAAAATAACAGTTATAGATTGAACAAACTAATATCCAAAATAGGGAAAAGAATTGTCACCAAAAAAGTTTATCATCTAAAGCAGGATATGAATGTAAGTAATACCTCTCCATCAACAATTATATCAATCATTCTTGGTGGCACTATTATATCCTCAACAAATCTTGACAACTTAGACTCTGCAGCCTGCAATTTGTTTTCCAAAAGAAAGACCAATGTAAGATTCAGATAACTAAACAATAAGTAAAGAAATAGCATGCATAAAAGCTACAAACACTGTGAATCAATTCAAAAAATGAACCAATTTATGAAGATTCAGATGATAATGCCTGCACTTGGAATGTTTCAGATGGAACTATTGTTTCATATGACGTTTTGACATGTCATTCTTAGTAAATGTGATGTAAACAGCAAAATTGTTTCTCCAATCAAAAAGAATATCTGGTATGGTCTCGGAAATGACATTGAATGCATTGCATTTCCATATGAACATATGGCAAAAATTATATTATAGAGGTGCATATTCTTAAAGTTTAAAAAATACAAAAAGTTGGCATGCCCTGATATCTACACGAAGGAAATGGACACTGTCTTTTCTAGAGAGATAACACATGCTAGGTTAAACCTATATGTGATTGTACTTTAGAATGTTTCTTTGGATTATTTCTACTTCTGTAGCTTTTAAGATTTAACAATAATTTGTTAATTACATTAAACAAGTAAAACTCATGTTACAGGCCTTCAACTTCAATCTCCAGAAAAGGGAAGAAACAGGAGATGGTAGAAGAAACAAACTGAAAGCATACTTCTTCCAGAAGAAAAAGAAAAAAAACTAGAATGTGTGTAGTCAAACTGTATTAGTTTTCAAAAAGTCCACAATATTAATTATACATGAAAATGACTAGATTTTTCATAAAAACGCTATGATATTATGCACTTTATATCATTTTGTTATAGGGTAGTGAAATTTAGTGGTCAAAGTGATATCTCATTGACTATGAAAAGTCAAGAAAGTCACTTTTAGTGAAAGATGTAGTTAAGATGTCTATCCATTCTATCATGTCATGAAACACTTAAAGTTACTCATTTTGGACATTTGATGTTTGGTTAGATGATTTAGTAAACACCAACTTAATGTTATTTTACACGTTACGATTATGTATGTAAACATAGTCAGGTGGCATCCCCAACACATGATGTCACTATGGATGCTTGATCCCCTCGCACCAACTACGTCATAAAGCAACAATAAGTAAAATGCTAAAGATAAAACCTTTTTCCAGGCTGGTGACCATAAGGTAATGCAGAATAGAAACCATGTTGCGGCAAAATATATAAATAAAGATCATATGGTGGTGTATGTGACAGCAGCAATTATACTAATATGTCCTTTGGTAAATGAAACAACTAGTAAGAATCATCAGCTAAATTAAAATATTCCTAATTATGCCACTTGCATGCACCGATATTGGACAAAAATACCAGCTAAGGGGATATGAAAGGTAACCATACAACATGTGAGATGGACAACATCTTCCAGCGCACAGAAGCCTTAAGAAAGTAACTATGGAATATAAATGTATGAATGAAAGATACAGTACATGAAGCGAACCAGACCTTACGATTTTTCAGCTTTAATCCCATGTCCATAGAATTCTCCTGAAGGACCTTTATCTCTGAACTTATGGAACCAATTTCTGTCTAACACAGAAGTCAAAATATCGTAATATAACTTAGTAAAGAGAAATGGACCAGTGGATTAATCTAAAGGTGCACGCCTAGAGAAAACTAGAAAAGCATCAATAGTCTAGCTTTCTTGTGGAGAATGTTGGCCATTACATTCAAATTAAATCATATGTCTGGATTCATTGATAAGCTAGACATGGTGCCATTTAAAGTGTGATCTCTGAAGTTGTCGCACTATTTACAAAAGGACAACATAGAAATTCAGAGGAATATGCTTTGACAAATTTTCATGTAACTGGCAGTAAGGCATTCCGCATAAAGCAAATGTTCAGAAACAATAGATTAAATTTCTAATAGCAGCAAATGTTTGCACATTCCCAACTTGATACTATGTTGTGTACAATTACTCGTTCAGTCATCCAGCATGTCAAGGAATGTCACAATTAAAAATAGTATCTTCAAAACAAATGGAAATATGTAATTACCTGGAATCCAGTAAGAATAGTTTCCATTTGTGACAAAATATTGTCACAATCACGAATTTGATCATGCAGCAAAACTAGGTTCTCGCTTTCTTTAATGTAATCCTACAAAAGAAGAGGAAGACAGCAGTGCATAAATCATGTCAATTCACAACTAATTTCGTTTTCAGCACATTAAAAAGTTTAAGAAACCATAAGCCCCATGTTCTCAGTATAACTTTGTTACTCTTGTGCAATCATTTGATGATTGAACATACAACTTTGACGACAGAAATAACTTTATTATGGTTCAACGTAGAACTACAATTACTACTACATAAGGTTCAAATTCTAAACCGTGTTTATCTTGCATAATTGACATGAACGACCTTCTATTGTGTAGGCACAGATAACATTTTCTAAAAAATAACAAGCACCTGTATAGAATCCAGCTCAACTTGGCGAATGTCATTCTCAACCCCTTTCGTGTACTCGCGCAGTTTGATGCCATTAGCCAGGATGTTTGCAACTTCCTGCGCTTGTCCAGAAAGTAAGCATCAGTAATCCCCCAAGAAAGACGCAAGGGTATACTACTGTACACAGCCTCTCGTCACCGAAATGTTGCAGCCAGCTCAAAAGGACAGTGAAATCAAAGAAGTCTAGTTGCTTCATGGTTCTAGTAAGCTACTAATTTACAGAAGTTATAAAGTCTGCCGTAGCATAAAGCGTCACCTCGTCATTCTTGCAGTCGTCGAGCTCCTGCTGCAGCCCCTCCAGCGACTCGTCATCGCTGGTAAACCAACCAGAGGTTAGTTTTAGAATCGCAGCCATATGCGCAGCACAGCGAGCAGATGACACGATCGTACAGGGGAAGAGCGAGCTTTGCGAGCGATTGTACCTGGCTACTTCCTCGTCGAGGGCGAGGTCACCGACGAAGACCCCGAGGTCGAACCGCTCCTTCTGCCCGTCGAGGGTCTCGGCGGCGGGGACAGCCTCCATGTCGGGGTCGCTGGGGTGGAGTGCGGCAGCGGGGGGATGTCTCCGATCTAGATCTGCCACCGGTGGCGATGGCCGACGGGCGTTGGGATCGGATCGGACCAGGGCTCCCCGGGAAATGGTGAGACCAAAGAGAATGGTGGGCTGACGGGGAAAATGTGTTGGGCTGGGCTTGCGCGCTGTTCTCGTGAGCCTGTGGCTCAGCGACCCGGGCTGACCCTGGTATTCGTTAGAGAGAGAGAGAGAGAGAGAGAGAGAGAGAGAATGCTTCCCAAAACGTTATCTACCAGCAAAACACCTTCTCAAAAAAGAAAAACAGCAAAAGATTCCAATGAAGGTCCTTTTGGATTTTCAAAGTATTTCTAGAGTATTTCAATCCTAAGGAAATTTTCCTATAAAGCATGTTTAGAACAAAGGATTAAGCTTGGCAAATTCCTATAGAATGCCACCAATTTCATAGGAAAATAATGCATGATCCCAAACCTATTGTTATTTTTCCTACGCAAAGTCCAATGCAACACTCTCTTTCTCTCTCTACTCTCTCTCTCACTCATGCATTTGTTTCCTGTGAACCATCCAAATGCCACCTTTCTCATATTCCTGTGTTTCGAAATTATGTAGGATTGTATACTACATGGCATTCTATTTCTACGTTTTCCTATCCATGCATTATTCATATCATGAGTTGCAAAGAGGCCCGAAGTGTTTAGATGCAACACAGGAACTTGCAGAGAGATGTAGAGACAAAGGAAAATTCCCATGAAGTCTAATCTCTTGCTTAGGTAGTGTTGGGTTCTTTGTACATATATGAGATGATACGGGATATGCAATTATGTATATGTTTGGTTCGATAAACAGTATCAACTCGTTTAGGATAGGGTGATACAGATTTTAGGAATATTCTATCAAGATATTGAACCATCTTATACGAGAAAATTAGTCGAACGATCTCGTACATGTTCTGTCAGCTCCTGTAGTTACATATACTTAGTGATGATTAGTGAGAATTAAAAATAATTAGCTATGCATTAGTTACAATTAGATGTTATTAGCCATAACTAAGTATTATTCTGGGTAATTTTGCGATAAATAGTGACATGTTAAGTTAAAATTAATTATAATTAGTAAAGATTAGTACTAATTAGAATAAGTTGTTAGTAATTATAATTATAAATTGTTATATTATAAATAAATTAAGTTATAATAGATGTAGTGCTTATCTTTTTAGTAACTAAACATTATATATGTACATCCCATACATCCAATAAATACTCTCATGTACTGTTTCATACATCGAACCAAACATGATACTTATACCATCTCATCCAAGTTCATCCTGTCCATCTACGACGATCACATACCATTTAATTTCGTATAACGAACCGAACACTACCTTATATTCCTATGGAATTGGGCTATAGGAAAGCAATCCATGAGAATTTTTTCTTCCCTTTCATGTGATCCAAAGGACTCTATAGAAAAAAATTTGTTAGGAGAGGGAAATCTAAAAAAAATCCTTTGGAAACCTCCGTTCCAAAAGGGTCCTTAGAGCAACTCCAATCGAGTTGCTATTTGCCTCACTATCCTACTATTTAGCGAAGAGACAAAAATCACCTCCAACCGATTCGCTACTCCTATCACCACTTCTAGCACCTTGCCACCTCGCCTCTGCCTTTTGCCATGTCTGGCGAAGGTCTCCCTCTCGCCATCGACCACGACCACCAGGAAGTCGGCCCTTCCCGCCACCGCAAGTGCACTTCATATTCCCCTTCTTTGGGTCGATTTGAGGTCGTTGGTGCTCGAGTTAGCTGGATCTGTAGGAGAGAGAGAGAGAGAGAGTTACCGGAGAGGGAGGCCACCGTAGCTCACTGGCACTGTGGTCCACCTCGAGCTCGCGTGTGATGCCCTACCGTTGTTGCCTGCCCGGTAGATATGCTCAATGCTGCCCTACCGCTGTTGCTCGCCAGCAGTTGTGTGGCTGCTGTCACCTGGCCGTCACCCTCGCCCGCCTGCTGCGCACCCTTGCCCTAGCCCACCTGCAGTCGCCTAGCCTCCGTCGGCCGCCTACCGCCCTCACGCGCCTGCCATGCCCCCTCACCCGCTTGCCGCGCGAGGTGCCCTGCAGGAGCGCCACAGTAGGGGATGAGAGGTAGGGCAGGAGCAGTGCGAGGTGATGGCCAGTTTGGGGTGATGAGCCATGGATTTGGGGAGGTGCTTATGCTTTGTATCTGTGATGTGCTCTCATTTTTGTTTCTCGACTGCATGAGTATTGATCAATGGTATATGATTTTGCAATGCATGAATGGATAGCTATATGCAACTATTGAGTGGCCAAAATGTTGATGGCAGCCAATTTTGGGGTGGCAGCCAATTTGCAAGTCCACTCGAGGAACAAGGAGATGAGGAAGTGCAAGTTGTGGAAGGTACACCACTTGTGAAACCAAGCAAGAAGAGAATAAAAAATTTCAGTGAAAAGGAGTACATTCTTTTGGTGTTGGCATGGCTAGAAATCGACATGGATGCCGTTCACGGCAATGAACAATCTCATAGTACATATTGAGAAAGAATTCATGAGTGCTTCAATGAGCATAAAGACTTTGAATTAGATCGTTCTTCCAACTCTATCATGCACCGTTGGTCCACCCATACTAGAGAGTGTTAACAGAATATATCCACCAATGCAAGTCCAAGATCGTCTACTCCTGAAAGCAATGAAAGTCGTTATGATGAAGAAGGGGAGGGTCTTACTTCAGATCCTGGCGATGCAATGCTAGATGGTAAGAAGAAGGAGAAAAAATGACAACATCGAGATAAAAACTCTGTTTCTCCAGGAGAAAACATTTACATGGAAGCATCGGAAAATATGTGGCCAAGAAGAAAGAGGCCGAAGCCTTGAAAGAGATTAAGAAAAAGAACACAATGATGAGAGAATTGTATTGGAGAAGAAAAGGCTTGAATTGAAGGAAAGAGATATAGAGTTAAGACAAATGATCGAAGATGATAAAGTGATGAATATGGATATTAGTGGTATGAGTGAGTGACAACAACAATACTATATGAGAATCCAAGAGGAGATCATTGCTCGGCAGTTTGGCATAGGGTCGGGTTGAGATGATTTATTATGTATGCACTATCATATTATTTTGTATTCTCTTGTATGAACATGTTGTTGAATGAATTATGCTTTATTAAGATAATACATATTACATGTGTACTCTTCTTTAATACTTGTCTTCATGACGTTGCCGAAGGTGCTCGATGAGATCTTTTTGAAGCTAAGAGTGAGTTTCCTTGTCCCTAATATTATGATGAACTTGAATGAACTCATGTAATTCACGCATATGAATTGTCGAAGGTCTCACAACTTCTCCAACACCATCGTAATAGAAGTCTTCATCTTCATCTCGCCCATCTTCAATGATCATTTTATGCATGATGACACAAGCTGTCATGATTTCTCTAAGTGTGTGTTTATCCCAGAAACAGACTGGTCCACGAACTATGGCAAAACGAGATTGTAGAATACCAAAGTCTTGTTCCACATCCTTCCTAACTGCTTCTTGTGCCTTGGCAAAATATTTTCTCTTATTGCCTCTTGGTGATGATATGATATTCACAAATGTGGCCCATTGAGGATAGATTCTATCTTCAAGGTAATATCTCATTGTATAATTAATTTTCGAAGTTTCCCCTTTGGCTAACTTTGTAATTAAATATGAGCGGTGAAGAACATTGATATCATTGTGAGACCCTGGTAAACCAAAGAAAGCATGCCAAATTCAAAGATCTTTAGAAGCAACAGCTTCTAGAATGATTGCAGGCTCGTGCACATGGTCGGTATACTGATCTTACCATACTGCAGGGCAGTTTTTCCACTTCCAATGCATACAATCTATCCTACCAAGCATTCCGGGGAAACCTCTTTACTCTCCAATTACAAGTAATCTAGCTATGTCATTCTCATTTGGAGATCTCAAATACTCATCTCCGAAGACTTCAACAATAGCTTTGACAAACTTTCTTAAACTTTTTATAGTAGTACTTTCACCAATACAAACATACTAATCTGTAGTGTCCGTTGGTACTTCATAAGCTATCATGATGAATGTTGCATTAATCTTCTGGAAAGCAGATAACCCAAGGCGTTCACTTGGATCTCTTTTTTGCACAAAATAATCATCATATTGCTCAACAGCTTGAACAATGCGAAGAAATAGAGAATGACCCATTCTAAACGTGAGCGAAGAAAGAACAATGAATAAACATGCATGAAGAAAGAGTATGAATTAACATAGAATACAAACAAAACAATAGATTAATTGCAAACCTGTGCCAAAAGAAGGTTGGGCCATAGGTAGGAGCATCCGAAAAATAGTCGTTGTACAACCTCCAATGCCCGGCTTCTCTACCGCGGTGAATATACTAACGTCCAGGCACAAAACCGTCAACTCGTGGAGCATTCATACATTGATATTGTGTGTGCGCTTGGTGTAGTGTAGCAAGAATGAGTCCGACGATGACGACGATGAATCTAGGAGAGATCGATGACTCATTTTGGGGTGACAAGGAAGAAAGAACAAGGCCAGTGACTTGGTATAGCAACCAGATGAATGGACATGTATATATAGATGTGAAAAATAACTATTGGAATATATCTATTTGAAATATAGTCGTTGAAAAAATAGCCATTGCTAGCAGTTGGAATATAGTCGTTCGAAATATAGACGTTGGAAAAATTACTGTTGCAAAACTAGCCATTCAAAATATAGCCGTTCGAAGTAACGCTATTTAAAATAAATGGTTACCAGTTAGTTACAAGATAATAATAAAATAGAATTGATTGGCATATATAGAGGCAAATTTAGGGTGTTGGTTAGAGCATGCTGAGTAGTAGAGAGGGGAATATGAGTAGGAAGCTCTCTACTCAGGGAAATAGGAAGACAGAAATAACAACTTGATTGTAGTTACTCTAAGAATGTTTTTACACCATCGTGGGCTATACTAGCATCACCAGTGATCAACAAACCAAAATGTAGAGAGGCGCCAACTGGCACACACATGTTTAAAAGGACAACTACATCAACTGTCATGTATGTCGATGCTACAAAAGGTGAAGACCACGGAAGCACCCTTCACACAGAAAGACTATGAGCCTGTTTGACAGAGCTCATAGACTTAGTAAGGATTTGTTAGAATTAAAAACAATTAGCTATGCATTAGTTATAATTAGATGTTATTAGCCACAACTAAGTATTATTATGGACAATTAGTGATGAATAGTGTCATGTTAAGTTATAATTAATTGTAATTAGTAAATATTAGTACTAATTAGAATAATTTGTTGATAATTATAATTGTAAAATTATTATATTATAAATAAATTAAGTTATAAATAGATATAATGCTTATCCTTTTAGCAACTAAACACTATATGTGCGTCCCATACATCCAACTAAACACTCTTATATACTGTTTCATACATCGAACCAAACATGATACTTATACCATCTCATCCCGTCCATCTAGGACGATCACATACCATTCAACTTCATACAACCAACCGAACACTACCTTATATTCCTATGAAATTAGGCTATAGAAAAGCAATCCATCAGAATTTTTCTTCCCTTTCATGTGATCCAAAGGACTCTGTAGGAAAAATTCATTAGGAGATGGAATCCTAAAAAAATCCTTTGAAAACCTCCATTCCAAAGGGGTCCTTAGAATGTTTTTACACCATCGTGGGCTATATTAGCATCACCAGTTTGATCAACAAACCAAAATGCAGAGATGCGTACACTGGCACACACATGTTTAAAAGGACCACTACATCAGCTGCCATGCATGTCGATGCTACAAAAGGTGAAGACCATGGGAGTACCCTTCGTACAGAAAGACTATCAGCCTATTTGGCAGAGGTCCAACTCCAAGAATTTTTAGATCTGATTATCCCTAGCTCCTGAAAATCTTAGAGTTGGAATTGTGGGCATATTGAGAATCTTTAGTTTAGGTATTTTGTTCTTATTTTGGACTGAAAACAGATATTTAAACAACTTTATTTTATCCTACAAACTTCAAATCTGGCATAGATCTTGGAGCTGGAGCTCTGCTAAATAAGATATATATGTGTCATAATGTGGACGCAATTCCAAGTCCACATACTCACCCCGCTGAAGCTGGAGCCAGCGACTGAAGGTGAGTGCGATAGCAACTCGCGCTGCCGGCTCGCTCCACCTCCCCCGGCCCTCCCCCGCTCTCCCCACTCTGACAAGCTCTCTCTGTGTTGCACGAGGCACACTTTCTTGTGTGCTTCGAGCTCGTTCCTCGCCGCCACTTGGCCCCAGGCTCCGCTCTCGACTCCTCCGACCCGACAAGTTCCTTGACACCCTGTTTGTATAGAAAAAAATGCGTTCGTGTTAGCACAAGGAATGCCAAAAAAAAGGGTCAAAAATACTGAAACACATGCTGATTGGAATGTGGCATCCCCAAACTCAAAGTGCACCCAATGAAGCCAAAGGAGACAAGAAGCATAATAGATTCAAGATAGCTAGAAACAGAGGTGGATCTTTAAAGTGCAAGGACATGTGTGGAAGAACACGGGCAGCCCTAGGAGTCTAGGACCAAAACGAGACTTCTGCGGTAGCGGCGGTGCTCAACTTCGGGGACCGGGCTTCGCAGAAGCAGTTGGCGCCCCCCATGAGTTGGCTCGATGCCATCGACACGAACTGTAAGCTCGCCCATGGCCGGGCTCGTGGCAAGCAACGCCTTCCTGTACCGAGGCCTAGGTGAAAGGTGAGAAAAAGTGCCGTAATAAAGCTAGATTTTTTACGAGTAATAATGCACAATTTAAAAGTTAAAAGAACAAGAAATATCCTACACAATTATTACTGTTAATGCCCTATTTGAAACACAAGGATTTTCTAGGAAATTTCACAGACAAATTGTATTTTTGAACTCAGAATTTTTCTCATTTCTGTTGAAAATTCAATTGCATTACTTAAAATTCCTACATAATACGTATAAATTGCGCCTTAGTTCATGTGTAGTTCTTACTCCAAGGAGTGGTTATTCATACATGGTATCTCTTCCTTCTAACATCTTCCCGCGAAGTTCTTTTAGGCTGTGTGCCACCATTATCTATTTGGCATGATAAGAAATTAATTTGCATAGAGTTTGTATCAGTATCATTTGTCATGTACCTTTTATATTTAAATTATTGCTAATACCAAGAATATTTTGTCAAAAATATACATGAAAATTGTGGTTTCTCATGCGTGATGTTTGAAAAGTTTACTTCTCAACGAAGTGCCTTTCACATATGTAGCATCCAATCAGTGCTAACTGTCATTTGATTCATGTACATGGACCATGAACACTTTTGCATGGGAAATCAAATTGCAACCTATTGACACGGTTAATCAAATAATTTGGTTAGGCGCTGTAAATAATGTGGGTACCTCGAAAGAAAAGAGATGAAAGGTGAAGGATCAAGATGCCTAAGAGGGATGCGAATTGGGTTCTAAAACCTTTCTACCTCTAAAAACTATCGCAAGAAAAGTAGCATCTTTAACCTAAATGTGCACTAGTTTCTAGGTTAAAAATATGCAAGCTCGATCAAGCACTATCTCTATTCTGGCAAAGCAACCCTAGTAAAGGAAATTATAAGAATGTAAATGCAGAAATTAAAGGATAGAATTAAATTACTCAAAGTAAAGAGAAGGGATAGGGAGACTCATTTTTTCCAAGGTATTAAGGAGTTGGCGCTCCCCCTAGCCCTCGTTGGAGCACTCGCACAAGGATATATCTACCTCTTGATCCCACACAAGGGACCAAACGCTCTTTAGTGGTAGTCCTTCTCCACTCTAGATCAGTGGACTTCAAACTACTACATGATCGTCTTGAGGCTTCAACAATTACTTCACTATAAAGCTCATCAAGATCGAACACTACCAAGCCGTCTATGTGACGCCAATCATCAAGAGTAACAAAATAAGAACCTCACTTGACCTAATCTAAGCTAAAGATATGATTAGATATGCACTAGCAACTCTTCTAACATTAATGATGTCCTTAATCTTGCAATTGAGGAGTTTGGAAATCACTCAAGTGCCTTTTCTTTCTCTTGACTCTCCAAGTATGTAACTGGGCTTAACCACCAGCCAATAGAGTTGAAATGAACCAGGTGGGGGATAATTTATAGCCCAAGGACAAAACTAGCCAACCAACCAGAAAAGTTGCACTCACCAGAAGTTCTGGTGAGACCAACTTCTCATCATAGGAACATTCGGTGAGGCCAACTTCTCATAACCAGAACTTCTCAACTCCAAAGTTAGATGTTAACTTTAATTCTAGAGATAATTCCTTGCGTGCCACTGAATATTAACAAAATTCTCGATTTGCCATTAAAAAATCATGATCCCTTCCATGCCATCACTTAATTTTTTCCTTTCCATGCTGTCATAATAGAGGTGACGGTAATGACACTTAGGAGATGAAAAACTAAATTGGTGGCATGAAATGGATCATGCTTTTTTCAGTGGCAAATCGAGAATTTCGTTAACATTCAGTGGTGCACAGGGAATTATCTCTTAATTCTACTCATCAAAAGTTTCGATGAGAATTTCAAATTCTCCACCAGAACATTCATTGAGCAGAAGACTAATCTTCCATTGCTAACACACAAACAATCACCTTCCTCCGTCGACAAGCTTCCGGTGCACTCACCGGAATTTTCGGTGAATAAGATTGACTTGAACTTCACAAAAGTGACCCCTACTGGGAACATTCCCTGGTGCAAAGCTTCTGGTGAGTAGAGGATCTTGATCTTCACTAAAAATGACCCAACAGTAAACCTTCTTTGGTGAAAGCTTCTAGTGAACGCGTAAGATTCAAGTGAGTATAACCTCACAACCATCCTTCCGGCGAGCACACCTAAGCTTCTAGAGAGTAGAAATACCTAGGGACTTCTCCGATTCAAATAATCTTTATCCCATCTTTGACTTTTTCAACACTTTAGGCTTTCTCTGAGGTACTTAATGCTAGACTTGTCTAGTGTGCATTACAACTACCTCTCTAGCTTAAACTATATCAAACTACTATCATCACCCCCTTAATAGTACAATCAAAGAAAAAACAAAGTACTATGCTACTCTAGGTGTCTCCCAACACCAAATGACACTTAGAACTAGATAGACCTTAATCTTCGCGCATATCCATTGAACCATCAACATGAAAACTAATATAGGGGTCGAGAATACCCAAACATTATTATCGTGACCTAATGTCACATTCCAAATTTGTGCATATTCATATTAACATGCATGTCATAAGCATTCATGATCATTTGGATAAATTATGTGCATGTTTGAATTGGTTTGAATTCAAATTGAATTAAAAAGAGAAAATCACACAAAATGATTAAAATACTAATAAATGGAGCATTAAAAAGTAACTCACTTTTTCATCATATAACATAGGATTGGGAATAATTTTAGAAATTAGTACATCACACGAGAGGAATATTAGTGAATTTTTCTAGTTTTTTAGGAATTTATTGACTCCTTAAAAATTACTAGAAGTTATAAAAATAGTTTTTTTTGAAGAATTTTAATTTCATTTCTACCTAGTTTTTTTTTGTGAATCCAACTCAAGTGGGTTCCTGGTGAATTATATTTGCTCAACAAAATATTTTGGAATTTTTGGAGCATCAAAGCATCCCTGTCCAAGATGAGATAGAGGGAGAAGTTTTTGAGCTCTCGGTACTGTTCACAACGGGCATGGTTCATTTGGGACATCTTTTACCTGGAATACCTGGTGTAGCTATTTTTCCCCACAGTCTGCTGCCCTAACCCACTTGGTAGCCTACCCATCTCTCTTTCTTTTCTCTTCATGCCTCTCTAAGAAACCAAGTGGAGAATTGTCTTGCTTTGCATGTGATGAGGCATTGACAACAGTTGATTTGTCTTGAACTTGGTTAGCATGTGTTTATGGATATATGTTCTTGTTCATGACTAACTCGAGTTGACGGTGTTTAGAATTGACGATGAATTCTTCTCTGTACGTAGAAAAATTACACACACCGGAAGTTCCAGTGTGAACATCGGATGTTCCGGTGTTCACCGGAAGTTTCGGTGTGGGCGGTGTATCCTCACCTGACTATAATTTTTTGGGTAAAAATGAAGATCAATGCATCGGAAGGTCCGATGAGTGTGGTGGCTTCACCGAAGGGTATCACCGGATCTTTTCTTGCAGAGAAGAAATCTTTCAGAGAAAAATTAGAAATCTTCACATCGGAAGTTCTGGTGTGTTGTCTGTGAACTGGACCGGATGTTCCAGTGGGTGGTGCTTCGGGTTGAGAAACATCTGGATGTTACGGTGTTTAGTGCACACACCTGATGTTACGGTGTTCAGATCGGAAGATCCGGTGTTTAGAAAACTGCTGCGATGTGCCCTGAATTGAATTAGATTTCAATTGAATATTTTTATATTTAGCTAACCTAAGATGATTTGGAGATGGTTTGGAGAAATATGTTTGCTTGCCTCATGGTGTGCAGGTAACGGATGCAACTTGACGGTCGACAACGGGTGATCAGGGCCAAGCGGGGTGCTTGGTGCCGGACGATCAAGGAGACACGGTGGAGTCAAGGATAATTCTAGCTGTACACATGAATGTCAAGTAAAGTATGAAACAGAGGATGAAGATGGTGTGTTGACAAAGTCAAGCGATGGATTGGGAGTGGGAGATACTTACCGGTGGTCAAGATCGCAAGACGAAGGATATGCGTCATCATCAGAGCGCTTGCTTCAGGTGAAACCAAGTGGCGGCTAGTCACGCTTTGAGAAGCATGATAGGGTTTCGCGGTTTGGTCGTAAAACCGTGGGAGGACTGAAGGAGTACATGGCACCATCGCAAAGCATACATCGAGGCGAGGCTAAGTCATAAAGGCGATGTGGTCGTCCGATGAGTAGAGAAGAAAATGGATTAAAATGCCCACAGTGGTAGGTAGAAGTGTACTAAAAGAGATGGGTATTTTGGGAAAAAACTAAGAAAGTTGGGGTCAAGTTTTCTAGACCTATAAATAGATGTGTAGGGCTATGGGAGAGGATGAACTAACCATTTGAGACTCTTGTGCCACTCATATGAGGGCATTGTGCTAGGGTCTTAGAGGAGAGTAGGATGAGTGCTTAGCATATGTAATAGGTTAGAGTTTTGAAAGAAAAATCTTTGTAATCTGTTTAAAATAGGGCTAATCTCTTTGAGTAATAAATTTTATATTTTTGCATGTACTTGAATGCCTCTCCTTCTAGTTTCCCTCTATTGATTCCCTTGCAAATTTACAAGTTTTCGGTTTTTCGTTGTGATTTTTATTTTGGTTTTTGGCTGAATTTTCAGCACCTTGTGAAGTCATTTTTCTTATTGCTATAGGCATAAAAATCACATATGAGTGTATACTCATGGGTCTTGAACTCTCTTGCCTCTAGATCATCAACTTAGAGAATTTCTTCAACCAGTGACCTTATCTTTGATTTTTTAATCTTTCTTCTCAAGTTCCAAACTTTGTGTGGGTATGAGTTATGGATTGGTTTGCTGTGAAACCTAGTATTCGATTTCAACCATGAGACTCACCTTTGATTGGATCTTCAAGTTTGGTTTTTAAATTCTTTGAGTTTTGTTCTGTTCTAGACGAATCTTCTGGGTTGAGCTTTGTGTTTCCACTGTGTTTCTGTGTTGTGTGTTACGCTTTGTTCTTAAGGTGTGTTGGGTGACAAAATAGGAGAAGATCATCTATTTTGAAAGAAATTTATTGAGACGCTTATTCACCCCCTCTAGTCGTCATTCTCGGTCCTACAATTGTTATCAGAGCCGGTTTGATCCATAGGCCATACGGAGAGAAGTGGAAAGATTCCTTTGTTTGATGGCTGTGATTTTTCGTACTAGAAGGTGCGCATAGAGGCTTATTTTTTAAGCCAAGGAAGTGCAATATGGGAAGTAGTTGATTCCAACTATGAGATCTCTGCTGCTCGCATGACTCAGGTTCAAATCGAACAGTATGAGACCAATAATAAGATCAAAAATATTTTGTTAACTAGCCTGAGTTGGGATGAGTTTGACAATGTCCAGCACCTTTGTACTGCCCGGGTGATATGGAATACTCTAAGTGTCTTTCATGAAGGCACTAATCAGATTAAGGCCAGACGCCAAAGCACATACAACCAATAATACCAAATGTTTGTGCAAGGCCCCGGAGAGTCTTTGGATGCGATGTTTACTCGCTTTGATGGGATTATTAGCAATCTTCAATCAACTTGTGTTTTGCCCTATTCAGACCATGAGAGAGCGATCAAGCTTCGCTACGCTCTTGGCCATAGAATATGGGAAGTGAAGATCTGGAGCATTGAAGAGTCTTCAAGTTACGGCATGTTGACTTGGACTTGTGATGAGTTCTCGATTCTTCTGGTGCTTTGATTTGCAAGATTTCTAGAGTTGGAAGAGTTTTTGGAGCTGATTTTTCTAAGTCTCTTGGTTCTTCTCGTTGTTTGATTGCTCAACCTTCTTCTAAGCTTTGGATGTAACATAGGAGACTATGACGCATGAGCTTTGATTTGCTTACTTGTTTGAGTGTCTATGCTTGATCCGAGAATTGCCAAGCTTAAGTTTGACAAGAATCTTTTTTGTGCTCTTTGTCGGTATGGCAAGATGGTTGTTGCTTCACACCCACCAGTCAATCTGTTGATAACTAAACGACCAGGAGAACTTCTCCATATGGACACTATTGGTCCTTCTTGGGTTCATTCGGCCGGCGAGAAGTGGTAGGTTCTTGTCATTGTTGATGACTTCAGTCGCTACTCTTGGGTCTTCTTTCTTGTGAGCAAGGATGAAGTGTTCTCACACTTTCGGAGCTTAGCTTTGAGATTGGTCAAGGAACTTTCTGGTGCATTGAAGAACTATCTCTTTGATGCTTTCTATCTTGAGCATGACATTGAGCATTAATTTTCTGACCCACACATTCCTCATCAGAATGGTATGGTTGAGAGGAAGAATCACACTTTGGTTGAGATGGCTAGGATGATACTCGATGATCATAGGACTCCTAGGATGTTTTGGGATGAGATTATTAGCACGGTGTGCTACATCTCCAATCGAATTTTCTTGCGCTCGATCTTAAATTCGACTTCTTATGAGTTGCATTTTGGGAGGAAGTCAAAGGTTTTGCATTTGAGAGTTTTGGGTTGTCGTTGTTTTATCCTAAAGCGTGGCAACCTTGATAAGTTTGAGTCGCGTTCTTCTGATGATATTTTCTTAGGGTATTCTCTTCATGGTCATTCTTACAGGGTCTTTAATCTTGACACTAACACCATCATGGAGTCATGTGATGTGACCTTTGATGAATCAACCCCCTCTGCTAGTTCTGTCTTTGAGTGTGCAAATGATCAAGAGATGAGCGAGAGTATCTTTGTAGATGATGACCTTTCAGCTCTTGGTGAGGACGAGGATGATCCACTACTTCCTTCTACCACACCTACTTTAGAGCTGGCACCTGCTTCTTCTACTCTAGAAGAGGGTTCTGCAGCTTCTACTTCCACTTCAACTGCTCTCGAGCTTGCAGCAGCACAGGTTGAGGGGAAGTTCACCTCTACGCGTAGGCCCCTCAACACATTCAACAATGACACCCTCCACACATGATGATCGGAGATCTTGATGAGAGGGTAACGAGGTTCAAGACCGATTCTCATACTCATTTTACTGATTCTGCATTCGTTGCTTTTTGTTAGATCCATGATGTTGGGCTTTCTTTATTTGATTTGAGTTGGGTCAATGCTATGCATGAAGAGCTTGAAAACTTTGAAAGAAACCAAGTTTGGGTCCTTATAGAGCCATCCCTTAATATTCACACTATAGGTACAAAATGGGTTTTCAAAAACAAACAGGGGGAGGATGGGTCCGTAGTGAGAAATAAGACTAGACTAGTGGCTCAGAGTTTCACTCAGGTTGAGGGGATAGACTTTAGAGAGACCTTTGCACCAATAGCTAGACTAGAAGCTATTAGCATCCTCCTTACATTTGCGGAATCCTGAGGTTTTAAGTTGTACCAAATGATTGTCAAGAATGCTTTTATTAATAGTTTCATTCAGGAAGAGGTCTATGTTAGCCAACCCCCAGGCTTTGAGCACCCTAAATACCCATATAGAGTTTACAAGCTCAGAAAGACTTTGTATGGGATTAAGCAGACACCTAAAGCTTGGTATGATAGGCTTCGGTTTTTCTTGCTAGAGCATGGGTATGTGATAGGGTCAGCTGATAAAACTTTGTTTACTCTCAGGCATGGAAATGATTTCTTACTTGTTCAGATATATGTGAATGATATCATTTTTTGTGGTTCTTCTTATACACTTGTGGTCACGTTTGTAGAAATTATGAGCAGGGAGTTCGAGATGTCAATGATAGGCGGGCTCAATTTCTTTCTTAGGCTGCAAATCAAGTAATGCAAGCAAGGTACATTCATCCACCAGACGAGTACACCAAGAATTTGCTGAAGAAGTTTGATATGAGTGATGCGAAGTCCTTGGCAACATCGATGGCTACCTTGACTGTGTTTGATCCAGATGAAGACAGCGAGGTGGTGGACTAGCGGGAGTACAGGAGGATGATCAGCTCTCTCCTGTATTTGACGGCGACAAGACCCGACATCCACTTTGTCGTTTGCTTGTGCTCACTTCCAGGCTTCACCGAGGATGTCTCACCGTCAAGCGGTGAAACGCATTCTGATGTACTACAAGCACACTCTCGAATATAGGCTTTGGTTTTCTGCTTTGTCTTCGCTTTTTCTTCGAGGTTTTTTGGATGCGGATTTTGCTGGTTGTAGAATTGACAGGAAAAGTTTCTCTGGTACTTGTCACTTCTTGGGTACTTCTCTTATGTGTTGGTCTTCTCGTAAATAGTCTAGCGTTACGCAGTCTACTATTAAAGCTAAATATGTAGCTGCTGCTCATAGATTTTATGGATGGTTGCTATTTTGAGGAATTTTGGGTTGAATTTCAGAAGTATGCCACTTTTGTGTGACAACACCAATTCCATAAGCTTAGCCAACAACCCAATACAATACTCCAGAACCAAACATATATATGTAAGATTCTACTTTCTAAGAGACCATAATGAGAAGGGAGACAATAAATTGAGCTACATAGATACTCAACACCAGCTAGCCAATATATTCACCAAGCCTTTAGATGCTACAAGATTTGCCTATTTGAGAGGAGAGCTTGGTGTGTGCCATCCCTATGGTATTGTGTGAGGGAGAGTTGTCCTTTGTACATACTCTATCTTACTTTTATTGTATTTACATTACATTTTATTATGTAAGATAATCATAGTAGTTGAACTTTGACTTGTATGTCTTTAGCATTTTCGATTGCTAGATTTGAATTTTAGCAATTTTATGAATCATGTAGGCTATGAAATACTACATTCTTGATCACTATGTTCGTAATTGCTTAGGCTTAGTCAATGCTTGTGTTAAGGCTAATTTGATAAATATCTTGGTCTTGTCTTCTTAGTTCAAGACAGTAGATTGGAAAACATTGTACTATATTTTCTATCTTTGTTAAATGTTTAACTAATGATAGAACTTTAAGGGAACATGTGTTCCTTGTGTCGTAAAGGCACTACTTAACTTGATCTTGTGATCATCTTGATAACTTGTGTGAATCGAATAATCATGAAAGATCAAGTCTCTTGTGCTAAAATATGATCCAATACGGTTGTCTTGAAGCCTTAAGGTGTTTGTCGTACCCAGTCGCGCGACACTTTGCTTGAATAAGAGGCAACTGGAGGATAAAATAAAATTAAAAGAAATATGCCTAAATGATTAATTTTGTTTTAATCACTTGATCTAACTAAGTATTGGTTTCATATTTGAGCGTTTGCAAGGCCTACTATCATGAATGCTTGTTTTCCTAGTTTGAGATTGGAGTTAACTAGTTCTTAATGCTTGTATTACCTTGGCATGAGTGGATGCTTATGTGGTTATCACCTTTGTAGGATCGGTGACGTCCTAAGAGGGGGGAGGAGGTGAATTTGGACACTTAAAACTATTTCGGCTTCAAACAACATAAGATAAACTTATATCAATTTCTATCTAAATGTGCTCTAGGTTTATCTAGTGTGTCTACTCTACCGATCAAAGCTCTTGCAATCTATCTAAGAAGGTAAATTGCAAGTAAGTAAATGCAGAAATGTAAATAAGGTAGAGAGAGCAAACTCGGTACAAGGATTTTTTCCTGTGGTTTCGATGGCATGAATGCCACCCCTAGTCCACGTTGGAGCTCCATAAAGGATATGCTCCCCGTCGGCACCCGGTCACAGCCTTTGAGCTACTGAGTCACAAAGATAAGGTCTCCACCCGGATGAGCCACCAAGCCACCAAGGCAAGGTCGCACCACTAACCTCTCTTCCGGTTCCTCGCCGCCATGATCACTTCGGAGATTGATCCACAAAGGTAAGGGTCTCTGCGTCCCTGCACAATCGCCTTGTCGCCGCTCCACACCAAGTCGAAGGGTCAACAAGCTTGCTAGCGAGTCACCAAGACTCCAAGGTGCTAGCGTACCAAGAGGTACACTGTTGGATCACTCCTTGATCCACTTTCTAGGCAGCAATCACCTAGCAACTCACTCTCTAGGCCTATAAGCACTAATCATTCCTTAATCTTGTGCTTAATTGCCTTGGATGATCACTTTAAGCACTTTGGTGGCTTGGATGTCTTCTCAGGTGTATATGAACTTCTCTGGACTCCAGCACATTCAAATGACTGAGTGGAGGGGTATTTATAGCCTCAAACTCGTGCACTAGCTGTTAACCGAACGACTCTAAAAAGTTGTTAACACCGGATGATCCAGTGAGAACAGTAGTACTAACTCCGGATCATCCCGTGAGTATACTCTCACAAACTAGCCATTGGAACCTCACTCAAGCCTCTGTGAACACTGGATACTATGGTGTATACTCCACCTTGTTCACCGAACTTTCTGGTGAGTATACCTTAGCCATCCGAGCCAACATCTTCTCTGTGTAAATTGCTCCAGTGCACATCAATTCATCACCGGACTATCCGGTGCGTTATCCTCCGTCAGCCAAGCCAATGCAACCCTCTCTGCAAAATATGCTCCGGTGTACAAATCTTCAGAGCACCAGACCTTCTGGTGGGGTCACTGCATTCTCCCCTTTGTCAACAATGCTTTGATGCATTCCTCTGGTGTGTTCAAATCAATCACCGAACTATCCGATGGGGTCTTCTCTTCTTCGTCTTTACACTGTTCATTGTCTAGTGTATTGTCATGTGGACTTCTTTTCGTCACCGGACCTTTTGGCGTGTTGATCTTCGATCTTCAACAGCTGTGGTGTGTATCCTCGTTTGAGCACCGGATCATCCGGTGAGGTCAAATGCCTCTGGATACAATGCTCCAGTGTGTTCAACCATGTGAACACCGCACCATCTGGTGAAGTCATTTCTCTTGGGATTTTTTCCAATTCAACCAAACATTGTCCCGGCTTCGATGGCTTTTTCATGTATTGCATCCATAAGATTTACTAACATATATTCTTAACAAACATGTTAATCCCAATAACTATGTTGTCATTAATCACAAAAATCACAATTATGACCTAATAGGGTCATTTTTGCCACAACCTTGCACATGATTCAGCTATATGAAATTAAATGCGCTAACCAACTCTTCATGTTTAGCTTGTCAAGCTTCATGTTCTTATGTCACTATCTCTTTTTGAACCCCTGTGCAATTGTGAGCTCCATCCTCTCCTTTTCGGAGCCCTTTTGACATTTCTAGAACTTGGAAATGGTTTTGTGGTATATTTGTGAAAGCTCACTAGGATTACATGTTCATGCATTGTATAATGTTATGTGTTTGATGTTTGCATTGCTAAAGGGGGAGAGCATATGCACAAAGAAGAGAATATGCTACAAAGGAGGATAAATGAGAAAATTTACAAAAAATCCCAAATAAAATGAAAAATGTGCATTCATCAAGGGGATCTTTTGTTTTTGAATTTTTGAAGTTTTCTTGCTCTTTTGAGGTTTTGGCTTGTATTTGCCTTTCTTCGACCTTTTGCAATCCTTCTTATTCCAAGTGATTTGTGTTTACTCTTTCTCGAGTTTTTGGTCACTTGGATGTGCTTCACTTCTTCTATCCCAAATCTTTATGTTTTGAGGATTGTCAATGCACTAAATAAGGGGGAGATTGAGAAACCAAGTGGAGAAGTGCCTTGGTTTGCATATGATGAAGCATTGACAACAATTGATTTGTCTTCAACTTTGTTAGCATGTGTTTGTGGATGCTTGTTCTTGTTCCTGACTAACTCAAGTTGGCGGTGTTTGGAATTTGTGAATTCTTCTCTATACGTAGAAAAATTACACACATCGAAAGTTTCAGTGTGAACATTGGATGTTCCGATGTTCACCAGAAGTTTCGGTGTGAGCAGTGTATACTCATCGGATTATTTCTTGCAGAGAGTAATTTTTTGGGCAAAATTGGAGATCAATGCACCTGAAGGTCCGGTGAGTGTGGCTACACCGGAGGGTATCACCAAAGATTTTCTTGCAGAGAAGAAATCTTTTGGAGAAAAATTGGAAATCTTCACACTGGAAGTTTAGGTGTGTTGTCTATGAACTGGACCGGATGTTCTGGTGGGTGGTGCTTCGGGTTGGGAATAGTGCACACACCGGATGTTTCGATGTTCAGACCAGAACATCCGGTGTCCAGAAAACTGCTGCGATGTGCTCTGAATTGAATTGGATTTCAATTGAAGATTTTGATATTGAGCTAACCTTAGATGATTTGGAGATGGTTTGGAGAAACAATATTTGTTTGTCTCGTGGTGTGCAGGTGACAGATGCAACTTGCCGGTCGACGGCGGGTGATCAGAGCCAAGCGGGGTGGTTGCTGCTGGATGATTCTAGCTGTATACATGAAGGTCAAGCAAATCATGAAAAAGATGATGAAGATGGTGTGTTGATAAAGTCAAGCGAAGGGGATGCCGGTGCAAGTGACAAGACGGTCCAAGGGATCGGGAGCGAGAGAGACTTACCAGCGGTCAAGATTGTAAGACAGAGGACACGCGCCATCATCAGAGCACTTGTTTCAGGTGGAATCAAGTGGTGGCTAGCCACGCTTTGAGAAGCGTGCTAGGGTTTCACGGTTTGGCCTCAAAACCATGAGAGGACTGGAGGAGATGTGGCACCATCACAAAGTTTGCGTCGAGACGAAGCTAAGTAGTAAAGGCGCTGTAGCCATCTGATAAATGGAGAAGAAAATAGACTAAAATCTCCTCCGTGGTATGTAGAAATGTACTAAAAGAGAGTGGTATTTTGGGAAAAGACTAGAAAACTTGGGGATCAAGTTTTCTAGCCTATAAATAGAGGGGTAGGGCTATGTAAGTGGACAAACCAGCCATTTGAGCCTCTTATGCCACCCATATGAGAACATTATGTTAGGGTTTTAGAGGACAAGAAGATGAGCGCTTAGCCTATATAATATGTGAGAGTTTTAAGAGGAATTTTTTTAATTCACTTAAAATAGGACTGGTCTATTTGAGTAATGAAGTTTATGTTTTTGCATATCTTGAATTCCTATCCTTCTTGTTTCCCTCTATTGGTTCTCTTGGAAGTTTACAAGTTTTTGATGTTTCGTTGTGATTTTTATTTTGGTTTTTGGGTTGAATTTTTAGCACCTTGTCATTCTTCTTGTTGCTAGAGACATAAAAATCACATAGGAGTGTATACTCATGAGTTTTGAGCTTCCTTTGCCTCTAGATCATCAACTTGGAGAATTTTTCGACTGGTAACATTACCTTTGATTTTTGAATCTTTCTTCTCAAGATCCAAACTTTGTGTGGGGATGAGTAATTGATTGGTTTGCTGTGGAATTTAATGCTCGATTCCAACCATGAGACCCACCTTTGATTTGATCTTCAAGTTTGGTTTTTGAATTCTTCGAGTTTTTGTTTTGTTCTAGACGGATCTTTCATGTTGAGCTCTGTGTTTCCGCTGTGTTTTGTGTTACACTTTGTTTCTGAGGTGTGTTGAGTGACAAAATAGAAGAAGATTATTTATTTTAAAAGAAATTTATTAAATCATCTATTCACCCCTCTAATCGTAATTCTCGATGCTACACTCTCCATGTACAGACAACTCTTTCTTCCTCCAACTCCCCTCACCACAGCTGCTCCTCATTTCTGTTTGAGCAGAAAACTCACCTCCTTCTCTCCTCCAAATCCCACACAAAAACCCAAAATCAAACTCTGCATGTTACACCGCTACCTTCCCTAGCCTCCAAGCTCTCCATTCATCCAAGTAGTTTGTGCATGCATGAGGCCTTGAGCGAGATCAGAAGGAGAAATGAAGGTGCAGAAGGCTGGACGTCGGGGCAACAGGAGCTACCAGTGAAGGGCCCTTGATCTGCAGGAACGGGAGGAGCCAGAGCTTGCGGGTGCTTGTGAGGTGTTTCCAATAGCCACGCAGCAACAGGTTGCCCAGAACAGCCTAACTTGTGTTCCGGGGCTAGCAAGGACTCCAGCCACGCCATCATCACATTGGAGAATCTGACACAAAACCAGCAGCACAACCATGCTAAATATCCCTCACTGTTTCAGTTTTGCGTGTTCTTGACCGAGGAGAAACGCTGTGGTCTCCCTTCTCAGTTCTAGTGGTCGTGCCGTGGAAACCAACTCGCTGCACCGCAGGTCTCCATCCTTCTCCCTGTCATGGTCGACCTCTGCTCCCACGCCGCCCAGGAGAGCCTGACGCCACGGTCGCTGCTCACTGTCGACCTACTGTATCAGTGCTTCACCGATGCCTAGAAACAACGGGTGAGCATTTTTTAGCTCCCAGTAGCCAGTTGCATGTGTTAGATAGGGAAGAACAACACGACACTATTACTTGTTCATGTAAAATGCAACTGTTGAGTAGTGCGTGCACATACTGAAAGTTTGGAGCTGTTTTCAATCCGTAGGCATGCACCTGAATTTGGTAAATCCAATTTTGTTTAGTTTCTTTGTATCATTCTATACGTAGGCAAAATACTTGCTAACGAAATTGCTCAATTACAATGCTTTACATGGCTTAATTGCTCTATGCATGTGAAACTTACTTAATTTCTAGATAGATTAATAAAAATACAAATGAGGTGTAACCAACTCTCAAAATTCTTTTATGTAACCCATTATACAAGAAAAATGTTGGTTAATATGTTAGACATGCCATGAATATTTTGGTTCATCCACTTGCACAGTTGTTACAGCATCAAAAACAGCAAGCAACCGTTTTAGATAGAGATCCACTAAAACATTAGTAACATGAGCAATTTAACTCCAAATTCAATTATTCTTGTTTTGTTATATTCCTTCTCAGTACACTACCTCCTCACAAAGTTTCGTGGCATATGGAGCTTTGTCATAGCATTTCATTATATTAATCGCGATACATCATCTTTCTTTTAGCGATCGACTAACTAGAGAGAGACGGGGGTAATCTTTAGGTGGAACCTAATTATGGTTTTGTTTGTGAAGCACTTGAGCACCAAGGCAAGTATCAATTCATACTTCTCCTATATTTTGGTGAATTGTTGATGGTCAAGTTTGCTAATTATTGCTAGTGTCGTATATACATAGTTAGTGAGTTATTGTCGGGAATCGCTAGAAACCATCTTATTTGATTTGTTCCTATCTTGATTATTGATGATCTGCATCCTTATAACTTGGGTGTCACATGCTAATGTTCAACTTAAAACTTGTGTGGACTTTACTTAGATATGCTTAGGTCTTTGGTAGAAAGTTTCATCGTTCGTGAGCTATAGGGCTTAATTATTATTCACAATAAAAATGATGTTGGGATGATGAATTGTGAGAATAAGACGAGTTGTGAGAATAAGGCGAGATGTGGGTGGTGTTAGGAGCAAGTCGGGAGAGGGACCCATGTTACATAGACCGATTGTATCATTTAAGCACCATTCGTTAGTGCTGTTGACTTAAGCACTTTTTTGTACTTCCACATATGTGAATAGAGAAAGGATGAGCCAAGTAAAGCAAGTCATCATGTTCATTTGATTCATACTGTAGGATCAAATATGTGCAAAATACCCAATCAGAGGGGGTGAATGATTGCAGAAACCAAATTCAAAGATTAACTTACTCAAATAGAAAATTGATTTAAACTTGGTATTTCACTTGAAATAGATTGTATGCGCTTTAGTAAAAACAATGTAGAGAAAGATCTGTTGGTTCGATTGCCATCAAATTTGGACAGCAGAAACTATTCGAATCGAGTCAATCGGATATGTGGATCAAGAATTATGCCTAGTCAAAGCAGACTGTATCAACTAGAATCGAGTAGATCAAAACCTAGTCTAGTTGACCAAAAATCTACTCGAAATTTTCTTAGATCAAACACTAGATATTCTAGCAAGATTTTGGATGAATTAAACTCGCTAAAAACACTAAATGAATCGAAAACCAAAACCAAGCACACATAATATAGAATAGAAAGAAAATTCTAAATCATCAACTCATCAACTTACGAAACTTGATTTTCATTGCATAAATGAGTTTACAAGATACCTCTCCAAAGCATCCAATAAGGATTTTCACGAAATCTCAAAACAATCCTCTCTAGGATTTCTCTTTCTTTCTCTATGTTGTGTTGTTTACCCAATACAACTGACCTCTCTATTTATTGGATAGTCCCACACACAAACATGATTGAATCAAACTACAATTCTAAGTCGTATTCAACCTGGTCTCTATCCTCCTCTAATCACAAGAGGACAAACAACTTCCACTAATTAAACTAATTAGCCAACAACTCTCATTTAATCATGCATGCAACATCTCATATGCATATATGCATGTACGTAACCAATTCAGGGTCCGTCTCTAACACTAACTCTTGTCTCAAGTCCAGCAACCATATGACTCCATCATGTCTGCTCTGACTCGAACACAAATTAGTCTTCACGTCCTCTTATGATCAGATAGCCTCCTGCGTCCATCACGAAACCTTGTCTCCATATGCATTGTTCTCTCAGCTAAAACGTCCCGCATGACATCCTCGATAACCATGACCTCAGTTCCTCCTGAACCTAGTCTTCAAACCTCAATTCCTCCCTGAACCTAGTTCGTCGATCTGCCATCGACCACGTTCGCCTTCGAGCAACACATGCATATGAATCAAATGAGTACAAGCACAAGTCCTTCGTGACTTAACTGAAGATTAGTTCATGCAACACCACACAAACTTTGAGCAAAACGAACACTCTAACATAAGCATATAAGCATATCTAAGTAATATCTTAACAACTCATGAACATCATCCCAATGTCGTTATGCAAATCACTTTGCTCTGCCAATTTTATTATTCAAACCAAAATTTCATCACATGATCTCACGTGTGCACATGTGATCTACACGAGAGGGCTTGTAAGAGGCATTTAACGTTGCTCCGAGAGTTTACCTAGATGGTCTCCATATATTCGGGCATGGGAACAAAGGCCCAAGGTGGGTACATGAATGGTTGTCATGTGAATTATTGTTTACAATTGATGAGTTGTATGGAGGGTGGTCTGATGTCGTGTGGGTAAAGATGTACTTGCCCGTGGGGTGTAAAATCAATTCGAATTGTTGCGCTCTCGCTTATAAGAAAACTTAATTTTCATTAGACGTCATCGTAGAATCCTGTTTTTTTGTGGTATGTTGGTATGTGGGATGTTGCGAGATAATTTTTGTATGTGTTATGTTGAGAAGAGCTTGTTTACTTATTGGTTATGTTTATGTACATGTTGTCATATTGAAAGTTCATCTAGGCCCTTTGTGTGGGTTTTGATGATTGATGGCAAATGATTAAAGGACTAATATATTCAATGAGTATTTGTATAGGTAAAAATCTCTTTGATGTAAGTGACATGACATTGGCGATCCCTAAAATTGAAGAAAGAAGATGATGAATGATTTTACCATTTAAGGTACTCTTTTGTTTTTAAAAATGAGTATAGGACTGTCATACTATTAAGAGGGGTGCAACACAGTAGTTTAGTCATGAACTTAGTGCTAAAAAAGATCTACACTCCGTTTAGAGTGATATAAAGTTCATAACACGAGCATCGAGTCAAAGCTTTCTCTGTGAAGTTGGAAGTTTCGACATAAATATCGGATGTTTTGATGTGGTCGGCTAGTCCTAAATTTTAGAACATAGGGTTCTTGGGTTGGAATTTATTTTAACATCGAATGTTCCGATGTTTTTATTGGAAGTTCCGATGTAGGTCGGATAGTCCGATTTTCTCAACCATAGGTGTCAAGGGATGATCCCTGACAATAAATACGAGGTGTACTGAACAACGGGCGCGTTGATCGGCATTTGTTTGTGGTGGGATCGGATGGACACAAGAATGCGGGGATTTATCCAAGTTCAGGCCTCTCATAGGATAATAGCCTTACGTCATGTGTATTTTCTTATGGACTGAATGAAGTTGTTACAAAATGTTCTCCTCTTTTACAAGCTGGGTTCTCCCCCTTTATATACCAGGGAAAAAGGAGTACATACAAATGGACTGTGCCAAGCCATGTAACAGGCCTACTCCAGATGAAGCTGACTACTTCTAGATCATCATTACGGGGAGTATGGACGCCCATCCTGTTCTTGTCGCCCTATAGGCCCTATCACGTCCGCCGAGTGCTGTCACGTTCGCCTACAGGACGGGTCACTCTATCTTTACGTCTGCCTAAGACCATGCTTGCCGAAAAGAGGTGCCTAGGGAAGAAAAAAACTTGAGTGGATAGCATTTAATACGATTTAACTAGTTAAGTGAGTATCTGCCCTACAACCAGTAGGAGCTTATCGCAGGGTCTTCTCCTTCAACTAGAGGACTGGTCGACTGAGTCCCACCTTGGTCGTGGGGTGAAGCCGTGGTCTTGAGGATATCAATCACCGGTTGACATTTGGTAGCGTGGGGTCCTCCCGATGGGGCACCCCCTTACCTATTACACAAACAAAAGTCTCCAAACTCTATCACAGATGTGGCAGACTGAGTGGTTCACCGTAGTGGCTCGTTGTCGCAGTGCGTCTTGTGGTCGACTCAGGAAACCACATTCCAAAGTGTGGTTAAATGTTCAAGAGAGAGGGGGAGAGAGATACATGTGGGGGGACAAAATGGCGCCCGACCCGAGGGAATATCAATTCCCCAAGTGTAGCCTCTTGAAATTTGAAAGGATCGGACCCTAGTCGGTTGAGATACCATGATAGCCCTTTAAATTGTAGCGCATAGGTTTCTCACAAACCTTTCCATCGTCTCCCTTAGCCTCCAAGCTTCCGCGCCCAGAGCCCCTCATCTCTACCTCCATTCTTCTCACCAAAGCATTTTTGTTTGTTGTCGGATGGCGCACACCAGTAGCCAGCCCACCTTCCCCAAATCCAAATGTGATGCGGTGAGGCTAAAGCAAATGCATGACACCGACCTGCTCACTCATCGCCTATGCCGAGCTGGAGAAGCTGGTGGCCGACGAGAAAGAGGTGAGGCTTACGCTTTAGTAGGAGAAGACCACACTCGTTGCCCGAAGCACCAAGCAGTTGGAGAATGAGCAGACGACCCACAGTTTTCTGAGGGACGCCTTCCTAGCAATGCGGGGGGCCCTAAGAAGCATCAGGCTAGAAGTCATAGGGCCAAATGAAGAAATCACGCTGGGCTAGGCCTATGCCATCAGTATCTGGCAGAGAAGTTCACCCAGCTCCTGGGCATCCAGGTGGCGAGGACCACAAAAGACGTGGAGAAGGCAGCAAAAGCCTCGGTGGAGTACGTTCTCTAGTGCTACTACTGTCGTGACCCCAACTTCAACCTTGAGGCTACAGGTGAGTGCCAAGGGCTGGTGGAGTATGTAGGGTCTCTCTTCCTAGTTGTAACCACCGAAGAGTAAATGTCGCCCTGTAACTTAGGTTTGTATCATATTTGAAAGAAAAATTTCATTTCTTTCATGGGCTTGTATCGCTGTTGTGGTCGTAGAGCTCTTGTATTGTGTGGCCCTCCTACTTGCTCCACGCCCCTGACCACCTCCATCGACGACTCCATTGACCAGTGCAATTGGAAAGCGGTGGCTGAGTGTGAACTTATGTTCACGGTCGAGCGAGAGACCCTGCAGAGCAATTTCTTCGAGGTGCACCAGCCTTGCCACAGACTAAGCCACATGAAGTCTTAGGCCAACTAAGTAAGCCTCGAACAGTTGACTCCCATGTGTTTTGCGGCATGTTTCTTCGACCAGCCTATCGTGAGGAGCTGCTAGTGTCGCAAAGGGACCTAAAGTGGATGACGAGGGAAAATGACTAGCGGCGGGTGTATTTCTACGATTGCTTTAGTCTGACATTTTCTCCCTTCAACTCGCTGCTTCGGTCTGCTGGCGTTCAAGTTCATCCAACTCCTAGGAGCACTATGACTGGTCATATCGACTGTCTCATAATAGCCTCCGAGCAGGCAGGTGAACTCAAGCAGAGGCTTCGCAAGACCGTTGGTGACCACATTTTTTAGGTCAGAGTCTATGACACTTGCTTGAGTCAGCGATCACTTTTTCGATCTCAACTTTGCTCCGTGTGAAGACCCCGACCTTGGGTTCCTTCGTGCCTCATGTATCAGTCTCTGGATCAAGTAGCTAATACGCACAGAATTTAATAGAACAATATCAAATACATATTTCATATAAAATAATTACCTAAAGTGGGCGAAAGATAGTCTTGTGGACTAGGATCCACGGTGGACCAGCCAGGCAGAATAGCCTACAATGGAGCATAGCGAAACAAATGATGAAACCCAATGCCACAAGCAACTCGGGTGCGGACACAACCTTAGACTTCTTTTGTTTGACTTCATCTGGGTTGAGATTGATCTCCATCTCAACAATCTGAAAGCAACAAGACTGAGTACGAAAGATACTTAACAAGTCCTATACTACTTCGAGGGGTTGATAGACGCATAAAAGATAATGCAAGAACAAGGCTTTATGGTTTAGTTTTAAGCGTAAAGAAGTTTTATGTGGGTATCCATTTATATATTCTCCATTGATAGCTTTTAAAATAGTTTTAACAAGGAATATCTGGTGGTTTTCGATCCTAGGAGGGGCTAAACCTCACTTCACAGTCCCTATTACATGTCTGGTGTACCTATAGTACCACGAGCTCTTGGCTGATTGAGCTAGCAACCTCATCACATGGACATCTAGTCTACACACTAACTTATTAAGACACACGCACCCTGAGTCTAATTATTGAGGATACTACTTTCATATGTCCATGACCATAGACATGGCTATTCGAATAGGTTTATACTCTGCAAAGATTTTACACTGTACCCACGTGATATGCTCAACCTTCAACTGTTACAAGCAGATAAACGAATCATACCGAGACACTTCAATCACTTTTCCCACCGGGCTTTTCTATGTGATCCGTCAAGTACCAGTGACCTTGTACTAAATGCTAGATTGGCTTTTGCCATTGTAGTGAAAATGACCATATTAGGCTATGATTGTAATTTTGATAATTAATGACAATATAGTCATTGAGACTAACATATTTGTCAAGAATATATGTTAGTAGGTCTCATTGATGCAATACATCAAGAAGCCACCACAATTGGGATAAAGTTTGATTGAATTAAAGAAGTCCCAAGAGAATTGACCTTACCGAAAGGTCCGATGCAGAGGATTTTGCACTCACCGGATCATTATACACAGAGGCAGATAGCCTCACTGGATAGTCCGATGCTCTGTGTGTTGAACTCAACGGAGTATTTCTGATAAAACGGAAGAAGACTGATGACCTCACTCGATAGTCCGGTGATCTGCACTGGGTACACTGGAGCATTTCTTGCAGAGAAGAATGCGAGTGTAGAAAACTGAAGATCAACCCACCAGAAGGTTCCGTGCTTCATTTGTGTACACCAGAGTATAGTACCAGAACATTTCTTGCAGAGGCGACTGCAAGTGTTGAAGAATGAAGATCAACTCACCGGATAGTCTGGTGATCACAGGGATAGTTGCACCGGAGCTTTTCCAAAGAAAAGAAGAGAATGTTTAACTCACTGTATGATCCAATGTAAATGGAATGAACACCAGATGAATGCCATGGAGCATTTTCCCCAGAGAGGCTGCAAAGGCTCAGATGGCTCAAGATAACTCACCAGAAGGTTCGGTGATAGATTTGAAGGCACACCAGAGTGTTCGGTGTTCACAGAGGTTATGAGTAGAATTCTAACAGCTAGTTTCTGAGTTTGTACTCACGAGATGATCCGGTGTGAGTACTCTGTTCTCGTTGGATCATTCGGTGTTAACAGCTTTTTTGAGTTGTTGGAAAAACTGCTAGTTGGCGGGTTTGAGGCTATAAATACCCTACTCAGTTATTTGAAGGTGTGATATACTGCTGGAGTCTAGAGGAAGCTCATATACACTTCAGAAGACATCCAAGCCACCAAAGTGCTTAAAGTGATCATCAAAGGCAATTAAGCACAAGATTAGAGAGTGTTTAATGCTTATAGGCCTAGAGTGAGTTATAGCTAGGTGTTGCAGCTTGAAGAAGGGATCAAGAAGTGATTCTAGCTTGTATCGAGTAGTACGCCAGCATCTTGAAGTCTTGGTGACTCACCAATATCTTGGACCTTGGTGGCTCAAGCTTGTTGACCCTCTGACTTGGTGTGGAGCGGCAGCACGACATGTGTATGGGGACGCGGAGATCCTTGCCTTAGTGGCTCAAGCTCTGAAGTGATCACGGTGGTAAGTAACCAGAAAAGAGGCTAATGATGAGACCTTGGCTTGGTGGCTCATCATGCTTGAGATATTGTCTTGGTGACTTGGTAGCTCAAGAGCCATGACCGGAAGAGACTTGACAACTGAGAGCATATCCTTTATGGAGCTCCAATGTGGATTAGAGGTGATATTCATACCATTGATATCACAGGATAAAAATCCCTTGTGTCAAGTTTTGTTTCTGTACCTTATTTATGTCTTTACATTTATACACTTGCAATTTACCTTACTAGAGTATGTTGCTATCCTCTTGAGCGGTAGAGTAGACACATTAGATAAATCTAGAGCATATTTAGATAGAAATTGATATAGGTTTATCTTGTAATATTTTTGGAGCCATTTTATTTTAGGTTTCTAAGTGTCCTAATTCACCCCCTCTTAGGACGTCACTGTTCCTCTCAATTGGTATCAGAGTCTCATGCTCTTGATAGGCTTAGCATCCTACAATTATGATGTCCATGATTAGGATGGATACCTATAGTGCTCCACTTTTTGATGGCATAAATTTCTCCCGTTGAAAAATTCTAATATCTTATTATTTGCAAGGTAAAGGTTTAGATGTTTGGAGAGTCCCGAAGGAAGGGATGAGACTTCGCATCACTAACAAGGAGAGCCAATTCGATATATTGGTGAAAAGTATCCTTTTATCATCTTTAAATATTGATGCATTTAATCGTATTTATTCTCTCGCCAAGTCACATGATATTTAGACTACTCTCATTGAAATTCATGAAGGCACAAAGGATGCGCATAATGAGAAATATCACGTACTTGTTACTAAGCTCAATAGCATCAAACAATTTACCCATGAAAGTGCTAATGACATATACTCATGTTTGAATATTCTTGTCAATAAGATCAATAGGCCAGGTTTGACGCCAATTGATGATGATCAAGTGGTGAGAAGAATACTTCAAGCTCTTTTTTCAAAGTACAAATTGATAGTCTCATGTGTCACCTGTATCAATGGATCAAGTAGCTGATATGCATAATATAACAGTTATAGTATCATAATCAAACTTTGTACATAAGTATTAGTTTTTAGAGAACGAAATGTTACAAACCATATTGTATATTACAAACATGGCCGAACGGCCAACAAAAAGCATAGCAGAAAACAAAGACTCAAAGCCATAAACAGCTAGGGTGCGAACATGACTCATAAGACTACTTTTCATCCTCGCCTTCATCTCTGACGAAGTCGACATCAACTTCCTCATCTGAATGACTGCAAGAGTGAGTACGAAAGGTACTCAACAAGCCCTATACTAGTTCAAGGTGTTTATGCAGGTATCCAATTGCATCATCTATGTTTGACTATAAAACAGTTTAAATAGTTCAAAAATAGGTAACAAACTATATCTGGGGGTTTTCGGTCCTAGGAGGGGCTACGCCTCACTCTGTAGTCCCTATCATCACATGTCGTGTAACTCTAGTACCACCCAACTTCTGGCGGATTGAGCCAAGAATCTGATCACATGGATATCTAGTCCACACACTCACTCATCAAAACATATGCACCCAGAGTCTATTCAAGCGTGACCATGCCTTTGCATGTCTATGACCGTAGACACAACTATTCAAATAGGTTTACACTCTGCAGAGGTTGTACCGCTTTATCCATGTGATATGCTCCGCCTCCAACCATTACAAGTGGAGGAGCGAATTATACCGAGACACTCCAATCACTTTTCCTGCTGGGATTTTCTACGAGATTTACCCCCAATCGCCAAAGTCCATGTACTGAAGGCCAATCCCCTTTTTAAGCCTAGGCCGATACTAGCAACTTTCAAACAGAGGGATAGATGGACACTTGACTGCTCGCTGCTCTCAACATCCTAGTTGATATGTAGATTAGTTGAAAACATAGGTTCAATATGATTAAGGAGATATGACTTGCCTTCTCCGAGGTTTTCTTCAAAGTCTTAGTTGTAGTCAGGATCTTCCTCACTCCTGATGCTCCCGGCGGAGCACTCGCATAATTCTGGTGGTTCTGCAATACGACTATGATAAATAATAGAGATACTAGAGAAGAATCAAATAATACCAAATGAAAAACCAAATGAGCGCTAATGTATATCACACTATGATGGACATGTAGATATTGAATTTAGATGAATTTTGGCAAAAGAATCACCAAGATTAGAGCCAGGACGGAGAAGTTGTGACTCATAGAAGATTTAATCTAAAATTAAATCAGGAAATTATAAAATTGCACTACTCATAGGTGGGGCCCATGGGTGGGATCCACTAAACAGTACTGGCTCGGATGGCCTGACTTCGGCTCGGACAGCCTTCCGTCGGGCTTCCGATGAACAGACAACAACACAAGGATGACGGTGGCACCCTGGAGCTCCTCGGTGGCTTGTGGACGGCAGATTGGTGATAGTGGAGGTGCAGTGGCATGAATGGCAGTGGCAGTGAGGTGGCGTGGAGAAACGGAGAGAGAGAGAGAGAGAGAGAGAGAGAGAGAGAGGGAGATCGGGGGTTCTATTTATAGAGGGGAGGGGCGTACAGAGAGGCGGTGCGCACGTGACGCCTTGTGGACATCAGTGGGAAGAGCAGTGGCAATGTGGCAGGGCTACTCCCACCGCTTTTCCTGTGGTACGGGCGCTCTGCGTCGTCCATGTGAGTGCGTGGGTGTGAAAGTCACGCGACGCGGAGGCATGGGGTGCACAAGCATGGGCGGAGGCCGAGCAGGGATATTTTCCCAAAGGGGAAAACAGCGGCCGGCATGGTGTCGTGCTGGAGGAAAGACGAGAAGGAGGGAGGGCAGGCAACTGATCGATGTGCGACACGTGGTCAGCCACGCTCGAGCGGGAGCACATGCACAGGAGGGCTATCCACCGTGACAGCGAGCAGGCCCAGTGGGCGGAGCGGCGTGGTCATGGCCCAACATGGGGAAAGAAGGAGGGGTTAAGAAAGGAAGGTCGGGCCGGTTGCCGTGGGCCATGTGAGAGAGAAGGGAAAGACGTTCGACCCGGGAAGAGAGAAAACAAAAATGGAATAAGCAATTAGATTTAAATTCAAATTGAGGTATTTGAATTTGGATTAATATCAATTCAAATAAACATATTTGAATTGTGATTTGGAGTTGGATCTTGATACTTGAGGGAGGATTCGAATCAAGTTGGATTTGGGTTGAATAGAAACTAAAAATAGATTTGAAATTGAGAGACATTCAATTTCAAATATCCACACAAAGAACCATAAAAACCATAAACCAACACATACGAACCAATTTAATGTAGGAATTATTTTTAAAACAATTTTAGTGCATCTAGAAATACCTGGTCAACTTAATACATTTAATATATATAAATGTATACATACTAGTAGATATCATACATTCATATACATATTTCATTAATTTTAGTTAGCCTAATTAATCACAAAAAGTTTTAGTTTCAAGCAAAAACTTATAATTAACTAATATGCTAAACTCAGGATGTTACAAACCTACCCTCACTTAAACAGAATCTCGACCTCAAGATTCAGAAAGCTTGTTGAAGAGGTTTGAAAACTCCTTCATTAGATCCTCTTCACGTTCCCATATAACTTCTGCTTCTATGTGATTACTCCACTGTTGTCGGTGTATCAAGAACCGGGGGTCCCTGAGTCCCGAGGCCAGGCCAGCCATCCACCATATGGCGCCATCCCGCGAGGTCTCTCATAAAGGATGAGAATAGTTCAAGTCCCGGGAGAAGGTGCTCGGGGCCACAGTCCGTGGTTCCCAAGCACCCCAGTTCCCCGATGATCTGCGGAGTTTAAGTACCGGGAAGAAAGTGCTCGGGGGGTGCCCGGTCACCCCCGAGCGCCCTAGTCCCCCGACGATCAGAAGAGCCAAGTTCCGGGAGAGAGTGCTCGGGACTGCGCGTGGCAGCTCCCGAGCGCTCGGTTCCCCGAGGATCCGCGTAAGAGTGCTCGGGGCTACACGTGGCAGCCCCCGAGCACTCGGTTCCCCGAAGGTTCGTGCAAGAGTGCTCGGGAGAGAGTGCTCGGGGAGGTGAACAGTACCCCCGAGCGCCCGGTACCCCGAGGACAAGGATAGGCATTCTCGGGAGAGAGTGCTCAGGGAGGTGAACAGTACCCCCGAGCACTCAGTGCCCCGACGACCCAGAAAGACCCCCGAGGCACCCGCCGATGAGGTGTCAATCAGTCAGAGGTCCGAAGCCGCATTTAATGAGCGTGTGTGGCCTGACATCCCCAACTGCTCCCGCCGCAGTGTCAGTTCCTGCCATGTTCTGGCAGAGAGGCATGGGGCTATTAATTGCACGGGTCCCGTCCCGTATTATCCGGCGTGTCTCGGGATAATATCGCCAGGATCAAGGCGTTCCGTCTGCCGCCCTGCTGTGGCAGAGGAACAAGACAGGGCGGGCACGCCGAGTTGCTCTGCGGCTGCCCGGTGGGCCCCCTCTACGGCACCCGTTGCCAGGGCGTTTATGGTGACAGGTGGCCGGGCGTGCAGCGTTTTTTCCACCCCCGGTCACTTCACCCAGAAGAAATGATGACGCCCTTCCAAGTCACGGCGTCTTGGAACTTGTGCCCCCCTCCTTCCCGTTCGGGGCATGTCTCAGCCGGCGAGTGCATAAAAGAGTCGGCACACAGAAGAGAAGAAAAAGACCAGGAGAACCCAACCCAATCCGAAGGTCCAAAGAAGGAAGAGGGAATTCGAACAAGCCAACAATCCAAGCATCGAACGGACAAGCACCCAAGCATCAAGAACCGAACCATAGACCAACCCAAGGCACAGTCCCTGCCCAAGAACAAGGAGCCTCAAGCTCTTAGTTAGACAAATATTCTTGTAACCAGCAAATCCTTGAGGGACTTCCTCAGGACAGTTATTACATCCATACAGGAGTAGGGTATTACGCCCCCGTGCGGCCCGAACCTGTCTAAATTCCGGTGCATTTACTCCTCTTTGCACTAGATCATTACCCCCACCACCGGCCGTTGCATTTACTCTCATTCATTTCTCCGACGAACTTATTCAGGATCATCCCCCCGGCCGAATCTCTAAAAAGGGGTCTCTCGGGATCCCTGCGACAGGAGTTAATCCTCCGACAACTGTATTCGACAGAACCTTTCTATTGTTCTTCTGGTTTGACGGGTTGCCACATCCAAGATTCAGATGGGTCTTTCCTCATACTGAAGATCTTGTTGTAGATCTATAATTTCTAGAGGGGCCTATTCTTTTGGAACTCTCAAGCATTTCTTTAACTATGAGACATGAAACATATTGTGCACATCGGACATTTCTTCTAGAAGTGCTAACTCATAAGCCACTGTTCCAATCTTGTCGAGTATCTCATAAGGTCTCACGTATTTAGGTGCTAGCTTTCCATGAACTTGAAATCTTCGGCTTCCTCTTATTAGGGATACTTTGAGGTAGACGTAGTCTCCAACTTCGAAGGTCAAGTCTCTACCCCAGTTATCTGCATAACCTTTCTGTCTGCTCTGAGCTGCTCTCAGATTTTCTCTTATCTTAGCAACTCTTTCTTCTGCATCTTTTATTAACGAAGGTCCAAAGAGTGTACGCTCTCCTACTTCTGACCATAGTAGATGTGTTCTACATTTCCTTCCATACAATGCCTCAAAAGGTGACATTTTTAGACTAGCTTGGAAGCCGTTGTTGTATTAGACCTCCGCAAATGATTGACTTATCTCCCAGTCTTTTTCATAGGTTATCACACAAGTTCTCAGAAGATCTTCTAAGATTTAGTTTACTCTTTCCATCTGACCATCAGTCTGTGGGTGGTAAGCAGAACTAAAATGAAGTGTAGTTTCTAAGGCAGTATGTAGACTTTTCCAAAATCTCGATGTGAACTAGGGTCCTCTATCAAAGACGATCCTGCTTGGGATTCTGTGCAACCTCATAATATTGTCAATATACAAGTCTGCCAATTTGTCCCCTCTATAGGTTGTTTTGACTGGTATAAAGTGGGCTACTTTTGTCAGACAATCCACTATAACCTATATGGAGTCGTTACCCCTCTGAGTTCTTGGTAATCCGACTATGAAATCCATACCAATTTCATCTCACTTCCATGTTGGGATCGGTAATGGCTGTAGTAATCATGCTGGCCTTTGGTGCTCTGCTTTGATCCTTTGACATGTGTAGCATCGAGCGACAAATTCTGCTATGTCAACTTTCATTCCAGTCCACCAGTATTTGGTCTTCAGGTCTGTGAACATCTTGGTACATCCGAGATGAATGGAATAGGGGGAGTTGTGGACTTCATCCATAATTAACTTCCTAAGATTTTTCCGATCCAACACACATAACCGATCCTTGTACCACACCGTTCCTTGTTGATCAATTTTGAACCCTGGTGCTTTATCTAATTCAGTATTCTTTTTTACTTCTAGAATCTCTTCATCTTCTGACTAGGCCTCACAGATTCTATCCTCTAGTGTTGGATATACCACTAGAGTGTGAACTTTCCTTGTGTTATGTGCAGATTCAGATGTTGTATTTTGGCAAAAAGCTCTGACCTTAACTCCTGCACTCATAGGTCGTGGTTGTAAACTTTCCTACTCAGGGCGTCAGCCACAACATTAGCCTTGCCTGGGTGATATTGGATACTCAGATCAATTCTAACCACCTTCGTTGACACATATTCAACTCAGACTGAGTGAATATATACTTCAGGCTCTTGTGATTCGTATAGATCTCGCACTTATTCCCTAATTTAAGTACATGTACAACTGTTGCTAACTCCAGGTCATGAGTTGGGTAGTTTTCTTCATGTGGCTTCAGTTGCCTGGATGCATAAGCCACAACCTTGTCATCATGCATCTATACACAGCCGAAACCCTGGTGTGAGGCATCACAGTAGACCACAAAGTCCTTTTGGATATCTGGCATTTTTAACACGGGGGTTGTAGTTAGTATCTTCTTGAGTTCTTAGAAACTATTTTCGTAGGCTTCATCCCATTCAAACTTGGCATCTTTCTGGAGAAGCTTTGCCATTGGCTTAGCTATCTTTGAAAACCCTTCAATAAACTTACAGTAGTAACCCTCCAATCCAAGGAAGCTTCTTATTTATGAGAAATTGATTTGTTGAATCCAGTCAACTACTACATCAACATTTGAAGGGTCCACTGATATTCCATCCGCTGTCAGAACATGTCCAAGAAATGCTGATGTTCTTTTAGCCTTTTCATAATCACTCTCAGATATTGTTCTTGCTCTTCTGCACTCATTGAATAGACAAGAATATCATCAATGAACACTATCACAAAATTATCTAGTTCATCCATGAATATCTTAGTAATCAGGTTCATGAAGTATGCCGGGGCATTTGTAAGTCCAAATGACATGATTGTGAACTCATATAATCCATATCTTGTTACAAAGGTGGTCTTCTGAATGTCACTTTTCCTATTCTTCAATTGGTAGTATCCAGATCTCAAATCTATCTTAAAGAAGTACTTGGCTCCTCTTAACTGACCGAACAAATCATCAATCCGGTGTAGTGGGTACTTATTTTTTATGGTCATCTCATTCAAGGAATTGTAATCAACACACATCTTTTGACTCCTATCTTTCTTCTCTATAAATAGAACTGGTGATCCCCAAGGTGAAGAACTAGGTCTAATGAACCCACTTGTTTGTAATTCTCTGGTCTATTCCTTCAATAACTCCAGTTCATTGACTGGCATCCTGTAAGGTCTCTTAGCAATCAGGGCTGTTCCGGGTAGGAGATCAATAACAAATTCTATATCACGGTTCGGTGGCATACCAGGTAATTCCTGTAGGAATACATATGGGGACTCACATACTACTGGCACATATTCTATTGACTAGGCAGTTAAGTTGCATACCTTTGGGTCAGATTTGGGCCCTTTAGGCTCAAACTCTACCTTGATTCCTTTATGATTGACCAGTGTAACTCTTCTGCTAGCACACACTATATTGCCTTCATGCTTGTTTAACCAATCTATTCCTAGTATGACATCTATTCTATTTGAATTCAGAATAACTAGGTTTGCTAGGAACTATACCCCACTTAAACAGAGTTTAACCTAGGGGCATCGTAGACGACACAACATACTTCCCGCAGGGGATTGAATCAGCTTAGGATTCTTAAGAACCACATTGGCAATTTATGAAGTGCAGCAAACTTTGAAGAAACAGACGAATGCAAAGCTCCAAAATTAAATAAGACTACTGCAAGGGTTGAGTTGACTGGGAACTCATCGAGTATGACTTTCGGTGCTTCCTGCGCTTCCTGGGTGTCGATTGTGTTAACGCGGCCTCGTCCATAGTTTTGTGACTGTCCGGTTGACTAATTCTCTCCTCGTCTAGCTCCTATTGTTGGAGCTCTAGGGGTTGAACGAGCTGGAGCATTATTCCTATTGGCATTGGGCAATCCTTCGTGTAGTGATCTGGTTGATGGCAGATGTAGCATGTTATCTACGTAACAGCTGGTGTCAGGGTGCTACTCTGTTGGGACTGCCCTGCGCCAGAATTGTGGGCAGCGAATGCTGTTGTGCGGGATGTGGATCTCATAGTCTAATACTACATAGTTTGCTACTATCGATATTAGAATCTTTGCCTACGATTGAGACTTGTCCCTAGGACCTACTGCCTTGCTACCTCTGTTCAGAGAACATTCTCTTCCTTTCCGCCTCTATGGGTGCACGGGTCTCCTATAGAAGGATGGCCCTATTTAGCATAGTGTTGAAGTTAGGGTAGATGACAGGCACGAGCTGGACATACAAGCTGCGCTACAGGCCCTTTTTGAAATGATTCTGCTTCTTCTTGTCTGTTGACATGTCTTCTGGGGCATAGCAGGAAAGACGAATGAACTTCCAGATGTACTGATTTATTGTCATTGATCCTTGCTTTAGGCTATGAAATTTATCAGCCTTCATTTTCATAGTCCCTTCTGGCGCATGGTACTTTCAAAACTCTTCACAAAATTCCTCACAAGTGATGACATCGGCATCTACTGATGCCTCGCAGTAGTTCTCCCACCATTCTACTACTGATCCAGTAAGCTGATGGGCTGCTAGATTCACCCTTTCTTGACCCTCACAATTAATGACTCTGAGCTTTTTGGTGATGGCCCTTATCTAGTCATCAGTCTCTAAGGGGTCTTCGTTATTGTCAAAAATTGGAGGTTTGATCCTCATGAACTTTGACATCTTGTTCTGAGGTTCATAACCTCAGTTGTTGTTTCCTACTTGTGATATGGCCTCCAGTAGATGGGTTTGGTTGGCTATCACTGCCACCAGGTCAGTCTTTGGTGGTGTGGGTAGTGGGGTTTCTTGATTACTGCGATGGTTTTGCTGGACTTCCTTCTCCATTGGTTATCAGCTGACTTGGGAGTTGGCAACCCTGCCTCCGCCTCTACCTTGGCCCGTAGTGGCTCTCCTTTTGGATCCTATCGCACTTCTGATTTTAGATCCACCCTCAGGGGCCACAACGACGAGAGCCCCCTGGTGTTGTTGCTGACAGCGAGACGATTGCCTGGATGATTCTATCTGTTCTCTGTAGATAAGAAAGAAAGCAAGAGCTGAGATGCAGCTAAAAGATGAGGACAAGCACGATAAAAGCAAGAACGATCCTGGCCAATCACGTAATCAAGAGCCAACAAGAATCAACACTAAACACAAGCACCAATAATATATATTAAACAAACTTAAGACTATCTCTGCTAGATCACTAGTACAAAAAATTTCGTTCTACAAACAACAAAAGCATGCTCATAATGCATCTCACTATAGGGCTATCTATAACAGAAGCTACAAAAAGGATCTATTCCTATTGCTAACTAGCCGCGACATTTGCGGACCTATCAACGGCGTTGCTAGCGTTTAACTCAGTAGGTGAGAGGGTCCTTACTGGTGTCGAGATGGAAGTGTGGTAGAAGATCATGTCGACACTGTTGTCATTGTCATGGTCACTAACGAGCTCGCGCTCGCTAGGGTCCTCCTCCTTCAAGTCGTCGGTGGGTATCACCATATCTCCATCCTGAATTGGCTCGACGAGCACTAAACCTCCACTGGCTATTGGAACTAGCGAGGGGCCAATCCTGCTGTCTGCTATAGTTATTGCTATATGTGTTGGTAGAAGAGGTACACCTAAAAGGACGATGTGTTGGGTCTGACTCGTTGGTAGCGTGAAGGTACTCTTCCTGGCAGTTGTTCTGACCCGAGAGCCATTCATGGTATTCTGTCTATTAAGATCCCTGTGATGCAGCCTGAACTCTGTGGTGTCTTCAGCGTCTACGGCCTGGACTCTGATATGATCTAGCATCACACAAAGAGCTCTCTCCCATGTTTCTGGCTCCTCTACCCTCTAGCAACTAACCTGGAACAACTAATAGGTCTCATTGTGCATGTGCTCCAAGGCGTGGAGGTACTATGCCGTGACGGCCACGGTGGTGTCCTCCTCCTCTTCCTCCTTCCCTGCATCCTCCATGGCGGTTAGGCGTGCGCACCAAGCAGCTCGCTGGCTAGCGATAGCTGAAAAGTGCCTCATGGGAGTGTGTGCCACTTCTATGACATGCCTCCCACACAAGTGCCAAAGTGCTTCGTAGGGTACCAACTGATACGTGTCAGGGTACCGTACTCTAGTGGTGCTGACATGCCACGGTCGTCAGCTGGGGTATCTTGGACAGTCAAAGATCTACAGCAGAACCTAGCACTTCTGGGATCCATTCTCGTCGTATTCAAGCTAGGTGTACTCTGGGCATCGGTTGTATCCCAGACGACAACAAACTTCCTATAGTAACTTGGGAAAGACCTTCACTCGTAGACATCGCATCATGTTCGAGTCCTCGCATTCCATCTGTCGGGGAAAAAGGGATAGCTTAGAACTAGCATAATAAGTTTTCAATGGTAACAAGATAGAAGGTAAGTATGGAAGCAGTTTGGATAACATAGTTTTTGGAAAATAAACAGACACGAGCAATTCTATCCTAAGGTCATGTCCTACAACCAAGCATGGCTCTGAAACCACTCCAATAAGACCCCAACCAGGGATCTCCTGTGCCACTCGTATTATTTTCTAGATCAAATAGCTGATACACACAATATAACAGTTATTATCATAGTCAAACTTCATACATGAGTACTAGGGTTCAGAGAACAAAAGGTGATAAACCATACTGTATATTACAAACCTATCCAAATGGCCAACAAAAGACACATCGGAAAGCAAAGACCCAAAGCCACAAGTAGCTAGGGTGTAAACACAACTTCTAATACAACTCTTTATCCTCACCTTCATCTCCAACGAAGTCAGCATTGGCTTCCTCATCTGAATGGCAGCAAGAGTGAGTACGAAAGGTACTCAGCAAGCCCTATACTACTTCAAGGTGTTGATAGATGCATAAAGAGGTAATTCAAGGATAAGGATTTACAGCTTAGTTTTAAGCGTAAAACAGTTTATGCAGGTATCCAATTGCATCATCTATGATTGGCTTTAAAATAGTTTAAATAGTTCAAAACTAGATAACAAGCTAGATCTGAGGGTTTTTTGGTCCTGGAAGGGGCTACGCCTCACTCTATAGTCCCTATCATCACATCTGGTGTAACTCTAGTACCACACAGCTTCTGACAAATTGAGCTAGGAACCTCATCACACGGACATCTAGTCCACACACTCACTCATCAAAACATACGAACCCAAAGTCTATTCAAGTGTGACCATACCTTCGCATGTCAATGACCGTGGATACGGCTATTCGAATAGGTTTACACTCTGCAGAGGTTGTACAACTTTACTCATACGATATGCTCAGCCTTCAACCATTGCAAGCGGAGTAGCGAATCATACCGAGACACTCCAGTCACCTTTCCTACTGGGCTTTTCTACAAGATTTACTCCCAAACGCCAGAGTCCATGTACTGAAGGCCGATCCCCTTTTTAAACCTAGGCCAATACTAGTAACCTTCAAACAGAGGGACAAATGCACACTTGACTGCTCGCTGCTCTCAGCCTCCTAGTATAATGTCCAACTTAGTCTGGTGAAGAAAAGTCAAGTCCTGCTCATTCATGACGTATGGTTGCACAGGGATGGCTAAGCATGATGGCGCAAGACTCGGTCCTTAAGCGGTCAGGGTAGGTATATTCTGGCAATAAACACCATAGAGGTGACTCAACCCCCTAGGAGCATCCTCATCTAGAGTACTACTCCACCTGCCCCCGCTAAATAGTTTTCACCTATTTTTACACACCTCCCACCATATTCCACATGATATCAAAGATTTCACAACCATCACGAAATTCATAACTATCAAGGATCCATGGTACATGAGTTTAACATTGACAAAAATAATTTCTATCTCCGAGGAGAGGTGTTTAAAAGCGACGTCTCTGAGGAGACATATTTAATCCTAAGCATGCTAGATATTAAGACGGCGTTTATCATTAATATAGATAACAACAGGTAATCCTAGGGTAATATGCACTTTAGATGATAACCTTTATGGCATGGCAAGTGTTTAATAGGATTAACTACTACAAGCAGTTTGTAAAAACGTAATACATAGCATATGCGATGTAAGTCTAGTTTTAGTTGATCGTGTAGTTTAGTTGAAAACATAGGTTCAATATGATAAATAATAGTGACACTAGGGAAGAATCAAATAACATCAAATGGAAAATCAAATGAGCCGTAATGTATATCACACTATGATGGATAGGTAGATATCGAATTTAGATGAATTTCGGCGAAAGAATCGCCAAAATTAAAACCAGAACGGAGAAGTTATGATGCTTAGAAGATTTAATCTAAAATTAAATTGAGAAATTATGAAATTGTACTATTCATAGGTGGGGCTCACTAGTGGGACCCACTGAATAGTACTGGTTGGGCCGAAGTGGGCTTGGATGGGCTGTGTCTAGGCCTGGATGGGCTGGGCAAGCCTTGGGCTGCACAGTACTGGGTCAGGCTTAGGCTGTACAATACTAGGCCGTACAGTGCAGTCCTACTCAGGTTTGGGCTGGTGGCTACCAGGCTGCGGAGCTAGGCTGGCCCATTGGGGCGCGGCCAATGGGCGACTGGGCCGGCTTGTTAGCCAGTCGCGACTGGTCCGAGCCGTGGCCCACTCGGGCAGGCCGAGCCACAGCCTGTGGTCGGACCGTGCGGGCGCGTGGACTCGCACGAGTGGTGGAGGGGAGGGGAAAAGCGGCCGACAACGAGGAGCCACACCAGAATGCTCGCTAGCGACACGCTCGGGCCTAGGTTTCACAATGGGAAGTCCACACTGGGGATCTATATGTGATGAGGAATTCAACTGGGGGCTCATTGATGGCAGCTGGCAACGAGAGTGATACCAGACAGCGGCTAGAGGGAGGGCAATAGTGCGGGCAAGATCAGGCAGCACCTCCCTTGCACTAGGAGGTGCCAACCTACAAGGAAAAGAGGCCCGAGGCATCACGGCACGATGGCCGGTCACACACACGAAGCATTAGCACGCCGGCGGCAATGACTGCATGGCGGCGGAAGGCAATAAGCATGGCGGCACGCGGCTACACGCTAACAGAGAGCTCAGGGTGGACTTAGAAGGCTCACCAAGCTCAGAGATAGGGAGAAGCGGGACGACAGAACGACGACGTTGAAGCAACGAACGGCCTCTTGTTGGGTTTTCGACGAACAGACGGTAGCACAGGGACGGGGGCGGCTCCTTGGAGCTCCTCGGCGGCTTGTGGACGCAGAGGTGTAGTGGCGTGAAGGGTGACGACAACGAGGTGGCGTGGCGAAATGAAAGAGAGAGGGAGATCGGGGGCCCTATTTGTAGAGGGGAGGGGGCGCATAGAGAGGTGGTGCACGCGTGACATCGGGCAAATGTTAGCGGCAGCGCAGTGGCGAGATGGCGGGACGATGCCCACCACTTTTCCTGCGGTGCGGGCGCTCTGCACCATCCATGTGCGTGCGCGGGCACGAAAGGCACACGGTGCAGAGGCATGGGCGAAGAGAGAGAAGGGAGAAGAGAGAAGAGAGAGAGGGTGCGGAGGCCGGATGGGGATATTTTCTCGGAGGGGAAAACGGTGGCCGGTGCAGTGTTGCGTTGGAGGAAGGAGGAGAAGGAGGCCGGGTGGGCGGCCGACCGATGTGCAACACGTGGACAGCCACACTCACGCGGGCGCATGCTCGCGGGCGGGCTATCTAGTGCGAGGGCGAGCAGGCCCAGTGGGCCGAGCGACGCGGTCGTGGCCCAGCGTTAGGAAGGAAGGAGGGGGAAAGAAAGGAAGGTCGAGCCGGTTGCCGTGGGCCACACAAGAGAGAAGGGAAAAAGGTTCGGCCCGAGAATAGAGAAAAAGGAAAATGGAATAATGCATTATATTTAAATTCAAATTGAAGTATTCGAATTTGGATTTGACTTTGGATTAATATAAATTCAAATAATTATATTTGATTTGTGATTTGGACTTGGATCTTGATTCTTGAGGGAGGATTCGAATTCAATTTGGATTTGAGCTGAATAGAAACTAAAAATAGATTTGGAATTGAGAGACATTCAATTTCAAATCTCCATACGAAGAACCATAAAAACCAAAAACCAATACATATGAACCAATTTAATGCAGAGATTATTTTGTAAAAATTTAGTACATCTTGGAATACCTGATCAACTTAATACATTTAATATATATGAATGTATTCATACTAGTATATATATTCATATACATATTTCTTTAATTTAGTTAGCCTAATTAATCATATATTTTTTTAATTTGAAGCGAAAATTTGTAATTAACTAATATTTTAAACTCAAGATGTTACATACAGGGACGTGAAGACCTTTGCCTTTATGGCTCAAGTTTTAAAGTGATCACGACGACAATTGACCGAAAGAGAGACTAGTGGTGAGACCTTGTCTTGGTGGCTCGTTGTGTTTGAGATCTTATCTTTGTGATTTAGTAGCTAAAGAGCCATGACTGGAAGAGACTTAGTGACTGGGAGTATATTCTTTGTGGAGCTCTAATGTGAATTAGGGGTGATATTCATATCATCGATACCGCGGCATAAAAATCCCTTATGCCAAGTTTATCTCTCTACTTTATTTACTTTTTTGTATCTACATACTTGCAATTTACCTTGCTAGAGTAGGTTACAATCCTCTTGAGCGGTAGATTAGACATACTAGATAAATCTAGAGCACATTTAGATAGAAATTAAGATAAATTTATCTTGTAAAGTTTTTAGAGTCAATTTGTTTTAGGTTTCTAAGTATTCTAATTCACCACCTCTTAAGACATCATCATTCCTCACACTCTCGACATTTAATTTCAACTTGTAGCACCTTAACTTGTTGACTTGTAATATCATCTAAGACATATAATTTAATTTAAATATTTACTCTTTATTATGTCTTGAGATGATATACTTGTTGTAAAGATACGTGTTATGTACTTAGGCTAATTGAGCACAAATCAGGACTACATGGATCATATTCGCTTTAATTGATTAGTAGCTGCGATGAAAATCTTATATGTGGGTTAGCACGTGGCACATCAAATGACGGATGTGTGCTAGCTCTCATCTTGTTCGATGACCAACCCATTCAATTAATTCAAATATGATTTGGACGATTCTCATACTTAGCTATCAATAATCCTATAAAACATATGTTAGTCACGATGATCGTGTTGTCATTAAGAATGATAATGGACCGGGTCGGGTCATGGCCCCGTGGGTTTTTGATCCAATGGGGACATGTTCGAGTGTTGAAATTGCCCCGTGGGACTATCAGGTTGGGACCTCAATTCGAGTTAGATTTAAGACCGAAGCTTAATTTGCACCTGTGGGTGTCCCACGGGCTTTGATTCGGACCAATTCTGAGGTGACCACTCCTCCCCTCTCTAGGTCCCCTTGCGTGTAACTGGTGGCTCACACCACCATTAGGTTTCGAGTTCCCTATCTGATCTTAGATCCTCGCTGGGATCAGGTGATTTTGTATCCGATAAAAATTTTAAGACCAAATCAGATTTGATATCCTGGGTTTCAAATCGGTTGTATTCTCACACCATCCAGCTCAGACCGATCTGTTGCCACCTTTAAACCACATTATGATCAGAACAGTGATGAGTTTTTCTAGCCCTCCATAATAATGTTTCCAATAAAATTTCAACGAAATTGCTTTCGCTAGACCCGGCCCAATCTGCTCCCCTGACAAGCGGACCCCACGAATCAGTGAGGCAGCGGTAAACACCGTCGACGCGAAGGCAAGGAGGTCTGTAAAAACAACCAAACAAGTGCTCGTGCTAGCCAGGTAAACCCTCTCCCTCTCCCTCTCCCTCTCCAGTCTTTTAAACCCCTCGCCTACCGTGTTCGCCGCCGCCGCCGCCGCCGCCGCCGCCGCCGCAACCTTGGTTTCCTCCTGCCCCACCGCCGCCGCAGGCCGCGTTGTCTCGCGGCGGCACCGGCGACGCGCGCCCGACCTCCTCGATCGCGTCGCTCAGTCCCCTCGCCCGCCGCGGTTAAGGTATTGCGCCCCTTCGTCTCTCTCTCTCTCTCTCTCTCTCTCTCTCTCTTCCCGTGCGGCAATCCCACCGTTGTGTGGGGTTTCGATCCGTCACGCGATGCCTTGCCGTGGAGGGATGTCTAGAGGGCTTCTGTGGGATTTGATGCCCGTTGCGAATTAGGGTTTTGCCTGTGCTTTTACTGGGCGCCAGTGGAACAATTTCTTTTTGGATTTCTCTGTTCCTGCCCTTGCACATGCGTTATCGTAGGAAATGTTAAACTACTTCTGTGCTAAGGTTTGAAAGCTTTTCCGTTTGAGGGGCCAGTGATTTCCTCTTCTCTTTTGGATGACTAGAATGATCTTATTAAATCTTCGAGTCAGTAATCCCCATAGTTTTGCTCAATGGGACTTCATCCCTTTCGTTGCCGTTTTTGCTAAAATCATGACATTGTCATGCCTTGCTTGATTGCGATGGCTGTGGCCTTAGTGATCGGTTACGCAATATTATTTCTGTGCTTATGGGTGTTAATTCACAACATTAAATGGGCTTCTTTTCGTGGACCCGTGGTTGATCCTACTCTTATTTGGTAGGATAAATTGACCCTGTTGGTATTTATGTTTAATACCTGGACGTTTTAAATCTGTGAGGGCAGCCAAATTGTGCATTGGCAGTTTGATTTGTCTGGTCCGATCTGTAGCAGATACCAGGTAGAATCCACTGTGTATAATACTCATGTTTATTTGTTACCATAATTCATTTTTAGTGTGTCATTTTGAAGGTTACATGTGGTTGGAGCTTGTGTTTACTAGTCTAATGAAGGTTTGGTTACCTTCATGAATAACTTTTGTGGAAGGAGTTTGTATGCAAATTTGTTGTTCTATCGTTCTACGGCACTGATGATTTTGGAGATGTTGGTCATCACTCTGGAGAAAGTGGTGATGTGGAATTACTACCGTTTTTGACTTTTAGCTGCAATTTTACTACTCGTGAAACCAGACCTGCTGTAAGTTTTAGAATATATTGAAAGTTGTTGTTTTTTCTGTTCTTATCGGGGACAGCTTAAGGGCATGTTTGGTTCGCGTCTAAGTTTGTCACGCCTAAGGTTAGCTAAGTTTGGCTTGCCACAAAAAGTGTGGCTAAGAATTTCTTAGCCACAAGTGTGCAAAGTTAGTCAAAAAATTGAGTGTATGACGTGTGAGCCGGGGGGCTAACAAAGTGTGGCTTGCCACAGTTGTGGCACTCAACCAAACAGCTGCTTAGGTTTTTGCCACAGTTGTAGCAGTCAACCAAACAGTTGTGCCTAAAAATTGAGTGTATGATTTCGTTGTTCCTTTTCTTTAAAGCCCTGCCCTTGATTGCCCATTTTTGCAAGCTGCTTTGTGCTTGTGGTTCTTGCGAGGCATTAGATTTATGTCAATGTTACAGTCAGTCGCTGAACTACGATTTTTTCAGTACATAGTTATTAGTGTTGATACTAAGGTGCATGCAGACATTGAGTTTAACAATCCATCATCTTTTTTGCCATGTTTTCTGTCTGTACATTTTGTTTTGCACGGTTGCTTCCAATCATCTATATATTTCTTGAAACTTCTGGATAAATGTTCCTCTGATAGCACTGTATTATAATGCTTCTATCATGATTATATTCATCTAATTATTTATGTTTGAGATAAGGCACTACTAATATGCAGTTCCCTTCAGCAATGGCAGGGCAAGCCGGGAACCCAGAATACCATCCTATAAGTCCCCATGTGGTAATCTGTATTCTCCTGTGAACAGTTTAGCACTTGTAACAATTACAAGTCTTGCTAAATGAGATTTTATTCTATGTAGATAAGTGGTGCATTTGTTCAGCAATATTACCGCATTCTACACGAGCAACCAGACCAAGTGCACAAGTTTTATCAAGATTCAAGTATTCTTGGTCGACCAGAGTCCGATGGAACCATGGTGTCTGTAACCACTCTGGGTGTAAGTTCTAGTATGAGAATTTGTTGATACAATAGCCATACTGCAACTGAGATTAATTGTGGGGCAATCTTTTTTCTATACAGGACATCAACAAAAGAATTATGTCTATGGACTTTAGGAAGTGCTTAACCGAGATAGAGACTGCAGACGCACAGTTATCTCACAAGGATGCGGTGTTCATTGTTGTTACTGGATCTTTGACTTCAGATGAAGGTGTTTGTCGTAGGTTTACCCAGTCATTCTTCCTAGCTCCACAAGAAAGTGGTGGCTATTTTGTTCTCAATGATGTGTTTAGGTTTATATCAGAAAGGCAACCAGCTCAGATAAATCAAGTGGTTACTCAAGAAAATGAAAGCAATCTGAATGTTAGATCTGCGTCCCAAACATGTTCAGCATTAACAGAACCTACTCCAGCTGACAAGAGTCTGATCTCAGACCATGTGAGAGTTGAGAATAATGTCACAGAGAGGCAAGTTATCAACCCCTCTATTAATGGCACTGCCGTTGAAGAAGGTGTTAATGTCGAGCCACCTGTGCAAGTGGCCAAAGAGGATCCCAAAAAGGCCCCAGTTGTTGCTCCTACCCCTCCTATTCCAACTCAAACGGATGTTACTAAGAAATCTTATGCATCCATTGTGAGTTATTTATTATTGTATCTGATTTCTGGCACTCTACTTCCTTTTTTTAGTAACTCAAGTACCTTACTGCTGATGCCTCGTTCTTAGTTTACCATAGGTGTGGTTTGGCTGTATCAGTTATGGACTTCTACTTTGCTTCTTACTATTTACATACCTATTATGGCTTCCTTCGCAGGTGAAGGTGATGAAGGAGGGTCCACTAACTCCACTAGTTGCCAAAACAACTCCATCAGTTGCCAAACATAAGCCAGCGCCTAAACCTGTCACCAAGGCTGTTGAAGGTTCAGAAAAATCTTCTGCAAAACCTACCCAGGCTAATGAAACCACTCCAAGTGATGTGACTGTTGCCGAAAACGACTCTTCACGGAATGGTTTGTTCCGGCTCTGACTCTAGCATATGCGGTCCTTTTCGCACTATTAGCAATACTGAAATTATATTGTCCTGCAGAGCGAGGCTATTCAGTTTTTCTCAAGAATTTGCCTTTCTATTCCAATATTCAAATTGTTGAGGAGGAATTTAAGAAATTTGGTGCTATCAAGTCAGGTGGCGTCCAAGTCCGGCACAATAAGGTTAGAAACTTTTGGTTTTGGTTTTCTCTATGATGTTTTCTTTAACAATTCTTAGTTCATTGGTGCAGATTGATCGTTTCTGCTTTGGCTTTGTTGAATTTGAGTCCCAGCAATCTATGCAAGAAGCAATTAAGGTCAGCCTTTTCTTTATTACTTCTAATCACTAGCTAGTGCCCTTTCTGGACTTTGCTATACTTGAACTGTGAAAAAACTATCAGTGCTGTAATCAACATTTTCGTTTTGATTGTTATTTATTTGAGGTTTGGTTGTTTGAAAATGTGAAAGCCTCTAAAATATATTTATACTGGGATTCATATTTATAATTAACTATGCAAGAAGCAATTAAGGTCAGCATTTTCTTTATTACTTCTAATCACTGGCTATCTTGGTACTAGCTAGTGCCCTTTCTGGACTTTGCTATACTTGAACTGTGAAAAAAACTGTCAGTGCTGTAATCAACATTTTCCTTTTGATTGTGATTTATTTGAGGTTTGAAAATGTAACAGCCTCTAAAATATATTTATACTGGGATTCATATTTATAATTAACTGTAAACCTCACTGAATGTGTGGATGGTGTAGCTGGATACGATTTTCTAATGATGACTGATATTTCAGATAATTGCTTATCTTTTCCTGCCTTCTTAATCAATAACTTTGATTGTGATATATTGATCTTTAGATATGTGATAACGGTTGTGCCACTCTGAATTCATGTTGTGATTCCCTATTGTCATCCAGGCATCTCCGGTTCATATGGGTGAGAGAGATGTCTATGTTGAGGAGAAAAGAACCCCTACACGAGGTAAGCAATCTGTCTGATCTGACGGACTGTAAACTATACAAAATTTTGTGTCAAAATATATCAGTTTGATACTAGTTGTGCTAAATTCTTCCAGTTTGATACTGTGCACCCTCCAGATTACTCAACTTGTAAAAAAAAAAAATTGTTCACGTGTCTTGCAAATTTTTGTAGAGGACATGGCAAGATGCTTTAGGGTGCTATTACCTGCTCACCTATGTGTTCTGTGTTATTAATAATTTAGTTAGTATTGGTTGGTATTATGTACGGGTGAATATTTGAAATAACATTTCTTCCATTATTTCTTGTGCTGGACATGCTTAAACCATTTCGATGTTATTGTTTTATTTAGGCAAATGGGTTCTCAAACTGTTAATCTATTCTGCCTGCTTGTTTCCATCTATTCAAGTGGATTTGTAGTAACCAGATACCTGACATTGAGTGATAACTCTTTCCTCAGTTGTGAATGGTGCTGGCATCCCTCGTGGCGATAATGGTGAAGGTGGCCATTTCCAATCTGGCAGGGGATCATACGGTGGTGACAATTTCAGAGGACGAGAAGGTGGCTATGTGAACAATGTGAACTACAGAGGTGGTGAGAATTTCAACCGCAGGAACGACGGGGAGAACTTCAACCGCAGGAATGATGGGGAGAACTTCTACCGCAGGAAGGACCACGAGAACTTCAACCGCAGGAACGACGGGGAGAACTTCAACCGCAGGAAGGACCATGAAAACTTCAACCGCAGGAACGACGGGGAGAACTTCAACCGCAGGAGCGACAGCGCGAACTTCAACCGCAGGAACGACAGGGAGAACTTCAACCGCAGGAACGACGGCGCGAACTTCAACCGCAGGAATGATGGCGCGAACTTCAACCGCAGGAATGATTTCAGAAACCGGAACGAGTTCTCAGGTCGCGGACAGGGGCCACCACCTGGGAATGGCTATCACCACAACGGGAATGGTTTCCATCCACCTCGTCCCTTCCAGAATGGGAATGGGAAGTTACCGGTTGCTGGCTAGAGGTATCACCAGGTGACTTCCATCAAACTATGAAGCTTAAGTCCACATTCAAGCGAGTGCAAGGATTATTACAGTAGGAGGATTGCTGATTAGACAGTTCAGAGGTACCATTTTATTTTCGTTTGCACCGTATTAGATCGCTACGAGTTGAGTAGTGTCAGGAGTTCATTGGCGGTAGGTGAATTTTGTTGACTAGTTGCCGTTGACTTAGCGACAATTGGTTGGTGGTGGCCCGTAATTGTGTCATCTGCCGATCAGGATTGGTAAATTGCTCACTAATCGTAAGAAGTGGAGTACATACAGAGATTTAAGTTATATTTACTCTGCCGTTGTCATGTATGGTTGGTGGGTTTACTTTAGTGCATGACGCACCCATGCAAACTTGAAATCATGAATTCTGGTTGATTGGCGTGCGTGTTTTTCGGCCAGCATCGTTTCGTATTAGCTGGATGAATGGCTTATTTGACGGCACCAAATGCGTAACACGCAGAAGTTGGTGCCTGGTGTCATCGTGTGCGGGTTAAGCAATGAAAACCGTGTCTTGCTCCAAGCGATGAGAAGATTGCTCGACCCCTAGAAATTTGGCTACAACCCTAACAAGGACTAACAACCAGGACACCCAGTCCTAGCTACCCACTGGAATTCCTTTCCGATGCCGTGCTGGATGATCATTGATGAGCAGCTTGCTTGGCATAGGAGGCGTCATCTTTTCTTTTTTGTGTCTTGTTAATGTGACTGCCATTTTTCCCGGTACATGCTCGTTTTTTTAACAAATATTACCAGTAGTATTTAACTTGGCCATAAAATTGAGTCATGAACTCGCCAATCATGGACATTGTTCAAGATAGGGATAGACGAATCTGCTGGGATTAGCTCCGCACGGCGCCGATCTGGCGGATCATTGGCGAAAGGGACGCTTGACGAAGGCCTTCGCGGTCTACGGTGGCAGCCATTCGTTTGCCTCACCCCCTTGGTCAGCCTGGCCGGCTGTCCCCAGCTCAAGTGGCTCCTGGACATGACCAGCGACGGTGACGCTGCTCATCGCCGGCACTAATCCTGTTGTCAACTTGTGAGTCCGTCGTCGTCGTGGAGGCCTCGCCACCACTCAACCACCGTTCCATAGCCCTACTCCACCGTTCCATAGCCCTACTCCACCGACGCAAGGGCCCCAATAAAATTGGTGCTAAGATTTTGGGCCCCAGCTCGTGCGCTGTGGGCCCGCTCACGGCAAGTTGCACTTGCACCACCACTTGAGTGTGAGCACTGACGTGACGTGAGGGGACGTGCATTTCCTTGGCTGTTGCTTGCCTTCACGGGGAATCGCGGTATGGTGCGTATGCAATTCGGCACGAGTCGAGCCTGGCTTCTCTCTTGCATGGCTTGGCTCGTTCCGTATTCACCCTAGATTTCGAAAGCTGTAGAAACTCAAAAGCAAAAGAAGCATAAACATCGTGGAAAGTACATTGGACACGGCCGGAATGATTGCATATGTCACGGTAAACATGTGTCGATCATTCTACACGTGCACTACGGCAAGGACATGCACAACAAAGATGCTTCGCTAGGCTTGCGTACCCACACCGAACAAAGTTTATTAAGAAGATAGAAAGATGGGGAGAAAGAATACGCCGATGAATTCCTCGCGCGCTCCGAGGTATGCCGCTACATTTTAGCTTTGTAGCAAGTTTGCAGCCTCATCGTCTCCTCTAACACACTTATAGGCCCATGGGCAAGGGGAACCAAGACTGCGGGATACGATGGCAACAAACTCAACGACAATGACGCGGCAAGCTCTAACGAGGGATGTGTCTTCGTAGCAAACACACCTATGGAAAGCTCGGTCTGTAGTTGAAACATCAATGATCCTAGCATAGAGTTAAGTATATTTTGATGATTAATATTAATGTAGTCAATGAGACTAACACGATTTGCTAGTGTATAAAGGTTTCGTTTCGTTTATGCTATGTGATATACTCAGTATCAAACCTTAAATGATTAAATGAAATTCAAACAGAATCTTCATGAAGATATAATGGCCTATTATTTAGACTAATGATCATGGTGTTGAGAATATCACTTGCGTATATAAGTTTTTTTTTGTCGTACCGTAGTACAAAGAGGTAGTGTTTGGATTTAATAGCTTCATCTGGTATTTTTAGATAGTTGTCTAGTAGTTATGCACACTAGACTTACAAGTAGTTATGCACACTAGACTTATAAAGAGGGATTTAGGTTTGGACATCATCATCCTTACAGCAGTTATTTGATTGGGAGCTTCGTTGTAGCAGGAAGGGAGAGCACAAGCTAGCTCGGAAGTCATGGCTGATGCATGAATCGACCCACCACGATGGCGACGATCTAGATATGTCCGGTTTGGTCATTGTGGTTCCACGGAGAGGGAAATGAGCGAGTGGCTAGGCAACCGACGTGGTAGAGAGGGAGATGAGCTGGGCATAGCGTAGGGTAACTATGGCAGTGCATGCAGGGGCGAAGATATAAACCCTGAATTTTAACATTTTAGAAAATAGTAAAATTCGCTCTAAATTAAATTTTTTTCTAATAATTAAACCAGTATAAAATCGAGAAAATATATATTTGATATATATATACTCGTATGTGTATATCCAAATATATTACTCTCCCATCTAGATGTTCATGACAGTTCAATTGCGAAAGAAACTGCTTCTAAGGAATCTCACCCGATGTTCGTTTGATGGATGCCGGGCACTTGCTAACGAACGGAAACCAAACTGAACCGCTTCTTTTTTGTAAGACCTTCTTTATATCTATATCTACTTAATCGAGACTAAGTATTCCAAAGAGCACTAAATTAATTTCTAAATAAAACGTTACATTGAATTGAACATATGCATTTCTGTTTAATGGATTTTATAATTCTTTGTGTGGCGATTCGAATTGGAGTGTCTCTCAAATTCGAATCCGTTTAAGTTACTTCGGTAACTTTCTTTTCCAAATCAATCTGTGAAAATCGATCTTCCAATCCAACTCAAATCTATAATTCAATTATTACATTGAATTATCCCGATTTAATTTTGTACTACTTGAATTGAGTCCCTCTCCAATTAGAATCTCAATTTTGTTTCAATTCACCGACATTCAATCGACTTCAAGTATTCTTGTTGAATCAATCTCAAATTCAAATACTCTTAATTGGATTAATGCCAAATCCAAATTCAGATCCAAATTCGAATACTCCTATTTGAATTCAATCCCAAATATCGCAAATTCCGACTCATTCCAGGTCTTTCTCGTTTTCATATTCGAATGCGGTTCAAATCATTCGAGTTATAATCTATTCTTCTTGTTCAATCACTTCGCAACTCAATTCAGTCGGTTCGAATCTTGGTTCAAGTTTGAATCTCGTATCTCAAAACCTCATTCTAAATCAATTTGAATCCAAACCATTCATTTGATTTATTCATTCCAAGATCAATTCGTAATTCAAATCATTCAATTGAATTGCCAATCCAATTCAATTCAAGTCATTTCGATTTCTAATTCAAACTCATTTGAATTATGCCAATTCGATTCAATTTAGCCTATTCAAATTGAATTATTACAAACTCAAATACAACAATTGATTTATTACACAAATCTCTCTCTCTCTCATATCTTTTCTCCTCTATGCTCTCTCTCTCTCATCTCTCTAACCTCTCTCTCTGCTCTCTCTCTATGATCACCGACTAAGAGCAGCAGCCCATGCCCTGCTCTCCTACCTTCTCCCCGTGCCCATGCTGGCCTCTGATCTTTTCATTTCTCCTCTCAAGCTTCACCAGCAAGCTTCCCCGCACAGGCACAAGCATACATACACTGAGCAGCAACACCAGCACCAGCACCCTCCTCAGCTCTCCTCTCTTCCTCATTGCTCCTCTTTGAGCATGCACCACACACACACACACACACAAGTGCACACACATGCATACAAGCACAATGGCTCCACCGCGCCGTCGACTCATGGAAACATCGCCTGCGCTGTCGTTGAGCCACCGTCGCCGTGCGTGCTACTGCCGAGGCGCCACCACCATGCGTGTCAACATCGCCGCATCCACACGTCCTCCCGCCATAGCACCGAGCTGCCCTGCACTGTCATGCTCACTGCCGTTGTCGCTCAATACCTCGATGAGCCTCCCTCTTCCCATCTCCCAGCACCCCTTCCTCCCTCCTCCCTTTGCTCGGCTGCCGCCCAGCGCAGCCGCCGTGCCCGTCGAACCCCTGGTCGCCCCGCACCGTGTCGTCGCCGCCTGCAGCTGGCCCGCTCGCGTCGCGTATGGCCACCATTCAGTCATGGCCGAGCCGCCATCCACGCAACGCTCTTCGCCTCCCGTGCACGCCAGCCACCTCGCGCCACCAGTCGGACCGTAGCTTCACCGCGCCACGCCGTCTCTTGCTGCGCCGCGCCAGCCCGCAGCCGCGCGCTCCGCGCCTCCCTCAACTGCGCGTCTACGCCTACCGATCGGCCGCACACCACGCGCGAGCTGCTGCGTGGGCTACCGCGCAGCGCCGCAGCACGCGCTGCCGGCCTGAATCCGAGCCGTCATCCCCTCTCCGTTTCCACATCCCCATCCTGGCGCCATCTCTCCCTCCGGCGACATCCCCCCTCGCGCCGGCTACTCCTTCTTCCTCCGCCCCCCTTTTTCTGCGTCGCTGCATCCTCCGACGCCGCCGTCTCCCTTTCCGGCTTTCTCCCTTCTCTCTCTGACGTTGTCGTCTCCCTCCCGGTGCGCCGCTCCTCCCTCCAACTCCTCCCTCCCGCGAGCCTTCTCTCCCTCCGCCTCTCTCTCTATTACTGTGAGGCCACCCGGGGAAAATATCCCCCTCCCTTATTGATGAGGACATCACTCATTTAGATACACGCGCTATAAGTGATCCTCCGGTGATTTATCTATTACAAGGACCGATTACACGGGCTCGTGCACGTCGTTTAACTCATGAGGTGAATTCGTTACTCGCTGTCCATACTACTAATTATAAGGATGGGATGCTACTCAATTTTTGTGAACTTTTTATGCTTAGAAATATGGGAGAAGCACCTATGGAACAACCAAGTTGGACGGGGCTCAAGCCAACTTCAAGTCGGAGTCAGAACTCGGTTCGGATTTAGTAGACAGCACTAAAACGATCATAACTTCTTCATATGGAGTCCAAATAAGGTGTTCTTTGATGTGTTGGAAAGATAAGGACGATAGATTTGTTTTGGTACTGGTCCCAGCTCCAGATTCATGGTGGATTATTTTGTGTCATCAAAATAATGTGCTGTGTCACAATTTTGGACCATATCGGGCCTTGTAAATGTGTTCGGGTCAAGCCCAAGTTGTGGACGTCCCCTGGTCGCCCAAAACCCTAGCACGCCCCTCTTCATATATCTAGCAGCCGTCGTCATAGACTTTTTGGGTTTTGCTTAGATTAATTTGTCATTGAACAATTTCGCTGTCGTTCGGTTTGTGAAACTCCAACTCGTGAGCTTAATCATATTTGCAATTTCAGATTATGTTCTTCCATGTTCTTGCTTGTGTTCTCGATTCACTTGCAGAAATTAGCCTTCTTGGCGAGGTCAATTGTGCTGCCCGCGGTTGATAACCAACATAGCAGTGGTATAGCGATTGCAAGGGTTACGTTCTGTTCTAATCGGAAGCCTTGGATCGTCAATGTCGAGTCTCCACCAATCGACTTTCCATTACCTAACGGAAGATCGGGCCTAATCCTCTCATCACTTATCCTCTCCTCCTCTCTCCGCCAGGTGGGCCCACAGGCCGGTCCATTGGATACGGTCCACGGTGGACCGCACACCCGACGCCACTCCGGGCCACAGACCATGAACCGAGTTCACTAGCTCCGATCGACGGTGCACCATACTCAGAGCTTCCCTCCGGTCGACAGCCCATAGACCAAGTCCGCACCACAGTGCTCTTTTTCTATTTTTTAGATTATTTTTCTGATAAATCTTTTGACGTCCATAACTCCTCCGTTTTAACTCCGATTGTGGCGATTCTTTCGCCGATATTCCTCTAAAATCATAATCTTCATCCCTGCCAAGTCTTGTAAATTTTGGAGTTCGTTTATTTTCTTATCCGGTAATTATTTCGTGTCGCGACGTTTAATCTAGATTTAGATTTTGTCTTTTAATAAATAAAGTGAGTTAGATAATTCCATAAATATGATTTGGATATAATCATGTATAAATTGCTTATGTTAATTAATCTAGCTTAAGAGTAGGTTTAATCATCATATTAATTAAAGAATGGTTTTTAGAATAAACTAAAGATTGCTTTTATTTTAATTGGAGTGGATCGTTATTTCATGCGTTAAGCTATAGGATTAATCTTAGTATACTTAATGATAAATTAACCAGTGTAGCGGTTAAATAAATAAATACATGTTAATGGAATATGATAGAATAATTTAACATTGATAATTAATTAATTAGATACAAAGAATAGATTAACCTAATTAATTAATTACATGTATGCTTTTATAATAGCAATAAATTATAACTTAATTAGTGTGTAAATTAAATAACACTAGGTAATTAAGATTAATTACTAAATAACCATATTTAGTGCTATAGATTAGAATATTTAATCCAACACTTAAGCACATATAATCGCCTAAGTTATACTTACGTATACATGTTTCAAGTTTTGGTTGTGCTAAAAATACTAATGCGACTATTGATCAAACTATAAAATTGGTTGATATACAAATTCCTAATCATAATAGTTACACACCATTATAAGATCAACAAGCAAGAATTATAACTACAACATTTAAAAGGGACCTAGGTAAAACGCTTCAAATTTGATATACTTGTTAGCTAATTAGTAGACAATAGTTGACTTTCTTTTGTATCACAAACCATATCTTGCAATACTTATGTTGGTGTTCAGGGGGACAGACTGTAGCATTGAGATGGTGAGTAGTGATGCTATGTGGAAGAGATGTCAGGGTGAGGGGGGTAACCAGGCGGGTGAACAATATATCATAAAAGAGATGGAGATGAAAATGTCAAAGACAAATAAAAATACCACCGCTTGATGTATTGCTTAGCCAACCTATTTTAGATGATACGAACATGGCTCGCCATCTCCACCATGGAACTTGTGCTAAGCTGAGCCAAGCTGCTCCAGGTACCCGGCTCTGATTCTATCGGCTTTTACTGTCTCACCACGTTTTCAATAAAAGAAATTTTATTAACTCTTATTATTACATTAAAATAAATAAAAAACTAAAAGTACATTTTTAATTTCTACTAACTAATGCAAGCCGCCCAGCACGTGTGGGCGCTGGCCATTTCCGACACGCGGTCGCCTCCACGCGCTCGTTGCCCATCAAACACGGCTCCCTATTATCTACACCCCACTTGGCGCTAGTGACGTACTGTAAGCAAACACATAATCTCCCGTTAAACCTCAAGCGAAAATAAATCTTTTTGATCAATCAGTGGGGGAGGAACAAAAGCGACCAGCTAGAGATTAGACAGATACGTCCTTCGTGTCCCCCCTCTCCCTCTCCCTCACCTCTCACCAATCACCCCGCCAACTGATCCATAGATCTGATTTGCTTCTTCTCTACCTTCTTATCTTCTCCTCCTCTCCTTTTCCAATCTACTATCACAATATCTTCGCCCGATTCTGCTGGGCGAAGCGCGTCCACCTATCCTTCCTCGTTGCTCTGCTGTTCCTTGGTTCTTTCGCCGTGGATTCCTTGTTGATTCTTGGAAGATGCGAGTATGCGACCCCGTGGGGGTTGGTTTTAGCAACCAATCGTGGTTGAGTTCATCTCGCTCTTCTCCCATTTGTTTGACTGCGGTTTCCGGCATGAATTCTTGATTGCGCCGGAGCTTCTTGCTCGGAGCATGCGACAAGATTAGCCTCCGTGAAGAATTCGCGGGAGAAGCGCGGTTCTTGGTGGTGCTGTGGCGGCAATGGCGTCCAGGGACTTCTTGGGCGTGTTCGGCGGCCGTGGAGGGGAGGCGGCGCAGCCGGAGGACGCGGCCGGCGGCGGCGAGTCGGACGACATTGAGCTGAACCTGGGCCTGTCCCTGGGCGGCCGGTTCGGCACGGAGACCAAGCGGCTAAGGCTGGTGCGCTCCTCGTCCATCGCCACCGTCTACTCGGTGCCCTCCCTGGACGGGGACGGCAACGGCCCGTCCCCCGCGGCGCCGCCGCCACTGATGCGCACGAGCTCGCTGCCCACGGAGCCCGAGGAGGAGCGGTGGCGCCGCCGCGAGATGCAGAGCCGGCGGCGCCTCGAGGCCCGCCGGAAGCGCATCGAGCGGCGGAGCTCCATTGGCTCCTCTCCCTCGGGGCCGGCAAAGCGCGGCAGAGAGGACGCTGGCGACGCGCCTGCCGTGGTTAACGGGTTGCAGCTGAGGAGGTTGATTGGGCCTCAGGGGAGCAGCTCTGCCAACACAACAGAGCAAGGTATAGAAGCATGCATCATGTCACTGTATCTCCTGTATCTCCTAATTGTTGATGCCTCTAATTTGCTATCTTTGTTCGATTTCTTATGTTCATTACTATCATGGTTTGTTGTCTCTAGTTGTTATTGATGTGATGCAAGCTTGCTTAAAAATTCCAACTTGCTATATTACTATTGCGTCTGTCAGTGTTGGTTATGTAGACCAGATTCGGGCAGTAGACGGGTTGGGTTCAAAATTGCAGTGTTCCAAACAGCCAAACAGTGTGGCTAGAATCACCAATCGGTGCCTAGTCCAACACGTGTGTGGTCCGAGTCCCGCCAACTGCACATTTGGCGGGTTTTGTGTGGATTTCCGAGATTTAATCCTTAAGGATAACCAACTATGCCCTTGAAAATAATATCTTTTTTTTTGCATGGCTTGAAAATAAGATTTGGCTTCGATTATAATTGTGCAATATGCCGACATGTGATCCAAACTTTACAATCGGCTGCCTATATTTGGCACGCCATAATGCGACAGAACCAGAGATAGCAAGGTAGCTAGTGTCATCACTTCAAACAATGCATCCAACAAGCTCTAGTCGTATTTTGGGAAGCCAAATTTTGAGCACTCCATTCTGAAGTCCAACCATGGCCAAAAGATGTAGACGATATCTTTTATGACCTGTTCTCGTCCTGTCCTACCATTATGGAAACGACTGCATTATTAGTATGAATTCAATATCATGCATGCAAGTTTAATGAGAAATTAAATTGAACCTAATTGGGAAAATTCCGAACATGGACTTATCTAGTCCTGCTCCAAACCAAAAACTCTATTGGATGCACATGGAGTGATATTACCCCTTATCTTTCATGCTAATCTGGCTCTGGCGGCCAATTCTCCCTCGTTTGCATAGCAGCTACAACCAACCAGCCTCCAAACTCTCATCCGTGACCTTTTGTTCACTTCCCCTATCCACAGTTGCGTCCAAACTTGTGTTCTACTTTTCGCTGCTTTCCACTATTCAGTGTTCACCAGTCTCTCCTTAACTTTACTATGCCTTCAACAGCCACACATTACACATTGCATCTTTGGAGAACGAGCATGTCTAACAGTTTTATGCCACACTGAGTTTCGCGAATCTTGGCTCAACATACCTGATCAGTTTCAAGCTTGGTGCACACTGCAAATTAGGTGTTAAGGAATATAATTTTTGGAGGAATTAACAACTGTTTTCGCTACATGAAGTGAACTAACTGGGAAACCGGACTTGCATTTCTTTTCTCCAACAGATGAACAAAAGAAAATAATACATCAAAAAAAGAGAATTATTTGTATACGTGATGACTTTGGTATTTGGGATGTGGTTATGGACAAAACTATATATAACACCATGCTTTTTAAAGCGGTAAGACGAGGTGTGGCGACTCACCCCCTTCACAACACCTAGGCGATTATGAAGCGATGCCACCCAACCCATAAACAGCAAAACAGCAGCCGCGATGGGGAATAAAAAGGAAAAGAAAAAGAAAAAAGGGGAGAAGGGAGCTGTCTGGCCCAACCCACTAACTAGCCCATACCCCTTTCCTCCCCTGATGCTCTCTCTCTCTCATCACAGCACAGCATTGCCGCTCGCTGCACGTCTCTCTCCGCTAGCCAGCCACTCCATCTTCTAAGTGCTCCCATGCTTCACTGCCTCACCCCTTGCCAGATCGACGGTTGCTGCCTCCCCCTGCCAGATCGACGGTTGCTGGCCTTTGGCGCTGGAACCGGCGGGGATAAGAGAGGCGGCGGATGCTTGGCCTTGCTGGCCGGTTCCCCTCCCACTCTTTCTTCTTCCTCTCTTCCTCATTCTTCATTGCTTTTGGTAAGATGTAGGAGACGCCTTGCCATCCCAGAGCGCCTTGTCGCCTAGGCGACGTCTTAAAAACCATGGACAACACACCCATTTTGAAACTCAACCCAAGTTCATAGCACGGTTGGTTATATGTTTGTGTTATACTGCAAGCAAAGTCATGTAATACATCATAATAGTACCCAAGGTTAGTTGAGCACACACTACTTGGCCTGTCTGACAACCATGCCCTGACTCCCTCGTCACTGGAAAATCAATTGCCATTTCTCCCCACCTTGCAACTGGTTCCACGGAATTTAGTTACTAGTTGGTTATCTTTGAGCTTTGTCGCTTCAATTTTAATTAATATGGACTTGATTCAGCAATCTATTTTTGGATGGTTCATCTGATGTTTGTCATGTAAGACTGTGTGCTTAACTTTGGTTTGATAGGCACTTTTTTCTGAATAACGGGAAGCTAATACGCATATACAATCACTTGATTCAGCAATCTGTTATTGTTACTTAACCAAATAATCTTCCATTGTCATCGTGATGATTGTGGTGTCAAGATATCAATCTAGTCAAGAATAAAATGTTCCCATTGTCTTCCCAGGTCCTGGTGGAAGTGCATTTTGCCAGTCCACAGATGCGAGGAGTCCATCAACCTCAGATAATACCAATCAAAATAACATGCTTCCTCCTCCGACCACAGCAACGGGGAAGCCACCAAACGGCACCACGACTGAGCAGCCTCGACTGCGGACGCTTGGGTCCCTGACAACGAGAACGAGCAGCACCAGCGACTTCAAGAAGATCATGATGGAGGACATGCCAATGGTCTCATCCAAGGTGGAAGGGCCTAACGGCAGAAGGATTGACGGCTTCCTGTACAGGTACAAGAAATGCGAGGATGTGAGGATAGTCTGCGTATGCCATGGTAGCTTCCTCACCCCTGCAGAGTTTGTGAAGCACGCTGGTGGCGGTGATGTCTCGAACCCGCTTAGGCATATTGTCGTCAACCCCTCGCCGTCGGTGTACTTGTAATGGTGAACTAGACCTAGAGAGGTCTTTCTTGGTGTTGTTACCTATTGTGTTGTAACCTGTAGGCTCCCTGTTCCCTTGAGTTCAACGCAATAGCGGTTTACGTATATTCAGAGAATGACAGGAAATTCATATCATATGCAAATGTTGATACGCTTGTCTACAATTAGGCGAGGATTTAATTGCTGGACTGCAAGATGCGAGTCATGTCTGCTCCCTGGGATGACTTGAGTGTCTTCGTTGCTATTTTCTTGTGAACAACTTCATACTCGTTCAGAAAACCACCAGGAACTAGTCTTAACATCAATTTGTCCGAATTTACATTGATTCTCATCAACTTATTGGTTTCCTTTAAATTTAGAAAACCCGGTTTCTTGTAAACTGGTCGTGTTCAGAAAATAAGACTACATACCAGTTCCTTGAATCATGACCTTTGATTGGCACATTTATGTTAATTAGTAATAAAAACAAAAATGTACCAAAATTTCATTCTTTTCTACTTGCGCGTGCATAATAGTTTATTTTTTATTTTTAATCAATTTGAAGATGCCATTGCTCATTTTTACCTGAAAAAGGAACCGAAATATAGGGAGCTCGTGGCTGCTGTATCAAAGACTGTACAGGCAAATAATTATATACTTCTGCAAAATCATGAATGAAGTGAAATTTGTCACTTTTGAATCGTTCACAGGAACCTAAATGGGTTATGGGAACCAAGACCTATGGTAGCTACATAATAATATGCCAAAATTGTGAACATTACACCCCTCTGACAAACGGTGTGCAAAAAGATCCCCATAACACAACACGCCTAATCCTTTCCTACTTTTTTCCTACCAGTCTTTGATTTCATGTTTTTCCTTTTCTGCTTCTTGTATTCCTTGTACAAGTTTATGGATGACAATGTGTGGTACAACTCAGCCCTCAATCTCTCATTCTCCGAGATGCCCCTCAGTACAGCAAAATGGTTCTGCAATTTCTCTTTGAGCTCATCTTTATCCACTAAGCAATCTGCCTTCTGAAGCACATCTGGGCTTAGAGCAACCGACTCCATACCATGCCGCTTCTTTTTGCAATTCAGTGACAATGCTTTGATGGCTGGTCTCGATAATTCCCTTTCAATTGACAAGTCTCTATATGCTTCAAGGGGGTTCACATTCAAAATTGGAACAGGGTTCTGGTGGGATTCAAATTTGCCATACTCAAGATATTTGAAGCCATTGAGGAAACAGAGATATTGTAATGCTTCTCTAGGAGGCTGAACTCACAAAGGACTGAAGAAAGTGCACCACTTAGATATGGATCATTAGCCTCTGGGTTGTATTTCTGAATAAAAGAAGAGTAACATGATCAGACAAATACAAAGTATTGATTGCCTATTATGGAAAAGGAAAAGAGAAGACAAATACCGCAACTAAGCAAGACAGGGAACCGCCACCAAAATCATTTTCCGACATGTTACGGCACTTGCTGTTCTTTTGGAGAAGATGCTTCAGTGTGACTAACGCTGAGATATTTGTCAAACATGTACATCATTATGTCATAATACAAAAGAGAAGATTATGCTCGATAACATACAGGTCTAATACTAATAATCAAGGCAGAAGAACTCGGTGCCTACCAGCAGCAAACTATCAGACAAGTGCTTATATGAGGATGGCTTACTAAATAATTATAAGTGATCCACAAATACTCAAGACATGAACGCATGAATCATTGCATCCTAGTACTATCAATCAACTCTGACATGATAGAAAGTTTGGCAGGTGTCAGCTAAAAAAAATAGGACAACAAAAGCCAGAACTCAGAATAAACCTGCTATTGTTTCTGTGGAGCCAAATGAGAGAGCAAATGTGGCTAAACGTTTGATGAAAGCAGCAGCTCTTAGCATATCCTGCTGTTTACCTTCCCAAAGAAGCGTCTTCAGAGCATCAGCCAATACCTCACCGCGATCCCTGGATGCAACAGAAAAAAGGTTATGTATTTTCATGAATCATGGTACAGGGCAGTTTAATTAAGCTACTTCAAGGAAAATGGCCCCCATAATTACCCAAAATATATTAAACATCGCACACTAAAATGTAACAGATTATCTAGGCAGGGAGGAATGAAGTAAAGAGGACAACTATAAGCCATGAAAATATTTAATGGACAGCACTGCCTCTACATTATTGAAAATTCAAAAATAGTAATATATGGACATGAAACTAATTCTTCTAGTTTACAAAAAAAAGGAAGAGAAGATAAAAGCATCTGATGTACACGACAAAATGCATTGTCAGTATGTCCATATGATATGACTGTATTTAATAGTGAGAAACAATAAGAAGCTATGCATCTCAACAGAAAAACAATGATGATGATTAATGATAAAATTTTGCTATCTAGCAAGAGTATCTTTGTTTGAAAAGAACAATGCAGTGATGCAACAAGTTATCTCGGATTGTTCAGACAAATGGTAACTAAAGACCCAAAAAAAAGCGGGTTGTTCCTCCTAATGACCATCACCAAGAGCAATAGAGTAAAAACCTGTCAGGCCGATACTCCAGTATGAGATTATAAAGCTGCACAAAGAAATCCTGCAGGTCTACATTCAATGCCTCAAGGTTGCTTCTCCAGACTTTAAAGGCAGCTATGCAGCATTGCAGACATTCTGAGACAGACAGTGTGTTACCATGGGGAATTTCATCTTGACAGTCGCTATACCCAGAAAGCTTTTTGAGGCAACCGATAAGTTCACCCGTGAAATCTAAGTCAATTAAATGTGAGAATATTCCTAAGCCCTCAAAGCATGGAGCGAGTAGTGGGTGTGAGCCACCGGGGGAGATATTATTGGCTTTGGACCTGTAATTGTTGACAATATAATGACTATCAACCAGAGGTGGCCAAATGGCCGGCCCGGCACGGGCCCATTGAGGCACGGCTTATTAGGCATGGCCCGTTTAGCTAAACCGGGCCGTGCCGTGCTAACGCACATGCCGCGACTCCAGCCTAGGTACAGCCCACTTAAGATCTGACCGTGCCGTGCTGGCCCGTGACATGGTAGGCCCGATAACCTTTTTTGGCCTATCAACCAGTGGAAAATTGAAAAATATCATACAAACTTACTTTCACCCGGAATCAAACACACGACCTTCTACTTAGGAATCAAACACACTACCATTGCACCACATATCCTATATGGGATTAGATCTAAACAAATTATATAAGATATTAAAAAATAGAAACAGTTAAACGAGCCGTGCTGTGCCAACCTGTCGTGCCGGCCTGGCCCATTAGCCGCCATGCCGTGCCGTGCCTAGGCCAGGTTGAAATGGCCGTGCCTCGTGCCGGCCCATTTGGCCCGGCCCACTTGGCCACCTTTAGTGGTAACTTCATTCCAAAATTAAGTGAAATATCACACTATCAAATAAACACAGATCAAGTCTAAGCAAAAGTCAGAACATATAATGACAAAAAAATGGATTATCTGTTCTGAACTATGATACAGCTAAAGAATCCACTTTCAATACAGACCTTGAATTCGAAGTGCTCATGCTATACATCAAAATGCGGAAGTAAGTCTCAAACAGAGCAGAAAGTGTTTCTTTTTTCTCTCCTTGGGATCAAGAGTGAAGGAAACCGCTCTAAGATCTGCATGAACCTGAAAAAATATAACGGAAAGTCTTATGCAAATTCACACAACTGTCTTATAAAAGTAATGTCATATCTGATGTTACCTCTTCAATAGCTTTTGAGATTAGTTCCTGTCTTGTTTTCTTCTTATCACTAACTGGTAATTTCTTTGGAACCTCCTGATTTTGCCAACGTTTATTCTTCTTTGGTTTTGCCTTTTCCTCTTCGGTTTCATCTTTTCCAATATCTTCATCAAGTCTCAAAAGACAGAAAAACCTAACCAAAAAAAGTGGTCCCGGCACAATGTCAGCAACCATATGATGATTCACACTCAGTTTCTTTCACAAAAAAACTGCATGTAAAAAAGTACTAAATGAACATTAACCATCTGTGACAAGAAATATGATAATTATCACACACAATGCTATCAGGATGGAGCTGGCAATCATTGAGCTTCACATGATCTGCAATCAACCTTGCTGCTTCAATAGTTGCCTCACCACGATGTTTTCCTTTGTTTAAAAATAGAGATCTTATTGTTTCACAACAAATTTTCCTACAAGGAATTGTGAAACAGATGCAAGTTAGTTCTATGTGGACTACTTCAGTGATCCAAAGACAAGAAAACTACCCCTATGTAAAAAATTCAGCTCATTTTTACAAGAAATACTCCTTGTTTTACTAATTATTAAGAGTATGCTGTTAAAGGAGTACAAAAAGAAACACCACAACAAGTATTATTGACTATTATATATTAGTGCAGCGCAAATAAATGACATTTTCCCTATCCTTTTCAGTTTAAGGAAAAAGAAGGAAACTGCAACACAATTTGGACCACCGTAAGATCAACCAAGTTATCAATACAAGATACAAAAAGGAAAGAATAGTTTGAAACAATTTCCAGCCAAGGACTTGACATAAAGTAAATAGAGATAAAGAAGTATTTACCTTACTACATCGTCTGAAGAGCTTAAATTTTTTACAACACTAGCCAATAAGCTTTCACGGAAGCTAAAATGTGGAGCAGTGTTTAATAAAGCGCACATGCAATGAACAGCCACAGGATAAAAGTGGGGTTGCTTCTCCAAAGATATCAGTTAGAACTATGGCAACTATCCTGAGAACTGAAATTGAAGGTGAAGGAACAGATGCAAATTAATACTTCAAAATCAAAACAAATGACAGGATCATCTAAACATAGTCCACGAAGGAATTGAAGGGATGAAGTTTGGCTAGCCACTTTTATTGGGTTTGATCAATCTTTTGCCGAATAACTAGTTAGATGGAATGCTAAGGCTAAAAATATTATATTTGAGGGAATTAGTGAAGAGGTTTTTTCTAAGTAAGAAGCAAGGAATTTGCTCATGTTATTTGGACTGCTCTTTGTGAAATTTATGAGGGTTCTAGAAAAATCCAGGAGGAAAGATATCATGTGCTTATAAATGCTCTTAATCAATTTAAGATATTTCTCAATGAGTTATGCAATGATATGTATTCTCACATAAACACGTTTGTTGAGAAAATTAATTCACTCGAGCTTACTCAATTGTCTCAAGGAGACATCATTCGTAGGATTTTGATGGTGCTTTCCAAGCCATAATACAATATTGTTATCTCTTTTCTTCATGAAAGGGACATCAATGACATTATCATCACCGATGCCATTGAGAAGATTTGTGCTCATGAGATGTTCTTGTTTGGAGACCAAGGTAACCAATCTTCATCCAAGAAGAACCTTGCTCTCAAAGCAAAGATGTTTGACAAGAAGAAGATGATAAAGCCTCCATCATCAAGTGAGAGTGATGAAGATGATGATGACGATGACTCCTACACCAAACATGCCCTTCTCATGAGAAGAACCACAAAGATGATATCCAAGTTGAGCAAGAACAAATTTATCTCAAAGGGATTTGACAAGTCCGGTGACGGAGACAAGAAGAAGCGCTACAATTAGGGTGACTATGGCCACGTGTCATATGATTGCCCTCATATCGACAAGAGAAATAAGAATAAGAGCAAGAAGATTGATACAAGTGAGGGTGAGGACAAGTTGTAATACCGAATAATTGAGAGAAAAAAAAAGAGATTTGACCAAATAGTTGACTTTTTGATCCGTTGCTCATATCGACGATCGGAGACCGTGGTTGCGTTCATCTCGTCGAGACGAACACATTGTGCTATTCATATGTCCGTTCTGAGCACTTTGTGACCCGTAGCAAGTTCAATAAATTTAGATCGTTGATTGTTCTTTTTTTTTAAAAAAAGAGGATAAATACCGGATGGATCGGCCCTCAACCCGATCCATCCAGCACGTTTCTCTCTCTCTCTCTCTCTCTCTCTCTCTCTCTCTCTCTCTCCCCGTCGCTATGCGCGTCGCCCGTGTGCCACCGCCGCGCCGCTGCTCTTCAACTGCGACGCCGCCCACGTGCGCGCCGCCGCGCCGCCCGCGTGCACGCCGCCGCGCCGCCCGCGTGCACGCCGCCGCGCCGCCCGCGTGCCTTGCCGCCGTGCGTGCTGCCGCGCCGCCGTGCGCTTGCTCGCCGACGCGCCGCTGCTCTTCAGTCGTGCCGCCGCCCGCGTGCGCGCTACCGTCGCCACCATGCTTTGTGCCGACCGCCGAGTGAGAAGAAGGCAGGAAGGAAGAAAGGAAAAGAGAAAGAAGGAAAGAAAAGAAAAGAAAGAGAAAAGAAAAGGAGAAAATAAAAGAAAAGAAAAGGAAAAGGAAAAGGAGAAAAAGGAAAAGGAGAGAAAAAAAGAAGGATTGGGAAATTTTCTGATTTCGCTGGATTTGTCGTCAATCCTTCGAAGGTGACTCCTACATAATCCCTAGGCAATTGAGATTCAATTGAATCAGTCGATTTCCATTGGATGCGTGATCGATAATCCGAATTGCTTTCGATAGCCGTCGCTAAAGCGAAGATGTGACGTCCAAATTGAGATATCCATTCCTTTTGATCAAATAAGGTTTAACTAGTAAAAGAATTCTAATTCAACTCTGGAGTAGAGATGTCACATCAATTTATGCTTTAGGAGTTTCCGTTCGGCATGTCCCGAAGTGTCGACGTTTATGCGACATTTTTAGACGTAGGAATGACGCTTCACATTATGTGTTTCAGATGTGCTTTAGTACTAAAATGTGTTTGTGCAGGTGGTAGTGCTTCTGGGTGTATCTAATTGAATTCCTTCGTCGCCTTCGGTAAAAGGCAAGTAACGTGGGGGTGTAATTCAATGCAATGTTTATATTCATGTCTTACTTCTTTCACAGATAAAATTAAAATATCTGATATTTTCTAATTTATTCATATGATGAATGATGTCGCATTTGACGAATTAAATCAATGTCATTTCATTGATTTTTTATTATATTGTTAATATCATGAACTAGTAATAGTGATACTCATGAAAAAAGAATCATCAAAAGAGAAATAAGAATTGACGTCAATTCACATACATATATTTGCATTTATGCATTTCATATGGTGATAAAGGCCGATCACTGCCATCGTGCGTGATTCGTACCGGTACATGGAGTTGCATGAGAGGTTGGCATCGTCCGGCGCAAAACTTTCAAATAGAGTTGCATCATGGCATTCATACATTTATTATAATGTTTGAAGAATATAGAATCCGAAAGGGGTTAGTGCCATGATATATGGGAGACCGTATCGGAGTTTGTTGTTGTGTTTCCGTTGACAGGTGAATCAAGATTGTTATGGCTTAAAACTCATATGTTTTGGCTTTTCGTGGTGAGAAAAATGTTTGTATCTGAAATACTCTCTAATCTAGTGAGATATGTTTATATTCATAGTCGTTACTTGCTGAGCTTGTCTCACCCCGTTAACTCTTTTTTTTTCAGGTATGCTTAGGTTGTTGACGTGCATTTTTTGGCGATGGACTTGGTAGTTGCACGCACTACCTTATCACAATACCGATAATCTAAACCTATGTTTGAAAACCATTTTTTTTTGCAGTATGTCGTTCGTGCTGTAATAAGCTTTGTACTTGAAGAAATAATCCTGTATATAGTATAGATAGATATATGTTGTGGTTACGTTGTTGATATCATATATTGTCTGCCTGTGAATTGTATGGTCAGTTATACCGCATTTATAGAGGAAATACTGCCAAAATTTTTCATATTCGAATAAAATATGTTTAGTTGTAAAGTAGGGTGTTACAGTTTGGTATCAGAGCATAGGCTTTATATCCTAGGTAATTGAATGATGAACTTGACACACTTGCACAAATAGAATGGGTATGGGATGCATCTCATTGCATACGTCTTGTTTATCTTTGTTCGCTTACGTTCACTATCTCAAATAAGTATTATTGAAGTTACTTGTTTGATTCTACACATATTCTTTAGTGTTTTATCATTGATATATACAGGGGCGGATCCAGGAGGGGTGCTGGGAGTGCTGCAGCACCCCCTGCCAGCTTACAACTTCTCATATAGCTTCTTTAGAGAGAAGATGATGTAAGAGAAGATGGAAGAAGAAGGAGAGGATCAGCACCCCTTGTTTGAAACTTTTTTTGGATGAAGGAGATCAGCACCCCCCTCGAGCCTCCGCTGGCTCCGCCACTGGATATATATTGTTAAGTTGTTGGAGTTAGTTCCGTTGGAATGGTGATATTGTCAGGGCGTTAAATTTGTTACCTTGGCCATTAGAACCTGAGAAGCTTTAGAGGATCAATAGCATAATTTTTGTATGGCACTGCAGATGGGTTAAGTGGAGGGCTCCCATGATGCCTTTTCTGCATTGCCAGGTGAGGTTGACCAAGACTTAGGTTTGCGATCCAACTATCCACATACAGAGCGAATGTTTTGGGTACGAGATGGACTGGCCCCCATGTCGTTTACCCTAACTATTCGTTCTTGGAATGTCGAAGAAATGAATCGATGTGTGCCTTACCATAGAAGATAAGGTGATGATGTTTTCAACCTAAACATTAGAATGGTGTAGGATTTTTTTTCCCCATGGAGTCGGGGCGATTTTTTTTTTTTGCCGATTGTGTGAAGATGTGTTGATAGCGAGATCCTAATGGGGTTTTGGGAGTTGTTTCTAATCTTTTTCTAGACTTGTACCCTAGTTGTTGATGTTTTGAGGATTAGTTAACACCTCGTGTTTAAGTTGAAATGTTTACATATCTTATGTGTCAGTTTCTTTAATATCTAAGAATAATCTTTTGTAGTTGGAATATCTATGCATGTTTTGAAATGATTATTTGAGGTAGTTATTTTGTTAAGTTAGCTCTTGTGGAATAGTCCACTGGCTATGGGAGTTGGAGTTATCAATTACGTTGAAACAACTGATTTGCATCGAAGTGATGCTAATGGAGTGACACCTTCCTTAAGGAGGCATCAGTTGTTTCAAACCTGTTTTGTGAGGTTTCACAATTGGAATACCTAAGGTTGGCCCTTGCGGGGCTGAGGTAGAGATTTTGGTTGAATCGTGTTATGTTTCTGATATCACTTAGCTAAACCTATCATCTTTTACATGGGGATTCGTTTGCTTTGAAGCTTGAAGCCAAGAATATACTTGGGTTGTAGGAGTATTGGCGTTGTCAAGGGTTTGTTGAATAGTCTATGACCTATAACATCATGATAGGATGCTAAATTGGCTTGTCACCATTGGAGCATTATCAATTGAACCTGGTGAGTTTTGCTCGTTGAGTGAATGTTGAAATTTAAGGTCGCCTGAACTTTTCCTGACCTAATAACTGAAGGTATTGTTAGGGCTTGTCATGGTGTTTTATTGACAGATTTTTAACGTGATCCGTTCTAGAACTTTGTTTCTTGTTGGCTCTTGTGGAGTGAAAGAAGTTAAAGAAGTAATTGACTAGTTTCTGACTTGAGAGTTTTAGATTTTTGTTGGTGACCCAGTTCTCTCTAAGGATGGAGATTTGACTGAGACATGCCTGAGTAGGTTTACATGCTGGAAGTTTGTCTCTATTGGGAGTAAGTCTATCCAAACCCTGGTTCAAGGGAAGAGTGTTGTAAAAGTGGAGTTCATTCTGGAATTTAAGTGCTGAGATTAGAGTTATGTTTGGGAGCTAAGGATTGCTCACTTGTTTAAAAGAGTGTTGTGAAAGAGGATGACCCATGTTGAGGGTGTATCTTTGTAGTTTTGTTGCTGTTCAGGAGAGGGTATGCCTTCTAAGGACCCGGAGAGAAGCATTGTATGCTAACACTCAACCCATTGATGGTAAACTGGTGTTGCAAATGGTGCTTTCTAAACTAAATTCGCAAAATAACTAAATTGGAGTTGGATTAATAGGGTTGAGTTTGCATAAGTCATATTTTCAACCCTCCCCATGAGCTTTCCGCAGTGATCATCTTGTCGGTTGGATTAACCGATGTCTTTCCAACTTTTGAGGAGGATGTGTTTTCTCATGCAATTTTACTTTGAAGAAGTTATGGTGTGGTTACCAATAGTATGACTGGTCTGGGAATGTGAGTAAGATATGAAGTTCTTTAGTATGCCAGTTTGGCATGCTTTTGAATGTACTGGTCAACACAATTCATCTATTGGTCCAACTACCTCTGGATGGAAGTGTTCTGGTATTCAAGTTGGAAAGTGCAAGTCTAAACTTGTACCATGAAGGACGAGTCGTTAGATGTTTGGAAGGATTGAATTAGGCAAGTGGTTGTAATCTCCTGATCACCCCTTCTAGACTTGGTGATACATCGGGATGAGAATGACCAACTGGAGGTTTATATCTTAACGTTGTGATTGTCTCTTGTGTAGATCTACCCGCACCCGTATTTTTGGAGTTAGTGATGTTGGTAGAAGAGGTGAAGTGTTGATGTTTCTTTAATCCTGAACCATAAAGGTTTTAAATTGATCCTCCCTGTGAAGAAGTTGAAGTTGAAGCGAAGAAGGTTTATATTCTTATTGGGGTTTTTGACCCAAGTTTGTGGAGTTAGCCAAACAATATTTTTGGTGTGATTGCATCCACCAAAAAGGATGTTCCTAGGCAACTAATGCCTTGGTTTTAGAACTAGTTGAAGAGAGTGTCTCATAATTGGCTGGTATAGTATTAGCAGAAATGTTGTGTGTTCTTGGATTCGTTTTCCCTTCTAAGAGTGAGAAGGCAACGAAATGGTAAAGACCATCCAATGTAGCAGAGATTCAGAGTTTTCTTGGATTCGTTGGCCATTATCGACATTTTATACAAGGTTTTTCTTTTATTGCAAAGCCTATGATTAGACTTACTGAGAAGTGTGTTCCATTTGTATGGACTGATGAATGTGAGACCAATTTCCAAACTTTGAAGAATGAGTTAGTGAACGCTCCCATTCTGGCTTTGCCCGAGAGTGGCAAGCGTTTCGCAGTCTACACCGATATTTTCCGAATTGGACTTGACTGTGTGCTTATGCAAGGAGGTCAAATAATTGCATATGCTTCGAGACAATTGGAAAACTCATGAACAGAATTACCCCACTCATGACTTAGAATTGGCTGCAGTGGTTTTTGCCTTGAAGAGTTGGAGGCATTACCTGTATGGCGAGTCATGTGATATTCTCACTGATTATAAGAGTCTGTACATTTTCACTCAAAGAGATCTGAATTTGAGATAACGAAGATGGTTAGAATTAATCAAAGACTATGATCTGACAATTCAGTATCATCCAGGAAAGACAAATGTGGTAGCAGATGCTCTTAGCAGAACATGTGTTCCTAAAACAGTAATGTCTATACTGTTGGATTTGAGCTGGATGAAGATTTCTTTTTGTTTTACTAGTACGATATAGAAGGAGACTCAAATGTTTATTTAGTTTGCTATACCTGAGCGTATTCATGAAGCTCAACAATATGATCGTCTTCTTTTAGAAGTTCGAAAGAGGACTTCGATGAAAAATTCAAAAGAATTTACCATTGATGAGAATGGTGCAATACGCTTCAGAGGACGTCTTTGTGTACCACAAAAGGCAGATGTGAAAATGAATATATTGAGATAAGCTCACCGGATTCCTTACACTATTCATCTGGGTGGAACCAAAATGTATCGAGACCTAAAACTAAATTTTTGGTGGAAAAGGATGAAAGTGGATATTACTAAGTATGTTGCAGCTTGTGGTGTCTACCAACAAATAAAGGCTAAGCACAAAAGACCTGCAGGGTTAATGCAATCCTTGGAAATCCTAGAATGGAAATGGGAACATATCACTATGGACTTCGTAATCGGGTTGCCTCATTCACCTCGAGGCAGAAATGCCATTTGGGTTATCGTGGATAGGCTTACCAAATCTGCACATTTCATCCCAATGAAGACAACTGGTTCAGCACATAACTTAGCCCCCTTGAATATAAGGAAATAGTGAGGTTGCATAACGTGCCAAAGTTGATCATTTCAGACCGGGATTCCAAATTTGTATCCCAATTTTAGCAGAGTTTGCTTATAATAATAGCTATCAAGCTAGTATTCGGATGACTCCTTTTGAGGCCTTGTATGGCTGAAGGTGTGTTTCCCCTTTGTGTTGGGATTCTGTTGGAGAGAGATCACTACTTGGTCCAGATTTGGTTCAGCAAACATCAGAAAAGGTACACCAAATACATCAGAACCTGTTGGCTGCTCAAAGTCGACATAAGAGCTATGCAGATATCCGGAGACGAGACCTAAAATTTGCAGTTGGCGACTATGTTCTTCTCAGAGTGTCGCCAACCAAAGGTGTTGTACGTTTTGGTATCTCTGAAAAGCTTAGCCCGAGGTACATTGGCATGTTTCTAATCACAGCCCGAGTAGGCAGTTTGGCGTACCGTCTTGAATTACCAGACTCAATGAGTGGAGTACATAATGTCTTCCATGTCTCTATGCTAAGAAAATATTTGAGAGACCCTGAGCATAAAATTGATATTGAATCAATCATGATAGAGAAAAGACTTGACCGTAAAGTGCCACCCAGTAAGCATTCTGGATTCCTCAGAGCGAGTCATGAGAAGGAGAACTATCAAGTTTGTGAGAGTCCTTTGGACCAATCAATTAGAATGAGAATCAACTTGGGAACTTGAAGAACAAATACGCAAGAAGTATCCCGAGCTCTTTGAGACCGGTGAGTCATAAGTTTTGAATTTTTTTACGTCCATTCCATAGTTGCCATGGAAGCGGTAGAATTCGGGGATGAATTATTTTAAGGAAGGGAGAATGTAATACCGAATAATTGAGAGAAAAAAAAGAGATTTGACCAAATAGTTAACTTTTTGATCCGTTGCTCGTATCGACGATCGGAGACCGTGGTTGTATTCATCTCGTCGAGACGAACCCATTTTCCTATTTATATGTCCGTTCCGAGCACTTTGTGACCCGTAGCAAGCCCAATAAATTTAGATCGTTGATTGTTTTTTTAAAAAAAGAGGATAAATACCAGATGGATCGGCCCTCAACCCGATCCATCCAGCACGTTCGCCTCTCTCTCTCTCTCTCTCTCTCTCTCTCTCTCTCTCTCCCCCCGTCGCTGTGCACGTCGCCCGTGTGCCGCCGCCGCGTCGCTGCTCTTTAGCTGCGTCGCCGCCCGCGTGCGCGTCGCCGCGCTGCCCGCGTGCCTCGCCGCCATGTGTGCTGCCGCGCCGCCATGCGCCTGCTCGCCGACGCGCCGCCCACGTGCCGCCGCCGCGCCACTGCTCTTCAGTCGTGCCGCCGTTCGTGTGCGCGCCACCCTCGTGCCTCACCGCCATGCGCGCTGCCGTCGCCGCCGTGCTCTGTGCTGGCCGCCGAGTGAGAAGAAGGCAGGAAGGAAGAAAGGAAAAGAGAAAGAAGGAAAGAAAAGAAAAGAAAGAGAAAAGAAAAGTAGAAAAGAAAAGGAAAGAAAAGGAAAAGGAAAAGGAGGAAAAAAAAGAAGGATTGGGAAATTTTCTGATTTCACTGGATTTGTCGTCAATCCTTCGAAGGTGACTCCTACATAATCCCTAGGCAATTGAGATTCAATTGAATTAGTCGATTTCCATCGGATGCGTGATTGATAATCCGAATTGCTTTCGATAGCTGTCGCTAAAGTGAAGTTGTGACATCCAAATTGAGATATCCATTCCTTTTGATCAAATAAGGTTTAACCAGTAAAAGAATTCTAATTCAACTCTGGAGTAGAGATGTCACATCAATTTATGCTTTAGGAGTTTCCGTTCAGCATGTCCCGAAGTGTTGATGTGTATGCGACGTTTTCAAACGTAGGAATGATGCTTCACATTATGTGTTTCAGATGTGCTTTAGTACTAAAATGTGTTTGTGCAGGTGGTAGTGCTTCCGGGCGTATCTAATCGAATTCCTTCGTCGCCTTCGGTAAAAGGCAAGTAACGTGGGGGTGTAATTCAATGCTATGTTTATATTCATGTCTTACTTCTTTCATAGATAAAATTGAAATATCTGATATTTTCCAATTTATTCATATGATGAATGATGTCGCATTTGACGAATTAAATCAATGTCATTTCATTGATTTTTTATTATATCGTTAATATCATGAACTAGTAATAGTGATACTCATGAAAAAAGAATCATCAAAAGAAAAATAAGAATTGACGTCAATTCACATACATACATTTGCATTTATGCATTTCATATGGTGATAAAGGCCGATCACTACCATCGTGCGTGATTCGTACCAGTACATGGAGTTACATGAGAGGTTGGCATCGTCTGGCGCAAAACTCTCAAATAGAGTTGCATCATGGCATTCATACATTTATTATAATGTTTGAAGAATACAGGATCCGAAAGGGGTTAGTGCCATGATATATGGGAGACCGTATCGGAGTTTGTTGTTGTGTTTCCGTTGACAAGTGAATCAAGATTGTTATGGCTTAAAACTCATATGTTTTGGCTTTTCGTGGTGAGAAAAATGTTTGTATCTGAAATACTCTTTAATCTAGTGAGATATGTTTATATTCATAGCCATTACTTGCTGAGCTTGTCTCACCCCGTTAACTCTTTTTTTTCAGGTACGCTTAGGTTGTTGACGTGCATTTTTTGGGGATGGACTTGGTAGTTGCACGCACTACCTTATCACAATACCGATAATCTAAACTTATGTTTGAAAACCATTTTTTTTGGCAGTATGTCGTTCGTGCTGTAGTAAGCTTTGTACTTGAAGAAATAATCCTGTATATGGTGTAGATAGCTATATGTTGTGGTTACGTTGTTTATATCATATATTGTCTGCCTGTGAATTATGTGGTCAGTTATACCATATTTATAGAGGAAATACAGCCAAAATTTTCTATATTCGAATAAAATATGTTTAGTTGTAAAGTAGGGTGTTACACAAGTACAAGAAGAAGTATCAAGATAAGAAGAAGAAGCTCTTCAACAAGAAGTGCGGAGGCCACAAGGTCTATATTGTTGGTGAATGGGTCTCCGGTGAGAACTCAAGCGATGATTCAAGTAGTGATGAAGACAAAAACTTCGTGGACCTCGCCAATGATGATCTACCACTACCTCCACCACCTAGTGCCTCGTGGCAAAAGGTAACATTAAGGTGAGTAGTGGGGAAGACGATAGTAATGATGATGATGGTCTTTCTCCTAATGATCTATCTAAGTTCATGAATGACTATGCTACTATCATCAAGAAGCAAAAAGCTAAAATTAAGTCTCTTGAAAATGCTAATGCTAAACTTAGTTCTAGTCATGATGAATTACTTGCTAAATACAATGATGTGCTTAAGAAATATTATGAAGTTATTGAATCTAGCAAGTCTCTTGAGGCTAATAAGAAGAAGCTAAAATTTAAGAATGTATACTTAAAATACAAATATCAAGAATTTGAGCTAGCTTATGATGCCATTGATGCTAATTTAAATATACTACTTACTATTGATGCTGTTAAGTTCAATGCATCTACTTCTTGCGGTGACCTTCTTGACATATCATGCTTCTCTTCATGTGATAATATATCATCTTTTAAGATTAACCATGCAAGAGAGCAAGAGCTCAAAGATGAGATTACAAATCTCAATTTATTTTTGACCCAGTTGACTAAGGGAGGGTACAAGCATAAGAAATTCTTATGAAGAATGCATTATACTACAACAAGAGAGGTCTTAGATGCTTTCTCAAAATGGTGGAAAAGATCATCAAGTCACCGGAGATAAATGATATGTTCATCAAAGAAGTTGATTCGTATTGTCAATATTGTGAAGTCACCGGTTACCACACAAGGGAGTGTCCAATTTCTACTAAACCTCTCCCTACATTACCTTCTAAATACAAGTCTACTCTCAATGACAATCATTTCTTATTGCATAAGCTTAAAAATGACGAAGTTATGGCTAAATTAATTTGAACTCAAGCTAAGGTCAAGCTTTTTAGGCAACTTTTTGTGCCCAAAGCTCTTGTAACTCATGTCAAATGTACCAAAAGTGTTAGGGTACCTAAACCACAATCTTGATTTTATATATGTAGGTGAACCACAAAGTCAGTGATAAGCATTGGATGCTTGATAGTGGATGTACACAATATATGACCGACAATGTAAAGATATTCAACTCACTAGAAAATGAAGTGGCCGATCATGATAAAGTCACATTTAGTGATAACTTTAAGGAAAATGTGGTAGGTTTAGGTAAGGTGGAAATCTCCAATTATCTCTCTATCTCTAATGTTCTTTTAGTTGAGTCTCCTAGTTTTAATTTGTTTTCTATAACTCAATTGTGTGACTTAGTCTTTACATGCTTATTTAGTGAGGTTGATATTGTCATAACTAGCAAGAATCATAATGATCTAATCTTTAAAGGCTTTAGATATGGACATATCTGTTTTATGGATTTTTCCTCTAATGAAACTAGCTTGACAACATACTTCTTCACCAAGATATTTATGAGTTAGCTTTGGCATCGTCGACTTGCACACATTGGAATGAGTTAACTCAAGAAGGTGTTAAAAAAATGGAATGGTGGTTGGTTTGAATAAAGTGGCATTTGAGAAAGATAAATTGTGTAGTGCTTGTCAAGTGGGGAAGTAATTTGCAAACTCTCATCCATACAAGTTCATGATGTCTACATCAAGACCCTTAGAGCTACTACATATGGACCTCTTTGGACCTACAATCTACAAAAGTCTTGGTGCTAATCTATATTATCTTATCATTGTTGATGATTATACAAGATACACTTGAACTTTATTTTTAGATGACAAGAGCAATACCGTTGGGATCTTTAAGAAGTTCGCAAAGATGGCTCAAAATGAAGTTGAGGCAGTAATTATGAAGATATGGAGTGACAACAGGATAGAGTTCAAGAACACTCAAGTTGAAGAATATTGTGATGATAGAGGCATCAAGCATGAATTCTCATCAACCTACTCTCCTCAACAAAATAATATGGTGGAGAGAAAGAACAAGATATTAATCTCGCTTGCAAGAGCTATGTTGGATGAGTATGGTACATCCGAGAAATTTTGGGCGAAAGCAATTAATATGGCGTGTCATGCATCCAATCGAGTGTGCCTCCACCGACTATTAAGAAGATGTTATACGAGCTTCTCATTTAGAGGAAACCCAATATCTTCTACTTCTAGGTGTTCGGGTGCAAGTACTCAATCTTTAAGAAAAGAGAATGCCTAGGTAAGTTTAAGCGTCATCGTAATGCTGGTTTTCTTATTGGCTATGCATCTAACTCCAAAGCATTTCAAGTATTCAATAATGCCACTAGTTTTGTTAAAGAAACATGTGATGTGGAGTTTGATGAATCTAATGGATCCCAAGGAGAAGATGTTTCCTGTGATGATGTAGGTGATGAACCCTTGAGAAACGCAACGAAGAAGATGGTAATTCGAGAGATTAAGCTAAAGGAGGATGATGAAGATCAACATTCTACTTCCACTCCACAGACCTCCATGGCGCCCTAAGTTGATCAAGATGATGAGAAAAGATGACCAACCATTTCCATCACATGATGTACACATCGCTCAAGAGGAAGCTCAAGCTCAAGATGTCGGACCACCTCAAGATACACCCAAAGAACCACAAGTGAAGGAAACACATAGTTCCAAGGATCACCCTATTGACTTGATCATTGAGAGTCCATCTACAGGAGTAAGAACATGCTCTCATTAATATGCTTCATTTGATGAATATTACTTGTTTGTCTCTTGTTTGGAACCCACATATGTAGATGAGTCTCTTAAGGATTCGGATTGAGTGATGTCAATATAAGAAGAACTCAACAACTTCACCCGCAATGAAGTTTGGATTCTTGAAGAGATGCCTCAAAACAAGAATATGATTGGAATCAAGTGAGTCTTCTGCAACAAGCAAGATGAATATGGTGTGGTGGTACGCAATAAGGTAAGACTCATTGCACAAGGTTTCGCACAAGTTGAAGGTTTGGGTTTTCATGAAACATTTACTCTCGTAGAAAATCTTGAAGTCATTTGTATCCTTCTTGCATTTACTTCACATTATAACATTAAGCTTGATCAAATGGATGTGAAAATTGCATTTTAAATGGCTTCATCAATGAACTCGTTTATGTTGAACAATCGCCTAGTTTCGAAGATTCTAAATATCCTAATCGTGTTTATAGATTGCACAAGATGCTTTATGGACTCAAGCAAGCCCCAAGAGCTTGGTACAAACGCCTACGTGACTTCCTCATCAACCAAGGATTCAAGATCAGAAGGGTGGACACTACATTATTGATAAAAATCATCGACAATGAACCATTCTTGTGTCAAATTTATGTTGATGATATTATCTTGGTTTAACTAACAAAGTGTTTTGCAAAGAATTTGGTGACATGATGTATAGAGTTAGAGATGTCAATAATTGACGAGCTCAACTACTTCATTGGATTTTAAATCAAGCAATTGAAGGAAGGGACGTTCAAAGATATTCTCAAGAAGTTTAAAGATGGATGATAGCAAACCAATCAAGACTCTAATGCCTACTAATGGACATCTTGACATGGATGAAACGAGCAAACCGGTTGACCAAATGCTTTATCATTCTATTATTGGGTCACTTCTTTACCTTACCACATCTTGGCCTGATATTATGTTTAGTGTATGCATGTGCGCTCATTTTCAAGCTAATCCAAAGGAGTCGCATGTTAGTGCAGTTAAGAGGATCCTTAGATACCTAAAGTATACATCTAGTATAGGCTTGTGGTACCCCAAAGGTGCTAGTTTCTTACTCTTGGGTTACTCAGATTCAAACTTTGTCGGATGTCATGTGGATCGCAAGAGTACTTTGGGTGGGTGCCACTTTCTAGGGCAATCCTAGTTTCATGGTGTTCCAAGAAGTAAAATTTCGTAGCATTGTCCACCGTAGAAGCCAAATATATAGCAGTCGGAGCATGTTGTGCTCAAATCCTTTATATGAAGCAAACCTTGTTAGACTTTGGTGTTCTTCTAGAGAAGGTTCTAGTCCTTTGTGACAACGAGAGTACCGTAAAACTTGCAAACAATCTCGTTCAACACTCTCACACAAAGAACATTGATATTCTCCATCACTTTCTTAGAGATCATGTGACTAAAAATGATATTTATCTTAGTGGTGTAAGGTCGAAAGATCAATTGACAGATATCTTCACAAAACCTCTAGATGTTGTGAAGTGAGTTGAACGTGATAGATGCTTCAAACGTCATATGTTGCCTTGTCATATAGATGCATTCATGATAAGTGCTTGTCTAACCTTTTCAAGATAGTGGTGGGCATGTATTTTACTTGATATGGTGGTCCCCTTGTTTCTCTCAAGGCATGTTATTGGGTTCACTATGAAGAAGCTTGAGAAGAGAAGTAATATGATAAGATAGATTTAGTTTATGCTATGCATTCACATGTCATATAATGTGTACTTATATTTAAATTCATGCATTTATTTTGCATTGCATGTGCATTGGCAGTAGAGAGATCACAAAGGAGGATATCAATCTTTGAGATTGTTGTTCACTCTTAATATGGACATACACCTCTAAAAATGTGATTAAAAAGATATAAGTACTTAATGCCTATTGAGTCATGTCTTAGTGAATTTAAAACCTTAATCTTTGAATTCATATGCAACACAGCTCAAATATTTCTTTGGAGTTTTCACCCTTTTTCTTTGGTTTCTATTGTCTATTTCAAAATTATTATAAGATAGTTTGACAAATATTTGCAAATGAGTGTTTGAGAGGGTAAGGCTTCACTCGAATTGGTCCAAACATATGTTTTTGTTGTGTGGTTATTTGAAGTTTGGACTCAGCGAGAGATTTTAGTTCAGCAGAATCTTTTTCTTAACACCAGATGGTCAGGCACTCTCTGTTTTCTCCTCAGCGGACCCTATAAAAAGTCCAGCGTCAGCTCCAGGTCATCACAGGACTATCCGGTGCTCAATCAGAGGCAGCAAAATCAGAGTTGTTCAGAAATAGTCATGCGAGTACAATTTTGTCAACACCGGATCTTCAGCGTTCAGAAGTCAGTTTTTGCTTAGAAAAGGTCCAGCATTCGGTGCTTCATTTTGCGGACATTCTGGCATGTGAAAGTTAGATTCTGGCTCAGTTTGCCAGCTCTCTGCAAATATTGGTCCGACGCTATTTCCTACATACATATGGTTTATCGCCGGATCTTCCAACGTTCGGATTTGTCACGGGTCCCACCTATCATATATTCTTTTAGGCTCGGCTGTCTCATCTAATCTTGACTTGCGTTGCTGCCCGTGCTCCTTCTGTCGACCAATTGACTCACCACCGCCAGTCACCACCCGCCGTGCGCCACAGTATGCTCATCGCTGACCAGTGTGCCACCCTTGTCGATCCAGCACTGCCATTGTGTGCCTTCATTAAGCGCAGAGTGTCGCCGCCGCCGTGCCCTAGCCACTGTCGCCATAGGATTCCTCGCCGCTGGCCACCTCCAAGCTCGCCGTTGATCACCCTACTCTTCATCTCTTCGTGGTGAGCATTCATGTTTGCCCGATTCTACAAATTGCTATGCCCTAAATCCATATCATCAAATTTGCTCAAAATTCTTGAATTTCAATCAAAATTTGAGTAACCCTTTGATCATGTGTTGCAATTAGAGCATAATCCTATACATTGATCACCTATTAGTTGATCAAAATTGTGTATTGAATTGCTCAATTTCTTCAAATTTAGGTCAAAATCTTGCAAATTTATCTCAATTTAATGTGCCTTTTGATCAATTTGTTCAAATTGAAGTAAAATACTTTGAAAATTGATCATTGCCTAGTGTCACAAACCTGAATTCTATAACATGTTCATCAAAATTCTCCACAAATTCTTGCTTAGGATTCAAATTCAAGTACAATTCGTTCATAATTCTTAAAAACCCCAAGCGTTCGCTCATCTCTCTTTGTTGTTTTCATCCTCTAGATGGGTCGTGAATGCCGCGACAAGGGCAAGACAGTTGCAGAGCCAAAAAAGAAGTCCAAAGCGCAGAAAGAGTGGGATTGTGCAGTCACAGTAGCAGATGCAGCAGATGCACTGCATGGTTTTCAGATCAGGGACGACTCGTCCACATCTCGTTAGTCCTCCCGCACTCATTCTACCACGAAGTCAGGCTTGATGCCTTCTGGCCTATTAGGTAGCTGGAAGAGGGCTCTTCAGGAGCCAGAGATATAGGAGGAGGAGGAGCCTCAGAGGGAGCAACCCTAGTAGAAGCTAGAGCAGTAGCCTCTAGTATAGGGTGAGATTTGCTTGCATGACTTGATGTCCTTCAAGTCACCAAGAATCAAGAAGCTAAGGTTCATGCCAGTTGAGGAGTGGTTTACCCCAAACATAGATGAGGGGGTAAATCCTATGTTTTGGACCATTTTGTAGGAGATTTTTTATGCATCTTACTTGAGGAGGAATGCCAATTTGAGCAAGCATAAGACGCTCAACTGGCACTACATGCAGTTGGCTGCAGGAGGAGTTGACTTGAGATCTCTCTCTGACGTCTTCCTAGGACTCTCAGCTCTACTTATAGATGTAAAAAGATATGTTGAGGAGTGGGTTAGAGTCTTCTATGCTACATTGTGGATTGATCCAGAGCGCAACTTCATTCAGTTCGTGTTTGAGAGAGAGTATATGAGACCACACATGAGTAACATGCTAGAGGCCTTGGAGGTTCAGGTGAGTGAGAGGTGTTTGCACGAGGTCGTTCATCCGAATGCCACCCCCCTTGTCATGGTCTAGTTGGAGGAGTCAATGATATTAGGCCACTCTTCAGGTAGCCCTTCATCCCAGATTCACCTCACCTACCAGATGTGCTTACACCTAAGGCGAAGGCGATTCACATGGCCATGAGATACAGTTTGCTGCCACGAATTTGATACGCAGAGTCGACCACCAGTTTACAGCAGTGGCTACTCCTCTCCACTATCACTCACTAGTGCTTTGATATTGTGGATCTAATTTTGTGTGAAATTGCGAATGTGATAGCCGATGGAATGATGATGGTCAAACAGCAGTCGTATGCACACTTCATATCTCATATGCTTGCTCACTCTGTCTAGTTCCTGGAGTTCCTTCAGACCTACGAGCAGTTGCCAAGTTACTTCAAGGAGGATATTCCTACTGCTCCTATATGTAGATGCCATGGTTAGCGTGCAATGTTTCACACACAGTAGAAGGTGCCAGCCGAGGATAGAGAGAGAGAGAGTTGCAGTTGAGGACCAGACCCTAGTTGAGGCTGAGGGAGAGTTACCTCAGGTGTTCTTTGACCTAAACAGTGACAACGACTCAGATGACATGGAATACTTCCCACTAGTTGTTAGGTCTCACGATGTTGAGATAGGAGGTTCCTCTCAGACTGCACCGCGGACTTCTCCTCCACCATCTTCATCACCTGAGAAGACCTCTTGTACCTTCTATTGCTCAATCTTCCGAGCTTGCTCTCATTCTTCAGTAGATGCAGCAGCAGTAAGCTATTCAATAGTAGCAGTTAGCAGCTCAAGCAGATATGCAGACAAAGCTTCAAGCTGACTATTTGTGTCGGCAGGAGTAGCAGATGGTGCTTATGCAGTCGATCCAGCATCATCAGCAGTAGGCTATGTTAGCAACACTTCAGTCGGACATAGAGAGTAACGCTCGAATATTCTCATTCTTGTTTTAGCATACAGATCTACAGTGCTAGCTGCACCTCGAGCACCTGCTCCAGCTTTGAGTCCTCTCCCAAGAAGTGTCAGCAGTCTTTTGCATACTCTAATGTCAGGCTTTCCACTATTAGCACTCTTCTCCACCGGAGTCTTCCCACAACCTACTGGGACTACTGGACCTCTCAGTTTCCTTCATTGATGTCACCTTTGACTACTGGACCTCTCAGTTTTGAGGATCCTCCACAGCTGATAGTCCCAGCTCAGCAGCAATCAGTAGAGCCACCTCCTCCAATCGCTCAGCTGATGAGGACATCCCTTCCAATGGAACAGCCGCACCTATTGCACAACATGGGCTAATGACTCGACCTCAAGCACATTGACTTAATTATCATGTAAAGTCGTTTCTAGCTATCCATACAAGTTCTTCTCCAAATTGGATGCTATTAAAGTCCTGTGATGTTTTTCTTGTGCTTCAAAACTTGGGAGAAGAACCACATGGGAGTAGGAGTAACCAAGAGCAAGTTCAGACCGCTGGTTCGGACCACTGGACAACGCCATTTTGAATCGGCCATAACTCTTGACTCCGAAGGGTGGTGAAGGCTCATGAGTATTTAATGGAAATATCTCCTTGTCTACTTTCAGATGAATCTGATCTCACCATCAAATTCCACAGAAGTTGTTCGGAATCGGCTAAAGAATGCCCAGACCATATGTTCGGACCCTCCAGCTATTGCCATTTCAAATCGGCCATAACTCTTGACTCCAGAGGGTGGTGGAGGCTCATGAGTATTTGATGGAAAGATCTCCTTGTCTACTTTCAGATGGATCTAACCTCACCATCAAATTCCACAGAAGTTGTTTGGAATCAGCCAAAGAATGTTCATACCCTCCAGCTACGGGCCTTGAGCCTTGTATCTAGTAGGGCCCATGTGGGCGCATCTTAAGTTAGGATTTGCACCTCCTAGTGGTTTCCTACCTATAAATACCACCACCAGCCACCACTTTGAACTTGGGTTTTGATTTAGAACTAAGATAGCTTCTGCTTCTTACTTGTAAATGCGTATGTTGGCTATACCACCTGATTTACTCGATTCAGAACCCCGCTTTGGTGTAACAGATTAAACCCCATGGCTAGATTTGTGAGTTATCTGCTTGTTCTTGCTTGTTCCTTGATTACTAGCAGGTTCAATGTTGTTCTTGGCATGATAAGAACATCAACAATCCGGAGTTGGTGTGTCAGTTGCTAAGGCGTAGCGCCCCTGTGGTCGTTGTAGTTGGACTGCCAACGTTGACTCCTCCCCAAATCAAAGTTATCCTAGCTCTCATCGAAAGATCGGGGACCCCCGTCTACATCAAGTGGTATCATAGCTCGAGGTTGTTCGGTGAGAGATTTTTTTTTGTTCCTTGCTTTTGCCTACAGTCCAGAAAACCCCCAAAAATAGGTTAGTTCAGAGTTCGAAAACAAGTTGAGCCTTTGCTGTTCCACTTAGTCCTTTGCTTGTTGAGTTTTTGGACTACATCATCATGTCAAATGCTGGTTCCTAGTGTCTAATCCTTTAGAGTTTCGAGTTCTATTCACGCCACCATCACTACCAGATCCACCGTCACCATAAACACCCACCGATTCAAATTTGTGGTTCGATTTGAGTAATCTTTCGAGCACCTTTCCAACTTGGTGGACTGATTTGAGAAGTCTCTTGTGTAGCACTCATATTTGGAGTCATTCATGAATAGTTGACCTGAGTGTTCTTAATTCAGAGAGAGAGAGTTCTTCTTTTTACCTTTTTCCCCCTAGCCAAAAAATGAGTATGCTGTGAGTTGCTTGTTTTTTTTTTGGAGTACCCAATGTAAAGTTCGAGGATTTTGGGCCCCTGCAAAAAAAAAGAAGAAAGAAAAGTAAAAAAACAAAAAAAAAGAAAAAGAAGGGGAAGAAGGGACTGAATCCGTTGTCTTATGTTTGTGCTCAACTTTGGTGACCTTGTGTGATTACCCTTGTGTCTAGGCTTGCGTCTCTAGCACGGTTTAGCCTGGGACCAGCACGGTACTGTCATTGAGCGCTTATTCAACTTGCTTTGACTAATGTGGTTCTAGTTGTTCCTTGATTCTTACTTGCATCCATCTATTGCTCCATATATTTGATTACCGCATCACGTGTTGTGCTTGTGACTGGCATTGACACACTCCAGGGTTGTTTCTGTTCTTGTTGGTTGCCTACACCATGTGCAAAGCGTGGTGAGAACTTGTAAGAGCTCGGTTGCACAAGATTGAGAGAAATGGAATCTGCCATCACCGAGTCCCATTAGTTGATAGGCCATATCTTCTTGTGAATTTTTCTGTTGTTTACTAACCATGTCAGAAGGTGCGGATGGTCCTTCGCCACATTCACTATGTATGAGGGGCATCATACAACACTTTGAGTGCAAAATGAGGCTGCACGTTGAAGGCCTTGATGAGGTTGTTCAGGTAACCAATGACCACCTTGGTCAGTTAGAGGCGACCCAGATTGACACAAATGCCAAGCTTTCATTGATGGAGAACTCTCTTGGAGCTGTCAAGACCACTCTTGCAGGTATTTTGAGCTACCTTGAGAGGATGGACCAGTCTGATCATGATGGTTCAGCTCTGCGCTACAACGACAGCCACAACACCATGGGCAGTGCCGCAAGTGGGGATAAAGTCAAATATTTTGCAGACACCGAGCTTGAGAACGAGGTAAATTGTTATCCACATCGTCAGCAGCGCCGCAATCGCCATGGCATGGGTGCTCACCCACCACGGCAAGAGGTACGTGGTACTGATGATTCTTTAGGCAAGATCAAGTTCACCATGCCCTCTTTTGATGGGAAGTATGATCCAGATGCATACTTTACTTGGGAACTATCTATTGATCAAAAGTTTTCTTGTCATGACTTTTCTGAGAACAAACGTGTTAGGGCTGCTACTAGTGAGTTTACAGATTTTGCTTCTATTTGGTAGAGTGAGTATCATCACACGAATCCAAATAATACTCCACAAACCTAGGATGCTTTGGAAAGGGTCATGCGAGCTAGATTTGTACCTTCATATCATGCACACGATTTGTTACATAAATTGCAGCAATTAAGACAGGGCAACAAATCTGTAGAAGAATATTGTCAAGCTTTCCAAACCAGGATGCTTCGCTGTGGGTTAGTAGAAAATGAGGGCGCTGCTATGGCTAGATTCATGGGTGGTTTGAACTGAGAAATTTAGGACATATTAGCCTACAAAGAGTACAATTTTGTCACTCATTTATTTCATCTTGCTTGTAAAGCTGAAAGGGAAGTGCAGGGACGTTGAGGAAGCACGCGAATTAACACTCCTACAGGTCGTGCTAGCTCTTGGACACCATCCAGTGTTGTTGTTCCATCAACTCGAGAAGCTGCACCATCTTCCTCGAGCAGCAAGCCACGTCCTTCTGCATCAAATTCAGCACCATATACACCTGAAGCATCAAAGGGAGCAGCGGCTACCCCTGCTAAGAGTTCCTCATCCATTGCATCTTCAAGAAGAACATGAGACATTTAGTGCCTACAATGCAAGGGGTGCGGTCATGTGCGCAAGGACTATCTAAGCAAATGTGTGCTAATTGTGCGGCAAGATGGTATGTACTCTTCTGCTAGTGATTTGGATGAAGATACATATGCTTTGCTTGCGGTTGACCATGCAGGCGGAGATGAAGCACATAATCAAGACGAAGAGCACATTGGCACAGAGGTTGCGGATCGCTATGAAAGTCTCATGGTGTAGCGAGTGCTGAGTGCACAAATGGAGAAGGATGAACAAAATCAGCACCACACCTTGTTTCAAACCAAGTGTGTGATCAAAGAGCGCTCCTGCCATGTGATCATTGATGGAGAGAGTTGTAACAACTTGGCAAGTTCTGAAATGGTGGAGAAGCTTGCGTTAAACACCAAACCACACCCACAACCTTACTACATTCAGTGGCTTAACAACATCGGCAGGGTAAAGGTAACACGGTTGGTGAGAGTTAGCTTCGCTATCGGTTCATATCATGATTCTATTGATTGCGATGTTGTGTCTATGCAAGCATGTTCTATATTGTTAGGTAGATCATGGAAGTTTGATAGAGATTCCTTGTATCATGGTAAAACAAATCAATACTTGTTTGTGCATAATGACAAGAAATTTGTGTTACATCCCATCTCTCCTGAAGCTATTTTGAAAGATGAGATTGCTAGAGCTAGCAAGTTGAAAAATCAGGAGCATACTAAGAGTGAAAATCATATTGTGGCAAAGGAACTCGCACAACATAACAAGAAAAGCACTAAATCTATTCATGATAATAAAAAAGAGATTAAGCTGAAAGGATGTTGTTTCATTGCTACCAAATCTGATATGGAAGAGCTTGATGCTGGCACTACTATTTGCTATGCTTTAATTTGCAAGGAAACTTTATTTTCACTTGAGGAAATGCCTTCTTCCTTGCCTCTCGCTGTCACTAACCTTTTGCAGAAATACATGGACATTTTTCCAAAGAAGGTGCCGCCGGGGCTGCCACCGCTGCGAGGGATTGAACACCAAATTGATCTCCTTCCGGGAGCCTCTTTGCCAAACCGTGAACCATACAGAGCCAACCCTGATGAAACCAAGGAGATTCAACGCCAAGTGCAAGAATTGCTTGAACAAGGTTATGTGCGCAAATCTCTTAGCCCTTGTGTTGTTCTGGTGCTTTTTGTTCCTAAGAAAGATGGATCAAGGCGAATGTGTATGGATTGTAGAGTGATTAATAACATTACCATTATATATCATCATCCTAATCCTAGGTTAGATGATATGCTTGATGAATTGAGTGGCTCTATTGTGTTCTCTAAAGTAAATTTGCGTAGTAGATAACACCAGATTCACATGAAGTTGGGAGATGAATGGAAAACTACTTTGAAAACTAAGTTCGGTCTATATGAGTGGTTAGTAATGCCTTTTGGTTTAACTAATGCACCCAGTACTTTTATGAGATTAATGAATGAATTTTTGCGTGCTTTCATTGGTAGATTTGTGGTGGTTTATTTTGATGATATCATGATCTATAGCAAATCTTTAGAGGAACATCTTGATCACTTTGCATGCTGTTTTGATGCTTTACGCACTGCATGATTATTTGGTAACCTTGAGAAGTGCACCTTTAGCATGGATCGAGTCTCTTTTCTTGGCTATATTGTTACACTACAGGGAATTGAAGTTGATCAAGCCAAGGTTGAAGCAATACACAGCTGGCCAATCCCAGAAACGGTCACACAAGTGCGCAACTTTTTAGGACTCGTTGGATTCTATCGCCGCTTTGTGAAGGATTTCAGCATCCTTGCTGCCCTGCTGCATGAGCTTACTAAGAAGGGTGTGCCATTCACTTGGGGAAACTCGCAAGAGAATGCCTTCCACACGTTGAAAGATAAGTTAACATATGCACCTTTGCTCCAACTTCTTGATTTTAATAAGACTTCTGAACTTGAATACGATGCTAGTGGAATTGGATTAGGAGGTGTTTTGTTACAAGAGGGAAAACCTGTGGCATACTTCAGTGAGAAATTAAGTGGGTCCAGTCTAAACTATTCTATTTATGAAAAGGAGCTATATGCTCTAGTTCGGACTTTAGAGACATGGCAACATTATATGGCCCAAAGAATTTGTTATCCATTCTGATCATGAATGTTTGAAACACATTCGAAGTCAAGCAAAATTGAACCGTCGACATGCTAAGTGGGTCGAGTTCATAGAGTCTTTCCCTTATATCATCAAACACAAAAAGGGGAAGGGGAATGTTATTGTTGATGCTTTGTCTAGGCGTTACACCATACTTTCACAACTTGACTTAAAAAATTTTGGCCTAGAAACAATTAAAGAACAATATGCATATGATGATGATAATTTTAAGGATGTGTTGCTGAATTGTAAGGAGGGAAAAACTTGGAACAAATCCGTCTTCACTAATGGGTTTGTGTTTAGAGTTAATAGGATGTGCATTCCAGCTAGCTCCGTTCGTTTGTTGTTGCTACAGGAAGCACGGGAGGTGGGCTGATGGGACACTTTGGCGTGAAGAAGATAGAGGATATCCTCGCTGATAATTTCTTTTGGCCCAACATGAGAAGAGACATGGAGCATTTCGTTGCTTGCTGCACGATATGCCAAAAACCTTAGTCACGACTGAATCCCCACGGTTTGTATATGCCTCTACCTGTTCCTCGTGCACCTTGGGGGGATATTTCTATGAACTTTATTTTAGGATTTCCTAGAACAAAGAAGGGGAGGGATATAATCTTTGTTGTGGTAGACAGAGTTTCTAAAATGGCACATTTTATGTTTGATATGTGTCGATAATTGTACGGAGTTAGTTACGTATAAGACTTTGAGTTGTATTAGCAGTACATGGTGGAATCCTAGTAGGACTCCTGTATCCAGGCCTCCTTATAAATATGAGAGGAGGGCCACTGTTTGTAACCATGACGGCATAGCCACAGGTTCGAAGGGGGTAGCAAGCCTGCAGGAAGCGATCGGTGTTGCTAGTTGGGAGCAGTGCCCGTAGTCATGCCCCGGGGATGTTGGCTTTGGCTAAACCTCGTTAATAAACATCGTGCCTCTGGTGTCATCTGTGATCATGTGCATCATCTCGATAGATCCATCCGTTGCTTCCGCTAGTGGCTTAATTTCTTAACAAGTGGTATCAGAGCCATAGTTGGATTGGATCTAAAGGCGTTGCATGGAAGATCACGCAGAGACGCGAGGATTATGCTTCTACAAGGCGTCATGTAACGCATGAGTGGTGTGAGCGGACATGGCGCAAGGTGGAGCATGACGGTGGCCGATGCATGTAGGCTAGACACATGTGGCTGCGGAGGATTGACGTAGGCCTATGGATTGTGCAGCATTGATGGTGGCGCGAACAGGTGTTGCGGATACGTGGTGTGCATAGGCATGTACAGGAGCATCAATAGTGGCTAGATGTTCTAGCCGGATGTCGTTGTCGAGGAGACCAGGTACGGTGCAAGGAGCTTTGACGTGGGTGGCTCGTCCGGGAGGCGTGTCGGCTTGTGGAGCACGTGGTCGTGATGCTCCGACTATGGGACCCACGGGTGGTTGGATCGGTGTTCGCATTCACCGTCTAGGTGTGGTACGAGTGTGTCATTGTATCGATCTCGGCTAGAGATGCACGTGGAGGAGTCGACAATGTGAGGAGCTGAGGCTCGGGCTCGTTACACGGTCTGCATGTGGTTGGCTTCATGTGTGTTGGCTGATGGGCTGATGGCACATGGCAATCAGGTGGGCATGCAAGACGTGCTGGTATGGTGCACATGCAAGGTTGCATGGGATTTGCATGCATGTAGTTCAGCCGGATGGTTGCATGTGGTCAAAGGGAATGCATGCAGGATTCACATGTTGCATGTGAGAGGATCTCACAGGTGGTTTGGTCCAATTTGTACTCTGCATTCGGCGGTGCGGTGCGTGACAGACCCAGACACGTGCGGTTGAGAGGCGTTTGGCTAGAGGACCTGGTGGACCAATGTATGGACAAGAGTCGAGTTCGGATGACGCTGAGCCGTGCGGGAGCTTGGATGGCTCGATTTATGGGTGTGCGTCAGTTTGGAGTTTGAGTCGGCAGGCTCCTGTATTGACTTGGATTTGGTCCAGGTGGCGGCTAGGTGCATGCACTCAGATGACCTGGCAGAGGGCTGGAGAGGTCCAGACAGCCCACGGTGGAAGAACACTACAGACGGAACAATGCAGCTGGTGGGCTCGGATGGTTTAGAGTTTAGAGGCCATGGGAGCCTAAGCACGCGCAGAGACCATTGGGAGATGGTGTCAGGTCGAGTACGCGTGGCTTCTAAAGTTGGGCAGAGTCTGATGACGCATGTGGTCTTATGGGTTGTGTATGGCGGTTTGACGATGATAAGCGGGTTCAGTAATGGATCCGGACGATGTAGGTGCTGGAGTATAATAGGAGATCATAGAGACGCTGATGAATATGGCAACAGGCGAAGGAGGAGAGGTAGTCAACTGGTTGGCCAGACTTCAGGCCAGTGTTGTGGTGCTAGGTGATGAGCATGAGTTGTCGATGGTGGTTGGTTGTGATGCGCATGGCGACTGATAAGAGTTCGATAGTGGTGGCCGAGCAGTTTGCTGGCACATAGCAGACAGTCCAAGGATGGCTGGCGGATAGTTCACTTGGAGGGTGAACATACTGTGTTGCAGGGTGGACATGCTGGTGGCAACAGGCTAGTCATATCGTAGATAGCAGAGATGAAGAGACTGGCAACAACGACATAGGAGCGTGAAGGCTGGTGGTGGTTATTCTCTGTGGTGTGACAACATGTGGCACGAGCTCATGATGCAGGAAGGCATTAGAGAGAGCTTGCGTGCTTCCAAATCAACAAGGGCGCGGATCAATTTGAGTTGTACGTACAGGATTTTTGAAGTGTGGATCGATGGGTGTGAAGATGCATCAAGGGCTGAATTGGAAGGAAGCAGAGAAGTTCTCTACTTGCAACTGGAGTAATCTGGTTGGTCTGGGACTGCAGGAGGCTATGGTGTAAGATGTCGGAGAATCGTAACCAAAACAATCAGGTGAAAGAGTAATGCTTGTGTGGCAATTTCTATGTGTGACTTGGAAAGCAACAGTGAAGTTCTCAATATCAAGAAGCAGTCAATTGTGAGCATGGATGTTGGATTTAGTTGGTTTTTCCATGTGACACCCAACATGGAGCGGTTTTCTTCATGAAATCTGGTGATTCTAGTTGTATCTACTTATGTGATGATGCGGGCTACCGTGCTGTTGGAGTAAGGTACTATCAAAATCAAGATCTATATTGAATTTGTGTGCTTCGGGGAGTCAGACATGTGTCAAAGCTAAGGAGGAATCTGATTTTGCTGAAAGAGGTTGTTTTGATAGAAGAGAAAGATGCTCAGTTGCAGGTGGAGTCATGGTGTCTGAAGTTGCAGAGATAGCAGTGTCTCTGGAAGATAGTGAGTCTGAGTAAAACTCATCGGGCAGCTCTTGTTGAGCGGCAAATGTGACAACTCAAGTCCAGTGTACATGGAGGTTCGTGCATGACGGCTTCAAGGTGGCAAATTATTCGTCAAGGTGGAGTTTGTTGGATATGTGTCGAATAATTGTACGGAGTTAGTTACGTATAAGGCTTTGAGTTGTATTAGCGGTACATGGTGGAATCATAGTAGGACTCTAGTGGAATCCTAGTAGGACTCCTGTATCCAGGTCTCCTTATAAATATGAGAGGAGGGCTGCTGTTTGTAACCATGACGGCATAGCGACAGGTTCGCAGGGGGCAGCAAGTCTGCAGGAACCCCGAGAAGTGGTCGATGTTGCTAGTTGGGGAGAAGCGCCCGTAGTCATGCTCTGGGGATGTAGGCTTCGGCTGAACCTCGTTAACAAACATCGTGCCTCTGGTGTCGTCTGTGATCGTGTGCATCATCTCGGTAGATCCATCCATTTCTTCCACTAGTGGCTTAATTTCTTAACATTTTATACCTTGCCACAAAAGTGATGATGCTACACATGTTACTAATTTGTTCTTTCGTGAGGTTATTCGCTTGCATGGAGTGCCAAACACCATAGTTTCTGATCATGACACAAAATTCCTTAGCCATTTTCGGAGAACTTTGTGGGCTAAGTTGGGGGCTAAACTTTTATTTTTAACTACTTGTCACCCCCAAACTAATGGGCAAACTGAGGTTATGAATAGAGCTTTATCTACGATGCTTAGGGCTGTTTTGAAAAGGAACATAAAGATGTGGGAAGAATGCTTGCCTCATGTTGAGTTTGCTTATAATCGTTCAAAGCATTCTACTACTAAGATCTGCCCTTTTGAGGTTGTTCATGGCTTTGTACCTCGTGCCCCTATCGATATGTTGCCTCTGCCAACTTCGGATAGATTGCATTTTGATGCTAAACAACGTGCTGAACTGATGTTAAAAATGCATAAAACCACCAAACAAAAAAAAGCACATGAATGCCAAGTATAAGTTTGCTAGTAGTAAAGGAAAGAAACATGTCACCTTTGAACCTAGCGATTTGGTTTGGCTACAATTGAGAAAGGATAGGTTTCCTAAATTGAGAAAGTCTAAGTTACTCCCACGGGCTGATGGTCCCTTCAAAGTGCTACAAAGGATTAATGATAATGCAAAAAGGATTGAATTGCCTGCAGGTTTTGGGGTCAGTCTCACATTTAACATTGCAGATCTGAAACCATACTTGGGAGAAGAGGATGAACTTGAGTCGAGGACAACTCAAATGCAAGAAGGGGAGGATGATGAGGACATCCCATCTAATGGAATAGCCACACCTATTGCACAGCATGGGCCAATGACTCGAGCTCGAGCACGTCGACTTAATTATCATGTAAAGTCGTTTCTAACTGTCGATACAAGTTTTTCTCCAAATTGGATGCTAATAAAGTCATGTGATGTTTTTCTTGTGCTTTAAAACTCGGGAGAAGAACCAGATAGGAGCAGGAGTAACCAAGAGCAAGTTCGGACCACTGGTTCGGACCACTGGACAACGCCATTTTAAATCAGCCATAACTCTTGTCTACTTTCAGATGGATCCGAACTCATCATCAAATTCCATAGAAGTTGTTCGGAATTGGCCAAAGAATGTTCGGACCATATGCCCGGACCCTCTAGCTATTGCCATTTTGAATCGGCCATAACTCTTGACTCTGGAGAGTTGTGGAGGCTCATGAGTATTTGATGGAAAGATCTCCTCATCTACATTCAGATGCATCCTACCTCACCATCAAATACCACAGAAGCTGTTCGGAATCGGCCAAAGAATATTAAGACCATATGTTCGGACCATCCAGCTATGAGCCTTGAGCCTTGTATCTAGTAGAGCCCATGTTGGCGCGTCTTAAGTTAGGATTTGCACCTCCTGGTGGTTTCCTACCTATAAGTACCACCAACAGCTGCCTCTTTAAACTTGGGTTTTGCTTTCGAATTAAGATAGCTTCTGCTTCTTACTTGTAAACGCATGTATCAGCTGGACCACCCGATTTACTCGATTCAGAACCCCACCTTGGTATAACAGATTAAACCCCGTGACTAGATTTGTGAGTTATCTGCTTGTTCCTCTTATTCTTGCTTGTTCTTCGATTGCTAGCAGGTTCAAGGTTGTTCTTGGCACAGCAAGAACAACAACAATCCAGAGTTGGTGTACCAGTTGCTAAGGCGCAGTGCCCCTGTGGTCGTTGTAGTCGGACCACCAATGTTGACTCCTCCCCAAATCGAAGTTATCCCAGCTATCATCGAAAGATCGGGAACCCCCATCTACATCATCAACCTATGCTTGATGAGGCAAATTCTCCCTTTCGGGCTGTGCAGAGCCAGATTGTTCAGGAGATGGCAGCTCAGGATGTTGATACCTCTAGCTCCAACTCCCATCCTGATGCAGTGTCGTTAGAGGTTACTACTCTGTTAGCCTCTTATCAGCCTTCCACAGGATCCCTCTCACCTCTCATCGATGTCGTTGCCGTCGAGCTCGACTCTTCTGCATCCGACTCCGAGTCTAATGCTTCTCAGTTTGTGGTGCAACCTTCTTTGGCAACATCGGCTTCTCCATCTCCTCCAGCTCTAGATGTTTAGATGTGTTCTGTTTTTGGCACTTAGATGCCAAATGGGGAGAGAGTCTAGTGTTAGGGGGAGTTTGGGAGAGATATAGCTAATTTTGAGTGTCTAGAGAGCTTGTTAGTTTCAGGGGGAGTTTAGGTTTTTGGGTAGCTAGGCTCGGATTGTTGGATCTTCATGGATGTTGATGTGATGATAGGCTATTTTGGCTCTCTCAATTGATGTGTTACGCTTGTCATCACATTGTGTTTAATTCGTACGTGTTTAATTCTAATTCATCTAGCATGATAGGTTGTTCTAGTGCCAGGCTTCCTCTTTCTTTATTGCCTTGTTCTGTCTATTACCTAGATTGATAGGATGTACTTCAATTCATATCTTAATATTTCTCATTCGTGTTGTCATCAACCACCAAAAAGGAGTAGCATCTAGGCCCCCAGGTAATTGGTAAGTGTTTCGGTGATTAATGACAACCGTATCATTGCGACTAACATGTGTGTTTTGAAGGATATAAAAAATTTAGTTCACAATGATGAATGGGTTTCTTAGTCCCTAAGGTGATATAATGGATGATCAAAGGACATATGCATCAAGATTAAGGATCTTCTACTTCTAAGTGTCACAAGGAGATAAAGGACACTTAGAGTAGTTTATATCTCTTTTCTTAGTCTTCTGATCATACTATAAAGAGGGGCTAAGAGTTGTAGCTTGATCTAGTTGAGTCTAGACAAGGTTGGATGCACACTTGTTAATTTATAGCACTAGGTAGCTGAAAGAAGCCTATGGTTGAGATGTCAAGAAGTTAGAGGTCAAGAGTGCTTGAATTGGATGAGCTCAGAATTTTTTCAATACACCAGATGGTCCAGTGTTACCAGAGATAAACACATTGGAGTATTTCTTGGATCAAGGAAAAAAGATCTTAAGTACACCAGATGGTCCGACGATCTAAGACTCATTAACATCAAAGTATTATTATGTGGTGGCATAGCGCAAAAAAAAGTTGAAGTCGGAGCTGGATGTTCCGGTGTATAAAGAAGGCTATGTCGGGGCATTTATTGTAGAGAGAATTTCAGCAAGGTGTTTGAAGAGTATGCACGCCGGATGGTCCGGCGTGTACACCGGAGTATTTCATGTTGAGAAGAATTTCAATGTCTAGATTTCATGGTTCTGCACGCTGGATAATCTGGATGTGTCCAGAGGCTTGCCGGAGTGTTTAACAAACTTAACGGCTATTGACATCTAGCAGTTGGGGTGGTTGAAAAGGTACACGCTAGATGTTCCGACGTGTGTGAGCAAGTGCACGTGGGATCTTCCTGCATTAAAAAAAATAGGGTAGTTAGGCAACGGCTAGATTTGGACCTCTAGCCTATAAATACCCCGTCACTCGGTCTCACTTTGATCTCTTGCAACCCAGAGGAGCCTATACACTATGTGTGTCATCAAGAAGCAAAAGAGAGCACTTAAGTAATTTGCAAAGTCTCTAATTAGAAGATTAGGATATCATTAGTGCTTTGAGAGTAGCAAGCGTGCATCTAGCTGTAGTTTAGGCTTGATTTTGGTCAAGTAAAGCTATTGGCTTATTACTCTTGGTGGTTGACAACACCTAGCCAGTCTTAGGTGATTGAAGTTGTCTCAGTGAGCTATTAGGTTCTTGTGTAAGCCCCGGCAAGTGCGATGTACTTGGTTTGATACCCGCCAATCTGGAGATGGAGAAGTGGCAGTTATGAAGGAGCAATAGGAACAATATCCTTGGTGGATGCTTCAACAAGGACTAAGGGGAGTGCCAACTCCTCGATACCTCGAGAAAAATCGGTGTCCTATTGTTCATCTTTCTACTTTTCTCCATTTACTTTGAGCATTTACATTCTTGCAAGCTTTAATTCTGCAATTTGCTTAGTGTTTTTGTTTGTTTATTTTGTTGCCTTGCTCTAGCTTATTCACGTAGTTGCATTAAATTTCATATATGATAAGGTTACTACTTGTTTTAGTTTTTAGTAGAGGTATTTTTAATTAGATCCCAATTCACCCCCTCTTGGGTCATTTGATCCTTTCAATATCTCGGGAAGGAGAGGATCTAAGGTATCGCTAACCCAGCTTTGGATAGGGAAATGAGGCATTATCACCACAATGCAATGGACACAAATACATTCACACTGCCAACAACTATGACATCTGGAATTGAATATCTAGGTGCCACTCCAATGACACCCTCCACCAACCTTTAGAGGGAGGAAGCACCAAAAGATGGGGACCATCAAGAGAGAATGAAGGGATCCCGAAGAATCTATATGCTTGCTAACCCAGCTTTGCATGAGGCAAGGATCATAGAAGCCGAGCGAGGGGGAGGAAGATGAAGTTCCAAGGGCTTGGTGGAAGCAACTCTCCAAACTACAACCGAACACAAAAGATGGGCAGAGGATAGTAGCCACACGCTGCAATCGAGAAAAATGCCATCGATAGGGGCCACAGTGGGGCTCGCTAAACCGTTCGAAGGTAGAGCACATCCCCACTCACCGAGCATGGTGCTTTCAATGCACGACCTTCAACATCAGAGATCCTAGGTCGCTCCCATCTCTTGAACTTGAGCTAGGATGATATGGAGATGTTGACACTCATTAAACACAATTTTTTTCACCCTCGAATACCAGTAAATAAATAAGGTAAAAACTTAGCTCTATGCATTTTCATTGCACTAACGCTCACTTTAATTTTCCACTAGTTGCTCTGCTTGTGATGTCCTTTCTGGAGTATTAGCTCTATGTGTAGACGTGGTGTCTAGGCTATAAGCTAGCTTGGTATGCGGGTAACCCCGCTGGAGACTACAGATAGGTGACAACTATCACCAAATCAGTTCTGTACGGTATTCTTACTAGGCAACCCGATAGCGGTGGAAGCCATTCCTTGAAATGGTTCCAGACCATGCCCAAAGCAAATAGATCAATTAACCTGAGGTTGTTCGGCTATATTTGGAAAAGTGATATCTTTTGAAAATAAGCAATTAGAAGAAGCTCCTTCTCTCCACTCTCTTACCTAACGCTAATAACCCTGCTAAAACACTCACCTTGGTTTTCCAAACACATTTTAGAATTAATCGGCTAGGTATGAGACACTTCTCGTTGCTCATGGATATGATCAGACCTGGCCATCTGGGCCTGACGGGCCGGACCGGCACGGGCACGCCTAGTCACTGCCTAGTTAGGGAACGACCCGTCAAGCTCGGCTAACTAACCGGGCTATGCTACGCTGGCCCACGTACCGGAGGCTTGGCCCATGACACGGCCCGTGAAAGATCATGCTGTGCCGGGCCAGCTAGGCATGGATGCGGCACGGCAGGCATGACGACATGGATGGCCCGGTGGTGGTCCTCGTGCCACGCTCCATACGCTCTGGTGCGGCTCGTGAGATCCGCAAGCAGCAAGCATGTCGCAACCATTGTACAGGGGGCGTTGGGGATCGATGACAAGTCGGTGGTGGCGAACGAGGTGCACTATGACCCAAAGAGCCCAATGAGAACGACATTGGCGCATGTGGGTAGGGCCACGTGTGGAAGCGACACCTCATGGCCACTATGGTTGAGATCAAGGTCTTGGTGCTCGCGGAGGCAGCGCTCATGGGGTCTGTAGTGTGGGCGAGGTCACTCTACATGGGCCGCGAGGCGGTGACGCGAGTGGCCACGACCACGGTGCATTGAGGGTATCGACGACTGCAGGAGCAGCTGGTCACGGACCTAGTCAACATCGGTGAGCTCACGAGCAGTAGTGTCCACGCCAAGGAGGTGGAGGTGTGCCCGCTCGAGTACAAGAACTAAGTGCCCTGCTACTACAATGTGACGGACGCCGTCGATGTGTCAGATCTTGGGGGCAACATCATGATAAGCTACGAGTGCTAGTGCATGTGCGATGGCAGGGTTGCTTGCCTCGTCGTTCCATTGCGGAGCTACCGAATCCCAGTGGCGGTTCGTGTCGGGACTCCCCCGCGCGCCGCGTGCCAGACCGGGCCATGCCCATGCCAAGCCGGCACGGCGTGCCATAGCATCAGCCCAAGCACCGCTCGGCGAGGCGTGCCGTGCTAGCCCGACCTGCCTAACTTGTTGGCGGTTCTTATGCCTCACTAATCCACAAGTGCACAGATACCGTTATATCCTTTACCTTGGAGTATTCTGGGGTATTGCATCTAGTGTTGTCCAAATGGACTAACATGAGGCCCGCTACTGTAGGCACGACACAACCCGAGAGTTAGGCAGGCTAGGCCTACAGTAGTGGGCCTCGTGCCAATCCATTAGGGATGATCCATTTAGATAGCACTAGATGTGATACCCTAGAATATTCTGAGGTAAAGGATACAACAATATCTGTGTGCTTGTGGATTAGTGAGGCATAAGAACCGCCAACAAGTTTTCTGGAGCCGTTGCCAGGGAACGATAGTTGTTTTCACCGAACCTGATTTGTTCTCAATTTTTTTTCCGAACATATTCTCTCATCCCCACCTTGGATTCTAGCCCCAAAGCCATCCGTGATTTTTCAGCTCCAAAGGTAGCCTTTGAGCCACCTCAGCCCTCCGTGAAAATTGTGGCCAGGACCTACGAAATTCATCCTGCTTTGATCATCATGATCCAAAACAATCCTTTCTCCGGAAGCAAAGAAGAAAACCCTTCCTCTCACATGCGATGGTTTCAAGAAATCTGCTCCACCGTGCGCATCAAAGTTGTATCTGATGAAGCTTTGAAATGGAAATTGTTTCTGTTCTCGCTCATAGGATGGGCAAAACGCTGGTACGCTCTCAATGTTGGGTCCTTTGTGGAAACTGGGCTTATTTGGTGTCGAACTTTTGCCTTGACTTCTTTCCCATCGAGAAAATTCGTAATATCATATTAGAAGTCCTTTGCTTTCAGCAAAACCTAGGCGAATCCTTAGGGGCTGCTTGGGAAAGATTCCTTGGCTTTACCATACTAGGACCTGACTTAGGACTTCCGAACCCAATCATGATCTAGCATTTCTTCTACGGTCTAACCTCAAATAACGCCGAATTTTTTGACTCCGTATCAGGAGGTTCATTTATGTACAAGACACTAAGAGAGTGTAAGGAGATTTCAAGAAAGGTATACAACCTCGGGATTGATGAACTTGAACCCTTGTGTTCCTTGCCTAAACCCATAAATAATGTCAACTTGGTCCTTTCCCCAAGACCAATAGTTGAAGAAGATTGTCCTGAGACACTTTCGTCAAAGCTGAATCAGAACTCCACAGAAAGTGCTTGGTCTTTGAACATTCTTTATGCCATCAAGCCTGTCCCGCACAAGAGAGGTCGTAACGACGAGCATGAGAGTTATCCTGAAAAATCCTGAAACTCCTTAGCCACCTGAACAGCCTCCGGATGAAACAAATAACTGTGCCAACTTACGGGATAGTTGTGACCATCTTTAGCCATTAATCTGTCCTAAGTTCAAAAGAATGGTCATCGATGCTTTTTGTTTACCATAAATATTGCAAAACTCGCATGTTCTTGGCACAAGCTCTACAGCTATGTAGCAAGCACACCAGGTTCAGGAAGAGCATGCGAGTAGAGTAACCTCTCGTTACCAAAGGATTAAGTAAATGCAGCGTAGAGTACTTGCACTACATAATCATGGAATGGAAGCCATGAATAGAAATAAGAAAAGAAAAACAAACGCAATTCACAGCACATCAGATCATTATCAGTGGTAGTTCACAACTTGTGATCATGACTTGCACATTTTACACCACGAGATAAGGGATGCCCTGCGATCCTCCAATTTGCAGGATTCAATCATAACAGATCAAATATGCAAAAATGGCAAACAATGGATACATCCCAGGACCAGTTAGTTGCAGATTGCAAGAATTTGTTAGACTGACGGCTTATAGGCTTTACAGGAGTTAGTTTCAGCATCCGAACTAAAAACAAGTATCAGAATCAGATGGATACAGAAAATGCTATCTACAGCATATGCAGATGCGACTGCTAGGTGTAATGGAGTGCTCCCTCGACCATATCTGGATTTGGCTGCCTGCACAAAATGATTTTAATCAAATGAGATGGAACGAGAGATGCTTCAGAACTTTCTCAAGATTAGCACAATTAAAGTTAGCAGTAACAAAATTTATTGTTATTCTTCTCCAGCCTTTGATCAATGCAATATTTGAATCAGACTTTCAGAACACAACTAGGTATCTGTACCGAGTGAATCGTAGCACTACAACAACATAACTGAGGTTAAAGGGGTGCAGGGATTCGTACCAAATATAGGTATCAAAGTGAAGTGATATACTCTGTTACCATTTCACAAGTTCATGATATCAATAAACTTACATTAGCGAAATTAGAAAAAAATAAAGCAGGAGCAATAGCTTTTTAAATCCTAATATGAACCTTTTACACCCACTTTGGGTTAAGGGATGCACCAGATGCAAAACCCTCGCTAGGTTATGTCAAGCTATTCCTTTTCATAGGGAATCAAATCAATTTGAAAAAAAAAAATCGAAAGAGCATAATCATAGTTATAACTAATGTTTTCCTTTTCATTAAAGCATCAGACAGTTCATCGATGCAGTCCAAAATAGCTTGACATACTCAGTAGACTACAACTACAACAATTGTCCCAGTTAAACCCTAAGAGTATCCAAGCCAATTAGGCAAAAAGAAAAATGAGTGGACCGACAATGAATGCAACTTTTACGAAATAATAATGTGGCAACTAGAATAAAAATAAGAGTGAACTGCAACTCCTAACAATTGTTAGAGCCTCAAATAAAATATGAAAAATTTCATTAATAATCTTCTTATATGATGGTCTAATTTATAAAATTATTTTCAGCCTTACAAAGTAAATCACTTTTTCACCATATAACCTAGGACTGGAAATAGTTTTAAAAATTAATCCATTATATAAGAAGAATATTAGTGAATTTTTCTAGATTTTTGAGATTTTATTTGAGGCCCTGACAATTATTAGGAGTTATAAAAAATATTTTTAAAGAATTTCACTTAACAGACTTTTTGGTTGAATCCAATTAAAATGGCTTACATATAGATTACGGAACACGTACAAAAAAGTTTTATGATTTTTGAAGAAACATATGATCATTTTTTGGGTGAATCCAATTAAAGTCTGGTCTTGTGTGAATTTGGTACACAATCCTTGTAGTTTTGTGTTACTAGTCACAATATTTGTAGTTTTATGTTACAAACGACACAATACTTGTAGTTTTGTGCAATTCACTCTAAAAGTAAAGGTTGCAAAAATTCAACAGCAAAAAACGTGTGAAAGCAGCATCAACCAAATCTTTCCCATGCACCATAATTTACAGTTTGGTCATATACCTTTTCACCGTTGTATACTATCATGCACAGGGAAACCAAAAGGTCATGCAATGGTTGAACCAAATCGGCGACGACCGCGCTTTCCCTTCGATCTCACAAAAATCCCCCATAAGTAGCACTCACCATCTATCCCTGTTACCATGGTAGAAATTAGAACCTCACTGAAAGTGCATGGCCACATTTTATTTCAGGAATCAGAAATTCAGAATATTGGGATGTATTAGTTTGCACTTTGCAGACTTGCAATACAAGTTAGTTGAGGAAGATCAATCATCTGTAATGAGAAAAATCCCCCATAAGTAGCACTCACCATCTATCCCTGTTACCATGGTAGAAATTAGAACCTCACTGAAAGTGCATGGCCCCATTTTATTTCAAGAATCAGAAATTCAGAATATTGGGATGTATTAGTTTGCACTTTGCAGACTTGCAATACAAGTTAGTTGAGGAAGATCAATCATCTGTAATGAGAACACGGTACATGTGGTTTCTTTTCTTGTAGGATAGAGAATAGAGGGTAGAACCACTTACATTGAGAATCAGGTGGAAGCACTTCCGAGGAATATATCAACAACTTTATGTCATCAATATATGCCCTCAAAACATAATTGCTGGAGGCTTCCAAGAGATGAGAGTGTTTCTTTTCATGCCTAACAGCAAAGGAAGGAATATAATAACATAGATTGTATGAAAGCGCAGTTACTGACATAGTAAAAATATGTTTTAGCACATAGCCATGTGAAAAATTCTGGTACCAAAACCAACAGAAACCCTACCCGTCATGTTCATTAGGAAAGAAGAACAAGCCAATGTCTTCATGAACTGGACGATTAGTCTCAAAAGACTTTGGCCAGTCACTCATTCGAGGTAACAACTCAAACTGTAGATTATCGGGCATCACCTTGACAATATCATAAACTTTGGATGACACTTTCGATGGGAACTGAGCTTTAAATTTGCCAAGATTATGCTTTGCTCCAGCATCAAAGACAAGAAAGGATCCCCTAAAGAGCAAAGGAGTGTTAAAGCATTCCAGTCCAGGAATGTAACAGTATAAAAAATTCTACGGTGAAGTTAATAATACAGCATTCATTACATCAGAAATACAGATAACATTAAATACATGAAATCTACAAAATCAAAGATGAGAAGCATTTGTCTTTTATGAAAAACAAAGATAGCAGTAACCTATCGTAATCAACTTAGCATAATACTGTGCCAAGATAGATATTCTTGCATAGATGAGGGCGTTATGCGAAGGGAGTGCATGGTCAGCTGAGGAAATTGTGAGGAATTGAAAGAAACAGTAATTTACAGAGTTTTGTAGTGAATTTAGGGAAAAGCTACTTGCAGCCAAATTTCCACCATGTTAAATCACACTAGGCTAACATCTCCGCAATAGATTGTTGCTGTGTGCATCTACAAATGTAGAGGTCGGGGTATTTTATTCTATAGTCAAAAAATAAATCTCCAAGACAAAATCTGTTTTTGACATATTTTGGATTATTTCTCAACTATTGCATTGAGTGATTTGGTGACTTCTGAAAATTTTGCCCAGCTAACTTCTGGCCAAGTGGCCAATATTGAATTTTGAATGGGGTAACTCCAACCCATAACAGATGCAGGGCTGCAGGCCGTTGGAGCAAGAACCATGAAAACAGAAGCTGCAGGCTCCACATTTACCCATACCTATTCGTGTAAAACAGTTGGAAACTGGTGGCAACTATATTCATATCATTAAGCAATCATATCTAGTTAAATGATTACTGCAAGTTGAAAAGATCTATAATAAAGGTATATATTGTTGAGATGAAGTTATAGCAAACTACGATAGCGTATAACTCACGTCCAACAAATTGCAGGTGGTGGGCGTCTTGAATACTCCGCACTTGAATTGATGGTGATTAGCACGTCAGTATTGTGGTTCAGACTCTTCATTTCAGATTTGCATCCAGTATCATCGTCTATTAGTACATTGAAAATGAACCATAAAGGCCACTTGATTAGTGCACTTAAGTCCTTCAATTGCATGAGAAGTAAAATCTAGATATGGAACAGAAGTATATATATGTGTGTGTGTGCGCGCGTGCGCGCCTGGGCTTAACTCTAGTTACTGTTACGCTGCCCACAATCACAATCCAAAAAATATTAGAGTTACAATCCACGAGACAGTGAGTTACAACTAGATGTAAATAAAAAAAAATTTAGTTGCAATTGTGTTATAGATGAACATAACTCCTAACGAATTCCTTGTCTAATGATGTAAAACATAAGGAACACGATTATAATCGTAATACAATCTAAAACATAATTCATTAACCTCTCATGTTGCAATTTTGTACTTCTAGACTCGTGGTTGTAATTGCTCTACGTAGCAAATTGTAACTGACAGTTTTTTGAGTTGTAACCAAAGGTGACACAACAGTATATATATATATGGAAACTTGGCCCATGCCAACTATAAACAGTTCACCATTCTATTTTCCAAGGAATTTTTTTTAACATTTTGAGAAGCTCCATATTAAACAATCAAGAAAAAATGTCTTTCTGTAGGCAGCACATACCTGGAGCACATAATGTCCCCTTTTCCCTAGGCTCATCCTGAATCTGGGAGTCAATTTTTCCTTCATCTGCATTCACTATCTTATTGTCTCTAGTTTTGTCATCAATCTGAGAGTCAACTTTTCCTGTAACTGCCCCACATCTATGAATTATAGGCATTGAACTACTAGGTCTTGCTTTCCGTTTCATGTTTATATCCTCAATTTTTGCCTGATCATGACTTGCAGCAGAAGATCGTTTCAGGGCATGCACTTGCGTGTCACCACTACTGGGGGGCATGCACTTCATATTGGACGACTGTTTAGCATTTGGAGGGGATGCAGGACAAACCTGACTTTGCCGCATAGCAAAATGTGACATGCCCTCAATATTTGCCTGATCATCAAGTCTTGCAGCAGCACATCGTTTCAGGGCTTGCACTTGCATGCCACTCCTACTGGGGGATATGCACTTTTTATTGGACGACTGTTTCACATTTGGAGGAGATGCAGGCCGAACCTGACTTTTCCGCATAGCAAAACCTGACCCATCCTCGGTCTTGGCCTGATCATGACTTGCAGCAGCACATTGTTTCAGGGCCTGCACTTGGGTGTCACTCCTACTGGGGGATACGCACTTCATACTGGACAACTGTTTCACATTTTGAGGAGATGCAGGACAAACCTGCCGCATGCCAAATTTTGACCTACCATATTGTGGCCTCTCTCTACTCAATAGTGCCACTTCTTCACAAGAAATAAATTTCACTTTAGCACTCCCAAATCCCTTTGAAGTTTTGGGACTAATTTGATGCACTACATTACTGTGACTGATGTCCAACTTTGGAGTTTCCATTTCCTTTGTCAGACCACAACCATGCAATGGTCTTTGGAGCTCAGTTTGCCCACCTTCACCATGATAGCAGAAGAACTTAGAGTAGAGTTTATTAATGATTCCAAAGATGAGATAGGTGATCAAGAACAGTGACAAAATTGTTACCATGGCTGGGTTTTAGGCCCCCGTTAGCATTTGTTTGGCATTCATCACAATACCATTCATGTGGAATCGCAAATGTAACCACCTGCATGCAATAACTTGAAGTGGAAAAACAGAAAAACTTTCAGACAGCTAAACAAAAGTTTCCCCATTCAAGAATGAAGTTCCACTAATTTACATCATCATTTCAAATATAATGGATTTGTTTCCACAGAGAATTATTTGAAGTAAATAATGCACTGTAGAACAGCTAGGAAAGTTTCAAGCTCAATTTACATAGTCTTTGCATCAGTTGTCTATTACAAAAGCCATACTGGTTTCCAATCAGATACTATCTACTACTCTTACTGGTTGCTTCTCTCCAAACATAAGACATAAAATATGTCAAACAATAAATTGGCACAAATATACACATATTTTGAGCATATGACCAGATGTATATTCAAATTTTACTAGTGCTTAGGATGTGTAGCATAAAGGGAAAAAACCAGACAAGGTGGAAAAAATAAAGGAGTACCAATGCTGATACGCATCGCATCGAGTGCAGTTTGCAATAAGCTGAGGCTTGCTACCACTACCACATATCTCACACACCACTTCGCCCTGCAGCGCAAACAAAAATATCATGTAGTCAAATACATAGAATTTTGCATTCACCTAATTCTTTCATCACAGCACAAATACATAACCTAGGAGAGAAATCAGTATAAAACAGGCTTTGTGAAATAAAATAAGAAAAGGTACACTTCACCATTTGAGAAATTAAATCCATTGAACAGGTAGGACATATCATACACTAAACCTACTTTAATTAAGATGCACTGAACTGGATGCATATAAACGAAGCTATAAAATAACAGCCGGACGTCCTGCCTTTCCTAAACAAAGTATGTAACTGAACTCACATGTCCACACAAGTTATGGATTATCTATATGCTAGAGAACACTTTTAGTGTAAATGGACACTAAATCATTTATCAAAAATAAATGTGTTTTATAGGTTTCATAAGTCAACGTGCAGAGAATGTGTTGATGAAAGTACATGAATAACTGGTCATGGTAACTAATCTGCTAAGTAACATATATAGGGGAAAAATGGGGTACTCTTAATTATCATTATCCTCCCTTTGGTCTATATGAAAGAAACAATTCACTAATAGAACCTTATCAGAGGGAAATCAAATTGATTGCACGTCTATGATTAAGCTCTGAGTCTCTGCCAACTCTGCTGTAAAAAATGTTACTCAAAAGTTTCCTTATAAAAAACGCGAGCTTGCTAATAAACTGAAGTCCTCTTGCAATTACTGGCCATTAATGGATGGTAATATTCAATAATACAAAACCTAAGCACTGATTTACTGAACAAGTGAACATAAGCAAGCCCACCTAAAATTAGACACCTGATTGAGTATATGTTTCTCGAACAAGAACGCCAACTTGAACCAATAACAAAGAAGCAGGTAAGATTAATTTGAAGGCCGCTTCCAGGTATCGGCCATTAACAGGACGAGACAATAAGCTATACAAAATGTAAACAAGACCACAATCAAGATAAATCACCAGCAATCTCATCGAAAAGGAGGAGGAATTCGGAAGGAAAATAAAAGAATAAAGGAAGCAAACCAACTCGTCATCAAGAAAGCGTGGAGGACGCGGAAAGTTAGTGGTTTTTGAGACTTTTGACACCCAAATTGCTCAAACCGATTCCAAGAAGGCGAGTTCAATTTCGTATCAGCACAGATTCAGCAAGCAAGAAAGCAAAAGATGCGATCTTTGAAACTGGGGGTGATCACAACAGGGCCAAGATGCGCAACGCGACCAACCGAAATGCTCGAAGCGACTCCAAGAAGGCGAAATCCAATTGGTATCACTAGCAATTTCCCACCAGGATCGCAAAAGATGCAACCTCTTGACACCCAGGACTCAAAAAGCGGGAGAGTTCTTCCAGAAGGAAAAAAACGCAAGATAGGGGTAGTGACGAACTCGCACCAAGGCCAAAAGGGCGATCACAATGCGAGCAAGAAATGCAGTTCAACCATGCTGGGGAAGGAAAAAGAGAGAGCCATTCCTCACCATTGCGCAGGCGCACCACCCTGGTGGAGCTCCAAGACTAGACGGGATGCCGATGTCGGGGGAGGAGACCGATGGCTGATAGGGCAGGAAGAAGAGCCGAGGAGGCGAGGAGAGCTGGGGTTTTGTTCCTCCTGCGATCAGAGCAAGAGAAGCGAGTCAAATTATTTTCCATCCAACAATTAGTATCGTGGAAGTTCCAAAAATACCCCTGGATTGAGATGCATTCCCGCATGCAGCATTCTCACATATGCGACAGAATTCCGTTAGTGACATAAACTTGTCATTTTTACAGGATTTATACACGAATTTCTCTTTCTTTTATCTCGTACATATAAGGCTTCAAAAATTAATCTTGATCAGTCGTCACCGTTAACATCTCTACCGAGTCCTAACTCTTCTATCACCATAGCCTCTACCACCTACTGCAAGTGTCACCACCGCTAACATCCCTATCCAGTCCTAACTCTCCTATCACCATGGTCTCTACCACCCAATGCAAATGTGTCGTTGGGGGTGACTAGTTCGTAATTGCCAACTATACCTTGCAGTCGTTGTCACATTCCCGTTATGGAAAATTAGCTAACCGCATCTTTTGCTCTCCCCCGAATTCCCCTTCTGTAAACAGAAAAAAATTGGAAAGTTTCAAATCGAAAAAAAATTCCAAATCAAGTCAAAAAAAGGTTTCAAAAGAAAAAAAAAATCTAAAACAAAAGTTTAAAGATAAGAAATTATAAGAAGTTTCAAATCGAAGGAAAAGTTCTAAATCAGTAAGGAGGAGTTTCAAATACAAAGAGTTTAAAAATCAACTAAAAAATAAAAAACAAGACATAAAACTAGGGTTTTACCCTTATGGTGGCGGCAGTCTCCTCCCCCCAACGTGTGTGATAGCCACACGTCGTCTACCCCCTCGATGTGTGGGGCGGTGGCTCGAGCTCTGCCTTCTCTTCCTACGAGTAGACTTGTGATACAAGTCCTATCTCATCCTTTAATGACCTAATGGTTGCGCTCCTCCTTTGCGGTGGCGGATAGGGCGGCGAAGCGAGGTGGGCTCCGATGAGAGGAGAGCTCTAGAAGGGAGAAAGGCTCTAGCGTGCAAGGGATGCTTGGGCGATGAGATCTCGTCCCGAGCAGAAGATGAGGAAATTAGTGAATAAAGTGAGATGACAAATATTGAGGAGAAGGGGGATGGAAAGTGGACCAGGTGCGATGGGATTCTTTACATTGGGTAAAAAGAGGGTCCAGATCGATGGGCAACTAGCTAAACAGAGGGCGCCCATATTTGGACGTCGTTGCCCAATCTCCCTTTTACAATTAAGTGTGTCAGTGAACCCTAACCCTAACTCCGCTACCTACCACTGGAGAAGAAACCCCATGAAAGAGGCAGCTTTGTCCAACCTAGGCTCAGACACCGTTGCCCAACCTCACTTGTTGGCACTAAGCTGATTCATCGTATACCCTATCCGGGCCCCCTAGTCATCTAGGTTAAAGTGAAGCTATCCCTTTTTTCATGTAGATTTGAATTCCCTTTTCTCTTGTATTATCATCACACATCTCGGTCAAGGAAAATCCATGGATCTAGGGTGACTAATAGACAACTCAAGCTTGTTATAATCCTAGATCTCAACCTTGTGAAAGGAGTGGAAAGGTTCACCTAGAACCTCACCAATGTTGCGATTGCGTGGAAAGACAATGCTCGGTTCTTACTTATAGCCTCCTCGATTAAAAAACATCTAGCTCCGACCCTGCCTACCTTAGCCAGACCGGGACTAATTCAACGTTGATTACAATTGCTCGTGGCTCAACTTCAGTTCGTCTCAAGCTGCTGGAGAAACATCATACAGTTGCAATATACCAAAATGAATGCGGTGGCAGTGGGCATTACAGAATTCTTTTAAGGACATTTTGCTCAAGGCATTAAAGATTTAGATTTCATGGTGAAGGCATTAAAAAGATTCAGATTTCACCACGGTACCACCACAATTGTCAATCCATTGAAAGAGGACAGCAACACAGGTAGGGACGGAGCCAGAAAAAAATCACCGGAGAGGTCAAATAAGAAGAGCTGAATATTAAGGATGTCAAATAGAGAGAAAAAATATTTTGCATGAAAAAATCTAGTAATATATAAAAGAAATCATTAACCATAGGAGGTGCCAGAGCTCCCATAGCCCCTCACTCGCTCCGTCCCTGAACACAAGCAGTAGTGGCAGCTGGCCTGAATGGAAGGAAAGGGTGAAGAACTGGGTAGGAAGGCTGTGCAAAGCTCATGAACGACGGATTCTTTGCATGTGACAATACTGTTTACAGATTTTTACCAGCAGTTTTTCTCATGATAGAGAGCTTTCCGAAGCTTGGCAAAGTGTTTGCTCCTCCAGTCCCCGTACAGCTTTCGCCTGCTCAAACTGGGGAGAAAAGGAAACACCCTTTCCCTGGCAAAGGCTTTGATGGACACGATTGGGTCCGGCCGGGATGCTGCTCTGCTCACATGACTGATGCCCAGCTACTACCATCAGCGGTGACTGACCTTACGTAGCAACCATACTTTTTAGGAGATTGTAGCGATTAAACATATTTGCCATATTAACTATGTTATCAGTAATCATCAAAATCATACATTCATATATACATACATATATGTATATGTATACATATACGTATATGTATACATATACATATATACATATACGTATATGTATACATATACATATACGTATATGTATACATATACATATATACATATACATATACGTATATGTATACATATACATATATGTATGTATATATGAATGTATGATTTTGATGATTACTGATAACATAGTTAATATGGCAAATATGTTTATTAAGCTAGGACGAAGATTGATTAAATTGGAGAAGTACTAGAGAAAGTGTGCACGTCAGAAGGTCCAGCATAGAGGAGATTGTACACACCGGAGCATTTTAGCTCATGGCAAATATATACGCCGGAAGATCCGACGCATAAAGCCAGTACACACCAGAGTGTTTTTGACAATGGGAAGCATGCTGGATGGTCTAGTGATATGGAGTTGAATACGCTGGAGTATTTCTTGCAGAGAATGTTACGAGTGTTGAAGAGTGAAGATTAACACGCCAGATGGTCCGGCACACTGATGATATACACTCTAGAGTATTTTGTACAGAGAAAAAAGTGGCTCAGTTGGCAGAAGTAGTGTACACGTCGGATGGTCCGGTGATGAAGCTAGTGAACACGCTGGAACATTTAGTGTTCACAGAAGGTTTGAGTGAAGATCCAACAGCTAGTTTTTAAAAGATGTACACACTAGATGGTCTGATGAGTACAATATTGTTTGCACCAGATTATCTAGTGTATACAGTAAAATTGAGCTGTTGGGGTAACGACTAGTCCGTAGGGTTGAGACTATAAATATCCCTCCACTTGGTCATTTGAACGTGCTAGAGTCCAGATAAAGCTCATATATAATAGTGAAAATATCAAAGCCTCCAAAATGCTAAAATTGTTCATTCAAGGTATTTAAGCACATGATTAGGAAGTGATTAATGCTAATAAGCCTAGAGAGTATTGTTGCTAGGTATTTATCGATGATATGGGAACCAGGGGTTCCTGAGTCTCGAGGCCAGAACAGCACAATGCCACATGGCGTCATCCCTCGGGGACCGTTTCCCCGAGGGTCCGAGAAAAGCCAGTTCCGGGAGGGGTGCTCGGGGCCATGAACAGTTGGCCCCCGAGTACCCGGAGTTCACCGAAGACCCGAGAAGAGCAAGTTCCGGGAGGGGTGCTCGGGGCCATGAACAATTGGCCCCCGAGTACCCGGAGTTCCCCGAGGACCGGAGAAGAACCAGACCCGGGAGGGGGTGCTCGGGGCCAAGAACAGTTGGTCCTCAAGTGCCCCGAGTTCCCCGAGGACCTCAGAAGCCCCTTGCCGGTGGACCCCACAATCGGTGAAAGGCCCGATGCTGCATTTAAGAGGGAGCATGGCCTGTCACTTCCAACCACTCCCCCCCCCCACGCCTGTCGTACTGAGTACGTCAGTCCCTGCCACCACCTGGCAAGAAGACATGGGGACATTTAATGCGACGGGTCCCATCGCACGTCACCCTGCAGGCCCATAAAGGAAACTGCTTGGAGATATCATCGCTGGGCTTGAGGCGTATCGCTGCCACCCTGCTGCGTCAGATCGTGTCAGGTCTGCTCTGACCGGACGAGCGTGTGGGGATGTTCAGCGATTGGCTGGTGGGCCCCCTGCACTTGCTAAAGTTGGGCATAATGGGCGACGGGACCAGCCGAAGGGAGCATTTTCAAACCCTGTAACATCAAACTGTAGCCCCATAATGGTTGCTTTCCATTTATGGCTTACGGGGACCCGTGCCCCCGTTCTGGGCACACCGAGCCTCTCCCCGGTAGGATAAAGGGGGGAGCACTTCGTAGAAAAAAAAAGCTTTTAACAAGTTTGGACAGGGCGAGTAGAAGCAAGAAGCAAAACCGAAGCTCAAGACTTAGATAAAAAAACCTTGTAACACAGAGATCCAGAGAAAGGCATTTCAAGAGCATTAATAGCACATCATACACACAGGAGTAGGGTATTACGCTCCGTGCAGCCCGAACCTATTTAAAATCCCTTGTGCATTTACTCCTACTAGCCGATGATCATCCGTCCCGCCTAGATCTCATACATTCGCATTAAATTCACGTACGAGGTGGATCCAGAATCAGCCCCCCAATCGAATCTCAAAGGGGGTCCCTCAGGATCCCCGCTTACGGTGTTCATCCACCGACAGTATTGCTGTCTAGAGAGTGGATCAATGAGTGATCCTACATTGTACCAAGTGGTACGCCGCTATATTGGAGTCTTGGTGACTCCCTGGCATCTTGAGCTATTGGTGGAATAGCGGCAAGAAGCTTGTACAATGACGTGTAGACCTTTGCTGTAACACTCTGAGTTTTAGTATTTTAGAAAATAGCAAAAATCACAATTAAAATCTTTTCTAATTATTAAACCAGTATAAAATCAAGGAAATATATATTTTAATATGCCTATACTTTTACGTGTGTATTCAAATATATTATGTTGGCTAAGTATTCCAAAGAACACTAAATTAATTTCTAAATAAATCATTGAATTGAATTGATCATAAACAATTTGGTTTCACTGTTTTTATGGTTCTTTGTGTGGCGATTCGAATTTGAAGTTATCTCAAATTTGAATCCATTTTAGTTCCTTTCAGTAATTCTTTCTAATCCTAAATATCTCAAATTCCGACTCATTCAAATCATCGTCAATTTCGTATTCAAATGTAATCTGAATCATTCGAGTTATATTCATTTCATTTCCAGTTCAATCGCTTCGCCAATTTAATCCCGTTCGTCTAAATCAATTCGAATCCAAGTCATTCAATGATTTACACAATTTAATTCAATTCGGATCATTCAAATTGAATTGCTATAAATCCATTTCCAATTCAAATCTAGATTGAGTTGCCAATCCAATTCAATTCAAGTTATTTCAATTTCTAATTCAAACTCATTTGAATTATGCCAATTCGATTTAATTTAACCTATTCAAATTGAATCATTACAAACTCAAATACATCAATTGGTTTGTCACAAATATCTCACCCTCTCTCTCACTCTCTGGTCACTCTCTCCTCAGATCTTTTCCCATCTCTCTCTCACTCTCTCTCTCTCATTTGCACCGGCCACCTCCTCTCCTCCTCTCTCGCACCCACAGCAGCAAACACTCTATCATCTCTCTTATCACTCTGCTCACTCTCTCTCTGTTCATCTGTGCTGGCCAAACCAGTCGCCTGTTTTCTCCCGCGTTCACACCACAGCCCATGCCCTGCTCCCTCCATGCCTCCCTATGATATTTCACCAAGCAAGCCAAGTTGCCTTCCTCTCCTCCCTTCCTTCACCTGCAAGGCTCACTCCTCATGCCATACATACACACGGCATACACACACAACAGCAGCACACCTCTGCTCCTTTGCCCCCCCCCCCTCACGCCATACGTCACAGTCGACTTTTGCCACTGCAAAAGAACCACGTTGCACACACAGGCATACACACCAGCATACACCAACACACAGTCATCGCCGTCATGCGCCCTTCGCCCTCGTGCGCAGACACGACCATGACACCGAGCACGCTCTGACATCCGCGCTGCCTTCGTGCATACTATCGTTGTGCCGCCGTCCCCGCTACGTTGATGTGCATGCTGCCGTGAGCACCGGCCATCCTAGGTGAGCCCACCTCCCCCCTACCACTCTGTGTCCCGCTCTGCCCACACCGCGCACTCTGCGCCTGCCGCTCTGCTACGCATCGCGCTGCGCTGCTGAGCCGCGTCGTCGTCGTAGCCCTCCTCGAGCGCATCCGACCCAAGCCGCCGCTATGCTAGCTACTCTCTCCCATCGGCGAGCCCCCCCCCCCCCCCATGCTACGGCCTCCCAGCCTTTTGATAAATAAAATCGAGTTAGATAATTCAATAATTATGTTTAGTTTATGATTGTAGTGTAGTCGTATGTGATAACCTAGCTTAATCTTAGATTAATCCTTTTTTTAATTAGAATAAACTAAAGATTGCTTTTATTTTAATTAGAGTAGATCGTTATTTCATGCGTTAAGTTATAGGATTAATCCTAGTATACTTAATGTAATAAGTTAAACATTGTAGCTGTTAAATAAATAAATACCAGTCATTAGAATATGATAGAATAATTTAAATGTTAATAATTAATTAATTGAATAACCTTTTGATAATTAATTAATTAGATTCAAATAATAGATTAACCTAATTAATTAATTACATGCATGCTTTTAATATAGCTATAGTATATAGCTTAATTAGTATGGAAATTAACAACACTATGTAATTAAGATTAATCACTAAAGAACCATATTTAGTGCTATATATTAGAATAATTAATCTCCACACTTAAGCACATATAATTGCCTAGAGTTATACTTACGTATATATGTATACATGCTCACATACATATAGACGTAAGTATCGCACATATGTTTATATCGGTACACGTGCACTCACTTACACGTAGAAACCCTAACTGTCATCTTTCGGTAGTTAAACTAATAAGCGTTCACCCAGTTTATCATGTTTGTTTAGGTGTTCTCTTAGGTTAATAAAACAACTAAGTTAGCAGCTTGACCTAGCTTCGCTAGATAATCCTGTTATTCTCTGTGTATTAGCTTCGTATTGCTTAGAGTTGCCGATCATCTTCCGCTAGGTTTAGCTTTCGTCATTTTCCCTCAGTCGTTCTTCTTCCGCTTTGGTGTTTCATTTGATTTTGTTCTGATGTTTATTTGCTTAGTCGTTGTGCGCTTGTTGTCGTTAATCTGCATAGGCTCGAAGTCAAGGATCTAAGCTAGGGCGCGAGGAAGGAACTGAAGGCGAGGTCCGATGAAGAAGAACCCAGGAAACTTGAACGACAAGACCAATCGTGAATTGACCCTTCAGGAAGGCAAGTCCTATCTTCTTGATCATATTGAACCTATTTTTCAAATAATATACATGATCAATAAACACATGCCATATCTTGAATATTATCATCCAGAATACATATCACCCTAGAATTACTTGTCGTTAACTATATTAACATCGGACGACACCATGATATCTAGCATGCTTAGGATTGAATACGTCTCTTCGGAGACGTCATTTTTAAAACACCTCTCCTCAGAGACGAGATTTACTATTATCAATGACAACTCATATACCATGAATCCTTGATGGTTGTGAATTCCATGATGGTTGTGAAATCCTTGATATCATGTGGGATATGGAGGGTGATGTGTAAAAATGGGTGAAAATTATTTTGGCGAGGGCATGTAGAGTGGTCCTCTGAGGAGGATGCTCTTGGGGGCTTGAGTTACCTGATGGTATTCATTTCCAATGAAGATGTCTAGCCCAGCCGTTTAAGGACTGAGTCAATTGTCTCGATATGCTTAGCCACCCCCATGCAACCATGCGTCATAAACGGGTAGGACTTGCCTTTTCTTTCACTGGACTGGACTGGGCATCATACTAGGCGGTTGGGGAGCAGCGAGAAGCCAAGTTTCCATCTGGCCCTCTGTTGAATATTTCGAGAGACAGCATAGCCAATCTAGTATTCTGAACATGGTCTCTGGTACTTAGGGTGTCTCATAGAAAAGCCTGGCAGGAAAGGTGTTTGGAGGGTCTCGGTATAATTCGCTCCTCCGCTTGCAACGGTTGGAGGCTGAACATATCGCATGGGTAAAGTTGTACAGCCTCTGCAGAGTGTAAATCTATTCGAATAGCCGTGTCCATGGTCATGGACATGTGAAGCATGACCCCATTTGATTAGACTCAGGGTGTGTGTGTCTTGATGAGTGAGTGTGTGGACTAGATGCCCGTGTGATGAGGTTCCTGCCTCGATCCGCCAGAAGCTTTGTGGTACTAGAGGTACACCAGATGTGATAATAGGGACTACGGAGTGAGGTGTAGCCCCTCCCAGGACCGAAAACCCCAAGATATAACTTGTTACCTTGATTATGGTTTTAAAACTGTTTCGACATCTTTGTTACCATGTCACCTTCTAATACGTTGGGGACTTGAGGTGATACTTAGTACCAACAGAAGATGCCTGTAATTGTTCCTTTTAAACTATTTTCAAAAAATTTGTTATATTTGTTTAAAAAGGATAACAGTGGAGAATATAACTGGATACTTACATAAAACCTGCTTTACGCTCAAAACTATACCGTAAAACCTTATCCTTGAAATATCTATTATGTATCTATCAACCTCTTGAAGTAGTATAGGATTTATTGAGTACCTTCCGTACTCAGTCTTGTTGCTTTCAGATTGTTGAGATGGAGATTAACCCCAACCCAGATGAAGTCAAAGAGAAAAAGTCTAAGGTTGTGTCCGCACCAGAGTTGCCTGTGGCTTTGGATTGTATCGTCGTTTCGCTCTGCTGTGCTGTATGCTCTTCTGCCTGGCTGGTCTGTTGTGGATTCTTGTCCGCCAAACCATCTTTTCGCTTTTCAGGTATTTATTTTACTTTGTTCTACTTGATCCTGGGACTAATACAGGAGGTATAGGGGAAACCAGGTTCAGGGTCCTTACATTTTCCTTGGTGGCTCAAACTCTGAAGTGAAGACGATGGCAAGTGATCAAGAGAGAAGCTAAGTGTTAGCCTTGCCTTTGTGGCTTGGTGGCTCAAGAGCTGTGATGAGAAAAGTCTTGGCAACCGGGAGCATATCCTTAGTGGAGTTTCAATATAGATTAGGGGTGACGTTTATGCTATCGATACCACAGGATTAAAAATCTCTTACGCCGAGTTTGCTCTCTCTATCTTGTTTACGTTTTCACATTTATATACTTTCAATTTACCTTTCTAAATAGGTTGCAATTTTTTTTAACAGTAGAGTAGACACACTAGATAAATCTAGAGTACATTTAGATAGAATATGATATATGTTTATCTTGCGAAGTTTTTGGAGCTGATTAGTTTTAAATGTCCTAATTCACCCCCTTTTAGGACGTCACCGATCCCTATAATTGGTATCAGAGCCTTGTGCTCTTGATAAGTATAACCACCTAGAGTTGTGACGTCTGGAGTTGAGATTGATACTCATAACGCTTCACATTTCGACGATACTAATTTCGTCCGATGAAAAATTCTAATGACTTGTTTTCTTCAAGCTAAGGAGTTAGATGTTTTAAGAGTCACCGAGGAAGAGATGAAACAACGCCTCACAAACAAATAAAGACAACGCGGTGCATTAGCGAAAAGTATCATTTTACCATCCTTATGCGTTGATGTATTTAATCGTGTTTATTCTCTCACCAATGCATATGATATTTTGACTAGTCTCATTAAAATACATGAAGGCACAAAGGTTGTGAGCAATGAGAAATATCATGTGCTAGTCTCCAAGCTCAATAAAATTAAACAACTTGCCCATGAAAATGTTAATGACATATACTCATGATTGAATATTCTTGTTAATGAGATCAATGAGCTAGATTTGACATAAATTAGAGAAAATCAAGTGGTGAGAAAAATACTTCAAGTTATTCTTCCAAAATACAAGTTGATAGTCTCCATCATCTACGACAAGAGTGACATCAAGAAGATGACTCCAAGCCAAATAATCAAAAAAAATCACTGCCCATAAAATGACAATAAACATGGTGTGGAAGCTTCTTCCTCATCTGACGTCAAGAACCTTGCTTTCATAAGCAAGCAAGCTCCATATATACACATGAAGATGAATATGAGGAGGCAAGATCAAGAGTCAAGTTCAAGTGATGAAGATAGAAATAAAGATGATGGCCAAAGCACCTCAAGTGGTGAAGAGATGGATCCCAAGGTCGTCAATCTTATCTCGGAAGTGGAGAAGAACATGAAGAGAATTAGCGCCAAGATTGATTACCCAATCTCCATTGAAGATATGGTCAACACAATTGATCATATCAAGAATGAGAAGAAGACCAATAAGAAGAGGGAGACAATGGGAAGAGGCAAAGCATTTAAAAGCTAGAAAGATGGGTAAGTAAAGATGAAGATTCAAGTGATGAGAGCATCACCATTCACTCCTTCAAGAGAAACTCTTCCTAAAGATCATCATCACGTAAGTCATCACATAAGTGCCTTATGACCAAAGGTATGAAAAACGATGTAAGTGATGGTGAGTCTGATGACGATTCACCCTCCTAAGAAGAACTTTTTAAATTGATCAATGAGCAACAAATGACCTTAAAGAAATAAGCTAAAGAACTTGAGAAATTAAATACCCTTAATGATATTCATGATACATTTGTTTCTAATTATAAATAATTATTGAGCAAATTTAAATTGTTAAATAAGGAGCATGAAGAGCTTAAGGTAAAACTACAGTGCATTGAATCTCAACCTAAGGCCCCTTTAAAGCAATCTATCTCTATATTCAAATTCAATCCTAAGGTAAATGCTTCCACTTCTTATGATGATTTGAATGATTTATCTACTCACACCTTTGCAATAAGATATGCGTTGAGAATATTTTTTTACAACCATCTAATAAACTTATTGCACAAAAAAATGATGAGCTCAAATAAGAAGTGAAGCTTAAGGAAGACTTGGCAAGATTAAAGGGCAAAGGACATGTCCAACCTTCTCAAGATAATTGTGATAGCATGGTGAATAAACTTACAGAGGAGTCCACCATAACATGCTTCAAGTGCCATCAAGAAAGTCACAAGTCTTTCCAATGCAAACAAATCAAGAAGGAGACCAAGGAGAAGAAAAAGATGATGAATCTCTCCAACAAGATCTCCAACCTCTATACCAAATCCAACTACAAGATAAATATCAAGAGCAACCACTAGAAATTCAAGAAGAATGACAATAGCAAGTTGGTTACACATATAGTTAGGAGAAAGAACCGGAGGTGGAACCAACCCATTTGAATGCCTAAGGAAGTCATTATCAACATGAAGGGACCTCAACGGTTTGGATTCCAAAGAAAACTTGAAGTTCACGGATCTTCAGGGATATGGAGACTTGGCTCACAAGATAAAGTAAAGGTTCAAGCAAAGAAGCCAAGTGTATAAAATTGGGCGTATTGATGAAGATCATGATCATCATATACCCAAATCTCCATCCAAAGGTAAAAGAGATAATGGTATTAGATGCAAAATCCTTTCAATTAATGAGTATCTTTGCCTTGTCTAAGATAGCTTGCGCTTATCTCAATTTATTGCAATGCATAGTGTAGGTTTTAATATGGTAGGTTGCTTATGTTTCTCTCGCTAACCTATGAGAAACCTATATGGTTTATTATTCGTAGGTTCTTTTCATGACACTAGTTTTACAATTGGTATTCTTTATGTGTCATGAGTCCAATCTATAGAATAGATTCCCCATTGTTATCAGTGACAAGTGCATATCTCTCATAAGTATTTAACACTTGTATGCACACATTTGGGGAGAATATATCCTATGTGGGCAACGTTTCACAATTTAATGAATCCTCCACTTATTTGATGGGATGGTTAAGAGATTACCTATGGTTAAACTCTTCACAACTTATCAATGGATATAATCCTTTTGGGATGAATAGTTTAGCGGTATGGGCCTGGATGTTCTTATTTGGACATCTTGTTTGGGCTACTGGATTTATGTTCTTAATTTCCTGGCGTGGATATTGGCAGGAATTAATTGAGACTTTTGTTTTCTTTGTGGAGAAGAAGAAGCTTATCTTGACCAATAGCCCTCTCTTGTCTTTCAAGCTTACCTTCGTCTGTAATATTCGATATATCTGAATGGGGAAGTGCGCCTGTAGGCCTATTCAGTAAGTTTTCTTTCATTTACAGGTATTGTGAAAAAAAAGCAAGTAGACCATACTCTTTGATTTTTCTTATCTAGGCTAGTTTTCTCTCTTCTCCCTATTTTCTTTATTAATGAAAGTATGTTTCCTAAGGAAGTGAAGGATCGCGGAAGTCTTTAGCCACCTATTTCATCAAAGCCCCTTACCCATGGAAATACCCCTTTAGCAAAGAAAAATAGACACGATGTCATTTTATTTTATCGCATTGGAAAAGACTATCCATATCCTATGTACCTAACACTTCTAGGGGATTCTGTGTCAGAAAGCGTGAATATTTATTTCATTCCATTAAAAATAAGAAGCCAACAAGCCATTTATGGATATTGTCAGTAAGTATGTCCAGATCCAGTATAGCATCTTTTTCGCTCCACAAGGATCAAGATCAAATGAATACTTATTCTTTTTCTGTTGACGGAAGATATATCTTGTTATGATTTTGACACTAACATGTATTTCAAGTTATATCTTTTGTAGTCTCATAGAGTAATCTACACTTCCTCAGAGGTATGCAATACTTATTTGTCGATTGATATCATTGTTAATTCATTTGTTCATTTTAAGCTACCTTCATACATAATATGGCTTGAGTTTCCTATTTTGATAAATTGTCTAGTTATGTATATGTTTGTATCTTATCATATGTATGCACACATATAGTGTGAGTTTATATCATATTATATGAGTTTTATGAATTATAATCCATGTATTTTTAATTTTGATTGATACCATATCCTTGAATTAAAACCACTTCAATTGGTATCAATTTATTGGATCATGGTTCATTAAGCTTTCTCTGATGTGCTATACTGTTTTTCCCTTGAGTTGAACATGTGTTTATAACCCTTTTTGAAGATTGTTGACAAAGAAGGAGAATTTTGATGACCAAATCAAGTGCAAGATGGCATGCCTAGTGGAGAACAAGTAAGGAAGCAAGATATCTAAGTATGTCAAGGCTAACAAAGGGGAGAAGCTCTTGCATAGGTCAAGAGAGATAGTAGCGATGAAGAAAGGGAGAGCAAAAAAAAAAAAGAATAAAGTGAATACAAAGTAAAGGTAAGAACAAATGTTAGTTTTCTTACAATTGATATTATTTGTTGTTCTTACCATGCATCCAAGCAAAATGGTAGGGCATTGTTCATTATTTGTACCATTTACTTTCGGTATTATCTATTTGCCACTAGCTTTGGTTGTGTTATCATCAATCACTAAAAGGGGGAGATTGTAGCAAACATGCTCTTGGGAAGATTGTAGGGCATGAATGTGATTTTGGTAATTAATAACAACATAGTCAATGTGATAATATGTTTGTCAAGTACATGCTTTAGTAGGTCTCATGGATATAACAAAAGAGAAGTCACCGAATTCGGGATGAAGATTGATCAAATTGGAGAAGTCCCAAAGGAAGTGTACACGTTGGAAGGTCCGGCGTAGAGGAGATTATACACGACGGAGCATTTCGGCTCATGGCACTTGTACACGCTAAAAAATCCGGCGCATGAAGCCAGTACATGCCGGAGTGTTTTTGACAATGGGGAGAAAAGCTGAAGCATGCTGGATGGTACGACGATATGGAGTTGAATACGCTGAAGTATTTCTTGTAGAGAAGGTTGTAAATGTTGAAGAGTGAAGATCAACACGCCGGATGGTCCGGCCCACTGATGATATACACGTTGGAGTATTTTGTGCAGAGAAGAAAGTGGTTTGGTTGATAGAAGTAGTGTACACATCGGATGGTCCGGCGATGGAGCTAGTGAACACGTCGAAACATTGGGTGTTCATAGAAGGTTTGAGTGAAGATCCAACAACTAGTTTTTGAAATATATACACGTCGGATGGTCCAGTGAGTACAATGTTGTTTACATCAGATCATCCAGCGTATACAGTAAAATTGAGCCGTTAGGGTAACGGCTAGTCCATAGAGTTGAGGCTATAAATACCCTTACACTCGATAATTTGAAGGTGCTAGAGTCTAGGGGAAGCTTATATACAATAGTGAAGACATCAAAGCCACCAAAATGTTAAAGAGATCATCCAAGGTATTTAAGCACATGATTAGGAAGTGATTACTTTTAATAGGCCTAAGAGTGTTGTTGCTAGGTGTTGTTGACTAGAGAGTAGATCAAGGAGTGATCTTACATTGTAACAAGTGGTACACCGGTACCTTGGAGTCTTTGTGACTTATCGGCACCTGTTTCAAGCTTATTGACCCTTCAACTTGGTGTGAAACAGTGACAAGAAGCTTGTATAGGGATGCAAAGACCCTTGTCTTGGTGGCTCATGCTCCAAAGTGCATACGATGATAAGTGACTGGAAGAGAGACTTGATGTGAGTCTTACCTTTGTGGCTTGGTGGTTCAAGAGCCGTAACCGAAAGAGTCTTAGCGATCGGAAACATATCCTTGGTGAAGCTCTAATATGAACTAAGGGTGACATTTATACTATCGATACTATAGGATAAAAATCCCTTATACCGAGTTTGCTTATCTACCTTGTTTATATTTTCATATTTATATACTTACAATTTACCTTTTTAATATGTTGTAATTTTTTAATAGTAGAGTAGACAAACTAGATAAACATAAAGCACGTTTAAAATAGAAATTAATATAAATTTATCTTATAATTTTTTTAAAATAAATTAATTTTAAATATTTTAATTTAGAATATCTTAGAACGCCACCGATCCTAGACTTTGACTGACCATATGCATTGCAATTTTGCAAGTCCTGGGCACAGACAGGCCATGGCAGACTAGGTCGCTTGCTTGGGCACGTCGGATTGGGCACAGACTAGGTCGCTTGCTTTGCCGAGCTCTCCTTGCGCCCGATTGTGGCAAAGTAGCGAAGCCATCTTTAGTCCTCTCTGCCTTCTCTCTTTCTTTTTTCGTCGTCAGTTGTCATCTCATCTACTTGCTGTATAGGCTGCTACAAGCTTGGCAAACTAGTGAGTGACGGTATCTTTTTGCAGGGGGTGGCAAGTGGCGTGTCTTACATTACAGGTAAAGTGAATTCAGCTTTTACAACGGTATAAATTGTGCTACAATTGGTCATAAGTTCACGGTAGGTGCAGCAGCTAACAACACATAAATTTATTTACCACAGTTATTTTACCTGTAAAATACTGAATATCTTGCACATTTAACAGAGAAATTATCAAAAGTACTATAGGCTGGCCTCCCAATCTTTGTAGTCGAACCACTGGTCAGTTCCATAAATTATATAACCACAGAACTTGGTCCAAACTTCAAATATTACTAGTAGCATTTAAACATGGCTGACCTAGACATCGCTACAATTTGGCAGGCACGGCCTGAAAATTGGCAGAACTCAAATTGCTGAAGCTGTCTTTGCTTCAACAAAGCACATGTCCACTGATCAGCACACATCTATCGATTGGTGCTGGCCAAAATATTAACCATAAAAGCAGTCCAAAACTTAGTTTGGATCTGAGGTTCAGAGTATTGTTCTTACAGCCTATGAACATCTCCGTCTGCCTGGGCTCAAACCCGGACACCCACCTCCTTCAGGGCCACCCGGAGCTTCCTCGGCAAATGAAGAACAATTCGCAAGAGAAACAATGGCGTTTCGCGCAACCTGGAAGTTTCTAAATCTCAGGTTTACACAGGTCCGTGCACTGCCGACTCATCACAGTGTTAGTGAATATTCTAGCAGGTTTCTGAGCACACAAGAGTTTTTCAACAAACATATCTTTCAGCTCTAAAACAGTTAATCAGAGCCTACCTACTCATCAATGGATGTTAAAATCTACGAACTAATGCTATAACGACACCATGTCTAGTTCAAGTGTCTAGCTCAGGAGAGCACAAACAGAAAGAACCCAACATGATAATTGGCTCAACGATTCATCGCTTCCTCTTGTGAGTCCGCCACTGTTTCATGATGTGCTAGACGACTTCTTTCAGTGTTGCTTTCCTGCCCTCCTTGAAGTTCCACAGCTCTGCTACAAGATAGCAAACACTAGGATTGTACTCATTGATTTCAATCAGTGCCTTTGTTACCAATGCATAAATGTATTCGCCACACCCTTCTTTTAACTCCCAAAGCTTCTCATCGTACTCCGAAAGAACTTCCTGCACCAGAGAATGCCCATCAGATGCTACAATGTACCATGGAAACATTTGCAAAATGAAAGTCCTCTATGAAAGACGATTAAAAATTATAAACTACCAGAGTTAGGGAAGCGGTAAAGCAATTGTGCATATTGTAAGTAATAGAGGGCCATACCGTTTGTTTTCCATCAACCGTTACAACCCGAAAAGGGTGCCAGCTTGGATTTCTAATTTCTTCTTCCCACTTTGAACAAAGGATAGCAGAAGTAACTTCTGCATCCTCTTTTGATAATGTTTTTTCTGCAAGCATATGCAAATGCTTTGGGATCAAGCGCACCCATTCTCTTGATACCTATATTTGCTCCGCCAAAAGCAAGCTCCAAAGCCCTGCAAAGCATGAGACAAATCGGAAGGAGAATGATCATGAGATATGATGCAAAAGCAATAGATACATACTTACCGTCATTGAAACAGCACAACTATACATAAAACTGGACAGTTGGTCAACTAATGAGGTGACTTACATTTATCAGCTCCTTCCAAGCATGTTGCGATTCATCGTTGCCTTTTATTTCCATGATAACCAGAGTCTGGTTCAACGACTCTATTGCATCGGTTTCATCGTACTTTTCTTGTAGTTCCTCACTGAGCTTATTATTTTCTCCCTTGGTCCAGAAACTTCCTCACCTGGTATATGCTTCATTACTTCTAATTTTCCCTGCAGCTGTTGTATTTCTAACTCAAACTTCTCTTTGGCATTCAATTCCTGTTGTACAAATAGTACACCAAAGCGAAACTACCTAACAGTACCCTGTATTTCTTCACTAGCATCATTGCCTCCCAACAAAGTAAAATGGTACAACTTCCCTGCATTTTACCCTAATTCCCCTATCACTAAACCGTATGCAATTACAATCTGAAAACGGAATGTATAAGGACAAGTAAAAGAAGAGTCAAGCTCAAGTGAAGAAGAAGAAGATGAAGATAGTGAGAAAGATGCAGATGACTCAAGTGAAGAAGTTGATCCAGAAGTCATCGAGATAATTGAGAAATTGGATAAGTACATGAAGAAAATCAAATCTAAGGGATATCCTATATCAATCAATGACCTACCCTTCAATGCAAGAAAATACAAGAAGACTTGCTTTGAGTGTGAAGTTGGGCATTTCGCCATTTATTGTCCAATCAAGTCCAAGAAGAAGGATAAGGCAAGCTCAAAAAAGAAAAGAAGGAAGAGAAAGGAAGGAGAAAGACATGCATGCATAGGGATGTGGGTGGATAAAGATTCAAGCTCAAGTGATGGTACCATGGCAAGATGGCCGTACTCTACATCAAGAAGAAGAATTCATCCACTTCATCCTCATCACATAAGTGTCTCATGGCTAAAGGTAATAAAAACGATGTAAGTGATGATGACTACGACACTGATTCCGAATCTCCCATATATAAAGCGTTTGTTAAGATAATACATGAGAAACAAAAGGCATTAGAAAAACTAACCAAAAAGTTTGAGATCCTTAAAAAACTCATGCTCCATTTGTTGCTAATTATAAACAAATAGTTAGCAAATACAACTTACTTAACAAGGAGCATGAAACCTTAGTGCAAAATTTAGGAATCTTGAGCTACCATCTAAGGCCACAAATAATCCATGTTAAATATAAAACGGATGCTTCTACTTCTTGTGATGATTTAATTGAAATATCATACTTATCTACTTACAATGAGAATGTTTGTGCTGAGACTAACCTTGCAAGTTAGAACAATGAGTTTAAGCAAGAAGTGGAGAAGCTCAAGGACTTGGAAGAAATGAAGCAAAGCAATGTCAAACCTCCTCAATATTGGTGGACCTGGGCATGAGCTTGAGTCGGCCGTTCACAGGATTGGCTCAAGGAAAGTAGAGAGGTCTACCAAGAAAAAGCTCATGGAGGGAACAAATGTGACTTGCTATCTTTACAATGAAGAAGACCACAAGTCATATCAATGCAAGCAACTCAAGAAGGAGGAGGAGAAGAAGAACACCTCCAATACATACACCAAGACCATCCATAAGAACAGGAATAAGGGTACCCTTACATTCTCAAGAAGAAGATCAATAACAAGGTGGTGGCATATAAGGTTAGCAAGCAAGACTAGGGGCGGAATCCACCTATTTTGGTACATAAGGACGCCATCAACAACATGAAGGGGTCCCCAAAGGTGTGAGTTCCAAAGACGACTTGAGTCTGCGGGTTAGTATGTTTTGGTGATTAATATCAATATAGTCAATATGACTAACATGATTTGCTAGTGTGCAAATGTTTAGTCCCATGGATGTTGTGATGTACTTGGGGTATCAAACACCTCAAATGATTAAATATGAAAGTCAAAGATGAGCTTCATGAAGATATAATGACCTATTATTTAGACAAACCATCATGTTGTTAAGAGTACCGTTTGTGTAGATATGTTTTTTTTACCGTACTACAAAGAGGGGTTTGGTTTAGTAACTTGACCTAGCATCTTTAAGTTAGTTACTTAGTAGTAATGCACACTAGGCTTAGCTAGTTCTAATAGACCAGAGGAAGACCCAATACATCAAGAAAGAAAAGCCATCAAAGTCGGGACAAAGTTGGATTAAATCGGACAAAGTCCTATCACATTACACTTACCGGATGATCCGATATGAACACCGGAAGGTTCATTGGAAGTTCCAAGTGCACTAGAAGGTTACACCGGAACAAGTTTCTAGAGAGAGATGAAGTGAATAAGTCTAGGTGCCAACACTCATCGGATGATCCACTGTTCTCACCGAAAGATAAACAATACACTCATCAGATGTTCCGATGAGCAAATCGGAGGGTTCACCATAAGGTTTATGCAGAGAGGTTCTCGGCATGGAGTTGGCAAGATACACTCACCAAATGTTCCAATGATGAAGATTGACATCGAATGATCCAATGACATGGCAGTGAGTTCCAACGGCTAGTTTCTGTTGCACTCACTGGATGTTCCGGCGCTAAGGACAATGTGCTCACTGGATCATCCAATGTTCATAGTTTTCTAGACCCGAGAGGCAACGACTAGTTTTGCAAGTTGGGGCTATAAATAACCCCCCCCCCCCACTCCCCCCCACTCGGCCATTTGAGGATACTAGAGCTGAACACTTAAGAGGAGTTCTTGCCACTAAAGTTGAGCACATTTAAGACTAAAGCAATTAGCACAAGATTAAGGACTTGATTAGTACTAGTTTAGACCTAGTGTGCATCTAGCTAGGTGATTAGCCTAGGACTGGATCAAGTGAGTGATCCATACTTGTTATTCTTGGTACTTGCTAGCACCTAGATGGCTTAGCGGCGTTCTTGTTTTGCGAGACCCTCTGAGAAGGTCATGAAACAGCCGCAAGCTTTGTGAGCGGGAGGAGTCACCCGTGCCGAAGTGACGAAGCACTACCAAAGTGAAGACGACAGTGAGCATCCAAGAGAGGCTTAGTAGTAGACTCATTTGTGATTGAGGAGCTCTAACAGCTATCCACAGAGTTATCCGACCGGGGAGCTTGATTCTTGCGAGGGGCTCCAATGTGGACTAGGAATTGACAGCTATCCACTGATACTATGAAAAAAGGTCATTGCGCCGAGTATTTGCATTATCTCTACTCTTTACATTCCGCACTTATTTCTTGCACTTACTATTCCGTATTTATCTTTCCTAGAATTGCCATGTGTAATTGGTAGGATTGGTTCCTAGGATGCAAAACTTTGTTTTGGTAAAATAGAAACACTAGATAAACCTAGTATACATTTAGACAAAAAATGTTTAGGCTTATCTTGTTGATTTTGAGCCTTAGTTTTAAATGATCTTAATTCACCCCCTCTTAGGGCATCACTGATCATTAGGACTCCTGAAACACCATTGGCACCTTTGTTGGAATAACGGATTGCAATGAGTAGGGTCAGTTCTGTTCTCACAAGAAATGAATTTCACTAAGCACTTCCAAGTTTGTTTCAATACTCGAGACTAATTTGATGCATTGCGTTATGTGGTTGATGTCCAACTTTTTTTTCCTTTACTTCGTCGGACAACAACCATGCAATGGCCTTTGGAACTCACACTACTACAAATATGTTAATTCCATTCGGTTTTTAAATGAACAAGCATGAAAAACTAACTTTTTCCAATCGTTTTTGTTCCCACGGGCGACTTAGGATATCACAGTCGGTTATAGCCTCGAACTGGCTGGAATAAAATAGGCTTATTTCTCAATCAGTTCTAAAAGAAAACCGACTAGAAAAATAAAATGGCCAATTTCTTGTCATTTTCCCCTAACTTTGAAACAGCAAGAGGTCATTTGAAATGTCCTAATAAAAAGGTTATAGATGAGCAAACGAAATTGAAAATGCACTCTCGCACTCAGTATTTTGCATCTCACTTAAACAGCTTGAGCCATATTATTGGTACAGCAATGTGTAATTATTTAGAGATACAATGTGCAGAGAGTATATGCTCAGAGAAACTCATGTGTGTTCAGATTTGTTTGCTGAGAAACTCATCTTTGTTGCAGATTTTAAAATAATCATGTTTCATTTGCTTTTGCAGGAGCTTGGTCAAGCTGCTGTAGTACTGCCCTTGCTGAAATCTACACAATCAATGCCTAACATCAGGCTAGCCAAATCTGTAAAGGCGACTCACTGAATTTAGAGCACCAATGTTGTCATCATGCCTGAACATTGTACTGAATAATTTGCACGAATTTAGAGCATTGGTGTATCAGGTTCAATTTATCAAAGTATAGTTACAAGGATCCAATCTGTGCATTTGCCCTTGATACTCCATCTCTGTTTGAATTCATTGCTGAAATTAGTAGCAGCAGGAGCCAGCAGCAACGTGTAGTAGCAGAGTCTTGTTTGAGTACCGCAAATAAACATGTGGTTCTTGTTTGTGTAATGCAATTTGTATTTTTTTTCCTCAGAAATGAGCATCACAGGCGGTTCCTTCGTGGAACTGACTGATAATGCTTTTTCCAGTCGGTTTCAGCACCGAAGATTATCAAAGTCGCTTTGTTTTAGTTGCTTCGAAAACCGATTGCAACAAGGGTTAAGAACCGACTAGAATGAACTTTTTTGTACTAGTGTCAATTTGCCCACTTTCACCGTGATTAGACAAGAACTTAGAGTAGAGTTTACTAATGATTTCAAAAGTGAGATAGGCGATCTTAGAGAATAACAAAAAAAAAATTATTACCTTGATTACATTTTGGGTCCTCATTAGCCTTTTCTTGGCATTCATAACAATGCCATTCATGTGATTGCAAATGCCACCACCTGCCTGCAATAACTGAAAATAGAAAATGGAAAAAATTTCAGAGAGTCTATAAAGGTTTCCCCATTCAAGAACAGATCAACATTAAGTTACGTCCGATCTTAGAGAATAACAAAAAAAAAATTATTACCTTGATTACATTTTGGGTCCTCATTAGCCTTTTCTTGGCATTCATAACAATGCCATTCATGTGATTGCAAATGCCACCACCTGCCTGCAATAACTGAAAATAGAAAATGGAAAAAATTTCAGAGAGTTTATAAAGGTTTCCCCATTCAAGAACAGATCAACATTAAGTTACGTCATCATTTCAAAATATAATGGATTTGTTTCCAAAGAGCAAATTAAATGGAAATAGTACATTACACAACAGTTAGGACAGTTTCAAGCTTAATTTGGATGGAGTTTTGTATCACTCGTGTATTATAAAAGCCATGCTGATTTCCTATCAGATAGTATCTACTTCTCTTACTTGTTGCTTCCCTCCAAACATTCTTACATACAAACATGTCTAGCTATAAATCAACACAAATATATACATGTTCTGGGCAGATGACCAGATGTATATGTACTTTTTCGTAGTGCTTAGCAAAGGGATGAAAGAACCACCAAAGTAGTACCGGTGCTGATAGCAATTGCATTGAGCTCATTTTACAATAAGACAAGGGTTGCTACCACTACCACATATCTCACACACCACTTCGCCTGCAATGGAAACAAAAATAACAGCTGACTTTGTCACATAGAATTTTGCGTTCATATAATTCTTAATTTCACAGCATAGTTTGGATATACATAACGCTAGGAATGAAATCAATATAAAACACAATAACAAAAGGATGAAAACACATGACTTTTTCAAATAAATAGAAAGGGTCCACTTAACCATCTGAAGAAATTAAATCCATTGAATAAGTGGGACATATCATTATACTAAACCTACTTTAATTAAGATGTATTGAACTGGCTGCACATAAATTAAGCTATAAAATAACAGCTGAAGACCCTGGCTTTCCAATGAGTTACCGATTATCTAGAGAACGCTTCACATGTGAATGGATACTAACTCGGTAACTCCCTTATCAAAAATAAAGGGATTTTAGAGGGTTGCTAAGTCAACCTGCATAGGATGTGTTGATGAAAGTACAAGAATAGCTGGCCATGGTTGAACACATATAAAGCAAATGGGGTCCTCTAATTATCATTATTCTCACTTTTTTAATAGTAATTATCCTCACTATGGTCTGTATGAAAAATAAAACAATTCATCAATAGAATCTGATGAGAGTAAAATCAAATTGGTTACGCATGTCTTTTTTTTTTTTTTGAAGAACTCCAGGGGAATCCCCTACTGGAGGTGAAAGCTTTATTAAGAAGCTCAAAACAAGAACAAACTCAACTGTACAGTGCCTAACTATGATGAAGCTCTCAGCCTCTGCCATCTCTGCCCTCAAATTATTACTCAAAAGTTTCGTAATAAAGAGCACGAGCTTGTTCCAGTAAAATTGAATTAAAATCCGCTCGCAATTACCCGCCATTAACAGGATGGAACAATCAAGAATACAAAACCTAAGCACTGAGTTATTGAACAAGTGAACATAAGCAAGCCCTTCTCCGATTAAACAACCTGATTGAGTTCATGTTTCTAACACAAGAACACGATCTTGGACAAATAACAAACAAACTGGTCAGAAGAAAGCGTGAAGGAAACGGGTAGTTGTGGTTTCGTGGCATTTGACACCCAAAATGCTCAAAACGACTCCAAGAAGGCGAGTTCAATTTCGTATCACCACCACCGATTCAGCGAGCAAGAAAGCCGCGTTTCCTGCTTTAGAACGATCCAAGAACGGGGGAACTGCAAAAGTCCCCAGAAAAACCGCAGCAAGGGGCAAGAATCGCAGCGCAACCAACCGAAATGTTGGAACCAACTCCAAGAACGCGATGGCCACAAGGGTTATCATAAAACAACGGGCAAGAGATGCAGTCCTGCCACGCTGAGAAGGAAAGCGCGAGAGCAATTCCTCACCATTGCGCAGTCACCCCGTAGTGGTGGAGCTCCGAGACGAGACGATGCCGAGGCGACATGACAGAGGAGGGGGAGCGGAGGAGGAGAGGGCTTTTTTTTGGGGTTACTTTTGTGTCTTCGGTTCTTTCCGCATCAAAATTTTTTGGAGCTTTATATTTGAAGTTTTAGGAATTCGTAAGGTAGAGTTGTAGCTATAAGATAAGTTATTTTATTTTTATTTTAGTTTAAAAATAAAAACTTAAAATATTTTATTTCGAAGCTTCCTTCGAAAATTAGTAAAAAGAACCACCAGATCATATAAATGAAATATGCTGTAGGCATTAGAGATACGCATTTCACGATGCCACCACAATCAAAACAACAGACCACAAAAATTGAAAAAAGAGAAAATACAACAGCAAGTACATTGAGATTAGAGAGGGCTTTCATTTCAAGCGCTGTTTGCATGTCAAGACCCAGGGCAGGTTTTCGTCCATGCACCCAGCAGCCCCAGCTGTCTTCACTCGTCTCTCCACTCTCTTTCCCTTTTCTTCGTCTTGTCAGTTGTCACATACTCCACACACACATATACTGCCTCTTTGCCACTTGTATCATACAAGGGATATCTTTTTCTTTCCCACAGGTATAAACTGTAAGTTCGCGCTAGATGCAATAGCTAATAAAAATAGATAATTCGATCACGGTTAGATTACCTGCAAAACATCTGATGCATTTAACAGAGAAATCCTCAAAATTACTATAGGCTGGCCTCGCAATCTTCATAGTTGGCCAGTTCCATAAATCACATCTATAGCCGCAACTTGATCTAAACTTCCAAATATCACTAGAATCAATGTCAGCCAGATGCAAATTTGCTCCATCCATTGCTAATGCTACCACACAAATCAAACAAATGTTTTCTTACACAAGACCAACCACCGGTACTACTTTTGATCTTAGAGAGCTCCTTACGTCTCTTCCGTTTTAGCTTTCTGAATAGTCTTTCTCCGGAGCAGCATCAAGGTAGTAATTCCTTTGATCCATGATCACGTCCGGGATCTGCAGAGGAGCGGTATACAGTTCAGCCCAGAACTTCGGAAAAAAAAAATACAGAACAAGAAAACTATTACCTTGACTAGGATCTGGGAGCCCTGTTAGCCCTTCTTTGGCATTTATAACAATACCATACGTATGGAATTACAAATGTCAACACCTCCATGCAGTAATTTGAAGAAAAAAAAAGGGAAAATCGTTCGGGAAGCAGAATAAAAGTTTTACCATTCAGGACTGGAGCAGCATTCATTTACTTCATCATTTTAAGAGATAATGAACCTATTTGCACAGAGCAAAAAGAAAATTGGAATTATACATTTTTGAACAGCTACAAAAGGTTTCACGCCTCATTTAGATAAAATCTTTGCATCAGTTGTCTATGACGAAAAGGCATCCTCGTTTCCTATCAGATATTATATATTTCTCTTACCGGTCGCTTCTTGGCAGATGACCAGATTAAAGGGAAAAGACAAGACAGGGTACAGCAATAAAGTAGTACCAATGCCACATGTCTGACCTATCGTACCGAGCACAATTAGCAATAAGATGACGAGCGATACCACTGCCACATGTCTGACACACCACTTTGCCCTGCAACGCATACCAAAAAATGGACTCGAGCAGAAGTGAAGAGGGCCTTTGTGTGCCCAAACACAGGATGGGATCGAACTAATCGAATCCGCTCGAAAGCCAATTGATGAATTTTACACAACGATTTCTCTCTGGATGGTCAAATGATGTTGTTGATGTAGCTCTGGAGAATTGAACCCTCATCCGACATCTCGAAAGAAATTCACCGAGACCCTAATCCGATCGCATCGAGAAAAATCTAAATAATTACCTCTGTAATGGTGACGATGGCATCATCATTAACCAGTCCCCCCACATTAAGCCCCCCGCCACCATCTTTTTGGGACCGAATTCCGCTAATGGGTTCGCGCCGTCGAGTTACCTCACCTGATGAGATGCTGAGGCAAGAGGAGGCGACAGCGACGGCTAGCTGATACAGTAGGAGGCAACGGGTAAGCTTTTTTTTTAACAGTACATTCCACTAACTATGTACCGATAAATCACTGGCACGTCACGGTGTGACTTCCATGCTGCATCCACCATCATATTAATCTAATGATTCTCCTTCATGGGCTCCACCTAGAGCTGTGCACTTTGCAACCGAATCGAAAAAACCAGACCAAAAATACCAAATCGGTCAACTTGATTTGATCGGTTTTTAGTTAGGTAGATATGAAGTAGGGTTTTTCGTGTTCGGTTTTTTTAGTAAAAACTAGGTGAAAACCGAAGATACCAATTTATCTAGGTTGTGAGGCAAAGGATGTCCGTTGTGGCACACTGGTGTTGTCCATTGCCTGCGATGCTGGGCTGTAACACCATGTTTGGGCCCAAAGTCTGCTAACCACGCACGTTGTTGTCCATTGTCAATTGGATTGACTATACGCAGCCACAAAGTGACTCACCAAGCCATAAATCCGCAAGAGGCGAGCTTGCACGTCTTTATAAAGCACTTGCAGAATGAGTAAATGAGTGAATGGTGAATGATGTGTTGCATTGCACTTGCACGACTGCACGGTTGGTTTACTGTTGCAGCGACCAGAACTGCCTGAAGCGCTGAACACTTGAACTTGAACATAAGTACAGAACATACGTGAATCATGTGATATCTGATGATGTGCGACATTGCCGCGATACGTCTTCTCATTCTCAATTTGTATCAAATTTGGTAGGAATGGTATTTACTAATCTCGAACTGTATTTTATAAACTATTATATTATACCAAAATATCTAATACATCGGACCAAACAAACCGAACGAAGAGCCCTAACTCCACCGACTTTTTTTTTATTTTAGCCTTTTTAAAACTAATATTTTAATAACAGCCCGTCGGCATCTAAATTTTCAAGAACTAGCCTCTTTTGTCACGCCAAAGTATCTGGCGTGACTCCCCAACGTAGTCACGTCATATTCATTTGCGTGACCAAAGTGGCCACACTGGCGGAAACTACGGTGCCTTTATACGTGGGTTCAACGTGGCAGCCTGAGTCACGCTAAATTGGTTCGCTTGACTCGGCTGAACAGTATTTTCGTAGATGAACAGTATTTTCAGTGGTTTCAATTGTTCTCTTCCTGCTTTGTCTACTTGAGCAGTGGGGTTGCTGTACTCTAAAATTTATGAAATTTTTTTTGTATGTCTTATAATTCATGATGAATCCAGTTTAAAAAGATTCACCTCAATACCCCATCTAGGTTTCAAAATAAAAAACTCCAAAAATGGTTACTTTTAGAAATTCTAGTAATTTTTAAGGCCTTAAATAAATTCCCAAAAATCTGAAAAAATTCACTAATATTCCTCTTATATGGCGTAATAATTTCTAAAATTATTTTCAACCCTAAGTTATTTGGTGAAAGTGAGTTCCTTTGCAATGCTCCATTTATATGCATTTTTAACATTTCATACTATTTAGCCTTGTAAACGCCCTCTAAATAATTAGCAATTATGTTCGATTTTTCTCAAAATTTTGCTAGCGCTTAATGCAACATGTACATGTCCTATTTGCAAATATGCACATCCAATAGAGTCGTAGAATTTGAATTATTCAATTTTGTATGTTGGTATATGTTACAATTTGTTATATAACAATAATACTTAGGTGACTTGTGGAGCCAAAAAGAATTGCTATTTGCGGTCTAAATCATACCAAATTTATTGTATGAATAGTTTAGAATATGTTTTAGCCGAACAACACACATAATTTTTAGGAAGACTAATAAACTTTAAATTGCGTATGTTCAAACATAGCTAAGTGCTATGTCTACCCACAGCCTTTGAGACTACAGGGTGAATTAAGTATTTTGAAATGTACATTTAAATTAGTAAATAATTTTCATGTTTGAACATGCGCAATTTAAAGTTTATTAGTCTTTCTAAAAATCATGTGTGTGGTTCGGCTAAAACATATTCTGAACTATCCATACAATAAATTTGGTATGGTTTAGACCGAAAATGGTAATTCTTTTTGGCTCCACAAGTCACCTAAGTATTATTGTTATAGAATAAATTGTAACATATACCAACATTCAAAATTGAATCATTCAAATTCTACGATTCTATTGGATGTGCATGTTTGCAAATAGGACTTTTACATGTTGCATTAAGCACTGATAAAATTTTGAGAAAAATCGAACATAATTGCTAATTATTTAGAGGGCGTTTACAAGGCTAAATAGTATGAAATGATAAAAATACATATAAATGGAGCATTGCAAAGGAACTCATTTTTTCACCAAGTAACCTAGGGTTGGAAATAATTTTAGAAATTATTACGCCACATGAGAGGAATATTAGTGAATTTTCTCAGATTTTTGGGAATTTATTTAAGGCCTTAAAAATTACTAGAATTTCTAAAACTAACCATTTTTGGAGTTTTTTATTTTGAAACCTAGATGGGGTATTGAGGTGAATCTTTTTAAAATGGATTCATCATAAATTATAGGACATACAGAAAAAGTTTCATGAATTTTGGAGTACAGCAATCCCACTGCTCAAATAGAGAAAGCGGAAAGAAAACAATTGAAACTGCTGGGAACACTGTTTATCCACGAAAATACTGTTCATCCGAGTCACGCCAACCAATTTGGCGTGACTCAGGCTGCCACGTCGAACCCGCGTGTAAAGGCGCTAGGGTTTCCACCAGCGTTGCCACTTTGGTCACGCCAATGAATATGGCGTGACTATGTTGGGGAGTCACGCCAGACACTTTGGCGTGATAAAATGGGCTAGTTTCTGAAAATTTAGATACCGACGGGCTGTTATTAAAATATTAGTTTTAAAAAGGCTAAAATAAAAAAAAACCATAGTCCTCTTCCTTGTTCCCCCTCAACTCCTTCGTCCTCTGACACTCTACGCATGAACTTTGAAGCATCAATACGCCATGGCGACAGGCGCCTGCTAGGACCATACTAATTCGTGCCTTATTTCACTTACTACCACCATCAGGTGCATCAGCTGCTACAAGTAGTGAGCCGACGACAATGTGGCAGCAGCGAATGATGAGGACATCACTCATTCAGATACACACAACAATCTAGAACCAGCACCATTGTAAGCTCCACTTACAAGAGCAAGTACACTATAGATAAATTATCATGTGAGTTTGATTCTATGACTTCCTAACTTTCCTATTGAGGATGGATTGGTACCTAAGTCTTATGATGTTATTCTACTTAGAAACCAAGTCCAAGGGAGTAGCACTAGCATAATAACAAGTTCATGCCGATAGAGTTTAAGTCGAGGTCAATTCGTAGTCATCTTGGCAACACTGACTTAAAACATACATAACTTCCACATATGAAGCTCGTTGGAGGTGTATAAGTACTTAATAAAAAGCTAATGACGAGACCCTTCCAATGGATCTCGCCACACCTTCAGCTTTTCCATCTACAAGTCGCGGTCATTAGAGAAATGTGTTGTGTCACTATTTTGGGCTAATTTGGACCATGTAAACGTGCTGGGGCTCACGCCTATGTTGTGAGCACACCACCAGAATGCACACAAACCCTAGGACAACTCTAGGTGCCTTCTCTCCCCTTGTGTCCACCACCCTCTCCTCTCCTCCATATATGTGGCTATTACCACCATTTTAGATTTAGGTTTTGTTGTTAGAGAGTTTCCCCCATTGTGTGTTGGACTTAGTTCATCGGACTAGTGTCTTGTAGACCTAGTTTGGTGAATAAACAGAACCTCAACTTTTGTTTCTCTGCAATTCAAATTGCCTTCTTTTTCGTTTTTGCTAGTTTCTTCAATTACTTGTAGGAATTAGCCTTCTTGGTAAAATCAGTTGCACGTGTGCAAGGTTGATAACCACTCGTTGTGTGGGTGTAGCAGTTGCTAGAGAGCTAACCATGCTAGTTGAAAGCCTTGGATCGTCAATGTCCTCGCTCCACTAAATAGAACTTATCTCGAAACCTGGTGTACAAAACATATCTCGAAGATGCACGGGTGACACATATGCACAAAACCTTAATTATGGAAAAAGCACAACTGAATCTAGTGTACAAAACTCCGATATTAAAACTTAGAAACTTCACAACTATATCCAGACTTCAGTATAATCTACTGAATCTTAAAACTGGACGTGCTAGTCTAGGAGAACATATATATTCTATCAGTAAGGCTTAATTTCGCGATCACTATAAACAATTTAATCCAGCAGAAGCAAAACTTAGGACGGTTGGTCTTCTAGTTTTTGTTTTAAACTTGTAATATACTTGTTAATTACATTGACGTGCTCCGTGTTCACTCTCCTCACGAGCGTGTCAAACATGTTGTTCCCCAATATGGCCATCTCTCTCCCTTGCAAGTTGAGCTCAGCCCTAACGGCCACCAAGGACTTGCTCAGGTTTTGGATCATGGCCAGCTCGAACTTCCTCACCTCGGCAAGCTCAACTTTCATTACTGCCTTTGATTTCCTGAACTTGCAGAGCTCGACCTTGGCTTTCCCCTTCGACTCCATCGCCTCACTAAGCACTTGGTGGAAGAAATGATTTCTCATTTTCTAGCACGTTCATTGCCTCCTTTAGCACGGTCCACAATTAGTTATGCGTGTCGTCCCCATCTACGGCAACCTTGCCGCGGCATGAACCTGACAGGAGTGGAAATGAGCCTAACGTGATAGATGTATTGCTTGAGCCTCGAGGGTGGTTTATATAGAAAACAAGGCTTGGAGGATAAGAAGCCTCTCCTAGAGATAATGCAGGTATCACAGGATTATAAATCCTAAAATAGCAAATACAGAGATATGCCAAGACATTCTAACATCCTCCCATAGTCATAGTGAGAGTGACACAGATGGCCAGACTAGAGAGAAAGCTAACAGACTAACATCCCCCCTCAGTCATAATGGGAGCACCGTTGCGTCGTGGACGCTAAGACTAGAGTGAAATCTGACGAGTTGCTCATGCGGACAATAGCCCTTGGTGTCGATGTTGAGGTAGCCGAGAGTGAGGGGAGAGGTGTAGCCGTGGTTGGGGTAGTCGTGCGTGAGGTAATCATGGTCGATGTAGAAAAAGTGGGGGTTGTCGTTGATGAGGTAGCCGCACTTGAAGCCGCATGTGTAAGGATTCGCTAGGGAAGAAGATGGTGACGCAACCGAGGTAATCATTGAGGAGAAAGTTGATGGAAAAAGCGATATTGTCAAGGCCATCGAAGATGAGGCACTAGGTTTGCCAAGCCTGGGGATGTATCGGGGACAAACACACGCATCGTTGTTGCTATACGTACAAAGGAGACCATCACAAACCTTCACAACTATATCTAGACTCTAGTATACAACTAATCTACTAAATCTTAAAGTTGAACCTGCTAGTCTAGGAGAACATATATATTTTATCACCGAGGCTTAATTTCACCATCACTATGAACAATTTAATCCAACGAAAGCAAAACTTAGGGCGGTTAATCTTCTAGTTTTTTGTTTTGAACTTGTAATCTACTTGTTAATTACATTGTCGAACTCCGTGTTCACTCTCCTTACAAGTGTGTCAAACATGTTGTTGCCCAATATGGCCATCTCTCTCCCTTGCAAGTTGAGCTCGGTCCTAACGACGACCAAGGACTTGCTCAGGTCTTGGAGCATGGCCACCTCGGACTTCCTCACCTCGGCGAGCTCAACCTTGGCGATGGCGAGCTCTACCTTCAATGCTGCCTCCAAATTCTAGGACTTGCAGAGCTCGGCCTAGGCTTTCCCCTCCGACTCCATCACCTCACTGAGCACTTGGAGGAAGAAATGATTTCTCGTTTTCTACCACATTTGTTGCCTCCTTTAGCATGATCCACAACTAGTTATGTGCGGTGTCTCCATTTGTGGCGACCTTGTCGCGGTGTGCACCTGACAGCTTGAGCCTCGAGGGTGGGTTATATAGAGAACAAGGCTTGGAGGGCAAGAAGCCTCTTCTAGAGATAAGGTAGGTATCACGGGATTACAAATCCTAAACTACTAAATACAGAGATATGCCAAGACACTCTAACATCCCCCCATAGTCATAGTGGGAGTGACACAGACGGTCAGACTAGAGAGAAAGCCGAAGGTAGGAAGCTAACAAACTGACATCCCCCCCCCCCCCCCACACACACACAATTGTAATGGGAGCGTGGTTGCGTCATGGATGCTGAGACTAGAGTGGAAGCTAGTGAGTTGCTTAAGCAGACGATATCTCTTGGTGCCAATGTCAAGGTAGCTGAGAGCAAGGGGAGAGGTGCAGTCGTGGTTGGGGTAGCCGTGCGTTAGGTAGTCGTAGTCAATGTAGTCGAAGTCAGGGTTGTCATTAACGAGTTAGTTGCACATGAAGCTGTTGGTGCAAGGATGCGTTAGAGAAGAAGACATTGATACAATCAAGGTAATCATTGAGGAGAAAGTTGATGCCAAAAGTGATGTTGTCAAAGCTATCAAAGACGAGGGACCGCACTAGGTTCGCCAGGCCTGGGGACACATCGAGGATGAACGCATGCATCAATGTTGTCAACACCAGACATATGAAGAAGGAGACCATCACAAACCATGTGCTAGTGTTAGAGGGATTATCATAGAAGACTAGCAGGTAGCAGAGAAGACTAGCGCCGGTTGTGGTACGCAGAGAAGTGAAGAAAGGAGTGCTGGTGTAGCCCATGATTATCAGCGTAAATGGAATGTGGTGAGGGAAGAGATCACAACTCTGGCGATGAGGTCGTGGTGGATGGATACTGAAGGTGTGGCGGAACCAGTGAGCTGCACCGGCGATGCTAGTAACCTATAGAAGTGTGGAGGCGGTGCTCGAAGTAGGCAGATAAGAACTTGAGAGGCATGACAAAGACTGGTGCAGACAACAGTGGTAGTGTTGTGCATAAGGAGGCAGGACAATGAAAGCCTGATGAGTCGTCGGTGCGTGGGAACAGCGATGAAGAAGATACAACGGGAGGAATCATTGGCGGCGGTGCCATGCCAAGGAAGGCGTGCATGACAATCAGGTGGTGTTGACTACAGGCAGCGACACTGTGGCCCGAAGAGCCGATGCTGCACCGACCTATTGCTCGGTGGCATATAGCGCGTGCTCGTGGATGGACCATATGCAGTCATGCGCTTGTTCAACTGATCTGACCGAGGGGCACGCAATATGTGATGATCATGGAAGATGTTGCACTAATCAAAACCGCATAACCCTATGGATCATGGTAGAGTTGTGTATGTGGTGGTGGCAGTGTTGAGGACATCCTGAACGGTGGTGGCGATGACGAGCTGACTTGGAGAGGTGAGGATAGGGCAACAGGTAGTGACGCATGAAGGCATCCCCTTTGTGATGTCGTGCACCCAGCCTGCCGCATGGTTGAAGATGAGGAGGTTGTCGGTGGAGAGTCGGACGCTAGGGTCGGAGTAGAGGCATGCCAGGACGACATGTAGTGGTGGGCAATGCAAATCGATCTATGATCGAAAAACCAAAAAGAAAACACCGGTCAAATGATCAACAAGAGATAAAAATCGATCAATAGACTGGAAAAAGACCCTTTATGGTGGCTGATCAATACGATTGGCGGCATGAACCCTAGCTATGGGTTGCACAGTCCCTGTGGAGATCACGAGGATAGATCTCCGGGGGCGAAGCGATACAGAAGTGTGTGGTGGAGGCTAGGACCAAAATCTATCTGATACTATATAAACGAGAGGAATTGACGTGCTACGATCGATGTGTTGCTTGAGTCTCAAGGACGAATTATATAAAGTACAAGACTTAGGATAAAAAACCTCTTTTAGAGGTAATGCATGTATTATATGATTATAAATCATAAACTATTAAGTACAGAGATATATCAAAATACTCTGACGAGGAGCATGCCATCATTAGGAGTGTTGTCACCGGCTGATGGCAGCGACGGTATTGGAATGGGCAATTGATTAGCAGCAACTGGCGACTAGGCTTTGCCACAGTCGCTACGAATTTAAACCCTAATGAACGAGTCGTACTCTTTTGACTACACCAATCCACCACCAAATCAAGAGGCGGTACATTTGGCGTTAACGATCTTCGTAGTTCACCAAATCAAGATATGTATACATTTTCCCTGCTGCATAGCATGTGAAAATTAAAGAAAAAAAGTACACTGGGTACAAGAATACAGGAGTCCGATGCTCGTATGCATTGGACACAGCACAAACTGCAGTAAGATGAGGGTCGCTACTACTGCCACGTATCTCGCAGATCACATCGTCCTGCAGTGCAAACAGAGAGAAAAAAAAACACACAGGGCATACCAATCCTCTGAGAAAGCGCAAAAAAAAAAAAAGAAAAGAAAAGAAACACACACACACACACACACACACACACACACACACGCGGTAACAGTAACCTGAAGACTGCAATTGCCAGCTCAAGGTTTGATGCCTCTCCCATCGGCGTCCTCTTTTCTCATGTTTACTAGTTGCACTTCTGTATGAATTTTGCATAATCCGTGCTCTTGTAATGATGTGCCTCATAAGCTAAGCTAGTATTGGAGTAAGACTCAGACGGGGGAGTGTATTACTCTGGCCGGAGTCTGTGCCCCCACGTTGTAATCTCTTTGGTGGCAGCTGATGTTTGGACCTCGAGTTAATAGAAATCCTTTGTCTCTAAAAAGGAGTGGATGGCAGGGCAGGGCAACACGGCACATTAAAGTTTTGGATGTGAGAAACTTTTGCAGTTTTCTCCAGCCCCGCTGTATCTTATTGTCACTGCTTGGATCATCTATTCTAGTGATTAACTTTCTGCCGGCTGTGGCATGCGCTTTCCTACAAAAGGGCGTGTAATTGTGCAACCGCCTGTCACAGGTTCACTGCGGGTGTGAGCGATAGAAACACGACATGAACATGGATTATACCTGCAAAATAGTGGAGCACGTCATGGATGTTACTGTCCATATCACACGCATTGCATTGAGAAATCGCGAAACTTGGTAAAGCTTGGCTGCCAATCTTCACAGTCGGTGAGCCCCATGAATCCCATTATACCACACAAATGAGTGACCTAGCCATCAGTTTTGCAGACTAACCAAAATGTATTCAACAGAATCTGTGCTGGTTGCATCAATGTCAGCCACATGCAGATCGCTTCAGCTATGCTAATACTATTACACAAAATAAGTCAAAAGTGTTTTTTCTTGCATAAGACTAACTGCTAATTACCATCCTAGCGAGGTCCTGATGTCTCATCCTTTTTGGCTTTCAAATGTACTGAACGGCTTCATGGGAGTCCTATCTACCATGTGGATCACAAAAATATACCGTCTTACTTCTGATTCACATAACACACTTCTACATTTCAGAATGGCCCTTCCTCGGCGCAGCATCCAGGTAATTCTTAAGCAGCCTTTGATCCATTATCATGTTTGGAATCTGCAGAGTGGTTCACAGTTCAGCCCAGGACTTCAGAGAACATACAGGAGGAGAAATGTGCATACAAGTTCAGTACCTTTTCACCAAAGAAAATCTTTGAGTTATTGGCGATTGATTCGATGAACCTCAGCTCAAGAAATTCAGGAGTAAGTTTAAGTTTATTGGCCTCTGCTTCCTTTAAGATCCTGGAATGCTCAAACCAAATGCAGTTAGTTGAAAAATAAGAAGCTTGCATAGCAAATGAGATTTGAAAAAATGGTGATGAAAGCCATGCCTGTAATAGTTTGCATCTGCCAGTGCTTTCTCTCGTGCAAGGTACATTTCATTGTCAATCTGCTGCTGCATTTTGGAACTGTCCTTCTCCATCAGCTTCTGCTCCATGAGGATCTTGCTCACCTGTGCATTCTTCTCTGCTTCAGATAGTGCAATCTTCTTCTGTGTTTCTGCCTCCTTCTCTGCTACCTTTTGCTTCTCGATGGCGATCAGTGCCTACATGTAGATGACACTATAAGCGTCCAGAATACATACATACATTCAACTTAAACCCATGAGTAGAAAAGACATCATTGAACACTGTTTTTTTGCAGTAATAAAGCAACATAAGTTCATTCTTGTAAGTGTGTTATATGCATTTTATCTTCAAGTATGAAGTCAGCCTCACTAATGTATAATCCAATGGTATCTGTATAAATATGAATATCATGATTTGCATAAAGTTCGGTAATCTAATAAAAATCACTGCTTTAAAATGATAGTGCAAGACAAGGAAGGGAATGTTAATATTGAGGTAGTACTAGGCATATAGGCATTCAGTCCCCCAAAAAAGAAGCCCAGGAATCACCTTCTGAAGCTAGTAAACTTCAACTATGCAACTTTTACAATTCAGTTAATTATGAAAAACAAAAAATCTATTATCAATTAAAGAAATGTAGTCAATGTTTATACTTTGTTAATAACCATTGCTAACTATTGAACAAACATTAATATCAAAGGATATATATGCTACGACATCAATAGCACCGCAAGTTCTACCCTCAATAGTTGCATTAGAAATTACCAAGTGTACATGAACTGTCCAGGAATGTTCAAGAGGGTACAGTACAGGTGAAACATATGATCTGGTCACATGAAGTGCATACCTTTGTACGCTCCTCCTCCATAAGTTCAAAATTTCTCCTAATACTACCAGGTATATTCGGCTTCGTAACACGGACGTTGATGATTTCAATTCCAGGAGCATAGCGTGTGCAGTCACTTTGAATAGCTTCTTTCATTGTTTCATCAATCTGAAATTTGGCAGGACAGGTGAGGTGAACCATAGATGTGGGTATTAGGTCTACTATATTGCGGGTTGCATACAAGACAGGCAAAAGTTGTTTCACTAAAAGGATTAACCAACCTGATCAAACATGTCGATGTAAACTTGCTGCAAACTGTGAGCGCTGCAGAACTGGTTTATCTCATGATGAATTTTATCATATATCCATGTCTTGTCATAATGCACACCATAATTGAGTAGGGTTTCATGCACAAACTCTTTATGGAGGCGGTTCACAACCTGCATGCACAGCAGTCGATCAAGTAGCTCAGAAACAGGCAGATGACCCTTGTGAAACAGAGTTGAAATAAAAAGAAGAGTAATATTATACCTCTATCTTGTCAAAGCTGATCATGACACCACCTTTTGTTCCACAAGGAATATCTCTGACCTGGTTTGTCATAATGAACAGCATAAATATATCTGCCATAAACTCATATGTTTAGCACAATGAGTGGAACAAGTCTATTTCTATCATAAACTCATCTGATATAGAAATACAGTAATATTTCCATTGGCATGTTAAAAAGATTCAAACAAGGTGTGATCCAATCAAACAGATAGAGTTAACAGGTGAACTAAACTACAATTTTAGTGGAAACATAAGATAAGAAAAATGAATCGCAAAGTGTGACATTCACTTGCCTGGTCTGTTTGAAGTGTAACCTGTATTGGCTCATACTGGGTGATCCAAGGAAGCTTCAGATGAAACCCTAGAAGCGGAGTAAAAAAATAGTAAAGATACATTCATATAGAAAAAGAAAGAATATTACAATAAAAAGGGTACCTGGAGGAGTGATTGTTTTCAAAAGAGCACCTCCTCTCCAGTATACCCCAACATGTCCTTCAGGAATTTGATGTAGAACGCTTGATGGAACTGAGAGTGAAATCTGCATATTTACCAATGCGCGAGATATTCAATACCAAAGAGTTCAATGGTATCCTTGTACAGTCGTACTGCTTTGCCTCAATTAGAGAAAGAATGTATCCACTGTATCCTGAAGTGAGTGCTACTTCAATCAATACATACTAAGGTAGAGGCCGTGAAACTAATTAATTCCCTATCTGGGCAATGCAAGTCACTCGATTAATAATCACCCACACATACGAATAGCATACTCAAATACATTATGAACCAATAGTAGACTATGTCTGTGTAAAGCGGGTAAAAGACCATAGTTGCAATGCACTTTTGATAAATTGATCTCCAAAAGAGATCACATTTAATAGATCATTTGATATTATTTAACAAGAACAACAAAAACTTGGGTTATGGCTGTTCTACAAACTCCACCATGCCCTAACATGAAGAGAGTGCCAATTGAAAGTGTCATGTTCCATCAGTCACCTCTTCTTCTAATAGGCCAAATGAACAATAATGTGCACTAAGAATCAGGCACAGTTAGCAAGTTGCAAACCCATATTATCTTGATATTTTTTTCACTAACATTGGTTCTTGACATTTAATTTTGGTTTAGCTCACTTTTACTTACTATGCGCTTCTCAACAACGGTAATTCATAGAGTATCTACTTAGTAAGATTTCTTTCATTACTACCCATATAATAAAATTTCTCTACTACCACTCAAAGTAAGACACAGTTCTTAATCAACCAAACCAAAATCTTGAACTACATTCTGTTGCCACCCTTTTAATCCCTTGTTGATCTAATGTCAATTGACATGTTACACACTACGTTTCAGTAACTTCAAATAATGATATGGCGCAGTGTTACTACATTTGTAATCATATTTGAGTAAATTACACTAGAGATAGCTAGTGTGTTTTTTTCTTGGGATATGGTCCCATGCTGATGCTATAGTTGTCGAGAACATTGAAACATAGAAGTTATGTGACTAAAAGGAGGAAGAGCAACAAGGGAGAGGAGCAATACAAACAAGACTGTGTGAGATAAAATAGAAATATAAGAAAATTTTAAAAGTACAAAACTTGATAAAGAGGCCCACACAGTCAATGGTTCCAAACCATTGTATAAAAGGAAACCCCCCACCCCTGGAGTGATAAGAACCTATTTAGAACTAAAATAGTGATTGCATTGGTGACATTAGCTCAAGACAGCTAGCTGTTGACATGTTTGTTGCAGAGAGAATAATTAGTAATATCTAAAATCACAGCCACCTAACAAATATGGCAACTTAAAAGGCACAGAACTCAACTCATTTTGGCAAATGTAATGCATTATTGAGACTAATTAGGAGTGTATCGCCCATGTACTCCGTTCAAGCATACACAATGTAATCATCAATATGCCCATAAGTGCACTGACCAAACCTAAAACCCAGCAGGCAACAACAGTCCATCAACAAATCTGAACTATATTCTTTCTTGGGACATAGTCTAGTCCCATGGTGATACATCAGTTTTCGTCACACATAGAAAAATACTATAAATGTCATGAAGAGGAGGAAGATAAATAGGGTATAGACGAGCACTACAAACAAGACCATGTGAGAGAATACAGCAGAAATATCAGAAGAAAACACGTGAGGTTCATAAATTTGGTAAACAAGACCATATGGTTAATAGTTCCAAACCATTGTACAAAAGGAACCCCCAAAGGACTGATAAGAACCTGTTTGGAACTAAAATAGTAATTTCGGTGGTGACGTTAACTCAAGACAGATATATGTTGATATGTTTGTTGCAGAGAGAGAGAAATCAGCAATATCTAAAAACACAGTCCCCTAACAAATATGGCAACTTAAAAGGCACAGAAATCTACTCTCTCTGATCCCAAATATAAGTCCATTAGGACATCGACACGGTCTCCAATATGACACTTTGACTAACAATATCTATAAAATTATATTATTTCAAATAGAAAGAGTTATATGTTATGAATGTATTTTTCATTACGAATCTAGTAACATCAATCTTATGTTGTCAATCTATGTGATTTTTTTAGCTATTGATGGTGAAAGATAAAAACGTTTGACCTAGGACAAACCTAAATGGACTTATATTTGGGATCAGAGGGAGTGCTCATTTTGGCAAATGTAATGCACTTTTAAAACTAACTCAGCTTATCTCCCATCTAATCAATTCAAGCATTCACAATGTAACCACCAATACATCCACAAGGGCACTGACCGAATTAATAATCCCAACCCCAGCACACAAAAAACCTAAACCCCCGCAGGCAACAACCTAAAATCAACAATATTAAACTATTTTCTTGATTGAGACATAGTCTAGTCCCATAGTGATACTTCAGTTGTCATCGCACAAAGAAAAGCTTAAGTGGTGTCACGACGAGGAGGAAGCTAAATAGGGTAGAGACGAGTGCTACAAACAAGATCATGTGAGATAATACAGACATGTAAGAAAAAAACTATGTGAAGCAGTGAAGTTCATGATAACAAGCCCATACAGTCAATAATCCCAAATCTTCATATAAAAGGAACCCAACAGGACCGATAAGAAAAGCTTTAGTAGCGTCACGTCGAGGAGGAAGATAAATAGGGTAGAGATGAGTGCTACAAACAAGATCATGTGAGATAATACAGACATATAAGGAGAAAAAAACTATGTGAAGCAGTGAAGCTCATGATAAACAAGCCCATACAGTCAATAGTCCCAAATCTTCATATAAAAGGAACCCCAACAGGACCGATAAGAACCAGTTTGGAACTAAAAAGGTGATGGTGCTAAGTGGTAACCCAAAACAGCTAGAGAGAGAGAGCAATAAGCAATATCCAAAAAAAGCACAGTTCTCCTAACAAATGTGGCAAGTTAAAAGGCACAAACATAAACTCAATTTAGCAAATGTAATGGATAACTGAGGCTAATTGGCTCATATCACCCGCCCAATCAATTGAAGCATACACATCGTTTGTCCATAATGCAATCACCTACACGTCCATAAGGGCACTCACCAAATCAGCACCGACAGTTCTAATGCACCAAGCCTAAACCCCACCAAGCAACAACCTGCCAGTAACCCCCAACCCCCCACTGCAGGATCACACTTTAAATGCACACCGCAACACTACCGATAGACCCCAGGATGAACCGATCAGGCACGGGCACAAAGCGCCACAACGCATCTAATCGCGATCAGGAAATAAAAAAGGTGGGGGTAGATAAGGGGCGGAGTGGTCATCACCAGGACGAAGCAGACGCCGAGGAAAGCGACGACGCCGAAGGTGAAGGGATCGCTGCCGGGCGGGGCCGGCTGGCGCCCGCTCGGCTGCTGCTGGAAGCGCGGCATCGACGGCGACGGCGACGGCGGCGGCGGCGGCGAGCGGCGGCCCTGCGGCGAGTCGACGGTGACGTCCGACATCGCCCGCGAGGGAGATCCCCAAACCCTAGCAGAGGTTGTTGGGTCAGCGATGGACCAGCTTGGCGAGTGGTGGGAGTTGGAGAAGACTACCAGACCTAGACTCAAGAGACAGCGAGGAGGAGGAAGGCTGCCTGCGTGAGTCTTGGTCGTGGTGGACGGACGATGAGTCGATGACGGTGGGGTTTGCTCAAGTCTCCAATCTGAAGCTTCTGAGATCCTTTCTTTTCCTTTTCCTTTTCCTTTTCCTTTTCCTTTTTCTCTTTTTTAATATCTTTTTCAGATGCTGCCAACGTAAGCATGCGAAAATTTTGAATGGTTCTAGTTATAAAATTTGGAAGATTACCAAATCTATACTATAAAGCACAAGTTTTCTTATAATTATTTCTCACCCAATAATTATGTACTCAAATCAATTTGACGCCATTAGATCCATTACACAATTTTCATCCAACAACATACATGGATGGCGGTCCCACCTGTCCACGTAGGTCCACGCCCATCCACGCGCGGGCACGATGTGGTTTCACGCGAGAGTGCCTGCGTTTGGCCCTCCTTCACGCTACTAATCTCAACTGCAATTTTTCTATCCGACCGCTAAATCCACTCCGCTGCTCCCCATCCGAGCTTGTCGATGCCGACGCCCCCAGATCTGTTCCGCCGCCACCGACACCTCACTCCTCCCCTGCCTCCGGTGAGGTGCTCGCTGGAGCTCCGCCACCACCCCGAGCCCCATCGCCGCCCAGATCCACCTAGAAGTTGAAGCCCCTGATCTAGATCCAACCATGGCCCGTCTCGACGCACTCCTCTTCGTTGTCATCGTCATGGCGATCGCGCTCCTCTCCATGTCGGGCGCCCGCGGCTTCTACCTCCCTAGGAGCTACCCGCACAAGTGCAGCCTCGGTGAGTCCCTCATCGTGAAGGTAAACTCCCTCACCTCTATCGACATCGAGATGCTCTTCAGCTACTACAACCTCCCCTTCTTCACCGCGTCCAGGATGAATTTGACCACTGGAACCAAAGATCTTGCTTTCCTTTAATTTGTATGGAATCAAATTCAATCCAATCCATTGATCAGCCAACAGTTAAGATTTCAACGGCCACAAGCTTCAATAAGAAAGCCTCTCAGAACATGCCCTTGCTTCCTCATGGTTTGAAGAATATAGGACATATTTGCTTCCTAAATGCAACCTTGTAGGCACTGCTTTCGTGCTCACCTTTTGTCCACCTGTTACAGGGCCTAAGGAATCAAAGTATACCTAAGTAACTACTACTTACCAAGTCAGTTCGATGCAATTTCGGTGCTTATTTCATCGCCTTTGTTCTGAGATGTTCTTTCATTTTAGGTTGGCTACCCAACCTTGAGTGAATTTGTTGAGTTCATCTCGCAATTTGATGTGCTTGATGAGTCAATAATGAAGAAAAACGAGAAGACTTCTACTGTTGCCGCAAAACCACTTAATCCTGCCATGTTTGATACTGTTCTTAGAAATTTTACTCCAGATGTGCCAGCTAGAACATCTGCTCGGCCAAGGTAAGTACTTGTTGGTGCTTCTCTTGGGCATATTTTTTTCTTGTGTGGAAGTAAAACTCATTGAGTTGTGGGTGCTGATAATTTGGCTGTTGTGGCTCCTAATTGAGTATAGCAATCAATTAATCATTCTTTTCTGTTGAGCCTTTTGATCTCATCAAGTCTAGCAGTAGTAAGATCTGGATCAGTACATATTGCTAGGTGTTCAACTGATCCTATTAGTGATCATATATCTTGATTTTTCTTTATTGGGAACCAAATTTAGCATATTAAAGTCATAAGCGATGCTTACAATCATGGTCATATGATCATTTTCAGAGTCTCCCAAACAACCTTATTTTTTAAGCTGCTGGGTTAGGGTCTATTGGCGAATCATGAACTAACCATAGGCATTGTGTTTGTTGTCAAGCTTATTCAGACAAAGTAGTTTCTCTGCATCACATCATTTATAAACAATATGCATGCTATTAGCTATCAACTTATTGTAGCGTTACTATAAATGCCGAGGATAAACTGTTATCTTCCTTGCAATGAAGCTTCTTTTTTTTCAGTTTATGTGCAGTTTCCTATCAACCTTTTGTGTTGTTTATTTATTGATGACTATTCTTTTATCTGTTAGGTAACAAACCATCAGCCATCGTTCAAGCTTTCATGCTACTCCATCTTGATATATTCCCAGATGATGTTCAGACGCTTGCCGATGCACTTCATCTGCTCTCAACTCATGAGTCTTTGGAAGGATACAGAACAATTGCGGGAAAGGTAACTAGCTCGTTGAAATTTGCGTTTAGTAATTTGACCTTGATTTTTTTTATGAATAACACAAGTGACACCATCCATTTTGTGAACTGATTAATATTCTTTAAAATGTTATTTCTTCACTACTTTAAAAATGCGAGTTGGTGGTCGTGATGGTCGTTCGTCCCTCCTATTTGTACTAACATGTGGGCCCATCCACATCTCACATAGCATTGCTTCCCAGTTCCCACCCCATTTCTCTATCCTCCCATTGTCCTACTCGACGAAGAAAGGACTCCCAGCCCGTGCGCTTGAGGCGACCAGAACGAACGACCTCAATCAAGACGAGCGTCGCTAGTGTTCCCAAAGACAAAACCCCGGTTACCACATAGACTACCTCCCTTCATCTGCTCACCATCCTCTCATGCATTGCTCACCCTAGAAAGGTAATGCTCCTCTCCACTCCACCTACTCTCCCTCGCCGCTCCTCTTCCCTAATCGCTCGTCAACTTGGCCGTGGTGGAGGCGGAGCACGAGCAGCAAGGCAGATGGCTCATTAGCACAGGGAGTTACACCACCATAATCGAGCTCCCTGCTGCCACAATAGGGAGCTGCTCCACCGGATCTAGGTGCTAGCTGGGGGCCATCGACCCATTTTAGGTGGCGGATTGGGTGGCAACCCATTTTAGGTGGTGGATTGGCCAGCGGTGGTGGTACCTGGGAGGAGTTTCTGAGGACAAGGGAGTTAGAGAAAATAATTTCCTTGTAGATGCTTACGTGGGGCCCATGCATCGCTGTGTACACTAGAGCAAAAAAATCGAATCAAACATCCTCTTCAGAGGGACCTGACATCCTCTCCCATGTGTTCGAACAGATATTGGGTTTCTCTGAGGTAGCAAAGCATGGTTCTCTATCTCCCAAATCCCACTATTCCATTTCATTCCCCTTCCAGAACTCTGAATTTAAGTCAAATTTTCTTTTTGCAATTTTTTTTTGTGATTGTGTGAGAAGAAAAGCTATGATGTAATGTTCGTGAAGTTGTAGCTTCACAAGCACACTCAAATAAGGGTGAGTTAAAGCCAGAAGTGAAATAGCAGATGACTCACATCTATGGACACTCGAATGATGAACATATAACTTTTGATTTTACAGTGGATGGCTTTATTTATTGGGATTTCTATTTTATTTGTATGCTTCCACTATGGAACTCCCAACTTCAACTAAAACCTCTTTTGGATTTTTCTTTACTCAATTACTATTTGCATCAAAATTCCATGCGAGTCAATGTTGATTTATCATGTAATCTTATAGTCTTACTCAGTGCCACATCTTTTATTTGATCAAATGTGAAGCCACTATGTTGTAAAGATGACATCTTTGCATAGCTACACCAAGAGTAGTACCAAACATCAACTAATCAACATAGCAGCTAATGAGGATGAAATTGTTAATTTTATGTGTTTTGATCTTCCTTTTTTACTTATGGTTTTTAACTACGAAGAACTCAAAGGATGAAACACTAGAATGATCCACCAACATAGAAAAATATTTGATGTGAAATTTAAGATTCCGTAGCAACACACGTGCATTCCGCTAAGGTTAAATATTTGTTTCCCCTAGTAGGTAGAATAAGCATTGATTCAAAGATACCTGAACAAGGATTCAATCGCTGGGTGATCGATGGGTTTACTTTTTTTTTACCTATCTTATTATTCTTGGCGGTAGCTTTGATATGTGTATACTATTGAAATAAAGTAATTTTACGTATCATGTCCAAGAACATATGGCAAGTAAGGATAATCAAAGTGCAGTCCAATCCTATCTTTTTTTCTCAAACACATTTAAATGATATTTACTATTATGGCACTTTGGTATAATGTGGTAGCCACTTTGTTTAGAACAATATGTGGTAGCAATTTATGAAATTGAATGGAAGTGCTCGGAGTTGAATTGAATTCTTCTGTGACTCCGCTGCTACATGGACCATTTTTCACATGCATTTGGTGTACCGTAGCAACATTGAGTTTTGCCACAGGATTCCTGGTTGCTATTTTGTTAGATTTTTACCGTGGCAACACGGGCATCCTGCTAGTATAAGAAGATGATGGTAGTGGAGATGTGGAGGAAGCAAGTGAAGATGATGGATGGCAGATTCATTTTAGGAGGTCTCTATTTGAGGATTAGTTTTATACTACGTGCTCCTTATGTAAACAGATGTCTTTAGAACATCTCTAAAAGTGTAGCTAGTTACCATCTATTATTTTTTTCATATTACATATAAATAGTATAAAATCTTACATCTCTAATGGTTGGTCTATATCATAATTAAAGTTTTAGTTAGTCCATGCACCTATATTTTCTCCCAACCAATCACCATGCATATTTTAATCTATCTAGGAGTACAGATTAAAAGCTAACTTTTCTCTCTCTTCTTTATCTCCTCCACCTAAATAATAAATCTGATGTGGATAACCTCGTAGCTAGCTGATATGTATTGTTGGAGACGTTCTTAGGAGCATTTGTTAATAGCAGAATGATTGAGGTTTGGAAATCCAAGTTGCCATTAGAAATTAAAGTTTTTTATGGCAATGTTTTATGATAGGCTTCAAACTGCTAAACAATTGAGAAAAAAAGGAATTGGCGTGGAGAGATTCATTGTGCTTTGCCTTGGGGAGTGGAGGACCATAACCACATATTTTTTCAGTGCCCCATGGCAATTTATGTGAGTGTTAGTATTAAGGAGAGCTTAGGATGCCTTAAGTATCCTAGCTCGGTGGAGGATTTTCCAGTTAACTGGCTAGGTCATAATTCCCATAAAAAATGCGATATTTGGTCTAGGGTTGGGCCCTGTGGAAAGTTAGGAACAAAGTGGCTATAGAGAAAAAATTGGTAAAGAGACCGGTTGACATTTTATTCAAAATTATTTCCTCTTTGCAGTAGTGGCAAGTTCTTCTGGGAGTCCAGGATCGGGAAGTGGCGGAGGCGGCGATTTTGAAGATCTGGAATAAGATCAAGCCTCTTCTGAGGAATGGGGCTGAAATGCTTTAGGTGCAGACGAGCTAGATGGTTTTAGAAGAAAAGATGGAAGTAGTGCAAGTGTCTTGTGGTGCTAGATTTACAGTTTTGTGGTATCCGTAGGGGTGGATTGAAAGTGCATCTAGCTATTAAGTGTTGTTTTGGTAATTAATGATAATATCTATGGACTAACAATGTTGTTGAGAATTGTTAGTAGGTTGTTTCATAGGAGATACATCGAGAAGAAATATGCATCAAGATGAATGACCTCTAGGTGATGCTTGGGTAAGTTAATGATAATACCTATAGACTAACAATTGTGTTGAGAATTGTTAGTAGGTTATTCCATAGGAGATGCATAATTAATGAAGCATGGATTCATTGAGTAATGTCATGAGATCAAAAGAAATGCATCGATGTTATTGAGCTTTTAGTGATGCTCATGAGAAGAAGTAGAAGCATGAAGGCAAAGTCACTTGTGTAGATTAAGTGACTAAAGGTATGAGATTATCAATTATGTTTTATGGACTAACCTATGTACTTTGTGCTTGAGAGTGAGTTGAGGTTAGGTTCTATAAGAAGGCATAAGTTGAATTGAGATATTCAATATACTGAGTTGGAAGAGCAAGATCAAGGCAAGCTTAGTGGAAAATTTGTGTGCTTGATGCTTGCGGTTCATAGCTTTGTGGTGAACCAGATGAAGATGGTATGAAAAAAGAAGTCTTCCATGCTTGGTGCATGAGAAGCAATCAAGTGAACTTCATTAAACTTTCGGAAGATCAAGAAGAGATCAAAAAGAGAAGCGAGGATGAACATCGTCATCAAGCTTAAGTGAATAGTAGATGGAAAGCCTTGAAGAGCTATTAGAAGAGTCGAGACTAGGATGATGTGTTCGTCAAGTCCACGGGATTGCTCAAGGCAAAGGTATAACTAGAATATGTTTTCTAGTTTTGCCGGTCTCAAGAAGTTTGGAGGGAGATCAGGTTATAGGATCGATAGCCGTACTATCAAGAGGGATTGCCGAAAGCGTTACTCGATTGTTGTGTCGAGTACTCAAACCATGTGCTTAGTGCGGGATGGGTTTGTATTGAGAGTTCGCTTTAGGAGTATGGTCTCAAAAGTGTGGAAGTGTCCGAATTGGGATACTCTAATATGTTTGAGACCATGAATTCAATTGAGATGTGTAGCCCTCTAAATAAGCTTTCCGTAGAGTCCAAAATCATCGAAATCGGACATCAGAGTAAAAAGTTATCGCTGTTTTCAGAGAGTCTACTATGCATCGGAAGTTCCGATGCCAGTCGGAATATCTGGTGTCTTAAAATTTCAAGCTCTCGGGAAGTTGTTGTTTAATCGGAAGTTCCGATATTTTGGTCGAAAGTTTCAATATGAGTTGGACTGTTCGATGTTCAGAAATGTCGGGGCTCTCGGGTTTGGATAAAGGTTTAATCGGAAGTTCTGATTTGGCAATCGGAAGTTTTGATGTGTGTTTTTTTTTCCAGATCTAGGTTGGTCTGTGTTGTTCAAATCTGTTATTTTGAATTGATCAGAAGTTCCACATCGAAAGTTCTGATGTGGATATCGGAATATCCGATGTGTGGTTAAAAAAGGCTGTAACGGCTAGTTTTTGAACCGTTGGGGCATGGGATAAAAAGTTCCAATTAGGGGGATCGGAAGTTCTGATATGTGCAGTCTGAGTCCAACGGCTAGTTTTTCAGAGTGGGGTATGTATACCCCTTAGCCTCATTTCGTGGGGTTGGTTGCTTGGAGGGTTTTGTGCTGTTCTTGTGAGGTGTTTTGAACTTGGTGTTCTACCTTAAGTGCTCCCCTTCCCTCTCTAACAAGATTTGGTGAAAATCAAGTCTTGGTGGCTTAGTGAGTAGAGAGAGATGTGAGAGGATGTGGTGCTTTGGTAGCCCACGGATTGCCGCATAGGTTACGTGTGTTTGAGCACTCGGTGTTGATTGTGCCCGAGTTCGGGAGTTTATTACTCTTGGAGACCACCGTCTCCTAGATGGCTCGGTGGTGGATTACCGGCGATCTCCTCAAGCGAAGATTGTAAGGAGGCCGAGAAGTGGTTGCGGAACTCACCATCTCCAGAGAGGAGGAAGAGTTGACCATAGTGGAGGCCAAGCTCAAGTGTGACCGAGCTTGGTGAGGGAAGTGGTTGAAAGAGATCCGGCTCAAGTATGCCCGAGCTTCCTCAATGGAGACGTAGGATATCAGTGGATATTCAAACTTCGGTAACAAATCATTTATCTCCGTATTTACTTACTCTTATACTTTACTTTGATATCCATGCGTGTATGCTTATTTGTTTGTGCATAGAGTTAATTTTGTAATTCTGAAATCTGTTGTTTTGAATTGTTCAGAACTTCTGATTTTGGGAATCGGAACATCCGATAAACAGTAAAATCAGAACTTCTGATGAACAGTACTGACACTTATGATGAACAGTAATGTTATATTAGAGTTATCTTGCCTGATTTGAATAATCTTTATCTCACCCTAGGATTGTAAGCTTCATATTGGTTTAGGGTGTTTGTGCACTAGTTGAGTCTAACATATTTAGGTTTTTCACTTGTAAAAATCTGTTAGTTTATTTCCGCTGCAAGTTTAGGCTAAATAGTAAAAGGGACGAAGTTTTGTTAAATAGCCTATTCACCCCCCTCTAGGCGATATCATTGTCCTTTTATGGATACAGGAGAGGCCCAGTGAGAGGGCACAGGTCCCATTCAAATTCTTATTTTTCAGTGGATTTCAATAGACTTAGATATTTTTTGGTAAAGTTGCAAAGGTCCCAGCACTGGTACACCCTTGCTCAATTTTTGGGCTAGGTCCGCCCTGGGTATTCGTGGAGCCGTTGTTCTTTTATTGTTTTAGGAAGTCTATTTTGGTGTCTGGATTGTGAGTAAGTGGTGCACTGTTGTGGTGTCTCTTAGGTCGTTTGGTCAGTGATAGTTGGGGATGTAGCTTCCCCTCCTTGTGCTACATACCATAGCAATAGTTTTGTTTCCTTCGTAAAACTTTAGCTTTCTATATAAAGTCAGGCTAGTCTGCTATTTTCTAAAAAAATATGAATTGGTTGTAACATGTTTAAAAATAATATAAGAGTACATAGATGAACATATTGTATTATTGGACCTTTTTGATTGAATACTCGGTGACGTAAATCATAACAAGTGGGACAAATATGCCGACAATGAGAGGCAATAGAGTGACTAGAGGGAGGGAATCATGATGAGGAGGCAATGGACACTCCAACAACAAGGAGATGGTCGAGGATAGGTGAAGAAGAAAGCAGTGAGCAATGCTACTTCGTGACTACATCATTGGAAACCCAGCATAAGTAGAAGTGGTGGAGTGCCATGAGCATGTCACCAACAAGGTAATAAATAGTGGATAGTGGGGTTGTAGTAGATTTGTATCAGTGCACGGATGTTAAGTTAATAGCGGTATTTGAAAAACACTGAAAACTTTGTGTAATAATGTACATATCATGATTATCTCCCATTATAAAAACATAAGGCTAGTCAATTAAAATTTAGAGTTTAGAAGCATAAATCGTACATAAAATATGGTAATAAAACATGAAAAGTTTAAAATTTTGGACTTTAAAGAAATAATGCATTAGTAACAAGCAGCTGTGACTAAATAGCAGCTGCTACAGCTATCTTACAAGCGCTATAGCAGCCTGGCAAGTGTTATTGTAGCCGCTAAGTTCCAATCGTTATTTCATACCACTACCTCGTATCGGTAGCATTGGTACCCCACCACCGTGCTATTGCAAGCGCATTCTGATTGCTATTGCAAATGTTATTTAGTACACTGGTCACGAATAAGGCTGTGCATGTTAGAGAGAGGGTCATGGTGGCAATTACTTGATTGGCAATTTATATGGGTTGTTTTTTTAGAAAATAAAAACTTGTTTGAGCCTATGCATCATATGATGCACACAACCTGATTCATTATTACCACTACTACATAAAGGGTCATCCATGCCCCTTGTTCACTATCGATTCAAAAATAACCACCAATGATAAGTTATCATTGCCTGTTCACTAGCTCCAACGGCTGATCAATCATTGATCCATTAAGAACCGACAGTGATAACCACTATCACTATTGATTTTTGTTATGAACTGGCAGTGTTACAAAACTAACGGTTGATGTCATGGACCGACAGTGATACTTGTGTTATCACTACTGGCTGGTTTCTAAAATCGGCAGTGATGAAGTACTGCCAGTTGGTATCATGGACCAATAATGATAAACAAGTATTGTTGCTGGTTGGTTCCTAGAGCCGGTAGTGATATGTCACGGTATTTATTTGTCTTGTATGATTGTTTCAAGTGAACCTTGAGATTTTTAATATCTAAAATAAATTGTGAGTTAGAGAGTTTAAGATTTGTCTCAACCAACCAAGAAACATTTGTGAATGACATGTGAATTGTGTATGTATATATGATTTGTGAATGAAATGTGTCGAGCTAGAAAGACCTATGATGAATTGTGTATGCTTGTATATATGTGTTGTTTTCTAAATATGTTGTTGTCAACAATAGCTAAATTGGGGGGGGGGGGGGTATCAATGTTGGTTCATTGTAAGAACCGGTAGTGATAATCCAATTATCACTATCGGTTTATTACATGAACCAGTAGTGATAGTTGAGTTATCACTACCATTTCGTACCATGAACCGGCAGTAATACGTACTATCACTGCTGCTTAACTACTACCGATTCAAAAACCGATAGTAAATCAATTTTGAATCGATAGTGATGAGGGATTCTATAGTAGTGAAAGATACTAACACCAACTTCTTTAATGATTTTAGTGAATGTTTATAGGTAGTAACTTATGTGAGTACATGGTAATAACTTATGCGAATGATTCAATTGGAGGTATCTTTGAACACCGACATATTGTTGTCTTCATCAACCATCATATCGTTGCCTCGGTCTTCCACGACAGTTGATTTCCCTTTATGTTCAATCTCCTCATCTTCATCGTATTTGGTCCAACCGGTATAGTCAGACTTGAAACCCCTTAGAAGTAAATGTGCACGAATCTGCTCTATGCTTGAAAACTGCTTATCATTCTTGTAATCAATGCACAAACAACATATATAGTCATCACAATTATTTGACTTGTACGCCACGACAATGCTAAAAAAGCTTTCATGCTGTTAATAAACTCTAGGCTGCTACAGACAGCATCGTACATCCATATTCGATCCATCTGCAATTTTATCAATTATTAAAAATCCATTGAATTAGTATGAAATAAATACCAATTTAATTAGTTATTATCAACAAAATATAATATAATACTACATAATGATAAATAAATTCATACCTAGAATATGGAAACCTAAAATCGATTATCTTAGTTTCACTAAGTCAATTGGAGCTCTAACTCCTTCAAAATTCATTATCATGGAACAAGCATCGATTTTCAAAATCTAGAGCAATCTATCAAGTAAACCTACGTACATATGAAATATAGATGAACTGACTAACCTTGGAGCACCTTGGTTATGTGGATTCCTCCAAATTTTGAAGCCTCACCATGCAAGCTCGCCGTAAAGAGCCGTCGCCAAGCAGAACATAGCTCCTCTGTTCTGCTCCAGCGTGGGGCCTGGACAAGTGATTATATACTGTGATACATCACTACCGATTCTAAGGACCAACCGGTAGTAACACTTTTTTTTATCACTGCCGGTCCATGACACCAATCAGCAATGCTTCATCACTGCTGGTTCTAGGAACCAACCAGTATTGATAACATAAGTATCACTACCGGTTCGTAATAAAAACCAATAGTGATAGTGGGTATCCCTACTGGCTCTTAACAACTCAATGATTAATTAGCCATTGGAGCTTGTGAACCAGCAGTGATATCTTATCACTGACGGTTATTTTTGAACAAACAGTGAAAATGGGACATGGGTGACTCTTTCTGTAGTAGTGTTTTGTGGTTGCTGATAGCAACTTTTATCGAACATGAGTAGCAACTTACATGAAGTATCAAGTTTCTAGTGAGACTGTGTAGCAACTTATGTTAAGTTAATGTCCATGTAGCAATTTATCATATAGAGATCGTGTAACAACTTATATTGTATGTCTGATAGCAATTTATGTAGAAACCGTGTAGGTACTTATATTGTATGTCTTGTCGTAACTTATGCAGAGACTGGGCATCGTGGGCAACTTATGTTGTATGTCTAGTAGCAACTTATGTGGAGAATTCATTAGCAAACTTTACACATAAGTTACTAGCACCGCTACATGTAGCAACTTATGTGGAATTGTGTTAAAAAAAACTTCATATGAGGTAGCAACATTAGTTAAAAAAAATGTAGCAACTTATGTGGAAAATTCATTAGCAAGTTTATACATAAGTTTTTAGTATGATTACATATAAATTGACAATACATATAAAATGACTCTGAAATATATGTAATGTGATTCTTTATAACGAACACAATAGTGCAAATGGGATTAAAAACATAAACCAAATGAGAGTTATGGACTTCTAAAGTGGTCAAATGAACCAGTAAAAAAATAACTGTCACATCCCAATTCTCGTTGACATATCATTAAGCATAATCATGCATCATGAGCATCATATTTAATTGTTGAACATTTGTTAAGTGATTGTTAATTCCAATGGTGGCTTAAAATTTGCTAAGAGTTATGAAAATATCTGACCTTGAGTTTTCTTTTAGTTTAAGTTCTACATAGGCGTTGTGGGTGAATCCAATTAAAATGGATTCATTTCGTATTGTAATCGCTGCACAAAAATTTGTAGAATTTTTGAAGCACTAGAGTATCTCAGTTTGGATTAATGAAAAAGAGAAAGAAAATTAGGAGAGATGGAAAGAAAATTGCAGCTGAAATAGACATGAGACTCTAGCAAGTAGGGCCCACCTAGATGGCCCACCTCCTCCTTCTCCTTTGGTTATAGCAACAACAACTCCCTCCCCTACTCGTAGCCCCTCACTCTCTCTCACTCCCACTCAAACCAACAGCCAAGAGCAGCAGCCCTTCTCCCTCTCAAACCCCCTCCCTTTCTCCCTCCAATCATCCTTCAAAGCAAAAATCAAAGTATGCATGTGGTACCATTATGTTCCCAAGCTTCTAAGCTTATCTTTCATCCATTTTTTTTTGCATGCATGAAGGATTTGAGTTGTTCTTCATCTCCCCAAATTCTTTTGGTTGAAGCTTGTGGAGCAGTAGCTTGGCGTTCTTCCCCAAGCTTTTTCCTCCATTTTTCTTCCTCGACCGACGATCACTGGCCACAACAAGGACCTTGGGTAAGTCTCCTAGGATCCCCATGGTCGGAATGCATGAATTGGTTTGGTTAAGTTCGAGTTTTTGGGCTGCGATCGAGTAGTTGCAAAGCACCACTTCATTATTGTTGCTTTGGAGCTCGTAGGGGAATGTTTGGACGAGCAAGATCTAGTGAATCATGCTTGTGGAGTGGGTAATTGAAACCTAGAATCCATGCTTTAGTGCCAACACATGCTCATGTGGGATAGGTTTTTAACATGCAAGTTGAATTGGTCGACGAATCATCACGAACTCACGTCTGCCAATTCACCCGAAAGTTCTAGATTCTAGACCAGAAGTTCCGGATAACCCGAGTTAAAACTACTCGGGAACCCCTATCTGGAAGTTTTGACCTTTGACCGGAAGTTCCAGATTAATCCGAGTTGAACCACCCAAGAGCCACTATCCGGGACCACACCCGAAAGTTCCGACCACCGGGAAGTTCCGACCTTAAGACCTTAATTTGGAACTTCCGATAAATAGCATTGCAACCCGAGAACCTGAGAATCCTTGTTCGGAACCACACTAGGAAGCTTCGATTTTAATCCAGAACTTCCAGTTAAATCAAAATTGCCAACTCGAGAACCCCTGTTCTAAAAAATACCGGAAGTTCCAACCACCCGGAAGTTCCAACCTTAATCCAGAAGTTTCGGCTTCCAGTCATAAGTTCAAATGTTATTTGGATCAGATGCTTCTTTGTTTTTTCGTGTGTCTTTGTACTCTTACTTTGTTGTACTGCATCCTCACTTTTTATGCATCTTGTAGCATACATCTTTGCACCTAATTCATGTTCATCACATTGCATGCACTCTTCTTTAGAGAACGGAGGATCGGAGCGTGACGCGGCCGTGATCGGGGGCAATCCGGAGTTTGTTGCCATTGATTGTGAAGTTGAGTATCAAGGCAAGCATTTAAGCATATTTCACATTGTAATTTGGATCATGTAGAATCTAAATTGATAAGTTATCGCTCTATGTATGTTGTGTATGTTTAGCGAGTCTATGTAGGGTTTCATGGATATAACCTATGTTGATGCATTACTTCTACCTTGTATTGTTGATGATCCTTGTCCTTGTAACCTGGGTATAACATGTCATTATCTAACTTAAAAGTTATCTGAGGTGCTTAGAAATGCATAGGTCCTCGGTAGAAGTCGAGCGGTGGTTCGACCATCGTTCGCGAGCTATATGCTTAAGTATTAATCACAAGGATAATGTTGATGATAGGATGTATGAGATGTGAGAATGAGACGAGATGTGGGTGGTGCTAGGGGTCGATCGGGAGAGGAACCCTAATGCCATAAACTGTTTGCATCGTTTAAGCACCGACCGTTGTTGCAATTGGCTTTAGCACTTTCCATACTTTCCACATATCTGTATATGGGACGAGTGAGCCGAGTACCTTATGTTGCTATGGCCTTTTGGCGTGTGAGTTTATGGTGTTGTGGGATGCAGACTTATAGAGGTATCTAGTTTGCTCAGAGAGTAGTTCTAGATGACCTCTGCACCTATAAGTGTATGTACAAACGATTGGGGATTATTTAGTAAATGTTGTCACATGAATCATCGCTTGCAACCGACCTCTATCCGTAGAGTACATTGAATGTACAAAAATAGCTATAACAAAGATGGAGGGTGGTCTTGTGTCGTGTGGATAAAGATGTACTCCTGTAGGGTATAAGAACAATTCGAATTATCGTGCTCTCGGTTATGAGCATAATTCTATCCATTTGCATCAATTAGAGAGTCTTGATGTGGAATGGTGTTATGATATGTTGGGAAGTAGTTGTGATGGTTGATGATAAGTTGAAATGTTTCAAGTTACATATATGTTTATGTTGTTGATCTTATGATAGAATGGTATAAATGGTTAGGTGTAGTTGCTCACACACTTAAGTTGAATTTTAATTTTGCATACAAATTTACTTAACCTTGTGACCGATTCCTTGCTAATTTATCCATATGCATTATCCTTGGAGTCGAGTTATTATATGTATTCATTATGGATTAAGTCTTACGAGTACCTTCGTACTCGCATTGCTTTGATGAGTTTTGCATGTGAGGAAGATATATTTTTCGATTACTTCACGCCTGTCTATGTTGGTGACAGGAGAGAGTAGTGCAATTTAGTCGAGTGATGTCACTTTAGGGTGGTGTCTCTAGGCAAAAGGCTCCACCTACATTTTATTGTACTATACTTTATATTCCGTTGCGTAGTATCTCTAAGCGGCTAGGAGGTAACAGAATATCAGGGGGTTGCAGCCTTCTGAGAGGGCGGTTAGGCCACCTAACCGTCCCCTGAGAGGGCGGCAGGCCTAACCGCCCTCTCTCAGAGGGTGGGTACGGCGTGCCCGCCCGAGCTGCCTGTAAGGGGCCTTCCCGCCTGCCGCACTCGGCAGCCCCCCCACCCGTCCTCTCCTATAAAATGGGCCAAAAATAGCCTAAAATGTCATTTTATTCAGAAAAAAGAAAAAGTTGAGAAGAGGGAGGAGAAGAGAGGAGAGGAGAGGGGAGGAAGAGAGCTCGGCGAAGCTCTGCTGCATTTGAGACGCGGATTTGAAGATTAATTTCAGGTAAGTCTTTTTTTTCCTTTTTGTTGTTGTTAATTAGTGCAGTAGTAGTATATGACATAGGTTTTAGACATGTATGACCTAGGGTTTAGAAAATTGTCAAATTTACTTAGAAAATTGTACGATAGCAGTGAAATGTAGAATATTATTTTTAGTATATTATTTTTACTATATTGGGGTTGTAATGTGCGACGTAGGAGGCAGCAGTATATGATAATTTGCGAACCTAGGATGTAGCATTTAGAAATTATTTTATCCGATAATTAGAAATATAGTTTATTGTCTTAACATTGGTTATGTTTGCGGGTGTTTCCAGGGATGACAGATAAATTAATTTTTCAGATATATTATGCTGAGGGTGAAATTAGGTACGGTCATAACGGTGTAGATCTGTCTGGATTTCGTTATGTCATAAATGGTCTTAGTAAAGCTAATGAGAGGACTATTGTGGGTGTGTGCAAATGGCTCATGCGATTTTTCCAACTAGATCCGCAGTAACATAAGCTAAAGTTGAAAGCTGTCCTGAGCCGTGCTAGTCATGGATACTTTGGTGAGCTTGTTCCCATCGAAGCCACATCAACTTAGAGGCAGTATATAGATATATGTTGTGAACGTGGCCTGCCGCTGGTTTTGTTAGCTGAGGCGTACCTGAAAGATCAAACTGAGGTGAACTCTGTGGAAGCAGTAGCAGGACCAAGTGAGGCAATGGAAGATGAATCAGAGGCGGCTAATGTCGGGTCCAGGGAGGATGTTGGTGATATTCCAGAGCTGCAACCGATGGGTGTAGCTGATGAAGGGGAGCACATCCCTAGCATCATTGAAGATATGGATTTGGAGGATGAAGAGTTGGAGGAAGGCCTTGCCGATGGGGATTCGTCTGACGAAGAGGGTAATGCTCCAGTTCCTGCAGAGTGGAGGGATCATGAATTTTCGAAGCTGGTGGTTAGCGAGGCTGACTAGACACCGTGGCAGTACCATGAGAACGAGATGTCACAGGGTGCTATGTACCCTACAAAAGAGGCAGTTATTGATGCAGTGAAATTCTGGTCGTTGTCTCTTCGGAGGCAATTCAAGGTTGTTAAATCTAATAAAAGGGAGTACGATGTGAAGTGTTTGGTGCCGCAATGTCTTTGACTGGTGCACATATTCAGAGGGAAATGGGTAGACTACTGGCAGTGCTCAATAGTTAAGGAACATAATTGTCACATTAATGAAATAGAGTTCGTCCACCGGAACCTGTCTTTTGCTTTCATTGCAAATATTATGTACGGGGAGATTGTGGACAACCTAAGGTATGAGCCACGATCAATAATCCGTGCTATTGAGCAAAGGTTCCAGTATACAATAAACTATGCAAAGGCATGGAGGACGAAATAAAAGGCTATTGAGATGAGGTTCGGAACATATGAAGATTCATATAACAATCTACCTCGTCAATTAGCCACAATTTGTGGAAGAAACCCAGGCAGCTACTATGATATCAAGCATTACCCCTCTACTGATGCGGAGTACAGCGGGAAAAGAGTGTTGCAGTATGCTTTTTTTGCATTCGCTGCAACTATCAAAGCATTTCGATATTGCTGACCCATCATATGCCTAGATGGAACATTCCTGACTAGAAAGTACAAAGGGCAGATATTGTCTGCAATTGGGGTCGACGGTAACAACCAAGTCCTGCCACTAGGGTTTGGTTTCGTGGAGAGTGAGAACGGGGACAGCTGGTATTGGTTCCTAGAGCGGGTTAAACATGCAATTGTTCTTGACCGACCAGATGTGTGTCCCATTCATGATAGACATGCAGGATTGTTGCAGGCTTTGCTGGATATGCAACATAGTAGCGTTCGACGGGGTGTAGCAGCACAGTGGCCCGACCTCAAAAGCAGGTGGTGCATGCGTCATATGGGTGCGAACTTCTACAGACAGTTTAAAAATAAAGAGTTAATGAAGCTTTTCAAAAAGTTGTGCAGTCAAAACCAGCAACGAAAGTTCAATGCACTATGGGCAAGACTTGATGAACTGACTCTAAAACAAACTGCGGAGGCTGCACCTAACGGTGATGAACCAATAGCTCTCGGATCTCTTCCAACCGACACTCCACAGATTGTAAGGAGATCATGCTCATCTATTCGGAGCTTCTCACAGTGGATACGTAATGAGCTAAATGAAAAATGGGCTCTGTTGTACGACAGTGGTGGTGCAAGGTATGGAGTAATGACTATAAATCTTGCAGAGGTTTATAACTGGGTCATGTGAGGAATGAGGTCCCTACCACTAGTTGGAATTGTAGAAGGCATTTTGCATGGGACTTGTAAGTACTTTATTGATCGGTATGCAGCTGCTAAGATTGTAATGGAGGACAATCGTATGCCTTACGGACGGATGCTATGTGAGTACATGGATAAGGCCAATAAGAAGGCCCACATGCATCGCGCAAATCAAGAGGGCACTGCGGAGCACAAGTTCAATGTCCTGTGCCAGGATAAGGGTCGGAGGGGGGTAGACGTGAGCGGCATGTTCAAGAATGTGTGTTAAGGAGTTGGACATGCATCTGTAGTTGCTAGAAGCCACAATTACTCCACAAACCTTGTACACACGTCATAGCTGCGTGTGCGGAGCACCATATGCTTCCCAGGCAATATGTTTCGAAGTATTTTATGAAAGATCAAATACTCAACACCTGGAATCATGAGTTGTATGGTTACGGCATTGTTGACACTTTTACAAGTAATCCAGGGCCTGCAAGAATATATGTGCCTGATTTGGAAAAGATGAAGAATGCACCTGGCCGAAGACAAACTCGTCGGATTCGCAACGATATGGATGAATCCGAGGCTGGCCCTAGGGTCAAGCGATGCAGTCAGTGCAATGAAATAGGTCACACGTACAAGTATTGTCCCAAAAATGCACCTGGTGATGTACCTGTTGTCTAGGTGAGTTTTATGGTGCGTTGTGCTCGTTTTGTACCATTTTAATCTTCGTTAATGTTGCATATAGTGATATAGTTAATTTGCATTCAAAGTAAATTGTTACTATCTTTATCTAACAATGCATTAATGTGTATATCTTTCAAATGCAGATACGGCCGACCCTACGACCCCCGAGCTTCTAGACCCTGTCGTGGACAAGAAGCATCGCAGCTTCTTATCCTCCGAGCACCAGACGGAGCTAGGAGTGTTTCGACGACGAGGCCCTGGAGAGCTGCTCACGATAGACGAGCGATGGAAGCACAGGTACTTTGATAATTTCATACAAAATTGCCATATCACTGATGTAATTCCATATTATTGATATACTGCAACACTTATAGGTTGGCAGCGGCGGGACTCCTACCGCTTTGTCGGTTGGTCGAGGCCCGATCAACAGAGAATCCCAAGGCAGCGGCCCATCGTTTCTACTTTGATCGGTTGCTGATAGCAGCACTGGTCGACCGATGGAGGTCGGAGACACATACGTTCCATCTCCCATGCGGCGAGATGACCTCGACCTTGCAGGACGTAGCCTACCTCTTAGGCCTTCCTTGCGCGGGAGCTGCGGTTGGGGTCATCGATATGGAGGCTGACTGGATCAACGACATGCATCAGCGCTTTGGCCCGGTAGAGCGGAAGGCGGACGCACCCCCTACGTGCCTGAGTTCTTGTCCGATGCACGAGAGCCAACGAAGAAGTGGATCCTACAGTTTCAGGTTTGGTACAAACAACCTATCAAATACTATTATAGTATGTAGTAATGATCATTTTTGACACTAGTCATATTTGCAGCTAGCGTACATACACCCCCATGCCAACGCATACGCGGTCTTCAGGCATTTGGAGGCCTTTTTGTTTTGGTTGTTTGGGTGGGTTATGTTCACTAGTGGCCAAGGCCACCTGGTTGCGAGGACGCTTGTGCCGTACGCCAGGTTGATAGCGGATGCTGATGGGGAGGAGGTACCGCAGTTTAATTGGGAATCCGCTATCCTTGCTGCGACGTATCGGGCGCTCTACAACGCGTGCACGAAGAAAGAGCCACTAGTCACTTTTGTTGGGTGTCCACTTCTTCTGCAGCTGTGGTCATACGAGCATTTCGTCATAGGCAGGCCGATGGTGGAACGCTCCCCGTACCCCGAGGAATGGTACGGCAAGCCGGACGAGGACATGCCTACTATGGCCTCGATGTGGTGCCGTCGTTGGGTACGTATTTTACATTAACACTTTGCTTCGTGTTCTTTTTCCCTCTAACGATTTGTAATGATGTTTGTCACGCAGCCACACTGGGCGCATGAGTAACCTCGCAGCGCTTACGAGCATTTTCGTATCCAATTCGACAGGCTACGTACAAACGATGTGGTATGGGAGCCATACAACATCTTGGCCGTGCAAGGGCATGCAGGATTGGGTTTGTCACCGTTGTGTACCCGCGAAGAGGATTACTGGCTCACGAAGGCGCCGCTTGTCTTCGACATCTACGTCAAAGAGTACTCACCGCACCACGTCATGCGACAGTTTGGCCGTCACCAGGCATTCCCTCTCGTCCACATCCGTACCGTCCCCGTGCAAGTCCACAGGTACATATGCAAAATTACAGTTTTCATAACCTTCGTTTTACTGTGACTTATATTTACCGTGGTTCAAATATAGGTACACACGGAAAGGCCAGCCAGCTGGCAACCTCTGGGCAGAGCGCTTGGCCCCTTACGTGGCAACATGGGCCCAAGCACTACAGGATGTCGTGGAGGAGGCTCGTCCCCACACCGAGCGGAACTTCAACGAGTACCTACGGTGGTACGTTCCACGTACACGCACACGTGTCATCTACACCCCAGAGGGTGTCCGGCCCCACATCGCGTCGACAACGGAGGCATACCTGGTGCATTGGGACGAGGACGCTGCATTAGCGGTAAGTTATTTTTTGAAGTCAGTAGTCCAGACTCAACAAACAAAACCGTATACTGTAATTGTTTACTTCTGTTCGTATCCGCAGGTAGATATCATTTTTGATGTACATAGGGATGCAGCTGGTGCCATGGACCGCCTCCGGCAAGGGAACCACCTCAGTGCGTTGGATGTTGCGAGCTTCATCAAGCGGGTTTTCGACAAGACAGCGTGCGCCTTAAAGCTAACCTCCTGTCGATCTACCACAGATGTAGCAGGGGCACCTCCCAGGTCCAGTGGTGTCCACGCCAAGTCGTCTCGGCGGTCAGACGTGCACCGTCGTTCATCCATGTCGGCACCCACACGACCCCTTTTACCACGTCATGGAGGCTCGGAGCAACTTGGTACGAATTTTACTTTTGAATAATATTCAACAATATCCTTTACTTACTACTGCATTGATTATTAAACTTTCATTAGGTGCACCTACACAAGCCTCGACATAGCCTCGTAGATCGAGCCCTGTGCGTCCACCCTCAGGTACTGACGGCACCCTTCATCCTAGTTTTTAATACTTTCAGCAAATTAAGTTAATATTGTGCTCAGGTTACTTCAGTGACGAGGCCGGTCCGTCTTCGGCGGCCCCACGCCCGACCCCACCCGCAACGTTCGAGCCATACTACGGCACGACAGCCTGGCCTTCTTTTGCTGCACCGACATACCATGCAGGTACAATTATACAATTTTTACTACTACTTCCAATACCACATTGTTTGTATTTAACATAATTATTTGTTCGTAGGCCCCTCCAGCCAGTACACATGGACGCCAGCAGAGCCTTCACAATCCTCCTACCCTAGTCAGGAGGATGAGGCTGGCCCGGACGCCGCATACGACCTCGTTCGTGACTTCTTCGGGGGCACACCTGACTACGACGTCCTCCAGCGGTCCCAGGTACCCAGTGCTCCCCTTCGGACACAGCCCACGCAGGACGAGGCCTCGACACCGGTGCTCCCTACTAGGCCTACCAGACACGTCGGTCCACCCGACCCCCTCACCTACTCCAGGGGTCACGTAAGGGTTAACCAGTGGCATCGGGACCACGATGGGGTGCACGGGCGATGGCAACGAGGGAGGCAGCAGTAGAATTTTACCTTTTATGTAACTTACATATGCATATTCGCTTCGTGATGTACTCCTATGTATTCAGACACGTTTACTTTGTATGGTCGACTTAGCATGTCATAACTGCATTTCGTATTCAGACACGTTTAATGAAGAAGTGATCACACTACTGAACTTTAACCATGACTTGACAACACATGCCTCCTCGTGCAGGCTTTAAACAAGAAGTAACAACACTACCCAGCTTTTTCCAAACAATAAATGACAACACGGGTACCAATAAATGTGGAATCTCTGACCATGATCAATGACACAACTTTCCCATTCTTCAAGATGGAATCCGATGCTCCTGCCACCAGCTACGCCCCTGCACTCACTCCTTTCTTCAAGAACGAATCCAATGCTCCTGCCTCCCCCAACTATAAATAGCCGAACCTCCTTACGTTGATGCATCACTCATTTCTTATATCTCTCAAGTGCAATGTCTTCCTCAGCTCCATCAAATCCACCAAAGAAATATTATGGGACTACCATACCTGAAGGTCTTGAACCACCAATGTGCTTCTGTGGTGACCTTTGTAAGCTTCGCGAGTCGCAGGACATCTCATACACCTATGGGCTACGCTTCTTCATGTGTGCCAATTACGAGTATGACAAGCCTCAACATGCAACAACTGATTATAGACCGGTACGACAACAGATATCAGCCTCATCTCTTCCGATTTCGCACCCTGTTTTACTAACCGCTCATCTTGTTCTATTTGTTTAGTCCCCTCCACCGCTCTGTGATTTTATTCAATGGCTCGACAATGAGCAAAATGACACACAGAAGCAGTGGGTCGACATGAACATGAGGTGGAGAAGGGAAGCGTACGCACGTCGGGAGTATGAGCAACAGCAAGAGGAACTTCGCCTCAAGCGGGAGGAAGAAGAGCGCATGAGGAAGGCGGCGCACGACTGTACCGTGGCTTAGGCTAGGGAGGCTGAGAGGGAAAGGAAGCGGGAGAGAGCCCGCCGTGCTAAGGCGGTAGGTCCCGATGCCCTCCGAAAGGGAAAGTATCCTAGATGCACTCAGTAGAGAGTATCTAATGTAACCCGACATATTTTTCCTCCCTAAGGCATGTTATGATTAGGATCGGCGTACTAATAAGTAGGTCTTAGTGCGAACCGTATATGCCACCTTTGTTTCCTCATCGTGTTGTCGCGGTTACAGTGTATTGTAATATTTTTACCCTATATTTAATACTATGTTTGTCGTCGTTCGCATCCCATACTCACGTAAAATGCTGCGAGTGCTAATTACTGATTTTTTTATTCTCCGTCTATTACATAACCTACTCCAAATTTAAATTCTAAATTTTCTTAAAGCCCTTCATTTTTATTTCTTGAATTACACAAAAATTACATCTTTAGGGGAAAAAAGGCCCTAACCGCTCCCTCAGAGGGCGGCAAAGGGGCTAACCGCCCTCTCAGAGGGCTGCAGGCGCCTAGTTTTGCAATTTCTCCTGCGGGGAATATATTTATTTAAATTTTTAATAAAAAAATATAAAAGTAAAAAAAACTCGCAAATCTATATCCGTGTCTTTTTCTTTCCTCTATGTTCTAATAAACTTATATTTGGTATATTTGAGATCAGTGGAAGTAGGCTGAGTCTCTGAGAACATCAAGCTTGGAGCTTCGTCTTCCAGTAGGTTTATCACATTTATAACTTGTTCACAATATATGAATAAAATGAAGAAAAAGATAAGGCCTTGGATACGTGCTCTGCTGCATATATGTCTCCATTTCAGAGGAAACAAATTTTATAAGATCCTATCTAAAAAGCCTATCATAAGATCTCATCTTAGACTTAAAAAAAAAAGAAAATAAGTAGACACGTATCATCATAGGAAAATTGATCTTTTTAGAATTAAATCTTATAAAATTTGTTTTTTATTTTAGAGGCTTTTTTTTTCTTTCCCAGCTCACACTTACTGGAGCACCAGAATAAAAGTAAACAGGAATGTTTTCTACACGTGACAAGAGCTTGCGTGAGTTAGACGCTGCAGGCTTGTCCTATCCTGTGTTCCGGAATCCAGATAGATCCACATGGTCACAAAAAGGAGACAGCCAGCTTTCTAAGCGTTGCGATTTGTCTCCGACTGCGTTAGGTATGTACAAGCTAGTTAAGCACAGTGCACCAACACTTTAGATAATCCGGATTAGGTAGTGCCACGTAAAGCAGTTGATTGCCATGGTTCGTTGGTTCCAGCCATAATTAAGCACATGCCATGCATGCGTTGGTGCTTTGCTTGGAGAATACGAGCAAACCATGCATATGCATGCATGCAAACGAAAAACGTACACCCTAGGAGAAGCTTCCTCTGACCACCGACACTGAACGATTGATTCATCGACCGAGCAGAGAGTCGGTGCCAGGGACGGCGCCAGACCGGGAGTAGCAGGCGTTGTGTTTGTGTTAATGCTCTGCTCCGACGTGCCACGTTATCTCCAAAAAGTGGTAGACGCAAGATGACTGCTAGGGCGGCTCATATATATATATATATACATATATATATATATATATATATATATATATATATATACATATATATATATATATATATACATATATATATATATATATACATATATATATATATATATATATATATCTGTGTGTGTGTGTGTTGGTAAGAGGTGCAAATAAGTGTTGCAAGCTAGCAACGGTTATATTAATGTTTCATCAATGCATATATATGTTGCTATCTAGAACAAGCACAATACTGTTTAGATAAACTGTACATAGATTTCAGTTATTTTCTGAACTTTAGATTCCTCATGGACTAAGAAAACAAACCCACATGTCATGAGAGCTCTCAAAAGAATTTTTATTAACAATTTAATATCGTACATTGTACATATATTGATACACTTGTTATCACAGCTCAGCCGAATGAGCTGAAACCATCCACTAAACAATGCACACTTTTTTTCCCAAAACAGTAAAAAAAACATGGTCGATCTTCGACTGTCATCAGCCATACAGCATATTTAATTTAACAAGATCTGACTTCTTCGAGTACCCATCTGCATCTCTATCTTTTGTCTTCTCATGCGACTCTTGGATCGAGAAGAACCGTGCATGAAGTGTCGATCAATCATCTGTAAATGCAATTTGCATATTATCTGTGAGGAAGCAGCGATAAGAATGACATATTGCGCTATAAGTCTGTATATTGTAGACAAGCAGGCAGTTTTTCCATCAAATTTAAAATGAAATATTGTAAGAATATTTGTACTCTGATAGTCTGATTCAAACATAAATGAAAGAGTTCTCGCACCAATACATAAGGCATCTTTCCAAAGCAGAATGTTACAAGCCATAGCTCTGATCTGTTAAGCATCGGGTTTTTTTCATGCAGACCCATCTGAAACTAAAGATCCACCAAAATTATAGTGGTTCCTTATACTGTACTAATAATGGTAGTATGGAAAGGACAACAGCACAATGTCTGAATGTCTCCGGTCCAATGTTCTCGTACTTTAACTGAAAGAAAAAGATAATCTTAATAATTAGCTGCGACGATCTACACTAGAGAACTTGCAAGGCAGGAACCTAAAATTTTTCAATGAGTTCATACAAATGTAAGACAGACTTTACATAAATAAATTTCCTCCTGAAAGCATATTTCTTAGGTTCAAGATGACACTTTACAGTCTCCAGAGCATGATATTGAAAATATTTAAGAAGCACTGAATGCTAAAGCGGCGTAATTAAAAAATTTGTACCTCAGAGAAGCATTCTATCGAACATGTAGTGGGTAGGTCTTAAATCTCGTCCATCTGTGCTGAGCATTTTCACGAACAGGTTGGTGGTAGGCAGATTATTGTACTGATCAAACAAATCAAGCAGAGGAGGGGAGGAAGGATGTGACCTTGAACAGCATGGGAAGGACGTCGTATTGCTATCAGAGTGCGACATAGCAGACGAGGAGGCCACCACGGATGGCTGTCGTCATGCTAGATTGGGTCTCCACAGGCCACCACGCAGAAGGCAGAAATTGTGGCGACAAATGTGATTTCTGAAATTCATTCACCAATCCATATGCACAAGTAGAGGAGGGGAGGGGTAATACCTCAGGCATGGTCGTGTTCGAAGGCGAGGTGCAGGCGTCCGGTAGGGTGGAGGGCATCGCAGGCTAGGAGCAGGGGGGCATTGAGTGGAGAAGGTTGCTGCGAGGGAAACGATGGCAACGTCCATCAGATCCTGCCGCCGCTTGCCCTGTGCTCAACGTCGCTGGATCTAAAGGACCTGGCTGTGGGGTAGCGCGGCGCCTATGGGAGGAAGATGGCGGCGCAGTCAGGAAGCGAGGGGCGGACGGCGCCGACTGCAGCCGCGTAGTCCACAGAAGAACAGACGAGGAGTCTGGTTGCCAGTGGCCGCTGTCCATCGAACAGGAGAAGGCGTGGAGGGGGGTGAATCCCGAGTTTTTTTCTATTTTTATATTTTTTGATTAAAAATTTAAATAAATAGATTTTCTGTAGAAAAAATTGTAAAACTAGACGACTACAACCCCTGAGAGGGTGACATAGGAGGTAGCACTATATGATAACCGCCATCTCAGAAGGGCTGCAGCCCTCTCAAGGGACTTCAGGCGTCTAGTTTTGTAATTTTTTCTATGAAGAATCTATTTATTTAAATTTTTAATAAAAAAATAAAAAAACTCGATGAATCCCTAATCTATCAACTCTTTGTTGGAGGAGTTTACCGCAGGCCCTATGTCCATGGGCCGGTCGGGAAGTTATATTTTGCGAGCCGAACAGGTAACAACGAATCCAGATTTCGTTGCCAGCATCCGTTGCGAGAGAGAGTTTCATGTTGTAGTGTCATCTCATTCTTCCTCTTTCAGCTCCCATTTTCTTCTTTCCCTTTCTTCTTCTCTCTCTTATCCCCTTCCTCTCCATAGAGCATCAAAAAATAGGGGGCTCGAGTCCCCCACACCCCCTGAAGATCCGCCCCTGATGCCAAATATTATAAGCTATTCACTTCAGCATTACAACACCCACTACGAAAATTCCAGACCGTTCGCTTCGGGCATTGCGACGCCCACTACGAAAATTCCAGACTCCTACATGTAGTGTCAAGAATATTATACTTCACATAGGGGGGCTCATTAACCCCATTCTCACACCCCTTCCATCGTTGCACCTCCGCCGTTCTTAGAGAGATGGCCGGGGAGCAAGCCGTACTGGCGGCAAGGAGCTATCGGTCGCGTCACGTGAGTGGGTGACGGACGCAGATCCGACGGCTGGGACACCGCCTGATACGGGGAAACCCAGCAACACTAATTCTCTCGTAGGGTTGGTCTGATATTTCGTGGTACAATCAACAAGGAATGATCTTCAGTTTTAACAATGAACGGTCTGATATTACTCGGCGAAGAGAAGTTTGAAACCCTTGATACAATCTTGACCTGCACGGCAAAGCACATGATCCAGAGATGAGATCAAATATGATCAGCTCTTGATCTTGATTCTAGAGTGAATCAACCCCATACAACAAGGAGAAATAGAGAACACGATCAAGAGATCGACCCTGCTCATCAGGCAAGAATTTCGAGGATGAAATTCATGAACAACGAATGAGATATGATCACCAACACATAGGGATTTTTTTTGGGTTTCGGTTTATCCCTCACAAAATCTAAACATAATAATCTGATCTCATCTTTCCTGGTCTTGGACATGACCTTAGTGTTATATAGAGAATCTATGACAACTCCTAAAATAAAGTAAACTGTAGAAATAAGATTGACGATTAGAGGAGGTGAATATTCATCTCAATAATTTTTTTGAAATCAATTATTTTCCTATTTAGATCACCCAATGCACATCAAAACTCAAACGGAAGCAAAAATAGAGAGAAGTTTTAACAAGAGAAATCAAGACAACACGACTCCACGGATGGTATATGAACCATATATTTCATTTAAGATCCTCCATGTATCTTAGCACTCAAAAGATCACAACTTATAAAGAATCAAGAAAAAATGAACACCGAGCAACGAAACTCTCCAAATTGATTGTCTAGAGGCAAAGGAATTCAAGACCCCATCATATAAGTGTGTGTATGTGAATTTTATACCTCTAGCAACAACAAGAATGACCTCACAAGGTGCTGAAATTTTAGCCCAAAAATTAAAACGAAAATCAAAATCCAGAAACTGAAAAACTTACAAACTTGTAAGAGAACCAATAGAGAGAAATTAGAAGTAGGTGAGCACAATAATATGAAAAAAAATAAAATTTATTGCGGCAGAGTCAGCCTTATTTTAGGCAGATTAAAAAAATTTCTCACAAAGCTCTCACCTAATACATAGGCTAAGCACTACTCTTCATCTTCACTAAAATTCTAGTACAAGGCTCTCATATGGATAACACAAGTGACTCAAAATGGCTGGTTTATCTCCTCACATAGCCCTACCTTCTATTTATAAGCTTAGTAAACTTGACCCATAAGTTTTCTAATTTTTTCCTAAAATACATCTACCACTGAGGGTATTTGGGTGTATTTTCTTATCGATTCATCGGACGGTTACAATGCCTTCACAACTTAGCTTTGTCTCGATGCAAGCTTCGCTTGGTGTCACGTACTCCTCCAGTCCTCCTATAGTTTTAAGGTCAAACCATGAAACCCTAGCACACTTCTTAAAACCCGACTTCCCACTTGCTTACACCTTAAGCAAACGCTCCAATATCAATATGTATACTCATTCTTATGATCCTGACCAGCGAAAAATCTCTCCTAGTCCCGATCCCTCGGGCCGCCTTGTTACTTGCACCGACATCCCCTTCGCTTGACTTTGTCAACACGTTGTCTCCATCTGTCTTTCATGCTTTGCTTGACCTCCACGTGTTGAGCTAGGATCACCCTTGACTCTGTCCGGCCTCCTTGATCGTACAGCATCAAGCACTCTGCTTGGCCCTGATTATCCCGCCGTCGACCGCCAAGTTGCATCCATCACCTGCACACCATGAGACAAGCAAACACATATCTCCAACGCAATTTTCAGTTAGTCTATAATCAATATGCTCAAATGAGATCCCAAATCAATTCAAATCATATCAAAGTTCATGCAAAACTAAAGATCTTTAAACCAAATAAATATCAATATCAATCACTCATCATAAGTAAATCAATGCATATTTCAACTTAGTTTCTCAGAAATAAACTCTAAATATTACATGGACTCAAAACTAGACAACTAACTACAGAACCGTCAGATTGTTACTCCAATTGTAGCACATTCAGAAGGAAACTAAAGCTTGGACCAACTATCACATGGGCCATGAAGTAAGCTTTCCAATGAGTACTCGCACATACAAAACAGACTCTATTTGCGAGTTCATGGACTTTTTACTTAATGCATGTCTAGCCGTGATGAACTGAATCCAAGACAACTTCAACTCTTCGTACCTTTTTTTCTTGTATGAATTGCATCCAAATCCATATAGAGTTAGATATGAAAGTCTTCCAAATCTTTGGTAACTCTTGAGAGTACGGGAGTTCATCCACATATGCCGCATATTCTCCGGATTGAAAATAGCATGTCACATACACACCTCGAACATGAATCCAGTTTAAAAAACTAGGGCTAGTCTTTTGAAACTAGACGCCGGTCTGAAACCGGTCTTCTTTTCACCGGTCTTTAGAGGCTGATAGTCGGTCTTGTAAAGCTGGAGACTGATCTTCTTGATTGTAGGTCCTAGAAATGCCATCATCATCCCCTCTTCTTAAAAAGGATTCGCCCTCCAATCTTGTTTCCTGATCCTCATCACCACCGAAGAGGGAGAAGGAGGGCGGGGCAGGGGTGAGCACGATGACAGAAGTCTGCTAGAGTTGAGGGAGAAGGAGGGATGGGGGCGGAGACTCGATGGCATCGAAGACGATGCCGGAGGGCTACCTAAGCAATGTATAACAGGCCCCATGCAATGTCTGACCTTTAGGTTCAGCTCCTTGAAGGGAAAAAAATCTTTGAAACTTCATGGAATTCAGTACTACCAGCGCTCTTAATTATTTTTTGCATTCCCATAATGAAGCTTCGTGCCGATTTTTGTATCAACTTCAAATGTAGCCGCCATGTATGACTAAAAAAATCAATTTCCTTTTTCTTTAGATAAAAAAACAATTTCCTAATGTGTTGGTTGCCGATTCCACATGGTCACATGCAGGTTGACGCCAAATTGCAGAGGTGGAAGATTCAGTGTGAAGAAAGTATATATATATATATATATATATATATATATATATATATATATATATATATATATATATATATATATATATATATGTTCAGGGAGACAATCAACCACCACCAACAAAGAATAAAGAGCTTCATGATAGAGACCTAAGATCATCCTTATTCATTCCAACCAATATTGAATTAAAACCACCGGTTTGTTCTAGATTTACAAGGAAATGATAAAGGAAAAAAAAAACAAGCTAGCAACAACTCTTAGAAAAGGAACAAAAGACAATGGTCCTTGTAGGAAAGAGACAGTCATCCTACTACCAAATCATACACCAGCCTGTAGGATCCATGCTTGAAAAGAAGCCAAAATTCCACCCCAACTAATGCCACTAGGCAGCAGCAACAACGACCATGCATAGTGGGTTCGTGGGTGAGGTGGAACTGTCAAACTGAAACCTTCAGATGTATTCGCTCCAACCAATTCACATTCAGTTTCCTCTTCATGATAGTTCAGAGAAATGCTGAAAACAGAGGAGGGAGTCTAATGCAGTGCTAGGAGTGAGAGGATGGTGATGGCAAAGAAGGCGGCCGGATGAACGCTCGGGAGCAAACCGGCCGCCGCGCCGTCCATGCTGCCTGTGCCCGTCGGTCCCAGGCTGCTGCCCATCCCGGCGGTGCCGTTGGCCCCGGTGCTGAAACCAGGGCTGAAGGTGCCCGCTGTCGTGCCACCGGCAGTTGTGTTGCCCCCACCCCCAGTCCCAACAGCACTGCATCAAGAAGGGGGAAAACACTTGTGTTACCATACGCACAACACTGAAGCAAGATGAGAATTGTTAATATGATGATGCAGTCAGAGAATTGCTAATTAGTTGCTCTACTCATGCCCCTAGAACAGGATGCAGTGGGTTTGTTCCATTTGAAAATCCAGGCCCTTCATGATAATTATAACTACAAGTATTTCTCATGCTTAAACTCGTCATTCTGTCTGTTCTACTTTCTTTTGTCTACACACATGACGCACATGCGAGATTCGCTAAGACGCAGCAATCCCTCTTTTCAGAAAACCACGACAAAGCTACGAGGAGAAAAAGGAAGAACCCTGTCTGCAAAACGTTTCTGCTACTTCACGAGGAGAATGTGTGTGCCTTCCATTTCAAATGGGTTAGGAAAGATTGGAGCCAGCTTGGCAAGGGTAGAGTTCCATCACTGCTTCAGATGTTGCAACCAACCAATTGGTGAAACTTCTGAAGCAATATATTCAGAGGGAACGTGTGGTGAATGTGATCAGCATGTAATGCAGACAAGTAAACTCTAGGTAGACACCGATTGCTTGCACGGTACCCACACCAACTTGATATAAATAGTGTAAATAATATTGCATTTTGCTGCTAGTTTACCAGTGTCGGTGGAGCATATATTTATATATGCATGATTAACAGCCGAAAGGTTCTGGGAACACTGATCGACTACTTTACGAGAACCGATTTGACCATTTTCTGCAGTAGCGCATAACTAAAAACATTTTATTCTACAATAAAGGAAAACAAGTGCTATCAAGCATCTGGTGCTACTACAACTGTGGTGCAGGAGCAGAGAGGTTGGCGATAATTTACCTGGCACTTGAAGGGAAAGTGCACCCGGAATAACCTGCAAAAGGCATCAACAAGTAATGCAAGAACAGGTATCAGATTACAGAATACATTGATGCTAATAAACTATAAGAAAAGATCCACAATATTGCTCACAAAGGTAAGGTAAGAATGCAACTAAGAGGTCCTCAAATTGATGTGTGTTCATTCACTTGTTACTGACAGAGTGGGATGAGATGACAAGTTGTTGAGCAGACTGACAGACGTACTGGGGTCGGTGGTGGAGATGGTGGCGGAGCCACTGAAGTCGCAGGTGGCGCCCTTGGCCTTGTTGTTCTGGTAGTAGCTGTTGGTGGCCCAGGAGCAGTGGGCGGCGACGGTGTTGGGGTTGTAGCAGCCGCCGCCCTGCAGGATGGCCGTGCAGTCCGCGCCGCCCTGGGGGCCGCACGAGAAGTCGATCGCCTTCTGCAGCACCTCCGTCGGCTGATCCGACCGGCACAAGCAGAACTCTGTCGTATGATGCCAAGAAATCAACACGCACAGTTAATATAATCAGCACAGACATGTGGATTCACGAATGCATTCAGATGATTGCTTCAGTTCATCTGGAGAAGGACAGGAGAAGAAAAAGGAAAAAGGAATTTTCCTTTTTCCCAGGTAAATCCAGGAGATGCCTGAAAGGAAAGGAACCAAAGAAAAGCCTTTTCTATCTTCAAAACAGAATAGGCTGCAAAAGCTCCGACAAATCTAACACAAAAAAAAAAAACAACACCAGGAGAGAGAGAGAGAGAGAGAGAGAGAGAGAGAGAGAGAGAGAGAGAGAGAGAGACCCCGATAAGTAAAAGAAAAGAAACAAAAAGGTAAAGGAATGCATCCTACCTGAATTAACAAGCGTGGAGGACAAGAGGAGCACGGCCGCCGCCAGCACCAAGGATTCCTCCATCGCAGAGTCCACCGGAGAAAAAGAAGCAAAGCAGACCAAGAAACCGATGCCGCGGGCTGTGGAGCTCACTCAAATCTTGCAGAGTTTCGGTTGGAGCAACGAGGTAGCCTCAACGGAGGGATAACTGAGAAGGATGAGATGGTGGCCGGTTCCTTTCAGATCCTAGCTGGAATACTACTACTCCCGAGCGAGTGCCCGTGCTGTACATGCGAGTAGTTATAGCTGGGGAGGCTTTGCAGGACGACGATGCAGGGTTTGGGTCGGTGCTCCATTTGTCTTGGCGTGCGTCGGTTTCAACCCTTCCGAATCTTCTTTTGTTTACTGCTGCTTCAAGTTAATGCTTGCTCCACTTGGGACGGCGATGCAGGGTTTGGGTCGGTGCGAATTGAACCTGAACGGGAGAGAACATGAGAGAGAAGATTGCTAACGCCACAACTTGAGGTGGTCGTCTGGTGGTGTTACCCTCTATTTATAGCTTCGCGTAAGGCGATGTACAAGAAGATTGATCACACTCGATCTGGACTACCCAAATTAATCATGTTTGTTTTTCTGTGTATTATCATAATCCAAATTTTGTGAAAAAACTCATTTCTATCGTATTGTGGATTATGTGATTTCGTAGTACAGCTTAGTTTATAAATGGTAAGAATTAGCTTTTAAATTGTGATGGTTTGTTTTCACTTTTGTTTTTAATTAGAATATATAATTTTAATAAAAAATAAACAGTATGTAAGGAGATCGTCATCCTAAGAAGAAAGAAAAGAGATAAAAAAAACAAGGCAAACATATACCGGCCAAGCTTATTTCCTGCCATGCCAATGCTTGGGATCCGACTCCTCTGACGTATCAAAGGAAAGACATAGATAAACAATGATGTGACTTTCCTCTGTACGGTACATGAACAGTAGGTACAACACACGGGCTACATTACATGTAAACCATTAAGCACATGTGCATTATTTCTGATGCAATGTTCTATGCATAGTGATTCACTGCAAATTACTGTTCATCAAGACATAAAATACTGTTTACAACACTGTTCATCAGTGACTTACCTTAGCACGTCAGAGGAGCCGGATCCCCATGCTTGGTAGCGAAGCATACACTAATTGTTAGCGATACATTTCCTTGTATAGTTGTTGTCGGTGACATGGAAACCAGGGGTCCTCGAGTCCCGAGGCCAGGACAGCAGATGCCACGTGGCGCCTTCCCTCGGGAACTATCTCCCCGAGAAGATCCAATTCCGGGAGGGGCGCTCGGGGCCATGAACAGTGGTCCCCGAGGACCAAGAAGAGACGTATCCGGGAGAGAGCGGTCGGGGCTATGAATAGTAGTCCCCGAGCACCTAGATTTCTCCGAGGACCTGAGAAGCCCCTTGCCAGTGGACCCCACAAGGGCTTAGCGGTGAGGTATCAATTGGTGAGAGGTCTGATGTTGCATTTAAGAGGAAGCGTAGTCTGTCACTTCCAACCACTCCCCCCACGCCTGTCGTCAATCCCTGCCACCACCTGGTAGGGAGGCGTGGGGACATTTAATGCGACGGGTCCCACCGCGTGTCACTCTGCGCGGCTTGGAGATATCTTCATTGGGCTCGAGGCATATCACATGCCGCCCTGCTCTGATTGGGTAGGCACGCGGGGTTGCTCGGCGGCTGCCCGGTGGGCCCCCCTGCTGCACCCGCGAAAAGGTGGCATAATGGGCGACAGGACCGGCCAATGGCGCATTTTCAACTCCCCGTAACATCAAACTGCAGCCCCATGATGGTTGCTTTCCATTTATGACTCATGGGGACTCGTGCCCTCCTTTCAAAGCACGCCAAGCCCCCCCTCCCCGACGGGATAAAAGGGGGGTACACTCTAGAGGAGGAGAAGTTGAGAAAGGCTCAGACAAGTTTTAGAAGTTGAAAAAGGCTCAGACAAGTTTTAGAAGTTGGAAGAGGTCACGACATACGAAGCACGAAGCCGAGTAGAAGCTCAGAGAGATCGGTGCTTGAAGACTGAAGCTCTAGACTTAGACAAAAAACCTTGTAACGCAAGAGATCCAGAGAAAGACATTTTCCAGAGCATTAATAGCATACACACAGGAGTAGGGTATTACGCCCTTGGCGGCCCGAACCTGTCTAAAATCCCTCGAGCATTCACTCCCACTAGCATCCGATCATCCGTCCCGCTTACATCTCGTATACTCGCATTAAATTCACGTACGAGGTAGATTCAGAATCATCTCCCCAGCCGAATCTCAAAGGGGGTCCCTCAAGATCCCCGCCTGAGGAGTTCATCCTCCGACAGTTGTCTAATCAAATCGGGTAGTTTAACTTGTTCAGTTCGGTCGCTATATATGGTGCCCCTGGTGATTCCTTCTCAGTGTGGCCTTTGACTAATTGCTCTCTTCATCTTCGTTTCTTCATGGTATCAGGATTCTACATAACAATTTGTTTTGCTTCAATTCCCACCTCCATTGCACCACTCGCCACCTTCTGTCCCTCACTGTCTAGGATGACGACCCCTTCCACCCTCCCCGCTAACACTTCAGCCATCTCCGGCGTCCAGGACAACCAGTCCACGCTAGTGCCCCCGGTGATCTTCAACTCTGTCGGTGCGGTGTCTGTGATGGTTCGAGTACCAATTGTCCTTGACTTCAAGGCCTCAAACTTCTAGAAGTGGTCTTCCTTCTTGAGATGACTACGCGGCAAGTTCAATCTTCTCGGGCATATCGATGGTTCCGTCCCTGCTGCCCCTTCGGATCCACTCTGGGTCTAGGCTGACTACTCCATCCTCAATTGGTTGTATTGCTCCGTCAACGATGACATCCTCGACGTCACCATGGAACCAGACCATAGCACTCGTGCCCTCTGGGTCGCATCAACGCGTTGTTCACTGCCAACAAGGAGCCTCGGTCGATCTTCCTCAGGAACCAATTCCATTCCATGACCCATGGTGACTCATCGATCTCCGACTACTGTCAACACGTTAAAACATTAGCAGACTCTTTGCGTGATGTTGGCCATGCTGTCTCTGAACTGCAACTCATCCTCAACATTCTTCGCGGTCTCAATCCACGCTTAGCCAACACTACCGACCACATCACCAACATGGAGCCCTTCCCTAGCTTCGCTAAGGCACACTCCATGCTCGCCCAAAAGGAGCTTAGTCTGGCGAATGAAGTCATGGTTGCAGCTGACACCTCCCTTGTCGCCACCCGTCCCACTTGACATGCGGCCTAGGTGGGTGCCATTCCTCGGTGCCACGCGCTACATCTACTACCGGTGGCAGCAGCGACTGCGACAATGGTGGTCACGGCAGTGGCATCCGTGACAATGGCAATCGTGATTCCAAGCGTGCTGGCAAAAATCATCGCAGCCGTCCGAACTTTGGTGGTTCCTAGCCTCAAGCACCTAATGTACAGCCAGTTGGCCCATGGATTTGCTTTAATCCATCGATCGCTCCCCCCGATTCTGTATCTTGGCGCCCAGCATTTGATGCTGGCATCTTGGGTCCTAGTCCTATTGCACCCCAGGCTTACTACACCACGCTCACTCCAGTGCATGCACCCTCCTCAAGCATCTTTGCTGCACCACAGTGGGATTAGGCTAGCCTGATCGCTGCTCTTAATGGCCTCTCCACCACCTACCAGCAAGGTTGGGTCATGGACTCTGGCGCATCCTCTCACATGACGTCTGACGACGGTATCCTCTCTTGTCTTCTTCCCTTGTCACACCCCTCTACTGTTTATGGTTGGCAATGGCTCTTGTGTGCCCGTGCATTTTCATGGCAACAAACACATCACCACTCCTTCATCCAACTTTATTTTACGTGATGTCCTTCTTGTTCCTTCTCTCATTAAAAACTTATCTCCATTCATAAATTCACTCACGATAATGCATGTCCTATTGAGTTTGACTCTTCTGGTTTCTCCGTTAAGGACCTCAGGACATAACGCGTGATTCTTTGTTGCAATAGCGATAGGGACCTCTACACCATCAACCTTGTCATGCCTTCTGCCATGCATCATGCTCATGTCTCCATCATCGCTCTAGCTACCCTTTGGCACCAATGTCTTGGTCATCCTGGCCATGCTGTTCTTACCAAACTATAGAGTCTCAATAATATTTCGTGTAATAAAGTAGATCACACTCTATGTCATGCTTGTCGGCTAGGTAAACATGTGCAACTTCCCTTCAGCACCTCTAGCTCCTTTACATCCTTCCCTTTTGAATTACTCCATTGTGATATGTGCACATATCATGTATTGAGTAATTCTAGCTACAAATATTATTTAGTTGTGCTTGATGATTTCTCTCACTTCTTCTGGATTTTTCCTTTTCAATAGAAATCTGATGTTCATGCTAAATTAACCCAGTTTCATGCTTTCGTCCACACCCAATTTGGGGTGTCCATCAAAGCATTCCAGGCTGACAACGACACTGAGTTCGTCAACTCCACCACGTCATCCTTCCTCCAGCAGCACGACATCCTTCTCCGCCTATCCTGCTCATATACCTCACCGCAAAATGGGAAAGCTGAGCGTATGATTCGTTTCCTGAATAATATTATACGCACCTTGCTTTTTCATGCATCAATGCCAACCATGTATTGGGCTGAAGCTCTTGCTGTTGCTACATATCTCATCAATCGACAACCCACCTCTGCCATTCTAGGCACTACACCATACCATAAACTCTACAAAAAGCATCCCCATATAATCATCTTCGAGTCTTCGGGTGTTTGTGCTATCCAAATACCTCCTCTATATCTCCACATAAATTATCTCCCCGTTCTACTCCCTGAGTCTTCCTTGGCTATCCCTCCTCCCATAAAGGATATCGTTGTCTAAATCTTGCTAGACAAAGGATAATTGTTTCATGTCACATTGTCTTTGATGAAACTGTGTTTCCTTTCCGTTTCAGGTACTCAGACAGTCCACCATATCGAAAGGCTACCTTGGACTTTCTGCTCGCACAAAGAGCTAACGCGCCAAACCCTTGTGCTCACTTCACATCGCCTTCAGCTACCATGCGCGCGTATACGTGCCAAGCTCCTGCTGCTCCTAGTCACAAGGACGACATCGCTCCCATGCTGGGCATGGCCTCCTTGGCTCCTCCTCCAAGCGCACCACACCGTTCTTGTCATGCGCCTCCTCCTATGCGCCTGCTCGGTTCCCTAAGCTCCACGACATGTGGCATCATGTCTGACACCACGACAGGTGCTGCGCGGTCTGCCATTCACGTGCCTTCGTCTTTGTCTCCGTCTCACTCCACTACGACACTGCCACTCGTCAAGCATGCGCCATCGACTGTGCCAAGTCAGGCACCCATGGCTGCTCATCTACCTAGTGCCACACACCACACGGTCACACGAGCTGCTGTCGATATTGTGTAACCGGTGACGCGACTTAACCTATCGGTGGTCTGCAACTCCGTCTTGCCACTCTTGACCAACTATCGTAGCGCTCTCGCTGATCCCAATTGTCAAGCTGCGATGACAGACGAGTTCCGAGCTCTCATCGACAACCGCACTAGGAGTCTCATCCCTTGTCCTCGTGGTGCCAACATGGTCTCGGGCAAGTGGATTTTCGAACACAAGTACAACTTCGATAGCTCTCTCGCTCGTTATAAAGCTCGATGGGTCGCTCGTGGTTATTCTCAGCGCCCTAGTGTAGACTATGATGAGACATTTAGTCTAATCGTCAAGCCCTCTACAATTCGGGTCATCCTCAGCATTGCCGCATCTTAGACATGGCTGATTCATCAGCTTGACGTAAAGAATACCTTCATTCATGACAAACTTGATGAGACCGTGTACTGCCAGTAGCCGCCTGGTTTTGTTGATCCTTCAGTGCCTGATCATGTATGCTTGCTACAAAAGTCGCTCTATGGCCTTAAGCAAGCCCCTTGCACCTGGTACCAATGCTTTGCGTCCTATCTTGGCATCCTAGGATTTGTTGCTTCGGCCTTCGACACCTCACTATCCGTCTACAAAGAAGACACTCAGCTTGCATACCTACTTATCTACATTGACGACATCATCATCACTGCTTCATCAACATCTCTTCTTCGATGGCTTACTGCACGCCTTCATTATGAATTTTCCATGACTGATCTTGGAGATCTCTCTTTCTTCCTCAGGATTTCAGTCTCTCACAGCTCAGATGGTCTTTTTTTGTCCCAGCGTCAGTACACAGTTGATCTTCTTTAGCGGACAGGCATGGCTCAGTGTGACTCTACATCAACACCTGTTGACACTCGGTCCAAACTTTCAGCTATGGGGGGTGCGCTAGTTGCTGACCCATCTGAGTATCGTAGGCTTGCTGGTACTTTATAGTATTTGACGCTCACTCGTCTTGATCTCGCATATGTGGTTCAGCAGGTCTGCCTGTACATGCACGACCCGCGTGAGCCTCACCTTGCTTTGATCAAACACATTCTTCAATATGTCAAGGTACTCTCGACTATGGTCTCCATCTCGGGTGCTCTTCCACCTCATCTCTAACTGCCTATTCCAACACTGATTGGGCCAGTTGTCTCGATTCTCGATGCTCTATATCAAGCTATTGTGTCTATCTTGGTGACAACCTGGTATCCTGGTCTTCAAAAAGTTAGACGACCATGTCTTGCTCGAGCACTGAAGCGGAATATTGAGCAGTCGCACATGCAATCACTGAGTTTTGTTGGCTTCACCAACTCCTCGCAGAACTCCACCAGTCGCTTGCCTCCACCACAGTGGTCTACTACGACAATATCAGCACCATCTACATATCAACAAAATCCGTCCAACATCACCATACGACGCATATTGAAATTGACAACCACTTCTTTCGCGAGAAGGTGTCACTTGGCCAAGTCCGTGTGCTTCATGTGCCATCTGCGCATTAGTTCGCCGATGTGATGACCAAAAGTCTTCCAACGCCTTTGTTCACCGAGTTTCGATCCAATCCATACGTTCGGCCGATGACTGTTTCGACTGCGAGCGGGTGTTAGTGATGCATTTCTTTGTAAATAGCTGTCTAACGGAATCAGGTAGTTTATCTTGTATATCTCTAGAAGATAGTAGTCCATCCCGTGTACATCTCTAGATGATTACTATTTATGGCGCCCCAGGCGATTCCTTTCCTGTGTGGCCTTTGCCTAATTGCTCTCTTCAGCTTCCTTTCTTCCATGGCGCCCCAGGCGATTCCTTTCCTGTGTGGCCTTTGCCTAATTGCTCTCTTCAGCTTCCTTTCTTCCCTAACGCTTACGGGATCTGGCTTTTCCTAATGCTGCTCCAGTTTGTTCTCTTCTCCTCAACGGTCGAATCGGATCCTCGTGGGGAACGCACGGGCACCAGCAGAATCTGCTTTGAACTTTGAGCGTTCTACTCCTTTTCTTTTCTGCAACGACCGTTCTTTGGAGATTCTTTTTGTGCAAAGATCTCAATTGCTGACAGTCTTAGAAATTTACTAATACTTTAGAATGCGTGTTAACACGTAAAGAGCTAGAATTTGATAGTCTTAAACTCACATGTGCGCTTATATTTATAAAATGATTATATATATTATTGACGTCTTATTAGTATAGATTCAAAAGTTGTACTTCATCTAAAAAATCGCCAAATCTTTGTGATGAAAACTTTAGTTAGTTGTTGTAGGCACCATCAAAAGAAACAGGGAATCATCCCGTGAAAATGGACGCCATTCTACAGGAGCCATCAAAGTATACAAGTTCAACGAGGAGCTCCAGTTAAGTTTGCTCTCGAATTTGCTTCTAGAGGAAGACATACCGTTCAGTCTGCAGTTGATTTGGATATTGGCCTTTACACCGCCGGTCACTTGGCTCATTTGGTTTAGGAACTTATTTGTACCTATTGTCGAGGGATAAAGATTCTTCACAATCGTTTGCATTCTTTTTCAAGGATTGGTTGCACTGGATACACCTTGTAAAAATGCTACAGATGGTCACTGAGAGTTTCATGAAGATTTCACAACACGTGCAATAAACCAAAGTAGCATGTCACAAGATTTGAGTTCCAGACTCGACGAGGGAAAACAAGGAAAAATTCCGTGTCGCTCGGCAAGGATTTCGCTGACACGCTCCGTGCTGCTTCGTTTGAATTACTACAGCAAGGAGCTTTCGCTGAAGGTGTATTCTTGAATTTGCTAACTTAGCTGTTAGTTTCCAATGTTTTCTTTGCTAGCTTATTGTTGTGGTGCTTCCATTTAATGGTCAAAATACATCGGATATGAATCGAATAGTTAATTTTTTAAATTGCTATTCATATTTTAATGTGAATACGAATATAAATATAAATATTCTCGAATGCGAATGCGAATACGAATCGAATTATTTGAATATGAATCCGTATCCGAATACGTACTTAGATTCAATTGTATGCGAATGTCCTATAACTTTTAACGACAAATTATAAAATAATAAATTTATTTGATACGAGCATGATGATAATTTAACATAAAAACTTCATTGTTAGTGGATTGATTCTCTAACTCAAGGTAAAGAGTCACTTTTAATATAATACCATGATTTTAGATGATTTTGGACCATTGGATTGGAGATGAAAATGTCAGATTTATCGCTACAGCATACTCCTTCCGTCCAGAAATAGTAAGCGTATTTCTTCTAGGCTTGGTCTTCGAAGTTTGATTTTGACTAAAATTTTCTTACAAAATATATTATTTATAGCTACAAAACCTATATAGTGAGAAATTATTTTGAATTATGAACCTAGTTGTATAATTTTTATATATTAGACATTCTTATAATTTGATTAAATATTAATCAAAGTATACAAAGTTTGTTTTTTCTAAAAAGAAATACGAATACTATTTTTGAACAAAGGGAGTAAATAGGACATTACGAAATAATAAAATAATTTGTAGGATCAAAAGAATTAAGGAAGAGAATCAGATAAAAGGATAGAATTTTATGTTACTCAAATTTATATTTTATAGAAGTATTTCTACATATTCGGATACGGATATTGTCTATATCCATAGCCATATTTATTTATGGGAAAACAGATGGGGATATATCTATATTGATATCTGGGAAACAAATTCGGATATATCTATATTTATATCTGTCTATCAATCAAATATAAATTTTTCTTACCATATTTGCGTTTAGCTAAATACGAATATCGAATAATACAAATATCTACTATCAATTTTCCACCCAACCTCCATTATCAGTGTACACTTGAAATTTTAGTTTTTTACTTAGTGCCATTTCGCCGAAGTTTGTCTCAAACTTAGTTTAATGTTCTGATTCGTGAATAGGCGTCAACTGCAATACAGTCACACAAATATACAATTGAACCTATATATTAATCGCACGCGGTAAAAGCAATATGCTTACTACTAGTATTAGCAAAGCAGTAACAACCCAGATACCCTTTGTCCGACCTCTGGCGCTAGTCTTCTGTGGAGAATCTGGAATGGATTGACCAAACTCTCTAGCTCCAAAACCTGCGGCTTCACGTGCTAATGCTTATTTAGTTTTTAAAAATAACGCTTTGGTCACTCTATACAAACAAACCTAAAATCCTGCATCCGCCACTAAGGGGCAAATCCTGCATCCGCCGCTCAGGGGCAGCGGCACGGTGAAGCGGTCAGGAGCCAAGGTGGAACGGCCGCCGGTATGGAGGGCGGCAGCGGTTGTAGGAGAAAGAACATGGTAAGGTCTCGTTTGGCAGTTGGGGGTTATAACAAGAAATTATCCAATAGGGGATTGGGTGATCCACCCCTCCACCTGATCCCCTCACCGTTGTGGTTTGATCCACCATGTGCTCCTCATGTTTGGGAGGGAATTAGGTGGCTATTTTGCTTGTTGGGCTTTCTAGTGTATACTTTATGAAACACACAGCGTCCTGGAACCTAATCTAGCAAAACTAATACAATGTTGATTTTACGGGAAAAAAGGAGCACGTGCATACTAAAATAACATGACAACACATGAAATATTTATAAGTGACCTTACATGATGCATCTTATTTTTTTCACTAGGGTAATTAAGAACTACAACGGAGCATCTCTAGTTCCTACTCATCAATTCATCTCAGCATTCATCATTGTCGGTCCTAAAATCAATACTACTGCATCTTGCAAATCCATTTTCTCCCTAGGGCAAAACAACTTGCACATCCATCTTTCCCAGCCTTTTAACTCCAACTTATGTCCTGCATAAATAGGAGTAAGAATTCCAGTGATCAATGTCTGAAACTAATCAATCAAAATAGGAGTAAGAATTTTAGTGTAAATGATTGAAACTTAACATAGAAGAAAAGCTCAATCAATAAGGTTTGTTGCCCATAAGATCAGATTTTTCACACAGAAAATAAGTACTCAAGTTCTACTGAATGCAAATGTAACACCCTGATTTTCAGAATTTACAACTTTTTAAAAAAATTTAAGATTATTGAATAGTTTCACCAGTAGAATAGGTTTAAAACCTATTTTCTTAATCAGTCAATCAATATATGTTACTATTTTATGTGCATTGCATGCTGAGTTTTGTTAGGAGCCAGATAAATGTATTAGAGTTTTTTTTCTTTTTTTCTCTTTGGTGTTTTGAGTGAAAAAGATTTTGAAAATGTTTTTACAAAACTCTGTAGTAAACTAGTTAAGGATCTTAATAGTTGGAATTCAAAATCTTTGAATTTATCATATATTCAATCCTTGATTATACTTGATCCTTCTCTAATTCAATTCAAATCTTATCCAAATCCTTGTTTAAAGCCAATATATTCTCTTTCTCAAATTCTACCCAAATCCAAATTCAAATTTCTTATCAACTACTATTTTTGTTCAACCTCATTTTTCATTTCTCTTAAATTCACTCTAAACTCAATTCAGATTCAAACCATATTCAAATTTATCTGTAAAAGTTTTTTCTACACCCTAGATATACCTAAAGTGTCTTTGGGCTCAATCTTGCTCAAGTCCAAACTCTTAGCCAAGTCTTCTAGAAGGCACAACAAAAAGGATCTACGAAATCTGCAAATTTTCACGGAGTCCTGGATAGCCTTATCTTCCCATGAAGTTTCGGAGTTCAAAACGGTCTCAAATGCAAATCTTGACAATAACAAAGTTGTAGGTCACTTTGAGAGCTTCGATGTGAACCTATGGAAGTTCCATTTTGGATAATATAGCTAGGAGTTATGGCCCCTGAAATCAGTGCTGTGCAGATAAGTCTGAGTTCAAATAGTTTATCTTTTGATGCATTTTTGAAATTTTTTGAAAATCAAGACGGAATTTTCAGAAGTTCCAATGGATACTAAAGTTGTAGATCTTTTAGAGTACTATAATTTAGAGTCCATAAACATCCAATTTTGAGTCCGGATGGTGGAGATATCGTCCTCGAAATAGAGAGTTACGAAAAATGAAATCATAACCGACTCGAACTCAAATCCGATTTGTGTTCAGCTTGGACTCTACCTCAACCAACCATCCTTAGCCCTATAAATAGGAGTTGCACACCCTCTCATATCCATAATCTACGCCCCAACCCTAGACGCCGCTGCTGCCATGTCCGTGCGTCGTCGTTCGTCAGAGCCACCGCCGCTGCCGCCCGTGATGCACTACCTCATCGTCTTCTCCGCGAATCCCCCTTCCTCGACCATCGAAGCAAGGTGATGACCCCTTATTCTCCTCCCTTAGTACTATTTTACCAACATACTAAGTCCCTAGTCAAGCCCTAGCCCCGGATAAAGCCCGATGTACACCGCCACGGTCGTCGCTGCCGCGGACAGCCGTGCCATCACCGATTGGCATCGACGTTCCCGACTGACCAGAGGTCAAATCACCATTCCCTTTCATCAATGTATGGACCATGATGTTCCCCATGCCCTCACCAACCATGTCTGCTAGTAGAGCAAGCCAAACCACTGGAATCGAGGTTGACATGCACGCTATTCGGTTTCTAGATGTGTTCTGCGTGCGCACCGGATTTACATTCGCGTTCCCTGTCAATCTGAAAGTCGTATGGATGCACCAACCACGTTAGGACGTGTCCCATCAAGTCTTCTATGTGACCGTAGGAGCCCATCCCCGTTTGTGCAGCGACACGACTGGAACGCGATTGTCAACCACACCATGTCATAGCCATCACCTATCTCATCTCTGCTGATCGTTTTTCCTCTTAGTGGATGATCAACCAAAATTCATACTATAGCATTGTGTTCCCAGGATATATGAACATATCTATTCAGACGGTTTCTCAAATTTCATAGCCAATCTCTGGGAACGCGAGCGTCTTCATTGCGGCGTTTGTTTGCGGTCACCACCAAACCTAGCAACAGTCATCACTGTGCTGCTGCTACCTCGGATGATCCCTTCCAAAACCAACCATACCGCTGAGTTAATCTTTCCGCGTTCTACGACATGCTTCCCTCGTTTCGCTGAAACGACATCGAAGCCCGACATCGATGTCAGTGGCTACGCGCCCGATCGCCATCTCCAACGAAACCCGAACCACCACCGCTACATAGAGTTACTGGTAGTATCCTTAACATAGAAACGCAACCTCTAACCATTTGATCCATCATGGGTGGTCGAGACTAGATCTCAGCGTATCCCCTGTTTAATCCAAGACGGTACTTGCATACCATGCCAAGTCAGCACCACATCATCCTCCTTAGCCTAGTCAGCGAAGTCTAGTCTGCTTTATACTTTTTGAATCCTGCGCAATAATGTTGTCAAGCCTGACGCAGTGATTATGCAATAAAGCCTTTTCCCATAGGAAGATAGTTCCGGTAAATCAGCATTTTCTTTTCAGTTTAATCCATCTCCCGAAAGTTATTCTCTTTTCGTCTTAATTATGATTTAGACGATTCTTGCGTCTAAATGTTTCTAAAATCATACCTATCCAACTATAGTATTTTTAAAGTATTTTAATGGTGTTTAGTATGTTATTTTAGTGTTTTTCTTTGTGTTATTTGTTAGTAGTTCTCGCAATTAGTCGATAACGTTTCGGAATAATTCGAGTGATTTCAAGACCAAGATTTCGACAACACTGAGCAGCATTGGGAAAAGACAAGTGTCCTTAATCATCTTGAATCTATGTTTTAAGTGTTTTATTTTGCAAAATTGCTTACAATATCTGTCAACTTGATGGGTAGTGACCTATGTTAGGGTTTACCTAGTTTTTCCTTTATCTTCCTTGAAGTCTAAGTGGTAGTTGATACGAGTCTCTTGGGTAGAATTGCTTAGCCATGCTTTTGGGATGTTGGGAAGTGTCATATACATATTTAGTGGATATATATAATGGTGACGATGAACTGATTTTAGTAACATGGAACCCTAAGACATGAGCAAAGAGTTGGTTCGATAATGATGGTTTATGTGGTGGGCTTATGGATATGTTCCAAGCAGTGTTGTTAGGTTTTATTGGTTGGTTATCTTCTTGTTGGATAGTCTTTACCCAAGTATCACATATAAGGATCAGTTCGTGGAGTGACGACCCAAGAAATACCGTACCAAACACAAGACCGATATGGGTAAGGCTTAGCATATAAATTAGACACCTAGATGGCATTTGTTGGAGTACCAGGACCTAATTGATGGACCATGCTTTGTAGTGATTCTCCTTGCGGCACACCATTGTCGTGTGTTAAGTGTTTCACAAACACGGCAACATGTAAATCACGACTCGTGGCTAAAAGTTGGACAACCTCTGCAGAGTGTAAAACTGTTATAACAGTTGTGCCCACGGTTATGGGAGAATGGATCCTCACATGATTAGTGGGTTATGGTTATGGGTTTGGTTGTGGTTTTGGTTATAGTACAGGGAGTACTAGACGGTTATGGTATGTAAGGTGGGGAGTCTTGTATGCTGGGTGTTGGACTGTATGAGTTACATTCACTTAATAATTATTTAATACTTTTTGATTCCAAATATCTTTTCATTACTCTTATTTACGTAAATATACCATGTGTTAGCCTATTCTTATTGTAAGCCTACATATCATTATCTTTCTCACACTTGTTGAGCGCGTCATGTGCTCACACTTGATATTTCCCTATGCCATGCAACATGTGTGGTGCTGCTCAGTGAGTAAAGATGTTGAAGACTATCAAGACGAGGTTGTAACGTTCTAGGCACATGTCTCCCGGTCGGTTTCCTGCAGTGTTATTGGGCACCAGTGCTTCTGTTCCGCTACAGATATCTATATAGAAGACAATATATGTCAATTGTTGTAAAAGTTTAACGTTTATTTAATAAAAGTATTGTTTTTGTTACTTCATTTGTGACGTCCTTATGTGTGTTGAACATCCTAGGCACACATAAGTTGTATCTGGTTTTGTCCGTTAAAACTGGGTGTGACAGCAAATGCGAAAAGAAACCTAAGTAGAAGAAAGACAGCAGTCTGCCTGAGCTATAAGTAACATCATTCTCTAATATTGTGAAAATTGAGAATTTGATCAGAGCTTCATCTCTAAGCCTATCCAAGCTACACATATTTGAATATATAACTTTTCATCACTGGTGCTACTGCTAGAGCAATGTGATATTATCACTCATTAACTATAGTGGCTGAGTAATCCATTAGAAGTTACTACAATGTAGCTAGATTAGAAGTACATGACCACACTAACAAGCTATCACCAACCCTAAATACAACATTGCTGCTACTACCAAGGAGCATCTCAATTAGGAGAGCTATTAAGCATACAGAAACATGACATGTCCTTGATCCCTTTGGCAGATAGCAAAATGATTCTGTGGCTTCTTCTTTCATATTGATCAGATCACTAAGCCAAAATCAAGTACTTCTTTCATATTGATCAGATCACTAAGCCAAAATCAATTACTTCAAATAGGACTAAGATGTTCATACTAAAATTATCAGAACTACTGAAATATTTACAAATCATTTTGATTTAGGTATCAAAACTTTGGATGAATAGAAACAAACAACACTAGAGATTCACCAGGATTTTACCTATGTAATTCCAGAAGTCCATAAACACAAACCATCTCAAGCAAAAACAAGTGCAGCCGGTTACAGAAGGAATGTAATTAATGATAAGAAGATAACTAGAAGAAAACACAAAACATGAAATAATCCTTTCCACTTACTATTTTTTATTAGCCAAATTAATCGTGAGGTAGCTTCTGCATCCATGAATATCTCTCTATTTTGGGTATCCCTGAAAACATCAAAAGCATCAACCTTCTCATCAGTTGACAATCCTTGCATTGTGTTCATAATGGCAATGCAAGCTTCGATAGAGAAATCATCCTCTTGTGACTTAGCTTTAGCCCTAGCTTGTTCTACAGCCTACTCCTCTACTTGTTTTGTATTAGATTCTAGGTACTTTCCCATCATATTAGCCATATTTGCAGTTTGCTTGCGTTTTTGTCCAACCTTTCCCCCTTTCTCTCTTGGGGCAGCATCCCCTCTCTCTCTCTCTTGGAGTAGGCCTTCTTGAAGTGGAACTTCTGAATTCTGATTGATATAGTACCATCACCTCCTCCTCATCATCATTATCATGTACACCATGAGAAGGGTCATTCTTCGTGTCTTGTGCCTCATTATCATTGACTTGTGTGATACTAGGTTGGGTTAGCTCAACAAAGGTAAAATTCATGGTTCCCTCAGTAGTATGGGCAGCACCAAAAATTTAACAATAGAGAAGGGTCATTCTCAGTTCTTTGCTTCATCATTATTGGTAAGAATATTTAAAGATTCAATATTATTATGTTACCATCATACAATTCTCTCAAAGCATCAAAGAGAGGAAAAAGCTTAGTCTGAAACTTCTTAACTTTAGGGAAGGACTGTTTAATATAAGAAATGCAATGGCTAATTAGCAAAAGAGGTTAATATAAAGTTCACATATAACAAGAATCAACATCTCTAATATCATGATTTAAAACAAGAATTAGATAAATAATTAATTTACCATGATGATATTATCACAGATGGGTTGTTCTACTTCTATCATGCACTTGTGCTCATTCCAATGTGCCCCACTTTGTTTCTTGGCCTCCTTAAGCATCTTATATTCTCTCTTGAGCTCCTTCTCTTTATCTTGAATTTGGGACTTTGAAAAAGAGACAGATGAGAACATCTCTTGGAAAAATCTAACAATTATGTTCCATGCTTCTAATGACCATCCATTTTGACCCATGTAGTAGTCATTATTGTGTTGATGAAGCAATTCAACAAAACCCTTTTCGAGTCCAATGTTCCAAGATGCTCTAGAACGGTCTACGGGACACAATATTGCACTAAATTTAGAATGATTCAAATAATACTTATGAAAAACACGGAAGGACTTTCAAGCAAAAGGAAAAAACAAAAGCAAATACCTTTTGTTGACAACACCTTCTTCTTCTGTATGGTTGCCAGTTTCGGTGATGCTCCCTTCTTATGTTGGCTACCACTACGTGGCGATAGCTTCTTTTTGCATAAATGCAGCTTGCATCATGTTGAATCTTGGAGAACCTCTTCCAAATGTCATGGTTGTACTATTTCATTGAATGCATTGAAAACAAAATTACATCTGATTGTTTATCACAATTATATAAGCATCTGAAACCTAAATTGGGGGCAATTTGCTAGGTACCATCGTAAAAGTTACAAAAGTTAGAAAATACCATCGGTGTGAGGATGACATGTGGGTTATGGACTCATATGTCATCCTTACAACCGATGGTATTTTTCAATATGAGCATTTTTTGATGGTATCCACCTATTTTTTCCTAAATTTAAACATCCAAACGAATGGAAAAAGTGCAAATATTTCTTACACCCATCTATCATGACTAGTTATGACTATAATCGTCCCACATTTGCATGGCAATCATATCTCTAATAGAATTTCCATATCTATTTGACTGCTAAGTGACAACACATCATTGTTGTAGTCATTGTCTCCTCCGGGAAAATCAACACATTCTTCAAGTGATAATTTGTCCGGTTGGTCATTGAGCCACCCATCATCCCCATTGTGCATTCGGATAAGATTGTGGAACACCACTGCTGCCATTGGTATCTTCACTTGGTTCTTAATAGGATGTAGTGTTCTTACTTTTAAGATAGGGAAGCGTTCTCCAGAACTCCAATCTCCCTCTCTATGTAATTCTGCAATATAGAATGACGATGATTGAACAACTCCTTGTAGTTTCTTGGTCATTGGTGACCACAACCAAACTCTTTCAAGTGGTATTGGACACCACAATAGGGTGCAAGGAAGGATGGTGTATTAGCATAGCCACCATTGACAAGAACGAATTTTTCTTGAGGAACATTAAAACCTCCAAGTAGTGCAGACCTAAGTACCCTAGAATCTATGGTGAATCCATCCCAACCACATGATACGAAGTGAATTTCAAGTCAAAATCGCAAGCTAGCATGACATTTTGGCTCAATGTACCCTTTCTATTCCTATAAGGAGCAGCCTTTTCTTGAGAAATGGTAATAGGAATGTGTGTGCCATCGATAGCTCCAATGCAATTCTGAAAGACCAAAACATGCATATGACTAAGCTGAATTATTTAGGAGAAATAGAAAAATATCTAACGCAAGAGTGTGAAAATGTTCACCTCAAAGTAAGGGAAGAATCGTAGATCACTGCTAATCTTTCAGTGAGTTGCGATTGCAGCATTAGGCTTTAAAAATCTATTGGTAAGAGCTCGGATTATATCAAACACTACCTTAATATACCAGTGGATAGTTTCTTCGCTGTGCTAAAATTCATATTGCAGGTCCTCATAACTTGCATTATGGGACAACATGAACATGATGAAACCTAATTTCTCCTCAACTCGAACTCCTCTTGTGTCATGTAAGAGATTCTCTGTTCTAAGGAAGTTTGCAATCGCTAAGATATTAAGTTCCATACAGAATGCAACAAGACAATTCTTCTCATGTCCCTCAAGTATTTCCTTTAGACGCTCCTTGCCAGGTAACCTAGATGTATGCCTTCGTCTTTTCTCTCTCCCTCCACTAGTACCCAACAGATGGAAAGCAGGAAAAAGAAAGAATATTATCTCATCACCGTCCTAGTTAGATGATCTATCATCGAACCCATTTTTCTACAAAATAAATATTAATTACAATTTAACCCAATCAAGATTGCTCAAGATAGAGCAACATATTGGCAATAAGTAGTAATATGCGTGATGGGGTTGATGTGGGGTGGGACGACGACGTGCTGGGAGAGGGGTGGGGTAGGGACGACGACGTGCGAGACGGTAGTGTGCTAGACAGCAGGATCTACTGCTCACCACGCAAACCCATAGCAGTACCAGTAGGTGCGGGAGGAGGAGAAGAGTTGGGGAGGAGAGAGGATCTCACCGGCTAACTTCGCTAGGGGCAGAGGGAAGGGCGTCGCCGGAGTCCAGAGTCGAGGAGAGGAGTAGCGCCGCAGTCACTGGATCGAGGAGGAGAGTAGCTGGCGCTGCGGCCTCCAGCACTAGATGCGAGAGCTGTCCTGTTCCATGCCTCGATGGAGATTTTTTTTCCCTCGGTTCGGTGTGGATTGTCCCGATCCATGATCCAACCAATTACAATTTTTAGACACCCCCTAGTCTAGGCCATACGTGTATAAAATTTTCTAGCAGTCCAAGATGAGGGCTCGATCCACGCCAATACACGGGCTTCCAAACGAGGCCTAAGGGGTGGGGTTGCTTGTTTCGCTTGTCATGTAGGTGCCCGATAAGGATTTTTTTAATATATATTTAGCAACTATTAATATAAAATAGACCATCGTTTCAGAAAATAATAAAAAATAGGTGCCTGTAACTCCAAAAAAATTAGTTTTGTGATTTTTTTGAACCGGCTGGCTAATTTTAATTATTAAAAGGTACATTTTAAACAAATTTCCTGATAGACTCCTCCGTTTTGATAAGTCCGGTGGGCTGGGCCTGTGGTTCACCAAATGTGCCCTGAAAATTAGTCACTGCTGGGAATGCCTTGGCCCATGCCAGTCGCCAAAATATGATATCTGCAAGAACCAAAAACATGGAAGTGAAAATATGTAGAATACCAAAACAGCCATGTTGCTGGAAGCAACATAACAATATTATTGAATTGAAGGGGAAAGTCACACTTACTTTAAATGCATCAATTTTAAGAATTTTGTAGGGTGCACAAGTCATAATCCAAAATTTGCCACTATAGTCCAAAACTGATTTTGGTAAGGTCATGCATGGTGTACAAATTGCCACTATAATACAAAACTGATTTTGATCTAAGTCACCGAGACAAAGATTTCCAGAATGGCCCTCACCATTTCCACAAGCAGATAGAAGAAGATTTAGTGACCTCCACAGAGAAATCATCTCATCTTCACGAAGTGTGTATTCTTCGGGAACAATGACAGGGCAATGAAACATCATTCAGGCGCACAGGCATGTGATTCAAGCTCAGTTTAAGCGCCAGCATAATTCCACTGTGTGTCTTCTCCATGTCCCATAGCTCATTTTCCAAGACTTCTGACCATCCTTCCTGATTTGCTTTGTAACGCAACATACTTCCTACTTTCCTGGTGTCCTAACTGCTTATAGTAAGCCTTTGCACTTCTCAAAAAACCCTTCTACCAATTTTGAACAGATCTTTTTGGAGGATGTTTTCCTAACCTTCAGATGCTATTTGTCTGATCAGCGATGAACCAACAATATGAGATAATTAGTCTGATGCAATCATCACTGCATCACCGGATAATCCAGAGTTAAACTTCAATTTTTTCTAGCAATCCCCCTTCTGCTAAAAATAAACTGATGCTCTCACCACACTATCATCGGACTATCCGGTGTAACACTCCGGCCTATAGGTTCAACGATTGGAACTATCAGCAAGATTCGTGCTCCTCACTCGTTGCCGGATCCATGCATGAAGAGATGCACGAGAGGTGTGTGGCGGTCTAGGCGATGGAGATAAGGAATTGACCACCATCGAGGTGCACAATCACCCTTCCATGTACCCAAATGTGGATAAGATGCATATGGCGCTGGAGGAGGAAAGGCAACGCGGATGCAGCAGTACTATGACAATGGAGAGGGAGCAAACTTTTCCCAATTTTGGCTGCAATCTTGTGTTGTTCTTTGCTCCAATTTCTGGTGTGATTGTTGTCCATATTTGTACCAATTACACAGCAATATGTGTTCCAGTTTGTAGAAATTTGTTGTATCCTTTTTGTTTTCCGCTCATCCCTTTTCCTCCTCAACTCCACCATTGTGCATTGCTGATGTTGTGAGCTTCGTCATCATCTTCGCCCCCGTTGTGTTGTTGTGGATGCAGATGCCAGAGAGATGCAAGAAGGCAGCAGGATGTGTTCCGGCGTGAAAGCCGCCCATCTCTCTCTTAGTTGCCAGGCCTTGCACCGGCGCGTCGGGCCTGCGTGTACCCCTCTGCGTCATCGGGGCCTCGCACTGCGCCAAGCCGCCCCGCCCTCCAGTCCGGACCGCTCCTGCCTGAGCTTGGGTTGTTGGAGGAAGATGGAATATGCATGGGTTATTCTGCGAAAAGGGAGGCGAGTTGCAGGTTGTTTCTTGCAAATGTGCATGGACACAGTTGGGAGGGTGATCCAGTTCAATCCTAGACGTCAGTGCATAATCCAGCAGCTGAGAATGGAATTTCCAAGTTTCCAACACTTGACATTTTTGCACCTGATATGCTCCCTTTATCTCAAGATGTCCACTATTTGCAAACTTCGTTTAAAAAAAAAAAAGAACGTGGAGAAGATAATGTAGCCTCAAAAGTCTGTCCCATAATATGATGTTAGCCAGAGATTTCTCGACCAAGATTGCAACGATTCAAACTGAAATTAATTCGTTTGAAAAATTCACATGGATTGTATCGAGTTACCATGAGTCCACTGTACATGCACAAGAGAAGAGAAAACCACATGTAACTGTTCTTGACTGACTCATACAAGACGCGTCACTACCTTCGGACTTTCCTTGAGCTTTTCATGCAATCCAGCCAGCAGTTGCCTGTCATGGCATACAACTGATGCACTTTACCAAGATGGCAGCTTGTACATCTATAGCTGTCAAAATTGGAGCAGGAACAATAGTTAAGCTCTCTTATTTCCTCCTTTCGAAGTCAACCTCCTGTTAGGCTCATCGTTTTCATCAAGTACACTAGACATGGTTACATAGCAATATAATGGTTACGACTCAAAACAAGGCTGAAATCTGCTAACAGAATAACAGAGTACATCATAAACTCCAAAGTAACCATGACAAACCTGAGGAGAAAGGATACTTGCCTTGTATAGAATTGAGAAACGCAGTTTGGACATTGGAGATCCTGAGAAGAAGTCTGCTCATCAGCTCAACGATTTGTTCAGTCATGGCAACCTTCTTTTCCATCCTGCAGGTCCTACCACTGCTTCCTCTCCTCTCGATCGCCGCATCTCACGACATTTTACCGCTGAGATCCTCACTCTCCATCGACAAGCATGAAACCAACATCCTGAGGTCGACGGACAAGACAAGACCATTGTCTGGACCGCAAACCGTGGCCGCCCTGTGCACGACAGAGGGTCGGCAGTCACCCTGCGGGAGGGCGGCACCATGGTTCTCACAGACTATGATGGCACGGTGGTGTGGCAAGCAGAAGGAAACTTGGCAGGCGTGCAGTACGCTCAGCTCCTGGACACTGGAAACCTTGTCATGAAGAATTCCAGTGGCATGCTTGTGTGGCAGAGCTTTGATTCACCCACACACACTATGCTTCCCACCCAGCGCATCACTGCAACTACAAAGCTGGTCTCCAGCACTGGGTTGCATGCCCCAGGTCACTACATATTTCATTTCACAGATTCATCTATACTGTCGCTTATATATAACGATGCTTAGGTTCATGAAATATATTGGCCAGACCTTGACATAGGAGAGTATCAGAATAACAGAAATCGGAATAACAGTACAAGGCTTGGGGGTGTTGATGATACCGGCAAAAAAATTTCGAGTGATTTCGCCAACCAGCAAGCACTTGTTGCTTCTGGTGAAGGTCTTGGGATCAAACGAAGGCTTACTCTGGATCCTGATGGTAATCTCCGACTCTAAAGCTTGAACAGCTCAGATGGGAGATGGTTGGTTTCCTGGGTTGCAATGTCTCAGCCTTGCAATATTCGTGGTTTGTACGTCCAAATGGGATCTGCCACTACTTGCCTGCGCCTGCATGCTCTTGCCCACCGGGCTATGTGATGAGCAACCCTGGCAATTGGAGCGAAGGCTGTAGGCCTGTAGTGGACATCACCTGTGCTGCTGAGCAAGCACAATCTTTCAAGTTCTTGCGACTTACGGGCACCGACTTTTGGGGATCTGATCAAAAGCTTGTCGAGCATGTATCCTTGCAGGCCTGCAAGAACATATGCATGAGTGATTGCACCTGTACGGGCTTTCAGTACCAGCAAGGATCAGGGACATGCTATCCAAAGGCTTTCCTTTTCAACGGGAAGGCGTACATGACTCCTACAAAATCATCACTGATAATGTATCTCAAGCTCCCCGCGAGCGTTAATATTTCAGGTATCTCAATTCCCCAAACCAATGTTCTTGTTTCAAGAAAGCGCCATCCTGACTGGCCAGATGAGCACAACGACGATGGAACTATTTCCAGATGTTCACAAGACAAGACAGGGAGAAGCAAAATGGTTTTACTTCTATGGTTTGTGGGTGCAATTTTCGTCCTTGAAATTTTCTTCATTGCATTCATATGGTTCTCTGTTTTGAAAAGGGAGTTGGGAGCATCAGAAATACAAGCAGTTGAGGAAGGCTACAAGGTGATGACTAGTAATTTCAGAAGATACAGTTATACAGAGTTGGTTAAGGCAATCAGAAAGTTCAAAGATGAGGTTGGAAGAGGAGGCTCAGGAACCATCTACAACGGAATTTTGGATGACAATCGAGTGGTGGCTGTTAAGATGCTGGAAAATGTAAGGCAATGTGAGGAGTTTCAAGCGGAGCTGCGCATAATTGGGAGGATTAACCATATGAATCTGGTAAGAATATGGGGCTTTTGCTCAGAAAGCTCCTACAGGATGTTGGTCACTGAGTATATTGAGAATGGATCATTAGCTAATATCCTATTCAGAGACAGCATTTTGCTAGAGTGGAAGCAGCGGTTTAATATCGCGTTAGGTGTCGCAAAGGGTTTGGCTTATCTTCACCATAAATTTCTCGAGTGGGTCATCCACTCGAGAACATACTGTTGGGCCAATCAGAATGTGTCGCGAGTACGAGGAACCATAGGTTACATTGCTCCAGAGTGGATAAGCAGCCTGCAAATCACGTCCAAAGTTGACGTGTACAGTTACGGAGTTGTGCTTCTTGAACTGGTGTTGGGAAAACAAGTTCTGGACCTGAATATTGTGGCAACATTCCCTTAGTCACGCTTAAGTTGTGGTGGCGTTTTTGTTCGCCACAACTTAGGCAAGATAGGCATGAATGTTTGGCATAACTTGGCAACTTTTGGTTGCAAACCAAACAGGAATATCTAACTCATACATTACTAACTATTTTCCAAGGATACGGATTTATTATTTGGTATCTTATATCTGGTAGGTTTTACCCCTGCACTATTTTATATATTATGCTTCAATATGCGCAACCTTTTTTCTGATGGAGCACAAAACACATCCCTTGATAAATTAAAAAGAATGAAACAATCACAGGCATTATAAAACAAGTACATTGAAACGGTTCCAGTGCTATTCATTTCACTTTTGTACCAATATAAAAAACGAGAGAGAATTCATGACCCAATGTGATAATACATCAGACATGCTAATAATGAAATATGTACAGGCATATAACATACATATGTGCTTGTAGGCAATAGACACAAGAAACTTCTGAATTCTGATCAAGTGAGATCGCAAACAATTAGTCGGAAAACATATATGTAGTGGAATCATATGGATGGAGAACACTTGCCCCTTATCAATTTATTTGCATTATTTCGAGTTCATTTTAGTAAAATGACCTTAATGTAAACCAAGGTTTATGAACAAGAAATGAATGGCCGTATAAATGAAGTTAACATGAAAAGGAACTTAGGAGGAAGATTGGTAGAATATCCAGACAATTAAAATGAAAACAAGCATACAAATATAGAGGTCAAACAAAGAACCTTGTGAGCTATGATTGCAAATATAGGATTAAAAAGCGAATTATACTGAGCAAATAGGCCATTGGCCATTTCAACACAGAATCTAGTATTCATGCCGGTTGAAGAGTAAGGGGGCGTACCATGCAAGTTGCTAATGGAATGCATCTACTAAATGCTTGCATAGTTGACAGCACTGAAAGTAAGTTTGGACTCCTGTTGCAGAGGAAAGGGAGACATATACAGTACGATATCTGCAAGAACCAAAAACATGGAAGTGAAAATATGTAGAAGTTAAGTAACAAAACAGCCATGTTGCTGGAAGCAATATAACAATATTATTGAATTAAAGGGGAAAGTCACACTTACTTTACATGCATCATTTTTAAGAATTTTGTAGGGTGCACAAGTCATAATCTAAAATTTGCCACTATAGACCAAAACTGATTTTGGTAAGGTCATGCATCGTGTACAAATTGACACTATAATCCAAAACTGATTTGTCTGACCAGCGACTAAACAGCAATCTGAGATGCCCATTCCCGGTGACTAAGGTAAGGTCAAATGCAGGCATTGTTTCCACACTCTTGCCACTTCCTCATGGCAAGCAGTAACTATGATCATACAAACACCTGCAGTGAACAATGCTGAACACTACGACTGCAAACAGTCTGAGATGCTTATTCCAAATATTGTCCAGTACAAGCTGAACACTCTTTCTATCAATATGATTCATGCACCCTGAAGATCGACAAATCCTGTTATATCAGACCACTCTATCAAACAAGTATGGATGCTACCTGTCATGTTATCAACATCCAAACGAACTGATACACAGACCCAAGAATTTGTTCTTAAAGATTGGCATACCCCAGAATCATTGGAGGACAGTTGTGCTAGTTTTGTCTTGTCAACCCCCCCCCCCCCCCCTTCCGATTACGGCTGAAACGGACATAGGGCTAGCTTTAGTTCTGCCTCCTGACAAGAACATTTCTACCGTGTTGTGCCTGCCCAGTTCTCTTCCAACAATGCTCGGCTCAATACAGCTGAACTTGTATGCCCCACTCTATGGTTATCAGGATCAACCGGGCGCAGTTTCAAAAAAACTGAGGTCATCAAAGTCCTAAATAATCTCATCAAACCTCTCCCTAATTTACCTTGCACCATCAGACAGTTCTTTTCCCCCATTTTTTGAGATGGTCAGACAAAGTCCTGTGGAACAACAGGTATTGCAGCAGCATCAGAGTTGGTGTGACCTTTTAATCCCAAGAAGTTATTATCTATTGCATTCAAAATCACTGATTTGTCTTTACCTCATGACCTGCGTCAAGTCCCTGAGCCGCAGCCTCACGGTTGTCTCTAGCGTCGTGCAGCGGCGCGTTGATCCGGTTCATCGTCGTCTCAAGCTTCTTGAGGTGGTCGTGCAGGGGCCGCCTCGACTAGGCCCGTGGGGATGTCTTGCTGGCCGGCAGCAGCAGGTAGCACCAGGGGGTCGCCTCCCCTCCTCCAAATCCTCCTCCGGGCTCCGGCGAACACCACCACCTCGCCCGGGAAGCGCATACGACCGCCACGACCATGGCATCCACGTAGATTGTCATCCTCGGCCGCAGCTGTTCGCCGGAATCGGGGATCCGAGCACCAGAGACTCTCGTGAGCCACGACGTCGCTTGCATCTTCGGAACCCCTCATCCAATCTCTCGTGAACCAGCATTCCGCCGTCGGAGCTGCTCATCCCGCCGGGAGGCGCTGCCGGTGAGTTCCCTCTCCCCTCCGGCCATGGAAACCTCGATGGCGGCCGGCATGGCGGCGGGAGGCGAGGCAGCGAGGGTGCCGCCAGCTGCGGGTTAGCCGGCGGGTGTTGGGAGGGGATGGAGCGGGCGCGGCGGAGGCGGAGAAGCGGAAGCGCGGGAGCCGGCGGTGGGTGGCAGCGGCAGCGAGGATGGCCAGCGGGCGGTGGACGGGGTTGAGGCGGCGGCGCTGCAGGCGGAGGGCTGTGGGGAGGCGTCGGTGGAGCGGGGGCGGTGTTGGTCTGGATGGGGGTGCGTCGGGAGCGCCGATGGGGGAGCGGCGGCGCCGGGAAGAAGGCAGTCAGGGTGGGCGTTACGAGTGCTAAACCCAAATACGCGGCTTGTACGCGTATAGCTACGAACCGACATACCGCTACGTACGCTCTACGCTACCGTATACGCGAATAAAAGGGAGGAGGCGGGCCCGAGGCGCAGTCACATCAAACTCTCGGGCGGTTGGAGTCGGCGCTTCAGACTGCAACTTAACGGTTCGCACTCTCTTCCTCTCTTTCTTTGATTTCGATTCCGTCTTCTTCCGTTTGTTTTTCCGTTCGCTTTCTGTTTCCGTTTCCGTCCGTCGAATAGCCTGTTGTACGTTCCCGTTTGCGTGCGCGTGGTTCGGCAACCATGGCCGCCGCCTGCACGGCCGCCACAGCGGCTGCTCCGCCGCTGCTCCTGACCCCGCGACGACTGAACGCGATCGAGCGGCAGACCTGGGGCAGAAAGAAGCCCGACCGCGCGTCGTCAAGCGAGAGCTGGACGAGAGACAAGCTCCTCGCCCGCGCCTCGTCCAGCATTCCCGGCCGCGCGTCCTTGAGCGAGAACTGGACAAAGGACAAGGTCGAGCGCGCCGGGCGCTCGCCGTCGAGGGAGACCACTCGGATCGGGTGCAAGAGGTCCCCGAGCCGAGCACCCTCCGCTGACCGGACCGAGAAGAAGGCGAGGCCCAAGGACAATGGCGCGGACTCGGCGGCGTACTACTACGCAGGCCCGGCGTTCATCAAGTCCCCGGACCCGAGCGAGTTGCCGGTTCCTGCGTTCATCAAGTCGCCGGACCCCAGCGAGGTTCCTGTGCCGAGGTTCTTGAAGGCAGCTGACAACAACTGAAGAGCAATCATGCATGTTAAGATAGCCTAGCTGAATTAGCCTATCGCTCATTGTAATACCCGAAGCTGTGTAACGAAACGAATAAAGGAATAAACGATGGATTAAAGCCTGAGCTGAGCTCATTCCTTTCTGTTAAAGAACTAGCTAGTGTGACCGAACGATCCAATTAAACGCCATAAGCGCGCGAGGTCGCTGTCAAGTGCGTAGACCGTCTCTGCCTCGCGCCAAGCCCAGACGCCGGAGCACGCGGCGCATCAGAAAGGGGCTTGAACTGCTCGGCGAGGGGGCCGGCGCATCAGAAGCGTTGGAATGTCGGACGCCCGCGAAGCGCCATTCCCCTCCCCGTCCCTGGTGCCTCCCCCTCCAGCAGCAGTCCAGCCGCGCCTTGGCCATGTCCAGTCCCTGGTCTACGCAGAAATGATTACGGCCCGCTCCATCTTCTAGAATCTATACCATTATTCGTGGCTCCCGCCCAGCACGTACCCATAGGCCACGTCACCCCGTGCCCTTCTATCGTCCAATCCCGATCGTGAGCATGTGTGCGCTCGGGCTGGCGATGCGCGGGTTTTACTAAGCCTCTGCTGGTGTGTGCCAGGTGCTGCATTCCCATTCGAAGAAGGCAAGAAAATATCGTCGTTGTGCTCTCCTCCTCCTCTCTCGTTTGCATCGTCCCCTTCCATATCTCCCTCAGTCCCTCTCCCTTACCACACCGCCGCGCCCCTCCCCACCTCGTCGCCTCCCCTCCCAAAGATCCGGCTGGCCGTCCTGCACCGCCGCCTCCTCTCCACGAGATTCGGGTCACGGTAGTGCCTCCTTGCTTCGATCGCGTGCTGCTGCTACTGCTGCTAGGTGAGCCTCCTTGCCTTCACTTTTCGGTTCTTATCCCCATTCCTTCAATTGGTGTCACGTGTGCCTGCGGTAGAGCCTCTTTTTCTTGCCTTTCTTAGTTTTCTTTGGCCTTCTTTGATATGTTCTTTGGACGCAGCGCAGGTACGTGTTGTGCCTTTTGTTTTGGTGGCGGTGAGTGGATCTCTTTCTTATTATTTTTCATATGGATTTTGGGATATGTATTTAGTGCTCCCCACGTTGTCCCCCTCACCTCCTCCTCAATGGTATGGACGGATCGGACGAGGCCGCGGTCACCGGAGAGTAAGCCAGCGGGAGGCCTCCGGCGTCAGCATCTGTCTCTCCTAGTGATGAGACCCTCCGTGGGGTTCTCTGTATCTTCATCGGCGACATCCACTCCTCCGCATCTGCAGGGAGCCACCGCGCCGGATGCTTCAGATGAGTACTGCGAGAGTGCATCGTGCCTACGCGAGGTGCCCAGAAACTCAGTGCGGGGCTTGCTCGTGTGTGCAAGCCAAGGCAGCAGCCTCTGCACCATCCTCGTCATCTTGGTGAGCCCACGATGCTCATTCTCTCTTTTCTTAATTCATCAGTTAGATTAAATATTCATGTCTTGATTTTTTTAATAAACTTCCTTACCTTCAGTATTATGGTTAGAGTAGATGCTTGCCTAGCGACATGCTTGGTGCAGATTTTGGTTCATTATCAGTAGAATAACGGCAATAGTTACATGTTGTAGCACTCTCCCTGGAACCTATTTGTTTTAAGATAAATGCCTAGAGGTGCTAAATATTACTTAGATGCAGCAAACTTTTAGTATTTTCCTAAGTTGGCATATTAAAAATTTCGCTAATAGTTGGCATGTCTCCTTTTGCTAGGATGTTAGCTATGGTGTTTTTCCATCTTTGGAATGTGCTCAAAACATCCAGTAATTTCTTATACTCAATTATTTGCATCATTGTTGGTCTTATTCACCAATTAGATAAAAGATCAAGCATGGTTCCATGTTGAGTATTTTTCTAGCATGTATATTGTTGTCTCTGTCAGCTTTGCTTATCTCCAATTTATATCCTAGGCAATGGAAACACAAATCTGATATGGCATATTTAAGATTATCATATGTGGTTCCTTCCCAGATTAGGTTAGTAAATTGAAATGGATTTGATTTATCATGGGTTTATAGTTTGGTTATGCTCAGTTGAAATCTGGCAAAAAGATGTTGATCGAATTATTTTAATCTTATACTTAACTATTTGCAATAGGATTATAAGATTCCCATCATTTCATCTTTGGACCTTGAGTTCAAATACCAAGTTCTCACCTATGCAGGGTGCTGGCAGAGCTCAAGCATAGTATATGTTAATGGCTAGATCAGCTCTTATAACCCAGGCTTGCCAACTTTTTCCCTTTCTTGTTGTTTTGGTTTCCTCCTGCACATATATAACCCTTGATTTTTAATGAAAAATGCACTATAGGAACTACCTAGCAGTTTTGTGTCAAAAGATTATAAGATTGCCCCCCTTTGGATTGTTGCAGTGTCTTGTCATTGTGCACAAATTCAGTAGCTTTACATAATGAAGTCATTCATTTCTGATAAGAATAGGAGTGTAGGGAATTAGAAAATTTGTGGTCTATATTTATTTGAATTCATCCTGATTTGGGTTGGTCCTTGGTTAAGACAAGACCAGAAAGGCCAATAAAAAAGGCCAGTTAACCGATATGGTGTGAAACCAGATTTTTTTTGTGTGTCATCTTATTGTACCAATATTGTCCTTCATATCATCTTGAGTTCATTTGTGCCATGTTATTGTACCAACATCATCTGGTTGTTAGATATTATTTGGATTTTGAGCTGTAGAAGGAGCTTACAAGGTTTTTTTTTTTTTCACATGGAACCAGAGATATACCCTCAGTAATATGCATTTTGCTTGGGACATCTAAGCTTGCTGCTAGCTAAAACTGGTCAATGATCCTCTTCATGCCTGTGAGGAACTTCTTTGTTCATTCCCGTCGGTTGTTTCATCCACTTTTTGCTTCATAGCATAGTGATGTTTGTACGTTATCAAGGAGGTACAGGGCTTCATGGAGCCCATGTAATCAAGTAACTATCTCGTCTGGCATCTTAGAGGAATTGTTTTTGTTACATGATAATATCTTTTTTATATGTAGACCATGGTCAAGTTTGGTGAATGTTATTTCCTGAAGCCTCATTTGTTTATTCAGGAATGGGCATTTTGCTCATTTTTAGCAATGCTAAAGATAGTATTGAGTTCTCATAATTGTTTCTAAACTATGTGATGTGATGAAGATTGTAGCTACCAGTTTTGTCTGACAATTAAGATTTTTGGCTGTGCCAAGGTTTTTTGCTTTATGTAGAGCCAATGCTTGGTTTGCAACTATTTTTTTTGAAAGAAATGCTAAACTTCCAGAACAAATGTCAAGATCAATATTTGTGTAGAGATGTGTACCTATTTGTTTCTTTGCACAAAGATTTGCTCAGTTTCTGGAGAATGCGCTCATCATAGTTGTTATGGCTGCTGCAGGTATCCTCAATGCATTATGTCTTGACCTCCTCCAGAGTACATGCATCAATTCAATATGGATGGCTTTAATGTCCTTAATGCACGAAAGCAATGTAAGTGTTTCTTTTGTTGGAGGAATTGGTTTGGCTTTGGTGTGAGGTGAGATTTGGTTCTACCATTTTTTTTGTTTCTTTTGGTTAGATTCTTTCATCTGAGATCATGCTGAGTTGTAGCAAGACCCCTTTGTCCTTTTGGCCATATTCGTAGTAAATATGAACTCAATTATTAGTGCAGCGAATAACCATAATTATCTATTGAATGTCGTTTCTTTTACATAAGTGCAATCCATTATTTCTCAATTTTTGCATAGGGCAAGTACATAGCTTAGATTATTGAAAGCAAATAAATTTTATATTGAACAAAATAAATGTGGACTATCACATGATTTTTGACAGATGATTGTGTCCCTCATTTTTGGAGCTTAGGAGTTTGGGAGCAGTACCTATTGTGGTATGTGACTATATAAAAATTTGGTCTATCCTAAACCATAATTCACCGAATCTAGATGGCAGATAAAGTTAATCCATCTGCTATAATATATTATTTGTTCTGGGAGTTAATTTACACCCGCCCATAGTGAGAAGCAATTATTATAGATGTGTTTTTCTTTGTTTATCTGCTATTGAAAACTCATATGTTCGCATTAAAACTATCAAACCCATTGGTTCTCGTGACTAGACATTGTCTTTCTAAAGAGTACAAACTACGTTCTGTTTGGGTTGCTGAATTAAATTTGAAAACAGTTTTTTATTGTGTATTTTGCACAGGAATGCAAGTAATCATTCCTGCACACTATTTTGGGACAACCACCAAAGATCTAATGAGATTACAAAGGTAAGCCGTTACTGCTCATTCTTCTTAGTTGTTTGTCGTACAAGTTAAGGATCATACAGATTAATGGATAATAAACTACTAAATATTAGCCATTAATTTAGTATGTGCTACTTAGCTATCTCCCCGCCAGACTTGTTCAGTCAATTTAGCTTCATGATTCCATTTGAAGGAGAATTGTGGTTCTTGAAGGTGCGTAAATTTGACGCGTTTAAGCATGTGAGCCTAGAAGCCTTGTGTGAGGTATTGTTTGCAACATGTGGATCTTACCATATGTCCTTGAATGTTAAACCACTATTGAGTACGAGGAGTATGGGAGAGACTAACTTCGAAAAAACCATCAATTTTATAGTAGGATGCCTGAAAGATCATGAAATTTATAAATAGATGTGAACTAACCATGTAAATGTCAGATAGCTGTACATTGCAGAAAAGAAGTAAAGTAACAGAAATTACAGATGTCATGTAACCTTAGATGTTTGCCTGCCACCTTATACATTCTTAGTTACCTATACTACCTTTGATTCCCGATTCTTTTTATGTGCCAACACTGTATTTTTCTCAAGTGAGGTAATGAACGTTGTGTTTTTGGGTTCACGTGCACAAGGTTAAAAATTGGGGCCAGTACTTAGATAAGGACACATGTGGGCATGAGAATTCAGAACTGAAAACAACGATCACTCTGTCTAAGGAGGAGATGCACGAGGGTTTTCTCTTTCCAACTATTCTTCCTGTTTCTGTTTTAGCATGAACAAGTTCGATATAAGTTCTCTATCCTCAAATGTATTTTTTATGATTGAGACGTCCTAAGTTTCTAATTATGTGCGCAGACTATTTTTAGTCTTAGAACTCTGCAGATTTGCGACCTATCTGCATGAGGCATTTGTTTTATCATGCTATATATCATATAATTAAGTAGATGCTTGCCAAGGGATAAAAGGTGGCTCCAAGCTGCTGTAATACAGGGAAATTAACTTTGGTCTACATATGCCAATTGTGGTTTCCTAGAGGTAGTTACAGCTTGCTTCATGCTCATATGATGTCTTACATTGTTAAAGTTACTTCTTATAGGTATCTACTCGTTACATATATGTCCATGTTTTAAAATTGTTTGAACGCATTGTGCTCTGTTTACTAGACAGCTGCCCCCAACCTATAGAACCTTCTACATTTCTATCTTATAGATAACCATGAGCTTAGTCTGAGAACAGAGAGCCCAGTTACATTTTAGTATCTCGTTATGGATTCAAGATGTTTTTCTCCTCTCATCTTTGTCAGCTATCTCACCATCAGAGGATCTTATGTTCTATAGGTATGCTTCTTTATCTTTGTTCCTTCGATTCATCATTGCTTCCCTTTTTTATGTTGTTTGGTTTTGTGCAGCGCTTGTTCTAGCTTCCTTGGAGCTTTCATGGAGGGTGTAAAATTTACCACTTTTTTGGTTTAGGTGCCCACTATCATCTTATGGTCAATGTTGGTCGACCACCCCACGAATCAGCCATAAAGCCTTGTACGGTGTGTGTACTGGCATATCTGAACGGCATGTCAAGAATGCTTGCGTGGCTACCTTGTCTTGGTCGTTGATTGCATAAATCACAAGAGTAAAAAAGCTCTTATGCAGTTATACTTGGGAAAATCTGTTCCAAGAGGCAGTTGTTGTTCAAAAGAATTTTGTTACATCCGTTGAACCTCTGCTCGAGAGTTATTTGCTCAGGTTTCTCATGCTTGTGCTAATGAGCTGCATGTTGTGCTTGACCCAGGCTCATTTGAAGGTACGTGAGTTTACATGCGATATCAAGGGATTGGGCTGATGCCAGCGCAGGCTAGCACAGAGAATTTGGGAGCCTCTATTGTTGATACATATTGCAAAATTGTCTAGCCTAAGATCTGTACATAGGTGGTGTTTTTGTGGTAGATGACAAATATCTATATGTAGTGCCTTTGGCTTTTGGTTGTACCGTAGTATCCAATAGCTCTATCAAACCGTCATTCGTTTTATCCCATGTTCTGCTATTCGTGTAATATACATAAAACTCGGATGTACAGACTATTAATTATCTTATTCTTTGTAATGTCATTGTTTCCTCTTAACTTCTCTATATACTCCAGTACATTAATTCACATATTTGCTCCATCCTCAACATACGAAGGTTCATAGCCAATCCACAAGGGTGCCCCATATAGTGTTCCTGCTTTAATCTCACTTCGCATTCAGCAGTTTATTAGCAACATTTCTATTCATATCGCAGACAGAGCTTAGACCCTTCATGGATACCACTCTATGCTCAAGGCCTGGCTTTGTAGCATGTTTTCTCTCACAGAGCTCAAGATCTGGCCTTATTGTATGTTGCCTATCGTGGGCGGCGCGCAAGGCGTGCCGATCTCCACTAGTAACATAATAACGACAACGTAACAGGTAGCATGACAAGTCCTGAGATTTGTGAGCGAGCAGTCCAGTGATACGATGCAATTCATCAGAGCCTTTCACCTGGAATTCTCCCATTTTGCACTCTTCACAACTCGATGACATGTTCGACAACACATTTTGCAGGCCTGTCGACACCTTCTCTTTTGACCAGAGTTTCTCAGACTCTACGTCTTATTTTATATTTTCTGTCGCTTGGTCTTCTCTGTCTTGCACCGCTTCTCGCCGAAAACACAGGCAGCAAATTGATGCAGAAGTAGCTCACCAGTTGCACCTTGCGGCTGCAGGTTTCAGCAACCAGCTCACTGGAAAAATAAAACAAAACAAGAAAGGATGCAAGTAAGAGCACAGTTTGATCTACAACAAACTAAGGGCATTTTCTTGCTCGTCAACTAATATATTTGGAGGATAGAAAAGATGACCCATCAAAAATTTGCACCAGAACATAATACATCCTAACTAGCAATACACTGCAATAAGCATGGTCAGTCTGCCCTCAGACATCAGAAGTTGTCATCATTCTTTACCGTTCTTCAGAACATTCAAATGACAAAAAGTATCACAAGTTCTCGAAGCAATTGGAAGCTTACCTGTGAGTTAAGCAAATGAATGATCGAGAACAAGCTAGACATGCAACTCAAATATTGGCTAACCAATCGAACAACCGGGAACATTACTTCAAGAACCAGTTTATATACAGGTATTAGTCACTCGTGCTACATTTTCAATCTTGGTTGGGTCCTGGTGATAATAACTGTTATTTGAGTAGAGTGAATTTGCCAGAAATATTTGGCGCGATACAACAGATAATATGGCTTGTCAAGGTTTGAGAAAGTGTTCAGAATGGTCTTTTGTGCGCAGAAATGCATACCATCTCACTTCATAGTAGAACTTGCATTTGGGTTCTGTACGGCTGCAATGGCTCAACTGAAGACAAAAATCTTTGCATTTGGGGATACCTGCATGGTGATCCCTCATCCAAGGATGTCTCATCAGTTATCACGAGCAGACTCCAGTTCCGAATCTTCAAGCGGGCGCGGCGACTATGACGGAATAAAGACCACCAGGATGGCGGTGGCAGCACTAAGATCCAGACACCTCTCATAGGCCCGTATATTTGGAAGACCTTCAAAATGGAAAACTTACATCAGAAACATTCTCAAGAACAATTTCTATAGCCTCGTTATCATCCATTAATAGCATGCTCACACTCAATTCTGAATTGGTCATGAATTGGATCTCTTCCCGTACCACAGAAATATATAACCTTTATAAGAGAACCACGATAATTCTTTATTGAATGAAACTTCTCTTAGCTAATCAAATAACATGCTATCAAAAGTACTTATAACTAGTTAACTAATCTAAGGGTTCAGCATCAATAAGTGCTAGGCGACAGCATGAAGAAAACTGAAGGCACTTCGATGCACATCCATGAAATCAAACATCGGCCATAACCAGTGAGGCAACATGAGTAATTTCCCAAGTAACATCAAAGATGATAGATAAGTTACATACAAAATGAATACAGAAATGTGTATCCCCAGGTCTCCTCCCAAATATTTGTTGGCAAAGAGTTCAAGGTCTTCTATCAAACGATTGAAACCTGAGGCAATACCTACTAATAAAAAGGGAACAACAATAAGAAGATTTCATCTGACAAGTGAAATCACTTGAAAATTTCAGTAATCATTAAGGAAAGAAAAAAAAGCAAAATTTATTCTCGATACATATCAATATGGTACATGCAGATATTACATCAAAATATGGTCAACAGATAAACTAATTAGCACCTTCCTAGAAGCTCTACCATCTTATTTAACTGAACATAAAGTTTGTAAAAGAGGTGTATTGTCTGAAATGTATGACACTAACGCAGAATGTGCTGAAGGGGGACCATGGTTCATCCAAGCATCAATGTGTAGAAGCATTCACCCTCTCTAAATAGCACACACGGCACCTCACTTTTCTGCTCCAGGATGAGCTTTGCCTCATATTATTACTCAGAGCCCTTGGGTTGATTGGTAATAACAGAAGCATAATCAATCATCATGAATTGTTAATCACTTAGGATATCTAGATTACCCCTACACAAGAAACTCGGTGAAGCTTAGCAATACACTTGAAACCCACTTAGGGATATCCAGAGAAATGATATGGTAAATTTAAGGATTATCTAGATACGGAATGGTCTAAGATGATGGCTGAGAATCTCACTTAAGCAAAGCTGTATTTTTTGCATGGGTCCAACCTCCCTCTCTCCGCCCTCGCACCCCACCCCGCCAGCGGCCACCATGACCGCTCCTCGATCCCCCTCCCCGGCGTCGACCACTCTAGCCACACCGTCCACCCTAAACCCTCTTGCTGTCCCGTTTAGTCCCGGGTTGGCCAGGCTGTCGCTATCTGGGATAGACTTGCTTGAATGGATGCTTTTCAGCCCCTCGTCTGTCAACTTCAAACTCCGGCGGACTGTCATCGTCTAGGTTGCCATCCTACCGCGTGGCTGCCAAGGGCAACACATCTCCGTAGGTCCAGCGTGGACACCAGTCTCCTTCGGTTGGAATCCTAGACGCCGCTTATCGGGCTGAGCAACTATGTCTTTTGGCCCGCTCGACCCCACCACAGTGTCACTAGCCCCCGCTGTCCGGTGGATAGGCCCCGCTACCCCGCGGATTGGCCCCAGGTCGCTTGGTCGCGGATGCCTACGGGTGGTAGCAGGTCATCAAGAAGAAAAGAGATCGGAATCGCGCTATGCGCCTGCAGCCGCCGCCTTCCAAACCGGTTCTAGTTGATCTGGTCGAGAGATGATTCAATTGCCTTTCTACAGACCACGTTGCAGCTGTTTGCCGGAACCCGTCACATTGCTTGAGGTGCCGGTAGGAGGGCCATCTGGCTCGCCACTACAAGCGACCTCGATCTCCACCCATGGCTCCGTCAAGGCTGCACAACCTTCAGGCCTCACACCTCCCTCGGCCGGGGAGAGGCCCCGCCAGCAGCCTTGTCGCACTCAACATTGTCAGCTTTGTCCCCATTTGCCTCCACGGAGTTGCCGTCGGCGCCCTCTCTCACGCTGTCGATTGCGAGAAATCAACTGCTTCAGTTAATCAGGTGTGCTTCAGCAAGTGCAAGTCAGGGCATGTACATGCATGCACTCATGTGCCAAGAGAGGGGAAAGGCACAACACTCAGAAAAGACGGCAGCGATGGACTGACTACATGCGCTGATTTTTGTTTCAGGCTTCTGCACGCATATAGATGGCGGCAACCGACGCATTGCGAGGCAAAGCGCATGCAGGCGAGCGACGGTGATTACGTGGTTCAAGGCTGCGTACAACCAAGGCAGGCTGACCTGATGTTACTCTAGCCCCTGGGATAGAAATCGTGGTTGGATGTCGTGGTCGTGCACTGTGGATGCTGTGGTCGAGCGATGGAGGGCCGTGGTCGGATACCGTGGTCGAGGGCTAGCTGTGGATGTCGTGGTCGGGCTTTCGAGTGATTGGTCGGGCTGCAGCGCCGGATTTTTTTTTTGGCTGCCGGTAATTGAAGGCCTATAATGATTAGACTAGGGATATGATAGGTAATGAAAAATAGAATATATGTGTTTGGTTGAAAATTAGAGATAGAGATGTGATTTCTATAGTAAAACAAAAGGTTCCCTTCGTTTTTGGGAAGAGGATAGCAAGAGATTAACTCAATAGTTGGCGTGACACGTTTTCATGTCTAACACACTTTTTAGCGATTTCGTGATTTGTTCGGCTTAGCTACAGCCGAATTTGTTTCCCTAGACAATTATTCCAATTGATCTATTTTTTCGCCGCCGCATTAGGCCTATAGGCCGATCGCGCGTAGCGCGCTGCCGTCCGCTCTAGCTGCTGTGCTGTCCGCTTGCGTCCGCATGCTACCGTCCGCCGCTGCCTGCTTGCATCCACGTGTTGCTGCCTCTGCTACCGCGTGCTCTGTCGCTGCTGCACGCTAGCTGCTCACCTTCATCGACTCCGAAGAGCGTGGCGTGGACTGCCGGTTCCTGCTGCACGCTAGCTGCTCACCTTCATCGACTCCGAAGAGCGTGGCGTGGACTGCCGGTTCCTGCTAGCGATCGCCACGTAAGGAAAAATTGCCTGCTTCCTGGGCCCGTGACTGTGACAGGAGGAAGCCAGCCGAAGTACCAAACATCATCAGAGAGCTCTGGCTTGTTCGGTGCTGTGCATTTGGTCAGCTCGGTTCCTGAGGCCCGGCTGCAATCTGACCGAGCGTCAGCAGAAGGGAACTCGGCCGGCGTGCAGTACGCTCAGCTCCTGGACACTGGAAACCTTGTCATGAAGAATTCCAGTGGCATGCTTGTGTGGCGAGCTTTGATTCACCCACACACACTATGCTTCCCACCCAGCGCATCACTGCAACTACAAAGCTGGTCTCCAGAACTGGGTTGCATGCCCCAGGTCACTACATATTTCATTTCACAGATTCATCTATACTGTCGCTTATATATAACGATGCTGAGGTTCATGAAATATATTAGCTAGAGCCTGACATAGGAGAGTATCAGAATAACAGAAATCGGAATAACAGTACAAGGCTTGGGGGTGTAGATGATACCGGCAAATTTTTTTCGAGTGATTTCGCCAACCAGCAAGCACTTGTTACTTCTGATGAAGGTCTTGGGATCAAACAAAGGCTTACTCTGGATCCTGATGGTAATCTCCGACTCTACAACTTGAACAGCTCAGATGGGAGATGGTTGGTTTCCTGGGTTGCAGTGTCTCAGCCTTGCAATATTCATGGTTTGTGCGGTCCAAATGGGATCTGCCACTACTTGCCTGCGCCTGCATGCTCTTGCCCACTGGGCTATGCGATGAGCAACCCTGGCAATTGGAGCGAAGGCTGTAGGCCTGTAGTGGACATCACCTGTGCTGCTGAGCAAGCACAATCTTTCAAGTTCTTGCGACTTTTAGCTGACGAATCTTGAAGTATGCACTAGGGCGATGGAAGTATGCACTAGGGCGATGTTCTATGTAATGAATTGCCTACAGGTGGAAACACTAAGCAGGATGTGAGTTACTGGAATCTAATTCTCGAGTGTTACTTGACATTTTTTTTTAGGGCTCTAGTGTTACTTGATTGCATGGCTGTATATGTGTATGGTTATGTACTGCTATTGATTACATGTGAAAAGAATCAACTTGTACTAAAATTTCTTTGGTTTTCTATTGACTGCTAATGTTCTGCTTGATAAGAAATAGCATACATAGTTATTCACTTTATGCAACTTCCGTTAGAACTTTGGCAGGATGCCACAGTTTCTTAGGCATCCTTAGGCAAGTGCTTGGTTCTAGCCAAAGTTTAGTCGTGCCAAACTTTTTTCTAACTGGATCCCACATGTCATGGACACTAGAATTGTGGCAACATTCCCTTAGTCACGCTTAAGTTGTGGTGGCGTTTTTGTTCGCCACAACTTAGGCAAGATAGGCATGAATGTTTGGCACAACTTGGCAACCTTTGGTTGCAAAACAAACAGGAATATCTAACTCAAACATTAGTAACTAATTTCCTAGGATACGGATTTATTATTTGGTATCTTATATCTGGTAGGTTTTACCCCTGTACTATTTTATATATTGTGCTTCAATATGCGCAACCTTTTTTCTGATGGAGCACAAAACACATCCCTTGATAAATTAAAAAGAATGAAACAGTCACAGGCATTATAAAACAAGTACATTGAAACGGTTCCAGTGCTATTCATTTCACTTTTGTACCAATATAAAAAACGAGAGAGAATTCATGACCCAATGTGATAATACAACAGACATGCTAATAATGGAATATGTACAGCCATATAACATACATATGTGCTAGTAGGCAATAGACACAAGAAACTTCTGAATTCTGATCAAGTGAGATCACAAAAAATTAGTCGGAAAACATATATGTAGTGGAATCATATGGATGGAAACACTTGCCCCTCATCAATTTATTTGCATTATTTCGAGTTCATTTTAGTGAAATGACCTTAATGTAAACCAAGGTTTATGAACAAGAAATGAATGGCCGTATAAAAGAAGTTAACATGAAAAGGAACTTAGGAGGAAGATTGGTAGAATATCCAGACAATTAAAATGAAAACTAGCATACAAATCATAGAGGTCAAACAAAGAACCTTGTGAGCTATGATTGCAAATATACGATTAAAAAGTGAATTATACTGAGCAAATAAGCCATTGGCCATTTCAACACAGAATCTAGTATTCATGCCGGTTGAAGAGTGAAGGGGCGTACCATGCAAGTTGCTAATGGAATGCATCTACTAAATGCTTGCATAGTTGACAGCACTGAAAGTAAGTTTGGACTCCTAATTGTAGAGGAAAGGGAGACATATACAGTCCGATATCTGCAAGAACCAAAAACATGGAAGTGAAAATATGTAGAAGTTTAGTACCAAAACAGCCACGTTGCTGGAAGCAAAAACAGCCATGTTGCTGGAAGCAATATAACAATATTATTGAATTAAAGGGGAAAGTCACACTTACTTTACATGCATCGTTTTTAAGAACTTTGTAGGGTGCACAAGTCATAATCCAAAATTTGCCACTATAGTCCAAAACTGATTTTGGTAAGGTCATGCATGGTGTACAAATTGCCACTATAATCCAAAACTGATTTCGATCTAAGTCACCCAGACAAAGATTTCCAGAATGGCCCTCACCATTTCCACAAGCAGATAGAAGAAGATTTAGTGACCTCCACAGAGAAATAATTTCATCTTTACGAAGTGTGTATTCTTCGGGAACAATGACAGGGCAATGAAACATCATTCAGGCGCACAGGCATGTGATTCAAGCTCAGTTTAAGCGCCAGCATAATTCCACTGTGTGACTTCTCCAAGTCCCATAGCTCATTCTCCAGGACTTCCAACCATCTTTCCTGATTTGCTTTGTAACGCAACATACTTCCTACTTTCCTGGTGTCCTAATTGCCAATGGTAAGCCTTTGCACTTCTCAAAAAATCATTCTACCAATTTTGAACAGATCTTTTTGGAGGATGTTTTCCTAACCTTCAGATGCTATTTGTCTGACCAGCGACTAACCAGCAATCTGAGATGCTCATTCCCGGTGACTGAGGTAAGGTCATATGCAGGCATTGTTTCCACAGTCTTGCCACTTCCTCATGGCAAGCAGTAACTATGATCATACAACACCTGCAGTGAACAATACTGAACACTACGACTGCCAACAGTCTGAGATGCTTATTCCAAATATTGTCCAGTACAAGCTGAACACTCTTTCTATCTGTCACGACCCCAGCTAACAGATGACCGAGGGCGAAGGAAATATCGATGAGAAGGAGCACGCAGAGCTGCTCTCTTGAACCTGGACGGAGCCGTGATGGCAACGTCGTCACAGGCGAAAAGAGTAGAGGAGAATGAACTGAGTCTTTTTCTTTTTCCCTTTTCAATTGCTCACGGATGGCTTACATATATAGCCTCCGACCTAACAATAAAATCTAACTTTCCAACTAACTACTAACCTCTATCTCTTATCTGATCTCAGCAAATCAATCTAAATAATCCAACTCTAACAATCTGCTAACCAACTCTAATAATCCTAACTACTGACGAGACCAGTTCAGCCACAACTTGAAGAATCCTGGGGTGACTCCTGTGGCCGGGAACGGCGACGCCGCGCATACTGCTGGCCCCACATGACATCTCTCCCTCCCTCGGGAAACAGCTCGTCCTCGAGCTAGAACGTAGGATAACACTTCCTGAACTCTTGGACATCCTCTCATGATGCTTCCAGTGAAGGCTGGCCCGCCCATTGCACCAAGACCTGCCACACACTGTGGTAGAGACGAGAACGTAGAACCCGCTCCGACGAAGGGATGACGCTGCCATCTTGTATCAGGGGAAGCTGCGGCGGAGCATCGGGTGGAGAGCCAATGAAGGGCTTCAAGAGACCGACATGGAAGACCGGATGGAGATGTGCGCCCTGGGGCAGCTCTAGTCGATAGGCCACTGTTCCAATCCGCTCAAGGATTTTGTAGGGTCCATAGAACTGAGTGGAAAGCTTGCTTGCTGGTCTATGGGGCAGAGATGTAGCAGCCTGGTGGTGAAGTCGCAGCCATACCCACTGCCCGGCTTCGAACTTCAGAGGTCGATGCTTATCGTCATAGTAGTGCTTATCATGCTGTTGGGCCTGCAACAACCGTTCAGGAACTTCACGGAGGAAGGCGTCATGGTCAGCTATGTCTGGTCGATAGCCTGCACCCTCACCGATCCTGGATCGTAGGAGCGGACTGTGGGAGGATCTCGCCCATAGACCACACGGAAGGGGGTGTCCTGCAATGCCTCAGACTGCCCGTCGGTTTGTGGGTGGAATGCTGTGCTCATGAGGAGACGAACTCTGGAGAGCTTGAAGAGCTCCTACCAGAATCGATTGGTGAAGACTGGATCACGGTCGGAGACGATCGTGGCTGGCAGGCTGTGAAGACGCACAATGTTGGTGAAGAACGCACGGGCCACGGTCTCCGCCGTATAGGGGTGCACGAGGGGCACAAAATGCACGTATTTGGAGAAGCGGTCAACCTCCGTCATGATGACTGATTTGCCATGGACCTTTGGAAGCGCCTCAACGAAGTCCATGGCGATGTCTTCCCAGATATGCTCCAGGGCAAGCAGGGACTATAAGAGTCTAGCCGGATGCATTGTAGGAATCTTGTGTTGCTGGCAGATTGCATAGGCGCGAACGAAGTCCTCCACATCACGCCGCATGTGTCCAGAAGAAATCCCGGCGAACCCGATGCAGTGTCTTCTGGACGCCCTCATGTGCCGAAATGTGAGCCGCTGTGGCGATGGCCTAGGTGAGTGGTGACGAGTTGATGATATACACCTTCTGGTTATGCAAGATGAGCCCGTCAAGGGCCTGCTTGTACCTGTGCTGCTAAGGCCACCCATGTTGGGTCCATGGCCGTCTCCTGGCGAACATCGTTGAAGAGGTCGAAGCTTGGCCTGGAGATGGTCATCATGCTGCCGTGGTCTTCTAAGTCGCGACATGACCATGCATCTGACACAATGTTGAGCTGACCGGGCTTGAACTCCACCTGAAAATCATACCCAAATAACTTACTGACCCAACGGTGTTGAGGGAGCGTGGAGAGATGCTAGTCCAACAGGTATTTCAAGCTGAAGTGGTCGGTCAGGACCCGGAAGGGTTGTCCCCACAAGTACAGTCTCCAATGGCGCACGGCGTATACCAGCCCAATCAGTTCACGCTCATATGCCGCGAGTTTGGCATGACGGGCTGAGATGGCCTTGCTGAAAAAAGCGATAGCTCCTTCGCCTTGATGTAGAACGCCCCCAAAGCCGGTGCCCGATCCGTCGCACTCCACGATGAAGGTTGCCTCAAAGTCTGGCAGCTGGAGAATTGGTGTTGTAGTTAGCGCCGTCTTGAGGCGATCGAAGGCGAGCGTAGCGGCCTCAGACCACATGAATCCCTCCTTAAGCAGGTCGGCGAGGGGCGCGGCGATGGAGCTGAAATCCTTGATGAACTTACGGTAGTAACCCGCAAGCCCCAAGAATCCCCGTAATGCGCGCACCGTCCTCGGGCGTAGCCAATCCAACACTGCCTTGATCTTGGAGTCGTCCATGGCCACGCCGGCCGCTGAGACCACATGCCCAAGATTGGCCACCTTTTCTTCCCCAAAGTGACATTTTGATCGCTTGAGGAAGAGTTGGTGTTCGCGTAAGAGTTGCAGGACTGCACGGACATGGCGAAGATGATCCGCCCACGAGTTGCTGTAAATTAAGATGTCGTTGAAGAGCACAAGTACAAATTAAGATGTCGTTGAAGAGCACCAGTACAAATCGCCTGAGGAAGGGCCGCATGACTGCGTTCATGAGAGCTTGAAAGGTCGCTGGTGCGTTTGTGAGGCCGAACGGCATGATGAGGAACTCAAATAGGCCCTCATGTGTGCAGAACGCCATCTTCGAGATGTCGGCCACATGCATCCGGACTTGGTGGTAGCCCGAGCGCAAGTCCAGCTTGGTGAAGAACCTTGCGCCCTTGAGCTCGTCCAAGAGCTCGTCAACGACCGGGATGGGGAACTTGTCCTTTATCGTCTTCTTGTTCAGTGCGCGGTAGTCGACGCAAAGAAACCACGAGCCGTCATGCTTCTTCACCAAGAGCACCAGAGACGAGTAGGCTGAAGAGCTTGGTCTAGTGAGACCTTGCTGCACCATTGCCGCACACTGGCGCTCCAGCTCGTCCTTTTATATGGGGGGTTACCGATAGGGCCTCACAACCACTAGAGGCACGCCAGGTATAAGATGGATGCGGTGGTCACAGTTCCATGGCGGCGGCAATCCGGTCGGTTCCGTGAAGAGGTCCTAGAACTCATCTAGCAGGGCCTCCATCAAGAGAAGGGTTGAACAGGCGCGTAGGGAATGGTGAGGCCTTCTTCCTTCTAGGCCGGTCCAGGTGACTTGGTTATCGCATTGCCAGAACGTCAGAGTCATCCGGTTGAAATCCCAAAGGATCGGCCCTAGGGTGCGCAACCACTGCACCCCGAGGACCACATCACGTTCGCCCAAGGCGGTGATGAACAGATCGACACGAAAGTCCTCCTCGCCGATGCTTGTGTCGACGCAACAGCATACCCCTGGTGACGGAACACGGTCACCATTGGCAACTGCGGCGCTGAGACCCAGACGCGGCCATGGGGATAGCCCAGCTAGCGCGGCCACCTCCTCCGAGATGAAGTTATGGGTGGAGCCGGAGTCAACGAGAGCATAGAATTGGTGGCCCTCAATCGTCACAGACAGTCGAATGGACTCATTGTGACGGATGCCTGCTAACGCGTGCAGTGAAATCTCCAGCTCGTCGTCGTCTTCCTCATACCTGCCACCGTCCTCAGGAAAATCAAGGACTAGGTGGAATAGCTTCTTGCATTTGTGGTCAGAGGTGAACTTCTCAACGCAATTGTAGCATAGCCCCTTGGTGCGGTGGTTCGCCATCTCTGCTAGCGTGAGGAACTTGAAGCAACGAGGTTTTCTTGTTCCGCCGCTCGAGGCGGACTCACCCGTGGCCATGTCCTTGGACACCGAGGACGCGCGTGTCGTGGAAGTCTGACTCTTTGTAGGCTTGGAGGACGCCTGCACCTGGGCGCGCCGCTCGAACGCGCGGGTGAGGCTCATCGCTTCTTCCAGCATCTGCGGCCGTCGGAGTGAGACGTCTGTTTGCAAGGGGTCCATCAAGCTGGCGACGAAGATTTGTGTCTATTATCGTTCCGTCATGTCCTCGCAGCGGCAGAGCAAGGCCAAGAATTGTTCCTGGTATTCGGCCACCGTGCCGGTCCGCCGCAGCTGGGTCAGCTCGCCAAGATGGTTATCCTCAATGGGCAGCCTGAAGCAACTATTGACGTGAGCAACGAACTCTGGCCACGATGGTGTGCCATGGTCGCATTCCAGCCAGAAGTACCATTGCTAGGCGTTGTCTTCCATGTGGAATGAAGCATACCACACCTTGCATGATCCTAAAGAATTTCTCACAACGATTAAGCCATGGAAGTGGATCGCTTTTACCATCATAGCGGGGAAAATCGAACTTGTGTAGGCGCAGATTTAGTTGGTCGCCCGGCGACTGCTCTTCCCGGGCCAAGGACTTGGCTCTAGCCTCGGCGGCGGTGGTCGTTCCACTCATGGAGGTTCCTTTGGGCGGACTGCTATTCTCCACGCAGAGCTGCTCGCTTGAGCCTGGACGGAGCCGTGATGGCAACGTCGTCCCAGGCGCAAGGAGCAAAGAAGGAGAATGAACTGAGTCTTTTTCTTTTTCCCTTTTCAATTGCTCACGGATGGCTTACATATATAGCCTCCAGCCTAACAATAAAATATAACCTTCCAACTAACCACTAACCTCTATCTCTTATCTGATCTCAGCAAATCAATCTAAATAATCCAACTCTAACAATCTGCTAACCAACTCTAATAATCCTAATTACTGACAAGACCAGTTCAGCCATGACGGGAAGAATCATGGCGCGACTCCTGCGGCTGGGAACGGCGACGCCGCGCGTACTGCTGGCCCTACAAGACACTATCAATATGATTCATGCACCCTAAAGATCGACAGATCCTGTTATATCAGACCACTATATCAAAGAAGTATGGATGCTACCTGTCATGTTATCAACATCCAAACAAACCGATACATAGACCCCAAGAATTTGTTCTCAAAGATACCCCAGAATCATTGGAGGACAGTTGTGCTAGTTTTGTCTTGTCAACTCCCCCCCCCCCCCTTCCGATTAAGGCTGAAACGGACATAGGGCTAGCTTTAGTTCTGCCTCCTGACAAGAACATTTCTACCGTGTTGTGCCTGCCCAGTTCTCTTCCAACAATGCTCGGCTCAATACAGCTGAACTTGTATGCCCCACTCTATGGTTATCAGGATCAACCGGGCGCAGTTTCAAACAAACTGAGGTCATCAAAGTCCTAAATAATCTCATCAAACCTCTCCCTAATTTACCTTGCACCATCAGACAGTTCTTTTCCCCCATTTTTTGAGATGGTCAGACAAAGTCCTGTGGAACAACAGGTATTGCAGCAGCATCAGAGTTGGTGTGACCTTTTAATCCCAAGAAGTTATTATCTATTGCATTCAAAATCACTGATTTGTCTTTACCTCATGACCTGCGTCAAGTCCCTGAGCCGCAGCCTCACGGTTGTCTCCAGCGTCGTGCAGCGGCGCGTTGATCCGGTTCATCGTCGTCTCAAGCTTCTTGAGGTGGTCGTGCAGGGGCCGCCTCGACTAGGCCCGTGGGGATGTCTTGCTGGCCGGCAGCAGCAGGTAGCACCAGGGGGTCCGGCGAACACCACCACCTCGCCCGGGAAGCGCGTACGACCGCCACGACCATGGCATCCACGTAGATTGTCATCCTCGGCCGCAGCTGTTCGCCGGAATCGGGGATCCGAGCACCAGAGACTCTCGTGAGCCACGACGTCGCTTGCATCTTCGGAACCCCTCATCCAATCTCTCGTGAACCAGCACTCCGCCGTCGGAGCTGCTCATCCCGCCGGGAGGCGCTGCCGGTGAGTTCCCTCTCCCCTCCAGCCATGGAAACCTCGCTGGCGGCGGGAGGCGAGGCAGCGAGGGTGCCGCCAGCTGCGGGTTAGCCGGCGGGTGTTGGGAGGGGATGGAGCAGGCGCGGCGGAGGCGGAGAAGCGGGAGCGCGGGAGCCGGCGGTGGGTGGCAGCGGCAGCGAGGATGGCCAGCGGGCGGTGGACGGGGTTGAGGCGGCGGCGCTGCAGGCGGAGGGCTGTGGGGAGGCGTCGGTGGAGCGGGGGCGGTGTTGGTCTGGATGGGGGTGCGTCGGGAGCGGCGAGGGGGGAGCGGCGGCGCCGGGAAGAAGGCGGTCGGGGTGGGCGTTACGAGGGCTAAACCCAAATACGCGGTTTGTACGCGTATAGCTACGAACCGATATACCGCTACGTACTCTCTACGCTACCGTATACGCAAATAAAAGGGAGGAGGCGGGCCCGAGGCGCAGTCACATCAAACTCTCGGGCGGTTGGGGTCGGCGCTTCGGACTGCAGACTTAACGGTTCGCACTCTCTTCCTCTCTTTCTTTGATTTCGATTCCGTCTTCTTCCGTTTGTTTTTCCGTTCGTTTTCTGTTTCCGTTTCCGTCCGTCGAATAGCCTGTTGTTCGTTCCCGTTTGCGTGCGCGTGGTTCGGCAACCATGGCCGCCGCCTGCACGGCCGCCACAGCGGCTGCTCCGCCGCTGCTCCTGACCCCGCGACGACTGAACGCGATCGAGCGGCAGACCTGGGGCAGCAAGAAGCCCGACCGCGCGTCGTCAAGCGAGAGCTGGACGAGAGACAAGCTCCTCGCCCGCGCCTCGTCCAGCATTCCCGGCCGCGCGTCCTTGAGCGAGAACTGGACAAAGGACAAGGTCGAGCGCGCCGGGCGCTCGCCGTCGAGGGAGACCACTCGGATCGGGTGCAAGAGGTCCCCGAGCCGAGCACCCTCCGCTGACCGGAGCGAAAAGAAGGCGAGGCCCAAGGACAATGGCGCGGACTCGGCGGCGTACTACTACGCAGGCCCGGCGTTCATCAAGTCCCCGGACCCGAGCGAGTTGCCGGCTCCTGCGTTCATCAAGTCGCCGGACAACAACTGAAGAGCAATCATGCATGTTAAGATAGCCTAGCTGAATTAGCCTATCGCTCATTGTAATACCCGAAGCTTTGTAACGAAACGAATAAAGGAATAAACGATGGATTAAAGCCTGAGCTGAGCTCATTCCTTTCTGTTAAGGAACTAGCTAGTGTGACCGAACGATCCAATTAAACGCCATAAGCGCGCGAGGTCGCTGTAAGTGCGTAGACCGTCTCCGCCTCGCGCCAAGCCCAGACACCGGAGCACGCGGCGCATCAGAAAGGGGCTTTGGTGTGAGGTGAGATTTGATTCTACCATTTTTTTTTTTGTTTCTTTTGGTTAGATTCTTTCATCTGAGATCATGCTGAGTTGTAGCAAGGCCCCTTTGTCCTTTTGGCCATATTAGTGGTAAATATGAACTCAATTATTAGTGCAGCGAATAACCATAATTATCTATTGAATGTCGTCTCTTTTACATAAGTGCGATCCATTATTTCTCAATTTTTGCATAGGGCAAGTACATAGCTTAGATTATTGAAAGCAAATAAATTTTATATTGAACAAAATAAATGTGGACTATCACATGATTTTTGACAGATGATTGTGTCCCTCATTTTTGGAGCTTAGGAGTTTGGGAGCAGTACCTATTGTGGTATGTGACTATGTAAAAATTTGGTCTATCCTAAACCACAATTCACCGAATCTAGATGGCAGATAAAGTTAATCCATCTGCTATAATATATTATTTGAGTACAAGGAGTATGCTTAAACGCGTCAAATTTATGCACCTTCAAGAACCACAATTCTCCTTCAGATGGAATCATGAAGCTAAATTGACTGAACAAGTCTGACGGGGAGATAGCTAAGTAGCACATACTAAATTAATGGCTAATATTTAGTAGTTTATTAGACAGAGTGATCGTTGTTTTCAGTTCTGAATTCTCATGCCCACATGTGTTCTTAACTAAGTACTGGCCCCAATTTTTAACCTTGTGCACGTGAACCCAAAAACACAACGTTCATTACCTCACTTGAGAAAAATACAGTGTTGGCACATAAAAAGAATTGGGAATCAAAGGTAGTATAGGTAACTAAGAATGTATAGGGTGGCAGGCAAACATCTAAGGTTACATGACATCTGTAATTTCTGTTACTTTGCTTCTTTTCTGCAATGTACAGCTATCTGACATTTACATGGTTAGTTCACATCTATTTATAAATTTCATGATCTTTCAGGCATCCTACTATAAAATTGATGGTTTTCTCTTTCCAACTATTCTTCCTGTTTCTGTTTTAGCATGAACAAGTTCAATATAAGTTCTCTATCCTCAAATGTATTTTTTTATCATTGAGACGTCCTAAGTTTCTAATTATGTGCACAAACTATTTTTAGTCTTAGAACTCTACAGATTTGCGGCCTATCTGCATGAGGCATCTGTTTTAGTCATGCTATATACCATATAATTAAGTAGATGCTTGCCGAGGGATAAAAGGTGGCTCCAAGCTGCTGTAATACAGCGAAATTAACTTTGGTCTACATATGCCAATTGTGGTTTCCTAGAGGTAGTTACAGCTTGCTTCATGCTCATATGATGTCTTACATTGTTAAAGTTACTTCTTATTAGGTATCTACTCGTTACATATATGTCCATGTTTTAAAATTGTTTGAACGCATTGTGCTCTGTTTACTAGACAGCTGCCCCAACCTATAGAACCTTCTACATTTCTATCTTATAGATAACCATGAGCTTAGTCTGAGAACAGAGAGCCCAGTTACATTTTAGTATCTCGTTATGGATTCAAGATGTCTTTCTCCTCTCATCTTTGTCAGCTGTCTCACCATCAGAGGATCTTATGTTCTATAGGTATGCTTCTTTATCTTTGTTCCTTCGATTCATCGTTGCTTCCCTTTTTGATGTTGTTTGGTTTTGTGCAGCGCTTGTTCTAGCTTCCTTGGAGCTTTCATGGAGGGTGTAAAATTTACAACTTTTTTGGTTTAGGTGCCCACCATCATCTTATGGTCAATGTTGGTCGACCACCCCACGAATCAGCCATAAAGCCTTGTACGGTGTGTGTACTGGCATATTTGAACGGCATGTCAAGAATGCTTGCGTGGCTACCTTGTCTTGGTCGTTGATTGCATAAATCACAAGAGTAAAAAAGCTCTTATGCAGTTATACTTGGGAAAATCTGTTCCAAGAGGCAGTTGTTGTTCAAAAGAATTTTGTTACATCCATTGAACCTCTGCTCGAGAGTTATTTGCTCAGGTTTCTCATGCTTGTGCTAATGAGCTGCATGTTGTGCTTGACCCAGGCTCATTTGAAGGTACGTGAGTTTACATGCGATATCAAGGGATTGGGCTGATGCCAGCGCAGGCTAGCACAGAGAATTTGGGAGCCTCTATTGTTGATACATATTGCAAAATTGTCTAGCCTAAGATCCGTACATAGGTGGTGTTTTGTGGTAGATGACAAATATCTATATGTAGTGCTTTTGGCTTTTGGTTGTACCGTAGTATCCAATAGCTCTATCAAACCGTCATTCATTTTATTCTATGTTCTGCTATTCGTGTAATATACATAAAACTCGGATGTACAAACTAATTATCTTATTCTTTGTAATGTCATTGTTTCCTCTTAACTTCTCTATATACTCCAGTACATTAATTCACATATTTGCTCCATCCTCAACATACGAAGGTTCATAGCCAATCCACAAGGGTACCCCGTATAGTGTTCCTGCTTTAATCTCACTTCGCATTCAGCAGTTCATTAGCAACATTTCTATTCATATCGCAGACAAAGCTTAGACCCTTCATGGATACCACTCTATTATGCTCAAGGCCTGGCTTTGTTGCATGTTTTCTCTCACAGAGCTCAAGATCTGGCCTTATTGTATGTTGCCTAAAGTGGGCGGCGCGCAAGGCGCACCGATCTCCACTAGTACATAATAACGACAACGTAACAGGTAGCATGACAAGTCCTCAGATTTGTGAGCGAGCAGTCCAATGATTACGACGCAATTCATCAGAGCCTTTCACCTGGAATTCTCCCGTTTTGCACTCTTCACAACTTGATCACATGTTCGACAACACATTTTGCAGGCCTGACGACACCTTCTCTTTTGACCAGAGTTTCTCAGACTCTACGTCTTATTTTATTTTTTCTGTCGCTTGGTCTTCTCTGTCTTGCACCGCTTCTCGCCGAAAACACAGGCAGCAAATTGATGCAGAAGTAGCTCACCAGTTGCACCTTGCGGCTGCAGGTTTCAGCAACCAGCTCACTGGAAAAATAAAACAAAACAAGAAAGGATGCAAGTAAGAGCACAGCTTGATCTACAACAAACCAAGGGCATTTTCTTGCTCGTCAACTAATATATTTGGAGGATAGAAAACATGACTCATAAAAAATTTGCACCAGAACATAATACATCCTAACTAGCAATACACTGCAATAAGCATGGTCTGTCTGCCCACAGACATCAGAAGTTATCATCATTCTTTACCGTTCTTCAGAACATTCAAATGACAAAAAAGTATCACAAGTTCTTGAAGCAATTGGAAGCTTACCTGTGAGTTAAAGCAAATGAATGATCGAGAACAAGCTACAGGGGACATGCAACTCAAATATTGGCTAACCAATCGAACAACTGGGAACATTACTTCAAGAACCAGTTTATATAAAGGTATTAGTCACTCGTGCTACATTCAATCTCGGTTAGGTCCTGGTGATAATAACTGTTATTTGAGTAGAGTGAATTTGCCAGACAAAATTGGCGCGATACAACAGATAATATGGCCTGTCAAGGTTCGAGACAGTGTTCAGAATGGTCTTTTGTGTGCAGAAATGCATACCATGGCCTGTCACTTTATAGTAAAACTTGCATTTGGGTTCTGTACGGCTACAATGGCTCAACTGAAGACAAAAATCTTTGCATTTGGGGATACCTGCATGATGACCCCTCAGGCCTCATCCAAGGATGTCTCATCAGTCATCACGAGCAGACTCCAGTTCCAAATCTTCAAGCGGGTGTGGCGACTATGACGGAATATAGACCACCAGGATGGCGATGGCAGCACTAGATCCGGGCACCTCTCATAGGCCCATATATTTCGAAGGCCTTCAAAATTACATTTTGAGAGGGGGCTGCTGTCACTCGGCACACGACGACGCGCTGCATCTACAGTAGGGATATAAGTAGGTACTCAATGGGTACTTCTAGGTTGCTACCCTTCACTTTCTTAGCTTAAGTAGGTGCTGTGAAAGTGTATATTTAGTTCAGCTGTGTGAGGTTTGGGTCAACCCAAAAATGCAAAACTTACATCAGAAACATTCTCGAACAATTTCTATAGCCTCGTTATCATCCATTAATAGTATGCCCACACTCAATTCTGAATTGGTCATGAATTGGATCTCTTCCTGTACCACAGAAATATACAACCTTTATAAGAGAACCACAATAATACTTTATTGAATGAAACTTCTCTTAGCTAATCAAATAACATGCTATCAAAAGTACTTCACTTATAACTAGTTAACTAATCTAAGGGTTCAGCATCAATAAGTGCTAGGTGACTGCATGAAGAAAACTGAAGGCACTTCAATGCACATCCATGAAATCAAACATCGGCCATAACCAGTGAGGCAACATGAGTAATTTCCCAAGTAACATTGAAGATGATGGATAAGTTACATACAAAATGAATACAGAAATGTGTATCCCCAGGTCTCCTCCCAAATATTTGTTGGCAAAGAGTTCAAGGTCTTCTATCAAACGATTGAAACCTGAGGCAATACCTACTAATGAAAAGGGAACAACCATAAGAAGATTTCATCTCACAAGTAAAATCACTTGAAAATTTCAGTAATCATTAAGGAAAGAAAAAAAAAGTAAGATTTATTCTCGATACGTATCAATATGGTACATGCAGATATTACATCAAAGTATGGTCAACAGATAAACTAATTAGCACCTTCCTAGAAGCTCTACCATCTTATTTAACTGAACAGAAAGTTTGTAAAAGAGGTGTATTGTCTGAAATGTATGACACTAACGCAGAATGTGCTGAAGGGGGGCTATGGTTCATCCAAGCATCCATGTGTAGAAGCATTCACCCTCTCTAAATAGCACACACGGCACCTCACTTTCTGCTCCAGGATGAGCTTTGCCTCATATTATTACTCAGAGCCCTTGGGTTGATTGGTAATAGCAGAAGCATAATCAATCATCATGAACTGTTAATCACTTAGGATATCTAGATTACCCCTACACAAGAAACTCGGTGAAGCTTAGCAATACACTTGAAAACCCACTTAGGGATATCCAGAGAAATGATATGGTAAATTTAAGGATTATCCAGATATGGAATGGTCTAAGATGATGGCTGAGGGTCTCACTTAAGCAAAGCTGTACTTTTTGCTTGGGTCCAACCTCCCTCTCTCCGCCCTAAACACCCCACCCCGCCGGCGGCCACCATGACCGCTCCTCGATCCCCCTCCCTGGCGTTGACCACTCCAGCCACACCGTCCACCCTAAACCCTCTTGCTGTCCCGTTTAGCCCCGGGTTGGCCAGGCTGTCACTCTCCGGGACAGAGTTGCCTGAATGGATGCTTTTTAGCCCCTCGTCCGTCAACTTCAAACTCCAGCGGATCGTCGTCATCTAGGTTGCCATCCTACCTCGTGGCTGCCAAGGGCAACACATCTCCGTAGGTCCAGTATGGACATCAGTCTTCTTCGGCTGGAATCCTTCAGCTGAGCAACTACGTCTTTTGGCCCGCTCGACCCCACCACCGTGTCACCAGCCCCGTTGTCCGGTGGATAGGCCCCGCTACCCCACGGACTGGCGCCAAGTCGCTTGGTCGCGGATGCCAACGGGTGGTAGCAGGTCATCAAGAAAAGATACCGAAATCGCGCTCTGCGCTTGCAGCCGCCGCCTTCCAGACCGGTTCTAGCTGATCTGGTCGGGAGATGCTTCAATTGCCTTTCTACAGACCACGTTGTAGCTGTTTGCCGGAACCCATCACGTTGCTTAAGGTGCCGGTAGGAGGGCCATCAGGCTCGCCACTGCATGCGACCTCGATCTCCACCCATGGCTCCGTCAAGGCTGCACAACCTTCAAGCCTCACGCCTCCCTCGGCCGGGGAGAGGCCCCGCCAGCAACCTTATCGCGCTCAACATTGTCAGCTTTGTCCCCATTTGCCTCCCCGGAGTTGCCGTCGGCGCCCTCTCTCACGTCGTCGATTATGAGAAATCAACTGCTTCAGTTAATCAGGTGTGCTTCAGCAAGTGGATCAAGTCAGGGCATGTACATGCATGCACTCATGTGCCAAGAGATGGGAAAAGCACGACACTCTTGTCTGCATGCATCAGAGAAGACGGCAGCGATGGAAGCCCTAACTACATGCGCTGATTTTTGTTTCGAGCTCCTGCGCGCATACAAACGGCGGCGGCCGACGCACTGCAAGGCAAAGCGCATGCAGGCAAGCGACGGTGATTACGTGGTTCAAGGCTGCGTACAGCCAAGGCAGGCCAATTCGATATTAATCCAACCCCTGGGATAGAAATCGTGGTTGGATACCATGGTTGAGGGCTGTGGATGTCGTGGTCGGGCTTTCGAGTGATCAGTCGGGCTGCCACGCCGGATTTTTTGTCTGGCTGCCGGTAATTGAAGGCCTATAATGATTAGACTAGGGATATGATAGGTAATGGAAAATAGAATATATGTGTTTGGTCGAAAATTAGAGATAGAGATGTGATTTCTATAGTAAAACAAAAGGTTCCCTTTGGTTTTGGAAAGAGGATAGCAAGAGATTAACTCAATACTTGGCGTGACACATTTTCATGTCTTAACACACTTTTTAGCGATTTCATGATTTGTTCGGCTTAGCTACAACCGAATTTGTTTCCCTAGCCAATTATTCCAATTGATCTATTTTTTTGCCGCCGCATCAGGCCTATAGGCCAATCGCGCGTAGCACGCTGCCGTCTGCTATAGCTGCTGTGTCATCCGCTTGCGTCCGCCGCTGCCTGCTTCCGTCCGCGTGCTGCTGCCTCTGCTATCGTGTGCTCTGTCGCTACTGCACGCTAGCTGCTCACCTTCATGAACTCCGAAGAGCACGGCGTGGACTGCCGGTTCCTGCTAGTGATCGCCACATAAGGAAAACTTGCCTGCTTGCTGGGCCCGTGACCGTGGTGCTTGTTTGCTCGCTTGTAGAGGAGTTTGTTCTAGAAGCGTTCGAGAACGTCCAAGATCAAGACTTCGGAGATTTCGAGCAACTCATCGGAGAAGGCAAGTGTCCTTGAACATTTTGCGCCTACTTTATAAAGTTTTGATTTACAAATTGCATGATCGTCAACATGATATCCCATTGTTAGGGTTTACTAGTTTTTCCTCAATCTTCCTTGTAACCGTAGATGGGTTTTTCATGTTGGGAAGAATGTGCTTAGTGATGCTTCCTCATGGGTAGTATAGTTGAATTATGTTGATATTAATGAACCTTGGTAAAAGTGCTTAGCCTAAGATAGTAGGGTTTGGGCAAGTTGGCATGTTGGTTGGCATGTGGATGTGTTCCAGGCAGAATTGTGGGCTTTCAGATATTTGGTTATTACCCTGTTGATGGGTTGATAGCAGTCTTGCCCAGACCATATTAAGGACCTGTTCGTGGAGCAACCACCCAAGAAAACAGTACAACCACAAGCCCGATATGGGAGGGCCTAGCCCAGTAATTCGTTTTTCTCTCAGCATTATGAAAATCACTTAGTGATACAGGGACGGAAGGGTGTACTTCCTAGAACCGTAAGACGCAGGAAGAGGCTTCTGGGGTGGAGGGTGTACTCCACTTATGTACGATGGTGAAACCTCAGTAGGTCATCACGTGCTGAGAGAGGCGTTGGAAAGAGTTTGCAGTGGAATCCTGGCTGCATACCTCGGAAGTGTCTAAGTATTTGATCGACACAGGCAAAAAGAAGGACACGTCTTGTAGGTAAAGAGTACGACTTCTGCAGAGTGAAAACTGAATATTCAGCCGTGCTCACGATCATGAGCGGCATGACCTCCTCACATGATTAGTCGGGTGGTTCTTCGGGTTAGACTTGGGTTGGAATTGGTGGATCACAGTGGTGGGAACTGTGATTCCAGTTAGCTTTGTTTAGAGGTGGATGGAACCTCGGTTGTGGAGCAAAGTGGTGGGAACCTTGGCTCTTGCCTTAGAGAAATATTCACATAGAAGTAGTTCGTCTTTACAACTGTTTACAAATAAAATAGCATTTATACCAATAAACCTTTTGAGTTAAGCCTACCTTGATTTTTGGCCTCCATATCATAGTTTTTCCCACATTTGCTGAGTATTCTATGTACTCACGCTTGCTCTCTCCTCCATAATCATGTCGCGGCTCAGAAGCTGAAGACTACGAAGAGTTTCCTGAAGATGGAACTGAGTTTTAGGCAGGCGGCTTTTCGGTCGACTTCCTGTGGAGATTGGGTTTCGTGCTGAGTTTAATTTCTGCTGCTTTGTAATATACTTTTAGACCCTTGGGGTTATTGATGTAATAAAATACGTTGTAATAATGGATATTACGCCTGCTACTCGCTTACGACGTCACTACGTGTATGTATCTTGATCCTGGTATACATGTAGTTTACATTCGGTTTGGTCTTAAAACTGGGTGTGACAGTTCCGTGAAGAGGTCCTGGAACTCATCTAGCAGGGCCTCCATCAAGTGAAGGGTTGAACAGGCGCGCAGGGAATGGTGAGGCCTTCTTCCTTCTAGGCCGGTCCAAGTGACTTGGTTATCCCATCGCCAGAACGTCAGTCATCCGGTCGAAATCCCAAAGGATCGGCCCTAGGGTGCGCAGCCACTGCACCCCGAGGACCACATCACGTTCGCCAAAGGCGATGATGAACAGATCGACACGAAAGTCCTCCTTGCCGATGCTTGTGCCGACGCCGCGGCATACCCCCGACGACGGAACACGGTCACCATTGGCTACTGCGACGCTGAGACTCAGACGCGGCCATGGGGATAGCCCAGCCAGCGCGGTCGCCTCCTCCGAGATGAAGTTATGGATGGAGCCGGAGTCAACAAGGGCATAGAATTGGTGGCCCCCAATCACCACAGACAGTCACATGGACTCGCTGTGACGGATGCCTGCTAACGCGTGCAGTGAAATCTCCAGCTCGTCGTCGTCTTCCTCATATCTGCCACCGTCCTACGGGAAAATCAAGGACTAGGCGGAATAGCTTCTTGCATTTGTGGTTAGAGGTGAACTTCTCAACGCAATTGTAGCATAGCCCATTGGCGCGGTGGTCCGCCATCTCTGCTGGCGTGAGGAACTTGAAGTGACGAGGTTTTCCTGTTCCGCCGCTCGAGGCGGCCTCACCCGTGGCCATGTCCTTGGACACCGAGGACGCGCGTGTCGTGGAAGTCCGATTCTTTGCAGGCTCGGAGGACGCCTACACCTAGGCGCGCCGCTCGAACGCGCAGGCGAGGCTCATCGCCTCTTCCAACATCTGCAGCCGTCTGAGTGAGACGTTCACAGGGGGTCCATCAAGCCAGCGACGAAGAATTGTGTCTGTTGTCATTCCATCATGTCCTCGCAGCGGCAGAGCAAGGCCAAGAATTGTTCCTGGTATTCGGCCACTGTGCCGGTCCGCCACAGCTGGGTTAGCTCACCAAGATGGTTATCTTCAATGGGCGGCCCGAAGCGATGATTGACGTGAGCAATGAACTCCGGCCACGACAGTGTGCCATGGTCACATTCCAGCCGGAAGTACCACTGCTGGGCGTTGTCTTCCATGTGGAATGAAGCATACCACACCTTGCGTGATTCGGGCATTTGCACACCCCACAACGATTAAGCCATGGAAGTGGATCGCTTTTACCATCATAGCGGGGAAAATCGAGCTTGTGTAAGCGCGGATTCAGTTGGTCGCCCGACGACTGCTCTTCCCGGGCCAAGGACTTGGGTCTATCCTCGGCGACGGTGATCGTTCTGCTCGTGGAGGTTCCTTTGGGCAGATCGCTGTTCTCCACGTAGAGCTACTCGCTTGAGCCTGGACGAAGCCGTGATGGAAATGTCGTCCCAGGCGCAAGGAGCAGAGGAGGAGAATGAACTGAGTCTTTTTCTTTTTCCCTTTTCAATTGCTCACAGATGGCTTACATATATAGCCTCCAGCCTAACAATAAAATCTAACCTTCCAACTAACTACTAACCTCTATCTCTTATCTAATCTCAGCAAATCAATCTAAATAATCCAACTCTAACAATCTGCTAACCAACTCTAATAATCCTAACAACTGACAAGACCAGTTCAGCCACGACGGGAAGAATCATGGCGCGACTCCTGCGGTCGGGAACAGCGACGCCGCGCGTACTGTTGGCCCCACATGACACTATCAATATGATTCATGCACCCTGAAGATCGACAAATCCTGTTATATCAGACCACTCTATCGAAGAAGTATGGATGCTACCTATCATGTTATCAACATCCAAACAAACCGATACACATACCCAAGAATTTGTTCTCAAAGATTGGCATACCCCAGGATCATTGGAGGACAGTTGTGCTAGTTTTGTCTTGTCAACTCCCCTTTTTCCGATTAGGGCCGAAACGGACATAGGGCTAGCTTTAGTTCTGCCTCCTGACAAGAACATTTCTACCGCGTTGTGCCTCCCCAGTACTCTTCCAACAATGCTCAGCTCAATACAGCTGAACTTGTATGCCCCATTCTATGGTTATCAGGATCAACCGGGCGGAGTTTCAAACAAACTGAGGTCATCAAAGTCCTAAATAATCTCATCAAACCTCTCCCTAATTTACCTTGCACCATCAGACAGTTCTTTTCCCCCCATTTTTTGAGATTGTCAGACAAAGTCCTGTGGAACATCAGGTACTGCAGCAGCATCAGAGTTGGTGTGAGCGGCGATTAAAAAGCGAATAATACTGAGCAAATAGGCCATTGGCCATTTCAACACAGAATCTAGTATTCATGCCGGTTGAAGAGTAAGGGGACGTACCATGCAAGTTGCTAATGGAATGCATCAACTAAACGCTTGCATTTGACAGCACTGAAAGTAAGTTTGGACTCCTGATTGTAGAGGAAAGGGAGACATATACAGTACGATATCTGCAAGAACCAAAAACATGGAAGTGAAAATATGTAGAAGTTAAGTAACAAAACAGCCATGTTGCTGGAAGCAATATAACAATATTATTGAATTAAAGGGGAAAGTCACACTTACTTTACATGCATCATTTTTAAGAATTTTGTAGGGTGCACAAGTCATAATCTAAAATTTGCTACTATAGTCCAAAACTGATTTTGGTAAGGTCATGCATGGTGTACAAATTGACACTATAATCCAAAACTGATTTTGATCTAAGTAACCGAGACAAAGATTTCCAGAATGGCCTTCACCATTTCCACAAGCAGATAAAAGAAGATTTAGTGACCTCCACAGAGAAATCATCTCATCTTTACGAAGTGTGTATTCTTCAGGAACAATGACAGGGCAACGAAAACATTCAGGCGCACAGGCATGTGATTCAAGCTCAGTTTAAGTGCCAGCATAATTCCACTGTGTGCCTTCTCCATGTCCCATACCTCATTTTCCAGGACTTCTGACCATCTTTCCTGATTTGCTTTGTAACGCAACATACTTCCTACTTTCCTGGTATCCTAACTGCCAATGGTAAGCCTTTGCACTTCTCAAAAAAAACCCTTCTACCAATTTTGAACAGATCTTTTTGGAGGATGTTTTCCTAACCTTCAGATGCTATTTGTCTGACCAGCGACTAACCAGCAATCTGAGATGCCCATTCCCGGTGACTAAGGTAAGGTCAAATGCAGGCAATGTTTCCACACTCTTGCCACTTCCTCATGGCAAGCAGTAACTATGATCATACAAACACCTGCAGTGAACAATGCTGAACACTACGACTGCCAACAGTCTGAGATGCTTATTCCAAATATTGTCCAGTACAAGCTGAACACTCTTTCTATCAATATGATTCATGCACCCTGAAGATCGACAAATCCTGTTATATCAGACCACTCTATCAAAGAAGTATGGATGCTACCAGTCATGTTATCAACATCCAAACGAACCGATACGCAGACCCAAGAATTTGTTCTCAAAGATTGGCATACCCCAGGATCATTGGAGGACAGTTGCGCTAGTTTTGTCTCGTCAACTCCCCCCTTTCCAATTACGGCCGAAACGGACATAGGACTAGCTTTAGTTCTGCCTCCTGACAAGAACATTTCTACCGCGTCGTGCCTGCCCAGTTCTCTTCCAACAATGCTCGGCTCAATACAGCTGAACTTGTATGCCCCACTCTATGGTTATCAGGATCAACCGGGCGCAGTTTCAAACAAACTTAGGTCATCAAAGTCCTAAATAATCTCATCAAACCTCTCCCTAATTTACCTTGCACCATCAGACAGTTCTTTTCCCCCCATTTTTTGAGATGGTCAGACAAAGTCCTCTGGAGCAACAGGTATTGCAGCAGCATCAGAGTTGGTGCGAGCAGCGATACCTTTTAATCCCAAGAAGTTATTATCTATTGCATTCAAAATCACCAATTTGTCTTTACCTCATGACCTGCGTCAGGTCCCTGAGCCGCAGCCTCACGGTTGTCTCCAGCGTCGTGCAGCGGCGCGTTGATCCGGTTCATCGTCGTCTCAAGCTTCTTGAGGTGGTCGTGCAGGGGCCGCCTCGACTAGGCCCGTGGGGATGTCTTGCTGGCCGGCAGCAGCAGGTAGCACCAGGGGGTCGCCTCCCCTCCTCCAAATCCTCCTCCGGGCTCCGGCGAACACCACCACCTCGCCCGGGAAGCGCATACGACCGCCACGACCATGGCATCCACGTAGATTGTCATCCTCGGCCGCAGCTGTTCGCCGGAATCGGGGATCCGAGCACCAGAGACTCTCGTGAGCCACGACGTCGCTTGCATCTTCGGAACCCCTCATCCAATCTCTCGTGAACCAGCACTCCGCCGTCGGAGCTGCTCATCCCGCCGGGAGGCGCTGCCGGTGAGTTCCCTCTCCCCTCCGGCCATGAAAACCTCGAAGGCGGCCAGCATGGCGGCGGGAGGCGAGGCAGCGAGGGTGCCGCCAGATGCGGGTTAGCCTGCGGGTGTTGGGAGGGGATGGAGCCGGCGCGGCGGAGGCGGAGAAGCGGAAGCGCGGGAACCGGCGGTGGGTGGCAGCGGCAGCGAGGTTGGCCAGCGGGCGGTGGACGGGGTTGAGGCGGCGGCGCTGCAGGCGGAGGGCTGTGGGGAGGCGTCGGTGGAGCGGGGGCGGTGTTGGTCTGGATGGGGGTGCGTCGGGAGCGGCGAGGGGGAGCGGCGGCGGTCGGGGTGGGCGTTACGAGGGCTAAACCCAAATACGCGGCTTGTACGCGTATAGCTACGAACCGACATACCGCTACGTACGCTCTACGCTACCGTATACGCAAATAAAAGGGAGGAGGCGGGCCCGAGGCGCAGTCACATCAAACTCTCGGGCGGTTGGGGTCGGCGCTTCAGACTGCAACTTAACGGTTCGCACTCTCTTCCTCTGTTTCTTTGATTTCGATTCCGTCTTCTTCCGTTTGTTTTTCCGTTCGCTTTCTGTTTCCGTTTCCGTCCGTCGAATAGCCTGTTGTACGTTCCCGTTTGCGTGCGCGTGGTTCGGCAACCATGGCCGCCGCCTGCACGGCCGCCACAGCGGCTGCTCCGCCGCTGCTCCTGATCCCGCGACGACTGAACGCGATCGAGCGGCAGACCTGGGGCAGAAAGAATCCCTACCGCGCGTCGTCAAGCGAGAGCTGGACGAGAGACAAGCTCCTCGCCCGCGCCTCGTCCAGCATTCCCGGCCGCGCGTCCTTGAGCGAGAACTGGACAAAGGACAAGGTCGAGCGCGCCGGGCGCTCGCCGTCGAGGGAGACCACTAGGATCGGGTGCAAGAGGTCCCCGAGCCGAGCACCCTCCGCTGACCGGAGCGAGAAGAAGGCGAGGCCCAAGGACAATGGCGCGGACTCGGCGGCGTACTACTACGCAGGCCCGGCGTTCATCAAGTCCCCGGACCCGAGCGAGTTGCCGGCTCCTGCGTTCATCAAGTCGCCGGACCCCAGCGAGGTTCCTGTGCCGAGGTTCTTGAAGGCAGCTGACAACAACTGAAGAGCAAGCATGCATGTTAAGATAGCCTAGCTGAATTAGCCTATCGCTCATTGTAATACCCGAAGCTTTGTAACGAAACGAATAAAGGAATAAACGATGGATTAAAGCCTGAGCTGAGCTCATTCCTTTCTGTTAAAGAACTAGCTAGTGTGACCGAACGATCCAATTAAACGCCATAAGCGCGCGAGGTCGCTGTAAGTGCGTAGACCGTCTCCGCCTCGCGCCAAGCCCAGACGCTGGAGCACGCGGCGCATCAGAAAGGGGGCCGGAGCATTGGAACAGGGGATCGACCCTGTAACACGCAGCTGAAGCGTTGGAATGTCGGACGCCCGCGAAGCGCCATTCCCCTCCCAGTCCCTCCCGCGACGTGTTGGACGGATTGCCTTGACGCGCAGGCCGGCGGCGTGTTCCTGGTGTCTGCTGCGCGCTCGCAAGTGGATGACATGTGTCCCGCCCTCCAGCAGCAGTCCAGCCCCGCCTTGGCCATGTCCAGTCCCTGGTCTAAGCAGAAATGATTACGGCCCGCTCCATCTTCTAGAATACATAACAACGACAACGTAACAGGTAGCATGACAAGTCCTCAGATTTGTGAGCGAGCAGTCCAATGATACGATGCAATTCATCAGAGCCTTTCACCTGGAATTCTCCTGTTTTGCACTCTTCACAACTCGATCACATGTTCGACAACACATTTTGCAGGCCTGCGTTTTTGTCAACCAAATGAAACGATTGCTTTGTTTTGGCACACTCACATGTCACATGATCATCAAATGTCTCTACGTCTTATTTTATTTTTTCTGTCACTTGGTCTTCTCTGCCTTGCACCGCTTCTCGCCGAAAACACAGGCAGTAAATGAAGCCGCAGGCAGCAGATAGGTGCACTGATGCAGAAGTAGCTCATCAGTTGCACCTTGCGGCTGCAGGTTTGAGCAACCAGCTCACTGGAAAAATAAAACAAAACATGAAAGGATGCAAGTAAGAGCACCGCTTGATCTACAACAAACCAGGGGCATTTTCTTGCTCGTCAACTAATAAATTTGGAGGATACAAAACATGACTCATCAAAAATTTGCACCAGAACATAATACTCCCTCTTGTTACAAATATAGGTCGTTTTAGCCTCTTCAACTATTCTCTAAATATAAGTCATTCTCGAACTTCTATACACTTTTTTCTCTCTTGTTCCAGTCTTGCTCTTGTTTAATAAATGTTACTACTCTTACAAATGAATGAGTTATCTTTTTCAATACAGAATAAATGAAGGGCAACAAGATCATTTAATCTACTTTTTTAATACTTGTGCACAAATCTAAAACGACTTATATTTGCAATCAGAGGGAGTACATCCTAACTAGCAATACACGGCAATAAGCATGGTCTGTCTGCCCACAGATATCAGAAGTTATCATCATTCTTTACCGTTCTTCAGAACATTCAAATGACAAAAAGTATCACAAGTTCTCGAAGCACTTGGAAGCTTACCTGTGAGTTAAGCAAATGAATGATCGAGAACAAGCTGCAGGGGACATGCAACTCAAATATTGGCTAACCAATCGAACAACCGGGAACATTACATCAAGAACCAGTTTATATACAGGTATTAGTCACTCGTGCTACATTTTCAATCTTGGTTAGGTCCTGGTGATAATAACTGTTATTTGAGTAGAGTGAATTTGCCAGACAAAATTGGCACGATACAACAGATAATATGGCCTGTCAAGGTTTGAGAAAGTGTTCAGAATGGTCTTTTGTGTGCAGAAATGCATACCATGGCCTGTCACTTCATAGTAAAACTTGCATTTGGGTTCTGTACGGCTACAATGGCTCAACTGAAGACAAAAATCTTTGCATTTGGGGATACCTGCATGATGACCCCTCAGGCCTCATCCAAGGATGTCTCATCAGGAGCACTTTTACAATACACCAAAATCAATATTATCCATCCATTTGTGAGAATCTGATGGTTTAGATTGAATGTATTATGTACCACTAGTATAAATAGTATGTGTTGGAGATATGATTAGTATAGGGTATTTTTGGGAGAAAATTTAGATTGAGTTAGGCACGTCATGTGGGCAGCCCGGCCCATTCTGATCGAATCATTTCGTGCAGCTCGGTTAGGGTTGGGGGCGCGGCGGCTGTCGGACGACGCGCGCTCGCGCTCGGTTAGGGTTGGGAGCGAGGCCGGGCGACACGGCGAATGCCGAGGCGGTGGCGCGTGGCCTCGGCGGACGGCGGGCTCAGCGATGCAAGGAGTCGGTGGTGGCGCAAAGACGAGGCGGGTGACGCGGGGAAGGCCGAGTCCGCGGCGCACGGCCGAGGCGGATGGCAGGCTCGGTGGCTGCGCGCGGCAGAGGCAGCTGGAGGCGACGCAGAAAGGTCGAGCCGGCGGAGCGAAGCCGAGCCATCACTCCGGCGACGCGGGAATGGCGCGCCGGCGGCATGCGGCCGAGGCTGCGCGCCCTTTTCCCTACCCCAGGCTCGACGACCGGCACCTCCGCGCCGCGCTCTGGGTCACGGATAAGGCACGGCTCTCAATCGGTGTGGCCTGTGGCTTATGCCCGTCCGTCCGGGTCGGTTGGTTTCGCGGCGCGCGCCAGGTGCTCGGCTGATTGCTCGGGTCCCCTGCAGTTCGTGGAGGAGACGTGGGGCAAGGCGGAGAGGCAAGTGACGGACTACACGCTCTACACGGGCGGGCTCGGGACGGCTCCTGCTGTTCAAGTCCTTCCAGGTGACCGGCGACCGCGGCGACCTCGCCATCGCCACCGACCGGTAATTCGTGGTCATGTTTTGTACTGACTGGATTGATTGGATCTTTCTGGTAGTGGTTGATAATTATATGAACGGGTGTGGCCTGGGTGTGTAAAGCGCAGGTTCTTGACGTTCATCTGTGGGAGGGCTGGTCTGTGCGCTCTTGGAGCAGTGATCCGAAGCATTGCGATGATCAGCTGCTTGTCACTCAGTATCTGAGCTCGTTTGATGAGGTGAGGCTTCTGATAACCATAATTTGTGTGTTTTAATCGACGAGTTAACTTTTATATGCAATGGGAGTTATTGCCTACATGTCTGTATAAGAAAAGATGGTATGCTTGGTGGTCCTATTGTTGTAGACTGAGTTGTTTACACTTGAAATTTTGTAGATAATGGTCACTAAGAAAGTTCCAAATTAGTTCTTGCATGTTTGCATTTGAGATGTTAAAAAAGGGAGCGAGTTGCTCGTGTTGCTTGATTTGATTTGGAAAAAACCCCTCGTGCTTTGATAGTTCTTCCCCTGAATCGCATAATTCTATGAGATGAAAACAAATGGTATAGTAAGATGAGTATAAGTTATGCAAATTTGTGGTTGTGAAAACATACGGTAAAGTAAGGAGAAGGTTTAATTGATCTTGGGTATAGGCACTTGGACTGATATAGTTAAGACGTAGGAGGAATAGGTTTATCTATAGAGAGTCCATCATCTTCATCGCCCTCTTGTGCATCACTTTTTGAGCTAGGTGCATTGCCTTTGGTTATATCGATAACATTCAGGGGAGATTTGACCAACAGGACCGGTAATTGCTCCCTAAATTTCTTGATTTCCTCCTGCATAGTCGGATTGATAGAAATAGTTAGAATAACTGTTTCAAGCAGGGGTTATTTTATTGTGTGCGGAAATGAATAATGTAAGAAACACCTGTGTAAAATTGTGATCCAGTCTAGTTCCTGTCCAGTGTTCCATGAATTTGAGCATGAAAAGACCGCAAGATGCTCTACAACATAATGAGCCCATTTAATAGATCATTAAATAATGAGGAAATTTAGCGTTACATGAAGCGGATGATGTAGAATGTACACGTCTTTCTGCATTGGAATGCGTATTTGTTCTGTGAGTGGCCAAGTTGTTACTCGAAGGTCCTTCCACTTTTGGGTTGATATATTTTCGTCGTCTTGGAATGTTAAATAGTTCTCCAGTCCTTGAAGCTGTTAATTGAAAAAATTAGAAACAGGTGCAAAATATTGAAAATTGTGAAGCAAGTAGAAGTATGTAAGTAGCAGTAGCTTACCACATATGTTAGGTCGTCACGGTTCCCAGGACCACTAGAGTCCAATACATGTATTTGACGCTCCGGGGCATTGATAACCGCTAAGTACCAATGTGCGTTTACAATATTAATGGGAAGGAAAACCTGACCAAGCGTTGTTGTAAGTTGCAGCCATAGATAAGCAATCTGTAGCAGGGCTGATTTGGAAGGGAGGGTTGTGATACCATATCATGGTCCTGATAGCAGCACGCCAGATTTGCTATGAATTGACGATGTTTTATCGGTTCTCCTTTTATATCTAGGTTTTTATCTCTTTTGAACATGGCGGTAATGTATGCATTCTCTATGTAGACCTTTCCACCTTCCCTGTAACCTAGATGGTCCGTAGTCCGTAGACAACATACATAGGCATTTACGACCTGTAGTTGGAAATGTTAGATTAGGTGGTAACGATAAAACAAGAGGGCCTGGATTTGATGTACGTACGTCACTATTCACGTATCTGTGATGATATAGCAGGCACTCCATGTTGGTTTTGTTCACGAGGGCATCATTCATGTCCACCAATAATTTCTTCTGCGGTGAGGTTTTGATGTATTCGAAAATGGGATAATCTTCTTCAGTGCACATGTAATCTGCAATATTAAAGTAGACAAGGAAAGTTAGGGGGCTAGTTTAGCAAAAGAAAGGAGGACTAACTATGTTACAATTATTCACCTTTTGAGATAAGTATCTTTTTTTGGGGCTCTGTTGGTTTGGTAATTTTTGTACCATAGTAGAGGAAGTCATCATCCTTGCGACGGATTGGTTTTGACTCCCTTCCAGAACGAGGCCTCTGTCGCTTGGAAACAGTGGAGTGTATAGTATGTTCGTTCCGTTTGCGAGTTTGCTGAGTTGCATTGCTTTGTCACAATGTGCTAATTTGCTGAAGACGATTGAAATGAATAAAATGTGAAATGTTGCTGCACCTTTGTCTCTGACTTATTTTCTGTACTGTTGATCCCAGCTGACTGTTTCTTCTTAGGTCCAGATTCAGATATTTGTAATACATCATCCTTTGTGTTGTTTTGTAATGTTATAAAAGAGTACATAAATCTCAATCGTTCAAATGAATAAGATGGTAATTAGTGGCGAACCTTTGTGTATGTCTTTATTTTTTTATATTTTCTCCCGTCTGGTTGGTTCTTCTTAACACCAGGTTCCTCATTTTGTAACGCATCCGATGTTTGCAGGTTGTTAGACTTGGCTGCTTCTCTTTGACTCTCACTCTACCAATGTGAAGGAAGGAAGCATGGGTTTAATAGGAAATCGTCAGGTGGCATTGTAAAAGGTTGCAAGAGGCTTACCTGGCATCCTTTCATGAAGGCATCAAAGCGTTTGTTTATTGATTGAATAGCTTGCGTATTTTCCCTCGCCCTGTCATCAAATTTTTTATCCAGTCGCAGAAATTGCATTTGCACTGCCTTCATGAAAGCCTTTATTTCTTGTAGTGACTGCGAAACTAGGAGATTGTTATATGAAATTTTTACATGTTAGGGGAACCGTGTGAACTAAACAAGAACCTCATATAAGTTGGTGTTAGTTGCTTGCGTGTCATTGTCTGATTGATGATTTTGACACCTTTCTTGATATGTGTTGGGATCTTCAGTTGTAGATGGTTCTTTTGGGGGTTTGATAGGTTTCCTGATGTCGTGAATAATCTGTTACAAAAAGGATTAACTGGATTGGATTACCAAGGCATAGGTAACATAAAATAGACATTGCCAATTATGTGTAATGTTTCTCACCTGTCCGTATCCAAATCCTTTGATATTTGTAATATCTCCTCGTATTCTTGCCCTTTCTTCTGTCCAGTACTGAATAAGTGGTCTATCGCGTCCAGTGGCAAAACTGGTTGGATCAAGTTCATGTACACAAAACTTCTCCCAATACCACAGCTGCAGGTTTTCATAATACATGTGAAAGTAAAAATATTGGCTTTGTAACTACAGTTCTGTTCATGAAAAAAAGTGCATAGTTACCTGTAGCAGGGCTAGGTTACCCTTTAGATTGGTTGGCGAGGTCTTTTTGTGGAAGTTCTCTATGCATGATATCAAATGATTTCGAGTAAGGCTAGCCCAGTTGAGTTTGCGAATGTCTTGTACATTCTCCACTAGGTTGAGGTAATCTGAAGCAACATGCTGCTGCAGGGTGGGGCAGATAAAAACACCAATAGTGTATAGCACGACTCTCCGGATGAAATTATCATCGTGGGTCTTGTTTTTGTTGAAGTAATCTGTCAATGAAATGAAAGAAATATTGGTCCCAGATTTGTATTGGCTGAAACGTTGAGGTAGATTTTTTTTTGGTGCTTCAAATAGTTCCTCTCCTTTAGATGGCAGCCCAATTAGATGATCGACGTCGTCGATGGTCATTGTTAGCATATGACCTGCAATGTTGAATGCTCCAGATTTGCTATCATAGCTTTTGGCAATGCTTTGGCACAATTCGCGACGAATTTTGACAGGGTGAATCTTAAATAATTCTCCAAAGCCTATTTCTTCTATAGCTCGTCGTTGTTCTATGCTGAAGGTCTTGAAAAGAATAGCTAATTTTTGTTGTGAGCATCTTACAGTTCCCTGCTTACCAATAAATAAAAAAAGTACAATTATGAACACTTGAGGTACATGTACAAGTAATTGAGAAATACTTAACTTTTACAAGTAACTGAGAAAGATGTACATATGCATCAAACAGAATTCAGGTACTACCTAAAGAAAATAAGTAATCAACGTTTATCATTCTACCTTATGCATAACAGCATCACTGTCATTTATTTAGGATCATGCTGCCAGTGACATGGCTTAGTGGAGTTTATGGCATAACAGCATGTGGATGTTTTATCTTGTATGTTTCCTAACTAAATAAATGTATTCAGAAATTTAACATATATTATCTTGAATTGTTGTCTGTTCAAAGTGACCTAATATAGTTCATTGAATTGCAGGTCTAACATTGAAGAAATTGACGAAAACATGAAAGGCCAAAGAAAACAGGAGAGGCCAAAGGTCATTGTAGTTGTCAGTATGGCTGCTAGTTAGTTGATGGGTTTGGAATTGATTATTGGGTTGAGGTGCTTAGTACCAATTTATAATGTGTATGCATGAATGAAACGATGAAGGATCTGTATTTGATCATAATGTGTTGGTACGTACCGGTTGTTTCCTTGAAATATTAGTATTTTTCGCCTTTGCAGATGGCTCGTAATTTGGCAACATATCTATTGCGTTGGTGACCAGATTGGGGTGTTGATCGGAGTGCTGATACATTGTCTGGAGAGCCTGGGCAGCGGGCTGCAGGCAGAGAAAGGCAGCGGCAAGGAGATGGATCCTCGCAGGCAGAGAGAGGCAGCTGGAGGGAGAACGCGTCCTGCAGGCAGAGAACGGCAGCGGCAGGGAGATGGATCCTCGCAGGCAGAGAGAGGCAGCTGGAGGGAGAACGAGTCCTGCAGGCAGAGAAAGGCACCGGCAGGCAGAGAACTGCTGCGGGTTGCAGGCAGAGAAAGGCAGCCTGGGCAGCGGTAGATCGATGGATCTCGGCAGGCAGCAGGAGACATCGATGCTGGATACAACTTTATCAATGCTGGATCCTGAGACATCGATGCTGGATACAACTTTATCAATGCTGGATACAACTTTATCTATTCCGAGAGAAAAAAAAAAGTCAAAGATAAATATGACATAATCTGTTCTGAAATATTTGAAGGAAATAAATCTTGGAGACAATTTGTTGGAAATATCTTGTGGAAAAAAATCTTGGAGATAATCTTTTGCAAATATTTTGAACCTGTTATTTGATGCTCTATTTTATGTGCATTCGCATGGATTTCGGCCGAGAAAGGGCGCTATCACTCTTTTCCAGGAAGTCAAACGTTGGCAAAGAAGGCAAGAGTAATGTAACCATTACATAACCATGTAGTTCAAAGAAAAGAAAACCGTGGATTTACCATACATTATCTATACTACCATCTTATTATCATGTTCACAAACAGATCTTCGCAAGGACAGCATGCATTACATTACAAGCAACAGAGCAGTCAACAGGTGTAAAAAGATCCTGACCCAAACCTCGCTGGAAGGGAGGCACAAAACCAACATAGGGATGATACACCTTTTCAGACGAAATTGACCAGCTCAGTTCCAATAATTCCAGTTCTAAATTTCATGAACTGAACCTCTGACTTTACAACCAATAGAAGGGAGGCACAAAACCAACAGAGGGATGATACACCTTTTCAGACGAAATTGACCAGCTCAGTTCCAATAATTCCAGTTCTAAATTTCATGAACTGAACCTCTGATTTTACAACCTATTGGCCGTACATCTTCCTCATCATAATCTTAGTGCCTACATTTAATAAAATTAAAAAGCGCATATTGTAATTTACATTTTCCCTTTCTTGCAACCGTCTCCCTGTGCAGCATCTTATTTACCAGCCTTCTTCGTACCTTCTCCCTGGTCAGCTCCTTTCGTCGTAGGTCGTTTCCCTGCTTTGTTGAGTGCACTGGTCATCAAGTGCACTCCCAATTTTCGCCTGAAAATGTCTATGTATTCCTACATATACATGATAAATTACCGAAACATGCAAGGATGTGTGGAGTGATTCAATACAAGAAGAGTGAAACCAATAAATGCGAACAGGGAACCTGGTTAATTTGTTCTCTAAGCTTTTGTCCGGTCCAGTACTCCATGTATTTGATCGTAAAAAGCCCACATGATGACCTTCAAGAAAGGGTAGTATTAGAATATAATTCATTGTTACTACATTATTATTAATGATATTAGTCATTGGTTGCTTGTACCCGTCTCTTTGCCTGGCTATGCGTTTTACTTCGTTCACCTTCCAAGATGCAACTTCGTAATCTGGCCACAAATCGGATTCAACAGCATTCGAAGCTAGCTCAAGGCATTGTTCAATCTGTTTTAGCTGTGAACAAGCAAGACTTATGTGATTTACAATTACACTCATTTCGTATATCAGATAAGTTACAAGCATAGTGTGTACCGTATATTTCAGCTCAGCACGTTCTTGCTGCGGCTTTCCAAGAGAGTCAAGCACTTGAATCTCATGTTTTTTGGTGTTGATCACCGCAAGGTACCAATGGGTACGTTCCCGATTTATTGGTAGGAAAATCTACAGCAAACATAGATATATTTAACTGTACTTATGGCATCGATTTAATAGGTGTGCAGGGTATGTAATTTTACCATATCATGTTGAAGGTACTTGATCCCAAATTGCTTGTGATCTTCTCTCTCTTGCCCTCTTATCTCGTATTTGTAGTATGCGGGTCTATATAGAAGTTGGCACGTGAAGGTTGTTTCAATATACACCCTTCCATCAGCCCTCATGTCCTCTTTATTTTGAGCTTTGAACATGTGGATCCATGCATCGATTATCTGGAGTTCGATATACGATAAATAGTCAGTTTTGATATGTTCCTGAAAGGGACAACAAATTTTGAATAAAAATACTTACATCATCTTGCAAGTACTTTAATAACCCATCCACCAAATTTGGATCTGTTATGCTTTCCATGTCCACCTTGGTTATGGTCACATCATAGATGTGCACCAGAACCTCTTCCCTTGGAAGAGAGTTAATTAAGTCTAGCATATCTTCTTCAAATCTTGTAATTTTGCGAACGCAGTCGACTGAAAAAGTGTACAGTACAAGTTACAGTGGGAAATAACAAATTGCATATGAATCACATTGAATACGGAGTACTTATTGTTATATTTTCTGCTGTGTGAGCCTCCCAACTTATTTTCTTTGTGCACTTTGGGACATTGTAGAAACAAAATGAATCACGATCGCGAAATGCCGGTACAGGTTGCCTCCCAAAAGGTCCTCGCACACGCTTGGCGATGCTTGCATCTTGTTCATCATTTGTTATGTGCCGTTTGAGCTGTTAATTGTGAAAAGTATTTATGCTACACATTATTCATCAATACATTGAGTTATTTTTTGGTCATATACGTACCTGAACAAGTCTGATCAGTTCAACCATTTTTTCCCTTAAATATCCGATACTACTCTTTGTTTCTGCAACGTTGCTGCACAACTCATTGATGTCATGAAGGACTCGACGATCAAGTTCGTTTAGGTGCGCTTCAATCCTCCGCATAGTAAGTATAGTTTGGACCTGCAAAACAATAGTATTTAGTTCAAAAATTTGTGAATCGCTCATGTAATGTAAACAAAATGAATAGGCATTTTTTAACTTTTCCTGAGTACCTGGTTATTGTTTTGGGCTGTTGCCTTAGCATATGGGGTTCCGGGTATGCATGGATCTTTTATATTGGATATTCCCGGATCTTCATAGTCTACATCGTGTACTAGAGGAAGCTCCGGACGCGCCTGCACAAAATTAACATCAGTATTATTTGCGTGCATCTTTGGTAAGGTACCGTTAAACAACATTAACTTCATAGAGCTATCGACTGAGATATCCCAGTACAGCCGTATGAGGATCTGCTCAGTGGAGATGTCCAAAAATTTTGGCCTTTGTGGCACCATATATCCGTATGCGCATAAAAAAAACGTCCAACAAAGAACAATCGCTCAAATCACAGAAGCCCTAGATGCTCTTTGGTAAAGCCCTAGATGCTTTGGCGAAGAAAAGAAATGGCGGTCTGACCGGCGGTCTAACTGCAAGGTGGCATACACGTGGGAATGGCCACGTGTGCCTCCCACGGTCTAACCGAGACCCATAGCGGTCTGAACGACACACCTTAGCAGAGACACTTAAGAGTATCGATTGCCTCTCTCTCTCTCAATTCCTCACACACTCTCTCTTCTTCCCAAACCCTAGAGGAAGAGATAGAGAGAGAGATCTAATTTATAAAGTTCACTATTAAATTTAGATTTTTTTTGCCTTTGGGCAGAGATTTAACGATATTTTTTTTTCAGATTTTCACTATTATTTGTTACAAATATTTATATTTTAACAATAATCCAACCTAGCCGTGATCTAACCGGGACCATCTCGGTCTGACCACAGGCTCAAGTATGGGCCCGATGTCCGACTCTTCATTCCGTCCATGAAATATGTTGGGAAGTTTTGTGTGACCTTAAAGATTGCTAGAAGTTGCAACCCAAACACCTTTGTGGAATTTTAGTTTTAATCGTTATCACAATGGGAAAGAGTTTGTATGCGTGTGGAATTTTAGTTTTAATCGTTATCACAATGGGAAAGAGTATGTACGCGATTGGACGTTACGATGAATTATACGTGTAAAGACGTATATGCTTTTTGGTAAAGCCCTAGATGCTTTGGCGAGGAAAAGAAATGGCGGTCTGACCGGCGGTCTAACTGCAAGGTGGCATACACGTGGGAATATAAATATAATTTTTGTTCATAAGATTGAAATCATGTTTATTATTTGTGAATAGATCTAATTTATAATTTTAATTTTATGTGTTATTCAAATTTGTTTTTTTATCTTGTTTTTTTGAAATTATTATTATTTTTAATATCATAATCGTATCTCATATTATTTTGCTATTTTATAAGAATTTCTAGGATTTTCATAGGATTAACGTAGATGTATAAAAGGAGACTCTAATTAGTAAATGTAAGATAAGATTGGATGTGGCCGACTGACTGCGCATACGCTCTCACGGGATCTAAAGTGAAAAAGAGTACATCACATAAGAGGAATATTAGTGATTTTTTTTCAAATTTGTTAGATTTTTGAGCTCTTGGGTACTGTTTATGGAGGAAAACGAGGGCCAGTGCCATTTTTGAGAACGAGGGTACTGTGTATTAGAGAGGAACTCCGATACGATCTAAACGTTTCTTTTCACAAATGCACAGGCTAACGTGGCTGCTTAACTAAGGGGTGCACATGTGGTGCCAAGAACTCTTGGAATCGTTGGTGCAATTGGATCATTGAACGCACTGAGTATATATGCAGTAAGGAAAATCACAGATCACAGTTTTCGTTCAAACATAATAATAATTACAGCACACAGCGGCGAGTGCAGTGGACGCATACTCGAGTGGAAAGAATGTGTGTACGTAATTGAAGGCTAATGACTCACAACAATAGCTATATGAATCACGATCAAGATAAAATTATACGAAACAGTGTCGTCTTGCTGCTGATTGTAAAAAGATCCTGACAGGACAGGAGAAAATTGACCAGCTCAGTTCCAATAATTCCAGTTCCAATAATTCCAGTTCCAAACAATAGCTATATGAATCACGATCAAGATAAAATTATACGAAACAGTGTCGTCTTGCTGCTGATTGTAAAAAGATCCTGACAGGACAGGAGAAAATTGACCAGCGCAGTTCCAATAATTCCAGTTCCAATAATTCCAGTTCCAAACAATAGCTATATGAATCACGATCAAGATAAAATTATACGAAACAGTGTCGTCTTGCTGCTGATTGTAAAAGGATCCTGACATAAGAGATCAATGTTGTTCTGAGCCTGCAAGAGAGAATACAGCTAAATAAAAAAAATACTGCTCCAAGCTGCAATCGTTATATTCTTCATGATGCCTTGTTCAATGAAGAAGTATCATTACAGACAGTCAGACAGAAGAAGCAGCTTAACATAAACTCCAGATTTTTGAAGCATAACATTCCTTCTTGCCCGACAGAAGAGATCAATGTTGTTCTGAACCTGCAAGAGAGAATAAAGCTAACTTAAAAAAAAAATGCTTTAAGTATGTTGTTCAAGTTTTATATTTTCAATATTCAAGCAAGGTAATGAAGCAACATCTCTTACTGTCTTGTTTGGTACTGAAGCTGCAATCTTTATATACTTCATGATGCCTTGTTCATTTACATATCTGAGAGTTTTTCATCATCGGCACACCAAAGAAAACAAAGGGAAACACATTAGGGATGACTAAATATATTTGTGATCTTTTGGATGTTATCACTGCAGAGGCTTGAACACAAGCCATGATCGAACAGACCGGCACTTCGCCGGCAATTTGGATCAACTGGTGCGTTGCGGACAACAGCGAGCATAGTCGTGGGGATTCTCATGAGACAAATCAAGAGAAAAAAACGGCAGGCTAGCAACGCTGGCATGTCTTGCGTAACTGCAGAATGTTAGTCGTAGTGGTTCTAGTTCCTGAAGCTGATATGGACCTTAGTTCTCCCTAGGGTGTCAATGTTTTCCAACGTTGCAGCGCCTCATCACATTGCTGAGTGACTGTACATGATTTCTTATAGGAACAGAGTTGTAAAGTACTATACTAGTATATGCATATGATGGTTCAAATAGCTTACTTCTCCATGACATCTCTCACCAGTAGCACAGAACAGAATATTTTGGCACATCTATAGAGTTGAGACCAATGTATAGGCATTTCTCATAATTTATAAAAATGAAAAAGGAAATAAGAGAAGGTAATTACAAAACATTTATTTCCGTACCTGAATAGTTAATTCCTCCTCAACCTTTCATGGAATCTCTTCAATCTCTTATTAGATGGAGCTCCTTTCGCAACAATCTTATTTGGATCAAGGACTTCGGTTACAAATCGTTGGTTCGCCCCTGAAAAGTGTGCTGGCAAAGGCCCAAACGATGTTGCCTCCATGCTACCATCATCCCCTTCACCTTCCTCCAAAACCTCATCCAAGAATCGCATCACCCTCTCTGACTGCTCTTCACTCTTTGAAGCTTTGAATAAAGCAAGATTAGCCTTGTTTCGGAGGCCACGAAAACGAGCCATCTGTTCCGATCGCACATGGGTATTGGTAACCCTATCAGATGGAAATGCAATCTTCGCTAGATTTGTCCACCTCTCCACAACACAACATTTTGGAATGTTATCAAAACCAAGAAACCTCATAACAGCAAATATGTGTGCGCACGGTATGGCTTCGCCCTCCATCAATCGGCAAAAGCAAGAAGCATTCTGCATCAATGTGCCATCAAAAATACATATGACATAAACCAGGTCTTCCCTGACACCTTCGGATCCAACTCCATACTTTACAAGACCATTTTCCGGAGTCACCTCTTTAACTTCCCATTGACATAGTCCCCTTATCTGCTCCCTGACTTTCTTGAACATCTTCGGTGTGTAAATACGGGCAGCCTTTTTCTCAAAAATGTCAGCGGATATCCTAGTGAATGGGACTGACAGTGAAGCCTTTGCATCAAGCTCAGCTTCATTCCTACGGATCCGTGATAGGGAGAACTCATAGTGCTCCACTAAATCAACGAGTGACATCTTCCGGTCCAGATGCTTGTGAAGCCTTGAGTTCAGGCTCTCGCTTCTTTGATTGCTCTGCATGCCCAAGAAATGCCTCCCTTTAGTGTATGCTGCGGACCACTTCTTTCTAAGATCATACATCATCACCATCCATATGTCTTCTTCTGAGATTCCATAATTCTCCTTATACTCCATCCAACGTTTCTCAAAATTATCAACTGTCATGGGATGGTACACGAACTTTCTAAATTCGCTAAGCTTCTCCCCGCGGAGGCGATGAATCATATTCTGCTCTATGTGCCAACTGCACAGCCGGTGATCTGCCTCGGGCATAACAATCTCAATGGCACGTGCCATTGCAATGTCCCCATCTGTGATGACCGACTCTGGATGATGCTGTCCCATAGCTTCCAAAAACGCCTCAAGCAACCAAACATAAGAAGATACACTCTCGTCCGAAATGATCCCACACCCAAACACAACCGTACTGCGATGATGGTTAAGACCAATGAAAGGCACAAACGGGAGGTTATACCGGTTCACACGGTAAGTGCTGTCGAAAATGATGACATCCCCAAAGGCGTGATAGTCAATCCGAGACTGTGCATCTGCCCAATTTTTTTTTTTCAGATGCCCTTCATCATCCACACTGTACTTGAAGAAATACTCTGGATCTTCTTCTTGCTTTCCTCCCATATATTTTAGAACAAATTCTGCATCCCTACCTTCAACTCTCTCCTTCTTGTACCTTGCAAAGAAGTTGTACAAGTCCCGCAACAAGAATCCAGTCTCTTCATAGCTACCATGGTTCTTCTCCATAACATCCATTATCTGACATGTACGTAGCCCACCGATGCCCAACTCAATGGCTTCAGCTTTCTGAGCATCATTTAGGCCACGGTGGGACCGCATCACAAACACATCTTCAGGTTTACAAAGTACATGACAGTGACCATCCACAAAATCTTTAACAAACCATAATCCGCTCTCTTCATTCAGCTCGATGTCAAGCTTAGCATTGCAACCACAACGGGTCAGTGCCCGTGGCTCCCTTTGTTGATCAGTTCTTTCAAAAAATTTCAGCAACCTGTGTCCTTCAGATGAGCAGCAGAACCTCCTCCATTTCATCTTCTTTGTACCTGCTTTGTATCTCACCTTCTCCTTTCTAACACTAAACCCTTTCTTTGCTGCATAAGAATTGTAGAACTTGTAACCATCCTTCTCACTCACAAACATCTGATTTACCACACTATTGTATTCCTCGATCTCCTCCAGGCTAACATGCTTTTCCGCATCCATCACTCCAAACTTCCAAAATAAAAGGCACATGGATCAATGCCAATATTTTTGTCGAACAAATAATACTCCTAAATTTCACCATAGACCAATTAAGAGGACCAAACACTACTATATTTGAATTCAGGTTTTTTCCTACCTAAACCATTCAACCAATAACCTAGCATATATTGTACACTTCCAAACCTCGATAATCAAACAAGACAAATGTAACTGAATTCAGGTTTTTGCATAGTACGACACATAATGCACAAGGGATCCAATAAAACATATACAAATGCAACTAATATGTTTCAAAATTACTAACAAAAAACATTATGTAACAAATCAGCAATAAATATAAGGTTTTGGCATCATGATGATTGAATTGCAACATGACGCTCAAGAAGCACCTCTTCGGCAAGCAGTCCCGCAAGGATCATGATGATTAAGAGAAATGAAGTGATGATTTAGTTCAGCCATCAGAATAACAACGTTGTAATGGCATGGTAACAACATTGTGCCGGTACTTGCATATTCAGGAATATGAGTAGACCATGGTGAACTACAGCGAGTGACAGCAGCATGAATTCATTCGCCAGCGACAGCAAGCGATGGGAAAAACCGAAACATATCAGCAAAAATTACAACTTTAATAATTCATACTAAAGCACATATCGCCATTCTGCAGACTGTAATGCATACAAGAACCGAAATATAAATAACTAGTATTGACGGTCACAGGAAACTAATCCAGGCAGAACTAATCAAGTGCTAATTCTATCATCCATCATCTTATGAACAAGAAGGAATGTTACTAGGGTCAATTCCATGACTCACCTTGTAGATCGTGGTACGTTCGGGCCGTTCTCCAAGTGACGAAATCAGGGATGACAGAATATGCGTCGGGACGGACGGCGACGACTGCCGAAGGCGGCCCCGGGACAAAATGCAGGCGTGCAACGCGTGGTGAAGACGGGCCGAACGGGCCACGACTGGCCGCGCCGCGACGGAACGGTGGCGATTAGCAAAGGCGGCGCCGGGGACGACGAGCGACGCGTGGCGGCGCAGGGACGGATCGATGGGCTACGAGAGGCGGCGCTGGGCGGATCCGTGACGGAACGGCGACGATTTCCGGTGCCGGCGCCGGGGCGGACGGGCATGCGCCGGGCCGGAACGGCGGTCCACTTGTGGGCGCGCCGGGGCGGACGGGAAACGCAGGGCCGCGCCGGGGCGGAGGGGCAGTCGCCGTCCCGGACGTGCGTCGACTGGTGCCGCCGCCGGGGCAGCCGGGACACGCGTGGAGGCGCCGGGGCGGAGGGGCAGTCGCCGGGGCGGGAAGTAGTGGCGGCGCCCGACGGAACAAAGGGGCAAAACATGCGCTGCTGATGCGGCTTCGGGCCAACCTAATCCGATGGCACTTAATGTACAATTACTAAAATAACCCTCCTAAATGAACGGTGGATATAAAATTACTAGTGCTTATTTACTAGTGGTGCGGAGGACTGTAAAAGTTCTCCTCATCAGTCATCACGAGCAGACTCCAGTTCCGAATCTTCAAGCGGGTGTGGCGACTATGACGGAATAAAGACCACCAGGATGGCGATGGCAGCACTAGATCCAGGCACCTCTCATAGGCCCATATATTTCGAAGACCTTCAAAATTACATTTTGAGAGGGGGCTGCTGTCACTCGGCACACGACGACGCGCTGCATCTTCAGTAGGGATATAAGTAGGTACTCAATGGGTACTTCTAGGTCACTAAAATTCACTTTCTCAGCTTAAGTAGGTGCCGTGAAAGTGTATATTTAGTTCAGCTGTGGGAGGTTTGGGTCAACCCATTGATCAAATAAAATACCCTTGTATACTGTGCCGTGGCCTCCATGTCCGATAATACGTGTTGAGTCAAAGTTGTTGGTTGCTTTCTCCAGCTCTTCCAAGAAAAATATTCTTGTGTTATGAGTAACACATTCACTGTACAAGATCAGCTGCTCCAAGACTAGGCCTCTGTTTTTTGGGAAGTATGCCCTTCGGATTTTCTTTTGAGTGCCTCTCTTCCATCTTTTGACTAATACAATTGCAGTTAGTGTAAGAATTAGAACTCCAAAACCAATGCTAATCCCAACAGAAATTCCTACATGAGTAATTGCAACAACTGAAAAGTCATGTTTTTGACAAACGGAGTGCATAGAGACAGAAAATGATAAGGAAAGGCCGACATACCTAAAAGAATATTTTGCCTCTTACTGGAAGTGCACTGCCTTCTTACTGGATCAAAAGACATACCATGAGAGCAACAACTATAGCTTCCTTGAAAGTTATAGCACGTCCCATTACAATAGTTTGGTATGGAGCACTCATCAATATCTGCAAATAGACTGGTAAAATGTAAATTGGAGTGGACAATATATCTTGCTTTTGACGATGATCCTATTTGCTTTCTTTTAGTTACACACACATTAATCTACAAATCCCATGCAGTAACATTCAATAGAAAGCATATCACTCTCGTTGAACATGCCATGTTAGATCTCCATATTCCTGTTGCATACCACAAATTTAAATGCATCGGATACATTAACGAATGCGCACCTGTAAGTTCATTTTGGACATAAGGATTTCCTTCAAATCCAAGAGAGCATTTGGAACGATAACCAATATAGAGCTTCCAATGTGTAACACCAAGACACTTGCTGTTCGTGCTAAGGCATGCATAGGCACTGTTATGTAATGCATTTTCGCATGTCAAATTGGTCACTGACCAACTCCAAACACCATACTCATCAGATAAGTCAGACTTTTCCAAACCATAAATTAATTGCTGGCCAAAGTATTCAGAGCCACAATAGTATAGTGATAGATAATTTGTGTTGGAATCGTCAAATTCTGAAAGCTTATCGACATCTAATGTAATATTTGTCACTTCATATTTTGCAGGTAGTCTCCCAATAAGAGTGAGATTGGACGCAATTCAGTTGAAATCTCCTTTTAGCAAAACAGCCTGGCTCAATCCCAGAAGGGAAAGGAATATGTGTGCTGCCGCATGATCTAGAACAATTCATTTTTGGGGTAGGAGTATACTCTGCTCCAGTTAGGAAACATTAATGACCAAAAGTATGTAAAACGATAATAATCAATAACGAAAAGAAGCAATGTAGAGAGAGAGAGAGAGAGAGAGAGAGAGAGAGAGTTGTGTGCGTACCTTGTTTGCAATCATCAGGAAGGTAAGGATTGCCACCATCAAAATTTCCAGAGCAAGCACATGAGTAGCCTCCATTTTCCACATCCATGCAATTGCTATTGCCGCAGGCATACTGCGTGTTATTATCCAACTGGGCGCTTGTACAATTGGGTTCATCTGTGATGGCTGTCGAGAAGTATGCCGAGAAAGCACCAACTGTGCTAGCATTTATCTTACCAGACAGGAGATCCGCAATACTAAACCTATAGGGACGGAAGCTTAAGAAAGCTTTTATGGTGATATCAACAAAAGGGTTGTGGTACTATCTCGTTGCTCTTAACAATGGTCACTCTAAAGCCTCGAAACAGCACCGGGAACGTGACGGTGCAGCAACCCATGCCATTGCAAATCCCTCCTTCTGTTACCATGAGCACGGCGGCCATGGAGGCACACTTGATCGTGCAATGGCCTACGAGGTCACCGGTGTCCGGATGGAACAGGTAAACCCTGATTCCACAACCGAGGAACGCCAAGTTATTGTAAGTCTCAATGTTGAGGTTCCTCCCGGGAGACTCCCAGGACAATTTGTAACGTAGGTGCCAACACCTGGTGCCATGGGGATGGTGTACAAAATAGAGGCAAGGACAGTTCCTGAGAATAGAGACTTTTCACCTCAGTGGTGGTGTTGCCCAAGAAGAGCTTCCGAGGTTTGGCGGCGTTATTGCAGGTGAGTTCGAAGCCTTGCCGGAAGCAGCCAGGCCCGACGCCGAAGGGGTACCAGATGCTCACATCCCCACATATGACCTCGTTTATAGCTAGCCAAAATATAGTGTTAGGGACGCCATAAATAATTAGATTTTATTAGAAAAATAATTTGCTTATACTAATCAAGCAATTATTTATGATTAAAATATGATCTGGTAGTTTATTTAATTAAGTATATAGCTCAACAAGAGGGTAAATTCTAACTTTGGCCCACCTACCAATCATACTTGCACTTATGCTGTTCTACAATAGCATTGGATCGGGATCAAGGTAGTAATTTATTAACTTGGGGACCCATGCAAGTGAGATACAACTCTACTTATCCATCATTTATGGGGATAACGATCAGGCCATCTACTAGCAAAGAGGACAGCACACAGATACTTGCCTCCAGTATATCCTCACGTAAGAGTATTTATGTAGAAACGTATTGTTTTTAGAAAACCTCGATAAAGTTAAAACCGCCAGTATAGTATATACTCTCTCCAGTTACAAATAAGTGTCGTTTTGGATATCAATATAGTCAATGAAATATAATTTTAGCTACTTTCTCTGATTCCAAATATAAGTCTATTAGGATATGAACATGTACAGTCTCCAATAAAGATAAAACGGATGAGATAAATCTAGTCCCATTTTAATCTGGTTTCTATATTTTTTCAGATTATTTTTAGACTTTCGGAGCTTACACTATAACATGACAAAAACATGAAAATTAATTCGAAAAAGGGGTCAAAACGATTTTGCTGTTTTTTCCAATCATATTGTTGGTATCCTTTTTTAATCAGGAATTTTCCGTCAGGATTCCCGTGGGTCCAATTTCCAATCGCTTGTTGCCTCTGCTCGTCTCTAGCGGCTGCTCCTATCGACGCAACAACGCCATACTGCGCCAGTGCACTGCCGCCCATGGCCATAGTCTTCAAGTGCCTACTGGCCGTCACCAACCTGCTATCCCGCTAGCCCATTCGGCTCCAGCCTTCAAGTTATGTTGCCATCGGCCGCCACACTACCCTACGTCCTCCGTCATCCGCCATACAACCTTAGTGTGGGAAGGTGAAGGCCAAAGAGGGGTGCTACCCTGCCCTGCTAGCCGTGGCGTGTGGAAGGAAAAGGCCGAACACGAGGGACGTGAGGAGGTGGATGTGGCGCGTGAGGTCACCGCAGAGACGACACATGGGCCCACACGGCTCCGGGAGCACGATGATCTCAGCTGCCACACGTGCTAGCATGTTGCCACTGTGGTCTCTTCTCTCTCCTAGTCTCTCTAGGAGTCAGAGGACAAGACTCGTCTAACGTAACTATCTTTTGACATAATCACTAACACGTAGATCTTCCGTATCTAGATTCACGCGTTAGTGATGATGTTAGAGAAACCATTTTTGGAGTCGGGACACGGAGTGGCTAGGACAACCAACCAAAGGCAAAGGCAGAGGCAGGGGCAGGTCGGGCCGCCACGTGGTCATGGTCTCCATGCCGCAAAGCGGACAGTGCATGCCACATCGTAGCATTGCTTCAGACTAGGAATTAATTCTTCTGGCAACATTATCAACCAGCAAAATTGGAATCATGAATTGATCTAAAATAAAAATCACAGCAAAATTGGAATCATAATCCATTGGCAATTTCATTTGCCAAAATACATAACATGCATGAAGTATGGCGCGGCAGAAATGGTGCAGGGGTAAAAAAGGCGAGGGCAAAAGAAAAGGAGGTGATGAGATGTGTGGGAGCAATTGTTGTAGTTAATTCGCTCCTCTAAACATATCTGTCATGTACCTATGTGTATGTCACTATCATGTATGAATTCATAGTACTGATATTTTTATTTCAATGTTTCAAGTTATAGATTCATGGTTTTGAGGTTCGGGCTTGCCAATTTTAATCATTGGTTTTTTGTCCGATACCGACATATATTCGTTCGGATTAGTCTGTTTTCGTATAACGGCAATCCTGTGTTTATTGTAATTTTTGGCTTTTCCGCTTTTATTTCTAGCCGGTTGAGAAAATGTAAAAGTAAAAATGGTTAGGGTTTCCGACCATTCTTGTTCATTTTTATCCATAGTCTTCAATATGATACTTTTACTAAAAATATTATGAATGTATTTTAAATAGAAAGAGTTATATATTATGAATGTATTTTTTATGATCAATCCAGTAATATCAGCCTAGTTTTTGGAACCATCCAAATAATATTCTAATTAATCACTAGGAGGATCATTATTCATAATCGCAACCTCGATGATTAAACAGAATATTATCCCGATAGTCCCGACACATGTTTTGTGCCCAAGATCAAAACACATGCCTTCTAACATTTAGCATCACAACATAGCTTAAAAAAGGGCAAGTGATTAACCTTTATATTACAAGTCTTTAACATGCAACCATTTCGACAGTTTACATCAAAAGATAACAACAACTACGCAGCGAAAACATAAACCTATATAACAAAAGAGAGTGGAGCCACATACCCTTAAGCTCTACCCCAAAAGCACGACCTCCAAGAGTAGGATACACTATTCTTGTCCACCACCCTGATCGGCAGGCACGAAGTAGCCAAACACAGGCTTTTTCTCACCAGCAGCACCTGAAAATGCAGGTATGAGTATAAAGGTACTCGCAAGACTTAAACCATATAGATCACATATACATAGCTCGACTCTAAGAATTATACATTGAGCCATTAGTAAGGAAAAACCACATGGTTAAGTTAAACATAAGCGGTAAGCAATTTAGACATATATGTGTGAGCAGCTAACTTAACCAATAACAACATAAATCTACCCTACCAAAACCAACCGAACACACATAACTGGAACCATAAGAACATAAATGTAACAAAGACCAACTCAACCATCTCCCACATATCCAACCATCAACCACAAGCGAGAACTCTACGACCAATGCAGATGGATAAAAGCATGCTCATAATCGAGAGCGCGGTATTTCAAAATATTTTTACACCCTGCAGGGGATACTCCTGGACCCACACGACTTGAGGACCATACGGCTTGCATGACCACATAGATCTATACAAGGAGGTACTCATATCAACCTTTCCCAATAAACCCCAACTCTTTGGATCATGCATCACTCGGCGCCGAGGTACTAGAACTACTCCTGGAGCAAACTAGCACCTCTTACAAACCCGCCCGCTCACACCGTCGATGTTCACACATAAATGATCACAGCTACAGAGGTATTCGGCTCGCCTTACTATTAGATCGTTATGTGGTGAGTAAGGTAAATGCTAAAGCTGACTACATTGAGATCGATGCTTAAATGATGCAAGCGGTCTACGGTGTCTGGGTTCCTCTCCCGGTCTGCCTCCAGGATTTTCCTCCAGAGCAGATAACACCCCTAGCACCGCCCACATCTCGTTTCATACTCACACTCGTCTAACATCATCAATCCATAACCAACATTGTTATCATTATGAAAGTAAATAACGCATATGCTCGCGAACGATGAAACAATTCACCGCTCGACTTCTACCAAATGACCTATGCATTGCTAAGCATTTCGATTTATCTTGTAATCTAGACACCAACAACATACTCAAGGCGATAAGGAAATGATGAACAACAATTCAAGGTAGGAATAATGCATTCAACATAGGATCTACCCATCTGTACCTGATCTTGACTCCACACATGCAAACATATATAAGCATAATTTATCAATTTTAAACTTCACTTAATTGAACAAGGGTGCAATATGCTTAGTTGCTTTCCTTGCTGCTCAGGTGGCTGCCTATAGTTACCCACGCAACACTCGCAGAAATCCGGAAGATTGGAGTCGTTTTCGACCACGATTGTCTCCCGCTCCGTCTCCTTGTTTGCTAAACAAGAACACGTGCAATGATGAGCATGAATGAATGTAACAAGGTATGCTACAATGCTAAACCACATTCTAGAAGTATAAGATATATGAATCAATGCAATACTAAATGATCTAAATAAAGCTGAAAAATAACAGCCATCCGGAGTATCCAAGTTGGTTCAGAGTGTCTGGGTTTGGACCCTCCGGGTGAACCTTCGGAAGAGGCGTTATGTTACTACCTTTTGCTTGTCTGACCCGGAGTATTCGGGTGAATCTAAAATATTCGGGTTTTGGAGCCTTCGGGCCATCCTCCGGTGAAGGCGCTCGGTTAGCCATTTTTCTAACTTAACCCGGAACCTTCGGGCTGGTCCGGACTATCTGAGATGTGTCGGACACTCCGAGTGAGGCTCCGGGAGAGGATCTCGGTTATTCGTTAATGCATCTACCCGGAGTCTCCGGGCTTATTCGGATTATCCGGGTGATACAGACTTGGGTTCTTCCACAACTTTTCCCCTCGGATGATTCGACTCACTTTACAAATTTGTGCTACACAAACGTGTGTATGCCCTATCCAAAGGATTCTAAACCCATCTTGCACTCTAATCCTTAACTAATTTTGAACACAATTCGACTGACGATTTCTGCTGAACCCGGAGTATCTAGGTGAGGCCGGAATATCCGGGTTAGCCTAGAAAACTGCTCTCGAGTGGATTTTTGGGTCAATTCGAGTTGCGATCTTTTCCAAGCCTAAAGGAAACATTTTAGGAATAGTCCAAGGGTCCTGGAAGTTACTCATCAACTAGCAACACGACTCTAGTGGTCATATTCGTCCAAAACTCTATTTTTGCTCAAAAAAACTCAAGAACGCCAAGAACTATTCGACTCTTCTACGAAAATAAAAATGAATTGGATAGATGAGTAGCTCATGAGCTAGAGAATGCAATGGTACCATATGCATATCTTGGTCTTGCTCCTAGAGAGAGAAATCCAAGGGAGAGTGAGAGAGCTTGAGAGGGGAGTGAGAGGGAGGGGGCTGCTGCAGCTGCTGGCTCCATGGTGGGGGCGTGGGGAGTGAGGGAGGAGAGAGAGGGTAGGTGGGGCTGCCCACTTGAGTGGTTGGGATGGTGGGGGCTCATATGTTAGAGAAAAGATGTATTTTTTAATGCGATTTCTATTCTTTTCTTTCCCAATTTTATTTCTCTTATTTAAATGATTTTAAATGAATTGCTCTAATTTGCCAAAATAATTCTCCTCTAATTTAATTATGACGCTAATGATATATGATTAAATTTAATCACGTGATTACAGAATTTAGGAAGTGACACTAAGTCATTCCTACTAGCCATGTCTGATCTCCACATTAGATATCACATTAGATAAATAATTTCATGACTGCCTTCAATTCATGCAAAACTATAGTACCCATAGCACCATGGAGCTGCCATGTATTTCACTACGTCGGTAAGCCACATAGTGCCACCCTCATGTGGGACCACTGAAAGGAGCTAGCAGGTTTGCTTTTCGTGGTCGATGCATTAATTACTTAAAGCAAAGTCCAATCTGATAGCATGTTTGGATTCCGGCATGTTGCCCCAAAATACAGGTTGTGCAAATGAGTTTGAATTGGAACAAATTATCTCGCTACACGTTTTTGGAGACCAAGATGGTATTTTTAGAAAAAAATTGATAATACCAAAGTTATATATCATTTTGAGAGCTCAAATTTAGAATAGAAAACCTCTAATTTGGAGTCCGTATCGAGAGGTATCATCTTTGGAAGAAAGATCTACGAAAAAAAAATTTGAATTGACTTGATTACAGATAGAGCACAGAGTTCAACTTAACTACAATCCATTCCATGATGGATAAGGTGGAAGAACGACTCTAGACCCTCGAGGACTATAAATATAACCTAAGTGGTGCCCCAAAGCATCTTTGTACACATATATTCATCAAAGATCAGATCCTTGAGTTGGGAGTCATAAAGCTAGAGTAATGTAGTCCGTTAACTATTTTGCTATGCTAATTATCCATAGTTCTAGAGCCACTGCTTGAGTGCCATCAAGGTATCACTACATGAAAAAAATCATTAGTGACGGGTGATAACTGGTATTAGTGACAGATCTTATACCCGTAACTCTTATCGCGTCACTAATGAGGTCACTAATGATAGGTGATGACCTATCACTAATCATGTCATTAATAACATGTCATAATCTTAACCAATCACTACTGTTTGATCATTAGTGACGAGTCGTAACCGTGACCAATCACTATTGGCTGAACATTAGTTATTGGTTGTAATTTTGACCCATCACTAATAACCAATGAATATTTTTCGTATTTAAAGTCAAAAAAAAATATTTTTTCACCTGAGCCATCCCAACGTAGGCCCATCCTATATGCTTCACAAGCCATGCTTTTTCACATTGCTTTTAAGTTTGCGTTCCATGGGAATCGAACCCGCGACATTCTTCTCGCGCGTGTAGCCCCCTTACCACCTCGGTTATCACGTAATTGTGATAGAAATAGGATATTTTATCATTTTAAACATCTTTGCCAAAAGTCATTAGTAACGCGTCATAACTATGGTCCATCACTAATGACTAATTTTGCCAAATTTAGTCGAGGGTTATAATTTGATAGGTGATCCAGAGTGTATTCGGTAAAACATACATAACTTTTGCATACAGACTCTGATTTCGACATTTTTTGACTCGGCGAACATCTACAAAAACAATTATATCCATTCCTCCCCCACTTTGTTGCATTTAAAGAATTTTTTGAGACCAAAAAATGGCTTAGAAGATTGAGTTCTCGCCCTCAGAAGTTTCTACACCGTTTTCAAAACGTATGTTTGTGTCCATAGTTGCCACACCTTACATCAAACTTGACCAAAAATATACAATGATTCCTATTCTAGTGCTGCTGAGGTAAGAAAATTAAGAGAAAAATAGAATAAAAATAAAATTATGAATACCGTCATTAGTGACTGGAGTTGGTCATTAGTGATAGATTATAAGTTGACATGTCACTAATGACTGGCATATGACGACCCATCACTGATGAGTGGATCATTAGTGATGGGTCAACTTGTGACCCATCACTAATGACTGTGACCCATCACTAATGACTGTGACCCATCACTAATGACTGACCTAGGATGACCCGTCACTGATGACCTAGTCTTTAGTGACGTATCACAACTTGATCTATCACTAATAACTAACCTAGGATGACCCGTCACTGATGATCTAGTCATTAGTGACATGTCACAACTTGACCCGTCACTATTATCATTAATAATGGGTCATGTTATGATCACTTATTAGTGACAGGTCTATATCTGATCCTGATTAAAAGGCATATTAGTGACGTGTTCTTATTGGACCTGTCACTAATAGAACATTAGTGACGCATGATGAGCAGACGTCACTAATGTGGTGTCTTTTTTGTTGGTTTTTTACATAGTGTATGTGTTGATGATTTATGAATCACTGATCTAAGGAACTTGTTAAAGAAATACGAGATGCTTTGAGTAGACAAATTGTAGGAGAATACACAGGGGTGGGGGGTTATACCGGTTCAGGCCTCCCTGAGGATAAAAACCCTATGTAATGTTTGTCTTGTATTGATCTGAGCCTGTTACAAGGAGGGTATGTGGCTAGCCTAGTGTCATGTCCCAAATCTGTAAGCATGTCATTAAGCTTAATCATGCATTATAAGTATCATGTTTAATTGTTAAGTATTGTTGAGTGCTTGTTATTTTCAGTGTGGCTTAATCATTGCAATGTGTCACAGAAATACCTGACGTTAGAATTTTCTATTGTTTCAAGTTTCGCTTAGGCATGGTGAGTAAATCCAATGTAAATTAGGTTCATCTCCTTTTGCAATCGTGGTACATAATTCATAGAATTTTTGAAGCACTAGAGCACCTCTTTGGGATAGTAAAATGGGAGGGAAAGAATAGAATCTTTAGCTGAAATAATTCTTGCTTCTCTACCAAGTGGGCCCCACTAGCTGGCCCCACCGCCTCCCCCTCCCTCTCTCCAGTGCTGCAGCAGCTCTTCTCCCTCTCTCTCACTCTCACCCACATCCTCACTCTCCCTCTCCTTCCCAAAACAAGCACTCTGTCGTTCTCCTCTTCCCCTCTCAAGATCTCTCTTAGTCTCCACCAAAAATCTGCCCTCAAGAAGCAAAAGCTAGGTATGCATGTCACACCCTCACCTCTCTAGCTCTCCATCCATCTAAGAAATTATTGCATGCATGAAGTTTTGAAGGTTTTGTAAATCATTTTTCGTCACCACTTTTGTTCTGAAATTTCAGTAGCATCTTGTCTTCCCTTCTCCTAGTTTTTCCTTTGATTCTTCCCCAAATCGACAACCAAAACCGAAAGCACCTTGGATAAGTCTCCTAGGTTTTCCATGTGAGATTCACGAATTAGTTGGTATTTTGATGGGTTTTGTGAGCTATTGTTGAGGATTGGTGAAGCACCGACTTTCTTGAGGTTATTGTGCTATTGTGAGAAGTTTGGATGAGTTGAGCTAGTTATTTGAGCTTGTGGAGTGGATAAATTAGATCTAGAATCTATGTATTAGTGCCAAACATGCTTATCCTCGATTTAGAGAGACATGCATGTTGAATCGGTTGAAGAATCATCGAAAAACTCGCTTTCTGCTACAACCTGGAGGTTCTGGTTTATCTAAGTAAATTTTAATAGAGGACCCTCACCTGGAGGTTCACCTGAAGGTTCCATTACTCGGAAGTTATGAGTTCAACCCGGAACCTCCGGATTTTACTATTTATCAGGCGTTTTTCTTTTTCTGTTTACTTTGCTGATAGCTTGTAAATTTCATATTTAATTCATGCGAACTCCAAAAATCATGAGACTAGTTGAGTTACCTTTTTATGAGTATGAACTACATGTTAAAAATGTTAGAACTCTAGAAATACTTTTTGATAATTAATTAATTTTTTAAATATGTTTTGGCTTAATTAATCATACAACCCTTATTCGTGTGCCGCTCCCTCCCAAAATCCCCAGCCACTCCCAAATCCCTAGCGCACCCTTGCCCAATTGGCAAGCCCATTGCGCTCGCACCTCTCCCCGATCGGCTAGCAGCTCGCCACCTCCCCACCAGTTCCACGACCAGGACGCCGACATTGCTTCCCATCTCACATGCCGTTGTCCAGCACGACCACCTCTCCGTCGGCCCCAACCACGCCTTACTCCACCACTAGAAATATGACTTGCTAGAAATATTGCCATGCCTTGTTACTGATTTTAGGGTATATGTGGTTAAACAGTTTTCTCTTTCTAGTAATAGAGAGAATTTTCCATGTTTAAGCGAAATTGCATTATCGCTATATCTACGAGCTAGAGGATCAAAACATTTTATTTTATTCTATAGTTGAAATTCTTGATGAAGCTTATCTCACATTGATTTGGTAGAAGAAGAAAGAGAAGTTTGTGACTCATGTATAAAGTCGAATTTGTTACTTATAGGTCGCACCTCTCCTGTAAATAGTCATATATGTTCCTAGAATTGAGGTAGTTTTGAGTATTGCACCACTACTTCATGGTTCATGTTGCTTTGCTTATCAAATGCCAATGTATGTTATTTAGTATTTTAGTATTGCCACTAATTTGAGTAGAGCTTCATGTTGTGATTCATGGAAATGTATATATTTTGGTATTTTTATGTATGTTTGTGTGATTGTTGCCGGTAACTATAGGAAAAGATGGTAAACAAGGTGCAGCCGTAGGCATGGTGGTTTGACATCCACAACCACGCAAGGCTATCTCCATGGTTCAACAGTACTCTTTTAGGTTTAGATTGTCACCTTGCATTCTCCAAAGATGATCTGATGCTTTTATCGTTCTTTAGTATTTGGGTATGTGATATACTTCATGGGCTGAGTGTTACAATTTAGCTTTTACCAAGTGGTGGTTAAGCTTGTGAAACTATGTATGTGGAAAATATGTGTATGCATGAGTCCAGTTGCAATGTAGATCATCCAATTTTTATGCAATCTTATTATCAGCGTGCTTTCTTACAAACTAAAATTGTTATGATGTTCCCTCCCTATTTGCAGATCTGGACGACAAAACCAAGCAAATGCTGAAACTGAACGATCAAGATGTGGATAATAGACTTGTTTGCATGGCATGCTGAGATGTACTACGAGAAGTGGCACGTATTGGTGGACGTTTGTGATGCTATAAGGCAAACCAGGAGTACTTTAGATATCAAACTCATGCCATGGTACTGCATGCATTTTGATATTCACCATAGATTGATTCTTCATCTGTTTCTATGCAGTTAGCTTGTTGTAATACTGTGCAGCTCAAATATGATCATATAAAAAAATTGGTACATCATTGCACTTTTACTAGTTCATGGGTTGGAGAAGTAGTCCTGCACATGGAATTGGGTTGGATGAGTTCATGCTGTATCAGTCGAACCAGTTAGCATTTACTGATTTGAATCTATGGTCTGCAACTTAATTTGCATGTGTTCTATTGTCGTTCTGCTGTCGTGTGTGCCAGGTTGAACTTGCAGCATAAGCTGCAATGTTCAGATGATGATTTTAGTAGCCTAACATGAAATAAAAATTGCAAAGTGCCTAAAGGTACATCAGATTGTGCCAAATTTTGTGAACATGGCATGCTGATGACCCATACATGCTATGTTAAGAGTTTATTTCAGCTTATGCATGGATAGGCCTAATTTAGTTTTCATAAATTTTGCTTGTGATAGCTAATTTAAGAATAAGGATGATTGATTTTGTTCAAGAAGATTTCATTATGGTACTACAAAAGAGCTTTCTTTATCTATGTATGTACAATACTTGGTTGTATAGTATGATCAAATAGACTAATATGACTAGCTTTCTATTATCACACGCAACTGATTCAGTGGTAAATTTTTTCAGGCAGTGTTGGATGGTGCTAACTAGCAGTTTTGAGCTCTACATGACAGCCTGCTGATGAATGCTTGTTTTGTGACTTTTGGACTATGAGCTTTATATGTGAAATGAGAGCTTTTATTTAATAAATGCTATCATTTTGTATTTTGAGCATGCAAGTATATAAGTTGGATCAGTGAAGTTGATTAATAGTTGTATGTGGTACTATGGAATATGGACTGTGCTTTCGGTTGAAAATGTATGTGATTCTTGTGGTGACTGAATGCATGGCTTTGGACTTCCTATTTGAATGTAGTACTGTGAACTGTGAGCATTTGGTGAAAATGTACGTGAGATTCTTATGGTGATTGGAAATTGCAAATTAATTTGATTGTTGTAACATGTACAACACTAATTGCCGACAGATGTGCTATATCTTTTTAAAATGTCTAAATTCTTGGCTTTGCACCATCTGTCACTAATAATATTATGTTCATCAATGTACCTTGATTGTCATACTTGTAATGAGTACATGAGCAGAGTGAAGTCTTTTATAAGTGCCACGGTGAAGGATACAGAAGGTCGGGGTAAAGCAGCAATGTGGTGTCCATGCTGTGATTGCAAGAATGAGAAGAAGCTCCCAAAACTTGGCAATATGTACGATCACTTGTTAAGGCATGGATTCAAAGAGAGATATCACATTTGGAACAAATACGGCGAGGAATGCCTTAACGAAGGGGAAATGGATCAGGTCTTCCCAGACAGTAGAATGGATCAAGGACTCCCGCCAGCCAGTGATATGGATGATTATCTCAGGGACTTAGACATATTAGAATTCAATTATAACTATGTGGATTTGGTGGAGAATGTGAACCAAATGATGCATAATGCTGAGAGGCACGACGAGTATAGTGATGGTGAGTTTGCCAAATTTCATAAACTAGTGTGAGACTCGAAGACACCATAGACTCGAAGACACCATTTTATCTTGGATATAAGGAGAAATACATGCTCTTGATTGCGGTGTTCACGCTTCTGCAATTGAAGGTGACCCATGGTCTGATATGAGTTTCAAAATATTGTTGCATCTGCTAAGGGATATGCTACTAAAGGGATACTGACACCAATCTTGGCATGATCCTGGAATACGTGAATCAATAAATAAAGATATCCTCAGAGATAAGATTAGGCAAAAAATAATTTAATTTCAAAATAAATATTGATATGAATTTTGTATGTGCCACAAAAGCAATGGTGAAAATGAATTGTGAATTACCCGTAGCATCAACATGAAAGTACGACCTATTCGCCAGAATACATGACTTACCTATCAATTACTCCAAAAATAGGGAAAATATATGAAAACAAAAATATTTAGCTGACTAATAAAATAATTAGTCAGTTAAATGAGTGACCCGAAAAGAAAACAAAAAGGAAAGAGAAGAGTGACAAAAGGAAATGGATGAACTTGTGCATGCAGCTATCAGTTTGGTTGCATGAACATGCTAGATAAGCACCTCTTTAAATGGTCGAGTAGTTGACTAAATAATAGGACCCCACATACCAGCCATATGTGGTGACACGTCCTCAAGTATGCATGTGTATTATGAAGCAAGTCAAACAAATTAAAGATTTGAAGAAACAGTGTCGCCAGTTGTGCCATGCGGTTGCATGTATGCACGCATTTTTTCTTAATCAATTACTTGAATCACGATAATGACCATGGCCCATCAGCCAGCCAAATTGGACATGACATCCTCCTCTCTTTAATGATTGATTAGCAAATAAATTAAGGGAAAAGGAGAAAGGAATGACTAGGCCTGCACGACAGGAGTAGAAACCTCCACAACTCCACATCCTATGCTTGACATGCGCCCCAACTGCTCCATGTCCTACTACTGCCGCTTAAATCTTAATTAGAGTATAAACAAAGGAATAAAAATGAGAGTGGGAGGTTACTGCGACCTGCCTACAGGCCAACTACTGCTCATTTGGCTCTATAAATACTATCATTGTGAGCAATGTAAGTGGGATCGACAAAGAGAGAGTCAGGCAGGACAGCACCTTGAGGCTGCCGGCGTGATAGCTAACACCCAAAAGCAAAAACTGAGAGAAGAGAGGCCAAAGAAGGGAGTGCTACTACGCTAGCAAGACGTTGTTGTCGTGGTTGTTCTGAAGAAGGTGATAAGTCTCATGGTGCTCCTCTAGTCGCTTGGTTTTGGTTCTGGGGTACAGATCAAGGGGCTTGCTTTCTCCTCCGTCCTCCCCTCATTTCTTTTGTTTTGGCATCCCTCTGATTTGGTCTGTTGTTACAAATCAAGGGCAGGCACAAGGCCTCATTCGCTGGTTTGGTCCATTGATACAAACCACGATGAGATGTGTGAAGGCCCCAATCTTCGACTTGGACCGTTGATACAATGCCAAGATGGGAAGAGCCTTGGCTCTTCATTTCAGTCTTTTGATACGAATCAAGAACAAGTGCTTAAAAATTGCATTCTAAAAGCTAATTAAAACACGCTTTGGCCGCACTACACGTATGGGTTATGTGATCATCACGAATACCATGCCATGAGTTGTAGCGGGCATTCCCAAAACAAAACCAAGTAAATTAGGTGTTCCATCCATAGCAAACCATGCATCACCATGTTAAGATCAAAAGCTAGTAACATGCTCCGGATTGCATTGTGCATGCATGCACCATGCCACGAGTCTAGCTAGCACCTGCTTTGTAAAATCAACAAACCACATGCCAGATCCTATGCGTATTGCATCTTGCGTATAGGCATCATTCTAATAAATACCTAGTCAGTAGCATTAAGTATAGGGGAAAAGAAATATGAAATTAAATGACTTTCACTTCACAAATGCTCAAGCACATGGGTTCCATTAAAATAACACCATACTGTAAGCAGTAATATCGGTTAGTAAAATTAACCCAAATATTTTGAAGCATCAGGATCATATCCATAATGGTAATATGAGGAAACCATATTGCCCACGATTAGCGTAGCAGTTTCATACCCAGAAACACAGTGACAACACATGGAATATAAATAAATAGTACATTAGTCACGTTATGTCGCTGAAAGTGCATCCAGCGCATGTGTATCACATCATATTAGTGATATGTCATGGGAATAACAGAGTTGAACCGATCATGCATCCTCATTTAGTCAAGTCAGCCAGTTAATGAATTTCGCATATTGCATTTTTCATGTGAGTGTCACTCTGACGTTCACCGTTCCTAAGCAGTATGCTCGGTTCAAATAAACATAGAAATGAACAGCTTTCTACTAACTAATAGTTAGCCATGGGTCCTGCTTATATGGATAGCATGTCATGATGTGTGACATCAACTTGGTAGAAATCAACAAGTCGATCTTGATCCGGTTATGCTTCGTGGGAACTTTCTTCCTCAATAACATGTCATGGTCGGTAATACGGGTGACGTAAACATAGATACATTCCACTGTATGTGCGTGAGCTCTTGAAAGAAATGAGCTCACGTGAGGTTTCAAGCAAGAAATTATATCTTTAGCAAGCATTCGTCCACAACAAGACCAAATATTTCTTTCTTTTCTATTATAGTTTTGTAATAGCTAGCCATATGCTGTAATTTTCCCTTTTTATGTTTGGATTCATAATCAGGGTTTTCTCTTTTGGAGATGTAATTAACATAATTTTTATGCACATATAACAATTAAGGAAGTATGTATTCACAGTACCTGATTTCCTTTATTTTGTCCATGTTAAATTCAAATTAAAATCAAACTTGTCTCTTTTGACACAGAGGTGGGTTCACCCGTCCGTCTCCCTGCCATCAAGGGAACAAGGTGCCTATTGGAGCAAGAGATCGTCTTGCCACAGTAAGTACGGCGAGAGTTTCTTCTAAGGAGGAGACTCAACCTTGGAGACGAAGTTTGAGAGGAAGGAATACCATAAATGTATTGATAGTAGAAAAATGGATCGGTCTAGGGGGAGTATCACAGCGTGATTTAGTGTTTGGGCACCTCTGTGTCCTGTGTGTTGCCTTGATCATTCTCCTTGTGACCTCCCCTCCCCAGATGACCATGACCCCCTATTCATAGGGTGTTGCGTAGCTTAGTGTACAAGTTATCATGATGTACAAATATCTAGGACCTGACCGAATTACTTAGCCTTATACCGGATAATTACACTTTACCCTATGTGGAAGATAAATATCTACCGTGGTAACTATTGTGGTGCCTGCCCCCAGAGGGGTGAGTCGGTCGCCAATTGCAGCTCGGCACTGCTCTGCTAGGGGTACCAGGATGACCTTCATCACACTGAGGTGCTAGGATAAGCATCACTTGCACTGGCATTAATCGCCCGTCACCTCACATCAGGTCAGTTGTAGGGGGTGTCCTTTCTTCCCTGATATTGGCTTCGGGCACCTGCTGCATCTTTAGGCTTCGCAAGGCCACACAGACACCGAAGGGGTGGCCCGAAGGGGTCCGCAGCCCAGGCCTCCTACTGAGGGTCTGGAGGCTGAAGGCTCTGGAGGGACTTGTAGTAGCTTTGACTCTTCGAAAGGCCACGCACATACCAGAGAGGTGGCTCGAAGGAGCCTGTAGCCTCCGGAAGTCGAGCCTCTTGCTAAGGGTCTGAGGACCGAAGGCTCCAGAGGGACCTTTGATAGCAATCATAACCATTATCCTCATGCTGGCTTATTTTCCCCCAACAGTACCCCCTATTTCTCTGGCCCCAACATTCAGAGGGGTGATAGGATGTAGAGGAAAACTAACTCCATCCTGGGATAGTAACAAGAATGCACGAAGGCAATTTCCTGTCCCTGAGAAGTTTTTCGAGGGGAACCATGGACGTTGATGGTGAAGCTCAAGGCTGATGGTGCATTGGTGGCGGCAACACGCCCTGGGGTTATGCTGAGGTTGGAGGTGCAGCCGACGTTGAAGTCAAAGTCGAAGACCGAAGATGTATTAGCAGAGGAGGCATGCTCCGAAGCATGTTTGGAGTTGGTATATGCGGTATCGGGACTCGAGGCCGGAGGGGCATCGGTGGAGGTGATGCACTATGAGGTCCATGCTGAGGCTGATTTAGATTCTTGGATTTCTTTGGTGATGGTTCTTCTTGCCATTTGAGTTTTGTCAAAGTGGAGATTATGTGTGGGATCGAGGGGCTCCCCACATTTTCCTATTTGAGGACGATAGGATGGGATGTGTCACTGGTGTGTTTGGACTGGATAATGCGTGGGTTCATTTAGGCTCTTATGCCCATGACCCTGGCATACGCTGAAAGGAGTCTTGGTCATTAATGTGATGGGACGTTTGTGCAAGAGAACGAGGCATCTCCGTGGGATGTTGCCATGTGTTAGCAGAATGACCGGGATATGGCCACAGCCCCCCAGGGATGCCATGGAGTGACACCGCGTTGGTTCCGCTTCATCACCCGGGCGTACTTGGCTGCTTGGCCCGGATATAAAGTCGGGGTCATCCGGCTGGATTCACCATTGCCCCACGAGTGAGCACTTAACCTTTGACTTGAATATGGCATCATCTTCCTCCTCATCCTCTTCAGAGATGTCGATGGTCTCAACCGCTTCTACTGGGCTGGGCCAGCTTGACCGCCGGTGGTGATACCGGTGGCCGTTCTGCTTCTGTCCCTGCGGGGTGGAATGCTACCTACCGCTCCTGTTCAACCCCTTGTTCAGGTGACCGTGCCTGTCGAGATCATCGATATTTTCGATGAGATGAGGAGAACAACTGGGATCTCCTACGGAGGGAGAGTGACGAGGAGGAGCGGGTGTTTGCGGAGACACCGGCGGCTTCGGCGGCGAAGGAGGAGGCCGGGAAGAAGGAGGAGGAGGCCCCGACGGTGGGGTTTCTTCTTCGTCTTCCGACAGCTCGGGGGCTGGTTACTCCATCAGCTTTCATAGTGGTAGGCCGTGGATGAGGTGCATACACCGCTCTATGTGTGGCCCTTGCCAGGACCGTAGGAGGTGAAGGTGGTCTTTGGGGGACCTTCTGGTGAAGCCGTGGGATATCCCTGTCTGGCGATCCGACTATGGCCCCGCTGCGGGCCCTAGTTGCCTTTTTCCACCTTGTACTCTTTCTCCCCCTGGTTTGCTCTTTGGGGTTTGTCTCCTCCGTAGTGGCCTTTGTACTGTTCCTTCTTTGTACGTGTCCTCCGGATGCACGATTTGTTTAATAATATAATTTGGACCTTTGGTGGCGATTGTATCTCTTTTTGGGCCAAAGTGTAAGGGGATCCTTCGAATTGGTGACCGAATATCTATGTGCCTTCGTGCCACGTTTCTTCGCCTCCTTAGTAGGCGATGGCTGGTTTTTTCGGAGGATCGAGATATCGAGACTTCGCATATATCGTAGCTGTTCCTTTCCTGGGGAGAGGTGTCATCGAAAATCTGGTAGCGGCAGACACGTAGGGTAACTAAGGAGGGCCGGGTGAAGTAGTGGCGACTTCATCTTTCCTGACCATCACGTACTCGGGTTTGATGTTGGTAGGGCCTTCTTACAAATTTGTTCCAGATTTTTGACCCGACGAAGTTCATCAGGAATCTTTGGGGACAAGCTCCAGAGGTGGTCCATGACCCTTCGGGTTCTTAGCCGCTACCCGATTCTGGAGGCAATCCATCTAAAGCATGAAGACAACGTGTCGGATGCAAAGTCGAAGACTAGATGGGAGAGGTAGTCCTTGATCTCCTCGGCCCTTTTTCGCTGCCCAGCTCCGGAGGTAATCCGTCCAGAGCCTAGCGATGGTGTGTCGGAGGCAAAGCCAAAGGCTAGACATGAGAGATGGTCCTCAACCCTCTCGGCCCTTAGCTGCTGCCCTACTCCGAAGGTAATCCGTCCGGAGCCTGGCGACGGCGTGTCGGAGGCGAAGCCGAAGGCTAGATGGGAGAGGTGGTCCTCGACCCCCTCGGCCCTTAGCCGCTGCCCAACACCGGAGGTAATCAGTTCGGAGGCTGGTGACGATGTGTCAGAGGCAAAGCCGATGGCTAGACGGGAGAGGTGGTCCTCGTCCCCCTTGGCCTTTAGCCGCTATCCAACTTTGGAGGTAATCCGTCTGGAGCCTGGTGACGGCGTGTCAGAGGAGAAACCGAAGGCTAGACGGGAGAGGTGGTCCTCGACCCCCTCATCCCTTAGCCGCTACCTGGCTCCAGAGGTAATCCATCCGGAGCCTGGCGACGACATGTCAGAAACTGCTGCCTCTGCAATGAACAGTTGGGGATTTTGTTCTATTTCTCGTGCCACACAGAGTGAGCTTTTGCTTAATATTAGCATAGTCCTTATAAATGATGTATGAGTCATTTCTTAGATGTGACTGTAGGGCATTGATTTTACCTTTTACCTTGCGTGTTTGAGTCACGTGGGTCATACCTCCTCCTGCGGGGAGGGGGATTTATACCCCTTTGATTTGTTGGTTGTGCCTCTCAAAGGCTAGTGGTTTTGCACTTCTCCGGCACGGAGGCGTTTGCCTTCAAGATGCCGGGGGGATTTTGTTCAATAGGTCTTTTTAGAACCTCTCTGTCGGGCGGAGGTTTTTTTGGAAGACATCCCTATTTATAGGGGTTTTTGAAGACTCTCCGTCTTGTGGAGGTTTTTGCAAGGATCTCCATCCCGCGGAGGATTTTTGGAAGACATCCCCATTTGCGGAGGTTTTTGAAGACTCTCCATCTTGCGGAGGTTTTTGCAAGGCTCTTCGACCTGCAGAGGTTTTTTGGAAGACATCCCCATTTGTGGGGGTTTTTGAAGACTCTTCGTCTTGCGGAGGTTTTTGCAAGGCTCTCCGTCCTGTGGAGGTTTTGTAAGACTCTCTGTCTTGCGAAGGTTTTGGAGGATTCTCAGTTTTTGCCGGAGGTTTAGTAGGATTCCCCATTTTGGCAGAGGTTTTTGTAAGACGGCGTGTTATTGGAGCAAAAGATCGTCTTGCCCCAGCAAGTATGGTGAGAGTTTCTTCTAAGGAGGAGACTCAAGCTTGGAGATGAAGTTTGAGAGAAAGGAACATCACAAATGTATTGATAGTAGAAAAATGGATTGATTTGGGGGGGGGGGGGGAGTATCACATCGTGATTTAGTGTTTGGGCACCTCTGCGTCCTGTGTGTTACCTTGAGTGTTCTCCTTGTGACCTCCCCTCCCTAGATGACAATGACCCCCTATTTATAGAGTGGTGTATAGCTTAGTGTACAAGTTATCATGATGTACAAATATCTAGGACCTGATCGAATTACAGAGCCTTATCTTGGATAATTACTTTTTACCCTATATGGAAGATAAATATCTACCATGGTAACTATTGTAGTGCCTGCCCCCTGAGGGGTGAGCCGGTCGTCAATTGCAGCCCGGTGCTGCTCTGCCAGGGATGTCAGGAAGACCTTCATCACGCTGGAGTGTCAGGATAAGCACCACTTGCACTGGCATTAATCGCCCATCACCTCGCGTCAGGTCAGTTGCAGGGGGTGTCCTTTATTCCGTGATATTGTCTCTGGGGACCTGCTGCATCTTTAAGCTTCGGAAGGCCGCATAAGTACTGGAGGGGTGGCCCGAAGGGGTCCGCAGCCTCTGGGGGCTAGGCTTCCTGTTGAAGGTCCGGAGGCCGAAGGCTTTGGAGGAACTTGCTGTAGCTTTGAGTCTTCGGAAGGCCACATACGTACCAGAGAGGTGGCCCGAAGGGGCCCGTAGCCTCTGGAAGTCGGGCCTCCTGCTGAGGGTCTGGAGATCGAAGGCTCCAGAGGGACCATTGATAGTAATCGTCAACCATTATTCTCAGGCTGGTCTATTTTCCCCCAACAGTGCCCAAGACCATCTACGACGTGAAGAAGATAATTTATCCTTTAGGATTGGAAATAGAAAAAAATACATGCATGTAAGGAGGATTGTGTCTTGTTTCATTGAGAGTATGTAGACCTAAATCAATGTCCTATTTAAGAAACCCATCGATACAAGTATAGAAATGTCGGTGGACATGTGGAGGAAGGCAGCAAGAGAAAAGGGCCTCCTAGGAAGGTGGTGTTGTATTTCCCTGTAATTTCCCGTTTGAAGTGTTTTTTCATGAACAAAAAGGAATCCCAATTGGAGCGGTTGCACAAGAAGGGTCGTAAGAATGATGCAATGATATGACATCGCACAGATTCAGCTCATTGGTGAACCATTAAGTCCACATTTGGTTGGTTCGCCGATGAATTAAGAAATATTAGGTTTGCTGAGAACAAACGGCATGAATCCATTCGGTAACATGAGTGCCTCAAACAGCATCTAGCATGTTGTACTGTCTATCTACAACCTTCCACCTTGGCTTTATAAAAAACAAAAATAAGTTATATTATCGACTTTAATTCCTAGTTTGAGACAACATGGCAATAACATCGATGTAGTTTGAGACAACATGGCAATAACATCGATGTGTACCTCAGGTCTTTGGTGGATGATCTTAAAGTACTCTAGTCTGAAGGCGTTGAGGTTTGGGATCAGTACAAGCTAGAATATTTCACCCTACATGCCATATTACTCGTCACCATTAATGATCTTCCAGCACTTCATACCTTGTCAGGGCAAAGTAAAAGAAAAAGTGAAGCTTGGCCCAAATGCTTAGATGGCACAGAGAATATTTGGTTGAACAAGTCCAAGAAATAGTGTACATACGGCATCGATGTTTACTTCTCAGGAACCACTCGTACCAAAAGATAGCGTCTCAGTTTGATGGCACAACGGAGAAAGCATCACCTCCAAGATATTTCAGTAGGTAAGATGTCTATGATAAGGTTAATAATATCAATGTTGTCCTTGGTAAGTGAAAATGATCCTCCTCGGGTGATAAAAATGGAATGTGGAATAAGAAATCAATTCTTTTAGAGTTTGATTATTGGAATACTTAGACGTTCTTCACTCTATTGACCTCATGCACATAGACAAGAATATATGCAACAGTCTCTTCGGTACAATGCTCAACATGAAAGGGAAACAAAGAATCATGAAAACGCACGAGCTGACCTTGAAGAAATGGGCTTAAGGCTGGAGCTTCATGCCAAGGATATGGATAAAGAAAAATTTGTACCCCCATCTTGTATCACCCTATCAAAGAAGGAGAAAAAAGAATTTTGTGAGTTCTTACACAGTGTGAAAGTTCCCTCTGGTTACTCATCCAACATTAGAAGACTTGTCTCGGTGAAAGGCTGAAAATTGTTGGAGGCATGAAGAGTCATGATTGTTGTGTGATGTTGATGTAGATGATTGAGGTTGGAATTGAAAACATGTTGTTGATTGGTGTTCGAGAGGCTATCATGAACATGTGCTTTTTCTTTAATGCAATTGGTCAGAAGGTACTTGATCCAAAAGCGCTAGCCGAGCTAGAAAAAGAGACACTTTGAGACTCTATGTCTTCTCGAGATGTATTTCCTACCATCCTTTTTTGATATCATGGTCCATCTCAACGCTCACCTTGTGAAGGAGATTTATTTCCTTGGCCCCGTGTTCCTGCATCAAATCTATCTCTATAAAAAATTCATAGGCGTTCTCACATCATTCATAAGGAATCGAGCTTTGTCTGAGGGTTGCATCGTGCAGGGTTACTCTACAGAGGAGGTAGTGGACTGATGTGTTAATTACACAAACACAGATAACCCAATTGGTGTGTCTCATTCTTTCCATGAGGGCAAGCTTGTATTTCAAGGCATTCTGGGGAACATGCAATTACTCCTGAGCCAAAGGCATATGACCAATCATATTTCCTCGTGTTGTTACAAATGAGCGAAGTGTTCCCATATATTGACGAGCACAAGCAGATGCTTCTTCAAGAGAATCCTGGGTGGACCAAAGCTTGGCTAGCGAAGCAACATATGCAAAGGTTGAACACTTGGTTTAGAGATCAAATCAATCGATCGAGTACTCATACAAGTGATTTGATCATGAAACTAGCAACGATCCTTATATACACAATGACAACATATCAAGGGTGCGATATAAATAGTTACACATTTTACACGATTGCCCAAGATCAGAAAAGTTCATACCAGAACAACAATATTTGTATAGATGCTTATGATAACAACATGCACATGAGCACATACTATGGTCAAATAGAGGATATCTGAGAACTGGATTACTTGAGATTCAAGGTACCCCTACTCCGGTGTCGTTGGGTACACGGGACAAAGGACATTACGAAAGACAAGTACGGATTCACTAGCGTTAATCTCAAACTTGTTAGATATAAGGAAAAACTTTTTGTACTCGCTAAACAAGTTGCCCAGGTGTTTTATGTGACTAACATGGCAAATAAGAAACTTCATGTGGTTCTTGCTGCAAAAAGATGGATTGTCGGAGTTGAAAACATGGTTGATGAGGATGAGTACAGTCAATTTGATGAAACCCCCTTTTGCTACTACAATCATGGCACAGGTTGTGCAGAATAAGAAGACTTCATATCGTATTCCGACCATAATGAAGGGATCTATGTTAAGAAAGCACAGAAACGGCGAGTACAAGCCAAATGATGTATAAATCAATGTAACCTCAAATTTTAATATTTTTAGTATTCAATTAAGTTTGAATTTCATGTGGATTGATGCCCAAAGTTTGAATCTATGAATTTTATGATTTTTTATGAATTTAGATGATTTTTTATTAATTTTGATAATTTTTATGAATTTATGGGAATTTTGTGGAATTTGATGAATTTTCACAAATTAAGTAGTGCACAATTGTAATTTTGCAATTGTAAATAAATTCATAAAGGAAATAATTAAATTGGAAGGGAAAATGGAAATTCCATTCTTAAAAAAAAATACCAAAATCCATCGGAAAGTCACTAATGACTTAATGTTAGTGACAGGTCATAAATATAACCCATCACTACTGACTTTCAGACCATACGCATCCCGACCACATGTTCCGACCACGCGTCCAGACTAGTCATTATTGACGAGTGATACCAGTCATTAGTGATGAGTCATCTTTATAACCCGTCACTAATGACTTCATCATCTGAAAAGTTCATTTTTTTCATCATAAGATTATCCGGCATGCATATCTCAATGTTTTTCCCAAAATGGTTCGGCGTTCATCTCTAGCAATCACCGGATCATCCGGTGCTCATATCTTCAAATCGACTCTTTTTCACATCCTCTTGGACTTTAGTCTGGTATTTTTTCTTGTCATTAGCGGATCATCTGGCATTCAAAAATTTTATTAGGCCCACCTGTCATATCTGGATCTGAGTTGTGATCTCATTAGTGACAGGTGATAGACTCATTAGTGACATGTGTATTGTTTTCCCCATCACTAATGTAAAGGTCATTAGTGATGGGCTAAAGCTACAACCCACCACTAATGACCTACCTATATAAAAGGGTGCTGGAACCTTAGCCCCCGCATTTGCCTAAGTCACGATGCCTCCTCCTCCACTGCTGTCGCCCCTCCTTCTCGATGCCCACCGCCCTCGGGCTCCCCTCCATCGACCCTGGAGCCCCGACCATCCCCACACTGCCTCCTCCTTGATGAGCACCCCGACGCTGAGGAGCCCACGTTATTGTGCCTTGCGACATCGTCCACCGCCGCCGTCGCCGAGGACTACCACCCTGACGCCGAGGAGCCCACGTTTCCATGCTCTGCACCGCCATCATCCTCATCCTCATCCGTCAAGGTAGGGCTCCACCTCTGACTCCTCCTCCCCTCCAATTCCTAAGGTTCATACTACTTGATGATGCTAGGTTCATACTGAAATTGCCTGTTCATACAACTCGATGCTACTAGGTTCATATTGAAATTGGACTTGATCTGTTAAAATGGTTGCTGATGATAGGTTCATTCTGGAATTAGAGTTGATCTGTTAAATTGCTCGATGATGCCTATGCAGATATCAAGTAATGTTGTGGTCATTATTTGATCTGATCTAATATGTTGATTAATTATCTGTTATATTGAGTCTAATTAGTGATGTATTGGAACCTAGCAGTTATTGAGCAAGATTGAAATATATCTTGAGGCCAACTGCTCATATACGACTGAGAGCACATGGATCAATTACACTTGCAATTCTGTTTTTTCATAAGCTATTATTTCACATATGTTCCATTGTTCCATATGTTGTTACTTCCTAATGTGAGTTTTACCTTGCTGTCTCTTTCATATTCTGTTTTATTCTTGTTTATCTGTTCTATTTAGTCCAATTAGTGATGTATTGGAATCTAGTAGTTAGGGAGCAAGATTGAAATATATTTTGAGGCCAATTGCTCATATATGACTGAGAGCACATTGATCAATTACATTTACAGTTCTGTTTTTTTCATATGCTATTATTTCACATATGTTCCATTGTTCCATATGTTGTTATTTCCATATGTGAGTTTCACCTTGCCGTCTCTTCCATATTCTGTTTTATTCATGTTTATCTGCCTTTTTATATTCTTATTTATATGTATGCATATTGCGCAACAAGTTGATGATGGCTAAAACTAAATTTGTAAGAAAATCCTAAAAGTGAACCCAGTTTGCGTAACCTACGTCTCCCGTTTAGAAGTGTTTGATTATAAATATGACTTGGTAACTCGTCATATTTCTAAGAAGATGCTTCCAACTTGTCCATGAACTTTATGTGGCCTGAGCAGTAAGTTTTTATGCTCTTGTATGGTTCTAGAGAGAATTTCGGTGGTATCTCCCTATTGTTCTCCAGATACACATCCTCTCGGCTCGTTGTCGAGACGTGTATTTGTAGAACAGCGAGGTGGTGCTACCAAAATTTTCTTTAGAATCGTAGAAGAGCATGAAAACCAACTCAGACCACCTATCCTCGAATGGGGTTAGGACCTATCTTTTCCTATTAGAAATTAGCTAGGATCCTTCGCTTTAGATAAGAAATACATCATATTTTCATAAATTCATATAAAAATGAACATAGTTACTAATACTTATACAATTGTATCTGCATATTCATATCTATTAGATGTCTGCCGATGAGTCTTCATCAGGATCCTCTAACGAAGGATAAGCTCCCAGTCAGACGTCTGCGCAACCATGTCACAGTAGAGCAACATTACAAAGGCCAAGGGCAAAAGCAAAGTGGCCAACAGACAAGATCACCATCATGGTAATCGATGATGATGGCATGCCTACGGAGGAGATAGCCCAGTGGAGGTTGTGGAAGCTCGCATGCCTTAATGCTTGGGAGAGGGTGCCATTGACCCTTCCAAAGTTCGATGACCTCACTATGGCTCAAAAGGATGCCTTGTTCAATGAAGGCAAAGGGTTGCAGGGCTACTATGAAAATAATTGCCTAACTTCGGAGAAACCACAAGATCAAGCTTGTGAATGAGTATATGGAAAAAAGGTTGGAGCCCTTCAGCAAGTATCCATATATGAAAAGGGAGGATTGGAAAGCTTTTGTGGGGTTGAAGAGCTCAGAGGCGTTCCAAACAGAGAGTTCAACAAAAAAGCAGCTTCGGGTAAAGAACAAGCATAATCACAACCTGGGCAGAGGCAGGTATGTGGGGAAACGAGATAAATAGCAGGTGTGAGAATCCTTGGTTGTAATTCCTGAGACGATCATAATTGTATATGCGAGCGAGGGGTTAGCTGTCAGATAGTGGAGAAATCACCTTCAAATCTAGCGAAACCAAGATAGACGCTAAAAAGGGTGAAAGAAATAGGATCCTAATCCATCAAAGGTTTATTCATCAGGGTTAGGGAACATGACGAGCTCTCCACTGCATTGGAAAACCCTGAGCACCTAAGCACGTGCAAGACATGTCCAGTTTCCAGGGCTAGAAGTTAGGCTTCCCCGAACACATCGGGATGTATAAGAAGAGGAAGATGTCAGGTCCAATCGATGTGCAAGAATTGACCCAATCAATCATGGAGAGCATTTATCAAGACCTCATGCAAAGGATTGCATCACAGGGAAACGTAATTCCGAATGCACCAGCAGATGATAACCCTATTGCTGGACGCTGGAGTAGTCAAGCCTCTAAGGAGGTGGAACAAACTGTCTTCTCTCTATCCATGGAGCTGGATACTATAGACCTTCTCGATGGGCCCACATCATTCTCACTGGTCATAAGATCATGTGGCTACCAAATTGTGGTTGCAAAGGGTCATGTGCATCCAGAGGTCTATATGTTATATATGGTCTCGATACGTCCTAGTTATGCCATGGTCTTGGTGGACTTTGTACATACCAATGTCATGGATACAGATTTTCCCGTCCCCCCCCCCCCCATGATGAGATCCAAAAACTGGGCGAAGCTCATCTTCAAAGGATCTACTGGAAGAGAGGGACATCTTGGTATACACTGAACCATTTAGGAGCGATCCGCCTAGACGTTCAAGTGCACTGAGTTCCCTACACCAAGATCATCCTTGAGATAAGCTAGCTACGTCACCTTTGCCCACTCTGCCATCTCTAGCTATGGAATTTAAGGGGAGCCCAGAGAAGAAGAAGTCTAAGCCAGGGTCCGAGAAGCAGCTACCAAAGAAGTCCAAGTCCTTTGGTAAGGACTCAAGCACCGAGAAACGCGTGATAGGAGTAGCTTGGACTAAGGTTAACCTAAAATTTCAGCTTGGGAATCTCTTGTTGATGGCAGATCCACTGCGGAGGACAAGAGAACCTTGTATCGAGTTGCATAATTACTACATGCAAGCTAGCCGAGCGAAGAAGAATTCTGTTGTCATCCAGTACTAAAATCATCACTTCTTGAATGGGGACGGCTACTTCCTCGTGGGCTTCAACGACTTATACAACCTCTTCAACCTCGATGGCCTGGATGTGAGATTATTGCAATGCTTTATATTGTAGGCCCTTTCAAACTAGACATTCATTAATTATTGCCACTAATTATCAAATCTAACTACCTTCTAATCTATAGACACTTGATGTAAGAAATGAGGAAGAAAGAGCCCTTTAGATTCCTTGAGCCCTAAATTATGATGATTTCTATGACATAATAAGATAGGGAATCCGTTGTGTGATATGTGGCTAGAGCAATGAGCCACTTTTTGAAAAAGGACTACCTGATGGTCACCCACAACACTGGTGATCATTGGATCTTACTGGTCATTACCCCCTAGTGAAACTTGGTTTGTTACCTCGATTCAGCAAGACCAGTAGTAGGATGTAACGGTGAATTAGGAGTACGTGAGTATACTTTGGTCAAACAAATCCTTGACGAGTAAATTCTTCATGACTTAGGTTATATATTGAACTTTTCAAACTTTTTCCAAATGTTGACTAATGAATCCCTCTTTGCATGTAGGGTTTTTGACACGTATATGCACTGTGATATCTGAATGAGCCCCGCACACTAACACATAAGACCACCTTCAAGGTATGTGCCAATAGACATATTTGCAAATACTCAACTACTATATCTTTTACTTTCAAATTGATGGTTTCTTTTCTCTCCAGTGCCACCAACAACCACCAGGCAATGCTTGTAGCTTCTACGTTGTGCGTCACATGTTGCTAGCCATGGCAGCACAGGATATGAAATTCTTAGATGTAAGATAATTGTGTATATTCTTTTCATAACTGCTTTCATTCATTTAATATCCGATAATAAATGATTTTGCTCAAGCTAATTGCATACTTTTTTCCATTACTATTTTCATTTAGCAAGAATTCAGTATACCGGGTAGCAACATTGAGGAGTATGCACTTTTCAACATTCAAGGACGGATCACCTCATTCATAATGATATAAGTCGCCTCTTTGAAGGATGAGTTCCGTTGTTGGGAGGCGACATACTAACTTATGTAATTTGTGGTTCTATTTTCGACTCATGTAATTTGTAGTTCCATTTTTGATGTGGTGTTACACCGTTGTACGTTTTGATTATGTATATGTTGATATCTCGTGACTTTGGTCCTACAATGTGGATATCTTGAAATGCATGGTGATTATGACATGAATTTTATGAGTGATCTCGATGTGGATATCTGTATGTGTATTACCTTGTGTGTAGGAGAAGACGGATGCCAAATCCTGATATTGCTTTAGGATGCATCTAGAAAACAGGTAAAACCCTTCAGGGGATGATCACATTAGTGACAGATGAAAATATCACGCGTCACCAAAGAGGTCATCAGTGATAGGTTGTAATCTCACGTGTCACTGATGACTTGGTTATTAGTAATGGGTGCATTTATCATCCATCACTAATGATCGAGTCACAGTGACGGAGTGAGGTTAACACCTATCACTAATGACTGAGTCATCAATGACTCATTAGGTTATCATCTGTTAATAGGACTCAGTCATTAGTGACGGGTGGTAAATGCACCTGTCACTAATGACTATCATTAGTGATAGGCAACATGCCTGCTCAGGCCATTAAAGGCACACCTTAGTGATGGATCTCAACTATGACCCATCACTGGTGACGGGTCAGCACTTGTCATTAATGGGTCATCATTAGTGACACGTTCGGAGTGATAGATATGGGACCTGTCACTAATGACGGTTACCACCCGTCACTAATGTGTTGTTCTGGCGTAGTGAATCCCATCTATAGTGTTGGTAATTAGTGCAATTTATCTTTTTCCTTGGTTTATGGCGATCAACATACTCTTCTTCCATATCCAACTTAGCAATGTCATACTATTCGCAAAAGGAATATATTTTCTCCCATAAATATTCCCAACTATCATCTCTAATTTGTTGAAATTAGAGATTTTTGCTTGGTTGACTTTACCTCAGACATGGCCTCCAATATATCCTGATATTTCCTTTGCAAGCAAAGTGATAGAGCATTTGCATATCCCAATATCATCAACATCAAGTGCAAATGAAATACAAAATCAAAATCATTAAAGATAATCTAGGAGCCCACAGGCTTGGCGTCTCTTCTTATCATTTGGGACATCTTTTTCCGCATATTGGAGAACTTCAATAACATATGGGAACAAGATGTTAAGATTCTTAAGAGTTTTATAATGAGAACACCACCGAGTGTCTCCAACCAATCATATTTTTCAAAACATTCAGGATTAAATAAGTGTTGTTTGCCTACTATGAGTGTTTACAGATACTTGAAACAATGTTGTGGTCTGTGAGGACCTCTAATCAAATATGTTCTCCTTATCTCATCTTGTAGCTTAAGGCTAGGATGTTCTAATATTCTCTATTTCTATCAGCCAGATCATAAGGAAGTTCATCTAAATTTACATCTTTTGATGACAATGTCAAAGAAGGACGAGTCGCAACACTAATGTTTGATGCACTTGATCTATATGTGAAGTCCCTTCATCACTAGCCGGGTAATTTTCTTTTTAAGAACCGTTCCATTAAATTCTTGCCACCTGCCCAATTCATAAAATCAAAGTGTAAAACACAAAACTAAAGTTACTTCATACACATGTGCACAAGTAAACAGCAGCACAATGCCACCACTAATTTTCTTACCTAGACCTAACATCATGGAAGAAGATTAGAACTTTAGAAGCCATCAAACCCTTGTGGTAATGCAGTTCAATCTGTTACACATCAGCAAAGAAGAAAGAACCGCCCTCAAAGGCTTAAAAATCTTCAAGAGTCAAAAGCTCCAAAATCCAAACCTAACAGATCATCCCAAATTAAGATACTACATCAGAGTGGCCCCTCTCGGCGGTAACATGAGATCGAAATCGAGTTTGCAAATCGAATGGGGAATTGGGGTTAGGGCAATCCTCACTTGAATGCTATGACATTGTCGTTGGGTTTAGGTCACTGGGTGCGTTGTCTCGTGTCATGGTGTGCCAGCATCGGAGTGTTTATTGAGAAGAAAACAGCGATATTGTGAGAGGAAGAAAGAGTCGTGCAACAATTTTGGCCTAATCAAATAACGAGCCAAAAAAGGTTGCTTTCATGATCTGCCGTTGTCATGAGACAAAGCTTATTGATGTCACTAATTATAGAATACAGAGGGTTAATTAGATCTATAGCGTGAGACACTCAAGAGATGAAGCAATCAGAAGAAACGGGCTCTATGTGAGAAAACTTGGAGCCGCTCGAACCCTTTACCACCTCAAGGGCAAAGGTATGCCTAGACCACATAGATGGAAGTGGGCCCCAAGAGCGCGACGACCTGGAAGTTCTTCACGGTAGAGTAAAAAAAATATTAATTATTTTCATAAATCTGTTTAAGAATTACTGAATTTAACATTATAATAATATTAACTGAAAAATCCGACATAAATTCACTCCCGTGAACCGCACCATACGTGGGACCCACTATCGTATCGAAGGAAACTGCTGGTTCTCCCCTCCCTGAAGCTTCCCCCTCCCGCAATAACCAACCTGTACGCGGCGGCGGCGAGATCCACAGCGGAGGCGCCCTCCGTGGCGGCTATCTGCGGAGGCGTTCATCCAGGCCGGCACCGGTGGGATCCAAGCTCGGGCGTCCTCCACGGTGGCGGTGGAGGCGCCGGGGGAATCCAATTGCCGGTGCCATCTACAGCGGCGACGGCTGGATCCAAGCGCAGGCGTCCATCGTAGGCGACAGGCGCCGACAAGCAGCGGTGGCCGAGAAGGAGCACTGTCTGGCAGGTGGGTCTAATTTCTTGTTTCCGCCATGACCCGATTCAATAATTTTGGTCCGAATCTTCCCTCCTCGCCATGGTTCGCCTTCTCCAGTGGTTTTGTTTCGATTCAACGAGGACACGTCGGACCACGGTTCGGAGATTGACGATCATGAGTTTCTCATTTGATGCATTGCAGTGAAATCCAGCCATGTAGGTCCAATTCAATTTCTAAAGTATGTCTAGGAATCTAAGTACTTATAGTGGTTGAATCAATTTTATAAATATAGGTATTTCTGCTATATATTGATATGTTATGGTTTTTGTTGGCCTGTTGGATTTGTTATTAGAGTCAATTTTGTTTCGTAATTATGATATTCTATTTCAAACCAGCGGAAATTATGACCTAGGACAAAGAACAAAAAATATCGCCATGTTACCTGATAAATGTAAATGCACTTCGCATGTGCTGCTCAACCAGTTCGCTCTAGAGTGCCTTCTTTGGTGTCTGTCCTTTTGGTTGCTTCTGAAATATTTTGGTGTAGCATTACAGTCAGGCTATATGTGAATCGTCTGCACTAGTTGTGGTTATAGCTGAGTTTAAGTCAGCTGCACTATCCTTCTTTAATCAGAACATAATTAAAATTTATGTAACAAGGTTATATTTAATAAGAGATATGGAACAGAACATAATTGTCATGATCTTCCAACTCATATTGGCTATTATTTTAACTAGGAGCCCCAGACATCTTTACTGTTCTTCCTTGGACTTGGTTTGAATGCTTTCCACTTGGTTATACGAGTTCTATAGTATAACATGAAAGGAAAATATGGCTCCATATCTCAACCTACTGTCATACAAGTTTCCAATTTCCCCGTCAAGTTTCTGTGAAGAGCCCAAGGTTTCTTCTGTACTGTGTTCAATGGAGTATCCTGTGCACTCATGCTGTAAATTTAGTAAAACTTGCTTAGTTATGAACAAGTGATCGTGTTTGGTTCTTTTGCTAGGTCAAGCAATTGCTCATCCATCCTTGAAAAACAATGTGTTTGGTAGGTCCAAAAGCCTTTGCTGATATGTGCCAGGAAAAGCTGGCCCATGTGGTTCACTTCAGTGGGCAAAAAGTTTACTTACTTGCCAGTTTGCCATGGATCCAAATAAATGCCATAGGTTAGTTTAAGCAGTTTAGTTTTTAAGAAAACATATACTTGTTTTACGTTTTCATTGCAAAAAAAGTAAATGGTAGCCTTTCTAGTTTGCATCCATGTACTCACAGGAGCTGTTTGTCCCAGTCTAGCAGCTTAAAGTGCGCTAAGGGATTTAAGCATGCCCCTTGTGAGTTGTATGCTGATCTTTCTTGTAGAATCGGCAGTCTAGAACATTTTTTAGGGCATTTATGTTGTGTTTGTGATGATTGACTAGTGTTTGTCTCTTGCTCTCTTTGACTGGGAGTCTTTAGAGTAATAGTTGGGTATGTCTAGTACTATATTTAGCTCTCTTTCATCTCATAAAAATTTGCATCTGCTATCCCTTTTAGTTTCCACCTACTGTGTTTATCATTTTCCTACTTCCTTTTGCAACTGAGAATGCTAATATGTCAGATAACCCAATTCCTATACTTTCCTGTTGTGTTATATAACCTTTTGATGACCATATGCATGATTTGCTTTGATCTTTCAGTTACTAACATCCTTCTGACAGCTTTGTGTCTTCCCTCGTTGTATAATGATAACATAAGCTTAGACACATTTTTTATTTTTTCTGTTCTCTTGCAGTATCATGTCCTCATATATGTTTTACATGGGTCTTTCAGGTCACAAGTGAAATTTTGATGCAAGTGAAATCAGGATCTTCAAGATAGTGCACTCTTTGGGTTACAGAAATGTGGGGTTTTGCACCAAATGTTTGGGTGTCTGGGTTGGGGAGGAAGAGTCCTCCAAATTGCTCCTCTTCCAATGTTGCGTGTTCTGATGATGAGGCATCCTCATGCACAAGTAGAGAAGAAGGCCTGGAGTGCCCCATATGTTGGGAGTCCTTCAACATAGTCGAGAACATACCTTATGTGCTATGGTGTGGCCACACCATGTGCAAGAACTGCATCCTAGGCCTTCAGTGGGCTGTCATCAAAGTTCCAACTGTGCCAATCCAGCTACCATTCTTCATCTGTTGCCCCTGGTGCAATCTCCTGTCACTTCGCATACTTTACAAAGGGAACATCATATTCCCACGCAAAAATTACTTCCTCCTTTGGATGGTTGAGGGGATGAATGGCGAGCGGGCAAGATCACGGTCTGCTGTTCAAACTGAGCAACATACGACATGGCTCTCAACCAGCAGTAGGGCAAATGGAATTGCTGGTTATTCAAACCCCATTAGACGTCCCCTTCCACCACAGGTTGATACTTCGTCCTCCAGTGCAAATCATGCCAACCATGGGGCCCCTCTCCTGAATGCAGAGAGGGTACAAGCTTCGCTGCACAAGTCGCTGTCATTCTTGGTTCACCTGACTGCCAAATTTCCTCTGGTGTTCATCTTCCTCCTCATAGTGCTCTATGCGATCCCTGCCAGCGCAGCAGTCTTGTTATTGTACATCCTTATCACAGTGCTGTTTGCGCTTCCCTCATTCTTGATATTATATTTTGCGTATCCGAGCCTAGACTGGCTTGTTAGAGAAATCTTTGCTTGAGATTTCCTCACGAGGCAAAATCTCAATGCTGCTGTTGAATCCATGTAACTGAACTCTCTAGTATTTGATGTGTGTGTAAGTGCGAATGTTATTACATAAGTTTTGACTTTGACTACACATGTCATGCGTGCACCTCAAATATCCATGCAAATGCGCTTGGTCGCAATGAAAAATCATTGGCTTTCACGCGCTTTTGTGATCTGCTTCACTGCAACACTACTGTATATTTGGCATCAGTAGCGTAACTATCGGCTATCGTTGGAGTGTTTAGGTTGGCAGTGTGGAGTAGCTAAAACTCTTTTCCTGCAATTGCATATGAAGTTTCTCAAAGTTTGTCCCCTTTTTTTTTTTGGCAAATTGTAGAATCATTTTGTAGGCATTTAGGCCTCTAATTCAAGTTCAAGTTTTGGTGATTAATGACAACACAATTATCACGACTAATGTGTGTTTTGCAGGATTAGTTGAAAGTTAAGTCATGATGATGATACTTAGGTATTCTCGACTGCTAAATTGGTCTTCATGTTTATTGGTCAAATGATATGTGCAGAAATAAGAACTATCTAGTTTTAAATGTCGTTTGTTATTGGGAGACACTTAGAGTAGTATAGGTCTATGTTTTTCCTTTGGCCGTACTATAAAATGGTTGATGATATTAATTTTACCAAGTTTAAGGTAGAGAGATAGTTGTGATGCATAATAGTCAAGTATAGCACTAGGGCAGCTCAGAGGAAGCCTAAAGTGTTGAAAAGTTGAAACCGGGACAAATATTGATTGAATTGGATAAGTCTTTAGTATTTCTATTCACCAGAAATCTCAGTGTGTGCACCGGAAGCTTTTCACCGGAAGGATTCTCAGAGGGTGCAGATAGTTTATACTCACCGGAACCTTAGGTGAGCATCAAAAGTTTGCATCGGAGAATGTTTACTGTAGGGTGATTTTCAATGAAGATCATGGCCCTCTACTCACCAGAAGCTCCATTGATCATTGAAAACTTGGTCCGGAATAGGTTTACAGTAAGGGTCAAGTTTGGTGAAGTTCAAGTTGTTCTGCTCACTAGAGATTCTCATGATCACCAGAAACTTGGACCGGAAATTCCAGCGAGTGCACCGGAAGCTTGTCTCCGGAGGAAAGTGACCATTTGAGAAGTGGTCGTGGAAGTTTGGTCTTTTGCTCACCGAATGTTTCAGTAGGGAATTTGAAATTCCAATCGAAATTCCATTGAGTAGAAATAAAGTTAATGACTAATTTTATGATTAGGGAACTAGATTGTCATTTGTGTAACACTGTATCACCAATAATTCTTTAAAAAAGCATTGTATCTCTTTTTATTTCTTCTAATTAGGGACATGAGAGAGAATTGCAACCCATGATTATTACTTTCATCATTATTTTTTATTTGCCATTATTGACTTTCCAGTCTTTTAAGTGCACCTTTGACTACTACTTTTTGCAACTATATATTTATGTGTACTAATAAGGTTATCCTTTTATGAGAGAATTTCAAGAGGGAATCTAGAGTATGTTTTTTATATAATCAATCTGTAGAGACTTGAACAACTGAATTCCAGAATAAAAAAAAGAAGGCTTGATAAGTTTTCCCCACCAAACACACACATGGAAAACTATAACAAAATGGAACTATTTATGTCAGAGATTCGTGCACTAGCCAACAATACCCTATTCAATGAAACCACCAACCTAGTATAGGCAGCGCCGACTTTAAGGTAACAATGTGGCATTGCATCTAAATCCAAAAAGGGCAAAGTAGGCTTCCTAGGGGGATTCAATGAAACCGCTACCCTTGAAGATGGGAACAAGGAAAATATGTCCAGTGATGAACCCGGTGGAAGCTTGTAATGGGGGTTGCTTCTTCTTCTTCTTCTTATTTCACCTCATCCATCTCCCTTCTTCTTCTCTTGCAAAAAATAGAGGGGCAGGGGGAGCTACAAGAGTGTGGCAGCCATTAGGGGAAGTGGGTGAGGGGCTTGAGCCCCCTTGATCCAACCCTGAATATGTCTGTCGAGCATGGTGGCGTGACTACAAACAAGGAGGAAGGTGGTGCCACTTATGCTCTCGGATTGTAACCACATTCGAAGGCGTTAGCGACGGTGGAGTGTTAACCTTGTTAGAGTTGGATTAGGTGTGACGATGTAATACCTCGCCCATTAATGTTCTAGTTTTGACCTGTGTGACCCAAGTGTTCTGATGTGGTGAGATTAATATCGCCTAAGTAGTCGAAATAGGTTCAAATCATATTATAATTCTTGCAGCTGCAAACGTAGCACATTGGGTTACCCCTTTTACACGAAGCAAGGATGGAAACAGAAAAGAGTTGCTATGCGTATGCGGGCTCGCCGTACAATTAGGCTGGGCTGTAAGTAAATTTTAAAGGCAAGGTGTTTAAAAATTCTGATAAAATATCATGTAATCACCAAAATAAAATAAAAAAGTGGTCCTTCAGCCATCTAGCCCTAAGCGATGCCTCTTCCAGGCAAGGCCACCAAGCGACGCCTCTTCCTCCCGGTCTCGCCAGCCTGTTTGTCCCAAAGAAATTCTCACACCACATCCAAGAAATTCCTCTTCGTCGAATACGCGCGAGTGCTGGCCAGCCTCCTTCCATTCACACGAAGCATTCCACCTCCAACACTTTCCCCTCTTGCAGTTCTCCTCCTCTTTCCCTTCCCCTCAAAGTCCTCGACTGCATCAGTGTGGAGCCAAGATCCATCCAGACCTGGATTCATTTCTTCTTTTTCTTGATAAGGAAGCCATAGCTTGCTTGGATGATTTGCCCCAACTTGTAGTTTGAGTTCTGTTCTGTAAGATCTTTTCTTTGTTGTGAGAAATGAGATCTAAATATTTCTTACTGAGGGGCACTGCAGCGATACATCCAATTTTTCACGGATCTTTTTGTTGTGTGGCAGGGGTACTAATAGTGTTGAATTCATTTTCCATAATGTTTGTGGGGCCAAACTAAATCCCCATGCCTAGCCCATGTTGAATCCACCCTTGTTTCTTGATATGCCACCGCTAATTAGTTGGTCGCGATATGCCTTGTATAGTGATTTCCATGTTCTATGCAGGAGATAGTGAAGTCTTGGATATTTTATATTCATTCCAGATATTCATGTAAGTTCCTATATCTTCTGAGTTCTGATCTACATTTTATTCGTATAAGCAAATAGGAACATTGCTTTCTTACCTTTGTTGCTGTACCTTTATATTTTCTTTATGCAAGTTTCGTTCAATGAACTCAGGAGATGGGTGATGCACTTTTTCATTAAGCATCATTCCCCTTATCTATTCCCAAATTTAGCATACTTGCTTAGTGATGTTTGATGAAAATTGTTCTTATGAATGACTCTGAGTACCAGATGCATCAGACGGTGAAGGGTTTGTGCATTTGAGTAAATCTACTCATATGTCAGCAGATGAACCACAAACCAAAGGAAAATGAAGTGATTTTTTAAAGATTTGCTTTACTACACTAAAAGGGCATTATATTTGTGATATTGAGAATGATTGCTCAACAGCATAAATGAGACCTTATGTCACCCTTGATGTTGAAGTTCTACCTCCAAGGTGTCATTAGTGGAATTCAGTTTGGTGCTATGTCCAAATCATGTTGCTCGTGTCATCTAGTTTTGGTGATGGTTCTTGTATTCTCTGTTTTATTCATGGTTGGAGCACTTGATTCTGAGTTTATCCCAAGGAACTATATTTTGCATTTTTTTTACCAGTATTATTTGCATTAAACTTGTTACATATCTTATTGTTTGATCAAAATGGTTACTTGGAGACATGAATCATTTAGTTGTAACTTCTGTGGAACTTTACATTTCTAAACTAGTATCGTTATAGATTGTGGATGCTTCCACAGTCTTAGGCTACTATGACATTTGTCACGTGCTTCTGGGATCCGAGATTCTTGAAGAATCCTATCCATTCTTGGGTTATGTATGGAAAGATAGAAGTCTACAATTTTGGGTATTCAGTTAATTATGCTATTCTACATGGTTTTTGTTCATATCAAACACCCATCTATCCTTGCTCTGTGGAGTGTGGTCTATGATTTACCCTGTTGGCCATCTTTATGCAATTCATATTACGGTGATATTGAACATAGGAGTAATTCTCACTACTACAGAATTGGGCTTATATATCGGCCTATCACTGCCAATTCCTCATGGGCTGATAGTGATGGGGCATCACTGTTGGTTCATTAGTCGCGTGGGAAGAATCAACCATCGTGGCTTATGAACCGGCAGTGATAAGGGTCATCACTGCCGGCTGATGGATTGAGTCGGCAGTGATACCCAGCGCCCTCATCACTACTGGCTGAATCCACTAACCATAGTGATACCCAGCACCCTCATCACTGCCGGCTGAATCCACTGACCGGCAGTGATATATGTACATCACTAGCGATGGATTATATGAGCCAGTAGTGACATCCTCCTCTTCCCCACCTTCTTCTACCTCTTATTTTTTTGCTGCCTCAGGCACCTGATGTACAAACGGTTCCCCGTTAGATCAACACCGCATACAAAAATTACAGTAAGGAATGGCTATACATGACTCACATAAATCACAAGTTGATGCCGCACTTGAGGGTTGAAAGAGTTATACGCACTTGAAAGCAGGTACTTGACCCTTGATGTGAATGAAGGTGCAGTTCACTGGAGATACTCATCTGCTGTTGAAGGAGTTCAAAGTTCAGGTGCCCCAGCAAAAGTTGAGCAAGACTCCCAAATCATGCCTGAGCATGATTTTGGAGTCTTGCTGAACTGTCGTTGGGGCACCAGAAAACCGTGAACCTGAGGCACCACTACAAACAGACACATGACATGTTTGGTTCATTACCACACATTGTCACATCACCTTGCCAAATCTTGCCTAAGGTGTGGTGAACAAATTGTTAGCTACACATTAGGCAAGGTTTGTCTAAGGAATGTGTCTATTGATAGGTGGGGTCCAGAGCTTAAAAAATGTAGAATGTAAACTTTTTGTCAATGATCTAAAGAGCGGCCACAAAAATATAAGAAAAATTTGATAAAGTGTCGTAGCCAACCAAACATGCCCTTCATGACTGTTCATTAAAGATTGATGCCATCAATTTCTTTCGCATTGTTGTCATGCAAGTTCATTGTTTGTGAACAATAGGAATTGATTCATGCCTTCAGCAAACACTGTTGCTAGGTCAAATTCTTCCTCTCCCAAGAAAAGTTGGCTCTATTTTGGCCAGAACAAGAAATTTTGAATCAAGATCATCTGAAGGTTCCTACAGATCTGTAGAAACTTTCAGATGGTCTGGAGTCAAAACTTTGCTGCTTGGACCATCCTAAGGAGGAAACAACAACCTTTTCAACACCATAAAGATAATATTTTCAGTAATATACTAGAATATATTGGTGCAACTACTAAAAGATGGTGCATATTAGCATGCATACTTGATGTACATTACCATGCACAAGTTACCACTCTACGGTATTAATTGTTCACTGCTCACTACTCAATGGATCATATCCCATATTGAATCAAAGATAGACAAGCTTCTCAAAGTAAAATTTCTCTACTGATTGTTTCTGCATCAATAGAAAAAAATAAAGCCCTTCTTTTATTCGGACACAGAACTATTTCATGCAATGTATGACAACATCAGCAAAATGCAGTACCCTATAGTAGGGAAAGTAACTCATTATTAAAAATTAATACCGACTTTATCATTTAAAAATAGGTAGTCTACAAAATCATGTAAACAACAATTAGTCTAGGAGTTATGTTAAATAGTGTACCTAAACTCTCCAAATACATGACAAGGGTTCGCCATTCAGCACCCTTGACTTGTGATGAATCCACATCGGATTGTGCAAACAAAAGGTATACGTTCCCTTTTATGGGAGGCAACTACTAAAAAAAAAATATTAGCTTCTTAAGCAAAAAGGATTACCACCTCCAACATCTGGCTAGATCTAAGATCTATTCAGTCAAGAAACCCTAAGGGGTTTATCAAACTTCAGTCATAGATCTTCGATGACCAGTAGTCCTATTTGGGTAACTATTGGCTCCCAACAAGCAAGATCACCGCTTCCACAATAATGTACGTTATTAAATTTCTACCTTATCAAAAGGCTCAACCCCAAATAGGCAGGTCTAAGAGGCAGTAGTTTACCTTGCGACAACCTTAAACGAGTTGCTGGTATTAACTCGGATGAAAAAGAGGAAAAATTGGTTACCACCCAGTCCACAGATCTAATAGAGTGTTGCAGGCAAAGCCGGTAGAAAGAATATACATAGGGCAGATCAGGGTAGGATATGGTTGATCGACTCACAACAATAACTACAACAAAAGGGACGCAAGAAATCAACAACAAGCTATGGTGATGCAAGTAGGGAAGAGGAAGGCAATGGAAGGTGGTGTCAAAGGGGGTAGGTAGGGGTGGCGGCGGGATTTGGGGAGAGGCAATGGGGTGTGTTATATATAAAGAAAACCCTAAAATATGACAAAAGTCCATTTTACCCCTTAAAGTATTTTGTGGTTTATTTAATCCTTTAAAGTTTCAATATCGGATCAATCTACCCTTGAAGTGGTTTTGCTAAGAGGTTTTGATTATGTGGACAATGGTATTGCCATGTGTCCCGCCATATTAGACACAACCTTTCATGTCACCCTTTTCTCCCCCATCACCTACCCACACACAGAGATACCCAATGGTGGTCCCAGAGATTTAGGAGAGCCTGAGCGGACTTTTAGAGGAATATTTTATCAATAAAAATATGCTCTAGTTAATAAAGCAATATTTAAATATTAAAATAGCGAAAGAAGAAAAATATGTTCACTAGTATATAATAAAATATGCAGGAAGCAAATGCTAACTAAACAAGCCTACAGTTACGAGGCAATTGCTTTTTTGAGTCAAGCGTCGAAGAAAAGTGTAATTAGTGGGTTGGGTTGGACCCTTCAATATATATGCCCTCCTAACTTGGTCTTGAATTTCAGGGGCAAACTCACAAATTTGCTTCCTAAGAACATGATCACTTATAATTTCATCTGCATTAAATTCATAGTTTGGTTTTGCACCTTGTGGTACATTTGCACTTTCTCGAGTTATCAGATTTTCACCGCATCCGCTAGCACCATCATTGTTTCTTGCAGTTTGAACAAGGAATCTCCTCTCCTCATCTCTAACAAATTATAAATCAAATTCAGTCACTCATTTAGCATTTGCATAAATAAATCTACAACTAGTAATGTACTATGGAGTCTATGCCTATATGAACAATTCAGAAATCACAATCGCTTAGTTGCACAGCTATGAGCTGTCTGCTGTCTCGGCACAATTTACAAATCAGTAAATCACAATTGGTGAATTAGTCCACACTCCAATAAAAGATCACATCCAGATCGTATCATAGGATTTACTACACTTGCAACTTGCTGACGAAATGTTGATTTGTTGGTTGGTTTGCTTGAGTAAAGCACTTTCCATCTGTGAAAGTTTTATTCATTGAAAAAAAGGTGTGCTCTTTGAGCAGCATCTGCCATTTTTCTTGTCATGCATGAAAAGGATTGGTCGATCTGTGCAACATTTGAGCAAAATTTTAGGATTCCAATATGTTGGTATCACGCACTGCAAGTTAGACAGTGATCAATCAATAGCTAGCAACACAAGCTACCACCTGAGACGGACTCCATGGCCTCTGAGGAAGAGGATTTTTGTGTACCAGAATGCCACCTAGCCAAGAAGAAGGGGATGGAGATCAATTGCGGTTTGGCGGAGGAGCAGGGGCAACGTGCAACTGACGGAACTTATCAGCAAGGATGGTAACTCTGAAGCAGTTATTGAAGAGATTGAGGGATGGCAGGGGTAGCCAGGTAACCGGGGTAGGGGGCATGAGCTGGAGGTAGCAGAATGAGATGCGATGTGGTAGCCATGGTGGACAAAACAACATGATAAAATGTCTGCCATGATGGAAAAATCACCTTCAAAACTGGCCAATGAGGTAATGTAAGTTGGTATCATATGATGAAAAGTACATTTCACCCTATAAACTTGTCGTGCACTCTGTTTTCACCCTCAATGTGCAAAACTAGACATTTTACCCCTCTCAACTCTCAAAATTGTCAAAATTCCACTTGCGCTATTTCGAGATGGTTTTCAAGGCAGTTTTAGCTGATGTGGCAGTGTGCCCTACATGTTCGATTCCACATCACTTCCTTTTTCTTCCTCCTTTCCACTCCCTCCTTCAGTGCTCCGCGTTAGCTTGCGCCCAGCTCATCGTCATACCTCACAGGTAGGGTTGATGCCTCCTACCCATAACACCCCGATTTTCAGATTTCTCAAATTTCTAAAATTTTCCAAGATTATTGAATAGCTTCCCTAGTAGTATAGGTTTAAAACCTATTTTCTTAATAAATCAATCAATATAGGTTATTATTTTGTGTGCATTGCATGCTGAGTTTTGCTAGGAGCCAGGTAAATGCATTAGAGTTCTTTTTACTTTTCTTTCTCTTTGGTGTTTTGAGTGAAAAAGATTTTGAAAAGGTTTTTACAAAACTCAGTAATGAATAAGTTAAGGATCTTAATGGTTGGAATTCAAAATCTTTGAATTCATCATCTATTCAATCCTTGATCATACCTGATCCTTCTCTAGTTCAATTCAAATCTTATCCAAATCCTTGTTTAAAGCTAATCACTCTCTTTCTCAAATTCTACCTAAATCTAAATTCAAATTCCTTATCTACTCATATTCTTGTTCAACATCATCATTTTTTGTTTCTCTTAAATTCACTCCGAACTCAATTCAAATTCAAACTCTATTCAAATTTCTTTGCAAAAGTTTCTTTTCTAAACCCTAGATATACCTAAAGTGTCTTTGGGCTCAATCTTGCTCAAGTCCAAACCCTTAGCCAAGTCTTCTAGATGGCCCAACAAAGGATCCACGAAATCTGTAAATTTTCGTGGAGTCCTAAACAGCCTCATTTCCTCATGACATTTCGGAGTTCAAAACGGCCTCAAATGCAAATCTTGACCATACCAAAGTTGTAGGTCTTGTCGAGAGCTTCGATTTGAACCTATGAAAGTCCTCTTTTGGATAACAGAGCTAGTAGTTATGGCCCTCGAAATCAGTACTGTACAGAGAAGTCTGAGTTCAAACAGTTTATCTTGTGGTGTATTTTTGGAAATCAAGATGACGTTTTCAGAAGTTCCAATGACTACCAAAGTTGTAGATCTTTTCGAGTACTACAATTTAGAATCAATAAACGTCCAATTTGGAGTCCGAACAATAGAGATATCATCCTTAAAATACAGAGTTGCGAAAAAGGAAATCGTAACCGACTCGAACTCGAATCCGATTCGTGTTCGGTTTAGACTCTACCTCAACCAGCCGTCCCTAGCCCTATATATATGAGTTGCATGCCCTCTCCCACCCCTATTCCACGCCTCCAAGCCCTAGAAGTCGTTGCTTCCCTGTCCGCGCGTCGCCGGAGCGCTGCCGTTCGCCGGAGCCGCCGCCGCCGCCCGTGATGCGCCACGTCGTCTTCTCCGCGAATCCTCCTTCTTCCACCATCAAAGCAAGGTGAGGACCCCTTATTCTCTTCCCTTAATACTGTTTTAGCATCATACTAAGTCCCTGGCTAAGCCCTAGCCCCGGCCAAAGCCCGATCTACGCCGCCACGGTCGTCACCATCGCGGACAGCCGCAAGACAGCCGCGCTGTAGCCGATTGGCATCAATGTTCCCAACCGACCAAAGGTCAAATCACCAAGCCCTTTCACTGGTGCATGCCCCATGATGTTCCCCAAGCCATTACCAACCAGGTCGGCCAGTAGATTAGCCAAACTATCGAAATCAAGGTCGACATACCCGCTGTCCGGTTTCTGCACGTGTTCTGCACGCGCACCGGATTTGTATTCGCGTCCCCCGTCAATTCGAAAGCCGTATGGATGCACCAACCACGTCACGACGTGTCCCATCGAGTCTTCTATGTTACCCTAGGAGCCCATCTCCATTTGTACAGCAACACGACCAGGACACCATTGCCAACCACAGCATGTCGCAGCCATCACCCGTTTCATCTATGCTGATCGTTCTTCCTCTCAGTGGATGATCTACCCAAAACCCATGCCATAGCATTGTGTTCCCGGGTTATATGAACATCTTTGTTCAAACGGTTTCATAAATTTCATAGCCAATCTCCTGGAACGCGAGCGTCTTCGTTCCTGCATCTGTTCGCGGTCACCACCAAACCTAGCAAATTTCACTGAAACACCACCGAAGCCGACATCGATGTCTGTGGCCACGTGCCCGATTGCTATCTCCGACGAAACCGAACCACCACCTCTACATAGAGTGACCAGTAGTATCTTTAACCTAGAAGCACAATATTCGGCCTTTTTGATCCATCATAGGTGGTTAAGACTAGATCTTAGTGTATCCCTTCTTTAATCCATGATGTTACTTGCATAGCATGCCAAGTCAGCGCCCCATCATTCTCCTTAGCCTAGTCGGTGAAGTCTAGTCTGACCTACACTTCTTGAATCTTGCATAAGGATGTTGTTAAGCTTGACAAAGTGATTGCGCAATAATGCATTTCCCATAGGAAGATAGTTCCGGAAAATCAGCATTTCCTTTTTAGTCTAATCCATCTCCCGAAAGCTATTCTCTTTTCATCTTAACTCCGATTTAGACGATTCTTGCATCTAAATGTTCCTAAAATCATCCCTATCCAACCATAGTATTTTTAACGTGTTTTAATGATGTTTGGTATGTTATTCTTATTGTTTGCTTTGTGTTGTTTGTCGGTAGTTCTCGCGATTAGTTGATAATGTTCCGGAGCAGTTCAAGGGACTTCAAGATCAAGATTTCGATAACACTGAGCAGCATTGGGAATAAGGCAAGTGTCCTTGATCATATTGAACCTATGTTTTTAAATGTTTTATTTTACAAAATTACATGCAATGTCTGTCAATATGATGGGTAGTCACATATGTTAGGGTTTTCCCTAGATTTTCCCTTATCATCCCTTGGAACCTAGATGATTTATGGTTAGGTGCCTTTGTGGGTAGATTGCTTAGCTATGCTTTTGGGATGTTGGGAAGTGTCATAATCTTGACTAATGAACATATACAAAATCGATGGTTAATGTGTTAATGGTCTAGCAACATGGAACCTTAGGCCTTGAGCAAAGTGGTTTTGATGGTTGTCATCGTTATGATGTTGGTTTAGTGTTTGCTCAAGTAACCTAAGTAAGGACCGGTTCGTGGAGCGACAACCCAAGAAGTAACGTACCAACCACGAGGCTGATATGGGTAAGGTGTGACATACTGATTAGAGTCTGTCCAGTGTGCGTTGGGTCAGCACAAAAGGGGGCTTCTGGGTAGGAGCTTAGCTTGCGTAAAGCCTGGCGGTGAAACCTAGTGGGCAGGCACATACTGGATTAGTCTTTGGTTAGTGAAAAATGTCATGCAGTGATTCTTGGTGGCACACCACTGGCGTGTGTTAAGTGTTTCGCGAACACGGCAACATGGAATTCACTGACTCGTGGGGAAAGTTGGACAATCTCTGCAGAGTGTAAAACTGTTATAACAGCCGTGCTCACAGATATGAGAGACTTGGATCCTCACATGATTAGTGGGTTGTGGTTATGAGTTTGGTTGTGGCTATGGTTTTGGTACAGGGAGTACTATGCTTGTGGTTATGGTTCTGGTACAGGGAGTACTAGATGCTTGTGGTTATGGTTCTGGTACAGGGAGTACTAGATGGTTGTGGTTATAGTTCTGGTACAGGGAGTACTAGATGGTTGTGGTTATGGTTCTGATACAGGGAGTACTAGTTGGTTTTGGTTATAGTACAGGGAGTACTAGAAGGTTATGGTGTGCAAGGTGGGGAGTCTTGTATGCTGGATGCTGAACCTATGGGTTACATTCACTTAATAATTGCTTAATGCTTTTGAGTCAAAAAAAATGTTTTCATTACTCGCTTTTACGCAAAAATACCATTTGTTAGTCTATTCTTGATATAAGCCTGCATATCATTACTTTCTCCCACTTGTTGAGTACTCTATGTGCTCACACTTGCTATTTTCCCTATACCATGCGACATGTATGCTGCTGCTCAGTGAGTGAAGATGTTGAAGACTATCAAGACGAGGTTGTGACGTTCTAGGCGTGTGTCTCCCGGTCGGTTGCCTGCGGTGTTGTTGGGCACCAGTGCTTCTGTTCCGCTGCAGATATTTTCATAGAAGACAATATATGTCAATTGTTGTAAGAGTTTAACATTTATTTAATAGAAGTATTGCTTTTGTTACTTCACCTGTGACGTTCTTATATGTGTTGAACATCCTGGGCACACATAAGCTGCATCTGGTTTTGGCCGTTAAAACCGGGTGTGACACTACCTTAGCCTCCGCCTAGCTAGCCGTGAGCACTAGAGAAGGAGGTGTACTCCTGGATCCCCGTGTTGAAGATGACGATCTCCAAGCTGCTGCTATGGCAGAGTGACTTGTGAGATAGTGTGATACCCTTATGTAGGAGGAAGGCCATGACTTCATGCTTGCTTCCTCTTGCTCTTTGATTTTTTTTTCATTTTCTTTTTGGTGCCCTCTCCTTTGCCTACAAGCCTCAGTGCCCCATGCTGAAGCTTCCAACCCAATTGCATTCCATGCTTGGGAGCTTGTGTTCATGTGTGTTTGTTGATCGGCTAGAGGACATGATCGTCATATATTATTTTCACCCAGAGTATTCCTATGTTATCATATCCACAAGGGGTTTGCTATGTGGTGAAATAAGCTTCGAGTCACAACATAGAGATGCAATGCAAGATTAATGTAACCTGGACACCCGTGTTCAATTTTTTTTTACCGAATCAAACACCCCGAATCCAAGTCGGATTCCGACACTCGTGTCGGATTTCGATATGTAATTCGCATGTCCAAATTTATTTTGCCGAATCAGACACCTGGATCTGAGTTAGATTCTGATACTCGTGTCCATATCCAGGTAACACTGTGCAAGATGGAGGATAATATTTGATTGTGTAAATAAAAAATTGTAGAAATGTAAATACCAGCGAGGATATAAACTAAACTAAAGACATGACGCAATTAACACAAAAAGACTATTTGAAACAACGGTTCCTAGGCATTCGGCTAAGTTAGACATTTCATAGGTCATTAAATAAGAACTTTATCTAGTTGTTAATATGAAGGTGAATTCTAAATTGACCACACCCATATTTGGGGGTTGACGCTACTTGTAACCTATGTTCGCGCACCATAGGATGTGTTTGGTTGGGCTTTTGTCAGAAGCTAGAAGCCCAACCAAACTGCTCGCTCTTGAGCTGGCTTTTAAAATCTGAAAAGCTGACTTCTGAGAGAATGAATTAAAGTTAAGAAGCAAGTTGAGATGAGCTTTTCTGGCTTTTGGTATGCTGAGAAGTTAAAAATTTACTACAAAAGCCAATAGCAAAAAGCCATCCGCCAGAAGCCAAAAGCTAGAAACCAACTTTTTAGCCCAAAAACCAAAAGCATTAGGCCAACTAAACTGACCCATAGTATGATTTCCATGAACCTTTTAAGGGAGAAACCATACTATAACTTTAAGTAGTGAATCTCCATGATTACCCCACATCAATGATCATGGAAGTCGAAGCATAGCCTGTCTCATCTGCCTCTCATCCCATCATACCTATCGATTGTCCCCTCCATGTTACCCCGATATACGTTTGGAACTGCAATCTACACTAAGAGCAATGATCTATGTCAATAACCAGTAGAAGCCCTACTTCATATCGTGAATGCTTTAGCTTAAGAACGACTCAACTACTCATGCATATTCTAGATAGCCATGAAAGGATAAACAAAATGCAAGATAATATCAAATAGATTGTACAAATGAGTTGCACAATATATTGGACAAGCAGAGACACAAAAGATGAAAGATTAAATATGAAATGTGTCGACAATTAGTAAATCACCGATCTAACGAACTTGTTGAAGAATAGGGGATACTTTGAGTAGAAAAATCACAAGAGAAGCACGCGTGGGTTTTTAGACAGGTTTAGGCCTCCCTATGGACAATAACCCTATGCAATATTTGTCTTGTATTGATCTGAGCCTGTTACAAGGGGGTGTGGCTAGCGTAGATGGATCTAAACCTAGTCGGTGACATCTTCCTTGGCTTCTGTTGGCTTGTGAAACTCATATTGCTTGAGATGAGTTGTTCCATCTCTCTTCCCTTGTCCTCCACAGGGCCCCTTGGCTCCGTATATATGGGGGTATCATACGTCTTCTAGACTCATCTTTCCTATTCTTGGAGATAAACCTTCCCGGTTATGGATCGCCTTGGATACCTGCGAGTAGTTTCCTTTCTTTCAAGGATCCCTCTTCTAGTGATAAAGATATACCCTAAGAATTACGGGAAATCATGGGATACTCAGATATGTTAACTATCCATTATTCATCATCAAGCCCTCCATCAGTACATGGAATGAGGTTTTAACAGTTCAAGTAATTAGCCAGCAGAGATAAGATTTCTGTGTGACCATATCATTTAGTAAACTCAGACTTCCGATTAGGATAAAAAATCTAACCGGATTTCCTATGTCTTTTAGATTACCTACTCGGGACATCGAATGCTTTCGAGTCCTCAAGAGAGTTTCTCAAAAAGATATTCTGTCTGGGTAGATTTTCCAGTCAGCTCATATAGTTAATGGATGTTGGTTACCATCTTACGCACTTCATGATAAATTGGCACAATATTGTGGTATGCTCATAACATCAGTTTGGTTTAGCTAGACAATAAGGGCTATGAGCAATTTAGTTTATTTTTGAAAATCACATGTTACTATTTTGTTGTGATTTGACCTATAAGCATATTGATTCCTTTTCTTTCCTCTATTGAGAACAGAATATACTACACTTGATCCTAACTTCTCTCCTCTTAATTTGCTGCATAGTCTAGTGGTCAATTAAGTACCATGGGGCATAAGAGGACAACAACCCCTAAGAAACTAGATGCATAGAGGATGCTTACATTAGAGGCCGCCCTGGCACAAGGTGGGGCGGATGAAAGAAGGAGGTCAAATAGGAGCCTAAGCCCGCACCCGTCATCCTCCTACAACAGCAGCGAGAGCTCGTATCATAGCATGAGCCATGTTTCGTGCGAGCGGGAGAGCAAACGTCGGGAAAGTAGTTCCGACTATGATCACTGAAGAGGTATTGACATGAGTCAATGCATTTTATACTTCTTAAATAGAGGAATATTTTTTTTATATCAACTCCGCTTGTTTCCTCTCTAGAGGGTGCAAAGATCTTCGTGTTGATCATCTGCGCCACAACCTTTCTCTCCCTCTGTGACTAAAACTTCGGGTCCCTCTGGGGATACACTAAAACGAAAATAGAGTGAGCGAAGTGGAAACAAGTTGTCGTCAACACTTATACAATAACGCAAGTCGGTGTTGGGGGAGCCTATTGCACCTCGTGAGGCATGTGCCAAATTCTGCAACAGTTGCAGATTTCTTGTCAAGGAGTACGTCTCAATCACAATAACTGATTGGTGGTTGGTGCCACATGAGACAAAGGAGTTCCTATGGATAACATTGCAGAGAACTATCCAATTCCCCTCAGGAACAGAGAAAGCTACCAAACAGAATGCGTTGAAAACTATGGGAAAGAGCTTTCGGGGCTGGAAGGGTGAGTTGAATAAGGACTTCATGAAGAAGAACATGATACCCTTCAATAAATACGGAAAAATTACACCAGACCAATGACCAGAGTTTGTTCAGTAGAATATCACATCTGAATCCGTCAAATTGGGTGAATCGTTCAAGAACCTTGCAAAAAAAGAATAAGTACCACCATCACTAGGGCTCGGCTGGGTACGCCCCAAAATTAGTGAATGGAGGAGGCAAGAAGAAGAGTCTTTCCAGGTTGGGAAACCTAACCCATTGGAAAATTGTGATGAGCGAAGCAGGAACTGGGTCTATGCTCAGTCTGAACGAACCGAGGATGGGGACTTAGCCTTCAAAAGCCCCAGGACCATGGAAGTGACCCAGGCCATTAAAGAGATTGCTAACGAAGGGTTATTAGAAATCGACATGGAGAATGACATGCTTACCAAGGCCTTGGGGAACAAGGAACACTCGGGTTACCCTCGAGGCATTGAATCAAAAATAGGCTAGAGGCATGGGTTTCCCAGATGTTGTGGGCCAGTACAAGACCCGTAATAGATATAAGAAGACCCTAGCAGAAGAGATACAAGAACAGGTTAAGGTCCAGTTCATGAAAATATGGAATGAAAAGGAGAAGGAAATGGCGACATTAATGACGATAGAGCAACCAACCAACCTAGGCTTTCAGAGTAGCGTCGGGTCCATGCAAGTCGATAACCATATATATCATGTGGATGATATCACAAAAGCTACCCCTTGCATGCTACATGTTCCAGTCAGTAAGGGAGACTTCACTATCGAGGCTCCCACAGGCCAGGCCATTCCAAGCCATGTGTTTCACAATCAAGACATCCAAGCTAGTTACGCCAAGGTACAAGCGGACTCAGTACAACCACTTTTCATGAAGTACAAGCTAGACATCAGCACACCTAAGGGTATCGAGATTCTCAATGAGGCTGTTGGCAACTTCATTCTGTTGGCCAAATGAGATATAATCTTCAGTCGTCAATAGTCAAAATCGCCAGCGTCACAACCATCCTCGTGCCCACCATCTTTACCTCCGCGCCCAACCTCTCTGCCTCCAGCACATTCGCCCCCGCGCTAAGCCTCTCCGCCTTTGGCACCTTTGCCTGAGCATCTAGCACCTTTTCTTGCTTAGTATCTTCGTCTCGTGCTTTATTGTCTGTGCCTCTTGCACTTCCACCTTTAGCGTTTGTGCCTCCAACACCATAACCTGAGTACTAGAGAGTCCCAATCATGGTTACCCAATATGAAAAGACTCTAAAATCTTCGGAGAAGAGGTGACTTTTGTCCTCCAAAGCAAAGGCATCATCCGCTCAGGAATCTCCAGCAAAGGGCGATGTCATGAAAGAGACCGGCAAAACAATGAGTACCCCTCAGTTGGATTTCTTGCCTACACCAGATGTTCCCGTGACTTATGAGAATTGAAAATCATTTCTACCCTTGTTTCAACTCCAAGATGGTCCATGGGAGAAGAGGAGATTCGATGAATAGTATATGAGGGTATATTATGCGAGGTTCTCGATAATCACTGCTAAAGTCCCCGTTAACATTTTTCTAAGTGGAGACTCCTATCTCATGGTGGAATTTAAGGACATGCATGCTTTGTTCTGCTGCGACAAACTCGAAGTCAATCTCATAAGCGTGTGGTGCATGTAAGTGCCTACAACCTAACCCTATGTTCATATATCTACCAATATATACTATAGAAGCTAATTACTAGTGACTTGTTTTATAGGATGCAATTTAACAATGCAGAAAAAGTTGAATTTATGGTCAGATTCCTTAATCCGCAACTAATTTCCCAGCCCAATTTGGTCATAAATTTAAGGAAGGATGCTCCAAAGATTAAGGGGAAGAGTAACAAGGAGAAAGCAAGAGTCATAAAAGAAATGACTAAGTCACACATGCTTGATATATCGAACATAGGAAGGGCTATGCTAGAAATACAAGACAAGGAGTATATCATGCCCTCCTACAACTTTAAGTAAGTTTGATAAATTAGTTCTAAAAGTTTATTTTCCACCTAACTTAATTGGTCAATCAAGAACCTAACATAAGTATTCATGTAGAGACTATTTTATTTGTATAATACTGATGCCGAAGTAGAGCAGACTCGTGATCCTTGACTCAGCCGATCTCCACCAACCATCCTATCAAGATCCCATCGATGTTATACAAATGTAAAGAAAATCCCCATATATAAAATCCTTATAAATCATTTATGAATTGCTAATTACTTCTTGGTATTCGAATAGGGTCTACAAGTGGTACGTACTAAAAGGTGGGAGACACGATACGACCAAGCAAGCTGAGATGGCAGTCCATACACAGTTTTCGGTAATAACACACTTCTAATACTTGTATGTTACTATTTATGACAAAGAATACTATTGAACTAACAAATACATTGCATTATTATTTGAAGTGCCACAAGCAAGGTTTCAACACGGTTCTTTGTGGATACTATGTTTGCCAGTTTTTTAGGGTAAACGGGAGGTACAGAACGAACCCCAAGGATGTAAGTCATCATTGCACTTGTATATTCTTATTTGGTTTTATTTCCATTGTCAATAATGTTTTAAATCTTTTAGTTGTGTTTTCACAGCAGGCACGGAGGGTTGAATGTACTAACACCTCGCTCACCAACGAAGATATCCAAAATGTCCAACGTGATATGTGCCAGTTCATCATGCACAAAGTCATCCACAAAAATGTTTGGTTCTTTGACCACGGAGGTGAATTGGCTAGTCATCCGAGGCTTTGTGAGTGAGAGAGGAAACAATCCATTGTTAAATATTATCTTGTGATATAAAAATACTAAATTTGTGAATATTGTTGTACTTGTGTTAAATATTGAACTTGTGTTGAATATTAAAATACTGTTGAAATCTGTGATGTAAATATCTATCTTGAAAATGTGTTGAATCTAAAGGGAATAAAATATATGACCAGTACAAATTTTGAATGAAACTATCTATCTGTAGTCGGATGCTAAAGTGCGTCGCTTGTGGAAACCTATTTTTATAGGTGGTTGGCTTAAGGAATCGCCTGTGAAAATCTATTACCATATGTGGTTCTCTTTAGGAACAAACTATAGTAATATCTTTCCACATGTGGTTCTCTTTAGGAACTGCCTGTGGTAATAAGTTTCACATGCTGTCCATTTTACGCATGTGAAAATCGTCAATTTTCACAGACATTCGATCAGAGGTGGGTGACTAAACGCCTGTGAAAATAGGTTATCATCCTCCTTTAAAAATAGTTTTTATAGTAGTATCGACTGGCCTTGCTTTTGTTTCAAAGCAACTTTTGCACATTTAATTATGAGCCAATGCTAATGTATGTACAATATAATTGGGACACGTTCAGATCAACTAAACACCGGCTACTAAAAAGCATAGCTTTATTAGGGATATATACATGGTACATGCTGACCTGCAGGTAAGATCTCCAAGAGTAGTACGCATGGGCAAGACCAGTGAGTGGTGAACTGGTAATAGTTATGGCTTTAGAGAAAGTGCGCTGCACCGCCGGGAAGTGCTAGGCGAAGAAGGGGAGCAGCAGGAGGGCTATTACCACCATCCACAACAAGAATAGGACGACGGCGTGGACGACCGTGACATGCTCGGTGTCCGGCCGACCGGGCTCGGCAATGGCGCACAGGAGGAAAGCTGTGCCCGGCATCATGTATGTGGCGGCATAAGCTCAGAGGCGCCCTGTGATACCGTGGTGAGATGCTGGCACTGATCATCAATATTCGGAGGAGGGTACTTCAGATTGTGCCGACGTCCGAATCCTTGGAGGGTCGCTGCGGCAGCCATGCCAGGTTGCTGGTGGTACGTAGTTAGGAAATTAGTGCTAATTTACAAGGTCAGTAGTTGGTTAGGTAATCCAGTGCTAATTGGTGCTAATTACTAGATAGAATGAGACATCTGATATGGAAGATAAATAATAGATGATTGATAGAATTATTAGAAGAAAAATGAGATCCAACTTTGTACATGGACCGTTAGATCACATCGGATGGACGGTGGAGATTCTCTGGATTAGCAACAACTGGTGAATTATATAGGAGTATAGAATAGAAAAAAAATCAGAAGAACATTGTTCAAAACATAAACCTATAACGACATGAATCCCTAATAGTTGGTCTTCGAGGACTGAGCTTCAACAACACACGTGTGTTTTATCACAACCTCAACAAAAGTATTATCTTCATACATAGTCTCTCTCTCATCAGGATCAGACACCATCCTGACTAACTCAATCATGTGCTAGAACCAAACAACATTGCTTCTAAATCTCTTGCACTTATTAAGTAAGAGATGACAGTTTAAATCAGTCTTGCAGTTCATGGAAAATGTCGTTATAGGTTTACAATCTTCCATTTTTTGAAAGTGATCTATCATAATATCATTTGGGATTGTAGCTAGAAAGGTTGGCTTGACAAAGCAAATGATACAATCATTCATAAACTTATTATCGATACGAATGCGCAATATCGTCTTCACAATTTTCATTGCTGAAAAGCATATCTCCATTTATGCAGTGGCAGTAGGCAAAATAACTACTAGCTTTAAAAGCCGATAGACCGAATGAAAAACAAGATGCTTCTTTGTATGCACCATCAGTTTAGCAAGTTCAATAATAGTGTTCAATTTAGAAAAGCAAGATGATTCTTTCGTTAGCTTGTACATTGTCCATATAAAAATGCAGCTCACGAGCAAGATCCTTCAATTGAATAGAATTGAAATCATATGGATAGAACTTAGATAATTATATTAAGCTCGCCAATTTGGAATCACCAAAAGAATCCTTCGGATTGAAAGCAGCCATGTAATCCGTCCGGTGACTGCTGAAACTTGTGCTGGCCTAAGGAACACCAGTGTGCCCCTAACCACTTCCATAACACAGCCTCCACTCAGATCTCGTCCTGCAGTTCAGTAATGTGTCCCTCCACTACTTTTTAGTTTTTTTCTTCAAAAATATTTGATTTTAGAGTTGAAGTTAGCCAGGGAAGGGAACTATGGTCTTGGCTGAGATCTTGCTTGTTATTTTTTTGGGTGTTATTGCAGTTGTTTATCTAGCAAATTATATAGGATTTTTTCTGTTGTTTATTAGGTGTAAATTCAATATAACTTGCTAGAAATATTGTCCTGCCTTGTTACTAATTTTGGGGTATATGTGGTTCAACAGTTTTCTCTTTCTAGTAATAGAGAGAATTTTCCTTCTTTAAGAGATATTGCATTATCATTATATCTGAGTGCTAGAGGATCAAAACATTTTATTTTATTCTACAGTTGCTCTTGATGAAGCTTATGTCACATTGATTTGGTGGAAGAAGAAAGAGAAGTTGGTGACTCATGTATAAGTCAAATTTGTTACTTATAGGTCACACCCTTCCTATAAATAGTCATATATGTTCCTAGAATTGAGGTAGTTTTGAGTATTACACTACTGCTTCATGGTTCATGCTGCTCTACTTACCAAATGCCAATGTATGTTATTTAGTATTTTAGTTTTGCCACTAATTTGAGTAGAGCTTCATGTTTCCATCCATGGAAATGTATATATTTCGGTATTTTTATGTAGATTTGTGTGATTGTTGCCGGTAACTATAGGAAAAGATGGTGCACAAGGTGCAGCTGTAGGCATGGTGGTTTGACATCCACAACCACGCAAGGCCGTCTCCATGGTTCAACAATTCTCTTTCAGGTTTAGACTGTCACCTTGCATTCTCCAAAGATGATCTGATGAGTATACTTCATGGGCTGAGTGTTACAAGTTAGCTTTTACCAAGTGGTGGTTATGCTTGTGAAACTATGTATGTGGAAAATATGTGTATGCATGAGTCCAGTTATAATGTAGATCATCCAATTTTTATGCTATCTTATTATCAGCATACTTTCTTACAAACTGAAATTTTTACGTTGTTCCCTCCCTATTTGTAAATCTAGACGACAAAACCAAGTAAATTTTGAAACTGAACGATCAAGATGTGGACAATAGACTCGTTTGCGTGGCGTGCTGAGATGTACTATGAGAAGTGGCATATATTGGTGGACTTTTTGTGATGCTATAAGGCAAACTCATGCCATGGTACTACATGTATTTTGGTGTTCACCATAGATTGATTCTTCATCGGTTCCTATGTGGTTAGCTTGCTGTTACGTTGTGCAGCTCAAATATGACCATATTAAAAAATTTGGTAGATCACTGCACTTTTACTAGTTCATGGGTTGGAGAAGTAGTCCTGCACCTTGAATTGGGTTGGATGAGTTCGTGCTGCATCCAGTCAAACCAGTTAGCTTCGAATATATGGTCTGCAACTTAATTTGCATGTGTTATGTTGTCGTTCTACTGTCGTGTATGCCAAGTTGAACTTGCAGCCTCAGCTGCAATGTTCAGATGATGATTTTAGTAGCCTAAGCTAAAATAAAAATTTGTAAATTGCCTAAAGGTACATCAGATTGTGCCAAGTTTTGTGAACATGGCATGCTGATGACCCATACATGCCATCTTAAGAGTTTATTTCAGCTTGTGCATGGATAGGCCTAATTTAGTTTTCATAATTTTTTTGCTTGTGATAGCTAATTTAAGAATAAGGATGATTGATTTTGTTCAAGAAGATTTCATTTTGGTAATTTTAACTACAAAAGAGCTTTCTTTATCTCTGTATGTACAATACTTGGTTGCATAGTATGATCAAATAGACTAATATGACTAGATTTCTATTATCACACACAACTGATTCAGTTGTAAATTTTTTCAGGTAGTGTTCAAAGGCGCTAACTAGCAGTTTTGAGCTCTACACGACAACCTGCTGATGAATGCTTGTTTTGTGGCTTTTGGACTATGAGCTTTAAATGCGAAATGGGAGCTTTTGTTTAACAATGCTATCATTTTGTATTTTGAGCATTCAAAGGCGCTAACTAGCAGTTTTGAGCTCTACACGACAACCTGCTGATGAATGCTTGTTTTGTGGCTTTTGGACTATGAGCTTTAAATGCGAAATGGGAGCTTTTGTTTAACAATGCTATCATTTTGTATTTTGAGCATGCGGGTATATAAGTTGGATCAATGAAGTTGATTAATAGTTGTATGTGGTATTATGGAATATGGACTGTGCTTTTGGTTGAAAATGTATGTGAGAAAGCAAGTTGAGATGTACTTGGTTTATCTTGTGTGATGAGTGATTGACATTTGTGTGGCTTTTGTTGGTTAGCATATGCATGATTATATACTGCATTGTTGATTTTGTCTAACCAAAGCTGAAAAGAATTGGAGTTTGTATCTTTCTCTCAGATTAGGAACTTTGCACTCACTGGATAGTTTGATGTGAGGATTTTTGACCTCACCGGATAGTCCGGTGTGTGGTAGATGTGAGCACCAGAGCTTTTTAGCGCAGAGGCAGAGATAAATTCATTCACTGGAAGGTTTGGTGTGGGTGAGAGTGAGTACCAGACTAATTTTTTCAGAGAAGGGTGCAAATATGAAAGTCTAGTGCGGTAGCCTCACCGGATGGTCTGGTGTGTGCACGGATGATCACCGGAGGCTTCACCGGACAAAGATTTCCAAAGAGGATGAAAAATTAAGTTCCAGTGAAAATGTACTCACCGGATGGTCCGGTGACGGGTGTGTGAACACCGGAGAGTATCACTAGAGCTTTTCAGTTCTAAGGCAAATGTTGAGGTGTTCACAGGATTGTCCGGTGTTGGGATTTTGTGATCACCAGACTAATTTTTCTAGAGAAGAATGCAAATTAGGTTCCAGTGGAGTTGTACTCATCGGATGGTCCAGTGTTGCACTAGTGTGAATTTCGGACCATCCGGTGTTCACATATTTGCTATGTCTGATCACTTTCATCTTGATTTTGATTTGGACTAACATGTGATGATGTTATATAGTTCTGGAGGTGCATGTTTGCTTGTCTCATGGTCTGCAGGGGATGGATGTAACTTGGCGATCGACGGCGAGTGATCAAGGCTAAGCGGGGTGCTTGGTGCCGGATGATCAAGGAGGCCGGGCGGAGTCGAGGATGATCCTAGCGGTACACATGGATGTCAAGTGAGGCAAGAGATGAAGATTGATGAAGGCAATGTGTTGACAAAATTAAGCGAAGGAGATGCCGTGCAAGTGACAAGGCAACCTGAGGGATCGGAGCAGAAGAGACTTGCCGATGGTCAATATCAAAAGATGAAGGACACTTGTCAACATCGAAAAATTTGCTTGTGGTCAAAGTAAGCAGCTGTGAGTCACACCTTAAGAAGCGTGCGAGTCGGTTTCCCGGTTTGGCCACAAAACCGTGGACGAATGGAGTGGATGTGGCATCATCGCGAAGCTTGCATCAAGGCAAAGCTAAGTCATGAAGGCGTCACGGTCATCCAATGGATGGAGAAAAAATAGACTAAAACGCCCCCAGTGGTAGGTAGAAATATTTTACAAGAGGTGTATTTTGGGACAATCCTAGGTTATAAATAGAGGGGTTTGGCTAGTTGGGAAACTATCCCTTTGAACCATCCATATGAGAGCTTTGTGTTAGAGTTTTAGAGAAGAGGGTTGAGGAGTGCTTAGCCTTTGTAATAGGTGACAATTTTGATAGATTAATGTTTGTAATAAAAAATAGGGCTAACCTATTTGAGTAATAAAGTTTAAGTTTTTGCATCTACTTGAATTCCCGTCCATCTAGTTTCCTTCTATTGGTTCGCTTGCAAGTTCTTAATGTTTTGTTGTTGATTTTCATATTTCTTTTTGAGATGTAATTTCAACACCTGGGAAAGTTGATTTTCTTGATGCTAGAGGCATAGAATTCACATACACATGTAGATGTGATGGGGTCTTAAATTATCTTGCCTCTAGATCATCATCTTGGAGAGTTTACTTGCCTGGTGATCTCGTCTCCATTTTGTTCATCTTTAAAGTTACGAGTTTTTGGGCACAAAGACACATGAAATGGTTTGGAATGAAACCTATGGTTCATATTCCACCTGTGGAGTCATATTGCCTTAAAACTTTCCATCTCGCTTTGTCTCTCTGAGTATTTTGCTTCCGTACAAGCTTTGAGATGCGTTGTGTGATTAAAAATAGGAGAAAGCTATCTATTTCATAAAAAATTATTGAGGCGCCTATTCACCCCTCTCTAGTCGCCACTTCGTAAAAAATTAACCGGCTTTGTGATCCATAGGCGCTATGGAGAGAAGTGAGAAGATTCCGCTGTTTGATGACCATGATTTTTCCTACTGGAAGGTGCGCATGGAGGCTTATTTCTTAAGCCAAGGAAGTGTAATTTGAGAGGTATTTGATTCCAACTACGAGATCCCTATTGCTCGTACAACTATGGTCCAAATCGAACAATATGAGACCAACAACAAGGTCAGAAATATTTTGCTCACAAGCTTGAGTCGGAATGAGTTTGACATGGTTCAATACCTCCGTATTGCCCGGGAGATCTGGACTACTCTGAGTGTCTTTTATGAAGACACTAATCAAATTAATGCCAGACACCATAGCACATACAACCAAGAATATCAAATGTTTGTGCAAGGCCCTGGAGAGTCTTTAGATGTCATGTTTGCTCGCTTTGATGGAATTGTTAGCAATCTTCTATCAACGGGTGTTTTGCCCTATTCTAACCATGAGAGAGCGATCAAGCTTCTCCATGCTCTGGATTGTGGCATACGGGAAATGAAGATCTCAAGCATTGAAGAGTCATCAAGTAATGACATGTTAACTTATGATGAACTCTTTAGTAAGCTCAAGTCCATCGAGATAGCCAATGTGGCTTAGATTGGTCTCGAAAACCCCTGTCTCAGAACATGGCGTTGGTTTCTGGACCTAGTGGTGGCAACCATACTGGTGTTGGTGTTTCTTGTGCTGACATTTTATCTAGTGGTTTTGTTTTATCTTCCTTGGTTTCTATCACAGAGGAGTAGATGGATGTGCTTGATGATGAGGATCTTGCACTGATCATGAAGAAATTCACTTGTTTCTATAACAACCACCGAGACTGGAGGAGGTGCAGTTCTCGTGCCTACTTTGAGTGTGGTGACACTATCCACTTCAAGGCAGACCGCTCCAAACTCAAGAAGAAGGAAGACAACGACCACGACCACGACAAGCACAAGAAGAAAAATAAGAAACCCTTTTCAAGGAGAACTGCAACAAGATGGCCAAGAAGGCGACAAAGGCGGCTTCTAGGGCATTCGTGGCAGCTCTCAGCGACATCGACACCTCTTCAAGCGAGGAGGAGAGCTCAGAGGGGGATGAACTGCAAATGAAGAGCAAGAAGAAAGCTAAGGACCTCACAGGCCTCTACTTCATGGCGGGCAACAACAATGACAACGACTTTGAGCTTGATCCCTCTGAGATTTTACCTTCCTACGACCAGCTTTCCATCCAATTCGATATCTTGAATGATGCTCTCGTTAGCCAGGATAGGTTACTTAATAAAGTTGTGTGTGAGTTGAAGAAGCTAAAGCCTAAGTATGAGTCTGTTTTTTCTGAGCTTGCATTGCTTAGTTCTAAGTGTGATGATGAGGAGTGTGAGAGTTGTTTGGTGGTTATGACAGAACTTGCCAAGCATCAGGCTTTGCATGCTCAAGTTGCCAGTTGACTTGAGACTGCTGAGAAGAAGGCTCTTGAGGAGGAGTCTAGGTCCACTCTCTTAGGTGCTTGCAAGAACTGCCATTTGCTTGCAAATAATGTTGAACTGAAAGCCAAGCACATTAAGGAATTGGAATCTAGATTGGAGAGTGCTGGGAGTTCGAAGGATGTGTAGCCAAATTGTTCCACCTGCACCATCTTTCAGGACAAACTCAGCTAGGTTAGAGGCCAAGTTGAGAAGCTTTTGGTCGAGAATGAGTATCTTCTTTCTCTAGTGGAGAAATGCTTAGAGGGAAAAGGTAAAATGAACTTAATCTTGATCAAGACCAAGATGTGTGCCGATAAGGCAGATTTGACTCTTAGGTTGGGTTTCGAGAGGGTGGCTTACAATGGGGAGAGTAAGACTGTATTCACCACACCTACTACCCTAGAAGCCGAGAAGTCTAAAATTAATACCACACCACAAACTATCAAGAAACTCATTCCACAACCCACAAAGAAGAAGCTCGCATAACAACCCAAGAGAGCTCCACAGCCCAAGATGAGAGAGCTTGTGAGAGAGCCCTGAGTGACCGGTAGTCGAGTTCCTGAGAGATGCTACCACTGCACCTATTACCACAGAGAGGGTTACTTGGTTGGATTTTGCTTTCACCATAGGAGAGATGAGCAGCGTCAGTGGGAGTGGAGCACTGGGACATGTACCACTCCTCTTTGGGTATACATGAGCCTTTTCCTCACTTCCACTCACGACTCCCTAACACTTTTCAGTCTATGCCTAGAGGTGATGCCCGGCATGGACCCTACCATGACTCATATGGTTTTAGTTCACATGTAAGAGGCTTTGAGTCACAGCACTTTGGCGGACCACACTCCCCTCAACGTGGTACTCACCCTCAGCATGCTAATGCTAGGAGTGATTTTCATGCACCTATTTTTACTACCTCAGGGCGGATAACACAGTACTAGATTCCCAAGAAGTTTATGACTAACCCCAACACTGAGTCATCCACCTACTACTCTTCTCGCATATAGGTGGCAGGCGGAGGCTTGGAGAACAAGTGGCTCATCAACTTTCTTCTGAGCTTTGGATGTGGCATAGAAGACTAGGGCACATGAGCTTTGATTTTCTTACTCGTTTGAGTGCCCTAGGCTTGATCCGAGGATTGCCCAAGCTCAAGTTTGAGAAAAATCTTGTTTGTGCTCCCTGTTAGCATGGCAAGATGATTGTTATCTCCCACCCACGAGTCAATCTGGTGATGGCTGAATGACCTGGAGAACTTCTCCATATGGACACTATTGGTCCTTCTCAAGTTCGTCCGACGGGTGGGAAGTGGTATGTACTTGTCATTGTTGATGATTTCTCTCGCTACTCTTGGGCCTACTTTCTTGTGATCAAGGATGAAGTGTTCTTACACTTTTGGAGCTTGGCTTTGAGATTGTTAAGCAATTCACTGTGATAATGGCACTGAGTTCAAGAACTATCTCTTTGATGCTTTCTATCTTGAGCATGTCATTGAGCATGAATTTTCTACCCCACACGTATCTCGGCAGAATGGTGTGGTTGAGAGGAAGAATCGCACTTTAGTGGAGATGGCTAGGATGATGCTCGATAAGCATAGGACTCCTAGGAAGTTTTAGGCCGAGGCCATTAGCACGCGTGCTACATCTCCTATTGAATTTTATTGCGCTCGATCTTGAAGTTGACGTCTTATGAATTGCATTTTGGGAGGAAGCCAAAGGTTTCACATTTAAGAGTTTTTGTGTGTCGGTGATTCATCCTAAAGCGTGGAAATCTTGACAAGTTCAAGTTGTGTTCTTTCGATGGCATTTTCTTGGAGTATTCTCTTCGTGGTCATTCTTACAAGTTCTTTAATCTTGATACTAACACCATCATGGAGTCCTATGATGTGACCTTTGATGAATTAACTCCTTGTGCTAGCCCTGTCTTTGAGTCTGCAGGTGATTAGGAGATGAGCAAAAGCATTTTTGTAGACAACGACCTTTCAGCTTTAAGGGATGATGAGGATGATCCACTATTTTCTATTACTACACTCGCTCCTGAGCTGGTTGCTGCCTCCTCAACACTAGTAGAGAGTCCTACGGTATCTACTTCCACTTTAGCTGCTTTCAAGCCTGCACTAACAGTGGTTGAGGGGAAGGTCATCTCACAACGCGAAGCCCCTCAACACATTCAGCAACAACATCCCCCACAGCTGATGATCGGTGACCTTGGTGAGAGGGTAACGAGGTTCAAATCTGTTTCTCATGCTCATTTCACTGATTCTGCATTTGTTGCTTCTTTTGAGCCCATGATGTTGGACATGCTTTATCTGATTCAAATTGGGTCAATGACATACATGAGGAGCTTAAAAACTTTGAGAGAAACCAAGTTTGGGTCCTAATAGAGCACCCCCAAATGTTCACACTATAGGCACAAAAGGAATTTTCAAAAACAAACAGGGGGAGGATGGGTTTGTAGTAAGAAACAAGGCTAGACTAGTAGCTCAGAGTTTCACTCAGGTAGAAGGGATAGACTTTAGAGAGACCTTTACACCCGTAGCTAGGCTAGAAGCTATTAGGATCCTCCTTGCATTTGCGGCATCTCGAGGTTTCAAGTTGTATTAAATGGATGTCAAGAGTGCTTTCCTAAATGGTTTCATAGAGGAAGAGGTCTATGTCAATCAACCCCCAAGCTTTGAGCATTTCAAATACCCTCATAGAGTATATAAGCTTCAGAAAGTTTTTATGGGCTTAAGCAGGCACCTAGGGCTTGGTACTACTAGGCTTAGGTCTTTCTTGTTAGGACATGGGTATGGATGGGGTCAGCTGATAAAACCTTATTCACTCTCAAGCATGGTAACGATTTCTTACTTGTTCAGATTTACGTGGATGATGTTATTTTTGGTGTCTCTTCTTATGCACATGTGGCCAAGTTTGCAGAAACTATGAGTAGGAAGTTTGAGATGTCGATGATGGGCAAGCTCAACTTCTTCCTTAGGTTGCAAATCAAACAAGGCAAATAAGGTACATTCGTCCATCAAATGAAGTACATCAAGGATTTGCTAAAGAAGTTCGACATGAGCGATGCAAAGCTATTGGCGACACTGATGGCTACCTTGATCGTGCTTAATCCAGATGTAGATGGCGAGGAGGTGGACTAGCGGGAGTACATGAGCATGATTGGCTCCCTCATGTACCTGACAATGATAAGACCCGACATCCACTTTGCCGTATGCTTTGCTCGCTTCCAGGCTTCACCAAGGACGTCTCACCGTCAAGCAGTTAAACGCATTCTGAGGTACCTCAAGCACACTCTCGAGTATGGCCTTTGGTTTTCTGCATCCTCTTCACTTTCTCTTCATGGCTGTTCAGATGCGGATTTTGCTAGTTGTCGAATTGACAGGAACAGTACCTCTGGTACATGTCATTTTTTGGGTACTTTTCTTGTGTGTTGGTCCCGTAAATAGTCTAGCATTGCGCAGTCTACTGTTGAAGCTGAATATGTAGCTACTTCTAGCTGTTGCTCACAGATTTTGTGAATGGTTGCTACTTTGAGAGATTTTAGGTTGGATTTCAAGAGTGTGCCACTTTTGTGTGACAACACTAGTGCTATCAGCTTAGCCAACAACTTAGTTCAGCATTCAAGAACCAAACATATAGATGTGAGATTCCACTTTCTGAGAGACCACAATGAGAAAGAAGATATTGAGTTGAGCTACATTGATACCCAACACCAGCTAACCGACATATTTACCAAGCCTCTAGATGCAATTAGATTTGCCTATTTGTGAGGAGAGCTTGGAGTGTGCCATCCCTATGGCATTGTGTGAGGGGGAGTTGCTCTTGTAAATATTCTATATTATTTTTGAGCATTTGCATTGCATCTCATAATGTAAGATAATCATAGTAATTGAGCTTTGACTCATATATTTTTAGCATTTTCTTGTGCTAGACTTGAATTTGGACTAAGTTGAGTAGTTATGCGGAGAAATCTTTTAATCTTAGGCTCTTCTTGATGCTTTGACATGAAATATCTCGAGCAAGCTAGCTTTATCTAAAATGAAATTTGGCAATTTTATGAATCATGTAGGCTATGAAATGCTACTCTCTTGATTATCATGTTCGTATTTTCTTAGACCTAATCAATGCTTGTGTTAAGACTAGTTTGATGAATATCTTGCTCTAGGACTTCTTGGTTCAAGACAGTGGATTGGAGAACATTGCACTATATTTTTTTTTGTCTTTGTTAAATGTTTAACTCATGATAGAACCTTAGGGGAACATGTGTTCCTTGTGTCGCAAAGGCACTACTTAAACTTGATCTTGTGACCATCTTGATATCTTGTGCAAATTGAATAATCATGAAAAATCAAATCTCTTGTGATAAAATGTGATCCAATACGGTTATCTTGAAGCCTCAAAGTGTTTGCCGTAGCCAGTCGCACGATACTTTGCTTGGATAAGAGGCAACTTGAGGATAAATTGATAAAGGGAGAAATGTGCCTAAATGTTAATCCTTTTTTAACCACTTGATCACCCTAAGTCTTTGTTTCTTATGTGAGCGTTTGAAAAGCCCTATGTCCTGAACTCTTGTTTTCCTAGTTTGAGGTTGCAATTAGCTCGTTCTTCATGCGTGTATTGCCTTGGCACGAGTGGATGCTTATGTGGTGGTCACTTTGAACATGATTCGGCTATGTGAACTTCAATGCGCCAACTAATTCTTTGGGTTTAGCTTGTAATGCTTTATGTTCTTGTGTTACTGTCTCTTTTTGAGCATCTATACAATTGTGAGCTCCACCTTCTCAGTTTCGCAACCCTTTAATAATTCTAGCTCTTGCAAATGCTTTGTGGTATACTTGTAAAAGCTCATTAGGATTGCATTTTCATGCATTGTATAATGTTTTATCCTTGATATTTGCATTGCCAAAGAGGAAGAAATCATGAAAGCAAGTCCCAAACGGGGAGAAAATGTAACATGTGCATTCATCAAGGTGGAGCATAGGGAGAGTATCTTTTGCTTTTTTGCATTTTTATTTGCTTTTTGGCTAGTCTCTTCTTCTCTTTGAGCCTTTGCAATCTTCTTATACCAAGTGTCATGTTCTTGCTCTTTCTCAAGTTTTTGGTCACTTGGATGAGCTTCTTGTGCGATCTTCAAACCTTCCTTTTGTTCTTTGTGATGTTGTCAATGCACTCATCAAGGGGGAGATTGAGAAACCAAGTTGAGATGTGCCTTGGTTTATCTTGTGTGATGAGTGATTGACATTTATGTGGCTTTTGTTGGTTAGCATATGCATGGTTATATAATGCATTGTTGATTTTGTGCAACCAAAGTTGAAAAGAATTGGAGTTTGTATCGGTGTCTCAGTGCAGGAAGTTTACACTCACCAGATAGTCTGGTGTGAGGATTTTTGACCTTACCGGATAGTTTGGTATGTGGTATATGTGAGCATCAGGGCTTTTCAGCATAGAGGCAGAGATAAATTCATTCACCGGAAGGTCCGGTGTGGGTGAGAGTGAGCGTGGGACTATTTTTTTCAGAGAAGGGTGCAAATATGAAAGTCTGATGCGGTAGCCTCACGAGATGGTCCGGTGTGTGCACGGGTGATTACCGGAGGCTTCACCGGACAAAGATTTCCAGAGAGGTTGAAAAACTAAGTTCCCGATTTGCTTGAGGTCAAAACAAGTAGCCGTGAGTCACGCCATAAGAAGCGTGCAACTCGGTTTCGTGGTTTGGCCACAAAACCGTGGACGGATGGAGTGCACGTGACATCATCGTGAAGCTTGTATCGAGGCGAAGCTAAGTCATGAAGGCGCCACAGTCGTCCAATGGATAGAGGAGAAAATGGCCAAAATGCCTCCGGTGGTAGGTAGGAATGTATTACAAGAGAGGGATATTTTGGGAACAATTAAGGAAACTTGAGGGTCAAATTTCCTAAGCTATAAATGGAGGGGTTTGGCTGATTGGGAAACTATCCCTTTGAGTCATCCATATGAGAGCTTTGTGTTAGGGTTTTAGAGAGGAGAGGGAAAGGAGTGCTTAACCTTTATAATAGGTGAGAGTTTTGAGAGATTAATCTTTGTAATCCACCTAAAATAGGGCTGGACTCTTGGAGTAATGAAGTTTAAGTTTTTGTATATGCTTGAATTCCCCTCCTAGTTTCGTTCTATTGGTTCCCTTGCAAGTTTATGATTTTTTGTGTTGATTTTTGTTTTTCTTTTTGAGCTGTAATTTCAACACCTTGGGAAGTTGATTTTCTTGATGATAGAGGCATAGAATTCAGATACACATGCATATGCGATAGGGTCTTAAATTCCCTTGCCTCTAAACCATCATCTTAGAGAGTTTACTTACCCAGTGATCGTCTCTGTTTTGTTCATCTTCAAAGTTGCAAGTTTTTGGCACAAAGACACATGGAATGGTTTTGAATGGGCCTATGGTTCATATTCCATCCATGGAGTCATATTGCGGTTTTGAAGCAAGTCAAACAAATTAAATTTTTGAAGAAACAATGTCGCCAGTTGTGCCATGCGGTTGCATGTATGCACGTATTTTCTCTTAATTAATTACATGAATCACTACTACAAAAGCTATTTTTCGAGACACCTAGGTTTCATTTCTACATACTGTTCATAGGACCAACCGCCTGAGAAAGTGGTTGTGGCCCCCGTGCGGTTGAGGACCGCCTGTGAAAACTAGTTTTCATAGGCGGTTCCTTATGCCAACTGCCTGTGGAAATAGCTCTATTTCCATAGGCGGTTGACATAAGCAACGGCCTGTGAAAATGGTGCATTTCCACAGGCGATTTCTTAGCTCAATTTTCACAGACGGTTGCTTATGTCAACCGCACATGAAAATGGAGCTATTTCCACAGGCGGTTGGTATAAGGAACCGCCTGTGGAAATTAGTTTTCACAGGCGGTTGCTTATATCAACCGCCTGTGAAAATAGCTCCATAAATAGTGCATCATCTCCGGAAGCTCGATTCAGACATACTCTACTGTTGTCTGAACAATAGAGCTCTCAAGTGGCGGTGGATTTGAAAAATAGGGGGGAAGGTTTTGTTTTTGAATTCCTTGGAGGAGCCAAATAAGGTATGGGTATCTCATCCCTAGCTTGCATTTTTTTGAAGTTTAGATTTAGATTTAAGGCTAAATTAGGGTTTAAATGTGATCTAGAGATGATCATGGTTCTTGCCATTTAGATCATCAAATTAGCTCAAATTTGTTGCCAATATTGATTTAATTGTGAATATTCACATAATTCTAGCATTATATTTTAAAACTGTAGCTAGAATTTGATGTTTTTTAGCCTTAGGAGGTTTCATCATGAATGAGGTTTTTTTCTCTAGATCTAGATATCTAGATCTAAATTCACATTATTTTGAGCCATAAATTTGCGCCAATGTAGATTCAATTGTGTAGACCTATTATAATCATAACAAGCCTATTTTTTTTCTTTTTTTAAAAATGTTTTTATTCTGATTTTCAAATTAATTAATTAATTAATGTATCTAATTTTGTGGTTCAAGTTAAAGATTGACAGAGCATGGATGTACGATGCGCCAAGACATGGAGAAATATACATCAAAAGACTCTCTGCTTTTATTGAAGCCGCTGAGAATGACGCTATGACTAAGAAGACAAAGGAAATATATTATCCATGTTCTGACTGCAAGAACCATAAATTGTGGGACAAATCAATCATAATCAAATCACACTTGATCTTGAGAGGTTTTGTTGAGGATTACAAATGTTGGTCCAATCACGGCGAACAACGTATAAGCGAACCAAACAAGGAAATCGCTGCTGATCAAGTGGATGGTGATGACGAGGGAGTAGTCGAAGGCAACACTGATGTTATGAATGATGATGATACTGATTTTGATCTGGAGGAAATACTGCGCTACGCAGAACTGCATGTTTTAAAGGACACGAGAGGTTAGGTAATTTCGAGGTGTTACAGAAGGCATCGAAGGAACTTTTGTATGAGGAATCGAAGGGATGTGATAAGGAGTTTACGGTATTGCATTTGGTGCTTGAACTTCTAAGGTTGAAGGCTAGCAATGGATGGTCAGACCAGAGTTTCTCGGATCTGTTGAGTCTCTTGGCAAACATGCTTCCGAAGCCTAACTCCTTGCCCACCACCACTTATCAGGCAAAGAAGCTTATCTGCCTGTTGTCATTGGATGTGCAAAAAATACACGCGTGTCCGAACCACTGTATCCTCTACCGTAAAGAGTACAAAGCCTTGGATAAATGTCCAGTGTGCAATGCGAGTTGGTACAAGAGAAATGATGATTGTGAGGACGAAGATATTTTCGCCAACGTGAAGAAGAAGAAGAGTAATGCTGGTTGTGATGAAGAAGACACTTCTTCCAACACGGAGAAGAAGAGAAGAAGTCATGCGGTGGTGATGTGGTACCTACCAGTGATCTCCCGCTTGCAACGTTTGTACTCGAACCCTAGGGACTCTGAACTGATGCGTTGGTATTTCGATAAGTGCAAGAAGGATGGACTAAGCTTCGACACCCTGCTGATGCTAGCCAATGGAGAAAGTTCGATGCCATGTATCCAGAGTTCACTGAAGAACCAAGGAATGTAAGGTTCGTATTGAGTACCGACGGAATGAATCCTTTCGGTGATATGAGCACCTCACATAGCACTTGGCTAGTGGTGTTGGCCATCTACAACCTTCCTCCATGGCTATGCATGAAGCGGAAGTACCTTATACCGTCCATTCTTATCCAAGGACCGAAACAACCTGGTAACGATATAGATGAGTTTCTGGAACCATTGATGGAAGATATGGCGAAACTGTGGAACGAGGGGGTTCAGGTGTGGGATGAGTTCTGACGACAGTACTTCATGCTGAAAGCCATGATTTTCGTTACCATCAATGATTATCCCGCCCTTTTTCCCTATCAGGATAGGTTAAAGGGAAGCAAGGATGTGCAGTGTGCTTGGATGAAACCGCGTATGTGTACCTTCCGTACTCACAGAAGGTAGTGTACACGCGACACCGACGGTTTTTACTCAGAACTCACATATACCACAAGATGAAGAAACATTTTGACAACACGGTTGAGGAGGATACTGGCCCGAAACCTCGCAGCGAGGCACTAGTGTTTCAAATGGTTAGTAGCATCAAGGTTGTTTTTGGGAAGCCGCCCAAGGGTAAAAAGAGGAAGAAAAGTGAGACGCCGACCATCACGCTGTGGAAAAAGATGCCAATTTTCTTTAAGTATTTGCCCTACTGGAAGAACTTGGACGTCCGTCATAGCATCGATGTCATGCATGTTGAGAAGAATGTGTGTGATAGCATCCTTGGCCTCCTACTAGACATACCGAGCAAGACAAAGGATGGAATCAAGTCACGTAAGGACTTGGTGCATTTTGAAATCGGGCCAGAGTTACATCCTGAAGACAGACCAAATGAGAAACATTATCTTCCCCCGGCTAGCTACTCTTTGTCACCTGAGGAGAAAAAGGCACTGTGCTAGTGCTTACGTGGGGTGAGAGTCCCGACTGGCTACTCATCCAACATTAAGAACCTAGTCTCGATGAAAGATTTGAAACTAATCGGCATGAAGTCTCACGATTGTCATGTGATGATGACGCAAACGCTCCCTATTGCTATAAGGGGTATCAAGCCATGATACATAAAGGTGGTCATCACATGGTTGTATCACTTCTTCAACGTAATTGCTCAGAAGGTGATCGATGCTGAAAAACTGGGTGCTCTACATAGTTACTTGGTAGAGACTCTATGCCAACTTGAGATGTGCTTCCCTCCATCCTTTTTCGATATCATGGTACACCTCTTGGTTCACATCGTGAATGAGATAATTACGCTGGGCCCTGTATTCTTGCATCAGATATATGTGTTTGAGCGGTACATGGGCATTCTCAAGGGCTATGTATGGAATCGTGCTCACCCAGAGGGTTCCATGATCGAGGGCTACAGTACTGAAGAAGTCGTTGAGTGTTGCATCGATTACATAAAAGATTCTAATCTGATTGGTGTACCTGTATCTCGACATGAGGGGAGGTTGTTTGGGAGAGGGACCAAAGGAAAGAAAACATTCATCGACCATGATTACAAACCTGTGGTAGAAGCACATTTTACCATCTTGCAGCAGCTTCAATTAGTGGCGTTGTACGTTGAGCAACACCTGGATGAGCTCCACACAAAAAATCAAGGCCGCTCGTATGATTGGATCTTGAAAGAGCACAAGCGTCGCTTCACCACATGGTTTAAGAACCAAAATCTTCCGGATGGTGAATCTGTAGATAAAAATAATGTGAAAATGTTGGCTTGTGGTCCATCAAGTTTAGTTACGTCATGGCAAGCGTATGACATTAATGGGTACACGTTTTATACCAAAGCAAAGGACAAGAAGAACACGACCCAAAACAGCGGTGTTCGGATAGAACCCTATGACACAACAGGGGAAAAGGTCACCTACTATGGGTTCTTAGATGAAATATGGGAACTCGACTATGGTGTGAATCTGCAGATCCCCATCTTTAGGTGCAAATGGGTCAAAAAAAACACCCAAATGGCATGGTGTTGGACAACTACGGGTTCACAACTGTCGACCTCAGCCTTATAGGGCACGAAGATGACCCGTGAGTACTCGCTGATCATGTCGCACAGGTTTTCTATATAATCAACCCCGCGAATGAAAAAAAGCACGTATTTGTTGCCGGAAAACAAAGAATTGTTGGAGTTGAGAATGTGGAGGATGAGGAAGAATACAATCAGTTCAACGACGTGCCGTCTTTTAGAGATCCAGAAAAGATCAAACTTGTAGAAGCAACCCTCGATAAATCTATGATGCCCTACATACGCCTTGATGGTGTAGGCAAAACAGTTCAAGGCAAATAGTGCCATGTTATGCAAATTATTTTCCAATGTGATAGAACCTGAAATTAGTATCGAGGACTTGTATGCATGATGTAAGAGAGATTATGCTTTAATTTTCATCAAGGGCATAGAGTAATAATATGCTTTAATTTATATTTAGGGCAATTATATGCTTTACTTTAAGATGCTTTGATATGTAATAGAAGAATATTTCCCAAACAAGGAAAAAAATTATTTCACAGGCGATTGACATAAGAAACCGCTTGTGGAAATGGATTTCCACAGGTGGTTAACGTAAGAAACCACCTGTGAAAATGGATTTCCATAGGCGGTAAGAAACCGCCTGTGGAAATCAATTTTCACAGGCGGTTTCTTAGGTCAACTGCCTGTGGAAATGATTTCTATATAAGCGCGCGCGGCCCCGAAATCCCTAGCGCTTTGACGAAGTTTTGACCGTGCCGTCAGGCTGTCCGAGTGAACCATTACCGCCCGCGCTATCCCTTTCCGCCGCCGCCCGCGCTCTCCCTCCGTCTGCCGCCCCCGATGAGGAGGGCCACCCCACGACACCACCTCCCCCGATGAGGTGCGGTCACCCCACGATGCCGCCGCCCCCGACAAGGTGCGGCCACCCCGTGCCTCGTCCCCCACGGAGGAGGACCGCACCTAGGAGCCGCCACCGCCGGTCAAGGAGGACCGCGCCTAGGAGCCACCGCCGAGGAATTGCACGCCGCCGAGGAGGACCGCGCCGAAGCCGTAGGTGGTTAGTTTGGCCTTTAAGTACATGAATGAAATTCATCTTTAAGTTGTTCCTTTTATCATCAAAATCTAGAAATTAACCAAGGAAAAAATGTATAGGTACATATATAGACAGATGAATTTAGCTTCATGTGTTGAACTTCTGTTTTTCATAAGAACTCACATGAATGGAATCTTCTCTTGCTCCCCTGTGGGTATAATTTGTAAAGGCTCCTACATATCTAGAGACGCATTGAGTAACCACAGGTTCATGAACATATTCCTCTATAGAAAATTATTACCGACAAGAGAAGATAACACGCGTGTAGTTATCAGCTTATATTGTGCTCAAGATTGTTTACAACATATTTTTTTTTTCAAAGAGGAGACTCACACTCACATAGCTGCACGAGTACCAGGGGGGAATGCCGGGGCTTGAACTCATATCGCTCTCCCAAGAGCTACTTCCAGGAACAGTTGTTTCGGCAGCCCTCTCTGTTTACCAGCAAATAACTAAAGAAAAGCTTCCCTGAGATGAGCATAAATTGTGGTTAAAGTTCTCAACAAACGTAGGGAGCTTTTTTCTTAAAAGCTTGGAGAATTTTTAATATCTCTGTTATTTAGTCAATGAACATGATCTCCTACTAAATGATTCAAGTTACTCCAAATCAGTGTTCTTAGTTGCTGCAGTCCAAAGGTTAATATAGTTACTATGTAAAATGGAGGCTCCAATCACGTGATTCCTACATGACTATGAGAAACAGAGAAAAAAAGAAATTGTTTATGAATTGATGTTTTCGACTGTTTCTACATTTTTCATGTCTGTAAGTTAGTGCATGGCAAATACAGGACATATCACCATCTCCTCAAAAAGCAACAAGATAGCAAACAATGTGATGCACATTTCAGAACAGCAATCATGTGACAAAGGAAAGTTGTACACAAATATGACTACCATGCATGCTATAATTGAAATAGATCCCACTCTTACATAGGCCAAATTTGAACTTAGTAACCTTAAACAAAATTGCGTATTGTCAAATACACTTATTTTCCTATCAGGAAACATCAACAGAGCAGTTGAGGTGTCCTTTCGTGTATATAGTCATATTCCATCTCAAGCCCTCTTGTGATTTTAAGACCCCTCGCTCTTGGGGGAGCAGCTAGGCAAGATGACATGAAATGGATACCAATCACCTTGACTCAGAAGGAATATTGTCAAGATTTAATCCCAATGACATGTCCAATCATTCAATGTTCACTATTATGATTCGATAGAATTCTCCAAACAGTCAATATTTAGCTTGAATTATAGCAGATGTGTCTCCATCAATTTGTAAAACTGTATCAAAAGTTTCCTTAACCGTAGATACGATAAAATATGGGAATGGTAAGAAACCTGATCCTTTAATTTGGAAAGGATATTCAATGTTCCATATGATCAAACAAATAATTACTCATTTTTTTTTAAAAAAAATTACATTATCATCCTTTGTAAAGGGTATAGGCTAAGACCATCCCCAACCATATTCCCTTCATTTCGTTCCCTTCTCGATTCACCTCCTCGTTCTCATTCCCTTTATTTTCTCTCATCTCCAACAACTTCCCTTCGAAGGGATTCGTGAAGAGAAATGAGAGAAAATACTGTCCTGAAGGGAATGACCTTAGAAATCATTCGTGACGGGAACCGTGAAGAGAAACCGTTGGAGCACTAAAAGGAAAAAAATCCCTTCATAAAGGGATTTTGAGCCTTGACAAAAATTAGTTAGGGATGGTCTAATGGTTAGTTAGAACTGGTTCCAGCCCATCCCACATATGCTAGTGGTGACCCTATCAAAATCAAAAAAAAAAAGCTAGTAACATGCTCCGGATTGCATTGTGCATGCATGCACCATGCCACGAGCCTAGCTAGCACCTGCCTTGTGAAATCAACAAAATACATGCCAGATCCTATACATATTGCATCTTGCGTATAGGCATCATTCTAATAAAAACCTAGTTAGTAGCATTAAGTATAGGTGAAAAGAAATATGAAATTAAATAACTTTCACTTTACAAATGCTCAAGTAAATGGGTTCCATTAAAATAACACCATGTTGTAAGCAGTAATATCAGTTAGTAAAATTAACCCAAATATTTTGAAGCATCAGGATCATATCCATAATGGTAATATGAGGAAACCATATTGCCCACGATTAGCGTAGCAGTTTCATACCTAGAAACACTATGACAGCACATGAAAAATAAATCAATAGTATGTTAGTCATATTGTGTCTCTGAAAGTGCATCCAGCGCATGTGTATCACATCATATTAGTGATATATCATCGGGATAACAGAGCTGAACCGATCATGCATCCTCATTTAGTCAAGTCAACCAGTTAATGAATTTCACATATTGCATTTTTCATGTGAGTGTCACTCTGACGTTCACCATTCCTAAGCAGTATGCCCGATTCAAATAAACATGAAAATAAACATCTTTCTACTCACTAATATTCAGCCATGGGTCATGCTTATATGGATAGCATGTCATGATGTGTGACATCGACTTGATAGAAATCAACAAGTCAATCTTGATCCGGTTATGCTCCGTGGGAACTTTCTTCCTCAATAACATGTAATGGTTGGTAATACGGGTGACATAAACATAGATGCATTCCACTGTATGTGCGTGAGCTATTTAAAGAAATGAGCTAATGTCAGGTTTCAAGCAAGAAAATATATCTTCAGCAAGCATTCATCCACAATGACAAGACCGAAGATTTCATTCTTTTCTATTATAGTTTTGTAATTGGTGTTCGAAAGGCTATCATGAACTTGTGCTTTTTTTTAATGCAATTGGTCAGAAGGTACTAGATCCGAAAGCGTTAGCCGAGCTAGAAAAAAGACACTTTGAGACTATGTCTTCTAGAGATGTATTTCCTACCATCCTATTTTGATATCATGGCCCATCTTAACGCTCATCTTGTGAAGGAGATTTATTTCCTTGGCCCCGTGTTCCTGCATCAGATGCATCTATAAGAGAGATTCATGGGCGTTCTCAAGTCATTCGTAAGGAATCGAGCTTTGCCTGAAGTTTGCATCATGCAAGGTTACTCTACAAAGGAGATAGTGGACTGATGCATTAATTACATGGACACAGATAACCCAATTGGTGTGCCTCATTCTCACCACGAGGGTAGGCTCGCGGGTCAAGGCATTTTTGGGTAAACATGCAATTACTCCCAATCCAAAGGCATACGTCCAATCTCACTTCCTCATGTTGCAACAAATGAGCAAAGTGTCCTCATATATCGACGAGCACAAGCAGTTACTTCTTCAAGAGAATCTAGGGTGGACCAAAGCTTGGATAGCGAAGCAACATATGTAAAGGTTTAACACTTAGTTTTAAGATCGAATCAATACAAGTGATTTGATAATGAAACTAGCAACGAGCCTTATATATACAATGACGATATATCAAGGGTGTGATATAAACGGTTACACATTTTACATGGTTGCTCAAGATCACAAAAGTTCATACCAGGACAACAATGTCCGTATAGATGCTTATGATAACAATATGCATAGGAGCACATACTATGGTCAAATAGAGGATATCTGAGAACTGGGTTACTTGGGATTCAAGGTACCCCTACTTCGATGTCGTTGGGTACACGAGACAAAGGGCGTACAAAATACAAGTATGGATTCACTAGCGTTAATCTCAAACTTGTCGGATATAAGGACAAACCTTTTGTACTCACTAAACAAGTTGCCTAGGTGTTTTATGTGACTGACACGGCAAATAAGAAACTTCATGTGGTTCTCACCGGAAAAAGGCATTGTCGGAGTTAAAAATGTGGTTGATGAGGACGAGTACAATCAATTTGATAAAATCCCCCCTTTTGCTATTGCAATCATGGCACAGGTTGCAGAAAATAGGAAGACTTCATACTTGCACTCCGACCATAACGAAGGGATCCATGTCAAGAAAACACAGAAACGGTGAGTACAGGCCAAATAATGTATAAATTTGTAATATTAGATATTCAATTAAATCAAAATTTTATGTGGGTATGCCCTAAGTTTGAATCTATTATTTTTTATGATTTTTTATGAGTTTAGATGATTTTTATTAATTTGACAATATTTTATGAATTTTTAGGAATTTTGTGGAATTTTGATGAATTTTCACGGATTAAATAATGCACAATCGTAATTTTGCAATTGTAAATGAATTCATAAAGGAAATAATAAATCAAAATGGAAAAAAAATCCATTCTTAAAATAAAATATACCAAAATCTCTTGAAAAGTCACTAATGACTTCATGTTAGTGATATGTCATAAATATAACCTCTCACTACTGACTTTTCAAGGGATTTTGGTATATTTTATTTTAAGAATGGAAATTTTTTTCCACTTTTATTTATTATTTCTTTTATGAATTTATGGCAATCACCGGATCATCTGGCACTCATATCTTCAAATCGACTCTTTTTCACATCCCCTGGACTTTTGTCCAGCGTTTTTTCTTGTCATTAGAGGATCATCCAGCATTCAAAAAATTTGTCGGACCCACTTGTCATATTTGATCTGAGTTGTGGTCTCATTAGTGACGGGTGATAGACTCATTAGTGACATGTGTTTTGTTTTTCTGGTCACTAATGTAAAGGTCATTAGTGACGGATTGAAGCTACAACCCATCACTAATGACCTGCCTATATAAAAGGGAGCTTAAGTCATGATGCCTCCTCCTCCATAGTCGTTGCCCCTCCTTCTCGACGCCTGCCCCCCAACGTGCGACGCCGCCCCCGGGTTCCCCTCCGTCAACCCTGGAGCCTCGACCATCCCCACGCTACCTCCTCCTTGACGAGCACCCCGATGTTGAGCCCACACTATTATGCTTTGGGCCATCATCCACTATCATCATCACCGAGGACTACCACCCTGACGCCGAGGTACCCGCGTTGCCGTGTTCTGCACCGCCATCATCCTCATCCTCATCCATCAAGGTAGGCCTCCTAGCTCCCCCTCTATCTCCTCCTCCCCTCCGATTCCTAGGGTTCATACTGCTTGATGATGTTAGGTTCATACTGAAATTGCCGGTTCATACTACTTGATGCTGCTAGATTCATATTGAAATTGGACTTGATCTATTAAAATGGTTGCTGATGATAGGTTCATTCTAGAATGGGACTTGATCTGTTAAATTGCTTGATGATGCTTCCTGTGTAGATATCAAGTAATGTTGTGGTCATTACTTGATCTGATCTAATATGTTGATTAATTATCCGTTATATTGAGTCCAATTAGTGATGAATTGGAACCTAGCAGTTATGGAGCAAAATTGAAATATACCTTAGGGCCAACTGCTGATATATGACTGAGAGCACATGGATCAATTGCACTTGCAATTCTGTTTTTCCATATGCTATTATTTCACATATGTTCCATTGTTCCATATGTTGCTACTTCCTAATGTGAGTTTCACCTTGCCGTTTCTTCCATATTTTGTTTTATTCTTGTTTATCTATTATATTGAGTCCAATTAGTGATGTATTGGAACCTATCAGTTAGGGAGCAAAATTGAAATATATCTTGGGGCTAAACTGCTCATATATGACTGAGAGCACATTGATCAATTACACTTGTCGTTCTGTTTTTTTTCATATGCTATTATTTCATATATGTTCCATTGTCCCATATGTTGTTATTTCCATATGTGAGTTTCACCTTTCCATCTCTTCCATATTCTATTTTATTTACGTTTATCTACTGTTATATATTCTTGTTTATATGTATACATATTGCACAACAAGTTGATGATGGCTAAAACTAAATTTGTAAGAAATCCTAAAAGTGAATCCAGTTTGCGTAACCTACGTCTCCCATTCAGGTTTGTTTGATTATAAATATAACTTGGTAACTCGTCATATTTCTAAAAAGATGCTCCCAAATTGTCCAAAAACTTTAGACAGTTTGAGGATATGTGATCCAAGTAGTAGGTTTTTATGCTATTGTATGGTTCTAGAGAGAATTTCGATGGTATCTCCCTATTGTTCTCCAGATGCACATTGTCTCGGCTTATTGTCGAGACGTGTATTTGCATAACAGTGAGGAGGTGTTGCCGAAATTTTCTTTAGAACCATACAAGAGCATGAAAACCAACTCAGACCACAGATCCTCGAATGGGATTATGACCTAGTCTATTAGAAATTAGCTAGGATCCTTCACTTTAGCTAAGAAATACATCATATTTTCATAAATTCATATAAAAATAAACATAGTTACCAATACTTATACAATTGTATCTGCATATTCGTATCTATTAGATGTCTACTGACGAGTCTTCATCGGGATCCTCTGATAAAGGACAAGCTCCCAGTCAGACAGCTGTGCAACCATGTCCCAGTAGAGCAACATTACAAAGGCCAAGGGTAAAAGCAAAGTGGCCAACAGACAAGATTACCATCATGAAAAATTGATGATGACGGCATGCCTACGGAGAAGAAGGACCTGCAAAGGGTGTGGAAGCTCGCATGCCTTCATGCTCGAGAGATGGTGCCATTGACCCTTCCAAAGTTCTATGACCTCACTGTGGCTCAAAAGGATGCCTTGTTCAATAATGGCATCAATACCTTTTTGGAGTTCTCGGAGAACATGAAGGCGAACGGTTGCAGGGCTACTATGAAAATAATCGCCAAAATTTGGAGAAACCACAAGAGCAAGCTTGTGAACGAGTATATGAAAAAAAAAGGTTGGAGCCCTTCATCAAGTATCCATATATGAAAAGGGAGGATTGGGAAGCTTTTGTGGGATTAAAGAGCTCAGAGGCGTTCCAAACGGAGAGTTAAGCAAAGAAGCAGCTTTAGGTAAAGAACAAGCAGAGTCACAACCTAGGAACAGACGGGTATGTGGGGAAAAGAAATAAATAGCAGGTGGAGGATGAAAAGTTAGCCAACAAAGGCTGTGAAAATCCTTGGTTGCAATTCTTGAGACGATCGTAATCGTATATGCAAGCGAGAGGTAAGCTGTCAGATAGTGGAGAAATCACCTTCAAATCCAGTGAAACTAAGGCAGACGCTGAAAATGTTAGGGAACGGACATGTTACCCTAGCCTAAAACAAAAATTTTCCACCGCATTCACCTAGGAAATCATGCTTGTAGGAGATCATAGATTGTTACCGCTCGACACGTAGTGCAGCGGAAGAAGAGTTGGAGTAGACCGATCTAACGTCGTGCGTGTCAAACTCCTCGAGTAGCTTCTCGATCAGATCCGTGACCAGCCCTGTGCAGGTGGTCATGCTCCTCGACCAACTCCGAGCAGGTGGTTGTACACCTCGACCAATTCTGAGCAGGTGGTCGTGCTCCTCGACCAACTCCGAGCAGATGGTCGTGCTCCTTGACCACGGTTGGCGACCAGTCCCGAACACATCGCGTTCAACTTGCAGAGAAGATTAGTATCGCAATAGCAACAGTGCCTCTACGGTATCCACATGTACTTGGCAGAAACACCGAGCGTCGATGTGCTAGCACCGCATGCGCGGCTAGGGTTTTGGGAGATTGTGTGGAAGGTTGTGGCTAGGGTTTCAGAGTGGCTCTACCTCAGCACGCCCTTCCCACGCCCCTCCTTATATATAGCTCACCAATGGGCTCCCACGTTGGAAGCCCTTTAGGACTCTAACTTCTCATGGATCACAATACAATCAAAAACCCATATACGATCCAATTCACGTGTTTTGTTCCAACCCATTAAGTGTGTGACCCGCTAGGTTCATATACAAACGGCTATGACTAGGAAACCCTTTCCAAACTGAAATCAATAGCGGTCCCTAGCAGGACATATTGACTCCCGAGTATACACAAAAGATCATATCGACTGAACCTTGATATACACATGCACCGATCTCTTCGCCTCACGATATCAGTCAATCTCAAGGAGAGATATGTGCCACCCTTATGATAGCTCGAACATTCACTCGATCAAGTAGTGGATTCATCATGATTAACTCTTCAATCATACTGGCATGACTATGCACTTTCCCAATCCAATTACCTCGAGGGGCCTAGAGATATCTCTCCCATTATCAAGGAGGGGTAAATTCTATCTTGATCGCTCATAACCTACGACATGTTTTATGAAAAACCCAAAAACTACATTTATAACTACCCAGTTACAGAATAGCGTTTGACAGCCTCAAAGTATACTACTACACATTATGGGAATCAATGACGATCTCAGGTATGAGGATCCTGCAAGTACACCATTTGAGATAACAACTGATGGCAGATCATAAATAACAATCCCAGCAATATCTCAAGGTAGTTCTATCCTATATTATGTTCTCTAACATAATATTGACCTGGTATCTCTATACCTATGATATATAAAATATGATCATCAATCAATACATGTGCTGGTCTTATGTATCATCATAATGATATGCGACCAGGGATTGACTAAGAATAACATCCTGAAATAAACAAAGAGTTTTATGAGCAAGTCACATACTTACTAATCAATGTAAACCAAATAAGTCATTCTGCTCAAGCTAATTGTGTACTTTTTTTCATTACTATTTTCATTTAGCAGGAATTCAGTATACTGAATGACAACATCGAGGAGTATACACTCTTCAACATTCAAGGACGAATCGCCTCATTTGTAATGATTAGAAGTCATCTCTTTGAAAGACGAGTTCCATTGTAGGGAGGTGACATACTGACTTATGTAATTTGTGGTTCTATTTTCGAGTCATGTAATTTGTAGTTTCATTTTTTATGTGGACTTACGCTGTTGTACGTTTTGATTATGTATGTGTTGATATCTCGTGACTTTGGTCTCTACAATGTGGATATCTTGAAATGCATGGTGATTATGACATGAATGTTATGAGTGATCTCGATGTGGATATCTGTATGTGCATTACCTTGTTTGCAGGAGAAGATGGATGCCAAATCTAACATTGTTTCAGGATGCAACTAGGAAACAGGTAAAACCCTTCAGGGGATGAGTACATTAGTGACGGATGAAAACGTCACGTGTCACTAAAGAGGTCATCAGTGACAGGTTGTAACATTACGCATCACTAATAACTTGGTCATTAGTGAAAGGTGCATTTACTGCCCGTCACTAATGACCGAGTCACACTAATGAGTTCATTTACCACCCAACACTAATAATAAAGTCCCAATGATGAGGTGAAGTTAACAACCCATCACTAATGACTGAGTCATTAATGACTCATGAGGTTATCACCTGTCACTAGGACTCAATAATTAGTGATGAGTGGTAAATACATCTGTCACTAATGACTATCATTAGTGACATGCAACAAGTCTGCTCAGGCCATTGAAGACATATCTCAACTGTGACCCGTCATTGGTGACGGGTAAGTACTCGTCATTAATGGGTCATCATTAGTGACATGTTCGGAGTGACATATATGGGACCTGTCACTAATGACGATTGTCACCCATTACTAATGTGTTGTTCTGGCGTAGTGAATCCCATCTATAGTGTTGGTAATTAGTGTAATTTGTCTTTTTCCTTGGTTTATGGCGATCAACATACTCTTCTTCCATGTCCAACTTAGCAACGTCATACTATTCGCAAAAGGAATATATTTTCTCCAACAAATATTCCCAACCATCATCTCTAATTTGTTGAATTTTTTGCTTGGTTGACTTTACCTCAGACATGGCCTACAATATATCCTAATATTTCCTTTGCAAGCAAAGTGATAGATTGCATATCCCAATATCATCAACATCAAGTGCAAATGAAATACAAAATCAAAATCATTAAGATAATCTAGGAGCCCACAGGCTTGGCGTCTCTTCTTATCATTTCGGACATCTTTTTCCGCATATTGGAGAACTTCAATAACATATGGGAACAAAATGTTAAGATTCTTAAGAGTTTTATAATGAGAACACCACCGAGTGTCTCCAACCAATCATATTTTTTCAAAACATTCAGGATTAAACAGGTGTTGTTTGTCTACTATGAGTGTTTACAGATACTTGAAACCATGTTGTGGTCTGTGAGGACCTCTAATTAAATATGTTCTCCTTATCTCATCTTGTAGCTTAAGGCTAAGATGTTCTAGTATTCTCTTTTTCTATCAGCCAGATCATAAGGAAGTTCATCTAAATTTATATCTTTTGATGACAATGTCAAAGAAGGACGAGCAGCAACACTAATGTTTGATGCACTTGATCTAGATGTGAAGTCCCTTCATCACTAGATGGGTAATTTTCTTTTTAAGAACCGTTCCATTAAATTCTTGCCATCTGCCCAATTCATAAGATCAAAGTGTAAAACACAAAACTAAAGTTACTTCATACACATGTGCACAAGTAAACAGCAGCACAATGCCACCACTAATTTTCTTACCTAGACCTAACATCATGGAAGAATATTAGAACTTTAGAAGCCATCAAACCCTTATGGTAATGCAGTCCAATCTGTTACACATCAGCAAAGAAGAAAGAACCGCCCTCAAAGGCTTAAAAATCTCCCAGAGTCAAAATCTCCAAAGTCCAAACCTAACAGATCATCCCAGATTAAGATACTAAATCAGAGTGGCCCCTCTCGGTGGTAACGTGAGATCGAAATCGAGTTTGCAAATCGAATGAGGAATTGGGGTTAGGTCAATCCTCACTTGAATGCTATGACGTTGTCGTTGGGTTTAGGTCACTGGGTGCCTTGTCTCGTGTCGTGGTGTGCCAGCATCGGAGTGTTTGTTGAGAAGAAAATGGCGATATTGTGAGAGGAAGAAAGAGTCGTGCAATAATTTTGGCCTAATCAAATAATGAGTCAAGTAAGGTTGCTTTCATGATCTACTGCTGTCATGAGACAAAGTTTATTGATGTCACTAATTATAGAATACAGAGAGGTAATTAGATCCATAGCACGAGCCACTCAAGAGATGAAGCAATTAGAAGAAACAGACTCTATGTGAGAAAGTGTAGAGCCGCTCGAGCCCTCTACCACCTCAAGGGCAAAGGTATGCCTAGACCACATAGATGGAAGTGGGCCCCAAGAGCGCGACGACCTGGAAGTTCTTCACGGTAGAGTAAAATAAATATTAATTATTTTCATAAATCTGTTTAAGAATTACTGAATTTAACATTATAATAATATTAACTGAAAAATCCGACATAAATTCACTCCCGTGAACCGCACCATACGTGGGACCCACTATCGTATCGAAGGAAACTGCTGGTTCTCCCCTCCCTGAAGCTTCCCCCTCCCGCAATAACCAACCTGTACGCGGCGGCGGCGAGATCCACAGCGGAGGCGCCCTCCGTGGCGGCTATCTGCGGAGGCGTTCATCCAGGCCGGCACCGGTGGGATCCAAGCTCGGGCGTCCTCCACGGTGGCGGTGGAGGCGCCGGGGGAATCCAATTGCCGGTGCCATCTACAGCGGCGACGGCTGGATCCAAGCGCAGGCGTCCATCGTAGGCGACAGGCGCCGACAAGCAGCGGTGGCCGAGAAGGAGCACTGTCTGGCAGGTGGGTCTAATTTCTTGTTTCCGCCATGACCCGATTCAATAATTTTGGTCCGAATCTTCCCTCCTCGCCATGGTTCGCCTTCTCCAGTGGTTTTGTTTCGATTCAACGAGGACACGTCGGACCACGGTTCGGAGATTGACGATCATGAGTTTCTCATTTGATGCATTGCAGTGAAATCCAGCCATGTAGGTCCAATTCAATTTCTAAAGTATGTCTAGGAATCTAAGTACTTATAGTGGTTGAATCAATTTTATAAATATAGGTATTTCTGCTATATATTGATATGTTATGGTTTTTGTTGGCCTGTTGGATTTGTTATTAGAGTCAATTTTGTTTCGTAATTATGATATTCTATTTCAAACCAGCGGAAATTATGACCTAGGACAAAGAACAAAAAATATCGCCATGTTACCTGATAAATGTGAATGCACTTCGCATGTGCTGCTCAACCAGTTCGCTCTAGAGTGCCTTCTTTGGTGTCTGTCCTTTTGGTTGCTTCTGAAATATTTTGGTGTAGCATTACAGTCAGGCTATATGTGAATCGTCTGCACTAGTTGTGGTTATAGCTGAGTTTAAGTCAGCTGCACTATCCTTCTTTAATCAGAACATAATTAAAATTTATGTAACAAGGTTATATTTAATAAGAGATATGGAACAGAACATAATTGTCATGATCTTCCAACTCATATTGGCTATTATTTTAACTAGGAGCCCCAGACATCTTTACTGTTCTTCCTTGGACTTGGTTTGAATGCTTTCCACTTGGTTATACGAGTTCTATAGTATAACATGAAAGGAAAATATGGCTCCATATCTCAACCTACTGTCATACAAGTTTCCAATTTCCCCGTCAAGTTTCTGTGAAGAGCCCAAGGTTTCTTCTGTACTGTGTTCAATGGAGTATCCTGTGCACTCATGCTGTAAATTTAGTAAAACTTGCTTAGTTATGAACAAGTGATCGTGTTTGGTTCTTTTGCTAGGTCAAGCAATTGCTCATCCATCCTTGAAAAACAATGTGTTTGGTAGGTCCAAAAGCCTTTGCTGATATGTGCCAGGAAAAGCTGGCCCATTTGGTTCACTTCAGTGTGCAAAAAGTTTACTTGCTTGCCAGTTTGCCATGGATCCAAATAAATGTCATAGGTTAGTTTAAGCAGTTTACTTTTTAAGAAAACATATACTTGTTTTACGTTTTCAATGCAAAAGAAGTAAATGGTAGCTTTTCTGGTTTGCATCCATGTACTCACAGGAGCTGTTTGTCCCAGTCTAGCAGCTTAAAGTGCGCTAAGGGATCTATCTTCAGAATCTTCAAGATAGTGCACTCTTTGGGTTACAGAAATGTGGGGTTTTGCATCAAAAATTTCCTCGTTCAAAATGTGGGTTACACCAAATTGCTCCTCTTCCAATGTTGCTTTTCTGATGACGAGGCATCCTCATGCACAAGTAGAGAAGAAAGCCTGGAGTGCCCCATATGTTGGGAGTCCTTCAACATAGTCGAGAACATACCTTATGTGCTATGGTGTGGCCACACCATGTGCAAGAACTGCATCCTAGGTTCTTGTATTCTCTGTTTTTTTTTTCATGGTTGGAGCACTTGATTCTGAGTTTATCACAAGGAACTATATTTTGCATTTTTTACTAGTATTATTTTCATTAAACTTGTTACATATCTTATTGTTTGATCAAATTGGTTACTTGGAGACATGAATCATTTAGTTGTAACTTCTGTGGAACTTTACATTTCTAAAGTAGTATCATTATAGATTGTGGATGCTTCCACAGTCTTAGGCTGCTGTGACATTTGTCACGCGCTTCTGGGATCCGAGATCCTTGAAGAATCCTATCCATTCTTGGGTTATGTATGGAAAGACAGAAGTCTACAATTTTGGGTATTCACTTAATTTGTTATTCTACATGGATTTTGTTCATATCAAGCACCCATCTGTCCTTGCTCTGTGAAGTGTGTTCTACGTTTTACCCTATTAGCCATCTTTATGCAATTCATATTACGGTGATATTGAATACAGGAGTAGTTCTGCTACTTTTGTTTGACTGCTCATGAAATAATTAGCATCTTTTTTATCAACTTTTAATTCGTGGCTGGTTCCATCTTTTTTCAGACTCGTGTCTATCCTGAAGGAGTAGAGGACATTCCATCTCCTTAATTTCTTGAATAGGAATGGAAAATGAAGTTCCTGGTGAAGTTCTCAAGGCTGTTTTCCCATTATTGGACGGGAAAGACCTAGTGTTTTGCATGCTTGTATGCCGTCAGTGGCATGAAATTGCGAAGGATGATTACTTCTGGAAATGCATTTGCGCACGAAAATGGCCTTCCATTTGCAAACAGCCACCTTCTGATGCAAACTACCAAAAACTCTATATAAACTTCTCCAAGCCACGGAAGATGCAGCACCTCCCTGTACCAAGGCTCACATTTGAGGATCTGGTGTTTTATATTGATATGTGGCTTGATGGGCCACTCATCTTTTCTCAAGCAGTTTCAGGCTGCACCCTTCGAGCAGGCCTACAGTGCGCACCTCGCGGCATTCCAGATATACTTGCTGCCCATATAAATACCCTAGACTGCATTATGATGATGGAAGTCGAACCCAAGCTGGCAATCCCTACGGGGCAAGCCATCACTGTGTCTGTTCTCGCCCACCGCAAGGATACCAACAAGATGGCTTGCATCATTAATGAATCAACATTTGAGTACATTGACAGTAATGCAGCGCTTGCACTGGCATACGAGTACCTCCAGTTTTCGCCGAGAAACCCATTCATATCAGACATCCGGGCATGGTTGTCCCTGCTGTTCCTGTCCAAAGGATCAAACGTCATTGAGGTATTTGGTATTGAGCTAGATTTCTGTGACGCTGCAAGGTCAGAGACCGAAATTCTGTGGCTCTTAGATATGCTTGATTGGAAATAGAAGTTTTCGTTTTATTTTATTTTTCTTGTGATTTGCCGCATGTAAAGAGATGTTCATGGTTGGTTCATCTCTTCCTGTTGCATGTATGCTACGGAACTACTTTTGGAAAATTGGAACAAATTGCACCAGTTACTCCAGGTGTAGCAGAGCATCAATTGCTTCTGATTCTGATCATGTTGCTCATCTTCATGTCTTCTCGGTTTTAGAAATGAACACATGGTAATGCTTGAAGCATATTTCTTCTAGCTTTTGGATCATGTTCTTTGCTTCACCAGGCACCATTTTTTAGGATGTTTTTCTCATGTACCTGATTATACTGCTATTGGCCATGAGTTAAATAATATGTGATATCGTCCTTGGGTCTAAAAATGGAAAATGTGCTGAGTCTGTCTCCGTTCGTCCAATGTTGAAGGGTGGCATGGTATTGCGACCAACCATGTAAGAGTTTCCAAAAACGGCATCTGTTTTTGAAGTCAAGAAAATGGCTCTTCATCGGCATCCTCTGTTTCTGACGATCCGGTTTCTTTTTCGGCAGTACTCTCGTGCAGTCTATATCGAATTCTTCATGACTGCACCGCAGCCACATTCCCATGGTACTGCCTCCAATCTCGACATGTCAGGTCAGGGGAAAAACACATGGCCTGATCCACAATATATATATGCAAGAAAAAAAAATCCTACAGCTGGCAGCCTGCATACAATAATACCCAACTGATGCGCAATGCTGGAACGAACATCCTTGGTGGACAGTGTTACGGTGCACCCCGGGCGTTTCTCTGGGAGCACGACATGCCTACACACCGCGGGCGTAGCATGCCTAGGTTACATGGAAAGCAAGACTGCTTAGATTTCCTGGAAGATACTGCGTAACTCCGATATTGTGCAGGACCTTCGACATTAATACATGCCAAGGAGTCTTACCAAAACCTCCGATAAAAACAGAGAGTCTTTCCGAACCTTCGACAAAAACGTAGAGTCTTTCCAAAACTCCGACAAAAACGAAGAGTCTTACCAAACCTTCGACAAAAACGGAGAGTTTTTCCAAACCTCCGACAAGAACGGAGTCTTACCAAACCTCCGGCAAAAACGAAGAATCTTATCAAAACTCCAACAAAAACGGAGAGTCTTACAGAAACCTTTGGCAAAAAGGAAAATCTTACAAAAACCTCCAGCAAAAATAGAGAATCTTACCAAAACCTCTGCAAAAAACGGAGAGTCTTACAAAAACCTTTGGCAAAAATGGAAAACCTTACAAAAACCTCCGGTAAAAACGAAGAGCTTTATCAATACCTCCAGTAAAAACGAACAGCTTTACAAAACCTCCGGTGAGAATGGAAAACCTTACCAAAACCTCTAGAAAAAACAGAGAGCTTTACAAAACCTCCGATGAGAACGGAGAGCTTTTTACAAAACCTCCAGTGAGAACGGACAACTCTACCATAAACCTCCGGTAAAAACGGAGAACTTTACCAAACCTCCGGTAAAAACTAAGAGCTTTTCCAAACCTCCGCACGACGGAGAGCCTTACAAAACCTCCGCACCACGGAGAGACTTCCGAAACCCCCCGCAATGGAGATGTTTCTTCGAAAACTTCGCCGGGCAAAAAGATTCTGGAAAGACCTAGTGGGAAAGGCACCTCGGCATCTTGAAGGCTAATGCCTCCGTGCCAAAAGGGTACAAAACCTGCTGGTCTCCAAAAAACACCGCACACCGATCGAAAAGGTACCAAGATCCCCCTCCCTACAGGGGAAGGTATGATCATGTGACTCAAACACGTATGGTGAAAGGTAACAACATTACCCTACCATCTCCTCCGAAAACACATTTTACATGTTATTTTATGAGGGTTATACTAACATTTAATAAAAGCTCGCGCCTCATGGCACAGAAAACATAGTAGAACCCCCGACTATCCATTGCAGAGACAGCGAGGCTGGGCAACGGCTAAGGGCTGAGGGGGTCGCGGACCACCTCTCCGCGCCTTCGACTTCGCCTCTGACACGCCGTCACCAGGCTCCGGATAGAATACATCCAGAGCCGGGCAGCGGCTAAGGGCCAAGGGGGTCACGGACCCTCTCTTCTGCCCAACCTTCAGCTTTGCCTCCAACGCGCCATCGCCAGGCTCCGGAAGGAATACCTCCGAAGCCCGGTAGTGGCTAGGGGCCGAGGGGGTCACGGGCCCTCTCTTCCGCCCGGCCTTCGGCTTGGCGTCTAACGCGCCGTTACCAGGCTCCGTATGGAATACCTCCGGAGCCGGGCAGCAGCTAAGGGCTGAGGGGGTCACAGACCCTCTCTTCCGCCCGGCCTTCGACTTCGTCTCCAACGCGCTGTCGCCAGGCTCTAGATGGAATACCTCCGGAGCTGGGCAGCGGCCAAGGGCCGAGGGGGTCATAGACCCTCTCTTCCGCCCAGCCTTCGGCTTTGCCTCCAACGAGTCATCGCCAGGCTCCGGATGGAATAACTCCGGAGCTGGGCAACGGCTAAGGGCCAAGGGGGTCACAGACCCTCTCTTCCACCCGGCCTTCGGCTTTGCCTCCAACGCGTCATCGTCAGGCTCCGGATGGAATACCTCCGAAGCTGGGCAGCGGCTAAGGGTCGAGTGGATCATGGACCCTCTCTTCCGCTCGACCTTCGGCTTCACCTCCAACGCACCGTCGCCAAGCTCCGGATGGAATACCTCTGGAGCTGGGCAGCAGCTAAGGGCCGAGGGGGTCACGGACCCCCTCTTCCTCCTGGCCTTCAGCTTCGCCTCCAATGTGTCATCGCCAAGCTCCGGATGGAATACCACTGGAGCCGGGCAACGGTTAAGGGCCGAGGGGGTCATGGACCCTCTCTTCCACCCGGCCTTCGGCTTTGCCTCCAACGTGCCATCACCATGCTTCGGATGGAATACCTCTAGAGCCGGGCAGTGGCTAAGGGCCGAGGGGGTCACAGACCCTCTCTTCCTCCTGGCCTTTGGCTTCGCCCCCAACACACCATCGGCAGGCTCAGGATGGAATACCTCTGGAGCCGGGCAGCGGCTAAGGGCCGAGGGGGTCACGGACCCTCTCTTCCGCCCGGCTATCGGCTTCTCCTCCAACGCGCTGTCACCAGGCTCTGGATGGAGTACCTCCAGAGCCGGGCGGTGGATAAGGGCCGAGGGGATCACGGACCCTCTCTTCTGCCCGACCTTCGGCTTCGTCTCCAACGCGCCATCGCCAGGGTCCGGACGGAGTACCTCCGGAGCTGGGCAGCGGCTAAGGGCCGAGGGGGTCGTGAACCACCTCTTCCGCTTGGCTTCTGGCTGCACCTCTGACACATCATCGCCTTCAACTCGGGCAGTTGCTAAGGAACCCAAAGGGTCAAGGACCACCTCCGGAACTCATCTCCAAAGGTTCTAGAGGGGCTTCACTGAGCCGAAAATCTGGTCAAATCAAGAAGGAGTATGCAGTAACCAAGCCCAAGGAGTACGCAGTAACCAGGGACGACGAGGTCGCCACTACTCCACCTGGTTCTCCTTAGTTACCCTACGTATCCACCGCTCGTCAGAAAAACTAGCCGTCGCCTTCGAAAAGGACGAAGAAGTACGGTTTGGAGGCACTAAAGCACACACACGCACGGCCACCCATTCGAAAGGTCCTCTCGCCTTGCGATATGAAGGGAGACACGACTGCTCCCAAAGATCCATGTTATATTATTAAACAACCAGTACATCCAGGGGATACAAACCAAAACAACCGTACAAAATTGCCACAAAGAAGATGGATCCCTACGAAGCAAAAAAAGGCGAGAAAGAGTACAAGGTGACTAAGTCTAGCCGTGATATGGATATATCACAACATCACCAAGTACGTCATCCCGGTGATCGCCTTCACCTCCTACGAGTCCTAGTAGAGGCCACGCATGAGACGGTGTATGCGCCTCATCTGCAGCCTGCCATTACAGAAGCCGGTACAGTAGACAGCTCTCGAGCTGTTGGAGGACGCTGAGGAGTCTGAGGAAGTCACCGGCGAGGCCCTTTCCCTCGCCTTCCTAGTCTCTTCCTGCTTTGCCGCTGGGCCCACAGACATCGGCTCACTCTCCTTTAGTAGGAGATCCCAGTCGATCTCCTCATCGTCATCAGAGATATTGATGATCTCAACAGGCATGCCCTCCCCAGCCAAAGGTTGGCTCGGAGCAGCGGACAACCACCTCCCCTACAGAGGTGGAAGTCGTTCTGCCTCTGACACCTCTGCCGATGACCGAAACAGCCCGGCTCCCGAAGGAGCTGTCGAGATCATCGATGTCTCCGAGGAGGATGAGGAGGAAGACGATGCCAAACTCAAGTCAAGGTTAACTGCTGCTCATGCGTCTATAGAGACTCCAGCCGGGTAACCCCCAGCTTTATATGTGAGCCACGCAGCCACGTAGGTCCGGAAGATGAAGTGGGACGAACGTCGCCGTTTCCTCCAATTAAACACCTAGGGGACAAGGCCGTGGCCCTATCTGATTTCCCTCCAACACGTGGCAGCACTCCACGACAAAATGCCTCATTTTCTCGCGCAGACGTCTTGTTACATTAATGACCCAAACCCCTTTCGGCGCGTGACAGGATCACGGGCACAAGACCCTAGCGACCCCTCACATTATCTAGTCAGAACGGGGCAGTGGCACGTCTTGTCCCGCTAGGCGAACGTGTAGGATTCTCCAAACCCACACGAAACCTCTACTCTAGCGACTTCGGAGGACAGAGAATCACCATAATGCATCCTTGATACGATACCAGGCTGGGGTTGATTTTTCCTCTGTATCCTCTCCCCCCTCTGAAACATCAGAGCCTGAGAGTGAGGGGGTATTATTGGGGGGAAAATAAGCCATCCTGAGGATAACTATTGAAGATCACCATCCCGATCCCTTCGAACCCTCTGCTAGAAGCTCGATCTCCAATGTTATCAGATCCTTTCACGGTACCCCTTCACACCTACGAAGCCTTCCCTTGGCTCTACCGGTTCAACCCCCCGAAGCCTTCCAAAACATGGCCTCCCGAAGCCTCGGTCCTTCGAAGCTTCGGCCTCCCGAAGTCCTGGCCCTCCGGGGTCCCGCTTCGCAACGCCTTCACCTCCCTGTTCTATGCCTCCCAAGGCCCTCGCCTCGAGATGATCAGGCCACCTTCCTGAAGGCAGCAGGGTGAGTCAGTAGGCCCTAGGAAGATCTGTCGGAAGGGGAGCGCCGGTCGTGCTTTGCCTACCAGGAAGTGACCGGCATTAAAGGCCTAGGCTGATGGGCGCTACTCTGGCACCCTGGCGTGATGAGGGCTATCCTAACACTCCTGAAAGTGCGGTGCCAGGCCGCAATTGGCGACCGACTCACCCCCTAAGGGGGCAGGCACCATGATAATTACCACGGTGGATATTTATCTTTCGATAGGATAGAAGGTAGTTATCCGGGATAAGGTTCAGTAATTTAGTTGGATCCTGGATATTTGTGCATTGTGATAACTTGTACACCAAACTATGCATGGCCATATAAATAGGAGGCCATGGTCCTCGCCGAGGGGGACCCAACAGAACGGCAAAAACAAAAACACACTACAACGAACGCGGTGATACTCCCCTCCCAGAGTGACATATTTTTCTATCATCAATATATTCGTGGTGTTCCTTCCTCTCAAACTTCGTCTCCAAGCTTGAGTCTCCTCCTTAGAAGAAACTCTCGCCATACTTACTGGGGCAAGACGAACTCTTGCTCCAACAAACATCAATGATGAAAGCCGAGTTGCATCTCTGTTTGCAACAAACGGAGCTGGATTGTTGTTAGCTGCCAGCAATGGCCATTGTATAGATAGGTACATAGCAGAGAGAACAGACCAGACTGGCGCAGAGGGGATCCGGAGGAGGAAGAAGTAGCTCGCTTGCTTAGCACAGGTGCGGAGGAAGAGGAACCTCTCGATGGTGTAGGCGACGTGTTGCCCTACCCGTGGAGGTACCTCATCAGCGTGTCCAAGTTGCTCTTCGTTGCATCCACCAGCATGCCCAGCTGCAACTCGTTCGCCTGCCGTCACCATCATCGTTTGGATCGCCAAGTTGGAGTATGCGTTGATCATCATGCCCTTGTCACACCTGGTTCTAAGACTAAACCGAATGTAAACTACATGTATTATTGGTCTGCTGACGCCAAGCTGGATTATTAGCTACTCACTCATGCCTCCGGACTCCATGTATACTTATTTACCTGCACAACATAGTTTCCAAATTGGTCTGCCGACGATTGGTAACAGCTTCCACAATCTACATGGAGTCCAAATTGATTTCTGGATCATCACAGAACGCCAGCACTTGCTTGGGAGATTAGGATGGTGAACAAATGAGTGGGTGATGAACAAAAACTATACACTGATGAATGCATATCAAATGATGATGCCAAATGAACAACCTAAATGACACGACATCCTCACGAATGGGTGGACTACGCCTTGGCCGTTCCGTAGAAGCTACTGGTGATGAATGAACTTGATGAAGTTCACCGCAAAAAGAAAAAATAACGTTGTACTTTGCACACAAGTGAAGAGCTTATGCACTTATTAGTCATGCATTCCAATTCACATGAACAATAAGTCAGAGGCCACCCGTAAAAAATAGACAAAATTAGGTGGATACCATCACAAAAGTATCCATATTATGTTATCCTCATGCCGATGGTATTTTTTAACTTTTTTGATTTTTACGATAGTACCCAACAAATTACCCTTAAAAAATATGGTGTAACTTTCCAAGCTATACAAATACATAAAGCACGTCCAAATATGAACTGATGTAAAAGGCACATTGTCCTGTTTACCTTCTGGATCACTTGACAACCGTGCATATAGAGGCTTAGGCCTAACACATGCCCACCAATTAGATGACCAATGAGCTTCCTTCTGGTAGAATGGCAGTACTTTGTAGATAAGTAAAGAGCTTATATACTTATTAGTCATGCATTCCAATTCACATGAACATTAAATTAGAGGCCACTCGTAAAAAATAGACAAAATTAGGTGGATACCATCACAAAAGTGCCCATATTGAAAAATAGCATTGATGTGAGGATGACATATGGGCCCATATGTCATCCTCACGCCGATGGTATTTTCCAACTTTTGTGATTTTTGTGATGGTACCCAGTAAATTGTCCCTAAAAAATATGGTGCAACTTTCCAAGCTATACTAATACATAAAACATGTCCAAATATGAACTGATGTAAAAGGCACATTGTCCAGTTTACCTTCTGTATCACTTGACAACCTACATATGGAGGCTTAGGCCTAACATATGCCCGCCAATTAGATGACCGATGAGCTTCCTTCTGGTAGAATGGTGGTCCGTGCTCAAGAAGTTGATGGAAAAGCAATAATAAATTAGTAATAGGAGTTCATGCTCAATTATGTCCTAGAGCTTCAAAGATCCTGTTTATATAAAATAGGGCATCTCGAGCGAAAACACCTCAAATGTTGGAAATTTTGCAAATTTGTCATAAAAACATACCTAGAAGCTTACAAAATTTTCGAAAAAATACACAGCTATAAGTGAGGTTATGGTACATCCATGCAAAAATTCATGAGAAACCTTAATTTCAGTTGCGATATACAAAAACGACAAATTTCAGGTCCATTAGCACTACAACACAAATGTTGGTCCTATAGTGCTATTGCACCTCAACTTTTCTTCTTTTTTTTCTTATCTCACAAAAGGAATCAAATTTGAACTTGAAAATTTGAATTAATATAGAACATAACCTCACCTACAACTCAGGAATTTTAAGATTTTTTGAGAACTATGTAAATTTTATAAGAAATTTGCACCATTTTAAAAACTAGCCTATTTTCACATGAGGTGCACCGCATGTAGAAGTTGGAGAAAACCTTCTAGATGGCCTAAATGTTAACAAAGACATCAATGGTCAACGTACAAATATAAGGCATGATTTGTGCATGACAATAATGTTTTTGGTACATTGCATATACCATAATTATCTCTTATTTTGTTGCTGCCTCAAGCACCTGATGTACAAAACGGTTCCCCGTTAGATCAGGATTGCATACAAAAATTACGGTAAGGAATGGCTATATATGAATCACAAAAATCACAAGTTGATGCTGCACTTGAGTGTTGAAAGAGTTATACACACCTGAAAGCATGTACTTGACCCTTGATATGAATGAGCCTGAAGGTGCAGTTCACTGGAGATACTCATCTGCTGTTGATGGAGTTCAAAGTTCAGGTGCCCCAGCAAAAGTTGAGCAAGACTCCCAAATAATGCCTGAGCATGATTTGGGAGTCTTGCTGAACTGTCGTTGGGGCACTTGAAAACCGTGAACCTGAGCACCACTACAAACAGACACATGACATGTTTGGTTCATTACCACACATTGTCACATCACCTTGCCAAATCTTGCCTAAGGTGTGGTGAAAAAATTGTTATCTACACATTAGGCAAGGTTTGTCTAAGGAATGCGTCTATTGATAGGTGGGGTCTAGAGCTAAAAAAAGTAGAATGTAATTTTTTTTTCAATGATCTAAAGAGCTTCCACAAAAATATTGGCAAAATTTGACAAAGTGTCATAGCCAACCAAACATGCCCTTCATGATTGCTCATTTACCCTTAAAGATTGAAGCCAACTATTTTTTTTTTCTTATTGTTGTCATACAAGTTCATTGTTTGTGAACAACACGAATTGAAAAAGAGGACACATTGGTTGCCACCCAAGCCACAGATCTAATAGAGTGTTGCAGGCAAAGCCGGTAGAAAGAATATGTGTGGGGCAGATCAGGGTAGGATATGGTTGATCGACTCACAACAATAACTACAACAAAAGGGACGCAAGAAATCAGCAAGAAGCTATGGTGATGCAAGTAGGGAAGAGGAAGGTAATGGAAGGTGGTATCAAAGGGGGTAGGTAGGGGTGGCGGTGGGATTGGGGCAGAGGCAATGGAGTGAGCAAGGAGGGGTGTGTTATATATAAAGAAAACCCTAAAATATGACCAAAGTCCATTTTACTCCTTAAAGTATTTTGTGGTTTATTTAATCCTTTAAAGTTTCAATATCGGATCAATCTACCCCTGAAGTGGTTTTGCTATGAGGTTTTGATTATGTGGACAATGGTATTGCCATGTGTCTTACCATGTCAGACACAACCTTTCATGTCACCCTTTTCTCCCCCATCATCCACCCACACACAAAGATACCCAATGGTGGTCCCAGAGATTTAGGAGAGCCTGGGCGGACTTTAGAGGAATATTTTATGAATAAAAATATGCTCTAGTTAATAAAGAAATATTTAAATATTAAAATAGCGAAAGATGAAAAATATGTTCACTAGTATATAATAAAATATGCATGAAGCAAATGCTAACTAAACAAGCCTACAGTTATGAGGCAATTGCTTTTTTTGAGTCTTGATGCTTTGGAAGGGCCGAAGAAAAGTGTAATTAGTGGGTTGGATTGGACCCTTCAATGTATATGCCCTCCTAACTTGGTCTTGAATTTCAAGGGCAAACTCACAAATTTGGTTCCTAAGAGCAGGATCACTTATAATTTCATCTGCATTAAATTCATAGTTTGGTTGTGCACCTTGTGGTATATTTGCACTTTCTTGAGTTATCAGATTTTCACCGCGTCCGCTAGCACCATCATTGTTTCTTTTAGTTTGAACAAGGAAAATCCTCTCCTCATCTCTAACAAAATATAAATCAAATTTAGTCACTCATTTAGCATTTGCAAAAATGAATCTACAACTAGTAATGTACTATGGAGTCTATGCCTATATGAACAATTCAGAAATCACAATCGCTTAGTTGCACAGCTGTGAGCTGTCTACTGTCTTGATTAGTCAGTTGCACAATTCACATATCAGTAAATCACAATTGGTGAATTAGTCCTATCTTAACGATGCAGCATACCATTTGATGAGCAAGCATGAAGCATCGAAACACTTTTGATTTTTGAGGGACAGTTTCTTGTTAAAAAAAACTAGAAATGTGAGTTAGTCCAAACTCCAAACAAAGAACGCATCCAGATCGTATCATAGGATTTGCTACACTTGCAACTTGCTGACGAAGTATTGCTAGCGGAGCATGTCAAGATCACCTGACAGCGCAGGATCGTCTACTGTGCAGACTCCTGGTTGGTGAGCACCCGATGCAGCCGATTTGCCTCCTTCTCTACATGAAATCAAGACAGCACCTCCTTCCTGATTAACATGTGCGTGCGTGGTGGCAGGGCATGACGGCACACGGCAGGAAAGCGGAACAGCAAGCCGCAGGGCATGATGGGTGGGCGGCAGCCACGTGCGTGATGGACGGCAACGGCGTAGCACAGCAATAGCCTTGCAGAATGGGGCTCCTGCCCTAGTGGCTCAGTGCTTCCTAGATCAACGATGGCTGGTCGGCCCCTTGCCCCCTCGGTGCACGACGGCGGAGATGCGGAGCAGAGTTGAGACTTGAGAGGACGATGTTGCGAGCTGCCGGGCTGGTGTTGCCGCTTACTGGGATACAGTGGATACAGTGGTAAGAGGTCAGCCTGGATGGGCTTTGCCCAAAATTTACTTAGCCCAAATAAGAATTGTTCTATTGGGCTACACTAAAGTGTAGGGGCGGACCGAGGTAGAGCCTGGGCAGCTTCCTAGGCTCACCGGGCCTTGGTCCACTAGTGGAGATTACCCGACAAAAATAGAAGCGTGGTGGCCACTCTGTTCCACCATCCCTCCCTTTGGTTTTCTCTCCTGTTACTGCTCCTAGATAGATTAGTCAGAAGACGATAGGAAGAGGACATCCTGACGCTCGTGCTTCCCCTCCCCGATGGATCTGGTGAAAGATAACTTGAAGACGCCATTAGGTCCAGCATCTCATCAAGGAATCCCATATCCCATGCATGATTTGTTGTTTGGTTTGCTTGAGCAAAGCACTTTCCATCTATGAAAGTTTTACTCATTGAAAAAAAAGGTGTGATCATTGAGCAACATCTGCCATTTTTCTTCTCATGCGTGAAAAGGATTGGTCGATATGTGCAATGTTTGAGCAAAATTTTAGGATTCCAATATGTTGGTATCACACACTGCAAGTCAGACAATGATCGGTCAATAGCTAGCAACACTAGCTACCACCTGAGATGGACTCCGTGGCCTTCGAGGAAGAGGCTTTTTGTGTATCGAAATGCCATCTAGCCAAGAAGAAAGAGATGGAGATCAGTGGCGGTTTGGCGAAGGAGCAGGGGCAACGTGCAACCGACGGAGCTTATCAGCAAGGATGGTAACTCTGAAGCAGCTCTTGGAAAGATCAAGAGATGGTGGGGTAGCCGGGTAACCGGGGTGGGGGGCATGAGCTGGAGGTAGCAGAATGAGATGCAATGTGGCAGCCACAGTGGACAAAACAACATGATAAAATCTCTGCCATGATGGAAAAATCACCTTCAAAACCAGCCAATGAGGTAATGTGAGCTGGCATCATATGATGAAAAGTCCATTTCATCCCATAAACTTGTCGTGTACTCTGTTTTCACCCTCAAAGTGCAAAACCAGAATTTTTACCCCTCTCAACTCTCAAAATTGTCTAAATTACCACTTGCACATTTCGAGATGGTTTTCAAGGCAGTTTTAGCTGACATGGCAGTGTGCCCTACATGTCCGATTCCACATCACTTCCTTTTTCTTCCTCCTTTCCACTCCCTCCTTCAGTGCTCTGCGTTAGCCTACGCTCAGCTCGTCGTCATACCTCGCTGACAGGGTTAATGCCTCCAACCTTAGCCTCTGCCTAGCTAGCCGTGAGCACCAGAGAGGGAGGCGTATTCCTGGATCCCTGTGGTGAAGATGATGACCTCCAAGCTGCTGCTATGGCAGAGTGACTTGCGAGATAGTGTGATGCCCTTGTGTAGGAGGAAGGCCATGCCTTCCTCCTTGGTTCCTCTTGCTCTTCGATTATTTTCATTTTCTTTTCAGTGCCCTCTCCTTTGCCTACAAGCCTTGGTGCCCCATGCTGAAGTTTTCAACCCAATTGCATTGCATGCTTGGGAGCTTGTGTTCGTGTGTGTTTGATGATCTGCTAGAGGATATGATCGTCATATCCTATTTTCACCCGAAGTATTCCTATGTTATCGTATCCACAAGGGGTTTGCTATGCGGTGAAATAAGTTTTGAGTCACAACATAGAGTTGCAATGCAAGATCAGTGTAACCTGGAGACCCGTGTTCAATTTTTTTCACTGAATTAGACACCCCAAATTCAAGTTGGATTCCGACACCCGTGTCGGATTTTGATATGTAATTCTCGTGTCCAAATTTATTTTGCCGAATTAGATACTTGAATCTGAGTCAGATTCTAATACTCGTGTCTGTATCCAGGTAACACAGATGGAGGATAAGATTTGATTGTATAAATAAAATAAATTGTAGAAATATAAATACAAGCAAGGATATAAACAAAACTAAAGACATGACACAAGCAACACAAAAAAGACTTTGAAACAACAGTTCCTTAGGCATTCGGCTAAGTTAGACATTTCATAGGTCATTAAATAAGAACTTTATCTAGTTGCTAATATGAAGGTGAAGTCTAAATTGATCGCACCCATATTAGGGGGTTGACACTACTTGTAACCCAAGTTCGTGCACCATAGGCTATGTTTGGTTGGGCTTTTGTCATAAGCTAGAAAAGCCCAACCAAACAGCTGGCTCTTGAGCTGGCTTTTAAAAAGCTGAAAAGCTGACTTCTGAGAGAATGAATTAAAAGTTGAGAAGCAAGTTGAGATGAGCTTTTCTGGCTTTTGGTATATTGAGAAGTTAAAAATTTACTACAAAAGCCAATAGCAAAAAACCATCAGCCAGAAGCCAAAAGCTAGAAGCCAGCTTTTTAGCCCAAAAATCAAAAGCATCAGCCCAACTAAACAGACCCATAGTATGATTTCCATGAATCTTTTAAGGGAGAAACCATACTATATCCTTAAGTAGTGAATCTCCATGATTACTCGACATCAATGATCAAGGAAGCTGAAGTATAGTCTGTCTCATCTGTCTCTCATCCCATCCATCATACCTATCGGTTGTCCCGTCCATGTTACCCCGATATATGTTTGGAACCACAATCGGCACTAAGAGGAATGATCTATGTCAATAATCACTAGAAACCTTACTTCATATCGTGAATGCTTTAGCTTAAGAATGACTCAACTACTCATGCATATTCTAGACAACCATGAAAGGATAAACAAAATGCAAGATAATATCAAATAGACTGTACAAATGAGTTGCACAATATATTGGACAAGCAGAAGACACAAAAGATGAAAAATTAGATATGAAATGTGTCGACAATTAGTAAATCACCGATCTAACAAACTTGTTGAAGAATAGGGGATGCCTTTGAGTAGACGAATCACAAGGGAAGCACGCATGGGTTTTTAGACAGGTTCAGACCTCCCTGAGGACAATAACCCTATGTCATGTTTGTCTTGTATTGATCTGAGGCTGTTACAAGGGGGTGTGGCTAGCGTAGATGGATCTAAACCTTGTCGGTGACTTCTTCCTTGACTTCTGTTAGCTTGTGAAACGAGTTGTTCTATCTCTATTCCCTTGTCCTTTGTAGGGCCCCTTGACTTTGTATATATATATGGGGGTGTCGTACGTCCTCTGGACTCATCTTTTCTATTCTTGGAGATAAACCTTCCCGGTTACGAGTCGCCTTGAATACCTACGAGTAGTTTCCTTTCTTTCAAGGACCCCCTTCCCAGTGATAAAGACATACCCTAAGAATTACACAAAATTCTAGGGTACCTAGATATGGTAACTATCCATTATTCATCGTCAAGCCCTCCATCAGTACATGAAATTAGTTTTTGGCAGTTCAAGTATATAGCCAGCAGAGATAAGATTTCTATCCGACCATATCATTGAGTAAACTCAGACTTCCGTTTAGGATAAAATATCTAACCGGATTTCCCGTGTCTTTTAGATTACCTACTCGGGACTTCGAATGCCTCCGAGTCCTCAAGAGAGTTTCTCGAAAAGATATTACATCTGGGTAGATTTTCCAGTCGGCTCATGTAGTTACTAGATGTTGGTTACCATCTTATGCACTTCATGATAAATTGGCACAATATTGTGGTATGCTCGTAACATCAGTTTTGTTTAGCTAGACAATAAGGGCTGTGAGCAATTTAGTTTATTTTTGAACATCACATGTTTCTAGTGCCCTTGGTTTGTTACTATTTTGTTATGATTTGACCTATAGGTACATTGATTCCTTTTCTTTCCTCTATTGAGAATAGAATATACTACACTTGATTCTAACTTCTCTCCTCTTTAATTTGCTGCATAGTCTAGTGGTCGATTAAGTACCATAGGGCATAAGAGGACAACAACCCCTAACAAACTAGAAGCATAGAGGATGCTCACATTGGAGGCTGCCCCGGCACAAGGTGGAGCGGATGCATGCAGAAGGTTGAATAGGAGCCCAAGCCCGCACCAGTCATCCTCCTCCCACAGCAACCAGAGCTCGTATCACAACACGAGCCATGTTCCATGCGAGTGGGAGAGCCAACGTCGAGAAAGTAGCTCCGACTACGATCCCATCGAAGAGGTATCAACATGAGTAATGCATTTTATACTTCTTCAATAGAGGAATATTTTTGTTTATGTCAACTTCGCTTCTTTTCTCTATAGAGGGTGCAAAGATCTTCGCATCGATCATCTGCACTACAACCTTCCCCTAACTCTATGCCTGAAACTTTAGGTCCCTCTGGGGATACACTAAAATGAAAATATGGCAAGTGAAGTAGAAAAAAGTTATCATCGGCACTTATACAATACGCAAGTCGGTGTTGAAGGGGAGCGTCTTGCACCTCATGAGACATGTGCCAAATTCTATAAAAGTTACAAATTTCTTGTCAAGGAGTATGTCTCAATCACAATAACTGATTGGTGATTGGTGCCAGATGAGACAAAGGAGTTCCTGCAGATAACATTGCAGAGAACCATCCGATTCCCCTTAGGAACAAGGAAGCTGCCAAACAAAATGCGTTGAAAACTATGGGAAAGAGTGTCTGGGGCTAGAAGAGTGAGCTGAATAAGGATTTCATGAGAAGAACATGGTACCCTTCAATAAATACAGAAAATTTACACCAGACCAATGGCCAGAGTTTGTTCGGTAGAATATCACACTTGAAGCCATCAAATTTGGTAAATCGTTCAAGAACCTTGCGAAAAAGAACAAGTACCACCATCACCAGGGCTCGGCTGGGTACGCCCCAAAATTAGTGAATGGAGGAGGCAAGAAGAAGAGGCTACCTAGGTTGGGAAATCTAACCCATTGGAAAATTGTGATGAGCGAAGGAGGAACTGGGTCTACGCTTAGTCAGAACGAACCGAGGATGGGGACTTAACTTTCAAAAGCCCCAAGACCATGGAGTGACCCAGGCCATTAAAGAGATCGCTAACGAAGGGTATTTAGAGTTCAACAGGGAGAATGACATGCTTACCAAGGTCTTGGGAACGAGGAACATCCAGATCACCCTTGAGGCATCAAGTCAAAAGTGGGCTAAAAGCATGGGTTCCCAAATGTCATGGGCCAGTATAAGACCCATAATAGATATAAGAAGACCCTAACAGAAGAGATACAAGAACATATTAAGGTCCAGTTCATGAAAATGTGGAATGAAAAGAAGAAAAGGGTGGCATTAATGACGACAGAGCAACCAACCAACCCAAGCTTTCGGAGTAGCGTTGGGTCCATGCAAGTCGATAACCATAGATATCGTGTCGATAATATCACAGAGGCTACCCCTTGCATGCTACATAATCCAGTCGGCAAGGGAGACTTCACTATTGAGGATGCCATGGGTAGGCCATTTCAGGCCATGTGTTTCACAATTAAGACATCCTGGCCAGTTACGCCAAGGTACAAGTGGACTCAGTACAGCCACTTTTCATAAAGTACAAGCTAAACATCAACACACCTGAGGGTATCGAGATTCTCAATGAGACTATTAGCAACTTCATTATGTGGCCCAAACGAGATATAATCTTTAGTCGTTAGCAGTCAAAATCGCCAACGTCATAACCATCCTCGCACCTAGCATCTCTTCTTCTATGCCCAACCTCTCCACCTCCAACACCTTCGCCCCCGCGCTAAGCCTCTCTACATTCGGCACCTTTGCCTAAGGATCCAACACCTTTTCTTGCTCAGTATCTTCATCTCGTGCTTCACCGTCTACGCATCTGGCACTTCCGCCTCCAGCACCTATACCTGAGTATCAGAGAGTCCCTATCATGGTTACCCAATATGAAAAGACTTTAACATCTCTGGAGAAGATGTGGCTTTTGTCCTCCAAAGCAAAGGCATCATCCGCTCAGGAATCTCCAGTGAAGGGTGATGTCACGAAAGAGACCGGTAAAACAATGAGTACCCCTCAGTTGGATTTCTTGCCTACATCGGATGTTCCTGAGACTCATGAGAATGGAAAACCATTTCTACCCTTGTTTCAACTCCAAGATGGTCTATGGGAGATGAGGAGATTCCACAAATAGTACATGAGGGTATGTCGTGCGAGGTTCTCGATAATCACTGCTAATGTCCCCGCTAATATTTTTCTAAGCGGAGACTCCTATCTCATGGTGGATTTTAAGGACATGCACGCTTTGTTCCGCCGCGACAAACTCGACGTCAATCTCATAAGCGCGTGGTGCATGTAAGTGCCTACAACCTAACCCTATGTTCATATATCTACCAATATATGTTATAGAAGCTAATTACTAGTGACTTGTTTTGTAGGATGCAATTTAACGATGCGGAAAAGTTGAATTTATCAGTCGGATTCCTTAATCTATAACTAATTTTCCAGTCCAATTTGGTTCTGAAGTTAAGCAAGGATGCCTCAGATATTAAGGGGAAGAGTAACCGGGAGAAAGCAAGAGTCATAAAAGAAATGACTAAGTCACACATGCTTGATATATCAAACTACATAGGAAGGGCTATGCTAGAAATTTAAGACAAGGAGTACATCATGCCCCCCCCCCCCCTACAACTTTGAGTAAGTTTGATACGTAAATTAGTCCTAAAAGTTTATTTTGCACCTAACTTAATTGGCTGATCAAGAACCTAAATTAACTATTCATGTAGAGACTATTTTATTTGTATAATGCTGATGTCGAAGTGGAGCAGACTCGTGATCCTTGACTCAGCTGATCTCCACCAACCATCCTATCAAGATGTAAAGAAAATCCCCATATATAAAATCCTTATAAATCATTTATGAATTGATAATTACTTCTTGGTATTTGAATAGGGTCTATAAGTGGTACATACTGAAAGCTGGAAGACACGATACGACCAACCAACTGAGATGGCGGTCCGTTCACACTTTCTGGTAATAGCACACCTCTAATGCTTTTATCTTACTATTTATTACAAAGAGTGCTATTGAACTAACGAATACATTGCATTATTATTTGAAGTTCCACAAGCAAGGTTTCAACACAGTTCTTTGTGGATACTATGTTTGCCAGTTTTTTAGGGTAAATGGGAGGTACACAATGAACCTCGAGGACGTAAGTCATCATTATGCTTGCATATTCTTATTTGGTTTTGTTTCAGTTGTCAGTAATGTTTTAAATCTTTTAGTTGTGTTTTCACTGCAGGCATGGAGGGTTGAATGTACTAACACCTCGCTCACCGACAAAGATATCCAAAATGTCCGACGTGATATGTGCAGGTTCATCATGCACAAAGTCATCCACAAGAATGTTTGGTTCTTTAACCACGGAGGTGAATTGGCTAGCCATTCGAGGCTTTGTGAGTGTGAGAGGAAACAATACTTGTGTTGAATATTATCTTTTGATATAAAATACTAGATTTGTGAATATTGTTGTGCTTGTGTTAACTATTGAACTTGTATTGAATATTGAAATGTTGTTGAAATCTGTGATGTAAATATATGTCTTGAAAATGTGTTGAATCTGAAGGGAATAAAATGTATGACCAGTACTAATTTTGAATGAAACTATCTATCTATAGTCGGATGCTAAAGTGCGCCACCTGTGAAAACCTATTTTCATAGGCGGTCGGCTTAAGGAACTACCTGTGAAAATCTATTACCATATGTGGTTCTCTTTAGGAACCGACTATGGTAATATCTTTCCACATGTGGTTCTCTTTAGGAACCGCCTAAGGTAATAAGTTTTCACAGGCGGTGCATTTTACGTATGTGAAAATTGTCCATTTTCACAGACCTTCGATCAAAGGTGGGTGACTAAATGCCTGTGAAAATAGGTTATCATCCACCTTTAGAAATAGTTTTTATAGTAGTGTCAACCGGCCTTGCTTTTTCATAGGCAGTTCCTTAAGCCAATGCTAACGTTTAATTACGAGCCAATGCTAATGTACATACAATATAATTGAGACGCGTTCAGATCAACTGCTACTAAAAAGCACAGCTTTATTAGGGATATATACATGGTACGTGCTAACATGCAGTTAAGATAGCCAAGAGTAGTACACGTGGGCAAGACCGGTGAGTGGTGAACTGGTAATAGTTATGGCTTTAGAGAAAGTGCACTTCACCACCGGGAAGCGCTGGGCCAAGAAGAAGAGCGAAGAGCAGCAGGAGGGCTGTTACCGCCATCCACATCAAGAACATGACGACAGCATGGCCGACCGTGACATGCTCGGCGTCCGACCGGCTGGGCTCAGCCTCGGCCTCGACAATGGCGCATAGGAGGAAAGTGGTGCCTAGCATCATGTACCTGGCGACGTAAGCTCAGAGGCGCCTTGCGATATCATGGTGAGATGCTGGTATTGATCATCAGTATCCGAAGGAGGGTAGTTCAGATTGCGCCGACGTCCAAATACTTGGAGGGCCACTGCGGCAGCCATGCCAGGTTGCTGGTGGTCCGTACGTAGTTAGGTAATTGGTGCTAATTTACAAGGTCAGTAGTTAGTTAGGTAATCCAGTGCTAATTGGTGCTAATTACTAGATGGAATGAGACGTCTGATATGGAAGACAAATAAGATATGATTGATAGAATTATTAGAAGAAAAATGATATCCAACTTTGTATGTGGACCGTTAGATCACGTTGGATGGACGGTAGAGATTCTCTGGATTAGCCACAGCTGGTGATTTATATAGGAAGTGTAGAATAGAAAAAAATATCAAAAGAACATTGTTCAGAACATAAACCTATAACAACATGAATCCCTAATAGCTGGTCTTCGAGGATTGGGCTTCAACAGCACACATGCATTTTATCACAATCTCAACAAAAGTATTGTCTTCATACATAGTCTCTCTCTCATCAGGATCACGCACCATCCTGACTAACTCAATCATGTGCCAGAACCAAACAACATTGCTTCTAAATCTCTTGCACTTATTAAATAAGAGATGACGGTTTAAATCAGTCTTGCTGATCATGAAAAATGTCTTTATAGGTTTACAATCTTCCATTTTCTGAAAGTGATCTATCATAATATTGTTTGGTATTGTAGCTAGAAGGCTGGCTTGACAAAGCAAATGATACAATCATTCACAAACTTATTGTGGATAAGATTGTGTTATCTCCACTTATGCAGTGGCAATAGTCAAAATAAGTAGTAGCTTTAGAAGCTGATAGACCAAACGAAAAATAAGATGCTTCTTTGCATTTACCGTCAGTTTAGCAAGTTCAATAATAGTGTTCAATTTAGAAAAGCAAGATGATTCTTTAGATAGCTTGTACATTGTCAATGTAAATATGCAGCTCATGAGCAAGATCCTTCAATTGAACTGAATTGAAATCATATGGATAAAACCTAGCTAATTATATTAAGCTTGCCAATTTGAAATCACCAAAAGAATCCTTGGGATTGAAAGCATCCATATAAGTAAGCAAATTAGAATTAGTTTTACTAAAGTGATCATTGAACTCAATAAGTAGTAAGTTAACAGCTGAGTTCAAACAATCACTACGTAAGAAACCACCTTTAGTGATATAGCATTAGTGACGGCCGAACACATTAGTGACAGGTCAATACTGGAACCGTCACTAATAGTGTATTAATGACGTGTTCTATTCGGCCATCATTAATGAGGGGTCATTAGTTCGGTGAGTAAATGACCTGTCACTAAGGATAATAGTGATGGATCACCTCAAAATCTATCACTAATAATCTAGTCATTAGTGATAGGTGGAGAGTGCACACGTAACAAAATATAGTCTTGGAAGGCTCACAGCCGGGGCCTCTCATTAGTGATGGGTTATGAGAACACTCGTCACTAATGTCTCATTCATTAGTGACGGGTGTCCTTATCACCCGTCACTAATGAGTGATGTATACTGTTATCTTCTAGGCCGAGTAGCACGACCAGACAGTGTCTATCCGTCAACTGCTCGACAAAGTGGTAATTTTTTTTGCAATTCTGTTGAGGACCAATCAAATCTTGGTGATTTGAAGTTGGGATTGTCCCTAGGTCTTTGGAGGTTGCCTCCCGCATCTCCTCCTCCTCTTGCTCATATATGCATGGTGGATTCTAGGTTTTGAGTTGGAATCAACAGTTTTGCTCATTCTCCCAAATCTTAATACACGTTGATTGTCCCCATTGGCCTTTGAAGGTTTGCATCCCCCCTTTCCTCCTCTTGCTCCTGTTTCACTACATCATGGAACAGTATTAGAGTTGGACATCAGTCAATAAAAATTGAGGATTCCCAATACACAGTTAGTCAGCAAAGCGTAGCGACGAGCAGTCGATCGGCAATCCAATTTTCATCAACAAATTATCAGTCAGTATTTGTTAGATCTTCAGCATCAATCTATCTGTCAGAAATTCTTTAGATGTTCAATGGCTGATTGGTTGGCAAAAATAGAGGCTTGAACTATGAGTCGCTGATTCTAACCCATGCACAAATTAAAATTAGGCATGCATCGAAATTTGGAAACATGCCTAACACATAGACTTAGCGCGCTCCCAAAATTCCCCATTATACAACCCTTGTTCGCTTGCCGCTCCCTCCTAAAATCCCCAGCCGCTCCCAAATCCCTAGCGCACCCCTACCCAATTGGCAAGCCCATTGCACTCACACCTCTCCCTGATCGGCTAGTAGCCCGTCGCCGCCCCACCACCAATTCATTGACCAGGATGCTGATGTTGCTTCCCATCTCACACACTGCTATCCAGCACGACCACCTCTCCACTAGCCCCAACCATGCCTTACTGCATCACTAGCCTTCCCTACCATGACCCCCTTGATGTCGTTCCTCCCAGGTGTGGCCTCCCTCCACCACCAGTCCTCCTCACCACAGACCCTTCATCACCAGCGTTGTCTGCACCTCGTCCCCTCATAGATTTGGTCCTTCCATCCGGTGACTACTGAAACTCGTGCTGGCTTGATGTGAGGAACCGTCTAAATAGTATTCTAATTAATCATCAGGAGGATCATTATTCATAATCACAACCTCGACGATTAACCAGAATACCATTCCGGTAGTCCCGGCACGTGTTTTGTGCCCAGGATCGGAACACATGCCTTCCAACTCAAATATCACAACACAGTTTAATAGAGAGCAAATAATTAAACTGGATTACCATTATTAAACATGCAACTGCTTCCACAATTTACAACAAAAGAGGAACAACAATAACTAAGCAGCGGAAGAAAAACCTATACAACAAAAGAGTATGGATCCGTATGCCCTTAGGCTCCATACCAAAAGCGCCGGAGTTTGGAGTAGAAGGTGCTACTCCTGCCCGCCACTCTGATCGGCAGGCACAAAGTAGCCGAACACTGCCTCTTCCTCGCCAACCTGTGAACCTGAAAGCAACTTAAGGGCAGCACCCCTTAGTACGAAGGTACTAGCAAGTCTTACACAGTATGAGTATATATATTCTCGACTCCAAGGATCATGCATTTGAAGCTGTAGCAAGGATTAAGACATGTTTAAGTTCATTAAGCGGTAAGCAACCTAGACTCTAGGTGTAAGCAACTGACTTAACCAACCACCGACTCAAACCCTGCCAACCAACTGATCAGAATAGATATATGAACAACAAGTGTGTAAAAGCAAACCATTCCTACCAAACCACCAACCACATACCGACCAAACCACCCCAATCCAACCATGCCACAACCCACATCGAAACTCTACGACCAAAACATGGTCGCTCGGTGGAGATAAGCGATAGCGATGCTCATGACCGAGAGCGCGGCAGTTCGAACTGATTATACACCCTGCAGGGGGATACTCCTAGACCCACACGACACAGGGACCATACGGCTTGTGCCACCCGCTAAGATGCACACAAGGGGGTACCCGTGATAACCTTTCCCAACCAGGCCCAACCATGTGGATCAACCATAGCTCGGCACGGCGGTATTAGAACTACTCCCCGAGCAAACTAATACCGCTAAAAGCCCGGACTCAAACCGGACTCACACCGTCTATGACGAGGCCCACATGACCACGTCTGCGAAGGTAATCGGCTCGCCTACCATTATATCAGCATGTGGTGAGTAAGGTAAGTGCTAAAGCCGACTACACCGACGGTCGATGCTTAACCGATGCAAGCGGTCTACGGTGTCCGGGTTCCCTCCCCGAACTGCCTGAGGACTCCTCGTGAGCAGATGACACCCCTAACACCGCCCACACCTCGTCTCAACTCACCACTCACCAAACCGACTCATCATCAACACAACCACAAGTGTGAACAAGTAATAAGCCCTAGGCTCGCGACAACGATGGACGCCGTTGTCGACTTCTACCGGAAAGCCTAAGTACCACTAAGCATAGCGAACTAAAATTAAACCGCGACGACACCACTAGGCTCAAATGGAATAACACATGACACGTGACCAAAATGGGAGAATGCATAGGCATAAGTTCTACCCAACTCGGTACCTGACACATGCAATGTATACATAAGCGTAGATAACATATTAGATTTTGAATTGACACGGTGCAATATGATAGATGCTTGCCTTGCTGCCCTGGATCAGAAAGGTGGGACGCCTCACGATCGCCCACGGCCTCCGGGATCGACGGATCGGCGTTCACTATAGAGAGCAACGCGTGCAATGTAATGAACATGTATGAAATGCGACCATATAAGAAAAATATGCTCCACAATACATGATAATATTTTTCCCAGATCACACTATGCAAAATGAGAGTTTTCCCAGTGGTCTCACGACTTTCGAACATGGCATTGACTATTTGTGCTTTAACTAAGCTGAAACACATTTAATCAATAGATAAATTCTCAGAACGTATTTAATGAGTTTCAACATTTTTAACATGTAGTTCATATTCCTACGAAGCCAACGCAACTGGTCTCATGAAGTTTGGAGTTCGTACGAATTAACTATGAATTTTACAAGCTACCAGCTTACAAGAAAGCCTGATAACCGTCCTGCGCCACTGCTACAGTGCTCGGGGGTACCGGGGTGATCAGTGCTCGGGTACCCGGGGTGAACCGTGCTCGGGTGCTCGGGGTGAACAGTACCCGGGAGTACTCGGGATGAACAGTGCTCGGGTGCTCGGTGAACAGTACCCGGGAGTGCTCGGGGTGAACAGTGCCCTGGGTGCTCGGGGTGACCTGTGCTCGGTTGAACAGTGCCGGGTGCTCGGTGAACAGTCCCCGGTGCTCGCGTAAACAGTGCCGAGGGGTGCGCGGGGTGACTGTGCTCGGGTGCTCGAGTGAACAGTACCCGGAGGTGCTCGGTGAACAGTATCCGGGGTTCTCGGGGTGAACTGTGCTCGGACGTTCAGTGAACAGTATCCGGGGTGCTAGGGTGAACAGTACTCGAGCGCTACAGTAAAATCAGCCTCGTGCAGCTCCAGAACAGCAGCTATTACGAAGGGAAAACCTGGACTAAACTAACCTGGGAGTCTCTCTAAATGAAAAGTAAATATACCTAGAAGGGTGTATAGGGTCTAGACTTTGCTCAACCGACTAGCAACATGATTCCTAACTCAAATCCATATAAATCCTCATTTGTTCCCAGACTGAAGAACTTTAAGAACTTTGCCACCCTAGTTCCAGATTCAAGGTCTATCCAACCAAAAATGAGCATACTTGCCAAGGGAGCCTAGCAGACTCACCCAAGGTTCTTTGCTGAGGTTGGTGATCGCCAGTTGAAGGAGGAAACGACGGAAAGTGGCTCGGAGAAGAGAGGAAAAACTGCTGCTTCCTTGCTTCTCCCAAAGAACACCAAACAAGTTCAGAACCAGCTCGAATTCCTTCGGGGAAACTAAAAACGAATTGGATGGACGAGTAATCCTTGAGCTGGTGGTCACGTGAGTACCACATACGTACCTTGATCTTGCTCCCAGAGGTAGGGATCCAAAGGGGAAAAAGGGAGCCTAAGAGAGAGAGTGAGAGACAGCCAACTCCAACTTGCTTCCTCAAAAAGCCTTATCTGGTGGAGTGGGTGAGTAGTACATATGGACAAGCTTTTTAGGGGGAGAGAGAGTGTTATTGCCCACCTATAGAGAGATATTTTCCACCCAAGTGGGCCCCATTTACCTAGAGGAAAGTCCAGACTTACTTCTAGCTCTTTTATTTCTCTTAGTTTTTCCTTCTCCCACCTCATTGATTCAAAGTGAGGTGCTCCAGTGACCTAAACTGGAACATAAAGCTGAAATTGCATGTTTTAGGATTAAAACACACAATTACGGATTTCAGGACGTGACACTTGAGGAACACCAATGTGCCCCTAACTACTTCCGCAACACAGCCTCCACTCAAATCTCGTCCTGCAGTCCAATAATGTGTCCCTCCACTACTTTTTAGTTTTTTTGTTCAAAAATATTTGATTTTGGAGTTGAAGTTAGCCAAGTAGGGGAAGGATGGTCATGGGTGAGATCTTGCTTGCTATTTTTTTGGGTGTTGTTGCCCTTGTTTATCTAGCAAATTATATATGATTTTTTCTACTATTTATTAGGTGTAAATTCAATATGACTTGCTAGAAATATTATCGTGCCTTGTTACTGATTTTGGGGTATATGTGGTTCAACAGTTTTCTCTTTCTAGTAATAGAGAGAATTTTCCGTCTTTAACAGATATTGCATTATCGCTATATCTGAGTGCTACAGGATGAAAACATTTTATTTTATTCTATAGTTGAAACTCTTGATGAAGCTTATCTCACATTGATTTGGTAGAAGAAGAAAGAGAAGTTTGTGTCTCATGTATAAGTCAAATTTGTTACTTATAGGTTGCACCCTTCCTGTAAATAGTCATATATGTTCCTAGAATTGAGGTAGTTTTGAGTATTGCACTACTGCTTCATGGTTCATGCTGCTCTGCTTACCAAATGCCAATGTATGTTATTTAGTATTTTATTTTTTCCACTAATTTGAGTAGAGCTTCATGTTTCCATCCATGGAAATGTATATATCTCGGTATTTTTATGTAGGTTTGTGTAATTGTTGCCGGTAACTATGGGAAAAGATGGTGCACAAGGTGCAGCCATAGGCATGGTGATTTGACATCCACAACCATGCAAGGCATCTCCATGGTTCAATAGTACTGTTTAGGGTTTAGACTACAACCTTGCATTCTCCAAAGATGATCTGATGCTTTTATTGTTCTTTAGTATTTGGGTATGCAGTATATTTCATGGGCTGAGTGTTACAAGTTAGCTTTTACCTAGTGGTGGTCATGCTCGTGAAATTATGTATGTGGAAAATATGTGTATGCATGAGTCTAGTTCAATGTAGATCATCCATTTTTTATGCAATCTTATTATCAGCATGCTTTCTTGCAAACTGAAATTTTTACATTGTTCCCTCCCTATTTGTAGATCTGGATGACAAAACCAAGTAAATGCTGAAACTGAATGATCAAGGTGCGGACAATAGACTCGTTTGCGTGGCGTGCTGAGATATACTATGAGAAGTGGCACATATTGGTGGACATTCCGTGATGCTATAAGGCAAACCAGGAGTACTTTAGATATCAAACTCATGCCATTGTACTGCATGTATTCTGATATTCACCATAGATTGATTCTTCATCTGTTTCTATGCAGTTAGCTTGTTGTTACGCTATGCAGCTCAAATATGATCATATTAAAAAAAAATTGGTACATCATTGCACTTTTACTAGTTAATGGGTTGGAGAAGTAGTCCTGCACATGGAATTGGGTTGGATGAGTTCATGTTGCATCCAGTCGAACCAGTTAGCATCTACTGATTCGAATCTATGGTCTCCAACTTAATTTGCATGTGTTATGTTGTTGTTCTGCTGTCATGTGTGCCAGGTTGAACTTGCAGCGTAAGCTGCAATGTTCAGATGATGATTTTAGTAGCCTAAGCTAAAATAAAAAAAATTGCAAAGTGCCTACAGGAACATTAGATTGTGCCAAGTTTTGTGAACATGGCATGCTGATGACCCATACATGCCATCTTAAGAGTTTATTTCAGCTTGTGCATGGATAGGCCCAATTTAGTTTTCACAAATTTTGCTTGTGATAGCTAATTTAAGAATGAGGATGATTGATTTTGTTCAAGAAGATTTCATTTTGGTATTTTGCTACAAAAGAGCTTTCTTTATCTCTGTATGTACAATACTTGGTAGCATAGTATGATCAAATAGGCTAATATGACTAGCTTTCTATTATCATGCACAACTGATTCAGTGGTAAATTTTTTAGGCAGTGTTGGATGCTGCTAACTAGCAGTTTTGAGCTCTACACGATAACTTGCTGATGAATGCTTGTTTTGTGGCTTTTGGACAATGAGCTTCATATGCAATATGGGAGCTTTTGTTTAACAATGCTATCATTTTGTATTTTGAGCATGCAAGTATATAAGTTGGATCAGTGAAGTTGATTAATAATTGTATGTGGTACTGTGGAATATGGATTGTGCTTTTGGTTGAAAATGTATGTGAGAAACCAAGTTGAGATGTGGCTTAATTTATCTTGTGTGATGAGTGATTGACGTTTGTATGGCTTTTGTTGGTTAACAAATGTATGGTTATATACTGTATTGTTGATTTTGTCTAACCAAAGTTGAAAAAAATTGGAGTTTATATCGGTGTCTCGGTGCAAGAAGTTTGCACTCACCGGATAGTCCGGTGTGAGGATTTTTGACCTCAATGGATAGTCCGGTGTGTGGTAGATATGAGCACCAGAGCTTTTCAGCGCAGAGGCAAAGATAAATTCATTGACTGAAAGGTCTGGTGTGAGTGAGAGTGAGCACCAGACTAATTTTTCTAGAGAAGGGTGCAAATATGAAAGTCTGTTGTGGTAGC